>NC_059326.1:142037500-146837500 GCF_018350155.1 Leopardus geoffroyi
AGACTTCTAATTTCACAGATGACAATCTGAACTGAACTTAAATTTTGATGTACTAGTTTAAATTTACAAGGTAATTTTATCAGGTTACATATTCTATGAAGCATGAATGTTAAAATTTCAGTGAAAATATGAAATAAATAAGTTTCTGAAATAATGTATTTTTAAAAACATCTTCCTATGAAAACTTTCAAACGTATGTGAAAGTAGGAAGATAATGAATAGCTAGTTTCTCATAACTAAGTTTCAAAAATTTTCAACATCTGTCCAAACTATAATCCAATTCTTTACTTCTAAATGATTTAAAAGCAAATTCCAGATATGATCTAATTGCATAACAGTTTGATTAGTGTATCTAAAAGGTAAAGATTTTTAATGAAAAGTCCAATACTATTATTACATCTAAAAGAAAAAAAAAACTTCCCTTTAATTTCATGCAAAACAGTGTTCACATTTCCTTGACTATCACACAGGTCTTTTCAGAGTTGGTTTGCTTGAATAAGGATTCAAACAAGATATACACATTACATTTGGCTGGTATCTCTCTTAATCTAAATTATGCATTTTAAAGTAAAACTTACTGGTATTTTGTTTGTGTATGTGTGTGTGTGTGTATGTGCACGGAGAATTGTAAAATAGATCTTCAGTATTAATTTAACATTTGGGGGAGATATTTATATATTCAGTAATGTGGAACAGCTGCAAATTTAAAGAAATAACCCTTATTGATAGGCCTATAAAAGCTGTCTGTAATTACATTCCTGAATGATTTGAATAATAGTGTGTCTGATATATTCTAAGATAAGTGGCTTTTACTTTCCTTTGATATTAAGGTCATATACTGTACTTATCTATTTTTACTCCATGCTCTCCTCTCTCTGGTAATAAATTAATTTTTTAGTGTTAGTTGGGCATGTGCCCTGTAGTTTAATTCATTTTCTTCTCCTCTGAAGAGAAACAAAGTTTTTCTAAGTATCACAATAATATTTTCCATGTTTAGGTTAGGTTTCTCATGTTAGAAGATCCAATACTATTAATATAAATATTCTATACCATACCCTACCCTATGTTCATGAAAGTTTTTGCAAGCTTTTTAAAGAAGAACAAAGGTAACGGAAGTTAACTTGGCTGATATATGATTACATAATAATTAATACACAATTGGCTAATATGTAATATTCTAAGATACTCTAAAGCTTAAAAAAAGTATATTTCACTACAAATACTACAATTCAACACAAGCAACAAAATTTGAAATGTACCAGTTGACAGTAACACGAAGTCCAATCAACTCTGGATACATAAAATAAAACTGTCAGAAAAGATTCAATCTTTTTTAAATGAATCTTTTAAGAACCTCATTTCCTACTATAGTACACTTAATTATAATAAATATAAACTAAAAATCATAATCGTGGAAAAGAAGTTGGTAGATGTTCCAGGAATAGTCACAGCTCTGAAAAGAGTGAATCCATAGCAAATGAAAGGAGCTAGTTGTACAAAGAAGAGAAAAAGAAAGGCCCAAGGCTTTCTTTAACATTGCCTCTTTAATCTCTCAGTTTCTTGTAGATTTATATACATATTTTCTTTATCTTGTCAGGTGACCTGCTTTTTTGGGGGGCCCAAATCATTACTAGCTCATTAATTAGCATCTGATATAATGGTTTTTTAATTGTGGATAATTTTATTACAATATCGACAAAGCATTAGAAGTATTATACACCAGTCAGGGATAAGATTGGCATACATTTACTTAAGCCAAAAAAAACCATTTTTTTTCTCCAAAAAACCCTGAAACTAAAAATGAATAACAATATTTTTAAAAAAGCAGCTGCTTTTAATAAGGTAAGAAAGGGAGAGATGAGAATGGTCTGGTATTAACTATAAGACTTTCTAAGTAGTCTCATAAATAAAATGAAGTAGTAAATAAAGAAATGAAAAAATAAAATAAAAAATAAATAAATGAAACGGTAGTATGGTACACCTTAAAGTTTAATTTAAAAATTAAATCAACTCATACCCAGAGAAGAATTGAATGAAAGAATAAGATGGGACATGGCTAGGCAATGGAAGCACAAAATACTGTCAAACTTTAATTAAAAAATGTTTTCAATTTAAGCAGACCCAGGCCAATGATTTTTCATTATTTTTGCCACAGTTCCATGACTACTGACATTTTCATCAGAACAAATAAAGGATTTTTCCCAAATTTAAAATGACAAAATTATTTTTAATTTTGACTTATCATTTCTTCCTCCTCTAAACTCAAAGGAATTTGATCTTAGCTAGACTCAACTCTTAGCCTGGGACCTGAATATACCTTAAGTGTTTAAAATGTAAAAAATTTATGTTTTTTAAAAGACAATTCTTCCACCATATTAGAGAACAAACTTTACCACAGATATATTATCATTTGTTTTGGGAATGAGACCATACAGTCATTTACAACTTCGTAAATGCTTGTATCAATAAAGACTCCCTCAAAGAAATTGTGTTCTTGCAGACAAACAAGAAAAAAGCTGGTGCTCTGGCAGAACAGGACAAGCTGACTGGGAAACACAACTAAAATGCCCTAGCCTAGCATTAGTTAAAAGAGAGACAGACAGACAGACAGACATTTAGACAGACAGCGAGATCTACTTAATATAAAAGCCCACTTAAGAGAAACAGAGATTAACTACAATTATAATTGTTATCATTATAATATGTAATTATCCTAATAATTCCAAATTCTGTTTAGTAAATTTCAGACTGAGTAAATCAGATTCCGTTTCATGAATTATGGTTTGTTTTTTATGTTCTTTTAAAACTGATATAGTAACCTGCACAACAAAGCAGGTATGACAGTCATTCTTCTCTATTTTCCAATTAAGTTCCTATAACACAAACAGGGTCAGGACCTACCTCATCCCTAATCATGGACAGTTGTAACTTCATTAGTTGCCAATCTGTCAACAGCAAAGCTACAAGCCTAGTTGCTAGTCATTTTTCTATATTCCTTAGATAGGAAACTTGACAGAACTAGTGATAAACACTAACTTCAGATGCTAAATTTGATTTGTGTATGAGAAAATGCCTTTTCTTCACTCTCCCTGCCAAAATTCAAGTGCATTACATAACGGGTTACTTCTTCCTATCCTTCAGCTTGAAAATCCTTGAGGGGGTGGAAGGACCTTAGTTACATGGCTTCTTGGTCATAATGACAACTTTAACGCCATTCTTTTGCTGGTCACAGTAAATCCCATGCTGGCTACCTGTAACAACACGCACAGACCTTAGTTTAAGGCTACTGTTGCCACTGTTTTCACCCAGGCATGATAAGGCTTTATTCCATCATTAAGTGAGGAAGTCATGTTTCACAGTGGCAATTTAAGGAAAGCAGGTGGTGAACAGCATGGACTGTGAAAATTCTTCTTCTACTTCTTGTCAGAGAGGAAAAGCCATTCAGATACCTAAATTTTAACTGTGAAATGTCAAAAGTAACTCTTGTTAGATTTTAAGCTATAATAAGCACAGAGAAAGCTAAGTCAGACTGCGGAGTTTAGCCAACATAAAATCAGAGAAATAATGACAAATAATGACAACCTGTATCTAGAGAAACTACCAAATGTTCCAAAATAAAAACACTTGGTATACTATAATTATGTACCCTTGGAGAAATTTTTCTTTATGTTGTTGCTCAACTGTAAACTCCATGAGGGCAGAAGCCTAGTCCATGCAGTTCACTGTATCTTTGGCATCTGCCTCATATTCTGGCCTGAATAAAACTGTGTGCAATGAATGAAACATTTACTGGCACATGCGTAGTAAAGAATTTTTCAAACACAGGTCTGGACTTTGTCCTAGCTCTTGAGATGTAACCTCTAAACCTTTGGAATATCCTGAATGAGAGGACTGCCTACTTATTCATGGTGGGAACCTACCAGACCAAACCTGACACATGATGCTGAGGAAGTGATTCACAGTGGGCCCCTAGACAGCTTATGTGAAGGATAATACTCCATGTGTACTGACATACTTTGACGCCAGCAGGGTGACCCAGAAACTTTGAATCTAAAACCCATCCAGAATTTCTGTTTCTTCCTTTCACTGGATCTAATTTGTATCCTATTGCTATCATAAAACTGTAATGTTAAGTATAGTGCTTTCCTGAGTTCTGTGAATTGTTTTAGTGAACTATCAAGCTTGAGGGTAGTTTTAGGAAACCCCTAACCGTGTACTTGGTCTCAGTAGTCTTGGGCCAAGTTAGCAGTTTGCAGGACTGTAGACTTTACATGGAGTTTGGTAACTTCAAATAGTATACTGTATCAAATAGGGCTTTTCTTTTTGCAACTCTCGTTTCTCGTTCGTGGACTGTTGTTGGGATTACTTACCATTCCTCAATTTATTACCTTGTTTTCTATAATGATCTCTTTTTAAATGAATCTCCTGCACCCTCATAAGTTAATTCCACTTGGGGATTGTGATCCATGAAGATCAAATCTCTTATATTAGGGCAACTAAGTCAGTGCTTCCTCACTAATGAGCCACAAATAGGTTACAGGTCTGTTGTGATGTTGCCCCCACCATTAGCCCTTGGGAATGCCAGGGGGGGCCTGTGGTAGCTGGAGCTCCTGAGTTGGGTACATTCTGCCTCCTACAGAAATCACAGCTTACCCCAATGCACATCACAAGTATTATCACTTTTCTATGTGTACTATAACATGAAAATATTGGAAAGGAGTAAGTTAAGAAATCATTATTACAATTTTCCCATGCCAGTATGCCACCAACATACTTTTCCAACATCAGATTTGGTTATTCCAACCTATCTGTGCTACGCTTTAGTCACACTGAATTACTGTTTCTCTAATACCCCAAGCTTGTTCACACCTCAAGCCTTTGCATACCCTATTTCCTGGGTCAGTGACATCAATCTTGCTCTAACCTAGCCACCTAGACAAACTCTTACTATTCTCCTAGATTCAGTTCTCAGTCACATATGCAAATTCTTTTCTAAGAGATCTTTGTCATCCAGTTGTACCTAAGCAGATTTATACGTCCAGTGCAGCATTTACTACAGATGCTTTGCCTGTTTCCCTTCCTGATCTGAGTTTCCTGATACCATGTTCTACAATTCACCTTCTTCAAAATTCATCTTCTTGGCTTTTTTTCTTTGTTGCCTTTAAAGCATGATGTTTCCTAGAATTCCATCCCTATCCGTCTCTTCTCACTGCACATGACCTTAGCCACAGAACAGAATTCAAACATTTTCAGGCTCATTATTTCATTTATTTTTCATGAAAACACAATTAAGTGTTTAGGGACAGCATTATCTCCATTTCATAAATTCAAAAATTAAAGTCTACACAAGTCAAAGAAGTGCCTAGCCATGATAATAAGTAGCTCAGCCAAGGATAGGTATCAGGTATCGGGGCTCTAAATTCAATACATTTCCTAAATGTTGCCCTGACTGTCTAAAGTAAACTAGAACCCTTAAAAAGTATATTCCCATAGAAACCTTCTGACTTGTGACTAGGTGCTGAAGAACCACAGGTACTATACCTCCCTTATGGGTTTCAAAGCATTTTAGGGATTGAACTCAGAAGTCATTTTTCCATAGAAACATAAATCTGAAACACTAAGTAAGCAAATTAATAATCTTTCTTATAAAACTAGTTTGAGAAGAAACAAAAAATGCAAAGAATGAGATAAGATTTCATGTTGATGTTTATCAGTAAAAAATACAGAAAAAGTTTTCAGAGGTTCTTTAACTGCTGAATTCACTTTAATACTTTTGTGTCCCAAATGTGAAAAAATTATTTGAAGCAGAAACACCAATTCTCACTCCAACATTTCTAATACCAGAGGTGAACAATTTTATTCTTATTTCTCATTTAACCTTATGTGCAAATTGTCTTTTCCCCCACCTCACTTTTTTCTCATCCCCTCCAGAAGCTGTAACAACCTGAGGATTGCTGCTTCTGAATTCCTGGGGCTTAATGTGAAACAATTTAGAAACTCTTAGCCTAGCAATAATCTAGTAGGAAAATAGGGTTAATAATTCACTAAAAAAGTTATAGTTTGTTCACAGACATACTACAGCAGGAAATAAAATGTTTCTTCATTTTTAACCATCTGTTGTCCAACTGCCAATTAATCTCAACTAAGACTGAAACAAATACTGTGTTTATACATCTTCTTTATCATAGTTTCAAAAACTAGGCCTTTCCTTACAATGATCATGATATTCATTTGGAATTATGTTAAAAAAATCTGAAACAAAAAAAAATTTCTGAATAGAAAATTTAAATGGTTAGAACAAACAGTAAAAATTTTCATTTGAAAAATATTTAATGTAAAAAAGGAACACTTCTTTGGGTTTCATTGTAAATGTTTTCATAATTTCAAAAAATAAAATATACCCATATTCTACCAAATACACAAGGAAAATAAATTTAAATAATCTACTGGAATAAATAAAAATCATCTATGGACTATGAGGTCATATAAACACAACTACTCGAAATTGTTCAACATTTTGGAAAATTATGTTGCTGATGGCAACACCTCAATCCACACTATTTGAGTTGCTGATACACCTACATCAGTCACATTCATGGTGGTTCTACATATCAGTGCCAGCATTATTTAACCACTTAAGTATGTTTCTGGGACAGCCACAGACAAGCGTTTATATAGCAATGTAACTATTACTTTATTACAAATTACTTTTACTTCTTCTTTCTATTCAATAAGGACAACATATTGATTTAAAAATTATCGATGTACTCTTATCTAAGAATTTCATTTCAGGATCCAAAAGGCTCCCATATTTATTAAGGTTCCATACCATTATATGAGGGTTATAATCTTTAAAGGTCTTTCTTGATTTTTCTTCTGATGTCTTTAATCTTACTTCTTTCTAAATTCAGATACATAATGAAAAAACTTGATTAATTTGCTTGATTAATCTTCTTTTTTAAGTACTGTTTTGAGGGCTGGAGATGAGATTAGGAGCCATACCATTCAGTACCAGAATATTCAGTTTATTTCCATACGTTCCACTTTTCAAAGTGCTACCTTTCCTTATTTGATTGTTGCTAGTGAACTTCTGGTTGCCATTCTTTTTTCCCCTAATGTTTATTTTTCTATTTTTGAGAGTGAGAGTGTGTGAGCAGGGGAGGTGCAGAGAGAGAGAGAGAGGGTGACAGAGGATACAAGCAGGCTTTGCACTGACAGCATGGAGCCCAAAGCAAGGCTCAAACTCCCACACCGTGAAATCATGACCTGAGCCAAAGTCAGATGCTCAACTGACAGAGCCACCCAGGTGCCCCATCTGGTTGCCATTCTTATTACTACTATTTGTTTTTATCTTTTTTTAGCTTTTGGGGATAAGTTGATGATCCTGCTTCACACGGTTGAACCTGACAGTCTTTAAAAAAAATTCTTTTTTTGAGTATAGATGACACACAAATATAGTTTCAGGTATATAGCACAATGCTTCAGCGTCACTATATATTATGCTATGCTCACCACAACTGTCGCTACCACCTGTCACCATACATTATTACAATGCCATGGGCTGTATTCCCTATGTTGTGCCTTTAATTCCCATGACTTATTCATTCCGCAACTGGAAGGCTGTATCTCCCATCCCCCTCTACCCAATTTTGCCTATTTGGCAGTGCTTTTTTTGTATACTGGCAGTGCTTTTCTTTTCCTTTGAAGAGGCCATCCCAATAAATATTTTTCTTAGAATGAAGGGTGAGTCCTTCAATTAGTTTGTGACGAATGAAAATTTATTGCAAGGTTTTCTAATCTCAACTGTATTCTTCTTATAGCTAATAAAATATGAGAGTCTACTCAGGATCCATTATCACATATCGTATCACTTTCAAAAATATTAGTTATTATTTATTGAGTGATGACAATGTGCCAGTCACTGTTCTAAGAGCTTTACATTTATTATCTCATTAATGCTATAACAATTCTATGAGGTATGTATGGTATTCACAGGAAAGTGAGGTACAGAAAAGTTACACACCAATTTGCCCAACGACATAGCTAGTAAGTGGTTAAACAGGTTTGTGCCCTGGTCATCTGGTATCAGAACCCAAGTTATTTATCCACTACCTTACTGCCTCCCAAGTTTTTAGGGCCCTCCCTTCCCCTCAGGGACTAACTGCTTCACAACAGATTTTTCACTACTTTTCTTTATAGACTACTCAAAGACTCAAGAAATACTTGATTACTTAAATAAGAAAGATTTAACTGCTTATTTTCACTGTCTCCCCCCATCTCTTTCAATGTGCCTTCTCCTTTTGGCAACAAGAAGGGAAAAACTAAAACCCACATATCGTTCTTCCTCATTTCTGAGCAGTTAAAGAGATAATCACATTCTATACCTTAAAACAGCATTGTCAACTTAATAGTTTTATTTTGTGCTTTCTAAGCCAAATGTCCCTGCTATCACATTTGCTATGATGGGAAAATCTTTTATAACAACGTACAAGAATTAGATACTCCTCTTTCCCACTTCTGGCAGAACCAGCTCGGTGTTCCCCAGGAGCTCAGGTCACCAATTATGTCTGTACTCTGCAATACTCTGCCAACCCTGGGAACCAGTGATAAACCAGATCTGTTCAAGCTACCTGTGTTCCCATCAGATCTTACTATTTTATCTCTTAGTTCGTCAGGTTTCTGAAAACAAGTTAAAAGGAGGTCAAGCATATCAACAGATTATACATCCTAGGCAGCACGCCTGATTTAGAGTAAAAGATAAGTGGATATAATACGCTAACACAGAAAAAGTTATTGTAGTTCCAGATACTATGATGGGCTGATGGCTTTGGCACTATTTTGAGATAGGCAGGCCTTCTGTCCCACTTCAAGCCCTACCACAAAAGTAATATTAAAAAATTCTTTTACAGATACTAAGGCATGTAAATAAAAATATGAAGATAATGCAAAAAGAAACACAATCTTGAATTTTTAAATGAAAACAGGCAGGTAATTTTAGTAGTCTATGATAAAAGAACAGTGTAACAGAATCAGAATGATTTTGGGAATTTAAGTCTGCTAATGTAGACAACAATTCTTTATGGCAGAATTTATATATATAAACTAACTCAATGTGGCAAAGAACCCTTGTATGCTACAGATATGTAAGAGTGCCAGAGAAAAACATACACATGATAATTAAATGTGGATAACAAGCAGAAGTCATTTGTGAGGATAATGGTTGGGAAAGAGCAAACTTTTAAAATATTTGTAAAATAAAAGGTCAGATCTGCATTGGACTTGTTTAGAGAAGAAAGTGTTCGAAGACTATGAATCCAATTATTTGCATTTTAATAAAAAAGATGCGATGGTATCATATGCAAACTGAGGTAATATATTGAGAAAATTACTTACGGTAATGACTGATGAAGTAGTTGACAAATTTAAACCTTCAAGATCAGCTATCAAGCTTGGAGAAAGAGCTGGTGTGGGAAGTGCGACTGGAGTGGATACTGGGTTAACTAGAAGAAAAGGCCCAAATTAGCAAATGTGCATGAAGATTTAATTCATATTATTAAAAGCAACATTTTTATTTTGTTAGTAAATCGAATTAAATTACTTTGATTAATAAATCTATGACAATTCTATTTAACATCTCGATCCAGTTAAGTTTATTATCAAGTCATGGCAGTTATTAGTCTTAGCTTTCAGAACCTAATGGCAAATCCTGAAACAAAATAAAATACAAATATCCTGAACAAAAGTTTTTGAAAATTTTTATCACATAACATTATCACTAACATTTATCACCCAGTAACTTCACTTAAAAAAAAAAAAAGGTAAAGAAACATTTTTTCAGCTAAAAAATAACAACAGCTTTTCAAGAGTTCTCCAATAGAGTTAGAAGTCTTAAGAGGCTATTTTTAAACCCTTTCTCTATTTTTTTTTTCCACTGTAATAATTACAGGGGCCCAAGCCACCTAACTCCCTTCTAATTAGACTTTGTCAGCAAAAACCATGTACTAGATAGGAATTTTTTTATTCTAAAACTACTATGTATGTGAGATCAGGTGTCTGAAAATTTGAAAATCTTTGAAAAAATGCCAATCTCATTCTCCCTGGCTTAAGACTCTTCAAAGGCTCACAACTGCCTACAAGGTAAAAGTCCAACTCTTTGATTAGATGCACAAAGTTCTCTGTGATCCAGCTCGGCACTGTCCAATAGAATTTTCTATGATGATGGAAATGTTCTATAGCTGTGCTGTCCAATATAGTGGCCACTAGCATATATACTTAATGTGTTCTTAAAATATGGCTAGTATGGGGCGCCTGGGTGGCGCAGTCGGTTAAGCGTCCGACTTCAGCCAGGTCACAATCTCGCGGTCCGGGAGTTCGAGCCCCGCGTCAGGCTCTGGGCTGATGGCTCAGAGCCTGGAGCCTGTTTCCGATTCTGTGTCTCCCTCTCTCTCTGCCCCTCCCCCGTTCATGCTCTGTCTCTCTCTGTCCCAAAAATAAACGTTGAAAAAAAAAATTAAAAAAAAAAATATGGCTAGTATGATTAAAGAATTGTATTTCAAATTTTAATTAATTTAAATTTAAGTAGGTACACGTGGCAGGTAGCCATCATACTGGGCAGCATAAGACTATCTCCAATTTCATCAGTGACTCCTGTGTTCTAGCCCTACTGATTAATACTCCCCAATATCTTGTTTCATGTCTTTGAGCTTTCTATATTCTGTTCTTTGCCTAGAAGGTTCTTCTCTTTCTTGTTTACCTTGCAACTTCTATCCATTAAGATACGACTTAGAAGGCAAGCACAACCTGACTCACATACACACAGCTTCTATGGGCCTTCTTCATTCTACAGATATACTTGGACGCACGTCTATGACTGTACTTCTCTCTAAATACAAATTTGTGTCTTTTTATTTTTTATGTCTAAAAGTCTACTAACGTATTAATTTTTAGTGTTTAGAAACTGCTTGACCATTGAATGAAAAAAATTAAAATGTGGAAAATGTTTTAGCTTCCAACAAATTCTCACTCCAAAAGACGACCATGGAGGAAGTAACATTTACTTAATTTGACAGGACTTCTCAAGTCATATTTTTTTTTCTCTTTTAGTCTCATAGTAACCTGTGGTTATACAGAAAAAATATTTATTCATAAAGTTAGGAATAAAAAATGATATTGCCCAAAGAAGAAATTTTCAAAGAAAATCTTAAATAAAATTTCAACATATAAAATAGAAACAGCAGAGTGGAGACTGGGTGGAGGAGGGAATGGAGCCCTTGGTTTCCTCCTTATTCTTTTACTGTGTCTGAAACACTGCTATAAATCCCCAGGCTTCCTCAGACTTATGTTGAAAACCAATGTACAGTTAGCAAGTATAACAGGGAGTTAGGGGAAAAAGAAAGATAAATGGGGATATGGTGGTACAAGAAGTCTTCATGAACAGGAGGAAATGAAGCCCAGTTTTTAAGTGTGGGCAAGATTTAAATAAGAGCAAAGGAAGAAGCTGGTGAATTTGTAGGTGAGAAAATATTTTGAACAAGGGCTCAGAAGTGGGAAACTGGAAACCTAAGGGGATTATATTTATCCTGTACACCAAAGGGAGCTGCTGTTAAAAACTACCAAAAAGAAGAACAATATAGGTACTGCTGGATATTAGTATAAAGACAAATGAAAGAAGGAACAGTCAGGTTGGCAGTGGGGAAGAATTATAATAGTTTAGGCATGACATGAAAAGGACTAAAGATAACAACAGTTGAGAAGGCAGAAAAAGTACTTATGTTAAAAGACGCTGTAAACTGAGGCACAGGAAGATTACGTCTTGCCGATGTCATAAGAGAAGTGAACAGAAGAATCACTGGGGCACCAGGAACTGGTTCTCCTATCTTGGATCAAAATATGCTGCCTTTCCAAAAGATCACTTTTTCTGGTAGGTTCTAAATGTTGGTTCATTTGTTTGTCTGTCCATCCACCATCCATCCAAAATACTAGATGCCCATGTAAGGGAAAAAGAATGAATAAGAAATAGCCTCTGATTTCAACTATGGCTTGGCTAAAGACAGAAGAAAAAGACATCAAAACACAGGAGAAAAATTCATCTTAAAGTCTGACTTAAAAAAAAAAAAGATAGGGTTTTAGTATCATTTCAGGAAACAGAGGCTCTGGTACTATCGAAATGATTACACAACTATTTACAGGTCTGGCAAGACACTGAAAGTTTATCCTAAATTGGATTCTGAGGTTAGTTGACTATCTTAAGTATTTAATTGATGTGTAAGAAAAAAATGATTCTATTAGTTTAAAAATATATATAACCTGGCATACAAATTAAAACAAGGTATCAATTCTAGCCATCAAATTGGCAAAAGCAATTTTTAAGTATAAAACCCATCATCTGTAAGGATATTAAGTATTTAATTGATGTGTAAGAAAAAAATGATTCTATTAGTTTAAAAATATATATAACCTGGCATACAAATTAAAACCAGGTATCATTTCTAGCCATCAAATTGGCAAAAGCAATTTTTAAGTATAAAACTCATCATCTGTAAGGATATAAGGAATGGGTATTCTCCTACTAATACTGTGTAAGCTGGTACAAGCTTTGGCAATTTTAGACAACAGAATTCTTCAAAGCCTTTGTTCTAGCAATTCTACGCTTGGGAATTTATCTTAAGGAAACAGTCATGGAGATAATGCAATAATATACTTATGATGATGTGTATTGCTTCATTGATTATGAAGGCAAAAAAAATGGAAACCAGTTAAATTTCCAACAATAGTAAACCTGTTAAACAGAATTTACTACAATAACATAAAGGATAACCATGCAATCATTAAAAATGAAATTGTTAAAGAATATTTATGGCATGGAAAGGAATGTGTATGATAAACAGAGAAGCAAATGATAAGAGTATCCCTGCAATATCAAAAATCAAGGAGGGGAGGGAAGGGGATTTGCATATAAAAAGATCTGAACTGGTGTGCCAGAATGTAAACCAAGGGTTTTTGGATTACACATTTATTTTCTTATTTTTAAAACTTCCTGCAAAACACTTTTTTACTAAAGTACAGTTAGGGGCGCCTGGGTGGCGCAGTCGGTTAAGCGTCCGACTTCAGCCAGGTCACGATCTCGCGGTCCGTGAGTTCGAGCCCCGCGTCGGGCTCTGGGCTGATGGCTCAGAGCCTGGAGCCTGTTTCCGATTCTGTGTCTCCCTCTCTCTCTGCCCCTCCCCCGTTCATGCGCTGTCTCTCTCTGTCCCAAAAATAAATAAAAAAAAAAAGTTGAAAAAAAAAATTTTAAAGTACAGTTAACCCTTTAACAACACAGGTTTGAACTATGTGGATCCACTTATGTAGATTTTTTTTAAAGATACAGTATAATACTAAAAGTATATTTTATCTTCCTTGTGATTTTCTTAATAACACTTTTCTCTAGATTATCCTAAGAATATGGTATATAATAGATATTACATACAAAATATGTGTTAACTGACTGTTTATATCACCAGTAAGGCTTCCAGTCAACAGTAGGCTATTAGTAGCTAGGTTTTTGGGGAGTCAAAAGTTAAATGTGGGTTTTCGACTGTGTATGGGTCAGCACCCCTAAACCCTGCAATGTTCAAAGGTCTATTGCATAATTATACAATTATTCTTCTGATCAAAGTTTTGTTTCAAAACTTAGGACTACATAAAAGTTTTAGTATATAATGGTTTAACATGAGTGTATTTAACTTGTTAAATGTAATTTGTTGCTGCTGCATCATTTTTACAATCATCTCCATCATAGGTAACATCCTATATAATGCATATCATGGTGCCCAGCAGAGTTTTAAGTGTTTTTACATTTATCGGTATATTTAATCCACTTAATATTGCTAAAAAGTATTACTATTATCCCAATTTGATATATTAAAGGAATTAAGTACAGAGTAAGTAATTTGTCCAAGGTGACCCAGCTAGTAATTAAAACAACTGGAATTCAAACTCAGACACTCCAGCTCCACTGTCCTCTTTGCCACTCCACTCTACTGCCTCTACTACAATTTATTCAACAGTATATCACAGACCATAAGGTTTAGGTGAGGCATTATTACTGGTGGCTGATACAAATTTTAAAAAGACTCCACCGTTAGTTGAAGCAATAGTATAATTACACAGGTTTACATGTCCTATAAAAGAACACCAGAGTATGATTGTTGCTTTCTGATCATCCCATCAAGATCACATGATATGGGGTACTGAAAGATATCTTCATTTCCAGAAATATAAAATACCCAAGGAACTTTTTAAGTGTAATGGGAGAAACAGAGCTCCTTGGGTAGGGACAGTGTTGTATCCATTTAGAATCTCCAGCATGTAGCAGATTACCTAGATCACAGCTAGTGTTCAATAAATGCTTTTTGAAAGAAGAAACAGATAAAATTCAGTACTTGTAGTTTTCCTGGTATGCAGTGCATACTGAATACATAACCTCTGTGGATTATGAGGTTCCTGTTAGATAAAACATAAGGAATGTGTCTGACCCTCCTTCAAAATTTATCTAATTCTCACAGCTGAGAAACTCAAGCTATTGGAGAGTGACATTTTAGTTTCTGATCAACAAACTGTTTGCCATAGATAATATGAATTACTATAGGCTAATAAGCAGCATAAATGAAATCAGTATCTTAAGAACCATCATCAACAAAGATTTTCTCCCATCACACTCCTTCTTCTTCTTCTTTTTTTTTTTTTTTAAGTAGGCTTCATGCCCAGTGCAGAGCCCAGTGCGGGGCTTGAACTCACAACCCTGAGATCAAGACCCAAGCTGAGATAGAGTCAGATGCTTAACTGACTGAACCACCGGGCAGCCCTCCACTTACCTTTACCTCTAAGCTAGGATCACAGTTCTTCCACAAGACCTTTATAGCTTTTTAATTCGTCTCCCCCCTCATTTATTCACACTTTGTACCTCTACTGTTCAGGTGTCTGTGCCCCAGACTAGATTTTAGTCTCTGAAAGAGAATAACTGAATTCTATTTACCCATCCTAGCAAACAAAAAAAGGATATCCTTGGGGCGCCTGGGTGGCGCAGTCGGTTAAGCGTCCGACTTCAGCCAGGTCACGATCTCGCGGTCCGTGAGTTCCAGCCCCGCGTCGGGCTCTGGGCTGATGGCTCAGAGCCTGGAGCCTATTTCCGATTCTGTGTCTCCCTCTCTCTCTGCCCCTCCCCCGTTCATGCTCTGTCTCTCTCTGTCCCAAAAATAAATAAAAACGTTGAAAAAAAAAAAAAAAAAAAAAAGGATATCCAGCAAAGTACCCTTAACACTTAGCAGACAATCTGCAAATGCTTGCTGAACTGACTTGTTAAAAAGAGAAGCTCTGATTGTTATTTCTGACAAATGCAAAATAAAAGATTTGTAAAGAAACAGTTCTCAGGGGAGCGGCTGGGTGGCTCAGTCGGTTGGGCATCTGACTTTGGCTCCGTTCATGATCTCGCAGTCTGTGAGGTTCAAGCCCTGCGTCGGGCTCTGCGCTGACAGCTCAGAGCCGAGAGCCTGTTTCAGGTTCTGTCTCCCTTTCTCTCTGCCCCTCTCCCGCTTGCACTCTGTCTCTCAAAAATAAAATTAAAACATTAAAAAAAAAAAAAAAAAGAAATAGTTCTCAGGTATTAAAAAAAAAAACAGAAATATATCCTATGTTGAGTTAAAATGTAAGTTAGGGTGAAATTTCCTTAAAATTAAAAAAAATCTCATGTTTAAATTCTTAAAACTTAAGTGTTTAAGAAAACTTTTGCTGCTACATATGAAAACATACTTTTAAAAAGAATCAAATAATAAAAACTGTATCATTTTACAGGTTTCAATTTTTCCTTAGCTGCCAGGAAATCCGGAGTGTAATATAAAGTGTATTTTCTGCACTCCAGTACCTTGTAACATTTACCCTTAATTTCTTCTTAAATACACTTGACTATTATTCTTCCACAATTTTAAACTTTTTAAATTGTAAAAGTTCCATATTCATGTAAAATGTTCATTGTGACAGGAAGACATAAAATATAAAATAAGTCTCTCTCTCCCCTCTGTTCCTAGTTTAGTCCTATATCTCAAAGGGGCCAGAGCTAACCCTTACTGTTTATTCTGCAGCCTTCTGGAAAAATAGCAAGTACAATCATATCTGTGCTCGTGTGCTGGATATAGTTCCTCTTTTACTCTTTTTTTTTTTTTACAGAAGTGGAATTATGATCTACATGTACTTTTTTTTTTAACTTACAATAATTTGGAAATATAATTAGATAATTAGCACACAAGGATTTGCTTCATTTTCGTTAATAAATTGTATCATCCTACTGGTAGATATTTTATTTGACTTTGGATTTCACTGTAATAAATAATGCTGCAATGAAGTTTTTACATATACCTTTGCATATTTTATTAACTTAGCAAATATTTAATGGGTGCTCACTATCTGCCAGGTGCCATTCTAGGTACTAGGAACACCAGCGAGTAAGAAAGACAAGGTTCCCATTCTCATGGAATTTGTATCCTAGTTGGGCAAGACAGACAATAAACAAAGTACTACAAATATTTGCGATAATTTCAGATGGTGAAAAATGCTCTCAAGACAATCAAAGCTGATTCATAAAGCTGTGTAAGAGAAGGTAACTTTTGATCCGGGATTTGAAAGATAAGATGCAGTCTGCCATAAGAAAATCTAAAGAAGTGTTCTTTGGTAACAGCAGTACGAAGGCCCTTGGCAGGAATGAGACTGGTATATTCCAGAAATGCAGAGGAGCATAGTAGGTAAGAGGTAGACATGAGTCAGATCACCTAAAGGTCTTAGACACCTAGAAATATAGATTTTAACTGCAAAATTAAGCCATTAAATTAAAGTGTCTAAAACAAGAAAGAAGTAGGATCTGATTTTCCTACAAAAGAATTGCTAGTTCAAAGGGTGTGTGCAATTTAAGTTTTGACAAATACTGTGAAAATGACTCCAAAAGCTTCACCTACTTTTATTCCTATCAAAAACATACGTAGGGTGCCTGTTTCTCCAAACCTTATCAACACTGGATGCTGCTTTAAAATCTTCGCCAATAGGTAAAAAATGATATTAACTCATGAATCTTTGCCAATAGTGAAATGATGCAAATTTGGGTCGAACTTTATTTTACTCAGGTGTATATCACAGTGATTGGGTGTTTATACATTAAAGAATAATCCCCACAATAACTCTAGTTACTACCTGGCACTATACAAAGTTGTTACAACTTTGTTACTATTGACTATATTCCCTATGCTGAACCTTATATCCCCATGACTTATTTATATAACTGTTAAGTTTGTACCTCTTTATCCCCTTTACCTATTTTGCCTGTCCCCTAAATCCTCCCTACTCTGGGAACTAACACTTTGTTTTCTGTACCTATGAATCTGTTTCTGTATTATTAATTCATTTGTTTTGTTTTTTATATTCCACATATAAATGAAGTCATACAATATTCATCTTTCATTTATATCACTTAGCATAATAGCCTCTAGGTCCACCCATGTTGTTGCAAATGGCAAGATTCCATTCTTTTTTATAGATGAGTAATATGGCTGTGTGTGCATACACACACCATATATACACATACCACATCTCACCATATATGTATGTGTGTATGTGTGTGTGTGTGTGTGTGTGCACCACATCTTTGTCCATTTATCTATCAATAGAGAGTTGTTTCCATATCTTGGCTATTGCAAATAATGCCGCAGTGAACACAGAGGTACATGTATCTGTAGACAAACAGCCCAGAAGCAGGATTGCTAGATCGCATGGTATCTCTATTTTTAATTTTTTGAGAAATCTCCATACTGTTTTCCATAGTGGTTGCACCAATTTACATTCCCACCAACAGTGTCTGAGGGTTCCCATGTCTCTACTTTATCAATAATACTTGTTACTTTTTGTCTTTTTGATAATAGCTAATCTGAAAAGTATGAAGTAATATCTTATTGTGGGTTTTTTGTTACTGTTGTTCATTTGCTTGTTTTCCTTGAAGCCAATGACTTTATTCTTTTTTTTTTTAAGTTTTAATTTTAATCATCTGGTACTCATCAGGACAAAGGCACTCCTTAATCCCCATCAACTATTTCACACATCCCCCCACTCACCTCCCCTGTGGAACCACCTGTTTGTTCTCTATAGTTAAGAGTCTGTTTCTTCATTTGTCTCTCTTTCTTTTCTTTTCTTCTTTTTTGGCCTTTGCTAGCTTGTTTTGTTATTTATTTATATGTTTGTTTGTTTGTAAATGTTTATCTGTTTACTTTTGAGGGAGATAGAGAGCACAAGCCGGGTAAGGGCAGAGAGAGAAAGGGAGAGAGAGAATCCCAAGCAGGGTCTGCACCGTCAGTGTAGAGCCTGACATGCGGCTCAAACTCACAGACTGTGAGATTATGACCTGACCGAAATGAAGAGTTGGCCACTTAACGAACTATATGCCACCCAGGCACTCCTGTTTTGTTTTTCAAATTCTACATTATGACTGAAAACACATGGTATTTGTCTTTCTCTGTCTGACTTATTTCACTTAGCATTATTCTCTCTAGCTCCATCCATGTCAATGCAAATGGCTAAATTCCATTCTTTTTTTTTATGTCTGAATAATATTCCACTCACATCTTCTTTATCCATTCATCAGTCAAGGGTCATGAGCTGCTTCTGTATGTTGACTATTATAAATAATGCTGCTATAAGCACTGGGGTGCATGTACCCCTTTGAACTACTGCTTTTGTATTCTTTGGCTAAAATAATCAGCAGTGTGACTGCTGGATCATAGGGTAGTTCTGTTTTTAACTTCTGGAGGAACCTCCGCACTGTTTTCCACAGTGTTTGCACCAGCTTGCATTCTCACCAACAGTGCACATAGGTTCTTTTTCCCCCCACATACTCACCAACACTTGTTTCTTATGTTTTTTATTTTAGCCATTCTGACAGGTGTAAGGTGGTACCTTGTTGTAGTTTTGATTTGCATTTCCCTAATAAGTGATGGTGAACATCTTTTCATATGTCTGTTGGCCAACTGTATGCCTTCTTTGGAAAAATGTCCATTCAAACCCTCTGCCCATTTTTTAATAAGGTTGTTTCTTTAACACTAAGTTGGGTGCCTTCTTGATATATTTTAGGTATTAACCTCCCACTGGATGCATAATTTGCAAATATCTTCTCCCATTCAATAGGATGTCTTTTAGTTTTGTTGATGGTTTCTTTCACTATGCAAAAGCTTTTTTGTTTGATGTAATCCCACTTATTTATTTTAGCTCTTGTTGCCCTTGTCTGAGGAGAGTGGTTCAAAAAACATACCAAGACTATTGTCAAAGAGCTTACTGCCTATGTCTTCTTTTAGGAATTTTATGGTTTCAGGTCTTACATTCAAGTCTTAAATCCACTGTGAATTTACTTTGTATATGGTATAAGACAATGGTCCAGTTTCATTCTTTAGCATGTAGCTGTCCAGTTTTCCCAAAAACATTTATTAAAGAGACTGTCTTACCCCATTGTATATTCATGTCTCCTTTGTCCCAGATTAACTGGCCATATATGTGAGGGTTTATTTCTGGGCTCTATATTTTAATCTATTGGCCTATGTATCCGTTTTCATACCAGCATCACACTATTTTGATTACTATAGTTCTATAGTATAGTTTGAAATCAGGGAGCGTGGTACCTCCAAGCTTTGTTCTTTTTCAAGATTGCTTTGGCTATTTGGGGCCCTTTGTGGTTCCATAAAAGTTTTAGGATTCTTTGTTCTAGTTCTGTGAAAAATGTCATTGGTATTTTGATGGGGAGTTTACTTAATCGGCAGATTACTTTTGGTAGTATGGACATTTTAACACTATAAATTCTTCCAACCCACGAGCATGGTGTATCTTTTTCTTTATTTGGGTCATCTTCAATTGCTTTTACCAATGTCTTATAGTTTCCAGAATACAGGTCTTTCAATTCCTAGGATAAATTCATTCCTAGGTTTTTATTCTTTTTGATGCAATCGTAAATGGGATTGCTTTCTTAATTTCTTTTTCTGACAGTCTGCTATTAGTGTATAGAAATGCAATGAACTTCTGTATCCTAATTTCATATCCACTGATTTTACTCAATTCATTTATTAGGTCTAATAGTTTTTTGGTGAAGTCTTTAGGGTTTTCTATACATAATATCCTGTCATCTGCAAATAGTTTTACTTATTCCTTTCAAATTTGGATGACTTCTTGTTCCCCGACTGCTGTGGGTAGGGCTTCCAGTACTATGATGAATAAAAGTGGGAAGAATGGGCATTCTTGTCTTGATTCCATCTTAGAAGAAAAGCTTTAAGCTTTTCAAAGTTGAATATGTTGTTAGCGGTGGGTTTGTTACATATAGCCTTTTTTATGTTGGGGTACATTCCTTCTATACTCACTGTATTGAGAATTTTTAATCATAAATGGATGCTGAATTTTGCCAAATGCTTTTTCAGCATCTATTGAGATGATCATATGATTTTTTTCCTTTTTGTTAATGTGGTGTATCATGTGTACTGATTTGCAGATATAAAACCATCCTTGTATCCCATTTGATCATGGTGCATGATCCTTTTAAATATTGTTGAATTCAGCTTACTAATATTTTGTTAAGGATTTTTGCCTTTATGTTCATTATGGATATTGGCCTGTAATTTTATATTTAGGGTGTCTCTGGTTTTGGTATAAGGGTTATGCTGGCCTCGTAAAGTATGTTTGGTAGCATTCATTCCTCTTCAATTTTTTGGAATAATTTGAGTACAGATACTAACTCTTGTTTAAATGTTTGGCAGAATTTATTTGTGAGGCCGTCTGGTCCTGGACTTTCATTTTGTGGAGTTTTAAAATTGCTGATTCAATTTCATCACTTGTAATCAGTCCACTTAGATTTCAATTTCTTCATGATTCTGTCTTAGAAGGTTGTGTTTCTTGGAATCCACTTCTTTTAGTTTTCCAAGTTTTTTGGAGTATAGTTGTTCATAGGCTCCAACTTTATTTTTATTTTCTTTATGCTAAGTATTTCTCTATAATTTCTCTGTATTAAGAATTTGCCATGACTACTGAAGATAGGCCAGGTAAACAATATAAATAGAACAGTCCTATTTATGACAAAATGAGACAATCTAAACACATAACTTCCCTTTAGCATGAAAAAACTATAATGCAAAATGACAGTAGTTTAACATTTATAGTATTTTACTTGCTGTTTCTCTTTTTTCTGTATAAAATCTACACACCAATAAAGTTAGTTAGTTCCATTATCTCTTTCTCGCAATGCAAGGATATTTAAAAGATGATGAATATACCTTTGCACACTTGGGTGAGTATATGAGTAAGATTCTCAATTCTTAGAAGTGGATTTGGTAGGACAAAGATATTGTACAGTTATAATATTGATAAATATAGCAACACCAGCCTCCAAAATCTTCGTTATCTATTTCTATTCCTACCAAAAGTGCACCAAGTAGAACATCGTGGTGTCTTTTACATTTCCAGTTATTTTCCTCATTCTCTACTTCCTTAAGTGAGATGTTTCAATCTCTATAATTAATAACGTAGAAATTGTGAGATATGGATAATTATTTACTAAAGCAAGTATAAATTATTAAAGTAAAAGATCTTAAAAAGAATTTGGTGTACTTTTATTTGATCAATTATATTTATTCATTTGATATAAAACTGATAACCTGATTAGATGAAAGACACTAATAGAACTAATTTCTCAAACTTTCTTGGTCTATTCATCTATAAATCTTTCATAATAGAAGTTAACATATTTTGAGACACATAAAAGGTACTATAAAAGTAAATACTACTACTAAACAAAAGAAAAAATTAAAATTTTAATACTTACAATCATCCAGATCTAGAAGTGAAACATCTTTGGTAAGAGGATTTATATTTTGTTTTGTTTTGTTTTCTTTCTCCTATAAAATAAATAATTTAATTACTACATGTTCTTATAAAAAAATCAATGAAGTAGTTCTTAATGTTTCAAAACAATTTTTCTTCTGCTTAGTCTTCCAAGAAAAAATCAATCAAATTAAGCTTTCTCTATGGGTATATGGACTGTATTTTTTATTTATTTTATTTTTTTTCTTTCAACCTTTTTTTTTTTTTTCCAATATATGAAATTTATTGTCAAATTGGTTTCCATACAACACCCAGTGCTCATCCCAAAAGGTGCCCTCCTCAATACCCATCACCCACCCTCCTCTCCCTCCCACACCCCATCAGTTTGTTCTCAGTTTTTAACATGGACTGTATTTTTTTTTTTTTTAATTTTTTTTTCAACGTTTATTTATTTTTGGGACAGAGAGAGACAGAGCATGAACAGGGGAGGGGCAGAGAGAGAGGGAGACACAGAGTCGGAAACAGGCTCCAGGCTCCGAGCCATCAGCCCAGAGCTTGACGCGGGGCTCGAACTCCCGGACCGCGAGATCGTGACCTGGCTGAAGTCGGACGCTTAACCGACTGCGCCACCCAGGCGCCCCTGGACTGTATTTTTTAATCAAAATTTTTATTTCAGTTAGCATACATTATTTCTTCTCCACCATGCAAACTATTACCTTAGAATAGTCTGTTTAAAGATTACAAAGGTCCAATAAATAAATAAATAAATAAACAAATAAATAAATATAGATTATAAAGGTAAGAAGAAAGAAGAACATTTGAAGGTAAATAATTATTTTATGACCCAACAACTTTTGCTAATATAAAAATATAAAGTGGCTCTTTGGTAAAAAGTCTACAAACATGTTGGAAATAATTTTTAAACAAATTAATTTAAGAAAAAGAGTTTCTCAAACAATATAAGCTTAGGTCTGAAATTGTCAAGAGGCTTGTAATAGATTAGCTTTTCTAAGATGTAGTCTGTGACAGACATTGTACTAGGTACTTTGTATTTGAACAGTGAGTTGCATCAGACTTCTTCAGCCAAAGGTATTCAGTAAAATCTACAAATGACATTTTCAGGCACTTGCTCTTTAGGGAAGAAAAGTATTCATTTACTTTCTTTACTGTTTTCCTTTGGGGAAAATAAGTATTTCAAAACATATCTGCACATATGTAGGGTTTCCTCCGCCTCAGATCTGCTTATTTAATCTATCTATATTTTTGAAATATGAACAACCGTGCATTAGAAAACAGTATCTGTAAGCCTGAGTATTCACAGTTTGGTCAAAGATTCAGAAAAGATGTGTTATACACACACACACACACACACACACACACACACACACACACACGTGTGTGTGTGTGTGTATTATATATACATATATGTATAATATATATAAAATATATAAAATATATAAAATTTATAATAAATATAAAACACACACACACACACAAGTACAGTAATGAATAGCATTATAAACAATTAAAGACCAACAAAGATTAGGTTGCTAAATAGATGTATTTGGATCAAAGTTACTTATCTTTAAAATCTATACTTTTTACATTAAATTTTCTCAAATTAAAACTTAAGTTTTTGCTAAAATGTTTTTGTTCATTTACTCAATCATTCATTCATCCAAAAGACATATACAGAGTTTTAAACATATATCAGATTCTTTGCTAAGAAAAAGAAGTAATAAGCCAAGACAGACCTAGTCCTTGCCTTCAGGTAACTTATAATCTTTTTTTTTTAATCACTTCTTTTTTTTTTTTTTAAGTTTATTTATTTTGAGAGAGAGAGAGAGAGAGAGAGAGAGAGTACAAGTGGGGAGGGGCAAAAGAAGGAGAGACAGAATCCCAAGCAGGCTCCACGCCATCAGCACAGAGCCCGACATGGGGCGCGAACTCATGAACTGCAAGATTATGATCTGAGCCAAAACCAACAGTCAGCTGTGCCACCCAGGCACCCCCAGGTAACTTATAATCTAACAAAAGAGTTTACAGCTTATCTGTATGAATTATTAGAAGTTTTTTGTTTTTTGTTTTTTTTTACAGAGAGAGAGGGCGTGGGCAGGGCAGGAGCAGAAGGAGAAAGAGACAAAATCTTAAGCTGAGCATGGAGCCCTACTGAGAGCTCGATCTCACAACTGTGAGATCATGACCTGAGCCGAAATCAAGAGTGGGACACTTAACCGACTGAGCCACTCCAGCTCCTCTACAAGTTTTTTGAAGTATTCCTCTAACCATAGAAAGGTATCACTAAAGCAAAAAGTACACTACCATCATTTAACATCGATACCATGCTAGAACTCTTACACAGTGCAATACATCAAACTGTCTGTTAGGTAACATTTTAAAATGATCTTAAGCAATGCTAGTTTTCTCCTTATGCCAAAACTCAAAACAAATTATTTTCAAGTATCAGACAAGAATACACATTAAAACACTAACTAAAAACATCAGCACTGGTTTTCTTTATGAGAATAATTATTTCTGCCAATGAAAACTTTAAATTATCTAGATGGGTTTTAATTTTCACTCATTATTTTTTAAAAAGCAAAAAATATTTGTCCTTCTCTTCACACTTCAAACGAATAACAATTTCCAGGGTTGGGGGAAAAAACAGAAGAAATGTTAGTTTTGAAGCTGGAATTTAAAGTGGAAATAAACAAAAACAGGTTCAGAATGAAAATGCCATCTCAACTAGAATATCATTCCTGTGGAGAAAGAACATAACAAAAAGAGCTTAATACCATGTGACTTATCAAAATACTATGCTGAGTACAATGGGTATAGCTTCTCCTATAATCCACGATGGTGCATGATTGTATTTATGGAACTGTAACCTTACTACCTTAAAAATTAGAAACCTATCAAATCAAGATAAAGTTAAAACTGGAAACAAGTCTATACCTTATTTTCTACTTCACGGCAAAGAGTGTGTAACAGTATCTATTAAGTACACATCAGGTCGCATACAGCATAGGACAGAGCTGCATGTGAAATTGACATAATCTCTTATTAGAAGTCTAAAACAGGAAGAAAAAAGGCTCTCAAAAGAACAGAATTTCATTGACTTTCTGAGAACAGCAAATAACCGGTGACTGAAATACAACATTAGCAATAGATAACGGTCATTTCTACTGAATTGAAAAAGCCTTGCATTCCAAATCAAGGCTATAAAAAGCTTTGTGATGTGTTTGGCATTCCTCTCTTATATTATATTTCATTTTTCATTTTAAAAAAAATCCATAGTAAGTTCAAAACATTTTCATACTTAAAGGATCTACTATAAAAATAAAAATCTGAATTCTAAACAAAGAAGTTAAGAGCCCTATTCCATCAAACATTTCTCCATTTGCAATTCATCTTGGTAATAGAGACAGAACCTGGGTAAATGCATATAGGACTTGAGGCAGGAGATTTTTCTTGCTCAATGCATAATTCATGTGCTCCGCCTGCAAAGTGTGTAAAATGAGAATTTCACACCGCAGCATGAGCCATGGAGCTGCAGAGAAAAGGCAGATGAAATCATATTTTACTGTGTGAATTTTATTTCTTACCCTCCCAATATTTATACAAAACCATCATTGACAAACCAAACACACTGACAGATCACCCACTGTTTCCATTGTGTTAGTACTTGAGAAGAGATCAGGCAGAAAGATAGACAATTTGTTTTTGTATATTTTTTTTAAATAGAGGATTAGGTTTTTAACAGCTGAGTGACTGTATTAGACTTTTATAAGGACAACAGTAACTGATCTTAAAATCTCACTACAAAAATACCTAGTTATCAATTCATCACCCTCAAATCTCCATTTTGTTTCTATGGTATTCGATTATACACCTCAACACATCAACATTTTCAAAATAAAATACAAAGTCACAGGGTTAAGAAACTGATTTCTACTTAAAATATTTCATTTCAAATAATAAAAAAAAAAAGATCCTGGAAATACTTATTAAGCTCAAATAATACAAATAAAAATATGTAATAATATATCTGTAAAGATTTTTTCATGTATTATGCATGTTCATTTCATGCTGATTAAAAAACAAAAAGCAAGTAGAAAAAAGATCTGAAACAACAAGCGCCAAGCATGCTTCCTAAGAGGAAACCACTGTAAAGAAGATTGAAATTTAAAAACTGTAGAACAGGATAAGTGGTATATAAAGTTTGTCAAACTCATATTGTACTTTGAAATCAACAATAATTCAAGGCTAATTTCCAGCCTCGCAGGGCAAGATATTTGCATGAAATATTTTCAGTTAGAATTACCAACCAAGGACAATATAATGACTCTCCTGCCTTCAAGTCATCTAACAAATTTGATTTAAGAAATTTGAGGCTCACACTTACACTGGCCTTTAAAACAAAAGTACACTGCCAGTAAATTAAGAATTCTTGGGGCGCCTGGGTGGCGCAGTCGGTTAAGCGTCCGACTTCAGCCAGGTCACGATCTCGCGGTCCGGGAGTTCGAGCCCCGCGTCGGGCTCTGGGCTGATGGCTCGGAGCCTGGAGCCTGTTTCCGATTCTGTGTCTCCCTCTCTCTCTGCCCCTCCCCCGTTCATGCTCTGTCTCTCTCTGTCCCAAAAAAAATAAATAAACTTGAAAAAAAAAAAAAAATTTTAAAAAAAAAGAATTCTTTTTAAGTGAAAAGAAGTCTGAACTGTTAAACAAATCTTCCCTATTAGATTGTATTTACTTCAATAAGAAAACTTCTTAATGGTCTTCACTTTGATTTAAAGATTTCAAGTAAAGCGAAATGATATTTCTGTTCTGAAGAACTTAAAATATAAACTAAACTAGGAACAACATAAATTGAAAGAGGCAAGGCTTGGGGCGCCTGGGTGGCGCAGTCGGTTAAGCGTCCGACTTCAGCCAGGTCACGATCTCGCGGTCCGTGAGTTCGAGCCCCGCGTCGGGCTCTGGGCTGATGGCTCAGAGCCTGGAGCCTGTTTCCGATTCTGTGTCTCCCTCTCTCTCTGCCCCTCCCCCGTTCATGCTCTGTCTCTCTCTGTCCCAAAAATAAATAAATGTTGAAAAAAAAAAAATTTAAAAAAAAAAAAAAGAAAGAGGCAAGGCTTTGAAATGTTCTATAATATTGTACAATATTCACAGAAGTTCTATAATTGCTACATACATAAATACTTGTAAAAACACAAGTAAAACTTGTTTTCTATTTCTCAAATAGGGCAGAAAACCAATCAGAAAATAGTTTCTCTATCTCTTATCCATGATGTTTCACAGCACAGGCCAGTTTTACTTTATCCCCAAGAATCTTTCATATGGTAGATCTTTTACTAAGACATATCTTAACATTTACTAATGTCTGGACATAGTTATAGTAACAGTGGCTGGTCTGTAGAGCACTTAAGATATTTAATCCCTCCTAAAAACAGACTAGCAAAGTTTTATGAGATCCACGTAACCTGTAATAAAGATAACTGACAGCATCTCAAACAATGCTATGTATATACAGTTTTTTCTTCACTGTTAGTACATATATTAATCGCAATTTTGATTAAGATAATTTTCAAATATGAAAAGCTCTTAATATGGAATGTTAAGTGCAAGTATGTTACATATATTTACTTTCATTGATAAATTATGCTTTATACAGTTTATATAATTAAAATGTTAATATATTTACAAAGAAAATACACAGAAGTTATACACAATAAATTACAATCATGATTTAAAATATTTATCATTAAAAAATTAAATTTTTATCATTTAAATAAAAGCTTATTTAAATCTTTAGCAGTTGGTACACAGACACTGATGATATAATCAGAACTATTATATCAGTTAAGGGATGAAGAATGAACTAACAAACTGATGTGGAAATAACTATAGTATATAGGAACACACTAATACATAGCCTTGTTTTAAAAACATCAAAGCATAGATTCAGTTAAAACAACTCAAAAGCCTGGTAACTTAAGAAAAAAAAATTTTTTAATGTTTATTTATTTTTGAGACAAAGAGAGACAGAGCATGAATGGGGGAGGGGCAGAGAGAGAGGGAGACACAGAATCTGAAGCCGGCTCCAGGCTCCGAGCTGTCAGCACAAAGCCAGAAGCAGGGCTTGAACTCACGGACCGTGAGATCATGACCTGAGCTAAAGTTGGACGCTCAACCGACTGAGCCACCCAAGTGCCCCAAAAAGCCTGGTAACTTAAAAAAAAAAAAGTATTTTAAATGAAAGTGTGACCATCTGATTAACACACAATTTTAACTACAAGCGGAGTATAACTCAATTATACAGGTAAAAACAGGATAAAGCGATATAAATGTGAATCTCTTTCTGATAAAATGCATTTTACATTATTGATTTCTCTTCCCATTCTTCTTTGTTAAAAAAAAAAATGGTTCCCTTTACACTGTGTAAACCATGGGCAGTCACTTAAAATTTATAAAACTATTAAAAGTAATTTTGTTATAGGTATTATTTGGAGCAAAAAAATCATTTCATAAAGAGTCAGACTTAAAATATTTCTCTATCAAATACATTTCAGAAAAGAACACCTACCAATAAAAATATGCTTGCCCATCAAAATAATTGTCACTGAAGAACAAGATAATTTTCTTTGGTCATTACTGACAATATCTGATCTAAAATGAGGACATCTTCCAATCAATAACAAACATAATACCAGAATGTATGACTATATATAGTTTTATATCTTATGGATATGCTGGGGCACGGTGTTCAATGACAAACACTTCAAGAACAAACAATTCAGCAGCGGCTCTCACTCTTTTGACTATCTTTACACCATTCACTGAGTAATATTTTCTCATCAGTAACATTTTTCATTCCAAGCAGTCATTCCCAACTAGGAGAAGTGGAAGGACCATTCTTTGATATAAACCCACTTTCTCCTCAGCTTGTATTTTCTATAATAAGAGAAATAGTACAAAAGGAAAAACAAAGGACAGAAATGGGAAAGCATACAGCATATTAAGAGAACTACAAATATGTACTCTCTTGGGATTAGAATATAGGGACCACAAAGACAATTGAGAACGGAAAGGTAGGTTTGGACATGCTAGCCTGCAGAGTTTTTACTGAACCAAGATGATAATGGGGCACCATTATGGGTAACTTTAACATTAATCTGGCAGCTGTATAGAAGCACTGGGCTGGGCAAGTGTCTGAGGATGACCAATGGCAATGGTCTATGAGTAAGGTAATGAAGAGCCGATCTAGTATGGTGTAGCAGGAAAGGAAGAAATAGATATGAGAAATAATACAGAGAATCTCTAAGACTTGGCAACTGTGTAAACATACAGGATAAAGGAGGAGTCAGAGATAAATTCTGGGGCTACAGATGTGGGAAAACAGAAAGACTGACAGTACTAAATGGTAGAGCAAGTGTTCCTCTGGCTATAATGGATTGGGAAGCCAGTAGCTTCTAAGAGGTCTAAAAATTTGGTTTGAATTTGTAAAGAAAAGTTAGAGCTGTTATAGGGACTTAGAGATGTTATTATGGAAACATTTCACCTAAATGTTTTAGCTGAAGCCATGGGAGTTAATGAGTCTCACAACAGGAAAAATGTAGAGAAAAAGACTAAAAATATATTGATTCACACTGATTAATATTTTTGAAAAAGTGATGTGCACCAAGCACTAACTTTGGGGCAATGTTCACACTTGAATGTCATAGAGATTAAAAAGTAAAGCAATCAAAGGACTAAAAGGTCAAAGAAGTCAGAAGAAAAGGGATGCGAAGAGTTTCAAGTAGTCAGGGAACAGTCACATAAAAAGATCAAGAAGGAGAATATAATAAACAAGAGAAGGTCACTGAGTTTGGGAAAGATCATGGCTGACTTTTCAGAGAGCAGTATCCGTAGGAGGTGATAAGAATTGAAACCCATCTATGGGGCGCCTAGGTGGCGCAGTCGGTTAAGCGTCCGACTTCAGCCAGGTCACGATCTCGCGGTCCGTGAGTTCGAGCCCCGCGTCGGGCTCTGGGCTGATGGCTCAGAGCCTGGAGCCTGTTTCCGATTCTGTGTCTCCCTCTCTCTCTGCCCCTCCCCCGTTCATGCTCTGTCTCTCTCTGTCCCAAAAATAAATAAACGCTGAAAAAAAAATTAAAAAAAATAAAATAAAATAAAAAAAAAGAATTGAAACCCATCTAAAAGGGACTAAGAAATAATTGGGTTAAGAGGTTGTGGACGAAGACTACTTAGATTATTTTTCTAAACTCTCTCTCTCACACACTCTCTCTTCCTCTTCCTACTTCCTCACCCGCCAGATGCCAGGAAAGACTTGAGTACTTTGGTTGGCAGAGGAAGAATTAGTTCGTGGAGAAAGAGATTAAAGGTGCAAAAGAGGCAGATGATTATCAACAAATCAAGGCCAAGAGTAATTTAATCTTTTTCCTGGCTAAGTGGATAGGAATTGCTTACTCAGAGCTACATTCAAAGGAAAAGGCAGGTAAACAGAGATTGTATATTAGATAGCAGAGAGGCGCGAAGACGCCCACAGTGGATGGCAGCTCAGTCTTCTCCAGAAAGAGGTCATAGTTGGACATTAACTTACAACTTGAATGGTATAAAAAGTCAGGAAAACACAGGAGACATTAAGAGTTAAAAAAATTTCAGTTCCTTTCTGCATTGGTGTTCTATAACTCAAGTATTTTTGGTTTCTCAGGGAATTAATGTTCGTACACGTTAAAAAATGTTAACACTGCTGTTTTATATTTATATAGTATAATATATACTTTTATTTATTTACTTTACTTTATTTACTTTATTTACTTTATTTATTTACTTTATATACTTTTTATATATTTATATAGTATTATATATACTTATCTTTCATATTAGATTTTTTATAACAGCACTTGAAAGTAGTAGAGTAGGAATTAGCATTTCTACTTTATAGATGAGGAAACTGAAGCATAAAGATAGTATCTTCCAAAAAGTAGAACACTATATACCTCATAGGACACCATAAAATAAATTGTTCTCAAAGCTATATAATCAAGGTACCTCCAAGGCCTCATCCATGCTCAATATCCCCAAAACACACTATCCAAGTGAAAGAAAAAGAAGAGAAATAGTAAAAGTATAGATTTAGTCTAGCTGCAGATTCAAGGAGTATGAATTTTCAGCACTAACAAACTGACATGCTAAATTAAGGTAAAGCACCCACCATCTGCCTTCATTACTCATAATCTAGACCAGAAGCCACAACACTTGGTATAAGGAAGAATTCTATAATTACAGAGTTGCCCATTATCTGAAAATTGGTGTACTTGTAATTGCATGGTATATTCCAAATTACTCAGAAAGGAATAGTAAAAAATAGTTATCGTGGCCTCAAGGTGGAGAATATTCCAACAGATAAATTAAAACAATCCTATCGTCTATTATAGACAGCAAAAGACATTAAATATGGAAAAAATAAGCCATATACACAGAATACATGGACATAAAACTATCAAGAATGTGAGTAAAATCTGAATTTTTCAAGAGTCTTAGCTCATCGCAATACTTAAAACTTTTATACTGATGTTCTACAGGAAAATATTTTCAATTATTAAGAGACTTAATCTGATCACTGAAAGTGTATGACAAAGAAACAAATTGAAATGCTAACCTGGGATACCTCTGTAGCTTTTTGTTTTGTTTTAATTTTTAAAAAAATATTTATTTATTTATTTGAGAGACAGTGAGACAGAGTATCTCAAGCAGGCTCTGCACTGTCAGCACAGAGCTCAAAACCGGGCTTAAACTCACAACTATGAGATCAAGACATGAACGTTTAACTGACTGAGCCACCCAGGTGCCCCTACCTCTGTGGCTTTTTAATGCAGACCTAAAACCCTGCTTCTAAAAAACAAAAAACAAAAAACAAAAACAAAAACAAAAAACCCTACTTCTAATACTATGTAGGTACTAAAGTCTACAGTTTTTTAACTTTAACAAAACTTCGTAAGAATAATGCACTTTAATTCTACCCACTCGATATTCATTGATTTCTTGTGTGCTCATTTTTTAAAACACTGATTTCTTATTCTGGGTTGTACTTACTGTCAATTTCTAAAGCTCCTTTATTTTAAATAACATCTTAAACTTTAAAATATATAAATATGAAATGAATAATTTAACATAAGTAATTTAATGTAAGTAGGAAATGGGAGGACATCAAACTCACTATGTGATAAATTTTTATATGAGGCCAGAGTAATAAACATAAAAATCTCAAAGATTTTATGTGAATTTTTGGAAAATAGAAATCTTAGATTATATACTATAAATAGATACGTTTTAAACACAAATTCACATTTAAAATAGGTTTAACCACATGCAAGAATATTTGCAATAAGGCAAGACAAAAACTAGCCAATTTTTAAACATGCTTATTCTTTTTTTATTTTTTTAAATATGCTTATTCTATAATAATAAATCTCTGGATGGGAGAAGGCAATTATCTACTTGAATGAATTTATTTTTATCCTTGGCTACTCAGGTGACTTATTAAAGAAATTCAAGTTAATAGAAAAAATAAATGAGGAAAATATTAGGTTAAAAAACAGAATTCAATAAAAGGCAAAGTTTTGCCCACATATTCAACATATGGAATAAAACAATATATACTTATAAAAAACTACTACATTTGAAGCCTAGGATCAACATGATCCATTTATAGGAAAGGAGTAATAATTAAAGATCAGAAAGATATGTATAAGGTCTGAAATTAATATTCATAATTACATTGTTCAATTTATACTTTTTTTAAAGATTTTATTTGTAAGTAATCTCCACACCTAACATAGGGCTCGAACTCACAACCCTGAGATCAAGAGTCACATGCTCTACTGACTGAGCCAACAAGGCACCCCTCAATTTATACTTTCACTTTTTACTGCTAAGCAGAGAAGTTTCAGTGTTATAAATGTGAATCAGAAAGCATTATCATTCTATTACATAAGTCATTCCTACATTTGTTTTTAAATACATGGCTACTGTATTTTTTTATTAACTAAAGAATGTATATCCTTTAATTAAACCTTTAAAAGTATTCTATTACCCCAACACCTATTTTTAAAAAGCATTACTTGTCTCATTTTCTTATGTATATACATTTATATCACCTTGCTCAATACTATTTCTGTGACTTCCTTTTACTTTCCCCTTCATGAAAGCCTCTATTGTCACATTCTAGCTCAGAAAAAAAAAAGGGCCATAACTCATAACATTGAGCTCTGTAATTACAGTGGCAAAGGATGAGGTTAAAAGTTTCTAACTCTTCTGTAGGGCTGAATTAAAAAGGAAGCAATTATCTAATAAAAAAATAATAAAATCATAGGTGTGGATGAATGAAGATGGTATTGATTTCAGTTGTCAGTGATAATGTTACATTTCTTTCTCAGTTTCTTGATTTTTAACAAGACACTTTTTTTCAGAAATACTTATTCTTAATTGGAAAAAGTCTATGAGAATACTTACTTTCAATAACAACAAATGTGCAATCTCTTTCTTACCTTAGTGACTTTTCTGGATTCAGATTCACTTTCAGATTCTGATTCTGATTCAGAATCTGAAGAACTTTCTTCTATTGAACTAGAATCAGCATTGGAAGAATCTGAAGTTTTAGATTTTTCATTTTCGTTCTCCCCATCTTCAGAATCACTATGAATAACAAATTTCAAAATATCAACTTTAAATCCTTTATATAAACAAGTTTAAGTAGTTTAAGGAAATCAAATGGCAGGGCGCCTGGGTGGCTCAGTCAGTTGAGCGTCCAACTTCGGCTCAGGTCATGATCTCATTCATGGTTTGTGGTTTCGAGCCCCAAGTGGGGCTCTGTGATAACAGCTCGGAGCCTGAAGCCTGCTTCAGATTCTGTGTCTCCCTCTCTCTCTGCCCCTCCCTCCACTCAGGCTCTATCTCTGTCTCTCAAAAATAAATAAACATATAAATAAATAAATAATCAAATGGCAAATTGGTGCTATATGTCCATTTTGCCTATAAATCAGAACCTTTATTAGAGAAGTATATTTCACTGAGAACCAATTCTTTTTAGTATATAAAAGATAATAAAAATGGTTTTAAAATTCCAGAACATATCACTAAGATAATAATAAAGGTAGTATTATCTATAACCAAATATATCAGAATCCATTCAAAATCAATGATATTACCATGTCAAACATACCTCAAACGCAAAAGGTCATAAAACAACACTAAATAATGTAAGTAGAATATAATTAATAGTTAAATGTTTGATTTACCAGGAATATATATTAGGTGCTAATAGTAACAACTTCAATGATACTTAGGACTGATTTTAAAACGCTGTCTTGAAATTCTAAATATCCATTAATAAATTTAAAACTCATACACATACTTTTGCTAAAATAGACTTGCATTTTATAGATTTTTTTTTGTACAAGAAAATTATTTACATATGTTCTGAAATGTGACCCATAAACATACGTGAGAAAATGTTAACTAGTTCAAAAGAGATTCCTTCTAATGCACTAAGTCTTACTAAAAATGTCAAATAATCAAATATAAACTTTTAAAATACCAAATGATCAAACCTAAATGCTGATGCTACTCATTCATTTAATAAATATTAATTGACCACCCACCATGTGTTGTAAGTACGTCAGTGCTTAAGGATCACAGTGGTTAGTAAGATACAGAAGAACTCTGTGTCGCCCTTATAATGTCTACACTCCTTTGGAGACTATAGAGAAGTAAGGCGGCAATGACAATAAAGTATGGTAAGTAATGAGTAATAATGTATACTGTGTCATGAAAACATCTGGAGGAGAGAAGCATCTAAACAAACTTAACCAAGAGAGGGAATGCTTCCTAGAGGAAGAACACAGAAGCTGAGAAACAGGATTAAGTAAAGGAAAGTCTTGAGTAGGGAGGTAATTATCCAAGGAGAAGGAGTAACATGTGAGGCAGCCCAAAGGTCTTTTCTCAAAGAGATAGCTGGTGGTCTTCTACATTTTCTCAAAACTGAAGGTCTAATTCTCTTTCCATGTGTGTGTATTCTTTTTAAGAATCTTTCTTTTTTTCAGAAACTTTATATTAGTTAGCTCATATAGATGTTCCAACATATTCTTACTGGGTGCATTATTATCCTATAATATTCAGGAAAGTTAAGAAACTTGCTCAAGGACATTGCCAAGAGTGGCAGGACTGGAATTTGAAGTCCATCTAAAGACCATGTTTTCCCCATTACACCATACCAGCTCCCTTCAAATAAAAATATTTAGGAGTGTAAAACTAAAATTTAATCATAAATTGTTATGACTACTAAGGGTGGTTTTAAAGATATTTAAAGCTCCTTAGCTTTACAAAATTATCATACAGGGGTGCCTGGCTGGCTCAGTCAGTAGAGCATGTGACTATCGAGCTCAGGGTCCTAAGTTCAAGCTCCATGTTGGGTGTAGAGATTACTTAAAAATAAAATCTTTTTAATAAAAATCATTATACACTTAACACAAGCAAGTTTAAAAAAAAATTCTAAAAGACAGGCCGAAAAACATGGGGGGGGAGAGAGAGTGCTAAAAGAAGGGAAGAATCGATATTTCCTAGAATTGATTTTTGCAGAGGAAATACGATTGCAGTTTATTAAAAATGAAGTCATGGCAACATCTCAGAGCACATGTAATTATGTTCGATGACTAAAAAATATGTTGTTTTTTCCCCATAGCAAAAAATGGCAATCTATTATCCCCAACTCAATGGTTACAACATATACTTAAAAATATAAGGTTTTTAATGTATTTGAGATTCCCTTTAGTGTAATAAACAATTCTTTTAAATTAGAACATAAAGAGAAAACTCCATTTCTGGAGGAAAAAATACATAATGCAACTAATATAATACAAGATTAAAATTTTCTAGCATATTGACTTTTGCTATCTGAAAAGATATTGAGTGCACTGACCAAAATTTTCCTTCCTAGAAATAAGATACTTTTTATAAAGTATGTAATCATAGATATTCTGATATTAAACCAGAAGTACAAAATTTCTCTCAAAGAAAACGCTATTACAAACCAAGTAAATCCTCTGCTGCAACAAGTGAATGATTCTGCATATATTTAACTTACAGCTTTTAAGATAAGATTTTAAAGGTAAAAGTGTTATTTTGTTATGCAGCACTCAATTTTGATGGGTAATTACTGTTTACCTTACTGCTTAGAGTTTCAGATGTTAATCTAATGAAAAGAATTTACTGGTAACTAGCTTTTTAACTTTGCAATGATGAAAAGCCTGTATTAATTTAACCTACAGATTTCATTTGTTCTGAACAGGAAAAACAATATAAATCACTTTTAAAATCATTAAATCCTGACTTAAATTAATAAAGTCATAATTAGGGCATTATGCTGTGTTTGTTATGGAAGTGGCAGGGCGAGCTGCTTTAATTACTGTCTGTAATAAAAGGAGCAGAGAGCGTACTGCGCCCCAATCAGTGCTGTCAGCCACGACTGAGCTGGGCTGCAAGCTCATCAAGTGAACGGGCAGCAGGCTCCCAGGGAAAGGGCCATCATGTCTGCAGAGGCCACTCGCTGACAGCAGTGGGGAAAACAGACTCATACAATCCAAGGTATTAGCCCCAATTATTCAAAATTTTAATGACACTTTAATACATGATAATGTTGATAATGGGAATCTTAAAAAGCGCGAACACTTAAATATCTTATGACCGTCTTCCTTCACAGCCCTTGACTCTAATATTTGGATCATAATCTTTTTACTATAACATTATTTAGAAAAATCAATTGTCTTACTTACATAATGGCAAAGTGTTGAAGGATTTAATTTTAGCCCTCAGCAAAATTGCTACAAAAGGTAATTAAGTGTTTCATACCTACTTCTTGATCACTTAACTCAGCCTTCCAAGGTTATACCAATTTTCAAAATGTAACCCCAAGATTTGTTCAAGTTCAAAATGAAAACTAAGCATAATAAGTAGAATAATTATGTGAACTAGTATTCTAATTAATTCTACAAGATTCAGTACCTGCTTGGGGAAAAAATGCACACACTTATTTTCTCACTCACTTTATGAATTAAAGGGAAATGTTATACTGGGAGAAAATATCACAGAATGGTTTCTGAAGGAAATTCTGACAAAATATTACCATTTCCGTTTGCTTTTGGAGTTCCTCTTGGCTGTTCTTTTGTTTCCTACTTCTGATGCACTTTCACTGTCACTCTTATGCTCACTGGAAGAGTCCTCACTGCTGTCATCACTACTGTCTCCCTCCTCTTCTTGTTCTCCACTTGCACTTCCAGATTCACTGTCTGAAAAAATATAGTCAGATACTCCTTGATTTATAGCCATTTGGTTATACATAAGGACCCAAGTAACTGTCAGTATTCATCACAAATGAAACCAGATGTTGAATTTTAGTTTACTGGACCCCACTTGTTCAATACTGTATTTCCACATTCAGACCCCCACATTCCTATGGCAGGGTGAGTGTGGGGAGCTCCTAAAGACAGAGAAGGCATTCTGAGAGTGGGTACGGAAAAGGAAAGAAAAGATGAATCAAGTAAACCAAATGTGAGAGAATCTTGCTTTTCATATCCCTAAGTATCGAGTTACGGCAGAAACTTTTTTTTTTTTTTAAGGAATGACATAAGCGTAATTCATTCCTCTACCAATGAGAAATTTTATTTAGAGAAGAAGGCAAGAGCTGAATATTCCCAGGAATAATTTTGAGAGGGGAATGAGCCATTCAAATCATCTGTAAGAATTTCTCAATTCAAAGGCAATAGGCAAAATTACTAATTAAAAAAGTTATTACTTATTTTAGCTAGAATAAGCACTTTCCATAGGTCAGATGATAAAATGACATTGTAGAGGTAAACACTGCAATGTTTTATGTGTAAATTGTGTTATACTAGGACTCTTCACAGAAGTGATATGTATAGTGTATTTATGTGTATTTGAAACATGAAGTATCATTTTTACTATCTGAAATGATTATAGGTGCAAAGCTTTAGCCCAGATAAGAGGACAGACTGTTGTCCTATCTATTATCTATCTGATGAAGTGCCCTTAGGCAGGAACATATTATAATAAGTAAATAATATCTAATTTATGAGGATTGATTTATGTATCACACAGTGAAAAGCTAAGATTACCTGTATTTTTTTGGAACAGCAGACGGCAGTTACAGGCATGGGCTTTCAAATTGCAATGTCTGGGTTCAAATCCTAGCTCTGCCACTTACAACTTAAAAGACTGAGAAAGTTATTCAATCTTTCTGGGTCTTGGTGTCCTTTCCAACAATGATGATAATAACCCTAGCTACTTTATTTACAGAGCTGTTGTGAAGATTAAATGATTTAAAACATATAAAGGTGATGAGGACACAACAACACCTGCCACACAGTAAGGCACTCATTATCATCAGCTTCTACAAAGGGCAAAATTTATTTTACCCAAATTTTACACAACTGCCGAATAGGATATTTTAAATTTGTTGTGATATCAAAGGTGTGCACACGTATATATTAACTCAGATAAATGACTTATCCCATAAATAATGAGAAGAAATTACAGCATCTAAGTGACTCTCTCATGTTAATTACACGGGAGTTCAACATGAATCTGCGTCTAGTTCACTTCAGGCACCATTATTTAAATATCCAAGTTAGTAAAATCCTTAAGGAAATTTGTTTATCCTCTAGAAGACTTCCTCATTGAGAAAATAATGTCATAATTTCTAATGAGAAAAGTTACTGTATTCCTCCAGTAGCTAGCACAAAATTGCTGCCACATGGCTCACATCAACCCATGAAAAGTCTCAATGGAATATTTCAAATACGTATTTTAACTCTCTCCCTATTGCAAAATAAATAAATAAGCATTAAAAAAAAAAAAAAAAAAAAAAAAAAAAAAAAAAAAAAAAACAATGCCTGGGTAGCTCAGGCAGTTGAGCATCCAACTCCTGATTTTGGCTCAGGTCATGACTGCATGGTTGGTGAGATCAAGCCCCACATCGGGATCTGTGCTGACAGCAGGGAGTCTGCTTGGGATTCTCTCTCTCCTTCTTTGCCCTTCCCCAATTACGCATGCGCGTACTCTCTCTCTCTCATGAAAGTATTAAGTAAACATTTTTAAAAAGTCTTTTTTTTTTTAAAGTTAGCCTATTAACAGGCATGAGCTTATGAATAAAGGGGGTGTAGACAAATATCCATATGGTACACTTGTAACTATTCAAACAGATCTTTCTCAATAGTCAACATCATTCCTGAAATCTATTTTTTAGCATTCACAATCTAGATTGAAATATTTTCTCCATTTTCAGCTTGATATGAGGCATTACAGGTTAATTTATCAGATACAGAAAATAAAGATTTTTATAGGGGGAACAGACGAAAAAGAATGAATTACCTTAGAGTAAGGTGATGGATGACCAAGTAATAATGAAAAGCTCTTGGTTCTGCCAAGGAAAAAAGGTTTTAGAAGAAAAGGGTGTCATTTGATCTTGGCTCAGATGTCTCCCAGGTAAATTGTTTTTAATATTTAAGACAGAGAGAGAGAGAGCCAGCACATGTGCACACACAAGCAGGGGAGGCACAGAGAGAAAGGGGGAGAGAGAATCCAAAGCAGGCTCTGCCCTGTGAACACGGAGCCTGATGCAGGGCTCAAACCCCACGGACTGTGAGATCATGACCCGAGCCGAAATCCAGGGTCGGATGCTTAACTGACTGAGCCACCCAGGTGTGCCTCTTAGGTAAATTGTTAAAAAGGGTGGTAAAAGTAACTCCAATAGGTTTCTTAAAAAACTAAAAATAGAACTACCCTATGACCCAGCAATTGCACTACTAGGCATGCATCCAAGGGATACAGGTGTGCTGTTTCAAAGGGACACATGTACCCCCGCGTTTATAGCAGCACTATCAATAATAGCCAAAGTATGGAAAGAGCCCAAATGTCCGTTGATGGATGAATGGATAAAAAAGATGTGGTATACACACACACACACACACACACACACACACACACACACACAATGGAGTAGTACTCGGCAATCAAAAAGAATGAAATCTTGCCATTTGCAACTATGTGGATGGAATTGGAGGGTATTATGTTAAGTGAAATTAGTCAGAAAAAGACAAACATCATATGACTTCACTCAGGAGGACTTTAAGAGACAAAACAGATGAACATAAGGGAAGGAAAACAAAAAGAATATAAAAACAGGGAGGGGGACAAAAGAGAAGAGACTCGTAAATATGGAGAACAAACAGGGTTGCTGGAGGGGTTGTGGGCTAATCCTGAAATCATTGCTTCACTATATACTAACTAATTTGGATGTAAATTTTAAAAAATAAAAAAATAAAGTTAAATTACAAAGTTAAAAAAAAAGTAACTCCAATACATTTTTCATTGTGTCAACTGCTCACAGAATTTTAGTGCTGAAGGGACTTGAAAGTATCCACCTCTATTTCTTCATTTATCAGACACAGAGAAAGGTAAGTACCTTACTCAGTTGGCAAAGCTAAAATGCAGTACTTCTAAATCCTTCCTACTCGATAGTCTTTTCATCGTATATTGTTATCCTAGTCATTTTAGCTCTTTGACTCTTTATAATACACTGAGATTTATTAATTTTAACTTCACTCTATACAGGGCCATGTAGAAATAAAAGAGCATAAAATGGATGAAGAACATATTGTGCAATGTTTAAAATAAACTTTACATTTCTACAAAAGAAAGTTACTTTTAAAGGCCCCACTAAGGGCTTATCAAATATAATGGTTTCCAGTATGCTATGAATATAACAGGCAGAGCAGGTTAGAATGCAGAAAAGCGTGAGTTTCTGTTTCAACTCTATCATTTACTAGCTGGGTGTTCAAGAAGCAAAGTCAAATGAGAAAGGATGAGAAATTACTTTTAAAACAAAACAATGCACTATTGTACAAACTTTGTTTAAGCCCACTTGGTGAATATTATGTACTAGGCCTTATGTTTTGTTGGAGGCACAGTATATCAGCTTTAGTGAACGAAGTTTTTCAATAAATCATAAACCCCACCACTGTCACTGCTGCTATCAGAAGAGTCCTCTTCCTCCTCCGATTCAGAATAAAATTTCTTAGCAGGATTCTCTTTCTTTGCTTTTCCTGCTGGAGTCCATTCTTTTGCCTGTTTTTCAAAAAAGGAAAATTGTAAATATAAATGAATTCTCATTAAGGGATTCAGTCTTCTGGCAAACAATCATTCAAGATCCACTGTGAACCCAGAAGAAAGTTGCCGGTCCCAACAGAGAAGGCAACTATTAGAAGAGCTGACATTAAGGCTGATTCCACTTTATTCCTAAATAGAGGAAACCAAACCTCACTCAGAGTGCATTCTGTTAAATCAACAACTTTATTTTACATAAAAGACTTTTGTATTTGTTGGTCTGCCAGAGATGTGAACTAAAGTAATATACTCTAGAAGATGTGAGGCATTTAGAGGCAGACACAATAACAGCATGAAGAAACGAAAGATCAGAGCTTAATACTGAAGTTAAAAAAAAAAAAAAAAAAAAACAACACCCGAAAACAGTACAGGCAAATCAACAATCCTAACCATCTCAGCAGCCTAACCCCTCAGGTAATATTTGATTTCTCTTTCTCTTTCATATCCTAAATATCTAATCCATGAAAAAGCTTTTAGCTACCTTGGTCAGAGCCATCTTCTCTCAGATTACTGCAACTGCTTATTTTGCTTCTATCATACCCCCGATTCCCCAACTCCAAATTTGCTTATCACAGCAGCTAAAATGACTGAATTAAAGCCCGAGTCTAATCAAGCCTATCTGGGGTTTGAAAGCTTGCCACAGCTCTCCATTTCACTCAGAAAAAGCTAGCCCTTACAAAAATCTGCTTGCCTTACATGACCAACACCCCCCCACCCCTTGCCTTTCTGACCTCCTTCTGCTGCTTTCTGGCCCACTTTGCACCAGCCACTCCCAACTGTTCCCCCACACACCTCAGGTATGCTCCCCTGAAGGGCCTTTCCCCAGCTGACTGCACTTCCAATGCTCTCCCCCAGATAACTGCACGTCTCACTCCCTCCCTCACTTCCTTCAAGTCTTTGCACAAAAGTCACCTCAGAGAGGACTACTCTATTTAAAATTCCAACCTCTCATACCTGGCACTTTCGTACTTTGCTGTATTCTTTTTTATTTTATTTTATTTTATTTTATTTTATTTTATTTTGGTCACAGCACTTATCAGTTTCCAACATACTATAAATACAATTTACATATTTATTTTTATTGTCAGTCTGTCACTGCTAGAACATCAGCTTCTGGAGAGCAGGGGTATTTGAATACTTTGTACACTGACAGATCTCAAAAGTGTCTGGCACAATAATGATGAGTTGTGTGAATAACTCCTCAAAGACTTTAATGCACTGAATTAAGTAAAATAAATTATTTTCATAATTATGACTTTGATTTATCAAGAAAAAATTAAATCCTGTTTCATATATTCTGTTATAGGGCAGACAAATCTCTATTTTTTAAGAAGTCAAAAATGGTTACAACTCACTTATTTATCAAAAATTGTTTTTCCTTTTTAATTTTTTTTAAGGTTTATTTATTTTTGAGAGAGACGGAGTGCCAAAGGGGGAGGGGCAGAGAAAGAGGAGTCACAGAATCCAAAGCAGGCTCCAGGCTCCGAGTTGTCAACACAGAGCCTGACATGGGGCTCAAACCTACAAACCATGAGATCATGACCTGAGTTGAAGTCGGATGTTTAACTGACTGAGCCACCCAGGCTCTTATCAAAATTTCAATTGAGTTCCTATTATGTGCCAGCTGGCTAGAGCATATATTTTGCTGTAAAGGAATTTAGAGCATGACAGAGGTTTAAGAATGGTTCTCAACACTGGATGCATGTAAGAGTCAACTGGAATATTTTGTAAAATACTAACACACACACAAAATATACTAATTCTGAAAAAGCTAATGCCTGGGATTTACCTCCTAAGATTCTGATTTAAATGGTCTGCAGCAAGTCTCACATAGGTTTGTTTTTAAAGATTTCCATATGATTATAATATGCAGCCAGGGTTGTAAACCATTGATCTAGAGGACTTTAGGGCTTAAGGTATGTTGCTCAAAAAGATAAGCTTCAATAACCTGGAAAATTAGTATATGGACAATAATAGAAAAATGAGTAAAAATTACTTGAATATATTTGAATATGATACATAAGGTCAGCAGTACTGCTTTCTTTTCATATATATTTAAAATGCTGTCTTCCAAATATGAATAAAGATGCTGTTCTATAAACAAAGTTCTATATTTAATAAACAATTCAGTTCATATTTTTTCTTAAACCCTTAAAACAAACGTATTTTTTCTGAAGCCTGGTAAAAAAATGGCCGTATCAATTTCTGGGGAAAAAAAAAAAAAAATTTAATCTAGATGACTTTCCGGGTAAGACCAAATTAACAAATAAGGAAAATTAGGGTTCTATGCTCAAAAAGGCAAATTACCTTGACATGGCCATGAACTCTTTATTCATGGAGTTTTAGGTTTTAAACAATAAAAATATTTTAACTTTTTTATAGTCTTTTATGACCATAATTAAATCATTCTAAGCAACAGAAATAATGGAGAAAGAGAAGAGGAAGAGAATAATGAAGGACTAATTAGAAAAATCCTAGGAGGGATAAAATATCAAAAGTAGATATGTTTACAAAGTAAAATACCTTTGATATGAAAAAGATGGTCTGTCCCTAAGGGAGTGAGATTTTCTAGAACTGAGCAAAAAAATTGGAAAGGATCTTCAAAACTTATTGGTATCATAATATAAATATACGTTATATCCAATATCCTGGAAAAGGTAGGGTGCAATTCTAAGTCATTTCTGGTGTCCATATAACTAGTTTCCCTGTCAGGTTACCTAAACCTAGGCATTTTTCTTAACTAAGGTTATATTTCATAATAATGAAATGTGATCCTATAAGATCACGGTATTGTAAAACTAGGATAACACAGTGTACTATGTGCATGAAATGCATTGATGTGACTTTGGAGGAGGGGTGGTAGAGTGAGAGGTAAGAAAGACTATAAGGAACACTACCTTCTGCACTGTTGCAGCTGCACTGGATAATAAAACTAGGTATATTAATTTTATACTTAATTGTATCTCTTACAGTATAATTTTAAGCCAACATGTCCAGAGACCAGTAGATTAAAAGTTTTCTGCATGGTATCAATGGATAGTGACAGTTTTCTTCAACTAGTTTCCATCACTTTTAACTATTCTCCACAATAAGTTATCAGTTATTAATTTCTAGTATGCAATCAGCAAAAAGGAAAAGAAATCAACTTGTCTCTGTTGAACTGGGCAGATGAAATGAACATGAGAAGACAGGTTAAGTACCGTCCCTATAAGGTAGTTAAAACTTAGAAGAGCACAAGACAATGGAAAAAGCCAGCCAAACAACCAATCCATGAGCCAACATAAGGATACCACTGAAACCAAATTAAACTGTGTAGCATTGCTATCAATTTCTGGGAAGATAAACTATTTTTATTTTAATTTTTTTTGGTGGAGTGGGGTAACAAGGAGGAAGGACAGGATGGAAATGCAGAGGAGGATAAAAGGATGGTTGTACATGTGCCAAAGCATTATGTACCCAATAATGGAAAAGGACAGAACCATAAAAACAATGAGCAGCCATAATATGAAATTAGCAGAGATTAAATCTATGGAAATAATCATAACAAAGAACATGTCTTTGTATACTAACATCTGACACAAAGTTGCACAAATAAGCCAATCTTTGAAGAGTATTTAAGAGCATACAGATCTGACTGAAAATCAACAAACTTAATTTCAAGGAGGAATGGACACACAATTAGTTTTAGTAAGTTTTACATTTTTTTAAATCACCTCTAAACAGAGATCATTTATCATAACATAAAAATGACAGTGCCAAGTACTAGTACTAAGAATAGCACAGATTTGCAAACAAGCTCAAGCTTTCTCTCTTCACATTACATAATAAAATGTAGGCAATAACAACATGAGCGGTGGACTCTGATCTGTGTTGGAATCCCAGTTCCATCACTTACTAGCTATATAAGCTTGGGCAATTTACTTAGGTTCTCTGCACCCTAGTTTCCTCAACTGGAAAATAGGAACAACGATAACCATCATTTACAATCATTATGAGGTTTAAACAAGATAATGTGTGTAAAACATTATCAAAGTGCCAGGGTTTGCTAAATTGAATCATTATTAGTTATTATCACTTCTGGCCGTGCTTCAAAGCCAGGATAAGTTTGAGTAGTTAAGAGAAACGTATTTTTCAAAAGGACCAAATTACACAGCTATACCTATTACAGAAATTATTCTATTTAAAGTAATAAAGGGGCACCTGGGTGGCTCAGTGGGTTTAGTGTCCAACTCTTGATTTTGGCTCGGCTCACAATCTCACAGTTGTGACACTGAGCCCCACTTTGGGTTCTGCACTGAAAGTGTGGAGCCTGCTTGGGATTCTCTCTCTCCCTCTCTCTTTGCCCCTCCCCTGCCTGCATGCTGTCTCTCTCAAAATAAATAAATAAATAAACTTAAAAAAAATAAAGTAACAAATATTTCCATCCATCATAAGTGGAAAATTTAATAGGCAGGAAGGTTAATGTACTTTCTCATAGGAATCAGTGGTAAAGAACTCTGGTTATCTGAATCTTAGTTTAATACATCTTTCCTATCAGAAAAGCACCCAGAATGTAATACCTAATTGTTCTTTTTTATTAATCCTACTTAAAAAAATATTGGCTATATTTCACATGATTAATTTCTAAAGACATCAGAAGACCTCCCTATTTTTCTTGTTGATGTAAGAAAAGGATAACATTAGAAAGAACATTAACTCTTTCATTTTAGTAGCCAGAATTTTTTAAAGATCTAGGGAAAGAGTATTTATGTGAGAGCTTTTTTTTTTTTTTAATGTGAAAGCAACGTAATATTCTTATTAGTTATGACCTTATCTAAGGACATCGTTTGTACACAACGCCACCTGTTTATATTTAGGCTGCACTTAAAACAGGTTCACCAGAAAATCCAGAAGAACACTTTGTATGGTTTTTCTGGGAGAGAACAGCAAAAATTATTTGGAAAAATATTGACAGGAAGCTTATGAATCTCTAAACAAAGTAGAAAAAGCTCAATCCAATGACACTAAATACCTTAGAAATTGAATCTACACAGCTACAAATGCAATACCAAAAATGTGGGTGGCACTGATGCAGAGAATTCAATTCTCTATTTCCTTGAAGAAAAGGAACAGTACATGTACAATGACATAGGAATACCACAATATTCAGTTCCCAAAACAGCGAGATATATCTAATACATTACATTTAGAAATACCAGAACAATTTTCAATTTTCAACCCCTTAAAAAAGCTTTTATATAAAACAATAGTTATTCTAGAATCTCCCACTGCTTGACAAAATTAATTTCAGAAAGGTCAACTTACCAACTCTATTACTTCTACATTTCGAACTGATGGGTCCGGCGCCACCTCTGGCCAATTAGATAATTCCAGGTACCCGGTAGCTTTAGTGTTGAGAGTATGAGATAAAGTGCCAAGCTGGAAATGATCCCTATCTATTAAAATAGAGGAAAATATAAAATAAACAATATGAGCTGTATATAACAGAGAACAATCCCAATCAGAGCTCAAGGTAATTGGCATATTACCTCAAATGTCAAGGAATAAATATAAACTAGGAAGCTCTTCATAGGTCAAAAAACTGATTTCAGTCCATAGATTACAATAATCTCCCCCATAATGGTCAATAAAAAAGCTAATCAGTCAGTGTGTTTAGAGGTGTTGCTCTGAAATGTAGCTTCTCTAAAAATTACTTTACTGTGAATATTAAGAATGACAGCACAGTTAAACAATCCATATACATGTCTTAGCACAAACACATTCAGAATTTTAATAGTTTTTCTACAATACTGAGCTGCTTTTTATCACCGACAATTAAATAAGAAACAATATGAAAACCAAGGTATACAATCATTTGATTCTAACTCTAATGGCTACTTGTTAAATTGATAAAATTACTCCTTTTTAAAAAGCTGGAAAAAATAAGTCAACTTCCATCTTGAAAAACAAATTTAAATATAAAGGGATATTTTTAAGAAATAATTCTTCCTAGAAAAGTTATGTTAGTGTACATAGAGTATTTAATTAGTAAAAACTCAATATTAAGGTATATTATATTCCTTATTAAATAAGGCTATTTAAAATAGGAATGAAGTCAATGTCAATAAGAACACAGCTTTAATCTATTGTTCAGCTGAACTGCTTAGTAAGAATAAAAATAAACTCAGAAGACTGAAATTACTTAGGTAAATAAGGTCTACAAAAAAACGTTAATATGAAGGTTGCTCTGGAGAACAGATAAGTAGAAAGCATAGTGTTCTTATATATTTATGTATATTAATCACTTATATTTTCTAAGAGCTAAATTTTAAATGTATTAGAAATGGGACATACTGTCATAATTTTTTAGGTAATGTGTATTTTGCCATTATATTCTGATAATAATACCTTTAAAAGGAGATTCAAGCAGTGGTGCAGGTTTTTGTGCTAGGAATATTTTTTTGGCATATTTACTTAAAGCTCCACTCTTCTCATTCGGAACAATAAGCTGCCTAATAAATCTTGTACGGTCTCTGATGTCGTAGTTTTGATCATACTTGCCGAGATTTAATATGTACTGGGTAAGCAATTTTGTCTGTTGGAAAAAAACAGAACAAGATGAGAATACAGTTATTTATGATTATTGATAACTCTGGATAAACATATTTAAAGAGGTAATAAAAATGAATGGTTATGTCAAACAAATGTTGTTCCGTAGGGAATATGCATTTCTAACGCTGCAAATGGAATTTTGAAGCCAAAGCACATGTCCTCTTCAGTATTGGGGAGGTGAATGCTGAGTACTGAGAAGCAGCCATGTGCTAGATTATTAAACTGCTGAAGTGGAAAGAAAGGCATCATTAAAAAAATAATCATATATGGCAAACCCGCTGAAGGGTCTACGTGAGAATAATGAATGTGGAAATACAACTAAAAACATGGCACTCAAAACTTAATCGGAAAAATATGCAGGACATCAAAACATCAGAGAGTATTAGGGGGCTGGCAAACTGCTTCTCCTGAGGTGTGTTTTATGAAGAGATACTGTCCCTGGCATAAGCAGTGTCTGCACTCTGACTGCACTCAGTTACTTTACCCTGAATTATGACCCATTAAAGCAGACACATGAATCACTGAACTGGATTACTGCAAATTATTTGCAGTGCATTTAGCTGTTACTTTTTCATAAAAGCAAGCTGCTGATGCCCTCTAAAAACTAGGATAAAAGACTCCTTCCATTTCTTTCCCATGCTGCTTATAGCCTCTAGTAATATTGGTCATTTATTTATTTATGTAAGGCAGCAACTTATTACAGTAGCTTTTACACTGTAATAAGATTTCCTAAGTCAATTTTTGAATGTACTACATTAACATGTATTGAGATAATTTTAATAGTAATTAAACCAAATTTGAAATGTTATCAAAATAGGTTTGAATTTTAAACTCCAGTTACTTTATTGAAAAAGCATAGTTTTAATTTAGGTTACACAAATACAATTGTAACTATAAATTAAACAGGATTCATAATATATGGAAAAAATAAACATCGACATTAGAACATTTTATAGACATTAATAAAGGATAAAAAATGAAATCAATCAAGTCAGGCACAGCTAAAGACAATTCAAGAACAAAAAGTCAAAGTATAGAAATGGTGTGGTAAACTCTTTTACAATAATAATTGGTTAAGATAATTGATTTGAATAGAAAGCAACCTTCTTGCAGTAACAATGTATTTAAAGAGCATTAACCTAGTTTCAAAAAAGTAGAACTACAAAAAATACAAGGGAAAAATGTTAATAGAGTTATTAGGAATTTGGTTACCAATAATTGCTATTCACTAATTAGTAGACCATGGTGGTTCAACTGCAAATGAGAAAAATTCATTTTTAAAGAAAATTAGCAAAATATTCACCAAATGAGGAATACAGCTCAAAAAAAGTGTGGTATCCTGGACTGTGTTATTAACTTTCTGAGATAGCCTGGCAAATATACTAACCCTTAGTTATCTCAAATGCACAGTGAGAATTTACAACTAGGTTAACTCTCAAGTCCTTCTGAGTGGTGAGATTTAGAATATGCAACTAAAATAAAGAAAAAAAATTAGTCTGTTCATTGCAATGATTTTCAAAATTTTAATTTCAGCATAGTTAACACAGTGTTATACTAGTTTCAGATGTGCAATCTAGTGATTAATTTTTGTGAGCTATTGGAGTGACACATTTCTGATTCCCAAAATTAATTTTTAGAAAATTAAACTACCTCAATATATTAATAGACACTAATGAAAGTTAGGGAATTTTTAGGAATTAAAATTTTGTAATTTTTAAAGTATCCATTTATTGACTACAAAACTTGTTTTATTACACTGGTGGCCTTATAAAATAGTTCTATTAAAAATCCATTTTCGGGGCATCTGGGTGGCTCAGTCGGTTAGGCATTCCACGTGGGCTCAGGTCATGATCTCACAGCTCATGAGTTTGAGCCCTGCATCGTGATCTGTGCTGAGAGCTCAGAGCCTGGAGCCTGCTTCGGATTCTGTGTCTCCCTCTCTCTCTGCCCCTCCCCAACTCACACTCTGCCCCCCATTCTCTCTCTCTCTCTTCCTCCCTCTCAAACATAAACATTAAAAAATACTTTAAAAAATCCATTTTCAAAACTAAAATTCTTTGGGGCACCTGGGTGGCTCAGTCTGTTAAGCAAAACTAAAATTCTTTTTTTCAAAACTAAAATTTTCTAAAAGATAAAAACCTATCTATATATAATGATGCATCAAAAACATAAGTAATTATTCACTCTATGTTCATACACTTTAATCAGTTTCTAAGGTGTATCTACCTCTAATAATAAGTCATTGACATTTCTCTGAAGAACATATTTTTATATGGCTTTATTTTGAGCTTTTTAAAAAAATTGTCTAATAAATCTTTTTCAAAATTGAATTTTATGATCAATAATTACAAAACTGTTGACATTTTCAACGTACTCTTCTCTATAGACCATAATATTTGTAATGAAGAAAACACCCTCTTTACATTAGACAATCTGGTAAGATTAAAGAAAATCCTGTTGAAAGAAGGATATTCTCACCATGCTTTCTTTTTCATGTTGAAATCTGTAAATATGTTAAGCCCTGATATGTAACTTTTACCCCTCCATTCAATGAAACTTTTTTTTGATAATTATTTTTATGAGACAAAACTTTTAAATAATTCTCAGGGTGCCTGGGTGGCTCAGTTGATTGAGTGTCCAATTCTTGATTTTGCCTCAGGGTCAAGATCCCACGGTCTTATGATCGAGCCCCACGTTAGGTTCTGTGCAGACAGCATGGAGCCTGCTTAGGATTCTCTCTCTCCCTCTCTCTGCCCCTCTCCTGTTCACAAACACACCCCCCCCCCAAATAAATAAACAAACATTAAAAATAAAAGATTTTTTCTTCCCTTCTGCTCCTATCCCCAATCAAGCTTTCTCTCTCTAAACTTAGAAAAAAACCCCAACTTTTTAAGTAATTCTCTTTATACTTTTTAACATATTTCACCAAATTTAGAAAATGCAAAATCAACAGCATTTACAGCAATTTTGACAGAATAAACTTCAAATGCTTTATTTTGATTCCATTTATGGCAAAGTGGAACAAACATACAAAAGCTTTGAGTGAAAAAAATCAACCTAGTAACGAAATTAATCAATTTTCTATTTGAAAACTGGCATTGTTTAGGTCCTTTATCTGCTAATGGAGCCAAGATATTAATAGTTACTACTTCCTTCTTCATATGTAAAAAGAGAACTTGGAATAAAAAATGAAGAAAATTAATTTTTAAACAGTTATCTAAATGAGATCTTGTATCAAGAAAGCTATGTAAACATCTTTTGTACCTGTATGTATTTGTCATCTGGAGACACAATCTTCTTTTTTTTTTTTTAAATGTTTATTTATTTTTCAGAAAGACAGAGACAGAGCGTGAGCAGGGGAGGGGCAGAGAGAGAGAGGGAGACACAGAATCTGAAGCAGGCTCCAGGCTTTGAGTTGTCAGCACAGAGCCCGATGCGGGGCTCAAACTCACCAACTGTAAGAACATGACCTGAGCCCGAAGTCAGTTGCTAACTTACTAAGCCATCCAGGCGTCACTGGAGACACAATCTTCTTAAAATAACTCTTAACTTCTTTTTAAAAATTTAAAAATGTATTTAAATCCAAGTTAGTTAACATATAGTGTAATAATGATTTCAGCAGTAAAATTTAGTGATTTGTCACTTACATATAACACCCAGAGCTCATCCCTACAACTCAAGTTTTTAAATAGATGCTGATCTTTTTTCAGTACATTTTATCTTCTGGTCGTTGTGTGGTCGGTGACATCACTACAACTCTCATAGTGGCTGGTAAACACTGATAAACATTTTGTGCACAGTGAGTACTGAGAAAGAAAGTCAGTACTTCATTCTTCATTAAGTCTACACTTCCATCTTTAAGAAATGATTGCTGCTGGGTTTATAACAAGATAAAGAACTTCCCAATAATAAAATACATAGGCTTTAGATTTACACTGCACAATAAATGACAGAAGTAGCGAAGTGAGAGTGTTTGACCACTCTCTAACGATCTATGGCAGGACCGTCTCTTGCACATATTTCATCTACAACCCACCTCAAACTTCCCATGTTTTCCTCTGACTCTCTCCACTGACAACTGACAGCTTCATGCTTTGCACAGGCCATGGCACAACGATGCAAGTTGCCAGCGTGGCCAGCAGATGAAACACTTGCACGTATCTTACCACCAGTGAAAAACTGAAGAATTTAGCTCCTTGCCCTGTCAGGGCACACTGCATTTTACCAGCACACATTCTGCATGCCGCTCTAAAAAAGAGAAATTAAGCTACATCTCAAAAAGGTTGGAAAAACAAGGTCTTTCTGATTTAAATGTCTCACATAAGAAAATGAAATCTCTCTTCATTGCACTTGTGTGTTACATGTCATTAGACAAAACCACAGCAGAGGTGAAAAGTACAATGTGGAGGTCTACAAACTTAGTCTGACCTAGTTTAACATAACTATTGACAAAAATGAAAAATGTGAGACAAATCCCAAACTAAATGAGACACAGAGGCAAGAGACATAAATGAGATCTGTTCCGGCCAACAGTTACAAAGAAAGTAAACAACGGTCAAGTAAATAATCATGGGTATTTAATACAATCAAAGACTCAATCCAAAACCAGACGGGACATTAAACAGTACCTTTAAAGAGGTTTTACTCATAAAATTATAAAAGAAAAAGAGAATAATACAGTGCACCCTTAATAAAAAAATATTAATATCTTATACACAGCTATTTGTTAAATTTTGATTTCAGATTATTTTTTCTACTTAGATTTAAGGGACTATGAGCAGTACTAACAGATAATGCTACCCAGACACTATACCTATTATATTCCTTTCAGAATGACTCTAAGTCACTGTAATATAGGAAAAATGAATTTTAGGGAATGCTGTATAAAAGTTTTTTAATCCATTATTTAAAAAAAAACTCAAAATATGGGCTTCATATTTCTACCTAAGCACTCTGACAAGTAATAAACAGATAAATATTTGCACAAACAATAGCTTTCTTCAAATATTTAGTAAGTCAGCACAAAATAGTAAAAAAGGTATCTTAAAATATACTACTAAAATCAGCTGAGATATATTTTTAATTTAAGGAAAATAAAAAAGTACACAGAATTCAGCATTTAGCATAGTGAAGATTAATATTGGTTCCACACAGCTGTTATTCTGAAAAAGAAGGATACTGGTAATTGGTTTGGTAAATGAAAGAAAGCAACACAAAATTCTTAACCTAAACCAGAGGGAAATCTAAGCTGTACCAGTGTTCCATGTCATCAATTTCATCACTTCATGACTAACCAGATTCTTTATGTGACTTGGATGAAATTTCATAAATTTAACAGTATTCATATTTTTGTCAACTTGAAAAGTATTCTGTAAGTTCTTTCTTTACAAGCTGTATTTACTCGAGTTTCTTAAAGCCAAAAAAATATATATCCAAGAAAGGGTAGAGGCGTCAAAGCACAGAGCCTGAGACCCTTTTGCTAAGTCATGTTAAAGAAGCTGAGGGCAGAGATAGATTTCACCTAAGACCTGAATCACGGGGCAAAAAAGAATTTGCTTTTAACTTCAGGAAGGATGCCCAAGATGTAACTGTGATTTATAAAATTTCTTACTAAGAACCAAGAAGTCTAAAAAGTAATACAAAGAAAATGCAAATATTAAGGATACTCAATGAATTACTCATTTCCAACAGCAGCAAGGCAGAAACCTGTCTCACAGAAAATCAGAGTTAATTAAAATGCATGAATTATATCTATACATGTCAGTATTTTAAAAACATGGTATTAGGTGAAAAAAGTAGGTTACAAAGTATACAAAAAAATACAGTATCTACCTATGCAAAATTGCAAAACCCACACAACAGTAACATAGTGTGTGAGCATATACTCATATACTAAAAATGTAAAAACACACATGACTGAACACACTACCATTATGACAGCAGCTACTTGCCACACTCCTTTAAAAAAGAATAACAATTATGGCAAAAACATTGAGTTAGTCTTAGTGGTATATATGTATTTATACTATTTTGCACTTCCCTATAGGTTTGGGTTATTTCATAATTAAAACGAAAACATGACAGGCACCTGGGTGGCTCAGTCCGTGAAGCATCTGACTTTGGCTCAGGTCATGATCTCACAAGTCTGTGAGTTTGATCCCTATGTCGGGCTCTGTGCTGACAGCTCAGAGCCTGGAGTCTGCTTTGGATTCTGTGCACCCCCTCTCTCTACCCCTCCCCCTCTCATGCTCTGTCTCGCTCTGTCTCTCAAAAATAAATAAATGTTAAAAAAAAAAATTAGGGGCACCTGGGTGGCTCAGTCGGTTGAGTGTCCGAGTTTGGCTCGGGTCATGATCTTGCTCGTGGGTTCGATCCCCATGTCAGGCTGACGGCTCAGAGCCTGGAACCTGCTTCGGATTCTATGTCTCCCTCCTTCTCTGTGCCTCCCCTGCTCACGTTCCCTCTCTCTCTCAAAATAGATAAACATTAAAAAAATGTTTTTAACTAAAAAAAAAAAGAAAACAGCTAAGTGAAACACTAAGCTATAATACTTACCACTACATTTAAAAGATTATAGGAAGTTAAAAAAAATGCACTCTTTATTCATTAATTTTTAGTTGCTATTAATCCCTTTAATAAACTCAGTTTTCTCAGACCTCAGTAGACTATTGCAAAGAAGTCATGCTCAGTCTTTACACTATGTCCTAAGAGTTGTAGAGCTTCAGCAACTTCAACTGCCCCTTGCCCCCTCTCCCATTCTTTCTCTTTTAATTAAATTAAATTAAATTAAATTAAATTAAATTAAGAAATTATAATAATTCCCAATTTACAAAGGATAAAACTAAGCCTTGGATAGGTTATATAATTTGTCCAAAATTATGTACCTAATAAGTGGCAAAACAGGATATGAAGCCAGACAATGTAATATTGGAGCCTATACTCTCAATCACTACCTGCCCTCCAGTAACTGACATCAAATAGTTCTATGGTAGTCAACACACACAGTTAATCTGCTTTCCAAATACAAACTTCCATGTGAAATAACTCAGAGTTAGAAAACTAAAGAAGCTTACTGAAGAAATCCACGTACGGAGTTATAATTATAATGTAACAGTTAAAAAAAAAACTATATGAACCAGCTTTATATATCTATACCTAAAAAGAAAAATATTAAAATGTTAAAGAGAAATATATAATACTAATGATAAACAAGATAATGATTTTTTGATACTGTATTTTTCAGTTCTAAAAAACTTCCATTTGAGTCTTTTGTATAATTATATTTCTCTGAGAATTCTTATCTTTTTATTCATGGTGGGTATATTTTCCTTTATATTGCTGACCCCACTTATAAAAAGCTGCTACAAAATGTTTGCTTGCAAATTCCAACATCTGGATCATCTCAGGGTTAGCTTCTGTTGTTTTTTCCAATTTTCTTGAAAAGTGATCACACTTTCCTGTTAGTGTGTGTGTGTGTGTGATAAAACACATAATAATTACCGTCGCTAACCACTTTTAACTGTGCAATTCATGCAGAATATTGTACAACCAATACCACCATCCATCTCCCAAAATTTTTATATCTTTGTAAATTGAAACCCCATACCCTTTAAATAATAGCTCCTCATTCTGATTCCTCATATGTGGAATAATTTTGGATTGTATCTTGGAAATTACGAATGTTATATTATAGAGGCCGTGGACATTGTTACACTCTTTGAGTGAGTACTGATTTTTGTTTATTTTAGCAGTCAACTTGGTCGAGTTCAAAGTGAAAACTTTGTCTCTTTGGTGCAGCTCAAATTTCAGTTCAGTTCCTTTATACTCAGCTGTGCTGCTCTGAATGCACCTTGAGCATGTGTGGTTCAGGAGTCAACCAAAATTATTCACAGATCCTGAGGCTCCCCCACTATGGCTCTCTCCTTTCTACAATTCTTCCTTTACTTTCCAACATCTATAGTTTCCCTGAACTATGTTCTCTACTTCCTCAGGCCAGAAGGACCTTGGGTTTTCTTTTGGAGTTTTAGCACCTGTGTGTAGTGCCAACTGTAGCCCATCCTCTTGGATAAAAGCCATAAAGTGGCGACATTCCCTCTGTTGCACTCTCTTCTTCCAAGTGTTAATTTCCCTCCAGGACCTTACTGCTTTTCTTCACTCTTCTGAGACTTTGGGCATTTATTTGTTTTTTGTATTTTTTCCAGAGTTGTTCTCTGTGGAGGGTCAGTCCAGCAGGAGCTAACTCGACATACTGAAAGCAGACTGTTGACTTATTTGTAAATGAGTTTTCACACCAAGTAAAAATATTTTGAGGTATTAAAGAAGTTCATTACTCAATTATTCCTCAAGCCAACAAATGAACACAACATGCTCAATCTTATAAAAATTAACTTCGACATTTCCTATAACTAAATAATTCAATAACAATCCTGGGATGCTCACTAAGTTATTCCACAGGGAATTCAGATCGACAAATAAATGTCAGGACTTCATGGCAAACCAGTCCCTGGGCACTGCCACAGTTCAGTCTTAAAGATGGCTAAAATAAATTAAATACAGAACATAAATTTTTTACAGCTAGCCCAAAGAAATCATTTTAGTCTCTCTCTCTTATTCAACAGGTATGAAGCACACAATTTAAAAATGCTGTCAAGCGGATGGTGCTAAAAAGTGCCCTTTAATGCTTATTTTACCAATTCTCTCAACCCCCTTTTCTTAATGAGAGACAGAAGAGCACAACCCTAGAGACACTGTCATTCACCTATTTTTACATTTAATCATTTAAAACCAATGAGTTACACAAAAATATATGCGAAAACTTGGTATATTTTCAGGGTGCCTCAGTGGCTCAGTCGGTTAAGCGCCCAACTCTTGATTTCAGCTCAGGACATGATCCCAGGGTCGTGGGATTGAGCCCCACATCAGAATCTACCCTGAGCTTGGAGCCTGTTTAAGATTCTCTCTCTCTATCTACCTCTGCCTCCCTCCCTTGCTCACACTCTGTATCTAAAATAATAAATGAATGAATGAATGAATGAAAAATTTGGTGTATTTTCTAAACATTAATATGCCTTCATGAGTTGGTGGTGAAGTCTATTTGTGTTTATCAGAAATATTATTCTAAAATATACAATAGAACAGTTCAGAAGTTGAGCTCCAAAACTTCATTTAAGAATATAGCTCAAGAAAAAAACATCTGGTACAAGCTACGTTGTCTTCAAATTCAAAAGCTATGGAATATATTCTGCAATTCCTGAACAAATAGTACCACTTTCCATTGTTTCTTTATAGCTACAAACAGGACCAAAAACAGAACCTTTATTTAGCTTCATAAGACATAACTACTTTTGGTCTTGATTAACATACTGATTTTGTACTAATTTTTTAATAACCTAGAAGCTAGATACATTTAGAGTAGCCAATTCCAGGTGTTATAATGACTTTTACAATACCACATGTATTTAGAGAACACAGGGAGTTCTCAGGCTAAGATGGCGTTTTTATCAATAAACAAGAAACTTGCAGCAAAGCTGTTTCATGACTCTCACCGCCCTTCTCATTCTATATGGCAAATCACTCCTTGTAAGTCCTTAGTCAAGAATCTTACCCTTCACAAAACGTTCTCTTATCTCTTACCTCCTTCCACTTCTGACTTGCAATAACTTTCTCCTCTGGAGTTCCACCATATCTTAACACCTCTATTACAGCACTTACCACACCTATTTCATCGTTTAGCTGTTTTTCTCGCCTTTTCCCTTGACTAGAATGTCATCTCTCTGCACCACTACCTTCTAACATAGAACCTTACAGAAACAGACACCTAGTAATTGTGGAATGGACACGCTAATGCATGAATAGACCTTGGGTGCTTCATCAAATTAAAGAAGAAAGTATCACTTAGGTAGACTAAGGTTTAGACTCTTACCTGTTTAGAGTTGGTTAAATACAATTTTGCTCCCAAATTTAAAATCTGCAATTTTACTAGATCATCTTCACTAGTGAAGCCTTTAGCCATCTTCCTCAAAACATCAGGGGCAATTTTAGGAACTCGTTCACAATTTTCTCCAATTAGCCAAAGAATACTTGCTCTAGCCACAGGAACCTAATATTAAAAGCAGATTATATAGTTACAAGTAAGATAATCATACGCTTCTTAATGTTAACATAGAAAAGGTTTTAAATATTATAAAGGTTTTGCATCCATTCATGTAATGAATATCTAGGAAGTGCCCTTTCAGTTATGGATTTTCTTCAGTTATCAAAAAATAAACACCCAGGAAAATATCATTAAAGGTGCTTTTAGAGATAATGCCTTAGAAAAGATTAACGGAGAAAAAAAAAAAATCATTGGTCAAGAGTCTTGATTCCGTCAGCGATGTGCAAGTTCTTGGGCCAAAGTTGGCTAGCCATGCCCATTTGTTTATGTATTATTGGTGTAGCTTTTGCACTACAATAGCAGAGGTAAGCACAATTGACCTCTGAACAATACAGGTTTGCACTGCAGAGGGTCCACTTATATGCAGATTTTTATTTCAATAAACACAGTATAGTGCTGTAAATGTATTTTCTTTTCATTATGATCTTCATAATAACATTTTTTCTCTAGCTTATTTTATTGTAAGAATTCAGTGTATAATACATGTAACAAAAAAAAATATGTGTTAATCAAGTGTTTATGTTATCGGTAAGGTTTTTGGTCAATAGTGGGCAATTAGCAATTAAATTCCGGAGGAGTCAAAAGTTAAATCTGGATTTTTGACTGTAGGAGGGAGGGGTCGGCACCCCTAACCCCTGCATTGCTCGGGTGTCAACTGTTGTCACAACAAAAACCATAAAGCTGAAAATATTAACTATCTAGCAACTTACAGAAAAGGTTTGCTGACCTCTGCTCTAGGGCACTTATTAATAAATAATAAACCTCAAGGCCCATAAAAATCATCTTGAGTTCTTATTAAAACTACAGGGATTTGGTACGAGGTCCAAAATAACAGTTTTGCTGTGGGGCTCAGGAATCCACATTTTATGAGGCATCATAGATGATTTCTGAGATAGGTGGTCTGCAAACCATGTTTTGAGAATCCAATGGTTAATGGAGAAAAAGGAATACATTCATTAAAGACTATGATTCTAAATCAAAGCTGCTCTTGTCCTCTAAGTATCTGCACCCACAACCCTGGGAATATATAAAACTGATGAGATCATCAAGGTCTGCTTATAAAATCATGAATCCTGGTCTATTAAGGAGAAGATAAATTTGTCCAATGTTGCACTTTGGCATTGTATTTTTTTTTAATAAAGTACATTTCAATATAATTTGTTTCTTAAAAAAACTGTTTTAGTACAAATTGGAAACCTTCCATCAGTACCATTAAGACCAACATTTTAGAGTATGCAAATTAGTTTTATTACTATTTGTTTATATGTATCCTCCCTTACTCTAAAAGAGATTTGAAGGGGTATGTAAATTAGTTTCTGTGAACATTTTCACCTAGTACAGAAAATTTGTTTATAATAAATGAAAGAGCCAATGACTATCATTAAGAGGTAGCATCACAAAGAGAGATAATACTCTTCCTATGAAATCCTTTCCAATTCCTCAAATGAAGTTCTAATATTTTCACTATAGTTTCACAGCTGTACAGGGCACAACCATTAAAGAAGAAAGTGAGAATACAGCCCTTTGCACAACTTAAATTTTATCACAATATCCACCATCTCGAATTCTTCCAAAACATCCATTTTATGAAATAGTATAAAATTATTAAAACACTCCTAAGTTGGGTATTTCGCCAGAAGGGAAATAAGGTCATCCAAAAGCTTTAAAATCAAAGTATATATTTTCAAATACTATGACAATAGCATTATCTTGAAATTAATATTAGAATAAGTTTAGTAAAAAAGATGAAATCACAATACTCATGTAAGAAGTTTAAGTACCAAGAATAAATAATAAGTATAAAACAAATGCTATTACAAATCTATTCATGAAGTATGACAAAAGTGATATCCTTACTGTACACTGATTTCTGGAAAGAAAGAGGCTATTTCCAATGTTCCAAAGGTTACACTGCATTAAGACCTTACTCCCAATCTATTATTTTAAATTGGGCTAAAGAACAGTAATTGAGTGGTACATTAAATTTTCTGGTATGAAGCAATTCAAGTTGCCTGCTTTGATGACAGGTACCTCTAAATAAGAATATATGTGCAAATTCAGATTTCGGTTATGCTAGATTTACTTTTCTTAAATATTTTATTATACATTGCTGGTATAAAAATTAGAATTCTAGGACATATTCCAACCTACTACCCCACTTTAAGTAATCTTCTTCTGGTAACGCAGTTACAATTGTTTTTTGCAATTAAAAAGACAATCCCAAAAGTTTTAAGATTCTGTATATTCCTATTCATTAATATACTAAGATTAAAATAATGTTTAAACACTGTAAACATTAATAATGCATAATTTAAAACACAACTCTTTGGAAAAAAATTAAAATCAATACATTCTAATGCTCACAATGAAAATCTCAAGATGGTGGTGTTAGAGGGCAGGGTAATAGTCAGAGGTTCCAGAATTAAGGTAATAAAATTTCCAAGGAAACATAAAAACCTTTGAAAACTTTTCCACAACAAGAAATAATATCAATATAAATGTATTTATTCCAAATTTTTGGTGATGGCAATTTTTTTTTTTAAAAGCTTAGGAAATCAACAAACACACTGTTTTTGTGCATTTGGCTGGAATCAGAATCATAAGATTTTCAGATTCCAGTCATATCTTTCTCTTCCAGTTATGTTCCAGAACTCTCATTCGTACATCACCGATACTATGATTCATGTATGTACCATAGTATCAATGGTCTTTCAAAGATTTAAAGCAACCAAAAAGAGAGCAAGATAGAAAATTAGTCACCTTTTGTTCTCCATGGTCTTCTCAACCACAGAATAAATAGGACACTGAACTAAAACCAAACTGATAATACACTCACACAAATGCTCTGATTATTAACCTCTGCTTTTTCAATATTTCAAAGACAAGCTGGATTGTAAATGACTTTGATTCTTTATTCTGAATGCCCTGAACAAGTGCTTAAGTGCACTTTTTAAACCTTCTACGAGAAGGCAGTTTCCACTGCCATTTTAACCCAGTAACTTAGCTGCAAAAACAAATAATGATTCCTAGCTGACCACAGCAGTTACAGAAAGGCATCTAGAATGATTTTACAGATCACTTTGTAAGCAGTTCAATTTAAAAGCTATTGTGTTTCGACTCTAGCCACTGCACAATGCAACAGTGTAAAATAAATCCTGCAAAAATATCAATTTTATGTATCTAAATTTGTCAAAGGCAAAATCAGTAGATATCTAAACAAACTGCAGACAAATAGCAAATGAGATCCAATAATCTGTATCAGGACTCAGTAGGCATTAATACTTTAGTATGAATTAAGTTGGGGCAGCAGGGCAAGTGTAGTTACCTTGTGACATGGCAGGCATTCGGGGAGGCACCAGGGCACTGAGTACATAAAGTACTATTTCAAAATTACTCAGTAGTCTTCACAAAATAACATCTTTTAATTATTCTTTTATGATATTAACTCATCTGTCCCATTAAACACTATGTGTAACCCTGGTTCAACAATCTTCATGTAGCATGCATTTTATTCTGGAAGGACTTTGGTCCAAAAGCAGTATTTAATACAAAGGATATTCCAAAGAATAAAATATTCACAATCAGAATATATAAGTTGACTGCACTACAGATCTATATCTTATTCAATTTGAATTTAAAAGTAGAATTAATTTAAATTTTAGTGTTCATGTGTTTAGCTATGTCACTTAATAAATAGCAAATGGGATCTAAGTCTTGAATACAACAAAACCCAGGTTTCTTTTTTAAAAAAATTATATAGCCAACATCTACTGAGTTCTCACCATGTGTCTGCGCTATTTTTAAGACTCTACCTGTTTCCTGGCACAAAAACAGACACTCAGATCAATGGAACAGAACAGAGAACCCAGAAATGGACCCACAAATGTATGGCCAACTAATCTTTGACAAAATAGGAAAGGATATCCAATGGAATAAAGACAGCCTCTTCAGCAAGTGGTGCTGGGAAAACTGGACAGTGACACACAGAAGAATGAACCTGGACCACTCTCTTACACCATACACAAAAATAAACTCAAAATGGATGAAAGACCTAAATGTAACACAGGAAGCCATCAAAATCCTTGAGGAGAAAGCAGGCAAAAACCTCTTTGATCTTGGCCGCAGCAACTTCTTACTCAACACATCTCCGGAGGCAAGGGAAACAAAAGTAAAAACGAACTATTGGGACCTCATCAAAATAAAAAGCTTCTGCACAGTGAAGGAAACAATCAGCAAAACTAAAAGGCAACCAACAGAATGGGAGAATATTTGCAAACTAACTATCAGATACAGAGTTAGAATCCAAAATCTGTAAAGAACTTATCGAACTCAACACCCAACAAACAAATGATCCAGTGAAGAAATGGGCAAAAGACATGAATAGACACTTCTCCAAAGAAGACATCCAGATGGCCAACTGACACATGAAAAAATGCTCAACACCATTCATCATCAGGGAAATACAAATCAAAACCACAATGAGATATACCACCTTACACCTGTCAGAATGGCTAACATTAACAATTCAGCCAACAACAGCTGTTGGCAAGGATGCGGAAAAAGAGGGATCTCTTTCGCATTGTTGGCAGCAATGCAAGCTGATGCAGCCACTCTGGAAAACACTATGGAGGTTCCTCAAAAAACTAAAAATAGAACTCCCCTACGACCCAGCAATTGCACTACTAGGCATGTATCCAAGGGATACAGGTGTGCTGTTTCGAAGGACACATACACCCCCATGTTTATCGCAGCGCTATCAACCATAGCCAAAGTATGGAAAGAGCCCAAATGTCCATCGATGGATAAATGGACAAAGAAGATGTGGTATATATATATATATAATGGAGTATTACTCAGCAATCAAAAAGAATGAAGTCTTGCCATTTGCAACTACACAGATGGAACTGGAGGGTATTATGCTAAGTGAAATGAGAGAAAGACAAATATCATATGACTTCACTCATATGAGGACTTTAAGACACAGAGCAGATGAACATAAGGGAAGGGAAGCAAAAATAATATAAAAACAGGGAGGGGGACCAAACATAAGAGACAAATATGGAGAACAAACAGAGGGTTACTGGAGGGGTTGTGGGAGGGGGGATGGGCTAAATGGCTAAGGGGTATTAAAGAATCTACTCCTGAAATCATTGTTGCACTATATGATAATTTGGATGTAAATTAAAAAATTAAATTAAATACATACATACATACCTACATAAATACAAGACTTTACCTGTTTTCTCAGTCTGTTATCATAAAAACCTTAGAAAGCAAGATGTACCATTATTCCCACTTGATATACGAGGAAACAGGGCACAAAGGAGTTAAGAAACTTGCCCAACATCTTACAGTTCGTCAGTGGTAGAACTAAGACCAGAAGTCCAAATAAAACCTGGAATCCACGGTTCACCATAGCCATTGGGCAGAGACAAAACAAGTGTACTATCTATACCAGGAAAAATACCAGCCAGCAAAACAAGAAGACTGGTTCTGGTCCTAGACTGATCATGTATATCATGGAGACAGATAATTTCACATCAGGGGGCCTCATTTACTCATTCATCAAACGAAGTATTCCCCCTTTGGCCATGTCCTTTGGCCACAGTGTACAATGGCTCCCTTATAGGCTAGATGTAGGTTTGTCATATGTGGCCTTTATTATGTTGAGGTATGTTCCTTCTACAACCAGTATGTTAAAGGTTTTGATGTGCTTTTTATCTTTCACCTTATTGCTGTGATATATTATATTTATTGATTTGCATGTATGAAACCAGTTTTGCATCCTAGGGATAAATCCCATTTGGTCATGACGTATAATCCTTTTGATGTGTTCTTGGAGCACCTGGGTGGCTCAGTCAATTGAGTGTCCGACTTCGGCTCAGGTCACGATCTCGTATTTCTTGAGTTTAAGCCCCGCATAGGTCTCTGTGCTGATGGCTCAGAACCTGGAGCCTGCTTCAGATTGTCTCCCTCTCTCTCTCTGCCCCTCCCCCATTCACACTGTCTCTCAAAAATAAACATTAAAAAAAAAATTTTTTAATGTGTTCTTGAATTCAAGGTGCTAATATTTTGTTGTAATTTTTCATCTATATTTATCATGGATATTAATCGATAGCTTTCTTTTCTTGTGGGATCCTTACTTGCTGTTTCTTAACCTTTTTTCATATCTTTTCAAAGAATCAGCTCTTGGTTTTACTGATCCTTTCTATTATTTTTCTGGTCTCTATTTCACTTATTTCTGCTGTGATCCTTCTTATTTTCTTTCTTCCGTGAGCTTTGGGGTTTATTTTGTTCTTTTTCTAGTTCTTTGAGATGTAAAGTTAGGTTGTTTTTTGAGATCTGCTTTTTCTTTTTTTTTTTTTTTTTAGGTTTTAACCACTTTTGGAAGTTTTATCTTCTTTTTTTTTCCTTTATTCTTTTAAATTTAATTTTTTAAAATTTACATCCAAATTAGTTAGCATATAGTGCAACAATGATTTCAGGAGTAGATTCCTTAGTGCCCCTTACCCATTTAGGCCATCCCCCTCCCATAAGCCCTCCCGTAACCCTCAGTTTGTTCTCCATAGTTATGTCTCTCCTGTTTTGTCCCCCTCCCTGTTTTTATATTATTTTTATTTCCCTTCCCTTATGTTCATCTGTTTTGTTTCAAAGTCCTCATATGAGTGAAGTCATATGATTTTCATCTTTCTCTAATTTCACTTAGCATAATAACCTCCAGTTCCATCTGTGTAGTTGCAAATGGCAAGATTTCATTCTTTTTGATTGCCGAGTAATACTCCACTGTGTGTGTGTGTGTGTGTGTGTGTGTGTGTGTGTGTGTGTATACCCCATCTTCTTTATCCATCCATCCATCGATGGACATTTGGGCTCCTTCCATACTTTGGCTATTGTTGATAGTGCTGCTATAAACATGGGGGTGCATGTGTCCCTTTGAAACAGCACATCTGTATCCTGTGGATAAATGCCTAATAGTGCAGTTGCTGGGTTGTAGGGTAGTTCTATTTTTAGTTTTTTGGGGGAACCTCCATAGTGTTTTCCAGAGTGGCTGCACCAGCTTGCATTCCCAGAGATCTGATTTCTTAATATGTGTGTTCATTGATATAATCTTTCCTCTACAATTGCTATAAAGTTTCAAACCACTTTTGCTGCATACCATATTTGATACATTGTATTTTCATTTTCACTTGTTTCAAGATAATTTTTTCCTTCTGATTTCCTCTTTGACTCAATGGTTGTTTCAAAGTGTGCTGTTTAGTTTCCATATATTTGTTGATCTTTTCACCTTCCTCTTATTTTTTATTTCTAGCTTCATACCACTGTGGTCAGAAAAGACAGCTGCTATGATTTTAAGCTTCTTAAATTTGCAAATATCAAAGCTACTCTCTTAACCCCTACACCTCTCATACACAATCTGTGAGAAGTCCTGGCTTTGATAACTGGAATCAATATTAAGAGTAGATACAAAGACAAAGGCACTCTCTGGTGAGAAATGTGGTGGGAGCTCAGATGCTAACACATTTCTGTGAGTCTTACTCTTAGCTTTAAAATAATTATGTAACTGCCTTGCAAGCTTTACTAACACCTTGAGGGGAAAGAAAATTTCACCACCAGAGATATTAAAAATTGGTCCTGATAGGCTCCAAAACTTGCCTTGAACCACACAAATATGACCCCTCTTAAGAACATCAGAGTACGTATCACCCCAACTTCAAAGAAAAAAATAATACATTTCCCCCAAACTACAACTCTGTTAGTTACAGAACATTAGTTTTTAACTTTAACCAACAATGAAGGGACACAATGGAGAAGAGTTTGAAGAAAAACCAGACAGAAGCCATGGAGAATGTTTCAAAAGGGAAGAAGCAGTATATGAAGTCAAATGTTAACAAAAGATCATGAAAGACACACGAACAGCAAATTATGCACTGGGTTTAATAAGAAAACAGTGAGTGACCCTGGCAAAGGCAGTATTAGTGGACTAGTGGGGAGGCAAAATCAGACTGTGACAGACTGAGGAGTGAGTTTTAGATCAGGAAATAAAATTCTTTTCAAGTAATTCTTCAAAAAAACCTTCAGTTTTAAAGGTAGAAGGGAATGAAATAAGACCTAATAATAATGACAGCAGACACTTATGTAGTACCTATGTGCCAGAAACATCCTTAAGAGCTTTACATATATTAACTAACATAATATTTATAAAATATGAGAGGTTGTCTTTTTTTTTCCCCACTATCATTTCACAGATGGTTAAAGTATAGAAGTTTTAATGGAAAAACACAGAGATGGTAAATGGTGGAGCCAAGATTAATATTTGGTTTTAATTTAAGTACAATTTTATGATTTATAGAAAACTTGGAAGAAAAATAAACAGAGGTTTTGAGTACTCTTCACACAGATTCCCCAAATGTTATCAGCTTACTATATATTTGCTTTACTTTTCCATACATACACAGATATTTTGTTTTCTAAACTGATAATAAGTTGTAGACTTGCCCTTAAACACCAAAATACTTCGGTGCAAACTTCGTAATAAAAGGAATGCTCTGGGGCGCCTGGGTGGCACAGTCGGTTAAGCGTCCGACTTCAGCTCATGTCACGATCTCACGGTCCGTGAGTTCGAGCCCCGCGTCGGGCTCTGGGCTGATGGCTCAGAGCCTGGAGCCTACTTCAGATTCTGTGTCTCCCTCTCTCTCTGCCCCTCCCCCGTTCATGCTCTGGTCTCTCTCTGTCTCAAAAATAAACGTTAAAAAATTTAAAAAAAAAAAAAAAAAAAGGAATGCTCTTACATTACTACAGTAAAATGATTTAAAAATTAGGAATTTAAACAGTGAACCAATACTTTTATCTAATCTACAGATCTTATTGAAATTTTTCCATTTTTCCCTACCAAGTCCCTTATAGCAAAAGAAAATTAAAAATATGTGTAGCATTAAGTTGTCATATCCTTTTAATCTCTTTTAATGTGAAAAAGGTCCTGAATTTTTCTTTATATTTCATGATACTGGCATTTTAAATGAGTGCAAGCCAGTTATTTTGTAGTATACCTTCATCTGAGTTTGTCTCATGTTTCCTCTTGATTGTATCCAAGTTATTCATTTTTGGCAGAAATGCAACAGACCTGAAGCTGAGTTCTATTCAGTAGGTCATATCAGAAGGTATTTGATCCCATTGCTGGCAATGTTAACTATGTTCATTTGGTTCATGCAGCACCTGTCAGGTTTCTCCATTGTGAAAGTCAAAAGTCATTAACTTATGCTTCATAATGAAGTATCTTATGAGGGTATACTTTGAGACTGTACAGATATCCTCTTACTACTCAAACTTTCACCCCCTAGTTTTTAGCATTGCTTGATGATTCCTACCTGAATCAATTATTGTTGTGATAGCTTGCAAATGGTGATATTCCAATTCCATCATGCCTTTCATATTTATTAGTTGTTTTGCATTGTAAGAAAGAGCTTCCCTTTCTCTCATTCATTCATTCATTCCAGTGTGGACTCAAGAGAGTCTTACTCTATTCAATAGGCCATAATTCTTTTACCGTAGTTTATTTTGTTGTTCAAATTGACCAGTGAGAACCCCTTCAAGCTGGCTCTTTGTCTTTTTGACATATCTCTATCATTCTGTGAGCATTTCCTTGCTTTTTAAAGCCCAACAATATGGTCCAAGATCATCTTGCTCTTCCCTTGCCCTAGTTCTGAAACCAGTCATTTCTCTAAGCAGCCCTGGTTTCCTTTGAGTGGTGAATGGAATTTAAAAACCAAGATCTACCATAAAAAAGGAATGCAGTACTACATTCTAGAACATGCACAAACCTTGAAAATATGCTAAGTTAAAGAAGCTAGACACAAAAGGCCACTTGATATATGATTCCATTTATATGAAATATCCAGAATAAGCAAATCCATAGAGACAAAGTAGATTACTTTGTCAAGAGCTGGAGTAAAGGGAGAATCAGGAGTTTGAGCCATGGGATTCTTTATTATTATGTATTTTTTTAATTTACATCCAAATTAGTTAGCATATAGTGCAACAATGATTTCAGGAGTAGATTCCTTAATGTCCCTTGGCCATAATTTAGCCCATCCCCCCTCCCACAACCCCTCCAGCAACTCTGTTTGTTCTCCATATTTATGAGTCTCTTCTGTTTTGTCCCCCTCCCTGTTTTCATATTATTTTTGTTCCCCTTCCCTTATGTTCATCTGTTTTTTTCAAAGTCCTCATATGAGTGAAGTCATATGATTTTTGTCTTTCTCTGACTGACTAATTTCACTTAGCATAATAACCTCCAGTTCCATCCGTGTAGTTGCAAACGGCAAGATTTCATTCTTTTTGATTGCCGAGTAATACCCCATTGTGTGTGTGTGTGTGTGTGTGTGTGTGTGTGTGTGTGTGTGTACACACACACACACACACACACACACACCCCATCTTCTTTATCCATCCATCCATCGATGGACATTTGGGCTCCTTCCATACTTTGGCTATTGTTGATAGTGCTGCTATAAACATGGGGGTGCATGTGTCCCTTTGAAACAGCACATCTGTATCCCGTGGATAAATGCCTAATAGTGCAGTTGCTGGGTTGTAGGGTAGTTCTATTTTTAGTTTTTTGGGGGAACCTCCATATTGTTTTCCAGAGTGGCTGCACCAGCTTGCATTGCCACCAACAATGCAAAAGAGATCCTCTTTCTCCGCATCCTCACCAACATCTGTTGTTGCCTGAGTTGTTAATGTCAGCCATTCTGACAGGTATAATAAGGTGGTATCTCAGTGTGGTTTTGATTTGTATTTCCATGGGATTCTTTTATTAGAATGATGAAAACACACTGGAATTACACAGCAGTGATGATTGCACCATCTTATGAATATACCAAAACCCACTAAATTATATAAGAGTGAATTTTATGGTATAAAATTATATCTCAATTAAAAAAACAAAACAAGATCTGGGCACTAGCTGTGCTCATTTGTATTCGAGTATTATGCATGTAGGCCCTCTCAAAGGACAACTTAAGAAATAGATGTTTGTATACCCAATATATGCATTCATATCTATACATATAAACGTGTGTAGACACATACACACATGCATTTAAACACTCACATACATCTAGAATATAAAAACCTATGAAGTTTACACTGCTATCTCCAATTCCAATGTAACACTACAGCATTTATTGCATCCTTCCCCTTTTTCAGATTTGTAATTCCCTTCCACAACAGTGTCAAATCTTAGAAGCAGGATGTGAATCTAGATAGTTAAGGTTTCTTAGCCACTATACATTAAGATGTCCATTTATTTTAACACTATAATTTACTGACAAATATCTAGTTAAAATTCAGGAAAGATCTCTTAATTGGTACTCACCGTGATACTGTCCAAGAGTTTAGCCATATGTTTAATAATTTCACCATGTTGTGCAGGTTGCATTTGCAGTAATTTCTTAATAACAACCACACTTTCAGCAACAACTATTTCTGAAAAAGACAGAGATCATTCATATTACATATGTGTAATGCAATTCAAATGCAATATTCTTGGTCAAATGTAAATTTAAATTAACAAAATATTATACGTGTCTTAACGACAAGGTGAAAACTATAACCAGGAATAAATTTCCAAATTTTGGGGGTTCACACTGTTTTAAGCAGAAGAGTACACTTAAATTTCTAATCTCTGCTGTTGCCTCCTAGCTTCTGATACCCCTTTTCAATACCTGCCTCTTTGAGTCAAAAAAGGAAAGTGAGGTTCAATTTTGCTACACACCATAATGTTCAAGCGTCTGGTTTTTAACTACAGCTTTCAAATACTTGATTTCTACCACAGTGTGGTAATTAAGTAGTTATACAGTTCTTTGATTCCTATCAATTATAAAGTGGTAATCAAACACCTACAATCTAAGTAACTTTTTTCCAATTCTAAAGAAAACAGCAAACTAAAAACAAAAATTCCTTAAGTGGTCTGTCCAGACAAGTGAGTAGTAAGGATCATCAGTAGTAAGAAAGGTGTTACTATAGAAGTAACAGACTTCAAAGCCAGAAAGAGTAGGTTTGTGCACTGGAATGTCTCCATTTGTTGCATGAATCCACTGTCTGCCTTTCGTGACCTACTCTGTGGACTGCATCAACCAGACTCCCTTACCCCTGGCTTCCAGCTGTGTTTAGCTGATAGGAAGCACCAGCAGGAGATCAAGGGCAGAAGGAGAGCGTATTTGCTATCCACGCTCTCTCTACTGCAAGGCCTCCCTTGGCAGTGCATGCATTCCTCTTCGGAGAGTTTCAGTTCCTGGGAGTGGCTCTCTCCTGCTGAGTCTGGTCCCACTCCTCACATCCCTTCCCTTCAATTCTAGATCTGATAAAGGGGCTTCCCACTGTTGCTAGCCTGTTAGCTCCAGCGTGTTACGTCACACCTTCTTGGTTTCCCTTAATCCTGCCCACACCTTATAGGTAGTTCCTTCATTAAATTCTCTTCAATCGTTCCTTTTAAGTGTGCCATCTGTTTCTTGCCAGGGCCTTACTAATATAATAATTGGCAGTGGGAGTGGCTCCAAGGAAACAGATCCTCAAACGGATTCTGAGACTCAGTTATCAAACTTAAGTGGCTAATCACTGGTCCAGAGTTGTATTTATGGTGGCACCAGCAGAGAATTGTTGTTGAACTAGCCAGAGCACCTGAACTTATGGAATGAATCTTGCATAAACAATTATTAATGCTACTGATGCCAAAAAAAATAAGTCAACAATGCCTTCACTTATCACTTTGACATTTTTTATTAATAGGGCTTCATGGATATTAGAGCTTCCCTTGGCATACACTACAAAGATTTATTTCAATATCATACTGAAAATACTAAGATTTGTGTTTATTCTTTTCTCTGAAATATATTTTCTTATCTAGCTCCCTTTAAGAATGTAAGTGAAGGGGCGCCTGGGTGGCGCAGTCGGTTAAGCGTCCGACTTCAGCCAGGTCACGATCTCGCGGTCCATGAGTTCGAGCCCCGCGTCGGGCTCTGGGCTGATGGCTCAGAGCCTGGAGCCTGTTTCCGATTCTGTGTCTCCCTCTCTCTCTGCCCCTCCCCCGTTCATACTCTGTCTCTCTCTGTCCCAAAAATAAATAAATGTTGAAAAAAAAAATTTTAAAAAAGAATGTAAGTGAAATTTTTATCATTCTAATCATTATTAAATATACATATTTCAAACTATATATACCTATTTCTCCAGTGGAATGATAAATCAGTGTTTATACAATGCTTCAGTTTACAAAATGATGTATTTCTTTCTCTACTCACGGCAACATATGGTAGGTATCTTACTATCATTATTTTAAAGATGAAGAGAGAAATGGACTAGAATTATATGACTTTGTCCAGAATTCAAACTCAGAACGCGAATGTACAATTTTACCTCAAAATTCTAAGTTACTACATACAGCTATTACTTTTATAAAGACCACTGCTTTGAGCTTTGATGCAAACAAAGATTAAGATCCTGCTCTTGTCAAACTTACATTCTAGTAAGAAAATTTAAATGGTTATATAAGTAATTATGATGCAAAGTAAAATATAGCAAATGTGGTTTTAAGAATCTACAGTATAAAAATTTATATTTTTAAAATATAGCAAAACTAGACTAAGAAAAAATATTGTAGGGGCGCCTGGGTGGCTTGGTCGGTTGAGCGTCCGACTTCGGCTCAGGTCATGATCTCACGGTCCGTGAGTTCGAGCCCCGCGTCGGGCTCTGTGCTGACAGCTCAGAGCCTGGAGCCTGTTTCCGATTCTGTGTCTCCCTCTCTCTCTGCCCCTCCCCTGTTCATGCTCTGTCTCTCTCTGTGTCAAAAATAAATAAACGTTAAAAAAAAAAAAAAGAAAAAATATTGTATAACTTTAATTATCCACATGCAGAGGCAGGATTGGCCACAGCTGAAATATATATTTGGCATCATTTATCTTTCATGCTGTATTACTTTCCTATTCCCACAAACTTAAAGGCTTAAAACAATACACATTTAGCATCTTACAGTTCCGGACTCAGGAGTTAACAGTTTAGCCCTTATGGGGCTAAAAGCAAGGTGTCAACAGGACCATCTCTACGTGGGTTCTAGGAGAAAATCCAGTTTTTGCCTTTTTCCAACCTCTACAGACTGTATGCATTCCTTGGCTCAAGGCCCCATTCCAGCAATGGCATCACTTACAATCTCTGCTTCTGATATCTGACTTTGTTGACCTTCCTCCTTCCCTTAGGAGGACCCTTTTGACCTCCATCTCAAGAATCTTAATCTCGGCAAAGTCCCTTCTGCCAGGTAAGGTAAGGATATTCACAGGTTCTGGGCATAAGGACCCGGACATCTATGTGGGAGGCATGATTCTGCCTACCCCATGTGCCTTCTTATCCCTTCCTGTAATCACACCATACTTTTCCTTGATACTATCTCCTGTTTTTCAAAGATTCCAGGACTGTGGTGCCGCTCTATCCAAAGCACAAAACGATCCTGTGTTCTCACCTTTCCAAGCTTCTTCCCTGTCCTTAACAAAACTTAATGGCCCTTACTCTAGAAGTACAACCTACTATTTTTTAATTTAATTTAATTTAATTTTGATAAGAACAGTGAACATGAGATCTACCCTGGTACCAAACTTTATTTATTTATTTTTTGACGTTTATTTATTTTTGAGAGACAGAGAGAGATAGAGCATTAGCAGGGGAGGGGCGGAAAGAGAGGGAGACACAGAATCTGAAGCAGGCTCCAGGCTCTGAGCGGTCAGCAGAGAGCAAGATACAGGGCTCGAACCCACGGACTGTGAGATCATGACCTGAGCCAAAGTCAGACGCTTAACCGATTGAGCCACCCAGGTGTCCCGCCCCTCATACCAAACCTTAAAATGTACAATACATTGTTGTTGACTATAGGTACAATGTTGCACAGCAAATCTCTAGGGCTTATTCAACTTGCTTAATTAACTGAAACATTAGGTTTGCTGTTTAGTAATTGCCCATTTCCCTTTTCCTCCATCCCCTGGCACTGCCATTCCAGTCTCTGATTCTATGAATTTGACCATTTTAGGTATCTCACACCAGTGGAATCATTCAGTATTTGGCTTTTTGTGGCAGGCTTATTTCATTTAGCATGTCTTCCAGGTTACTATAGTCTACTATTATACTCATTTTGCAAATGAAGAATCTGAAGCACAGGGAGATTGAGTAATTTATTCAAGATAACATTAACATTCAAACACAGGCAGTCTAGTTCTGCATACAAGCAGATAGCTCACCACAGGCTAACTGGGCAATATACAAAAAGACTGTAATACATGTTTTTTATATTACTGTTTTCATCGATTAGACTGTTAACTCTGTAAAGGGAAGAACCTTTTTTTTATAGGCTGAATGAGTACCTCATTCATCTATTCAACATTTACTAAATACCCCAACTGATTCAAGTTTTCAATAAATGTTTACTGAAATATATAAAACTAAATGAAACACAAAGTAGTCCTCTGCCCCAATCCTTTTAGTTTACAGATGGTAAGGTTATTTAGGCAAGCAAATTTTGCTAATGTATTACCTGAAGTAAGTTAACTTACAGAATTAAATTATCTTAAGCCAACTGAAATGCAGATTTCTCATAAAGATCCTTGAGAAATTATCAAATTAACCTTAGTGATACTGAACTATTTTAGGCAAGCTTCAAGTCAGCCTTGAAAAGCCCTCTCCATGTCAAGAAGACAGAAGTAACATAAAAAAATAAAAAGTGAAAACAAAAATCTACACATCTAAAAACAATATGTTGAATATAGGCAAAAAAGAATGAAGCCGAAATGTTGCACCTATGGTTTTAAGATACGTTATCTGAAGAGATGATGAGGTATTTGAATTAACAGAAAATCAAGAATCACAGATCCTTAGAGCCTCAAAAGATCTTAAGAGATTTTAAAGAAACTGAGGCCTCATTCTTGATACCTATTCCTAAAAGCAGATCTTTTAATAGGAGGAAAAAAGGGGCTCTATTGTCAGGAACGGTCACTATAAAGTTAAAAATACTAATACTTTCTTTAATGCTACTGATAATAATATGAATATTCTCTTTATTCGTTTTACCAGTTACTTTTATTGAGGTGTCCAAACTACAAAAGTGTAGCTCATATAATAAATAATCAAAGAATCAGATACTATAGGCTAATGATGATTATGTAACCAGAATCAGGACACTATGATTTAAGTTTCTTAATATTCAAACTGTAGGAAAAAAAGCCATGGTTGTAAGGATAGTTTTGATTTACCAAAAACAAAAGTCTAAACATTAAAATATGAAAGTTTAAATTAGTAAATCCTCCTACCTTTAAGAGTAAACATAGATTATATTTGTCCCCCATTATCTAATTATAAAACAATGTATTCTTCCTTTCAAAGTGTTATAAAGATAGAATATTCATCTTTTAAATTAAAGTCAATAAAAAATATTGTTCAAGATTTTAATATATTATAAAGCTGAAGTAGAGATAATTGCTTTAAAATACACAATTTGCAAATTTCACATGAGAAAAAAGGGTCAAAAACTAAAATTGAGAAACCTTGAATATTCTTTTGTATGTAAAAGAACCAATGAATATTCTAAATAATTTGTAGTACTTTTTATATGCAACTAAATTTTAAAAGAATAATTTACCCTGGAAAACTTTGGTTCATCACCTTTAATGTTCTGGAGATACCTTCCCAAGAAAAGCACTACATAAAACCAAACAGAAAGTCATTATTAAGATATAGGAAATAAAACATGTTTTTCAACTCACACTTAAAGTGTGACATAGAAACTGAGAAAGGGGCACCTCGGTGGCTCAGTCAATTGAGTGTCCGACTTCGGCTCAGGTCATGATCTCACAGCTTGTGAGTTCAAGCCCCACATCAGGCTTGGTGCTGTCATCCGCGCAAAGCCCACTTTACATCCTCTGTCACTCTCCCTCTCTGTCCCTCCCCTGCTTTCGCGCGCGCTCTCTTTCTCAAAAATGAAGAAAACATTAAAAAAACAAGAAATAGAGACAAAAAGGATGCTATCATTAAATGTAAGGGGCGCCCAGGTGGCTCAGTTGGTTAAGCATCTGACTTTGGCTCAGGTCACGATCTCACGGTTTGTGAGTTTGAGCCTCATGTCTGGGTCTGGGCTGAGAGCTCCGAGGCCACTTTGGATTCTCAGTCTCCCTTTCCCATTTACATGCACACTCCTTCTTTCTGTGTGTCTCAAAAATAAACATTAAAAAAAAATACAAGTAGAAATGGACAAAATGACTGACATTTAAAACTTAATCTCCTCTAGTTACCTTCTACAGTCATATTTTTTAAAAATCTATTTCCTTGGTAATTTTTGTTGTCACTTATTTAGAATTTTAATATTGCATGTAGATAAATGTTCTACCCATCATATTATCTTGAGTTTGCAGGATTAAGGTTTATAATTTTATGTTCACAATAAAAAAAAAAAATCACTCTTACTCGGGGCTAAATTTTGTTTCAATAATATCCTTAGAAGTACTTATCACAATGTTACAGTTTTCTAAAGAGATCTACATGTAGGAATAGATAATTAGGGATAACAGAATTATTGTCATGAAAATATACATAATAATATAAATAAAGTATAAATATAAAATGTATTCAAGCTTCTTATGTTTCAATATGCTTGCTATGTCTAAATATGATGTAATTATACTTAGAATTCCACAAATAATTTCAATGATTTTACACAAAAAAATTAAGCTTTTCTTAAAAAGAATCTCTTGTTTTAATCAAATATACAATCATAATAAAAATCCTCTAAATATATTATAAAGGTGAAAGTGACTAATATTTCTTTCTCCAAATGGCTTCACTTTCTAAAGCCATACCATAGAAATAACTGACATTTTACCACAGAACAATATGAAACCTAGATTATGCATTTTACTGGTCATCACCTATCCAGTTTTACAATATGTTTACATGTTGTCTGACTTAACATGAAGTGCTTTCAAACTAATGACTGTTAAATCAAGTTTAATCCTGAATATGAAATTATTAGATGCATTTTTAGAACAAACCTTTGAAGATACACAATAAACATACTTTTTTGATCTAGCCACCTCTCCATGCTATAGTCATTTGCCTGCTTTTAGCACCCTCTGCAGGTGAACCAATATTATATATGACTTCTATGTCATTAAAAGCAGTAAAACAGAACCTTTGTGGAAAGGGTATAATGAAGGTGATTAAACTGTGAAGAAATAAAATAAAACACACTTTCTTAGTTCTTGTTTAAGGAGAAACAAACACTGTTTCCAAGTTAACTATCTAATTTACTAAAACAACGACAAAGAAGTGTGTGTGGGTCTTTGTATTTCAAAGATAAAATGCTACTTTCATCATGACCATGCTATTGACATACAGGAAACACTAAAATGAGATGTAAAAAATGTTACAATTTGAAGAACATGCCAAGAATATTCAAAGGGTAAATTTCTTGAAGTAAAATGACATTGTTAACTTACCATCTCTGTTGGACAAGAGACATACCAGGCCATTGAGGCATGTGTCTGTGACTTCTGAGATGTTGGTTGCACATCTGCCTATAGTTTGAATAGTGGCTGCTGCAAATTCTTTATCCTGGCTTTTCACATAGGTCTAAAAAATACCATTTCAATTAGTTTATACTTTAGGGTACTAACAAGTGAACAAAAAGATCCCTATTGTATTAAGCTTTGCCAAAAATGAAAATTTTATAATACATAACACAATATTCTCATTTATATGCGCAAGAGGTCCAAATGATGACTTAGCTTAATTAAATTTTGTTTTTACTTAAACAATGTGCCTTAGAAGAGGCGCATTTTCAAGCCAGGTTCATTCACCTGTGGCCACAGAGGCTTGTGATTCCAAAACAGATAGTGGGGAGCAGTCACCCAAAGACAGCAATTAGTTTAAGTGCAAGGTTGAAAGAGATGATGAGAACTCTCTCTTTGGAGGTTTCAGTTCATTTAACCAGCAGCATCTGTGAATCTATGAAAAAAAGGGTTGCTTTTTCAGAGACACTAAATCTAAAGTTGGGAGAAGAGGAGGAAAAGGACAAATATACCACTGACAAACATTTTACTTTCAAAATGGTATCTGAATGTAATAAAACTACTATAGCTACAGTGAGTAGTTCAGTAAAGACTTTATATATATATATTCATTTTGCAACAAAATGCCACAGTTTTGAAATAGATTTTCTTTAAAAGAATGTTTTGAAAATATAGTGTAGGGGCATCTGGGTGGCTCAGTTAAGCAACCGACTCTTGATTTCAGCTCAGGTCACGATTTCATGGTTTATGGGATCAAGCCGCCCATCAGGCTCTGCACTGAGTGCGGAGACTGCTTCAGATTCTGTGTCTCCGTCTGTCTCGGCTCCTCCCCTGCTCTCTCTCTCTCCCAATAAATTAATAAAACTAAAAAAAATTTTTATATAAAAATAAAAATATAAACTATACATTTATATAAACTTAAAAATAACTGATTTAATAATAGAAAGTTAAAAGATCTTTACAAAATTTACTATAACCCTAACGAATTTCACTTTGATTATAAATTTCTTAATTTAAAATTCAGCTTTGTTTACAGAAATGAGTATACTTTAAATATGCATATTTATATATTATATGTAACAAAATTTAAAATCCCATGTTCGACTGAATTTTTTTTAATTTTTTTTTTTTAAATAAGCTTTATGCTCAACGTGGGCTTAAACTTACAACCCTGAGATCAAGAGTTGCATGTTCTACTGACTGAACAAGTCAAGTGCCCCTCAATGGAATTTTTTTTTCTTTTAAGTAGGCTTCAAGCCCAGTGCAGAGCCCAATGTGGGACTTGCACTCACGGCCGTGAGATCAAGACCTGAGCTGAGATCGAGACTCGGATACTTAACTGACTGAACCACCCAGGCGTCCCTCAAGTGAATTTTTTAAAAAAAGATTGCCAACCTCAAATGAGAAGAACATAATGTACAATTAACACTGTGGTTCTCTAACATGCCAAAGAGGATGTACATTTAAATGGTGCCGAAGAGAAAAATCTAAGAATATCTAAAACCGTACAAATTTTGTGAAAATAGTACAAGTAGCAGGATAAATACTGGAGAAATAAATAAAACAAATTCTCTTAGTTCCATGTAGGAGAGGTCAATTGTATTTAAAACTGTTTCCCACTTGATGACCTAATTTCCTCAATTAGAATACGTCATTAGAAAAATTCTCTGTTTTACTCAAAAAATTACTATTGTAAGTAAACTGAACATATCTATGAACATAACCCATAAAACACACAAATGAGGTACAAATATTAACAGTGATAAAAAGTGGATATATAAAGAATGTATTAGAAAGTCTGACTAACTAAAGGACCTTATGCCCTGATGTTAAATGAAATTAAATGAAATCGGTAGATCACCAATATTCTGAAATAGGTCCAATGTATCACTTGTGTACAATTAAACAATGCTATAAAATTACCTAAGACTCACTGTCTACATCCCCAGTAAACCTGACGTAAGCAGTAGGTTGACAGCAAAAGGCTACCCAAAAAGATTACCCACAATAAGAACAGGGCAAACACAAACATTGAGACAAAAAATTAAAAACTTAAAAAAAAAAAAGCAAACCTCTAAAAATGAGGTAAAAATCAAACCCAAACAATGTTCTATAGCTATAGATTACTGAATAAGAACTTGAGATACTATATTTCCTGGCATATATGAACATAAGGTGACTGAATAGCCATAACATCCTAATTTTATAAGTCATCCTCCTAGGAAAACATACAGCATGAAAGTACAGTAATCCAGTTCTGAAATGATAAATCCCAGACATGCTATAATACTCTACTACTTCTGTTGAAAGTATAAGATCACACAGTTAAGAAAATACAATGCCTATTTAGCTAAAAGAAAATTTAAAATGGGTATACAGGAGGATTATAGCAACAAAGTAAATTAAATCCATAAAAGTTGGGAGTTGGCAAAAACTAATTTGTGTGTAGCATGTGCTACATTTTTACTAAGAAAACTGCTGATGAAATATAAAAACCCGTAATACTAAGATAAGGTTTTCTATTGCTGTCATCTACCAACTAAGTGTCCAGCCCTGACCATTCCAACATGAAGGCTATATTCATGAGGTAAGTTTTGAGCAACACTCTTTTAAGGGTGTAGAGCTGAGAGGCACCTCATCCAAAAGCATTAATGGCTTAAATAAATACAACAAAAGAAAACACTGATAAAAACATCATGACAGGAGAAATTTTAGACCAAAAGCACATAAAACTAAGAGGACACTGTCTAAAAGAGTATAGGTCAATGAAACAGGACAAGCAGTTAAGAAGTGAAGCTATTTTCATGAATGCAGAGTATAGACTGATACTGATGACAGCACAGAGAGATGGAATCCTTACCAATAACATAATTTCAAAAAAAAAACAAACAAACCACAGTTATAAACCAGTCTTTCAAATTCAATGAAAACATGAAGGGGATTACTATTCTATGTCCCTTAAATTTTGAATTTGTAGTTAATGTTTATTCTTGAAAATTTATAAATTTCTTAGTTCTCAAACTTGTCCCAAATCACTATTTTATTTAGCACAATTATCTACTTCTAAACTGAGAATGATGTATATTTGACTGTAAACTGAACAAATATTTTGTAAGTTATTTTATAATTAGCATTATATACAAACCTGAAATTCTCGGAGAAGAGTTGATATGTTGGCTTCATTTGCCAAATTTGTTAAAATTTCAAGCTAGGGTAGAGAAAAGGTACCATTTTAAAACATAAATAAAAAGGATTAATTTAATAAGGACTAGGCATTTAATATAAAGGTCACTTATGTTTTTAACAAAAGTCACACTGTTACAAATATTCTGAGGCATAATACCCTTCAGATGAATTTTTGTCTTCCTACATCTCCAAAGAGAAGACAGATAATTATATAATGCTTAAAAATAATTAGGAAAAAAGAGAATCCTACATCTTCCCTGTTTGTCCCAACTTTACAATTTATATTTAATTAAAAAAGATTTTTTTTGTTTAGAGATTGAGACAGTGTGAGTGGGTGAGGGGTAGAGATAGAAAGGGAGACACAGAATCTGAAGCAGGCTGCAAACTATGAGCTGCTAGCACAGAGACTAATGTGCTTGAATTCACAGACTATGAGATCATGACCTAAGCCAAAGTCGGATGCTTAACCAACTGAGCCACCCAGGCACACCTATATCTAATTAACCTAAACAATTTGAGGTGGCTGGGCTTTTCCCCCTCTTTGTTAATAAAGCTAGAAAACAACTTGTCTTCCATGTAATACATCTGTTTTTCCAGATACTAATTAATTCTCTTGATTTGTTCTCATTCATTCTACCATCCCAAATACTTGGGACATTTTAATTCTCTCTTCTGGATTTACAGTTTTAAGAAATATGCAATTAAAAGTGCTTCTCCAATAGACTCACTAAGAAAGTTCCAGTTTTTACTCATAAAAAATAATTCATAAAATCTGAAGGAAAGCATGAAAAGGAAAAAAGGAACAGAACAGATAGCATAAACAGAAAATAAACCACAAGATGTATATATGTACGTAGCTACATGGTCATATCATGCTCCATATACATGGTCATACCAATAATTACATTTAAAATAAATGGTCTAAGCGCACCTGGGTGGCTCAGTTGATTTAGCGTCTGACTCTGGATCTCGGCTCAGGCCATAATCCCATGATTCATGAGTTCAAGTCTCATGTTGGGCTCTGTACTGATGAAGCAGAGCCTGCTTGGGATTCTTTCTCTTTCTCTTTCCCTTTCTTTCTCTCTCTCTCTCTCTCTCTCTCTGCCCCTCCCTTGCTCATACCCGCATGCTCTCTCTAAATAAATAAATCAACTTTAAAAAAAAAAAAACAAAAAAAACACGGTGCCTGAGTGGTTCAGTTGGGTAAGCAACCAACTTCAGTAAAGGTCATGATCTCAAGTTTGTAGGTTCAAGCCCCACGCCGGGCTCTGTTGTGACAGCTCAGAGCCTGGAGCCCACTTCTGATTCTGTGTGTGTGTGTGTGTGTGTGTGTGTGTGTGTGTGTGTGTACGCGCCTCTCCCTCCTGCCCCCCTCTGGCTCATGCTCTGTCTCTCAAAAATAAACAATAAATAAATAAATAAATAGTCTAAACATTCCAATTAAAAGGGTTGGACTGTAGAAGTTCTTTATATTTTTTGAGTCCTAGTCATTTCTCAGATACAGGTACTGGGAATTTTTTTTTCCCAGATTATGACTTGACTTTATTTTATTTTGATGAAAACATTTTAATTTTTTAAAACCAATCTCAAACATATAGAAAAAGTAATAAGAACTATTTTAGTTTGAATCATTTGAGAGTTACCAATCTGATACCACATGATCCCCAAAGACTTCTGTGTATGTTCCTTACAAACAAGGACATTGTCCTACAGAACACAATAGAATCAAGAAAGTAACACTGACACATGCGATCATATTCCCATTTAAGTTTTACACATTATCTCAATCCTATAACATAAATGGATCCAGTCAATACCACACATTGAATTCAGATGTATCTTTAGTCTCCTTCAGCCAGAAACTTTTTCAGTCTTTCTTTTGACCTTTATAACCTTAACATTTTCGATGATGACAAACCAATTATTTTCTAAAATATCCTTCCATTTGTCTTTTTAATGTTTATTTATTTGGTGGGGGGGGGGGAGACAGTGGAGGAGCGGCAGAGAGAAAGGGGGACAGAGAATTCTAAGCAGGCTCCATGCTGTCAACACACAAACCAACATGAGGCTTGATCTCATGAACCGTGAGATCATGACCTGAGTTGAAATCAAGATCAGGACCCTTAACCAACTGAGTCACCCAAGCACTCCTAAAATATCCTTTAATTTGGATGTGTATTAGATTTTTGTATAATTAAACTCAGTTTCCATGTGCATACCCAATCGTTCCAACATTTGCTGAAAAGTCCATCCTTCCCGCACTGGTTTGTAATGTGTTCTCTATTACATAGTATGTTTTCATACCCATTGATCTGTTTCCACACTTTCTATTCCATCCCACTTATTTTTCTGTCTAAATATCACATTGTTTTAACTATCATAGCTTTATATCCCTAACTACACTCTGTTCTGCAGTTATTATGCCCTGAACACAACACTCTTTCATAATCTGTGTTAGCATAAACTGTTCTTCTCTCCTACTCCCAACCCCACAAATTCCCAATCAATCTACCAACCAAAATAAAAAAATTCACAAAAATATTATTCTTTTAAGATCCTCTTAAACATCATCTTTTCTACAAGTATTTTCTAAATCCTAGAGAATTAACCCCATCTTTCTTGTTCTACACAGTACTCAATTCAAATCTATATAATATCATGAAAACACACTAGGGCTGAAATTATCTATTTACATGACTGTCTCCTTCAGTATACTATGCGTTATTCAAGGTGCAGGTAGCATGTATAAAGTCTGTACTATTAGGATGCAGCACAGAAAGTGGATATAATAATACAGTTTAGAAAGCATAAAGAAAATCCCTAAGTGTGTCTGTGTTTTTTAAGAAGCAGGTCTCCATTTTGCAGATACTAGAAGCTACAGCAATATCTTCAAAGTAAACGTGTATTAAGGATACCTGAAAAATAAGCACATGCATACCTTCAGTGTCTTGATCATAGTTGGATCAGTTGACCTAACATAGAAACTCTTCAGATAAGGTTCAAACATACCCTAGATTATAAAAAATATATATATAAATACATTTATGATACTAATACATTCATTTCTCTCTTGAATTATGTGTTCACAATGTACGTACCTTTCTTTGAATTGACATAGTTGCTATATTCTGTAGGACAATATACTGCACCTCCCTAGAAATTAAAGGAGAATTTTTACTGGATATATTTTCCAATTACGTATCTTTATGTAAATAGTATATTAAAGAAAAAAAAAAACACCAATAAGCTTCATATTGCATTCAACTTGAATATTAAAAAGTTTTTAGTAAATTTTAGATACTTTTAAATATCTTCTTTTTAAACACATTTTTCCTATAAATTATTAATAAATTAGATTTGATTTATCATTAGAAAATTAAAAACCAATTTTATAATCCTGTAACTCCTAAGATGTAAAGCCAATACTGTAGCTGCTCTGAACACATGCAAGGAAAGTATTCTTAGGGCTAAGGGAATAAACATAACCACAGTATTAACATAAACTCTTGGTAAGATGCTCACTGTGTCACTCAATTATGAATTATGACTGAGTAAAAGATAGAGTAAAAAAAAAAAAAAAAAAAAAAAAAAAAAAGTCACGTTCTTTTATGTCCAAATAGCTAAGACATGAAGGTAGAAATGAATCTGGTATAAAGCTTCATGTGAAAGATGCATTCCAGATCCTCTGATAACCTTTGAGCTGGCTGTAGAAAATAAAATTATTGGGGCGCCTGGGTGGCGCAGTCAGTTAAGCGTCCGACTTCAGCCAGGTCACGATCTCGCGGTCCGGGAGGTCGAGCCCCGCGTCAGGCTCTGGGCTGATGGCTCGGAGCCTGGAGCCTGTTTCCGATTCTGTGTCTCCCTCTCTCTCTGCCCCTCCCCCGTTCATGCTCTGTCTCTCTCTGTCCCAAAAATAAATAAACATTGAAAAAAAAATTTTTTTAGAAAATAAAATTATTGAACTGATAAAAAGGAAAAGAAGAGGAAAGAACAGGGACACAAAGGACCTCACTAAGGAATGGCAAAAGTCAGCCCAGGGCTAAATAGTTATGGTGCTGAAGTCACGTTAAAGACAAAAATAAATATGCGTCTTCCCCCCGCCCAACTCTATTAGTAGAGGTAAGCACTCACTGAAAAAAAATTTTAAATTTAACTAATTATTAACAAAATATTCAGGGTAAGGTAAATAGCTGAAACAATATTATAATTCTTAATACATAGTAAACAAAACAAATGATAAAAATCTGATATTAAACTTTGCCAAAACATTTTCAATCTCTTTGGGTTTGAGGTTAAAAACATTTTATATTTATCTCTAACCTAGAGATAAATTATGTAAAGGCTTTAATCAAGATCCCTTAAGTATGAAATCTTATTGATATAATACAGAACCATGTAATAAATGTCTGCAAGACAGATGACATTTATTCATACATTACCTTTGAAGGAATACAAAAGAAATAACATATAAAATCACGTCCTACCTATTGCTACGAAGTAAACGCACTAGTGATTTAGAAATAATGCCAACTTCAGATTTTGGTGATATGTGCCAATACAGCTGAGCAACTGCCATAACCACCTAAAAGATAAAGTATGAAAACAAGAGCTATGAACACGGGAGCATGCTACAGTTTCAGAGTATTTGTACATTTGCTACAGTTTCAGAGTACATTTCTACAAATTGTTTCTTTAACTCCAGCAAAATCCATGTGAAGTAAGATGGATATGTTGCTACCCTTTGAAGCAGGCTGAAGAGTGTTCTCCCAAGAATTCATGTCTACCTTCAGAATATGACCTTACCGGGAGATACAATCTTTGCAGATATTATTAAGATAATGATGGAGATGAGATCACACTGGATTAGGGTACGCCCTAAATCCAGTGAGTGTCCTTAGTAGAGACATAAAAGGACAGACACAGAGAAGGCAATGTGAACACTGGAGGAAGAGATCGGAGGGAAGAATCTGTAAGCCAGGGAATGCAGGACTGTTAGCATCCACTATACACCAGCAAAAAGCAGTTTCTCTCTTAGAGCCTCCAGAAGGAACCAACCCTTCGATACCCTACTAAAAAGTGAGAAAATAAAGTTCCGTTGTTTTAATTCACCTGGTTTGTGGTAATTTGTTATGACAGCCCTAGGAAACTAATACAGAGGAGAGAACAGAAAAGAAAATAGATGTTATGAGAAAACAGATGTTAAATGAACTACCCAAAGTCTGCTTGGCAGTACAAAGCAAAGCTTGATACAACACTCCAAATCCCCTATTCTTCTTAATACTGCTGCTTCTGCTCTGAAATTGGGAATATTTTAAAAGTGGTAAGCATGCCTTTCCAAATGAAGCCCAGATACTTTAGGACAAAACTAACAATCTGAAAATTTTAAAAAATCAGTATGTGGAAGTTACAATTAAACGGATTCTATTAAAACAATTCCTCTAAAACAGCATGTGAAATGATCTTTTTCTCTAAAATGCAGAACCTTAAAAATAGTCTTTGCTTCAAAGCCATTATAAGGGTGATAAAATATAAGAGTACAATGTTTCCCCTACATGCCTCTACACTTAGATCTAGACATCAAAAGTCCAAACTGGAAAGTTATCCAGCTTTACTTGTGACAAATGCAGAAATAGTTACATCATCTTGCCTTTAGCTCAGAAAATATATCACTACTACTTTACTTCTGCTTAGTCTATAAAGTAGTAACAAATACATAGCAGGGATTTTACATATGCTTAAAGAGCATACAATACCTGAGGATGCTTGAGATAAAGAATTTCCTTCTAAAATTAAGAAATATGTTTTAAAAATACAGTTCTCAGAGTCCTAAATGCACTGTTGTTTGGCACTTTGTTGTACTTTTTTTATAAGACTGATTTATAGCTTTCAGATATTGGGATTTTGAGGAGCTTAAGGATATTTTGTTTCTTCAGTTATGATCCACAAATACACTCTAGTTACAGAACAAACTCTCCAGAATTTAAAATCTTTTAAAATAAAATCTCAATTAATGACTGTTTTAATCTAAAGTAGGTGATAGTCATTTAAAAAAAATATTAAAGCAGGGCGCCTGGGTGGCTCAGTCGATTAAACATCTGACTTTGGCTCAGGTCATGATCTCACGATTCCTGAGTTTGAGCCCTTTATTGGGCTCTGTGCTATCAGCCCAGACCCCACTCCAGATCCTATGTCCATCTCTCTCTGCCTCTCCCCCACTCATGCTTTCTCTCTCTCAAAAATAAATAAATATTTTAAAAATATTAAAGCATACAGCTGGCTAATAAGTATTAGTATATAACAGAAAAGCTGAAGCTTTCTTTCACATATTTTACAGAAAATAATTAAGTCATTTTCTGTTAAAAATAGTAAGCCAAATGCTACTGGAAAGAAGATAAACCGTACTTTCTATATATGTCAAGGCTTTTAAGATTCTAGATGCCACTTAGCATGTCATCTCCTCTCATATGTTAATTAGGGCACTCCCTCAAGCCCACAAGGGCTACATACTCTTATTCTCCCCCAGTATTTACAAATCTAACAGTTTAAAGTTTCTTCTGTAACCAGAATTTGAAATTTGTAGTCTAATTTGTAAAAGCTCTGTAAGAGGGAAGCTCCCATATCTCCAAAGTCCAAAATAAGTAAAACATACAAATTGGATAGGCCTTGTACAGTTACATGATGTACATTCATGATACAAGTATATCCTATAAGCACTTTTCTATTCCTAACTACTGATACCACTATCACCTTATCTAGACCGTTAGAACAGCCTCCCAACACTGTTTCCAGTGCCCCATGCCTGCAGTTCAATCTACACAGCACTGACCAAGTAAGTTTCCTGAAAAAAAAAATTCTCAAAGTCTCTCCTTTAACTGAGAACAGGGCTAAAATAAAGAAATCTGTTCGCAATCCTTCAAGCCAGGCTTTACATGTATTTGGCAGCATCAAATATGCAGGACACCAAAACATACTGGGACAAAAAGGGAACTGTGTCCATTTGGTACACAATCAAGTAAGCAGGGAATCAAAACATATTGGGACAAGAAATACAAGCTACTTCTATTTGTTTCACCACTCAAGAACATTTTTGATCAGTAAGTATTTGGATTATAAAATCAATTCCCCAGGCAAAGTTAAACAGTGAGTCAATTATGAAGAATGGTTTTGGGTGGTAAGTTACAGCTACTTAAATACAAGCTGGCCTATCTGGGCTCAGTGAAACAGAATCATATTTTACAAAATAATATTTTTTATTACTGTGTATGGTTATTTAATAGTGATATAGAAATTAAATTGAGGTATAAGAAAAAAACTTCTGCTGATTACTAGGATATATATACAAAACTCTAACCTCTAAATTCACAAGCATCAGAAAACTTAAAGTAATTCAAGTACAGTTCCACATTTTCTAAGTTTTTACTAGTTAAACAGAGTAATTAATTAAGAACATTTTTAATTAAAAAATATTAAGAAAATGTTTTACTTGACTCCATCTAACGTTTATATATAACTTCCAGTTAACAGGTAAAACAGGGGTACAGAAGAAAAAATTAAATAGCACTATAAAAGAAGCAAAGAGAAAACCCAGAAGAGTATTCTGCAAGACTTGAGAGGTTTAAGAACAATAACAACCAGGTGCAAGAGATACTGGTTTAGATTATCTATTTATAAAAGATAATTTAAGATAAATTGGCATTAAATGAGATAAAATTTTATTGAAATAGAGAGGACTGACTAGGGAAAAAAAGATTAAAAAGTACTATATGCAGTATGATTTTTATCTTAGTTTAAAAAATACGTATGTGTAGATATACGCACATGTGAATATACGTATATTTATGCAGAAAAAGGATCTGGAAGAAAATGCATCAAGATATTATACAGTGATTTCTGAATGATTGGAATATGATATTTTAAGTTTTTTAAAATTTCTGCTAGTCCCTACTTCCTAATTTTTTATTGTGTACATGTATTGTTTTGAAATATAAAGTATATCTAAAATAAGAAGACGTAAAACAAAATAAAACAAGCTCAGGACTCAAATGAAGATGATTTTTAATTGTTAGTCAACCCTACCAACTAAAATTTATTATGTATGTGGTGTTATGCTAGGAGCTTTTTTCTATGTTAGCCTCTTAAAAATTCTTACAAGGTTCATATAAATATTATGGACTGATACCAGATTAAGTGCTCTCAACTACAACCAAGTAACAGAAATATGCAGTCTTCCAATCCACTGAGAAACATCTTAGGAAAAGCCAATTAACAAAACCACAAAAAAGTAAATGAAGTCCAGTAGGTATATAACTACCAAGCCAAGTAATCTAATAAAAGCCTGATTTTTGATGTATAAACAAATAAACAAATGATCCAGTAGCACACTAAAAAATAAAGACTTGTTTACTGAACTTACATACTTTTAACCACTGTTTAAAAAAAAAAAAAAAAAAAAACCCATGATTTTTGTAAGGTTTAACATACCGCTGCATTCCTACTCTGAAGTAAAGGCTTTGTATTCCGAATTAAAAGTCTATGGTCTGGATCCATAGTATATGACTTCTTCCTTTTGTCAGTCTTTTCCTTCTGGTCTTCATCAGAGTCATAGAAATTCTTTTCATCGTCTTCTAAACCGTCTTCCTATAAGAAACAAATAAAAGAAAACTTTCTTTTTACCATCTACTCTAGTATTTTACTGAAGAATATTACTGTTAAAGAGATTTGAAAATACTATGCTACCTGTATAAAAGAAAGGCCTTGCTTTTTATAACAATGTAACTGTCTTTTAGTGCTATAGATAATACTTCTTTTATATTACATAGTAAACCTCTGAAAACATTAAATCCTCACAGATAGATCTATAGCTGACCAAAGGCAAAACTTGAACATGAGACTCTAACAAAGCTTATAAGATGAGACTACCTAAAACCTGAAAACTATTTCCATGCATTATCAGTCAGTGTATAACTGGATCAAAGGGTCAGAATAAAGAGAAGTGTTTCAACTGCAGCACACATAAAAGAAATCTCAATAAAACGTGACAGGTTAAAAACGAGTGATTAAGTAGCAAGTCTCTGTGTTGTCAGGAAAAACTCTGTTTGATACCTATATATATCCAGGGGTTGATTCTATATTTTTGACTTGTACTTTTAATTTGAATGCATTAGTATCTCTGCCAATAAAATCTGCCTAGAGGCATTTAGTCTTAATAACAAACAAACAAACAAAAAACATACGAAGACAATAATATCCACCTCGATCTAAGCCGACGATTGTTTACAGGTAATTTCTATTATCAAGTACTACCTGAAACACACTTTCTACTGTTCAAAGATGGGAGTAGATGTACTTTTTCCTATTCCTCTCACTATGTACAACTAGAAACTGGAGATGTTACATATGAAACAAACTTAAGCAGGGAAAGGAAGAGAGAAGAAAGACTAGATATGGACCTCATGACCCAAAGAATGAAACAACAGTAAGTTCCTTGGATTTTCATTTTTAGTCATATATCAAAGAAGCTGAGTGCTAGAGAAGCTGATAACCCAAAAACGCCAAGCCCAGATGAAACAAACCCTCCAAAAGCCTACTGTCTGTAGCCAAAGGACCAAGAAAAAGAAAACCTAGCACGACAAAATTTTTCAGAAAATAACTGCTCTCGTACAGCTACTGATAGAGGGAAAAAAAAACTAAGGCCTCATTCCCACCCCTACTGGCAAAGGGTGAGGTGGGAGCTTCTCCAGCTGTAATGAGATGCCTCAATCAACCCACTGGGGTGATGTCAGAAAAGGCCTCCACAGCCCAAGACTTTAATCTCTACCAGGAGATAACAAGGCATCCCCACGGTGTCAATAAAGACAAAGCAGGTTGCTTGCATATCTAAGTCCTCCCATCAAGAACAAAGTGACCTCAACCCTCCCTATTGAGCTAGTGTAAGAAAATACTGAGGACACTCAAGACTTATAGCATCACCACCCGGTGGTAACAAGGACACTACCCAGGAAACATGGGGAACAACAAGGCATTTCTATCCCTCCCCGCCTGAGAGCAATCAGGAGAGAATTAGTAAGCAGCCAGAAATCCCCCATTTACCCACAGTAACAGCGAGTGCAACCTCCCCGAGGTATCAATGGAGGCTGAGTGGGGAACCTGGACTGCTACCATGATTAGCAGTAAGAAGGCGGCATGCACTCCACCTTTCCTTAATGAAATAGTATCAAACAAACCCAGCTAAAACAGAAGATCTGAATAAGATCCAGAATCTCATGATATTCAAAATGTCCAGGTTTCAATAAAAATTATTCATCATTCCAAGAACCAGGAAGATCTCAAACTGGATGAAAAAAGATAACCAGTAGAAGCCAACACTAAAATGATAGGAATATTAGAATGATCTGATTAAAATTCTAAAGCAGCCATCATAAAAATGCTTTAATGAGCAACGAGGAACATTCCTGAAACAAATGAAAAAACAGAAAGTCTTAGCAAAGAGTTAAAATCTGAAGAAACAGAATATATAAAGATCTCACGGTTGGTGAAATCAAGCCCCATGTCGGGCATTGTGCTGACAGCATGGAGCCTGCTTGGGATTCTCTCTCTCTCCCTCTCTAAAAATAAATAAATAAACTTTAAAAAAGAAAAACACAAGAATCAAAATTAAACAATGGCTACAATCAAAAGCAGTATTAAGGGAAAAAAGGAACTATCAGTGAACTCAAACATAATGAAATAGAAATGGTCCAATCTGAACAACAGCGAAAAAACAGACTGAGGACAAAGAAAAAAACAAAAACAAAACTTAAAAACAGAACTTTGGGGACCTAGGGAACCGTAACAAAATAACATCTCTTGTCATCTGAATCTTGGAAACAGAAGAAAAAGCGTGGGGCTGAAAAAGCACTCTGAGAAACAATGGCTGTCTGCTTTGGATTCTGTGTCTCCCTCTCTCTGCCCCTCCTCTGCACACTGTCTCTGTCAAAGATAAATAAAATTAGAAAGAAAGAAAGAAAGAAAGAAAGAAAGAAAGAAAGAAAGAAAGAAAGAAAGAAAGAAAGAAAGGCTGAAAAAGTACTCTAAGAAATAATGGCTGGAAAATTCCTACATTTGGCAAAAGAAATAAAACTACAGATTGAATAAGGTCAGTAAACCTTAAGTAAGGCGGACATAAATCCATAACAAGACATATTAAGTCAAACTTCTGAAAACTAAAGACAAAGAAAAAAATCTGGAAAGCAGTAATATAGAAATGACACTGGAGAGGATGAGGTAATGAATCAGAGTGATTAGTGATAAGGATGAAAATGTCAGATAGGTTTAATAACTACTCAGAGGCTGAAATCAACAGGATGCACTGAGTGAATGTGAAGGAAGAAATAGAAACACTTAATGAGGATGCCCCAAATTCCTAGCTGGGATAACCAAGCAGATCATGATGCTACCAGGTAAGCTACCCTTGTCAAGGAGGGAAACAGTCTCTCTCTTTTTCAAGGCTGCTTGCTATATAAACATCCTTAAAATATAGTCCAAAATAAAACCTACCAATGCTTTTTACTCAGATGAGCTGTAAAAATGAGGAAAACCCATGAAGGACCATCTCCTAGAAATTTCTTTTGTTCATGACTAACCTGCTTCTATTCTTCCAAGTGAATGTTCTTTCTGTAAATTCACAAATTCCCCGTGGCAAAAGAAAATGTATAATTTTTGTGATCTCTAATCATTTTTACTTTAACATGGCAGAACAGTTTTTAAAAGTTATATAGTTAAGTAAAGAGTTCCTAAACTTGACACCAAAAGCACAGTCAATAACAGAGAACATTTGGATCTCATCAAAATTAAAAACTCTAGCTCCATGAAAAACCCTCTAAAGAAGAATAAAAAAATTCTAGACCAGCAGAAAGTATCTGCAACCACATATATGACAAAGGACTAGTATCCAGAATATAAAGACAACTCCCAAAACTCAACAGTAAGACAAAAACAAAAACAAAAACCCACAATGAATTCAATTTAAAAAGGGGCAAAAGGTATCGTTATGGACTGAACTGTACTTCTCACCCTCCAAGTTCACATGTCAAAGACCTCATTCTGGAAGTGACTATACATTAAACTAGGGCCTTTAAAGGAGTAATTAAGTGTAACTGAGACCATCTGGGTGAGACCCTAATCCAATAGGACTGGTATCCTTATAAGAAGACACCAATGGTGGCACAGAGAAAAAACAAATGTGAGTACATAGTAACAAGACAGCCATCTGCAAGCCAAAGAGAGATGCCTCAGGAGAAACCAAACTTGCCAACACCTTGATCTTTAACTTCCAGCCTCCTAGAAGAACTATGAGAATGTGAGAAATAAATGGATTCATCAAGTCACCCAGTCTGGTATTTTTTTATGTCAGATCTAGCAAACTAATACAGACATCAACAAAGAACTCTTTGGAAACAAAAGGAGTTTTTTTTAAATACCCACCTTCAAAAGTAAACTAGAAATTATAACATTATCTGTACTTCCCTAACGATAAGCACTGCTGAGCATCTTTTCATGTGTCTGTTAACCATCTGGATGTCTTCTTTGGAAAAGTGTCTATTCGTGTCTTCTGCCCGTTACTTAACTGAGTTTGCAGGTATGTCGTTTGCAAATATCTTCTCCCATTCCATAGACTGCCTTTTAGTTTTGTTGACTGTTTACTTCACTATTTGAATGCACAATTCAAAATAAATACTTCAAGTTGACCCTTGAACAACATAGGGTTTAATGACCCACACACAGTTGAAAATCTGAGTATAATTTTTGACTCCCAAAACACGTAACTACCAATAGCCTATTGTTAATTGAAGCCTTATTGATAACATAAACAATCAATTAACATATACTTTGTATATGTATTACATACTGTATTCTTACAATAAAGTTAACTATATAAAAGAAAATGTTAAGAAAATCATAAGAGAAAATACACATACAGGACTGAACTACAGTTACTGAAAAATACCTATGTATAATTGACTTGCATGGTTCAACCTGTGTTATTTGAGAGTCAATTTTACTTCTCTCCCAGTCCTTTAAAAGAGAGGAAAATTTAAAAAAAGAGAGGACTGTAATTGAATTAAGTACTCTTTTTTTTTTAATTTGCATTTATTTTATGCAGAATTTACTCCTGGCACCTAAGTTTTTGTTTCTTCAGTTTCTTCCGGGGTGTCTTTTTCTTCTGCACAACCTCCTCTTCTGGTGTAGAAACAATCTGATCTTTTATAGAAAATATCATGTCAATGTGGAAGGGACAGCTCATGTATGGGTTAATCTGACCATGAGCCCTGTAAGTTCTATGTTGCATCCTGGGGACTTTGTTCACCTGGATGTCTTCAATGACCAGAGAATCTATAACTAAACCCTTAAGCTCAGCAATACTCTCTGCATTTTTAAGCATGTGCAGTAAAAATTATAGCACTCTTTTTAAGCCAGCGACCCTGTGTCCAGCCCCACTATTTTTGGCCTGGGCACACCTACCAACTCCATCATCGTAGTGATGGAATGGCACACACTGCTTCTGTGAAGTGATATTTTTCAGATACTTGGTGGCTTATTGGATATGCATACCCTTGATGACCTGGGTAGTTTCATGTGTGTTCTTAAAGTGAACACGAAGACTTGAATCTCTTGATCTGCATGACTTTGTAGGGTTTTCTGGGTAAAGTGAAAAGTGAATGATTTTCAGTAATCACCTCAGGCCACTTATAGAAAGAGGTGATACACTCTTAAATCAAGGCCAGACTTGAATGACTATTCCTTTATGGAGCTCCAAGCCAAACCAGTTCTGTTAAGTGCGTTAGTAAACTAATATAATGATACCCAAATAATCATGTCCTCTAAGCATAAGCACTCACCTACCATCTTTAGTCAACTTTAATCAAACGTTCAAGCTCTACTTGAAATTGATACATGATGAAAATGCTGTATTAACACCCTCTAGCTACCAAAATCCTCATGCACATAAAAAGCTGCTTTCACTAAGTATTTACTCATTTCATGTCTCCTTCATTATTAATTAACACAGTTTATTAAAGTTCAATTATATTATTTTAATAAAAGACATATTTGCATCGCTTAATTGATAAATGAAGGGCTGATGTTTTTATGAGGTTAATGAACAAGACAGGGCTTCCACACAGAATGGGAACCAATCTCTAATAATTTATAACTGCATCTGTGCTGCTGCTGGCTATATTTTCACAGGTTTTCAATCCATCAGAAGAGACATTAGCCCAAACAGAATGGAAGCTAGGTGCATACAACCAAAATGGGTATATACTACATCACACCACTTCTCTAACAGTGCTGGCTCTATGACCATGCCAAATTACTTGACCTCTCCTTGTCTTCATTTACTTGTCTATAAAAGGGAATAAAAGAAGTATCTGTCATAAAAGTGTTTATAAAGATTGATTCGTTTAGTGGAGAGTTACAAGGCACACAATGCCTTGTGCATATGAAACACTCAAATAGTAGCTATTACCACTGCTTTAACAAATTTTCTTTCTGGTGGCACTTGGGTGGCTCAGTTGATCAAGCAACTGACTTCAGCTCAGGTCATGATCTCGCGGTTCATGAGTTCAAGCCCCAGACTGGGCTCACTGTTGTCAGCCTAGAGACCCCTTTGCATCCTTTGTGCCCCTGCTCTCTCTGCCCCTCCCTCCACCTCAAAAAACATTTTTTAAATTAAAAAAATAAAATAAAAAGAAATTTTCTTTCTAGAAACCACATAAAAAAAAAAAAAACATTAGGGGTGCCTGGGTGGCTCAGTCAGTTAAGCGTCCGACTTCAGCTCAGGTCACGATCTCGCGGTCCATGAGTTGGAGCCACGCGTCAGGCTCTGGGCTGATGGCTTGGAGCCTGGAGCCTGCTTCCGATTCTGTGTCTCCCTCTCTCTCTGCCCCTCCCCCATTCATGCTCTGTCTCTATCTCAAAAATAAATAAACGTTAAAAAAAATAAAAAAAAACATTATCCTCAAATCAAATAATCCAACTTGCCAAATATAAAGAAAACTTTATCTCCAAAATTTCCCTCAGAAAAGAAATTGTCTTGTATTTGAGAATTTACAAATATAACATAAAGCTCTTGTGCAATGCTTCATTTTGACCATGATGTACTATTTGGAAAATTCATTACAGTGAAATAATTTTAATCAATGCTAGATATAGATACTTAAAAGAAGTCCCAAATTCTGGTGACAAAAATTTCATCATAAATAAAGTCTTTAAAGATCACTTTTTAAGTTTATTTATTTATTTTAAGAGTGAGTGCACATGAGCAGGAGTGGGGCAGAGAAAGACCGAGGGAGAGAGAGAATCCCAAGCAGGCTGCCAGCACACAGCCCTAAGTGTTTAATCTCACAAACCATTAGATCATGACCTGAGCTGAAATCAATTGTAGGATGCTTAACTGACTGAGCCACCTAGGTGCCCCTAAAGATCACTTTTTTATTTTTTTTTAATTTTTTTTTTCCAACGTTTATTTATTTTTGGGACAGAGAGAGACAGAGCATGAACGGGGGAGGAGCAGAGAGAGAGGGAGACACAGAATCGGAAACAGGCTCCAGGCTCTGAGCCATCAGCCCAGAGCCCGACGCGGGGCTCGAACTCACGGACCGCGAGATCGTGACCTGGCTGAAGTCGGACACTTAACCGACTGCGCCACCCAGGCGCCCCAAGATCACTTTTTTAAAACAGGTAATACAGGATTATAGAGTTCTGCTTCTAGTAATGGCTGAATAGGCAATATGAAACAAACCCTTCTAGTAAGAACTAGAAAAGCTAGGGTGAAAACATGAAACATATCTGAAGGTACTAACAAGCTAAAAGAACAGGGATGAATTATGTAGGCAAGACCCAGAAGTAGTAAACATAGAAATCCAAATGAGAATTGCAACTGCTTTCCCCTAAAACCATATAAACACATGGTATTACCTAATAGGAGGCTGAGAGGCCTAGAATCTGAGTAGAGTTTTCAGGAGACTCACAAAAATACAGAAACAAAAACTGGACGTCAAGATCCCCCCAAAAGCAAAGTCCTAATAACTCTCCCAACTCTTTAGTTTAAAAGCCTGAGAGTCTTAAAACTTAATTAATTAATTAAAATAAGCTAAATAAATAAACAAATAAAAGCCTGAGAGTCTTTTAGAGAATAAAGATGCTAAAATTAATGCCCGGTTTCTAATTATCGCAATCCATAACTGAAATGATAAAGTAAATCAGATTGTTGATACCCTTACCCAGTAATATTCTACAAGCAAACCAAAATTCATCATCTAAAGCTTCAAATTAGTTCAACAATTTTCATAAAGTAAAGAAGGAAAAGGAGGAAGGAAGAAAAGACAATGTCATTCAGGGTAAAGATTCTGTTTCCATTTCAAAAGGCAAACATGATATTAAGTAAAAAGTGGGGGAGGGGGGGTGCCTGGGTGGCACAGTCAGTTAAGTGGCCGACTTCGGCTCAGGTCATGATTTCACAGTCCGTGAGTTCAAGCCCCGCGTCGGGCTCTGTGCTGACAGCTCAGAGCCTGGAGCCTGTTTCAGATTCTGTGTCTCCCTCTCTCTGACCCTCCCCCATTCATGCTCTGTCTCTCTCTGTCTCAAAAATAAATAAACGCTAAAAAAAAAAAAAAAGTGGGGAAAGAGGGGCTTCTGAAATACATTTGTAATTTCTATTTCTTAATTTCTTTCTTTATTCCCTGATAAAGCCATTTGCTTCTGCCACATGTATATCACATATTTCTACTTCAATAAAAACTTTTAAGGGGCAGCTGGGTGGCTCAGTAGGTTAAATGTTTGACTTAGGCTCAGGTCATGATCTCACAGTTTGTGAGTTCAATCTACGTAGGACTCTGGGCTGACAGCTCAGAGCCTGAAGCCTGCTTCGGATTCTATATCTCCCTCTTTCTCTGTCCCTCCCCCACTCGCACTTGGTCTGTCTCCTAAGTAAACATTAAAAAAAGACAAACTTTTAAAAATATGCATATAAGAAAAGACACAATGATGTGAATATAAATCAAGAAAAAATATAAGAACAGAGGAGCACCTGGGTGACTAAGATGGTTGAGCATCTGACTCTTGGTTTTGGCTCAGGTCATGATCTCATGATTCCTGAATTCGAGCCCCGTGTCGGGCTCTGTGCTGACAGCACGGAGCCTGCTTGGAATTCTCTGTCTGTCTCTCTTTCTGCCCCTTCCCTGCTCACACTTGCATTCCCTCTCTCTTCCTCTCTCTCAAAATAAATAAAAAATGTTAAAAATAAAATTAAATAAATAAATAAATAACAGAAGAGAGAAAACGGAGATAATAGACAAAAATTTAACATGGTTATAAAATAACTATGGATAATACGTTCAAGAAATTAAGTGAATAAGATCAAGAGTCTGAAAAGGAATTCAACACAGTTATCTTTTATAGAAAAATGAAATTCACTTTTTAATATCATTATGACATAAGGTGTTACAACTTCAGCAACTACTTGTAGACTTAATACAGCAATCTTTTGAAATCTGACTAACTTTACATTTGTCATAATTTCAACAGATCAGAAAGAGGAAAATTTGTGCTTAGAGATAACAGCCCAGATAACAAACTTTAAATATTTCCATGCATATTTGAAAGCAGTACTTAGAAATATTTTATTTCTTAGTATCATATTTTCAATGAAAAAAATCTTTTCCAAAATAAAATAGTTAGAAGAGTGGCACTGTTTTGGTTTTTGGGGGGTATAGCTGAAACACAACATTACACTAATTTCAGGTATGCAATATAGTGATTTGACTATGCTACCCTCGCCACAATTCCAGCTACCATTTGTTACCGATATATCGTGATTACAGTAACACCAACTATATTCCCTATGCTTTGCCTTTTATTTCCGGGACTTATTCATTCCATAACTGGAAACCTGTATCTCATGGTCCTCTTAACCCATTTTGTCCATTTTGCCTATCTTCCTTCCTCTCCTCCCCTCTGGCAACCATCAATTTGTTCTCTGTATTTATAGGCCAGATTCTACTTTTTCTTTGTTTGTTCATCTGTTTTTTTTAGATTCAAATATGAATGCAATCATACAGTATTTGTCTTTCTCAATCTAATTTCACCTATCACAATACCCTATGGTCCATCCATGTTGTCACAAATGAAATGATCTCATCCTTTAAGACAGTATAGTATTTCTATGTGCGTGTGTATGTACACACACATCCATGCCCATTCATCTATCAATGAACCCTCAGGTTGCTTCCATGTCTTGGCTATTGTAAATAAAGCTACAACAAACATAGGAGTGCATATAACTTTATGAATTAGTGTTTTCATTCTCCTTGGGCAAATGCCCAGTAATGGAATTATTTGATCATATGGTATTTCTATTTTTTAATTTTTTAGTCAAATTGTTTAATTTTTGTAACTTATTCTGTACCTTCTAATATATTTCTTATCTAAAAACTGATATGAAGCAGTTTATGTAATACATCTATGAATACATTTATGTAATGCATCTGTGAATTTAGAACTAAGTAGAAAGGCCTCTCCTACATAACTGAGGGGGCTATTATGAAGCCTTTAAAAACTATCCGAAGGTCCTTATTCAGAGTATATTATACATATAATTTTAACCATCTTAATAATCTGGTTTTCTGATATACAGATAATTAAAGGTAAAACCTAAAAAGAAAAAAGAAAATATTATATCTTTCATTCTCTGTCAAGGAACAGGAAAACAGAAATGTGTTTTTACAAGTGTTTACATCAATATGATTAAAAAAAAAGCATTTATTATATATACTATTTCTATTGAGCCTGGAGAAATGCATTACCACAATGGGGTTTCTAATGGATGGTAATTAAATCATTTTATATTGTGGTTTATGTTGGCAATTTTTCAAACCACATGGTCATTGAGTAATTTCACCTTTACCTGAATAAGTTGCTGAAATGACTTATAAAAAATAGAAACATTTCAAAGAAATCTGACTTATGTAAGAAAAAAATCAATGAACCTTTAAAAACCTGTTCTTTTGCGCCTTGGGAAAATGGATGGTTCCAAAGTTATAGAAAGTAAAAAATAATTTAAACAAACAAACTCCCTGAGGCCAAAGCTGAAAAATTTGGGCAACAAAATAAATAATAATAGTATTAGCTTATCACCCACAGAATAAAGTAAGTATCTCTATGTCCATAGTGATATAAATAAATAACTAAAAAATACATGAGAAAGAAAAATCAGGTGTTTTTACAGAAGAACAAATAATGCCTTTGCTAATATCAAGTGAATGTGTACTGGAGACTTGAAATGTTATTTCTATAAGAGCACCAAGGTGATGAGCACCTCTAAAACCGACGAAGAATTAAGGATACTTTCCTAAGAAAAACTATTAGGTGACTCAAAAAAAAAAAAAAAAAAAAAAAAAAAAAAAAAAAAAAAAAAAGCCCTAGTTATCAAGAAGCAAATACATAAAATATATGTGATAAAATTCATAAAATGAGTATTATAAAGCTGTATCTATAAATGAATTCTACATTTTCCTGAGTTTACAATATGTGTGTGTGCGTGTGTGTGTAAAATAAAACTATGTATCACAATAGACTTTCTCTATCTTTCAAAAAAAGTATTACATTCAACCTGAACCCTCGCTCAAAAAAAAAAAAAAACCTTTAACTCTCTTTTAGGAAACAGGAACCAACTTAGTTTCCTCAAAGTGAAGATACTGTGTTTTAGAAATTCATTCTGAATAGGTATAAATGGAATTATATCTGGATATAATTATATAATAATCTATATCTAGATATCTAGAACATCATGAATTTTATAGAAAATCTGGAAGTAGAAGTGGAAAGGGGGATAAAATTAAAACAAGAGTATGATGACTAGGTGATGCATACGGGGTATTCAATGGACTGTTGGCTACCTCTGTGATTCTTAAATTTTTTCATAATTAAAAATTTAAACAGTGAGTTTGCATGATCTACTATAAAGCTATAAAGTAATCAAGTAATATAAAAGTAAAAAGTAATTAAGGCAATCCATTACTAGTGAAAATAGATAAACGTGACTCAACAGAGAACATAAAAATAGACCCACATGCATGTGGGGTCAACTGATATTTGAGAAAGGAGAAAAGTCAATACTATGGGGGAAAAGGTAGTCTATTCAACAAATGGTGCTGGAACAACTGAACATTTACGTGAAAAAAAAAAAAAAAATGAAGCTAGAACCAGACCTAATACTCCAAAAGCTCATTCAAATAGGTTTACAGGCAATTAGAAACAAAAAACTGTAAAATTCTGAAAGATAACATGCAAACTCTAGATGAACCTGGATACAGTGATAACTTTGAGATAAAACACTAAAAGAAGTAATTCATGAAGGTGGATTTATTTAAAATCAGAAATATATGCTTTGCAAAAGACAATGTCAAGAAAAAGGGAAGACAAATCACAGATCTGGAGAAATACTGGAAAAGACACGTCTGATAAAGGGTTGTTATCCAAAACAGGAAAGGCTTTTTTTATTACTGATTTGTACTTAACATACAATACCATATTTTCAGGTGTATGACATAGTGATTCAATATTTTTACACTTTACAAAATGATCACCTCATACTACACAAACTTATTACAGTAGAATTGACTATAAACTCTATGTTTATATTACCTCCCCATGACTTACTTATTTTATAATTAGAAGTCTCTACCTCCTAATACCCTTCACCAATTCTATCCATCCCTGAAACTTGCCTCTCTCTGGCAACCACCAGTTTGTTCTATCTATAAGCCTGTTTGTTTTGTTTTGTTTTGGTTTTTACACTGTATATGTAAATGAAATCATACAGTATTTATCTTTCTCTGTCTGACTTATTTGAACTTAGCATAATACTCCCTAGGTACATTCATGTTATCACAAATGGCAAGGTTTCATTTTTTTATTAAGGCTAATTATTTCACTCGTGTGTGTATGTGTGTGCGTGTGTGTGTGTGTGTGTGTGAGAGAGAGAGAGAGAGACATCTTTATCCATTCAACAACTGATCAAGACTTTTAGATTGATTCACTTTTAGATTACTTATCTGGCTATTGTAAACAATACTACAATGAACTTAGGGGTGCAGATATAACTTTGAATTAGTGTTTTCATTTTCTTTGGATAAATTTCGCAGAAGAGAAATTTGCTGGAACATATGTTGATTCTACTTTTAATATTTTGAGGAACCTCTACACTGTTTTCCACAGTGGCTGTACCAATTTACATTCCCATTAATAGTACATTAGAGTTTCTTCTTCTGCACTTCCTCACCAACATGTGTTATTTCTTTCTTTTGGATAATGGCCATTCTGACAGGTGTGAATTGGTATCTCATTGTGGTTTTGTTTATATTTCCCTGAGGATCAATGACAGTGAGTAACTTTTCATGTGCCTGTTAGCCATCTGTATCATTCTGGAAAACTCTATTCAGGTCCTCTGTCAATTTTTTAATTGCATTTTGTTTTACTACTGTTGACATGTATTGAGTTCTTCATATATTTTGGATATCAATACTTTATCAAATATATCATTTGCAAGTATCTTCTCTCACTCAGTTATGTTGCCTTTTCTTTTTGTTGATGGTTTCTTTTACTGTATAAAAGCTTGTTAGTTTGATGTAGTACCTTTTTTTTTTTTTTTTTTTTTTTTTGCTATTGTTGCCCTTAACTGATGAGACACACGTCTCAAAATATGGTTGCATCTGATATCAAACTGCATATGTTTTCTTCTAGGAATGTAATGGTTTCAGGTCCTACATTTAAGTCTTTATTCCATTTTGTGCTTATTTTTGTATATGATGTAAGAAAGTGACCCAGGTTTTTTTTTTTTTTTTTTTTTTTTTTTTTTTTTTTTTTTTGTAGCTGTCCAGTTTTCCCAACACCATTTACTGAAGAGACAGTCTCTTTCCCATTGTAGGTTCTTGCCTCCTTTGTCATGAATTAATAGACCAGGAAAGTGTGGGTTTATTTCTGGGCTGTATTCTGTATCACTGATCGATGTGTCTGTGTTTGTGCCAGTACCATACTGTTTTAATTACTATAGCTTGTTTAATAGTTTAAAATCAGGAACCATGATTCCTCCAGCTTTATTCTACATACTCAAGATTACTTTGGCTACTCAAGGTCTGTAGAGGTTCCACACAAATTTTAGGATTATTTGTTCTAGTTCTGTGGGAAATGCCACTGATATTTTGATAGGAATTGCAATAAATTTGTAGATTGCTTTGGGTAGTTTGGATACTTAACAATATTAATTCTTCCAATCCATGAGCAGAGTATATCTTTACATCTATTTGTGCCATATTCAATTTCTTTCACTAATGTCTTAGACTTTGCAGAGTAGAGGTTGTTCAACTCCTTGATTAAACTTATTTCCAGGTATTTTATTCTTTTGGATGAATTTGTATATGGGATTGTTGTCTTAATTTCTCTGCTAGCACATTGACAGTGTACAGAAACAACAGATTTCTATATATTAATTTTGTATCCTGGAAGTTCACTGAATTTATTTATTGCTTCTAACAGTTTTTTGGGAGCCTTTAGGGTTTTCTATCTAATATCAGGTCATCAGCAGTACTGACAGTTTTACCTCTTCCTTTCCAATTTGTATGTCTTTTATTTCTTTTTCTTGCCTGATTGCTGTGGCTAGGACTTTCAATACTATGATGAATAAAAGTGGCAAGAATGGGCATCTTGCCCTTATCACGGAGGAAAAGCTTTCAGGATTTCACTCGAGTGTGATTTTAGCTGTGGATTTGTCATTTATGGCCTTTATTATATTGAGGTATGCTCCCTCTATACCCACTTAGTTGAGAGTTTTTGTCATAAATTGTTCTCGAATATGTTCAAATGCCTTTTCGGCATCTGAGATGATCATATGAATTTTAACCTTTGTTTTACTAATGTGGTATGTATCACAATGATTAATTTGTTAAACCATCCTTGCATCCCTAAAATGAATCCCACTTGGTCATGGTTTTATGAGCCTTTTATATATTGCTGGAATTTAATTTGCTAATATTTTGTAGACGATTTGTGCATCTACATTCAACACAGATACAGCCCGCCCCCTTTTTTTTTGTAGTATCTTTGGTTTTGGTATCATAGTAATTCTGGCCTCATTAAATAAATTTGGTAGTTCTCCTTTCTCTTCAATTTTCTGGAATAAGTTGAGGAGGACAGGTATTAACTCTCTTTTCAATGTTTGGAAGAATTCACCTGTGACATCTTCTGACCTTCTGGACCTAGACTTTTGTGTGTCTTTGATTACCAATTCAATTCATTATTTATGATTGATCTATTCTGATTTTTATCTCTTCATGATTCAGTCTTCAAAGATTATTTCTAGGGAAATTCCATTTCTTGTAAGTTGTCTAATTTGTTGGCATACAACTGTTTATAATATTCTCTTGTCATCCTTTGTATATCTGTGGCATAGGTTGTAATTTCTCCCATTTCTAATTTTGCCTATTTGGGATCTTTTTTTTTTTTTTTCTTGATGAGTCTGGCTAAAGTTTGTTGATTTTTGTTTAATTTTTCAAAGAACATGCTCTTAATGTCATTGATCTTTTCTATTTTTTTAAAGTCTCTGATTTATTTCAGCTCTTTATTATTTCCTTCCGTTAACTTTGGATGTTGTTCTTATCTAGTTCCTTTAAATGCAGAATGTTTGAAATTTCTCTTTTTTCATGAGGTAGACCTGTATTACCAAGAACATCCCTCTTAGAACTATTTTTGCTTTGTTCCAAATATTTTGGAATGCTGAGTTTCATTTCATTTGTCTCAAGGTATTTTTTTACTTGGTCTTTGAATTTTTCAGTGACCCTCTGGTTGTTTAGTAGCATGCTGTTTTGCTGCCACATGTTTGTGTTTTTCCCAGTTTTCTTCATGTAATTGATTTCTAGTTTCATACCATTGTGGCCAGAAAAGGTGTTTGTTATGATTAAAATCTTAATTGTATGGAGACTTGTTTTGTGGCTTAGTTTTTGATATTAGAGAACTACTACACTAACATTTTATCATATCAGTTTGCATGGCATATGTTTTTCATCCTTTCACTTTCAGTCTGTATATCTTTAGATCTGAAGTGAGTTTCTTATAAGCAGCACTCAGAAGGGTCATGTGCTTTTATCCGTTCAGCCACACTATGTCTTGTGAATGGAAAATTTAATCCATTTACATATAAAGTAATTAGTAACAAGTATGTGCTTATTGCCATTTTGCTAATTGTGTTCTGATTTTGCAGTTCCTCTCTGTTCCTTTCTTCTCTTTGAGAATTGTTAAATTGATCACTTTCATTAGTGTTAATATTTACATTCTCTTTTTTCATTTGTGTATCTTTAAGTTTTTTTCTTTGTGGTTACCATGAGATTCCCATATAATATCTTTTTTTCTTTTTACAGAGGGGAAGGCACAGGCATAGAGTAAGAAGGAGAGATAGAAAGAATCTTAAGCAGGCTCCACACCCAGCATGGAGCCCAATGCAGGGCTCAATCTCACGAGCATGAGATCATGACCTGAGCTGAAATCAGGAGTCCAAAGTTTAACCTACTGAGCTACCCAGGCACTCCTTCCACATAATAGCTTATGTATGCAAGTCACTTTTGAGAGTAAATTAATGTTGAGCACATTCCAGAGCTTTATATTTTACTACCAGTAATTAAAATTTCTGTTGACACATTTTACATCTTTTTATTTTAGGCATCCCTTAACTAGTTAATGTATCTTTAATTAATTTTACTACTTTGTCTTTTAACCTTTGCACTTGCTTTGTGTTTGATCCACAACCATTATTATTTATTTATTTTTTCTGGAGAGATTCTTACTTTTGTGTATTTTATTAGTAATTAGTGCCTTCTCTTTTTACCTTAGAGAAGTTTCTTTAACATTTCTTGTAAGACCAGGTTAGTAGTGATGAACTCCTTTGGCTTTTGCATATTTGGAAAAGTCTTACTCTATCTTTCAATTGTGAGTGATAACCTTACAGGGTTAAAAACATTCTTGGTTGGCAATTTTTCCCTTTCAGCACTTTGGATATGTCAAAACTAGTCCCTTCTGGCCTGTAAAGTTTCTAGTGAAAAATCTCCTTATGGCCTTACAAGGTTTCCTTTGTTATAATGTGTTGCTTTTCTCTTGCTGCTTTTACGGTTTTCTCTTTATCTTTAGATTTCACCATTTTAATTATGTTTCTCAGTGTGTTCATCTTGTTACTCTCTGGGATTCCTGGACCTAGATGTCTCTTTCCTTCCCCAGATTAAAGAAGTTCTCAGGCATAATTTCTTCAAATAATTTTTCTGACTCTTTCCCTCTCTTCTCCTTCTGGGACCCCTATAATGAAAATGTTACTCTGCATGATGTTTTTAGAGATGTCCCATAGGGTATTTTCACTTCTTTTAATTTTTTTTTCATTTTGCTGCTTTGGCTGCTGTTTTGCATTGCTTTGCCTTCTAGCTTGCTGGTCTGTACTTCTCTTTCAACCATTCTGCAGCTGGACCTGTCTAGTGTATTTTTCAGTTCAGTTATAAATTGTTTGGTACTAACATTTTCTATCTTGTTGTTGAAGTTCTCACTGTATTTGTCAATTCTTCTCCAGAGAACAGTGAGCACCATATAGTTAGGGAAATGCAAACTGAAACAATAATGAGATAACACTACACTCCTATTAGAATAACCACAATCCAGAACACTGACCACAATAAATGTTAATGAGGATGTGGAGCAACAGGAACTCTCAATTCATTGCCAGTGGGGATACAAAATGGTACAGCCATAGTGGTACAGCCACTATCAAAGACAACTTGGCAGCTTCTTACAAAATTAAATATATTCCTACCAAAGGACCTAGTAATCAAGATCCTTGCTTGGTTCATATTCGAATGAGTCCACATAAAAACTCAAACTCAAATGAGTCCAACATAAAAATCACACACACAAAAAGCTGGTTTATACCAGCTTTATTCATAATAACCAATTCTTACAGCAAACAATCCTTCAGCAAGTGGGAAGGATGCATACATTGTGGTACATCCAAACAATGGAACATCAGATGGTACTTAAGAGAAATGAGCTATAGAGCCATGAAAAGATGTGGAGAATTCTTAAATGAGTATTACTACATGAAAGAAGCCAATCTAGAAAGGCTACACAGTGTATGATTCCAACTATATGACATTCAGGAAAAGCAAAAGTATGGAGATAGTAAAAATTATTGATTGCCGGGTTGGCAGAGGGGAGAGGGACAAGTAGGCAGAGGACAGGATTTTTAGGGCAGTGAAACTATTTGCTATAATACTACAATGGTGGAGTCATGTTATACAGAAAATGCAACACCAACAGTCAAAACTAATGTAAACTATAGACTTTGTGTGATAATTGATGTATTAATATACATTCACTAACTGTAATCAATGTACCACCATGCTACAGAATGCTGATAATGGGAAAGGTTGAGTGTATAAAGAAAAAAGGAGTACAAATGACCCTTGAACAACACAAAGGCTGGGGCACTGAACCCCCACACAGTTAAAAATTCCAAGTTTAACTTATGATTCCCCCAAACCTTAATGACTAATTGCCTACTACTAATCAGAAGCCTCATCAATAACATAAAGTCAATTAACACATATTTTGTACATTATATTGCATTATATACTGTATTCTTACAATAAAGTAAGTTAAAGAAAATGTTATTAAGAAAATCTTAAGGAAGACAAAATACATTAACAATATTGTAATTACCAAAAAAAAAAAAAAAATACATGTACGTAGAACCACGCAGTTCAAACCTATATTTATCAAGGGTCAACTATATTTGGGAACTCTCTGCATTTTCTGCCCTCTTTTGTTACGAACCTAAAACTGGTCTAAAGAATCGAGGGTAATTTAAAAAAAGAACCAGAGGAGGGAAAAAGAACCACTGAATTTACTATGTGAACCTCTCTCATATGAAGATAGGTCTCTCTTCATTTTGAACGGACCACACCAAATGGTAATATAAAAACATCAGAATAAAAGAATCTTTTCACTCTGGTCTAAAATATTTACTTTCAGTAAAAAGAAATGTTATTACTTTAAATATTAACTTTATAAAGGCAAAAAATACCTTCTACTCCATAAAGTGTATTTATAAAGGCATAGTTTATACATCTTTAAAGTACTGTGATTATTATTACACAGACTCACGGAATAAAGAAAAGTGTAAAATTATACTTAAGTAGCAATACTCTATACAATTTTTTTATCTGACACTCCAAACACAAATGTTCCACAAAAACTGTAATAAGTCAGTGTTTAAACCCACAATTTTTTAGTCTGAATATAAGCTTTGATTTTAAGAGATCTTAGGATACAGAGAGACTTGCTTATTTTATCTCAATGGATTTACTCCGAAATAAACACAAACTATGATCTTTATGTCAGTTCATAAGGAATAACAAAATATAAAGAAAAAAATAAAATTGACAACAGTTAAGAACTGCATAATGTAAAATCTGCTTATATATAAAAATTGATGAAAGAATCAAATATTCCTGAAAAACATCTACTTTTGCAACATGTGACCAGTAACACTGGAATCAGTAGAAATAAAAAGCAACTTCAGCTGAAGTAATCCATGATGTTAGTAAAGCACTTTCACAAGTATCTTACTGGATCCTTAAAACAACCCCATGAGGTAAGCAAAGCAGGTATTCACCATCTTTTTCACAAGATGAAAGACCTGAGGTACACAAGTTTGTATGAATTTATCAATAATCTCACAGACTGAAAGTGGTGGGGCCAGGATTTTACCTCAGAATCATTATTCTTCATCTTGTCATCTTTCTCTCTTTTATTACCTTGGAATTTACAGTAGTCAAGAAAAAGACACTGAATATATCCACTTGCCTTCTGAATTCAGTGATAGCCTGGAGGGCACTAGCACCATCTAAGATTTGTACCAGGACAAAACAATCTACAATCTGCTGTGGACACAGACTATCACCTCATGTTTAAAAGCTATGCAGGGGAATACAACATGACATTCTCATGCAATCCATGATAGCTGTATTAGTATAGTAACAAAATACCACAGATTGGGTGTCTTAAGCAATGGACATTCAATTATCAGTTTTGGAGGCTGGCAAGTCCAAGATCAACATGCTAGCATATTGGGGTTCCTGGTAAGAACCTACTTCCTGCCTTGCAAATGGCTGCCTTCTCATTAGGCCTTCACATGGCAGAGAAAGAAAGCAGCAGCTCATTGGTGTCTCTTTAAGGACACTATTCCCACAGTGAGACCTCCTACCCTCACAAGTTCATTTAAACCTAATTATTTCCAGGGGCACCTAGCTGGCTCAGTCAGTAGAGAATGCAACTCTTGATCAGGAATGTAAGTTCAAGCCCCACAATGGGTATAAGAGACTACTTAAAATAAATAAAATCTGGGGTGCCTGGGTCGCTCAGTCGGTTAAGCATCCGACTTTAGTTCAGGTCATGATCTTGGGGTTCATGGATTCGAGCACCACGTCCGGCTCTGCTGCTGACAGCTCAGAGCCTGGAGACTGCTTCAGATTCTGTGTCTCCCTCTCTCTCTGCCCCACCCCTGCTTGCACTCTGTCCCTCTCTCTCTCTCAAAATTAGTAAAAACATTAAAATATATATATATTTTTTTTTTTTTTAATAAAATCTTTAAAAAAAAAATAAAGCTAATTACTTCCCAAGTCCTCACCTCCAAATACCATCACATTAGGGGTTAGGACTTCAACATATGAATTTGGGGGAACACAAACATTCAGTTCAGAGATACTATAGCAATATACTGGTGGTATATCTCTAGGATATTGGGTTAGATGTGCCTAGCAAGACCAGAGCGGGTAGGTGATTAGCAATATCGTACTGGCTTAGTTAAATGAGCTATTCAGTATGGATAGCACGCCTTACCAGAGAAATGCATTCACTAGGGATAAAGGGTCACGTTTAATAAAAGTTTAAATTTAATATTTTTCCCAAAGGAAAAAAAGAAGTCATTTCCCTCCCCCAAAATTAGGTCTATATAAAACAAACCAGGATATGCATAGTGGTTTGAGACTTTTTTCCTTTCGTGTGGTAAATGCTATGCTCTTCACTTTACATGTTTTATATCACAGCCCAGTGACCACTATGCCACACAGGTGGAAGTGTGGGTTTGAGGACCATTGAACACTGAATCTGCCCCCATACATCACAATTACAGAAACACCTGTGCCCAGTAACTTTCTGTTGAGCCACTATGAAAATTCACAATGTTCAATTGCCCACAGCACTTTTCATTTCTTATGACTAAATGATCAGCTCCAATACATAAGAAACAAGCTTTCTGAATGCAGCAGTTTCCAAACTTTGTTACTAAGGGATCTAGATAAGGTGTTTTGTCAAATTTTTCTGAAATAAAATATACTTGTGACAAATGGGGAACTTAAGTAGGGTTCCAAGACATGAGAAAGAATGGTCCTAATCATCTGAAAACTAACTAATCCCTATCTAATGATGGGGAATAAATATGAATTGCTTTTTTGTTAAGCAGAATACATTTTAGAGTGGTTCTCATTCAATCATAAATTTTGAAATAAAATTAAAATCAACCTAAGTAGAACTAATCATGATTCCTCATGTATTCATTCTTTCTTTACCTTAACCCCTGAAATAGAGAAAATACACTAGAGAAGGTAGATGTCTACTGAACTGAAACTGAAAAATGTAATTCTCCTTTACAACAATGAAAAAGAAGAACAGGGTTAGAGCAGAGGTTATGAAATATTTGTGGACATTTCATGGAGGAGGCAATAAATCAGTAAAGTTTCTTTTTTTTTTTAGTCTTATGGGGAACTCTAAAATGTAAACAGAAAAAAAAAACTATACCGTAGATAAAGTAAGGTAGATAGGGATCCAGAAAACAACAATTTAAAAACTTTAAAAAGCAAAAAATCTAGGTTATAAAAACTCTTTAAATAGAAAATTTTAAAGGGACCACTTATTTTTCATTAACTCCAAAATATTGATATACCTAAATTAAGTGATATCCTTTGAGTCACTGCTAAAAGTTATGTAAGCAAGTTGTTCTAAAAATAATATATGGATAACCGGTCAAATACAGAGCTAACAGTTAGAAGTGACTGTTTAGTGAGTGGAAAGTGGAGATAAGAAGGGGGAAAAGAATATATTTATTACACAATGCAGCAATTCCACTCTTACAGAAATAAAAACATACGTCTACACAAAGACTTTGTGGCACTGTAGGCAAAGGTTACAGCTTCCTGGGTGTACACAAAAGTTTAGAGTTCAAGCGTAAGTACAATCTATGACTGCCAGAGACAAAGAGATAGATAATTTGTGTGTTTATGTGTTACAAAATTTGTATGTTAAACAAAGAAAAAAAAGAAAAGGCATAATTTATAATATTTACCCACATATATACCATTTCTTTCATTCTTTATTCTCTTCTATAGTTATGAATTACCATCTGTTACCAGTTCTCTTGAACCTAAACAATTTCTTGTAGTATTTCTTATATATTTCCCATGTATGAATTTTTCAATTTTGTTCATCTGAAAATGTATCCATTCCATCTTTATTTTTGAAGATTAGATTTGTTCAATACGGAATTCTTTGTTGACAGTTTTTCCTGTCAATAACTGAAAGATGATATTCCATTGCTTTTTAGATTCCACTGTTTCTGATCAGCAGTTAGCCATATCATTGTTCTTCTATATATAATGCAGTTTATCTCTGTCTCTTTCACTGTTTTCTTTTTCCCTTTCGGTTTCAGAAGTTTGACTATGATGTATAGAAGTGTGACTTTTTACTTGTTTTGTTGGAGAATTTGATAAGTTTCCTGGATCAGTGTGCTTGGATTTTCCCCCTTCAACTAAATTTGAAAATTTTCAGTCTTTATTTCTTCAGGTATTTATTCTGTTTCACTCACATTCTTTACTCTCATTCTGGAACTTCAGTTAGAGGCATTTCATTCTGTTTGATATTATTCCACAAGGCTCTCAGACTCTCCACTTGCTTTTTCTGTTTTTCAGACTGAATAATTTCTACTGATTTACCTTCAGGATTCTTGACTCTTTTACTGCCTCCTTTCAGCTGTTAAGCCCATCTACTATACTTTTCATTTAATCATTGTAATTTTCAGCCCTATGTTTTCCATTTGGTTCTTTCTTTTTTTAACTTAAAAAAAATGTTTAAGTTTATTTATTTATTTTCAGAGAAAGAGAAAGCGAGCAAGTGAGGGGCAGACAGAGTGGGAGAGAGAGAATCTCAGGGCAAAGTCCAATGTGGAGCTCAAACTCAAAAACCCTGAGATCATGATAGGAGCTGAAACCAAGAGCCAGACGCTTACCTGAATGAGCCACCCAGGCGCCCCTCCATTTGGTTCTTTCTTATGAAGTCTTCTGTCCTGTTAAGATTCCTCATGTATTCATTCAACAGGCCGATGTTCCTTTTAGTATTCTGGCCATAGATATAACTGCTTTTATTTACCTGTAATTGCCTTTTCTTGACTATCCTGAGGTGACTTTCTACTTGACCGTTTTTTCTCTTGAGCAGCAGTTATTCATTTGTTTCTCATGTGCACTGATTTTTTAAACGTACGTTCTGGACACGATCAACCACACACTATAAAAGTCTTCCTTACAATGTATTGAATTCTTCTGAAGTATACTGATATTTGTTATAACTAGTGTGCTACTGATCTCAAACTCCAAACTCTGTCTGTCTTAATGTGGCCAGCAAGGGGAATGTCCACTTAGCTTTTTTATCTTCCAGGAGCTGCTTTTCTACTACACCCACTAGAGTCTTTCTCATACATCTCCACTTTATTGTTCAGCCAAGGATCTGGATGCTGTTTACATGCATTTCCAGGGGGTTCATCCTTCTGTGGTTCCCACACCCTTCTGGAACTTCCTCCAAAATGTTAGGTATTCTGCCAGTCTTGAAGTCTGCTCTCTGACAGCTGGGTAAGCAAGGCTGTGGCTCTTTCCATTACCATGTGAGTTACAGGAGTGACCTCAGACAAAAACCTGCAAACTCAAAAATCTCACATCTTGAAATTTCAGCCTTTCGTATATAGAATCCTCTCTAGTTTTTTCCTACTTGTGGCTGTCTTACAGTGACTTTAGATAGCTGGTTTTTGCAAAACATTTCTAGAGAGTTAACCCAATCAAGGCATTCTATTAGTAAAAGCTGAAACTCTTAAGTTCATGAGGTACTGTATCTCAACTGCAAGTCAAATGTCTTAATGCTTGTTATGTGAAAGTAAACCTTTTTCATATACCCCCTCCACATCTCGGTTTTCTCATGCCTCCCATTACATCCCATTAGCCAGAACTGCATTATATGCCCATTCCTAAACCCATCACCTACGAGAGGAATGTAATTATTAACATTAACTAGACTACATTAGGCTCAAGAGCAACATGGCTTCTTCAAAACTATGCAGGTGCTCAATCTCTGTAGAAAATGTTTGCAGGGAAGATCTTTCAATGGGGGGTGGCTGTTTGAGACAATTAACAGTGCTGCATTCTCTACACCACCTAGACAACAATACACTGGCAGAATCTGTCTGATGTGACTATTTTAGAACCGTGGAATCTACTGAAGGTTTGCTACTTCCAGGAAGACTTCAGTGATTTTAAGATATGTCTCAGAAATCTAAAGTCTACACATAGACACAACTAAATGAATCACAGAGAAGAAAACTGGATGTTTCAAGTTACATTATTAGTTTACAGAAAATCATCTTTTCTCAGGTGAATACAGAAACTATTAAGCAGCAAAATCACAAAATTAAATGTAAATAAGTGACTTGTCAGGTGATTCATTATTAATTATATCCACTCCTTTATGCTAGAATAATAAAACTAACACAGAGAAAAATATGAGGAAATGAATGGATGATACAGTCAAGAGACATTACAACAATACAAGTATCTATGGGAGAATATAAAAAAAAAAAAGCTCAGAGAAAAGAGGAAACTTAGCGGACAGATATCAGAGAAAGGCAAAAGAATGAATAACCTTTCTTAACTTCTTAAACTCTAAGTCTCTCCTCCTGAAATTCAGTTGGTACATGTAAAAAGTCATAAAATACTTAAAACTATGAACATTTTGAGACTTCTAGGAAAGGATGGTAAAATACAGAGAATGTAATCTCTTTTCCCAATATAAAAAATGTGAGGAAAATAAAAATATGAGAACTAGCAAAAAACAGTCAACTGTAATGGAACAAGTGTCATAATCTATTGGCACAAACTTTTTTTTTTAAACAAAGCTTTTTTTAAACAGCAGATTTTAGAAACACATATTCCATGCTTCCTGAGAATGTTCATTAATAACCTTCTCCTCCCCAAATTTAGAAGAAAACAAAGAAGAGTGATTTTTATCTTTTCAATCTAATGGGTGGGTAGGGTGGTGAGGGGGGTTAGTGGTGAAAATAGGTGCTGAAGAGAAGCACATGGCAGAGTGAATAACAAAGCTGGCTCTCCCTGAGACAAGTGAAGACTCTGGAGCAACACTGCCCAAAAGAAACTTTTATGGTAAAGGAAACGTTTTATAGCAGCACCATCTAATAAGTAGGCACTAGCCATGTGCGACTACTGAGCACTTAAAATGTGGCTAATGCATCTGAAAAACTGATTTTCAATTTTAGTTAAACAGTCACATGTGGCTAGCAGCTACTTTATTGAGCAACAAAGTTCTTGGATGAAGCAATGAATAACAGAAATTAATTTAAAGATCAAGAATATCTTTCCATAGGAATATACTAGGTGGTACGAATACTTGTAAACAACATTGAAGAAAATTCCAGAAAAACTGCTCAGGCATTCTAAAAAAACAACTTCAATCTCTGCTGATGCTAAATTTACTACCCCAAAATTACTCCTTTCCCCAAATGCCCTAAGGCTACCACTAAATCAAAAAAGAGTATGACATAAAATACACACACCTCAAATTGAAAACTGAGAGGAAGAAACAAACTATCTTTAGGTGTGGGTACAAAACTAAGAAGTCACACTGTGTCAGAATGAATGTCTGTACCAGAGCTTCCCAAGTATTTTCAATATGAGAAGAGCACAATAACTATGCTACATATTCACAGCACACATTAAAAATACAAAAGACAAATCATTCTGGAAAAAAATATTCCCTATGTATCGAAAGTAAATTCTCCAAGAGGTTCTCAAGTTCTTGAACATGAACTCAAGAAAATGGAAGTTCAAAGATGAGACGATAAAACTATATAATAAAGGAAATGTAAGACTGAAACTTGAATAAGTAAAATCCAAAGCGGGTGCCTGGGTGCCTCAGTCAGTTAAGTGTCTGACTCTTGATTTCGGCTCAGGGCGTGATCTGCCGGTTCATGACATCAAGCCCAAATTGGCCTCTGTGCTGGCACAGAGCCTGCTTAGGATTCTCTCTGTGACCCTCTCTTGTAGGAGTGCTCTCTCTCTCTCTCTCTCTCTCTCTCTCTCTCAAAATAAATACAATAAAATAAAACCCAAAGCAGTATCATTATCAAAGTAAACAAAAACTGTTAAAGACAGATAAGATCACTGAAAATCAAATTACTGACAAAAAGACTTGAGGGGTGTCTGGGTGGCTCAGTCAGTTAAATGTCTGACTTCAGCTCAGGTCATGATCTCACTGTTCACAGGTTTCAGCCTCAGACTGGGCTTTGTGCTGAGCCTACTTCAAATTCTCTGTCTCCCTCTCTCTCTGCCTCTCCATCACTCATGCTCTTACCAAAAAAAAAAAAAAAAAAAGACTTGAGAAATACAAATGCAAATAAAAAGACAAACACTGAAGCAATTTTTTTAAAGGTGACAGAGAGTCTACAAAGACTGTAAAATGGCATAACTGGTATTTATGAAGCATATAAAAGACAAACGGAGCAAAGAAAAAAAACTTGGAACATCAAAGAAAAGAATTCAAAAAATTCTACAAAATACATGAAGAAGTAAATATGTAGATCAGATAGAATGATCTGCATCAAGAGGCAACTTCACTAATCTTTATAGAGTTGGGAAAAAAAACAGCTTTCTGGGATACAAACAAAAAAAACCAAATCACCTGCAAAGGAAAAAAATCTGTACCTACAAGGAGAGCTCTTTGAAGAAGAAGAAAAAAAGGTGTGACCCAACAGTATTATATCCAACCAAGATGTCAAGTAAAAAAGTAACAAGACGGGACACCTGGGTGGCTCAGTTGGTTAAGCTTCCGACTCTTGGTTTAGGCTCAGATGATGATCTTACAGTTGGTGGGCTAAAGACCCACATCCAGCACTGTGCTGCCAGTGTGCAGCCCGGTGGGGATTCTCTCTCCCTCTCTCTCTGCCCCTCCCCTGCTGCTGTGCTCTCTCAAAATAAATAAATAAACTTTAAAAAATTTGTAAAAATTAAAAAATAAAAGTAACATGGCATTTCAAATACATAAGCCCCAAGAGAATACTGATGCCACTGAAAAGGAGATAAGAATGTTACTATACAGAAATAATATCTGCAAAGTCATAATTAAATGAATATACAATTATTTAAAAATTCTAATAAAACTATATTGCAAAGATGGAATAGGGACAGAGTGAAACTATGAGATAACATATGACAAGTATGCCAAATCTTCCATTTCTATAATAGGAAGCCATTCATAAATCAAGAAACAGCAATATGTGCCTATTACTAAAAAATATGCATATTACTGAGAAACGGAGAAAGTTAAATACACACGTGTCTAAAAGAATTGGAGGTAGCTAAATCCAGGCATGGGGAAGGGTGGAACAGGAAAATGTTTCTTACAAGCCAGGTGGTATTATGTAATTTACTTTTTTAAACCACGTACATGTCTACTTGGATAAAGTTTAAAATATATTTTTTGTTTTTTTTACTTTTTATTTTTATTTTTGAGTGAGAGCGTGTGTGGGTGAAGTGGGGGAGGGGCAGAGGGAGACAGAGCATCTCAAGCAAGTTCCACACCCAGCATGGAGCCCAATGCAGGGCTGGATCTCACAACCCTGAGATTTATGACCTGAGCCAAAATCAAGAGTCCCATGCTTAACCAACTGAGCCACCCAGGTGCCCTAAAATATTTTTCAAAAGGAAACTTCAGGGGCGCCTGGGTGGCTCAGTCGGTTAAGCGTCTGACTTTGGCTCAGGTCATGATCTCAGGGTCTGTGAGTTCGAGCCCCACGTCAGGCTCTGTGCTGACAGCTCAGAGCCTGGAGCCTGTTTCAGATTCTGTGTCTCCCTCTCTCTCTGACCCTCCCCCGTTCATGCTCTGTCTCTGTCTCAAAAATAAATAAACATTAAAAAAAAATAAAAAAAAAAAAAAGGAAACTTCATGGATTAAAAAACCCAACCAAAAATAAATTATGAACAAGAAGAAGAATAAGGAATCTTTAAGATAAATACTTCATAACTAATGGAGTGAGGGAAAACCCATTTCAATATCTGCTAGTGGTCCACAGTTTCCCAATAAACTGCATATTGAACTCTTTATCAATAGGTGCCTGAAAAAGTGCACAAAAAACTTTTGTATTTGAATTGTACAGCATGGATTCTACCATAACTCCTCCCTACTGTTACTTAAAAATTACGCACAAGAGATTCAAAAATAGTTCATTAGTAAGACACAATACAAAATTTATTTTACAAAGAAAATTAACTTGTAAAGAAAATTAAAACTGAATAAAAAATAATCTCTAACATGTAGGTCCTGGAAGCCAGGACATGGTGGACTCTCACAGTACGTTTGTATTTTCAGAAAATTGCCAATCAAGAACTACGTATATGAATTTTGTGTTCGGATTAGTTCTTATTTTACAGCTGTCCCTAAAAAACTTAAGGAATTTATCTCAAAAATACTTTAAACAAAATTCTAAACTGGAACTTTCTTACACCCACCTAAGGTTTTATAATTGAAATACAGATATACTGAGAGAAATAAAAGTAAATTCATCACTCCAAATTTCAAAATGGCATGCATAATGCCACTAGAATTATATTAGCTGGATTCATATGCAAAAAGTAACTGTGAGTACATAAAGTTTGAAGTTCTAAATCATGAAAGTAAAAAAATTTGATAATTCTTGCAAAACTGTCATCTCCTAGAGAAAGTTTAGGGTTAAAGAGCTAAATTCATAAAATTAAAAACCTTTCTCAGGCCCCAGAACGCGAGCTTTATTTTGGTTTATAATTAACACCACTAAAGGGTTTTGGGTTTTTTTTAACACTCTTAAAATTTACTTAGTGTTTTATAACATTTATTTTCTAAAATTCATTTTTTCTACAAAAGTAACTTTAGTATTAGAGGTTTACATTTATGCTTCAAGTATTCTCCCATAACAGGCTTGAATGACACAAAGAAAATCTTTAAGTAATTTTATATCCTTGAAAATTATACAAACTTGACCTAGAATAAAAAAAAAAACAAAAACCTACATGTCCTGTAAAGAGTAAGGTAAATTTGAGAAAATAGAAATGCAAATATGCATTTTAGCAGTCTCTTGAATTTATTAACCTAAAAGGTTTAATTTCCATTTTCCTGCATCAGCTTTATTTATAAAATGTCGTGCCCTATAAATACGCTGTTATTTTCTATAGTCAAGCACCCTCTTAACAAATCTTCTCATTAATATGTAAATTTAAAGTCAATCGGTCTTCTCCCTGACAGCCCCATGAATTCCTAGTGCACTGTATAATCGGCTTTGACTTGGCATCCACTATTTATCATCAAAGATGTCAGTTAGAAAAATTATGGAAAATGCACTGCAATTGATATGACTGCAATCTACTTTGTCAACACTTAATTGTTCCTCAAATCATACATTTACATATAAACAGCCTAAATACTGATCTATAATGATGCAAATAAACTAAATTAAAAATCTCTTCTGCCCCGAAGAAGCTTGTTTGTATATGATGTGTTCATCTGAGAACTTATTGACAAAAGCATGTTACATCAGCTCATCTCAAAAAAGGTTTCTACTAATTTTCAATCCCTCAAAAAAATAATTTTGCTACCTTTCAAGTTTATAAAATATTTTAAAAATTCAACAAGAAACATGATTTTTCTCTCTGAAAAGCAAATTTAATTATAGTTGTTAGCTAACTGCAATATCTAAGCACCATGGATGGGGGGGGGGCGGGAAACTTCAAAAATGGCTTCAACCAGAATACAGTAAACAAACAGAGAAAGTTATTAAAGTAAGCAAAAAGATACTTTAACTTAAAAGTCATGAGGTAATAGAATATATAGGATATATATCAGAATATAAATCTGATCTAGGCATCAGATTACTCTGTTTATATTTCTGGTTCCACATTTTATAAGCAATATTATCTTCTATGAGTTGTTAAACATTATATGCCTCAGTTTCTTCATCTATAAAATGGGTCTAATAATCGTTACCGTCCTGTCTCAAATAAAATACTACAAAGTACAGCAAAATAATAAACTGTTAAATTTAAAGTATCACAGTATTATTTTTCATATATTATCTTAGTATCTGAGAAACCCCTTGATTTTAATAAATTTAGTATTTAAAGGCAGGTTTTTCCTTTAAATAACTTTTAAATTAATCTATAATTTTAGTGAGACCGTTTTCTCATTTGTAAAATCTTTTACTTCAAGACAAATGGCTCTTTATATATCATAATATGGTGTTCATAAGCATTTATATAAGTGACTTCTGCCTGTATGTAAATGGGGATGAGGTGCTAGAATGACCACCTTTATATTCTGCTAATTTCATGAAAAAAAAAAAAAAAAAAAAGCACATTCAAGACCTGAAGGTAAAAAGATAAAAAAGGATTTTAACAAGACAGCAATGACTATGCTAGCATACTGATCCACTTTGTCTTTCTATCCCGTAACATTCTTAGTAGTTCTTTACCGCATGATAGGCTTTCTACAACATGAGAACTGAAAAATGAAAGCAGATATAAATGCAGAATCCTCCCAAGTTTCTTCCAGCTTCATGATTCAGGCTGCCAAATTTTAAAGTTAAAATTACCATGTACAGTCCTAAAAAGATGGATGCAAGTTAAAGTGTAAGCCACAAACTCTCCAAGACTACAAGTGCTTGGACTACTCCCTCAAAAGTTGCTCAGTGAAACAGAATTCTAACAAGCCACAGAGAAAGTCTGAGATGGGTTAACTCAAAGAGTAAGCATGAACATGGTCTAAATGATGATAACCATTTGAACTTTAATTTTATAAAATGTATTTGTGCTAAAAGTCTAACATCTTGGACAATCCCTTGCTTCTAAGACTGCAATAAAGAATGACCCTTTCAAATCTTTCCTGCTGGTACCGAACAGAATACATATGTATACAAAGAGACACAAACGTGTTATCTTGATTATTTTGGAATCAACTGATACCACTTTAAATTAACAAATAAAGTGAAATATGTTATCCAAAGTAAAATTTATAACCACTACAACAACGGAAATTAAGCAGTTGCCTCTAAGGGGTCAACCAAGAGGTTATGATACGAGAAGGACGACTTCGCTTTTATTTCACCATGTGCCTGACCTCGTTGTACAATTAAAAAAAAAAGTTATGTTTATAGTTACCTAAACCCTTAGAAATCTTCTATTTTTAGTAAGGTTTTCTTCTTGTGTTTTTTTTTTTTTTCTTTAAGCCAAGGAATCTTTCTCAAAGGAAGCCATATTCAAAGCTGTATATGAAGGGCAGACAAAGATGAAGGCTGCTCTGTCTGGAACAGAGGCAAGAACCCAGAGAGCTGCAGAGTCTAGAGCACCACTGTCCCCCCGCCCCCCACCACCACCCCGGGGTTGTTCCTGTGGCAATGTTACAGCATCCTGAGGCCTGAGGTGCACATCTGAAAACTAGTGAATTAAGTCTATTAACCACATAATGTAGAGAAAATGCCAAGGTCAGAATGCAAGTAAGTGGCAAAGGTAAGAAATTACTGAGCCCAGTTTCAATGTACCCAGGACAATGACCGGATTTCATCTCATGTTTGTAATAATTAATGTCCAAAGAATCCACATGAGAAAACACAAGGAATACATATAGCCCCAATTTGTCAAATTATCTGTCAAAAGAGTAAATATATATGGCAGTACAAAATTTAACTTCCTGGCTTTGTAAATAGCTTTAAACATGACTTTTATGTAAAATAACGTGAAATATAATTCAAGGAACAGAAACACAAATAGACAAACTACAAAAATAGAGATTTTAAAGTCTGTTACATATTTTTAGAAGATATGGCAAGGAAAGATTTTAACTGTAATTTCTACGTAATAACAAAGCAAAGGATCATTTGCATACAGATACTGAAAATGATTTGATGGTGACAGGGAAGTAAAATTTAAAATCTTATCAAAGAATGACAGTGGTTAGATAAGGCAAAATTACTTTATAATAACCTTACAACAGGAAAACAAAATATCTAAAGAGCACTCTGGAAAAGGACCAGCTGAAATCAAACAAACTATCATTAGCAACAAAAATCTCTCGTCAAAGTTATCATTTACATGACAGGGCCAAGACTTTTATAGCACTGGCATGTCGTTGCTTAATCCAGCAAAAGTGCCATCAGAAATTTACTTTGCTCAATGATTAATACAATTTATTTTATATAAAAAAGCAATCAATTTAAGAGTCTTATATGGCATGAGGCTTTTATATATGAATAACTCAAAACATACTTCAATTTTAAATAACCTAAATACTTTCTTAATATTAAAATTAAGATGGAGTCAGTATTACAGGTAGTCTTCTGGATAAAGATATACTTTAAAAATTTTTAAATACTTTTTAGTATGAATAATACTTAGTTACCGTAAAAAGCACTGATGAATATTTTAAACATTTAAACTTCTTTAAACATTGAAAGTTTAACATGACATCTTAAAGTATGTACTATGAACATTCCTCCATTCTACATACGTTTTCCACTTCCTTTATTTCTAAATAACAAAAGTGAAATGTAGTAAGCACTCAAGCCCTACGCTTAAGTTTCTACACAAACCATTATGACATAATTGGGGGATTTTTGATCTTTTACTTTTTACACAGTTGATTTTAAAAATCTATTATAGATTTTACTTTTAAAAAAGTATTATACTTTTTTTTTAATTTAAATGTAGTTGACACATGTTACATTAGTTCCAGGTGTACAACATAGAGATTCCACAACTCTACACATTCTGCTGTGCTCACCACAAGTGTAGCTACCATCTGTCACCATACAACACTATTACGATACTACTGAATATATTCCCTGCGCTGTACCTTTCATCTCCATGACTTATTCATTCCATAATTGGAAGCCTGTACTTCCCACTCCCTTTCACTCATTTTGTCCAACCTCCCTCCCACCCACTTCCACCTGCTTTTGAAAAAGACAAAAAAGAAATATCACAAGATGAGAATGAATGTGCTAGTCTTATAAGATTTAATGATTTCTTTTTTTAAACAAGTTTAAAACTTACACTTAAATATTAAATATATACACACAGAGATCGCTATTGCAAACTATGCAGTAAAATTTTTTCAATCGTCAATAAAGTAACAAGAAGGTATGTGTCTAGGTAGGTATACCTCTAATGTTAATATGCACAAAGAAAACAACTTCGTTTTAAGGCATATTTAATTATTAATTTTACTAAAGTTCTATCAGCTTAAGTGAAAAAAAGGAAAACAAACATCTTAAAATACAAAACTAGGAAAAAGTAGTTTAAAAGGTCAGTAATATTTACCATTAAAGGCAAGATATTCTCTTAAATTTACATGCGCTAGAAGCACATTACCCACTTGTACGATTGAATCACTTGAGCAGTTGAGACTTAAAGATATGAAAGCAACAAACTGCAAAAAAATCCATGATTTGGCAATATCCCTGAAAACACTGTATCACGCTGCTGCTCCTAACAAGGGCCTCCTGCCAGGTATCATACTAAAAGTTTATATACTATGTCATTAAAGACAGGTCAATCGGTACCAAAATAACGAAAAATTATCCTTGCATTTATATTTATTTTCTGCTTTCCAAAAGAACGTAAGAAAAAAAGTCCTCCATAAATATGCAGACTTCTATTATCTTACTCCTATACACATTTTTTAAAAAATTTTTTTTAACATTTATTTATTTTTGAGACACAGAGAGACAGAGAATGAACAGGGGAGGGGCAGAGAGTGAGGGAGACACAGAATCTGAAACAGGCTCCAGGCTCTGAGCTGTCAGCACAGAGCCCGACGCGGGGCTCGAACTCACGGACCGTGAGATCATGACCTGAGCCGAAGTCGGACGCTTAACCAACCAAGCCACCCAGGCGCCCCACTCCTATACACATTTTTAAAAGCCCATCCATGTTCTTAATCTTCATTAAGTGGAAGATTGTTCAACACTTACCTCTTTCCAAGGACTGACAAACTGTGTACGAGCGTATCGAGTTAGCATGTGGATTATGACAACCTGCCCCCACTCTTCTACATCAACTAGTAAATTACAGAGCTTGCGGTAATTCTTGTGAATCAGATCTATTCTATCCGGGCATACTTCTTCAAAAGCCATCACAACACTGCCAGCTACCAGCTAGAAAAGAAAGAAATAGAAACTCATTAAAAAATGTCTTCCTCCCCATCAAAGATTCTATTTAGGCATTACAGAGATACAATCAGTGTTATGACGATGAATGTTTAAAGTATTCAGTTATTTAATTAACAAAATGATTGTTTAAATAACAAATTTTAAGTGTCACTCACTCAAAGAATTCTTATAGCTGTAACATGTCTGAAAAGCTAATACTTTCCTGAAGTATTACAATTAGAGAAGTATCAGTACTACACATCCAACAATTTTTTTGTCACGTTAAATATCAATGAATTGTTCACACATGGATGGACTCAACATATTCGTCATGTACATTTTTCATTTTTAAGCTAACCTAAATTCCAATCTAAAGATTTATTATTTAGTACATAACATTCAGAAAAATCAAGACAATAACAAAGACCACATCATGTCAGTTTAAAATGAGAATGACAATGAATTCATCTTAAAGTGTTTGAGGAACCTGTAAGTGTTTCTGGTACAAAACACTTTCAAATCTTCAACATTTTAATCCACCTGTTAATTTTTACCAATATAATTTATTTACAAAGAAAATACAAAGGCTAAAATTTTATATAACCTATATAACAATGTGTAAGAATTGAAATAATATATTACCAACAAAAGACAGCTCCCTCAAAGACCAATTAATGAACCATAAATGCTGTTTTGTAATTGTCATACAAAGTGGTAAAACTAAGGTATCTTTGGTATAAAGATACAAGCTAAGCAGAATACATAATATACAAATACTTCTATATATGTACCATTGATATATGTGCAGTTAGCCAAAATGTAATACTGTTGAAAAAATAAATTAATATCATATTCGTTCTAAACACTAGGGATCTTCATTTTAGTGTCTAAAATTTCCCCAATGACTTAAAATAAGCAATTAAATAGAAATGTAACTTACTGAAATGGTACTTTTTGAAAAATATTAGATACAATGATATTCGTATTTTTAGTGTTTGTCCCTCTACTTGGCTGACATTTAGTTTATTAATATGCAACCAACAATACAATTGAAAGAAAACAGCTCAGAATATAGACTTGCTATTATGCTAAACAAGTTTCCAGTCCTGTGGGGATTTTATGAATTACCAATCAGTATAAACGTGAAGCCGCATTTATTGACTCCAGCCCTGCCCATGTACTGGTGCCTGCTGGTCCCAGCATGAATGCACTTCAATCGAAAAAGCAAAGAATTGATTATTTGTGTGAACTAAATAAAAAATGTATTATACATATAATTTCCCATTTGCTGTTGATATGGAAAGGAAGTTAAGTTCATGTTTTCATCTCCACATTTTGGTATCTTCTGCATAAATCACTCTTCAAAAATTATATTGTGATAATCATATTTCTAAATGCTTAGAATTAGTATTATTTAAAAATCCCTTAAAAACAACTAAGTTTATGACCTCAAACTATAGAATAACTTAGTATTTGTGAAATAGATCTATCCATCTATATATTTTATATTTAGGCCAATCTTACATTAAGACACACATATGAATTGGTAAAGGATATTAAAGTACAAAAATAAATAATACCACTTAGAATACAATAGTCAGTGAAATTGAAGCAGCAATCCAACAAAGTTTCAATTAAAGAAATACTATGTAAAATCAAGTTATTTTGCCTAACACTACCAGATTTCTTTCAAAGTGGTTAGTAGACACCAAACAACTAAAAGAAAAATCAGCTACCAAAAGGTATTAAATTTATTACACCAAGAGCTATAGGTACAACATAATTCTGAAGTATTAACAGAAAACATGGAAGAAGAAACTAATTACTTAAGTACAAATAAAGTTTAAGAAAACACAAAAATAATTAGGAAGAATATAAAGAAAAGAACCTTCACAAAATAAAACTGACCATTTTAGATATTTTATCGTATGGATTTAACAAACTGACCCTAGGCTAACCAATGCCAGAATCGATAATTTTGGTCTATTAAATGTTCAATATTCTATAAAACTTCCAGAATTAAAATAAAATGATCTACTCAGATTTTAAAACCAAAAATATTGGTTTCCCAAAAACACACAGTTAATTTCCATCTCACTGTGTCAATAGTAGCTTTTTATATAAGGTGAAAAATAAATCACTCCAACAAAACTAGCAATGAGCTCATCAAATTCAAATGCAGTTTTCCATTTATGTATTTTTTATATTAAAGCTATAAACATGGTTCATTTATCTTCCCTTGGTTGCCACGTTTTTCTGTGCTGTTGCTATGAACTTCAGCCATTAGCTGTGCTCCAAGGTAAACTACATGAACCATCAACAAAAGTGACACCCCATCTATGGAGTTCATATTTTCTCCAGATTATCTATGCTAGTTGACAAGCTGGTAATGAAAAAAATCACACTAAGCAAATGGTTCCTCTAATAACAATAAATTTTCTATAAAATTATGAAGGGTACAAAACGTTTCCTTGCATCTATTTTGCCATGAATTCTAATTAACGTTGCAAAAACCTGAGAGTGCTGGGTCATCACAAGAAGTGCATCAAGGTTTGATTGATAATATGGTATAAGTTGGCCAATGCTGCCAAGATTTTCTTCTCTTAAATTAATGGCCATCCAACCTGCCCTAATCATACAGCCCAAATGATATTCCCCTTCTTATTTCAATTTTCTTGAGGCATGGAAAATGGGAAAGATCAGTCATTTATCTTCTAATAGCTGGATAATAGATCTATCACAATAAAACATCTGCACAAAATCAGAGGTGTAGGGTTTTTTTTCGCCCACTACAGTGAAGCTTTTACCAACATTAAATCAATAACCTATAAAATGGTGTCTTACCCCTATAATTTAGTTACGAACTACCAATATATTCATTAAACATCATTTTGTAAATTAAGGAGAAACTCTGTCATAAAAATGTATATAAACAACTTAGTTTTCCAGTAAGCAATGACCTAATCTGTGTTCTTAAGAAACTCTGTTTTCTATTAGAAAGTTAAATGCTATCAAAAGGATTTCTTTACAATTAACCTGAAAGGAAAAGGAAATAATACCACCCTGCTTTTGAGGTATTCTAAATAAAAGATGTTCATTGCTATGTTTAAATTGTTCAACAAATATGGATTTCTACCTTAAAGAAAAACCAGAGAAAGTATTAAAATTTAAAAATGAATTTACAATGGAATATCAGAAAAGGTATATAGTAAAGAAGAAAAGTGTTTAAGATATGTTAAATAGAGAATATAGGATAAAAATAGTAAATCTAGAAATATACAATAAAGAAATTATGTAAAAAAAAACATCTTGTAACTGTTGATTGAGGATAATGGAACATAAACAACATATTCTCTTTTAATTTCACTGACTATAGCTGTGAGGTGTCTTTCAAAATTTAAAGATAATCTTCAGACAACAGTTACCTAAGTAACCCTAAAATGTTCTAGTTATTTTACCATAACCCTTATATTCCTTAACCATAACTATATTCCTTAACCCAAAGTTACGTATTTTTAGGAAAGGACTATTCATATGATAAATTTTGGTCTTACTCTAGTAAAATGGAAAGAGCATCCTATTTTAGTATGTTTATATTTCTATCTTTCCTTAAAATGAGAATTATAGAACTGTCTTTGAGAACTTAATTATTAGAAAGTCTTCATTTAGGCTAAAAGAAGCAACAGAAGGTATATCTCATAGCCAATATGTTAAGTAAAGAAAAGTTTTTAAACAGATGAACACCTTTCGAATTGATATTTGTCAGCAGCAATAGCAATGTCAACATGACAATAATAATCCCAAAAAGCTCCTGATGATAACAAATAAATTCCTTTTCAAAATGTGGAAATAAATCAGACCTAGTTCCCTTAAATGGGAAATTTTTAAACAAAAATTATTTGGAATTCTTACTGTTTTAAATGTCAATACCGATACTAACTTGGGAGAGAAGGAAGACAGCTGTATTTCAACAAAGAATTACAAGAGACAAGACTAAGTAATAATAAAGCTAAAATCCCTATATATATGCATAAATACCAGAATATTTTAAACCTTTCTACCACAGAATGTAATCATACAAAGGAAAAAATTATCACAAAATATTCTCAAAACATAATTAATTTAAACAATGGGTAAGCAAGTTAATGGTACCTAGGTAAACATGAATCTCCCATCCCAAAGCCAGAAAAATCAAAGATGAAAAACTGTCCTAAGCATAACTAAAAAACAAAGAATCCCCAAACTTCAAATTACATGTAAGTAGAAAAATAAGCCCTAAATGCCAGAGAGTTATCTTTCATGCTTATATCATAAAAACTCATAAAGACCTGTGGCAGTCAGGAAAAAACTGCCCTTACCAAAACAGTCAGAAGTTGGTGGTGAGCAAAAGAAAGAACTAAAATCAATAGGAGGAAGAGAAAGAGTATTCTAAGTGTAAAAATACTATCTAAGATTCCTCATGGATCACAGTGGATTACAAAGTAGAAATTTCAAGGGGGTAGGAGATGGAGGGTGGATTCAATGAGATTGTCTTGGAAAAGAAAAATTTCAAGAAGAAAACAGTTAAAAAAGAGGTAAAGGAAGAGGAACTCCTTAGAAAATGTAAGGTGACATTAAAAAAGAAATAAGAGGAGGAAATTCAGAAGAACTACAACAAAATCAAAATAACTTTAGGACATACACCCCTTCCTACATGCTTTCTCTCAAAACAGCCATCTAATAAAAAAGCATACTGTGATATTCTGGCAGAAACGGTATTCTTGTGCTAGGAATCTTGCAAACTACCTCAAACTCAAACCACCAAACCTGTCCAAAGAAAATGTAAAGATGTGAGTAATCTACAAGTGTTGGAAACAAAAAATGAAAATCAAAACAATTCAACTGATGAAAATTGCCCACACAAAAAATTAATAACAAAACAAAACTGTCTAACTCAACACTCCAAAATGAAGTACCCTCAACAAAGCATATGAAGATCAGAAAGATGAACGTGAATCAGAAATTCATAGAGAAAAGAAGTAAACAAAAGACATCAGGAGGAAATGTAACAGGAGTTGACTGAAACCAGGAAAGAAACTGATGGGGAAGAAAATAATCAGACATGATGATTAAACTGCAAGGTGCCCCTGCAAGAAAACGGCTGAATGAAAATTTAATAAGGGGAATTAAAGAAAAGTAGGAAAAAAAAAAAAAAACACCACCACAGTGGTTGAAATGTAAGACAGGCAAAGAAGATCCAACCTACATAAAATTTAAATCCCTGAAGAAATAAAAGTAACAACTAAGCAGAAGTAATGTTTAAAACTATAATCTTAAAAAAAACAAAACAACAACAACAAAAAAAAAAACTTTGCCAGAAATAATGTATGTTCTAAACCTACATTTTAAAAACATTCAATGAGTACCAGGAAAAAAAACTAACCCACATCAAATAACCCTGAGACACCATTTAAAACCATTAGGTCTCAAAGATAAAGAGGAAATCATCAGGGTCAGCATCTTACTTAATGCAGACACATTACAGACACTTTCCTTTAGACTGAAATAAGACAAGGATGCCCACCATCTCCACTACTACTGAATATTATACTAATACTGGTAAGTACCCAAGTATATAATTACACAAGAGAAATTAATTAGTCATTAGAGTTGGAAAAGAAGAAGTGAAATCACTCTATTAGCAGACATTATATTTTCTAGAATAAACCATGAATAAAATAATTAAATCAAACAATAAAAGAACTTGGTAAAGGAGCAGGATATAAAATTACCATAGAGAAGATCAATAGCCCTTTTTATACACCAGTATAACAAGTTCAATGATATAAGGATGAAGCAATTTCAATTTACAGTAACATCAAAGAAGACTACATATCAATACAACTCTAAACCAATATTTAACTCAATTAGCAGTCCACATCTCACCACTTCCCACAAAGGCACATGCTAGCAATTCTGAAATACTTTGTCTGCATCTTGGGACGAAACAAGTAAGTAAATATATTGTCAATAATGAAAGTCACAATTTTTAATGTTGGAGAAGGAAGCTGAAAAGGCAGGAGGCTAGAAGGAATCCTGGGTTGTTGTACTGGAATTAGAGGCATCTGTGTAAACTTTGCCACTTAATACAGATAGAAAAATAGATATAGATGTCCTTTTAATTAAAAACTATATAAACATGTAACACTTTAGGAAAAAGGAGTGTCTCATATAAGAGACCATCAAAGCCCCCAAAAGATCTGCTCATGAACACTGAATATGATGTATACCACTTGGGAAGCAAAATATTAAAAATGATAGTAAACCCATAATTACCATCACCAAAACGTACCAAATTAATTCCACAACCATTCGACAAATATTAAATACCTACTATGAACAAGTACTCAATGTTTTCTACTATATTTTAGAAATAAATGGTCAGAAATCAATAACCGACTATCTCAAATTTACAAAAAATATATATCCTTTACATACTTTTTGTGTCATTTATTTCTTTCTTGGAATATTTATTTAACCCCCTTTTACAGCACAAGGCACTATAATGAGGGTTTTACATACAACAGCTCTTTCAACACAAATAAAACTTTATACTTTAGAAATTACAAGCCACACAAATTTGGGAACTGAAATTTATGAAGGCTTAATACATAGCTACCATGGGGCAGAAGTGTAGGACAAACCCAATTCTGTCTAATTCCAAAGACTGTAATTTCTGGCTGTGGCGTATCTTGTTTGGGAAGACATGCACACATTATATACATTTCACTCATGATTTCATTCCTGGGCCATGCAACAAATTTAGTCTATAATGCAAGAGAAATCATGGTAAATTACATTAAAATAAAGGATCTGTTTCTTATAGATCTTACTCTATTCTCCACGGTTTATACCAAATTTCTTGCATATCAAAGAAATAAATGTTTTTATATTATTAATAAAACCAAATTAACCATAATACTGATTTCCAATCTGGGTCCTAGAAGAGAGTAACAAGTATGCCACACCAAAGACAAAAAAAGAGGGGTATATGGGTGGCACAGTCAGTTGAGTGTCCAGCTCTTGATTTTGGCTCAGGTCATGATCTCACGGCCATGGGATTGAGCCCCACATTGGGCTCCATGTGGAGCCTGATTGGGATTCTCTCTCTCCTCTCTGCCCCTCCACACACTCATGCTCTCTCTCTTCTCTGTCTCTCAAATTAAATAAACATTTTTAAATAGGAATCAAATTTCTTTTCCATCTTCATTTATTGGGCAAATCTGTATTTGTTTACCTCCTACATTACATCAAACAGTATAGAAGAAATACAATGAAGATTTCTATTACATTATAGACACAAAAAAATTTGCTGGATGGGTTAGGATCCCACCCATAATTTCAGGTAAAATACAGTATTTTCAAAGTACATAGTGGAAAAAAAAAAGTACATAGTGAAAAACTTATTAAAGAAATTAAAATGTTCAAAAGAATATATTTACTTATAAAAAAAAAAGTAGTAAAGGAGGAACAAGGTACAAAAAAGGTAGGATACAGAAAAGCAATAAACAGCAGCTATAAATTCAACTATGTTAATAACATTAAATGTAAATGGATGAAACCATGTAATCAAAAGGCACATAGTGTCACAGTGAATTAAAAACTATATGGTGTCTATAGGAGAGACATATTAGATTCAAAACTACTAACAGGTTGACAGTAAAAGCAAAGAAAAAGATATATCATGTAAACAGCAACCATAAGGAAGCTGAAATGCTATAAATAGACAAAACAGACTTTAAAACAAAAAGTGTTATTAGAAATAGAGAGACATTTATAATGACAAAAGGAAGATTAAAAACAATTATAAATATACATGCACCTAACATCAGGGCTCCTAAATATATTAAACAGTGACAGAATTGAAGGGAGAAAACAGACAGCTCTACAATAATAGGAGACTTCAATACTTCACTTTAAATAATGGATACAACCACCAGGCAAAAGATCAATAAACAGAAGACCTGAACAACACTATAAACCAATTAGACCTAACATGTATCTACAGAAATACTCCACCCACCAACAGCAGATTATACATTCCTCCCAAGTGCACAATCAACATTTTCCCAGATAAACCATATGCTAAGCCATACAACAATAGCTATATGAGGCTAGTGGCTACTCTATTAGACAGCTGCTACGCAGATACACATGCTACTTGATGACAGCATCCTAAGACACGCAGAAATCCTTTTCCTTGATAGTGTGAGCTGCAGGGGTGGGTACAGAAGCCTCCATCAAAGATACCAGATCCTCCAGAGGTCGGCTCACAGACCCCATGGGTCATCACTATTATGAGATCTCATTACCACTACACTCAAAGAATAGGAGTGGGGAAAGGAGGAGGAAGAGATACATACCTTCACAAAAGATGACAACATTAGCCAGTAAGCTCACTCTTACCAGAAATAAAACTGTCATGCACATACGAAAATGTTTCAGAATATTTTTAAATAGGCTCTATGCCCAGTACGGAGCCCATAGAGTATTTTTTTAATATTTAAAATATTTAAAAATACACATTTATAATACTAAAACATACTCCTCTAAAAGAGGTATTTTTTAGTATTTCTTTTAATACTTCTTAGTACTTCATTTTAAAACAATTATTTGTTTCCAGCTGACTCAACCTTTAAAAATCCTAATAAATCATCGCTTGAAATGAAAACTTTGGCACTAAAAGCAGTCAACAATTCAGCCACAGATTAAAGAAAGGATTTTTGTTTCCAACTTGTTCTTCTTCAGACTCTGATGATGAAACGTGTAACAAGCTAAAATTCTAAATGTAATACTTCTCTTCATAAAGTCATTTTTTTCCTTCACGGATTTTAAGAAGTCGCATTAATATTTACACCATTTTCAAATCAGTAAGAATAGTTATATCAAATATACAGTACAGTAAAATTATACTATACAAATAAAACACAGTTTTACTGAGGCGCCTGGGTGGCTCAATCAGTTAAACGTCCAACTCTTGATTTCAGATTTCAGCTCAGGTCATGACCTCACGGTTCATGAGATCCAGCCCCACAATGGGCTCTGCACTCAGAGAATGGAGACTGACTGGGATTCGCTCTCTTCCTCTCTCTCTGCCCCTTGCCCACTTGCACACGCATACACACCCTCTCTTTCAAAATAAATGAACTTAAAACACACACACACAAATTCTACTTTGATATAAAAAAAGGTATCACTTACTGTACTTTTATCCTTTAAAAGTTTTTCAATTACTTCAATTAACATTTCCTTCTGCTCTGGGTCAAGGCTAAAACATAAAAAGAAAAGAACACACATTAAATTTTTCCCTTTAATTCTAATTTTAAATGAAGCTAATCATTTCAAGAATATTAAGAAATTTTTTTAGGGGGGGAAGGAGAGCAAGAATTATGTGAAGATAGAAAACAAATCTGAAATAAAATGGGATGTTTTTCTCCCAAATGTGTCCTAATCTTTTTCTTTAAAGTTGCTCATATTGGGGCACCTGGGTGGTTCAGTCGGTTAAGCTTCTGACTCTGTCTCAGGTCATATCTAGCAGTTTGTGAGTTCGAGCCCCAAATCAGGCTCTGTGCTGACAGCTCGGAGCCTGCTTCAGATTCTGTGTCTCCCTCTCTCTCTGCACCTTCCATGCTCACACTCCGTCTCTCTCTCTCAAACATGAATAAACGTTAAAAAAAAAAAAAAATTATAAAGTTGCTCATATTAACTAAATCCAGATACTAATAACATTAAGACAGTATCAAGTTCAGGGGCGCCTAGGTGGCTCAGTCAGTTAAGCCTCCGACTTCAGCTCAGATCATGATCTCATGGGTTCGTGAGTTTGAGCCCCACATCAGGCTCTCTGCTGTCAGCTCAGAGCCTGCTTCAGAAACTTTGTCCCCTTCTCTATCTTCCCCTCCCCCACTCATGCTTGCTTTATCTCTCTCAAAAATAAACAAACATTAAAAATAAATAAATATCAAGTTCACTTCTAAAAAACAGTTGGAAAATCTTAAAAATGTAATTACAAGTAGATAAAGTACAAATTCTTTTTTTAACCGAGGGAAAAAGTTAATAAGACGGTGATCACTGTTGACTATGGATATACTACAGTCAAAAACAGAGCATTCCCAAATAAGAATTTTGTTATCATTTTAGTTCAGTAATGAACTAAATGTATTACAAAATCTGACATCTAAAACCAAAAACTATAAGCAAAGGCATATATATATATACGTATATATATACACACATATATATACACACACACATATATAAAAAATTAGGAAATGCCTCCTATTAGTAGCTCTAAGCACTGAAATATTGACAATATAATTTCTTCCTAACATGTAAGTCAAATGTTGTCCATTTACTGAGAAGCTGAAGAATGGGAATATAAAGGTAAATAAGACTGCCTAGTAAAGAAAGTCCCAAACATAAGCATACCATATAACAGAGATATGTAAAAGGGATTACAGGAATAACAAGAGCACCAATGGAGGCAGGAGGGTTTCTTATAAAAAGTGTCATCTCGGATGAATCTTAACAATTTGACTTTAGAACTAAAGAAAGGAGAAAATTTTCCAGGTAAAGACTAAACAGATGGTAATAAGATAAAAATATTTTATGTAGAGGACTAATAGCCAGTACCAAGCTACTCAATTCCAGGCAAGGAGAATAAGGGCTGAGGCTGGAGAGGTAAAACAGGGTCCAGTGATGGACTTTTAATCCATCATAGTAAGCTTGGATCTTATTCTGCAAGCATGTAAAAAGAAGAGTGATAAGTATGATATAACTTTGACAGTTAACCTGAGTTAATGAGTTTTTACTTTTTATACACTTATATAAGTTTATTGCTAACCATTATAATTATCTGAACAAACCTTTTAATTCTTTCAAATTCTAGCTCCAGTCTCCCTTCTCCAAGCAGTCTTTCCTAACCCCACTTCATTACATCTTTACATTATGAAGCCCTGATCACCTCTGAGCCATATCCCATCAAAATCCTGGTTCATGTAGGGCACCTGGGTGGCTCAGTCAGTTAAGCGTCCAACTTTGGCTCAGGTCATGATCTCATGGTCTGTGAGTTCAAGCCCAGTGGCAGGCTCTATGCTGACAGCTCAGAGCCTGGAGTGGAGACTGCTTCAGATTCTGTGTCTCCCTCTCTCTGCCGCTCCCCCACTCGTGCTCTCTCTCTCTCTCAAATATAAATAAACATTAAAAAAATCATGGCCTTTGTGTGTGTGTGTGTGTGCATCATATGCTAATATCTTATTTAATTATAAACTGCCTTTCATTGGTGTCTGTTTTTTTTCATCAAATATGTGTTAATACACTACCATTTTCATACACCTTACACATATAACCTGACACCAAAACCACAAAATGATCTTGATAAAAGCTTATGGAATCAATGGTAACAGAAATTAATACCAAATTATTACAGATAATAACTCTTTTAATTAAGCAATTTGTTTTCCACAAACATCGAGGCATCATATGATATTTTAATAAATATCATATCAGACATATATGGTATGGTGCTGTATTTCAAAATGAGCATTTTAAAATTCAATAAAATACCTCTAGACAAGAATCAGGCAAGGAAGGGAACATCAGAAAGGAATGGAAAGAAGGATGGAAAAGGTGGAAGAAAGGAGAACAAAGTAAGCTGAAAAGATAATACACATAAGATTCTACCCTATAATGAACAGAAAAAAATCTTAAGTTTCTCATAATTTATGTGTATGTGTACATGACAGACACACTACATAAATGACAATTAAAATTCCATTCAGTTTTAAGTTATAAAATCTATACATTATCACAGGTCCTAACAGGCTCACAAGTAAAAACCAGGATAGGGTCTCTATAACCCAAACAAAATTAAAGATGTCTAAAGAATGTGAGGAGAAAAACAGTCACTGGGTTTTGCTTAGTATAAGGACAGACTAATTATAAGGCTAATAAAATAAGCCTCCATGGGCTATAACATTCCATATAACATTTTTGGTATTATTAACAAAGCACCTACCTGTACAATTTCTGTATTGCATGGGCTGCATTCTTCCTAACATATGGTGATAAATCAGCAGAAGCCTCCTTAATAGCAAGCATCATAATAGGTACAATAATTGGTACTCTAATACTTGACAGAACTCTCAAAGCACTTGCACGGATTAGTTGATTTGGGTCCTAGAAAGAGTGCAAAAATATGCATCAAAATCTCAAGTTTAATATTTCAAAGATATCTCTATGACACAGCTAACAGGTGCTCACAGGATTCAATGTAACAACACACATACACACACACACACAAACTATTTAAAGAACCAGTATATGAACACTGGATAAGGAAAAAGAGTTAACTAAATGTTTATTTCTTTGAACAAGAAAAGTAATGGTTATAATTCTAGTTGATCATTCATTACTAAACATGTTGGGTTTTTAGAGTTTCACAATGACACAACGCTGCAGGCTATAAATTTTCTCTTTAAAAAGTCACAACCCAACTGAGGTTGATGGGGGGTGGGAGGGAGGGTGATGGGTATTGAGGAGGGCACCTTTTGGGATGAGCACTGGGTGTTGTATGGAAACCAATTTGACAATAAATTTCATATATTGAAAAAAAAAAAGTCACATCCTGGGGCGCCTGGGTGGCTCAGTTGGTTAAGCATCTGACTTCAGCTCAGGTCACGATCTCGCGGTCCTTGAGTTCGAGCCCCACGTCGGGCTCTGGGATGATGGCTCAGAGCCTGGAGCCTGCTTCAGATTCTGTGTCTCCCTCTCTCTCTGACCCTCCCCCGTTCATGCTCTGTCTCTCTCTGTCTCAAAAATAAATAAACTTAAAAAAAAAAAAAAAAGTCACATCCCCTCATTGCACACTTTCAACAATTAGGTATAGTGATGAAGAGTTCTTGGGTGCATGATAAGGATTACAAGAACATAAAGGAACATGTAGAAAATGAAACAGAGAGAAAAATCTAGTTGGTTATATACATATTATTTTCTGAGGACACTGAATAGGCAACGTGAGAGGCCTTTCAAGTCTTTCAAAACAATACTGCGCCATTTAGTAGATTACTGGTCCACTTCTTTAAATAACACACCTTCAGCTTTGCACAAATCTTGTAGCTATTTGCTGGCTCACTCTACTATTTACCTTCAGAGCTCGCTGAAAAGTGCTTATGGACAAGAGTGCCAGATCCTGCTGTTCTTCGGCATACCGGACCAGGTACACATACACTAACTTCTTGATCTGTTAAAAAAAAAGAAAAGAAAAAAATCACGTAATCCTAGCCAGACTGAAAATTAAAAATTCATTATTTTGTATACCAAATCCATTCTCAATTTTTGTGAAATAAAATAACTGAACCTGGTCATAGCTTATATTGTGATATAAAGATAATATACTGTAGCATGAGGAATGGCAACAGAAAAAACTTGTGAAATAAGCATTTTGATAATCCAATCTATAACAGCAACACGTTGTTCTGTAACAACATTCCAAAAAGTCTTGAGGGTTAACTTACTTCAAGCTTATATACTCCTTGCTTGCTGACCTAAGTCCCTTTGGTCCTGAGATGAACTAACCTACTCTTCTTGAGATCTGCAGACCACCGGCCTTAAGGAGAGAAGGACCAGGCTTTCCCAAAAGAGAAGTCCTGACCATATTTGATGCCAGCAGGTCTGTTCGGGGTCCTGTCGACCTACACCATTCCCCCAGGCACCACCTCCTCCTGCAGACAGCCTACCCCCAACCCCCAAAGCCCCACTTAAAACCTTCCCCTTTGAAACCTTCTGGCTTTGCCTGGACAGGAAAGATGGTCTCTGGGACATGAGTCCACCATCTTCCCAGGCTGCTGGCTTCCTGAATAAAGTGACATTTCCTTTCCCACCATCACTTGTCCTTCTACTGATTTTCAAGCAGTGAGCAGCTGAACCTGAGTTCAGAACCAGTTCTCTGTCGGGTAACACTTTCTCTCAAAGGGAATAAAAAAAATCCCTGAACAAAACTCAGACAAGAATATTAAGGGGCGCCTGGGTGGCTCAGTTGGTTGAGTGTCTGACTCTTGATTTTGGCTCAGGTCATGATCTCATAGTTCATGGAATCGAGCCCCATGTTGGGTTCTGCGCTGACCTCACAAAGCCTGCTTGAGATTCTGTCTCCTTCTCTGTCTGTCCCTCACTGGCTCACTCTCTCTCTCTCTCTCTCTCAAAATAAAGAAAAATAAACTTAAAAAAGAAAAAGAACATTCTTTAAATGTTATATTAAAATATAACTGAATTATAAAAGTATTTTCAAAATGAAGGATAAAAATACTAGAAAGAGCTTGGATTCTATCCTCTAGCTACATGGTATATATATGAACTTATGTCTCCTCATCAAAAGGTGTTGGAGCCACAACTCTGATTGTATGGTAATATTCACATTCACATTCCAATATATATTACATGATATCTTCAGCTCAGTAAGAATAAGGTATGACAATACCAATTTAATGTGATAAAAACTCCATAAGACTGGGAGTATCTGACAACTGTTCTAAATGGCAATTTAATCAGTTAAGTCTAAAACAGCATTATGATGAACAGAAAAATTACATAAAAATTAAAATGTGAGTCGAAATTCATCAACTGCTTCCTTCTGACATAGCTCATACACTATAATCTTCCTTCTGAAATATCTTCAGATACCACTGCCTGAGTAGTTTTTTTATGCATCAGCAGAGTACAGACCTAAAAGTTTATGGAATGTTCAAAGAGCACAGGAAATGAGGGGAAGTAACTGGAAATAGCTGGAATTGATGCTAGAAAGGAAAAAGAGTGCTACACCAGGCCATATTTTATGTCATACTAACCAATATGAACTTCTTTAAAGACAACTACTTCCTTCATACTCCACTTTCCTCTGACGCAACATAGTTTTGTTTTAAGTAAGCGCTAGGCCCAACGTGGGGCTTGCACTTACAACCCCAAGATCAAGAGTCGTGTGCTCTACCAACTAAGCCAGCCAGGCACCCCAACACAGCGTAGTTTTGAGTTCCTTCACTATCCTGTTTGCTTTCTTCTGAACTCACTCCAATTTGTCTATATTGCTTTCAGTGTAGAACCCCAAACTACAAATGAAGTTTAAGTAGAACAAACAAGTTAAGGCTACGTTCCATGTAAGGTGCTTCCACTGACACAACTAAATCTTAAAAATAAAAATATACATTTTCTAAAAGTACACTGACTACATTAAGCCATATCTGAGTAAATATCCTGGTGGGGTTTTTCTCTTTTAAAAAGAAATGGTGCTAAACACACCATTTTAAGTTGATACCAATCCATTTTTCTATACTATATAGACAGGGTTATAGATGAAAGTAACAAAAAAATTATCTCCAAATACTCTTTAGTGGTGAATGGATCGACAAAGTCCTAAAAACAAAACTAAAACCCTTAAAAATTAAAACTCAGTGCCCAATGCAGTCCATCATCTGCCCCAAAATTCCTTTCTTCGCAACCAGGTATTTAAGTTCCTAAGATTACAACAATGCCAAAAGGCAATAAACACTTCCTAGTTGACTGATTTATAGCATTTTCAATATACCAAATCAACACACAGACACATGTAAGATACTTCCCAAATCCATCTTAGGATGAACATGGGACTACTTAATGCAGGAACCATTCCTATTCACCTGTATATTCGCAGAACCTATCATAATGGCTGGCATGTAGTAAGAGCTCAATAATTAGCTGAATGAAACATCACAGCCCAGTGGTATACTGAAAAAATTTAAGGCTGTTCTCATTAGATTGCTATATCAGGAATCTAACTTCCACCAATGGTTATAATTCACCAAACAGATTCCTACATAAAACACCAACATACTGTGAGGAAATGATGCATATTAAGAAGATTGTCTCCAAAAGTCTTTAACTTGTAAATTATTGTTTTGCTTTGATAGAGAGCACAAGAGCATAAGCGGGAGAGAGGGGCAGACGGGGAAGGGGAGAAAAGGTGAGAGAGAGAAAGAGAGAGAGAGAGAGAGAGAGAGAGAGAGAGAGAGAGAAAGAGAGAGAGAGAATCTCAAGCAGGTTCCACGCCCAGCAGAGAGCCTGACACGGGACTCAATCCCATGACCCTGGGACCATGACCTGAGCCAAAATCAAGAGTCAGACGTTCAACCGACTAAGCCACCCAGGCACCCCTAACTTGTGGGATTTTAAAAAATTAATCATTTAAAATGTTCTTTCTTCATATTAATTATATTCAGACCCAGTCTACAATTCTCTGGAAAGTTTTGGAAGAAATAGGTTAGAGTCCACCCATCCCCTCATCTTCCTGTGATTTATTTCTCAACAACACCTTTATTTACAAAGTAACTGTGCAGCCAACTTTTAAAGCTGAATTATGAACTCCAGAATATATCCAGGGGTTTATATTGGCAACACTGAAACATTCAGAACCACAGCTGAGCTAGCAGGCATTGCTGTAATTACTGACTATTGGAGAAGGACTTTTGTGCCTGTTATAGCAAAAAGCATAACAATATTAAATCACAGAAGGTTGCAAAACACCAAATTTGTTCTAGTTCTGTTATAAGAATCAATCAATATTGACCACAAGAGGCCTGTGCACTGACTGGCTGCAGGTGTGCAGAGAAAGCCTAGTTTCCCTGAAACCATTCTGTGACCAGAAATGGGAGTACTTAAAGCTCCGTGACTACACCATTCTCTGATCAGTTACCTCCATTCAATGTTACAACACTCCTTGCTGTAAAGCTAATCGTAGCAGAGCCCCAGTAGGCTGGCAGAACACAGGCAGATCTGTTTAATTAGTTTATCAATACTAGTACATCAAACTTCATGAGTTATTGACTAAACCTTTGATTATTTTTGTACTATAACCACTGATTGCTTACTAGGTAACTTTTGATATCATTTGACATCAAATGGAAGATGACGTACAGCTTAACTGTGTGTCTAAGGCAGCATGTACTTATAAAAATGAAATTTTGCACTTGATAGCAATGAAACATCAGTCAATTCTCTAAACATAAATTTTAAAAAGCTTATGTCAGTTTTCTCATATTAGAGGATTAAGCATGTTTCAAAAAACAACATAATTCAAGAACAAAAGAAACCCAAACAAATACACCAATAATTATGTTTATAGGGACATTTTTGTTGCAGAACATTACGCAGTATATGAGAATCTGAGTGTAAAGGGAAGAGATAAACAAACAGGAAAGTTCTATTATAACTACCTGAACAGTACAAACAGTTTTGGATGAACAATAAATAACATAGAATTTTCTGTTTACAAGAAGACTAGAAGTCCAGGGGGAACTAGTTAATTTACTACCAATTTCTAAGGACTTCCTCATTTCTACCCATCTCTAAGTCATAAGAATAGTTATATCAATGCCAGATACCTCCCAAAGGATAGCTAATACCAGATGTTGATAAGGGGCCAAAGTCACTAAGGGAGAGGAGGAGGAAGAAAGCATCAAGCAGGAAGGATAGCTCTAAAAAGGGGAATGGTCTAAGATGGGTTCTGAAGCCAAGCCACCTGGCTTTGGATTCTGACTGTGAAATATGACCTTGATCTGATAATTTAACCTCTCTGTTACCTTGTCCTCATATATAAAATATGGGAAATGACAGAATCAACCTCACAGAGTTATTTGTGACGATAAAATGAGTTGATATACGTAAGGTACTAACAACCTCGCACAGAAAGCATCTTTTAATGCTTTCTCTAGCATTTCTCTAGAGACTCTAGTCCTAAAACACTAAGATAACAGCTCTACCTATATCTCACAATTTTTCTAAGTCAAATCTCAATTTTTTCAGATACCTGCACTTACATCAGAAGCCATAAAACGACATCAAATTAGAAGCTCAGATAGCATGACCATAACATATCAAAGAGAGTTTAACTCTTGATATTATCAATTCAGAAGTATATAGTAACAAGCATACAAATATTGTTTAATAAATATCTATTAAATTAATGACAAGTCAAATTTGCAAATACTAGATTACATACATATAGCCTACATTTCTCCTATTAATTGGACTCTTAGAAAGAATGGTTTATCAAGTTAATTTAAGTCCAATATTAAATTAATTGTTTTGATTTTAATTTACCCGAGTCAGTCAAATTGATTTTATGATGACTAATCATTTTGGTAGCAAAATTCACCTATTCCAAATATATAATGTATTTATTATCTAATAAAAATTTATGTATTCTTGAATAAGTTTCTAAAAATGGGTTTGAAGTATATATGTTTAAAACCCTATAATATTTTCTAATAATGTTAAAATGGTGAAGGAAAAATAATTATTTTTATATATGTAAATGTGTACTCTAGAAATGTATAAAATATACTTCGCTTTATTTTTCCAGATCTTGAATATGTAAATGCAAGATTATTTAAACTAACTTACCTTATACGAGAAAAAACTATTTATTTATTTATTTTTTTAACGTTTATTTATTTTTGAGACAGAGAGAGACAGAGCATGAACGGGGGAGGGTCAGAGAGAGAGGGAGACACAGAATCTGAAACAGGCTCCAGGCTCTGAGCGGTCAGCACAGAGCCCGACGCGGGGCTTGAACTCACGGACTGTGAGATCATGACCTGAGCCGAAGTCGGCCGCTTAACCGACTGAGCCACCCAGGCGCCCCGAGAAAAAACTATTTAAACTACTAGTATACTTTATATTAGAGACATAGTAACACCAATTCACTGTCATAGTGTTAAAATAATATCTAAGAGTCCACTTCACATCAATCTTGTATTTGTATTATATACAAATGAAGTGTGACCTAGCTACTCCTATTGCTGTACTTAAAAAATTCATCATTCTCATCATGATTATTTTATTCACTCTTATTCTTTCCTGTACCTAAGCAATTGTTTCCTTTAAAAAAAAAAATGCCTCATTTTTACAACTAAAAATACTTAAGCATTGACTATAAAGTTGCTAATGGTACATAGCTCACTCAGTATATTCTGGCCGTAAAGCACTAGAAGATACTGCTATAGAAGTCTGATACAGAGACTGGAAAAGATGATGAGAATTTTCAAGTACGTCACCACTTATAAATTGAAAATTCCACACAGAAAGTAGGGAAAGCTGAGCCTAATGTTTCATTTGATCAATAACGTTCCATGTATTTTTAAGGCTTTAGAAACAGTTACAGATTTTGATGAAGCTGTAATTTAATAATAACTGAGAGACCTGATTTACCCTCCTGCCTTAACCAAATAGAATATCAGGGGCAGGAAATGTAACAATAGTTTCCTATGTTGGACAATAAGCAGTACAGAACTGTGAACCCAGAGAGAGGGAAAAGTCAAGCTGAGTACTATCACTAAGCATAAGTCTACCAGCACAGGGGGGCAACTCAAACAGATTTCAGAAGATTCACTGTGCTGAGGAGACAAGAGATGAAAGTTCAGAGGCCAAGGTTGCTCAAATTTGCAGAGCAAAAAAACAAACAGGAGGAAACTTCACAGGGACAGTGAGAGGGAGAGAGAGAGCACACACACACTACAGAGGACCACCATCAAGTCTTAAACGAAGCCCTGACATGCACAAGAAAGAGTGACATAAAACTACCTGAGGCCAGAACAATCAATCAATCAATCAATCAATAACACCAAAAACGAACACAAGAAAAAAGTACGCATAAGATATCTTAAAGATCACAAAGAACTAGGATAGTTCATGCTCCTACCAGCCAGAGAAAATGTCTCATAAATACACGGACTACTGAGTAGAATCCCAAGAAGGCATCACTTTAGGAGTGGGATTAAATTAATCTAAACTAAAAATATTTCTGAGCTCCCTAATAAAGCTTGAATGTATGCTTTGAAAGAATCAAATAATTCCACATAACTGTGTGCCACAAACAAAAAAAAAAAGCCAACACAATTTAAAGGAATACAACAAAATCCACCAACCAGCCACATAAATTTCACAGTGTTTAGCATCCAATTAATTAAAAAATTAGGAAAATATGAATCACAACCATGAGAAAAATCAATCTATAGAAAAAGACTCAAGTGATAGAAAGGATAGAAGTAGCAGAGAGGCGCCTGGCTGGCTCAGGCAGTAGAGCATGTGACTCTTGATCTTGGGATCATAACCTTGAGCCCCATATTGGGTGGAGAGTTTACTTAAAAGTAAAATCTTAAAAAAAAAAAAAAAAAAAAGAAGAAGGGCTTTACAGTAACTATTATAAATATGCTCTATATGCCCAAGAAGACAGACAAAAATATGACTATGTTGAGGAGAGAATCACAAGATATAAAAGTGATCCAATGAAACATCTAGAGATGAAAAATGTAACAGCTGATTTGATAAATACACTGGAAGAGATGAACAAGTTAGACACAACAAAAGGTAAGGTCAGTTAAGTATACAGCAATAAAAACTATCAAAATGAAGCACAGAGAGAAAAGACTGGGAAAAAACTGACGATATTATCAGTGACCAGTAGGACAACATCAATTAGTCTGTATATGTACCAGAAATGCCAAAAGGAGAGAGAAGAGAGAAAATATATTTGTGATAAACTAATGGCTGAAATTTTAAGAAAACTATAAGCCCGCAAATATAAGATGCTCAACAAACGTGAAGCAGAATAAACATGAAAAAAAATATGTCAAGGCATATCACAATAAAATTGAAAACCTGTGCTAGAGAGAAAACCTCAAAACCAAGAAGAGATAAGAAAGACACATTGTACACAATGAAACAGAGATTAACAATGACAGTAAACTTGCAGGACAGAAAACAATGAAATATTTTTTTAATGTTTATTTATTTTTGAGAGAGACAGAGAGCAAACAGGAGAGGAACATAGAGAGAAAGAGAGAGAGAGAGAGAGAAAGAGAACCAAAGCAGGCTCCAGGCTCCGAGCTGTCAGCACAGAGCCTGACGCAGGGCTCGAACCACAAACCGTGAGATCATGAACTGAGCTAAAGTCGGACACCATAACTGACTGAGCCACCCAAGCACCCTGAAATACTTTTTAAATACTGAACAAAAAAGACTGTAAACCTAGAACTGTAAATTTTACTAGGCAAAAATATTTTCAAATTGTAAGCAAAATAAAGACTTTTTAAAACAAAAGCTGAAAGAATTCATTACCAGCAAAACAAAAGAGATGTTAAAGAAAGTCCTCTAGTCATAAGGAAAACAATACCAAATAGGATATTTGGACCTATACAAAGGAATGAAGTGGGCCATAAATGGTAAATATGAGAGAACACATGAAAGACTCTGGGGGAGAGAGGCAGCTCGTTTTTATTTTTTATTTTTAATTAAAAAAATTTGTATTTACTTAGGAGCATTCAGAATGTCAACAAAATAGCTGCAACTTTTTTTTTTGTTTGCAATTACAGGGTGGTATTCAGTTAACAAAACAATTATTTCGTATAAGCTGCATCAGAGACAAATGAAGATGAAAAACAACTATCCCCATATAAAATTAATTTATGCTGTGCACTAACAAGGGCCTGCTTTAAATGTCCACACCAATTTACAACCCCCATACTGTACCATATAAGGCTGGTGGCTACTGAAAACACCACCGGGACAGGACTATCTAAAGACACATTCGGTAGTGTGTTCACTATACAAAAAACGACACTGTACGGGGGCGCCTGGGTGGCGCAGTCGGTTGAGCGTCCGACTTCAGCCAGGTCACGATCTCGCGGTCCGGGAGTTCGAGCCCCGCGTCAGGCTCTGGGCTGATGGCTCAGAGCCTGGAGCCTGTTTCCGATTCTGTGTCTCCCTCTCTCTCTGCCCCTCCCCCGCCGTTCATGCTCTGTCTCTCTCTGTCCCAAAAATAAATAAACGTTGAAAAAAAAAATTTTTTTTTAAAAAAAAACGACACTGTACAGTTTAAAAGCAAATCTTACACAGCCTTACATTTCAGTTTTTTTCTTTAAAAGGTGTGAGTTGTATAAAGGGGTTTAAATGCTTTACAGACAAAAACCCCCAAAACTGCGCTAGAACCAACATATTCATCTTCACCATCTTCTTCATCTCCCTCCTCTTCCTCATCCTCTTCATCTTCCTCATCTTCCTTCTCTTCCTTGTTTTTCTTAGCCTTGACGACTCCTGTTTTTGCTTTATCAGGCTTTCCTTTAACTCAGTATGCAGCAATATCCTTTTCATATTTTTTCATCAGCTTATTAGCAGCCTTCTTGTCATCTGCAGCAGTGTTAGTCCACATCTCTCCCAGTTTCCCTGCAACATCACCAATGGACAGGCTGGGATGTTTGGAATGTTCTCCTTTGATTTCTGGGCGATTATCAGAACAAAACAAGAAAAAGGCCGAAGGAGGCCTCTTGGGTGCACCGGCATCCTTGAACTTCTTGTAGGAGGGATATCAGTTTTCATTTCTCTTCCATAATGGGACGTTTCTGCCTTTGCCATGTCTTCAAACTTTCCTTTCTCTTTAGCAGACGTGGTCTACCATCTCTCTGAGCACTTCTTAGAAAACTCTGAGAAGTTGCCTGCAGCAACGGGGTGCTGCTTCTTGCACTCCTCTCGGTAACTTTGCACAAAGAATACATAGGACGACATTTTGCCTCTTGGCTTCATAGGATCTCCTTTGAGGCAGCTCATTTTTAAAACTCTTTAATAGATAAGTAAACTGGTAATTTTGGAATAAAATTGTACCAGAACAATCTCCCACAGAAAACTTAAAAAAAAAAAAAAAAAAAAAAAAAAAAAAAAAAAAAGGACATATTACAAAAGCACTGTGGCCCCTGGTGGTGAAACAGCAGCAGAGTGTGGTTAGGAGTATATACTCAAAGGTGACAAGAAAGAGAGTAAATTCCCCATTCCCTTGACTTTCTGATGAGGCCAAGCGACTACTGGATGAAGTGCAAGTGGAGGCACTGATGGACAAACCACTGTCTCTGGCCAAAGGTGCCAAAATATTGAACCTACAAAAATCATGGCCACTGAAGAAAATAGGGGAATCCCAGAAGGGAAAGGGCTGGAGATGTGCTCCTCAAATAGTCTCTACCCCCATCTCTGACTAACTCCTGAACCATGCAAGCAGAGAACAGACTCAAAGTAGTTCAGCAGAAGACAAAAAATATGACATGAGACTGAATGAAGCTGCTGCTTAAGAAATAGAATTTACAATTTGAACTCGTCAAGGTAAGCACCTTCAAAATACCACCTGTGATGTAAAAATAAAAGAATACAGAATCTCCATGATAATATAATGGCAAGAACAGAACTCAAAATTGCCCAATGTAAGAGAAACTCAAGAAATGGAATACGTACATACATGCATATATATAAATATATATGTATACATACACACACACACACACACACACACACACACGCACACACACACAAGAAAATCAACCAAAAGTAAGTTTGAGATAAACAAGGTATTGGAACTAGCAGACAATTTTAGAGCCTGCTATTACACATATTCTTAATGAAGTAAAAGAAAATGTGCTCTCAATCAGAGAATAAAGCATATCTCAGCAAAGAAAAAGAAAGAACCAAGGTGAAATTCTAAAATGAAAAAATGTTCACTGAACGTACTCAACAATCAAATGAGATGCCAGAAGAATGAGTAAGTGAACCTGAAAAAAGGTGAATAAAAATCCAATGGGAAGCACACAAAGAGATATAAGAAAACCAACAAAGCTTCACGCACTTCAAACAATATACATGTTGTTGTTTACAATAATACGAGAAGGAGAAGAGAATGGAGCAAAATATTACCTGAAGAAATAATGGCCACTCTTATGTTTACAGCAGCATTACTTACAATAGACAAGATACGGAAGCAGCCTTAGTGTCCATCAATTGACAAATGAAGAAAGAAGATGTGGTACGCGTACACACACACACACACACACACACACACACACACAGTGGCTTAGCCAACAAAAAGAATGAAATCTTGGGGCGCCTGGGTGGCTCAGTCGGTTGAACGTCCGACTTCGGCTCATGTCACGATCTCACGGCTTGTGAGTTCAAGCCCTGTGTCCAGCTCTGTACTGACAGCTCAGAGCCTGAAGCCTCTTCAGATTCTCTCTCTCTCTCTCTCTGCCCCTCCCCCCGCTCACACTCTGTCTCTCTCAAATAAACATTTAAAAAAATTAAAAAGAAAAACAAGTCAGAAACAAAATGCAGAACTCTTAAAAAAACAAAAAGAATGAAATCTTGCCATTTGCAGTGACATGGGTGGAGCTAGAGAGTATAATGCTAAGTGAAATAAATCAGTCAGAGAAAGACAAATACTCTACGATTTCACTCATATAGGGAATTTAAGAAACAAAACAAAAGATAAGAGAGAGAGAGACAAGACACAGACCCTTAATTATAGAGAACTGGTGGTTACCACAGAGGAAGTGGTTGGGGGGATGGATTAAATAGGTGATGGGGATTGAGGAATGCATTGGTCATGGTGACCACACGGTAATGCATGCAAGTGTTGAATTATTATATTGTACACTGAAACTAAAAAAGAAGACAAATAATCACCAAAATTTCCCTAATTTTGATCAAAGGCAGTAATTCACAGATATAAGACATTCAATAGACGCCAGGCCAAATGAACACAAAGAAGCTCAAACCAAGACAACTCAGAGTTAAAGATGAAAAGCAAAACATAAAGTATCATCAGAAAAATGACAAATTACATAAGTGGTATCAATTACCCAGTTAACAGGGATACTGCATAACGAATCACAGAGGATCTTTAAAGCATCTTTAGAGTGCTAAAAGGAAAACAACAACAACAACAACAATAACCCATATAACCCAGAATTCTATGACCAGTGCAAGGATCCTTTAGGAACAGAGGTAAAATGGAAACACTTTCAGAAAAGAGATTTCAGCAGCAGCAGATCTGCACCACAGCAAAAGCCAATGCAAGATTTTAAGGCAGGAAGATAATGATACTGATAGAAATGTGGATCTTTACAATACAAAGAGAACGCTAGAAATAAGTGACAAACACTTTTTTCTGTTTTCTTCTCTTAATTTCTTTATAAATCATGAAAATTTAAAGCAAAAATTGCACTGTCTTGCGACGTTTTTAATCTGACACAAATAAAGCTAAACAAAAGACAGAAGGAATATGGATGTATACAGTTGCAAGATTTCTATATTTTAAGTGAAGAGATACAGTATTAAATAAAACTGACTGCAAAAAGCTACGAATGAATACAGTAGGGTCACCTGGGTGGCTCAATCGGTTAAGTATACAACTCCTGATTTCAGCTGAGGTCAGGATTTCACGGTTCTCGGCTGAAGGCGCCGAGCCCTGCTTGGGATCCTCTCCCCTCCTCTCTCTTTGCCCCTCACAAGCTCTCTCTCTCTCACTCTGTCTCTTAAAATAAACAAATAAACTTTAAAAAATAAAAATAAATACAGTCAACAATTTAAAAAAAAGTGCAAAGATAGACAGGTTAAAAATAAAAACAAGAAAATTTTAAATGGGATTTCCTCCAAAGCAAAGACAAGAAAGGAAAAAAGAAAACAAAAAAGACAAATAGAAAATAAATAGTATAATAGAACACTCAAATCCAAACATACCAGTAATTACATCAACTGTTAAAATAATAAACAATCCAATTCAAAGGCACAGTTTGACAAAATGGATGGGGAAAAGATGGAACTATGTTCTGGCAATAAGAGATGCACAGGACATTCAAAGACACAGACAGGCTAAAAGCAAATAGTTGGAAAAAAGATATACTGGACAAAGGGATGAGAAGGCTGGAGTGGCAACATGAATAACAAATCAAATAGACTTTAAGACAAAAAGTGTCACCAGAGACAAAGAAGGACCTATTTTAGGGTAAAAGGGTCAAGTCATTATGAAGACACACAGAGTGAGGTGTGATGGGAGTGCTTTAAAATTTATGCAAGAAAATGACTAAATTAAAGGGAGAAATGAACAATTTCAGAATCACGACTGGGAGATTTAAAATCCCCCTCCTAGCAATCAGTGGAACACTAGACAACAGGTCAGTAAAAATAGTTTTAAAAATCTAAACACTAACAACCCACATTTAAGTAACACTGATAGAAATGTATATCCAACAATAGCAGAATACGCATTCTCTACACCAACTGCACATGATATGCACACCAAAATAAACTATGATGATCTATAAACAAGTTCTCATAAATTTTAAGAATGAAATAAAACTAAATATGCTTTAGGACTAAAATGGAAGAATGTTACAAAGCAATTAATAGTAAGATCATTCAGATAACCCTTCCATCCCCAAAATGAGGAAATTAAACAACATACTTCTAAATAATCCATGAGTCAATAAAGAAATCATAAAGTAAAAATATTTTTAACTAAACAACAATGAAAATCTATAAAATTTAATTTGAAAAATGCAAATGAAACAATGTTTAGAAGAAAATACTGAGTATTTTATATTAACCAAAAGTTTTGATCTGCGTTTCCAACTCAAGATATTAAAAAAAGAACCCCACCTTAACTATGTCTTTTGCAAATTCAGGTCCCAATTTCAAAATAATAAAACTATTTAGACTTTTTTTTACATGTAAATAATGCTTCCATTTTCTAAATGACCACTAAGTAACATAGAGATTTATCCCCTTCATTTTTAAAAGGAAGCATGTTAAAAATAATTAGCTATTTTGACATTCTCTAGATGTTCGAGCAGCTTAATACTGTTAGAACTGTCCTGTTTATTTTTGTTTTCAAGAGGAAAAAAGTCAGCTTTCTTAGGTGAATTTTATACAGGTAAAGGACATTCATATATTTCAGTTTTCATGTTTTTTCCCACTTCAAGAAAAACATAACCATGTTCATGTTCAAAGACTGACAAAGTAATTGTCAGTAAATTAATTTTTAATATTAAAAAGGAACCCCAAATTATGTATAAATCTGAAGTATAAAAGATAAATACAAAAGTCAATAATCATTTAAAAAATCAATGACATACAAAACAGAAAAAAGTAAATGGATAAAACTAAAAGCTGTTTTTCAAAAGGTCAATACAATTGATAAGCCTCTAATTTGATCAAGAAAAAGAGAAGACAAAAACTACCAATTATCAGGAAGAATAAATATCACTGCAGAAGGTACAGACATTAAAAAAATACTAAGGGAATATTTTTAACAATTTCATGTTACTAAACTGACAACCCGGATGAAATGGATAAATTTCTTGACTGACAAATTACTAACAGAGATCCAAGAAGAAATAGAAAACCTAAATAGCCCTGTGTTGGGGATCCACCAAGACCATCTTCAGGTTGGATGACTGGCTAGAAGGGTTTATAGCACTCAGAGAAGTTGTCACACTCAGGGTTATGATTCATTACAGCAAAGGAATACATAGTAAGATCAGCAAAAGGAAAGGGTACATAGGGTGAAGTCCAGAGGACACCAGGCACAAGCTTCCAAGAATCCTCACAGTGGAGTCACATAAGACCTGCTTAATCCCTTCAGCAACAATGTATGACAACATGTACAAAATGCCACCAACCAGGGAAACTTGACAAAGAAAGACTATCCAAAGTATTTATTAGGGATCAGTCATGTAGATCCTGTACAACTACACATATTGTCATCACTACGTAGGAGATCAGTAACTAAAGCTCCATCCAGAACAGGAAAAGAAAAAGCAGGTGTTTACCAAAAAGCGATAAAACACTTTTATCAGACAGAACAGTCCAACAGCTCAGTTTGACCAAGCCAGACAACGAGCAGTCATGAAAATGTATCTTTTGGGGGAATGTACGGGGTTTGAGCAACCCAAGTCTGCTGAGTTAACTATTTCCCACAGTGGTTTATACCAAATAAACAATTTGAACTCATAATTTAAAACCTTCCTATAAAATAAACTCCAAGCACACTTGACTTCACACTAAGGATAAAATAATACCATATTAGGATAAAATAATTCTACACATACTCTTTGAGACAGCAAAGGAGAAATACATCCCAACTCATTTTACAAAGCCAGTATTAACCTGATTACCCTAATATCAAAACAAAAGCCACTGCAAGTAAAATACATATAGACGCAATAACATATAGACACAAAACTCCTTAATAAAAAGATGGCAAACCAATTCTAACAATATAAAGATTTAACACAAGACGACCATGAGGGACCTACCCCAGGAATAAAAAGGTTTAACTAGTGAAAAATCAATCCTAGTCATTTACCACTATCAAGAGAATAGAGAAAAATCATATAATGTCAAAAGTTACAGAAAAAGCATGGAAAAATTCAAAACTCATTTGCTATAAAAACTTTCAGCAAACTATGGATAGAAAGAACTTCCTCAACATGATTACAGACAGCTGCAAAAAAAACCTATAGCTAATATCATATTCAAAGATAAAAGGCACAGTGCTTTCTACATGAGAAACAAGGCAAGGATAACTATTCTCATCACTTTTATTCAATACTGTAATGTACGGTGTACTCAATGTAATATGACAAGAAGAAAAAAGAACAGAAAAGTAAAATTACATTTGTACATGATATGATCCTTTATGTAACAAAGCCTAAGAAATCTATAAAATAGCTATCAGAGCTAATAAGTGAATTTAGCAAAGACACAACACAAGATCAATATACAAAAATCAATTCTTTATGCTAGCAATAACCAATTGGGAAATGAAATTAAAAAGACAATGTTGTTTAAAATAGCCTTCAGGGGTGCCTGGGTGGCTCAGTCGGTTAAGCATCAAACTCTTGATGTGGGCTCAGGTAATGATCTCACAGTTCATGAGTTCAAGTGGCCCCCTCCCCCTGTATCAGGCTCAGCACTGACAGTGTAGAACCTGCTTAGAATTCTTTCTTTCTTTCTTTCTTTCTTTCTTTCTTTCTTTCTTTCTTTCTTTCTTTCTTTCTCTCTCTCTCTCTCTCTCTCTCTCTCTCCTCTCTCCTCTCTCTCTCTCTCTCCCCACCCCTTCATCTCTCTCCACTCCTCCCTCAGTCACACACTCTCTCTCAAAATGAATAAACTTAAAAACAAATTTTATATATTTTTTAGGTTTATTTCTTTTGAGAGAGAGAGAGGGCACACCCACCAAAGGGGCAGAGAGGTGGCGGGGGAGGGAGAGAGAATCACAAGCAGCCTCCGCACCATCAACAGAGTCTGATGCGGGGCTGGAACTCATAAACCAGGAGATCATGACCTGGGCCAAAATCAAGAGTTGGACACTCAACCAACTGAGCCACCCAGGTGCCCCTCAAAATAAATGAACTTTAAAAAAATAAACAAAACAGCTTTCAAAACTACTAAAAAACAAATTTAAAATACATGCAAAACTTGAATACCAAAACTATAAAATACTGCAAAAGGAAATTATAGAAGACCACATTTGTGGACTGGAAGACTTAATATGGTAAAGAAAGCAATTTTCCCCAAATTTGATCTATAAATTTAATGCAAACAAAATCAGTCCTAACAGGCTTTTGAGGAAACTGACACGCTCATTTTAACACTTACATAAAAAGACAAAAGACCCAGACTAGCCAAAAAAAGGTTAAAAAAACAAAACCCGGCTGGAGTGCTTACACTACCTGACTTCAAGATTTACAACGTGACTATCCAGTAAACAAGGCAGTGTGGTATGGCAAATAGATCAACGGAAAAGAGAGTCCAGAAACATACTTGCACTTATATGATCAAGAATTTTTCACAGAAGTAGCAAGGCAATTCAAGGGGGAAAAGACAGAGTCTTCTTAAAAAGTGATACCAGAACAAATGAATACCCAGAAAAATCAACAAATACATCTTGAACCTTACTTACCTCACATCACACACAAAGTCTAATTTGAAATGTGCTGTGCAGGAAAAAGTTAATAAAGCAGGACAAAGAATGCTATCCTTAGAAAGTCTGCTTTCAAAGTTGGCACTGACTGGGATCCGGGAACTTGAATTTTAGGGGTATTCCCACAATTCCCTGATAAGGGTGGTTTACAAACAATATGGTTTATGCTCAACATTTGCTTTTTTTAAGGGAGTTTGGAATTTTGGTACATGCTAGGCAGTTAATGCCTCCATGAACAGCCCCCCAGTAAAAGACTTGGGCACTGAATCACTAATGAGCTCTCCTAGTGGACAACACCTCACACTTTTTGTCACAATTGATGCTGGAGGAATTGATTATCACTGGGAAAATCACTGGAGAAAGATACTTGGAAGCTTGCATCTCGTTTCCTCTTGACTTTACCACAAGCACCTCTTTTCAGGGACTGATTTTATTATGTACCTTTCATTGTAATAACTCATAGCTATGAGTATGACTACATCCTAAGTCCTATGAGTCCTCCCAGTGAATCATCCAATCTATGGATCACAGACCTATGGACACTGGATCCAAACATGGATCATTGACCTAAATATAATAGCTACAACTATTAAACTTTTAGAACACACCAGGAAAAATCTTTGACATTAGGTTAGACAAAGATCTCTTAAAAAGGTCACCAAAAACCATGAAGTACAACTGAGAAAAAAACAGGTAAAATGGACTTTATCAAAATCAAATGTTTGTTTTTTAAAAAATATTAAGAAAACAAAAAGGCAAGCCACAGACCAAGAGAAAATAAATAATAATAAATAACCATCTATCTGACAGAAGACTAGAACCAGAATTCTTACGCTTTAATAATAAAACAAAAAAGATATGAACAGACATTTTAGAAGAGATATGACTAACCAATAAATCATGAAAAGATGTTCAACGGCACTAAATATAGGAAAATGTAGGGGCGCCTGGGTGGCTCAGTCAGTTAAGTGTCTGACTTCAGATCAGGTCATAAACTCACTGTTGAGTTCAAGACCCACATCGGGCGTTGTCAGCAAAGAACCCACTTTAGACCCTCTGTTTCCCTCTCCCCCATTCCCCCTCTCAAAAATAAATGAACATTTAAAGGAAAAAAAAAAAAGAAAATGCAAATGCATGCACAATGAAATACCATTATACAGCTACCAAAGTGGCTAATGTTAGAGTCTAATAAGGTCAAGTGTTGGAAGGGATGTGAACCAACTGGAACTCCCATACAATTGCTGGTGGGAATGCAAATGATGCAGCCACTTTGGAAAACTCTATGACACTATTTCCTAAAAACTAAATATACAGGGGCGCCTGGGTGGTTCAGTTGGTTGAACATCTGGCTCTTGATTTGGGCTCAGGTTATGATGTCACGGTTCGTGGGTTCCAGCAACACAGGGCCTGCTTGGGATCCTCTCTCTCCCTCTCTGGGTACCGCTCCCCTGCTTGCTCTTGCACTCTCTCCCTCTCAAAATAAATTAATAAACAAAAAAAAATTAAATATACATTTCCCAGACAATGCAACTTATCTATCCCTAGGTAATTAAAAAAGAAAAAGTTAAAGAAAATTAAAATACAAGAAAAATTAAAAATTAAAATACATGACCACATACAGCATTTTATTCAGGTGTATTTCAAAAGGTAAAATTGAAAATTGTAAAAATATCAGATTACAGCAAAAAAGGAACAAAATGGGAATACATGAAATAGTACAGATGAATCTCAGATTTGAAGGTAAAAGGAGTCAAATTCAGGGCACCTGGGTGGCTCAGTCGATTAAGCATGCAACTTCGGCTCAGGTCAGGATCTCGAGGTTTGGGTTCAAGCCCTGCAACAGGTTCTTTGCTGACAGCTGAGAGTCTGAAGCCTGCTTCAGATTCTGATTCTCCCTCTGCCCTTCCCTCCCTCTCTCTCCCAAATATGAATGAATGAATGAATGAATGAATGAATGAATAAAACATTTAAAAAATAAGGACTAAAACTCAAGAGACATCATACTGTATGGTTTAATTTATAAGAAATTCTAAAAATGACAAAACTCGTAACCAAAAGCAGATCAGTGATTGCATGGAGACTCAAAATGGATCACAGCCCTATATATAAAAGTAAAATCTACAAACTGTTAGATCCACTTCATGACCTTGGATTAAGCATCCATTTCTTAGATATGACACCCAAGGCATAAGGAAACAAAGAAAAAATAGAAGTGGAATTCATGAAAATTTACAATGTCTGTGCTTCAAAGGACACAATCAAGAAAATGAAAAGATAATCCACAGAATGGGAGAAAATATTTGCAAATTTGACAACAGATAAGAATCTAGTATTCAGAATATATAAAGAACTCTAACAATAAACAACAGAAAGAAAACCCAGTTATAAAACAGTAAAAAGATCTGAACATTTTTTCAAAGAAGATGCAGAACTGGCCAAGAGACAATCAACAGTTTTTTATTAGAGAAATGTGAATCCAAATTGCAAAAAGCAGTAATGAGATTCCACTTCATACCCTTTAGGATAACTCTAATCTAAAAGACATGAATTTTTTTTCAAAAAAGAAAAATTAGTATTGGTGAGGATGTGGAGAAATTATAACTCACATACAGTATTGATGGAAATGTAAAATGATGCAGCGCTGTGCAAAAGAGTTTGGCAAGTCCTCAAAAAACCATACAGTAACCATATCACAGTAACCAGAAATATCACTCCAAGGTACACATACGAGAGAAGTGAACACATAGGTACACACACAAACTTGTACAAAGTGTTTAGTACTATTCATGATAGCTAAAAAGTGGAAACAACCGAAATGTCACTGGTGAATGAATACACAAAATTCAGTATGTATGTACAAAGGAATATTATTCAGCAATAAAGAGAAATGAGGTATTGATGTACACTACAACATGGGTGGACTTCGAAAACATTATGCTTAGTGAAAGAAGCCAGATACAAAAGTCACGCCCATACAACTTCATTTATATGAAATGCCCAAAAGAGGCAAATCCATAGAGACAGAAAGTAGATTCATAGTTGCCTAGGGCTGGGGGCACAAGGAGTGACTGCAGATGAAAGCAGGATTACTTTTTGAGGTGATAAAAATACAGAAGAAGGAAATGGCAGTGATGGTTGTACAATTTGGTAAATCACTGAATGGCCCACTTTAAAAGTTATGGCATATTAACTATATTTCAAAGAAAAATGACTTTTAAAAAGCAAAAATAATAACCATATATTTTTAGGCGATTTTAGCATTATTTAGAAGTAAAATGTATGATAACTTAGGAAAAGGTAGGAAGGAGAAAATGGAAATTTACTGTCATAAGGTTTTGAAAGTATATATGAAAGGTTATAATGTTGATTAAAAGTGAAAAACTCCCTTATACCCTTAATTTCTATTTCTTATAATCTACCTATCTCTACCTAAAACATCTGCTCCGATGACACTTAGTCCTTGAAAATATTCTTCAGTGAAGACTGCTACTCCTACCAAACTTTCCAGACTCAAAAAGAGAACTAAGCATATTCCTCAAACTGTTGGCAACAGGCAAAGAAGAAGCATGTGTGCTGGCATTTTCATTCTCATGTATATATCACTACTTCCTACTGAGTAAACATGATCCTCCAATCACTACCTACATCAGTTAACAGTGAAATCCATGAGAGATGTGGTCATTAATTCTCTTCATTCCTACCTTCTACTGTTTTGAAATACAAGCCGTTTGCTCAGATCAATCTCTCATCCCCTTCACTGAACTCTTCATCCCACTCATCTTACTCAATGGCTTCTACATTGGCTCATATTTTTCTTTTGCACTCTATCAAAAGTCACGAGTCCATTTGACCCAACATTACCTTGGCCTCAAAGTGCTTTGAATTCCTGATTCAAACACCACGTGTAAACCTACACAGAGACAAGCACTCAAAGGCTCACACTACATCCTGCCTTCCGCTCACCTCCTACTGTACAGAGGCAGGGTATACCATGTTTCAAAAAGAGCCCTAGATTTGGAGTGATAATACTTGGGTTCAAACACTATCCTACTACTGAATGAACTTAGGTCTATTTCAATGGACATGTGCTATCTTTTTTTTTTTTTAAGTTTATTTATTTATTTTCAGAGAGAGCATGAGTGGGGTAGGAACAAAGAGAGAAGGGAAGAGAATCCCAAGCAGGTTCTGCACTGTCAGCATGGTGTCTGACACAAGGCTCAAACTCACTAACCATGAGATCATGACCTGAGTCAAAACCAAGAGTTGGACGCTAACCCAGGTGCCCCTGGATATGTGCTATCCTAATATTAAGTCCCGAGAGCAGAACACCAACTCAACTGGCTTCTACGAATATACAAGTTACCATCATTCACCCAGGTAAATTAATTTCAATTTATTTTTCACATTCCCCATCCAAAAATCCAAATACTGTTTATTCTATTTAAGACTATGAACATTTTACTTAGAGCAAAAGAAATCTAGTGATACTTAAGGATCTTATGTCACATTTCAAAGTAACAAAAAGTATATGATTCTTTTACAACAGAAAGAATTATGAAAATTATGAATCAAAACAATACCTCAATATTTTTACTGGCCACATTCTTCACAACAGCAGGAAACAGTTCAGATGCATTTTTCCCTTTTGCAATCATCTGAAGAATAAAAGCGGAGTATTAGAGTTGAAATCTTTTATAAATTAGTCATTTGAAAATAAAACATAAATTCTACATACATTAAATATTTAGAAAATTGAATCAGCAAATAAGCTATGGAATTCACAAGCTGAAATCTTTTTGAATCATTTTTACTTATCCCAATTATCTGTATCAAAGAACAAATAAAGTCTTGAGTATCAATATAAATATACAAATACACAGACACATTAAAGAAGAAATATATAGTAGTTCAAGACATACAATAAAACATTTACAATAGTTTTCTCTGGCTAATGAGGCTGTAAATACTTTAAAAATATTTGTACTGTTCTTTATTTTCCAAGCTCTTATATTAAAGTTATACATTGGCAAGGGGGGTGGCGGGGAATAAACGTTATTTTGGACAAACTATTTCCCCCTTGACTTTCATTTCATAGGTTTCCCTATCTCCAACCATTACATTTCAAAGTTCTCTTCACCAAGTCCTCTCCTCTGCCCGCTAAGTTCTGTATATCACCATCTTTTCAGGCTACACTATTCTACAATCTCTGAAACTCGTAACATTTCATTCACCCTCATGACTTAACTCTCACACTATAGGGATCAATTCCCCAAACTCTAGCCCTAACTCTGGGTCCTACTTACACTTCTGTAACTGGACATCATTAGATGTCTCCCTCATCTCAAACTTGCTAAAACCAAACTCATTTTTCATGATAAAATAGCATTCATGCTAGAACTTCCTATTTCCACCAATTTTCCCAGATACCAGAAACCACAGATTTATTCTGGTCTCTTCCCACATGTACAGAGTAACTAGGTCCTGTTGTGATTTCTTTGTACTATCACATTAATCCTTTCTCACTGTTACTATCCTAAAATAGGTCAATATCATCTCACAAAGGTCTTTTCCAACAGTCTCCTGCTCCTGTTCATAATGTACCACACTGACAGTTTCACATGCTTAAACCACTACTGTGTACATGTCAGCCCCTCTCAAAGATTTCAAAAGCCCTTGGCTGCCTAAAAGTCCAAACTATTTCACTTAATATTAAATGCCCTCACAATTTACAACATCCCTCTTGAGCACAGCAACAATTATTGTTCTACACCAACACTATTATCAAAGTAAACTGACCTACTCACTACCAGAACATTCTCTGGCTACTCTATGCCTTATCACACCCCCAAGTCAATTCTTTTTACTTTCCACAATTCTCTAAAATTCTAATCATTCGCCCTCCCTAGAGCCACCCAAAAAATACCTGGCCCACATTGCTGTCCAATTCTAATTTCCTCTAAAATTTTTAAACTCACACTCTTCATTTGTGCTGTTTTATTTCTCTTTACTGTAGTTTTATGTCTACCTGTATCCCCAATTTCCTTCACTCTCATTCTCGGAATACATCTTTATGTCGTTTAATAGTTTACACTTTGGTAGATACAAAATAAAGTTTAACAACAAGATCATTTTCTGGAAAGGGATTCTTCATGAATTATACACCATATCTAAAAACTATCTTAAAAAAGATAGTTTTTATAAAATCATGACAAAAGTTTTATTATATACTATGTGATATTTTAATCATTCAAATCCCAATTAGCAATTTTTCAAGAAGATCTTTCTACATAACAGCTTAAAAACACTCCAATATAAGCTAATCCTTTCATATTCTGTTTCCTTACCTGTCACATTATGATTTGAATATTCTGTGAAACCTACTGCATATTACAGAAGGTTCACAAATAATGCAGCTAAAACATCTTTATTATGATTTTTACACCTCCCTCAGTTTCCTCACCTGTAAAATGAGGAGAGAGGGAACAAATGTTTTTGGGCCCATGCCTTCAGTTATTCAATGAATACCTGAAGTTGAAGATCCTGTCCTATTATATCCTATTCCAAGGATTCCCTAACTGTTCTACAGGAGGTTATTCAAAAAGATGTTAATACATGAGGGAGGAAAAAAAAACCCTACAGTCAAGTTCATTCAACAAATATTTGCTGAAAGGACACTACATGCCAAGGAGTACTGTAGGCCTTGGGGATACACCTTGCCCAGTGGAGCTTACCTTCTAATGGGGGCTAGGAACAATAAACAAATAAATACAATGTGTGAGATGGTAAAATAGAGTACTATGGAAAAAAATAAAGGACTGTATGAGAAATGGAAAGTGCCAGGGTGGCAGTGGTAGCTGCTCTTTTATGTTTTGTTTAGTGTTTTCATAGTATGTATTTCCCATCCTTGTATTTTTAATCTATGTATTTATATTAAAAATGGGTTTCTCCTATAGAACATACAGTTGCATCTTAACATTTTCAACCAATCTGACAATCTCTTTTAGCTGGTGACTTAAGATCACTCATATTTAATAAAATTACTGGTGTCGTTAGATTCAGGTCTACAATTTTTTTTTTAAGTTTATTTATATATTTTGAAAGAGACACACCAAGTAGGGGAGGGGCAAAGAGAGAGGGGGGCAGAGGAGCCAAAGCAGGCTCCGTGCTAACAGCACAGGGCTCGATGCAGGGCTCAAACTCACAAACCGTGAGATGATGACCTGAGCCGAAGTCAGATACTCAACCAACTGAGCCACCCAGGTGCCCCCACGTCTACAATTTTATCTGTTTTCTGTTTACTGTGTGTGTTTTGTTTGACTGACCTCTGTCATTCCCATTATTTGGGAACTTGTTAGTATTTGGTATTTTAATGTTTACATTGATTTTTTGTTTATATCTTCTTGAAGAACGTTTAGTGGTTCCTCTAGGGATTATTAGATGGACAAATCAAGATTCAACAAACCTTTCACAGTCTACTTAGATTTAATATTGTACCAAGTCAAATAAAATGTAGAAACCTTACAACCAGACAGGCCCTTTTAATCCCACCTCCCCGCTAGCCTTTATATTATGCTATCCTATATATCTACACCTATTTAAAACCTCTCAGACATGTATAACTTAAGAAAAATAAAATTAGGCCTTTATGCTTGCCAAATACAGTGGACCCTTGAACAATGCAGGGGTTAGGGGTACCAATCCCCTGCAGATTCGAATATCCATGTAGAACTTTTGACTCCTCCCACAAATTAACTACTAATAACCTACTTTTGAACAGAAACCCTTCAGATAACATAAACAATTGATTAACATATATTCTGTATGTTATATATATATATATATATACTGTACTCTTCTTACAATAAACTAGAGAAAATATTAAGAAAACTATGAGAAAAAAAGATCATAAGGAAGAGAAAATACATTTACAGCACAGTACTCTATAACACGTATAAGTGGACCCATGAAATTCAAATCTGTGTTGTTCAAGTATCACCTCTATTTTCTTTCAGTACTTTAAAGATGCTCCACTGACTTCTGGCTGCCATGGTTTCTGATGTTATTAAAATCACTGATCCTTGTATGTAATGTATCATTGTTTTTCCAGGTACTGTCAAGATTATTTCTTTATTTTTGGTCTTCTACAGTTTAATTGCTATGTGTTTACGCATGGTTTTCTTTGGGTTTATCCTAATTGGGATTCAGGGAACTTTTTCATCTATAAGTTTACGTCATTCATTCATTTGGGTAGTTTCCAGCCGTTATTTCTTCAAATATTTTTACTGCCCCAATCTCTCTCCTCCTTTTGGACATATTTGTTAGATCTTTTGATATTATCCAACAAAACCCTGAGGCTATGTTCAGTTCTTTTCCTTTTATTAATCTATTCTTCAAACCAACTAAGTTCTAATGATCTGTCTTCAACTTCTGGCTCTTTTTTCTCTTATTTTGCTATTGAGTCAATCCAGGATATACTGTATTTCAGATACGATAAAAAAGATACCAGATTATTTCAGATATGATAGAAATTTCAACAAATTTCTACATGATGTAGTTCACTTAAGATACTTTAGTAAAAAAACTACCTATTAGTTTCTACCTGGGGAATAAGTGGATATAGGAGAACCTCTTCCTATATGTTGGGGGGATGGCTTTTTACATATTTGAAAATATTTTTTTCCCATTCTGAGGCTTGTCTCATCACAATGTTGTGGTATCATATGATGCACAAAGATTTTAATTTTGATACAGCCCTAATTATCCATTTTTTTCTTTTGTTGCTCACTTTTTGGTTTGTATCTAAGAAACCTCTGACAAATCTCATGTCATGAAGTTTCTGCCCTATGTTTTCTTCTATAAGTTTTACATTTTTACCTCTAACATTTAGGTCTTTGATTCATTTTGCCTTATTTTATATATAGTATGAGATAGGGGTCTAAATTCATTTTCTTGCAGGTGGTATCTAGTTTCCCAGCACCATTTGTTGAAGACTATAATTTCACCATTGAACGGTCTCGCACCCTTGTCAAAAATCATTTGACCACATAGTTAAGGGTTTACTTCTGCATGCTCTGTTGGGTATATATGTCTGTCTTTGTGACAGTTCCACGTTGTTTTGATTACTGTAGCTTTGTAATAAGTTTTCAGACCAGCAAGTGTGAGACTTATAAATTTGTTCAAGACTATTTTGGTTATTCAGGATCTATATGAATTTTAGGATAGATTTTCCTTTTTTTGCAAATAATATCACTGGAATTTTTATAGTAATTACACTGAATATGTAGATCACTTTGATACTGACATCTTAAAAATATTAAGTCTTTTAATCCATGAACATAGGATACCCTTCCATTTATTTGTGTCTTCTCTAATTTCTGTCAGCAACATTTTGCAGCTCTCAAGGTACAAGTCTTTGCCCCCTTAGTTTATTTCTGGTATTGTATTCTTTTTAATGCTACTGTAAATAGGACTATTGTCTTAGTATCTTTCTTGAATTGTTCATTGTCAGGGTATACAGACGCAAGTAATTGTTATGTAATGATTCTGTATATCGCAACTTTGCTCAATACACTTATTAGTTTTAAAACTTTTCCATAAAATATTTAGTTTTCTAAATATGAAATCATATTGTCTGTGAATAAAGATAATTTTAGTTCTTCCTTTGCAATTTGGGTGCCTTTTATTTCTTTTTCTTGCCTAACTGCTCTGGCTAAAACTTTCAAAAGTATATTGAACAGAAGAGACAAAAGCAGGCATCCTCTTTTTCCTTATTGAAGAAAACCTTTCAGAATTTCACTGCTGACTAGGATGTTAGCTGTGGGTTTTTCACACATGGCCTTTAACATGCTGAGGTAGTTTCCTTCCAGTCCTAGTTTGTTCAGTGCTTTATCATGAGTGTTAAATTTGGCCAAATTCTTTTTCTCTATCAATTGAGATGATCATGTGGGTTTTTCCCCCTTCATTCTGTTAATGTGGTGTATTATTATGATTGATTTTCATGTTGCTTGTGTTTTTTTTATAAATAATGAGTAATTATCTAGATCCAAAAATCCACATTAATTTTTTAAACTCAGGGAAAAAAAGAGGAGAAATTGTGTTTTTCTAAACTGTAACTGGCTTCATTTTTCACAGTAACAAAGATGGTTTATTTTAAAAAGTTCAAAATTTCTGATTTTATAAATACTGGTTAATTTACAAGGAAGGAGCGAACAGAGGGAAGGACAGTGGGGAAGGAAGCAAGAAAGGTAGATCTTACAGAGTCTCAGACCCAATTCCAGCTCTTAAAAATCAACAACCTAGAATAAATGAAGAAATAGAAAATGAACTGATCCTTGATTTATATTCCATAAAGTAACAGTGGAGCAAAATTGACAGAAAACTCACTAAGGTATTATATCGCTAGTAAAAACTCAGACCTGCTTATGGAACTGGTCCTGATGTATATCAACATGGCAGAAAAATCTTGGCCCTTTAAGCAATTTCTAACCCAAGAACAACAAGATGCCATCATCATGCACAAGATGAATCTTTTAAGGCACACATACAACTGAAACATTTTTGTTAAAGGAAAGAAGAGAGGAGTGAACAATGTCTACAAAAGTTTACACCAAAAATGTTTATCATACATGAACACATTATTAGTTTCTTTTTCTTACATGGATTTTCTCAATTATCCAACAATAATAACGTACCACTTGTATTTAGTTTAAGATCTTTTCAAAAATATTTACAAAAACATATGGAACTTTGAAATTACTTTTATTTTTCTTTTCAACGTTTATTTATTTTTGGGACAGAGAGAGACAGAGCATGAATGGGGGAGGGGCAGAGAGAGAGGGAGACACAGAATCGGAAACAGGCTCCAGGCTCTGAGCCATCAGCCCAGAGCCTGACGCGGGGCTCGAACTCACGGACCGCGAGATCGTGACCTGGCTGAAGTCGGATGCTTAACCGACTGAGCCACCCAGGCGCCCCACTTTTTTTTTTTCTTAAGGTCAGTACTATCCAACCAAATACCCTGTAAGATGAATGGCTATGAAAATCACATATATCAGTAATTTTACCTAGGCATTTTAAGAATCGTATCAAAGAAAGGTTCAGATTTGCTCATTATCCCATAACTACAAAGACAAGTAAACTAATCTGAGAAAAACCCTCAACATTTAACACTTACCAAAAGAAAATATATGAAAGATTCAATACACCACAGATTTCATTACAAACATTCCATTCCTCCAAAGACAACTCATCAGTATTTTAGCTAAAAAACTTATTTCTAAATTCACTATATGAAACAATACATTTCAAAGTCTCCTTAGTTCACCACATTTCGCCAAGCCAACATAAAACATGGACATGTGCTATAAACACAAAACAGGTATTTTCCAGAAATATTAAGAAAAATAATGTATGAGTTCTTCAACTTGAGTCTCGCTGTGTGAGAGGTGACCACAAGATTTTGAAGTAGGTGGTTTTTTCCCCCTAGGAATGCTTTGGCATACATGAGACTTTATTCAACATATCAAACACTGGAAACATTACCCCATGATACTAAGTAAGTCTCAGATATTACCAAAGAAAGATAATAAAATAAACTGTGACTACCATCATGGTTTCACACTGGTAGATATTGCTGAAAAAATTCTCTACTGAATCATAGGACTACCTAGTACGAAAGACAGTCAGATGTGCACTGCTCACACTTTGACGTATTTGAGAAAAAAACTTGGTAAAATACCCAACATTTAAAATTTTAGCAGAATAAATTTAGAAATGTTTCTAACTATGATGAAAAGAGCTTAAAACTACTCTGCAATCGTATAAAGTGACAAACCCCATTTTCAGCGCTCATGGAATATAAACTATAAAGAGAAATTTAAACTTTAAAAATTACTTTAAGAAAATATAAGAAACTTTAAAGCCAATACAAAATTCTAACTGACTGACTCCAGTGAACTACTTCTAGCCAAAAGATGTTTTGAAATGATACACACTTACATGAACAGAAAATATTTCAAATGTTTGAATAAGGTTCCACATAGAAATGTGGTGCTACCTAGAAATATTAAAAACTGGACAAAAGTAAAGGTGAACAAATGATTGCTATAATAGCTCAGTGGGAAAAATTCAAAGTAAAATAACTATTAGTTACTTAACAAATGTTAGTAAAAAATAATTGTTGATTGAAAATTGAAATATATCATTCAATAGCATCAAAAACACAAGATATTTAGAAAAAGTATTAACAAAATAATAGAACTTAAAATGTTAACACTATGGGAATGTAAGCTGGTGCAGCCACTCTGGAAAACAGTATGGAGGTTCCTCAAAAAACTAAAAAAAGAACTACCTTACGACCCAGCAATTGCACTACTAGGCATTTATCCAAGCCATACAGGTGTGCTGTTTCAAAGGGACACATGCACCCCCGTGTTTACAGCAGAACTATCAACAATAGCCAAAGTATGGAAAGAGCCCAAATGTCCATCGATGGATGAATGGATAAAGAAGATGTAGGGGCGCCTGGGTGGCTCAGTCGGTTAAACGTCCGACTTCGGCTCAGGTCATGATCTCGCGGTCTGTGAGTTCGAGCCCCGCGTCAGGCTCTGTGCTGACAGCTCAGAGCCTGGACCCTGCTTCAGATTCTGTGTCCCCCTCTCTCTCTGACCCTCCCCCATCTGTCTCTCTCTGTTTCAAAAATAAATAAACATTAAAAAAAAAAGAATGAAATCTTGCCATTTGCAACTATGTGAATGGAACTGCAGGGTATTATGCCAAGTGAAATTAGTCAGAGAAAGACAAAAATCATATGACTTCACTCATATGAAGACTTTAAGAGACAAACAGATGAACATAAGGGAAGGGAAACAAAAATAATATAAAAACAGGGGAGGGGGACAAAACAGAAGAGACTCATAAATATGGAGAACAAATTACGGGTTACTGGAGGGGTTGTGGGAGGCGAGATGGGCTACATGGGTAAGGGGCACTAAGGAATCTACTCCTGAAATCACTTTTGCACTATATACTAATTTGGATGTAAATTAAAATAAATAAATAAATAAGTAAGTTTAAATAAATAAATAAATAAATAAATAAATAAATAAATAAATAAAATGTAACACTAAAAACTATAATACATTGTTGAAAGAAATTAAAGATGACCTGAACAAGTGAAGAAACAGAACCATGATCATGGGTCATATGGCAAAATACTGTAAAAATGTTAATTCTTTCGGGGCACCTGGATGGCTCAGTCAGTTAAGCGTCTGACTTTGACTCAGGTCATAATCTTGCAGTTCATGGGCTCGAGACCCTCATCGGACTCTGTGCTGACAGATGAAGGCCTGGAGCCTGCTTCAGATTCTGCGTCTCCCTCTCTCACTGCCCCTCTCCCATGTGTGCACTATCTCCCTCTCCCAAAAATAAGTAAAAATTAAAAAAAAAAAAAGTTAATTCTCCCAAAATTGATCTACAGAGTTAATCCAATTCCAATACAGATCCCAGTAGGCTTTTTTTTCATATAAAAATTAGTTTAAAATATTTGAAAATAAAACATAAATCTCTCATAACTTCCAAACAATGTAATTTTCTACCCGGAAAATCCAAACTTAGAAACTGAAGAACAGTTAGAGCTAAGAAGAGAGTTAACTGAAAAGACCAGATGCATAACAAAGAAAAGTCACTTATTTTCCTATACACCAGTAATAATTAATATTAAGAATATAATGAAGGGGACCATTCATAATGGCCACCAATATTTAAAAATACACAAATTAATCTAACAAGGAATAAGGAATGTATAAGATTTCTAGAATAAAAACTACAAAATATAAATACAATGTTACTGAAAGACAAGAGGGATGAAAGGAAGAAGGTTAAAATATAAATTCCATATTATCCTAATCAAATTTCAAAAATAATTTTGCTATTGACAGTAATGGAATTTGACAACCAGAAAAAAAAAATGCTTACAATTTTCAGGCCTTTAAATGACAAAAAAAAATCCTTTAGTTAATTAGTATCCCTCTTTGTGGGAAGTCAAAATATTGTTGTACATAATCTTATTTTGTCTTCAAAATGATTAGCTTTTCCTACCTCAGGAGAAATATCTTGATATTAGAGACAGGGAAATAAGAACTCAGAAAAAAGGAATTAAAACTCAAGTTTCTGAATTGTGACACTCCAAACTTCTTCCAAAACATTTTACACAGGCTATACTAAGCAAATATTAAAGGGAAATGGCATGTTTTAATATATTATTTAATGCATACTTAAAATAATCACTACGTGTCCATTTTCCAATATTAAAATGATCTACTTTACCTACCCCAACAATCCGTTTCATAGCATCCAGTTTAGCAGAATCTTTGTTGCTCTCCAACATTTGCTTTAGATCTTCATTCCTATACAAAAGAAAAGAAAAAAATCCCTATTTCAATCTTGTACATTATAAAGCTATTAAAATATATCATTTCTTAAGAATTAGAAACAATAATGAGCAGGATGCCTGGGTGGCTCACTTGGTTAAGTGTCTGACTCTTGATTTGGGCTCAGGTCAAGATCTCACAGTTCGTGACATCAAGCCCCTGCATCAGGCTCTGTACTGAGCATGGAACCTGCTTGAAATTCTCTCTCCTTCTTCCTCTGCCCCTCCCACACACCTGCTCTCCCTCTCTTTCCTCTCTCTGTCTCTCTCACTCTCACTCTCTCAAAATAAAATACGTTAGTAGGAGTATGATGTTAAAAGTGATTATGATGAGATCTCAGATGGAAATGAGCAGTTATTGGGAACTGGATGAAAGGTAATCCTTGTCTCAATTTTCTTCCAATGTCATATGAAAAGTGGAAGTTGAAAGTGATGAACTTGGATATTTAGCTAAGGAGATTTCTAAGTAAAGTATTAAAGGCACAGCATGATTTTTCCTTGATGTTTACAGTAAAATGAGAAAGATAAACTAAAGGAACGGTTAAGCAAAAAGAACTAGAATTTGAAGATTTGGAAATTTTTCAGCCTATCCATATTGTAGAGTATTAAGAATGCGTCTTCAGACCTTTTTTCAAAAGTGTGGCTGGAAAATTACTTGATTAAGAGATCACAGGTACCACTCATGAATATAATCAGATGTCATAACAAAAGCCAGGAACAGAAATGGGATTATATATCAGAGACACTGCTAGCTTGGATTAAAAGGGAGAAAAGGAACAAAATGAAGGCAGTCTGTCAGACTTCTGGATTGTAGGACAGGACAACGTGAGGACACAGAGAGAAGGCAGACATCTGTAGGCCAAGGAGAGAGCCCTGAGGAGAAACCAAACATGTCTACAGTCTGACGGTAGACTTCTAGCCTCAAGAACAGTAAGAATTAAATTTCTGTTAATCAAGCCACTCAGTCTGTGGTATTTTGTTATGGCAGTTGTAGCAAACTAATACAGACGTCGACAAACAATTCACTGAAGGAGACACAGAAATGCCAAAAAGTACGTTTAAAGATAATCAACTTCATTAGCTATTAGAGAAATGCAAATTAAAAGCACAGCAAAATATCACTACATGTGTATCAAAATGGCTCTCATCTAAAATAAAAAGAATAGTAACAACACCTAATGATAGCGATGTCATAGAGGAAATGAACCACTTATATACTGCCGGGGCGGGGAGGGGGGGAAGAATTTAAAAGGGTTACAGCCACTAGGCAGTTTGGCAGTTTTATAGAACCCTGGAATTCTCATACAACCAAGTAATTTCACTCTTAGGTATTTATCCCTGGGAAATGGAAATTAATACACAAAACCTGCACACAAGGGGTACCTGGGTAGCTCAACTGGTTAAGCATTAAACTTCAGCTCAGGTCATGATCTTGCGGTCTGTGAGTTCAAGCCCTGCTTCCAGCTCTGTGCTGACAGCTCAGAGCCTGGAACCTGCTTCAGATCCTGTGTCTTTCTCTCTCTCTCTCTCTCTCTCTCTCTCTCTCTCTCTCTCTCACTCCGCCACTCCCCCACTCACACTCTCTCATAAATTAATAAATGTTAAAAATATTTTTTTTAAACTTGCACAGAAGTATTCACAGCAGCTTTTATTCCTATCAGCCAAAATGGAAACAACACAGATGTCCATCAATGGATGAATATTTCAACAAACTGTGGTACATCCATAGCATGGAATACCACTCAGCAGTAACAATAAACTACTGATACACATGACAACTCTGATTAATCTCCACAGAAATATGCTGAGGGAGAAAAGTTAATTCTAAAAGGTTACATACTGTATGACTCCATTTATGTAACACTCTTGAAGATGGCCAACAGGCACATGAAAAGATGCTCAACATCGCTTCTCATCAGGGAAATACAAATCAAAACCACACTCAGATATCACCTCACGCCAGTCAGAGTGGCCAAAATGAACAACTCAGGAGGCTAGAGATGCTGGAGAGGATGTGGAGAAACGGGAACCCTCTTGCACTGTTGGTGGGAATGCAAATTGGTGCAGCCGCTCTGGAAAGCAGTGTGGAGGTTGCTCAAAAAATTAAAAATAGACCTATCCTATGACCCAGCAGTAGCACTGCTAGGAATTTACCCAAGGGATACAGGAGTACTGAGGCATAGGGGCACTTGTACCCCAATGTTTATAGCAGCACTCTCAACAATAGCCAAATTGTGGAAAGAGCCTAAATGTCCATCAACTGACAAATGGATAAAGAAATTGTGGTTTATATACACAATGGAATACTACTTGGCAATGAGAAATAATGAAATACGGCCTTTTGTAGCAACGTGGATGGAACTGGAGAGTGTTATGCTACGTGAAATAAGTCCTACAGAGAAAGACAGATGCCATATGTTTTCACTCTTATGTGGATCCTGAGAAACTTAACAGAGGACCATGGGGGAGGAGAAGGGGAAAAAAAAGTTAGTGAGGGAGGCAAACTATAAGAGACTCTTAAAAACTGGGAATAAACTGAGGGTTGATGGGGGATGGGAGGGAGGGGAAAGTGGGTGATGGGCAATGAGGAGGGCACCTGTTGGTATGAGCACTGGGTGTTGTATGGAAACCAATTTGACAATAAATTTCATATTAAAAAAAATAACAAAATTAGAGAAGTGGAGAAAGATTAGTGGCTGCTGTGGGTTAAGAACAAGAAAGGGAAGGAAGGATATGAAAGGGCAACAAAAGAGATTCCTGCAGTGATGGAGCCATTATGTATCTTTACTATTGTGACAACTACACAAGTCACAAAACAGATCTCTCTCTTTCTCTCTCTCTCTCTTTCACACACACACACACACACACACACAAATAAATACAAGTAAAACTGGGGATTCTGGACACGATTGGTGTATTGTATCAGTGTCAACATCCTGGCTGTGATATTATACTATATAGTTTACCATTGAGGAAAACTGGGCAAAGGGTACACAGATTATCTTTGCATTATTTCTTTTAACTGCATATGAATCTACATTTTTCAAAGTCTTAAAAAATAGTTATAGGGGCACCTGGGTAGCTCAGCTGGTTAAGTGTCCAACTTTGACTAAGGTCATGATCCCGTGGTTCCTGGGTTCAAGCCCCATATGAGGCCCTGTGCTGACCGCTCGGAGCCTGGAGCCTGCTTCAGATTCTGTGTCTCCCTCTCTCTCTGTCCCTACCCAACTCACACACACACACTCTCTCTCTCTCTCTCTCTCAAAAATAAGTAAACATTAAAAAAAAATTTGTTTAAATAATAAACCAGTTATATAACAATTATGACTCTTTTGTAAGAAAAGAAACAAGCCAATCAAAAATGAAAGGTAAAAAAAAGAATGGGTGGTCAAGGGGCATCTGGCTGGCTCAGCTGGTGGAGCTCTCATTCTTAGGGTTTTAAGTTTGGACCCCACATTGGGTGAAGAGAGAATTTAAAAAAAATATATTTTTAAAAATAAATGAATGGGTGAAATTATGTGAACAGACATTTCACAAAAGAACAGGAATGCCAGTAAGCCCATGAAAAAATACTTAAGATCATTAATTATCAGGTAAATGCATATTAAACGAGATATCACTACACATCCATTAGAACAGCTGAAATTAAGAGACTGACAATAACAAATGTTGTCAAGGCTCTGGAGCAATTAGAATTCTCATGTATTGCTGATGGGAATGTAAAAAAAAAAAAACACTTTGGAAAAGTTAGGCAATTCTTAAAAATTTAAGAATCATATGACCTACTCATTCCACTCCCCAGAAAGATAAAAACATATTTCCACATAATGACTTACATGAATATTCACAGCAGCTTTATTCATAATAGTAAAAAACTGGAAAAAATATAAATGTTCATCAGATAAATGTGACTTAATGGCCAGCCACTGGAATACTACCCAGCAATGAAAACAAATTAATTACTGATACATGCAACAAGGTGGATGAATTCTCAAAATCATTACTCTGAGTAAAAGAAGTCAGACACAAAACAGCATGATTTAAGTCATTTAAAATTATAGAAAATGCAAATTAATCTGTAGAGACTGAAAGCAGAGCAGTGGTATCCTGGGGTCATGGGGTAGAGTGAGAACTGGACAGCAGAGGAACATAAGAAAATTTTATTCCGTAAGATGACGGAAATGTTCTGTATCTTCTTAACTGTGGTGGTGACTGAACAGGTGCATACATCTATCAAAACATCTAATTACAATCTTTAGGGGCACCTGGGTGGCTCAGTGGGTTAAGCGTCCGACTTCACCTCAGGGCATGATCTCAAGGTCTGCAAGTTCGAGCCCCACATCAGGCTCCGTGCTGACAGCTCAGAGCCTGGACCTTGCTTCGGATTCTCTATCTCCCTCTCTGTCCCTCCCCTCTCGCTCACTCTCTCTCTCTCTTTCTCAAAATAATAAACATTACAGAATTTTTTTAATTACAATCTTTATGTTAACTTATTGTATGCAAATTATATCTCCATAAAGTTGATATTAAAAACTTTCATAATGTTTTATTCACACGTGTAAATAAAATGCTGAGTTCACCAAAGAAACCTACAAGGCATACATCTATTTTGAGAAAAATCACTGAATATTATTTTAGCACATCAAAGGAAAATCCTCTCAACTGACTCTAAGAAACTGACAGGAAACTAAGACTGTACTATTACATATTTTAACTACCTGCAATAGTTATTCGTTTATGGTTAGCAATCTTTCATACTTTTTACAATAAAGTCTGCAGAAAAAAAGAAAGCAAATTTACTCTACATGGCACCTTCATGAAATAGTTCAAATACCAAAAAGAAAGTATCAGAAGCCCTTCCATCTCATCTTGAGGCCTAAGAGTAGATCAGAAGAGCTTCCTTAACTACAAATAGAAAGCCCGACACAAAATTACTTTAGGTGTTGCATATTTTACAAATTTAAGCCTAATGTAGGCAGTAAGCACCTCACAAGAATGATTAATCAGGTGCTATTATAGGCTAAGTTGTGTCCCTTCCAAAATCCTATAAAGTCCTAACCCCAAAGAATGTGGGTATTTGGAAACAGAGCTTTTAAAGAGAAAATGAGGCCAATATGCGTGGGACTTAATCCAACACGGCTGATGTCTTTGTAAAAGCAGATTAGGACACAGACACACAAAGACCAAGGGAGGACGAGGTGAGAACACAGCAAGAAGGTGGCCATCTGCAAGCCAGACAGAGAGGCCTCAAAACAAATCAAAGTTGCCAACACTTTGATCTTAGACTTCTAGCCTCCAGAAAGTGGGAGAAAATAAATTTCTTTTAAGCCACAGTCTGTGACATTCTGTCACTGCGTTATAATATATATATTTTTATTATATATATTCTTTCCAAAAAGAGAAGCAATGAAATTTATTATGAAAAAAAAATTATTGTTCCTTTCCAAGCAGCTCATGAAATTAAATACAATGGGTGATCATTAGTGGGATACAAAAATAATTAAATAATTAAATAATTAAAAAACAGACTTTTCTCTATTAATTAATTACACATACACCTAGAAATATGCTAGTAGAAAAGGCAACATATAAAAACTATATCTGATGATATTCAACTACCAAATATTAAAATACTATATATATTCACCAGAATACATTTAGAATCTCTTCTTTTTTTTTTAATGTTTACTTTCCAGAGTGCGGGGGAGGGGCAGAGAGCAAGGAAGACAGAAAGTCACAAGCAGTTTCTGCACTGACAGCAGACAGCTTGACGTGGGGCTTGAATTCAGGAACCAACCGTGAGATCATGATGACCTGAGTCAAAGCTCGACACTTAACTGACTGAGCCACCCAGGCACCCCTAATCCCTTGTTAAAACTTCTCACTCTTCCACACAGCAAAGGTAGCTGCAAAGGGAGAAAAAATAATGGAACCCCGCATGAGGGGTTTTTTCCTTCTACTTTTTGTTAGTTTTCTATTTTACTCAACGACCATGTATATACTTTTATAAATGAAAAATCTAAACCCTTCCCTGCCCCCCCAAAAAGCTTAAAAACCTTATTAGGGGTAAGAAAGCAAACAAACTGAAGTAATTAGATAGGGAATAAATAGAATGAAAATGTGATCACATAAACATGTGCCAAATGAAAAAAGAAAATTCATTCTCCAGTGTCTGACCCCCTTATCCTTTCCCCAAGAGTTTTCCACCATTCTCCACCAGTGTCAGAGAAGTGAGCAATGAAGAATAACAAAATGTCAATTTTTAGGACAACACAAACTCTCCAACCCTCTAATTTTATTCATGGCCTACTGGAAACTTGGTTTGTTTCTTTTAAGCTTGAGAAGCCAAAGTCCCCTTCCCAACCATTTTTAGGTAATGACCCACTCTTTTAAATCAAGAAAAAGAAAACAAGATCTCAACATTAAAGCCAAAAATTGCGCTGTTCATGTTTAACACAGTCTTCAATAACAAATATAAGTATCTTTTGTGTTAACATGGGCAGATAGCTAATAGTTTGAGGTTCAGAGAAAAGCCACCAGAAACAAAGCCACAAGCATTGTTTCCACCTGATGTAATATTCAACTTCACAAAGATGTCATGAAAAACTATTGAAAATCCTGATATAAATTACAGATTTCTTCTCAAATTCCTCTTTGCTTGTCACCATAACAGCAGAGTTGGGAGTTAATACCATAATACCTCATTTACCCTCAAATATATACACTTGTACTGAATCACTTTAGGTCTACCTCCTTCCTTATGTGGATTCAAATGAGGCCTATTAACATGTATCACTTACAGCATCAATCTTAGACATTAAGAAATTCTTTTTTCTAAACATTAAAAGAGTTGATTCAAATAACACTGCATTGGCAGTATTTTCACTGACTGCTGAAAAATCAATGCTAGTTTCAAAAAAAATTTTTTTTTTATTTATCTAGTTCTTCACTGATTATTGACCTGTAGCTTTCCAGCTTAGGGAACTAGGATACCAACTTTATTTTTACATAAGTGACATCTTGTGGTGGTAAGTGGTATAACTTTTCCTTTCATGGTCAAAATACGTTTTTTATAGTTTCAAAGAAAATATGTGACTGGAATTAAAGAAAATATTATTATCAGTAAAAACATCAACCATAATCAGCACCAGTAAAAAACATCAACCATAATCAAAAACCAAAATTTTACCCAGTTACATATAAGAACTTAGGAGGTAAAAGAGCTTTTACATAGTATAAATTACCTCTTTTCTAAAAAGAAAAAAAAAATCTTTAATCCAGGGGCACCCAGCTGGCTCAGCCAGAAGAGCATGCAACTCTTGATCTCAGGGTCATGAGTCTGAGCCCCATGTTGGGTGCAGAGATCACTAAAAAAATAAATAAACTTTAAAAATACATAAATAAAATTAAAAGTCTATGAGCCACAACTCATTTAAACCTTTCACTCCTTTTAAAAACAACAGAGAGGGGAAAAAATACATCTGTGTAGCATCATACAGTGTATCTGTGCTACTGAAAGTGTGATCCAAGAAAATCCAGTCCAAGAACCATCACCAATCCACAAATTTTTGTTACTAACGCAGGAGGAGATACGTACAGAAACTGAGAGCAAGCCAAGTTAGAAATCTGACAGAGTAATTTCACAGTATAAAGTCCTATCTTTTGAATATAAAAAAAGGGGGATTGCATTTTACATGCTTTTTTTCATTCCATTTTTCTACTAGTTTACTTTCTATTGTATTTCACAGAAGATCCATCCATGGACTGAAAAAAAGGCCCTTCATCTTTCATCAGTTTGCAAGCACTGCAGTATACAATTACCTTCTTTTTCCTCAAAACGCTCACCAAAATTCATGTACCATAAAAAGCAACACCTGAAACAACACATTGAATCCAGGAATGTTGGACTGGAAAACATGATATAGAATAGCCATTTCCAGTTGGAGGTATGTCCTCAAAAGGACAAATTAACATTTTGAGAGGAAGGTGGGCCTTTTTCAAGCCCTGCCAAAAAAATTTTACACAGGCTCCTCTGCATGCTTTAAGAACCACTTAAATGAAAAACACTTCTACTTTTAAGTGTTACGTTGTACACATAAATAGGTATGCAGAAAAAAAAAACGGATGCAAACAATTATCAGAATGTACTTTGTTCTAGTGCTAAGCAGCTAAAGGGATTGGCCTTCATAATACATTTATGTGCAAAATATGAAAGCTTTGGAACTTTCAGTCCAGTTAGGGCTTATATTTCCCTTGGATGACGCTCAGATCACTGTACAGTTTTTGGCACAAAGTATTCACTTAATAAATACAAACATAAGTGAAAACAGAAAACTCCACGACCTAACCATCCATCTATTAACCCCCTAAAAAATTTAAGTATAAATTATCCAAGTAAATATGAACTCCTCCTCCTATATTGTTCACAAAATTAAAAAAGGAATAGTCTACAATTGCTACCTCCACTTCTTCAATCCTTGGTAATCTTTTTTTCTCTTACTCCTCCATTAAAACTTCTCTCACAAAGGTAACAAATAACTTGCTAATTTAAAAATCCATGCAAAATTCCATGAATACTTTTAGATTATTCCTCTACATTTAATACAATTAACCCACTATGCCTCCATCTTAACTCCCCTTTGCCGTTAGATTCTGTACTCTATTCTCATCTGCTTCCCATTTGCATTTGTGACACACCAATGGACAAAAAGACCAAAATCCTTGCCCTTGTATAGTTGTCATTCTAATAACCAAAAGAGACAACAAACATAATAAGGGAGTAAATTTTAAGTCATGAGGTGATATGAGGGAAAAACCAGAGCAAAAGAGAAAAGGGAAAGGAGGAGGGAATTTTAAATAGGGTGGTCAGAGTAGGCTAAATAAAGAGACATCTCAACAAAGATTTCCAAGTAAAGGAATTAGCCATGCAGATACTTGGGGGGGGGGGGGGGGGGAGGCAGCAATGAGGACAAGCCCTGTAGGTAAAAGAGACAATTAAAGGGTACATAACACTAAAGGCTTTGGTGTTTAAATGAAAAAGAGGAACCACTGAAGCGCTTTGAATGAAGTCATGGTCTAACATATGTAACAGAATCAACCTGGCTGTTACGTTTACAATATACTGCTGGGACTTCCAGATCTGCCCATGGTTCTGTAAGAAACTAAATCTGCCACAAGAAAATAACTATAAAGGCTGGAAGAAATAACTAACTTTCTGAAAGCACCAGAGATAACTAACATGGGCAGGACTTAAAGGGGCCAAAATCCTGGAGAGAAGAGAAGGACACAAAGTGAGTTCTTATTCACACCAGTTTTTTCCCTGAGTATATTTCCCAAACTGCTATTTGGGAGACTAGAATCCAGTAAGAAATGACAGTTTTAACAGACTGAGGAGACAAATGTTGAAGTTCGTACCTAATAAAGGGACTGGAACTTGAAGAGCAGAATCCCAGAGGAAAGAACCAGTGAAAAGGTACAAAAATCTCTTAAGGTACTTAGCTATATTTTCACAGGGCAAGATTCCAGGAAATCCAGCAAAAAACAGCAGTTCGGAGGTTAAATACCTGCGTATGGATTCAGCAACTACAAGAGGCTATGAAGAGAAGCTGAATTCAAGCCTCTCCCAAGTACAAAGACCTTGGTAAACATCCCAGCATTTCAATTAAGATCACAGAAGGGCCACAAGAGAAGAGCTAAGGATAACCTTAGTAGTATAAGAAAATTGTGGGGCATCCCAACCGAGTGGAGGCTGGAGGTGTGGGTAGAGAAAGAATTCACCCAAGGCAGAACAAAGGAGATAGAAGTTTAATGAATACATTGCCAGAGAGCAGCAAGCAGGACAGACAGCACAGAAGAGACTGTCTGCCACAAAGTGCTGGTGAGATGTCAAATTATAGGCCAGAGTGAGGAGGTATGGGAAAGAATCGAATTTTCCCTATTTTGGTAACTGTGCCTGGTTGTAAGTAATCCACTGGTTATTTAGGGTCTATTGGTTATTTATGCTATTTCAAGGTGGGTCACTTAATGAGCTAACATGCAGCTCAGTGGTCACTACGGACCTTTACCTTGCTCCATTGATCAAGTCTGTTGCCTACAAGCAGCCACTACAAAAAAGTGAAATAGACAAGACCTTAAAAAGCTTAAAACTGATCTTACACAATATCAAAGTGATAGTACTCTATCTGCCTGTCACCCTCTTTGGATGAAGATATCATCTAGAACTTCATCTGTGTTTTTATTCTAAATATCAAGTATATCACTCAAAATTTATGAGACATGCTAAAAACAGGAACAAATGACAAAAAAAATTTTTTTTAAGAAAACAGAATACAAAACAGATCTGTGGGTAATTCCAATACTATAGTTATCAGATAGACAAAATAACTACAATTAACACAGTCAGGAAAATACAGGAAAAAAATGGACAAAATAGATGGAATGTAGAGAATGTCAATAGTAGAATCTATAAAAGATAATCAGATGGACATTCAGATTTGAAAAATACAATATATGAAATTAAGAACTCACTAGGCTGGTTTAACAGCAGACTATTAATACAGAAGACTGGATTATTGAACTTGAAGGCAGCTCAAGAGAAAAACATACATTTAAAGCACTAAGAACTCTTAAAAGAATAAAAACCATAGAACAGACCATCAGAGACATGTGGGACATAGTCAAAATATCCAACGTACCTCTTAAGAGTCACCAAAAAGATGGGGCACCTGGGTGGTTCAGTCAGCTGAGCGACTGACTTCGGCTCAGGTCATGACCTCACGGTTTGAGTTTGAGCCCCATGTAGGGCTCTGTGCTGACAGCTCAGAGCCTGGAGCCTGCTTCTGACTCTGTGTCTCCCTTTCTCTCTGTCCCTCCCCGACTCATGCTCTGTCTCTCTCTGTCTCAGAAATAAATAAACATTAAAAAAAAAAGAAGAGTCACCAAAAAGAGAAAGAGAGAGAAAGGAACAAAAGCAATATTTCAAGTGACAGTGGCTAAGAAGTTTTGCAAACTGATGAAAGACATAAACCCACATATTTAAAAACCTGATGAAACAGAAAATTAACATAAAACTACACTAAACATAGCATTGTCAAGCTGATGAAAATCAAAGACATTGAGAAAAATCTTAAAAGTATGCAGAGAAAAAAGACATTTCCTTAAGGAAAAGGACAGCATATCCTTTCAGTAAAGGACCAAATGATAAACTTTTTCTTAATGTGTTTTTTTTAAGAGCTTGTTTTATGTATGTACGTTATGTATGTATGTATGTATGTATTTAGAGAGGTTACAGTTGAAAGACAGCAGCATGGGGGTTGGGGGGCAAAGGGAGAGAAAAAGAATCTTAAGCAGGCTCCACACCCAGAGTGAGCCCAACAGGCTCACAGTAAGATTATGACCTGAGCCCAAATAGAGAGTCAGATCTTTAATGGACTAAGTCACCAGGTGCCCCTTTTTCTTTTTAAGTAAATTCTACACCACACGTGGGGCTCAAACTCACAACCCCAAGATCAAGAGTTGCATACTCTACCAAATGATTCAGGCAGGAACCCCCAGACAATAAATATTTTAAGCATTACAGGCCACACCATCTCTACCATTCTACCATTATACAGTAAAAGCAGTTATAGACAATACATACATAAATGGGCATGGCTAGGTTCTCACAAAACTTTATTTTTTATTAACAGGCAGAAATAGTGTGCCTGTTTATACGTGTATGCATATATATGTATATATACATGTTATATATGGCATTATAACCCCTGCCTTAAAAGGACCAACAATAATACCAATAGCCAGCTTTTCAACAGACATTATAGAGGGCAGAACACAATGGAATAACATCTTTAAAGGGGTGAAAGGGGAAAAAAAAAAGGCCAAAATACAATTCTATACCCACTGAAAATATCTTTCAAAACTGAAGATGAAATAAAGTGGTTTTCAAACAAATAAAAGCTGAGGATCTGCTACCAGAACATAAAAGGGCATCATTTCAAAAGGAAGACAAATCTAAATTTATACCCAATTTATATGTATTCTAAATTTATAGTTTCCATCTATAAAGCAAAAGCTGACAGAATAGAAGAAAAATACATATCCACACTCATGACTGGCAATTTTAACACACCTCTCAGTAAGTGACAGGACAGACAAAAACTTTACTAAAGATGTCAAAAACCTAAACACCACAACCAACTTAGCCTGACAGGAACAGAACACTATAGAGAATAACTGCAGAATAAGCATTCTTTTCAAGCGCATATAGAATATTTACTAAAATAGACTATATGCTGGATATCAACAAATTTTTAGAAGTCTACAATCATACCGAGTATGTGGTACAGAGTAACAAGAATTCAATAACAGAAAAATAACTAGAAAAGGTCCAGATGTTTGGAAAAAATAAGAAACACACTTTGACCTACAGGCCAAAGAAAATGAAATCATTAGGTAAATTAGAAAAAAATTCAAGTGAGTAATGATACTGCAACATTTAACAATTCATGAGATGCAGCTAAAGTAGTATTTAGAAGTAAACATACATTTCTGAATGCAACATAAAAGAAGAAAGATTACAAATCAAAATCTAAGTTTCCAGAGTGCCTGCGTGGCTCAGTGTGTTAAGCATCTGACTCTTGATTTCAGCTCAGATCATGATCTCACCATTAGTGAGACCAGCCCTGTCAGGCTCCGTGCTGGGCATGGAGTCTGCTGGGAATTCTCTCTCTCTCTCTCTCTCTCTCTCTCTCTCTCTCTCTCTCTCTCTTCCCCTGAACCTGTGCTTACTTGCTCTAACAATTAACTAAATAATTAAAAATAAATAAAAAAATGTAAGTTTCTTTCTCAATAAGAAAAAGTATAGCAAACTAAACTCAAAGAACAAATAAGAAAATAAAGGATAAGAGAAGAATTCAACATAATAGAAAGTAAACTACAACAGAGAAAAATCAACAAAAAACTTAAAGTTAGTATCTATTTCAAATAGGTTGTATGAAAGCTTCAAGAGATCATTGTGAAGCACCCATCACTGGGCCTCACAAGATCATTTATTCAATATCCACATGTGCCAGGAATAGTTCAAAATACTGGGAACCCTGACCTCTTGGGACTTACATTTTAAGTGAGAATGCAGCGTGGGTGGGAGTAAGGGGAATGACAGAAATGACAGAAGAAGGAAAGAAGAAGGAATGAGGGAAGAAGGAAGGAAAACAAAGAAAGACCAGAGTAGTACTGAAAAAATTAAAATAGGGTACTGTAATAAAGTAAGACTGGGTGATCACAAAAGAGTTCCATGGGTAAGTCATGATTTAAGCTGAGGTCTCAAATGATGAGAAGGAGCTAACCAGAGGAATTCTGCAAAGATAATATGGCAGGAATGAACTTGACATATGAGGACTCAATATAAGGTCTATAAAGGATCTATAAATGAAGGCTATGGTTTTTTTCTCAAGCACTAAACTCCCCACAGACCCACAAAAGGTATACAATACATGTTAGTTCAAAGGATAAATGAATATAGGCCGTATACTAAACATGTTTCTTAGAGGGAAACAGAAAAAACTCCAAACTTTCACGGGAATCTCAAAACAGTCCATGACCCTAATAAAGGTTAAAAACTACGATTACATCTTCCAAGTAAACATCCCATGCCTAGGGGCACCTGGGTATCTCAGTGGGCTAAGCATCTGACTTCGGCTCAGGTCATGATCTTGCAGTTTGTGGGTTCGAGCCCCACATCAGGCTCTGTGCTGACAGCTGACAGCCTAGAGTCTGCTTTGCATTCTGTGTCTCGCTCTCTCTCTGCCCCTCCCCAGCTCATGCTCTGTCTCTCTCAAAAATAAATAAACCTTAAAAAAATTTTTTAAACATCCCATGCATGTAAGTTTTAAAAACCATGACACCATACATTTACCACCATGTTTGCCAAACTTTTTATCAATGTCCTCAGCTACTTGTTTTCTTAGCAGGCAGCAAAAAGCAAGTTCTCCTTTTCCTCAGGATATTAGGAATGTCTTCATGCAGAAGGATGAAACTAGACCACTTTCTCACACCATTCACAAAAATAAACTCAAAATGGATAAAGGACCTGAATGTGAGACAGGAAACCATCAAAACCCTAGAGGAGAAAGCAGGAAAAGACCTCTCTGACCTCAGCCGTAGCAATCTCTTACTTGACACATCCCCAAAGGCAAGGGAATTAAAAGCAAAAGTGAATTACTGGGACCTTATGAAGATAAAAAGCTTCAGCACTGCAAAGGAAACAATCAAAAACAGTAAAAGGCAACCAACGGAAGGGGAAAAGATATTTGCAAATGACATATCAGACAAAGGGCTGGTATCCAAAATCTATGGACTCACCAAAACTCCACACCCGAAAAACAAATAACCCAGTGAAGAAATGGGCAGAAAACATGAATAGACACTTCTCTAAAGAAGATATCTAAATGGCCAACAGGCACATGAAAAGATGCTCAATGTCACTCTTCATCAGGGAAATACAAATCAAAACCACATTCAGATATCACCTCACGCCAGTCAGAGTGGCTAAAATGAACAAATCAGGAGACTATAGATGCTGGCGAGGGTGTGGAGAAATAGGAACCCTCTTGCACTGTTGGTGGGAATGCAAACTGGGACAGCCGCTCTGGAAAACAGTATGGAGGTTCCCCCAAAAACTAAAAACAGATCTACCCTATGACCCAGCAGTAGCACTGCTAGGAATTTACCCAAGGGATACAGGAGTGCTGATGCATAGGGGCACTTGTACCCCAATGTTTATGGCAGCACTTTCAACAATAGCCAAATTATGGAGAGAGCCTAAATATCCATCAACTGATGAATGGATAAAGAAGTTGTGGTTTCTATATACAGTGGAATACTATGTAGCAATGAGAAAGAATGAAGTATGGCCTTTTGTAGCAACGTGGATGGAACTGGAGAGTGTGATGCTAAGTGAAATAAGTCATACAGAGAAAGACAGATACCCTATGTTTTCACTCTTACGTGGATCCTGAGAAACTTAACAGAATACCATGGGGGAGGGAAAGAAAAAAAAAAAGAGACGGAGGGAGCCAAAACATAAGAGACTCTTAAAAACAGAACAAAATGAGGGTTGATGGGGGTGGGAGGGAGAGGTGGGTGGGTGATGGGTACTGAGGAGGGCACCTGTAGGGATGAGCACTGGGTGTTGTATGGAAATCAATTTGACAATAAATTTCATATTAAAAAAATAAGAATAATAATAAAAAAATAAAAATAAATAAAAAATAAAATGTGAGGACTCATCCTTAAAGTTTTAAAATCTCGGGGCGCCTGGGTGGCGCAGTCGGTTAAGGGTCCGACTTCAGCCAGGTCACGATCTCACGGTCCGTGAGTTCGAGCCCCGCGTCAGGCTCTGGGCTGATGGCTCAGAGCCTGGAGCCTGTTTCCGATTCTGTGTCTCCCTCTCTCTCTGCCCCTCCCCCGTTCATGCTCTGTCTCTCTCTGTCCCAAAAATAAATAAACGTTGAAAAAAAAAAAAAATTTAAAGTTTTAAAATCTCAAGGGAACCTGAATGGCTCAGTTAGTTAAGCGTCTGACTCTTAGTTTGGGCTCAGGCCATGATTTCGGGTTTTGTGAGTTTGAGCCCCGCAATCAGGCTCTGCACTGGCATCAAAGAGCCAGATTAGGACTCTCTCACTCTCTCTCTCTCTCTCTCTCTCCCCCACCAGTGCTATCTCTGTCCCTCTCAAAATAAATAAAAATTTTTAAAAAACAAAAATAAGAAAATCTCACAGAGCATTGAGCTAGTTGAGTTTATATGTGCTGAGACAAAAAAATCGGTTGGCACTGGGAAAAGTTCTGTTTCACTGTAAACCAAAAATGCCACTTTCTATAAAAGACTGGGGTGGGGGGAAGATTGGGGGAGTCTCAGAAGTGAGAAAAGAAAAAATAAACACAGAAGGTTTTAAAACTTTTACACTTAAAAACATGCCATAAACTAAGTCCAAAAAATGAGTAATTTTCTTAAAATATGAAGAACCCTTAACTAATCAGTAAGAGTTGATCCAACAGGGAAATGGATAAAAGACATTTAAAAGTATTTACTGAAAGAATAAACCAATAAATATGAGGAAAAAGACTCACTGCACTCACAATTATGAAGACTCCGTGTAACAACATTTTGCTCCTATAAGATTGGCAAATATTATGAAATTGGATGGTACCCAGTATTGGCAAAAGTGCAAGGGAAACAGACTTTACTGTTGGTGGAGGGATAAAACTGGTGCAACCCATCTGGAAGGTAATTCAGCAATATCTATCATAATTTAAAATGTGGTAACCTTTGACCTACAACTCTATTTCTATGTATTTTTGCTACAAATAGATAAATCCTCATACTTATGCAAAAAATTCTGTTACAGTATTGCTTATACTCAATAAAAAGTGAAATCAATCAAATGCGCTTCAAAATAACTAATTAAATAAAAAGGAATACTAGGAAATACTACACAGTGGTTAAAAACTCTGAAATAGTCTCAGATGCTAATATGGAAAGGCCTCCAAGATGTATTAAAGGAAAAGCAAGATACATTAGAGAACAGTATATATATTATCATTTGGCTTAAAAAATTTTTCTGGAAGAATACCTAAGAACTTTTTCATTGTGGTTATCTCTGGGGGTATAGGAATGAGAGCTATGTATTTTCTACATTACTGACTACCTTGCCATTAACATGCCTTGCATTTATAACATAATTCATTTTAGCTACCTGATAATGGTATTGTTTTCTAGAACCTATAACACCATCTTATTTTAGTATCACAAACTCTCTGTGAAGCATGTGTGGCTTTATTATTCCCATTTGATAAATAAACTGAAGCTCAAAAATGTAAGGACAACATACAAGCAGAAAATTATACACACATAAGAAATTCTAAACTCACACAACTTTTTTTTTTTAATTTTTTTTTTTAACGTTTTATTTATTTTTGGGACAGAGAGAGACAGAGCATGAACGGGGGAGGGGCAGAGAGAGAGGGAGACACAGAATCGGAAACAGGCTCCAGGCTCTGAGCCATCAGCCCAGAGCCTGACGCGGGGCTCGAACTCACGGACCGCGAGATCGTGACCTGGCTGAAGTCGGACGCTTAACCGACTGCACCACCCAGGCGCCCCAAATTCACACAACTTTTAACTGTACTACCACAGAACCAGGAAATGGCAAAGCAAGCAATTAATCTTGAGTCTTGTTTTGAAATTCAACATTCTTCCCTTTTACCACCACACTGCTGTCAACTTGTTATAATTCAAGAATTATGAAGTAATATCCTATACATATAAAATCCATAACCTATAATACCATAGTACTTCCTCTCTGATCTACAATCTACCACAAGAAAATTGTATATTTTCTCTCTTAAAATTCACAATTTTTATGAAAAGAAAACTGACCATGGAACCATAATAAACACTCATTCTAACTATTCTCACTAGAAGTCTAAAACATCTGTGATACACTTCCGTATAAGTCAAAATAAATTTTATTTTCACTGACATTACTTTGACTGTATTTGGTTAACTTTATTTCATGTAGATTCATCAGCTCAAAATTAATTAGTATTACAGAATAGCGTATTCCATCCAAACAATTCATCTTTGTTGGCTCTCATGCCTCACTGCTACTGGCATGCCACCACAATAACGGGCATGGTGCCACAGTAACAGATGGGCACAAACACAGATATGCCAAAGAGTCTGTATGTGCATCAAGTTTGGGTATTAGTATTAGATTTTCCTCCAAGAAATTCATAAACTATAGTAGAATAAATATAAGTGTTCTAAAACTGTGTTAATAAGATATGCCAACTCAAAGCTAGATTAATTTTTAAATTCTTAAACAAAAAAAAAAAAAAAAACCCACACACACAATTTTCCAAGGCCACAGAAGGCAAGTTTTCCATCTGATGAGCTTGGATCAGCCTTCTGTGTAGGGAATTGAGGAAACCAATATGCAATCTCTACCTTAGATAAGCTTTGTCCCTGAAGCACTTAAAAATCTGAGTAAAAAATTCAGTTTTTAAAAGTCACATGGCAGAGTTACAAGATGTAAAAGTTGCAGAGATCTATTATATGATAGTGTGAATACACTTAACACTACTAAACTGTACACTTAAAAGTGGTTCAGGGGCGCCTGGGTGGCTCAGTCAGTTGAATGTCTGACTTCAGCTCAGGTTGTGATCTCACGGTTCGTGAGTTCGAGCCCCGCGTTGGGCTCTGTGCTGACAGCTCAGAGCCTGGAGCCTGTTTCGGATTCTGTGTCTCCCTCTCTCTCTGCCCCTGCCTCTCTGCTCTGTCTCTCTCTCTGCCTCTCAAAAATAATAAAAGAAATGTAAAAAAAAAAAAAAAAAAAAGTGGTTCAGATGACAGGGCGCCTGGGTGGCTCAGTTGGTTAAGTGGCCAACTTCAGCTCAGGTCATGATCTCACAGTCTGTGGGTTTGAGCACTGTATCAGACTCTGTGCTGACAGCTGAGAGCCTGGAGCTGCTTCAGACTCTGTCTCCCTCTCTCTCTCTGCCCCTCCCCCGCTCACGCGCTCGCTTTCTTTCTCTTTCTCTCTCTCAAAAATGAATAAACATTAAAAAAATTTTTTTAAGTGGTTAAGATATAAATTTAATGTTATATAATTTTTACAATTTTTTTTAAAAATCATGTTTCCTGATGAAGGCCATGTAAGCCTTGAAACAAAAAAAAAAAAGGGGCACCTGAGTGGCTCAGTCGGTTAAGTATCTGACTTGCACTCAGGTCATGATCTCGCTGTCTGTGAGTTCGAGCCGTGCATCCAGCTCTATGTTGACAGCTCAGAACCTGGAGCCTGCTTCAGATTCTGTGCCTCCAGGTCTCTCTCTCTCTCTCTCTCCCTCTCTCTCTCTCTCTCTCTCTCTCTCTCTCTCTCTCCCCCTCTCTGCCCCTCCCCTGCTTGTGCTCTGTTTCTCTCTCTTAAAAGTAAACATTAAAAAAAAACAACAAAAAAAAAAAGGTCCTACAAATTCCTATTTGACAGGAATAGAATCTAAAACTGCAAATCACCGAAATTAACATGATTAAATTTTGCCATCTTTTGAAGAGACTGTCATCTATAACTGTCATTTTCAAAAAATTAACTTATTTCCACGTTACGTTAAAAATTTTTGAAATATAAAACATACTACTGACCAAATTAAATTGAATATTTTTATAATTTTTTACTACATTAATGAAGTTTTAAAATACTAAGAATGCTAAAGAAAGTAAGAAAAAATCATTTGTGGTCATTATCATCCAAAATCATTTATTAAGAAATGTACAAGTTACCAATATATACAACACTGTGCGTGTGTGTGTGTGTATAAACAAAAACTATCTCTGACTTCCAAGTGAGTAACCACATTTTCTCTTTAAAGAACTGTTCAAGTATCTAATCACCTTGAGAAAACCAATCTGTTATTTTCTAATTGTTGATATCATTAGATAACCAGAAACTATAAGAACTATGTGTTTTTAAATTTATTTACTTTTAATTATCCCTAGCATTTCTACAACATGTACTATTAAATAAGAGTCATCTATTTTGATTTTATTAAAGTACATAAAGTGTTTGTAAAAATTCTTATTACTGCTCCCAAAGGTTCTGAGTTCATATATTCAGAAGTGTCCCATACTTCTGGATTTCTAGAACTAGGTAAAATTTCAACAAAAATTTTCAGCATGCCAAATAAAAATATAACAAAAATTACTCTGTTGTCACTATTATTTTATAAATGAATGTAGGAAGGGTACTTGCATTCCTTTGATTACTAGTGTAGCCATTTATATTCCTTTAGTAATCTAACTGTTCACACTATTTGGTGCTAACGTTCTTTAGGGGCTATGTTTTCCTTTTTTTCTCATTCCCAAATATTTTGGGGCCAATGTTACATTAACCTTTCCAATAACCACAAACATATCTCAAGAGCAGATTTTTGACAGAATTTGATTCAATCTCATGAAAAGTGCATTTAGTCATAGACAAAATAAATGTATTGCTCTCATGCCATCAAAACATTCTCAAACACCTATCAACAGTTTAATTCAACATCACCAATGAAAATGTCCTTTCGCCTCCCCAAATGTCCTCTCAAGCCTTCCTCATTTCAGTCAACAGTCCCCAAATTCTTCTAGTTAAAACCTGAACCTCGTGATTCCTTCCTCCCCTCGACCAAACCCTGTGAGTAAGACCTATAAATTCCCCCTTTCGCAATGTGCTCACAATTTACTTCCTCTTCAAACCCACTTACACCAACAAATTCCAAACTATTATCAAATTACTCTTAGACATTTCTAACCATCTCCATTTTGGTCCCTCTGTCCCCAGTTTCTTTTCTCCAATCTATTCTCCACACAATTCCAGATTAATCTTCCCAAAACACCACTGCAGTAATCACTTGTAATCCTCAACTCCTATTCTTAGAAAGGAAGTGAAATTCCAATTTTCTTCATACTCTAGCAACTACTTCTCAAATCTCATTTTCCACTGCTCCTTTCCAGGAACTCGGCTCTTTATCCACACTGGTTCACTCACTGTTGCCAGAAAAAAAAGGCACAATATTTTACCTTTGTTCTTGGCATATATCCTCCTAAGAATACTCTTCATCCTCTTCATCTTTAAACTCAGGGCTGTGAATTAGAGCCCGACATTGGGTGTGGAAATTAAGTTAAAAATAAAATATAAAAAAAAAAAAAAAAAGAACACTCTTCATCATTCCTTCCTTGTGTATATGCCCAAATCAAAGTGCTCTCCAGCAGCTCCAGCCTTCACTGATCATTGTCCCCTTTAATATCCTGTAGCACCCCTTATTCCATTTGACACTAGCAAGTACTAACTTTTTTTCTTAGTGTTAGCATTCTGAAACCTCAACTAGACATTTTCTAAGGCCCTCTTAGCTCTGGTTTTATGAAATGTGTGACTGTAGTATTTTCATCAATAAAATTTAACATATTAAAGCATCAGTTTAAATGAGAACACTGTTATGCAAATAAGTTATTTGCCACATGTTGTAATGATCCTGTTTTGAATTTGTTTCAATATCACTATTTGAAACATGTCAATACATAAGGGGAAGGAAAAGAGTATAAACGAGTCAATACATTTTTAAAGTAGATTTTATGATTTAGCATACATTGCATCTTAATGTAAGTCACTAATAAAACTGTGTCCTTGGCGGGGGGGGGGGGGTGGGGAGAGGAGGGGAAACATAAAAAATGTTTTGCAAACTGATACCTGGATACATGACCAACAGAAAACTGTTTTCAAAGAACAAAGGTACAAGTTCCAAAGTTCCAAAACCAAGGAAGTATGAGGGAATAGCACCCATGAACTCAGATAACATGGGAACTATTTCTCTATTTTGAAAACAAAGATACCCTATAGACAATTACACATATTGGACCATTAGAGAACTTAGAAAAACAGAGAAATAGGGGCACCTGGATGGCTCAGTCAGTTGGACATCCAACTTGAGCTCAGGTCATGATCTCACAGTTTATGAGTTTGAGCTCCCCATCAGGCTCTGCGCTGGGAGTTCAGAGCCTGCTTGGGATTCTCTTTCCTCTCTTTCTCTCTCTCTCTGCCCCTCCCCCACTTGTGCACACTCTCTCTCTCTCTCTCTTGCTCTCTCTCTCTCAAAATAAATAAACTTTAAAAAAAATGAAGCAATAGTACAAGAATGTAGGCATGGAGTCCTGTAAAAATTGAAGATGGGATCCAAAACAAGTGAAAGTACGAGTATAGGGATAAGAAAGTAAGAGGATACAAAATTAGATGGGGTGAAAAGGCCATCCATACCCATGGAACACAAGGGTCTTATATGCATTTAGTGCCAATAATCAAGCCAAAAGAGGCCTGGGTTAAGGAGGACCTGGAGATCTCTGCAGCGTGGGGTGTAAGGAAGGAAAAAACGAGGCTCAAAGTCTAGAGACAATGAGTGGTTTTGAACAGAAAGAATTTAGACTTGATTGTCACCAAGGTTTAGCAGGCAGGACAGAAGACGGGACTAGTATGTTACTATGAAGACTGGGAGACTTATGAAATCTTGAGGTATATGGGGTGGATGCCAGAAAGCCATAGAAAATAAAAGTAATATAAAAATAGAAGGCGTTACTACTGTTATTATTACTATTATAATGCTGGTTTGTGTCTCCTAACTCAAGAACAGAGGCTAAACAGTGAAGCCACTCAATAAATGTTTGGCAATTATGGTGATGGTGGTATGGAATAGAAGCATGAATGACAAAAGTAACTGTTAACTCTCCCACAATTACCTAGATGTATTTACTTATGTATTGCCCTGGTCCCCAACTTGAATTTAAGGGGGATAGTCAATTATTCATAATATGGAGCAACACTTTAAAATTTTATATGGGGATAGGAATGCAAGCTGGTGCAGCCACTCTGGAAAACAGTATGGAGGTTCCTCAAAAAACTAAAAATAGAACTACCCTACGACCCAGCAATTGCACTACTAGGCATTTATCCAAGGCACTCCGGTGTGCTGTTTCGAAGGGACACATGCACCCCCATGTTTATAGCAGCACTACCAACAATAGCCAAAGTATGGAAAGAGCCCAAATGTCCATCGATGGATGAATGGATAAAGAAGATGTGGTATATATATACAATGGAGTATTACTCGGCAATCAAAAAGAATGAAATCTTGCCATTTGTAACTACGTGGATGGAACTGGAGGGTATTATGCTAAGTGAAATTAGAGAAAGACAAACATCATATTACTTCACTCATATGAGGACTTTAAGAGACAAAACAGATGAACATAAGGGAAGGGAAACAAAATATAAAGAATATAAAAACAGGGAGGGGGACAAAACAGAAGAGACTCATAAATATGGAGAACAAACTGAGGTCTACGGGAGGGATTGTGGGAGGGGGGATGGGCTAAATGGGTAAGGGGCACTAAGGAATCTACTCCTGAAATCATTGTTGTACTATATGCTAACTAATTTGGATGTAAATTTAAAAAAAATAAAAAAACAAGTTAAAAAAACTGTCTATGGGGAAAGGAAAAATAAAGAAATTAAAATAAAAGAGTAAGGCTCAAGTCAAAATGCATGGCACAAAGCTCCATATACCTGCTAGTTATACATCACAAATTGTGTTCTAAGTTTTCTAACAGTCATTGTATAAAGGAAACAATGATATGCACTGATGATAAAAAATAATAAATTCTTTCTGATACTAAACTCAATACATCCATGGGAAAAAAAAAAATCTTCAACCACTGAGTTTACCTACTCCTTTTATTGTTGCTGTTAACATTTGCCAATCCTCTACACAATTAAGACATTTTAGCCACGAGGGATTATTCAGAGTGATTTTAACAACCACTTGGAAGCCCATCCAGTGTCCTTCTTTTAGGAATTTCTAAATTCCTTAGCCTAGTCTTCTTTACTGATCTCAGCTCCAGACAACTTTCAGCCATTAACTGACAGTCAAACCATAAATCACACCCAAACCTTGTGAATACCTGAAAGTACTCAATCTCTGAAATAGTGAATTAATAAAGCTCTCTGATGATTATCCTATCCTTCTAGGACTCTCACTCAGGTATTCGCACAACACCTATACCTTTAACTCCTTAGACACTTTGGTTCCCTGACCTTCTGTTTTTGTCTTCCTATCAGCCCCCTACTACCCTTTGCTTCTTTCCCACTCCAATTTAGATACCATCTTTAATTACTTCCACATCTTTTTTTTACCGATATCCTAAATTTCCTTGCTGAACTGTCATTCATAGCACCCACCAAGCAAAACTCGATCCCACTACATGAATTGACCATTTTCTTCACATTTATGCAAGGACTGCTGAGAGCTGCTGGAGAATAAGATCAGAGTGTTGACAATATAAATGAATGGTATCTAACCTCCACTAGGCAAGCCCTCAATATCATCCAGCAAGCCTTCCCGGTTTTCTGTCAGGACAACAGGCCTTAACCTATTGTCTACAGCAGCTACTTCAGACTTCTCGAACTTTTATCCCTACCACTTCCTCTCCCACTCTCATCAGATGATCCAACCATTTTTCCCCTCTCGTTAACAAAACGCTATACACTTACCCAGACTGCAAATCCAACCTTTCTTCCTTTTCTCTGTTGTATAGTTCTCTCTCTCGTTTCCGAACACCATTCTCTATTGCCGCCTTCCAGTCAGCATTTAAACATTCTCAACTCTTCCACCCTTAAAATAATAGCTCCTTAGATTCCATGTGTCCCTGCAATTCCATCCTCTCTCCCCCCCCTGAAAGCCAAAGATCTTCAGGGAAGTGTATTCCTTTCCTCACTTCTCACCCTTTTGTCAATCCACTGCAACCTGATTTCCCCTAACACTGCTGTTAGTACCACCACCAAGGTCACCAACAAGTGCCTTATCACTAAATCCAAGAAATATTTTCTCTGACTTCGTTTTACTGGACTAATCACCACAGCAGCTCACACTGCTGACCACTTACATCCTTCCTGAACACTCTCTTTCTTTGATTTCTGTTATAGCAAAACATACATAAGTTCCTTTTCTATCAGGAAAAATGAGAAATCAGCTCCTTCTGTAAGAATAGACGATTTAAAAGTAACAGAATATCTATCCACAAGACTGGAGGTTAAATAAAAAGTTTAAAACAAATACGTTTTTACTCCCTTATAACAATCTATAGTCATTATTCCCAAATCCTTGATATCCACACAGAATTCACCTAGTGTTTATTAACTTCACTTGCTTTTATGTGGCACAAATCAAAGATATTTTATGTAATTTAGTAGTTTTAAATGCTTGTGGATTAGAATTCAAAAAACAATAGTGTGAAGTTTAACAATAATTTGAAATTTAAAATATAAAGCAGTGGTTAATATGAAAACTAATAATGATTCTAAAATTTTAAGTTGAAAAAGTACACTGTATCAAAAACAAAACTTTAAGAAGTTTGGATGACCTTAATGGTGTTAAAAGAGTAACGGTAATTATGTGCTTGTTATGTGTCAGACGCTGCTGACTGTTTACATGTGTTAAATCTTTTAGTCCTCACAATAATTTAGAGAGTGTAGGTACGATTATCCTCATCTCCATCTTACAGATAAGGGAACCGAGGGCACAGAGTGGTAAACTAACCTGCCCAAATACCACTTATTAACACTATGACAAGTTTTCATACCAAGACAGAGAAACTGCAGGGTAGATGCCCTTAAGCATTGTGCCATACTGCCTCAACAAACCATAATGGACAATTTATCTGCCATATTCCTCCTACAGAGGTGGCTTTCACTCTTTTCCCATACCTTAAACACAATGCAAAAGCTCTGTCTGTATAATCAGCTTTGAGGGTTTCCCCAAACTTCATTCTCTCTTTTTGGTCTTCTAGAGGGGCTTCAATTGCCCCATTTCTTTCAACGTTGAATTTACTAAGATTCCTCCTTGGCCTTCCCTTTACATACCACACACCTTCCCTTCAATGGCTTCCAAAATCATCTACTGATTGTTGATTCCCAAATCTATTCTAGCCTAGGTATCTCTACTGAACGCCACATCCATGTATCTAACTGCTTAATGGATGCCTAACTATTACCTTAAACTCAACAGGTCCACACTGGAACTCAACACTTTCCCTCCTCACTCCAAGACTGCTCTATCTTCTGTGTTTTTAATACCATTTACATCGCTGACCAATCCAAACACCCAGTGGAGGCAGAGTGACCTTCCTAAAATGCAAATATCACTCTGTTGCTCCTCCACTTAAAAATCCTTTGGAGCCCCTTACTGTGCAAACCACCAGGACAAAGTCCAAATTCCTGAGCATGTATGTGAGACCCTTCATAATATGGACGCTGATTACCTATCAATCATCTTTTACCAGTTTCACCTCATTTCCACTCCAACTGTGCTCCAGTCACACAGAACTCTTTCCGGTACCCTATATAAGCCCTAAATCCTTGCCTCTAAACCAGCAGTGTCCAACAGAATATCCTATGATAATGGAAATGTTCTTTATCTGCACTATTGAATATAGTAACTGCTAGTGATGTGGCTACTGTGACTCAGAAACTGCATTTTTAAATTTTAATTAAATATTTACATTTGGCTAGTGGCTACCGTATTCAACAGCACAGCTGTAAACACATGTATATACTATTCCCTCAACCTAATATACACAGGTGTGTGTGGAAAGCCCTGGTCATTGCCACCATCTAACATCATCAGTATTGATTCTTTTGTTAGATAATTCCCTTTATTTCTGTGATTAATAATTAATAAGGTCCCACTCTACACAAGACACTATTTAAAACCTGAAGTGAAACTAGCTATATAATTTCACTTGTAAACTGCAGCTGTTCATTTTTCTAAAAGTTACTGCTTCTTTCAAGATAGTGGCTTAATGACAATTTGTCTTAAAAGGACTAGCCTTTAAGAAATGAACAGACTCCATGTATTAGTAAATGAAAAAAAAAATCATAATGCTATATTACACTACAAAAGCATACACCTTTGCTTTTAAAATACAGAGCATGCATATATGCAAAAGAAAAAGGACAAGGAAGATCTGTAATATGTTAATTGATTCTCTTTGGGTGTTGAAATTAGGGGTGTTGTTTTTTAGCTAACTTGCAATTGCCAAATTTTCTATAAGGAAAAGAGCTAACAGCCCAGTGATTCTCTCCTCTTTGTTACATCATCAATTTTTCCTCCTGTACATCAGACGGTTCCATGAGAAAACAAGATAAAATAGTTTTTCCCATTTAAAAAAAAAAAAAATCCTTTGTCTTAACATCCCCTTCCAGGTACCATTCCATTTTTCTGCTCCCCTTATACTTTAATACATACTAACAGCGATTCTTCTCCTTTGTCTCTTAAACCCACTCCAGTCAGGTTTTCAGTCCTACCTCTGCATCTGAACTGCTTGTCAACATCACCAAAATCTTCCACACGTACAAACTCACTTGTCAGTAATCATGTTACTTGACCCTATTGGTACCGTTTGACACAACTGCTCCAGGAATGCCCCGGGGCTTAGTACTCTGACCTTTTCTCTTTCTCCTCAGTGCCTCGTCCAATCCATGGTATTTACTACCATCTAGAACCTGATGACTCAATATATATCACTACTCTGAATCCTCCCTTAAGCTCCAGATTCATTCATCCAACTGCCTATTTAATATCTCCACCTGGATGTCTAATAAGCATCTCAAACTTTACATGCTCAAGCTCTTGATTCCCCTCCCCTTTAAAAACTTCCTCTTCACACATCTTGATTTTAGTGGACAGCCAATTGCAAACTTATAGCTACTTAGGAAAAAAACAAAACAAAACAAAACAAAAAAACCTTGTATCCATCCTTGATACCTTTTTCTGTCATACACCCAAATCATCAGCAAAATCTCACTGGCTCTACCTTCCAATTTAACCCTTTCTCTCTATTACCACCAATCTGATTTAGTCATCATCTTCGCTTGACTGGATTACTGCATTAGTCTCCCTGCCAGTCTCCCTGCCTTAAATCTGGAGTCCATTCCTAGTTCAGGAGGCAAAGCGATACATTTAAAAGGTGAGCTGGATCACCTCACTTCTCTGTTCAAAACCCTCCAATAGCTTCCCTTCTCAGTCAGTAAAATCAAAGTTCTTACAATGATTTACATGGCCCTATGCAATCTGGTTCCTTACGTCTGTGACCTCCTCACCTACCGACTTGCCCCCTCCTCTTCACTCACTCTGCTCTAACCATACTGGCCTGTCTGTTGATCCTCACACAGGTCCAAAATTCTCCTACTTCAGGGCCTGGGCAGTTACAATTTCTTCTGACGCAATACTCTCCCCAAGTGTCACCGCTCACTTGCTTCAGGTCTGGGCTCCATTAACAAATTCTCAAGGACATTTTCCTGACCTTGCTATTTCAAACTCCAACCCAATCTCCACCCTAACCGTCTGTTCTCTTTCCCTGCTTTATTTTTTGCCACAGCATTCCTTATCACCAAATGACCAACCATACATTGACCTCTTTGATTGTGTTCCATGAAAGCAGGCATTCTGCCCATTACGTAATCCCCAGCATCAAAAACAGTGCCTAGCATACTGAAGCCATTAATATATGTTAATTCAATAAATTACTTCTGTAATTTTTTTAGTTAGTGAATAAACACTGGACATGAACTAGTAGGTTCCAAGTACCCCACAGACTATAATCTTCTTGATGCGTGAAATATAGATGGCACACAACAGGCACTTAATAGTTACTGATGAACTTCTAAATGCCCATACTGCTCAAAACCTTCCGATTGCTGCTCCTATGATTCAAAGTTAAATCCAAAGCCCCTACACAATCTGGCCCCCTACCTCTTTGCCCTCATAGTACTAATTTCCCCCTCATCCCTCATGACCAAACTCTTAATCGAGGCTTTAACAAATTTTGAGAAAATCCATTCCTAGAGTAAAGCTGGGTAAAGTGTAGCTCAGCCTACTTCCAAAACCCATGATTTTGGAATTGGCATTATTCATGAGTCTCTCCCTTGTCCAGCTGCCATGCCACCGCACTCAGCTGAAAGATTAAGGCACCGGCCTTCTAATTAGGTCAGTTCCTATCGGCAATACAAACAATCATCCCATCAATAGCAGACATTGACTATAAATTGTTCATTTCTGTATACCTATGAACTTTTTCCAGCTGATATGCTAAATAAGTCTTCCCTAAATACACAAACCAATGAACGTTACTTATAATCATATGAAATAAAGGAAAATCATTTCCTTCTTGATTATTCTACTTTGGGTGCTTCACTTTAAATTCTGAATTTGGACTACGGGCAATTTGTTTTTGTCAGTAGTTCATTTATATACACAAATGCAATACTGTCAAATTATTTCGCTATAATACATTTGTCATTCCATGATCATTTGTAACTTTTCATGCAGTAAAAAAAAGAACATTTCAACCAACCATCTGTCTTCTTTTTCTGTTTTGTTTTAATCATTCATTCTAGTAGTGTTGCTCTAAATTCTAAATACTTTTTAGAAATAAGGGACGCCTGGCTGGTTCAGTTGGTAAAATGTGCGACTCTTGGTCTTGGGGTCATGAGTTAGAGCCCCACACTGGGAGAAGAATTTAAGAAAAAACAAACAAGGGGCACTGGGTAGCTCAGTCAGCTAAGCATCCTACTCTAGATTTTGGCACAGGTCATGATTTCACAGTTCACAAATTCGAGCCCCACATCAGGCTCTACACTATGTGTGTAGAGCCTGCTTAGGATTCTCTTTCTCCCTCTGTCTTTGCCCCTCCTATGCTCTCTCTCTCTCTCTCTCTCTCTCTCTCTCTTTCTCTCTCTCTCTCTCAAAAATAAATAAATAAATAAAATTAAAAAAAAAAAACAAAAAAAAAAACAAAACAGGGGTGCCTGAGTGGCTCAGTCAGTTGAGTGTCAAACTTCAGCCCAGGTGATGATCTCACGGTCCGTGAGTTTGAGCCCCACATCAGGCTCTGTGCTGACAGCTCAGAGCCTGGAACCTGCTTTGGATTCTGTGTGTGTCTCTCTCTCTACCCCTCCCCTGCTCATGCTCACGGTCTCTCTCTCTCTCAAAAATAAACATTAAAAAAAAAAAAAAAAAAAAAAAACCTGCCTAGAAATAATGCAATATAACACATCTTGGGAGTTAATTGTAAGGCTTGAAATTTAAATATTCCAGATTTTCTCCCTGGATTTCACCAGATCAGTGATCTTAAAATAACATACTCTGTATCAAAGATGAATATTTCATGGCTGAATATTTATTTTTTATTTACTTTATCTTATTTTTACATTTATTTATTTTTGAGAGTGTGAGGGAGAGCACGAGGAGAGGAGGGGCAGAGAGACAAGGAGACAGAGAATCCGAAGCAGGCTCCAGGCCCTGAGCACAGAGCCCGATGCAGGGCTTGAACCCACGAACTGTTAGATCATGACCTGAGCCGAAGTCAAACACTTAACTGACTGAGTGTCTTGAGCCACAGATTGAGCCACACAGGCGACCGTTGGCTGAATATTTATTAAGATATATAGTAAAAGTCAGAACTGACTCTCCCCCAAGAAGAACAATAAAATGGAACACTTTTAATAATCTGTTGGAAAATAGGAATCTCCTTACAGGCACTATTTCATCAATTTTCTTGTACAATGTGGTAAAATCTTACTTGATTTGAAGTATATTTCAAGAATTAAATTATAGGAACCCTATGTACCAGTGAAATGACAATTTTTAACTTGAGTAGTTGGTCTTATAAAACTAGCAATCTTATTTATGTGAAGACAAAAACAACTACCTCATCTAACTGGGAATGCATTGCAGATACCATTACACAGTTTCTTCTTCCATTAACTGCCATCTTGGGACACATGGAATTAACCAAGTCAAAGATCAATAAAACACTGACATTGCCTAGAATTTTATGTGCCCTTTACAAATAAAAAAGGTGAATCCAACTTACACACATAACATGGCAAATATGTTGTTAAAAACAATAATATATTTGGACATATGTCCTTCAAACATAATTGAAGCACAACATCATGCTACAGAAATCATTAGTGGAATCTATTTACATACTTGCAAGCCTGGACTTCTGAGCACAAAAGAAAGGAATTAACAATGAGAAACCTATGCCTCTTCCTAATAGGCTGACAAACAAGGGCTCCAACACTTGTAGCGTCTCAAACTAAAATGTCTGACATATCAAAATTGCAGCATTTCCATTTTGTTCAGTACTGTTTACATAAGTAAAGTCTTAAATATCTTTTGGTTAGAAATATCACACTGAAAAGCTGAGAATTATGCAATTTAACATTAATAATATACTCGTATTATTATTAGTTCACTTTTAGCTTTATCTCACCAACTAAATTTGAATTTGTTTTTCAATGTTTATTCATTTTTGAGAGACAGAAACAGAGCGTGTGCAGGGGAGAAGAAGAGAGAAAGGGAGACACAGAATCTGAGGCAGGCTCCAGGTTCCAAGCTGTCAGCATGGAGCCCGACGCATGGCTCAAACCCAGGAACCGTGAGATCATGACCTGAGTTGAAGTTGGATGTTTAACCAACTGAGCCACCTAGGCGCCCTAAATTCTAAGCAAGAATAAGGTCTTGTCTTCAAAGCAAGATAAAGGTCTTATAATTGTTTTGTATCTTTGTGCTGAAAACACATAAGAATGAACTATACATATGGAATAATCCCTAACGTGCAAATAACTGGCTTGTATTCTTCAAATGTGCCAAAGTAGCAAAAGACAAAGGTTAAGGAACTATTTTGAAGAGTGGAAGAGAGACAAAATTTCTGATTGTGGGGCACATGGGTGGCTCAGTAGGTTAAGTGTCCAACTCTTGATTTTGGTTCAGGTCATGATCTCAAGTTTGTGGGATCAAGGCCCATGCTGGGCTCTGTGCTGAAAGTGTGGAGCATGCTTAGGATTAGGTCTCTCCTCTCTCTGCCCCTCCCCCAGTCATGCTCGCTCACATTCTCTCTCTCAAAATAATTAAAACACCTCCATGACGTTTCCAAGTCAATTAGCCCTAACACAGTAAAGATTCAAGTAATGCCATAAAGAAAATGGCTGTTCTGGAACTATATACAATTAATTTCAGGGTGATGCAATAACACATCAATAATGTACAATACAATAAGGATACCAAACCAGGTTTCCTTCTCTATATGGTCCAATGAATCAGTCATGCTTTATTTTTTTTAACTACACTAATCACAGAAACAATAAATATTAGTAGAATCTGAACCATTCAATTGAGTAAAGGATGTGAAAATATTTATTAAGAAAAATTGTAAGATAAACACTTTGCTCACAAATGATTCTTTCACATAAACTATACCATCTAATAGTATGTATGTGTAACTACATAACCGAAAAATACAGGGTGACTTAATGAGATACAATTATTAGTGAGAAATACTAGGACAAGTGAAAACAAAGTAGAGCAAGCTTTGAACAACTGGAACTATAAAAAAGCATTAGGGGCACCTGGGTAGCTCAGTCAACTGAGCATCTGACTCTTGATTTCAGCTCAGGTCATGATCCCAGGGTTGTGGCATCAAGCCCCACATTAGGCTCCATACTGAGCATGGAGCCTGCTTGAGATTTTGTGTCTCTCTCTGCCCCTCTCCCCTGCTCGTGCACTCTCGCTCTCTCAAATAAAAATAAAAAAAGTTTTTTAAAGCATTAAATGAAAAAATAATAAAAATATGATATAATCCCTAATTAAAATTAAATAATATAAATAAAAAATGGAAACAGTCACACAAAAAAGTTTAGAATCTTGTATGAGACACAATGACTCTTTGACGTATGTCCCAAATAATAAGTTACTATTATTACAGCACTGACATCTGGGACTGGTTTATCTTTATTTTTAATAAAATACACTCAAGAACATCCCTATAAAAAGGTTACTTTCATTCAGCTGCACTTCCATATGCCTTTTTGAACGAGAGAACAAGTGACAGAGATAAGGTTAGATTTGCTGTAATTACATAGAAACCACAGACCCATGTAATCTTCCTAGGGGATGCCACTAAGAAACACTGATATGAAGGATTAAAATGTTATATATAATCTTCAAGACTGATGTTGTAAAACTGACAATAAATAAAACTTAAGTTAAAAAAATAAGCTAGGCTTTATTCACGCAGTACAAATACAATGATGCGGTACTGACTACGATGTATCACAGGACATAGTATGACTACAGGAATGCATGGCAGCCCGTTTGGGGTCTAAATCAGCTCTGTGAATCTAAACAAATGAAAAATCCACCCCCCTTTCAACAGAAACTTAAAAATGCTATTTTTTAGTGTGTATGAGGGGGTACTGCATTGCTAAGTTACTAGTTACTAAGGTTCTCTCTTATTATTAAACCCAATGGCCTCTTTTCAGGCTTCATTCTATTTATCTTCACTATGTAACTCCTAACATAGGTGACCACTTCCTCTTATTAACTTTCCCCTTAGCTCTGCCACCCCCAGTTTTGTTTTTTTGTTTGTTTGTTTGCTTGTTCTTTTAAACCTTCCTCTGGTTTCCCACCCGTCAGAGCGTGGTCTCTTTCCCTAGTTCCAACCTTAAACGTTGGTATTCCCTCAGTCTATGTCTAAAATGCCTTCTTTTCTAAACAAGAGAAGTTCTCTGGCAGGGGCAGGGGTGATGGGGGAGTCATTCGCCCATTCCCAAGCTTAATTACTGCCTACAGCTCATAAATATCTATGTCTCATTTGAACATGCACTTTTTTTGCAACTCTCCTGGTTTCTACATACTTTGCTTGAGGAACTCCCGCTTTCCTCCACCTGGCAAAAAAACTTCTTAGGCTTTAAGAACTAAAATGTCACCACCTCAGTGCAGCTTCCACTAGCTTTTCCAAATACTGTTAGTTAATATTCTAGTTTAGAAATCACTTTCAACTCTACCATCTTATGAGAACCTCACAAAATAGGCAAGTATCAACACCTTTCTAGAAAAGAGGACACTGAAGTTTCAAGAGATGAAGCAGGGCACCTGGGTGGCTCAGGTGGGTTAAGTGTGTGATTCTTGATTTCAGGTCAGGTCACACAATCTTACAGTTCGTGAATTTGAGCCCCACATTGGGCTCCGTGCTGTGTGGAGCCTGCTTGGGATTCTCTCTCCCTCTCTCTCTCTGCCCCTCCCCTGCTCATGCTCTCTTTCTCAAAACAATAAATAAACTTTAAAAAAAAAAAAAAAAATGAAGAGATCAAGCAAAGCGAACAAGGAAACGTTACTCCAAGCAGAAAACAGGAACTTAAACCCAGTTCTCACTCCAGGTCCAATGCTCTTTCTAATACACCATGATACTCTCAAAGAAGATTCAGAAATTTAGTAGTTTTATCATTGTTAAGAAAAATACGCCTCCTGTTTCTTTCTAGAAATTGTTTAATCTAGAAATAAAATTATTAAAATTATTTTTTAAGTTTATTTATTTATTTCGGGGAGAAGGGGCAGAGAGAGATGGAGAGAGAATCCCAAGCAGGATCCGCACTGTCACCACAGAGCCCCGATACGGGGCTCAAACGCACAAACCATGAGATCATGACCTGAGCTAAAACCAAGAGTCAGACATTTGACTACTAAGCCACCCAGGCAGCCCAAAAAATTATTTTTAATTGTACACACACAGCCAAACTGGCTAAGATAAAAGAAGAACTTCTTTAAGATAAAGCAGGAAAATAATTTAGGAAAAAGCTAAAAGCAATAAAAGTTTACAACAATCCCAAAAGAAAGAAACACAGAAAGAAAAAAAAAACTTTACATCTTAAATGGAAAAACTGAACATCTTGAAGCCAATAATCTACTATACAGTCTTGATTAACCAATAAATGACGTACAGGATCTGCTTTTATAAAATGATCTAAAAGTCCACAATTCTGGTTTTTTTTTAAAGGAAGAAAGGCACACACAAAAAATTGATAAATAAGATTAAATTCAGAAAACAAAAATCATCAGTAATTCTGTCACTAGGAAGTGACAGGCATCCCTGAGGTGGTTAGTGAAGGATCAAAGGACACATAAAGCTTTAAGACAAGAGGCCAAAGAACAGATTAGAAGAAGTGGGAGAGGTGGAAATCAACATTTTGCTGCCACTGCAGTAAAGAATGGCTCAGGAGATTCATCAGTGGTAGCTGTATCTAGGAGATGGTGGATTTAATAAGGAGCAAGACATGTGCACATCTGAAAGTATCCCCCCATAGAAAGACTACTGGAGAAAAAAAATAGAGGACGTTTTTACACTCTGCCTCCAGATGCAAGTCTGAGAAAGCCACATCACTATGGGAGTTTTCTAGCCAGAGGTACATAACACGAATCTAAACATGAGGAAACACCAACAAATCCAAAGTGGTTAACATGCTGTAAAATAACTGGCTTGTATTCTTCAAATGTGCCAAAGTAGTGAAAGACAAAGGTTAAGGAACTATTTCAGATTTAAAGGAGATTAAAAGAGATACAACAACTAAATGAAGTGCATGATCCTGGATTGGATCCAGGATCCAATCATGCTGTACTAGACAGAAAAAAAATACTAAAAAAAAAAAAAAAAATTATTTATTGAGACAAATGACAACACTCAATTACAGACTACAGATTGTACTGATATTAAATTTCCTCAATATAAAAATATTGTCCTTAAAAAAATGAAAAATGTAAAAAAATCATTGTTCTTAAATACATACCAAGGTATTAAGACTAAAGAGACAGAATGTATACAACCTATTTTTCAATGGATCAAAAAACAAAATATTAATGTATATGTGTGTATGTGAGTATGTGGAGAAAGAGAAAAAGCAATGTAGCAAAAAAAAATTTTAAGTGATGAATCTACATAAACGGTAGGTCTTTGTTCTATTCTTGTAACTTTTTTGTAAATCTGAAATTATTTCAAGGTAAACCATCAAAAATTAGAGCAGAGCTTGCAGATGAATGGATGGAGAGAGTCAAAAGGGATAACTTCCAGGTATGAAATAAGTTGGTCATGGGATGCACTGTAAGCTTGGTGACTACAGTCTATAACACTGTATTGCACATTTAAAAGTCACTGAAAATAAATCTTAAAAGTTCTCATCACAAGGAAAAAAGAAAACTGTAACTATGTATGGTGACTGACGTTAACTAGACCTATTGTGGTAATCATTTCTGAATATATACAAATATTGAATCATGAAGTTATATACCTGAAACTAATATCATGTTACATGTCAAGAATACCTCAGTTAAAAAAAAAAAGGAGGGGAGGAATAGGATAAGCTTTAAGTTTTTTTACTTAAATTTTGTCATTTGGTTGGGAAAAAAGTCAAAAAATATCACCATTTTAAAAAAGAATGTAGGCTGAAGAGAGGTTAAAGGAACACTTCCAGAACAGGGGTCTCCTTGCTCATATACAATCCCACTAGGTTTGCAGTTCAATGACCAAAATGTTTCTAATTCCTGGAAACTTCAAGGTAATACATGGTCTACGGCTACTTTTCAAAGTTTTAAACTTTTAATAAGTTGTATGCATTCTCTAATAAAAGCACCATAAATGTCATCAAGGGTTAAGTAGTATATAAAGAACTTGAGAGAATGGGCTCTGAGATTAGGCCTGTGTTCAAATTCAGAGTGCAGTGTTCAAGCTCTGTGATCTTGGACAAGTTTTAACCACTTGCGCTCCAATTTCCTCATCTGCAAAATGGAATCAGTCAAGTATCTGGAAACAAGCCACTGAATTACTAAGGAGGACTGAATAAGATAAATGTAAAACTGTGCACAAAAGCACAAGCACTCAATAAATGTTAGCTATTTTTACTTTTTCTTCAATGTTTATTTTTGAGAGAGACAGAGACAGAGTGTGAACAAGGGAGGGGCAGAGAGAAAGGGAGACACGGAATCTGCAGCAGGCTCCAGGCTCGGAGCTGTCAGCACAGAGCCCAAGGAAAGGCTAGAACTCATCAACCTAGACCATGACCTGAGTCAAGTTGGACACGTAACCGACTGAGCCACCCAGGCGCCCCTTAGCTATTTTTATTTTAAATCCAACCCGCTTGGTCACCTCAACAGCACTGGTCAGTCAAGGCCATACATGGTTGTCCAAACCAGGCACAAATCTGACAAAATAGGAAGTCAGAAACTCAAAGAGAAAAACATCTTAGATGTTAACAAACCATAAAAGTAAATTAATCGTAAGCAAATCAAATGCAAAGAAGACTGAGGCTGACTTACAGGGTAATTCACAGCTGAACATTTTGCTAACAGAAGTGTGCAACTGCAACAAGCTCCCCATTAGAACAATCCATCATTCTAAATGCACTGAATGAAAAATGAAGAGAAATTATCTTACCTGAGAACAAGGGGAAAAAAACTGTACTCCACATGCTGTATATAAGATTTCAGTCAGCTTAATACAGTCAAAATGTAAACCCAATTTCAACTACTAGCAACCTTCCAGACTGCCTGTTCTTGTTAGTAAAAATTTAAATTTAAATTATACTCTTCTGACATCTACAAGGCCATCAGCACAGCTACTTTAGCTTAATTTAGCATGAATCTAGTGACAGCCTATTATGTGACCATAGTCTAGTACTGAGACATTAAAAATAAGAGAAATGTAAAAATGATTACAAGAAAATTTAAAGTTACCAGAATTCTGTAAGTTTAAAATCCCTCCCACCAAAAAGTTTGGGGGTGTTTTCTTTCCATTTTTCGGTGGTACTCATTTTTCCTTTTACAAAACTAAATGCACATTGTTTAGTATTTGTCTTTAAAATTCACATTATTTGGGCGCCTGGGTGGCTCAATGAGTTAAGTGTCTGATTTGGACTCGGGTCATGATCTCGTGGTTCGCGGGTTGGAGCCCCTGCGTCGGGCTCTGTGCTGACAGCTCAGAGCCTGAAGCCTGCTTTGGATTCTGTGACTCCCCCTCTCTCTTCCCCTCTCCCGCTCATGCTGTCTCTCTGTGTCACTCAAAGATAAGTATTTTAAAAAATTAAAAATAAATAATAAACAAATTCAAACTCATTATTAATTTGTAAAACCTAAAAATTTGTTCACAGTCATACTTTTCTCTACTTATATGCTTATTACTTTGGTGTATTGCGGTTTTTCTCCCTTGTAACGCAAAGGATATTGTCCAAAAACATGAATGTTCGTACAAAATAGTTAGTCCATTCATAAAGCGCCTAAAACACCTACCTCCACGCTCCTACACTCCAGAGTGAGAGAAGAGTTTCCCATACGCAACAAGCACTCTAACGCGTCCTCTCAACTCCTCAAACACCTTTTTCACAATAACGCCCAATTCTCGCAAATTTGATCCAGCAAATATTAAGTAAGCTAGAAGTGTTTGTTCAAAAATCAGATTCCGGTGCCCCAGACCAGACCAACTTAATGAGAGTCTTGGGGATGAGACCTGAAGCTCTCCAAACGGTTCCTTCCTCGCTAAAGTTTGAAAACGACGAGGGACCCCTACACACACTCCAAACTCTCCCCCACAACTCCCACCACTCCCAACTGACTCAACCCCACCCACCAGCGGGAAACGCTACCGCCCGGCTCCCGTGCGGTCTCAAAACGCCCCCACCTTTCTTGGGGTCCAGTCCCAAACCCGTAGCCCGCTCCTCCGGGGTCCCCAGCTCCTCATTCCCAGCCCCACACCCCAAACCTTCTTCCTCACTTCTTCAGATCGCTGCTAAAGAGGCCAAAGGCGCCGGAGGGGGAAATGGTCGAGGTCGCCTCCTGACCCAGCTCCGTCGCCTCCCCTCCGCCGGACTGCTCACTGTAAGCAAAGCTGTTGCTGGACATTGCTGCGGTGCTGGCTGGGGTCGGGTTGGTCCTGCCGGGGCTTCTCCCCGAAGAGCTCCTGTCCCGAGGACGCGGAACAAAACTAGTTCGCGAGCGGAGGGGCGCTAGCTAGCGCTTCCGGACTCGTCACGGCTCCCTTAGACGACCTGGCGACCCACCCCCTGCGCATGCCCAGTGTGCAGGCAGGCCGGAGCCCACCCCTCCCAGGCCTTGACTGGATTTGCCTTCTCCGGGTTTTTGAGGTGGTTGAGTGGCTCGGTCCCAGGCGGTGCGGAAGGGAGTCGGTGGGCGGAACCAGAAGGGCCTCTCGGCTTTTAAAGTTTTTCGGAGAGAAATACCCATTGTATCGAATTTGATCCCTTAAGGAGGTTTCCCCACCCGGGACACTTTTACTTGATTCCTTTAGTAAACCAATAGCTTTCAGATTTCTTCTGAAATGCCATTTAACACACCTGATCAAGTGTCCTAAATGTAAGACGATCGCTTTTCCTTTCGTGGGCTGGTTTCTGCTCCACTTCCTCCTGCCAGCATTGCCTTACTTTCACAGCCGTCCCACGCAAGCCGTTTCCCTAAAGACTGTGCCTTTGAGAATCCATTGAGAAGGGTTCGTTCCAGTGAAAGGTTTGAACGAAAATCCAGGGCCAGCAATTCCCAGGGGCTAAAGGAGCGCTTCCTACTGGCCTCTGACCACCAAAAATAAAATCAAATAGAGCCACCTCGGGCGCCAGGTGTACTGTATTATCTGGACACGTCTTTACTTCTTGCTTTCCCACTGTCAGCACTCTCTAACATCTGCTAGGGAGCTAACGCTGAATGTTGCCTGGCCTCAGAGTAGCACTTGGTAAAGCCTCTTTCTGGCATAAGGTCCCCCAGGATGCCAGCTCAGAGAGGTTTCAGAGCCTTCCCTACTTTTCCCTATTCTTTCCCCCTCTAAGTTAGCCTTAAGACCCAAAGGCCAGAAACAGTTAGGACCTAGTGAAACACAAATTGGGGCCCAGCCTCTCTAGGAGGAGGGTGGAGCCTGTTCAAGGATCAACTCCTCAAAAGGCCAAGCAGAAAATAATGAAATACCACTGCACGCCTGCTAAAATAAAACCTGGAAGACTTAAAAACTCTAAATGTGACAGATAAGAACTCTCACTCATTACTCGCAGGAATGCAAAGTGGTACAACCATTTGGAAGATACTTTGTCACTTTCTCATAAAATTAAAAATATTCCAACTATATAATTCAGCAATACCAACCCTTGATATTTGCGGGGGTTAAAAATATGCCCACCCCAAAACCTGCACATGGATGCTAATAAAAGCATTATTCATAATTACCAAAACTTGGAAGCAACCAAAATGTCCTTCAGTGGGTGAATGGATGAGTAAACTGTGATCTATCCAGACACTGTAATATTCCTCAGCGCTTCAAAGGATATGAGGTATCAAGCCAAGAAAAGACCTAGAGGAAACTTAAACGCACACTACTAAGAGAAGCAAATCTGAAAAGGCAACCTACTATATGATTCCAACTGTATCACATTCTGGAAAAGGCAAATTATGGAGACAGTAAAAAAAAATCAATAGTTGTCAGGAGTTGGAGAAGGGAGAGGGATGAATAAGCAGAGCACAGAGGATTCTTAGGGCAATGAAAATACCCTGTCTGATACCATAATGATGGATACATGTCATTATACATTTGTCCAAGCCCATAGAATATATAACAACGAGGGGCACCTGGGGGCTCAGTGGGTTAAGCATCATAATCTTGATTTGGGCTCAGGTCATTATCTCACAGTGGTGAAAATGAGCCTTGTCCGGCTCCACACCTAGTGGTGTGGGATTCTGTCTCCCTCTGTCTGCCCCTCTTCTGCTTCATACACAGCTCTCTCTCTCTCAAAACAAAAGCAAAAACAAAAACAACACTATAAAACACCAAGAGTGAACCCAAATGGGAACTATGGACTTTGGTTGATAATGATGTGTCAACGCAAGTCATCAGTTGCACCAGATGTACTACTTTGGTGAGGATGTTCATGATGGAAAGGTTATGCATGTGTGGGGGTGAGAGGTGTGTGGGAAATCTCTGTACTTTCCTCTCCATTTTGCTGTGAACCTTAAAATGCTCCAAATAAAGTCTTAATTTAACAAATGAAAATTAATTTAAAAAATAAAGGCGGCACTGTTACTGTGAAACACCCATGACCAAGACCCAGTCTTTAGGTGGAGAGGAGGAAGCATCCTCCAAACTTCACAGTCTGGTCAAAACTTGACAGGTTTGGGGGCATCTGGGTGGCTTACTTGGTTAAGCATCCAATTTCGGCTCAGGTCATGATCTAGCAGTTCCATGGGTTCAAGCCCCCCATCAGCCTCTGTGCTGACAGCTCAGAGCCTGGAGCCTGCTCAGATTCTGTGTCTCCCTCTCTCTCTGGCCCTCCCCTGCTTGCACTGTCTCTTTTTTCCTCTCAAAAGTAAAGAAACATTAAAAAAAAAAAACTTGACAGGTTTTGGGGTGCCTGGGTAGCTCAGTTGGTAGCTCCAACTCTTGATTTCAGCTCAGGTCATGATCTCACAGTGTGTGAGATCAAGCCCCATGTGGGCTCTGTGGCAACAGCACAGAGTCTATTGGGATCCTCTCTTTTCCTCTCTCTGCCCCTTGCCTGCTCTTTCTCTCTCTCAAAATAAATAAATGAACATTCTTTTAAAGTGACAGGTTTTTATTTCAGCTGTTAAAATGATGAAGTTTATGGGGCGCCTGGGTGGCTCAGTCAGTTGGGCATCCAACTTCGGGTCAGGTCATGATCTGGCGGTTCCTGAGTTTGAGCCCCACGTGGAGCTCTGTGCTGACAGCTCGGAGCCTGGAGCCTATTTCAGATTCCATGTCTCCCTATCCCTGCCCCTCCCCGACTCATGCTGTGTGTGTGTGTGTGTGTGTGTGTGTGTGTGTGTGTGTGTGTCTCAAAATAAATAAACATTAAAAAAAATTTTAAATGATGAAATTTATTATTTTATTGATGATACTGGTCAATTTATGGAATGTTACCTATTGCTAATTATTCATGATGATGATAATGGTGGTAATAATTAAGATGTACTTAATGGATGGCTTAATAGATGGCTTAATAGATGTACTAAGCATGTAAGTGATTTACATATACAATATAATTCATTTAATAGTAAAAGAAGCTAGCTTTGGTTTCCTTTATCTATAAAATGAGGACACTGATAAATACATACCTTACAGAATCTCTGGCATATATATCTGGGTGTAGAATATCTTGAATGTAGATTACTGAATGGCCACTTAAAATTCTCTTAATTTATTTAAGAATTTTAGATGGCCCTAATCTCAGAGACAAAGGTTTAAGTTATACAAAATGATCTTGTTGTTCTACTTTTTCTCATATTCCTAATACATTGAATATTTTGATTTGGTCCTAGGTTTTGGAAAAAGGTTAAGTAGCTAGGTAATATGTTTAGCAAGAGAGGCACTGCTGAAGGACGGGTCCACTGGAAATCTCTTCCATCATGCCCCGTGTCTTAGGCTCACTTACAAAGTCAGTAAATATAACGTTCTTTTCTGCCATATTGTTTTCACTGAGAGAACAACAGCCAGATCCAGGTTTGAACCCCAACTACGTCACTAGCTAAGATCTATGTAAGCAGGCAAGTTATTAACCTTTCTGAGACTTAAAGCCTCTAAAATTTATTAATTCTTATTCTTATTTAAAAATATAACTCTTGGGGCGCCTGGGTGGCGCAGTCGGTTAAGCGTCCGACTTCAGCCAGGTCACGTTCTCGCGGTCCGTGAGTTCGAGCCCCGCGTCAGGCTCTGGGCTGATGGCTCAGAGCCTGGAGCCTGTTTCCGATTCTGTGTCTCCCTCTCTCTCTGCCCCTCCCCCGTTCATGCTCTGTCTCTCTCTGTCCCAAAAATAAATAAACGTTGAAAAAAAAATTAAAAAAAAAAAATAAAAATATAACTCTTGGGACACCTGGATGGCTCATTCGGTTAAGCATCCGACTTCCGCTCAGGTCATGATCTCATGGTTCGTGAGTTCGAGCCCCAGGTCGGGCTCTGTGCTGACAGCTCAGAGACTGGAGCCTGCTTTGGATTCTGTGTCTCCCTCTCTCTCTGCTCCTCCCTCGCTACTACTCTCTCAAAAATAAATAAACATTTTAAAAAATTTTAATACTAAATACATACATAAATAAAAATAAATTTATGACTCTTTTTGGGGTGCCTGGCTGACTCAGTTGGTTGAGCATCTGACTCCTGATTTTGGCGCAGATCATGATCTTACAGTTCGTGAATTCCAGCCCCAAGTCGGGCTGTGTGCTTACAGGGTGGAACCTGCTTGGGATTCTCTCCCTCTCTCTCTGCCCCTCCCCTGTTCGTGTTCTCTCTCTCTCTCTCAAAATAAATTTTAAAAAATAAAAATAAAATTCTTTTTTTAAAAAAGGAAAAGAAAATAATATTTTCAGCATACTGTTCCAGGTAGAAGTTAAAGTACCTAACTTCTTTTGTAGTTTTGTCAACTACCTAACTTCTTTTGTAACATTTGGATTTGCCCCTAAATGTTGAATTTATTAAGTGTTGTATACTCACATACTCTCTTAGACACCAAAAAGTACTCTCCAGGGGCACCTGGGTGGCTCACTCAGTTGAATATCCAACTTTTGCTCAGGTCATGATCTCATGGTTCATGTGTTTGAGCCATGCATCGAGCTCTGTGCTGACTGCTCAAAGCCTGGAGCCTGTTTCACATTCTGTGTCTCCCTCTCTCTCTGCCCTTCCCTTGCTCACATGCTGTCTGTCTCTGTCTCTCTCGCAAAAATAAGTAAACATTAAAAAAATAAAAATAAAACTACTCTCTAATTGGGGTGCCTAGATGGGCCAGTCAGTTAAGCATCCGGCTCTTGACTTCGGCTCAGGTGGTGATCGCATGGTTTGTGAGATTGAGCCCTGTGTCGGGCTCTGCCCTGGCAGCAAGAAACCTGCTTGGGATTCTCGCTCTCCCTCTGCCCACCCACAATAAATAAATAAGACTTAAAAAAAAACTGTTCTCTGATTATTAAAGCTCTGAAATTATATTTATAGGCAGAGAGGAAGCTGAATTTTTATTAAATCCATTAACAAATGCCTATGGAACTTGTCTTGTGCATGGCACATGCTGGAGATATGCAGGACACACACTTGAGGAAAAGCCAGGCCTTGTCCTCAAAGACATTTTAATAACAATAGAGGAGATAATCCTCCACGTGAGTATGTCTACTACTACAATACAGGCAGTGATGGTGAAAGTATTTAATGTGAATATGTTAAAAGAGACTTAATTTTTCATTTTTTTGAATTATATCATTTAATATCATTTATTCACATCTCATTGTTGTGTTCAATTATTTTATTAGGGGCCAGGCACTCTTTTAAGTGCCATGCATGTTGTCAATTCATTCGATCTTCAGAGAATCGTGTGCGGTAGTTATCACTAGCATCCTCATTTCACAGGTGAAAAAAATTGAGGAACTGGGCTTGCGACAAGTTACACAGCTAATAAATAGCAGAGCCTGACTTCAACCCTAGAGCAGACGTCAGAGTCCACACTTCTAATTCTCTGCTATACCACTTATTCAAATAGTTAATTCTATTTCTTGGTGATTGTGCCATATCAGTATATACAAACGTTTTTTTCTTTTTTATAGCTGCATAGCATTATGCTTTATGGCTATATTATAACTTATCAAACCAGCCCCCTATTGATGAACTTTTGATTTGTTTCTAATCTTTTGCTATTACAAACTATGCTTCCATAAATAATTTGATGTTTATATATTTGTATTATACTGCTACCTGTGAGTCTCTGAAAGGTGAGCCAATAGCTATTACGGGACCCTAAAGTGGCACTGCTCCCATTATTACATCACCTTTGATAGATAACGGGCAGATTAGTAAGTGTAGTGAGAGGCGAAAACAAATTACAAACTGTGTAATAAAAGAAATCACATACAAGACAGTAACATTTGTACTAGATCTTAAAATATGGAAAAGTCAACTTACGCAAGTAAAGGAAGTATATATAGACTTCATGGTAGTGAAACAATTGGAGCCATTTTTACAGACGTTAGGATGACAGAGTAATTCTGTATCTTAAGTGAATGTAGAGTTCTGAATGCTTCAAACCAAACAACATTGTTTTGGAGGATAATAGTTAAATGAAATCATGAAGTAGGCCCTACAAGAGTCAGACGTAAATCTTCATGATACCATTAAAAATTTCCTAAAGCAGTGGCGTACACACTAACGCATTCAAATGTGCTCATGGAGCTGGAGCTACAACGGTTGGTAGAATCACAGATGGAATGATTATAATGGAAGTCAAAAAGGAAAAGGGGATAAAGTAAAACCAAATGGCCTCCAATCAGGTGGCAAATCACTCACTTTTAAATTTTATAGTTCAGATCGGGGCGCCTGGGTGGCTCAGTCGGTTAAGCGTCTGACTTCAACTCAGGTCACGATCTCGCGGTCTGTGAGTTCGAGCCCCGCGTCGGGCTATGGGCGGATGGCTCGGAGCCTGGAGCCTGCTTCCGATTCTATGTCTCCCTCTCTCTCTGCCCCTCCCCCATTGATGCTCTGTCTCTCTCTGTCTCAAAAATAAATAAACGTTAAAAAAATTAAAAAATAAATTCAGAATTCAACCCAAGGCCCATGTTTGAGGAAACTAATGGAAAATCTACTAGAAGTCATTCAAAAGGCACTGGAAAAGAACACTGTATTTATAACAGAAAATATTTCAAATCACTTTAAAGTTCAATGTTAGCAGAATAGTTATGAGACAAATGGCAATACAACTTGAGGACATATCAGCCATTGAATGTTATAAAAATAAACACTAATTTTTTTTTTTGTTTTGTTTTAGAGAGCAAGAGTATAAGTGGTGGAGAGGGACAGAGGGAGAGAGAGAATCCCAAGCAAGCTCCACACTCAGCACAGAGCCTGATGTGGGGCTTGATCCCGCAACGCTGGGATCATGACCTGAGCCAAAATCAAGAGCTGGATGCTCAAGCAAGTGAGCTACTCGGGCATTCCTACTATTTTCTTAACCAAGCCTCTTTTTGTTGCAAGTAAAACAATACCCATCAAACCAACTTAACAAAAAATAAATGAATGAAATAGGATGTGGAGGAAGAGATTTATTGACAAGAGTTGCACTGCCCTCAGTGATGAATGGGTATAAGGACTCAAGTGGTACCACTAGGATTTCCTCTTCCATTTCTCAGTTCTGCTTTCTGTCTGTGTTGACTTTATTCACTTAAACTGTGGGTAAGCGAAGAACATAACTGCAAGGAGCTTCACGGTACAACATCACAGTTTAGGAACCCACACAAAGTAGAACCTTTCCTCTAGTAAATTCTCAGAGGAATTTTTTTGGCCTAACTTGGGGGTCATGTACCTATCACTGACAGTAAGTATTGTGGCTGTGGAGATGAATTATTATGATGGCTTAGGACTGGGTCAGTTGGTCATACCTTGACAGAAGGAAGGACCCTAGAATCAAATGATTTGGGTAAGGGAGGCAGAGTTCCAGAATGGACCAAGTTCTGCTGATACTACAAGGAGGAGCATGGATGCTAGGTAGGCAAAAATAATAAATATCTATGTCATACAACAGCAGTAAAAATGTTTATTACAAAAAGTTAACTAAACATAGTAAAATCAAAATTATATCTATGTTGTGATTACAACTACAGAAAAATTTACCTGGAGTAAAAGGAAAGCTCATAAATAAAACAAAAACCACTGCCCAAATAAGAACCATTTGACAGTGGTTCTTGACCAGAGGCAATTTTGTATCCCTCTATGCTCACCTCCACCCTGGGACATTTGGCAATGTCTGGAGACATTTTTGATTGTCACAAATGGAGAAGTGTTACAAGCATCCAATACTGCTAAACATCCTACAATGTAGCTCCTCACAACAAAGGATTATCTAGCCCAAAATATCAATAATGCTGCTATTGAGAAACCCTGGCAGAAGTGATTTGTCTTCTTTAAAAAGTTCTGTTGTTGTTTACTCAATAGAAGGAAGGAGAAAATGGAAGGAAAAGAAAGGTGGTTATAGAGAAGATGACGAAAGAATCAGGGACACAGGATATTGAAAATCAAGACACCTTATCTCTAGTCCCATCTTTCTAATTAACTGCTGGTGTGACCTTGGCAAATCACAGACTCTTTGAGTTTGTGGTTTCCTCACTGGTGATATAAGGAATCAAGCTAGTTAACTTGCCTCTGAAGTTCTTCCAGCTCAAAAATTCTAACATTTTCTTGGATAGTTAAGGAGACCCAGGAAACAATAATCAAATTTGAATGATCTGTGTGTTCACAGTAGTTTTAAATCCTGGCATTCCTTGCTCTTATGGACACATCATAGGGTTTCTTCTTTTAATCAGCATTTTTGGTATAAAATGAGTCACACTGGGGCACCTGGATGTGTCAGTCGGTCAAACGTCTGACTCTTGATTTTGGTGCAGGCCGTGATCTCATGGTTTTTGATCAAGCCCACATCAGGCTCTGTTCAGGCAGCACGGGGACTGCTTGGTATGCTCTCTCCCTCTCTCTCTGCCCCTCCCCCGCTTGCGTGTGCTCTCTCTTTCTCTCAAAATAAATAAACATTTAAAAATATATTAAAATGAATCACATTGCTAAACTAAAGAATTTAGGCCCAATATTTAGGCTCTTTCCCAGGCACTGGCAACAGAAAGCAGTAATACACAGTCCATTTACCAGTGTTCTTTTTTTCAAAATTCTAATTTTTTTATTAAGAAAGAACACATAACTCTGGACTCTTCAAAAAATTCTATGGTATGAGTGTAAAGAGGCAAGGGAAGCACTTTCAAATAAAAGAGACTAAAGGGAAAAAGCCAAATGCAACGTGTGAAATTTGATTGGATCCTGGATTTAAAACAAAAACACCAGCCTAAGCGATATCTTTGAGACAATTAGAGAAATGTGAATATGGACTGTATATTAGATGATATTATTGAATTAATGTCACCTTTTCAGGTATCGTAATGGTATTGTGGTTATGTAGGATAAAGTCCTTGTTTTTAGGATATGCACACGGGAACATTGATGGGTCAAATGTGATGGTATATGTAACTTACTTTCAAGTGGATCAGTAAAAGCAAGTCTCAAAAGTATATCCACACACACACATATATATATATATATATACATATACTGTGTGCATGCATATACACAGTAGATACCACATATATACATTATATATACATATATATATATAAAATGTGGCAAAATGTTAATATTTGGTGAATCCCAGGTAAAGAGTATACATGTATGTATTAACTGTTCTTTCAACTTTTCTAGAAGTTTGAAAATTTATTGTGAAAACAAAAAGAATAAAGAAAAACCACTATACTTAGAATCCCAAGCTTGTAAAAGCTTTTAAAGTTCTAACAAACTTCTTCAATGTACCTAATTGAGAATAGATTGCTGTATGAATTGGAAAGCCTCAAATGACCTGCTTCACCCACATAAACTGCTGATCTGTGGTAGTGCACATTATGTTGTGATACCACTAATATCATTGATAAAGGAAGTAAGTTATTAACTTACAATCAAATGTGATTATAAAAGAAATTTGATAGTCCCATAAGGTTTTATTACCAAGTAAACAAAATAAACTAGAAAGATACACTTATGGCATTTTCCTAGGGAAGGCATTTACCCAATAATCCCCATTACTTACTTCCATATGCCCAACTTGGAAGGGACAAAATTATTTTCCCTCACTTTTCTCAAATTCAAGCATTGAAAATCAATGTAAAACATCTCAAGATATCAAGTACTTTTTTATACTAATATAGGATGAGTACTAACATACACTATATTAGAAAACTTGAACCTTGTACATGATGTCTACATCATGGAAATGTTAAATCGGTTTTCACATATAAAACTGATTTAGAAATACACCAGGGGAGGGGTGCTTGGGTGGCTCAGTCAGTTAAGTGTCTGACTTCAGCTCAGGTCATGATCTCATGGCTGGTGGGTTCGAGCTCCAGGTCGGGCTCTGTGCTGACAACTCAGAGCCTGGAGCCTACTTCAGACTCTGTGTCTCCCTCTCTCTCTGCACGTTTCCTGCTCTCTCTTTTTCCCAAAAAAATAAATAAACATTAAAAATTTGGAAAAAAAAAAAAAAGAAATACATCAGGAGCATAGAATACATTATAATTTCAGCACTATTTATCTTCCAGGTTAGTTATGAAGAGAGGAAGGTGAGATACTATGGTCTGCTAAGGCAAATCCATCATCCTATTCAATAGAGGATTTCTTGAAGCCAAAGACATTGAGACTCTGTCCTCTAGTGTAGCAGCTGGAGCAATAAAGTGCTACAAGTGATAGTCAGACTGCCAGTCACTTTCAGAGAGGGACTTGAACTGCTCTTCCAAGTCATCCAAATAAAATGCACAGAGAATTAGTGTTTTATCCTCTAGGGATCAATGGATTTCACCCCGTGCAGAAAGGTAACTACTGACACCTGTACCGTCTTTCAAAACTTACGTGTATCTCTTAGCAAAGGTAGAAGGTGGAATTTATTTTAACATAACTGAGTCCAATATCACTCCCCTTTGTGTCCCCACTGAATGATTCTAATAAATCACAGGATTAAATAAATTATTTTCAACTAACTTAAACGAACTGGAATGTCTCCATTTAGATTATAAATTTCTCAAGGGCAAGGACTGTATCTTACACCTCTTGATGTCTTTACCTAGCACAGTGCCCTAGAGAGTCAGTAAATGCTATTGGTGATCATGTTTGCAACCATGATGATGTTGATGATAATTTCTTGCAATAAAAATAAAGTAAACTGCTAAATCTATCAGCCCAGTGGAATTTTTGGAAGATAATAAAGTTCTTTATAATTATTTATATTACCTGAATAAGATTCTATTGTTTGAAGAGTTTAGCGAAGGTTATAAAATTTAATTAACTCAAAGAGAGCGAAGAATACTTGAGAAGATTTTATTTTCCCTTCATAATTGCAATCGATATGATAAAATTGTCCTCAAGCAGTCATTCCTGTCACATTAGCATATACAGTTAGTCTGAAGTCCCAAATGATATATTCTCCCGTTGTTCCGTGTTTCTTGACTGTTAAGGTTAATAGAAAGGGCCTGCCTTCATTAGAATAAAATCGTACTAAAAATACAATCTGACCCAATTAGTAAAAGAAGCTTTTGTCTGATATAAGTGATAATTCCAGTTGTAGGCAGCAGAGGTAGTTGTTTTCACAGAAAACACAAGGTACTAATTGTTCATATTTACATTTCTCTCCTAATCTTAATTTCAAATGTTAAAATCTTATAAATTATTGATGTTAAGTATGAACATTCCTTCTCTCTCTCCTTTTTTTTTTCTTTCTTCACCAAGTATGTTTTGCTGTACAGGTCAACATTACCAATTATTTTTTTGTTTATTCAGTTTTTAACTCTCTAATTGAGGTCTTCAATTACTATGACAAGCATAAATATCCCAGGGTGGGCACTATTCTAATTACACCACTATTGAAAATAACTGTCGTTGCTCTTGTAAGAAGATTTTAAATTAAGTTTAACAAACATTTATTGAATAATCACAACGTACAAAGTACACAAGAGGTTTAAAGCAAGAGTCTGTGGATAATGAATATAAGATAGTCACCTCTGAACACTATTTAACTCCAAATCTTCTCTGTCTTAGGGCCGTAGTGTCCTGAGGTAAGACACTAGTGTCAACATTTAAACGGACAAGGCCAAACCATGTTGACCTATTTACTACCTTCTTTCTCCCCCACTAATGTTCTTGCTGGAGCAGGTAGCTCTGCTTAATGCATAATCAGTGGCACTCTGGGTGAATTTTTAAACTATTCTTACCTTCAATATCTCCAACAGTAAAATGAAGATAATCGTATGAACTTTAGAAAATTATAGTGTCAACAAATGAGATGGAATGTGAAAGTATCTCTACGATGACTGGCACCTATAGATGCTCAATAGTTCTTTTTCTCTTTCTAAATGTCTCCCAACAGCACATTTACCAGATTGGAATGTCAACAATTTGGAGCACAAGGGGGTAGGGCAAAGATAAATGATAATGTTAAGCTGATGCCAGCGATAATTTTAGCTGCTACCATTAAGATTCTGACTTTGAGGGGCGCCTGGGTGGCTCAGTCGGTTGAGCATCCGACTTCAGCTCAGGTCACGATCTCACGGTTCGTGAGTTCGAGCCCCGCGTCGGGCTCTGGGCTGATGGCTCAGAGCCTGGAGCCTGCTTCCGATTCTGTGTCTCCCTCTCTCTCTGCCCCTCCCCCATTCATGCTCTGTCTCTCTCTGTCTCAAAAATAAAAAAACATTTAAAAAAATTAAAAAAAAAAAGATTCTGACTTTGAAGCTTCAATGCCAGATAATTTATTCTATTTGTTTCCTTTTCCCTTGCTTCTCTCACTCCTCAGTCCCTGCTGTACTCTGAGAATCCCAACATACCAAGTTTCTTCTCCCACTGAGTGCTCTCCTTTTATAAAGTTTAGCTGTTTAAAAAAGTTGGAGATAAAACACAGCAAAGAACACAAACTTGATAAAGGAACAATTTAGATGGGTGCCTTGAGAGCAAACACAGGAATAACAGCAATAGCAATTTAATATATTTCATTTTTCTGATATGTCGAAAACTGGGCAAGATTCCTAAGAGAAAACAAAGAACTTTAATCACTTTAAGTACGGTAAAAATCATTTTAAGACATTGCCAAAGGGTCAAAAGATGTGGTCTTGCCCTACTAAACTAGGTTGTATTTGTTTTATCATATCCATGATGAATTGTAACATTTTTACACGTGATAGCAGATACATAAGTATGTGCTATCTTCGTATCTTTGAAGCCGTAGGCAAATCAGTAAGAATAGCCCTTTGTTTTGACTATCTTTAAAGAGAGGGAACAAATAAATAATTCAACCAAAAACTGGTGTCTGTTACACCGATCACGAGTTCAACTAAAAATAAATACAGGGGACCCTCACTGGCTTATCCAGAAGAGCATATGACTCTTAAATTTGGGGTCAGGAGTTTGAGCCCCATGTTGGATATAGAGGTTACTTAAATACATAAAAACTTAAAAAAATAAATATAGAAGAATTTGTGGAATATACAACATGAAAGATATATTGGGGCTATCTTGGAGAAAACCTATGTCTTGTCATAATTAAAGTAAAAGAATTCTACAAAAATGTAAGTAGCAAGGGTTAATGTAAGTATAAACTTTTGGCCTATGTTTTTCAAAAACATACTTTCCTGGAATGTTTTTATTCAGTAAATTTTTTTTGTCTAACAAGATAATATTTTACAGTGAAAAACATATGACCTGATTTTATTTTTTCTGCTGAAGTCAAGAGAATACAATTAAACCTAACAATTAGTAGAGTTCAGTAATACTAAAATAACTAAATAGCCGAAGTTGTATTGATTAATTATTCACGAAAATGTAATTTTGATGCTAATTTAACATTATTTGGTAAAGGGCTTAACTTCCCGCATAAAAATTATTATTTCCAATTAGAAAGTCTGACTCCAAATAATTTTGAATTTTCTTATGCAGTAGCAAAAAATTACTTGAAATGGCTGGAGGCAGAAATGGAATTACTCTCTGAGCCCAGCAAATCATAACATTTCAATATAGTCTAATGAGTAGAGCGAATCAGTAATGCAGAATCATTGTCAACTATTTCTGCTCTTCTCCCTGGCACTACAGTGAAGCACAGAGATCGGAATATTGAGCATTTCAGGCAAGAGCCAAGGTAATTTAAATTTTTATTGCTACATTTAGTCCTTGGCTTTAAACAAACCAAAAAAAGAACCCTTAAAAAAAGTAATTTACTAAATCATGGTACCAATCAAATCATGAACAATCAAAATTGCAATATTTGGCTTTCCTTAGGTTTCCTTTGTGTTGCTAAGTCATTAGACAAGTCTGACTGACAAGCAGTATTTTGCAGCAAAGAAATTCAAAATGCTCTCTCTCTTGGCAAGGCTAAGGATACGGGTATGTATGGAGACTGAGTCTATCTTCTTATTTTGTAACTAGGATGCCTTTGCTGCATTTCCCTCTTGCTTTACTTGCCCTTGGGATGATTAACATTGGTTCCTAACTCCCAGTCCGCAAGCTAATTAATTTGGTGAGGTTCCAATAAACCTGCTAGGCAGCTTGGGTCAATGGCCATCAAAAATTCTATGATTCCTTAGAGGAGCCATCAGTGAATCAAAATGTTGGTCATCAGGGTAACACACACACACACACACACACACACACACACACACTGCAACAGTCATTTTTAAGCATAGCATAACCTTTGTCTCCAGTTGAAATCTTTTTTTTAAAACATGTTTTTGGTTTATTAAAAAGTTTATTTAAAAGCAATAAATTCTGTAGAACACAAAACAGGAGTATAAACGCATGTGGAGGAGGGTGGGAAGAGGACAGGGAGGAATCATATAGAGATGATTTTAAGCATTGAAAGAACAGTTAGACAAGATAATGTTGGAGTCTACTCTAGTTTGGGGAATTTAAGATTAATTCTTACCTTAATAAAAATAACCACTATAGTCATCACAATCTCAGAAGAGAAAATTAAATCTGGCTTATGATAAATTAAATCCAATGAAAACACAAAAGTTTTGTCATTGCTTTCACATTCACTTTTTATTCTGTCCTCTTTCATTTTCAGAAATAAATTCATATGAAGCAAATCTATAAAGGAGAGCAGTAGAGTTGAAAATTTCACGGAAAACCAGTAGTTTGACAAGTAAACTCATTGAGTTGAGACAAGTGTGAAACTCATTACAACCTGAATTTCTCACACGTCTCAGTTTCTCCTTCCTTTTAAACTTCCTAATAGAAAAAGTTCAATTCGCATTATTGGCAACTCCACTATTTGCCCTCACTTCCATCAAAAAATAAATAAATTAGAAATACCTCCTTTTCCACATTTATTTTAATCTAGAATGTTGAGGCCTCTCAGGATTTATTTTATGGTTTCTCAAAAGACCAAATCTTGGAAATCTCACTCTTAAATCCATGGGGAATATGTCTATTTCTACTTTATTTGGGCAAGTGAATTGAGAGGGAATGGAGTTTGATTTAATACTTGTTAAATTCTGTAGACTATGCATTAAAACTGTTGGAGAAATAGTAGTAAATACCACAATGAAGTTTTATTTTATTTCATATTGGAAGGTAATGTTGCTGACCATTGTATTATTTGTATATTAATGAAACTGGGAAAAATAAATTTTATAATCTCATCAGCCTTTATCAGTGGTATATTTTTCTTTCTCTGATAAAACAGTTTTGCTAACTTCTTAAGGGCAGAAAAAATGTTTTTTGAAATCATTAAATCGCTAACAAATCACAAATCACAAGTAAAATAATGGTGATTTATTGAGCACCTCTTTTGTGCCAGGTAATTTATATACATAGCTTTCTGTTATCATCAAACTGCATTTTATTTATGCCTGAGAAATTCAGTGCTTAGGGAGTTTTAGTTACCACTTTTCCGAGGTCACAGGAATAAAAATTTGCAGGTCCTGGATTCAAAGTCTGGTTTCTGTTACTCCATCCAGAACTCTTACCCGCTATGTTATACTCCCTACAAAGCATGATGTGGCAGGGTCTGTTTTGCTTACCAAATTATCTATTTTCTCCCTGTTCCTTATTGTAACAGAAACTCAAATTTTAGCTGAACATGTTGCTCTGCTGTTGCTTTTCAGTTTCCCTTGCAGCTAACTATGAGTGTGTGACAAAAAAGTATATAAAATATGTAATAGGTGATATGAAAACAGTATTTCATAGAACTTCTTCCTCCCTACTCCACCCTTGCTTTACGAAATGTCGGTATGATGCCTGGAACTTTAGCAGCCGTCTTGACTTATCAAATGACCTTGAGGATGGATACCAAAGCTGGAGATGGAAGAGCATACCCTAATGTTCCCCAAGTACATCGTGGAGTTGCCACGCCATTTCTGGTCAGATCAAGAAGTAAACTTTCACCTCCTCGAAGCGAGGTGAATTTAGTCCTAACTCTTAGACATAGTACGTCATGTTCACTATCATTTTAGGGAATTAACTTTGATTCCTCCTGACAGTCTCTCTTTTTCACATATGACTGTATTTTTTAACATAAGCAGGCTGTACACCCAACGTAGGGCCCAAACTCATGACCCAAGATCAAGAGTGGCATGCTCCACCAACTGAGTCAGCCACGTGCAAACCGCCCCCACCCCCAACATACTCTTGTGCTGCTTCTCTAATCTCCTTCCTTTAAAATTTTGCTTAAATTCTAACTAGCCTCTAAAGCCTTCCCTCACCACCATTTTATCTATATAAAATAAGAATTTCAAATAAGTTCCCAGACATTTGTAATTATCTTTTTTTTTTTTTTTTTTTTTTTTTTTTTTTACGTTTTTCATTATAGAACATTTCAGGGGAACGGGGGGGCGGCTCAGTTGGTTGAGTATCTGACTACGGCTCAGGTCATCATCTCGCAGTTCGTGGGTTTGAGGACCACATTGGCTCTGTGCTGATAGCTCAGAGTCTAGAGCCTACTTCGGATTCTGTGTCTCCCTCTCTCTCAGCTCCCCTATCCCTGCTCACGCTCTGTCTCTCTCTGTCTCTGTCTCTGTCTCTCTCAAAAATATACATATATATTTTAAAAAGTTAAGAAGTGGTGCCTGGGTGGCTCAGTCGGTTAAATGCCCATTTCTTGGTTTTGGCTCAGGTCATGGTCTCACCGTTTGTGGATTCGAGCCCCTCATCAGGCACTGCACTGACAGTGTGGAGCCTGCTTGGGATTCTCTTTCACTCTCCCTCTCTCTCTGCTCCTCTTCCACTCTTTCTCTCTCAAAATAAATAAATAAACTTTAAAAAAAAAAAAAAGGAAAATTTCAAACATGTACGAACATGGGATAACGGATGATATTTTTACAAAGGTTGTTACCCTATTATCATAAGAGTTGATTGGCTTCGTAGACTGAATTTCCCCACGTCACTCTTCCAGGTGCATCGTTCTGCAGTTCTGGGCTTAGATTAAGAGGAAGCCTCTTCTAGATATTTACAAATAGGTAGCTTTAAAATATGTTGGAAATACACTATTGTTTGATCTCTCTCTCTCTCTATATATATATATATATACACACACATATATTTAAATATTTATATTTTATGGTTGTTAATAGCCATTTTATATGGCTATTATTTTTATGGCTAATAATAAATAATAAGTATGATAAATATGATATGATAAATATGACAAATAATAAATACACACACACACACACACACAGATAGTTTAACAGTTCAAAAAAAGTTAGATTAAGTAAATCATTATGGAAATTGGCCCTAGTAAGCCCAGTTAGGTGTGGACCAGTCAAGGCTGAAATGTAAGAATGATATTTTGGAAAATGCTCATGTTAGTAAATAAACAGATGGAGGATGATATTGTCAAGAGACCACAGGGATTATAGTTAAAGACCTGTTTTCAAGTCCTAACTTGGCCACTTCACCTTTCTCAGACTTCATCTTCTCACTAATAAGATGAGAGAGTTGGAATTGGCCATGTTTTATCTCATGATTCTTGTTTGAATCTCTGCAAAGAGCAGTGCCAAACAGCTGATGAACAAACAAAATGTGGCTTATCCATACAATGGAGTATTATTCAGCCATAAAAATAACGAAACCCTGAATCTTATTACAACATGGATGAATCTTGAAAACATTATAGTATGTGAAAGAAGCCAAACACAAAAGGCCACAAATTATTTGATTCCATTTATATGAAATGTTCAGAATAGGCAAATTCATAGACACAGAATGTAGATTAGTGGTTGCCAGGGTTTAGGGATGGGAGGAATGGGGAATGACTGCTAATGGGTACAGAGTTATTTTAGGGGTGATGACAATGTTCTGGAAATAGATAGTGGTGATGGTTGCATAAACTTGTGATATACTAAAAAATCGCCAAATTAAACACTTTATTTTTAAAAATTTTTTAATGTCTATTTATTTTTGAGAGAGACAAACAGAGTGCAAGCGGGGGAGAGGCAGAGAGAGAGACACACACAGAATCCAAGGCAGGCTCCAGGTTCTGAGCTGTCAGCACATAGCCTGTCTTGGGGCTTGACCTCATGAACTGTGAGATCATGACCTGAACCGAAGTCAGACGCTAAACTGAATGAGTCACTCAGGTACCCCCCAAATTATACACTTTAAAATGTTTATAGCACGTGAATTGTATGTCAACCTAAAAAATACTGTACATAAATAATTCCATATTACTACAGGCATTTTTATAAGATAAAATCCCAGAAGTGGAATTGGTAGGTCAATGTCATATGTGTTTTAATTTGTGATTTTTATAGATTTTCCTGAATTTTTCTCCTTGTGTTGTACTAGTTTGCACTCCCATCAACATGTATAAGAGGGTTTGTTTCCCCGCAGCCTCGCAACAGACTGTGTTGTCAGACTTTTAGAGTTTTATCAAACTAATAGATTTAAAAGCGATATCTTGGTGTAGTTTTAATTTGTTGCCCTCCTATCATAAATGAAGTTGATTGGTTGTATTTGTTTGCTTGTTGCCAATTTCCTACAAGACAAATTTAATTCAATGGAAATGCTTCCTTGTACTGCCATGTTTTGCTCTGCAGAATCTAATTCTTACGGCAAGAAGGAGTTTGCTCTTTTTCTAACCCTCTCAATCAACCCCAATCTCAGTTCTACCCTACAGTTAAGTATGTAATTATTCAAATTAGCAATGATTCTCTCTGGCAACAAATTGAACCTCTACAGAAAATGAACAAACTACCATAAAAGGAAAATAAAAGCTGAGTTTTTAGCCTTTGGATCTGAGCTTTTGAAAACCAAACAAAAGGCTGCAGCCTCTCCAAATTACTGATTACATAATAATCTCTGAATCCTGACATCTGATGTTTTTTTCCCAGGGTTAAACCAATGACTTATAACTCTTTCCTTCTAGCTAGAAAAATAGACCATATAAATACTGTTCGTTCCTTAAATACATTTATTTGCATAGTTCCTTCCATAACTGAAGGTTAATTCTTCTGTGTAATAACGTAATAACTCAGATCACAAATTGTGCTCATTTTGGGGGTAGAAAACGAATTCTGATGAAAATTCTCATGTTGAGATCAGTGGCAAGGCTGCCTTCCAATAACGGCTAGCTATATGAATCTTCAATAGCAATACTTTAGCCTCTACAGTATTAAAACATATATTTTTGGTTCCATACAAATTTTAGAATTTTCTAGCACCGTGAAGAATGCTGGTGTTATTTCGACAGGGATCGCATTGAATACATGCGATTCAATTGGGTTGAATTGGGTTTCTTTGGGTAGTATTGACATTGCTCTGGGTTGTATTGACATTTTAACAATATTTGTTCTTCCAATCCATGAGCATGGAAAGTATCTCCACTTCATGTCATCTTCAATTTCTTTCATAAGCCTTCCATAATTTTCAAAGTACAGATCTTTTACATCTTCGGTTAGGTTTATTCCCAGGTAGACCCTAAATAGTCTCCCCCCAAAGTAATGTTGAAAAAGTAGACCAAAGCTGGAGGCATCACAATTCCGGACTTCAAGCTGTATTACAAAGCTGTAATCATCAAGACAGCATGGAACTGCCACAAAAAAGGATAAACAAATCAATGGAACAGAATAGAGAACCCAGAAATGTACCCACAAATGTTTGGACAACTAATCTCTGACAAAGCAGGAAAGAACATCTAATGGAAAAAAGACAAGTCTCTTCAGTAAATGGTATCGAGAAAACTGAACGCCAACATGAAGATGAATGAAACTGGACGACTTTCTTACACATACACAAAAATAAAGTCAAAATGGAAGAGAGACCTAAATGTAAGACAGGAAACCCTCAAAATCCTAGAGGAGAAACAGGCAGCCTCAGCAACTTCCTACTAGGCATGTCTCTGGAGGCAAGGGAAACAAAAGCAAAAATGAACTTGTGTGACCTCATCAAGATAAAAAACTTCTGCACAGTGAAGGAAACAATCAACAAAACTATAAGGCAACTGACAGAATGGGAGAAGATATTTGCAAATGGAACATCCAATAAAAGGTTAGTATCCAAAATATCTAAAGAACTGACACAACTCAACACAAAAACCAAATAATCCAATTAAAAAACGGGCAGAAGATAAGAATGGACATTTCTCCAAGGAAGACATCCAGATGGTCAGTAGACACATGAAAAGATGTTCAATATCACTGATCAACAGGGAAACACAAATCAAAACTATGAGATATCACCTCACATCTGTCAGAATGACTAAAATCAAAAACACAAGAAACAATAAGTGTTTGCAAGGGTGTGGAGAAAAAGGAATTGTCTTGCCCTGCTGGCAGGCATGCAGAATGGTGCAGCCACTCTGGAGAACAGTGTGGAGGTTCCTCAAAAAGTTAAAAATAAAACTACACTGTGATTCAGTAATCGCGCTACTGGGTATTTATTCAAAGAATACGAAAACACTAATTCAAAGGTATATATACACCCCAGTGTTTATGGCAACATGATTTACAATAACCAAACTGTGGAAGCAACCTAAGTATCCACTGACAGATGAATAGATAAGGAAGATGTGGTTTATATGCAGTGGAATCTTGCCATTTACAACAATATGGATGGATCTAGAGAGTATAATGCTAAGCTAAATAAACCAGTCAGAGAAAGACAAATACCATGTTTCACTCATATGTGGAATTTAAGAAACAAAACAAATGAACAAAAGGGGGAAAAAAGAGAGAAACCAAAAACCAGACTCTTGACTATAGAGAACAAACTAATGGTTACCTAAGGGGAGGTGGGTGGAGAGATGGGTGAAACAGGTGAAAGGGATTAAGAGTACACTTATCTTGGGGCACCTGGGTGGCTCAGTTGGTTAAGCATCCAACTTCGGCTCAGGTCATGATCTCGTGGTTCACAAGTTTGAGCCCCATGACAGGGGCTAGATGTCATTGGAAGGCAGCCTTGCCATTGATCTCAACATGAGAATTTTCATCAGAATTCATTTTCTGCCCCAAAAATGAGCATAATTTGTGATCTGACTTATTACGCAGAAGAATTAACCTTCAGTTATGGAAGGATCTCAGAGCCTAGAGCCTGCTTCGGATTCTCTCTCTCTCTCTCTCTCTCTCTCTCTCTGCACCTCTCCTGCTCATGATCTGTCTCTCAAAAATAAATAAACATTAAAAAATTTTTTTAAAAAGGGTACATTTATCTTGATGAGCACAGAGTAACATATGGTATTGTTGAATCACTATATTGTACACCTGAAACAAATACAATTATACTAATTATAATATACTATCTACTATATTATATAGTATATACTATAATATACTAATTATAATATACTAATTAATCCAGTATAATTATACTAATTATACTGGATTTAAAATAAAAAGCTAGTAATCACTATATACCAGGCACTGTTGTAAGAGCTTTAGATAAGTTAATAATTGAATCTCAAAATAACCTCGCAAGGTAGGTACTATTATTACATTCATTTTACAGAACATAGAACCTGAATAACAGTGAGATTAAGTAACTTGCCAAAAATAATTTATAATGTTTAGGTGCTGCACTGTCAGATATGGTAGGCAGAAGCCACTGTGGTTATTTAAACTAAAATTAGTTATAATTAAGAAAAATTCAGTTCCACTTTTGTATTAGCTATATTACATTAGTGTACAAAAGCTACATGTGGTTCACAACTGTCATATTCAACAGTGCATATAAAATGGTTCCATCATTACAGGTGGGACCAGCTTTGTGGGTGTGTAACCTGTGCAGCTGCACAGGGCCCCAAGCCTAGAAGGCTCCATATTTGGTTTAATGCTTTGCTGTTGCTGTCTTGCTATTATTAACAATTTTGAAACAAGGGGCCCTGCATTTTCTTATGCACCATGCCTAGCAAATTGTATAGTGTGTCCTGATAGCAGAAAATTGTACTGGATAGCACTGCTATGCATCAAAAAAGTAAAGAATACAGACTGTAACTGAAATAGAACTTACCGAAGAAGAAGACTTGAACTTCTCAGTGTGGTCAACAGCTAGCTTCTCAGACTGAAGTGAAAACACTTTTCAGCCTCCCTCGCCTCAAAGTGCCAACCAGATAAACATCTCCAAATAGGATTTATATTCATATACAGTCTAGTTGAGTCCTGCCCCCTTGGAACTGCCTTTTGAACTGACCAGCATTTTGTCCTTAAAAAAATCTAAATTCAAAATCAGTGAACAAGTTTTCAAGTAGAAAAAATACTCTTGTGGGCACAACTATCATTTGAATCCAATCTTCCCATTGCCTGAACCCTCCCAAATAAAGTATCAAGATGAAAGGTAAGCCCGTATCCAGATTCATAGGGGCCCCATAATCTGCAACAACCGAAACATGCTGACTTATCTTAACCACAACACCAAACCTTAAAATTTCATTTTCCCATGCCACCAAGTTTTCAGTCTCCCACAAGAGAGGTGGGAATGTTTTATATTCCCCCCTGGTTTAACAAACAAATGCTAAGGTTGGTTTTTCACTTAATAGCATAGTAAATAAACTTACTCATTATGGTGACAGTAGCTTTAAGAGAAACATGGAGTAACAGATCATAGCAGCTCAGATCTTTCTGAGGTGCTTTCCTTGACTTTTAGGGGTTACAGAACTAATATTTGTCAAAGAGAACACAAGGATTTCCAGATGTAAATCATTGGTGAATTTATCTCAAGGGTTACTGGGAAATAAGTAATGGAACCAGAATAAGCCAGGTGCCCGGGAGGAAAACTTCAGGACAATAATTGCCAAGATTATAATGAAAACCAAGTGGTAACTAGCTCCACTGGTGAAACTAATTAAGTGACAAAAAAAATACCTTTAGAAAATAAAATTTCAGATGTTTAGTATTAAAGCAGTTTTACTACAATTTCAGAATAGCTTTGAGAACATGTAAGTGCAATTTAGAGGATAGTTCTGTCTATAATGGAGTGGGAGAAGTAGCAGTAAATGAAGTAAAAAGCCCATTGAAAGCTGTGTGTAATTCACAAGTCCATCCTTTGTGTTAAGTATGCCAGAAGGTGCTGTGTTTCATGTTATATTTGACTCTTCATTACGTTGTTTCTCCTTCCAAGTTTCTGTGATTGAAAACCATAGTTTTGGGCTGAAGTTAGCCCAGAATGTTTTTCCCACCAAAATTATTGAAACCTGTGTTATCATTTCTCAACACACACACACACACACACACACACACACACACAAAAGATGTGCCTTATTTTGAAATTATTTTATACTTTCACAACTAAGCTTTCCTGGATGGAGATCCTATATCAATATATTTATCCATTTATTTGTTTGTTCATTTGCTCATTCATCCAACCCTTGGATGTCCACCTATTTTTTGCCAGGCACTGACCTACGACTTAGGGTCATAAAAATAGGATAAGGTCCCTGTCATCAAGTAGTTTACAGTCTGGTTGGAGGGGACACATTTCTAAACAAATGAAGGCCACTATTATCATGGCTTCAGGGCTATAAGTACCTACAGGCTTTGGCGGCGTATGAGAAAATGGATGGGTATGGTGGGGGGGGGGCAGGGAGATGGTACCTTATAGAAAGGAATTGCTGGAGCTTTGGTCTTCCTCCCCTTTTGTCATTCTGTTCCCTCTTGCAAAGAGACCATTGCTTCACCTCTTCATCGGGCTTAAACTTGCTCAAAACTTAAAAAATCACATACCCATTTTCCTAACCAGTTATACACGAATGCATTTCAATTTTTTTAAATATTAAAATATAAAAATATATAAATAGTGGAAGTCTTTCTCCACCCCGCTCCCCATTACTCTTCTACTTAGAGGTGGCACTTTTAACACATTGCATGTATGTTTCCAGGACTGTTTCTGTATGTTTATACATACTCATATATATTTACATTTGCATATACACATGTATATATATATATATGTGTGTGCATATATAATTATATATCAATGGTAAAATAAATATTGTTTTTCAATTGTTTGTTTTCACTTAACAATTTAACACAGGTTTTGTTGTATTACAGTACTTCTGCATCAAAATCCACAAGTTGGGATTATCATATTTATTTAGCTGACCCCCTATGGATAGAAATTTTGTGCTATTTTGTGCCCCCCCCCCCCCCCCCCCCCCGCCCTGCCGCAGCAGCGAGTGAGAGTTCCAGCCTCACCAGCGTTAGGTGTTGGTAGTGTTCTGGATTTTGGCCATTCTGGTAGGTACATCATGGTATCTCAAAGGTGTTTTAACTTGCAATTCCCTAGTGACACATGATGTGGATCATCTTTTCATATGCTTATTTATCATCTGTAGATCTTCCTTGATGAAATATCTGGTAAAATCTTTGGCTCATCTTTAAACTATAATTCTGGGGGTGCCTGGGTGGCTCAGTCAGTTAAGTGTCTGACTCTTGATTTCGGCTCAGGTCATGATCTCATGGTTCCTGCGATCATTCTGGTGTACGGCTCTGCACTGATGGTATGGAGCTTGCTTGAGATATTCTCTCTCTCCCTCTCTCTCTCTCTCTCTCATTCTGCCCACCCCCCTGAACACACTCTCTCTTACTCTCTAAATAAATAAATACATAAACAAACAAACAAACAAACATTAAAAAAATATTTAAACTAGGGGTGCCTGGGTGGCTCAGTCGGTTGAGCGTCTGACTTTGGCTCAGGTCATGATCTCGCAGTCTGTGAGTTCAAGCCCTGCGTTGGGCTCTGTGCTGACAGCTCAGCCTGTGTGTGTCTCCCTCTCCCTCTCTCAGTGTTTCCCTCTCTCTCTGCCCCTCCCCTGCTCATGCTCTGTCTCTCTCTCTCTCTGTCAAAAATAAACATTAAAAATATATGTTTAAACTAGAATTCTGTACCCTGAAAAATTATCCTTCAAAAGTAAAGGAGGGAAAAATGACTTTCACAGACAAACAAAACATTAAGAGAATTTGTTGCCAGTAGATCTGCCTTGCAAGAAATGTTAAATGAAGAACTTTGGAGAGAAGGAAAATAACAGAGGTCAGAAACTGGGATCTACCAAAAAAAAAAAAAAAAAAAAAAAAAAAAGAAAGAAATAGATGAAGGTAAAAGGAACACATATTTCTTATTTTATGAAGGATGTAAGGTCTATGCCTAAATTTATTTTTTTAATTTTATTTAATTATTTTTTTTGCATGTGGATGGCCAGTTGTTCCAGCATCATTTGTTGAAAAGATTATCTTTTCTTCATAGTATTGCCTTTGCTGTTTGTCACAGATCCTTGACTATATTTATGTGGGCCTATTTCTGGCTCTCTATTCTGTTTCATTGACCTATTTGTCTATTCTTTTGCCAATACCAGGCTGTCTTGATTACTGTAAGTTTATATTAAGTCTTGAAATCAAGTCATGTCAGTTTTCCAACTTGATCCTTCAACATGGTGTTGACTGAGTTGATAAAATTATAATATATTTAAAGTATACAACATGATGTTATATGTATGCTTGTGGAAGGATTCCCAATTGATGGTGTTGTTGAGTTTTTGCTATGTCCTTACTGATTTTCTTACTGCCAGATATGCCCATTTCTGATAAAGGGGCATTGAAGTCACCGAGTACGATTCACTCCAAGTGGATTCACCTATTTCTCCTTGCGGTTCTACCATTTTTTCCCTTATGTAGTTCGATACTCTATTGTTGGATATCTACATGTTAAGGATTGAATGTCTTCTTGGAGAATTGCCCCCTTTGTAATCATTTAGGTCCCTTCTTTACCCCTAACAACTTTCCTTGCTTTGAATTCTGCCCTGTCTAAAATTAATTTAGCTGTTCCTTTCTTTTCTTTTTATTTCTTTATTAGCATGGTATATTTTTCTCTAGACGTTTATTTTTAATCTTTACATGCCTTTTTATTTAAAGTGGGTTTCTTAAAGACAAAAATAGTTAGGTTTTGGTTTTCTCATCCACTCTGACAATCTCTATCTTTTAATTGCTGCATGTAGATCGTTGATCTTCAAAGTGATTTATTGATGTATCTTGATTAATATCTACCATATTTATTACTGTTTACAATTGTTGCCCTTGTTCTTTGTTCCTATTTCTGTCTTCGACTCTTTTTTCTGTTTTTTTGTGATTTTTTAAAAAAGTTTATTTATTTATTTTGGGGGTGGGGAGAGACAGAGAAAGAGGAGGAGAGAGAGAGAGAGAGTGTGAGAGAATCCCAAGCAGGCTCCATGCTATCAGCCCAGAGTCCCACGAGGGGCTCTGTCTCACAAAGTGTGAGATTATGACCTGACCTGAAATCAAGAGTCAGATGATCAATCAAATGAGACACGCAGGCTCCCCTCAGTCATTATCATTTCTAATATTCCTTCTGTTCTTTTATCTTCGTCTCCTTCAATCATTCCAATTATGCATATGTTGCACCTTTTATTTTTATTTACTTTTATTTTTTAATATGAAATTTATTGTCAAATTGGTTTCCATACAACACCCAGTGCTCATCCCTACAGGTGCCCTCATCAATGCCCATCACCCATTTTCCCCTCTCCCCCAACCCCCATCAACCCTCAGTTTGTTCTCAGTATTTAAGAGCCTCTTATGGTTTGCCTCCTTCCCTAACTTTTTTTTTCCCCCCTTCCCCTCCCCCCTGGTCTTCTGTTAAGTTTCTCAGGATCCACATATGAGTGAAAACATATGGTATCTGTCTTTCTCTGCCTGACTTATTTCACTTAGGATAACACTCTCTAGTTCCATCCATGTTGCTACAAAAGGCCATAGTTCATTCTTTCCCATTGCCAAGTAGTATTCCATTGTATATATAAACTACATCTTCTTTATCCATTCATCAGTTGATGGACATTTAGGCTCTTTCCATAGTTTGGCCCCTATGCATCAGTACTCCTGTATCCCTTGGGTAAATTCCTAACAGTGTTATTCCTGGGTCATAGGGTAGATCTATTTTTAATTTTTTGAGGAACCTCCACCCTGTTTTCCAGAGCAGCTGCATCAGTTTGCATTCCCACCAGCAGTGCAAGAGGGTTCTCATTTCTCCGCATCCTCGCCAGCATCCATGGTCTCCTGATCTGTTCATTTTAGCCACTCTGACTGGCGTGAGGTGATATCTGAATGTGGTTTTGATTTGTATTTCCCTGATGAAGAAGGACATTGAGCATCTTTTCATGTGCCTGTTGGCCATTTAGATATCTTCTTTAGAGAAGTGTCTATTCATGTTTTCTGCCCATTTCTTCACTGGATTATTTGTTTTTTGGGTGTAGAGTTTTGGTGAGTCCATAGATTTTGGATACTAGCCCTTTGTCTGATATGTCATTTGCAAATATCTTTTCCCATTCCGTTGGTTGCCTTTTAGTTTTGTTGATTGTTTCCTTTGCAGTGCAGAAGCTTTTTATCTTCATGAGGTCCCAATAGTTCATTTTTGCTTTTAATTCCTTTGCCTTTGGATATTACTTTTTTTATAGTTGTCCCCCAGTCCTTGGATATTGTGCTCTGTTTTCTCAGTCTTTGTTTTACTTTCTTTTTAGTTTTAGAAGTTTCTATTGATATATTCTCAATCACACAGATTCTTTCTTCAGTTGTGTGCAGTCTACTCATAAACTTATCAAAGGTAGTCTTCATTTATGTTACAGTGTTTTCGATCTCTAGCTTTTCTGTTTGGTTCTTTCTTAGGATTTCCATTTCTCTGCTTACAGTGCCACTCTATTCTTATTTTATCCATTAGAGCCCTTGGCATATTCATCAGAGCTGTTCTAAATTCCTGGTTTGATAATTCCAACATTCCTGCCATGTCTGGTTCTGATGCTTGCTCTATCCCTTCAAACTGCTTTTTGGCTTTTGGTGTACCTTGACATTTTTTTGATAGTTGGACATGATGTACCTCGTAAAAGGAACTGCTGTAAATAGGCCTTTAGTAATACAGTGATAACATGTAGGGGAGAGGAAGCATCCTATAGTCCTAGGATTAGGTTTCAGTCTTTTATTGAGCATATGTCTCTAGAGTGTGAACCTCACAAGTGTTTCTCAGGATTTTTTCTTCCCTTGTAAATGGGACAAGATGGATAGGCTGGGCTAGAGTTGGCTGTTTCCCTTCCTCCAGGTCAGTTAGGATCTGATAATACCCCAGCAGAATAGGGATTAGGCTATGGTTAATTAGTTTCTCCTGAGGGCAGACATTGCAAAGAAGGACAGAAGGCAGAATGCTCTGGCATTTCAAACTAGTCTTTGCCCCTCCCTCTATTGCCTCCCCCCCACTCCTCTCCCCCCATCTCTTACCAGAAGCATGAGAGAATTTTTCTCAAATATTCACTGTGAAAACCTGGTTAAGGTCCTGGAGGCAAAAGTAACAAAAGCATGGGCGCTCCCTTACAAGTGAGACTGGAGATTTCAACTCTCAGATTTGTTCACATTGAGTCCCCAGCAATTCTTCAATTCCTTTTCAGGTCTTCCTACCCTGGCACTGGTTCCTCTGTCAGTTTCTGCTTGTGAGTCCTGCTCTGGGAAGCCAGGACACCCTAAGTTCTCTAGTCTGTCTCTCCAGTCTTGGGGGCAGTGGTTTTCCCTGTGTCTTCTTCTCTTACGGATCCAGGAAGAATTGTTGATTTTTCAGCATGTTCAGCTTTTCACTTGTTAGGATGGAGTAGCAACCTCCAAGCTCTGTACATGTAGAACTGGAAACCAGAAGTAGACTATTTTAAATAATTTACTATTTTGATTGTCAGATAAGGGGAAAACTCAGTATTTTCATTTTCACTTCCTTGACTTCTTGTGGGATTGAACATTTTTCATATATATTCCTTTGAATTTACTCTTAAAAGATGAGTCAGTGTTCAGCAGAGGGAAAGGTGGGAGCAAAAGCATAGATCTATTAATTGCACAGTGTCAGCATGTGTTAGAGGGACTGAAATTATTTAGTTTAAGGAATGAGAGGGTGGCTTTAAGAAAAACAAGACTCAGAAGTAGATAGGTGTCAGGTGACAGAGGCCCTACATGCCAGGTGTTTAGACTTTATCCTGTCCCATTATGGAGAGCCATGGAAAGACTTTAAGCAGGGCTGAAAAAGGCCAAATTTGTTTTTAGAAAAAGTAATCTTTTAGCTGTAAAAAATGTGAAATGAGGTGAAAATGCACAGATGGAAAGAGGAGAGCAAACTCAGAGAACTGTGGTGCCCCCTGAGGGAGGACAGTGGTCCTGGGCCTGGGGGTGGAGGAGAGGAGGGGCAGACAGGAGAGAGATTAGCAAGACAGGAAGCATGGCACCATGTGTGCATTGTCTGTGACAATGGGGAAGCCGGAAGCCAGAACACTGACAGTTTGCCATGGAGAGCATTGGTATGTGGGACGCCTGAGTGGCTCAATCGGTTGAGCACTGGACTCGTGATTTCGTCTCAGGTCATGATCCCAGGGTCGTAGGACTGAGCCCTGCGTCCAGCTCCGTGTTGAGCTTGGAGCCTGCTTAAGATTCTCTCTCTCTCCTTCTGCTCCTTTCCCACTTGTGTTCTCTCTCTCTCTCTCTAAAATAAAACATTTTAGAAAGAGTTTTGGTATGAATTATTGTCCAGAAAACTTCTGCTATAGCCAAAAAACCCCAAAAATTACAGAACAGTTCCATCTAAACTACTTAAGTCTAATTTCATTAAGGCTTCTACAGAGATGAACATTTAAAAGAAAATCAGGAAAAAAATGCACATTTACTTGAGAGAGAAGATATTGGTTGAAAAGAGCCAGTAACAAACGAATCTGCAAGGAAGGATAAGAGAAAAATAAGAAGAGAAAACATTTTTTTAAATGGATGAAGGAAAGAAAAAGGAGGTGGACAAAAATTTGAATGGAAAACTGAGGGTTTTAAGTTATTTTTACATTTTATTTTACATACATTAACATTATGCTTTGAAAATAATATATTGAAAATTAGAGCATTAATTCGTGGAAGACAGTAGATTCTGAACTACATGTTTCATGAAATCTCAAAGTGACTGCTAACTGCTGCTAATAACTGTTGTTACATTCTTGTAAGAAGCAAAATTTCCCCACGTAGCACTCTTTTAGCCTCCTGATTTTATTTAACCTGAAAAGAAATCATTATCCCTACTTTATAGAATGCAATCCTAAAGCATCAATAGGTTACTTGTACATGTTACCAGTTAGATATTTGAATGTCTTAGCTACTTACTATTAGTCATTTATTTGATTGCTGGGGTAATTTTCATGGGGATTCTGAAATGCCCCAACATTCCAGCTCTTTCTTCTCGACTAAGTTTGCCCTCCTCAGAATTTCTTTCTAGACACAGCATGTGTTGCTGCTGTTTCCTTAAATCTGTACACACCAGTCCTTAAATAAATAATGATTTATCTTCAAATCAGTGGTACTTTTTTTTTTTAACACGTCTGTAAAAACCATCTTTGGTAGAAGGGTTGTGTGTAAAAAACACAATGCTTTGGTATCATCATTTTCATAAAACAGCCATGGAATAAACAAATATTAACATAGAAGGAATCTTTGTGTCCCCCCTCCAAATTCATATGCTGAATTCCAGAGGTCCAAGGTTGATGGTATTAGGAAGTGGGGCTTCTGGGAGGTTCCTTACGCTGTGATGGAGTAGCCTTCATGAAAAGAATTAGTATTCTAACAAAGAGACACCAAAGAGCTCCCTCACTCTTTCTACCATGTGAGCACACAGCCAGAAGGCGCTGGCTGTGAACCTGGAAGAGGGCCTCACCAGATGACCATGCTGGTGCCTTGAACTTGCACTTTCAGCCTCCAGAACTGTAAAAAATAAATTTTTGTTGTTTATAAGCCACTCAGTTTTTGGTATTTTGTGAGAGCACCCTGAACAGTTTAAATTAGCACAAAGATGGGGCACGTGGGTGGCTTAGTTGGTTGAGCATCAGACTTCAGCCCAGGTCATTATCTTGCAGTTCCTGAGTTCAAGCCTCACACAGGGATACCTGCTGTCATGCAGAGCCCACTCTGGATCCTCTGACCCCCCCTCTCTGCCCCTCCCCAGTTGCACTCTCTCAAAACTAAATAAACATTAAAAAAAATAAAATAAATAAGCACAAAGAAAAAAAAATCACCCATATTCCCAACAACCAATCACTATTAACATATTAGCATATTTCCCTCCACATTTAAAAAAGAAAAAATTAGTCTATTCTCATACTTACTATAAGAATTCCAATAACAGAAGGCACACAGTTAAGAAAGTTGAAAAATCACTTCAAATCTGACACCCAGAAATGAGCTTTATTAGCTTTAAATTTTTTTAATGTTTTATTTATTTTTGAGAGAGAGAGAGAAAGAGAAAAAGAAACAGTGTGAGCAGGAGAAGGAAAGGGAGGCACAGAATCCGAAGACAGGCTCTGGGCTCTGAGCTAGCTGTCAGCAGAGAGCCCGAAGCGAGGCTCAAACTCACAAACCTGAGCCTGAGCCGAAGTTGGACACTTAACCGACTGAGCCACCCAGGCACCCCATATTAGCTTTAGATTAATATTATTATACACATCTTTCTAAGTATACACACAGAAGGAATACCTTCTATAAATATGGGATCACACTATATTAAATATATTAAACTTAAACTTACTCAATTTTAAAAAAAATTTTTAATGTTTATTTTAGAGAGAGAGAGAGAGAGACAGAGTGCAAATAGGGGAGGAGCGGAGAGAGAGGGAGACACAGAATCCAAAGCAGGCTCCAGGCTCTGAGCTGTCTGCCCAGAGCCTGATGTGGGGCTCCAACTCACGAACCGTGAGATCATGACCTGAGCTGAAGTCAGACACTTAACCCACTGAGCCCCCAGGCGTCCCTTACTTGAAGTTTTAAAAAAATTTTTAAGTAAGCTCTCGGCCCATTGTGGGGCTCAAACTCATGACACCAAAATCAGGAGTTGCTTGCCCTACTGGTTAGGCCAGCCAGGCATCCCAATCATTTGAATTTAAAAAAGAGGTCTCCAAAGGTTTGGAGAGAAACTGAAGGAATTGTTGAATTCCAAATAAACATTTCTTTAGCACAAGATGTATTATTTTCTGAAGGATTCTAAACGCTCTAAAATATTAAAAGGCTGTATTCAACGTGCTTTTTTAAAAACCACATATTTTGATTATATATATTATCAATGAATCAGTGACTCCCTGCTTTAATAGATGAGAACATCAGCATCCTCACATTCCCACCCGTCTCTTTGTCCTTCCCTCCATTCAAAATAGTCACCTCCAACTTTGCCATCACAATTTTCATAAATTTTAGCAGGCACAGATAATGTATTAAAGAATCCTTTGTCTATATGTCTTTCATTCTCAAACATGGAAGCAGTTGCTCCTGAAAACTCTCTCCCCCACACCGTCAGTTCCTAACCAAAAATGCCCATACAACGCCACGCCAAAGGCTCTAGACTTCCTTCCCCCTACCCCCAACTCTCTAATAAGGCCCAAGAGAAAAACAAGTGAGAAGTGAGAAAATGCTTAGAGAATGAACAACACCAGAATCTTACTTAGCTTGTGGAGAGAGAGCAAGAGAACACTGGGAACACTGATGCATTAATAATTATGACTTTTTAGAACACTGGAATTCTCTGGAATGACAGATGTGAACAGTAGAACTCAGATGACACAACTGACTTCTGAGAACTTACTGAGGAAGTCGGGGCAGGAGCTCCAAGGAGAAAAGGGTCAAAAGACAAGAAGTGATCGGAATGGCATCTTTCCCATTGTGAGAGAGCCTGGCAGAGGGGCTGTACCCCCATCTCAGAAGAGTGCAGCCTGTATCTACTCATCTCCGGGCTTCCTACCCATTTAAACAGAAAGCTCAGTATTCAGAGCTAAACATCTGGCTTGACAGCAGGGAACACTCAGTTAATGGTAGTTCAGAGGAATTGCTCTGTTTGCAGCTGTTTCTTCTTGATAAAATAATTGTTGTTTCAAATGGGAAATTATTATGTAGAATTGGAATGGAATGAAAAAGTGGTGTCTTATCACAGCTTGATTTAGTAGTATATAAATAGGTTATGAGAAAGGAAGGTATAACATTAAAAAGTGAGATTATAAATGGTGGATAAACACTGCTTCAAAGAGCAAGAGAGAACAATGCCAGGAAAACACGGCATGTGACTGAAGAGGCACAGGTCACACGTCAAATCAATGACTACACCTATTTTTTAACCCTATTTCTTGGAAAACGCATACACTTAAGAAATGGTATTTGGTAATCTGCTTTGCCCAGAATGAAAGCTCAGTGATTCCTGGAAGGCACAGGTAAGTTGGTAGGAACAGCTATGTGTATGATTTAAAAGTATTTCAAAGGTCTTGTGCCAAGTGTCCAACTATAATTCGTCTGCAACTGACTATTGACGAAAAGAATAAAGTGTGATGCATCTTTTTTTTTTTTGGCCTCTATCTGCAAAAAGCAATTGAGAGAGAACAGATGACTAAGTCCTAGAGCGAGAAGGGGACCTGGGGAACCTGAAAAAGAACAGCAATTGAAATTGAATGAATGAAACAGAGCCCGGGAAAGAGATTTCAGAACATGCTGCAAGACTGGATACCTGGCAGTGGTAAAGATCCTAAGTGGGCTACATGTAAAACATTCGTAGGTCCTATGTTAAAGGAACAGAACAGGAAAGGTTGAATAAGTGTAGGGTAGCAAGAATTTTAGAACCTGGAAAGCCCAGACATGCAGCCCGGGTATAATATAAACTCTTTCCAGGCACAGATGTGGCACTGCTGGAAGGGAGACCATAATTCTCCTTAGGGTCCTTTATCAGGGCCACATTGGATTCAGAGAATTCCTTATGTTGTGTCTCCACCTTGGCACATCACAAAAAGGACCAGAAAGAAGTCATTAGAAGGTCTTGCTCACTCCAATGGATCGTTTGTTTATCCCACTTGCATTTCACTTTGACTTTTGATAAAATTCATCATAAAACAAATCATGGTATGTGGATTTACTTTTTATAATTCCATTCCCAAACTTGATCTCGTCAGACCTGGCCATGAGACACCTAAAACCCTGTTCTTATTTTTAACTTGTGATCAATGTAGATTAAAAATACTATACACTCCTTTCTTCATTTGTTAATAGTACTGTTTTACCCTGTTCTTTCTATATTCTGTTGGGTTTCTTGAGATTGCCTTTTTTTCCTCAGTGACAAAATTAATGGAATCATAGGGCTTGGCCTTTAAAAACTGGGACCACTTGTAGCTACTCCCTCTCACTGCGTCTGAAAAGAAAAGCAAATAGTATTTTGCATCATAAAACTGTCCTTGCAGAAGTTATTTCCGTCAAAAGAATCTTCTTTTTCTTAAAGGGCCAGAAAGTAAATATTTGAGACTTGTGGTCTTTGTTGCAACTACTTAATTTTGCTACTGCAGCATGTAAGCAGCCAAATGAATGGGCATAGATGCGTTCCAATAAAACTTTATTTACAAATCAGGAGGTTGGACTGGGCAGTAGTTTGCTGATCCCATTAGCTGCCAACTCCTATTAGACATCTGAATTCCAGAGATTGTTGCTATGGCCTGTGAAAGTAATCTTTAATCCTTAAAAGGTTATAAACTGGTTGTCTTACTTAATAATGTGTTGCCTAGTAATAAATACTTAAGTTGACATCCCTGTTTTCCAGAAGACATAAATACTTGTGAATTTTCTTTGTTGAACAGAAGAGGATTATTGGCTTTTTCTCTTCTCCCTCATGCATGAAGGTAAAAGAAAATGATTATGTTACAGGTTAGGTTCTCTAGAAGCAAAAGATGAGGTAGAGCTTTGGGAGGAAGTTGTTCCATAAGGATCAATACTTGTGAAAAGTAGGCAAGGAAACAGGACTGGGCAGAGAGAGAAGTAGAACTACTATACAGGTCCAAAAACTTTGTTGACCATGGCTTGGAACCCTGGAAGAATAGGGCTCCAAGTGGCCAAGTCTATAGCCCTACCTTGCTCAGTCACCAGATGTAGACTGCCCTAAGAAGAGAAAGGCTTCAGGCAAAGCAGCTCTCTGGAAAAACGCATAGCTAGAAGCTGTGTGCTGGCTTCCTTCCCACTGCTTAGGCATTAAGTCCTTTCTTGAAGGGGGTCTGGACAGAGAATTCTTCATACTTATCATAGACAGCTAGTTTTTTTTTTTTTTAATGCTTATTTATTTAATCTCTACACCTAAATGGGGGCTCGTACTAATGACCCCAAGGTCAAGGGTCACATGTTCCTTTAACTTAACCAACCAGGTGTTCCAGGTAGTTTTTTTTCATTTAAACAAAAAATCTGAAAACGTTATCTCATATGTTAACACCAGTGATGGAATAAGAACAGCCATAAACATAATCCTTTTGATTATGTTTTCACTCTTTATGTGTATAAATATGCCTTTTCCTGTGGGAGAAAAGAGTGTAGGACACAGACATCATAATGAAGAAATATCTGGGCATCTTTTTTTTCCTCCTTTATTTCTTCTTTTACCTTCCCTAACTAGTTATCACTTACCTTCTGTTCTGCCTTCTTCCATTCTACCTCTTACCTTCTGGTTTTTCCATGCTTCATTCACTAACCCCTCAAATTCTACTCAAGGTTGTTGAATAGCTTCATATATAAAGCAATACCTAGGGCTCGTAATGGCAGACAATTTCACATACCACATTCAACGTTTTCTTGTGTTGAACACTATCTACAATACTGCTATGAATATTCATGTACGACTTTTGGGTGAATATATGTTTTCAACAACTATGGTTATATACCTATGAATGGGATTGCTGGATTATATGGTAACTCTATGTTTAGTCCTTTGAGAAACTGCCAAAATGTTTTCTAAAGCGGCTGTACCATTTTACATTCCTACCAGCAATGCATGAGGGTTCCAATTTCTCCACATCCTTGTAAATACTTGTTACTGTCCATCTTTTTTCTTACAGTTATCCTAGTGGATCTGAAGTTGTGTCTCATCGTGGTTTTGACTTGCATTTCCCCAATGACTATTGATGAGCATCATGCCTTGTTTCTTTTACTGTATCTTTTTTGAGTTATTTTCTTAGTGGCTGCCCTCTAAGACACTAATTGTAGTAATGATAATTAGTATCATAACTTGCAACAGTCAAATTTGGGTCAATAGCCACTTAATTTCAGGAATAAACAAAAACTTTGCCTCAATATAGCTCCATTCTCTTCCCCCTATTTTGTGTTATTACTGTCTTAGGGATTACATGTTTATGCATAAACCTATAAAGACAATCTTATAAGTATTGCTTTATGCAACTGTCTTTTAATTTAAATGGAAGAAGAAAAGCATTACAAACAGAAACATATTTTTATGATCTTTTACATTTGCCTATAATGTTACTGGTGCTCTTTATTTCTTCAGGTGAATTTAAGTTACCCTCTAGTGTCCTTTCATTTCAGTTTGGCTTCCCTTTAGTATTTCTTGTAGAGCAAACCTGCTGATGAAATATTTGCTGTTTCTTTCTTTCTTTCTTTTTTTAATCAGAAATTCTGAGTTTCTCATTTTTGAAGAACAGGTTTGTTGGATATAAAATTCTTGATCGACAGTCTTTTTCTTTCAACACTTTGAATATGTCATCTCACTGCTCTCTGGCCTCCATAGTTTCTGATGAGAAGTCAGTTGTAAATTTTATTGAGTAGCTTTTGTACTTGTGAGTCATTTTTATCTTGCTGCTTTCAGGATTCTCTCTTTATCTTTGGACAATTTCTCTGTGATGTATCTAGATTTGGATCTCTTTGAGTTTATCCTTTGTTGTACATCTTGGATGTGTAGATTAATGATATTCATCAAATTTGATTAGGGAATATTATTTCTTTCTCTATGTTTCTTTTGGTTTTTTCCTTTCTTTATGGAAGTTTTATAATGCATTTTTTGGTTTGCTTTATAATATTCTGAAGGTATCTTAGAGTCTGTTCATTTTGGGTGGTGTCTGGCTGGTTTATTTGGAAAAGCATGTGACTCTTGATCTCAGGGTTATGAGTTCAAGCCTCACATTGGGGTAACGATTACTTAAGTAAATAAATAAATAAATAAACTTAAAAAAAAGAGGAATCTGGTCATTTTTCTTCATTCTTTTTTCTTTGTATTCCTCAAACCAGATAATCTCAACTGAATTATTCATTCTTTTCAACTCACTGATTCATTCTTCTGCCAGCTCAAATCTTCTGAATCCTTTGAGTATGGTTAACAAAATTTATTTCATTAAAAATATTGATATATGTGTACCATGTAAGCAGTGAATACTTACTTTTTTCACATGGCCCTGAAATATTTACCAAAAAGAAAAAAAAAACAGGATTATATTTTAGGTCAAAAAGAAAATATTATAATTTAATTTATGTAATTTATATTGGCTACATCCTCAGATCACAAAATGCAGTAAAAATTAACCACTTTAAAATTAAAGTACATTCTGTTAAGTAACTTTTGGATCCCCCCCCAAAAAAATTAAAGTGGAAGTTAAAGATCATTAGAACATTAATGATAATGAGAATACTACACTGAAAACACATGAGAGTGTTTTCTATGTTTAGAAGCAAGTTTTTAAATAAACTAAATATCCGTCTCATGAATCTAGGAACATAAATGCAAAATAAACTTTAAAAATAGAATTAATAGGAGTGCCTGGGTGGTTCAGTTGGCAAACGTCCAACTCTTGATTTTGGCTCAGGTCATGATTTCATGGTTCGTGGGTTCGGGCCCCACATCAGGCTCTGCGCTGACAGCACTGAGTCTGCTTGAGATTCTCTCTCTCTCCTTCTCTCTCTCTTTCTCTCAAAATAAATAAACATAAAAAATAGAATTAATAAAAATTACAGATATTAGTGAGTTAAAAAAAGAAAAAACAATCTATAAACCCTAAAATGTGCTTTTTAGAAATTATATTTTGTGTTTTTGGTCTTTGAGACCAAAGGACTAATCAAATTAGAATATTTTGGTCAGTGGCTCTTTCATAGACAAACTAGGCCATATAAGACTTATATGGACATATATATGGACATATAAGGCCATATAGGCTACACTACTATGATCACTCTCCTTAATGTAATTTTGCATAATATTTAATAGTTTCTACTTGGTAATATTTCTATTTCATTCACACATATGTTGTTTGAATAACCCATATAGTATCAATATGCCTGTATTTTCAGCCATCTCTAGGTGGAGGTGTGTTTATCAGCGATTCTACACCAGAATGAATTAAATGTTGTCAAGAAAGAATTACTGTTTGACAAAAAAAAAAATACATGTTTCTCACTGTAACTGGGATTTCTGGATATTGGACTCTGTAAGACTAACTGAACATCTGGACAACTGAAAGCACCAGAGAATTCAACCAGCCAGGATGCAGCTGAACTATAATCACACACTAGAGTAACTGGTGCCTCAGGGAATTCGTTGAAACTAGAAAACCATTTGACATAGGGGTGAGTAGTTTCTGCATTCTTGGTCAGTGGAATTTGTCCATGAACCTGGAATAACCTTGGTGTGGCTACTGTGGTAATCTTACACAATCATTTTGTTGGAAACAAATGTCTGGCCATTGTTCTCATAGATGTATTGAACCCAATGTAGATGTGTCTCACTGAAATATTAAATTTTGTTTAGCAATCTAAATTGTGTTAGGTCTTTCTAAAGTGATGCCACTACACAGGGGAGGTAATATTTCTACTAATTCAAAAATAATTTGTTAAAAAAATTTTTTTCATTTTATTTTAGAGAGAGAGAGTGAGTTGGGGAGAGGGGCAGAGGGAGAGAGAAAGAGAATCTTAAGCAGGCTCCATGCTCAGCATGGAGCCTGACACATGGTTGATCCCAAAACTCTGGGATTGTAACCTCAGCTGAAATCAAGAATCGGATGCTCAACCAACTAAGCCATACTGGCACCCCCAGAGTAATTGTTTTTGAGAGACGATTACATTTTATTCAGTTATTTCCTCACAGAAAATCACGAGACTAGAGGGGACACATAGGTCTAATTTCTTCCTCTTCGCATACTGAAAAACGGTGACATAAAACTACACTGGATTATCACAGCCTGCCGCATACTGGATAGTTAACGTCTCCCAGGTGATGCCATTTATAACTGAAAGAGGCAGGGTTTGGAAAGTGCACTGTCAACTACTCACTTATTTTGCATAGGTTATGGAGGCCAAAGTATCTCTGAGGGTGAGGGTGGGGAAATTTCTCCTGAAGAAAATGGTAGACCCATTGTCAATTTTCTGGAGTAAAGATAAGGATGGGCTTGAAATAGGAGAAGGGAGAACTGCATTCTCTCACTTGAATGATAGCAGTGAGATCTGACTCTGCTAAAGGAGTCTGGTGAAGGACATAGTAGAGATACATAACTGTGGCCGATCAGAAAACATTGGCTACTTGAGACACACAAAGGCCTGAAGAGGGAGATGGCTGCAGGGGATTCTCAGTACAAGGCAATGGCTGACTGACTCTAGGAACAAAATCTAAAATTCCATTTTAGATTTTTCTTTTATTATGTTCCAATTCTCCTTTAATATTTTCAAGGCTTCGGTAAAATTTTAAGTATTACAGGGCAGTGTTATCCGTGCTGCAGGAGTGTAGGAACAGGCCTGTGTACGTAACTGAAACAAAATAGTGTAGGAATGTAAGTTTCCCCCATTCTGTTCTCTCCTGCGAGTTCAGCTTAGTGGTGGATGTCAGAAAATTGAACGGCCATTCTGGCTGAGTAGAGAGTATTTGTCCCATACCAGGCAATAGCTGAGTGCAAGTGGACACTACTGCACATGAGACAGCTCTTCTACCAATATTCCAAAGGGAGGAAATTGGTTAGGCATTCAGACATATTCTGAGAGATTATAGATGGGACTATCTGGCCAGGAGTTATGTTTGTTCAAGTATGTCAGTCACATAGAGTCATTCATGTCAGCTAGGATAAACTTGGCAATTAAATTGTAGTACCGTGTGGTACTTTATAATAAGCATGGAAAATTCAGGTGAAGAAATAAATTACCCATGGTTAATAATCAATCATAAAGTATTATAAAATATAGGATTATTATCTTCTTAAAAATGTCTAACATTGAGAAGAATATAAGAGAGGAAAATTGAGTTTATGCCAAAAGAAAACCAGATTCAAAATGAATGCAGCCTGCTTCCCATGTGACGTTTTCCCTATTATCTCTTTGATGAGATTGGAAGATTGGAGGAACATGTTGACCATCAAGACATGGAGTTAAATGTTTACATGTTAAAAAGAAATGTTTGGCATTTCTTTGTCTATGGGCCAAAGGAACAAATTCCTCTTGTTTCCTGGGAAAATTCTAGAGCATTCAAGATTGTTAACCTTGAATTGTTAATCACAATGTTTTCTATGATTTTTTTTTTTTTTTTTTTTTGGTGCATTAGGATTCCTCTTCTGGTGGTTAGTAGTCTTAAATGCATGCTGAGGGGATTATTTGCTTACTACAATAGCACTGTGGGAAATTTAGGTTGATTTACAAAGTACTACAGTTCTTTAAAGGCACAGACATTCGAAACATCTAACTGGAGACGGGCAGCAAAGAGGGAAGCACACACATACATACACACATATTTGTTTTCAGCGTCAGTTTTATCACAAAAATGATGCAGTTCATTGAAGTGAACTGATTCTATGTATATATAAAATATCTGCAGTGAAATTAGTCAGAGAAAGACAAATACCACATAATTTCACTCACATGTGGAATTTAAGAAAAAAAAAAGAACAAAGGAAAAAAAGAGTCAAAAACTAAACAAAACAAGCCACCAGACTCTTACATACAGAGAACAAACTGATAGTTGCAAGAAGGAGGTGGGTGGGAAGATGGGGGAAATAGGTGAAGGGGATCAGAGTACGTTCATCTTGATGAGCACTGAGAAATGTATAGAATTGTTGAGTCGTTTTACTGTACACTTGAAACTAAAATAACACTCTATGTTAATTGTATTGAACAAAAAATCAGATATAACAAACAAAAAGTGAGAGAAAAAATGAGAAACTGTTATTAGGAAGTAGTACATGGTTTTAGATTGAGGTTGGCCTGGAAATAGACCATTCAGATGCGCGGATGATAATAAATTATATGTAAACGCCAAAAGATAGAATTTCTGTGAATTTTGACACTTGCAGATTCTATTTTGATAGATAGAATATTGCAGGTTGTTTGGACACAATTATGAATTTTACAGGCACCACAACAAATTATATGCATAGTTATACTGCACAGATGTTTTAGTATCTGTGCTACTGAAATGAGCACTATACTGTACAGATATTTTAAGGAGTTAGAACAGGGGTTGGCAAACTATGGCCTGAAGACCAGATTATACCATAGCTAATCATTGACATATTATCTATATGCTTGGAGTTAGTCAAACTGCAAAATTTGAGGGCACAGTCCCCAAGATCGCTATCACTTTTGACACCACTGAAAACTTGGAAGATTCCCAAACCCACCTTCATGTTTGGTAGTTCACTAGAAGGATTAATAGAACTCACTCATGATTATGGCTTATTACAGGGAAATGATACGGAGTCAAATCAGCCAAAGTAAGAGACACATAGAATACAACTGGGGAAGGTTCCAAAGGCAAACCTTTTGTTGTCCTCTCCCACGGAGTAATGATTCATTAATCTGTGAGAAGTGATGTTTGACAGTGTGTGTAGATTATTACCAATCGGGGAAGATCACCTGAGCTTTGTGTCCAGTTTTATTGGATATTCATTCCTTAGGAATAATTGATTGATTGGTTGCCCACATAGTTTAATTCAATCTCCAGATCAACTGACACCATGTGACTCAGAGCCCTCATTCTAAATTTCACAGTTGGTCTGTTGGTGTGACCAGCTTGCACTCTAAACAAACATGCTCCTTTTAGCTATGGCATAGTTCACCTGCCAGAAGCATTTTTGTACCTGTTGATCAAAAATATGTTACAAATTTAAGATACAATTAACGTCAGTGTCAATGTTTAGTCCTAAGACATTCACGGGCAAAATACACTAGGAAGAAAAAGTATAATATGTAGGTGATCTTGTTAGGGTCGGACTCAAACCTCTGAATGTTGTTTTGTTTGTTTTGCAGTAAGTAAGGTGATTAAATTTTGGGAAAGAGCCAGTGGTAAGGGGGTTACTATATCATCAATAAACTTTTACTGAGGGTCTCTTTTCAGCAAGGTAAGGGTTAGGCACACAGTTTTCTAATCTGTCACATATCGGTTCCAGATCACGAGAGAGAAAAAGGGATTGATAGGCTAAAGCACAGATTCATTCGATTCAAAACAGTTTATTCTAGTCTGTAAAGTCAATTATCTCAATTCTAAGCCCTGTAAAGATTTTGAGTTTTTTATACACATCATTTAAGTCAAACTAAGCCATATTCTTTCTCCTAAACTTATTTTTAAATTGTGAAAGCAATGGATGGCCATTAAATAAACAGAAAGTAAAACAGTCCATTGCTTCATTCATCTTCTGATTTTAGGTTTTAAAAATAAAGTTGTACTTCTACATTTTTTTAAAGATTTTATTTTATTTTTTTTAAAGTAACCTTTATGCCTGGTGTGGGGCTCAAACTTACAACCCTGAGATCATGCTGTGACTAAACCAGCCAGACTAAACCAGCCAGGCATCCCATACCTCTATTCTTTACACTGTAGATATACTGCCTCTTTCCATTCATATATGCTTATTTTTTCATGTTATGTTGTTATACATTTTAAAAAGACATTACTTAATGGTTATATAATAATCCTGGCATGGATTTAGTTTGTTGATTTAATCATTTGACTTTAGTTTTCTGTATTTTCTTAATTAATGTTTGTGTTTCTTTGGTGGGGTAAAGCAGCAGAATGTTATTCCAAAATCTTTTTTTCAAATTTATGCAAACTGATAGGGCATTCCAGAACCTTTCTCCTAACAGATTATCAGTTACTTGTATGATAAAATACATGCATTTTGTGTATGAATGAAATGTACAAATCAAGTCATATACTTTTTTTTTAATGTTTTTATTTTATTTTTGAGAGAGAGAGAGAGAGAGAGAGAGCATGGGCAGGGGAGGGGCAGAGAAAGAGGGAGACACAGAATCTGAAGCAGGCTCCAGGCTCCGAGCCGTTGGCATAGAACCTGATATGGGGCTCGAACTCAAACTGTGAGATCAGGACCCAAGCTGAAGTCGGATACCCAACCAACTTAGCCAACCAAGCACCCCAGTTTTTTTTATTTATAATTTTCTTTACCTTAACCAATACTATGACATATTTAATACTATGTCTCATTTGTATGTTTAATGGAGTCGAATTTCCAGAAATTTTGCATGTGAGGAAGGAACAGATATCAGTGTTGTCTAGTAAGGATCAGTGAAATTTGTCTTGGTCGGTATGGTTTGTTCTGAGATATGCTCACTGGGTTAAGGATTAGCTCTTTATGATTCTGCAAACCAGAAGGCATGAAGTATGGTTTTTTAAAAAAATTTTTTTTAATGTTTATTTATTTTGAGAGAGAGAGAGAGAGAGAGAGAGAGAACAAGCAGGGGAGGGGCAGAGAGAGGGAAAAAGAGAATCTCAAGCAGGCTCTATGGTGTCAGAGCCAAGATGGAAGAGGGGCTTGATCTCACAAACTGTGAGATCATGACCTGACCCTAAATCGAGAATCAGATGCTTAACTAACTGAGCCACCCAGGAGCCTGTGGAGTGTGGTTTGAATTTCAAGTCTGCCTCCTAGCTGGTGGCCTTGGTGCCTCCACCATCTCCACTGGATGTTACAACTTTTCTCTATAGGTTCCATCACGACCTCTCTCTTCTTCCACCCAGAAATATGTAATATTGCCCCCCTGCTGCTCAGCCTAACCCCTTCTCTATACTCTCCCAATATCGGCAAAGTTATTGGTTCTGAAGTGATGAATTTCTTTCCTCACATGAGGCAGAGATATGTTTTTAATTCCTCGCTGTGTTTCTTTTTTTTTTTAATTTTTTTTTAACATTTATTTATTTCTGAGACAGAGAGAGACAGAGCATGAACGGGGGAGGGGCAGAGAGAGAGGGAGACACAGAATCGGAAGCAGGCTCGGAAGCAGGCTCCAGGTTCTGAGCCATCGGCCCAGAGCCCGATGCGGGGCTTGAACCCACGGACCGTGAGATTGTGACCTGAGCTGAAGTCGGACGCTCAACTGACTGAGCCACCCAGGTGCCCCTCCTCGCTGTGTTTCTAATAAAAATACCTCTCTATTTAGTTTCCTCTCTATTACAGCTTTCCTGTCCCTAGGAATTTGGCATGACTTTCTGAGGGCTGGACCAGAAGGTAATTAATTGACTGTGTACCTTACACTGTATCCAGAATTATCCTGTCTCTCAGACCTTAGCTCCTGTCCATAGAATAAGTCTGGACTCTCTCACTGCCTCCTTCTGGCTGAACCCTTTTCCCATCAAGCCACAATGTCTGTGAGAGGATAAAGGGAGAGTTTTTGTTTCTCAGTGGCTTCAGGGCCTCAAGCCTAGAGGCTGGCTGTCAGCATCTCCCACCATCCCTCCCATGATGCCTCGCAGTCCTATTATAGTTGCGCTCTGGTGAGTCTGTCTACAGGTTACCCTGCCTGACATGTTTAGACCTGTCTCAGTTCTCAACCTCTTAACTTGAGCTAATGCTCTGGGACTCTCACTCCATTGATTTAGAAATTATTGGACTTGATTATTTTTGTGTTAACATTAATTTAAAAAATTTCACATCACTAAATCTCCATTGACTTTATTTTTCAAATTCATTTGTGTACCAAACTACAATTTAATCAAGAAACTGGTCTAATACCCTTGTGCAAATGTGATTAATTTCTTCAGAATCTTGCCTGACAAAGTAGATGCTTTCTGTTCTTATTTAGTGTTTATTTATTTTTGAGAGACAGAGGGTGACAGTGTGAGGTGGGAAGGGGTGGAGAGAGAGGGAGACACAGAATCTGAAGCAAGCTCCAGGCTCTGAGCTGTCAGCACAGAGCCCGACCCAGGGCTCAAACTCATAAGCTGTGAGACCATGACCTGAGCCAAAGTCAGATGCTTAACCCACTGAGCCACTCAGGCGCCCGCCCCTTTGCTTTGACCTTTGATACCATCTCTTGATTAGTGAGGATGCTTTGAGGTAGGAAAATGTCAAGATCACCAGTCTTGGTCCAGGGATATTGGTGTGGTTAAAGATAGAAAGCTTGCTCGCAACACTGTTTGGTGGCTTTCAAGTGTCTTGTAACCAAGCTCCTAAGGAGTGTGCCAGGTTTCATGAAAGAAGGGCTGTCAAAATAAAAAGAGAGGGTCGGGGCGCCTGGGTGGCTCAGCTGGTTAAGTGTCCGACTTCGGCTTAAGTCATGATTTCGCGGTCCGTGGGTTTGATCCCCGCTGTGCTGACAACTTAGAGCCTGGAGCTTGCTTGGGATTCTGTGAATCCCTCTCTCTCTGCCCAGCCCCTACTCGTATTCTGTCTCTCTCTGTCAAAAATAAGTAAACATTAAAAAAAAAAAATTTTAAAAAAAGAGAGGGTCAAACGAGAAAGTTGTGATTCATCAAAGCTTTGTAAAAAAACTAAAATCATCTCTAGACTCACTAAAACCTCCCTGTGTAAGGCCCATTCCCCAGCAGAACCCAGTGCCTTGGCTAAGATGTCTAAAGAGCAGATGTGAGCAAGTCTCTACTGGTGTTAATGGGAGGAATAACATCCTCCCTCAGCTCCACAGCCTAAAGCCATGCCAAGAGATGGGCAGAAAGTTTCTGAGGGCACAAACGGAGGGAAAACAACTGTGGCAGCTGCCCCATGGACTGTTCCAATGAAAGGAGGCATGTGCTGGAGATGGGGAGAGCTCTGGTTCTCAGACTCAGAGACTCATGGATATAGTTAGCCACATCCCTGTCATCTGGTAGTTGGCCATTGGGTTACAGTGGCATACTTAACGAACTGACAAGATTATGCTGCTTCTCTAAAAAAAAGCCCCTCAAACAAACAAAAAAAAAACCAACAAAGAATTCTCTCCTTGGGCAGTATAATAAAGCCTAATGTAGAATACAATGACAAACAATACAAAACCCCAGATATGAAGCCTCTATTTCACATAATAATTCTTAAAATAACTTTTACATTCATTTCAACTGAGTTCTCATTTTCTCACTTGTGAAATGGAGATAATAATTCTTGCTTCCCAAAGGATTGCTGTAAAGGAGAAAATGTGTATTGAGCCTCCAGCATTTCAGTGCCTGACACATGCCAGACATTCAAGAATTTTAACTCTCTCTACTCTCTCTTCCCTCTTTAGACTAGCTATTCCAAATAAAACTGTTTACTTTTTTTTTTAAACTTTCAGCATGAAAGAGGGAGAAAAGAAAGTAAACTTTATTTCTATAAAAACCCGGTAGTCAGATTTGGGGTATTTCTTTTGGGAGATTAGAAAATGGGTTAGGTTGCTGTGATTATTTCCATTCTTACGAGAGTCCCTGAAGACTTAGGCTGAATTTGCAAGTTAAGAATTATAAACTAAAGGAAAAAAAAAAAAAAAAAGAATTGTAAACTGTTCTTACTCTGAAAACATTTATGAAATTGCATAGCCGTTAGGTAATAACAAGTGTGATTATATAATTTATGGTTCATAGAAAAAAACCCACAAAATTTTTCTGAAAATGTACCTACATAAAAACAACAGGAGTCCTTGTTCTGCTTCACAGACATAGTACACAAAGTAGTTACGGGACTGTAACACTTATATTAGTACTTCACTATATTTATATGTTACTATATACACATTATTACATATTACTATATATTACTATGGTTATATATTTTATTATCATTATATAATTTCTATACTATATAACTTATTATATATACTATAACATATAGGTATTTTAATAGAGTTACATATAATGTAATTTATAAATTACATTATATACTATTTACTACATAATTTGTATATTCTACTCTAATGCAATTTTATTTAATTTTCCTTTTTTTATACTATTTTAAATATGATCACTGGTAAATGCCTCAATATTTAGGACATATGTGTGTATGTCACATATATATGTGATAACGTCTTTCTGTCTTGAAAATTAAGGGTAATTTCACCATAATGTTTTCATGCAGACTATTCTAGCCAACAAAATGAACTCTACAGTTAGTTCTTGCATCTCATTGGCCCATGCCACTTAAAACGTTTCTATGATGTCACTGTTTGGAATTCAGAATTTCAATCCAGAAGGTTTTATCACAGTACTTTGTACAACTGTCTATATTATTAAAATGGTTGTTCTTGATCTTATATTTGAGCTTACTCTGAGTAAAGATGTTATGTGGGATTCTTTTTTTACAAGCTAAGCAATGTTAACAATAAACAATCATTTCCTGAATACTTTTTTTTTTTTGAACAGAATGGTGTGCTAGTCTCTGTGAGTAATGTAAAGATGAAAGTTCTCCCTGACTTCAGAAGCTCACATCATGGAGAGAGATACATTCATTAACTCTAAATATTGAGAGTTATCACATATGCTGAGCATGTACCAATAACTTTGTACCCATAGGAGAGGGTATGAGTTCTATAACAAAAATATAGACTTGCTTTAGATACTGTGGGAAAGGAAAGACAAATTTTGATTAAGGGTAGCCAGTAAGGATTTGTCCAGGACATATTATTGGAAATTTGCCATGAAAAGATTGATTGGACTTTGATAAGTGAAAACTGAGTAGGAGAAGGACATTCTTGGTAGCAGGGACTATATGTGCATGGGCAGTCATGGGTAAATGCAGACTCAAAATATACATTTATTTTTGTTTATTGTGTTCCTGTACTACAGAATATTTTAATCCAATGAATCCTAAAAGAATTACATCCTATGATGTAATTATCTAAAGGATACTCAGACCATTCAGCCTCTATAACAGCATATAACCACCTGGGAAAAGGTAATTTACAGATAGCTGGTTAAGCTGTGGTTGGGTTAGGTGGTGAGTTGGGAGGCAATGACCTGGATAAAAGGTGGTGTTGTCAGTCTGTGTATGGGTCTCATTAGGTTACAATCAAGGTATCAGCTGGGCTGTGTTCCTTTTTGGAGACAGAGGGAAGAATCCTTTCCTTGCTCATTTAGGTTGTTGGCAGAATTCAGTTCCTTGTGATTTTAAGACTGATGTTTCCATTTTCTTGCTGGCAGCTGAAGGCTGTTCCCTGGTTCTAGAGGCTACACATGTGCCTTGACTCATGATCCCTTTCCTTCATCTTTAAAACCAGCAAGTCTTCTGCATTTACCTTCCACTTTTAAGAACACATTGATTCCATTGGATCCACCTGGATAATCCGGATCCTCTGTCCATCTCAAGGTCTTCAACTTCAGTCACTTTTGCGAAGTCCCTTTTTGCCATGTAAGATGACATACTCAGAGGTTGCAGGGATTAGAATGTGGACATCTTTAGGGGACTGTTATTTCGCTAACCCCACAGTGCTTTTTTCCCCTTTTTCTCGTGTTGTATTGATCTTTAATTATGTACAAAGACTTCCAATCGCAACACCTAGGGACCATTTTACCCACTGCTCTGTTTGTCCACCAGTCTCTTTCCTCTCTCTTCAGCAATGGTGACCAGATACCCTTTCTTGGGGAGGAGAAATCCATGGTTTGTTGCCTTTGCCAATAACAAAAGTGTTGGAGAGCCGGGTGGCATCTTTCACGTGAAATACATTAAAAGAACCAGGGTGTCTCTGTTGATGATCACACCAATTCTTCCCAGGTTAGCACCACCAGTCACCATACGCAGATTACCCGTATCAAACTTGATGAAATTAGTAATCTATACGGTCTCTAAATCAATCTGGATAGTGTCATTCACCTTGATGAGTGGATCAAGAAAGCAGAGGGTGCTAGCATCATGGGTGACCAGATGAGGGATTCTTTTGTTTCCATAAAGATCTTTTTCTGCACGGCTTATGCTTGGCTTCCTCAGGTGTGATCCAGTGAACAGCAAAGTGACCCTTGGTATCATAGATCAGGCGGAAATTCTCTCCAGTCTTGTCAATGCTGATGACATCCATGAAACCAGCAGAGTAGGTTATGTTGGTTTGGACCTTGCCATCAATCTTAATAAAATGCAGCATACAGATCTTCTTCATCTCTTGTTAGGGCACGCTTAAGTCTGTTCCTTAGGCAAATGAGAGGGAAGCATTGTCTCAAGTAATGGGGACCAGTAGATGGACAAGGTGCAAACATACTGGTCAGCTTATCCAGCATCCAGTGCTTTGGAGCTGCTACCTGCTTCAGATGCTTCTTGGGACCATGAGTCATGGCCGAGCTAGGCACCAAAAGAGCAACCTCTCAGTGCTTTTATTCTCCTTGGATACATCCTGGAAATGTAGCCAGTGGCAAAAGAGAGGGCCACATATGCTTCTGTTGGGGTATTGTGGGTATCAGTAGCAGCAGTGACAGCAGGAAATCTTGAGACAGGATCCGCTGTGAGAGATGATGACTTTCAGTTTTAACCCGTTGGTGAACCCAGGGTCCAATAATCTTTTGAGGTAAGAAATGTAAATTTCTAACTTGACATTTTCTCAACACTTACCAGCTATATGCTAGCCAGTGTAGAAAACGTGGAATTCAGCCTACAACCCCTGTCCAACAGATTCTCAAATTTAATGTGTTAGACTGAGGGAAGAGCATAATGGTGTGCAGCAAAGTTAAGGAAAAAAAGCGAGTTAGGGAGGGGTGAGACATTGCCACAGGTTAACAAAACGTTATCTTGGGTCCTTTGGACAACTCTATCATTTACCTATGTTCTAGGTCTTTTAGGAAGTTTCTTGGGAACAGATCCTACATTTTTATCTCATTCACTGCTTTATTCTCAACATCTAAAGTGTTGTTTACCACTCACTAGGTGCTGGATTCATACTTGTTGAATGACTACTGTGAAAACTCAGATCAGAGAGGGGAATTGATACAGTAAAGGTCACAAAGCTGGTTTATGGTAGAGTTGGATCTAGAAACTAGCTTTGATTCTTCATTCTTTCTTGTATCAAATTCAGGAGGCAGCTGGAATGAAAAAATGCAACAAATGAAGCCTCCTGTATGCTGACTTTGTATCTTCCACATAATATTTCTTCTTCCTATATGAAATACCATTAACCAAATCTATCAGTTTAATGTCTGAAATGTGAGTCAAGAGAATTGAGTTCTTGGGGCGCCTGGGTGGCTCAGTCGGTTGAGCGTCGGACTTTGGATCAGGTCATGATCTCACCGTCCATGAGTTAGAATTCTGTCGTCGGGCTCTGCGCTGACAGCTCGGAGCCTGGAGCCTGCTTCAGATTCTGTGTCTCCCTCTCTCTTTGCCCCTCCCCCACTCATGCTCTGTCTCTCTCTCTCTCTCTCTCTCTCTCTCTCTGTCAAAAATAAATAAACATTAAAAAAAGAGAGAGAGAGAACTGAGTTCTGTTCCTAGTTCCTCTATTCACTCCCTTTGTCACTGAGGCAAATTACTTACCCTGTCCAAAATCAGTTTCTTCTTCTGTCATGAAAGAGCTAAGCTTCCTTTCATTTCTCATGTCCTAGGAGTCTAATTTCATGAAAGCTAATCAATAAGCTCACCCACGGATCATATGTCTGAACATCCTGCTATCAGTGTTCCTGGAGTGTGGTCAGCATATCACCTGTATCAGAATCATCCCAGTCCTTTAAATATGCTGAGTTTGCAATTGTTAAAGAGAATAAATAGTTGCTGATTTGGAGGGATTCCCATTAGGCCATACTTCCCAACTCTTTTCACTTCTATAGATATGGTACACGTAAAAAGTGATAATGTTGGGACTCCTGGCTCCCTCAATCAGAGGAGCATGTGACTCTTGATCTTGGGGTCGTGAGTTCAAGCCCCACATTGGGTGTAGAGATTAAATAAATAAAAACTAAAATAAAGTGGTAATATTTATGTGGTATACTGGGGTAAGAAAGCTTAGACTGTCTCTTTGCCAACGCACATTTCACTGAGAAGCTGTCAGAAGTATCACTGAGAAAACCAAGTTGCAGAAAAATATGTATATGATCCATTTTCAAGATAATGCCAAAACTCTGTATATGTAATATGTCTACATGAATATTATGTTATATTATGTGCATGTAGATATACAATGTTATAAGAATATTGAAAGGATCATACCAGGTTGCTAAAGAAGGGTAAGAGAGAAGGGGACACAAAGAATAAAGAGAAAAAAAAGTGAAAACACCAGTATGTATGCTATGAATCCATTTATGCATTTATGTAAAATAATGTATTTGTAGATGAAGACATTTAAAAAATTAAAAATGCAGATCCTTTAAAGCAGAATTTAAAAGATAGGAGATGGGAAGAGGTGGGTGTCTGCATCATAAGTATTCCAAGTGATTCTGTAACAGTCAAGTCTGTAAATCTTTGTATTAGATGCTAATATCATTAGCTGTAAACACAGTGTATTTGGAAATTTCCATCCTGCAATGCAGGCTCAACTGGTACTCATTGTCTTGGAACATAGTAGATGCATAATAAATAGCTGCTGATTTTTTGAGTCATTTGGAGGATAGGTGAGGGAGCGAGGGCCAAAGTGGTGAGAGAAGCAGGTCATCTGGGCAAGGTCAAGTTCAGGAGAGATGAAGCAAAAAGCATACAAGAACAAATGGGTTGGACCCTCTTGCCATTTTCAGACATTCAACCTATATTTGTTAGGCACTATGTACATGTTAGGCACTTTTCTATATCTCACATAATACCTAAATAATGCTTTACAGATTCAAAGAGATGAAGTGAGTAGCAGTACTATCAGAATTGGAATTTGAACTCAACACATATTTTGAGCACTAAGCTAATGAACCAGACACATGGCAGCTGCTAAGGATATAGGGTGGTGATCTCAATCGTTAGCTCTTTTTCATATCTAGAATCATGTCGCTCTACCATGATCATCTCTGTCTCTTGTCACTTATTAGCTGACCTTCCTACTCAGCTGCTTAGAAGCAGCTTCTTTTCCTATATTTCAACTTAGCTCTTGCCAAAGAGAGATTATAGTAAATGTGTGTTGTTGGTTTTTTTGTCCATTATGCCTAGCTAGTGTTTTCACAGTGGGGAGAAGTATCATTTCCCAGGTGACTTTGTGTAGTGCAAGGTCCCCCTAAATCTAAAAAGCCTAATTCTAGTTTTTTTCCAATTCTTAGGCACCTACCAAGTGAGAATAATTCTGGCTCTTGGCCGCTTCATCTGCTAAGTGCTTTTCTGTTAGAGCAGAAAGATTAAAGTGGGGAAAGAGATACTCTCTCATTGAGTTCAGGGGTAGGGTAACAAATGGTACAAAAAATTCTTTTCACGTACCCATTTTTCGGTGACCTCATCCCTGGCGTTGGGGAGCATCAGGAAAAAAAAAAATCAAAGGTGTATATTTTGCGCCTAAATACCTTTAAGTTAAAAAAAAATGCATTTTGTCAACCACTAACATTAACTTGGGGACCTTGATTTCTAAACTCGTGTCACCCTCACCCTCGTCCCCCTTGGTTTCCGGATTAGTAGCCATTATGCAGATTCCGGAGAATGGGAGCAGGGGCTGGACCAAGCCTGGTACTGTATCTTCCCTCTTTCTCAAACCTCCGCCGAGCCAGTCCGCATCGGTAACGCGAGACTGGTGTCCGTGATTTGTCAGTAACCTAGAGTCGAGGGACCGGAAGACTGGAGGCTGAGATTCCCAGGTGGGGTCGAGTGGGGTGTGTGCCCGGAATTCATTAGCAAGGGCAGGCCCCCCACGAGACGTTATCTTTGGAAACAGTGTGGCGCTTCTACCGCTGCCCGCGCTTCTGCAGTCCTGGGCTGGAAGCGTGGTTAAAGAGCCGCTCCCTCCCCAGGTATGCAGCCAGCATTCCAGGCTGCCCTCCCAACCTGGGGGAATACTGCCAGTGTCTGTCTTATTCACGAAGTACCACCTCTTTCCCAAGTCACGTTCGATCACAGGGAGCCGATTTTAAATCGGTAATAATATAATTAAGTCCAGCCAGACGCATTCCTCGTCAAGACGCAGAACCTCAGTCAGGCCCACGGTACGTAGGACGGGTCACCCCGCTCTCTGCTCCCGACTCCCTCCGCCCCTAGTCCCTACTCGGTCGTAGCCAAAGCCCGGAACGCTGGATCCCGGCCCGCAAGAACGGGACGGCGAACGGGAGCTGCGCCGCCGGCCGGGAGCCCGTGGCACCGGGCATGCTCAGTGGCGCGGCCGGCTGGGTGGCCCCGAGAGCTGCACCCGGATCTGCTCGGCGGCGGCGGCGGCGGCGACGTGAGCGCGCAGGGGGGCGGCGGCCTCGCTTCGTCTCTCTCTCTGCGCCTGGGTCCGGTGGGTGACGCCAAGCGCGAGAGAGATGTCGGATTTCGACAGTAACCCGTTTGCGGACCCGGATCTCAACAACCCTTTCAAGGTGAGCGTGGTCCCCAGCAGTCTCCTGCCGCCTCGACGCGTCGTTGTTTGTGAAAACGACAAGTTCTTTCGCGCCCCCTGAGCCTGCCCCTCGGCTCCCCTCAGCCGCTTAGTTTTGGTGTTCAGGGCCGCCGCAACCCGTTTGGGGGTCGCGCCCAGGCCCTCGCACCCCTCGTTTGGGGGTTGGAGTGGAACGTCTTAAGCTCCTTCCCCCGCCGCCCCCTCCGCACATTCCCGACTGGCGAGGGTTTTGCCCTAGTCTGGGAGTGGGCCCGCGCGTCGGGAGGGTTCCTGGATCGTCTCTCGGGAGCGAGGAGAGTAGAGCTCAGGGCAGGTGGAGTTGTCACTTGACAGGCGAGTGTGGCTGTCCGGGCCCGGGTTGGGGCCGGGAGGCGGCGGAAAGGGATCTTCCTCGGGTGGGGTTGTCATGGGGACCCGCGACGGTGGCGAAGAGCTGCGTGGAGTGATGGCAGAGGTGTAGAGGAGAGGTGAGGGCACCGAGTACGCTGCAATTAGGGGAAAAAAAAAAAAAAAAGGTTGTGATTTTATTTTTTAAACTTGTGTTGCGCCCACGTACCACCAGCGGCGCTGCCATCCCCTTTCCCCCCATTTGGTTGGGGTTGAGGGTACTGATATCAAAGCAGGAGTTAAAAATAAACAAACACACCTGGAAAACAATAGTGCACGTGGACGACCATCTTCCTACCTCACTGCTGTTAGTAAGGTGAACGACGGGATGTTTTCCAAGCTCCTAGTGCGTCACCGGTTCCCTGGGCTGTGTGAGGATTGCATTTCCTACGTGAGCTTCTTTCTTTCTTGGAGTCAACCTTATCAACCCCAGCTTTGGAAGAGCTTGGCGCAGAAACGGGCAAATGAAGGAGGCTGAGATGTTGTGTGCTTAAGCGAATGCAACATCTGAGTAAATAAATATTTAAAAAAATATTCCAATTTTCTTAATGAACTCAGCTGCTTACACGTGTAATTTGTTTCCAACTCTTGGTCGAAGTTCATTAATTTTTCCTGGATATGTGCAATAGTCACCTTAATTTGTAGTCACACAAAACGAGAGAGTAACTTGAATTTGTGGTCACACAAGGGTCGCTTCTGGCTTGAGTTTACATTTTGTTACTTGTGGTTTTATCTCTTATTAAGAATTCTGGGGGCGCCTGGGTGGCGCAGTCGGTTAAGCGTCCGACTTCAGCCAGGTCACCATCTCGCGGTCCGTGGGTTCGAGCCCCGCATCGGGCTCTGGGCTGATGGCTCAGAACCTGGAGCCTGTTTCCGATTCTGTGTCTCCCTCTCTCTCTGCCCCTCCCCCGTTCATGCTCTGTCTCTCTCTGTCCCAAAAATAAATAAAAAAAAAAAAACGTTGAGAAAAAAAGAATTCTGGAAGGGGGTGGAGCATGTGACTCGATCCCACGGTTGTGAGTTCGAGCCTCATATTGGGTGTAGAGATTAATTAACTATAGAATCTTAAAAAAAAAAAAAAAAAGTAAAAAAGTCATTTAAGAATATTCTATGCAACTGGCCTGGAACTTTCAGGCTTTAAAGCTGATATGGTTACACTTTAAGGAGAGCCCACCCTCTCAATTTAGTATTTGGTATTACATCATTCCATGTTGTGGAAAATATTGTTCTTTAATCATAGACATTCTGAACAGACATCTTATAACTTGCCAAATAGGTGTTATTTAAAAATATTTGGAAGGTATAACATTAAGAACCTATTACCTTTTCCTAATTCAGATAATTCATTGATACTCTTTATTCAGCATCTGACAGTTGGGCTGTTTTCTGTTTGGTTATTCCATTTCATGGCTCATTTTATATAGCTAATTCTCTTGTTAGGGCAAGACACTGTTTTCTACTTAGCCTAGACTGCTCTTTTGTGACATCTGATGTTGCCATGACACTTTGCTTTTCTGCCATCCGTTACATTGTTGTAGTAATTCTAAACCCAAAAGTAGTGTTCCATACTCATTCATTGTGGCATAGAATTATAAACCTTTTTTGTTCCTTATAAGTGGATGCACTCACAGGACAATGATTATTCATCCATAAAATGCTTCCAAGGGATGGATAATTTAGGCCTAGAGAAGACTTGTTTATGACCATACCCTGTTTTTGGCAACTGTCATAGCACTGTGTATCTGACCCTTTATCTTTCCTTTTGTGTCTAGCTGCCTTTTTTTTTTTTTTTTAATGTTTAGTTATTTTTGCGAAATAGATCGTGAGCAGGGAGGGGCAAAGAGAGGGAGACAATCCCAAGTAGGCTCCCTATCGCATCGATGCAGAGCCTGATGCAGGGCTCCAACTCACGAACTGTGAGATCATGACCTAGGTGGAAACCAATTGTCAGACGAGGCACTCCTGCCCTTCTTAAAGTAAAGGTTTGCCTCTGTAGCTTATTCTTTCTTCTTTCGGTTTACTTTTATGTAAGTGTGATTTTTGAAATAGCTTTTCTCATCCTCTCTCCTTAAATATAAGTTCCTGGATTTATCATTTTAACTTAAGACCATCTTTCTTTTCAGATCTGTTCTAATTTCCAGTATTTCAGTAATCAAAAATTTCATATTTCCAAAATACATGTTTCACATTTGGCAACCATCCTGTTTTCTTCTTGGTTAAAAAGCTGTTTGATTTCTGTTGCTTTTTCAGTTCTTCAACATTTCTTTTCCTTCACTTTTATGTTAGAAGCACTTGTCATCATCTTCATTTGAACTGTCATGAAAATAATTTGAAGATAATCTCCTTAAATAATGTAACTGTAATGGCTTACAGAATTTTATTAGCTGCTATAAAATTGTTTGCTGGATTCAATTTATTTTTTTGAGCTCCTGCTTGATTCTAGTGGTTGTGATAGGCTCACTGAAAGAATTCATGGAATTTGAGTAGTTTTTATTGCGCATCAAGAAACTTGGAGTAACTGGAAATATGTAGTAATCTGAAAAATAGATTATTACATGGATGTTCCTGAGAATCTACTCTTGTTATAATGTGGATTTAAAGCTATAGAGGAAATATATTTTTCACGTAGTCAACATTTATTGTTTTCTGTCTTCTGTTCAGTTATTCATTTATTCCATAGTGAAGAAATATATATCCTTAAGGCTATTAGTCTAACATGTAGACAGACATGCTTCAGAAGTAAAATAGAGTAAAATAATCACCAGAGATCAATAATTTAATACGGTTCTTTTAAGTCAGTGTAAGTGTATGAGTAAGTACCAGAATGAGTTGATTCAAAGGAAAGAAAGATTAATAAGTGGTAAGAAGACCTTCATATCTTTTGATATGCCTTACCATATTAATATGCTAATTGATTGGATTGGAAAACTCACTTTGGAAATAAATTTTTATGTAATTAAAAAAGTAGAACTTTCAAGTCTGGGAAGGGAAAATCTACAGTGACTTATTGAGATCTCATTCTTTGGACGAAAAAAAGCCCAGAGATAAGATATTTCACGTATAGCAATCATTCTAATTTCTTCCTGATTAAAAACTCATGATTCTCATTGTTAACTTGCCCATTGTCTTATACCCAGGTGTAGGTGGTGTAGAATTGGCACTAGAATTTAAATCTTACTCTTAGCTGCTGATGGCACTCTCTTTGCTCATTGATTGCATTCCTGACACCAGATTCTTGTTTTGTATTTGGAGTTTGGACTTGAGGCTCTCATACAGAGACAGCAGAAGGACATATTTAAAGGTTTCTGCTCAAGAGTTTAAAACAACTCAGCATTTGATTCTGGCTTTGTCACTAGCTGTGATACCTTGGAAAATTGCTTACCCTCTTTATACCTCTGTTCTGTGAAATAGGATAGTAGGATCTTCTCCATAGGGTTGTTAATAGGATTAGATGAACATATATTTAGTATGTAATAAGTGCTCAATGCATGGTGGCTTTAATTCGTTAATTACTAATAAGTAATAGTAATTCAAGAAATTGCCTTTAAACACATTTAACTATGTTCTTAGCTTAGTGATTTAGTGAAGTTGACACACAATGTTCCATTAGGCTATGGTATATAACATATGATTCCACAAGTCTGTATATTATACTATGCTCACCTCAAGTGTAGCTACCATGTGTTACAACACTATTATAATATGATTGTATTTACATTCTCTATGCTGTACCTCCCTAAGGCTTACTTATTTCATAAAAGTTCATGTTCCTTTACACTCTTTGAGGCTGCTAGTAGTGTTTGGCAGGTCACAGTTGAGGAATCATGGCCAAACAGAAGTGGGTTTGCTCTAGGTCACTGCTAGACTAGACCCAGGTTGCCTGAATTCTAGTGCTTTGTCACTTACAAAGGCTTCCCCCCTAAGAAAAGAACTCTATTCTTTTGGGCCTCAAAAATTCTTTCTTACAATAATCTCTTGAAAGTGGGCTACAATTCACCATTCCTTGTGATATTTAAGCTACAGTAATTCTAGTAGTTCTAAGAGTTGAGAACGAGTTGAAAATTGAAAACTTTATTGTTAAAAAGTGACCTGTAATTCAAGGATCCTATCTATTTTGTTTTCATTTATAGTTAGTTGATGTCACTCCTCCCTTATCCATTTAAAATTTATGACTGGATATTGGCTAGCACTAGGAAAGGATTGTGAGGATTTCTTCTGTGATAGTCTAACATTGCTAACTTTATCTTTCAGCTTTAATCTGGGACATAGTGATAGTAATTTATGGTCTATGGTATTTTGTGGTGATGCCAATTGCATAAGTTGGTACTTGATTTTCCTCAAGTCGGTACTTTTAAAAAGCATGTACTGAGCTGCTGATTATATTTCATCAAATTAAGATGCATCATTATTTACCATTGTCTCAGTTGCCTATTGCTATATAACAAACAATCCCAAAATTTAGTGGCTTAAAACAACAATTATTTGCTCATCAGTCTGTTATTTGAGCTAGACTTAGTTGGGCAGTTTGTTTTTGAATGTTATTCCCTGGAATCACTTACGTCTCATCACTTATCTGGGGCTGTCACTGGGGGCAGTAGTTTGTTCTTTTTTATGTGGCCTTTCTATTAGGAATAGCCTGGGCTTTTTCCATAGTGGGAGTAGTGTTCCAAGAGGGCAAGAGGGGAAGCTAAAGGCTTCTTGAGTCATTTTTCTTCTGCTACATTGTGTTAGTCAAAGAAGACACAAAGCCAGACCAGATTAAAAAAGGAGTGGGAAGGATTACATTAGATTTTACTCCTTGATGGGAGGAGGTGTGTCCCTCTTGATACAGACCTAGGGAGTAAAAAGATATACCCAGCATAAAATGATGAGACAAATACAGGATGACCCCTGTAGACACTCCCATTCAAGTATGGGAGAAGTGGGAGACAGCTAGCAGTTGCTTGTCCCTGGCAAGTCTGAAATCCAGCCAGGCTCATTTGTCGGGGCCCCCTAATTTGGGGGCGATGAGTGTTTCTTGAATAGAGCCTTTTTCTGCTACCTAGAAGTCTTTGCCCAATTGTTGTTTTCTTCTGCTTTTGGTTCCAGTCTCTGCTAAGTCCTCTTTTTCTGTAAGAAATGTTTGCAGCTGAGTAACATTTTCAGTTTGCTTCTTATCCACTAAATGTTGGGAGTCCAGAAGCCTCTTTTCATTGAAATATCTCTGTTTTATATAGTCCAGCCTGGCCCAAATCTCTCTCTCTCTCTCTCTCTCTCTCTCTCTCTTTTTTTAACCAAGATTTAATGTACATTTATTCTTAACATGTGGAACATATAGTATAAAGATTTCATACTGAATAAATGATACTCATTAAGCCAAAAGAAAAAAGGAGGAATTTACTTCAAGTTTTAGCTACATTGTTTGAAATACAAATATGCAGATTTTATCACTAAAAAATCTCAATTGTGTTTGTTCATCAGGAACTTCAACTGAACCTAGAACTTTTTCACATGTCAATTAGAAAGAAAACAAAACAAATACCCAGGAAAAAGTAAACTAGAAGTTAGTTGGCTGCTGAGACAGCAAGGGGTTTTTACAGAGACCTGTACAGCACTGTGCCAAGAGGGGCGATGTCTGGCAAGAGATTAAATAGCTGTGTCTCGCTGTGCAGGTCACCAACTTCACTCATCATACTAAAGGGTAGCTGGGGGGCGCCTGGGTGGCGCAGTCGGTTAAGCGTCCGACTTCAGCCAGGTCACAATCTCCCGGTCCGTGAGTTCGAGCCCCGCGTCAGGCTCTGGGCTGACCGCTCAGAGCCTGGAGCCAGTTTCCGATTCTGTGTCTCCCTCTCTCTCTGCCCCTCCCCCGTTCATGCTCTGTCTCTCTCTGTCCCAAAAATAAATAAACGTTGAAAAAAATAATAAATAAAGGGTAGCTGGGAGGGGGACCAAACTGTGGGATCCAAGGGTACATGCAATGTACAATGTCATATATGTGTGTGTGTGTGTGTGTATATATATATATATATATACACACACATATATACACACACGCATACACACACACAGGTGGCAGTGCAGCTGCTGCAGCTAAAGGTTAAAACCAGTTCTAAGAGGTGATCTCAGGGTTATTCATACAATCAGGGAGGAGAGAAAGTAGTGTGTTGTAGGTTCACACATGATACTTTGGGTGAAAAGCCTTTTCTTTTTTCCTCAATTTTTTTTTTAATGTTTATTTTTGACAGAGAGACAGAGACAGTGCGAGCAGGGGAGGGGCAGAATGAGAGAGAGAGAGAGAGAGAGAGAGAGAGAGAGAGAGACAGAATTTGAAGCAGACTCCAGGCTCTGAGCTGTCAGCACGAAGCCTGATGCAGGGCTCTAACCCACAAACTGCGAGACCATGACCTGAGCCGAAGTCAGATGCTTAACTGACCGCCCAGACGCCTCTCTCCTCAATGTTTAACTAAAAACATTCTTAAAACTGCAGCTTGCTGCTGGCACAGTGTTTTCTCTTGTTTCCATGTGAGACATTATTATTAAAGTATGTTTACAGTATCAGGTGTACAGTACATAAAAGGATCTACACTCCACTGCACAGGCCTCGCTAGTGAATAGGGTCTGTCCACAACTGTGAACTTTCCAGATCCTGGAGGCTGGTCCAAATCTCTTTAACAATTTGTTGTTAATTTTTACCAGGGTTCAAACTAGCCCTTAAAACACATCTGTAATTCATTTTGAGACCATCTTCTTCAGGTAGAGTGTCAGGGTGCTCTGGATCAGGACTGTTAAGAGATTTAGAAAACATTTTGTCTAGCTTGAGCATCTCCTATGGCTGCTAAAATTTCTCAGGCAGGTACAATGGGAGGCTGTTAGTGTGGGTGGAGTACCTTTTACAAATGCTACGTGGCAAAACTAGTATTTGAACATGATTTTATTTTGGTCTCAAGGCCTTAAGAATTTTTTAAATTTTAATTTTTTGTTATTTTAGAGAGTGAGAGAAGAATAAGCGTAGGAGAGGGGCAGAGGGAGAGAGAATCTTCAAAAAAAATTTTTTAAAATGTTTTATTTATTTTTGAGACAGAGAGACAGAGCATGAGTGGGGTAGGGGCAGAGAGAGAGGGAGACATAGAATCTGAAGCAGGCTCTAGGCTCTGAGCTGTCAGCACAGAGCCCGACATGGCGCACGAACTTGTGAACCGTGAGATCATGTGCTGAGCCGAAGTTGGACACCCAAGTGACTGAGCCACCCAGGCACCCTGAGGGAGAGAGAATGTTAACTGGGTCCAGACTAAATGTAGGGCCCCATCCTGTCACCATTGGATCATGATCTGAGCTGAAATCAAGAGTCGGGTGTGCAACCGACTGAGCCACCCAGTGCCCTGATCCCATGACTTTAACAATAATCATAATTGAGATGGTGATGGTGAAAACTTTGAAAGTAAAATATTCTTTTGCTGATATGACCAAAGAAAATATTTTTTTGGAGTACAATTAATATTCAGTAGTGTTGAAATGCAGATCCAGGAAATTTTTTTATAAGATATTTTCTTAACATGAGTCCCCAGAGTGATACAGTAATTAACGAAATTAGTAATGGGTTCCTAAAAATGAATTGGCAATATTCTGTTCTTGTCCAACCTGCAGGTATTGTGTTCAATTCCAAGTGCACATTTAAAGAGTGGCTTGAACAAAACAGGATGTGCCTAAAGAAGGCAGAATGGCCGTGGGTCTGGAATCAAATCCTAGGAAGAATATTTAAAATTACTGAGTGGGTTTAGTCTACAGAAGGCTAAAAGGACGTGTGAGATAGGTAAAGTCTTCTATAAATTTGTTTTTGCTTCAGGAAAAAAGTTTAAGGCTAATTGCCAGAGTTTACATGAAGGTAGATTTTTGTCTTAACATGAAGATTTAAAAAAATCTGTTAGAAGAGCCTGACCATGCTTTTTTGGTATGGAGTTCATCAGCACTTGAAAGAATTCAGGCAGAATTTGGATGACGTATCAGAGATGCTAAGGTAGAGACTTTTGTGTTGCAAGTTTTTTCTACTTTGAGACCCTGTAATTGTTAGATTTTTGTGCTTTTATGGACCATTTTGTGATTCATAAATTCTCTTCTGTTGTAATCTATTGATGTTGGGATTGAGTCTGATCATCTAAACTAGATAGGAGGCTTTGTATTTTAGGCGGCTGCTATGCTCTGAGCCTCAGGCTCTGCTCAGAGAGCAGCCCTAAGTGGTTGCTTACATATAGATGATCATGTCCTCTGCTGTGTGGCTGTTAAAATGCTGTCCTCAGTTGACTAATCTTAATTGAAGCTACCTGGCCCAAAGAAAGCCATTTTCTAGATGATCAGGAGCAGATAAGATTGCTTGATGCAAAATTTTGCTCCAACAGGAACAGTGATAGTTCAGTGATGTATGTTTCTCAGGAACATGCACAGAGAAAAAATCACGAAGTCATGGTGGAATAACCATGGAAAGACATGAGGAAAGAGCCAAATTATCTTTAAAAAAAAATTTTTTTTTAAGTTTATTCATTTATTGAGAGACAGAGAATCCCAAGCAAGCTCTACAACAGCAGCGCTCAGCCCGATGTAGGGCTCAAACTCATGAACCATGAGATCATGACCTGAGCCAAAACCGAGAGTCAGATGCTTAACCCACTGAGCCACGCAGGCACCCCGAGAGCCAAATAACCTTAATCACAAAGCACTGGAGTAGTAATTGTCTAACTAGGGCTTCTGAGGGTCATTTTCTATAATTCCTGTTTCTTAATACAGTTGCTCTTGAACTTTAAGAGATGTAGCTACATTTTGAAGAATTCCAGTCTCTGAAACTTGGCATCCTTCTTTATGTGTGTTTAAAATAGCCTTTCCTCCCCCAGCATTTGAGATGACTTGAGTCTTTTTCTTTCAACCAGAATTGCCAAAAGATAATTGGGAAGTAACATTTTCTTGGCAAAACCATGATAGAATTAAGCCTGTATTTAGATAAAGTACAGATCTAAATGATAGAATACAGGTCTACATGATTTAATTAAACCTGTATCTAGTTTTTGGTGATAGAGTAATGAAAATCCAAATACAAGGAGATGTCATTAAATCACAAGGGAGAAATTTTCCAACTTAAGATAGGTGAGGGAAATAAAAGATGATGTGTGGAGGTTGGTTGGATTTGACTGTACCAGATCTCCGTAGCACTTTTCTTCTGTTCGTTTGTTCCTACTGAGACAGCCTATACTGTCCAGTAGCTTTTGTCTTCACATTGTAGACAAGTGTTGGAGCCCCCTTCCTTGTGTAAGAACTGCCAGTAAGAATTGTGTATGAACTCTACACTACCTTGTGTATGAACCTGTATGAAGAGAGCAATCCAGTAATCTCTCTGGTATTTGGCTTTGGGTGCTTTTAAGAATTAGTAATGCCAGTTCATCATTTGATGGGAATTTGGGTAATTAGGGACCGTTTGACTGTTGTGAATAATGCTTCTGTAAACATTTGTGCACAAGTTTTTGTTTGAACACTAGTTTTAAATTCTTTCGAGTATTTACCAGAAGTGGGGTTGCTGGGTCATATAATAATTATATACAATCATTTGAGGAATCGCTAGACTGTTTTCCAAATTGGCTGCCCCATTTTATATTGGAACCAGTAGCGTATGAGAGATTTGCTTTATCTCCATTCTTGTCAACACTTGTTATTATCTATTTATGATTCTAGCCATCCTAGTGGGTTTGGAGTATCTTAGTGTGGTTTTGATTTGCATTCCTCTGATGGCTGTGTGGTGTCAAGCATATTTTTATGTGCTTTTTGGCCATTTGTGTATGTTTGGAAAAATATCTATTCAGGTCCTTTGCCTATTTTTGAATTGGGTTGTCTTTTTTATTGAATTATAAGAGCTTTTTATATATTCTGGATACAAGTCTTTTACCCAAGTACAATTGACCCTGGAAGAACACATGTTTGAATTACATGGGTTCACTTACACGTGCATTTTCAATAAATATAGTATGCTACCATAAATGTTTTCTTGTTATGATTTTTGTAATAACGTTTTCTTTTTTCTAGCTTTAAGAATATAATATATAATGCATTTAATGCACAAAATGTGTATCAGTTGACTATTACTAGTAGGGCTTCTGGGCAACAGTAGGCTGTTAGTTTTTGGAGTCAAAAGTTACATGCTTGGGGCTCCTAGGTGGCTCAGTCGGTTGAGCGTCCGACTTCAGCCCAGGTCATGATCTCGCGGTCTGTGAGTTCGAGCCCTGCATCAGGCTCTGTGCTGACAGCTCGGAGCCCGGAACCTGTTTCAGATTCTGTATCTCCCTCTCTGTCTGACCCTCCCCTCTTCATGCTCTGTCTCTCTCTGTCTCAAAAATAAGTAAACATTAAAAAAAAAAAGTTATATGCTGATTTTCTATTGCCCTGGTGGCGGGGAGAGGGGTGCAGGCCCCCTAACTCCCCGTGGTGTTCACAGTCAACTCTATGTGATTTATAAATACTTTCTCCTTTTTGTCAGTTGTCTTTTTACTTTCTTGTTAATGTCCTTCAAAGCACAAAAGTTAATAAATTTTTATTAAGTCCAAATTATCTTTATTTTGTATCTTTTGTTTTGATATTATATCTAAGAATCCTTTGCCAAATCAGAGGTAATTAAGCTTTGTCTGTATGTTTTCTTCTAAGGTGTTTATAGTTTTAGCTCTTACATTTAGGTTTGTGATTCATTTTGAGTCAATTTTTGTATATAGTGTGAGGTAAGATCGAACTCAGTTCTTTTTTTTTTTTTTTTTTTTCCCCAACATTTATTTATTTTTGGGACAGAGAGAGACAGAGCATGAACGGGGGAGGGGCATAGAGAGGGAGACACAGAATCGGAAACAGGCTCCAGGCTCTGAGCCATCAGCCCAGAGCCCGACGCGGGGCTCGAACTCACTGACCGTGAGATCGTGACCTGGCTGAAGTCGGACGCTTAACCGACTGCGCCACCCAGGCGCCCCGAACTCAGTTCTTTTGAATGTGGATATCCACTTGTTCCAATACCGTTTGTTGAACAGACTGTTCTTTTCCCATGGAATGATCTTGGCACCCTCTTCAAAAATCTCTGTATTTTTTCTTAATCTTTGTTCTTGTAAAAGAAATATATTTTATCTAAAAAGCCCTTCTCTTTCATGCAAATGGCTCCCAAGCTGAGTATCCCTAGAGTATGTATATTAGCTTGCCTGGTTTCCATAATTGCCATGGCTAGTGTTGCAATTGCTTATGTCTGTGCTTGCATCAGTACATTTTTATAAAAATGTAATAATGGGTTTTATACTTGTTTTTAGAATGCAGTTATGAACACATTATCAATATGACTAACCTGATACTTTTCCTTAAAAGAAACTTCCATTTATTTTACAGATTATAGGTGAATTACTGAATATATTTTTGCAGATAAGCAAAAATATTAGAATCTCTTTAATAAAGCAATGAATGCATATGATAAAGTGCATTTTGTTTGAGTACTGGTGAGATCAAACTAGAAAGAAAGGATTTGGCATAGTTATACACTGATAACTTTGACTTGATAATAGAAGAAATCAGACATTTAAATGCAAGTGATTTAGTATATATAGCTATTAAAAGTTTGTGCTTCACAAACACAGTCAAAATAGTGCATATTGTAGAGACAATGTATACAAAAATACTGGAAGTTTCCACTTTCTCCAAGTGGCAGAGTTGGATACAAGCTATTGGTAGTCGTTTTACTGATGGGAATCTTCCAGTGGTGGTTAGAATGCTTAGGTGGTGATTTGGAATACTGGAATATGTATAGAAAGTGGTGAGATACGTATAGAAAGTGGTGAGAAATGAAAGTGGGAGGAAAAGACCGTCAGGAATATTGGCCAGTGATGGCCAGGGGATGGTATTCTAGCACAGTTTTACCACCATTCGCAATTTTCCTGAAGGTGTTGATGATTGTTGCAGGTTGATTAAGTCTGTCTTGTGGTTTTATTTATGGCCTAGCATGCTTAATTTTTGGCATCTCAAATAGTCATAAATTTTAGTGAATTGCTTACAAGTCATTGGCATATTGTAAAAATGCAAATTAACGTATTCCCCAAGGTTAAAAGAAATGTATCACATATTTTTTTCTATCTGATTAAAAAAATTTTTTTAATGGAAATGTTTGTATTTGAGTCTCAGGGGAACTTAATCACCATTTATCATGGAATTTATAAGAAAACGTTTTATGAACTATATATATTACAGACAGGCATTTCTGTGCTCCTAGCCTGGTGGTAGGGAGGTTAGAGGAAGGATTAAATGAAGTTTGCAGAGGTTTGTCTGTAATTGTAGTGAGGAGTAGGTAAAAGGGTGGCTCTGGTATCAGGCTGTCTAGGTTTGCTTCTCTACCTCCTACGTGAGTGACCTTAGGCACATTACTGAATTTTTCTGCCATTAGTATTTGTTGTTTTTTTATATTTCTTAAAGGAATTTTTCTTTTGAATCAAGGCAAAGATGGGAAGCTCTTAAAATAACATATAAAGGAAATAATGGTGCAAGATTATCTTTGGTTACAACATATGATTATTCTTTATTTTATCCCTAAATTGCCTATATTTTCTCAGACTCTAATTTTTATTAACTTTTAAAGTTTTTAGTGTTAACAGAAATAGTAACAAAAACAAAACATACAAATTACTGGTTGTCTTACAAAGCTTAGGGATTTTAGAAGCTGTTCTAGATCACATCTTGAACTGAGGGTAATAAGGAAAGCACATTGTATTTTTATGATGCAAGTTTTTTTAAATGTTGGAAGGTTGTGCCCTTGGTTGTTTAATGTTGACAATCGTTGGAAAGGACATCTGGTATTAAAAAAAAACACATTAGAGTTTAATAGTTTTTAAATTTTATGATTACTTTTCAGACTCATGGGAAACTACCAGGAGATGAATCCTTGATGTCACCATTGGAATTCTGAACATCCCCCCCAGCCCTGCCCCTCGCCCCGACCCCGGGAAATTATTGTACAGAATTTCTGGATTTGGTGGTGCTTTGATTTTAAGTACTGACCTGGGGAGTTTAGCCACCAGGTTAACAAGAGTAGGATATTTCACCAGATTTTGTTTCACAAGAAAGTGTTCAAAGATACATTTACTCTCAGATAGAAAAACTCCTTTTAAAAGTTGACTGCTTACGGGGTGCCTGGGTGGCTCAGTCGTTTAAGCGTCCGTCTTCGGTTCAGGTCATGCATGATCTCATGGCTGGTGAGTTCAAGCCCTGCGTGGGACTCTGTGCTTACAGCTCAGAGCTTGGAGCCCTCTTTGGGTCTGTGTCTCCCTCTTTCTCTCTGCCCCTCCCTGGCTCATGCTCTCTCTCCTTCAAAAATAAACAAACATTAAAAGGTGACTGCTTATAACATGAGAAAAAAACTAAGGCCTTCTAGAATTTGTTCATAGGTCTTTGGTTGTCACGTTTAGTGGTAATTGCTCTGGTAATTGCCGTATTTAATGTGTTAAGGGAGAATGACCGAAAACCCATTAATCTGGGTGGAGAACTGTGTATGATATAACAAACTTCTGCACAAAAATATCTTGACAGTTGAGTGAAAATGGAGGGATATTTATGTGGCAAGACTCTGCTGTTTTCTGATCCCTAGAGTATCAGTTCAGTGGCTTTTTCATTAGGGGTCCAAGGTGATTGAACTTGCAGGTCAGTTGACAGACATATGACCAATTATTTTCCTGTTCTTCATTATTACCCTTTTTCCTTTTGTATATCTAGGCTTAAGTGTGTTAATGTTGGGGAACATAGCTCTATTAGCTATCCAGTTTCTGAAATATCAGAAGAACTTTTGGTGATTCAGTATAATAAGAAACTCTGGTGTCATTATGGTCCCTGATAGCTAATATCCCTGCCCCATTTCTCCTTACTTCTTTCGTAATGAGTATTTCTCTCTAATGAGTGATGTGGTATTTAGATTTTGAAGACTTAGATATTTATGGCTGGTTGGCAACATTTCTTCTAAGAAATACTACATTGGATTATCTTTTTATTTATTTATTTATTTTTTTAATTATTATTTTTTTTTTTCAACGTTTATTTTTGGGACAGAGAGAGACAGAGCGTGAACGGGGGAGGGGCAGAGAGAGAGGGAGACACAGAATCGGAAACAGGCTCCAGGCTCGGAGCCATCAGCCCAGAGCCTGACGCGGGGCTCGAACTCACGGACTGCGAGATCGTGACCTGGCTGAAGTCGGACGCCTAACCGACTGCGCCACCCAGGCGCCCCATGGATTATCTTTTTAAAAAACAGCTTTGATGGGGTGCCTGGGTGGCTCAGTCATTTAGTGTCTGACTTCGGCTCAGGTCATGATCTCACAGCTCCTGAGTTTGAGCCCTGCTCTCACAGCCCAGAGCCTAGAGCCTAATTCAAATTCTGTGTCGACTTCCTTCTCTGCCTCCCCTGCTTGTGACAGATATGTGTTCTGTCTCAAAAAGAAATAAACATTAAAAAAAAAAAGCTTTGAGACGTACAGTAATTCATAATACTGCACAGTTTTACCAACTTAAAGTGTATAATATAGTATTTTTAGTATATTTGCAGTTGTGCAGTCATCACTGTCAATTTTAGAAACTTCCCATCACCCCAAAAAGAAACCCTATTAGCTGTCATTCTTCATTTAGCACTCATTCCCTATTTCCTCCCAACTCCTCTAGCCCTAGGCAGCCACTAATATGCTTTCTGGGCATTTCATACAAGTGGAATCATGCAATATGTAGTCTTTGATGATTGACACCTTTCACATAGTGTAATGTATTCAAGGTTTGCCCGTACTATAGCATGTATCAGGACTTCATGTGGTTGTATTACCAAATAACTATTTTAATTCATGGATATACATTTTATTTGTATATAATTTGATAAAAATGTGGGTTATTTCCACTTTTTGGCTCTTGAGAATAGTGCTGCTATGAATATTTGTGTACAGATTTTTGTGTGGACACATGCCTTCATTCCCTTGGATATATACCTAGGAGTGGAACTGTTAGGTCATTTATTAACTTCCACAATGGCTGTACCATTTTATATTCCCACCAGCAGATCAGTTTTTTTTTTCCTACCCTTGCCAACACTTACCTGTCTTCTAGTTTGTAGCCATTCTAGTAGATGTGAAGTGGTATCTCGTTAAATTTGCTAAGTTGTGATTGCTTCAGTTGTTGTAATATGCTAAGTACTGATCTGGGTTCACGAAATTAGTTTGGGAGTTGGTTTTAGGTTTGAGTAAGACTGTCATGACTTGTAACGATAATGAGAACCAGTTTTTAAAAGTCATGATTTATTGAATAATTCCTAGTACTTATTAAGCACTTCTTTCGATCTCTTATAAAAGATTTGCTAAATACATGTTTCAGAGTCTAGCTCAGATTTTTAATGGCTTCGTATAGTTCCTTTTCTTTTTTTTTTTTAAATAATTGGGACATTTAGAAACTAGTAATTCTCTAGGTAAGTGAAATTCTCAGTATTTATTAAACTCATATGATTATAGTAGCTCTGAGACGTATAAAGTAGGAAAAAAATATATAACTCTATGAAGGTAGGGCCTCTCCTAGCCTCTAGCTTGGGACTTGTTTAATCAAGTTTCCTAGTCTAGTGTATAATATTGATTGGATTAAGCAGAGTTCTTGAAGAGTATTTTAATTAAGTTTTGCTGGAGCAATGCCATGTTTAATTCAGTCTTTTTCTTTAGAGGAGTTACTGTTTTAAACATAAATTTGTATTCTTTATTACATTTTCTTCTAAGAACTCAATCTTTGGGGTCAGATTTGAATTTGAATCCTACCATGTCACTTATTAGCTCTATGACTTTGGGCAAAAGACATTAAAGATTTGTGAGCTAGTATTCTCGGCAGTGAAAGAAAGGATACAGAAGTTAAGTCATAGGGTTGTTCTGAGAATTATATGACATAATTAAAGAGTGCACTATTGTGCTAAAATAGATGAATTCTCTTTCTTTCCTTGAATCTGTCTTTGCTTTAGCCTAAGTTTCTCATAGACATGCCTGATAGAATTAAAAATGTGCATTTTCTTCTAAATGTTCTTAATATTCAAATCAGTGTGTTCTGCTATATCATGAAAAAAGTCATGAGGTAAGTGAAAAAATGTAGTAAAAGTCTATTACTATGTTATATGAAAACATTGGATTGGGAAGCTTTCTGATCAGGTCTTTTGTCATCTTTTGCAATTTTGAAACACAGGAGAAATTTAGCTTTAAGTCTCAGTTTCTTATTTTCCCTTTGGCTGAAACAATTGAATTTGCCCAAATGGATGAAAGTGAAATTATAAGCCAGTCTTGAATACATTGTTAGGCTTCAATCAGACCTGTCTAGTGGAAATAAAAATTGTGCCACATTGTAATTTAAAATTAGCTAGGGGTGCCTGGGTGGCTCATTTGGTTAAGCATCTGACTCTTGATTTCTGCTCGAGTCATGATCTCTCGGTTCATGGGATTGAGCCCCCCATGGGGTTCTGTGCTGAAAGCATGCAGTCTGCTTGGGATTCTCTCTCTCTCTCTCTCTCTCTCTCTCTCTCTCTCTCAAAATAAATAAACTTAAAAAAATTATCTAGTAGCCATATGGAAAAAACAGATGAAACTAATTTTAATATTTTATTTTACTCCTTATATACAAAATGCCCTTTTAACACCATTACTATAAAAGTTATTAATGACCTACATTTATGTTGTTTTGTGATAAATCTTTGAAATCAGAAACATGCTGTGTTTTACACTTCCAGGATATTTCACTTTGGATTAGTAAACATTTCAAGAGCCATGTATACTAGTAATCAATAAATGTTTATACTTAAAAAAACTTTCTCTTCCACCAGATTTTATTTAAATTTAGTTAATGGCAGTAAACTGTATTTACATTGTTTTAATGGAACCCAAAATGACAGAGAACACTGATTCTATTCTACCTGTTCTCGTTTTAAATCATGGAGATGTGTCAGGTTACCTCAGGTGATGGGGCTTTATTGTAAGAATTTTTGTGGGAAGGAAGGTAGCCCAACACAGTCCATCTTTGCAATTGTAATGAAATGGTCTCTGGGAGCTAAAAATGTGTTTCCTCAAATCGCCCCCCTGCCCTTCACCTCTCACCCATTAAGCAGTAAGTCATTTTCATGTGAAATCAGTATTTATAAAACAGATAAAATTGTGCTGTACTGGTTCGAGTGAAGGTTAGGGGACTGATCTCTGCTAACTTCTTTGCCCTCTTGTGCTTCTCTCATTCTTCTCTGAGGATCTTCTTGACAGTGAAAACTCCTGTAACACCAAGTCATTCCTCACCAACCAGAATAGCAGTAACTCTGTTGGCCCTCTTTTTGCTTTGGTGACACATTAGCAACCTTGGTAATTGTCTTTCCCCTCATATTTTGTACCTGCTGCTCCCTTTTCTGGTCGTCATCTTATTAGCTTCTGTTTGTCTTTCTGCCATGACTAGTGTCAGCCTCTTCTGCTTGTAATTACCAATCATAATGTCTCCTCTTCAAGTAGCTCAAGATATAAGATCTAATTGATTGGCATTATCCAATATAGAGTCACTTCTGTTGGTGTCTACCAGACTTCTTCATGTCCAATTCTAAAAATTATCACAGAGGCCAATTCCTCATCCTTTAACACATAGTGAAGATAACAGGGTCACTTGACACAAAGGTTGGGCAAAGAATGTCTGGTTGCTTTCCTCAGAAGGCAGCTGTAGGTGTTTTTTGGTCTATTCGTTATATATGATTTGCTATGCATTCTTAATATCTCCGTTAATCATAAACAGAAAGCTTGTTTCTTCCTTACTTATTGGTAGTGGTAATGATAACAATCTTAGCTATCAGTTTTTTCCATGTACAGGAACAGTATTAAACATTTTATATATAGTAGTTCATGAGCTACGGATATATTTTACTGATGAAGGAACTGAGTCACATTGAAATATGAATCGCCTTGTTGAAAGTTTATAGCTTTTCATTAGCGGAACTCGGATTTGAATACAGGCAGTCAGCTTTCCAGATGGTAAAGACTTAAAAATATATAGCCTAACATTTCAGAGCTGTGACTGATCAGGACAATCATCTATCAAAAATTTCCCCTATTTTACAGATAAGAAAATTGGCAGTTTAGGTGTCTTGCATAAGTTCACAGAGTCTAGTCATTGCCAGGAGTTTCTAAATCCTAGACAAGTACTCTGTTACAGAACAAGTACCTAAGATACGTGAGATTTTGAACGTTAATCTTGAAACTCAAACCTGTTAAGTGTTAGCAGATACAATAAGTGGATACATAATATATGGTTATACAGAGTCATCCATGTAGGCTATTTTCATGTTAGACTATTTAGCTTGAGAATGGTACAAAGAATAAGCAGGATACTGAGGTTGATTCTCAAGAATCTAGCTGAAGGTGAACGTACTTTCTGCCACATTAGAATCTTCCTGAGAGGTTATGTGTGGAGTGATGGAGAACTACCCAATTTAATGCATAGTGGATGAAATCATTTGAAATATAATGAAGGTACACTACCTTAGAGGATTTGGTAAAGAAATCTGAATTAAAGATATAAAAAAGCTAATTATGCTAGTTTTGAAATCTTATTCTTGTTGAAAAACATTTTTATAATGCATCTTGATTTTTAATGAAATATGGCTATGAAGTTAAATGGTGTGTGGAGGGTTTAGTAGAATAGCCTTGGCTTAACTAAATTATGTAATTTAATATTTATGGATAGTCAGATCCAAATAGGATATTTAAATTCTAAAGAATGTCTACACTTCTTGGAAGTTAATAAAACATAGAAGTGTAGTATATTATTTTAAGTCAGTAAAAGGAGGCTCTCTCAGATTGTTTTCCTTGTTAGACATGCAAATTCTCAGACACTGTCTGAGACATCAAGGTACATTTAGAATGGGGTTCAGTAATCTGGGTTTTAACAAGCCCTCCAGGTGATTCCAGTCTGTACTGAGTTTGACAACCACTGCAGTAGAGGCAACCAAGTTAGCACTTGAAACAGTTTGATTTTGTTGTGTTGAAAAGAAAGCACATTTTCCTGCCAAAGGTTTGAAATCATTAATAAACAATGAACTCAACCTGTGTCTTACTTGATAAAGTTGTGGGTGTGGTAAATTTTATTTTTAGCATATATTTTCTCTCAGATATACACTAAATGCCCTTCAGGAAGTTTCTTGACCTTTTTCAAAGTCATAGCTTCTTTCTCTGAGAAATAGAATAGTACCATCCATCAGGGAGGATCATAACAAGGATTGGAAGTAATAAGTGCTAGAGACGTAGAGGCTTTAAAAGATTATTCATTATTAAAACTTCAGCTCTGTTGTTTTCTTCTAGTTCAGAAGACTACAACTTCCGTAACACTATCTACATTTATTAAAACTAATTTGAAAGGTTAATTAAGAATTCAGAGGTAATAGTTCTTTAGCTTCCTAAATCTTGGCAAATCTGGTACATGTTCTACTGCTTGTCACCTAATACTTAAGGAGAAATTCCAGACCAACTAGAAGTGAACTCAATTAACTTGACAGAATGATTTTGTTAAACTGCCAATTAACTCAGCCTGGATTTAATCTCTTCTAGAATCTAGAAGAAAACCAAGTACATTTTCATTATTGGAGTTAAAAGTAGAAAATTGGAAGAATGATTTCATTCGTCTCTTTGGAGCTAAGTTATACCTTATGTAGGATTTGTGAATTTTAGGACACTTGATAATTGGCCATGTGTATTTAGAAAATGAGAGTTGGGACTCATTGGACTCCTTGTACCTTTAGCATTGGAAGAATGACATTGATGGCATGAATGTTGGCTAAACAGGATCTATCTTTCTGACTCTATACTTCCCCTGTTTTTTTTTTTTTTTTAAATTATGTAATATTTTCCTGGTTCCAAAGTAAAAACCGTAAAACGAGGTACATTCAGCAAAGTCTGGCTTCCAAGCCTATGGTCTCTTATCACTCTTCATCTGCTGATAATCATTCGTATTAGTAGCTTTTGGCTTCTTCATCTTACTAATAAATTTTATTTACTGGGGCACCTGAGTGGTTCAGTTAGTTGAATGTCTGACTTCAGCTTGGGTCATGATCTCCCAGTTTGTGAGTTCGAGCTCCACATTGGGCTGGCTACTGTCCACGCAGAGCCTGCTTTGGATCCTCTGTCTCCCTCTCTCTCTGCCCTTCCCCTGCTTGTACTCACTTTCTTTCTAAAAAATACAAATAAGCATTTAAATAAGTAAAATTTTACTTGTTTTTTATGTAAAAAAAGTTTTTTTAAGTTTAATTTACTTAAGTAATCTCCACCCAACATGGCTCTCATACTCAATGACACAGAGATGAAGAGTTGCATGCTCTTCCGACTGAGCCAGCCAGGTGCCCTGGTTTTTTCATCTTGTTCAAAATTTAAGTAAACACATACACATTAATTTTTTTCTTGAAATATGAGGTAACATCTTAGTTTTACATGTTAATTTTTTTCTTTCAATAAGAGGCAACATTTTAGTTATATTGTTTTGCACTTTTTCATTCATTCCATAGCAGCATATAGATTTCCTTGTACCATTATACAGCTGTGTAATACTTAACTGCATAGTACTTTATCATGTCCATGTCCTGTAGTTGATTCAACTTTATTCTATTGGTAGACATTTAGGTTGCTTCTGGTCTTTTGCTATTACAAATAGTATTTTGCCCTTTGGAATAAATTCCTAGAAGTGAGATCATGGGTCAGAGTAAAAATGTAGATGTAATTTTGCTAGCTATTGCCAACTGTCCTTCCATTAGAGGTTGTAACAATTTCTGTACCCATTAATAATATATGAGAATTCTTATTTTCTTACACCTTTGTCATTAGAGTATGTCAGACTTGTAGATTTTTTCTACTCTGATAGGTGAAAAATGATTAGGTCAGGGTAGTTTTAATTAGTATTTTTCTTAGGAGTGAGATCAAATATTTTTTCACTTAAATTTTTGAACCAGCTTCATATTTATGCACATTTTTTTCAGAAAGTATTTCTTGGTTATTACTGTTGATTCTATCCTGAAGCATTACTCTTTAAAAATTTTTTTAAATTCATTTTCTTTATTTTGGAGAGGCAGAGAGACAGAGCGTGAGTGGGGGAGGGGCAGAGAGAGAGGGAGACAGAATCTGAAGCAGACTCCTTCAGATGTCCTTAAGACAGCTCAGAAGCTGTCATTACAGAGCCCGATGCGGGGCCTGAACTCATGAACTGTGAGATCATGATGTGAGCTGAAGTCAGACGCTCAACCGACTGAGCCACCCAGGCGCGCCTTGAAGCATTAGTCTGTAGATTTTTTCTTCTCTTTGGGGGTGGTGATAATCACTCAAACAGTATTACCAGGCACATATGATTAAATTAAAAAAACACCTATTTGTGGTTTTTGTATGCAAAGAAGTGACAGTCTAATTTGGGAAAAGGGAATTGTATGAAGATCATCATGATTCAGTGAAATAAATGATGATGGAGATGAATACCAAGCTCTGAGAAAGCCCTGAGCGTATGTTGTACTGACTTGGGTATCAGGGATTTTATTAGTTAGCATGTGAAGTGTTTTTTTTGAGTCTTTAAGGAAGAGGAGAATGCTAGGTTGAACCAACCTGGAAGAGTATTTCAACCACAGGAAGCAATGCCAAGGAAGAGTATGGTGTGGAGAATTCCCAAGTCACCTGGTTTTGTGGGTAGGGATGAGGGGAATGCATCGATACTGCATCTGGACCATTAGGATTTGCTAAATCTCCACTTGTTGACCCTAAACCCGTTTTTTTCAAAAAAAATTTTTTTACTTTTTTAATTAATCCTTACCCCCAATGTGGGGCTCATACTCAGAACACTGAGATCAAAAGTTGCTTGCTGCGCTGACTGAACCAGCCACTCACCCTCCTAAACCCTCTTCTGAATTAAGGTAACCACAGCAGTGCCAAACTGAAAATTTTGATTAAAATATTCATGTTTCTTTTTTCTTACTTTTTTCCCTGAAGCACACACTCTTTTTTGATAATCTTCCTGCTTCTCACATTTTTGAGTAAACTTGGGAGGACAACCCTGGGAAATAGAGTGATTTCATCCCCTCCTTCCTTTTTTATTGTTGAACAAGCATAGTTTTTTTATTTTTTGTCTGTGCCATTCTTTTAATTTATCCTTACCACTTTTTGCCAAGTTCAAGGCTCCTTATGCAATATCTTGTTTGATTTGGTGGGGAGTGAAGGACCTGGCAAGAGGAAGGTCCTTCAGAGAGAATAGATGAGTCTGGCTGGAAAGGTAGTTCGGGACTAGGTTAGATGGTCAGAAGTCTTTTATCTCATTTTGAGGAATTTATATTTTGTCTTGGTGGAGAGCCTCTAAAGAATCTGAAATGGATTAGGAATAGAGGAGGGGAATGACAAGATCAGCTTTTCCTTTTTGACAGGTAACTTTGATGACTGTGTTGAGAAAGATGGATTGGAAAAAGTACAGTATAGACAAGAGAGCAGTGGTTCCCCAATCAGCGGCAAGTAGCATCATCTGGGAACTTGTTAGAAATACAGATTCTCAGGCCCCTTCTCAGAACTCTAGAGGTCGGTTGCAGCAATCTGTTTTGATTCTGATGCATGCCAAAGTTTGGAATTAGGGATGTAAAGGCCAATGAGGCTGTATTACAGTTTGCAAATGCCTTTCACATTAATTATGCAGTTGGTTTTTATTGAGATGTTTATTATGTTTGTGTCTTAAATTCACAAGAGAAGTAGATTAACTAATATTTTGGGACTTATTTGGAAGCCTAACATGAAAAGATTTGAAAAGTTGGGATAGTGTGGTGATGTATTACATTTGGAAAAGGAGAAACAGGACAAAGTAAACTATAGTCAAGTGAAAATATTGGAGCAGAATAAAACATGTAAATGGTGCTTAATCTTGAATGCTATAGATGTTGCCTGTACATGACATTGACTTGTAATGTGGTACTTATATCTGCAGTAGGGAAAACTGATGGAAGATAACTTTAAAAATATGGGAACTGAAGGGGCGCCTGGGTGGCGCAGTCGGTTAGGCGTCCGACTTCAGCCAGGTCACGATCTCGCGGTCCGTGAGTTCGAGCCCCGCATCAGGCTCTGGGCTGATGGCTCAGAGCCTGGAGCCTGTTTCCGATTCTGTGTCTCCCTCTCTCTCTGCCCCTCCCCCGTTCATGCTCTGTCTCTCTCTGTCCCAAAAATGAATAAACGTTGAAAAAAAAAATTTAAAAAAAAATATGGGAACTGTGGAACCTAAAGGAAGGGATGGTGGGTTTACCCAAGGTTTGCTAAGGTGCTCTTGTGCAGTCACCTCCACGTAGCTATTTTCATTCTTTATATAATAGCCAGCACCTGATTTGCATCTAACCCAGTTTTTTCATTGAGAGTGTGAGGGCTGAGGGTATAAATTTCAACCTTGTTGGGATGAGAGTGAGGAAATGTGATAATCTTTTTATTTTCCTGTTAGCTTCACTGGGTGACCAGAAATACAGATGGAATAAATGCTTTGTAAATACCAAAATTGTGCCTTAAAGGATAAATAATCTTTTATTCTCCTTTGAATTTTATTCCAGGACCCATCAGTTACACAAGTGACAAGAAATGTTCCACCAGGACTTGATGAATATAATCCATTCTCGGATTCTAGAACAGTAAGACTGTCTTAATTGGACTACTTTTGAATGTTAAAATTGAAATTAAATATGAATTATATTTCAATTATGATTTCTAGTTGATTGGTTAAACTTGTGTAAAATAAACTGTTAGTATTTTATTTATAATTTACAAAGTTAAAACTCTTTTTAAACAGGAAGAAATATCAGTAATGGTCCTAGTGGAATACTACAAATTTTCTTTTATGTTCTGCATTGCTGATGATCCCTCTAATAAGAAAATCTTACGACAGTACTTTAAATAGGAGAGAGAAGTGTTCCTTGGTATATAAATGTTGTCTTCATGGTAATGTAGGGGTGATGTTTTCTTATAAAATAAAAAAAATCTACTCTCTGGTAGACTAGAATTATCTGGAACTTTACTGGGCTTAGGAACATGTTTTTCTCCTCAAAATTTAGTCTTAATTTATGTAGGGGTATGAAAAAGAATCCATAATAAACAGGGGTTCTCCACCCTGGATGCAAATGAGAAGCACCTGGGGAGGTTTATTACACTTTTCATTAGGGCCCTACACTCTTACAGTTAGGGCACTTGTGTTTTTTGTTGTAGCTGTTATGGTGATTTTATTCTGAACCAGTTTTGAGAACTATTGAGGTAGGTTTTGTTGAGAATTCTTCCCCAGAATTTCTCTGGCAGATAATTTGTCTCTTGTATTTTGAGTCTTTAGTTTAATTCTGACACTCAAGAGGTCTCTTGTTTTAGACACTGTTGACTTTTGAAATGTTAGTCATCCTGTTGAAGATCTTGCAATTCTTCAGTTGTATGCTTGGATTTACATATAAATATAATGATTCTTACTTGATCATCTCTTCCTGATGTGTGTTTCCATAGTCTGCAGAATAATTGCAGAAGATATTGCAGGTTTTACTTAGAAATATGTTTAAGATTGGGGTGCCTGGGTGGGTCAGTCGGTTAAGTGTCTGACTTGGGCTCAGGTCATGATCTCGCAGTCTGTAAGTTTGAGCCCCGTGTTGTGCTCTGTACTGACAGCTCAGAGCCTGGAGCCTGCTTCAGATTCTGTGTCTGTCTCTCTTTGTCTGTGCTCCTCCCCTGCTCGTGCTCTGTCTCTCTCAAAAATGAATAAACATTAAAAAAAAAATTAAGATGGGGCGCCTGGGTGGCGCAGCCGGTTAAGCGTCCGACTTCAGCCAGGTCACGATCTCGCGGTCCGTGAGTTCGAGCCCCGCGTCAGGCTCTGGGCTGATGGCTCAGAGCCTGGAGCCTGTTTCCGATTCTGTGTCTCCCTCTCTCTCTCTGCCCCTCCCCCGTTCGTGCTCTGTCTCTCTCTCTCTGTCCCAAAAATAAATAAAAATGTGGAAAAAAAAATTAAAAAAAAAAAATTAAGAAAAAGAAATACATTCAAGATGTATTATATTAACATTTTAGTTCTAGAAGAGCTTTGTACAAAGTAAAAGCATTAAAATAAGAATGAACTTTCATGTTCCACTTTATTTCAAAGCTCTCATTTAACATTGCTTATGTGCAGCAACTGCAGTCCAGCCTGGGATTACTAAAGTGTTCACTGGGCGAGTAAATTTCAGATTGAACCATTTGAGATAGCCAGTAAGTTGACCAGTTTGGACATGTAAAAATGGCAATTTAAAATGATTCAACCCTATAGTAAATTAGTGCTGTGAATGTATGTGCATTTGGTTGTAGTTGAAAGAGAAGAAGAGAGGTGGTATATTTTATTCCACCATATGTAGTCTTTTTAATATGATTTCTGGGGGGTGGAAATGGGAACAAGACTTGTTAAAATATGCTGGTAGAATGAAAAGAAGTTTTCATACAATTTTTTGGAAGATTTTACTAGCAAGAAGTATATTAAGCTTTTTAAAAGTAGCAGCTTTAGGGGAGCCTGGGTGGCTCAGTCGGTTGAGCGTCCGACTTCGGCTCAGGTCATGATCTCATGGTCCGTGGGTTCGAGCCCCTCGTCGGGCTCTGCTGACAGCTCAGATCCTGGAGCCTGCTTCCGATTCTGTGTCTCCCTCTGTCTCTGCCCCTCCCCTGTTCATGCTCTGTCTCTCTCTGTCTCAAAAATAAACAAACATTTAAAAAAAATTAAAAATAAAAGTAGCAGCTTTAGATTATTCATATCAGTGGTATTCGTACTCTTTACCAAGTTGCCTACTTTGTGCCATGTGTGTTACCTATATTACTGAGTTCCTATAGCATTGAAAATGGCTATTTTAAATTTCCATTTTACTGATAAGGAATGTGAGACCCAGGTCATCCAGATAGTAAGTGGCAGAACTGGCTTAACTAACTGTTTTCCATACAGCTTTTGCCCTTTCCATTTTGCTAGTTCTGTCTTTAGAGATAGATGGAAGGATAGAAGGTACAGTACTGGTCTCTGAAAAATTTTTCACCTAATTGGAATTTAAAACAGTTACATGAAGATATATCCAGAAAAAAAAAAACATAAACGTGTAAATTATAGTTTGAAATGTAGAGTTTTTACAGTGAAGGAAAGGTTTTCTTAAAGAGAATAGTCTCAGGGAGAGCTAGGCAACACTACCTATTTAAAATATAAGCCTATTTAAAATGGAACACTTCTCAGCAGCACCTGGGTGACTCAGTGGGTTGAGCATCCAACTCTTGATTTTGGCTCAAGTCATGAGCCCAGGGTTGTGGGATCAGCCCTGTATTGGGCTCACTGCTGGGGCTGGAGCCTGCTTGAGATTCTCTCTCACTCTGTCTCTCTAGCTTCCTCCCTCCCTCTCCCCTACTTACGCTTTCTCTATCTCTAAAAAAAAAAAAAAAAAAAGAAAAAGGAAATACTTCTCATGGTAACTAACTAGAATTTAAATACAAATTTGAAAAATAAAAAAATAAAGATAAGTCCCACTTAAAAAAAAAAAACTCTTAGATTTGATGAGCAGTGATAAAGTGTCAGAAACGGGGAAAATCATTAGGTAAATTATTTTAACATGCATTTCCACTGAATTTTTACATGGTTGGAAACATTGTTGAAATAATGAAAAAATTAAAAATTCCTTGTTTTTCTGTAAGTACAGTATCAGAAACTTTTTTTTTTAAATGGTTGTGACTATTTTCCAAAACAGATTAGATGTATTTGGATAATTGATTTAAGTGATATGTTAGAACTCGGTCCAGATACTCTTTTGTTAATTGGTAGTATTTATATTTATTTTTTTAAAAATTTGTGAAAATAAAGCTTCTAAATTGTTGCCTAAGGGTGTGGTGAATTAAATGAGGTCAAGAGAGAAGATCCAATAGCAGAATGAATGTGTAACCTATAAGATTTAGAAAGTCTTGATTTTTTGTTTGGGGGAAAATTTTTTTTTTAACATTTATTCAGTTTTGAGAGAGAGAGAGACAGAGTGTGAGCAGGAGACGGGCAGAGAGATAGGGAGACACGCAATGTGAGGCAGGCTCCAGGCTCTGAGTGGTCAGTACAGAGCCTGACATGGGGCTGAGGGGCTGGAACTCAGGGATCCCAAGATCATGACCTGAGCCTAAGTCTAATGCTTAATCACCTGAGCCACCCAGGTGCCCCTGTTTTTTGTTTTTTAATTATGTTTCTTTTTATATTTAGTTTTGTGTTTGAATGGAAACTAAGGTATTTAATGAAGGCAACAATTAAATATTTTAACAATAATTTACATATTCACTTTATATTATAAATTCAGAGAAAGCAATTGTCCCAAGACACATTACAATACTGACAGGGCCAGTATGCTGGCAGTAGGATAGAAGGCTATTGAGCACTTGAAATTTGGCTAGTCTGAATTGAAATGTGCTATAAAAATGAGATAGAAAATAATTTTTTGTTTGAACTCAAAATGTATTTTCCTACTGAAAATGATGTTGAACTTGGTGGGGTAGGTTCCCTGGCCTACCTTGTAAAAACTTAATGCATAAAATACTAGAAAAATTGGCTCATCATTGAGAACTGGTATGCCTTTATGGGGAATACTTTCCTTTTAAATAAGGTAATGGTTCAAAATGCCTACTGCAGCTTGATTCTCACTGGTTTCAACAGCTGGTAATGACATTGATGGCTTTAAATAGAATTTCTTCTGGTAGGTATTGACGTACAGGAATTAGGGACACCTGTGTGTGTGTGTGGGGGGCAAGTGTGGTGCTACTGATAGAAATCCTTGGTCACATATCTCAGGGCCTAGTTTACTGTCTTTTTTTTTTTTTTTTTTCCTTCGGGGATAGATTGCTTCATTTCCTTTCTGTTTTGCTAGTTGTTGCCATATATGACTTCTGTTACATAAAACAACAGGATCTGTACCTTCTGGCAGAAGGAAGAACCAAGAGAAGAAAATTCCAAGTACGGGCATGCCTACATTTTTTCTTAAAGGTTATCTTAAAAAAAATTTTTTTTAATGTTTATTTTTTAGAGAGAGAGGGAGAGAGCAAGTGAGTGGGGAGGGGGAGAAAGAGAGGGAGACACAGAATTTGAAGCAGGTTCCAGGCTATGAGCTGTCAGCACAGAGCGTGACATGGGCTGGAACTCACGAACTGCAAGATCATGACCTGAGCTGAAGTCAGATGCTTAACTAACTGAGCCACCCAGGCGCCCTCTTTTTTTTTTTTTTTTTTTTTTTTTGGTTTTGAAGTAAGTTCTATGCCAATATGGGCTTGAACTCATCATGGCCCAGACATGAAGAGTCGCATGCTCTACTGACTGAGGCAGCCAGGCATCCCTGGCATGCCTACATTTTTGAGCATAAGGAAGATGGATAATTGGTTTATGTAATAACTCCCTCTGTGGTAATTCTGGACAGTGGGTAGACTGAGACTCTTAACACTTGGATTCTAAACTAGGCCTTACCACTAATTGGTGACTTTAGGCAACCACTTAACTTATTTGGACAGCTTTTTTTTTTTTTTTTTTTAACGTGTAACAGTGGAAGTAGATGGGAAGATGTTGAGATAAATAGCTTCTAATACTAGTTTCTCTTTTGAAAATGGATGAAACTCTTAGCTCAGGAACTAACTGAATATAATTGTACACCGTAGTTTACCTATCTTTAATACTGCAGAAGCATTTTCTATACTGTAATAATTGTATTTTCTCTTGCTGTGTGTTTCTTTTCATATCTTTTCCTTTCTCCTTTGCTTCTCATTGTCTTGTCTTTCTTGCAGCTCATTACCTGTCTCTTGCGGAACCAATCTTCTTTGTTTCTATTCTCATTTAATGATAACTATTGCTTTGTATCCTAAGTGTCATTGGCTAGAAATATTTGCATTCTCTTTGGCTCAAATAACGTCTTTTCCTATTGCTATTTGCCAAATCCAGTCACTTACATCTCCAGGAGATAGTACCTGTCTCTTCTTTTCATTCCTACTAAACTGTCCTAATTCAAGTACTCATGTGAAATAATACAGTGGCCTATCTACTTACCTGTCTCCAGTTTCTCTCCTCTCCACTTAAATTCCACATTTAGTCCTTATAATCATTCCCTTGTCTTCCCTTCTCTACCTTACTTTGACATAATCTCTTGGCTAAAACCCAAGTGTTGGTTAAATCCAATTCTCGCTACTACTTTCTGCCCCTACCCTAGCAGCTAAATATGACTGGAGAAAGCATCCCATAGGGTCTCATTTTCAGTTACTGACCAGGTCTAAATGGCACTGAATATTCTAGTCATATAACTGTGCACTCTTATCTTCCTCTCTTGTCGTCCCTTTTTTTTTTTAAGTTTATTGATAAAGGAAGACAGAGAGAGAGAGAGAGAGAGAGAGAGAGAATCCCAAGCAGACTTTGTGCTGACAGAATCGTCTTGGTTGCGGCTTGAACTCCTCAATTGTGAGATCATGACCTGAGCTGAAATGAAGACCCGGACACTTAACCGACTGAGCCACCCAGGCACCCCTCTTTCCTCATCCTTAAAATCTCTTCCCCATGCCCACTCTTAGGTGATGACCTTGCTTATTTCACTGGGAAAATCGAAGCAGTCAGTAGAGAACGTCCATAGACCCCCACCACCGCATCTACCTACCTACCAGCATTTATACCCATATACGCTGCCTGCCTGTTACTTACAGATGAGCTAGCTACTTGTGCTTCTCTTTGATTCCATTCCTTCTACTTGTGTGCTGGATTCCATGCACTCTCACTTTAGAACTTTGCTAAAATGTCCTCTCTTACATTGTTAGTTTTTTCCTTCTGGATCATTCATATCTTCATAAAAACGTGTTTTCTCCCATCTGGGAAAAAGACATATATTTATTTACTTGAACAGCTTTATTGAGATATAATTAATATGCCCATTTAAAATATATAATTAACTTTTCTGGTGTAGTCATAGTTGAAAACCATTATCAGATTCTAATTTCAGAATATTTTTGTTCTACCCCCAAAAGTCGGACGCTTCAGCATTCACTTCACATAGCACTTTCCTCTCTAGCCCCAGGCAACTTCTAATTTACTGTCACTATATATTTGCTTTTCTGGACATTTCATATAAACAGAATCATGCAGCATGTGGTCTTTTGTGACTTGTTTCTTTTACTTAGCATAATATTTTCAAGGTTCAACTACGTTGGTGTCATGTATCATCAGTACTTTATTCCCCTTTCCTTTTTTGATTTTTATACCACATTTTATTTAGCCATTCATGAGTTGATGGGCAGTTAGGTTGTTCCCAATGTTTGCCTGCTGTGAACTTTTTTTGTGTACTACTTTTTGTGTGGCTGTATGTTTTCCTTCCTTTTGTGTATATATCTAGGAGTGGAATTGTAGGGTCATATGGTAACAATGTGTTTAACATATTGAGGAGCTACCAACTTGTTTGCCAAAGTGGCTGTACCATTTACATTCTCATCTGTAATGTGTGAGGGTTCCAGTTTCTCCACATCTTTGCCAACACTGGTTATTGTGACTTTTTGCTTGTAGCCATCCTAGTGGATATGAAGTAATCTCTCCTTGTGATTTTAATTTGTGTTTTCCCTGATGGCTAATGATGTGCACGTATTTTTTTCATGTATTTATTGACTATTTGTGTATTTTCTTTGGAGAAATGTCTAGATTTTTTTCCTGTATTTAAATGGGTTGTCTTTTTAATATCAAATTGTGAGTTTGTGAAATAGTCTGGATATAAGTCCCTTATCAAATACGTGATTTACAAACATTTTCTCTCATTCTGTGGGATGTCTTTTTGCTTTATTGATAGTGTTCTTTGCATAGAAGTTTTAAATTTTTTAAAAATTAAAAAAACTTAAATGTTTTATTTATTTTTGGGAGAGTGTGAGCAGGGTGGGGGGCGGACAGAGGATCCAAAGTGGACTCTGCAATGACAGCAGCAAGCCTAATGCTGGGCTCGAACTCACAAACCGTGAGATCATGACCCAACCTAAAATCCGTGACTTAACCAGCTGAGCCACCCAGGTGCCCCAGAAGTTTTTTTATTTTTTTTTATTTTATAATGTTTATTCATTTTTGAGAAAGAGAGATAGAGTGCGAGCAGGGGAGGAGCAGAGAGAGAGAGACACAGAATCTGAAGCAGGCTCCAGGCTCTGAGCTGTCAGCACGGAGCTGGCTGCGGGGCTCGAAGTCGACCGTGAGATCATGACCTGAGCTGACATCGGACGTTCACCCGACCGAGCCACCCAGGTGCCCCACAGGCGCCCCAGAATTTTTAAATTTTGATGCCACATTTGTCTATTTTTTTTTCCTTTGGTTGTTTTTGGTGTCCTAAGAAACTGTCATCGAAGTTACGGTCCTAAATAATTACCTCCTATGTTTTCTTCTAGGAATTGTATCATTTTATTTTATTTATTCTTATTTAATTTTTTTTTTTTTTTTTAGTTTACATACAAGTTAGTTAGCATATAGTGCAACAATGATTTCAGGAGTAGATTTCTTTAATGCTCCTTACGCATTTAGCCCATCCCCCCCTCCCACAACCCCTCCAGTAACACTGTGTTTGTTCTCCATGTTTGAGAGTCTCTTATGTTTTGTCCCCCTCTCTGTTTTTATATTATTTTTGCTTTCCTTCTCTTATGTTCACCTGTTTTGTATAAGAATTGTGTCATTTTAAGTGCTTACATTTAGGTTTATGATTGGTTTTGAGTTAATTTTTGTGTATGCTCTGATACAGTTTTCCAACCCCATTATTTTCCATTGGATATCCACTTGTTCCAGCACTGTTTGTTGAAAAAACTCTTCTATTGGATTGTCTTGGCACTCAGTTTGAAAATCAGTTGATAATAAATGTAGGGGCTTATTTTTGGATTCTATTCTGATCTCTGTGGCTGTCCTTATTCCAGTAGCACACTGTCTTCATTACTGTAACTCTGTAACAAAACTTTACCTTAATTTCATTTCCCTGTCTAGTCTCTTTATGGCATCTCCTTCCTTGCAAAACTTTCTCTGCTCCCCATTGCTGCAAAAGTCCTGTGAAGAATTTGTGTACTTGTTTTATTTTCTCCATCCTTTCTCCTGAAAGATACTTCAACGAGGGTTTTGCTTCTAAAACTCCACCAAAATGCGCTTGTCAGAGTAGCCATTGGCTTCCACATTGGTAATCCAGTGGTAAATTTTCAGTCTTTTTTTTTTTTTAATGTTTATTTTGAGATTGGAAGAGAGAGAGAAAGCAAGCTGAGGAACAGAGAGAGAGAGAGAGATGGAGGGAGAGAATCCCAAGCAGGACCCGTGCTGTCAGCACAGAGCCTGACATGGGGCTCGAACTCACAAACTGCGAGATCATGACCTGAGCCGAAATCAAGAGTCAGACGCTCAACTGACTGAGCCACCCAGGCGCCCCTAAATTTTCAGTCTTAACCTTAATCATCAACGCTGATAGTTGATCACTATCTCATTCTTAGGACATTTTCTTCATTTGGCTGTCAGAGCAGTTGAATTTTTCCTTCTCGGTCTTCTTTGATGGTTTCTCTTCTTCCTTGCTGCTTCACCTGCATTATTGGAGGGCACCTGGAATTAGGCTTTGCTTGTCTCTTCATCTGTGCTCATTCAGATGGTGATTTCATCCAGTTTTACAGGTTTAAGTACTGTCTCCATGCTGATGACTCCCAAATTTACATCGCCAGTGCAAACTTCTCTTCTGAAAACTAGATTCATATATTTAGCTGCCTACTAGACATGTCTACCTGAATGTCTTAGAAGTTGCAGATTTAGGGGGATGAAAACTGAACTGAGTCCCTTAGATGTAAACCTGCTAATTTTCAGTCTTTCTCCTCTCTGTCCTATTAGTTGCTTAGACCAAAACTTTGGTGGTATTTCACTATTTGCCTTTCCTTCTATCTCCCATCATTCTGTCAGGAAATCCTGTTGGCTCTCCCTTAATGATTTGTCCAGATCTGATCCCTTTTCTTCACACCACCACCTGGCTTGAGCTGTGATCATCCTTTGCCTGGATTACTGCAGTGCTGTTTTCCTAACTACTGTCTCTCCTTCCATTTTTGCCATGTTTCAGTTCATTTTCAACTCACTAGTCAGAATGATACCTTAAGGTTGATCATTTCAGTCTCCTATTAAGAACTCTTTCCTAGCTTTTAATTTTCTTTGGAGTAAAACCAAAAGTCCTTAAAGTAGCCTACAGTCTGGTTCCTGACACCTCTCTCTTCTTTATCTCCTCACACTCTTTCCCTTATGTATTCCTATATCCAGCACACTGGTCTTCGTCATCTAGGCCAGGTATTCTGCTCACTTTGTGTTCGCTATGCCTTCTGTGTGAGATGGTCTTCCCCCAGATACCTGCAAGGTTGACTTCTTAACTTTCATTAATTGTTTACTCACAGGTGGCTTCCCTGACCACCTTTGTAAAATTAAATCTCCACTCAACCTTTATTCGTGACATCTTTACCCTGTTTTTTGTTGTTCTTGTTCCATAAAATTTACTGCTGAGATACTTTATAATGTGTTTATTATGTATATTGTTTATCTTGCATTGCTAGCATGTAAACTCCAGGAGGGTAGGGATGTTTACCTATTTTGTTCATTAATGTATGTTACGTGTCTGTAACTATTGGACATTGTAGTTGATCAGTAAATATTTGATCAATGTATATACAGATATGTATGGCCACACCTCTCTTCTTTTAGGTAACTTTATCTGCTTTGAAACTCTCATCCTTGTATATTCCTTCCTTCCTTCTTATTGAGGATCTCTTCCCCCAAGTATTCAAATCTTTAAATGCCTTGTTTTAAAATGTTACCTATTGTGATAAAATTATTTCTATTTGTCCCGAGTCTGACATGAATGTGTATAATTTTCACCACTGTTTTTAACAAGAAACTCTGTGTTAAATTTTTTATTGATGTTTTTAATTTAATTTTGAGACCGAGCACGAGTGGGGGAAGGGCAGAGAAAGAGGGAGACACAGAATCCGAAGCAGGCTCCAGGCTCGGAGCTGTCAGCACAGAGTCTGACGTGGGGCCCGAACCCATGAACCGTGACATCATGACCTGAGCCAAAGTTGGATGCTTAGGCTCACTGAGCATCCTGACTGAGCCCCCTAGGCATCCCAAGAGAATCTGTGTTAAGTATAACCACAGTCAGTTCTTGTCTTCTCAGAGACTGAAAAAGTCAATGGAAGCCGCAAAAGTTGTAGGTTTCTTTTGGCAATGTCTTAACATTTGTTGCCTTAGAGAAGAGTTTTCAAATTTCAGGATGTCTAAAACTCACCTTGAGGAGCTTGTTTAAAAATGCAAATCTTTCTCATCCCCCTGAGTTTTTGAATCTATGTGTCTACAGCAGAGCCAGAGTCTGCATTTTCAGTAAGTACCAGGGGTTTCTGATGCAGGGGATCTATAAAGATATTAAGAACCATTGCTTTAGGAGCGCCTGGGTAGCTCAGTTGGTTAAGTGTCTGCCTTTGGCTCAGGTCATGATCTCGAAGTTCATAAGTTTGAGCCCCACATCAGGCTCTCAGCTGTCAGTGCAGAACCTGCTTTGCATCCTCTGTCCCTATCTCTCTTTGCCCCTCCCTTGCTTGTGCGCTCTCTCTCTCTCTCTCTCTTGCTTCCTCTCAAAAATAAATAAACATAAAAAAAATGCCATTGCTTTAGACCTTGAATAAACTTAGGAACTTTACTGGCTCACAGGTGGAAAGAAAGAGCAGGAAAAAACAAAGGGGTTTAGAATGTGTTTAGAATGTGGAAGAAAACCAGAAAGGCTAACATATGTTTATTTGTGCATGAGAAAGAGAAGTCATGTACCAATGCCTTGAAGGGAAGGGGTGGGGCAGAGAGAGAGAGAGAGAGAATGCCAAGCAGGCTCTGAAGGGTCAGCACAGAGCCCAATGTGGGGCTCCAGCCCACGAACCACGAGATCGGGACCTGAGGCGAGATCAAGAGTTGGAGGTTGAGCCGACTGAACCATCCAGGTGCCCTGACTATTAATAATTATTAATTATTAATATATATGATAAAATTTTAATAATTATAGTTCTTAATAATGGAGTACCTTTGTAATTTTTATTCCAGAGAGCTCATTATGTTATAGCATAATTTCTCCACCATTGAATTGCCATCATTGTTATAATGTTCTTAATGCTATTGAGCTAAAATATATTTTCCTATAGTTTTTATCTGTTGGTTCCAGTTGAGTTCTCTAGAGCCACACACAGCAGGCAAATAGGACAATATGAATGGATCTTGGGGGCATTATGCTACATGAGATAAGTCGGGCAGAGAGAGACAAATACTGTGTCATCTCCCTTATATATGGAAACTTTAACAAAAGCAAAAACAGTCTTAAAGAAAAGGAGAACAGATAAGTGGATGCCAGAGGTGGAAGGTGGGAAGTGGGTGAGATGGGTGAAGAGAGTCAGAAGGTACAAATGTCCAGTTATTTATAAATAAGTCATGATGATATAATGTATAGCACGTTGACTATAGTTAATGATACTGTATACATATTTGAAAGTTGCTAAGAGGGGCACCTGGGTGGCTCAGTTGGTTAAGCGTCCAACTTTGACTTAAGTCATGATCTCATGGTTTGTGTGTTTGAGCCCCACATCTGGCTCTCTGCTGTGTCAGTACATAGCCTGCTTCAGATCTTATGTCCCCCTCTCTTTCTGCCCTTTCCCTACTTGCTCTCTCTCTCAGTCTCTCTCAAAAAAATAAATATACTTAAAAAAAGATGCTAAGAGCATAGATATTAAAACTTCTCACCACAAGAAAAAAGGTTTTGTAACAATGTATGGGGATGGATGTTAACGACTTATTTTGGTGGTCATTTTTGCATTGTGTACAAATAGTGATTGAATCATTGTGGTATACCTGAAACTAATATAAATGTTGTGTCAATTATACCTTAATTAAAATATTATAACCCCTTAACTTTCACAGGTATTTTAAAATACAGTCTATTTCTTTTTTTTTTTTTTTTCAACGTTTATTTATTTTTGGGACAGAGAGAGACAGAGCATGAATGGGGGAGGGGCAGAGAGAGAGGGAGACACAGAATCGGAAACAGGCTCCAGGCTCTGAGCCATCAGCCCAGAGCCTGACGCGGGGCTCGAACTCACGGACCGCGAGATCTTGACCTGGCTGAAGTCGGACACTTAACCAACTGCGCCACCCAGGCGCCCCAAATACAGTCTGTTTCTAACTTGGAAATTTCATTCACCATGAGAGAAGGATATACAGTCTTGTTATCCCAGACTTTTTCTTTTGTTTATTTATTTTTAGGGAGAGAGAGAGAAAATGCGAATGGGGAAGGGGTATCCCAATCAGCGAGAGAATCCCAGTCAGGCTCTGCACTGTCACTCAGCTTGGCTTGGAGCTTGAACTCAGGAACTGTGAGATCATGACCTGAGCCAAAAACAAGGGTCCTATGTGTAACTTACTGAGCCACCTATGTGCCCCCAGACTTTGTTTTTGATTCTGCCCCCAAGATTGCTGTCCTGTTCTCCTGGCTTGTCATTTATTACCAGAGCAATGGCTAACACAGTTTCAGGATTGTCAGAACGAGAAGAGCTTATCTTACTCTGGTACATCCAGTTGCACTAGAGTTTTCTCTATTTCCTACAGATAAATTGACTTTGCTTCTTCATCTGGAGTTTTGATGAGTATAAAATGATGATCATATATCCAGAGGTGTCCAGTGAGGCAGGAAGATATTTCTTCTTGAATTTCAAACTTTGTTTCTGGTATCATTTTTACTGTTCTTAAAGTTTCTTTAGTGAGTGTTTATTGGTAGTACCTGTTTTAGTATTTCTCGTTATTGCACTTTGCTTCTCAAAAACTGATCATAGCAGATTTAGAAGTCCGCATTGACAATTACTTTCTCTAATCAATTTGGCACATTTTACTTGGGCTTCCATTGTAGCTGTTGGTAAGTTAGCTCTGAGTCTTATTGATGTTCCTTTGTTTAGGTATTGTGTCTTTTTTTTTTTTTTTTGATGTTTTTAAGATCTCTTGTTTTTAGTGTTTGTTCTTTCACTGTGATGTATCTCTGTTAATTTTTTAAAGATGCGATTTGAGTTTTTCAGTCTGAGAATTAGTGTCCTCACAGTCTGTTTGAATATTGACTCCTCTCCTTCATTTTCTGTTTTCTTCCTCTGGAGCTCTTAGTTGTTGGACCTTCTCACTTTATTGTCAGCTCTCTTAACCTTTCATATTTTTCATTTTTTAGGATTTCTCTACTGCATTCTGCGCAGTTTCTTTAGACGCGCTTCTCTTTCCCTGGTTATCTCTTCATCTTTGTGTAGTGTGTTGTTTGACTTACCTTTTTATTTTTTCTAATTTCTTATGCTTATTTATAAGAGTGAGAAAGAGAGAGAGGCAGAGAGGAGAGAGAGAATCCTTAGCAGGCTCTGCACTGTCAGCACTGTGGGGCTTGAACTCACAAACTGAGATTATAACCTGAGCCGAAGTCAAGAGTCCGTGCCACTCAGGCCACCTCTGTGTGACTTATCTTTTAAATTTTATGGTTTCAGTTATTTCATTTTTCATTACTAGAAGTTCCATTTGTATTTTAAGATGATGATTGTTGCTTAGTCATACTTTGATTACCCTCTTTTATTTCTTTAGTAAACAATGTATTTTATATTTTTGATAATTCTAACATTTTATTAGATATTTGATAATTTGAATATCTTAGGTTTTATGTTGTCATTTGTACATCTGTGGATCCTTGCTCATGATGGCTTGTTACCTTCTGTTTAAGTCATGAGGCACAGTTACTTTATCTGTGAAAAATTCTTTGAAGGCTGGTTTAAAATTTTTTTTTAATGTTTATTTATTTTTGAGACAAAGAGAGACAGAGCATGAGCGGGGGAGGGGCAGAGAGAGAGGGAGACACAGAATCCGAAGCAGGCTCCAGGCTCCGAGCTGTTAGTACATAGCCTGACGCAGGGCTCGAACCCACAGACCATGAGATACTGACCTGAGCTGAAGTCAGACGCTTAACCGACTGAGCCACCCAGGTGCCCCTAAAGGCTGGTTTTAAAGTGTGTTCCTCTGTTTTTGCCAGGTACCTGAGGTCACTGCCAACCTTGCGATGAAAATCTTAGCTTGTATTATTTTTTGTATGTGGTTAGTGTGACTTCTGGCCCCAACTCTGCGAGTTGGTAGGTTTATGACTAGGAATTCTCAGGGAAGATTTCTATTTTTTCCCCCTTGTTTATCCACAGTCAAGGGCAAAACAGGCAAGTATTGTTGCTATTTACTTCTCTCATGCTGCTATTTTTCTAACCAGTGGGATTTCCTGGCCTTTCAGGAGCTTAGTCGTGTATTTAAAATATTATTTAAATAAATTCGATCCAGGATTTTGGTTATTAGGTATTGGGGGTTTCCTTGTTGTGTGTGGTCTGCCGTGTTGCCAGAAATGGAAGTCCTTTCTTTTTTTAGTTGGATAAATTTCACATAAAACATTGTGTAAGTTTAAGATGTATAGCCCTGTTGCTATGATATATTTATATATCGTAATATGGTTGCCTTTGTAGCCATATGCATCAAATAACATACAGTACAGTGTTATTGTCTTTACTGTATTGTCTGTAATATACTGTACATTAGATCTCTATGGCTTATTTACTGCTTGTTAGGAGTTTGTACTCTTGGCGCACCTGGTTGGCTCAGTTGGTTAAGTGTCTGACTTTTGATTTTGGCTCAGGTCATGATCTCACAGTCATGGGATTGAGCCCCATTTGACATTATGCTGGGCGTGGAGCCTGGTTGGAATTTTCTCTCACGCTCTCACTCTCTCTCTGCCCCTCTCTCTCTGCCCCTCCCCTGCTAATATACTCATGTGTACTCTCACTTTCTCTCAAAATAAATAACCTGTTTGGCTTTTTGGATTCTACATGTAAATGATATCATATAGTACTTGTTATTCTCTGACTTACCTCACTTAGAATAGTATGCTCAAGATCTTTCATGTTGTTGCCAAATGGCTGAATATCTTCCTTTTTCATGGCCGAGCAATATTCCATCATGTATATGTACCACATCTTTTTTATTGATTCATCCATTGATGGGCATTTGGGTTGTTTCTATATATTGGCTATTGATTGTGAATAATGCTGTGATAAACATGATGATGTATGTATCTTGTTGAAATTCTGTCTTCATTTTCTTTGGGCATGTACACAGGGTGGAATTGCTAGATTGTATGGAAGATTTATTTTCATTTTTGGGGGGAACCTCCACATTATTTTCCATAGAAGTTGAAATAATTTAATTTACATTCCCACCAACAGAGTATAAGTGGCTCCTTTTTACCACATCCTCACTAGCAGGTATTGTCTCCTGTCTTCTTGATAGCCATTCTGATAGATGTGAAGCGCTTATCTTATTGTGCTCTGGACTTGCATTTTACTGGCGTTTAGTGATGTTGAGCATCATCTCATGTGCCTGTTTGCCTTTAGATGTTGTTTTTGGAAAAAATGTCTTTTTTTGTTCTTGACATTAAAAAAGAATTTTTTTTTAATGTTTATTTATTTTTGAGACAATGAAAGAGACAGAGTGCAAGCAGCAGAGGGGCAGACAGAGGGAGACACAGAATCTGAAGTGGGCTTCAGACAGAGGGAGACACAAAATCTGAGCTGTGAGCTCAGAGCCCGATGCGGGGCTCAAACTCACGAACCATGGGATCATGACCTGAGCCAAAGTCAGACGCTTAACTGACTGAGCCACTCAGGCGCTCCTGTTCTTGACATTTTAAAATCAGAAGTCTGTATGTATTTTGGACATTAATCCCTTATTTGATAAATGGTTTGAGAATTTTTTCTCCCATTCTGAAAGGTTGTCTTCACTTTTTCTTTTGCTGCGGTCTTTTGAGTTTGATGTAGTCCCATTTATTGATTTTTTTTTTCCTTTTGTCGTTTGTATTTTTGACAGAGTGCACAAAAAATTATTGCCAACCAGTATTAATGAGCTTCTTCTGTACTTCTGGGAGTTTTATGATATTGGGTCTTATGTTTAAGTCTTTGATCCATTTTTAATTTGTGAGTTTTGTGAGATGGGGGACCACCTTCATTCTTCTGCATATGTTTCTGCAATTTGCCCAATATCATTTGTTGAAGAGACTATCCTTTCCCCAGTGAGTGTTCTTGGCTGCCTTTGAATATTAGTTGACCACATATGCTAGGATTTAATTTTGGTTTCTTTTTTCTGTTTCATAGGTGTATGTGTCTGTTTTTGTGCCAGAACCATACTGTTTTTATTACTCAGGCTTTGTAGTATAGTTTGAAATCAGGAAGTGTGATGTGATACCTCTGGCTTTTTTCCTCAGGATGGCTTTGGCTATTAGAGGTCTTAGGTGGTTCCATACAAATTGTAGTATTTTTTTTTCTCTTTCTGTGAAGAATGCCTTTGGTATTTTGATGCCGATTATGTTGAATCTGTGGATGGCTTTAGGTAGTATGGCAGTGTTTACAAAGTGGACTCTTCCAATCATGTACATATAGTGTCTTTCCATTCATTTGTGTCTTTTTTGGTTTCTTTCAGCAAAGTGTTCTCATTTTTGTTGTACAGATCTTTCATTTATTTGGTTAAATTTATTCCGAAGTATTTTTTTAACCTTAAATTCACATTTATTTAAAAATGCCAACTTTTAAAAATTAAGTTCTTTTTAATTTTAATTCCAGTATAGTTAATAATACAGTGTTATATTTGTTTCAGGTGTACAATATAGTAATTCAGTAATTCTAAACATTGCTCAATGCTCTGTACTCCTTATGATGTCTACTCTTAAATCTCTGAAACTTAATTCAAGTATTTTATTGGTTTTTTTTTTAAACGTTTATTTTTGAGAGAGAGAGAGACAGAGAATGAGCAGGGGAGGGACAGAGAGAGAGGGAGACACAGAATCTGAAGCAGGCTCCAGGCTCTAAGATGTCAGCACAGAGCCTGACGCGGGGTTCGAACCCACGAACCATGAAATCATGACCTGAGCCGAAGTCAGTTGTGTAATTGACTGAGCCAGCCAGGCGCCCCAAGTATTTTATTGTTTTTGATGCTTTTGTGAATGGAATGGTTTTCTTTTTCCAGTACTTCATCACTAATGTAAAATAATGGAACTGATTTCTTATATCTTGATTTTGTATCTTGTCACATTATAGAAATTATTAATTCCAACAGTTTTAGACTTTTTAGGGTTTTCTGTATGTAAGATCATATCAACAAAAAATGATAATTTTAATTCTTCCTTTCCAATTTGATGCCTTTTGCAGAAATGGAAGTCTTGAGTAGATGGTTTCATTAGTTTTCTTTTTAGTATATGTGCAGAGGTGAAAAGTTGAAATAGAATTAGGAACCATCATCAGAATAGGTCTTTAAAAATCATGACTGGATCAGAGTGACCAAAATGAACAAATCAGGAGACTATAGATGCTGGAGAGGATGTGGAGAAACAGGAACCTCTTGCACTGTTGGTGGGAGTGCAAACTGGTGCAGCTGCTCTGGAAAACAGTGTGGAGGTTCCTCAAAAAATTAAAAATAGACCTACCCTATGACCCAGCAGTAGCACTGCTAGGAATTTACCCAAGGGATACAGGAGTACTGATGCATAGGGGCACTTGTACCCCAATGTTTATAGCAGCACTCTCAACAATAGCCAAATTGTGGAAAGAGCCTAAATGTCCATCAACTGATGAATGGATAAAGAAATTGTGGTTTATATACACAATGGAGTACTACGTGGCAATGAGAAAGAATGAAATATGGCCCTTTGTAGCAACGTGGATGGAACTGGAGAGTGTGATCCTAAGTGAAATAAGCCATACAGAGAAAGACAGATACCATATGTGTTCACTTTTATGTGGATCCTGAGAAACTTAACAGGAACCCATGGGGGAGGGGAAGGAAAAGAAAAAAAAAAAAAGAGGTTAGAGTGGGAGAGAGCCAAAGCATAAGAGACTCTTAAAAACTGAGAACAAACTGAGGGCTGATGGGGGGTGGGGGGAGGGGAGGGTGGGTGATGGGTATTGAAGAGGGCATCTTTTGGGATGAGCACTGGGTGTTGTATGGAAACCAATTTGACAATAAATTTCATATATTTAAAAAAAAAATAAAAATCATGACTGGAGTTGTATCTGGATTGAGGTAGCTAATTCAGAAATTTGGGCTGAAAAAAATACTGGGTCCCAGAGCTGGATAGAGATCTAGCTAACATCTACAAATTTGAAGAAGTTACCAGGATAATAGCTATTTGCTTAATATAACTGCTGTTATAGATTTGTGCCTCTTCAACATTTTTCACTGTTGCCCGCCATAAGCAACTGTGACCTCACATATATCAGAGTACTGCTCTAACGCATCTTTCATCTTTATTTTAGGAATTGATTGTATTTAATGCTTCATTTGTTATTTAAAGCAATAAAGAATTTATAGTAAGTTTTCAACTGGGTGAGTTTTTGGATAATTCCTTGTGTGTTTTTTTCTGAAGTGTGTTGCCAGACTAACTTTGTCAGTCATTTATATGGTCATTGTTATGTTGTATCTACTTATTAATCCAAGAGAGTGAGACTTCAGGGCCATCCTTTTCTAGTTGGAGAACAGTTAAGATTGATTAGCTTCAGTTTTTCTGCCTATTTATATGGGATATTGGAGTGAGGGGAACAAACTATTGGAACAGAGAACTTACAATTCTTTTAATAAGAAAAGATGATAGTGGAGATAAAAAATACAAGAAAAATCTTTTGATCTCACTATCCAGAAATAATCACTATTAATATTTTGACATATTTTATTAAATTTTTAGATTAAAGTTGACATAGTTTTATAACTTCCATCACTTATTGGTACAAACTTTTCCAGTTATATTAAATACTCTTTCAGAACTTTTAAATGCATAAAATGCTCTCTTCTGGATAAAATAACTTACCTATTTTTTTTTATTTTGGACATTTGGATTATTGCTAACTTTTTGCTTTTGTAAATAATGCTATAGTGAGCATTCTTGGCAAACACATTTGTGCATATCTTGGATTATTCCTTAAGATATTTTTTAAGACTACCTATTTGCGAGTAATAAAGTATAAATACTTCTATGGTTCTTGTATGTAATGCTAAGTTATGCTCCAGGATTATTATATGAACTAGTTTATACTTCTCTATTATCAGTGAGTGAGAATACCCATTTTACCACATCTTTTCCAAAATGGGATAATCTTATGGTAATAATGACCTAAAAAATAATTAGATGAGGCTTACTTTTTTGATTACTAATGAGGTTAACATTTTTAATATTTGTTTATTTTTTAAATGTATTCTGGAACCTGCTTGATAAGGGTGTTCTAAATTTTTAAACATTTTTATTTTTTTTATTTTGGGGGGGAGAGAGAGAGAGAGCGAGAGCGAGCGAGCATGAGCATGAGCAGGGGAGGGGCACAGAAAGAGGGAGGCACAGATTCTGAAGCAGGCTCTAGGCTCTGAGCTGTCCGCACAGAGCCTGTTGTGGGGCTTGAACTCTTAAATGGTGAGACTGTGACCTGAGCCGAAGTGGGATGCTCAACCGACTGAGCCACCCATGCACCCCTATAAGGGCTTTTTAAAATGTATTTTTCCTCAGTAACATGTGGATCTATTTTTTTGATTTGTATATAATGAAATGTATTAACCAATTGATGGTTATATGTGTTATTAGCTTTTGCTTTTTAATCTTGGTTATAAAATACTTTATATCATCAAACTTCTAAATATATACCTTTTCATTATGATTTCTCTCCCCTCATCCCTTTTAAATGTTTAGAATACCTTTCCTCAACCCATGATCCAATAGTCATCTGTATTCTATGTACTGTATTGTGTACTGGTGTCTTTATAGTTAAAAAAAAAATCCATTTGGGATTTATTCTGGTGAGATACAGAGAAGTGATTTCCACCCCCTGCCCCAAACATTTAAATAACTGTCTCAGCATGATTTTGATGATCTTTACTACTCCCATTGTTTTGAAATGCTATCTTGGTTATATGCTGCTATCGTCTATATACTGGAATTTGAAATTTTGGTAATTCAGACTTCATGTTTTTCTATCTTATGGTTTGGGAAATAGGCCACTGTTTTTGTAGTTCTTGATTACTAGTGAGTTTGAACCATTGATTGTTTTATTGACCATCCCTGTTTTCTTAGTTGTGTTGCCTGTTCAGGTCTTTTGCTCATATTTCTATTAGTAGTTGGTAGTTACATCAATTTGTAGAAATTCTTTATGTATTTGGAATAGCATTATATATGCATTATAACCACTTTTCCCTAGACTGTGATTTGAAGTTTCACTTGATGTTAAGTTTGAATATATAGGTTTCCCCCACTATTCAAAAGTAGAACATACTGAAACCTTTTTTGAGCCAAAATGGCATAAAGTGAAGGGTATCCCTTGCTTTCCAAAACTTTATGTTATACCACTTTACTTTTACAAAAGACATACATTAGTACCTGTAATCGCTAATCAGGAGAAATCCGATTTTCTTCTATTTTGTGAAAAAAGCTATCACTGTACAACAGAGGCTTTTTGAAGTGGTGTAAAGTTAGCTTTCAGAAAGTGGGGATACCTGTAGTTGAACTTATCCATCTTTATTGTGTGTGTGTGTGTGTTTTAATCTTAACAAGGTCTTAGCATTTACTGTGTTCCAAGCACTGTTTGAGGCACTTGACATTCATCCTAGGCAAAATACACAGAGATTTCTAGAGTTTACATATGTACCCTAGGTTCATAAAAATATTCATTTATTTTTTTTCCTTAAAAGTGTGTAGGTTTTGCTTTTTCACTTTTTAGGTCATCCACCTGGAATTTATTTTTGTATAGTATGAAGTAGGAAGTCTAGTTGATTCCATGTGGGTAGCCAGTTTTCCTAGCATCATTTATTGACTAATAACATTGTTTCTCCACTGTCTTATAGGGTCACATCTGTTGGATATCAAGTTTCTGCATTTGTGTGGATTTATTTCTGTGTCCTTTGTGTTTATTTTTATATTTCTGTGTCTTTGGCACCTGTACCACCCTCTTAGTTACTATATCCTTATAATAAGCCTGGATACCATAGATCTGCCGGGTTCTTCCACAAAATTGTTTGACCTATTCTTAGCCCTTGGCTTTTTCATATGCATTTTAGAATCAGCTGTATACCGCAGTTATTTCTTTGATTGTGCCTGTGTTCTTTTTTCAGGGCTGCTACTTGTTGTGTCAGGGTAAAATCCTGGTGCATTGGTGGTGTCTTCTGGGTTTAATAGTTGTGATATTTGAACTTCCCTTTGCAGCTGCTTGCTTATCATCTTCTCTTTTCGTTCTGTCTTCCTTTTCCTGTGGCCACTTAAAAGAGTATTTTAAAAATACATTTTTAACTTCAAAAAGTATATTATCGGGGGGGGGGGACAAATTATAGAAGAGTGTATAAATAAAGCAAAAGGTTCAAGTCCCTCTGATAGCAGTTTGCTGAGAGTTTCCAGTTATTTTTCTGGGTATGTACAAAGCATTGTTTATAAAAGCAAAAAAAAAAAAAATGGTCATATGCATTTTATTTCATTTAATATTTAAAAGGCAGTCTTCTTTAGTTCTAACTCCTTCCTTTTGATGACTGCGTGGTATTTTTATACAGTAATTTAACCAATTCCTTTTTGGTGGACTTGTAAGTATCTATTTGCTTTTTGATCTTTGTATCTATTTTCAAATACTGCTAGTCCCCATTGGCAAAGCAGAGGTTGTACGGTTTATTTTCCATCTCCCTAATGCCTCCACTTTCTTTTCAAAGGGTATTAGTGAAGTTGTATCAAAAGCTCTTCTATTGACTTTTTAAGAAGTCATTCTATTTTTTTCATCATAGGGTATTCTTTAATCTCCATCCCTGATATCACCCATCCCCCGACTCACCTCCCCTCTGATGACTGTTAGTTTGCTCTCTATGTTTGAGAATGTGTTTCCTGCTTGTCTTTCTCTATTTTTTCCTTTGCTCATTTGTTTCTTAAATTATACATAGGAGTGAAACCATAAGGTATTTATTTGTCTTTCTCTGACTTATTTCACTCAGCATTGTACCCTAGCTCTATTCATGTTGTTGGAAATGGCAAAATGTCATTCTTTTTTATAGCTGAATAATATTCTAATGTATATACATATACCACATCTTTATTCATTCACCTATCAATGGACACTTGGGCTGCTTCCATAATTTGGATATTGTAAATAATGCTTCTGTAAACATAGTGTTGCATATATTCCTTTGAATTAGTCTTTTTGTATTTTTGGGTAAATACCCAGTAGTGAGATTCCTGGACTGTAGGTTAGCTCTATTTTTAATTTTTTTAGTAACCTCCATATATATGGTTTTCCACGATGGCTGTACACATTTGTATTCCTACCAGCAGTGCATGAGGGTTCCTTTTTCTCCACATCGTTGCCAAGACTTGTTTCTTGTGTTTTTTATTTTAGCCATTCTGATCTGTGTGAAGTGATACCTTACTGTAGTTTCAATTTGCATTTCCCTGATGAGTGATGTTGAGCACCTTTTCATGTGTCTTTTGGCTGTCTGGGTGTCTTTTTTTGTAGAAATGTCTGTTCATATCTTCCGTCCATTTTTAAATTACATTATTTGTGGGGTTTTTTGTTTTGAGTTGTATAAGTTTGTTACATATTTTGGGTGCTAACTCTTTATTAGATGTGTCATTTGCAGATATCCCATTACATAGGTTGCTTTTTAGTTTTGTTGATTGTTTCCTTTGCTGTGCAGAGGCTATTGATTTATTTATTTTTTGCTTTTATTTGCCTTGCCTCAGGAGACCTATCTAGAAAAATATTGCTGCAGCCAATATTAGAGTGATTACTACCTATGCCCTCTTCTAGGATTTTTATGGTTTCAGGTCTCACATAAGGTCTTTAATCCATTTTGAGTTTAGTTTTGTGTATGGTGAAAGAAAGTGGTCCAGTTTCATTCTTTGGCATTTGGCTGTCCAGGTTTCCCAACACAATTTGTTGAAGAGACTTTATAATCGTTCCTCCTTTGTTAGAGGGTAATTGACCATATAATTGTGGGTTTATTTCTGGATTTTCTGTTTTATTCTGTTGATCTATGTGTCTGTTTTTATGCCAGTCCTATACTGTTTTAATTACTACCACTTTGTAATGCAACTTGAAATTTGGGATTGTGATTAACTCCAGTTTTGTTTTTCATTTTTAAGATGGCTTTGGCTATTTGAGGTCTGTATAGTTCCATACAAATTTTAGGATTGTTTGAGTTCTGTGAAAAATGCTGTTGGTATTTTGCTAAGGGTTGCATTGAATGTGTAGATTGCTTTGGGTAGTTAAAACATTTTAACAATGTTTGTTTTCCCAGTCCATGAGCATGAAACGTCTTTCCATTTCTTTGTGTTGTCTTCACTTTCTTTCATCAGTGTTTTAATGTTTTTAGAGTACAGGTTTTTACCTCTTTGCTTAGGTTTATTCCAAAGTATCTTATTATTTTTGGTGTGTTGTGAGATTGTTTTCTTAATTTCTCTTTCTGCTATTTCATTATTATGGTATAGAAATGCAACAGATTTCTGTGTATTGATATTTGTATTCTGCAGCTTGACTAAATTCATTGGTTATAGTAGTTTTTTGGTGGAGTCTTTAGGGTTTTCTATATAGGGTATCATGTCTTCTGCAAATAGTGAAAGCTTTACTTTCTCCTTACCAATTGGATACCTTTTATTTCTTTTTGTTGTTGATTGCTGTGACTAGGACTTCCCATACTATGTTGAATAAAAGTGGTGAGAGTAGACATCATTGTCTTGTTTGTGATGTTTGGGGGAAAACTCAGTTTTTCCCCATTGAGTATAATGTTAGCTGTGGGCTTTTAGTATAAGACCTTTATTATGTTGAGGTATGTTCCTTCTAGACCTCCCTTGTTGAGGGCTTTTATCATGAATGTATATTGTACTTTGTCAAATGCTTTTTCTGCATCTATTGAGATGATCGTTTTTTTATCCTTTTTTTTTTAATGATGCGATGTATCACATAGATTGATTTTTTAATATTGAGCTACCCTTGCATCCTTAGAATAAATCCCAGTTGATCATGGTGTATAACTTTTTAAGTAAATTGTTGGATTTGATTTGCTAAAATTTTGTTGAAGATTTTTGCATCTGTATTCATCAGAGATACTGGCTTAAAGTTCTCTTTTTAGTGGTGTCTTTATCTGGTTTTGGTATCGGGGATACTGGCCTTCTAGAATGAATTTGAAAGTCTTCCTTCCTTTTGTATTTTTTCAAATAGTTTGAGAAGAATGGGTATTAACACTTCTTTAAATTCACCTGTGAAATCACCTGGTCCTGGATTTTGGTTTTGTGGGAATTTTTTTGATTACTGATTGAATTTCATTGCTGGTGATTGGTCTGTTCAAATTTTCTTTTTTTTTTTTTTTTTTTAAAGTTATTTTGTGTGTGAGAGAGAGAAAGTGTGTGCATGTACAAGTGAGGGAAGGGGCAGAGAAAGGAGGCAGGAGAGAATCCCAAGTAGGCTCCCCATTTGTCAGTGCAAGCCCGATATGGGCTCATTCTGAGATCATGACCTGAGTCGAAATCACCAGTTGGTTGCTTAGCTGACAGAGACACCCAGGTGCCCGGTCTATTCAAATTTTCTATTTCTTGCTGCTTTAGCTTTGGTAGGTTATATGTTTCTAGGAATTTATGCATTTAAGTTGTCCAATTTGTTGGCATGTAGGTTTTCATAATAGTCTGTCATGATTGTATTTCTGTGGTGTTTGTTGTTATTTCTCCTCTTCATTAGTAATTTTATTTGTGTTCTCTCTCATTTTTGTAAAGAGTCTTCCTTCTATTACTTTTGTAAGTTTCTATATCTTTATTTCTTGTTTAATCTTTATTATTTCCTTCCTTTTGCTGTGGTTGAGTTTTTTTTTTTTTTTTTCTGGCTCCTTAGGTGTAAAGTTAGGTTGTTTGAGATTCTTTTTTGCTTCTTCAGGTACGCCAGTATTACTATAAACTTTCCCTTTAGAAGCACTTTTGCTGCATCCCAAAGATTTTAGACCTTTGTGCTTTCATTTTCTTTAGTTTCCATGTATGTTTTTATTTCTTTTTTGCTTTCTTGGTTGACCTGTTCATTGTTTAATAGCATGGTATTTAAGCCCCATGTTTTTGTGCTCTTTCCAGATTTTTTTGGGGGGCTGATTTGTAGTTTAATAGTGTTGTAGTCAGAAAAGATGAAGCATGGTATGACTTTCATTTTTTTTTAATTTGTTGAGAGTTTTTTTGGTGGGCTAATATGTAATCTCTTCTGGAGAATGTTCCATGTGCACTTGAAAAGAATGTGTAGTCTGCTGTTTTAAGGTGGAGTGTTCTGAATATGTCTGTTAAATTCATACGGTCCAGTGTATCATTCAAAGCCACTGTTTTCCTTTTTGATTTTCTGTGTTGATGATCTGTCCATTGATGCGCTAGGGTGTAGAAGTCCTTTACTATTACCATATTGTATTACTATTAATTGTTCCTTCATGTTTGTTGTTAACTGTTTTATGTATTTGGATGCTTCCATGTTGGGTGCATAAATATTTATAATTATATTTTCTTGGATTGTCCACTTCATTATTACTTAGGGCACTTTTTTGTCTCTTGTTGCAGTCTTTGTTTTAAAGTCTCTTGTCCGATATAAGTATTTCTACCCTGGCTTTCTTTGTCATCCATTTGCATGATAAATGTTTCTCTGTCTACTCTGCAGGTGGCTTTTGGTCTGAAATGAGTCTCTTGTAAGCACCATATAGATGGGTATTGTTTTTATATCCACTCTGTCACCCTATCCATGCTCTTTGATTAGAGCCTTTAGTCCATTTACATTCAAAGTAATTATTGATGGGTATTTATTGCCATTCTTAAATTTGTTTTCTGGTTGTTACTATAGATTTTCTTTGATTCTTTCTTCTCTTGGGTGTCTTTCATGGTTTGTTGGCTTTTTTAGTGATATAGTTGGATACCCCTCTCTATTCTTGCATGTTTATAACTGGATTGTGATTTGTCATTATCATCGCGGTTGTATATGACATTTTCTACATATAGCAGTCTATATTAAGTTGATCACTGCTTAAGTTTAAACCTATTTTTTATTCCTCTCCCTCCCACCTTTCAGGTATATATTGTCATATTTTACATCCTTTTATTTTATGAATCCCTTGACTGATTTTTACAGAAATATTTATTTTTACTGTTTTTGTGCTTTTTATTTTTCATATTCTCATTTAGGGTCTTTCCTTTCCACTCAAAGAGTCCTCTTTAAAATTTCTTGTAGGGCTGGTTTAATAGTCTTTTTGTCTGAGAAACTCTATTTTTATTTTAAGTAGGCTTCACACCCAACATAGAGCCTAATGCAGGGCTTGAACTCATGACCCCAAGATCAAGACCTGAGCTGAGATCAGGAGTCAGACACTTGACTGACTCCTCCACCAGGTACCCTTGTTGGAGAAACTCTGTGTCTCTTTCGATTCTGAATAGTAGCCTTTCTGGATAGAGTATTCTTGGCTGCAGATTTTTCCCTTTTAGCACTTTGAATATATCATGCAACTTCCTTCTGGCCTGCAGAGTTGCTGCTGAAAAATTTGCTTAAAGCCTATGGGGTTTCCCTTGTATGAAACTGTCTTTTCTCTGGCTGCTTTAAAATTTTTTTCTTTATCCCTACCTTTTGCCATTTTAATTACTATGTGTCTTGGTGTGGACCTCTTTGGTTTCATTTTTTTTTTCGGGGGGTGGGGGTGGATCTCTGTGCCTCCTGGATTTGCATATATGTTTCCTTCCCCAGATAAGGGAAGTTTTCAGTTATTATTTCTTCAGATACATTTTCTTCCCTCTTACCTCTCTCTTCTTCTGAGATCCCTATAATGTGGATGTTATTAGGCTTGTTGGAGTTGCTGAGTTCCCTAATACTGTACTCAATTAACATAATTTTCTTTCCTCTCCTTTGCTCAGCTTGATTACTTTCTATTACTCTATCTTCTAGGTCATTAATTCATTTGTCTGCCTCATCTAGCCTACTATTCCATTAAGTGTATTTTTAGTTTCATTTATTGTGTTCTATATTTTTGTTTAATTTTTTGTAATGTTTATTTATTTTGGAGACAGAGACACAGAGCACAAGTGGGGGAAGGGCAGAGAATGAGGAAACACAGAATCCAAAGCAGGCTCCAGGCTCTGAGCTGTCAGCACAGAACCTGACACAGGGCTTGAACCCATGAACCGTGAGAGCTGAAGTCGACACTTAACTGACAGCCACCCAGGAGCTCCTCATTTATTGTATTCTTGATCTCAGGTTCTTTTTTATGTCTGGTTAAGAGTCTCACTGATATCTCCACTCTTCTCCAGTCCAGTAAGTATCTTTATGATCATGACTTTAAATTCTCTATCAGACATAGTACTTACATCCATCTTGCTTTGATCTCTTGCTGTGGTTTGGTCCTGTTCTTTCATTTGGGAGATATTTCTCTGTCTTCTTATTTTGTTTGACTTTCTGTAGCTGTTCCTGTGTGTTGGGAAGTCAGCTACTTCTCTTGCTCTTAGCGATAACAGCCTTATGAAAAAGAGGTCCTGTAGTGCCCTGTAGTACAGTGTCCCCTGTTTCCCAGGGCCTGGTGCTTCAGGGCTTGTTTGCTCTGTGTTTTGTTTGTGCTCTGCTGTTGAATTTTGGTTTCTTTTTCCTTCAGTCCAGTTGTTTGTTGATGCTGTCTTTACTTCTTATGAGTAGCAAGGTGTGCAGTGGTCTTGTTGTGAAATTACTCTGCCTGCTGGAAATGAGGTCCTGTGCAACAGGTGGATTAGAACATGTGTTATTGGCAGAGTTTGCACCATGCCTGTGGGGGAGGGGTCTTGTAGCACCAGCACTCAGGAGCATGACTAGGAAGCGCTGATCTGCTGAAGCATACGTGGCGGGGCTTGGCATAAGCAAGTTAGGTAGCATGAATCTACACAGTGCTGGTTTCCACAGATGGCCGTCGTTTATGCTGGGGGACAGGGGAGGAAAATGGCACCTGCTAGCTCCTTTGTTCCTGGAGGAGTCTCCCCGTGATCCTTGTCTCTCCAGGCCATGTTCTGAGATGAGCAAATCACTGCATCTTGTCTGCCCCTGGCATTTTTCAAATTGCTGGTTCTGCACTGCATCTGCATGGCTGTTTTTCATGCCGTCTTTCTTAGGGCAGGGACTCTGTCTCCTAATGCCTAGAGCCCAGCTTGCCGAGTTTTTAAATTCTAGGTTTTAAGTCCTGTTGGTTTTAAGAACTAATGAAATTTCAAAGGCAAATATGGAGATTTGTCCTCCCTGTTGGCAGCCTCCCTAGTGTGAAAGTCTGTTTTCTGCTCTTCTCTGCGCCACTGGCTCCTTCTCCACTGTGGCTGGCTGCCATCCCTTTTGCTCCCAGGCTGTGTCTTCACGCTTTATACCTTCTTAGATGTGGCCTCTTCCCTGCCTTTAGTTGTGGAGTTTGTTCTGCCAGTCCTTGGGTTGTTTCCTGGATTGTTTCTACTGATAGTGTGATCTGGTTGTATCTGTGGGAGGATCCAAACTTTGGGTCCTCTTACTCTGCCATCTTCCCAGCCAATCTCTCCTATTTACTTTTTAGGGCCCTGGCAAATAGCTTTCTTTGGTTGAAAGAGTTAACAATTACCCTTGGTGTAAATTATTCAGTTTAGTGCTATCTGTATTTTACTAAAAAATACTTAAACGTTTTTTTGTTTTGTTTTGTGTTTTTACATGAGGTATTCTGGAGGGGAGAGTGTGGTTTAGTGGTGAAGGTAGCAGTCAGGTTGAAGAATTGAGGAATGAGTGAATTTGAGAAAATGGGAGATGGAGAGCCTAAGTAGTACTTTACCATACACTAGAGGAGGAAGAGAGGAGTTCTTGGCATTTGGAGTTTTGTTGGTGTTAGGCCTTTTGAAAGATGTTAAAGTTGAATACCTGTCTTACATAATTTGTCCTTTTCTTAACGTTCCTAGCCTCCACCAGGCACTGTGAAAATGCCTAATGTACCTAGTACACAACCAGCAATAATGAAACCAACAGAGGAACATCCAGCCTATACACAGATTGCAAAGGTTAGTTCATGTTACAGTGTAAATTTGTATTGGAAATTAAAGTATCAGTAACATCTTCAGAGCAAAAGAATTCTTTTTATGTTGCCTTATTTAATTTTAACTTTCTTTTCAATATGTGTGAGCTAGTAACATTTGCTTTATTCTGTTATTACCAGTTACTGAATTCATAGACCTTCTTGGTGTACAGTTTGTTTAGGGAAAGTTTTATTGCCTTTGGTTTCGTTTTTTAATGCCTAGTACTATTATAGTACCGATGATACTATAATTGGAAGTATAATGTTGTATAGTATAGTATAATGATACTATAATTGGAGGTATAATGTTGGAAGAGAGTTACCATGGCTAAGCAAAGGACAGTGATTGGAAGCAGCAGGTGGCAAAAATATGAGAATAAAGGAGACGAATGGGATACCTCATTTTACATAAAAGCAGATGGAGTTACAAACCAGACTTTCTTAATCATATCCTTCTTTCATCTCATTGTCTTTTAAAATAGAAGATGTTATACATATTCTTGCATTGGAAACTGTATGTACCATTTAAGCAATTCTTAAGAGGCAATTCAGTTGTCATTTTTTCCATTTTTTTCCAGTTCCCTTTGTTCTTCATGTTCTTCATTCTCATTTAGGCACAGAGGTCACCTTAATTTTATTTTCCCAATTACCTTAGGACTCTGACTAATCTTATTGAGAGAATTTTGTCCTGTCCTAATGTGTCCCACATTCTCACTCATGGTTTTCATAACCAAAAGACCCAAAATGAGCCAAGTATCTCCATAATATTTTCTGAAACTATAACCTTGAGCGAATTACTGTATTTTGGAAGAGCATTTGAATTAAGTTTCTAGCATTGTACAGTTGTACTCTTGATCTTGGGGTTGTGATTTTAAGCCCAATGTTGGGTGTAGATATTACTAAAAAAAAATAATAAATAAACTTAAAATTTTCTAAGATTGTAGAGGGAGAGATAGTAGATAGCATAGCAGTGTTACAACTCTAAAAACCTATTCATGTGTTGATTTTTATTATTACTATTTTTTAAGGAACATGCCTTGGCCCAAGCTGAACTTCTTAAGCGCCAAGAAGAACTAGAAAGAAAAGCAGCAGAATTAGATCGTCGAGAACGAGAAATGCAAAATCTCAGTCAACATGGTAGTATCCAAAGAAGTTTGAAATGAAAATAACTTAAACACTTTAAATAATGCTTGTGCTAGCTCTAAGTCCTTTGGTTTGTGGATAAAGCCATGCCCTATTTTCCTGTTGTAGCAAGATCAGAAAGCAGATTTCCTACTTGTTGCTTTGTAGCTTTCTGATATTGGCTGATTTACATAGTCTTTTGATTAAAACACTGTTAGCCTTATAACACAGAAAGTGAATGTGAATATGATAATTTTGGGTTTTAGCCAGGAGCTTGATTCTGTACTTGGGCCCTTGTTGAGTCTGTTGAAGTTTTGTAAGTACCTGGAAGTGTGCCCTAAATTTGACTCTTAACTTCTTGTTTAGTCAGTCCAGTTTCGAATTATCTGCCCCAGTCCTCACAAGTATAACTTATCTGTCAAATTGTGTTTAAAAAATGTTTGGTGTGGGGCTCAGTTGGTTAAGTGTTGGTCTTTGGCTCAGGTCATGATCTCGTGATTCGTGGGTTTGAGCCCCACGTTGGGCTTTGTGCTGACAGCTCAGAGCCTGGAGCCTGCTTCGGATTCTCTGTCTCCTTCTCTGTCTGCCCCTCCCTGCTCATGCTCTGTCTCTCAAAAATAAATAGATGTTAAAAAAAATTTTTTTTTAAATGTCTGCCGTGACTCTGGGAAGCATTGGGGTTCTCGATGATGCCAAGGAAGTAAGTGATGAATTGATCATTTGCTGTGAAATCTAGACTGTGAGTATCAAAAGCCACTTCAAGGGAATATCTTAGGGAAAGATAGCTGTGTCTGAGTAAGAAGGGTTGAAGAGCTAGACAGATCATTGGTATTATGTCTAGGATAGTGATAGAATAACAGGGCTAGGTCAGCAACAATATACTGAACTATCTCTTCCTTATCTTAGAATGTGTAACCCTAAGTCAGGAAAGACAAATAGTGTAAGCTTTCACTCCTATGTGGAATTTAAGAAACAAAATCAATAATCATAGGGGTAAAAAAAGAGAGGAAAACCAAGGAACAGGCTCAACTGTGGAGAACAAACTGATGATTACCAGAGGGGAGGTAGAGGAGGGGATGGGTTGGGTATGTGGTGGGGATTAAGGAGTGCACTTGTGATCAGCACTGGGTGTTGTTTGGAAGTGTTAAACCACCTAATTGTACACCTGAAACTAATACTACACTGTATGCTAACTCACAAATTTAAATAAAAACTAAAAATATAGTGGTCTTGGAATATCAAAAAAAAATTATAAGTCTAGGACCTTGTGAGGACACATTCATCCTTGGCCATTTTGTTGATGGCAACATTAGAGATAATATCTATAAAATGAGAAACTAAAGGTTTATTTGAGATCAGTGTATCTGAAATACCTGTAATAAAATCTGTCCTTTGTCCTTGGTATTGACTAATACAAGTTATTTCTATGAGAGCTATTTTAGTAAAGATAGTCAAAAAGAGTGGGAAATTAAAAGTTAGACTTGGCAGTGTGCTATACATGTAAGTACTTACCATCTATTAACTCGTTTAATTATCATTGTTATTCCCTGAAGGGTGGTATAATTGATATTCTATTGTTATTTCTACTCTGAAATTTATGAAGAAACATAAGATTTTATAGATGTAGAAAGTCTTTAGAAGTTTAAGGTGCCCAAGACCCCCTAGCCAGTAAGCGACTAGGCACTTATGTTTTTGGATCCTAGTTCTTCTATTACTATTCACTGCTGCTCTCAAATAGTATGAGACTTGTATGAGAAATGTATACGAAATTGGAAAAAAATTAGGAACAGTGCAGACAAGTTGGGAAGAATAAGACATAGGTCATTCTTTTTTTCCACTGTAAAATTTTCTTAGTCTATATAAAGTGTATAAAATCTAATGTTCACAAATTATGGCATATAATATCTAAAATGAGAAGTGGCCTTTAGGTGCTATTTTTACCTTTTGTTGTTAATGTTTTGACTTCTTGCTTGAATTTTGTTTTTTTTTATTCCTCCTACCACTTCCCAAGCCCTATTTTCAATTTCATTTCTTTATATAGACATATTTTCCCTCCTCATAGCTTGAATTTGTTTTTCCTCTAGGTTTTTTTTTTTTTTTTTTTTTTTTTTTTTAAATTTTTTTTTTTTTAACGTTTATTTATTTTTGGGACAGAGAGAGACAGAGCATGAATGGGGGAGGGGCAGAGAGAGAGGGAGACACAGAATCGGAAACAGGCTCCAGGCTCTGAGCCATCAGCCCAGAGCACGACGCGGGGCTCGAACTCACGGACCGCGAGATCGTGACCTGGCTGAAGTCGGACGCTTAACCGACTGCGCCACCCAGGCGCCCCTTTCCTCTAGGTTTTTGAAGGTGCTATATAATTCCTGAGCTTCCTTTTCTTGACTGTTTCATGTTTTCTCCTAGTTCCGTGGTTTTCTTACATGTATGTTTTGAATGTTACTTTTTCAGACTTTGAGATTTCTAGATTTGATTCTTTAACAGTAGTGAATCTTGTGTTTCTTCATGGAGTTAATAGTAGAAAACTCAAAAAAAAAATAGTAGAAAACTCAAAAGATTCAGAAGCTGGTCTTCCTTCTCCACGTGGGCTAGGAATTATATTCAAAGACTAAAGATGCTGAGGAGGAAATTGTAGATCTTTAAAAACTGCATGGACTTCACATGAGAGCCAGACTCTTAAGATTTTGAAATAAGTCTGTTTTTAGGGTAGAGTCACAGTGTATGTCTTGGTGCTCTTTTTGTTTCTTGTGTCAACTGTACATAAATGTTTCCTGCTAAATGCTATATGACACTGGAAAAATATTTTACCATCTAATGTTTTCTAAAGTGGTACTTTGTGAACTTTTTTTTAAGAAGATTTTATTTTTAAGTGATCTCTACACCTAATGCTGGACTTGACCCCACAACCCTAGATCAAGAGTCATGTGCTCTACTGACTGAGCCAGCCAGGTGTCCCTACTCTGGGGAAATTTTTAAAAATGCAAAGCTTGACTTTCAAAGTTGTATGAATAGAGGATTGTAGAGATGTAGTATTAGATTTGTAAAACATTTATTAAAAGAACAGATAATTTTCTTTATTATGAAACTAAAGAGTCACACATATTTGTCCTAATGTAAATTTTATTTTTAATTTGCAGGCAGAAAAAATAATTGGCCACCTCTTCCTGGCAATTTTCCTGTGGGACCTTGTTTTTATCAGGATTTTTCTGTAGACATTCCTGTAGAATTCCAGAAGACAGTAAAGATTATGTACTACTTATGGATGTGTGAGTATACAATAATTATTTACTTGTTCAACAGAGTTCATGTTTTATTGTCAAAAACCACCTTTTTTGGAATTTGTATATTAAGGATATTATTATAAACAGGTCTTTTTCTATAGCTCTTAATTTTCAGAGTGGAACACACTTAGATACCTCAAAATTGCAATTTATGTGACATTCTAAGCTAAGGAGAACTGGCATTCTTTTGAGGAAAGGACTTCTCTGTCACATATATAGTATTTCTTGAGGTAAAAGGAATAGGTACAAAATACTATATAGATAATATTTGTTTTAGAAAATTACGTCTACTATTTTTATACAAATGAAGGCCATTTAAAAATTCTGTTGAAGCGTTAGGACTATTTTTAAAAGGGCCTTAAAGTATTAGAATATTAGAATTTTTCTTAGAGCTTTGAGCACAGTTTACTTTTCATTTTTATGTGGTTATAAGCACTTTTATTATTGGAAGTACCTAGTTAATGTAGGATATTTTACTGAATAGAACATTAGGACATAGGTTTTAGGCTGTGATGCTTGCATTGAGTATAACTACAACTTACGGAATACTCAAAATGTCAAGCTGTTAACAATTTGTTCTGTGTACACAGAATCCCCACTAACAATTTGTTCTGTGTACACAGAACTCCCATTTATCACTTTCTGAGGTTTTTAGAAGTAATACAGTATCTCTTAATCCTGTTGAGTTGACAGATCTCTTAACTTTATTTAAAGAGGACTCATTATATGAAGAAGCATCTAGAAACATCTAGTACCAGCTCAGTAATCTTTTTAGATTTCATAGAATGGAGATACTTTTAATAAGCTATTTTCAAGTAGTGTCAACCTGTTAATGATTTCAGAGTTGACTAGTGCTTTCACACTGTAGTAGTAATTATAATGAAAGAGAACATTTATTGAGGATTTATTTGTGCCAGGAACACTGCAAATCACTTTGTATACATGATGTTATTAACTCCTAACTATACTGTGAAACAGGTACTGTATTATCTAGTTTTATGGATAAGGAAACCAAAGCTTGGAGAATTTGAGTAACTTGTTCAAGATTACACAGAAATTAGGGTGGCAGTTGGATAGCTTGATTCTAGAGTCCAGAATATAGAATTCAATGTTACGCCACCTACAAAGTACCAAAATGAAGATGTAATTCACATTTTAAACCCAAATAAGATGAAGATATACTTTGAAACGTTCTTTTCTTGAAACAAATAATTTTACTCTATAAAGGTATTGAAGCAATTAGAATGATCACATGAAATGAATCTTAACCTTTTTGAGTATATTCTTGAATTAAAAAAAAAGGAAAACAAGTCCTTCATTTTTTTTTTTTTAATTTGTTTATTTTTGAGAGAGACAAAGATGGTGTGAGCGGGGGAGGGCAGATAGAGAGGGAGACAGAATCCCAAGCAGGCTCTATGCTTATGAGCACAGAGCCTGATGTGGGGCTTGAACTCATGAAACCAAGAGATCATGAGCTGAGCCAAAACCAAGAATCAGACGCTGAACCAACTGAGCCACCCAGGTGCCTCATCAAGCCTTTTAAAGTTCATTTAGTGAAGATAATTATCCTGTTTAAAAGCTGTTTATGTTAGGTGTCTATGTTGTAATGCAGAGCTTATCAAGAAGTGTATTGTTGGGGCACCTGGGTGGCTCAGTTGGTTTAGTGTCTGACTTCAGCTCAGGTCATGAACTCCCAATTCATGAGTTTGAGCCCCATGTCAGGGTCTGTGCTAACCCTCCAGGTTAGGGCCTGGAGCCTGCTTCACATTCTCTGTCTCCCTCTCTCTCTGCCCCTCCCCTGTTCGTTCGTTCTCTCTCTCTCTCTCTCAAAAATAAACATTAAAAAAATTAAAAAAATATATATATTGTAGTGATAGTTGTAAATTTAGGTCCACCAATAGCAGATTTGAGTGCTTAATAAAGCGTATGGAAATAATGTATGAAGTAGAGTCATTCAACTTGGAAATCATGTAAAGAAAATGCCCGCAAAGTTTCTTTAAATGTTACATGTACACCTGGAATTCACCAAGTGGATTGGAATGGGATTGAAATTAGGAATATAGAATCATGTATTTCACATTGCCTTACCTTTCTGTATATTTTCGTGATCACTGTATAAGTGGACTGATTGTTTAGTAAGTAGGCCTGAACATTTTACTTTATTTTGGGACACACATAAGTGATTTGTTTATCATGGTTTTTGGTTACTATGAAACATTCAGAAAAAAATTTTAATAGATTGCCAAAAATTACATTATATTTGATCTATATTTGGAAGAATTTTTATGAACTTTAAATACACATATCCATATTGTTTCTTTAAGTGAATTAGGAGATAAAACTTTAAAAATTATTTCTCTTAAGATTGAAATTTAAATTAAGGTGTTGTGAATATTTCAAACTTTTCTTAGGCAGTTGGATGCTCTTTAGTGTTAAAAATAATAATTTTCCGTTTCATGGTATTTTAAAATCTGCTTTTAAGCCATTGACAGAACAGCTTTTATTTTGAACCAAAAGGTCTTGAGTAAATTTATAAGTAAGCTAGCTTTTCTGAGTTAGAAATCCTAATGGTAATGAAGTTAATTTTGAATAGTTTTCTCTGTGTAATAGAGCAGAGTGGAGGCTTTTTTTTCTTTATTTATTTTGAGAGAGAGAGTGTGAGCGAGGGAGAGACAGAAAGAGGGAGAGAGAGCATCCCAACTAAGCTTCACATTCAGCGCAGAGCCCTACGTGGAGCTTGATCCCATGAACCGTGAGATCATGACCTGAGCCGATATCAAGAGTGCAACACTTAAATGACCGAGGCAACCAGGTGTCCCTGGAATTTAATTTTTATTTATTTACTTATTTATGTAATGTTTAAAAAACATTGTTTAAATGTGTAATTTTGAGAGAGAGTAAGCCAGCGAGCAGTGCTCACGTGTGTGTGGAGGAGGGCCAGAGAGAGAGGATAAGAGAATCCCAAGGAGGCTCTGTGCTGTTAGTGCAGAGCTCAAAGCAGGGCTGGATCTCTTGAACCCGTGAGATCATGACCTGAGCAGAAATCAAGAGTTGGATGCTTAACTGACTAAGCCATCCAAGCGCCCCTATAATGGAATTAGAGATGTGGAAGAGCTCCTGTTTATCTTCAGATGAGAAATGGAAACAGAGGTTGATTAGCTCATTAGTTTATCTGTATAACCTAGGTGTCTTTACTTTTCTGCTAGCCCTCTTACTGTAGAGTTTGTGTATTTATCTAGTTGTTAAGGCAAATTCAGAGGCATACCAGGATGTGTGTTTTTATCTTGTTTTATTAATATGTTTAAAAAAAAACATTTAAAAGATTTTAAAGTTTTTATTGTAAGTTGAGATTTTCATATTTAGATTTACTAGCTTATTTATTTATTTTTTAGTGTTTGTTTATTTTGAGAGAGTCAGAACTCGAGTAGAGGAGGGGCAGAGAGAGAAGGAGAGAGGGAGAATCCCAAGAAGATTCCACAGGGTTCAGTGTGCAGAGAGAGTGAGGCACAGGGCTCCAGCTCACAAACTGTGAGATCATGACCTGAGCCACGATCAAGAGTCAGATGCTTAACTGACTGAGCTATTCAGCCACCCCTCGTTTATTTTTAATTCAAGTAGTAGTGTGTTGGCATATTTTTGTTGTATTGGTAGTTTACACTGAACATTATTTTAACTTTTGAAAAAAATTTATTTCCTTTAATGCGGCCTGTGAATAAATTTTTTAAATCCTTTTAAAAAGTTACTAATTATAACGGGTAAATGTAGTTCTTTAGGATCAAAGCATAGTTACATGATACACTCTTTGGTTTAGGTCTGTCAGGAAATGTAATTTTTAACAACATATAAAAAGAGTTTTCCATTGACTGTGTTGAGTAAAAGAAAGGTCTGCCACAGCAGCTGAAATGCATTATGGTATACCTTTAAAAATTTTTTTAAATCCTCTACCAAAACATCATTTTTAACCCAGCACTTGGAAAAATGGATAATTCTATGAAGATGAATAATCCTTAGAAATCGACTATATAGTCCCTGATATTACTACTGTATTAGTGTTTTCAATTCAGTGATTCTAATGAATTTTATTGCTTGAAAATTTTATAACGAGATTGCACAGGGCACTTGTCAAGTTTTCATTCTTTTGTCTACTCTGGGAGGAGTCTGCAGCCCCACTGTGTAAAAATGTAATTCTTAGTGTAGTAGGATCTTTTTCCTCCCAAGACCTGGTTCTTTTCCTGGCAAGGCCTTGAATCAGCAGACACAGCACATGGTTCCTTCTCAAGAAAGAATCCCATAAGGTACTGCTTCTCTTGTAATGGCCCATTAGGAGAGGGACAAAAGAATTTTTAGGACTTTTTATCCTGTGTATACTGTTTGCAAATCAAAAGTGTAAGAAACACCAACTAAATGGAAACATGGGGTAGAATACAATTTGCTCTTGGAAGAATTTTTTCATTTACAATTTTTGTTGAATTAATTAACAAATGGAATGTAAACATTGTTCTATTTTGTTTTTTGATTCCACAGTCCACGCTGTAACACTGTTTCTAAATATCTTCGGATGCTTGGCTTGGTTTTGTGTTGATCCTACAAGAGGGGTTGATTTTGGATTGAGTATCCTGTGGTTCTTGCTTTTTACTCCTTGTTCATTTGTCTGTTGGTACAGACCACTTTACGGAGCTTTCAGGTAAAATGTGTGTATTTTAAAATATACTCTTTAAAACTTGTGAGGTAAATAGTTTGTAATTAACCTTACATATTTTGAGAAGGCAAATTGATACGTTTTCATTAAAATTTTTATTGTATAACATACATTCAGATAAGTCCATATATAACATGCCTCTGTAGTCATTAGGTTTTGTGAATCACAAAATACCATTCATTTTTCCCACTTGAGAAAAAGATCAATCATGAAAATAAATGCAGGATAAATAAGAGTAGTCTTATATCTCAACATTTGTAGAGTATTCTATTCCGTATGATACATGTGACTTTAAGGAAGATTTTGCTCTTTGTTTCCCCTTCAAAAAAAAAAAAAAAACCACAAGTGGTGATTTACAGTCTGATTCTTAAATGAACCTATGTAAGGTCAGTATACATGGGGTATTTAAAGTAAGTCACTTTCACCTAGTAAGTGAAATTTTACCTAACAAGGTAATTATTTTTTCTGTATAAATTCATTTCAGCTTTTCAAAAGGCAGCCACATTTGAAAACAATTAAGATTATAAGATTAAGTATAATATTTTGCATGATATATTTTAATTAATGGTTAGGATTAACGTTTCCAAAATGCTTGTTCTATGAGGTGTTCATAGGTGTTGCTGAAAAAGGGACTCATTAGCTTAAGTTTGGAAAAACTGGAAAATAAAATTTATTCATTTTGGATTTCTTAGATTCTTTTAAGAGCCTAGTGTGGTTTGTGATTTGACTATGAAACCATTATTATTATTATTATTTTTTGTGGAACACCTTGTTGAACTATTGCTTTAAGAAATAAACACTGGGAAGTGCTGATTTAGATAAACGTTCTGTATGAGTCCATATACTCAATCATTTATCAACTTATTTTTGAGTAAACTTGTTTGTAAGTAATGAACCTTTTTCAGCTCTCAAGAATGAGGGTTGGCATTATTAGGAAATATGTATATATTGTGCAGTTATTAGGAAATATGTATGTATTGTGCAGATGTTATACTGGAGAAATTGAGGGGCCACATTCAGTTGTTTTTTGTTTTTTGTTTTCCATTTTAACATAGAATTTCTTTGATTAACCGGAGTGTGTATTCCTTCTGCATGGAATTAGAAACACAGATATGTAAACAGATGGGGGTGAAAAAACAACCCAGAAGGAAAAGGGAGAAGATGAGGGAATTTGGAGAGAAAGGAGACTATTTAACAGAAAACTAAAATGGTTAAAAATGGAATGAAAGGAAGAAAATAGATGGAAGGAGGAAAAGGAGGAAAGAATCTTTGGATACATTGGAATATGGGAGCTTGGTTAAATGGGGAGAGGTGACCCCTCTGGATGTCGGTTGGGGAGGGGAAAAAAAAAAGAAACTGTTTACTCTTTCCATGATATAGGAAGAGAGTTACTGTTGCTCTCTTCCTTGTTACCTAAGCCTGGCTCACAAGGTTTTTTAATTTTTTGACATCTGGCTTTGGCTTCTGCCAGCCTACTTCCATCACATTACTAAGGTATTTGTAATGATGCTGGTGGGTAGGAATGGAATTGTCTTTGAGACTTTAAAAGTGATGTGAGACTAATGACTTTGGATTTTAAACCTTCTATGATTAATGTAGCCAAAGCAAACTACTAAAAGTTAGCTTTCTGCCTTTTATTACTTGAAGTCATTTGGTTCCTTTTCTTTGCTTTCTTTGCTAGTTGAAGTAAAAATGCTTTGTGGAACATTTTGACTTCTGTCATTACTAATCTGTAGGTTAAGTTCTTAGCTGCATCTCAGTCCTTTAGAGTTTATTCCACATATTTTAATTATCTAGGTTTTATGTTCAGAGCAGAACTGAGAGGAATAATACTTAATAGGGAAAGTTGAAATTAAAGTATTTTGAATCATTAGGATACCTTCTCAGTATGTAACTTTGGCATTTCTTTCATCCAGATTGCCAAGTGTTTCTGAGCCAAAGTCTTTCCTGTAGTTTCTGACAGATCTTTCCTTTAAATGTGAAAATCTCAAACCCAGATACATTAGATATGATTACTGATATTAAATATATGGCTTTAAATAGACTTTATCTTTCACGTAAATGCTTTGAGATCAGTTTTGACAGGGATTATTGCCTTTGAGAAAGGGCAGAGTCAATATGCAAGTGTTTCATATTTTGTTTCAAGACTGATTAAGAAATGAAAACAAGCATCTGAGCATATTATGTAGGTCTATAGAAAACGGGTAACTAATACTTTTTAGGCCAAGCTCACATGTTTTTCAAAAGAAGATGTTATTGAAAGCTTTTAGTTTTCATTAATCAGACTCTAAAGTGAAGCTAATGTGCTTTTTAAAAGTTTTCAAGTTTTACTCTTCACTGGCTAATGATATTTTTGCCTCTTCTGCCATAAAATTATTTAAATATCTACTGAATTTTATTCCTTTAGGTTTCTCTAGAAGTGAACAAAAGAATAGCAGTATGAAAAATATGTCAGGGACTGATTTTAGAATAAACCAGTCATTACAGACATACAAGTTAGGGGGCATTAGGTTTGAGAATGTGACCAGATTTATTTTTAAGTTGTTCAGTGAATTGATTTTTTTCATGTAGACGATGGTAACTCTAAGTATTGAGAGTAACTGTTAGCTTTGTGGTGGAGTGCTAAAAATAATTAGAGGACATATCAGGAAGCCTTTATATCTAGAATCCAATAGAAATGTTGTCCCTTACTCAGTTGGAGTTGGATTTTTAATTGCCATTTGTGGTTTATCTCTTTTGCTTCCCTGTTGACTCACAGAGTAAAAGTAAATAATTCAGTATCTCAAGAAATTTCTTTATAAATGTTAACAATTAAGTTTGTTATCAAGAATTTGTTGTAATTTGTTTAATAATACAATGGCTGAGTATATTAACTCTGAGAAGAAAAATATAATTGTTTTAACTGAATTATAAAATGCCTTTAGGTTGAATGAAAGTATTTGATAATACTCTTAAAGCCCAATGGAAAATTTAAATCTACATTTAAGTGATTATATCCAGTAATCACATATAATAAATTATACTGATAATTACATATAATTTTAAAATGTGATAAAGGTAGACTCTACTTAGCAACAGTCATCATTTAATTGGTTATTATGCTTGAGAAGTTGGTTTTCCAGTGTCATCTGAGCTTCTGTTTCAGTATTTCATTTTCAGGCTCATTATTGAATTCACTGGATTCTTTCAGAGAGCTATTTATATTAAAATACATAACATTTTCCAACTGCTTTACAGTCATGAAATATCCTAAGGTTAAATAAATCATCCCTTGAACATTGGCCATATACTAAGCTGAAGATAATAAAGAAGACATGCTACTTTTCCCCTAGAAATGTATAATATAAATGATTTAAAAGTAGGCTTTTCTGAAACTTTGGCTAGCAAAATTTATATATAAAAATTGGATGATATTCAATACCCCCCCAAATACTTGAATTCTAAAGGAATTTAATACTGGTGACATACCTTATGATATGTCTCAACATATAAGATCAGGTAATTTCAAGTTAGTCTTCTTCGATTACCTTTTCGAGGATTTAAGTTTTTAATAGATATTTTTGTCTGAAACTGGGGGAAAAAAACCAACAACCCTGCTTTTATTGGCACCATTGGAATAGAATGTTCATGAAAAAGGTGGTTTTCAAACTGTGTAAAATATTATTCTGTATGACTTATCTTAGTTTTCCACTAAGAAGCTAGTTTTACTGATATGCTTATAGGACTTAGTCCTTCCATAAGGTTATCCTTCTGCCTGAATCTGAAGGACAGTGTAGAGAAGTCTCAAATATATTTGCTTTTAAAAGTTAAGTTTATTAGCTATCAGAATTAAATCTAGAATTATCATTTACATATTTTAAAAAGATTGTAACTTTGTTTTTAATTTTAGGCTTCTGCAAATGACTAAGCATTATGTAAATACTTTAAAATATTAGGTTATTATTAATGAGGCAGTGTTTTGTTGAAAAACTTAATTACTGGAAACAGACTGAGAAGGGTGAGGATCCTGGCGTCTCCATTTAAAAGTTGTGAGCTCCTAGGAAAATGCAGTAAAATCTTAGTACCTCAGTTTATGGAATGTAAACACGGGATGATATTTGCAGAGTTGATAAGATGATTAGAAGTAATACTTGCAAAATATTAGATTTATAGGTTGTCAACAAATGGTGGCTGGAATTAATGTTTTACTTTTGTGTTTTGTTTGATTTTATCATTTACTTTTGATCTGTAAAACTGTTATTTGTTATAAATCATCTTTCACTGCTTTTAGTTCATTGTCCTCTGGTGCCCTAGTCTGAGCTAAAGGAAATAATAATTGACACTAAGATGTGTGTAGAAAGTATGACAATCTAGTCTTTTAATTAGGAGTTTTTTGTCTTATGACTGATTTATTTCTGCCATCTATTTTTATGTACTACTTACTATATAAAACATATTTGTTATATCCCTTTTTCTTTCTTTGCCTTTTAGATTAATAAATTCTTTTTTTTGGGGTGGGGGGGAGAAAGAGCACATGCGTGTGAGCAAGGGAGGGTCTTAGGAAGAGAGATAGAGAGAATCTTAAGCAGGCTCAGTGACCATCATGAAGCCCCACAAGGGGCTCAATCTCACAAACGAGATCATGATCTGAGCTGAAATCAAGAATTGGATGCTTAACCAACTGAGCCACTCAGGCACCCCAATAAGTTCTATTTTTTTTTTAATTTATATTTTTTCTCTGTGGTTCATTTGTTTATATATAAGTCTACTGGCAATGAATTCCCTCAGATCTTTTTTTGTGTGTGATTCAAAACATGTTCATTTCCACTTTATTGAGGTATAATTGACAAAATTATAATACATTTAAAATGTACAGTGTGATGTTGTGATAGTCATATGTTGTGAGACAATTCCCACAATTGGATGAACACGTCCATCACCTCACATATTTACCTTTTTTTTTTTTTTCCCCAAACGTCTATTTTTGAGAGAGAGGGAGAGAGAGCATGAGTGGGGAATGAGTAGAGAGCGAGGGAGACACAGAATCCGAAGCTGGCTCCATGCTCTGAGCTATCAGCACAGAGCCTGACACGGGGCTCAAACTCATAAATCGTGACATCATGACCTGAGCTGAAGTCGGACACTTAACTGACTGAGCCACCCAGGCGCCCCTGCCTGCCCCTTTCTTTTTGATGAGAACTCCTAAGATCTACTCTCCCAACAAATTTCAATTATACAGTATAGTATCATCAGCTACAGTCATTATATTCTACATTAGATCCTCAGATCTTAGTGATTTTATAGCTGAAAGTTTGTACCTTTTAATCAACATCTGCCCATTTCCCTCATCCCGTGGCAACCACCATTGTACTGTGTTTCTATGAGTTCAACTTTTTTTTTTTTTTTTCCGATTCCACGTGTAAGTGATATCGTTCATTATTTATCATTCTCTGTCTGGCTTATTTCACTTAGCATAATGTTCTCCATAATGCATACAGTTATAAATGACAGGATTTCCGTCTAAGGCTGAGTACTGTTCCACTGTATATAAACCATTCTTCCATCGATGGACATTTAGGTGGTTTCCATTCCTTGGCTATTGTGAATAGTGCTGTGATGAACATAGGATTACATGTGTTTCTTTGAGATAATGACTGTGTTATCTTTTGATAACTGCCTCGAAATGGATTTGCTAGATTGTACAGTAGTTCTATTTTTAATTTGTTGAGGAATCTCCATGTTGTTTTCCATGGTGGTTGCATCAGTATACATTCCTACCAACAGTGCACAGCTGTATATCCTTGTCAACACTTATTTCTTATCTTTTTGATAATAGCCTTTTTAACAGGTTAGAGGTGGTAAATGATTTTGGCTTTGATTTGCATTTCTCTGATGATTAGTGATGTTGAGCACCTTCTCATCTACCTGTTAACTATCTGTGTGTCTTCTGTGGAAAAATGTCTATTCAGATCTTATGCTCATTTTTCTTAATTGGGTTTTTCTTTTGCTATTGAATTGTATCCGTTCTTTTTATATTTTGGATATTAATATTTTACAAGATAAATTATTTCCAAATATTTTCTCCCATCCATTAGGTTTCCTTCACTATGCAGAAGCTTTGTATTTGATGTAGTTCCACTTGTTGAATTTTTCTTTTGTTATTTTTGCTTTTAGTGTAAAATCCAAAAAAGCATCACCAGGAATGGTGTCAAGGGGCTTACCACCTATGTTTTCTTCTATGAGTTTTATGGTTTCAAGTGATTCATTTAAGTCTTAAATCGGTTTTCAGTTCATTTTTGTGTATAGTGTAAAATAGTGGTCTCATTTTATTCTTTTGCATGTGGCTGTCCAGTTTTTCCAACACCATTTATTGAACCCTGTTATACGCCATTGTTTGTATTTGGCTCCTTTGTGTGGTACGTTAACTTACGTTAATACATATATGTATTTGGGTTTGTTTCTGGGCTATTTTGTTGCATTAATCTCTGTGTTTGTAGGTCACTGCTATACTCTGGATTAGTATAGCTTTGTAATTAGGAATTTTTTTTTTTTTAATTTTTTTTTCAACGTTTATTTATTTTTGGGACAGAGAGAGACAGAGCATGAATGGGGGAGGGGCAGAGAGAGAGGGAGCCACAGAATCGGAAACAGGCTCCAGGCTCCGAGCCATCAGCCCAGAGCCTGACGCAGGGCTCGAACTCACGGACCGTGAGATCGTGACCTGGCTGAAGTCGGACGCTTAACCGACTGCGCCACCCAGGCGCCCCTGTAATTAGGAATTGTGATGCTTGCAGCTTGGTCCTTCTTTCTCAAGATTGCTGTGGTGATTCATAGTCTTTTATGGTTCAGTACAAATTTTAGGATTGTTCTATTTTTGTGAAAAATGCCACAATATTGATGGGGATTTTGTGGAATCTGTAGATTGCTTTGAACAGTGTGGACATTTTGACGTTATTAATTTTTCCAGTGTACAAGCATGATGTATCTTTCCATTTATTTGTGGTGGTGTCAGTTTCTTTAATCAATCTCTTAAAGTTTTCAGTGTGAGGGTCTTTCACTTTCTAGGTTAAATTTATTCCTAGTTATCTTATCTTTTTGATGGAATTTTAAATAAGATTTTCTTAATTTCTCTGATTTTTCTTAATTTCTCTTTCTGGCAGTTTGTTATTAGTGTATAGAAACACAGATTTTTGTATACTGATTTTGTATCCTATAACTTGACTGAATTTATTCGAACAGTTTTTCAGTTGAGTCTGTAAGGGTATTCTATATATCAAATCATGTAATCTGCAAATGGTGATAGATTTATTTCTTCCTTCTATTTTGGGTGCCTCTGATTTCTTTTTCTTGCTTAACTTCTTTGACTAGAACTTCTAATACTATGTTGAAGAAAAGTAGCAAGGGTAGGCATCCCTGTCTTGTTAATTGTAGAGGAAAGGCTTTCAGCTTTTCCCTACTGAATATGATGTTAGCTGTGGGCTTGTTATATGTGACCTTTATTATATTGAGGTATGTTCACTTTATATCCACTTTGTTGAGAATTTTTAATCGTACACGTATGTTGAATTTCATGAAATACTTTTTCTGTACCAGTTAAGATGATCATAACGATTTTAATCTTTCATTTTGTTAACATGGCATATCACTTTGTTTTTGTTGTTGTTTTTAATATCTATTTTTTTTCAATTTTTATTTTATTTTCCTTTTTTTTCAGGAATAGAATTTAGTGATTCATTACTTACATATAACACCCAGTGCTCATCCCAACAAGTGCCCTCCTTAGTGCTCATCACCCATTTAGTTCATCCCCCCACCCAACACCTGTCCAGCAACCTTCAGTTTGTTCTGTTTTAAGAGTCTTTTATGGTTTGTTTTTCTCTCTGTTTTTATATTATTTTTGCTTCCCTTCCCTATGTTTATCTGTTTTTTTCTTAAATTCCACGTATGAATGAAATCATATGTTATTTGTCTTTATCTGACTTATTTCGCTTAGCGTAATACACTCTAGTTCCATCCACATTGTTGCAAATATATATATATGTATATGCACACACACACACACACACACACACACCACATTTTAATGCATTCGTCAGTCGATGGACATTTGGACTCTTGCCATACTTTGGCTACTGTTGATAGTCCTGCTCTAAACATAGGGGGTGCATGTGCCCCTTTGAATCAGTATTTTCGTATCCTTTAGATAAGTACCTAGTAGTGTAGTCGTTGGGTCAGAGAGTAGTTCTATTTTTCACTTTTTGAGGAACCTCCATACTGTTTTCCACAGTGGCTGCACCAGTTTGCATTCCCACCAGCAGTGCAAAAGGGTTCCTCTTTCTCTGCATCTTCACCAATATCTTTTGTTTCCTGAGTTGTTCATTCTAGCCATTCTGACAGGTGTGAGGTAGTATCTTACTGTGGTTTTGACTTGTATTTCCCTGATGATGAGTAATGATGAGCATCTTTTCATGTGTCAATTAGCCATCTGGATGTCTTCTTTGGAAAAGTGTCTATTCATGTCTTTTGCCCATTTCTTCACTGGATTATTTGTTTTTTGGGTGTTGAGTTTGATGAGTTCTTTATAGATTTTGGATACTAACCTTTTATCTGACATGTCATTTGCAAATATATTCTCCCATTCCGTCAGTTTCTTTTCAGTTTTGTTGATTGTTTTGTTCACTGTACAGAAGCTTTTTATCTTGGTGAGGTCTCAATAGTTCATTTTTGCTTTTATTTCCCTTGCCTCTGGGGACATGTCAAGTAAGAAGTTGCTGTGGCTGAGGTCAAAAAGGTTGTTGCCTTGTTTCTCGTCTAGGATATTTTTGGCTTCCTGTCTTACATTTAGTCCTTTCATCCATTTTGAGTTTATTTTTCTGTATGGTATAAGAAAGTGGTCCAGGTTCATTCTTCTGCTTATTGCTGTTTAGTTTTCCCCATACCATTTGCTCAAGAGACTGTCGTTTTTCCATTGGATATTCTTTCTTGCTTTGTCAAAAATTAGTTGGCCATACATTTGTGGGTCCATTTCTGGGTTCTCTCTTCTGTTCCATTGATCTGTGTGTCTGTGTTTGTGCCAGTACCATGCTGTCTTGATGAGTACAGCTTTGTAATACAGCTTGAAGTCTGGGATTGTGATGTCTCCAGTTTTGGTTTTCTTTTTCAACATTACTTTGGCAATTCATGGTCTTTTATGGTTCCATACAAATTTTAGAATTGTTTATTTTAGCTCTGTGAAGAATGCTGGTGTTATATTGATCAGGATTGCATTGAATAGGTAGGTTGCTTTGGGTAGTATCGACATTTTAGCAATATTTGTTCTTCCGATCCATGAGCATTTCTTTTTGTCTTCTTCAATTTTTTTCATAAGCTTTCTATCGTTTTCAGTGTATACATCTTTTATGTCTTTGTTAGGTTTATTCCTAGGTATTTTAAAAGGTTTTCAGTGCAATTATAAATGGGATCAATTCCTCGATTTCTCTTTCTGTTTGATTATTGGTGTATAGAAATGCAACTCATTTCTATACATTGATTTTATATCCTGTGACTTTGCTGAATTCATGTATCAGTTCTAACAGTTTTTTGGTGGAGTCTTTTTTATCATGTCGTCTGTGAGGAGTGAAAGTTTGACTTCCTCCTTCCTGATTTGGATGCCCTTTATTTCTTTTTGTTGTCTGATTTCTGTGGCTAAGACTTCCAGTACTATGTTGAATAACAGTGGTAAGAGTGGACATCCCTGTCAGGTTTCTGACCTTAGGGGGAAAGCTCTCCATTTTTCCCTATTGAGGATGATATTAGCTGTGGGTTTTTTATATATGGCCTTTATGATCTTGAGGTATATTTCTTATATCCCTACTTTCTTGAGGGTTTTTGTCAAGAAAGTTTGCTGTATTTGGTCATTTGCTTTTCTGCATCTATAGAAAGGATCATGTGGTTCTTATCCTTTCTTTTATTAATATGATGTATCACTTTGATTTGCAGATATTGAACCAACCCTTCATCCCAGGACTAAATCCCACTTGATGGTTGTGAATAATTCTTTTAATGTATTGTTGGATCCGGTTTGCTAGTATCTTGTTGAAAATTTTTGCATCCATGTTCATCAGGGAAATTGGTCTCTAGTTCTCCTTTTTGTTGGAGTCTTTGGTTTTGGAATCAAGGTAATGCTGACCTCATAGGATGAGTTTGGAAGTTTTCCTTCCATTTTTGTTTTCTTGGAACAGCTTCTAAAGAAGAAGCTGGATTCTTGTTTGTTGGGAGATATTTGATTACTGATTCAGTTTCTTTACCGGTTATGGGTCTGTTCAGATTTTCTATTTCTTCCTGTTTTATTTTTTGGTAGTTTGTATGTTTTTAGGAATTGGTCCATTTTTTCCCAGATGCCCAATTTGTTGGCATATAATTGTTCACAATATTCTTTTAGTATTGTTTGTATTTCTGTAGTGTTGGTTGTGATCCCTCCTCTTTCATTTGTTATTTTATGTATTTGGGTCCTGTCCTTTTTCTTTTTGATCAGTCTGGCTAGGGATTTATCAATTTTGTTAATTCTTTCAAAGAACAAGGCTTCTGGTTTCGTTGATCTGTTTTGTTTTTTTAATTTCAGTATCATTTTCTAATCTTTATTATTTCCCTTCTGTTGGTGGTTTTGGGCTTTATTTGTTGTTCTCTTTCCAGCTTCTTTAGGTGTAAGGTCAGGTTGTGCATTTGAGGCCTTTCTTCATTCTTTAGAAAGGCCTGGATTGCTATATACTTCCCTCTTATGACTGCCTTTGATGCATCCCAGAGGTTTTGGACTGTTGTGTTTTCATTTTTATTGGCTTCCATGTACTTTTGAATTTCCTCTTTAATTTCTTGGTTAACCCATTTGTTCTTTAGTCGGATGTTGTTGTTATTTTATTTTTTTTTTTTTTTAGTTTTTTTTTGTTACTGATTTTATTTATCTTTGAGACAGAGAGAAAGCACGAGCTAGGGAGGGGCACAGAGAGAGGGAGATAGATCCAATGTGGGCTCTGTGCTGACAGCAGAGAGCCTGATGCAGGGCTCAAACTCACAAACCATGAGATCATGACCAGAGCTGAAATGGGACGCTTAGCCAACTGAGTAACCCAGGCACCCCAGTAGGATGATCTTTAATCTCTAAGTATTCATGGTCTTTCCAATTTTTTTCTTGTGGTTGATTTCAAGTTTTATAGCATTTATATGCATGGTATGATCTTGATCTTTTTGTACTTGTTGAGGGCTGATTTGTGATGCAGTATGTTATCTATTCTGGAGAATGTCCCATGTGCACTAGAGAAGAATGTGTATTCTGCTTTAGGATGAAATGTTTTGAATATATCCGTTAAGTCCATCTGGTCCAGTGTATCATTCAAAGCGATTGTTTCCTTGTTGATTTTCTGTTTAGATGATCTATCCATTGTTGTAAGTGGGGTGTTGAAGTCCCCTACTATTATGATATTATTATCGATGAGTTTCTGTATATTTGTGATTAATTGTTTTATACATTTGGGTGCTCTCTAGTTGGGGGCGTAAATATTTACAATTGTTAGATCTTCTTGATAGATAGACCCCTTAATTGTGATATAATGCCCTTTATCTGCTGTTACACTTTTTATTTCAAAATCTAGTTTGTCTGATATAAATATGGCTACTCCAGCTTTCTTTTGATGTCCATTAGCATGATAGATGGTTCTCCATCCCATTAGTTTCAATCTGCTGGTGTCTTTAGGTCTAAAATGAGACCCTTGTAGGCAGCGTATAGTTGAGTCTTGGTTTTTTTGTTTGTTTGTTTGTTTGTTTTTTTAAATGGTACCATTCTGGTACCATCTCTCTCTTTTGGGGCATTTAGTTAATTTACATTTAGAGTGATAATTGAAGGATATTCAGTGGCATTGTGTTGCCTGTAGAGTTGGTGTTTCTGGTGATACTCTCTGGTCCTTTCTAGTGTTTGTTGCTTTTGGTCTTTTTTGTTTTGTTTTGTCTTTTCTCCACTCAAAGAGTCCCCCCTTAAAATTTTTTGCAGGGCTGGTTTAGTGGTCACGAACTCCTTTAGTTTTTGTTTGTCTGGGAAGCTATTTATTTATTTATTTATCTCCTTCTATTTTGAATGACAGCCTTGCTGGGTAAAGAATTCTTGGCTGCATATTTTTGTGATTCAGTATGTTGAATATATCCTGCCACTCCTTACTGGCCTGCCAAGTTTCTGTGGATAGATCTGCTGCAAACCTGATCTGACTTACCTTGTAGTTAAGGTCTTTTTTTCCCTTGCTTTCATAATTCTTCCCTTCCATGTTTTTTGTGAATTTGACTATGTGATGGTCAGTTTTTGTTGAATCTAATGGGAGTTCTCTAAGTTTCTCAGATTTTGATGTCTGCCTCCTTCCCCACGTTAGGAAGGTTTGCAGCTATAATTTGCTCACATAAACCTTCTGCCCTTTTTCTCTCTCTTCATCTTCTGGGACTCCTGTGATTCAGATGTTATTCCTTTTTAATAAGTCACTGAGTTCTCCAAGTCTTGTGTCATGATCTCTTGCCTTTGTTTCCCTCTTTTTTTCTGTTTCATTGTTCTCCATAATTTTATCTTCTGTTTTGTTGATTTGCTCCTCTGCATTGTCCATCCTTCCTGTTATGGAATACATTCAAGATTGTATCTCAGCGATACCATTTTTAACTTGAGCCTGACTAGATTTTACTTCTTTTATTTCCACAGAAAGGTATTCTCTAGTGTCTTACATGCTTTTTCAACCCCACCTAGTATTCTTATAATTGTGGTTTTAAATTCTAGTTCAGATATCTTATATCTGTGTTGATTACATCCTTGGCTGTGATTTCTTCTTGCTCTTTCTTTTGGGATGAATTCGTCAATCTGGAGGAAGAAAAGTTAATAAAATAAAAAGATAAAAATTAAAAAATTAAAAAAAAAGAAAAAAATTAAAGGAACTTAGATCTTAGGTTTGTTTTGGTCTGCTTGTTGAAAGAAGCTTGATAGAATAGAGAAAAAAGGGAAAGGAAAGAAAAAGTTTAAAGATTAAAAAAATCATAATAAAATAGATGAAAATTTTTTTTCATAATTAAAAAAAAAATTAAAGAAAAAAGAACTTGCTTTTTCTGTATCCAAGAAAGAGAAAGAAAAAGAAAGAAAAAAGAAAACAATTTAAGCAAAAACAGAAGCAAAGAAAACAAATAAGTGAACCAGCAAACAGAATGAAACCTGAATCAAGTTAGATCTGGTTTCCCCTAGAACTGAAACTTAGAAGCACTCTGTAGCCCATACACTAAACAGGATTTGTGCTGGTCTTCTGGGGGATGTTCTTGGAGGGTGCATTTGGGCAGGACTTGGTGTAATAGCTCCCTTCTCCATGAGGTGGTGCTGCTTAGCTTACCTGGGTGGATCGGTCTGCATGTACACATGCATGTGTACAGTAGAGGTGGAAATGGCTTCCCCCAGCTCCCTAGTCTCACTGACCCCCGATCAGGCACCCTTTTTTTATTTTAGGTCTCTGCCCTCTCCCTGCCTCTCTCTACCTTGTCCTTGTCCAAGCTGTGCACCTGCCAGGTGGCACCTCCCTCCAAAGTTTTATCTCACATAGGTTGTGTTTCAAAACTCCACACTTCAGAGACTCTTGTGGCTTGGACCCACACCAACTCTCTGGGGGAGGATCTTGTTGAGCAATGGCTGGGTGCCAGCTTGCCCCAGAAACCATTCCTGCGATTTTACATTGCGCGAGGAGAGTTGCAGAGGATCAGAGATTATGGTGCAACACCACACAGTGGGCACTGGGTTTTGCCACACTCTGAGGTTTTTTAAAAAAAATTTTTTTTTTACATTTATTTATTTTTGAGAAACAGAGTGAGACAAAGCATGAGCAGGGGAGGGGCAGAGAGAGGAGAAACAGAATCTGAAGCAGGCTCCAGGCTCTGAGCAAGCAGTCAGCACAGAGCCCGACGTGGGGCTCAAACCCACGAACCGTGAGATCATGACCTGAGCCGAAGTCAGACGTTCCACCGACTGAGCCACCTAGGTACCCCCACACTCCTGAGTTTTTTTTGCCCCAATACCAGCAAATGTGATACTCTCTGGGGTCTGATAGGACATTTGTCTGCAGGGAGGGTGTATGGCCACTACCAGATGCACTCCAAGCAGGGGAAACACCTCTTCCTGTGTGGCACACAGACCTCTCAGACGCCACTACCTGCTCCTGGGGATTTGCCCTACTTCTTCACCAGAGCACCGCCAGGCACTGAGCTCTGAACCTTCAGATGCTGTGCTCCACTGTTTATAGGATCCTGATGGCATTGAAACCCTCTCCTTTGTCCTTGTCAATGTTTTTGACCAAGAACCACATTTTCTTTGATCAGTCCCCTATGAGTGTTTTCACCCTTTCTTTCTCTCCAGCTACTTTCAGTGGGAGTGCTTTTCTTGCATGATCCCAATGCGTCTTACTCTCCCCCTTTCTCTCTCTATCCTCTCTCCACAAAAATGGCTCCCTACCTTCCTCGGCTTTTCTCTCCTCCAGTTCACCTCTCCACACCGTGTCCCTGCCAAGTTCTGTAGCTCAGGTTATGCAGATTGTTGGGTTTATCCTCAGATCATTTCCTAGGTGTTCAAGATGGTTTGGTGCTGATCTAGTTCTGTTTCAGGGACAAGACAAGGTCAGGGTCTCCATGCTGTTCTGCCATCAACTCCTCTGATATATCACTTTGATATGTGGATGTCAGACCATCCTTGCATCCCTGGAATAAATCTCATTTGATCATGGTGTATGATCCTTTTCATGTATAGTTGAATTTAGTGTGCTATTTTTTATTAAGGATTTTTGCCCCTGTGTTCATCAGGGATATTGGTCTATAATTTTCTTGTAGTGTACTTGTATTATAGTGTATTTATTGTAATGTACCTGTACTTGGGTATCAGGGTAATCTTGGCCTTATAAAATGAGTTTCAAAGTATTTCCTTCTCTTCCATGTTTTGGGAAGAGTTTGAGAAGGATTGGTATTAATTCTTCTTCAAATGTTTGTTAGAATTCACCAGTGAAGCCATGTGGTCCTAGAGTTTTGTTTGTTGGGAGGTTTTTGATTCCTAATTCAACCTCTTTATCAGATTTTCTCTTTCTTCATGATTTGGATTTGGTAGGTTGTATATTTCTAGGAATTTATTTATTCTGTGTTATTTAATTTGTTGGAGTATAAACTCATGTATTCTTAGTTTCTTTCAAGTTTACTGTGTACACTTAAATCTTGTAAATAATAATAAAATTAATAGTTTTTTCCCTGGTGAAATTCTCTTGATGTGTTTGTGTGTATGTAGATACACTTCAGTATCTAGATCACTTTGTGGGGTCTATTGGTAGTGTCTATTTTTTTCCCTTGGCTTTCAGTCAGATGGTGCTACCTATTGGCATATTTAAGTGAGACTTAATTGGATCTGGACATGGTGAATAAAGAATTGTGGAGGCTTCTGATGATGTTCAGTTTCAGAGAAATTCCACCCTTTATTTTACTTAACAGAGTAGAAATCAAAGGCTGAGCAGATTGAATGCTCAGTTGCAGTTACGTGTAATTTGTATCTCTGATTTTCCCCTGGTCCTAGAGATTAATCCTCTAAGGTTTTAAATTGAGGGCCTGGTATTTTCACTAGAACTTCTCCCCCAGCAAGTCCTGGACTCAAACAGTATAAGCCTGTTACCTCTGGAGGGGAGAAGGGAGGGAGGGCAACATCCTCTCAGAGCATCCATAGTGTTAAAATTATTTCATCATGTTATTATTTTGCAAGTATACAATGGAGTTTTTCAGAAGCTACATGATATGGTATTGGAGGTAGTTTGAATGCAGAAGCAGAGAATGCAGCTATCTTCATTTAAGCCACATAGGAAACAAGTTTTCAAAAATACAAAGTAATGCTGATCTTTTCATTATTTGGGGTGAGGGGAATAGTTTTCACACAAAAAAAGTTACTTAAAAATGAATTAAATCTTTTATTTCTCAATTTTCATTCCTAATTTGGTAAATCAATTACTATAGCAAAATAAAAAATTCCTGGTGATCCTCAACAGAAAAGAGGTCTTGATATCAAAAGCTTGAGAATTGCTGTTCTTTTTTTTTTTCTTTTTAAACTAGGCCCCACACCCAAAGTGGGGCCCCAGCTCAAGACCCTGAGATCAAGAATCACATGTTCTACTGACTGATCCAGCTAGGAGCCTGGAGAATTGCTGTTCTAATCCTTTCATCCTTAGGGAACAGTACAGGAAGGTGTACTCTGCTTTTAGGGGTTCTGCTTAGCTTTTTAGCTTGTGTGTGTGGCACATGTTTTATGAGAGAAGTTGGGTTCACGGTTGGGCCAGTTTTACGCTTCTCACGTCTCATCAGTATTTTGTTACATTGTATCTTTAGTTTTGTATCTCTAGTTCTGTGAGACTGCAGAAGTTTTGTTGGTTTGTCTGTTCCCTGGCAGCAGGCCTCTGTGCAGGCAGAGTCTGGATATTGAGCCTCTTAGATTGTGCATTCAGAGAAAATGTGGCTTTTAAAATGTCTCTTTACATTTTTGTAATTCTCTTCTACTCCAGAATCATGGTCTCTCTATTCCTGGATGCTTCAGCAGTTCTTTAATGGATTTAAATGGTGGTGGTTTTTGTTCATTTATCCTGCTGTTCTAATTGTTCTCAGTAAGGATAAGGTTGACACTAGCTATTTTGTCACATTCAGAAGTTTGAAAAGAATATTCGTAATTACTACAATCACAATAAATGATGTTTGCATTTTTTAAAGTTCTCCTACAATGGAAGCAGAGCTTTTATGCTTTAATTTTGAAGATAATTTTGAAAATAATAATTTTGGCATTTCCTTGATACCAAGGAATATGTGAAACCTAAAATATTAGACATAATAATGAAACGTCTGTGAACTGTGAACCCATTGCTCAATGTAAGAAATAGAACATTATCAGTAATGCTGAAACTCTCGCTTGATCCCATTTCCCTTTTTCCATAGGTAATCAAACTGAAGTTAAGATAACTTTGCTCATTTCTCTACCTATAATTGTTTTTACTATATGTATATGTGTTCCCAAACCACCTTTTTAAGCTTATGGAGAATACTTTTTTCAAGTAATTTATAGTTTTATCTAAGTGATAAATTTTTCCTTTGAAGTTACATATATAATAAAAAAAAATTTAAGGATTTTTTTTTTTTTTTGTAAAATAAATAATGCTACCCTCTTTCTCCCAGTAGTTGTTGTTCCTGACTTATATTTTTGACAATTGTCTCTGTATTTAAAAGTAATAATCGTAGGGGCGCCTGCGTGGCTTAGTTGGTTAATGCAGCCAACTTTAGCTCAGGTCATGATCTCGTGGTTCACGAGTTTGAGCCCCGCATCGGGCCCTGTGCTGACAGTTCAGAGCCTGGAGCCTGCTTTGGATTCTGTGTCTGCCTCTCTCTCTGCCCCTCCCCTGCTCATGCTCTGTCTCTTTCTCTCTCTCTTAAAAATGAATAATAAAACATTAAAAAGTAATCATATACTACCATTTCTTGGTATTTATAGCCTTATTGAGATATATTTTACATACCATAAAATTCACCCATTCAGTGGTTCAGTTCATTGATTTTGAGTAGGTTTTATAGAGTTGTGCAACCATCACCATGATCATTTTTAAAACTTTTTTCATCCCCCTAAAAATTTTCCTGGATCTCATTTGTAATCAATCTGCATTCCTACTCCTTAGCTGCAGGCAACCACTGATCTGTTGTCTGTCTCTGACATTTCTGTTCTCTGGATATTTCTTGGACATGGAATCAGAATATGTAGCCATTTCCTGTATTCTTTTACTTTGAGTAGTGTTTTTGAGGTTCATCAAGCTTCAAAATGTGTAAGTGATTTCTTTTTAACTACTGAATAGTTTTCCATTCATGGACTACTACTATGGATGGTATTCATTCATACCAATTTTTTTTTTTTTTGTCCATTCATGGACAGTTTGGCTTCTTTTCAGTGTTTAACTTTATGGATAATGTTAACATTTGTGGTAAGTCTTTGTGTGGACATGTTTTCATTTTTCTTAGGTTGATTGAGATGGCATTAGTGAGTTGTAGCTTTTACTTACCATGGTTAAGTTTTTAAGAAACTGCTAAACCTTCTTCCAAAGTGGTTGTACCATTTTACATTTTTACCACAATGTTGTTTGGGAGTTCTAGTTTCTCTACATCTTCATTAACACTTTATGTTATTTGTCTTTGATTATAGCCATTCTAGTGGGTGTGTAAGTATTGTGTTTTTTTAAAAAAATGTTTACTTATTTAGAGAGAGAGAGCACAAGTGGGGTAGGGGCAGAGAGAGGAGGAGGAATGGAATCCTAAGCAGACTCCACGCTGTTAGCACAGAGCCAGACACAGGGCTTGATACCACAAACCGCGAGATTATGACTTGAGCTGAAATCAAGAGCTGGATGCTTAACAGACTGAGCTATCCAGGCACTCCCCTGTTGTTACTTTAATTTGGATTTTTGTAGTTACTAATGTTTTTGGCCACCTTTTTATTCATTTACTATTTGTGTGTTGTCTTTAGTGAAATGTCTGTTCAAGTTCATTGCCTTCACTATTAAGTTTCAGCAGTTTCTGTTTTGTTATATATTCTTTTTTACGAGTTATAGATTATGGATACAAGACCTTGATATGATTTGCAGATATCTTCTAGTCTGTGGCTTTTTAGTGGTATATTAGGGATCACAAAAACTTTCCATTTTAATGTAGTTTATCACTCTTTTCCTTTCTTTTTGTTCTCTTAGTGTCTTGCCTAAGAACTCTTGGCATAATCCAAGATTATGAAGATTTTCTTTGTTTTCTTCTAGATGATTCCAGTTTTATCTGTTATATGATCCATTTTTGAGTTAATTTTTTTTTTTTATTTTTTTTTCAACGTTTATTTATTTATTTTGGGACAGAGAGAGACAGAGCATGAACGGGGGAAGGGCAGAGAGAGAGGGAGACACAGAATCGGAAACAGGCTCCAGGCTCTGAGCAATCAGCCCAGAGCCTGACGCGGGGCTCGAACTCACTGACCGCGAGATCGTGACCTGGCTGAAGTCGGACGCTTAACCGACTGCGCCACCCAGGCGCCCCTGAGTTAATTTTTTATTGTGTGGACTAAGTATTTAAATTTGTCTTTTTACATGCAGATATCCAAATATCACCACTATTTGTTAAAGCAGTTATCTGTACTAAATAGCTTTTGCACTTTTGATGGACCTGTCTCATTGTATTCTTTGGCATTTTATAAAAATCCATTGACCATAAAATTAAGGATTTGTTTTTGGACTCAGTTCTGATCCATTGAACTATGAGTCTATCTTTACACCAGTATCCCATTCTTGATTAACATTGCTTTATGATGTTAGTCCTCCAATTTTGTTTTTGTTTTTTTTTTTTTTTTCAGAATTATTTTGGCTATGTAAGATTCTTTTTATTACTTGGTCTAAATTTTGTAATCATTTTAACCATTTTTGTAAAAAATGAATGTACCTCTTGGGATTTTGATAGAGATTGAGTTAAATTTGTAGGCCAGTTTGGGGAGAATTGGTATCTTAACAATATTGAGTTTTGTGAGCACTTGAGTGGCTTAGTCAATTAAGCATCCAAGTTTGGCTCAGGTCATGATTTCACAGTTCGTGAGTTCAAGCCCCACAGTGGGCTCTGTGCTATTAGGACAGAGCCCACTTCGGATCCTCTGAAATCCTCCCCTCTTGCACCTCCCTCCCCTCAAAAATTAATAAACATTAAAAAATAGTGAGTTTTGTAATTCACGAATATGGGATATTTCTCCATTTATTTAGATAGTATTAATTTCTTTCAGTATTCTTCCATTTTAATTATCCAAGTGTTGTACTTATTTTGGTGAATTTATTCCTAACTCCTTTGTTTTTTTAATATCATTTTGAGTGGAATTATTTTAATTTTTTCTTTGGATTGTTTGTTGCAAGTAGTTGGAAGTACAGTGGGCTTTTGTATATTGATCTTGTATCTTTCTACCTTGCTAAATTCACTCAAGTCTAGTAGTTTGTGTGGGAGTGTTTACATGCACGCATGCACAAATATTGCATCTTTCTTTACAAACTGGTTATCTATAATCAATCTACCTTTCTTCCTTTTGTTGATTATACTTCTAGTAAAATTGGAATAAAAATAGAAAGAGTGACATCTATGCTTTGTTCCCCCTTTATGGGAGAATGCATTCATCATTAAGGATGATGTTAGCTCCAGAGTTTTTGCACTTGCTTTTTATTGGTTTGAAGAACCTCTCCTTTATTTCTGGTTTATTGAGAGTTTTTAGTCATGAATGGTGTATTTTCCCAGATGCTTTTTCTGTGTCTGCTTTTCTGTGTCCTGTGGTTTTTTTCACTTTATTCCATTAATATGGTGAGTTACACTGCTTTTTAGATATTAAACCAACCTTCTATTTGTGGGATAAATCTCATTTATTCCTGTGAGTCCTTTCTGACAGCTGTCATGAAGGTGTGGATTTTCATGCCTTAATTTACCTTGGTTGAAATGTCATTCCAGGAGAGTTGAGGGAAGAGAGCAGTTCCAGATGAGAGTGCTACAGACTCATGCTGTTCTTAACCAAAGTTCAGTAGTTTTTTGAATAAAACTTTTTCAATTTTATATGTCAGGGTATTGAAATGGTTTTTAGTTTTATCCAGTTTTTAAAAATTTTTATTTTTTGAGGAGAGGATTTGTTGACTTTGTCACTTCGTCATGCTAGAAGTGAATTTCTATTTCTTGATTGAGTTCCATGTGTCCTACACTCATTACCTGCTGTTTATGATGATACGTGAAGTTTCCATAGCTTGTGTGGCCCCTCCTTACAACTCCCCACACACGCCCTTTCTCTCCACAGTCCTTCCATTACTTGTAAGATAATTTTAGGTAGGTTAGTATTTGAAGTTCCTTGTTTACTACTATGTAAATATGTTTATAATTGGACTTTTTTTGGTACAACTACCATTACTGCAGTAAATACTTGGCTTGTTTTGGTCTCTTCTTTTTACACACACACACACACACACACACACACACACCCTTATACACCCTTTTGCTGAATCTTTGCATACTCCCTGGCATAACTGAAAAACTATGATTAAGTATGAAGGTGATCTGTTTCTTTAATCTAGAGACTCAGATCCTTAAATTCTGGGAAAACTTACTGTTTTTTTGATTATTTCTTTGCTTTCTGTTTTCTTTGCATTCTTTTTAATAAAAAACCTTGTTAATCAGATATTGGAACTCTTGAGGAAAATTAACATTCTAATCTTTTTTCTTGTGTTGTTCATCCTTTTGTTTTATTATGCTTTCTAGAAAATTTCCTAAACTCTTTGCTAAGAATCAGGGTGACATTAATCTTCTGAATACCACCACTAATCTAGAAGACAGTTGAGTATTGCTTTCAATTTGAAGGAAATACAATTTCTAACCTAGAATTCTATACTCAAACTATCAAATTAAATGTCAGATAGATGGTCAAACGAATTTCACAAAGTATACCTTTCCTGTATCATTTCTCAGTATTCTCCTAGAATAGATGAGCACTGCCAAAAATGAGAAAGTAAACTATGAAAAAGAAAACATGGGGTCCATAAACCAGGACTTCTAATACAAGAGAGATGTCCAGTTTATTTCCAGGATAGTGTTGAAGAGAGGTCTCAATATGACATGTTGGTGGCCATCCCAGAGGTTTATAAGTTTCAATTTGAACAGATTAGAAGATTTTAAGAGAAACATTTTCAAGAAGATAAGATTGATAGAATTTTTAATGAATTTGAAAGATAGTTCAATATATATGTATTCATGTATATAATGAATATATAAACATAGTTGCTAACTCTAAGAAATTGAGAATGGCTGTGCAGAGTAGCACATTTAGTTATGGTATACTTCTTGTTTCAGCTTTTAATAACATTTACATAGTTACAAAAAGTGAGCAGTTCTAACAGACCAAAATTATAGCTATATTTGGAAGGTCAGGGAAAACTAAGGGTCTGTGTGCAAGGTGGAGCTAGAAGTAGGGGAGAAGAATTTAAAGGAAAGTGAAATCCTTATTTCTAGAGTAGTAAATTGCTGTTTAATGTTCAAATGAAAAATTGAGAAAGTAATAATCCAAGCATACTACTCCAGGTTATGGAGGTAAGTGGAATCCAAATAATCAGAATCAAAAATGGTTACATCTGAGGAATGGCAATGGATGGTGGAAGGATTGTGGGGGCTGTTGGAAGATAACTTTTTTTTTTTTTTAATTTTTTTTTCAACGTTTATTTATTTTTGGGACAGAGAGAGACAGAGCATGAACGGGGGAGGGGCAGAGAGAGAGAGGGAGACACAGAATCGGAAACAGGCTCCAGGCTCTGAGCCATCAGCCCAGAGCCCGACGCGGGGCTCAAACTCACGGACCGCGAGATCGTGACCTGGCTGAAGTCGGACGCTTAACCGACTGCGCCACCCAGGCGCCCCGATAACTTGTTTTTTGAAACAACTGTCTAGAGCTATTTGACTCTTTCAACTATTACACATACAACCTCAAATTATAAAAAAAAACCCCAAAACTTAAAAAAAATACATACTATGAAGTGAATTGGAAGTTCTTTGAGTGTGAACAGGGCCTTTCGGTAGCCTTCATAGAGTAGGATGATACAGCCAAACCATTCTCTTTGTGTGCTGCCTGTGTTGGTGGTGGTTTTTTCTCTTAGAGGGTTTATTTTCCTCAGAAACAAATGTTTCAGAGTGGTTTTTTACTCTCCCACATGAGATTAACCTGGCTTCTGTTATCAGGGTTGTGTGAAAAGGAGACTGGGTACCCTGTTGATATTCAGACTATGAATGTTCACTTAATTTCTGTTTTCAGTATGAATGTGCTTCTCTGTTCTGGTGTCTTGGTTTGGGAATCCCTGTGGTTCGGTTTCTCCAGAGAGTAAGTGTCCCGTCTTCTGCCTTGGTTATAGAATGGCATTTGCCCTTAGGGAATGGGAGCAAGAATCTGAGGTCACATGGCTTCTTTGTATAGACTTTCAGCCAGTCTTCATGTTTTGCTTGCATGTTGCTTTGCAGACGTAGTTTGTGTTTCTAATTTTTGAGATTTTTCTAAGGTTTGAGCTGTTTTCACACAGTTTGTTTCATAACTTTCTCTGTTGACTTGGATTTCAGTTTTGTCTGTGGAATCAGTTACTAATTGCTAATCTCTTTTCCAGCTTAAAAAATTTTGTTACTGTCATCTTCTTTGTTTTGTCCCTGTCGTTTTATATACAAGATTAAAAAAATATATCCAGGAACAAAATTACTTACTGTCATTTTAGTGGTGCTTTGGAAGAGAGTAGAGGTAAACTTGTAGGTTTAACTGGATATCGAGGTATACTTTATTTTTAATTTTTTATTAATATATTTTATATTTTTAGAGCAGTTTTAAGTTTATAACCAATTTGGGAGTATGGTACAGAGAATTCCCATATAACTCTTGCTCTCACATGTGCATAGCTCTCTCTTTTACCCCTATCACCGCTAGAATGGTACATTTGTTAAAATTTCTGGACCTATATTGATGCATGATTATCACTCAAAGACTGTATTTTATATTAGGGTTCACTCTTGATGTTGCACATTTTAGAAATTTGAACAAATATAATGACATGTATCCAGCATTCCAGTTTCATACATAATAGTTTCTCTGCCATAAAAATCCTATGTGTTTGTCCTTTCATCCCACCCTATCCACTAACCTCTGGCAACTACTGATCTTTTTATTATCTCCATAGTTCTGCCTTCTCCAGAAAGTTCTCTTGTTGGAGTCACACAGTATGTAGCCTTTTCACATTTGCTTCTTTTACTTAGAAGAAACTTAATGCACATTTTTATGTCTTCTCATGGCTTGATAATTCATTTCTTTTTAGTGTGCTGTAAGATTCCTTTTTTTGGATTGGGGCACCTGGATGGCTCATTTGGTTGAATGTCAGAGTCGGCTTTGGCTCTGGTCATGATCTCATGGTTCGTGAGTTTGGGCCCTGCATTGGGCTCTGTGCTGTCAGCATGGGGCCTGCTTGGGATTCTCTGTCTTCTCTCTGCCCTTCCCCCTGCTCACACAGACGTGTACTCTCTCTAAATAAATCAATAAACTTAAAAAATATCAAAGATTCCTTTGGATGTACCACAGTTCGTTTATTCATTCAGTTACAGAAGGACATCTTAGTAGCTTCTAAGTTTTTGGCCATTGTTAATAAAACTGCTGTCAACATCTGTGTGCAGTTTTTGTGTGGGGATACGTTTTCAACTCCTTCAAGTACGAAATCAGTGGAAAAAGTTAGGAATAAGTGACTTCTGGACAGTATTAACTCTTCTGTCCATGGACATGGAACATATATTTATTTCTTTCCTTGATTTCTTTTATAGAGTTTTGTATTTTTCCTCCGATAGATCTTATACATGTGTTGTTGGATTTATACCTGCATATTTCATTTGCTTGGGTGGTGTTGTAAATGGGATTGTGTTTTTAATTTCAAATTCCACTTGTTCATTGCTGCTATGTAGTGGTGCAGTTGATTTTTGTATGTTAACATCGTGTCCTGCAACTTTGCATTAATTGGTTATTAATTCAAGGAGGTTTTGTTTATTCTTTCATATTTTCTATATAGACGATCTGCAAACAAAGATGGTTTAATTCCTTCTTTCTCAGTCTTTATACCTTTTGTTTGTTTTTCTTGTCTCACTGCATAAACTTGGGACTTCCGGTTTGATTTTGACAGGCTGTGGTGAGAGTTTTCTTGCCTCCTTCCTCATCTTTAGAGGGAAAGCTTCCCAGTTTCCCATCATGAAGTGTGGTGTTAGCTATAGGTTTTTGTAGATGAGATCTATCAAATTAGTGAAGGTCTCCCCCCATTCCTGGTTTACTGAGCGTTTATATCATGAAGGATTTTAGATTTTGGATGTTGGATTTTGTTAAATGCTTTTTCTCAATCTGTTGATTCCCAGAGTCTACAGTATGCATTTACAATTAATCTATATCCACTTTCTAAAAAAAAAAAAAAAAAAATGTTTATTTTTGAGAAACAGAGAGGCAGAGAGAGAGATGGAGACAGAGGATCTGAAGTGGGCTCCGTGCTGAGATCCAGAGAGCCCAGTGAGGTGCCTGAACTCATGAACTGTGAGATCATGACCTGAACCAAAGTCTGATGCCTAACAGACTGAGCCACCCAGGTGCCCCCATATCCACTTTTAAGTAACAGTGTACCACTTCTTGGGTAGTGTGAGTACCTTATAATATCAAAATAATCCTGATTCCTCCCTCAACTTTTTATCATTGCTGTCATTCTTGACATTTATACGTAAGCATATATATACACCAAGATAAGCATTTTTCCTTCATTTACTAGTTCTTTGATGCCCTTCCTTTCTTTATGTGGATATGTTTTTCTGACTTCTATTATTTGCCTTCTCTCCGAAGAACTTCATTTACCATTTCTTGCAAAGCAGGTCTACTAGCAATGAATATCTTTGATTTTTGTTTGTTGTCTTATGTCTTTTTTTCCTCCTTCACTTTTGAGGAATAATTTAATGAGGTTCAGAATTCCAGGTTGGTGGCTTTTTTACTCTCAAGACTAAATATTTTACTGAACTATTCTACTTGTTTGAATGGTTTCTGAGGAGATGTTGGATATAATTATTATCTTTGCTTCTCTATAGCTAAGGTGTTTTTCCTCTTGGCTTTTTTGAGAACTTTTTCTTCATCTTTGATTTTTTTGTGGTTTGAATATAATTTGCCTAGATATAATTCTGTTTGGTGTTCTCTGAGCTTCCTGGGTCTATTATTTGGTAATGGGCATTAATTTGGGGAAAATTCTTATAATTGTTTCTAATATTCTGTTTCTTTCTCTCTTCCTCTGGTATTACTGTTTTACATATGTTACAGCTTTTGTAGTTGTCCCACAGTCCCTGGATATTCTTTATTTTTTATTAAGTCTTTTTCTTTTTGCTTTTAATTTTTGGAGAATTAATGTTAAGATATCCTCAAACTCTCATTCTTTCCTCAACCATGTCCAGTCTAATAATAAGCCCTACAAATGCAGTCTTCATTTCTACTACAGTGGTTTAGATCTCAAGCATTTCTGCTTGTTTCTTTGTTAGACTTTCCATCTCTCTGCTTACATTGTTAGTTTCATTTTGTCTGCTCTCCACTTTATGTGTTAGAGCACTAAGCATATTAATCATTGTTGTGAAATTTTTGCTCTGGCAATTACAGTGTCCCAGCCATATCTGACTCTGGTCTGATGCTTGCTCTCTCTTCACACAGTATTTTTTTGCATTTTAGTATACTTGCTAATTTTTACTTCCTAGCTAGATGTGATGTACTAGGTAAAAGAAACTGCTGTAAATTTTGCCTTTAGTAATATGACTTAAAGTTGTCGGGGAGGGGAGGGAAAGTATTCTTTAAATTTTTTTTTTCAACGTTTATTTATTTTTGGGACAGAGAGAGACAGAGCATGAACGGGGAAGGGGCAGAGAGAGAGAGACACAGAATCGGAAACAGGCTCCAGGCTCTGAGCCATCAGCCCAGAGCCTGACACGGGGCTCGAACTCACGGACCGCGAGATCGTGACCTGGCTGAAGTCGGACACTTAACCGACCGCGCCACCCAGGCGCCCCGGGAAAGTATTCTTTAATCCTAAGATTAGGTCTTTGTCTTTTTGTGAGCCTATGCCTCTGGACTGTGAATTTGATCAATGTGTCTTAGGCCCCCTACCCACTTAGATGGGACAGTTGCATATGTCCCTTTCATAATGAGGTTTAGATTCTAGTAAAGCCCTCTGGAGATTAGGCTCTAGTTAGTTTCTCCTATGGGCAGACCTTGTTAAGATAAGCAGAGTGCTCTGGAGCACACTGTTCCTTTTCTCCTCTTTCTGCCACAAGCATGAGGGGATCCCCACCCCACCGTATTCACTGTGAGAACCAGGTTGAGCTGTTGGTAAAACATATATGTCAGGCTCCCCCATGACTAGGTCTCCCTGGAAATTTTAACTCTAAGAGCTTTTTGCTCTGAGCCTCCAACAATTCATCAATTATAGTTCGGATTTTTCTACCCTGGCACTGCTTCCTGCAGAGGTTTTTGCTCCTGTAACTTTTGATTTTCTGTTTTTACCCATCTCTCCAATTTTGGGGTAGCAGTTTGCCCTGTGATCTCACTTTTCTTTGGGATTTAAGAAGAGTTGCTGATTTTTCAGTTTAGTCTTTTACTTGTTAGGATGGCTATTTCTAACCTTCTTGAAAGTATACTTATTAAAAGTAAGCTGTCTAGGGGCACCTGGGTGGCTCAGTCAGTTAAGCATAGGACTTTGGTTCAGGTCATGCTCTCATGTTTCGTGCATTCAAGTCCTGCATCAGGCTCTGTGTTGACAGCTTGGAGCCTGGAACCTGCTTCAGATTCTGTTTGTCTCCCTCTCTCTCTCTCTGTCCTCCCCCCACTCATGCTCTGTCTCTGTCTCTCAAAAATAAACATTGAAAAAAAAAATTAAAAAAAAAAAAAAAAGGAAGCTGTCTCTGGACAACAGACAGGTTTTTTTTTTGTCTGTTTCCCCCATGGTTAATATCCAAGGGTATATTACGCCTTTTATGTTGGACTGTTTTGCTCATTGAAATTAGAAATTAACTGTAATTGAACTGTAACATCATTTTAACATCTTGAAAGACGTTTTAATAGAGAATGAATGAGAAAGCTTAATTTTTTCTCTAAACAGATACTTTAAGCATGAGAACATATTCAAAGCTCAGGAATTGATATAGTTTATTTATATGCTGTTTAAATGAAAGTCTTTCAGTTAAATGCTGCCTTTTGTAATTACTTTTTCTTTTCTTTTGTTTTTTAATGTTTATTTATTTTTGAAAGAGACAGAGACAGAATGCAAGTGGGTTTAGAGGCAGAGAGAGAGGGAGACACAGAATCCAGAGCAGGCTCCAAGGCCCATGCTGTCAGCACAGAGCCCGACACGGGAGTCGAACTCATGAGCTGTGAGATCATGACCTGAACCAAAGTCGGACACCAACTGAGCCACCCAGGCTCCCCTGTAATTACTCTTTTTCATCTTCTCTGTTTATATAACCAGAGAAAGAGAGAATTTTTTTTCTATTTAAAGAATATTTTGTTAAGTTTTTATTCAAATTCCAGTTAACGTACAGTGTAATATTAGTTTTAGGTGTATAATATAATGGTTCAACACTTGCATACATCACCCTATGTTCCTCACAAGTGAACTCCTTAATTCCCATCACCTATTTCACCCATTCCCCCACCTATCTTCCCTCTGGCAACTTTGTTCTTTCCAGTTAAGAGTCTGTTTCTTGGTTTCCTACCCACCCCCCTTTGCTTGTTTTGTTTCTTAAATTCCGCATGAGCGAAATCATACGGTATTTGTCTTTCTCTGACTGACTTATTTCACTTAGCATTATACTCACTAGCTCCTTCCATGTTGTTGCAAGATTTCATTCTTTTTTGGTGGCTAAGTAATATTTCATTATAAATATGTACCACATCTTCCTTAGCCATTCATCAATTGATGGTTACTTGAGCTGTTTCCATAATTTGGCTTTTGGAGGTAATGCTACTGTAAACTTTAGGGTGCATATATCCCTTTGAATTAGTGTTTTTGTATTTTTTTTGGTAAACAGTAGTGTAATTGCTGGATCGTACAGTAGTCCTATTTTTAATTTTTTGAGGAACCTCCATACCGTTTCCCACAGTGGCTGAACCAGTTTGCATTCCCACCAACGGTGCAAGAGGGTTCCTCTATCTCCACATTCTTGTCAACACCTATTGTTTCTTGTGTTGTTGATTTTAGCCATTCTGACATGTGTGAGGTGATACCTCATTGTAGTTTTAACTGGAATTTCCCTGATAAGTGATGTTGAGCATCTTTTCATGTGTCTTTTGGCCATCTGCAAGGAGAACCTACTGTTTATTGTATTTTCTTACATGTGTATGTATATATGGTTTAGAGTCTATAAGTTAGATCTAGTACTTGATATTGTTTAATATTTACCATCTTTTGAATGGGTCTTCAAGTTGCTGAGATTTTTTCAGTTAGGCCTTCAGACTGAATAGGGTTCCTGTGTTCCTTTCTACTTTGTTATATTTACATTATCACTTAATTTGTGGTGAATCCAGGTACTTCAGTGATCTTCACTTATTCTCTTTATTTTAGAATAGTTACTAATAATGTTGATTTCTTTTTTTTTATATATATATTTATTTTTGAGAGAGAGACAGACAAAGCATGAGCAGGGGAAGGACAGAGACAGAGGGAGACACAGAATCCAAAGCAGGCTCTAGGCTCTCAGTTGTCAGCACAGAGCCTGATGTGGGGCTTGAACTCATGAACCGTGACATCATGACCTGAGCCGAAGTCGAATGCTCAACAGACTGAGCTACCTAGGCACCCCTCTTTATTTCTTGAATAGCTTTTTACCCCAAGTAATTAATGTTGAGAATGTGGAGAAGAAAAGTGGCCTATTACTTTTTATGCAGCTTATTTTGTAATAGTTTTCCTGAGTGTGATGTAAAAACCCTTTCCGGAAGCTTAAGGATATTTCTCTGTAACTATAATGTGTGAAATTGATTTTCTTAATTTTTAACCAGAATGATATACCACATAGTAGAATTTTAAAACTCTGAAACACTCGCTTTTGTGTGCACCTGAAAGAATGTATGTTCTGCTAAGTTGGAAAGAATGTTGTGTAAATATCTACGTGGTCATATCGGTTGATAGTGGTGTTCAGGTCTTCTGTAACCATACTGATTTTTTTGTCTACTTGTTTTGTCAGTTCCTGAGAGAGATAGGTTGAAATTTCTGACTTGATGGGTTTTTCTGGTTCTTTTAATTCTATCAGTTTTTGCTTCATGTAGGTTGATACTGTCTTGTTAGGTAGACACAGATTTGTGATGTTTTCTTTGTGTTTTGACTTCTTTATCATTACTAACGTTCCTCTTTATCCCTGGTAATAATACTTCTTCTGTAATCTATTTTATATGATAATATTATAACCACACCCCAGCTTTCTTTTGATTCGTGTTTGCCTGTTACATATTTTTTGGTTCTTTTGTTTTTAACCTTTTAGTGTGTTTACATTTAAAGTAGCTCTTTTTGGTAGATAACATATAGTTGGTTCTTGGTTTTGCAATCAAGTTGACAATATCTTTTAGTTTGTTTATGTTATTTACATATATTGATCTGGTTGGATTAAAATCTGTTTTTTTATGAGCTGTTTTCTATTCCAACTATTCTTTGTTTCTTTTTCATTCTTGCCTTCTTCTGGATTAATTATTTTGAGTGTGTTGATGAACTTGTTTGAAGTATTATTTATATCTGCTGTCATGTCTTTTTCTCTGCCGTATCTGTTTGGTTATTTCCTATAGTTTCCTAAGCGGAAGCCTTTTGCCACTGCATTTTGGTTTTAATTTGAGAGATACAGTTCTTTCTTAGACTTGAGACTTACTCTTTTGGTATTTAAATTATTCTTTAAAAAGTTTATTTAAATAAACTTTAACAGTTTTCTTTAAACTATCTGTAAATTTTTCTTTTTTTTTTATTGTTCTTTCAATAGGTTATTCTTTTCAAGGCAGATTGGTTGCGAAGATAACCTATGGTACTGTTTGACACAATTGCACTTTGCAGTAAATCGGTATAATTGATCCTTGAACGATGCCCTAACACCCTGCACAGTTGAAAATCTGTGTATAACTCTGACTTTGCAGAACTTAACTACTAATAGCCTGTTGACTAAAAGCCTTACTGGTGACGTAAACATTCAATGAACAGTTATTTTGTGTGTTATATATATTATATAATATATTCTTACAATGAAGTAAGCTAGAAAAGAGAAACTTACTAAGAAAATCACAAGGAAAATATGTTTCCTGTATTTATTGATACCATGAGTTTGCATTGTCTGTTTATAAGGTGAATCATCTATCAGCTATCTATATCAATATTATCTTATATGATACAAAATACTCTAGATATTATATGTATAACACTAGACATCAAACATGAAAATACTCGAAAAGGAAATTCATATTTATTTATAAGTATAATGATTCATGCATTAATAATGAAGAAGCAGCAGTTTAGTTGCTTTTTGATAGCCTACTCTATACACTAATGAACTCAAAACTTTTATGGCATATTACAGATATATTCCTAATAATGTATTAGAAATATTATTTATTTATGTATTTTTAAGTTTATTTTGAGAGAGAGAGTGCATGCAAGTAGGGGAGGGGCTGAGAGAGAGAATTCTAAGCAGGGTGTACACTCCCAGCACAAAGCTCGACATGGGGCTTAAACTCACAAACTGTGAGATCATGACCTGAGCCGAAATCAAGAGTCATATGTTTAACTGAATGAGCTACCCAGGTGCCCCTGAAAATACTATAGTGAAAAAACAAAAACACTTACTTACCTCTGATGATAGGGTGATAAGCAGTTTCCCGTTACAAGAGAGACATAATGTATATATGATATAATAATTCTTTGAAAGCAAAGTTACAAAAAAAAAACAGAAGTCCAACATGTTAGTAATGTTACATTAAATATCACTCACCTTACACCTGGGTGAGAATAGGCTTTCTGCTTCCATACAAGTCTTGCACATGATGTTTTATATGATGACTACTCAGGTGAGGATGACACAGAATGTCTCATACAGTTCTTACTGTATAGTTACTAGATTTCTACTTGAAGGCACATACACAACAGGTAAGTTGATTAACTATATGGCATGATGATTGTTTATAATCAATTGTTAAATGGAAGTAGATCATCATAAAGGTCTTTGTCCTTGTCATCTTCACGTTGAGAAAACTGTGAGGAAGAGGAGCAAGAGGAGGGATTGGTCTTGCTGTCTCAGGTGTGGCAGAGGTGGAAGGAGAGGCAGGCACATAGTGTAACTTTATGGAAATCTATTGTCCATTCTGTCTGATTTATTTTGCTTTTCATTTTTCTAAAAATGTTTGTATTATACCAGTCCTTCTTCCACTGTATGCTTTGGTTTTTAGTGCTTGTGTCCAAGAAGGGTCCATGTCATAAAAGAAGTCAAAAGCAGCCTTGAATAATCAGAACCCTTTTGTCAGATTTCTAATGTTAGTATGTTTTCTCACGCTGTTTGTTCTCCGTCTTCTTCCTTATCATCGGGCACTGATTTGGAAGCACTCCTGTCCGTTAATTCCTCTGGTGTGGTGATATCTTTCACCTCTTAAATTTCTCCAAGATCCATAATCCATATTTTGAAATCATTCCCCTCCCTCCCTGCCTTTTCTTTCTTTCTGTTTCGTTTCATTTCATTTCTTTTCCCTTTTCTTTTCTATCTTTTCTCTTCTCTTCTCTTCTTTTCTCTTCTCTTCTCTTGTCTTCTCTTTCTGCCATTATCACAATCTCTTGTATGATTTCCTTGATTGGCTCTGTCATAAGTCCTGAGAAGTCATGTACAACATCTAGACGCAGTCTTCTTTAGCAGGAATTTATTATTTCAGGCTTGATAGCTCTCATGGCATTTTGTTTACAACAGTGGCACCTTTAGCAGTGTAAATCTTGCAGACTTTCATGATGATCTGTCTGTTGGGGTTCTCCATTGCACCAACAATACTTTGATAGAGTACTATGTGTAATGAGCCTTAAAGGTCCTTATGATTCCCTGATATAGAGGCTGAATTAGAGACACTGTATTTGGGGGCATAGTAGACCACTTCGACGCCTTTGGTGTTCAGGTCATAGGAATCCGGGTGGCCAGGGACATTGTCCAATATCAGAGGAACTTTAATAGGCAGTCCCTTACTGGCAAGGTACTTACTTACTTCAGGGACAAAACATCAATAAAACCAATTCAGAAAAAGGGTTCTCATTGTCCAGGCCTTCTTGTTGTACAGCCAAAGGACTCGTGGCTGGTGTTTATCCTGTCCCTTCAAGGATTAGAGGTTAGAAGCTTAAAAGATAAGGGCAGTCCTGATTATAAACCTGCCTGTATTTGCGCAAAACAGTCGAGTTAGCCTGTGCCATCCTGCCTTAAATACTGGTGCTCACTTCTCTTCCCTGCTAATAAATGACCTTTGTGGCATTTTTTTTTTTTTACTTTAATAGGGCACCTCATCTGCCTTAAACACGTATTTGGGCAAATATGTTTTCTTCTCAATGATTTTCTTAATGGCATCTGGGAACTCAACTGCTGTCTCTTGGTTGGCAGAAGCTGCTTTCTCCTGTTGTCTTGACATTTTTTAAGCCAAACCTTTGTGTAAAATTATCAAACCATCCTTTTCTAGTGTTAAATTCTCCAGCTTTAGATCCTTTACTTTCCTTTTGCTTTAAAGTTTTCCTTTTATTACAGCAATCTTGGCTCCCACATAAATGCTGCATTTTCAATACAAGATTAAAAGGTATTTAGCAAAAAATGTAAGACTTTTGTCACCTGTTACTATCACTGCAGTGATAACTTCATGAATTTCCTTTTCTTGGAATGGTCCTTCTACTGGATTCATTGATTTTAAGATGGTGGGCAGTTGTAGTTGCACACCTCAGCCTATGGTACATATCAGGCATTTCAACTTTTTCCTGTAATGCTGTGACTTTTCTCTGTTCTTGGGAGCACTTCCAGCATCACTAGAGGAAGTTTGTATGGGTCCCATCGTGTTATTCAGGGTTCACTGTATTGTACTAAACATGATAAAAAATAAGAACTGTGGGAGACCACTCTTAGGGTAATTCTGAATGTATTACAGTTTGTTTTATGCAGTTATGATTTAATACTGCATCTTTATACTTGTCTATGTGTCTCTTGACTGTAAATGGTATCATGTAGAAAGTATTTATATATATAATTGTGATGACTCTTTAAACATTTTTTTAATGTTTATTTATTTATGAGACAGAGCAGGGGAGGGGCAGAGAGAGAGGGACAGAGGATCTGAAGTGGGTCCTGTGCCGACAGCAGCGAGCCCAGCGCAGGGCTGAAACCCATGAACTGAACCGTGAGATCGTGACCTGAGCTGAAGTCAGTCACTTCGGTACCCTCTGAACCACCCAGGCATCCCGTGATAACTTTTTATAACAGATTTATATATTTTTGTTGTAGTAAATGATAAAATAAACAAGTATCTACATATACAGTTATGATCATGACATAACTTTTTCTTTGATGTTTCTAGGCTCCTTGTTTTCAAACTGTTGCAGATCTACAAAAAAAATTTCCAATATGTTTATTGAAAAAAAAGCATGTATAAGTGGACCTATGTAGTTCCAACCTGTGTTGTTCAAGGATCAAATGTACTTTCAAGTGTACCTTTCTTATATACCAGCTGAAGTGCATAAGGTGGTGTTAGTTGCAGAATTTTAAAATCCCTCACACTTTAAAATAATTGAGGTTTGCAGTAAATACGGAAATAAGGTAGATGGGACAAAGGTTTTTAAAATATCTTTTAATCAGTTAGTTCTAGATTTTTTATTTCTTTAGCTGGTTATTTTGCACTCATCTGATATTAGCAGAAAATACAAATAGGCTGAGTAGCATTGTTCCTTGAATGGCAAAACCGGGTAAGAAACATTTGTATATGGTATAGTTAAGAATTAGTTTTAGGGGCGCCTGGGTGGCGCAGTCGGTTAAGCGTCCGACTTCAGCCAGGTCACGATCTCGCGGTCCGTGAGTTCGAGCCCCGCGTCGGGCTCTGGGCTGATGGCTCGGAGCCTGGAGCCTGTTTCCGATTCTGTGTCTCCCTCTCTCTCTGCCCCTCCCCCGTTCATGCTCTGTCTCTCTCTGTCCCAAAAATAAATAAAACGTTGGAAAAAAAAATTAAAAAAAAAAAAAAAGAGTTAGTTTTAGGTGTCGGGCTGCCTGGGTGGCTCAGTTGGTTGAGCATCCAACTCTTGATTTCAGCTCAGGTCATGATTACAGGGTTGTAGAATCAAGGCCTTCATCAGGCTCCACTCTGAGCATGGAGCCTACTTGAGATTCTGCCTCTCTTTTTCTCTCTCTCTCTCTCTCTCTCTCTCTCCCTCTCCCCCCCCCCCCCCACTCTGCCCCTATACCTCGCTTGTGCTCTTTCTCAAAAATAAACATCTAAAAAAATTTTTTTTAAGTTTATTTATTTTGAGAGAGAGCAAGAGAGAGAGAGAGCACACACAAGTATGAGCCAGGGGAGGGACGGAGAAAGAGAGCCAAGCAGGCTCCATGTTGTCAGCACAGAGCCCAATGCAGGGCTCCATCTCACAAACCATGAGATCATGACCTGAGCCAAAGTTGGACTCTTAACTGATTGAGCCACCCAGGCGCCCCTCAGAATAAATAAACATTTAAAAAAATTGTTTAAATGGTTGACTACTGACTGATTTTCGTTACTTATGCTTTCTAAATTGAATGGCAATTCAGATGTGAGATTTCATTTGTTAGGAAAATTTTTGTTTAATCAAGTGAAAGTTTTGTTTAATTTCAATCCTTATTTTCTGATTTGCTGCAAAATAGTATTTTGTTCTTTGTATCCTCCTTGACTCTTCTTAAAAGAGAGTGTTTTAGAGAACTGAAATTATCACAAATGAAAAGAAAATATGTAATCTCACCTTATATAGAAAACACTACAGTGAGCATTTGAAGTTAATTTAATTTAGACATTCACATCCTGTTGATTGATAATTGGCTTTCTTGGGCAAAATGGAATTGAAATAATAGCCTATAGATAGATTTATCACATGGTTAAAAACATTAACTTCACAAATAGACAGGTCTCAGCATTTCTGTTACCAGCTCTGAATTTGGATCATTTAACTTCTCTAAATCTGTTTATTCATCAGTAAAAGGGAGTCAATTTTTAAAAATTTTTTAAAATGTTTATTTTTGAGAGAGAGACAGAGCACAAGCTGGGGAGGGGCAGAGAGAGAGAGGGGGAGGCAGAATCTGAAGCAGGCTCCAGGCTCTGAGCTGTTTTGTACAGAGCCTGATGCAGGGCTTGAACCCACAAATTGTGAGAACGTGACATGAGCTGAAGTCAGATGCTTAACCGACTGAGCCACCCAGGTGCCCCAAAAGGGAGTCAGTATTGTTGCCTACTTCACAGTGGGTATTGTAAAAATGAAATGGCTAATTCATGTGTTTGCCATGGTCACTGACACATAATTTTCAATCAATGTTAACTTTTATTACAAAATATAGACTCGGTTAAGTGTAAAGGATATAGACCTTGAACCTCAGGTCTAGGTTTAAAATTGTTTAAGTTTAAAATTTCATTACTGGGGGGCCTTCTGGGTGGTTCGTTGGTTAAACGTTCGACTCTTGATTTCGGTTCGAGTCACGATTTCATGGTTTGTGAGATCAAGCCCTGTGTTGGGCTCTATGCTGAGACAGTGTAGAGCCTGCTTGGTTTTCTTTCTATTCCTTTCCCTCTCCCTTTTTCTGTCCCTTCCCTGTTCTCTCTCTCTCTCTCTCTCTTTCTCTCTCTCTCTCACACACACACACACACACACACACACACACACACACACACACACACACGTGCGCTCTCTAAAAATCAGTAAAAAAAATTTTTATTACATGCAAACTTTTTATTTCCTTCTGCTTTTGGAAAAGCATGGACAGGAGGAAGACAGAGTGTAGGGATCTAGGGTCTCTTTCATCCCAGTGTTATGCTTTTTCATTTAGACTAATCTAGTGAATTATTTTTAAATGATTTTTATGTCACAGACTCCATTATGAATATAAAAATTTTGAGTCCTTTTTTTAAAGAAAAAATATATATGCAAAATTTTATGCACAATTTGGGTGGGTTTTGTGCTCTTTCCTTTTAAAGCTTACCTGTGGAGCACCTGTTCAAAAAGAATTGATTTCAGCACAAAATTATTAGAGTGAAAATGGGGTTGGTTTCTAGAGTGTTGCATTCCAAAGTAACAGTAATTAAGACCACGAAAGTAGCTGTACTTTGTAGGGTCTATTTTATTCTAATGTTATGACATCAGCAGGAATCTCACGTATTACTCTGTTCTCTTAATAGTAATGAAGTTACCCACCATGTCCCAGAAATGCTCAAGATCTTATCAGAGGCCAGATATCACTTGTGTGAGCACAATATTGTATGAACAAAACAATTTTAGTGCAGTTTTGTACTAGTGTAGTAGAGGTACCAACAAGTAACATTTATTGATTACTTAGAATGTGCCTCCATATTCCCTGTTAAGCCCTTTATATTCATTTCATCCATTTAAAAGTAGATTCCACTGTTACTCCCATTTTGTAAATAGAAAATCTCAGACTTAGGTTTCGATTTTCTTGAAACTATACAACTTTGAGTCAGAGATTCTGGATTTAAGCCCAAGTCTGTCTCTAAAGCTACATGCTCTTAGTTACCATGCCAAGTTACTGAAGACAAAACATTTGGTATTTTACTTAACTTGTGCTGTCTTATCATGGTTAAATGTGAAATTTCCATTAGCTCTTTTGAAATAATGACCTACCTTGTCTTCTCTGCCTCTTCAAACCATAGTTAATATCGCTGATACTGATATATAATATGAAATAAACTTTATATATGATTATATAAATATGTTTTCTGAGAATTTAATATGAAAATTTTGGGGAGGACTTTTTTGTTAAAAGGTGTGATATAACTTGGCAGTATATTATTTGAAGACATTAAACCAAAACCAGCTGGCTTGAGATTTGGTTTTCCAATAGATTTTAATCTGGAACAGCTCAGATGGCAAGTAGCAGAAAGCTTTTATTGTTTATTTATTTATTTATACTGATGAGGAAATAGATTACATAGGTGGGTTTATTGTGAATAAATATAATTACTTACATAAATACTTGATTGTAAACTGAGGCAGATTACAGTTTAAAACTACTTAGCTTAAATCAATTAATAGTGGTTTTCTAACTAACTGTATTTGTACTCTCATTTTCTTTGGCTTAAAGTGGCTATATACAAGCTTTGTTATTTAAACATTTTGTTTACTAATCTTTTCATGTATACAAGACCCACTGCTTTTGGTTCTGGATACCAATAGAAGTCTTTATGCAGCCCGATGATGTTTTACTTCCTGGACTTTTTGTGATTTTGGCTCAGGTACAGCCGTCTACCTGGGTGTCTTGTGGCATTTACACATTTCTTCAGCCTTAGCTGGCTTTTCCTTCAAACATCTCAAATGAACTTGATATTCATGTGATGATTGTATTGCTCAAGTTTGTTAATTTACACTTTATAGCGTTTTCCACTATTTGGCATATAGGGAGTTATTTATACTTAATATACTTTTTAACATTGTGATTAGCTCACTTTTTTGCATTTTTGATAATTTTTAGGCTTTTGGCAGGGAATGTATAACCCATGTTGTAAAACTGTTTTCACAGTAGAGTCAGATTCACATGCTCTTATATCATGTTGATATAATGGCCTATATTTTCAGTGACTGCTTGTATGTTGAAAATGAGGCAACATTTTTAAAATTTGAATTGGACTAACTTTGCATTTGTAATAATTTGAATAGATTATAGAGAAACCACTCTTGGGCACTCTTGGAGGTAAGAGTTCAGATAGTTAAGTGCTGGTATATGGAGTTTATGTCTCAGAGAAATTTGGCCATTTGAATGTCTTTGGTGAAGTGGCTGTTCATGTCTTCTGCCTATTCACTGGATTATTTGTGTGTGTGTGTGTGTGTGTGTGTGTGTGTTGAGTTCGATAAGTACTTTATAGTTTTTGGATACTAACCCTTTATCTGATATGTCATTTGCAAATATCTTCTCCCATTCTGTCGGTTGCCTTTTAGTTTCGTTGATTGTATCCTTCGCTGTGTAGAAGCTTTTTATTTTGATGAGGTCCCAATAGTTAATTTTTGCTTTTGTTTCCCTTGCCTCCGGAGACATGTTAAGTAAGAAGTTGGTGCAGCTGAGGTCAAAGAGGTTTTTGCCTGCTTTATCCTCAAGGATTTTGATGGCTGCCTGTCTTACATTTAAGTCTTTCATCCATTTTGAGTTTATTTTTGTGTATGGTGTAAAAAAGTGGTCCAGGTTCATTCTTCTGCATGTCGCTGTCCAGTTTTCCCAGCAGCATTTGTTGAAGAGACTGTCTTTATTCCGTTGGATATTCTTTCCTGCTTTGTCAAAGATTAGTTGACCCCATAGCTGTGGGTCCATTTCTAGGCTTTCTATTCTTTTCCTTTGATCTGTGTGTTTTTGTTGTGCCACTACCATACTGTCTTGATCATTACAGTTTTGTGATACAGCTTGAAGTTCAGAATTGTGATGCCTCCCACTTTGCCTTTCTTTTTCAACATTACGTTGACTTTTCTAGTCCCTTAAAAATTTTAGAATTGTTTGTTCTAGCTCTGTGAAAAATGCTGTTATTATTTTGATATAGATTGCAAAAACAGCATTTTTAAAAGTTTATTTTGAGAGAGAGAGAGAGAGAGAGAGAGAGAACGAACATGTGCAGTGTCGTAGACTCTAAGTCTAAAGTTCTCTTTTGGCCAGCAAAAGAGTAGATGCAGGATTAAAGCAATAGATGGCTAATGTCTGGGAAAAGACACGAGCCCCGAATAAGGGTCCTTGCCCTGTATTTATTCAGATCAGAAAGCTTACAAATGTGATGGGCGTGTACAAAGAGACAAAGAAACTGGGAATATCAACTTGGGGACGTGAGAGAAAAGGGATTTTTTTTGAAGATATATGGTGTTGGGGTTTGGGTCCATATAAAACAAAATCCTGGCGCCGGGCAGATGGGCAGATGATTGTTAACAGCAGACAGGAGGCGCCGTGTCTGTTTAACGTAGCTATCCTAGGGGATGACACAGATAGGGGGAATAACCTCAGGATTAATAAGGCACCTTTTCTTTTGTTAACCATGTCTGCTCTGGGCAGTGTTGCTTGCAGTGTAGTTAGTGGTCCATAGTCCAGTTCACCAATTTACCTAACTTGGCCTTATCCTCCTGTGAGAGCAGCTTTTCTGCTATAGTACTTGGGGGTCCTTCCACCCTGAATTGGGGTGCTTCCATCCTGAATATCTAATCTCGTTTATTTCATATACCTATGTATTGGGCACCTTTGCGCCTGTTCCTGTTTAGGGTCTTTGCCCCTCCCTGTCTGTTCTGGGGGATCTGCACCCCCTTTCTATTTCGGGGTGCCTTTGTACCTCCCTATTCCTGGCTCCTTGCACCTTCCTATTCTTGGGGTGGCTTTGCACCCCCCGATTCTTGGGGTGGCAATCTGGTTTACCCAAACTTGGGTGTGAGCATTTTATGGCTTTGTATTTTTTTACGCCTTGTTAACCATTGATGTAAACCTGGGGGATTCCTAAGCTTATCCCCCACAGTGCACACAAGCAGGGGAGGGGCAGAGAAAGAGGGAACGAGAATCCCAAGCAGGCTGTGTGCTATCAGTGCAGAGCTTCTGACATAGGGCTCAGTCTCACAGACTGTGAGATTATGATTTGAACTGATACCAAGAGTCAGATGCCTAAGTGACTGAGCCACCCAGGAGCTCCCAAAATAGCATTTTTATATTGTGAACTTTTTTGTTGTGGGACTTACTTGTTTTTTGTTGGTTAAGTTTTCTAAGTTTTATAGTCAGTAATACCAGCCTTGGTGTAATATATTACTGGTAGAATTACTGTGAAAGTGGAACGATTTGATTTAAATCTAATATAGAAAACATTAGTCATAAACTACTAAAATCTGCTTTTGTTTGTGCTTTGGAGAAATGACTGATTCTAGAACAGGGAAAATACAACATGAGCAGAGATTAAGTGCTTAAGCAAACAGATTCTGAAAGGCTAAAGCTGGAATAATTTTAGCAACAAAATGATAGTGTTTAATTTTAACCCAAAGAGTAGAAAAATATACATGAGTCCATACGGATATAAACAAATGGAGCTGAAAGGACAGATCTTTCTTACAGAATTTGAAATCATAAATGTGGATTCTCCTCTTTCTAAGCAGTAGTGCTTAATTGTCCTCTCTTTGAATGGGGAGTAGACTTAGTGACTCACCTTTTTTTCTTTAATTTTTAAAAAAAAATTTATTAATTTTTGAGAAACAGAGAGTGAGTGGGGGAGGGGCAGAGAGAGAGAGAGAGAGAGAGAGAGGGAGACACAGAATTGGAAGCAGGCTCCAGACTCTGAGCTGTCAGCACAGAGCCCGTTGCGTGCCTCGGACTCCTGAACTGTGAGGTCATAACCTGAGCTGAAGTTGGACGCTTAACCGACTGAGCCACCCAGGCGCCCCCGACTTAATGACCCATCTTAAAAGCTGAGTACATGTGTGCTGGGCAGAAAAGAGGACTATATTGAGCATTTTATACACAGTATAAATAAAAGCATTGACATAGCAAGACATGTTCTTCAGTTTATTTTATGAAGACAGAGATATGCTTGGTTACATTATTTGGACTTCATCCTGTAGTCGGTGGTTCAAATATTGGAAGATATAATCATCACCTAGGAAGCTTTCCTGTAAACACAGTTTTACAATATGACATGGAGGTGGATCTTGAAATAAGATACTGAGAAGCAATCTAGGTTAGAGAAAGAGGTCAGATGCCATTAAAAAAACAAAGAGAGACTTGAGAAAGTTCATTGGAAATTCATAGGTTGGTCATGACTTTGAAGTACCTTTGGAGGAATACATTAGGAGAGGCCATGTTGCAGTGGATTGAGAAGTGAATAGGAATGGGGTGTAAAATGAACAAGTCAGGAGATGATAGATGTTGGAGAGGATGTGGAGAAATGGGAACCCTCTTGCACTGTTGGTGGGAATGAAAACTGGTGCAGCCACTCTGGAAAACAGTGTGGAGGTTCCTCAAAAAATTAAAAATAGATCTACCCTATGACCCAACAATGGCACTGCTAGGAATTTACCCAAGGAATAAGGAGTGCTGAGGCACAGGGGCACTTTTACCCCAGTGTTTATAGGAGCACTTTCATCAATAGCCAAATTATGGAAAGAGCCTAAATGCCCATCAACTGATGAATGGATAAAGAAGTTGTGGTTTATATATACAATGGAATACTACTTGTCAATGAGAAAGAATGAAATATGGGCTTTTGTAGCAACGTGGATGGAACTAGGGAGTATTATGTGAAGTGAAATAAGGTGGAGAAAGACAGATACCATATGTTTTCATTCATATGTGGATCCTGAGAAACTTAACAGAAGACCATGGGGGAGGGGAAGAGGGGAAAAAAATAAAAGTTACAGAGAGGGAAGGAGGCAAACCATAAGAGACTCTTAAATACTGAGAACATACTGAGACTCTTAAAACTGAGGGTTGAGGCGGGGTGGGGGAGAGAGGAAAGTGGGTGATGGGCATTGAGGAGGGCACCTGTTGGGATGAGCACTGGGTGTTGTATGGAAACCAATGTGACAATAAATTATATATATATATATATATATATATATATATATATATATAGGAATGGGATGTATAGGAATGGGACAATATGTATATATTGGAAACCAATTTGACAATAAATTATATATATATATATATATATATATATATATATATAGGAATGGGATATATAGGAATGGGACAATAAATTATATATATATATATATATATATATATATATATATATATATATATATATATATAGCAATGGGATGTGTAGAGGAAATCAAGACTTATTGGTGAGAAGGAGGGAGATCAAGGAGGTGGAAGTTAAGCAGGGAAGACAGGGCTAAAGGAAGGCTATTTGAAGATGAAAACTGTGTTTATACACTGGGAAGATCCTAGTGGAAGAAGTGAAGACACTTAGGAAACAAGATGAGTAACTACTGAAGTAGAATGCTCCAGAGGAATAGAGTGATGCACTAAATATTTTTATGCAAGTGTCGATTTCGACATGAGTGATACTGCCTCCTCATAGATAAGCAGTAAGAAAGGTTGGTGGCATATATAAACTTGGAACGTCATTGTATTGAGCAGGAAGTTCAGGTTTATTTCTGTGGCTTCTGGTTTTGTCTTTGATGAGGGAAACAGAGTTTTATGCTGGTACTGAGTAAGTTGAAATGTTAAGGACCTTGAAATATGTGTTTAGGCATTGGAATGGTCACTGTGATAAAAAGAGAATGGAGTAAATTTGCGACAGTTGAAAATCTTACCAAACAAATCAAATAAAGTAATATGTTAAAAAGATAGCGTATCATGATCAAGTGGATGGAGCTTTTCAAGGAATTCATGGTTGGTTTGACATTAAATAATTTACCATACTATAAACTGAAATAGAAAAATCATAAGATTATCTTAATTGATGTTAAAATACAACGTGAAAAAATTCAACACTCAATCACTCAGGATGAAAACAAGGCATCTATGAAAAATTATAACAGTTAACACCATACTTAATGCTCAAAGACTGTATCCTTCTACCTAAGGTGAAGAACAGGATAAAGATGTTCATTCTCAACACTTCCATAAAACATTGTAGTGGAAATCCTGGCCAGTATAAACAGGCAAGAAAAAGAAAGAAAAGGCATCCAGATTAGGAAGGAAGAAGTAAAACTATTTGCAGATCTCTTGTTCATCTATATAGAAAATATAATAGGAGAAATATACCTTGTTAATAGTTTGGAAGATTTGATGTTACTGTGATTTGAATTCTCTCAAAATGGATCTGTAGATGCAATGCAATTCCAGTAAAAGTCCCAGCAGGTTGTTTTTACGGAATTGAACAGATGATTCTGAAAGGTACAGAGAAATATAAAAGCCTAGAATGACAAAAACAACTTTGAAAAAGGGCAATAAGTTTGGATAGCTAACATCACTTAATTTGAAGACTTAATCGAAAACCACCATAATCATAAGTGTGATACTGACATAAAGGAAGACAGGTAGAACAGTAGGACAGAACAGTGTCCAGAAATAAACCCACCCATATATAGATTACTGATTTTTCAAAAAGATAAAATGGCAATGTAGTGCTGAAAGGATAGTCTTTTAAAGAAATGCTGTGTAAATAAGAAAAAACTTTAATCCATACCTCATACTATATTTTAAAAAATTAATTCAAAAGGGAACATAAGCTTAAATGCAAAACTGAAAGTATAAAACCTTCAGAGAAAAAAAAACTCTTGCGTTTTTGGCTTTGTCAAAGATTTCTCAGATAAAACAGTAATTCCAAGGTCCATAAAAGATCTCATAAATTAGAGTTCATAAAAAGGCAAAACTTCTGCTCTTTAAAAGACACCCTACAAAGAATGAAAAGACAAGCCAGAGACGGAGAAAATCCTGCCAGACATTTATCTGATAAGTGAGTGGTATGTCCAAACTCATAAAACCTAACAGTAAGAGGAAAAGACAGTTAAAACCTTGAAAAAAGATGTGAACAGTCCATGACAGAAGGTAGACGTATGGATGGCAAAAAGCGGATGAAAAAGTGCTCAACAACATTAGCTATTGGAAAATGCAAATTCAAACTACATGAGATAGCATTATATACCTATAAGATTGACTAAAATTTAAAGGGTTGACTATACCAAGTGTTGGTGAGATGTGTGGAAGAACTGGAATGCTCATACAGTGCCACTGTGACTATAAAACGGAATAACCTCTCTGGAAAACAGTTTGGCAATTTGTTAAAAAGTTAAAACATATACCTTTTAGGTGACCTATCTGTTCTACTTTTAGATAGTTACCCAAGAGAAAAGGAACTTTACGTTCATGTGAAGATTTATACATGAATGTTAATAGCAGCTTTATTTGTCATAGTAAAAAACTAGATTTAACTTAAAAGTCCATCAGTAGTTGAATGAATAAACAAACTGTGGTCTATCTATACAGTGGAATACTACTCAGTGAAGAGTAATGAATTCGATACATGCAACAACACAAATGAATCTCAGAATAATTGGGCGGAGTAAAAGAAAGCAGAAAAAAAGGATATTCTATATGATCCCATTTATGTAAAATTGTAAAATATGAAAACTGTAGTGACAGTAAACAGTGAGTGAAATGAAGACGGAGAGATTACCCAGGTGCACAAGGAGACTTTTGGAAAATACTCATTATTTTGTTGATGTAGATTCGTGGGTATATCATATGTCAAACCTTATCAAAATGTGTATTTAAAGTATTTGCTGTTTGTTGTATGTTAATTATAACTCAAACTGTTTAATAATTGAAAAGAAAACAAAATTATTTTGCCATGATGTTTGTGGTACAGTTGAAAAGTGAAAGGACCAAAAATGAGGTTGGAGTTACAGTGTCATCATTGAGTATTGGAAAAAGGGTTCACGTACATTATTATGAGAGCCTTTAGTGGTTGCCAGTGGTATTTTTAAAAATATTTTTATTTCTTAATGTTTAAATGTCTTTGTTCATGTGAATATAAAAGTACTGAGAAAAATGACATTTTCCTCTTTTTTCTCTTCTCCCCTCCCCCCCCCCTTTTTTTTAAAGGAGTGACAGTTCATTCAGATTCTTTGTATTCTTCTTCGTCTATATTTGTCAGTTTGCTGTTCATGTACTCCAAGCTGCAGGATTTCATAATTGGGGCAACTGGTAAGCCGTTTACTTTAATTACTCTAGTTTTAATCTGTTTGTGTAGTACCTCTATATAATTTTTGGCTTCCTAAAAATAATTAACATAGAAAAGCCAGATTATCAAAAGTAAAAATAGTAAAAAATGCAATTTAAAAAATGTCTAAGGCATAACCTTTGGGCAAACCATTCTATATGAAAATTAGGTTGCCATCTTTTTTTTTTTTTCAAGAAACAAACTTTTTTTTTTAAAGTTGTTTATTTATTTAGAGAGTGAGCAGGGGAGGGGGGAGAGAGAGGTGGGGGGAGGGAGGGAGGGGGGGAGGGAGAACTCCAAGTAGGCTCTACACTGTCAGCTTGGAGTCCATTGTGGGGGTCAAACCCACAAACTGTTGGAACATGACCTGAGCCGAAACCAAGAGCTGGATGCTTAACTGACTGAGCCACCCAGGCGCCCCTAGGTTGCCATTTTTAAAAACAGCATATTGTATCTAGTTTAAATGAAATGTATATATAACAGGTACTAAAAGGAAGAGTAAAAAGACTGAGGAGTGGTCAGAGCTGGGCCAAGGATTGTGGAGGGGAGAGGAAAGAACTTGTAGGATTTAAAGGAAAAGAGTACCTGTTATGTGTAAAGCACTATTTTAGATATATAAACATATATTTCCATACAAACACATGCATGTGAACACTTGTCTTTGAAAAATGGTATCACTGCAATGCTCACTCTGGGAGACCCTCAGAAACTGAAACTATTTGGACTCAAGCTAGGAGATAATAGCAAATTTGTATCTGTGTTCATACACTTTGGAACAATCATTCCTTGAATGAAAAAGTGGGTAGAAGAGTACACATCTCTAAAATTATCCCTCCCTCTCTTGTATTTTAATTGAGTTACATACAGTTGAGTTCTTATAAACAACACCATATACAAGACAGTTTTGCTGCACTGTACATAAACTAAAATAAGCATGTAGCTGGAGTGAATTGAGGACTTAAGTTTAGTGTGCTACCACCAAATCAGAATAGAGACTGGCAATCAGACAATTATCGGTAGCTTTGTGGATCTCCTAATGGGCCTGTATACAGGTAGAGAATTTTTATAGATACCTTAAATCAGTTCTTGAAAAACGTAGCATTCGTTATCATTTCTAATAGTGTGTTTAGTCTTTGGCATATGAGGGAAAGAAAATGTTCTTAAATGTTTCATTAAAAAATACACTGTTTATGTTAACAGCACAAGTTTTTTTTTTTTTTATTCTTACGAAATTGAAGTAACTTGTTTAGGTTTTTTTAGCACAGATTCAGAAGAAAGTATTAAAATTGAGCATAACAGAATGTGTAGTGGCTAAATAGCACAGGAGACTGATAGGAAGGGGCCATACCATATGACCTGTTTGAAGATCAACCTCATGTGATCCAGCAACTTTTTAAAAAATTAAACTGTTTATTTTGAGATAATTGCAGATTCACACAATTAGAAGAAATAAAACTCTATACCAAATTTTCCCAAGGGTAACATCTTGCAAAGCCATGGTATAATTTCGAAACAAGAATCTTGACAGTCATAAGTGGAGATAACATTTCCATCACCAGAGAATCCTTCATGTTGCCCTTTTGTAGCACATTAATTTCCCTCCTGCCCTCATCCACTTATTAACCCCAGCTATCACTAATGTGTTGTTCGTTTCTGTTATTTTGCCATTTTAAGAATGTTATTTAAATGGGGTCACTTGGGTGGCTCAGTGGTTAGATTCCTGTCTCTTGATCTCAGCTCAGGTCTTGATCTCGGGGTTGTGAGTTCAAGCCCTGCATTGGGCTCCATGCTAGGAATGAAGCCCACTTAAAAAAAAAAAAAAAAAAAAGTTGTATAAATGGCATCATGGGACAAGTAACTTTTGTCTTTTTGTGCTCAGCATAGTTCTCTGGAGATTCATCTGGGTTATTGTGTGTATCAGTAGCAGTAGTTCTTTCTTTTTTATTCCTCAGTAAAACTCTGGATATACCTCAATTTGTTTATCTGTTCACCAGTGAAGGACTAGACTTTTCTCATTTTAGGCTATTGTAAATAAAGCCTCTACAAACATTTGTGAACAGGTTTTATGTGAACATCTGTTTTCCTTTCTCTGTGATAAATATCTAAGAGTATAATTGTTGGTTCATATGGAAGTTCATGTTTAGTGATCTTTTTAAGAAACTAACAGACTGTTTTTCAGGATGACTGTACCATTTTACATTGCCACCAACAATGTATGAGTTACTCAGCTTCCACATTCTGGCCAGCATTTAGTGTTGTCACTTTTTAAAATTTTAGCTGTTTTGATAGATGGATAGTGATATCTCACTGAGGTTATAAGTTGTATTTCTCTGGTGACTCATGATGTTGGACATCTTTTCATGTGATCTTCCCCCCTCTTTATAGCCTCTTGGTGAAGCATCCTTTCATGTGTTTTGCCCATTTTCTAATTGAATTTTTTTTTTCCAACTGTTGAACTTTGAAAGTTCTTCATATATTCTGCGTGCTAATCATTGGTTGGATATATAGTTTACAAATATTTTTTTCCATAACTAAGCAGAATTTAAAATGAACTTAAATAATGAACACCTATACTTAAAAAGTAAAATCTGGTGGTACACACTTTAGGCTCTGGCATTTTCTATTAGGTTTGAATTTAGACTATGCCATTTTTTAGCTATATGACTGAGAAAGTTACTGAATATCTCTGATTCAGTTGCTTATGTGTATAATAGGGATTTAAAACAACATCTATCTATGGGGCGCCTGGGTGGCTCAGTCGGTTAAGTATCCGACTCAGGTCATGATCTTATGTTTTGTGAGTTCGAGCCCTGCGTCGGGCTCTGTGCTGACAACTCAGAGACTGAAGCCTGTTTCAGGTTCTCTGTCTCCCTCTCTGTCTGCTCCTCCTCCACTAATGCTTTGTCTCTCAAAAATAAATAAATGTTTAAAAAAAAAACTTTTTTTAAACAGCATCTAAGGGGATTGTTGTGAGAATTAAAAGAGTTAACATGAAGAATTTGAACATTGTGTGGCTTATAAGTGCTGAATATGTGTTGGTCCTTATTTTTTAAAAACCCGGCATTAACTTATTTGTCTAATTATACTCTTTTTTAAAAAAATTACTTGTTAGTGGTTGGATTTCATCCCTTACTGGTCTCAACCAAAGTATTCCTGTTGGAATTATGATGATCATCATAGCAGCACTTTTCACAGCGTCAGCGGTCATCTCACTAGTTATGTTTAAAAAGGTAAGTGACATTTTACATCTGTAAATTTTTATAGTTAATCTTATGTGCAGTTCTCATTTTCCCATTTTGCTTATTATTTTTTTTAATGTTTATTTGATTTAGAGAGCGAGGTGAGAAAGAGAGAGAGTGTGAATCAGGGAGGGGCAGAGAGGGAGACAGAATCCGAAGCAGGCTCCAGGCTCTGAGCTGTCAGCACAAAGCCCCATGAGGGGCTCGAACTCACAAATCGTGAGATTGTGACCTGAGCCGAAGTTGGATGCTTAACGACTGAGACACCTAGGTGCCCCTCCCATTTTGCTCCTAATTCAGTGTAACCTCAAGCCATTTTGTTCTTCTTGTTACAATTGTGCTCTCTGAGCATTACAATTAGAAGTTATGGATAGATAATATTGCCTCACGTTTTTAACTTACTCTTAAAAGGGAATATTTTAAAATCCTGTTATTACTTAGGGCTTCTTTCATGAAGAGTCAGCCTCATTTTGAAAATTTGGAATTGGGGTGCCTGGGTGGCTCAGTTGGTTAAGCATCTGACTTCAGCTCAGGTCATGATCTTGTGGTTCATGGTTCGAGCCCTGTGTCAGGCTCTGTGCTTACAGCTCAGAGCCTGGAGTCTGCTTGGGATTCTGTGTCTCCCTCTCTCTCTGCCCCTCTCTTGCTTGTGCTCTGTCTCTCTTAATCTCTCAAAATTGAATAAATGTTAAATTTTTTTTTTAATTTGGAATTAAAAAAATACATATTCTGATTTCTTTTTTTGAATATAAAGCATATTTGCCTAATTGATGAATAGAAGTAAAAAAGTGTGGAACGTGCATTTTGTTTGTATTTGAAATTGAAAGACATGAAATTATGAGTATAAAGTAAGCTGATGATGGGTTTGGGCTGGGTTATAACATGAATTTTATTTTAGTGATTGCCCAATTATCTTAGCTATATTTCTTTCTGTAAAATTCCCATGGCTATTTTCATAGCCTTAAAAAAATTATTACATAGAGAAATCAAAGTTATGATTTGTGTAAATAAGGTTTTATTGTGTCTTATATATTTTTAATATCCTATGTGTGTCCAAACATGTAGATTGTACATCATATAGAGACCCTGGGAATAACACTTATGTTTTAAGATGATAAAGAACTTTTTGGGGAGTCTCATTTTAAAGAAGATAATTCCTTAGAACTGTTTTTTCTTAATTTTTTACTGTCTGGTAACTTAAGAAAATGTACAAGGAAAATAGAAATAACTAACTTAAGAAATAACTAATTTAAGAACACTTTTGCACTCTTGGGGCGTCTGAGCGTCCAGCTTCAGCTCAGGTCATGATCTTGCGTTTGTGGGTTGGAGCCCCACGTCGGGTTCTGTGCCGACAGCTCAGAGCCCAGAGCCTGCTTTGGATTCTCCGTCTCCCTTTGTCTCTACCTCTCCCCTACTTGCACTCTGTCTCTCTCTCTCTTTCTCAAAAATAAAATTTAAAAAGTTAAAAAAAAACAAAACAAAACCACTTTGCACTCTTGAAATATTTTGCACATTTGCCTTTTATCCTTTTCAAAACCCTGAAGACTAGGCTGTGTTCTTTCTGTCCATATTTTGCTACTCATTTTCTCTCTTAAAAGCTGTTACTTGTTTTCTCAACTGGTCACACATACTATTGAATATTGAAACTCAGCTTTCCAAAGTTAATAAATCACGTATCCTTTTTGCAGTTATCTTTTTCCTTGAACTCTGCAGCTTTCTACGCTGCAGGTGGCCCCTCTTCCTCAGTCTGTGTAATTGTGTTCTGATTCTCCTGCCTTTGACCTATTCTTTCTCCTTCATTCCTTTGTCCAGCTCCTAAGTACATGTGTACTTAAATGCAGTCAGCTCTCTGCTCTTTGTGCTCTATAATCTTTGTGCTTGTAAATTTCAATCTCTCCAATTTTGGGGGTCCTTTCTCTTGTCTATTCTGGGTGACCTAGAATCTTGGAGTTGGAAGACATAATGCTTTGCATAAAAATTTAGTTGCTTCCTCAGGTGACTGTTTAGAACTCCCATTGATTGGTATCATCATGTCACAGTAATGTTTCTTCTCAGAACTAGCTCTTCTTCCAGAAGCTCTGATTCATAATCAAGAAAAATTTATTAAGACCACATATTATATGATTTCATTTACCATGAAGTGTCCAAAATAGGCAAATCTATAGAGATAGAAAGTAGATTTGTGGTTGCCTGAGGTTGGGGGTAGGGTGGAGAGGGATTGCTGATGGTTATGAAAGTTCTTTTTGGGGTGATGAAAATTTCTAAAATTAGATTGATGATCTATTCACAACACTATAAATACTAAAAACCATTAAGTTCTATCCTTTAAAAGGGTAAATTGTATATTATGCAAATTTTATCTCAGTAAAGCTGTTTTTAAAAAATGAATATCTATTAAGTATCTACTGTAAATTAGGTGGTACTAAGTATTTTCTCCTATGATTCCATTAAAATTTATGTCAACGCTTTGACTGCTTTTGTCAGTGCTTTCATTACTTTTTTAGTCGCTATCCTAGATAACTTTCTAAGTATCTTTTCCATCCTTTTCTTCCTTTTCATTCCCAGTCTCAGCTAGCCCAGAAATGTTTTGCAGGTCACCACACCCTCACTTCCCCCATCTTCCTTCAGTTACTATGTGAATCTAAAAAAACCCGCCCAGACAACTCTGAAGATTTTTAAAGTGGACTTGGATTGGGGAATGGGATTTTGATGGTTGTGGGAACTAGGGCTAGTAGTGACCTTATACTGCTCCTGGATCCACACTTGCTTCTCTAGTGGAAGACGCATGTCTTAAGGATTGTGTCATCCTTAATTTTCTTGGGAATTTACTGTAGGTGTTACTCACTATGGCATCTGGGTACAGGCCACTCTATATATCTTATAATGCACATACTCTGGGTACCCAGCTTGTTAGAGTTCCTCCAGGGTGAATGTGGCTTCTAGCCTTGGAATTAGAGGAGCAAGAGCTTTGGAACCATACAATTCAGGTTGAAATTCTGGTGCCTTGACTTCAAGGTGTGTGAGCTGAGGCAGGCTTCTCTAACCACTCAGTCTCAGTGTCATCACCTGTACTCTAAGCTCCTCAGGGGCAGAGGCCTAGTCTGTGTGCTTTCAGGTTTTTTTGATCACATCTGGAACAGTGACTGGCAGTGATATATGGTGGGCACTCAGAGTATTTGTTGAATGAAGGAAGGAATGGGAATAATAACTACTTCCATAGGGTTGGAGTTTGGATTAAGTAAAACAGTGAACATAAGCTGCCCAGCACAGGGCTTCTTCAGCTAAAATTAACGACTTTTTCTGGTCTTCTTGACCCCTTTATCAGTTTATATGCAGGGTGGTCTGGTTTAGTGTCTACTTTTGTTTAGTAGGTGCCTGTATCAATCTAAAAGGATTTGGCTTATGTGGTTGTGGGAGCTTGCTGAATTAGTCCGAAATCCATAGAGTGGGCAGGCAGGAAGGGTTGGAAAATCTGAAGCAGAAGATGAAGCTCCAGTCCCAGGTGAGATTTCCTCAGAGAAACCTCAGTTCTTTTCTTAAGGCCTTTCAACTGATTTGATCAGGCCTACCAAGTCAAATACTATTCTCCTTTTCTTAAAGACAACTGATTAATAATCACATGCCCAAAATACCTTCACAGCAACATCTAGATTAGGGTTTTATTAATAACTGAAGACTATAGCCTAGCCACAGAAACCTGACCATCACAACATCTCTTTGGTCATTTCCTTTATCATTGCGATGCTTTATAAAACTAGAAATGTAGTAAGTTTAAAATACAGTAAATACAGTAATGGATTTTGGGGTATGTTGCAGGTTCTATTCATTTTTTAAACAACCATTTATGATCATGTGTTATGTGCCAAGTGCTGCACTGTGTATGAGCTCAAGGAGCTCACATTTTGGTGTGAAGGATAAACAAGTGAGTGGGTACCACAATTCGGTGATTTAGTGGCTGTTTTGGGGGCAAGTACAGGGATCACAGAGGAGAGATACCTAATTAAGTTTTGGAGATATTTTAAAGTAGTGGGGTCTTGTAAAGTGTTTCCTTGGCTGAGATATTATGATTAGCAAGAGTTATCTAAGTAAAAGAATAGGGAGAAGGAAGAGCATAAATAGGTATCAGGTAACAGGGATACCATTTTCATATCTAGTTGCAGGAAATAACGTGACATAGGGAATTAAAAGTAGCTCAGAATGGATGGAAAATCAACTTGGTGCATGAGTTGGACAGGGAGAAATGTGCGGTGTTGTTGGTGGAGGACAGGAAAAGATGAGACTACATACATAAGTTTAGTTAGATTTTGCAGGGTCTTGTAAAGTAGGAAAACTTGTTAGGTTTGGATCTTTCCCACAGAGTGGTGGTGAGCCATAGAAGTGGTTTAAAGAGGAAAGTAAAAGAATTGATGAATTATCAATTTGAGCTTTAGTAAGATTTGTAATTTGTGTGGTGGGAATATGGTACTTGGAGAAATGAAGACAGGGAGGCAGGATAGGAAGCAGGTTAGTAATGGTGGCCAGAACTAAGGAAGCGGCAGCGTGAAGTAACTGTACTCAAGGGAATATGCACGTAGTGATTGATTGGACCTGGCCCCAGAAGCAGAGGATGAGGGAAGGCTCAAGAATGACACCCAGGTTTTTAGATGGTGGGTCATTCAGAAAGAGAGTACAGGAAGAAGAACAGATATATGGGCATTGGGGTGCCTGGCTGTCTCAGTTCATAGAGCGTGTGACTCTTAATCTCAAGGTTGTGAGTTCAAGCCCCACATTGGGTATGGGGCCTACTTAAATAAAAACACATTATGTGAAAAAGATATATGGGCATCAAGTTGTTTTCAGCTTTAAATCCAGAGAATTTAAAATGATGCTGGGGCATCAAAATATAAATACATGGTAGGCTTTTGGATCTATAAGTTGGAAGCAAAGGAAAGAGCTTTAGGCTGGATTTCTAGACTTGGGAAGTATTGACTTCTTGATGTAAATGAATCCTAGAAAATGGGTATGGAGTTAGATGAGTGTAGAACACTACCAACACTTAGAAATCTGAAGAAAGAATGTGGAGGGAATTTTAACAATGGTTGCAGTGGGATGTGTGGTACAGATGATTAATATGGTTGGAGTGGGAGGAAGTGTTTATTCTACAGCTGCTGTTAAACTGACTCCTGTGTACAGCTCTCGTAAGTGTTTGACCTACAGCTTTCTCCCCAGGAACACAGTTCTTTAAGATCCAGTGCATTAAAGGAAAAGTTGTAGAGTTGTGCTGATTGTATGCCAGGCATTGAAAAGAAATGGTTCCTTCCCAAATAAGTGTATTGGTATGGGAAATGTGTAGCATATAGGTTGACTTTTTTGTTGTTGTTGTTACTCATGGGTAAAGAAGTTACCAGTTTACACTTTTTATATGTGTCCACTGTCAGTCGATGCAATATAAGTTCCTAAACTTCTCTGAATCTCATATTCTTGTGAAATAGGAATTAAGATAAGATGATTTTCTGAATGGTTTTATGAAGTACAATAAATGGGGATAATAAAAGCTAAACTGTAATTTGAGCTCAGATTTCATACTTGTAGTAACAAGGATTTCTCTTACTTTGGGTAGAAATTGAGATCCAATAAAAACACTTGATTTGGGGGGCACCTGGGTAGCTTATGCGGTTAAACATCCAACTCTTTCAGCTCAGGTCATGATCATCTCATTCATTGTGGGTTCAAGCCCCGCATAGGGCTCTGTGCTTACAGTGTAGAGCCTGCTTGAGATTCTCTCTCTCTTCTCTTTCTCTGCCTCTCACCTCCTCATGCTTTCTCACTTTCTCTCTCTAAATAAAAAACAAAACAAACAAAATGCTTAGTTTTAAATTTTCTCTTCCACACTTGCACAAAACTGGCTGTTTCCTTTGTATGTAGCCATAGTTGCTAACCACTAGGGGTCAGGCTCCTCATAAACAGTTAATGCCCTCCAAAAGTTATTGGTGCACACCATTTGACTCTAGAATTGTTGCATTTTATTATGCTATTCTGTGTTTCCAGCCCCAGCTAAACGTGCTTTGTGGTATATATTTATTTCAGTTTAATACAGTTTTGAGAATTTGGTTGGCATTCTGAAGTCTTGCATAATTGGAGTAGGTAATAACTGCTGTATCAAGTGCCCACTATGAGTGCTATGGTATCTTTGTTTCCTTGTAGTGTCATTTTATAATTGAAATTTAAAAAAATTGAAATGCAAGAATATCTGTCATTTCAGAGATGAGAGAATAGTTCAGTTCTTAACTTTCAGAGATTTCTTTAATTTTCTCTTAGGTTGTTTCTAAAAGGTATTTTTTTAAGGTCTTTTCTCTGTAGTAAATAAATGGAATTGAGTAATAATTTTGGACTAAGGGGGAGGTGTTTTCAGTGGGTCAAATAATAATAAATGAATGAGTCACAGGACACTGTATATCAGGGGAATCCAAAATTTTCCTTTTTTTAATTGGTATAAGAACTAGAATGGCTTAGTGTGGAAGAGATAAATAGATGATACATAATTTGTACTCCTTTTGGGACCTAGTTATAAATGACTATTTTTCTCATAAAATTTAAGAAACTGTTCATAGACATTTGTGTTCACATTAATAAACTAATTACTAACAGTGATTTTTAAAGCATTTCAAAAGCAATTTAGAATAAATTTCGCTCTAAAAAAAAAAGTTTCCCTAAATGCTTGAATTGTTTTTAAAAATGCCAGTATATCTATTCTGAAAAAACTTCTCTGTGAGAGTATATAATTCGGGTATATGATCCAAAGTGGAGATGATGATGGTGATGATAATAATAATAATAATAATAATAATAATAATAATATTATTATTATTGGTGTTTTATAGTAAATGCTCTATAAACATACCCAGTTATATTTAATAATGGTCTTAGGTTAAAAATGATGATTTCATTTTCTTTGAAAACATTGCTATTGTTCACCCCTCTTTTTTTTTTTTTTTTTTTGCTTTTTAATTTTTTTTTGTTTTATTTGGATCTAGGACAGAATGCTGATAATTTAATGTACTTTTTTTTTTTTTAATAGTCACATTTAGGTATACTTCTTTTGCCTTCTCTCTGCCTCTTTCTCTGAATCATCCAAGACTATAATTTTTCCTGATTAAAAATCCATTTCAGATGATTGACATGGCCTTTTTTCTTTCTTTTTTTCTTTTTCTTTCTTTTTTTTCTTTTTCTTTTTCTCTTTCTCTTTCTCTTTCTCTTTCTCTTTCTCTTTCTCTTTCTTTCTCTTTCTCTTTCTCCTCCTCCTCTTCCTCCTCCTCCTCCTCCTCCTTCTCCTTCTTTTTCTTTTTCGAGAGGAGAGTGAACATGTGCATGTGCAAGCAGGGAGAGGGAGAGAGAGAATCTTAAACAGACTCCACACTCTGCACAGGGCCCGAGGTGGCGCTCAATCTCATGACCGTGATATCATGACCAGGCGAAATCAATCAAGAGTCAGATGCTTAACCAACTAGGCCACCCAGGTGCCCCAAGAATAATAATATTTGTTAAACAATATGTTGGGGACATTGAAATTTTTTCTGCTCTAAATACTTTCTATTTTTTTTTATTAACTGAATTATAGCAGTAGACAGTACTATATTGGTTTTAGATGTACAACATTGTGATTTGACATTTATAAATTACATCATGAAATACTTTCCATAAGTATAGTTACCATCTGTTACCATTCAAGGCTACACAATATTATTGACTGTATTCCCTATGCTGTACTTTACATCCCTGTGACTTATTTATTTTGTACCTGGAAGTTTGTACCTCTTAATCCCCTTCCCCTATTTTGCCCATCCCTCCACTTCTGTATCCCCACCCCCAGCAGCCATCAGTTTGTGCTCTGTATTTATGAATCTCTTTCAGGTTTTTTTTTGTTGTTGTTTGCTCATTTGTTTCTTAGAGTTTGCATATAAGTGACATCATGTGGTATTTGTCTTCCTCTGACTTATTTCACTTAGCATAATACCTCCTAGGTCCATCCATGTTATTGCAAATGGCAAGATGTCATTCTTTTTTTTGGCTGAGTAATAGTGCATTGTGTATGTGTATGTGTGTGTGTGTGTGTGTGTGTGTATATATATATATATACACACACACACACAATCTTCTTCTTTATCCATTCATCTTTCAGCAGACACTCAAATTTCTTCATGTTGGCTAACATAAATAATGCTGCAAGAAACATAAGCGTGTATATTTCTTTTCAAATTAGTGTTTTTGTTTTCCTTGGAAAAACCCAGAAATGGAGTGACTATATCATATGGTGCTTCTATTTTTACTTTCTTGAGAAACTTCCATACTGTTTTTCCATAGTTGCTACACCAATTTACATACACACAAACAGTGCAGGAAGGTTCCCCCTTCCTCACATTTTTGCCAACACTTGTTATTTCTTGTCTTTTTGATGATAGCTATTTTGACTGGTTTGAGGTGATACCTCATTGTGGTTTTGATTTCCATTTCCCTGATGATTAGTGACATTGAGAGCATCTTTTCACATGGATATTGGCCATCTTTGTGTTGTCTTTGGGAAAGGGTCTATTTAGGTTCTTCTGCCCATTTTTTAATTGGATTGTTTCTTTGGTGTTGAGTTGTATTGATTCTTTATGTATTTTGGATCTTAATCCCTTATCATAGATAATTTGCAGATATGTTCTCCCATTCAGTAGGTTTCCTTTTCATTTTATTGGTGGTTTCCTTCACTGTGTGGAAAAAGCTTTTTAGTTGGATGTAGTCCTAATTGTTTATTTTTGCTTTTGTTGCACTTGATTAAGGGGACATATCCAAAAAAATATTGCTAAGGTTAATGTCCAAGAGTTTACTTCCTGTGTTTTCTTTCACAAATTTATGCCTTCAGGTCTTAGGTTATGTGTTTAATCCATTTTGAATTTATTTTTGTATGTGGTGTAAGAAAGTGGTCCACTTTTATTTATTTATTTTTTTTTGCATGTAGCTGTTCAGTTTTGCCAACACTATCAAAGAGACTGGTCTTTTCCCCCGTGTAAATTCTTGCCTCCTTTGTCACAGATTAATTAACCATGTAAACATGGGACTATTTTGGGGCTTTGTGTGGTGTTCCATTATTCGGTGTTTCTTTTTGTGCCAGTACCATACTGTTTTGATTACTATAGTTTTGTAGTATAGTTTGAAATACGGAATTGTGATGCTTGTGATAGCTCTGTTTTTCTTTTTCAAGATTGCTTTGGTATTTGGGGTCCTTTGTAGTTCTGTACAGATTTTAGGATTATCTTAATTCTGCAAAAAATACTATTGGTATTGAATCTTTAGATTGCTTTGGATAGGTTGAACATTTTAACAATATTCTTTGAATCCATGAACATGGTATATCTTTCCATTTGTATCAACTTATTTCATCAGTCTTAAAGTTTTCACTAGATGGGTCTTTCACCTCTTTGGTTAAACTTATTTCTAGGTATTTTTTTTTTCTTCTTTGATGTCACTATAAATAAGATTGTATTCTTAATTTCTCTTTCTGCTAGTTTATTATTAGTGTAGAGAAATGCAACACATTTCCATAATTGCAATTCATTTAATCTAACAGTTTTTGGTGGCGTCTTTAGGGTTTTCTGTATATATTATGTTATCTGCAAATAGTGACAGAGGTACTTCCTCCTTAATAATGTGGATACCTTTTATTTCTTTTTCTTGCCTGATTTTTGTGGCTAGGACTTCGAGTACTATGTTGAATAAAAAAAGCAAGAGTGGACATCCTTGTCTTGTACCTTAGAGGAAAAGCTTTCAGCTTTTCACCCCTAAGTATGATGTTAGCTGTGTGTTTGTCATATATGGCCTTTGTTATGTTGAGGTACATTCCCTCTATATCCTATTTCTTGAGAGTTTTTGTCATGGAAGGATGTTGAATTTTGTAAAGTGGTTTCTCTGCATCTATTGAGATGATCATGTGATTTTTATCTTCATTTTGCTAATCTGGTATATTGTGTTGATTGATTTGCAGTTATTGAACCATCTCTCATCTCTGGAATAAATTTCACCTGGTCATGGTGAATGATCCTTTAATATATTACTGAATTTGGTTTGCTAAATTTTTTTTTAGGATTTTTGCATCTGTGTTCATTAGGATTATTGACCTGTAATTTTCTATTTTTGTAGTACCTTTGGTTTTGATATCAGACTAATGATGGCCTCATAGAATGAATTTGGAAACATTTCTTCTCTTCAATTTTTTGGGTTAGTTTGAGAAGAATAGGCATTAGGTCTTCTTTAAATGTTTGGTAGAATTCCCTTGTGAAGCCATCTAGTCCTCCGCTTTTGTTTATTGGGAGTTTTTTTTTTTTAAATTACTGATTCAGTTTCATTGGTAGTAATCAGTCTGATGAGATTTTCTATTTCTTCCTGATTTTGTCTCGGATGACTGTATGTTTTTAGGAATTTATCCATTTTCATTTAGATAGTCCAATTTGTTGGCATATAATTTTTCATAGTAGTCTCTTGTAATCCTTTGTATTTCTGTGGTTGTAATTTGTCCTCTTTTATTTCTGATTTTATTTATTTGAGCCCTCTTTTTTTGCTTGATAGGTCTGGTAAAGATTTTATCATTTGTATTTATCTTTGCAAAGAACCAGTTCTGAGTTTCCTTAATTTATTTTTGTCTATTTCCAATCTGATCTGTATTATTTCCTTTATTATTTCTACTAACTTTGGGCTTTATTTTTTAGTGCCTTTAGGTGTAAGATTAGATTGAGGCTTTTCTTGTTTCCTTGAGGCGGGCTTTTCTTAGATATTCTTTTGCTTTGTCTCAAAGATGTTGAACTCTTGGTTTCCATTTTCATTTGTGTGAATGTCTTTTTTTAATTTTCTCTCATTTCTTTGTTGACCCATTGGTTGGTTGGTAGCATGTTGTTTAGCCTTGATGTATTTGTGTGGTGTTTTTTTTCCAGTTTTTTTTTTTTTTTTTTTGTAATTGATTTACAGTTTAATACCATTGTGGATCAGAAAAGATACTTGATAGAATTTAAGTCTTCTTAAATTTATTGAAGCTTGTTTTATGGCCGGATATATGATCTGTCCTGGAGAATATTCTGTGTGTACTCAAAAAGAACATGTGGTCTGCTGTTTTTGGATGCAGTGTTCTGTGTATATATCTATTAAGTATATCTAGCCTGATGTGTCCTTCAAAGCTACTGCTTCCTTGATTGATTTTCTGCCTGAGTGATCTATTGATGTAAGTGGTATGTTAAAGTTCCCTAGTATGTTCACTTGTAAAATGGCCTGTGAAGGTAATTGCAAACTAAGTAATTTTCTTTGTAACATAGGTACAGTGTGTTAGATTAGTAGTGTACCTCTTTGGTAACTTTTTTTTTTTTTTAATAGGATAATTGTGAGCCATTTGTTTAAATGGCTAAAAAATAAAAGAAAAAATAAACAAGTAATTATTCAGTGGCTTTTACTGCAAGTTATGATGTCTTTTTTTTTTAAGTAAGCTTTACACCCACTATGTCACTTGAACTCATGACCCCAAGGTCAAAAGTTGCATGCTCTACTGACTAAGCCAGCCACGTACCCCAGCAAGTCACTATATCTTATAGGTGATATAATAATGAGTAGAAATTAGCTCTTACCCTCAAGGAACCAAAAGCACATGGGGTATAAGACATGTAGATAACTCCTACAAAAGAAAAGGCATACTAGACATCCCTAAAAGATGTACTGGAGGTGCTCACAACAGGGAGAGTCACAGTTAGATGAAGCAGAAAGAGGACAGTGGTATTTGAGATAGGCTGCAGAGGATGAACAGGATTTCAATAGTGTGAAACCAGAGTATTAATTCAAGAGGTGACAGAAGGGGTATCTGACCCAGATCTATGGGCAGTTCACAGATGGTTTATAGGAAATGTTTAATTGAAAACATTAGGCTAAGAGATCCCTAAGTTTTTTTAAAAAAAACCCACAACAAGAAAAAAAATTTCAAAAATTTGTTTTTTCCCAGGTTTTAAAAAAAGTTAAAGTGATTTTTATGTAACAGGCAACTTATATTAATAAAAACATTTCTTGAAATCATATTCTCTAAGCTTTAATGGAAATATATGTTTGGATTATTTTGTTTAAAGTACCATGAGCCTTTAATTTCCATAGTATACAATTTTTTGTGTCATAGACCACCACAGTATACACTAACATATGTTTGAAGATACATTAAGAAAGCAAGATACCCTTCTGGAGTTGCATCTCGGCTGTGACTCTTCTCCAGATACTTAAAAATTAATTTTAATTTTTACTAGAGTAACACATTTACATAATTCTCATTTTATCCTTAGGAAAAATGTGAGAGACAGGACAGCAAATATTCTTGTTTCATGGGAAGTAAACTTGAGGTTTTGAGTGGTGACCAGCCTGGTAGAAAGCAGTGGAATCAGTAGATAGCAAATCTACTGTTCTTTCTGTGTTACTCCTAGAACTAAATATTTAGGTTGATGTTCTCATAACTAGAAGAGATAGAAAGTATTTAAGTTGTTTAGTTTTTTTAAATTGTAATATTTTACCTTAAAGTTTTGTCCCTGATGTCGTAAGGAATGTGAGCTATCAATAGATAACACTATGAAACATAGCAGGAAATTGATGAGTTTTTTGAGATGGTAATCCTTAGAATTAGCCTGTCATGTTGCTGGAGCACTGATAAAAAGAATCCCCGTTTTCACATGGTTTTATAATGGATTTCATACAGTATTTGAGCATTATGGACGGAGTACGCATGTGTAGTCTCTTCCCTCTAGGTGGCTCTCTGAGTCTATATAGATTTGGACTACTGAGAAGTGTATGTTGTTCGTACCTTTATTTTGCCTTCCTGCTCTGTGGGGCTGTGCATGACATTTTTAAGTAATTAAATATGAAGTCCATGAATATGTAACATCAGGCACTCAATTTAAAACAAATTTGGAAAAGGAAATAACAAAGCAAGTTAGAACAAACATTTGTTGATTATATGCTCATAAACTTGGGGGGAAGGGAGAAGACACAAGTGAATCTGTAATTATATTGTATGATGACAGAGTCTAGTAAGTAGACAAGGTTTATTAGATTTCTATCATAACTTCATTTTCTTGGTCCTAATTATATGTATTCATTGCTTTGAGATAATTTTCTTGAACATAGGAGTAGTAATTTATCTGTATCATTAATGTTCCATAGAAAAATTGGTTTTAAAAAGGGAATAAAGGGGCGCCTGGGTGGCGCAGTCGGTTAAGCGTCCGACTTCAGCCAGGTCACGATCTCGCGGTCCGTGAGTTCGAGCCCCGCGTCGGGCTCTGGGCTGATGGCTCAGAGCCTGGAGCCTGTTTCCGATTCTGTGTCTCCCTCTCTCTCTCTGCCCCTGCCCCGTTCATGCTCTGTCTCTCTCTGTCCCAAAAATGAATAAACGTTGAAAAAAAAAATTTAAAAAAAAAAAAAAAAAAAAAAAAAAGGGAATAAAATTAATTACTTAATGATTCTGAAAATTCCCAACATGAAGAAATGGTTTTGAACATGTTGGCCAAAATTATAACAGTAAATGATCATGTAATAGAATGACGTTTCACAGACTGTGCGAATGTGAAGATTAATTTTTCAGATCCCTTGATGTTTATAAGTAAGGATCAACAATTTTGTTTGGAACCATTTTTGTGTGTCATAATAGTAAATTTGAATAATGCATAAAGATTATCCCTTGGAGAGAAAGAAATGAATACAAAAGAGGTAAAATACAGTGTTCAGTTAACCAACACATGGAAAAGTCATTTTCTCATCATTCTCTCAAAATATTAAAGGAATTAAATTATGATAGTGCTATAGTACGAGAAGAAAACAATTTTAGGGTTTGCCTAAAGTGTACTTGTCAGCGCTCTCATTTTCTTCCTGACCCTTTTACACCTTGTTCCACTGTAATATGACATTTGCTTTCATCACTGTGTCAGAAGAATTCAGGGCTGCCCGGGTATTTTTATCTCTTACCCGGAGCAGCTCTTCATTCCTTAACATGGCTTTCTTCCCTTGGCATCTGTGAAAAAGTCCCTGGCTTTTCCCATTCCTCTCTTTAATTCTTCCTTATTGTCGTGGGTACCTCTTAAATATTGGTATCTTAACAGACTTTGATATTTGACTCTTTCCTTTTTTCTCCATGGACCATTTCATTTATGTCAGAGTTGCAGTTACCATTTATGTGCCATTGCTTTTCAAGTCCATGTCCCTAGCCTATTCCTCTTTTGAACTCCAAATCAAATCTTCACCTGCCTGCTGCCTGCTGTCGTAGGTATGAATGTTTAGAACTTAGTGTCTCCTTTACCCTCTAAACCAACCTATCTTACCTCTTCTCTGTCTTCTTGAAACAGTTTCCCAGTATCCAAGTTTGACTTGAGTCTTTGACTCATTCAAAGAAAGTTCCCTTTCTTTTTCTTCTTCCCTCCCCCCAAGTTTGTAGACATGTTATAAATAAATATTCTAATTTGCTTTATTTCCTTCCCCAAATGTATATAAATTGGCTGATGTTATGTATTGTTGCACTTTGTAGTTTATGCATCTCGTAACATATGCTAATAGAGTGTTTTTGAACCTTGCTCTTGAAAAGAAGTCCCAAAGATTTAAGTGATAAATCGATATGGGCAGACACTTTCCAGAAGTTATTCCTTTCCCAAAATTTCTCAGAAGTAAATCCTTTAGGACTTGACCATACACAAAAAGTAAAATGGTACACAGAGTAAAAGAGGACACAGCAAAAGTATCTTTAAGGACCTATGTATTCCTTGGTATATTAAATGATGAAATGATAATCATTTGATTATAATAGGGCTAGTGGTGAATATGTAGCCAACATGAAAATTGATAAGGCATTACTCTGAATTGTCTAAGGTGGTAAGTTAATGTATTAATGTCTGAATGTCTCTTGTTATGTTTAAACCATTCTCTGTAATATCTTAAAAAGTAGGTATAGCAGGAAAAATAGCTTTTTGCATTTGGTTAAGAAGTTTTAAAAATTATTTTTGGTTTGCATAAGCATAACTATCTCTTCTGCATTGGGGGTAAAGTGGAAGACAAAGTTAGGAAAATATTTAAATACAGTATTGTATGTCAGTGTGGTGGCTGATATTCTTGACCTTAGGAATCATGGCTAGAATCTAGTCCTTTTATGTCTGGGTAATGTCAAGATTAATTGAAGAGTTGCTGAAAATGAGTGTGTAGATTACCACTTAACTTGTCCCACTTTTTTGTGCCTCCGTAGGTACATGGACTATACCGCACAACAGGTGCTAGTTTTGAGAAGGCCCAACAAGAATTTGCAACAGGTGTGATGTCCAACAAAACTGTCCAGACTGCAGCTGCAAATGCAGCTTCAAGTGCAGCAACTAGTGCGGCTCAGAACGCTTTCAAGGGTAACCAGATGTAGAGAACCCTCCAACAGTACACTGGTACCTTCTGACTGTACTTTTTCTCCAGTTACTGTATTCTATAAATATTTTTATGTTGAAAACACAGTACACACAGCATGTATATTTCCTGTTCACTTGTGCATGGGCTAAAACCAGAAAAACTTCCTTGTCTTATTTGCCTATTAGTTTCTTAATATTTTGGTGCCCCTTGCAGAAAAAAATATCACATGCTAAATAAATATTCTCCATATTTTTTGGGGGATGAATGTTCAGCAAATTATTTCAGTGGTGACACACTGAAATTAATATGGTACTTATAATTAAAAATGCATTTAGTACTAGCTGCAGTCATTCTTTCAAAAATCTTAGACTTAAGGATTACATATTGGAACATTAAAGTGATGCTTCATTCCATTTTCCCCATTTATACTGAAAGAAATAGGCCATCAGGGACTTAGGGATTTTAAAATTGGCTTGCTTTTTAGCAGTTTTAGTCACCAGTGAAGAGCCTGTGTGCATTTCGTAGTAGATGATGTAAATTTTATCCTTTTCTTTTTGTTTTATTTTTATAGAGTAGTTGATATTTTCATACCAATCTCTGATCTTGCATGGGCACCACATTTCTTAAAAGAATTAGTATTTTGGCTTTTGCACTGCTTATGGTTGTAGGATTGCAGAGTTGCTGGTAGAATCAAAGAAGAGATTTTCTGCAATAGTTTCTGTTAAATAAAAATTTATTGGGATGCAATATGAGAACATAATATGCAGTGCATCATCCAAAAAAGGGTAGATAATCAGTGGAATAGAATGTAGTGATGATAATACTGTTTTTTGTTTTTGTTTTTTAATTTTCAGTATCCGTATCATAGTAGAATATTACTGTATGGAAACTTTGGTATATTCTTGTGGTTACTCATTTTAATTGAACTGAGATTGTGTTTGGCAGCTCTTTTTTGGGGAGTGTGTGTGTATAATTTTTAACAGAGGTATTAAAGTCTAGACTAACTCCTTGTCCAAAAAGAACATACAGTATTTCAGCGATTTTTCTTTTAGCCTCTCATCTGTAGTGGGATTAAAAAGAAAAAGATGCTGTTGTTTCACATATACTTGAATTCCTAATGCACCTCAGTCTTTGAACTTTTGACACAGACTGAATACATTAAAATTTTTCAGCAATAGAAAAAAATGAAACATATAACTTGCACCAAGCAAGAAAATACAAATACAGTTAAATGCATTAATTGTGACTATGACCATGTTGAAATTGTTACTATGCAGCTTAGGAGTTCATTCTTAGAGTATACTTGATTTGAAACTTTGAATCATTTTTAATACTGATTTAATGACTCAAAGCCCTTTGAAAGTCATTATACTGTGTTTTGGAAGTCATTAGCTAATTTAAGATTACAGAATAATCAGTAATGGTTTATTCAACTTGATTTTAAGTAAGGATAGTCTATTGGGTTAAATTATTTGAGACTGCAGATCTTTTTTAAAAATAAGAATCAGATGGGTATAAATAGTTAAATCACTTGCATTCTTTTCCCCAAATCTGGAGGTAAATGAATTTCATACTGAGGGTGGGATGATGAGTTCTCACTATTTATAAGGGAAGCTTTGCGTGATAATAGATAACATGGATCCATCTAGATGGTGTTTACATTTGATTTATTTGGGATTTATTGAAATAATATACTTGGAAGATATTTCTTTTATTATGATTAAAATAGGATTCAGAAAATGAATTTAAAGCTGTTTTTATGAATATTTCTGATTAGTAATAATCTCCCTACTTTGTCAAACAAATAAGCCAGTTCAAGTTCTTTAGGTTCTATAATCTTACTGAAAATCTATTTTATCACAGTGTGCTTTACTGAGTGTGTATTTTACAAACATTCAAAACATTAACCACAAAATACAAGAGGAGCTCTTATATTTATCATTAATTTATATCTCAAGTCCATTTCTTTTTTTTTTTTTAACTACAAATGAATATAGAGACTTGAAAAATACTGACATACTTTCCTTTAAGAATAGGAATTATCTCTATTTTGTAGAAATCCCCAAAGGTAGCATTGTTAAATAGCAAATAATTAAAACCAACAGTACCTTGTTTGTGTGTGGATGGGGAGAATGTTTTAAGATCCAGTTACTTGGGTTAATACAAGCTTATGAGAGAACATTGTTTTTTAAAAACCTAAATGTGGATTAAAATGATGGCAATACTAACAGTTTGATAAGGTATAGGGATTTTAAATTCTTAGATTCTCTATTCTCCTAACAATAGTTGGTAAATGGTCACATTTTCCAGCAAAAGGTTGGCATTTGTTAATGTATTATATATAATACTAATGTGACCCACCCAGTATCACAGTCATGAAATGGTCTTCATGTTGTAAGCATCCATGTCATTTTTCAGTTTGCAATATTAAGTTGTGGCTGTTTTCCTTCAAACTAAAATTTGAACACTGGAAAATCCTTGCTCAGTGATTTGTAATTTGGGACTTGGATTATTTATCTAGGGATGTTTGTATATTTTGTCAGTGAGTAATATTGCGCTGCCATCATGATGAGTGTCATGGTTCTATATAAATGCCCTCCATCTGTCCCTCTAATGTTGCATGTTTTCAGTGGTTTGGAAGTTTTGTATATTTATTGTATTAACACAGAGTGTCATAAAATAAAATGCTGTTTACTGGATGTTAGTTTGTCTAATTTTAAACATTATATTAGCATTTCAGAGGTAGAGATTATGCTGTCAGTTTAATGTATATAGATATTTCACATTTGATTTTTAAAGAATCTCTGTAATTCTAACATGTGCTGAAAAAATAAATAACATAAAAGACTTTGTTAAAAACTCTCAGCAACACAAAATGACCATTTTTCTGTTGCATTAGAACTTTTAGGTGGTGGAACATGAACTTCACTCATATTTTGACCACTCTAAGGTCAAAATACACATACTGTCTAGAAGTTAGTAAGATTCAAAATGGAAACCCTGTTTTGTGGCTCAGGTTTTTCCTTGTAGGTTAAAATGGATGCCTCTGTACTAGTATTGTATTGATTAGATTGAACTTGTGTTCTGTTTCCTAACTTAGCTACCTTTGTTTTATGTGCCGATGAAAGTACCTATTTGTGTATTGTTGGATTTTTCACTTGGTTATCTAAGGAGGATGTAAAAATCTAAAATGTTCATGGTGAATCTTATTCTGAGAAATACATGTTAAAATAGGAACAGCATTTTCAATTTTCTGGGTGTTACCTAAAAAGTGAGTTTGGATTTTCATTGGATATACTTACTGTCTTCTATAAATCTTGTTGAGATAATATATAGTTCATGTTTTAGAGGGGATTTATGTTAAATTGAGTTTATTTTCTGTAATTTATTTGTACTAGCATAATGCTTTCACAGTTACTGCTATATCTTTTTCTGAAAATGCTGACATAATAGCATTTAATTTTATATCTTTATTGGTGAAAATCTATGTTTAGACTGTTTATATATAGAGTTTGTTATAGTTTTGCATATATTTTCCCCTGTTAGAATTACCATGGCTGTCAGACACCGTTGCACACTGTATTTCCTTCCATTTTTCCCTTAAGGAATATGTTTAGAGGGATTTTTTGATTCCATGTAATTAAGACCTTTTCAAGTTAAATAAAAATGGTTAATGTAAAAATAATTGATGGTTAAAAATAAAAAATGCCTTACTTTGATAGATTTTCAAGTACCACAGTATAAATTTATATAGAGTAGAATGTTTTAAAACACTAGAGTTGTTTTAAATACTTGTTTATTAAACTAAAAATTTATATCTTAGTGTCTAAATATTATGGAAGTGAAGTATTTCCACTAGAACTTGAGGATACATTTTACCAGACAGCATGCTTTTTGTATTGATGTATTAAAACCTCATTAGGGCTTTGTCATAGTATATAGAGAGCTAGAAAGAAATCTATAGAAATTTGCTAAGCCAGACATTGCCACTAATCTATACAAGATAAATAGATTTATTCAATTTAAAGTTTCTGGGAAAATGAGGAAAGACTCTTCTCTAGTGTTCTTACCCTTCCTGAGGTTTCATATTTACAGTTTAACTTTGTGGTTTTGGTAAGAAAAAGCCTTTAACCTATAGAATTTTCACTAGCACTGTTTATGTTTTCAAATGGCAAGGAGATAGGAGCCACCAGGTAGCAATGTAGTGAGTGTTAAATTTTATGTTGATCTAAATCTTGATTTATTTTTCAGCTTATATCTTTCTGGGCTTACACGGCTGATGGTGTAGTTAAAACTTTCCTGCCACTAAAACCATTTTATCTTTTCTCTAATAGGACAGAAAATAGTTAATCTTCTCCAACCTAATGATGTTTTGTATACTCAAGACAAAATTACTCTAAATATTTTCTCTACATTTAAACAGTTATACTTTGTAGAATCATAGCATGCAAATTTTATTGTTTAATTCTTATATGTAATTATATATATGTATTATTATATATATAATTAGAATTCCTTCAACACTTATTTAGTATTTTGTAGGCCGGTGATTCTCAAGATAAATCATAGTTATGAGTAGTTGTTACTGTTGGTAGCTTATAATATTCTTCAGCTGTTTCTTCAGCCAAAAATCACTCTTTTATCTGGTCATCACAGTAGTTCCTGCAATATTATAGTCTACACAAAAACTCAGTCCACTGGGCACACACATTCCTACTCAAAGTAGTTTTTTTCTAGTTTGTTTTTTCTAGTAGTTTGTGCCTCCTACTCAAAGTAGTTTTTTCTAGTAGTTTTTTCTAGTTTGAAAGTCTTATATACCTGTTAGAGAAAACATGGAAAATGATAAATGAGAAAAAAATCTGTGTTTCTATCATCTAGGAATATCACTGCTAATGTTTTATTGTATCTTCCACTTTTTCTATGCATGCATACATTTATATAGAATTAAGGGATATAAACAGTGTGGGTTTTTGAATCCTATGTTCCCTCTTTTAGCATTATATCATAATGGTCTGATAGTTTAGCTTCTAAAATAAACTTTTTTAATTTATAAAATAAATACACATTTCAGTAGAAATTACAGAAAATATTTATAAAGCAAAAGATAAAGTTGCTCATAATTTTATACCAATAAACATTAAAATTTGGTTTATATGTTTCTATTAATTTTTGAGGAAGACACCGTTTATCCTGAAATTAAAAAATAAGTTTTTCTTTCAACCTTCTTGGGTGGTTCAGTTGGTTAATTTACAGGTATTTTGCTTTTGATGCCTTTGCTTTTGGAGTCATATCCAAAACATCATTACCAAGGTCAGTGTCAGGGAACTTACCACCTATGTTTGTTTCTAGGGATTTTATGGTTTCAGGTCTTACATTCAGTTCTCTAATCCATTTTAAGTTAATTTTGGTGTATGGTATAAAATAATGGTCCAGTTTCATTCTTTTGCATGTGGCTGTCCAGTTTTCCCAGCACCATTTATTGAAGAGACTGTTCTTTTCCCCATTGATATTTTTTAATCCTTTGTCATAGATTAATTGATCATGTATGTGTGGGTTTATTTCTGGGCTCTTTCTTTTTATGCTAATATAATGTTTTGATTATTATAGCTTTGTAATATAACTTGAAATCGGGGAGTGTGATGCCTCCAGTTTTGTCCTTTCTCAAGTTTGCTTTGGTTGCCCAGAGTCTTTTGTGGTTCCATACAGATTTTAGTATCATTTATTTTATTTCTGTGAAAAATGCCATTTGAATTTTGAAATGGTTTGCATTGAATCTGTAGATGGCTTTAGTAGTATAGACATTTTAACATTATTCTTCTGTGAGCAGAGAATATCTTTCCATCTGTTTGCGTCATCTTTATTTTCTTGAATCAGTGTTTTACAGTTTTTAGTCTGTGGGTCTTTTACCTTGGTTAAATTTATTCCTAGATATTTTATTCTTTTTGATACAATTGTAGATGGGATTATTAATTTCTCTCTCTGATAGATCATTGTTAGTGTATAGAAATACAACAGATCTTTTGTATATTAATGTCGTATCCTGAAATTTTACTGAATTCATTTATTCTCACATTTTTAAAATAAAGTCTTCAAGCTCTTCCATATATAAAATCATGTCATCTACAGATAGTGGCAGTTTTATTTCTTTCTTTCCAATTTGGATGTCTTTGTTAATTTTTTACTTGCCTCCTTGTTCTTGATAAGATTTCCAATACTGTTTTGAATAAAAATGGTGAGAGTGGGCATCCTTCTCATGTTCCTGTTTCACCACTGAGTATGATGTTAGCTCTGGGCTTGTCTATTTTCACCTTGTCCATATATCACCATTACAAAAGAGGGTATGTTCCCTCTATACTCACTCTGTGGAGAGTTTTTGTTGTTAAATACATGTTGAATTTTCAAAATGCTATTTTCTGCATCTATTGAGATGATGATATGATTTTTATCATTCATTTTGTTAACGTAGTATATGAAATTGATTTGCAGATGTTGAACCATCTTGCATCCCTGGAATAAATCCTACGTGATCATGGTATATGGTTCTTTTAATGTATTGTTAAATTTGGTTTCCTAATATTTTTTGACAACTTTTGCATTTATGCTCATCAGGGATATTGTCCTGTAATTTTCTTTTCTTGTGGTGTTGCTAGCTGATATTGGTTAGGGTAATATTGGCCTCATAAAATGATTGGAAGCATTCTCTCCTCTTCAGTTTTTTTAGAAGACTTTGAGAATTATTGGTATTAATTCCTTGAATGTTTGGTAGAATTTACCCTTAAAGCCATCTGGTCCTAGACTTTTATTTGTTGGAGGTTTTGGTTTTTGATTCAGTCCTCTTACTAGTAATCAGTCTGTTCAGATTCTTTATTTTTTCATGATTCAGTCCTAGAAGACTGTATGTCACTAGGAATTTATCCATTTCTTCTAGGTTGTCCATTTTATTTGCATAAAATTAATTATAATATCTCAACATCCTTCATGTTTCTGAGGTATTTTTGTAAAATCTGATTTTATTTATTTGAGCCGTCTTTTTTCTTTGATAAGTCTAGCTAAAGGTGTTAAGATTATGTTTATCTTTTCAAAGAACCAGTTCTTAGTTCCATTGATCTTTTTCTGTTATTTTTAGTCTATTTCATTTTTATTCTCTGATCTGTTATTTTTTTCCTTCTACGAATTTTGGGCTTTTTTCTTTTTCTAATTTCTTGCAGTATGAAGTTAGATAGTTTGAGATTTTTCTTATTTCTTAAGGTAGGCCTGTATTGCTGTGATCCCTCTTAGAACTATTTTTGCTGCATCTCATAAATTTTGGTATGTTGTGTTTGCATTTTTAAGGTATTTTTATTTCTCCTTTGATTACTTTATTGACCCACATTGGTTGTTCACAGTTGCATGGTGTTTAATCTGCACATTTTCCAGTTTTATTCTTGTAATTGGTTTCTAGTTCTGTATCATTATGGTTGGATGCTTGATATGATTTGTTCTCTTAAATTTATTAAGAATTGTTTTTGTGACTTTACATGTGATCTGTCCTGGAGAATGTTTCATGTGCACTTGAGAAGAATGTGTTTGCTGCTGCTTTTGGATGGCATGCTCTGTTTATATTTAGTAAGTCCATCTGATCTAATATGTCATTCCAGGCCAATGTTTACTTATTGATTTTCTGTCTGGATGATCTGTTTGTTTATGTCCTACTATAATGTCCTTCTATTACCTCATTGTATTGCTTTGTCTCCCTTTTCCTTTAGGGCTATTAATACTTGCTTTATATGTTTAGTTGCTTCTATGTTGGGTGCATAAATACTTATAAATATTATGTTGTCTTGTTGGATTGACCCTTTTATCATTATGTAATGCCCTTCTTTGTCTTTTTTACTGTCTTTATTTTAAAGTATTTTGTCTCATATAAGTATTACTATGCCAATTCTCTTTTGGTATATTTTTGTGTGGAAGATCTTATCATTTCATTTCCAATCTATATGTGCCCTTACATCTGAAGTGAATCTTTTGTAGACAGCATAAAGTTGGGTTTTGTTTTCTTTTATCCATTCAAACCACTCTGTGTCTTTTGATTAGAGAATTTAGTCCATTTACATTTAAAGTAATTATTGATAGTTACTAACTTATTGCTATGTTGTTCATTGTTTTCAGCTGCTCATATGTTATTTTTCTAAGTCCTGTTGTTCCTTTATGTTCTCATTTTCAGGTTTTTGTGTTAATAATTTATCAAGGAATGTATTGTTCCTAAGTTTGGGGGCCTAGTCTTTTGTTCTTTCTTAAGGGCAAATTGCTGGGTCAAAACATAAGCATTTTCTTTTTTAACTCCACCTCCAATGTGGGGCTCGAACTTAAGACTCCAAGATCAGGAGTTACATTCTCTACCAACTGAACCAGCCGGGTCCTCAAAACTTAAGCATATTTTTATTTTTTATTTTTATTTTTATTTATTATTTTTTTTATTATATGAAATTTATTGTCAAATTGGTTTCCATACAACACCCCGTGCTCATCCCAAAAGGTGCCCTCCTCAATACCCATCACCCACCCTCTCCTCCCTCCCACCCCCCATCAACCCTCAGTTTGTTCTCAGTTTTTAACAGTCTCTTATGCTTTGGCTCTCTCCCACTCTAACCTCTTTTTTTTTTTTTTTTTCTTTTTTCCTCCCCCTCCCCCATGGGTTCCTGTTAAGTTTCTCAGGATCCACATAAGAGTGAAACCATTTGGTATCTGTCTTTCTCTGTATGGCTTATTTCACTTAGCATCACACTCTCCAGTTCCATCCACGTTGCTACAAAAGGCCATATTTCATTTTTTCTCATTGCCACGTAGTATTCCATTGTGTATATAAACCACAATTTCTTTATCCATTCATCAGTTGATGGACATTTAGGCTCTTTCCATAATTTGGCTATTGTTGAGAGTGCTGCTATGAACATTGGGGTACAAGTGCCCCTATGCATCAGTACTCCTGTATCCCTTGGATAAATTCCTAGCAGTGCTATTGCTGGGTCATAGGGTAGGTCTATTTTTAATTTTCTGAGGAACCTCCACACTGCTTTCCAGAGTGGCTGCACCAATTTGCACTCCCACCACCAGTGCAAGAGGGTTCCCGTTTCTCCACATCCTCTCCAGCATCTATAGTCTCCTGATTTGTTCATTTTGGCCACTCTGACTGGCGTGAGGTGATACCTGAGTGTGGTTTTGATTTGTATTTCCCTGATAAGGAGCGACGCTGAACATCTTTTCATGTGCCTGTTGGCCATCCGGATGTCTTCTTTAGAGAAGTGTCTATTCATGTTTTCTGCCCATTTCTTCACTGGGTTATTTGTTTTTCGGGTGTGGAGTTTGGTGAGCTCTTTATAGATTTTGGATACTAGCCCTTTGTCCGATATGTCATTTGCAAATATCTTTTCCCATTCCGTTGGTTGCCTTTTAGTTTTGTTGGTTGTTTCCTTTGCTGTGCAGAAGCTTTTTATCTTCATAAGGTCCCAGTAATTCACTTTTGCTTTTAATTCCCTTGCCTTTGGGGATGTGTCGAGTAAGAGATTGCTACGGCTGAGGTCAGAGAGGTCTTTTCCTGCTTTCTCCTCTAAGGTTTTGATGGTTTCCTGTCTCACATTCAGGTCCTTTATCCATTTTGAGTTTATTTTTGTGAATGGTGTGAGAAAGTGGTCTAGTTTCAAGCTTCTGCATGTTGCTGTCCAGTTCTCCCAGCACCATTTGTTAAAGAGGCTGTCTTTTTTCCATTGGATGTTCTTTCCTGCTTTGTCAAAGATGAGTTGGCCATACGTTTGTGGGTCTAGTTCTGGGGTTTCTATTCTATTCCATTGGTCTATGTGTCTGTTTTTGTGCCAAAAACTTAAGCATATTTTTAAAGGCCTTTGTTGTGTATTGCCAAATTGCTCCAGAAAATTTTATCAATTTATATCTTGTCAGTATTGTATGAAACAGCCTTTTTAAAAAAATTTTTTTTAATGTTTTTTATTGATTCTTGAGAGAGACAGAGCATGAACGGGGGAGAGGCAGAGTGAGAGAGGGACATAGAATCAGAAGCAGGCTCCAGACTCCGAGCTGTCAGCACAGAGCCTGATGCGGGGCTTGAACTCACAAGCCATGAGATAATGACCTGAGCTGAAGTCGGATGCTTCACTGACTGAGCCACCCAGGTGCCCCTGAAATGGTCTCTTTATCCACACTCTGCCAAATGGATGTTCTTTTCTAAAGTCTTTGCCACCAGTAGGTTTTACAGGTTTGTTCTTTTAGATTCTCATTGTCCATAGATGATGGCTCATTCAACACTAACCTCTTTGTTTTTCGGTTTTGCTAAATAGGAGTGACCATGTATCCTGCATCTACAAAGAAATCTTCCACTTCCTGAAAGCACTAAGATAAGGATAATTAGGATGGAAAAAGCATTGGTGGCCTCAGGTAGCAAATCCATTGAGGCTCTCTAGGTAAAATTAGATTGGTTTTAACAAGTTATGTTATTCTTCAAAATTTTTTCATCTAATAACTTTTATTTAGTGAGGAGTTTATACCAGAGAGTATACCAAATGCTTTACCTACATCACTTAATCCTCACACCAGACCTATGATGTAATTTCTATTACTGGCTGCATTTTTATAGATGAGTAGAAAATTATCCCAGTCACTCAGTGAGTGGTGGTGAAGGGGCAGCTAGACCCGTGTCTCCTCCCTCCTGTTACATATGGGATCTTTGCCCCATGGTACCACTTCTTTCCAACTTTGTTCCCTTTCCATTTTTTCACATTGATATCCATAATTCATATCCATCCTTTAGGGATAGGACTCTAGGGAAAAAAAAATCCACAACCAAGAAAAAAATTGCAGCATGTACTTTTGAAGTCTCCACATCAAGGCCTGGCTCTGTGATGTGTGGGTGAGTACCTGCTGTACCGTTACCAAATGGTCTTTGGCATTTGTGTTTATGTTTGGAGAAACTTTAGTTGAGGTCAAATTCTTATTAGGTTAACTATGAAGAAAATGGGCTTTTTAGCTAATAATAATAGCTGCTTATCCTGGATGAGAGGTTGTTTATAACAAAATAAGAACTATGAAACCACTATTTGTATTACCGCTGTCATATACCTAATGAATTTTTAGTGGCCGTTTTCAGGATTGAGTGAATTGAGACATGTGGTGTCCTCTTCAAAGGTATGAAAAACTACCAGGTCTTTCTCTGAAAAGGGAGGAGAGAGCAGTTTTTGTCAGTTGTCAGCTTATGGTCTTTTTGGAATGGTACTTGGAAGTTACTCTGAGACTTACCTACACAGAGATGTTGGTGTTCCCCCACGGTTTGTATTGGCCTTCTTTTCACCATGTACCTTCGAGGTGAAGGAATCTACAGCTGTTTGAGAATATATAGACTTGGGTGTCAAAACTGTCTTTGAGCCTTGGCTTTGCCACTTTGTAGCTTTTTAACCTAAATTATTCAACTTCAGTTAAGTTGCTTGAGTAACAACTTATCTGTAACATGAGAATAATTTCCTTTTCATTGAGTTTTGATGAATAAATGAATTATATTAAGTGCTTAAGACAGTACATGCGCAGAGAAACTGCACAGCAATTGAGAACTTTTATATTCCATCGTGTGTATTGATGACTTCCAGATCTCTTTGTATAACTTGGTCTTCTCGCCATATCCTATTCCGGACTGCACACAGGACTTCTCCACTGGCAGCCTAAGCTGAACCTTCCCACCTTTACTGTTTCTGCTCCTCTTGGATTTCTAATCTTGGCAACAGCATCACTTTTCACCCAGTGCCCAATTTAAATAGGAAGTCACTCTGGACTCTCTCCTCCTCTCTTTCCACACCCCCTCCCACTTCTGACTAGTCACCAAGCTGTCCATTTTTTTTCCAAAACCTATCTAATTCATCTTACAGTTTTCACCATCACCTGCCTTAATTCAGGCTTTGTTCTCTTGCGAATAGGTCAAAGTGGTATCCCCCTTGGACATTTGGTTGACTGCTTGCCTATAGATGTTAGATTTTTCTGTATATTTTACTATAAAAAGCCAAAGAGCTGCACATATCTACATGTTATTTGGTTGACTTTTCCTTCCCATGTGGTTTTACTGCTTCCTCTTATTTATGCTTTTATCTACATCCTGTATTCCTCAGCAAAATGAGCAGTTTTCAATTTAAAGACTTATCTTGTAGAACTCTATGTGGTGAGGAAGAAGCTGCAAGGAAGAAGATAGTAGTAGGGACAGCAATTGCATGGCCCCAGCCAAATGATTAAGCAGCTGACATGGACTCTGAAATAAAGACAGTTACTGGTTCTTGCTGCTTTGAAGAGGAGGCTAAAAGTTTGCTTTGATGTTGTTTTTATCCTTTAGTGTTGCAGAGTTGAAAAGATGGTGAATTATTGGAAATTCCTGAAAACACCCACTTAAAAATAAATGTCCAAGATAGTCATGACTGTTCTTAAGTAGTTTTAATGTTAAGCAAAGACTTTAAGGAGAGCTAGGAGTAAGCTGAATGTAGTGTTCAGAGAGATCAATCATGAGAAGCTGATCCAGTAGCAGAATTGCTAGGTAAAAACTAAGGATGAAATGGGAAGCAATTATGAGGATTCTCCAGCCTCTGCTGGCATGTAAAGTCAGGGTCCTTTCTCTTTTGGATTAAAGATGTGATAGTTGAAAAAGCAACCAAAAATTTCCAATTTTGCTTGAGGTATTTAGATAACTTGTTTGGAATATTTTTTCTTGAGTGATTCGAATAATTTTGTCAGCTTTTAATTTTTACTTCTGTCAGAAACCTAGCAGGTTTCAGGTATGTTTAGAAGGCAAAGCATAAATGTTGTTTCAGCTGTTATGGGTCCTCAATCAGAAAAGAAATAGCCATTTTTGTTTATTCTGTCAGATAAGTGCTTCATGGGATATGGAGAGTTGAATCAGAGTTTATGAAATAGGTTGTGTCATCTTTCAATTAATAAATTAGAATTCTCCTTCTTGATAAGGCTTGTTATGGGCAGGATTACCTTCAAGAAATGTGGATGTGGAACTGTTCCACAACTGGCTTTTCATATTGGAAGAGACGGTGCCCTTCATCTGACTTTCTTCCTTGTCATTATTACACATATTTCTTTGTAAAGCCTTTGTAATACTTAGAAGCATTTTCATATTTCTTAAATTTACTATAAAATTTAAGATATTTGTATAGTATTTGAGAGGTCCCCCCCCCCATTTATATTGATGCTTCTCCAAGGAAGAAATGTGTACTTAATATTAAAGTTAAAGCTAACCTAAGGTAGGGATATATGTTACTAGTGAATGGAATAAAGTACCTGAATATTTTTTCCTATTGTTAATATTACATATAAATTAGGGTTTATCATAAAATTTGACTGGTAGATGTTTTCTTGAGAAACTTGTATATATCCCATTGAAACCAATAGACTTAAACTTGAAAAGAATCAGGATGAGTTTCCAAAATCTGGTTTAATTAAGATCTGGGGAGGGGAGGGCACTGTGAAATACATATGCACAAGAACCTAATCAATGCTAGACAGACAATGTATTAGTTTACAATACAATAGGATAATCACAAATTTGAAGGCTCAAATTGAGTCCATTAGCGGTAAATACAATTTTCTATTTGGCTCAAGTGGCTACTGAATATCAAGTGATGCTGAGTTCCTCCAAAGCACCTAATGAACCCCCAGCCTTGGAAGGAGTTTCACCACAGTCTCAGAAGAAATCCCAGTCATGCCTTTAACTCTTTTGGCCCTTGGGAGTCATTGCTGCCCCAGTACAAATACAGGCCAGGGATTTCTAGTGGCCACATGTTATTGCACAGAGATGTCTGTTCTAAGCCAGACTCTTATGGCTACAAAGGTGTGAGAGCAGCCCTTAAATAGTGGTCTAGCATTAACGTGGTCTATCAAAGCGTGTTAAGAAATAGCTCCTTAGTGATTATGTACCAGCTACTAGTTATCACACTAACAGAAAAGGCAACATGGCAGCTTCACATTTCACATGAAAGACTAGCATTCACTGGGCCTGGTGCTGGCTTAATTTTCATGTAAATCTAGTGATTATTTTAATTTAGACCCAGGAATAAATGATTCCATACCAGTCTTGTCTTCACATCGGTTTGTGTAGCATTTAAATTGTTACGGGTTAATGACTAGGCCATGAAGGCAAAAAATGTTTATCTCTCCTTTGCCAAAACAGAAACAATCCCTGTTCTGACTCCTGTCCAGTTTCCAAAAAAAAAAACAAAACATACATACACCTTTGTTATTGCACATCTTTCACACAGACTTGTGTATGTATAATATACATATATATTTTTTAAATATGCTACACATAAAAAAAGACTATGGCACTTTACATGTTTAACAAAGATCGTTACACCACAGAGGTTTGAAAACTATACAAAAACCCTTACACAATGAATGTAACATTGTTGAATTAGCACACAGGTTTAAAAAAATCCACAGAATCCAAGGCAGATATTTCTGCCTTCTTGGAGTTCATTGAGAAGCCCAGCCCATCACAAAACTTTAAGCGCAGATGCAGGCAAAAATAAATAAGACTTTTCTGGTAGTAGTAATGGTCCAGGTGTATTAGACTTTGAGACTGAGGTGATGAGGTGATTGATATTAATTACCAAAGTGTGGGTCAACACATTCCTCATATTCAGTGGTTTTTAAACAGCTGTACAGTTTTGGTGTAGACTAGCATGATTTTAATGGTCCATTTTCCCCAAAGCCTAGCTAATGGACTGAAGGTTTAAAAGGCCCAACATTACTTCTTACTCTGTCTCTGCTAGAGAAATTCCATCTCTGATTACTAAGTCAGCATTTAAGTAGTTTTTAGTGGTTTGGGGTTATGTGTGTGTGCATGTGCTTTGTTTTCTGTAGCATTCAGACTGATGGAGTAGAACACTGGCCAAGTAAGGTCTACACTTGTGACTACTGTTATCAGGGTGTTCCAGAGATACATCACCACCTAAGCCGAAGAGCAATCAGACAGTAAAGATGATGGACATGCTCAGAGGAGTGTCAGGGCTCAGGACTTGAACTTGTCTGTAAGAAGGAAAGTTAGAGTATAAAATTAGTGTTACGGAATTAGGAAATGGGTTCTCTATTTTTTACAGCAAAAAATAGAGTGAATCTTCTGATAAAAGGAATTTTTTTTTTTTTAATGAAAATTACTGCTCAGGTTTAAAAAGTAGCTACTATGGGCATTGAGGCTTGGTGAGAGCATATAAATGCACAGTCAGGGACAGAAGCCCTGTCCATTGGCTGCTGTAACCTATTTCTGTGTGGTGTTCGATAGGATTGTTTCCTGAGGCTGTACCGAGGGCTGCTATGAGGATACCTATTTACCCCTTCTCTTTTCAAAAGAAGTCCTAGGACTACATCTTGATTATTTTGAACTTTGGTCGAACACTGGTGAACTCATTAAGGCCGGGTTCTACACCACCACCCCTCCTGCCCTTAGCTTTTAATTTGTGTGACAGGATGATTTGTGGTATAGACCAGAGGCCAGAAGGGAATCAAACTTCATTCACTCCATTCCATCTACGTATAAAGCAGTTATTTGTTTTGCACCAAGGCATGGTTTTAGAGTCAGCCTGAAGATGATTCACTGGGGCAAGGTCGTAAAATCTGAATCAGGGTTCTATGCCTGATGGCACTTAGAATACAATACCTTACACAGAGCAGGTGCAGAGTAAATTATTTGTTAAGCTTTCAAAACAAAGCAAGCTGTCACGTGAGCAGATTCATAAGCCCAAATAGACCTATCCTTTTAATTCTTCCAGAAATCTCACAGGTCCAACTCCACTTGCTTAAATTTCTGAATCATTCTGCAGTTCTGAAGCTTCGGGCAATACCCAACTGGGTTCTTGCCACTGAGATCATTCCAAAGTAAATTTAAAGTGATGGCTAATACCATTTTTCTCAATCCATTTTATTGGCAACTTACAGAAACTAGATTAAAGTCTCCTGAATCCTTTTTAATAGTGGTGTTCCATTATTTTTGTAAACAGTTACAGGCAGGTGCTTTAAGCTGGGTTTCGCTCTCATTTTTGTATTAACTTTCTACTCTGTGCATTTTTGGGTATGAAGCCTTTGATGCAAATTACCCATTGCAGTAATTTTAATGTTATTTTAGTCTGCTTTCAGGATCAATACCAGTAACTGGAGAAACTTGACTTAGATGACTAGCTCCTTTTTTCCTGCAAAGAATGTCATTCAGTTGCTGCTGGGGTTGGAAATACAGCTGACTACCACATGGTTACCAGTGGGAAGAGGTCTCCCCACAAGTGCTGAGATTCTGGCAAGTTCTCCCACTGTACATCTGAATGAGCCACAGCTGGCCTAGAGATCTCTGTTCCTGGAATGAGGAAACAGGGTGAGGTTTCCTTTGGCAGTCAAAGCTCAATCCTAACCCTAGGAGAAAAACATGTGATCTCCATTGGAAGAGGAGACTGGGCCAGTACTGGTGCTAGCCTGACTGCTGGGAAGTGGAATGAGTTTGTCTTCACTAGCAGGATTTTCTTCTTTATTCTCATGATCATACAAGTCCTTATTCTTTCCTTAGTCAAATTTCTAAAATCTTGGAATTACAGTTCAATAGATCTACCTTACTCTGGAATTCAGCCTAGAATAAGTTCCATAACAGCATTCCACACTGACCTGCTCACCCCTTGGTCAGCTAATTAAGAGGCAGTGTCTTGTATGCCCTTGAGCACACATCCCTATCCCCAGTAAGCATGCAGTCTTCATTTTTAGTCTCTGAGAAAACTTGGAAGAACTAGGAGGAGACAAAAACACCAACCCCCAAACCTCATTCTGAGGCAGAGATGCTCACAGGCATGCAGCCTTGTGGCAGAAACACATCTCAAAATAGCCTGAAAATCTAGCTCATAATCTCTGTTACCAGAAGAACTGCGGCCTTAATGGTTTAGATCATTATCCTTTGTTGAGCCTTGGGGGAGATGGAGTCAGACAGACTTGTCAACTTGTGTCAGGCTTCATGCAGTATTTTTATATTCCATCTCTGACATTTTGCACTGTGGTCCTCGAGTGCCATCACTTAGCTGACTGTTGCCTCTCATTGGTCCTGTTAAGGCTCAAGGCTGTGGAATGTAGGCTTTGGTAGATAAAGGCTAGTTCTTCACTTGACTCAGATGATGAAACCAGAGGGGTGCTGTTTCACAAGGTTACATAGGTAGAAAGTGGCATTTGTGTCTCTTCCAAACTAAAGGAGGCATATAAGGCTTTTCCCCTCTTCAATTTCTTCCTGTACTTTGTCACTGGAGGTTGCAATTTCTGCTTGTGCGGAGAAGACAGCACAGATGAAGGTGAGGACTGTGCCTCCGATGGCGGTGTAAAAGGCCCAGCCCAAGGAGCAGTCTCCGGGTTTGTAGGCCGATGCATAGTGTCCACAGTAGCCTATGGCCTTCTGGCAGCCCCAGCCAGCAGGGTAGAGTATCAAACCCAGAATAAGGAACAGTCCTGCAGGGCAGAAGAGAAGACAGGTGAGAACCTCCCCTGGCTTTACGGTATAAAGTGAATAACTGTACAGATAGGTTGTAATTGTTACTGATATCCCTGCTTTGGGCGATGGCATCTGTTTTGCAGTATCAAGTGTCAGGGACTGTTTTACGCAACTAATCCGACCTGATCAAGAAATCTCATCCCTTTCTTAGAAATATTTTTAGCCTCTTTTATATGTACTGGAATGTGAACTCAGTAATTTCTAGAAAAGCAAATCAAACTTATTTTTTCTTCCCACAAAGCTCTTATAGCACTGAGCATTTTCCTATAGGTCTAAGGCAGACATTGGCAAACTAAGGCCCACAAGTGAAATGCGGACTTGGTTCTATAAATAAAGTTTTATTGGAACATACCCTGTGACCATTCATTTTATGGACTTTGCCTGTGGCTGCTTTGGTGCTGGAAAAGCAGAGTAAGTAATTTCTACAGACCCTAGGGCGAGAAAGATCTAAAATATTTACTATCTGGAATTTTGCAGGAAAAGTTTGCCAACCCCTGTTTTTTTTTTTTTTTCTTTTTTAACATTTTTATTTATTTTTGAGACAGAGAGAGACAGAGCATGAATGGCGGAGGGGCAGAGAGAGAAGGAGACACAGAATCGGAAGCAGGCTCCAGGCTCTGAGCCATCAGCCCAGAGCCCGATGTGGGGCTCGAACCCACAGACCGTGAGATCGTGACCTGAGCTGAAGTCGGACGCTTAACCGACTGAGCCACCCAGGCGCCCCATGCCAACCCCTGTTCTAAGGAAATTCACACAGAACCATGGTTAAATTGCAAGAGACCAGATCTTAACCTGAAAGCCTATGAGGAGTCTTTTTGTTGGCATTCACCAACAACCGACTGCATACCCAAGTCAGAGATTTCTATACTTATATAAGCATTTAGAAACACACCGCAGGGGCTCCTGGGTGGCTCAGTTGGTTGAGGGCCTGGCTTTGGTTGAGGGCCTGGCTTTGGCTCAGGTCCTGATCTTGCAGTTCGTGAGTTTGAGCCCTGCAGCGGGCTCTGTACTGACACCTCAGAGCCTAGAGCCTGCTTTGGATTCTGTGTCTCCCTCTCTCTGCCCCTTTCCCACTCATGCTCTGTCTCTTTCTGCCTCTCAGAAAATGAACAAACATTAAAAAAAATTTTTTTTTAATTAAAAAAAAAAAACACACTACAAACTTCAGAATTGTTTTGTCTGAATTCTTTTAGAATGCTTTTAAATGAATTTGGCCCTGAGTAGACACTAATAAGCTCTGTTGCCACTTTGCTGACCCCACCACCCTATCATTAAATGTCCATTTTTCTGTTCCTTATGGCTTCACTGCTGTGTAACTGAGAGTTCTCTTGCCAGCTCTAGGAGTTGAGGACTAAGGCAAAGCAAGTGAGACAAAGTGTAAGGAGACCATCACTTTCAGGGGTCTCCCTGTGGGAGAGAGAGAGTGCATTGCCTGTCCCCCTCTAGCCCTGGCTACCAGTCCCACACCAGAAGCTGCTCATAAGGAAGTCCAGAACCTGAAATGACAAAGGCAACAGAGGGCCCCAAATCTTACCTAATGAAACTTTCTCGGTAGAAAGAATGCCGCAAGAGGATGGCTTTATTTTATGTGGCAGGAGAAAAAAAGTTTTCTCTGCAAAATGACACCTGTATAATCAAGATTGCTAATTTATATCCCCCAAAAGCTTTTTCAGATACCTTGCAGTGGCAATTCTATCCTCCTCATTTAATCTTGGTTCTAAATTCTGTCTTCCTACCTTTACTGAAATTCTCTGGGTTTACCACACCAAAGCTTCCAAGTCATTACAGCAACTTTCCCACAAAAAAGAACGTGACTGAACCCGTGGTAGTATTAGGTTTGAACAAGATCAAGGGCTGTGTTTCAAACCACAGATCACAACTTTCATAGTTCTGTCTTCATCCTATGATGACATCTTCTCACCAAGCATGGCATTTCATGTCTGATTTTGGATCTGACCATCCCTGCTTCCCTAATTAATTCCATTGTTCTACTCTGGAGGCCTTAGAGGACTTTCTAGCAGGGATGGAATAGAGGGAACTGGTTCCTCTGTTCACTGTCTGAAGAAGGGTGCTTCAAAAATGAAGTCTTTCCAACCCTGCAACCCTTTATTTCTCCATAGGTCAGAGTGTTAGAAAGTAGGTAGAGAAATGCCCTCCACAGTCAGATGCATAAGTGAAAGGAGCTAATTCCCCCAAGGATAAGGCCAGGCCGCCAGTGAAGAATGTGTTGGTACTCTAGAATATGCAAGGTCTTAGCAAAGACTCACTAAATTAAGAGGTAGGTCAGTTAATAGTTACAAGCTCTGAGTTCAGGGTATGATAGAGGTTTGAACCCAAGCTTTTGCCATTTAAGACTGGTGCCCTTAGAAAAAAATCTCTTTTGTCTGATTATGATTCCTCACCTGTAAAAATGGCTAATCCTTAACTCATAAAATAGTTGTGAATGTTAAAAGCACCTCAAAAATACTTTCCATGTCCCTAATAGTAATGGCAGTAACAAAACTGGAACAGACTAACAGCTGACAATAGGTGAAAGCCTTTGGCAGATCCCTCCTATGTAAAAGCAGTTTAAAGTTCACCAGTTATGAATAAGCAAATCCGTTCAATTTTGAGGGTATATTTTGAAAGGTGTAGTAATTGGGTGGGGAGGAGGGGAGAACCCAAGCTACAACTTAATAACCTTGGAAGAATATATATACTCTCCTCCATCGGAACATACTTTACTCAGCTGGGGAGATCTAAAATTACTGAGCAAATTCTTTTGTATTTCAAAGGGCCTATGATAAAGCCTGATTAATCTCCATCTCATTCCCTAGGAAACTTCACCCAAGGAACATGGAACTTTGGTAGTCTCCACCCACAGGTACTAAGTTACCACCCTGGAAATGGTGAGGGACCATGGCTGAGACTTCTGCAAGGATTCAGAGACTCTCTGGCATGGAGGCTCTATGGTCAAGCTCTAGGCAAGGGAGCCTAATTAGCTGCTTGTCCCTATAAAAGACCCGAGTGTTCATATTTAAATTGTGGCTCTGATTAAATATTAATTATGTATATCATTTTATTATTGGGCTTAAGCCACATAAGTAATGTTTTTTAATATGATCAAGACAGAAAGCATAGAGTTTGCCTTTACACAGGGATGGAGTTGGTTTTAGGACATAAAAAATACCTTAATTTGGCTATTTCAGATCCTTGTGGGAAGTAGGCAGTTTCAAAATAATTAAATAATACAGTCTTTATTTTAATATCAGATCCCTCTTCACCAAGCAGTCACAAACATTCACTCCAACACTGCTCCTTAGTGCTTCTAGCTGTTCCCCTTTCTAATAGCTCAGCTAAGGTTCTAGAAGTGCATCAGCCCAGCTTAAAATCCTGTGGCAGCTACTGGCCAATTTGTGAATAAGGACAGCAGGGAGGCTTTTCTTAACATAGAAGGGTGCCATGCTTATGAGTTTGTCCAAAGCCTCAGCTTGAATATTTATAAGCCCACAGGGCAGTCCACGTGGGAGGGTAAAAAAAGTGGACCCTGGTATTTCTGCAAGCCCCGGTGGGTGCCATCTGTGCTGAAACCACAGGCTGCCACCCAGGGCAGCCAGCCTAGACAAACACAAGAGGGCCTTAACCAGATTCTCAGAGGGGGGAAATGGCTACCATGTACCTTGCCCTGGCTTTTGGGATCTCTCCTCCCAACACTCATCAGAGTTGCTACTAGCACAGTTAATGCCATGAAAATGCAAGACCTACATCTCATTGAGAGAAAGGAAACAGTGGGCCTTTGGGTAAGCAAAAAAAAAAAAAAGTCCCGTTTTTCTTCTCTCTGGTATTTACACACAGGCTCACTACCAAAGGAATTCCAGAAAGTTTAATGATTCAGGTGGCCCTCTGCAGTGACTGCCACGCTTAGTCCCTACCTTACAATGTCCTAACTCCACTGCTCTCAGGCCCAGTGCATCTTATGAGCAGCCTGGGCCCTAACAAGCATTCCTTAGCACTGAAACACCACTCTAACAGATTTTTTTTGCTTGTTAATAAAAGTGAGAAACAGATCCATTAGGGTTCCCCATCTCAGAGTAAAATCCAGCTTTCTCTTTCTGTCTTTGGCCTTCAAGGCCCTGTCATCCAGCTCCCTATTACCTGTTCAAACTGACCCCTGCCTGCCTTTGTAACCCTGTGCTCTCTGCTCCAGCCTCACCAGCCAGAGGGCTTTTTCACGGACATCCAGCCATGCTCGAGCCTTTGCACTTGCTATTCCTCTTCCCAGCAGTGTCTTCCTTCCAGATGGCTTTTAGGCTACAGATGCCACCATGGTAGTGTGGCCTTCCATTCCAATCTATTTAAAATTCCAACCCTGTATCTCCCCACTGTCCTTGCTTTATTTCTCCTTAGCATTTATGATTACTAACATAGAATATATTACTTTGAATCATATGAAACTTTGAATATTTGACCATTTGTGACCCCAAAAAAATGGACATAAAATGTAGTTCAACCTACTATATTACTTTGTTTCCATCTCCATCCTAGAGTTTAAACTCCAAGAGGGCAGGGACTTCTGTATTATGTGGTTAAGCACTATGAAGCCAGGACTCAGAATAGTGCTGGGAACATAGTTAAGCCTGTAATAAAATATCTCTAAACCATGGTGCATCCCGTGAAAACCATTTAAAAAAAACTTGACAGATACCAGTCAATAAGAATGAAATGTGCCAGCAGGAAAGAAAATGACGACTCTTGGTTTTTGGTTTATCCTGTCACACTGTCCTGTTGCAGGTCTATGAATCCCAGTGTTTAGAAGCAAACTTAAGCCCTGACCTTCAAAATAGGCTTAATGATACCAGCTAATGAGACAGAATTAAAGTCTTAAACAGGCACGTCAGACAACAGGCAGAAGAATATAGTAAGACCTACCAAGTCTGCTGCATATTGGGAATGGTTCTTCTGGTCCTCAATTTGGAGTATACCACCCAGGGGCACTCAGCTTGGTTGTGGGTTATAGCTAGAGACCAAATGGCAGGTGAAGTGTGCTCTGGAGTGAGTTTAACATAAGAGCCATGCCAGAAAATGGTCTGATCTTCCTCTGCCGCTATTAAAAAAGTAGTTTCTGAAGTTAGGTCAGCCCGTAGTTGTCTCTGAGGTCTATCACCTTGCCCTAAAGCATTACTGTTTGGGGAGAGGGGTGATAGAGAAAGGGACTAGGCCAGTGGGCCTTTGCTTTTCTTCTGACTGGCCTATCTCCCCATGTGCCTGGTTGAGCAGTGATTGGCCCAGCTGGGAGGAAGAAAAGCAGGGAGAATGATACTCCCCAGCGACCAAAGAAAACAGCTAGCACTGAAAGAGGAAGTCACTCAGAGGGCTGATAACCTCTGCCATGGCTCAACTTGTTAGAACGGTACCCGAGAAGGTACCGTTTTCTACAACTTTAAAAGATATCCTCATCTCTGCACCCCATCTCCTCTCTTGCTAGCAGCCTCCCAGTTTGTTGCCCCAAGAGGATTAGAAGATGCCAGCATCTGCTCATCATGGGGTCACCTGGGGATGACTTAACTTTGGGGAAGAAAAAAAAAGAAAAGAAACTGGTGGTTAGTTACTTGGACTACCCAAGACGCCACCACAGGCCGGAGACAGAGCCCTGACAAGCCCAGTGAGGCCAACCACACGGTGTCAGTTCTCTCATGATGTATCACATGAGCTATCACAATGCAATGCCCACCACACCCCTCTGCTGTTTTAGTAATATCTACCCCTACCTGGATGGAGCTTTCAGATTCAACCCTGGATTCCCAGCCGTGTGATCTTGCTGCATAGGAGTTTTCAGTCTCTGTGGTCAACCTAAACATGTGGTTTGGATTTAACTCAAATAATTAAACTACATGAGCTCTAAGAGGATAGGAGCTATGTCTTATTACAGCATTTTCAGTGCCTAAAATCTAGAAGGTTCTAAAAAAAAAAAAAACATGAATGAAATGCATCAAGAAGAGTAAAGTCCTCACCCTCTTGCTTTGTGACCCACATTCATTGACTGTGATTAGACCAACCACAGAGTTGTATATCTTATGTAATTTTTGGACTATTGCCCTGGAATCAAATAATGATAGCAAATGTACATTTTAAGGAAATCCTTTAGGTGGGAAGACGAACATCTCCATAATCCTGCCAAGCCCCCAAATTTAGAAAGACTAGGAGTTGCTGAATATAATAAATAATACTTTACTTGAGCTGAAGATGACTACCTCACGTTTTATGAGATGCCAGGAATGGGGGAGCCCAGTCTGAACCATAGCTCTTTAGTCTGTGGAGGAAGTGAAGAAAGTCTCCATGCTGTTTCAGTCTCTCCTTGGCTGTTAGAGCATCGCCTCCTTCCCTCAAGATCAACCACACAATTGTCACTCTTTCACCACCAGCTGGCCAAGGGTATGGACTCAAGGTTTCTTGTCTTTTGTGGGTCACCCACCATTTTTGTGGAAGAAAGCCATTTTTCCTGGGCTGAAAACATCAGAACCAAAGGCCGGCTCCTCCTCTACAGAAAAACAAGTGGGTCTTTGGGCATCACGTTCCTACCTCCTCTTCAGACAGGCTTCCAGACAAAACTGCCAAGACAGGCTAGACCTTAGTTTGCAAAGCAATTTTCTAAGGACAGGAAGAAAAGAAGGCCGTCTGTTACTGCTACTGTCAACCTGTAGTGAGGCCCCCAGCGAGGGACACAACAGTGAGCCTCCACTACATTGTAATCAAGAAGCTCATTCTAAAGCTATGAAATATCCTAATCTCTCTGGAGAGTGAGCACACAGCAGATAGTTGACAGTAGGCTTACTAGCTTTAGATAAATTTGGGTTCCAATTAGGAGTCACGGGGAGTGTGTGATGAGTATATACCATGTACTTGTCCTGCTGCCCGACACAGTCCAGGGGCCACAGCAGGGGTAGAGGACTGGGGTCATGTAGGGTTTCATAGGCTTTTTTTTTTTTTTAATTTTTTTTTTTATTTTTGGGACAGAGAGAGACAGAGCATGAACGGGGGAGGGGCAGAGAGAGAGGGAGACACAGAATCGGAAACAGGCTCCAGGCTCTGAGCCATCAGCCCAGAGCCCGACGCGGGGCTCGAACTCACGGACCGCGAGATCGTGACCTGGCTGAAGTCGGACGCTTAACCGACTGCGCCACCCAGGCGCCCCGGGTTTCATAGGCTTTAAATGCTTTTAGGCCAGTAATCCTCAAGGAATCTGGTCACACCACACATATCACCATTCCCTGAACAAGGGGCCTTATATTCCTGCCGACCCCTTGGGTAGTCATCTACCTGGAAATATCCCCTGTCCCCCAATTCAGATGTCCCCTCCATGTGAAACATGTGTCATCACTTCCTGCCAGAATGGTATTCTCTGTGTGCTTTCACTACCCTGTGCATATTCCTCTTCAGCTCTTTATCACATTGTTATTTTTGTATATTTATTCAACAGCTATTTACTGAGTTCTCTCCTCAGTGCCAGTCATTATACTCAGCCCTCAGGATACAGCAATACCCTGGTAGGACTCTGAGCCCCTTGAGGGCAGAAAATTTTATTTCTTAGTATACATCACAATTTTGTCTTAGTGTTTACCACAAGCCTGATGGGTGTGTCACAGTTAACTTTGGATAACAGAGGTCAAAAGTTCAATTTACTTCTTTGAAATAGCCACTGACTCTTCTAGGAACACAGCTGGGGACCCCTTTCAGGTCTACCCTGTGACTCAGAGGTCTGGGATGTGGACCTAGCTTAGCCTGTCTCCAGGTTTTGTGGACCCAGCTCAGTTCACCACAGCACAATGCCAGGAGGCTGCCCCTGACACCACACCCCTACACCTCATTCCCTTTCTCCAAGGCAGCCATCTCTCTAACAAGAAGCAAGGCAAGTAAGACCAGAGAATGACTGACTGGCTTCTAGTATCCCAGCCCCATTCTAGGACTTGAGCTGAAGATGACTACCTCACGTTTTATGAGCATTCCAGGCTTATGGGGAACTCCAATCAGCAAGTTCAAAAAGTACCGACAGTAAAGGATTAAAGCAAAACAGTCCTGCTTGCAAGAATTTTAGCTCATCTGCCATGTTGGCTTTTTCTCCTCAGCATCCTTTGCTGTTCTTCCTTAACTTTCCAATATCTTAACTCTAGAGTGCCCGAGGCTCAATCCTTTGTCCTCTTCTCTGTATTCTCCTCATTGATCACACTTGGTCCCATGGCTTTAAATACTCTAGGCTCTCATCTCCAGATGTGCATATCCAATTGTCTACCTGATCTCTACTTGGATGTCTAACAAGGTACTTGAAAATTATGTGCAAACCTAACTCTTGTCCCTCCCCACTTCACAAGCTTATCTTTGCTCTGTGGACTTCATATCTGCAAATAGGAGTTCAGTTCTTACACCCGCTCAGGCCAAAAACCTCAGCATCATTGTTGACTCTGCTCTCTCTCTCAGAGTCCACAGCTCTCTATCAGCAAGGCCTATGAGCCTTCCTTCTAACTGTTCTCTGGACCTGGAAAGCTCCTTCTCCTGATTACCCATAGGGCTGACTCCTTTATCTCCTTTTAAGTCTTTAAATCTGTTCTCCCTGAATTCTATGCTGACTAGCCTATTTCATATTAGAATCTGTCCTCTTATCATCCCAGCATACCTAACCTCTCTTACCCTGGCTACACCTTTTTTTCTTCTGTAGCATCCATCACCTTTTAATATACTAAATAATTTACTTATTTGGTTTACTGTGTCTCTGCCATCTTCAGTGTAAATTGCATGAAGAGAAAGAACTTAGGTTATTCTTTATCCCAATTGACTAGAACAATGTAAGACATATAAAAGGTGCTCAGTAAATATTTGTGGGATGGATGAAAAGACAGTGCTGTGATGCAGATGTCACATCTTAAAGAAAACTAATATAACATACTTGACAAGTTTTTTTTTTTTTTTAATTTTTTTTTTCCAACGTTTATTTATTTTTGGGACAGAAAGAGACAGAGCATGAACGGGGGAGGGGCAGAGAGAGAGGGAGACACAGAACCGGAAACAGGCTCCAGGCTCTGAGCCATCAGCCCAGAGCCTGACGCGGGGCTCGAACTCCCGGACCGCGAGATCGTGACCTGGCTGAAGTCGGACGCTTAACCGACTGCGCCACCCAGGCGCCCCTTGACAAGTTTTTTAAATGGTTGGAAGAAAAGCTTCAGTCAATAACGTGGATCTCTGGTGTTGGTAATTTTGGCCAACACAACAGCCATACTTACTAATGAAACCCACACAAGGTCCAAACCACGGTACTGGCCTTTTACTTGACTGCAGGCAAGGAAAACCTCCTTTCTAGCTATAGAAAATGATGTTCTTTGGGAGAACACAAAGAAAAGGGTATTAAGCCAATTAAATGTAACAGATTTTCAGTTATCTAGCAGTTAGCCTTAGTTTAGCCTCAAAACTCTGAAACTGTTTCCAACAATGGCTGGCTGCAGTGAGGACAGCTAAAAAGACAGCGAAGCTGTGGCTGACTTGTGGGAACTTTCCAAGACACCAGAGGGGAGGGAATCAGTGCAGGGATAAGGGAAGTTCAGGAAAAATGGCAGGTGACAGAAGGCAGAGGGATACAAGGGTAAATGAAGGAGGTGGACCATGGCAGTTTGCAAAGAGGTAAGGGTGGTACCTAGAAGCAGCATAAGTCTGGAGAATGTAAAGACCGACAGAAGGTGCCAGAATTGAAGGCAGAGAACACAGAACTGCTCTTTAGCCCAGGAAAAGGCTCCCCCCAGCCCCCACCTCATCAGCAGCCCAGAAGGCAGGGTCACATGTTAGCATCTGATGTGTGTGGTGTGCATTCCAGGAGAGAAATACCATGTTGAGTTATTTACCTCTAAGTCTGGAACCATCATGTGGTACAACAACTGATGTACAGGGTGATTTACAACAAACCTAGGGATGCTGGTTAACATTTACCTGGATGTTTAGCTCTCTCTTCTGTCTAAATTTGAATTCTTCCCCAAATCATCTTTCATGCTGACAGGCGGAAGTCATTTTGGCCATCCTTAATGGCTATTTGTAGGTCATCAACTGTTACTAGGTGAAGACACTTCTCTTTTACAGTACCCCAAGGCAAACATACATCATGAAGAAGGCACACTGTATCAGACCATCTCCAGTTCCCACCCATTGAATCTGTCATCAAGCTTATTCTTTTTTTCTAAACAATTTTTTTAATGTTTATTTATTTTTGAGAGAGAGAGAGAGAGACAGAGTGTGAGCAGGGGAGGGTCACAGAATTAGGGATACAGAATCTGAAGTAGGCTCCAGGCTCTGAGTTGTCACCACAGAGCCTGATGCGGGGCTTGAACCCACGAACCATGAGATCATGACCTGAGCCGAAGTCAGACGCTCCACCAACTGAGCCACCCAGGAGCCCCTGTCATCAAGCTATTCTTACCCCAATCATCAGGGTATGAACCTGTATACTTCTCATGTGCAGGGACTGTGCGAGACATTTCTGTACTGATTGCTCTCAGTAACGATACAAGGCTTCACTAGGTTCTTTCTACTGTTTTAAGAAAGAAGAAAAGTAAGTTTGTTGTTTTTAAATTTTAGAGCATTTGAGCAAGGGAGAGGGACAGAGGGAGAGAGCAAGAGAGCAAGAGAATCTTAAGGAGGCTCCACACTCAGCATGGAGCCTGACCTGTGGCTGGATCCCACGACCCTGGGATTGTGACATGGCCTGAAATCAAGACTGAGCCACCTAGGTGCCCCAAAGTGTACTTTTTATTTAACAATTTTAGCTATGAAATTTTAAGGTGCCAGTATAGGGTTAACCAACTATCTGGAAAACTATCTAGAACAAGGGTAGTAAAAAAGAGAAGTCTTAACTCTGACATAATATGCATTTGTCCCATAAAAGAACAGTATTGGTTTTGGCTCAGATGGACTCCCATTCTATTGTAAACTTGTTAACAGCCCTAAGGAGTGTGGTCCCTTTTCCTTGGCTTCTGTGTCTCCATCCCTATCCCAAATCCACACTCAGTCCTTAAGCCATTTTCCTCTACACATGCTGTGTTCTTGACCCAACTTCACAAGTCGTTTGTTATTCCTGTTTTCTTTCTAGTCTTAACATTTTTTCCAGAACCTTTTGGAAAGGTCTTCTATGGCAAAATAGTAGATTCGAAGTAAAGATGACACGGAGCTAAAGCTATAAACACCCTCCCCATTTTACACATTCACAACTATAACTAAAGTTGGAAGTTTATACGGATGATTAGAACTTTTTAATAGGGCAACCAGGGGCACCTGGTTGGCTCAATCGCCTAAGGGTCCGACTTCAGCTCAGGTCATGATCTCACGGGGTCGTGGGTTTGAGCCCTGCATTGGGCTCTGGGCTGCCAGTGCGGAGCCTGCTTGGGATTCTCTCTCTCTCCCTCTCTCTGCCCCTTCCCCATGTGTGCTCTCTCTCTCTCTCAAACATAAATAAACTTAAAAAAAAAATAACAGTGACAAGCATTAATGCTCATTGAGCATTATAATGTGCCAGGCACTGGTGAAGCATTTTAACTCATTTAGTCCTTCTAACAATCTTCGGAGGTTGGCGCTATTATCATTTGATGGATGAGGAAACGGAAGCATGTGGGGTTAAATTAAGTAGGGTTACACAGCTAATGAGTGGTGGGGCTGGGACTCCAATCCAGGCAATATGGCTCCAGAGTCCACTCCTGAGCCCTCGTGCTAGACTACTGCTGCTGCTTCACTGCAAACCAGAGATTAGCTTCTGAAACAAAAGCGTGTGTCCAGCTGAAGAGGGGAGACTCATATGGCTGGCTTCCTTATACCTACAAGAGGTTAGAGAGCAGATGATGAGGAACACATATCAAGTGAGAGAACCACAGGAGTGTTGTGAGGGGGTGGTGGGGAGAGGGAGACTGCACCAAAAGGTGAGGACAGGCTAATTTGCTAACCGTACGGCAAGACAACCAAAAGGTAAAGAAGTTCCATCCACAGGACTTTCTCTTCCATTACAGTCTGAGTATCACCAACCTCCTTACTGCCATATAGATGCCACCTGGGAACGGCTGTCCCTGGCCAGAGAAGCTTCTAGGAGGAAAACCTAGTGACCAAGTGAGAACAATTTCAAGTCTGTGGTGATGTCCTCTTCTGAAGGTGTGGAACACCTGTGTGAGAAAACTGCAAGCAAAACATAAACCCCATTGGACTAGAGGGGAAAAATGTAAGCCATAGAATTCATACACATTTTTGTCTTTGCTCTGAGATTCTGTATGATTGGGGACCATCTAAAACTGCATATCCACCCATAACAATGTCATCCACAAGAAAACATGTCCTACGTTCTTCCCAGGACAGCCGATTAGACAAAACACAGCACCTAGAGCATTTTCAGACCCCAAATTACATCCTCCTCCAGCAGGTCAGCCACTGTTAACCATCTCACCCCCTTCGGGTGGCTTTTCTTAATCCACAGAATATGGCTGATGATCTTTGTCTCTCTTGACCTCCTCCTCCTCCATCATTGTGCCATTGTCTCTGCATCATAGGCTTAGGCTAACCATGTGTTGGTGAGAGATCTGCTTGTCTCGGTGTCTACAGGACTGGGATATTGCCCTCAATCTTAGGCATCAGGCTCTCATAAAATCTTGCTTAGCACAAGTGCAAACACCAGGATGGTGGCTCCCAGGACCCTTCTTTCCACCCAAGGAGAGTTTTGCTCCCATGCCTCCCAAGTTCCAAAGCTAACTAGCAATGGTATTCCAGCCTGCTTGACTTCTCAGATTCCAGGCCACTATCCTCAGTTCCAAAATGTCAAGTTAGCCATTCAGAGTCAGGGACATTTGAATAGTATTTATAAACAAGTAAGTATTAGTTATAAGGCAAATCAAAGATTTCTGCCCAAGAACTGCCACCTTTGGTTAACCTATACCTTTGAAATCACTTTGCCCATTAAGGTTTTTCAAGTTCTCAATGAAAATGTATTCAAAAGCCAAAACAGAATTTGGTTTTGGTGCTTGCCGGGTCTGAAATGATTCTTTAGTTCTCCAGGTGATGGCTCCATTAATTATTTATGCCTTGTCTGGGCGGGCAGAGGTCATGTCAGGATGGGGCTCAGTAGCACTGGTAAACACTTTACTCATTCTCAAATATCTAGAAACTTATAGCTGTGTTAGTACAGATCATAACACAGATCATGTTTTTATCAGTGAACATACATTTACTGAGGCCCATTCTGAGTAGTAGAACTAGAACTGTGAAAAAGACACAATCTAAACCCTTTAACATTCTTGAAGAGTGTTGCCCACACTTCTGGACCTCACACACTAGTATAATAGCCAGAAAAGTTACTGGAAGGCCAATATTTTTATTTTGCCAATATAAGGACACTGAAAATAACCACAATCTTCTTTCCTCATCGTTGCATAAAGGAAAGGATATTTTCACACAAAAACAGTGAAGGATGTAATCTGACAATGAAGGACAGTTCTATAAATTGAATACATGCAGCTCTAAGAAATCTTACTACACTGTCCTTATCTTTCTCGTTTTTGCTGTGCACCTTTTGCAGTGGAAACCTTCGCACAGAGTGGACCAGGATTCACTCAAAGGCAGTAACTGCTGGGCAAGAGGCCCATCTGAGGAGAGGGAAGGGAGGTGGAGAGGGTCCTGTGTCAGGCTGGGGACACCTTTCTAAAAAGCAAGTAATAGGTTCAAGAGTAAAGAGGCTCTTTCAAATTTCTCTCTTTGGAATCCAAAATCTAAAATTGTTTTTACTGCAGTGAATTTTAAAATGTCAGGAGTTTATGGACAAACCAGACTAGGCTCAACTCTTATATTTAATAACTCTGCTTTGATAGCCAGGTCAGGAACTGGAGGTCAAAGTGTTCACGGGTAATGAAAGGGTTTTTGACTGATGACCACAGTGTCTTTGTAATGCAGATTATGTCTACATGTCATCTTCCTACAGGATTAATAACATTAGAGGTTTTTTCACCAAGATTTTCTGAAGGGAAGGAGAAGAAAAGGATCAGGTGTCAATTTTTTTAAAAAGCTCTATTAAGACTCCCACCATCTCCCAGAAGGGTCTAGTACGGTACTTGTCTCCTACTAAAAACACTCCCATGGAATTATAATTAGCAAGAAAAACACTTTTCCAGGGTGGGGGGTGGACAGCGGATGACAGAGCAACATAAAGGGAATTCTTTGGAAGACCATCAGAGCATAGTTGTCACAAAGAGGCTTTACAACCAAGGCCCCAGAGGAAGTTTCTGTTATAATTATTCAGAATTAATGACCACCAATTAAGAATTGTCTGATGCCCTTAGACTATATGGAGAAACAATCTATAAGAAAGATGCACTTTCCCTCATGTTGAACCCTCCTTGAAGTCTTTCTCAGCAATGATTCATATTTATATGCAAATTACTTCACCAATTTCTAAAGCCTTAACTCTTAAAATGCATCCTAACAAACACAGGTAAAGAAGAATTTACTCAGATTATTCCTTCCTGTGAATTACTGATACAGTTTTACTTTCATTCTAAGTGAGAAGCTATTTTTAAACTATTTACATGCAACTGGGAAAAATTTATGAAATATTTTCTTGATAAATTATTCATCCAACATGCAGGATTAAGAAAGAGCTCCTGTTTGGGGCACCTGGGTGGCTCAGTCAGTTGAGCCTCTGACTCTTGGTTTAGGCTCAAGTCATAATCCCAGGGTCATGGCATCACCCCCGGCCCCACCCTCCCTCCCTGAACATGGAGCCTGCTTGAGATACTCTCTCTCCCTCTGCCCCTCTCCCCTGCTTGCACATTCTGTCTCTCTTAAAAAAAAAAAAAAAAAAAAAAAAAGGAAAAAAAAAGTTCCTGTTCGACTATAACGAAATTATACTGATCATTCAAAATAAACTTCCAAAATAAAATGCAGTGTATAGCAGAGTAAAAGACACTTTAAAAAATGTTGAGCTATGAAATTTTTAGGATAATAAGTAAATCTCTTGCCTGCTAAAGTTCTTAGGGTCCAGATCATGTTAAATAGTTCCTACAGGGAAGCACACATCATCTTTTCAACACTAGGGCCCTGAGGTTAGCCTCAAAACTCTCAACACATAGCAACTGTGCATTTTGTGTTAAATAAAGTTTTTAATATTGGCTTCATGTCCTATGTTTGAGATTTCATTGGTACTGGGGGCTGTCTTTTAAAAAAGAGACTGATTCCTGGACATTTAATAACACTACTGGAGAGACTGTATACAGTAACTGAGCTCATAAATAATGGCTGACTATGCCATAGCACAGCATCAGAGGAGATGCAGATTACTTTTCAAGTGGCAATGCAGCCTAGAAAACCATCACTGCATTAAGCTCTTAAAACAGAGTACCTGAACTGCTCATGTAAATATTCAGAGCCATACTTAACGTGATTATTTGTTAATGGAGTTTGAACATACAGCATCCATGCCTCCATGATAATTTACATCTGTAATTAAGTGGTTGCCATGGCAAACGCCTTTCCACATTTTATATATGCATATCAATTGCTATATCTGAATTTTAAGAGAATTTGCAATTTTCTTCCAGACCTTCCAACTGATTTTAACTTTTTTTAATGTTTACTTATTTTTGAGAGAGACAGGAGCACGAGCAGTGGAGGGGCAGAGAGAAAGGGAGACAAAGAATCTGAAGTAGGCTCCAGGTTCTGAGCTGTCAGCAGAGAGCCCAATGTGAGGCTTGAACCCAGGAGCCATGAGATCATGACCTGAGCTGAAGTCGGATGCTCAACCGACTGAGCCACCCAGGTGCCCCTAGTTCCATCTCATTCTTAAGATTTCAGCTAAGATGTTGTTTTCCCTGGGAAGCCATCCCTGACTCAAAAACCTCTGTGTTAACAGTGCTTCAAACTTGCCTGTTTTCCCATTATGTACTCGGGCAGGATCCTATACATTCTTCAAAAACAGATCCCAGTTCCTAGATTTATTCAAATTAGGTGTCTGCTTGGTCCACTGCTTTTAGGGAATAGTTTTTTGGTTTTTTTTTTTTTTTTTGGTCTTTTTTTGCTTGTTTTCTGTATCTAACAATATGGTTGAGTTCTCTGTTCCCTTTACACACACACACACACACACACACACACACACACACACACATTTTGCTTATCTAGGGTACAGTTTGTAAAACAAAGACTAATATGGCTGGGGATCAGAAACTCAAAAAACTGTAGACCTGGTCTTTGCACTTACTAGGCATCCCATAAAAGCTCCTTGAATTGAAATTTAATTCTACCCTGCTGTAGAACATTTCGCATTCTTCAGTTTTCACCAAGGGATTACCAGAGATTGATGAATGAGTACATATGTCACAATCGATGGTTTTCTTAAATTGTTTCAGACATAGAGCTGCTAGACCCAACCTCTGGCACTTTCTGTCTGGAGAGCCAGAATGGAGAGCCTCCTTTTGATGGCCAGAAGCTTCCAGTGCCTTGTTCTAAGAAGGAAAAGCAGGGGATGCTTCCTCTATTTTCCTCATGCCTTTTCTTTGAGGTTATTCTGAAGTTGGATAATCGGGGTCACACTACTTTCGTGGAGAAAGCCAGGTTAATTTTTCAGGTGTGAAACTATGGGACAAGGTCTCTGTGAGAGCCAGGAATCGCTTCCCCTCTCCCTATGCTTTCTAAGTCCCCGTTCTTATTTTTCTCCTCTCCAATGGCTGATCTTTTTGGCCCAGAAGTGAATGGGTAGAGCACGGGATAAGTCAGAATGGATGCTGAGATTGGGGTGAGTCATGGTTATCTTCTTGATGCTAAGGTTACTGTTCACCCTGTGAAAAATAACCGTGGGAATACCAAATCCTAGCTAATGATCATGGTATATTTTAGATGCCTATCCATACTTGCACATCCATTCTGATTTACGACAAAGCAATTCCACAAGCAGCAAAGGTAAAACCCTCTACTTGTCTGCTCTCACCGATTCTTCTTTTACTCCTTTCCCTTTTTTCATATCGTCCTCCTTCATCCTCAGTCACTGCTCATTTCCCAGAAAGCTGAGCCTGCACCCCCAGGTGCTGAGCCATGGCAACAGAGAGCGACTCCCATGAGCACACCCTCTATGCCAGCCCAGCGCAGGCAGAGGTCAGCCCCACAGCCATCTATCTGGTCAGACTGGTGGGGCAGCTTGCTGAGGCGATCCTATAGGACTGAAATGGATGTAGACAGACAGAGGGCTACGGGAGTACAGAGCGTGAGGGCCGACCAGACACAAAGGAGCAAACAAGCAGATGAGGGAAGACTGAAAAGACAGCAGGCAGCCAGGCCCCGCAGCTCATGTGCTAGTCCAACCCTCACGGCGACGCCAGTGGAACGGTCCAAGCCAGTGCAAGTGAGCCAAATCCTGAGCTCATTTTAATGGCTTCTGTCCCAAACCTGAGTCACTGGGGATTCCATGGACTTCCAAGAGAGCCCTCCATGCGTTTCTAAAAACAAACCACTCGATGCTGTCATGGAAAACCTGGATCTTTGCGTTCTATGGTTTCATTATGGATTACATCCAGGTCACAACCTAAGGAAGACAAGCTGGCAGCAACGACCTGCCGGCTGCGTGCCCAGCCTTTGTAATCAATCCCAGAGGACGAGGGCCTGATGTGTGCTGCTGGCTCTGCCAAACAAGCCCTCACCTAGGGACATGCAGTCGGCCTGTGAGTTACTCTGTGGGGGGAGCCTGCAAAGGCACCTGCAGTCAAGGCTCCATTGCTCGAAGCGGACGCCAGAAAGGGAAGGAACTAGAGACTGTGTGTGTCTGCGGAAAGAGGAGGAGAAGTTCTTGGTTTTCCTGTCAATTCAACTGCTATCTCCTGCTTAAAAAGAAAAAAGAAGGAAAAAAAAAAAGCCCCAAGAACACCCGTAGTCACACCAATGCTGCAGGACTGCTCTACACTCTCTTCAGCCCTGATACAGGCAGGCTAGGAATGGGCCAGGGAGCGGCCCTATACGACACGGTCATGTTGGACTGCGAGAGAACAAGGTCAATTCTGAGGACTAAAGTAAATACCACTATTCCTTAAGATGCAGCATTTCTAGGGGGCACCTCGGTGGCTCAGTCGATTTTAAGCGTCCGACTCTTGGTTTCGGCTCAGGTCATGATCTCACGGTTCGTGGGTTCAAGCCCCACTTCAGGCTCTGTGCTGGCAGTGCAGAGCCTGCTTGGGATTCTCTTTTTCTCCCTCTCTCTCTGCCCCCTCCACACTGCGTTTCTCTCAGTCTCAAAATAAAATAAATAAATAAAAGAATACTTAAAAAAAAAAAAAAAAGGCAGCATTTCTAGGAAACATAAAAAAATACTAAAACCTGCCAAGAAAGCAGACACACTTTAGTAGCCAAAGAACTACCACTTATTATTTACCGTGTGCCAACTGTGCTTAAGCCTTTCTTCTCATATATTATCTAATTTCATCCACAAAACAACCCTGAGGGTTGTACTACCATTATACCCATTTTATAAGTGAGAAAAAAGGTTGAGAGAATGAGGTACATCACTAGACATTTCACAGCCACTGTAAGGGAGGTCAGGACTGACCCAGGAGCAGGTGAGGCTTGACGTGTAATCGCTGCTGGGACTGGAAAACTGAACACCAAGGGCATCTGTGCATAGGGATTTCGGAGGTGTCAGATTGGTGCCCACCAGTAGGCTAGACCTTGAAGGCAAATCCTGTATCTGGGTTAACTTAATAGTCAATACGTGTATTTGATAGTTATTTTTAAGTAAATGAGATTTTAAGATTTCCACTGAGACAGCAAATTCTTTCACACCCAATTCTAAGTTCAAAATCTCTAGATTTTGATGATTTATGTTACACTTTCTATAGGCAATGAGGCCACACAAACCTAAGGCCTGTTTATTCTTTAAAATTAGTCGTAACAAAGGAACACGCTTACAACAGCTTGTCATTTTTCTTCTAGTTATATTTTACGAAAGTGTCACTTTTGCCAAAACAAAAGTTGTAAGGACAAACACGGTGTGAGTCGATTTCCCAAGAATGCTTCTGTTGCCCTGGCAACAGCTCCTTTCTCACCGTTTGTTCCAACATCACATAGATCCAGGGCTGAGAAACGGGTTGTGGGGAGGGGAAAGACTGATGCTCACAGCTGCAACAAGTCCTTGGCTGAGGCTGGGGCTGGGGCTGAGCAGATGCTATCACATACTGGCTGACAGGAGAGAAAGCAAGTCAGCGGTTTCAGACAAGGGGGGGGGGGCAACTTTCTCAGCTGTAGATTCAAGGACCATGGCTGCCGTGGATGCCGCCTTGAACTACCTGGTAGAGACCTCCACGAGGAAGGGAAGAGCCCACTGAGCATCCCTTACAGATGTGCCGCCTGCCCCGAAACATGAGGGAGTCGCCTGCTGAGTGCTTGGTCCATCTTACCCGTGATTTCTGCTCCAAGAGGGGCGCTGCCATGCTGGCAGGAGAAAACAAACTACTTCCTGTACTTCAGTTCTTAGCCTTAGATCGGTAGGCCCTGGAGAGGTAGTCTGACTACACAGGAATCCCGGCCGCTTGCCAATTCCAATTTTTAAGTAATTTCAGACTTTCTGGGGTGCTCTGTGTATGCACGGGGAACATAAGCAATAAAGATGGGGAGAAAGTTCTCTTAGAAAATCTAGACTTTGGGAATTGGACAGGTGACAAACAGACTAACACCTCAGGTATGCTCCTACTTCCTTCTTTTCAACCATCCTTCCCAGAGGCCTGACACAGCCAGAAAGAGAAAAGTCAGGAGTAGTTAACTGGAGTGTATGAATAATACCTAAGATACGTACTGGTCTTTGTGCCAAAATGAATCTTCTTGCCATCTATGTGAAATAGCTAACAAGAGCACCAAAAGATGTGTTGGACCAACCCTCATTCTTAGAGATCAAATTTGCTGGACTAACACCTTATTAAAAACTGCACGTAAACAGTAAGACTGAAAGGGTATCTACAGGTTGCTTCTGAATGAGTGTAAAAGACAGCTTGTGGTGTTACTCCCTCCCCCCCTCCAAGAGGCCCCACTCGTACTATAAATGGCCACTGATTTGCTAGAAGGCACTAAGTTTCTCAGGATGAAAAGCATTCTTAGGGATGATAAGCCAGGAGTTTTGCCTGCATACCAGTGCTTCGATAAAATTCAGAGTAAAGGTATGAATCATCAAGGATGAGGAAGCACAACATAGTAAGGAAAATTTACGCAGAAATCCACTTCTCCGGTCAACCAGGGCGCTTAGCCAGGATTAATGAATTGTGTATGCTGCCTTCCCTTCATCTACATGTTTATTCTGGCTTTTCAAAAGCCTTTGGTAAGAGTTCTCAGCAAAAGTTTTAAGATATACACGGCATATATGCACATGTGTGCACTGCCTGAGGCACTGTGTGTCCCACGGCAGTAAAGGAGGGGCATTTCTCTGACAAGAAAAGATGAATCTGATTTAACATTTCTGGGAGGTGAAACACCAAGCTGAAGGGGATAAACTGCAGATTCCAGAAGTGAATCAAAAAGGGGATAATGAGCTTCACAGAATCAAAAATCGAAGATAAGGTCATATTTTCCAATCTCCCTATTTTTTTTGTTAAAATTTTTAATGTCTATTTATTTTTGAGAGAGAAAGAGAGAGAGAAAGCATGAGAGGGAGAGGGACAGAGAGAGACAGAGACACAGAATTCGGAACAGGCTCCCAGCTCTGAGCTATCAGCACTGAGCCCACCGCGGGGCTCGAACTCACAAGCTGTGAGATCATGACCTGAGCCAAGCTGGCTGCTTAACCAACTGAGCCACCCAGGCAGCCTGCAATCTCCCTGATTTTGAGAAGAGGAATGCAAAAGTCCAGCAAGGTGGCACATTGATCTCAAGCAAAACTGAGAATCAGAATCCTGATCTCCCAAATTCTGTGAGTGCGTAGGAGTGCCTGAGTCATTCGTGGTAAGGCTATTCCTCTCAGATCAAGAGATGAAGGCCTTGAGAGTATCCCCCAACGCAGGCAGATCAGGACTGGGGAGCAGGTCGTCTATTTATTTCTCTAGGCCCCTTATCTACCAACCTCCACACACACATATATACGTGGGCTCCTCTAAGATAGGAGAAACAGAAAACATGAACTTATCAGTTGTTTGGAACCTAACTGTTGTCTGATCTGCTGATTTGGAAGCCAGCCCTGCTGAGCTCAATTAGGCAGACTAGAGTTAATTCAGTTGGGGTCTGTTTCTTTACAGGCCTGGACACCAGGCTCCGTGTTTCTCTTCACCGTCCAAGAGTCCCACATACAAAGCTTTAGGATTTGCTGGGGGATGAGTCACCTGTGCACTTCAGTTAGGGTTGCAGGTGGATTACTGTTCTCCTGTTAGAGATCAGATTAATAAATTCTTTGGTTGTAATCGTTCAAAAAGTGATTTTTTTTTTCCCTGAAAAGTCAAAGCACGACTCTATTCCTTTAGTTCCTCGAGGATGTCTGCAAACTGCCACATCTGTGTCTACGTGTGTGAATTTCTGCCAACCAGAACAAAGCCCTTGAGCCTAGACAGACAGATTGACACCCTCTCCGTTCAGGATCCACCTTTCAAACCTTTACGGGAAAGGCTATGAAAGTGCTAGTGGGCATTGAAGTTTTCTCGCAGCTCACAGCTGCCCCTCTGGGATCACTTTTCTTTCCACCAGTTTCTAACAAGCTCATTAGTGAGAAATTCCCTGAAAGTGGAACACTTAGTTTGTATTTTCTGATCCGAACGCAGAGAACGTTCTGTCAGGCTCCAGGAGACAGACAATTTAAACCAGAACATTATTAAACACAGAGCAGCTGATACTAATTCCTTCCCAGCCTGCAGCTTCTCCTCCTAAAGCTGAAATCATCCTGCGGTTGGGGATGGGGCTGGGCGGGTGGCAGGACCAGGCTCACTGCCTTGGAACGAACGCCCCACACTCACATTCCTTCCCAGCACAGAGCGCCTGCTGCAGGTGGGCCTCTCACACCATGTTTCCAAAAGGGGATGCACTGATGTGGAAAGCATGCTTTTAATTTTACGGGAAAAGCAAAAACCAGGAGAAGTTACTCAAACAAAATCCAACGGCTTAGAACCCAAGGAAATAAGCAATGAAGAAATACGTGAAATAAAGAACAGGGGACAGTGTAACAGGGAAACGGGAGCGATGAGGGGAGCACACGCCTGTTGCGCGGGAACACTCTTTACACAGCAAATCTGGACAGAAGCCGGTCTTCAAAACGGGCAGGAAAGGAATGCGGCAGGGGGTGCGCGGCACATGCGATGCCCGGTGCCCGGGTCCCCTCCCTCTTCCCTGCACGCTTACCTGCGATTCCTTGCAGCAGCCCGCAGACGTTGAAAATACTTTTCTTCATGATGCTCTGCACACACATGGTGAAGACGGACACCAAGGCCACCGTGCAGAGAATGAAGATGCCCACGGCCAAGAAAATAGCCGTGGCCTGCCAGAAGCCACTGGCGATCTCGCCGAAGTTCTCCGCGTAGGGCCCGCACAGCGTCTCCCGCTGCACGTGCTGCACGCCCGGGTTGCGGATGCAGCGGGCATAGATGCCCAAGGTCGGGTGGTAGGGCTCCGACGAGCCTCCGCTCTGGTCGTCGGGCGCGGCGCCGCTGCGACTCTTGGCTTTTCCAATCAGCCAGTCGGCGCTCATGAAGGCGATGAGCTCTGCAAAAGCCACCACAATACTCAGGAGGGTCCAGAGCATCGAGCGACAGGTGACAATAACATGACACATATTGATGTTCCAGGCGGAAAAGTCAGGAGTCCACGGGGTGAATAATAAAAGCAGGCCGGGGGGGAAGGAGGCTCAGGCGGCCGCAGAACGAAGTCGCTGCTCCGGGCGCTCACTCCCACAGCCTGGGGCTCCCTCTGGCCGGCCTGTGGCAGCGCGGGCCGGGGCCGTCATGCTGCCATGTCAGAGCTCCGAGCGCGGCCTCACCTACGGGAGGGAAGGGAGGAGGGGGGTTAGCAGCGCCCAGGCTCCGCCCCGCGGCGGCGCCGCCAGCAGACTCGCGGGTCCCGGAGCCCCAGTGCGCTGGCCAAGAGGCTGCTCCCGCGCGGCCGCCCTTCCCCGCCCTCCCCGGCCGGTGCCGCCACTCCGACCTCCATCCTCCGACAAAACCCAGCTGTGGCCGATCCGGGGCCGGAGCCGCCGTTCGCAGCGCACTTACTGGTTTTCTTTGTTTCCAGTTGTCCCTTCCCGTGCTCTCGCACCGCGCTGGTTCCCTTATCTCCGGGCAGCACAACTCCAGGCCAGTGCCCGTTCCCGCACCCACCCCAGGCGCACCCTTTGGCACAGGAGCTCGTGCCCGAGCTGCTGCACCCTTGGGATGTGTGGCTCCTGCTCCGTCATCTCTCACTCGAAAACGTCAAACAGCAGGGAGATCCAGCAACAACTAGATGGGACTTCCAGTCAACCTTGCCAACAGACTGGCTATGTTTTTATAGAGCTTACGGGACCCTCTGCCTGCTGTCTTGGTACTAAATGAGCTAAGTTTTGACAAACTTGCACCAAAAGATTTTGGTTAAAGATAGAGAGTAGCAACACCCACTTGTATTGCTGGGAATCAAATTAGTAGCACAGACACAAGAGTATCAGCTTCATAGGTGCATGAGGATACAAAAGGAAACAATGCTCTGAAAAATTACAAAACACTGCTCCCCAAACTTATTTTTATTCATTTCTCACAGGGTGATTTCTGCACAAAAAAAAAACTACACTAATTAAAACTCAAGAAGAAGAAAAGAAAACCTTGAAGAGTTCATGACTTACTCATTTGGGGAAATTATTCAAAACAGAGGCATGAATGACCACTGACTAAGTGTCATTACCACTGAGTGGACTTGTTGACAACAGAAACTTGCGTATGAAGAATGTGTTCCTTGAACTGTCCCAATTCATCCCATGCGCCTCTGCCTGAGCTTTGATTCACCCCAGGTCTGCAACTCAACATGCCCATTGTTTCTGGTCTCACAAGGGCTCATTCTGTTCCCAGGGACAAATGGCTTCATAACCAGAGGGCTTTGCTCTAACAGCCCAAACCTCTTTCAGAGGGGCCTGAACCCTGAAACAGGGTACAGTGCTCATCGGCAGCCCCATCTGCTACCCCTTCTCCAAGGTCAGAAAGAATCGCACAGTTCACATCTGACATCTGGGTGCAAGGCTCTGTTCTGAGTGATGAGATCTTATTAACTGAGGTCACGTCAACTGCACAAGAACCACAAAGAGCCCTCTGGCATGCTGGCAGTGGGGTGGGGCCAGGAGATGATGAAGAGGAAGGCAAGTGGGGAAAGAAGGAAGCCCAGAGTCAAAGCTTCAAAGCTTCTACACCATGCTGGTTAACAAGGTGTAGTGACAGAGAACTACTTATCTCATAAAACACAGTACTTTTAAAAATCCTCAGGTCATTGCAGTTACACAAGATGCTGTTTGGGGAAATTACCTAGCACAGTACTAAAAACACAAGCCATTAATGACTGTCAGTGTGTGTGTGTGTGTGTGTGTGTGTGTGTGTGTGTGTGTGTGTGTAACGCAGCTCTCCTGAGCGCTGGGGAAGGGAGAAGTGCGTTTCACCCCAAAAGTTTTGGAGTCCATCAGGTCTGGGTTCCAAAAACAGCCCTGCCACCAACTGGCCATGTGGATGCCTAGTTCTCAGAGCTGCAGCTTTCCTCACCTACATGGAAACAGTAAGGTACCCCGCTTCACAGTATTGCTTCGAGAAACTATCAAGAATCTGTTAGACCTCAGGGTCTGGCAGAATAAACACTCACTCAATAGCAACTCCTTTCCCTTAGAAGCCTTTCCTCCGACATGGAGGACACCGATCAGATAACAATTTAACTGCTGGAAGTGCTCTGCCCATCACAGAAACTTGGCTATTTACACACAATCAAAGATTAAGCACAGGCTATTTAGAGACGGAGGAGGTCACTCCTGTCAGCCTCCCCCGTGGGCTTCTTGGGAGGGTCTTGGTCTTCCTACTTCCCCACTGCCTACCCTGCTGCCAAACTCAACTAAAATGAAATAAATTAGCATGAGGCCAGAGCAGAATCTACTCCCACTCGTTGATCTCACCCCCACTCGACCCCAAATACCACCACAGAGAAATGCCTTTTGAGAAAAGAGTTACCAACACAAAAAAGCTTTGGGGGAGATTGTTTAGAATGAAACAATCATTGTGAATGAGAACAAGAAACAAGCCCCTGATGACTCCCGGAGGCCCCATGAGCTGCACCCACCTGCCCGCCCGCCAGGCTCACAGATGCTTTGAATCAACAGGTGGAAAGCCAGCCCATGAGGAGAAGACGAGGCTTCTACAAAGTCTTTCCATTTGATTAGACAACTAGCTCACTGATGTGCCAGCTGATCTCAATCCCTGCTCCTCTTCTGTTTAATGGGAAAATTTCAATGTGAATATAAAACCTCTATGTGTTTGTCCTCTTGCAGAGCCTCAGGACTCTGCTGCAACCTCCCAGGTGACCTGGATTGTAATGAACGTGCCAAATGTCCACTGTGCTGGTCAGCAAACTTGGCTCAGAGTCAGGCCCGCAATCAGACTGCTATTTCTGAAGAGAAAGGATGTGAAACTTTGGGAGAACAGAAAGCGGCACATTCAGGCTTAGCAAACGGTCCACGCCACATTTAGGGCGGAATTATTTAGGGAGCCATGTGCTTAAGTTTACAAAACATAGTTCTCTGTCCATCCATGCCACAACAATCCCCTATCTACTGCACCAAATTCTCACACCCATGCCAGCGTGGCTGGAATGAGGCTTTTATTCTTTTGTTTGGAATAGGAGATAACATGCTTTGGTCTCTCCAGCCAAGTTTGCTAATTACTACTATAAGTAGAATAGCCATGCTACGCACGGCTGACTGACTGGCTTTCCTGTGCATCCAAGAAAAGTCCTCAGGTCGATGGCACAACGGACAATCTGGAAAGGCATCAAGTCTGTGCTCTGTACAGCGTCCCAGTTTGGTCATGTCACATGTGCAAGGACAGGCACCTGCTGGGACAAAATCCACAGCAAAGGGGAAACAGATCCTCCTTGTAGATCTTGTTAACTGTCGGGATTCCAGCACAGAGCTCCTCAATATGCTATCCACTGCTATTCCCTGTAATCCCTGCTCCTCCAAAACTCATTTAATTGACATTCCATGTAAAAGTCTTCTCTCCATAGGCCACTAAGCACATTTCCACTCCAGAACGGCTGAGTTTACCATCATTTCCCTGATGGTCATGGATAATCTGGACGGTCCTCTGACTTTTTGGAAATGATGCTATGATTATCACAAAGGCCCACAGAGTAAAGCCTCCTAGCAAGCAATAAGAAGAAAACAAAAACAACCAAAAAGAGAATCCTGCAGAAACCTACAGTAACCTGCAGCAATATTACAGTCAGAATGCAGAGCAAGGGGAAACTGATTAATGGTTTGGCTATGGGAGTCACATAATATATATATATATTATAATATATACACACAGCCCTCCTATGTATAAACTTTTTCAATTTTTTTTTTTTTTTTTTTTTTTTGAGAGAGAGAGCATGAGTAGGGGCAGGGAGGTGGGGACAGAGAGAGGAGAGAGAATCCCAAGCAGGCTCTGCACTGTCAGCACAGAGCCCAATATGGGGCTCGATCTCACAAATCATGAGATCATGATGCAAGCCAAGATCAAGAGTCAGACACTTAACCAACTGAGCCAGGTGCCTCAGAGCCCTCATCTTTAAAACAAGGGTGAAGTTAGTAAGCTGAGCCCAGCTGGGTTTGTACCTTCCACCACAGGGTCCGGTCTTTCGCAGCTTCCTGCTGTCAGTAAGAAGGGAAGAAGGTAGGGGTGAAGCAAGATCGCCCTGGGCCGGCTGGTCAGGAAACCACAACAGAAATGAAGGAGCCGAGGGAAAGGACTTCACTGCGAGGCGCACATCACCAGAGCATGCCCCCGTTACTAGAGCAGCAAAGGCCAGGACAGAGTTTTGCTTGCTCACCCTGGTTCTCTTTTGCTACTTTATTATGGAAATCGTCAAACAGAGATACAAGCTGAAAAGAACAGACTATGAACATTCAGATTCAACGCCAGTATACAGCCTCACTCTACCACTCGGCCTTTTTCTTCCTGAGCCATGTGAAAACAAGCCACAGATATCTTGACACTTGAACCCTAAATACTGTAATACACTTCCTAAAAATAAAGACATTTTCCTACAAAACCTCAATAAAATTAACACACCCCAAAAAACTGACAATACCTCCCTTATATCCAAAGCCTAGTGCACACTCAAATTTCCCTATCCTGCCCCATTTTTTACAGCTGTTTTCTTAAAACCATGACTCAGTCAAGACTCATGCGCTGCATTTGGCTTTGTGTCTGTAGTTTCTTTTAGTAAAAAATAGTCCTTTCACCTCTAACCCTGTTTGCATTGTTTCCCTTGACACTGACTTTTTTTTTTTTTTTTTTTTGAGGATACCAGGCCATTTGTATTGTAGAATACCCAACAATGTAGATTTGTCTATATCCTCATGCTGTCATTTAAAGTTGTTCTCTATCCCCTGCTTTATAGAAACGAGGTTAAATCTAAAGGCTAGTTTAGAATCACCTTAAATATTTTGGTGAGACTTCTTTGTAGGTGATGCCGTATTTGTTATTCCCACTATATCACATTTGGGAGGAACAATATTGAGCTATACCTCAGAATCAGAATAATTTTATACATATATGGACATACATGAATATGTACGTGTGTGTGTGTATCTTTATACACATACATATATAGAAAGCAAGACAGACAGGGGCACCTGGGTGGCTCAGTCACTTAGGTGTCTGACTCTTGGTGTCGGCCCAGGTCGTGATCTCGCGGTTTCATGAGTTTGAGTCCCACAGTGGGCTTCTCACTGGCGGTGCGGGGCCTGCTTGGTGTTCTCTGTCTCCCTCTCTCTCTCTGCCCTCCCCCCACTTTTGCTGTCTCTGTCTCTCTCAACATAATTTAAAAAATAAACTTAAAAAAAAAAAGACAGACAGACAACGTACCCAGGGTCCTCTCTGGCCCTGAACAACCAGAATTCTGATGAGGGAGCACACAAAAGCCTGGCTGGGTGAGCTCTGTATGTTTCAGAGAGCTCCTTGGGTGAGTTCTGAAGCCACTGCTGAGAAGCCCTGTCTTAAAAAATGCTATCCCAGCCATCCCAGAAGGTTAAAGCTCTTTACCAAAGGGATTTTACTTCTAAGAAATATTTGCTGTATTTCTTTGAAATGGAAACACATTTTATATACTACTTATGAAAACACAGAAATATCTGCAAACCTGGGGAGTAAGACACAACTCTGAAAAGCCCTTTCCAAGAGGATTGACTTGAGCCAACAGAGCCTGGGTTTTGCATGAAAGAAGGAGGGGGCATCTTTCCTCTAACTTCAGAGCGCTCCCTCTCAAAAAGAACAGATCTGGGCTCCCTGAAGCTTCCCTCCGGCCTTGCTCTCTTCCTACCACCCCTGCCCTCAGCCAGTCTGGAGGGAGCATCAGGTGCTGGCAATGCCAGGTTGAGCAGAGGCCACTAAACTGTGAGAGTGTCTTAAGAGCTTTGTACACGGACTCAAGATCCAATCTCAGCTCTGCCACTAAATAGCTGTGTGTCCTGGGGCAGGCTATTTAGATTTAACCTCCGCCAGCCTCAGTTTCCTCATCTGCAAAAAAAGAAAGCAACATCTTCTTCCAAAGGCGGCCATGAGGATTAAAGGAGATGGCATATGGAGAATAATCAGCATATCTTCCCGTTCATTGCGCTTAACATACGTTAGCTATTATTAATCATTGTCATGTGATTAAATGATAACACATCATCATATGAATCACATGATCATATGACTACGTAATAAATTTACTACAGTGACCCATGTGACCCAAAGAATCAATACACTTCCCAGCAGATTGTATTTTGCTCCCACGTCACTGTTGGTTTCCCTGGCAATATGGTCTCCATCCCAGTGTCTTCTGGAAGCCTAAGAGGATTAGGTGAGTAGAGTTTATGAGCTTTTGCCTTCCGTAAGTTGGAAAGTCCCTCTAGGGACTGCCTCTTGGGTGGTCCCTGGACCACCTTCCACCTCCTAGAGGGAGATGTAGGCCACCTGTTTTAAAAACCCTAAGTTCCTGATCCCCACACACTGAATCAAACCTTCTGGAGGTGTTACCAGAAACTGTTTTTAACAAACCCCCAGGTGATTCCTTACACAGTAAAGTCTAAGACTCCACTGGGAGCAAGCCTTACACTCGGTGAGGTCGCTGGTATCTTGGAGCTGGGGAAGGGGCCAAAGAGAAGAGGTCAGGAAGAGCTTGGCCTGGCTCATTAGGATAGAGCCAGATGACCTGTCCTTGGCACAGCTCATGGCGTCACAGACGTCTCTGGAACATGATTCTGCAGGGACAGAAGCTGCTTCCCCGTTCACATGTTGTCCAATGGTCCTTGCATTCACAGCGCGAATGAGCTCAAACATTCAGGACCTTCTCTTCAGAGCACAAAAGCAGCTCGCAGAATGGATGGATAGTGCCGGTACAAAAAGATCGGCACTTGGCATGACTTAAAAAAAACAGTTGGGGGCACCTGGGTGGCTCAGTCAGTTAAGTGTCCAACTTTGGCTCAGGTCATGATCTCATGGTCCATGAGTCTGAGCCCCACATCGGTCTCTGTGCTATCAATGCAGAACCTGCTTCGGATCCTCTGTCCCCCTGTCTCTCTGCCCCTCCCCCACTGGTTCTGTCTCTTTCTCGCTCTCGCTCTTGCTCTCAAAAATAAAATAAAATAAACTTAAAAAAAAAAAAAGGCAGCTACCAAAGGAGGTTTTGCAAACTCTCATTTGCCCTGGCCGCCCCCTCAAAAACACAGATTACGGAAATGTAAACATCTTGACAATATTTAAGAAGAGGGCCCAAATGCTCTAAGAATTCTATTGTTCTTGGAGTTATAGTCTCAACACGCTCAAATCCTCCAGGATATTGCCACCCTCCTTTCCTCACTACCTCCTCCAGCTCAGCTCTGACCCCACTGGGAAAAGTCACACTGTGATTCTCAACAGGGACGATTTTGCTCCCTCCCCCTTGCAGATGGCACGTGGTAATGTCTGGAGACATTCTAAGGTGGTCACAACGTGGGGCGGGGGGGGGGGGGGGGGCGGGAATGTGTGCTGCTGGCATGTTGTGGGCCAAAGATGCTGCTAACCAGCCTGCGGTGCACAGGCCAGGCCCACAAAAGGGGCAATGTCAGCAGTGTTAACAGTGAGAATCCTTTTCTAGAGGCTTCCTGCATATAGAACAACGTTTACATTTTATTTATTTATTTATTTTTCAATGTTTATTTATTTTTGGGACAGAGAGAGACAGAGCATGAACGGGGGAGGGGCAGAGAGAGAGGGAGACACAGAATCGGAAACAGGCTCCAGGCTCTGAGCCATCAGCCCAGAGCCCGACGCGGGGCTCGAACTCACGGACCGAGAGATCGTGACCTGGCTGAAGTCGGACGCTTAACCGACTGCGCCACCCAGGCGCCCCAACAACGTTTACATTTGTAGGCACAACATGACACAGATTGCTAATGCCTGTAGTATTTACAAAGGTCTATTCTAATGAGTAAGCCATGTTCTACAATCTGGATGGGTAGTCACAGTATTAACTACCTTACTTAATTTTTGGCTGTTTTTCTGAATTTTTGTTTAAGGTCCATGCGAGTCTGTGTGCCCAAGATGGCAAGCTGACAGGACATGGATTCCAACTTGCCAGAGGGAACACACTCAGGGACAGTGCCCTTGACCCTGCCTTTCCTGGGGCCCTGACAGTTTGTTTGGACAACATACAAAAGCCAGCTATTGTTTTCAGTCAGCTCTATTCTGCAAATTGCAAAATAGGGCGCCCAGGTTATTAAGAGCAGGAAGCCGTTTGCTGCTTTCTTTACCTCCCTGAAGGTCTCGGACTACCTCAGAAAACTTTAAGTTTGACCACATGGCCCTAACTTGTGTCAAATCCCCCTGGTCCAGAGGCGGGCTGTCCACTCAGCCCATGCTCAGGTGGCCACTCCAAATGCCAGGAAATCTCAAGGAACTTCCCAAGAAGCCCTGGGTAGTGTTCAAACATTCCAGTTACTACCTGACCCCACCCTGGCTTCCTCTACAAGTCGCCTTCCTCTCCAGCCGGACCTCTCAGCAGCCTCCGCTGCCTGAGGGATCCCCCAGGGCAGCAAGGACCCCGCCCCTCCAAAAGCAACTGAACAAGCCTTTTTTTTTTTTTTCCTAGGCTTGGAGCACCCAGTGATCTCTTGTTCACTGTCAAGCTTGCCCCTTAATTCCCTGCTCCTGGCCAGTCACACAGTTCCTTCTTCAACGTTTATTTATTTTTTGGGACAGAGAGAGACAGAGCATGAACGGGGGAGGGGCAGAGAGAGAGGGAGACACAGAATCGGAAACAGGCTCCAGGCTCCGAGCCATCAGCCCAGAGCCCGACGCGGGGCTCGAACCCACGGACCGCGAGATCGTGACCTGGCTGAAGTCGGACGCTTAACCGACTGCGCCACCCAGGCGCCTCACACAGTTCCTTCTTGATGCCCGCTTTCACTCCTCTGTATCCAGTCCATCTGCTTGCCAAGCACCCATTTCTAGAGATGGACTTTTACACTTTTTCCCAGAGGCGTCAGAACCCACAGGGAGCTGGTCTACTTGCCTGGTCCTATTTTCTAGATGATCTATTCTTTAAGATTTCTGAAGTCCACCAAACTTATTTCATAACTTTTTCCTTGCACAAACCTCATCATCTAAAAAGTTTTAGAAGCCAAGTCTTTCTATACTTGTCTTCTACTCTATCAAACAGGAGGGAATGAAGAACCAATCTCATGAAGTCTGTTCTAGCTCACATCCTATAAGCCAGGGGCCATATGCTTATGCCCTGAACATACTGTGGGGTCCAAATGTTTTTGATTTGTTTCAATGGAATTAGAACTTGAATTTCAAGAGTTGCCTTTTTATGTCACTATGGTACATAATTTTAAACTGAAGGTGTTTTTCAAGATCATAATGAATTCTGTGATAACAGGCAAAATACAAGTCTTAAAGTGAGTCTCGTTAGTTTTGTCACGATCAATGAGAAAGTAGAGTGTTTTCATGGAGAAAAGTAACAAAGTTTGGAGAACAGAAAGCTCAGGAGAACTTATACATAAAAATCAAGATATATAACTTCCTTCTTCCTGAACGCCCAATGAACACGAGAGACTCCAAGTGGCCTCTGTTTAAGTGCCTCAACTCTGAGAATAAATAACCCTTAGGGAACAGGCTTCTGGCTTGTCTAAGTGGACAGCTGGACAGCTTCTCCCAGCACCGGGGAGCACAGGCATTCATTCTTATAGCAACTGCAGGCTTTCTAGTCCTTTCCATACACAGGCTGGAAGAATCACTGCTGTTCACAAGATACAATGCCATCGGCCAGGTTCCCTTCCAACAGCTTAAGAAAAACCAAACATGATAAATGGAGAGGATTATGCCATCTGTTACTTCTGAGTCTCTCACACAAACTCATAAACCAGCAGAAAGCCCAAGAATCAACTAGAACAAGAGTCTCATTCTGACTAGAAGCTTCTGTGAAAGCTTTTGTGGAAGACTGTATTATTCCCTCAAACATACTGTCTCTCCTTGCAGGAGGGTTCTATTTTTCTACCCTGTAGACATCAAGCCCGACTACAGGACTGGCTTTGGCCAATGTGAGAAGTGACACGTGCCACTTCTAAGCAGAAGAGTTCATGAGCCGGTGCCTTATTCTCCAGCTCCCTTATGTCTCCCACGAGATCAAAAAGATCCCAGACAGAGGCCGCCCCATCGGCCTGGGTCCCTGACAACGCAAAGCGGGGGCCCTTGATCCCTGATAAACATGCAGTGTGGGCAAAAAAACCAAACGTGTTACTGCCGGTGCTGAAACTGTAGGGTCACAGCACGACCTGACCTCTTCCAACGGCAGTGCTCCCGCTGGGATCCGAGTGCCTGCCTGTCCTGACTCTCTTTGGCACCAGGTTAAATTCTACTTCACCATCCTCTACCACACCCGTGCCAAAGAACTTTCTGAGATTAAACAATGATAAATGAGAAACGTTAAAGCTTGGCAACTATCTCAGAAGTACTCACTGTACAATTCAGTGAGGTAAGCTGCTACGATACCGATCTTCCTCTCAATATATTTATCTTAGGGTTAATAAATGGAAGTACTAAGACAGAAGAAAAATTCCCTTTTGAATAAATGCAGACACTTACAAAGTGACTCAGAGGGCCAGCCTGAAGAATCACTTCCACATCAGGCGCTTCTCTGAGGTCTCTCACCCCAGAGCCCTGACTCACTTGGAGCTGCCTCAGCTTTCCCTTCCCTGCTTCTATTTCTTCCACCCTTGGGGTGGCTCCAGCCATCTTCCACTGCCTCCGGCTGGGACCACAGCTAGGAAGTCTGCTCCCTTAGCACAGGGGACCTCTGACCTTTGCCTGAGGGGAAAGCTGGGCCACAGCAGCATTTTTTTTTTAATGTTTACTTATTTTGAGAGAGAAAGAGAAAATGAATGAATGGATGAATGAATGAGTCCCAAGTAGGTTTCACGCTCAGTGCAGGAGACCCTTACAGGACCAGCTGGTACCAGGTGTGGGCACAAAACCCAGGTGAGGGCTGCCCAGAGGCCTGTTTGCAACATGCATCAGGGCAGGTCTTTGCAAGGAACTGGAAACCATAGGGTTGGAGAGAGTGTATCAACTGACAGAGAGGACAAGAGACCCTTGAGGGCACTGGGCGGGGCAGGACTCAGACCCTGAGCTTCTGGCTGTGGAACAAGAAGTAATGGCCACCCAGAAGGCAGGACAGACAAAGGGGAGAGAGGGCAAAGTCAGTGATGCACGAGGTGGAAGCAGTGAGCCACAGGGCGACAGCCATGACCATACTTTAAATTCTTTCAGGTAATCTCTACCATGAGAATCAGAATATTCCCTCTAGGAATATGGTCACTTCAGAGATAGCAGCTGGGTGCAAACTGGTGGTTTCCAGGAGGAAGACTTTCAACAACTCATGAGAATATCTGTCACTTTAAAAATGAAGTTGTGGGGCTCCTGGGTGGCTCAGTTGGTTAAGCGTCTGACTCTTGATCTCAGGGTCATGAGTTCAAGCCCCACACTGGGCTCTGTGCTGGGTGTGAAGCCTACTTAAAAAAAAAAAAAACGAAGCTCTTGTTTTAATTTAGGTATTGTCTCTTTGTGAACCAAGTCTTTTTTTGTTGTTCTTAACAGCAATATGGTATCGTTTTATGAACTCAGTAAATAGTGCTAGACATAAACATTAATCTGGAAATAGTCACTGGTAGTTAAAAAACAGCAAAAACAGTTTTCCTTTCCTTGCACCCCCACTGGCCCTGAAAATCTCACCCATCAGTGTTATTGACACAAGAAAACAGGAGAGGTTAATGTTCAAGCCGGGCCTCGGTGCCAAGGTTCCACCAGCCGCTAAGCAGGTGATGGGTGTGAGCAGAAGTGCCACAGAAACCTCATCCTAGAGGCCAAGGGGACAGGCCAGCTACATGACTCAGAGGAGAGGTTCCCACCTGCTGATGCAACCTTCACCCAGGAACTTCCCGAAGGGCACAGGGCAGGAGCAGCTCACCACGGCAGCAAACTTCACCCAGAATCCCCTTGAAACAAGCACAGCACAAAGCTGCCAGCCGCCGTCCACTTTGCTTGCAGAGCTCTCTGTGGAGTGATGTATTTCTAAATTCCCACTAAAGGTTATTATTAGTGAACCGGGCCTAAAGATGCAAGACAGCTCCTATCTTTAGAAACCAAGAGGCTAATAATGTTGGATTTACCCTGAGACGAAGACATTACTCACCCTCTTTTCAAACCTTTTATATTCTCACGGAAGTCACTTCTGTTTCTAACCAGTATTGCTAAGCAGAATTTTACCTTTTGTCATGTTTACTTATTTATTTTCAGAGAGAGAGAGACACCATGTGAGCAAAAGTGAGTGGGGGAGGCACAGAGAGGGAGAGAGAGGATCCCATGCAGGCTCCATCCTCAGTGTAGAGCCCAATGTGGGGCTTGATCCCACAACCAGGATATGAACTGAGCCCAAATCAAGAGTCAGATGCTTAACGGACTGAGCCACCCAGGCGCCCCGGCGGTAGAATTTTAAAAAGTTTTTGAATGAGGTAAAGAAAAGGGCCAAAATCTGTTGTAGAGTATACTCCTATTTCTAAGGGCAACCCTGAAATGTTCAAACTCGTTTTTTTATTACTTTGCTCACATCGATACTGGCTTTTTGCAACTGAAGACACAACCTGCCGCCTACAGTCTGAGCCACCCTGTCCTGTGTGCACACACTTCCTGAATGCCAGTGGGCTCGGAGAAGGAACTGACATCAGCCTAAAGCTTTATGCACCGAACACACATGCAATAAGGAATAGAAAGTACAAGGCGGGTGTTCACAAACATGGCTCTTTATAACTCCATGTATCAGAAATCTCCCCTCTCGGGGTGCCTGGATGGCGCAGTCGGTTAAGCGTCCGACTTCAGCCAGGTCACGATCTCACGGTCCGGTAGTTCGAGGCCTGCGCTGGGCTCTGGGCTGATGGCTCAGAGCCTGGAGCCTGTTTCCGATTCTGTGTCTCCCTTCTCTCTGCCCCTCCCCCGTTCATGCTCTGTCTCTCTCTGTCCCAAAAATAAGTAAACGTTGGAAAAAAAAAAATAAAAAAAAAAAAACTCCCCTCTCTAGAGCCTTCCTCCTCTTGTCCGTTTAAGACCTATGAATTATACTGTGTGATCAGGAATGTGCACACATGTACATATTTGTAACATTGGATTTTTTTAAACATCTAAAAAATCAGCAAGACAGATTTACATACTGCCTCCACATCCAGGTCATTAAACACTATCCATTTCATTGATTTCATAGCCAGCCATCAAGCTATCCAGCATTTGTCAACGTTCCCTAATGAGAATGCCAAATTCAAAACCATAAGCAGGTTTAAACTGTCTTCATTTATTAACTAGAGGAATTCCCCAGATATTTAGAATTCAAACTGTTTTGAAAACAGATGGGCTTAAGCGTAGCTCCCATAGGGATGCGCGCTCTTCGAGGAAAAGTGTGCTCAATATACAGCTGCCAGCAGCTTCTGATAGTTGCAAAGACAGAGAAGTCCTCAAATGCAGGCAACAGCCTCGGCCTGTATTACCGAACTGGCCCAGTGACGGAGGAACGCGCCCGTGGCGGCGGTCCAATGAGCTTCCTGCACTGCAGCCTAGATGGAGTCAATGCAGACTCAAAGTTCAAGATGGTCAGAGAAAACCCCCTGTTTTGGAAGTCTGAACCCTTGTACTTGATCATATGATCTAGTACTTTCTTTCTGGAAACAGGGATTTATTGTTACGGTTTCTAACAATAGGAAGGCACAGTGAACAGAGATAAAGTTCAACTGGATGTCTCAGGAAAGAGAGAATGTGTCAGAGGGCCAGGCTGCTTAAAAACAAAGGGAAAAGTGCTCTTCTATGAGAAGAGACGCCCCAACCCTCTGTTCCCAGCTTCTCCCCTGTAAGGGCTGATAGACAAGGTTGGCAAAGAGGAAGCCTGTCCTGGTTTACACACATCCAGTGCTGTGGGCTCCAAGCGCCACACTGGGCTCCTGCCACCCTCCTCCCCAGCACGTGCCCGCTGGAGTGTATGACTCACTGAGAACCCACATGGCTCGGTAAGAGAAAGGTGCTAGGCAAGAAAGCCTGGGGGAATCCGTGGGGGAAAAAAAAAAATTAACTGTATCTGGCTGGGTAAGAAAATGGAGCTTCCCTGAGAAGTCGGAACATACCTCACAGAGGGCGTGAGAACAAACAGACTTCCTGACAGCACGCCATTTCCCACAGCCCCGATCACCGCCAGCCTCACGAGATGATACCCACATATGGCAGAGAAAGTTCTTTTCTTTGCATGTGAAACGCCAAGCTCTTCCATGAGCAGGGTGGCTGATAATTCTGGGTTCCAACATAAAATATGGGCTGGACAGGACTTGGGGGAGGGTCTCTCAGGCTTCCTCACAGGATGAGGGTGGGCTCGAGAGTCAGCATCTCAAAGTTCCTACAACACAGGCTGCTCCACCCGACTAGACCACTGAGCTCCCCAGAAAGGCAGCACCAGGGAGCGATTCATTGTGGAGTCAGCCTGCCTGGATTTGAATCCTGGTTCTGCTACTTCCTAGATGGTGACTTTGGCACAGACCTGCCTCTGTGCTTCAGTTCCTGTGTCTGTAAACTGGGGTACCAATACAACCTACCACGCAGGCTTTTTGTAAGGATCTACTAAGTTAAAATAAATAACAAGCTTAGAAGAGTGCTTGGCACTGGGTAAGTGTTCCAGGCACTGGCCTACCCTCCCTGGAACAGGCTCCAGCCTCCCCATCCCCCGATGGGGGTTTTGCACCCAAATGGTCACTTTTGAGATTGTGCCTGAGGCATTCCTTTTGCCATTTGGATCTCCTTGTTCTAAGGCCCACCTGGCATGTGGTGGTTTCCCTCACCTTCAAATACCAGTCTTTTCCATGTGGGAGTCCTAAGCAGGAAGGATGCAAAATGGAGCTGGGTCTACATTCAATGCTGTCACCCTGGCCATGGACCAGCTCTGTGTCTTTGAACAATGAAGTTCACTTCTCTGAAGTGGGGGTGATCAAAGTATCTACCTCACAGGCTGTCACACAGGATTACAGAACCTGTCCACGTGAAGTAAAGTTTAACTGTAAGTACTCATTAGGGGGTAGGAAGCATTACTTTTATCATCAGTCAACATTTTTTCTGCTCTCAAAAGGCTGTTTGTCTCCACATGGCCGCAAAAAATCACCTTCTCGTATCAGTAACTCTCTACAGACGGAAGTTTGTCCAATGGTAAAGTAATACGTGGGAAAAAAGCACTTGATGGGAAGCCTGGAAAACATGGGTGCTGCTCTAAGCTCTTGCCCAACTGACACATGACCGCACAGCTCACTTTAACTGTTATGGCTTCGATGTCTCAGGCACAAAGTGACAGGGATGGGTCTGCGGATCACCACTGTCACTTCCGGTGCCAAAGGTCAGTCATTTCAAGCATAAGACCACCTCTTACTGCCTTCTCCCAGACCAGGGGCTCCCCTGGAGCAGGCAGCCCCACGTCCTACTTTTCTGGAGCGGGAGGCCTGCGGGGGAGGGCAGAGGGGAGGCCCTGCAGGTTATGAGGAATGCCAAACACAGTGGCTGAAAGGTGGCAGAAGAGGGGCATCTGGGTGGCTCAGTCGGTTAAGCATCCAACTTCGGCTCAGGTCATAATCTCACAGTTTGTGAGTTCGAGCCCCACGCCGGACTCTGTGCTGACACCTCAGAGCCTGGAACCTGCCTCAGATTCTGTGTCTCCCTGTCTTCCTGCCCCTCCCATGCTTGCACTCTAAGAAATAAATAAACATTAAAAAAACAAAAAGGCAGCAGAAGAGAAGGTCACATCTGATCACAGCACTGGGGTTGTGGGGTCTGGTGGTCACGCCCTTGGGCAGTGCACAGGGACATTGTCCAAGGGCCATGGTTAGAGGGCTTGAGCTAGATTAGTTCCCTCTTCCCATCATCTTCTTGTTTTCTGCCTGGGGTGGGGCAACCCAGCTCTGACCTTTCACTTCCAGCTCCAGGTTGTCTCTTATTCTTGGAAATAAAGCAGAGCAGTACCCCCGACTCGAGTCTTTGGGCTAACAGCTACAAATGAGGCCCCCTCCTGTCCTTGGCCTCAGAGATGAATCCTGAAATTGGAGAACCCTTACTCAGTTCTGAAAATTCAAGGTCATAAAAAGGGCCCTTCCTTTTCCCCCCCCAAATTTTATTTATTATGAGAGAGAGAGCCTGAGTGTGCAAACGGGGAAGAGGCAGAGAGAGAGGAAGAGAGAATTCCAAGCAGGCTCCACACTGTCAGCACAGAGCCCGAAACAGGGCTCAATTCCCCAACCAGGAGATCATGACCTGAGCCGATACTGAGTTGGAGGCCTAACCAACTGAGCCACCCAGGCACCCAAAGCCTCCTTCCTTTCTTAAATACTTTTGCTTCCTGTCCTAGACAAGTAAAATGCTTGATCATGAAGAATTTCACAGCCATATGCCAGAGGACATGATAGAATACAAAGTTTTAATCACTTTAAAGTATTTATATGTTGATTTCTTTTTTTTTTTTTTTTTTTTAATTTTTTTTTTCAACGTTTATTTATTTTTGGGACAGAGAGAGACAGAGCATGAACGGGGAGGGGCAGAGAGAGAGGGAGACACAGAATCGGAAACAGGCTCCAGGCTCTGAGCCATCAGCCCAGAGCCCGACGCGGGGCTCGAACTCACGGACCGCGAGATCGTGACCTGGCTGAAGTCGGAGGCTTAACCGACTGCGCCACCCAGGCGCCCCTATATGTTGATTTCTTATGTGTTTTACAAAGGGTACCAGCTGATTCTCAAATGCTCCTTAGTATGAATTCTCCAGATGGAGAAGCCAGCAATAAGAGATGCTCCTTTTTAAGGAGTTTAGTTTCAGGCAGGAGTCAAAAGTCATATCCCTTTTATTCCAAAACATAAACCGTATGAAACTGTCCTATAAAATTAATGTTTGCTACTGTTTATTCTCTGTTCTTTGGTGAATTATTAAAGTCAGCCAGTGCAATTCTCTGCTCAGTTATAAACGGCCCCAGAAGGCTGATTTGCATCCATCCAGGGGCACTTATTTCTGATAAGTACTCTTATTAATGATCTAATAAAATGTCTTGTTTTGTTATGATCAACCAAGTGATTCAAATGATGTTTAAAAATTCAGCACTCCAACCTGACAGGCTGGCGATGAAGCTGCTGAACCCACATTAATCTAAAGTGATTTCCAATTTTCTTTGGCATTATCAGTGAGATCATGGATGGATGAAAAAAAATTGTTTTTTTGAATTTTGGTCCCAATGATGTCAAAGGCAATATTTTATCAAGGTTCAGTAAAATCGATCTGATTAGAAACCACAAACAGCAAAGGCCAGGGGGAGGCCAGCGGGGAGAGGTGCTGGTAAGACACATCATCTGGCGGTCAAACACACACATCCTAAACTGGCAGGCAGGCTCCAGGCGTGGGCAGTGAAAATAAAGCTATGTCAACAACAAGAATAACACTCACGAACGCATCCACGTTCACCCCTCTTAACTTCCTGAACTTTGTTCCAAAATGCCCTTTAGCGGAGGTGGCAATTCATAAAAGCAAGGGCTGAACCCTATCAGGCATCTGTGATGAAGAAGGAATAAAAATGCCCATATGTAAGGCCAGCTACGTGCAGGTGCTAATATGCTGATAAATGAGTTGTGCACATGCACAGAAACACCTCCCACCCCGACTGAGAAAGCCAGGGCCCAGATGCTGTAAGGACACAAGGAATGAATTTCTGAGGTAATCGTAAAACTGCCCTATCCTGCAAAAACAACTCTTCTTTTTCCTGGGCCCCAGAATATCTGATTTCTTTTTTTTCTTCTGCTCTCATCTCGTTAAACCCCACCGTTCTTTGAAAACAATGCTCATTAAATCTGTGCTAAAACCAAAGCACGTAAGGAGTCTTAGGCTGCCAGCTCCCCAAACTGACGAAGTCATAGTCAGATGCATTATTTACCTTTATCTATCACTGGGATTAGCAACCAAGCACTCAAGTTCTCAAGAGGTACGGTTAAGACAGTTCCCTCTAGAAGCAAATACCTTGTTCAAGACCTGACCGTCCAAGGCACGTAGAGCAATCCACTGGGTCACGGAGGGAGGAGAGGAGACACAAAGACGCTCACTGCCCTCAAGTGGAATCAAGAAACAGACAACAGAGACTCAGGCCACTGAGGAGCAGGAGCTGAGAACTCAGAAGGTGGGTCAGGGAGGGGGCCCTACTGGAGGGGGAAGAATCTTGACTACGATAAGGTTTTATCAGGAAGATAATGACCGGGAAGTAAATCGAAGGGAGAACTGCAGTTGGTGGAAAAGGAGGTCAGGGGCTTTTTCTGCTTCTGTTGGATAACCCGAGATGCGTGCATAAAAACACTTCTTAAAGGAAGGCTGAGTGGGTGGATCCTGCCAACACCCCTTAGGTTGTGAGCAAAACAGAAGTAGCTGATCACCCTCTGGGGTTTTTGGTGTATCTAAGTAGAAATGGTGGCTGAGAGGGAGAATAAGATTTAATCCTATATAATATGATGAATTTTAAACAAACTAATTAAAATTGACCCGTGTTCTAACGGACCCTCTTCCCCATTCAAATGCATTTGGTCACTGACAGAATTATCTGTGAACTTTTTATAATGATTTCAAGGAACTAGGATGAACTTTTTTCTTTTAATTTATTTTTGAGAGAGAGCACAAGTTGGGGAGGGGCAGAGAGAGAGGGAGACACAGAATCTGAAGCAGGTTCCAGGCTCTGAGCTATCAGCACAGAGCCTGATGGGAGGGGCTAGAACCCATGAACCATGAGATCATGACCTGAGCTGAAAATGGACGCTGAACTGACTGAACCATCCAGGCGCCCCATTATGATGAACTTTAAGCGAGTCTGGGTTTCTCATCCAAATTCTATCAAGAAAGAAGCTCCTAGAACACATCAGGTTTAGGCAGCTTTAAGAGACAAACATAGGGGCGCCTGGGTGGCGCAGTCGGTTAAGCGTCCGACTTCAGCCAGGTCACGATCTCGCGGTCCGTGAGTTCGAGCCCCGCGTCAGGCTCTGGGCTGATGGCTCAGAGCCTGGAGCCTGTTTCCGATTCTGTGTCTCCCTCTCTCTCTGCCCCTCCCCCGTTCATGCTCTGCCTCTCTCTGTCCCAAAAATAAATAAATAAATAAATAAATAAATAAATAAATAAATAAATAAACAAACGTTGAAAAAAATTAAAAAAAAAAAAAAGAGACAAACATGTTCTGTTTGGCATCAAGCTCATTCTGGTTTTGGAGCTAGAGGGGGTATACCCGGCAGGTCTGCGTTGCCTTCATCCACTTCTGCTCCAGAGGATGGTGCCCTCTGGTCCTGAAACACTGGTGCAAGCGGGACTCGATCATTCGAAGAAGCAGCGTGCATGTGACAGAATAAATGCATGTTTATATTTGGCTCAGGAAAAAAATAGAAGACCACATTACTGGAAGAGTTTGTAAACATCAGTGTGATTCCAAAAACAAATCTGCAACCCTTTTTGCAAGCTGTCCCTTCCTGCTCAATTCTCCAGTAGCTCCTGACCACGTGGGACATTTTCAGGAGAGGAAGGAAGGGGGCTTCAGTGGATATGATGGAGAAAAGTACAAGCTTTCCATCTTATGTAAGAAAGACAACTTAATTAGGGACAAGGGTACCCCAATTTCCTCATCAGAAAGAAGGAAAAGCTGCAGCAGTCTGCATGGTAGTGGCCATTCCTCAGAAGCCATGTACCAAATCCAGGCACCAAGGGGTGAACTGATCTCATTTCTGGGTGAAAGATCATATTCACATACCATCAGCATTAACTTACATCTGTTCCCCATGCCTGGATCTGAGGCAGGGCTGGGACACCAAAATGATGAGTCCTCGTCCTCAAAGCACACACAGGTTCGTGGGGCGACAGGTGAGTCAGCAGGTGGGCACACTGACTTGTCAGTAAAGATGGGGCGCCCTGTTCGCCTGGAGGCAGTTAAGGCCACGGGGAACAAGTGCTCAGCACACGCCTTGCTCACATGGGCACTGTCCCATGAAGCAAAGGTGGTGCAGGCAGGAATGTGACAGGGAAAGACAGCAGGAGCCATCAAGGGAGGGGCGGGACATCTTTGGGATGTTGAACTTTGTCCAACACATTTTCAAGAAGGGTCCGCAGAATGATTTCAGTCTAAAAGTGACAAAATCAGGTTTGCATTTTGGAAGATCACCTCTGGGATACCTGCAAGGGTTAGCCACGTAACAGGAAGGAGTACAAGTGCCCTGAGTATGTCTGTGTATACACTTTGCACACATGCAAGCAAAGGTACACGCAGGATCTGTGGACAGCTGGCGATCCCCAGGACCGTTCAAAGGGGGCAGCTGAACCCTATATCTGGGAGACTGCGGCCAAGAAGCCAGGCAGAGCCCGGGCTTCAGTGACATGGCAGGGAGGGGGAACAAGGCCTTTAGGATGCTCTTGTGGTGATCCAGGTGAGAAAAGGTAAGAGTCTGAGTTACTGCCGGGGGAGGGGCACGTTTGAGAGGGACAGTAAGACTCCGACCCTAACTGAACATGGAGGCTGTTGAGGAATCCAGGATGACTCTCCAGTTTCTGTCTAACCACCTGAATGCTTCCATCCCCTGGAGGAAATGGAAGGAAGAACAAACAAGTGGAGGGAAATCATGTGTCTAGTTTGGGTCAGGAGGAACTTGAGATCTCTGTGGATGTGCACCAGGCACTGGGATGTAGGAGCTCCCAGAGTAAGGAGCAGCAGGGGTTTGAATGACTCTCCAAAGGTGAGGGTATGGAATAAGAGGACAGGAGGGCCAGGGATGTGCCCTGAGGATCCGAGAAAACTGCCAGAGAAACAAGCAGCAGTCCAAGGGGGAAGAACGAGGAGACCATGTGTCCTGGAAAGTATGATGGAGAGAGATGGGAGGGAGTGGCCACTCATGTCCTACAAAACAAACATTTGATCCTAAAAAGCAGTAAAGAGATTCCTGAGCAGGAACTAAAGTGGGTCCCACTGTGGTCTGAGATACACTTCAGAATGTCACGCATTGCATTTTAGCTACATCCTCAATTTGCCAGCCCCAAGCATTTAATTAAATGGAAAAAAAAAAAAAAAAAAAAAAAAAGGTCCCAAGGAGTAATTTATCGGAGAAGTCATTACAATAAACAGGCAGTTAGCACAAGGTCAAGATGAGGAAGAATGTGAACAATACAGTGCTGTAGATGCTGCTGGGGGGCGTGGGGAGCAGGGCTGGAGGGAAGGAAATGAGCTGGACAATGCACAGATGTCTACGTTTTCGCTGCCAGGAGTTCAGACAAACAGGAAGACCTTAAACTTCTCCAACTGGGAGCGCTCGGTTTTGCCTGATGAGCAGAGGGGCTGAGCACATGACTGGAACACAAAAACAGACGGTTGTGATTAAGGCCGTTGCAGAACGTATATGCAGCCTCGTTCACACAGAAACTCCAGCCTGGCTCACCCTGCGTCCAGACCATGTTCCCTCAGCCTGTGGTCCTCTTCTCCAGGCTGGTCCATAGGGTTTGGGGGTGCATGGCCTGTGACGTCAGAAGAGCCGCACCCACTCACGGGACCAAACAGGCCAACACACTAAGTTTCACAATTTAAAAATTCCCTGCTGCTATCTCGCAGAGAACCTATGTGCACTGAGACTGTTAAGTGGGACCCAAGGAAAAATGTCTAGCATAATCATCCACGGGACTTGCCCTGTTCCAATAACCATATCACAGCAGAGGATTAGGAATTGTTAGAAATCCTTTGCACTTCACAACTTGGGAATTTGATGAAATATTTTTCTCTTGTAAACAGTAATATATTTTTCTCCCTATTGAGTACCTATGCAAACAAGGGATATTTCTTGAAGTAAAGGATGTTTCAGAACATCACTTGGAAGGGGCCCCTTACCTGTTAAACATAAACGCTCTGCTGTAACTAATAATAGGGTTTCTTAAGCTTCGTACCTTTAACATTGGGGTTGGAGAATTCTCTGTTCTGAGGGGCTGTCCTGCAAGTCAGAGGGTGTTAGCAGCATCTCCAGCCTCTTCCCACTATATGCCAGTAGCAGTCCCCCAGTTGTGACAATGAAAAATGTCTTTCGAGGGGCGCCTGGGTGGCCCAGTAAGTTGGACATCTGACTTCAGCTCAGGTCATGATCTTATGGTTCATGAGTTCGAGCCCCGCATCAAGCTCTGTGCTGACAGCTCAGAGCCTGGAGCCTGCTGTGGATTTCTGTGTCTCCTTCTCTCTCTGCCCCTCCCCCACTCATACTCCTTCTCTCTCCATTTAAAAAATTAAAAAAGAAAAGAAAAGAAAAATGTCTTGATACTTCCAAATGCCCTTCAGGGACAGTTTTGCTCAAAAAGGTACCCACTGTGGTTAAGGACACAGGACCTAGATTAAGGTGAGCTTCAAGCCCTGGCTGTGGCACATACTAGCAGAATAAAGTTGGGCAAGTAATAGCCTCCCTGTGCCTCAATTTCTCCAGCTATAAAATGGGGGATAATACTGCCCACTTCATAGGGTTGAGATGAAGATTAAATGAGGATGTACATGTAAAATGCTTTGCACCGAGCCCGGCACATCCTACACATTCAGTAAACGAAAGCGAAGACAGTGGTTAAAGAAGAGTTGTAGACCTGTGACTCGGGAAGACAGGATGGAGGAGCATGCCGCTCATTTGGCCATAAGGTAAGAACAAACCCCCCAGAGAGCTCATGTCTAAACAGTCTGTACAAGGGCACGTATGGCCAAAATGCTAGAAACACAACCACTTATTAATATTAACCTTGATGGAAATCAAGCTGCTTTAATCCCTTTGGGGATGAAAGGGAGGAGAATAGAGAAAAGAAATGAAATAGAAAAATTGCTATATACCAGAGAGAAATAACCAGACACAAAGTGGACAAGGTAAAATTCACACTTCTTAAAAACTACTTCGGCCACAAATTAGAGTAAACATGCTGAATTTGGAGACTGAGAGAAGCCTCCCTTGGCCGCTGGCACCCCAGCCCACCCCCACCACCTACACACATACACACACACACACACACACACACACACACACACACACACACAGAACACAAGAGCACCTCTCCTGCTCAGCCGGTGGGGCTTGTGATTCCCTCACAGCCTGGCTTTGCATGGGAGATCAGAACACAAGCACAGAGTGAACCAGCATCCAAGCCTTCTTGGACTTGGACAGAGACTTTATCCAGTAGCTGGAGTCTGAAAGAAGCTGTTTCAAACAGTCATCTGACTCACAGACAATGCAACACTAAACTGGAGATCTCTCCTAATTAGCCATTCAAAAACACAACCAAGCCTTTGTGAGCCAAAGCCTGGAAGTATGTGGCAAAATACCCTCTTCGGTGTCTTTTTTCTGACCTTGCTTTACATGTATCTCAATAACATGCAGTTGTCTATTATGTCACTCAAGTGCACCATATTTTTCTTTTTTCATTAAAGTAAACGAAATAACCCAGAATAGCAGGAGGCTTGTGCCCAGCCTGTAAGGATGCACACGTTAACATTCAACAAAGTGCCCACACATCTATCATCCATGCCTAAGTCTTGTCCACTCAAAACCGCAGTGGAGGCGAGTGATTTTTCACCCTGATCTCCTATTATGTTGTTGTCACTTGAATGCGCTCTAAGAACCAGATGAGGAAAACAAGACAACCCTCCGTTCTTTCCTGAAGGAAGGCCAAGCAGCACCCTCTATTTGACCCCGACATGAAATCAAAGACATTACGTGACATTTACATTCCAGGGTAATTTGTGTAAGATTAAAACTTCTACAGCAGAGCTTAAAAAGCGAGAAGTTTGACATAAATAAAGTCCCCCACACCTAGGAGAAGTCAGACACTAGAATAACAGGCAACAGATATATGGTTAACTTAAAATATCCTAAACCATTGTGACAAACTCCCGAAAGTTGAATGGTAAACTCGCTGTGTCAGACTTCATTTGGGAATCGGTTAGCCCTGCTTGAAGAACTGGATTTCCCCAGCCAACATTCTGTCAAGTCACCGTTTCCATAGTTGGTTGCTGTCAGCGTTCCATCTGAGTAACCAAATGTTCCTCTCCTGCCTTGGCTGGGAGGACTAACATGGGGCCAGACGCCTTGGAGACCGAAAAACAAACGGACCCAGTTACTATGTTTTAAACTCAGTTCTGTCTGGAAATCAGGAAGCAAGACTCAGAAGATCAGCTTCAGGGAAGCTCTGAATGCTGATGAGATTCTTTTCTCAAAAGGCCAGATGAGAAGTCATCAAGAGCTTAGAAGGGAAGAAGGCTAACAAATGGCAACGTGGACTGCCTCCCAGAAGGCCCAGTCCGCCTCCACTGCTTGGGATACTTTTCAATTCAAAAGGATCAGGAATTTGGATCAGCATCCTGCTTCGTTATTTCCACCTGACCGTCTTGTGTTTCCAGATTTTATACATCAAGTCTCTGCCTAAAAGCCGATCTAGGTAGCCACTGTACTTCTAGTGGAGCTAAGGAACGGAGGGTTTTAGGTTTTACTACATTCACATGGAAAGGAGGGGAAAATATCGTGACTTTTCAAATGTCCTTATTACAACAGTCTTTCCCATCAAAAGAGGAACGGAGAAATGTCATTCAATGGGAAAAATCCGCTATCTGTCCTCTATTCCCTCCCACCCTAGCTTTATTTATTCACATACACGATGTTTACAGAGTTCCCGGGATAAGAACGTGAAGTCGGCAACACATCCAGCTGAGTCCTGGAAACAGTAAGCAATGGACGTGAGCTGGGATGATGAAGAGTAACATCCAATATCCACCAACCTCAATGTTTCCTTTCTCGTTTCTCAGTTCTGATAACTGTTTCTTCATTTTCTGAAACTGACAGCCACTTCGGGACTTTTCATTCGTTACAACTGATCTCTAAACCACAACCTTCTGCCTATAACTGGATCTCTCTTTAGGGTAGCTGTGCTCCCCAAAACAGAAAATCCTGAAATGTCTGAACCAAGGCACTTCACGTGGGAAGTCGCCCACGGAACTGTGTCTGCTGGGGGCTTTGGAGTTAAAAATACACCTATCAGACAGACTGCCCTAACAACTCTGTTTGCACACTTCCTACTTTACGCTCTCAGACTGTCCTGAGCTCTGCTTGTTGACTCACAGCCACGTTTGTGCATGTGCTGCAGAATACGCTTACGCAGCAACAGCTAACAGTGATGGTGCCCTTTACAGGCCTTACCAAGGCCCATGCTGCCCAGTGGCGCTGTGCTGCGTACCATGCATGCACTGTTGCTGAACTCCCTCACAGTTTCCAGACAGGTGCTGTTCTCTTGCTTCACAGATGAGGACACTGAGCTAAGGGCCTTTTAAGCAAATCAATAAATACAGAGCATTCCCTCCAACATCCAAGATACAGCATCCACATTCAAAAGATGCTAATAGGGGTGCCTGGGTGGCTTAGTCGGTTGAGCGTCCAACTTAGGCTCAGGTCATGATCTCGCGGTTCATGAGTTTGAGCCCCATGTCGGGCTCTGTGCTGACAGCTCAGAGCCTGGAGCCTGCTTCGGATTCTGTGTGTGTGCGTGTGTGTGTGTGTGTGTATGCGTGTGTGTGTGTGTGTGTGTGTGTGTGTCCCTACCCACTTGTGCTCTCACTCTCTCTCTCTCTCAAAAGTAAATAAACATTTTTTAAAAAGATACTAATAAATCGCAAAAACAAAGTACTTCTATTTTAACCAGTGTAACCTTAAAATAATCTGAAATACTATTTTAGAAACTTGTTCTTCAACAGGACACAAACAACCACATGTTAATTAGCAGAGCCCTGTCAAAGGCGAGCACCTTCATACCTTAAAGTTACATGTTCACCCACACCAAAAAAAAAATTTACCCATACCAACACCTGGAATCCTATAAGAACCAAAGTACTTTTCCTGGTGATCTCATTTTACTGCCTCAGCCTTCCTGTGAAAGATTGAAAAGAACTGATAAACTATAGCACTTTCCCCTGAAGCATGAAGCTTTCACACTGCCTCTGGAAAGCATTTTGTGGTCTGCAGGCAACAGGGCTTCATCCAGGATGGAGCCCAGCCATGCATCAAGGCCGGCACCGAGCTGGGTGATAAAATGCTCACAGGTTTAAACATAGAAAGCATTACACAAGAAGACAGGTGAAAGGATTTGTGAAACAGGTCACTGAATGTTTGAAATACTATATATTTGCAAGAAGGGAAACCATCTGACAGACTGAATCATGAATTTGTGCAATGCAAGAATTTATAAAAGCACCAGGGTATGAATCATAGCCACAAAATGATTTTGTAACACCCTTGTAAAAATCCACCCCATAAATGCAACAGCTCTTCCAAAAGCACTTGTCTTTCTGTTTTAGGTTTGACTCATTTAATGATTTGCAAAGATAATTTATAAAATCTACGTGAGATATGATTTCTGGAAACTAGAAGACGAAAGGGAGCAAAACAAACTAAACCCCAGTACAGCAGACTGTTTGGACGCCATTTTGTCTACACCAGAAGTATTACCAAAAAGAGAGATTATCATGCTTTTCCTTCTGATGATATACTAAGTCAAACCCTAAGATCCAATAAGCACCTTTAGTAATTGCTCAAGAGCACTCCAATTCATAGCTAAACACCATCAACAGGAACTCTTCTAAAATTACGGATACTTTTGTCATGAAATTTTAAATGGGCTTCTCTGAAATGCCATGTGATATTACCCCCAGATTTTAAACTCTATGATCAAATTACATCATTAGGATTTAAAAACATCAAATTAACTGTTTTGGTTTTACGTATACAGGTGGCTTTAGTCTACTGTTTCTCCAATACTCCTTTGTGGAGAAGGCCTTAACCACTAAGGTCCACATGAAACCAAACTGAACGATAAATGGTCATTCTGAGAAGTACGTCTACACATGGAACGGAGAGTTGGAGAGTTTCATCCTGATATGATATCTTCATGAATTTCTCTCCTGGTAAGGACCCATCATTTAGTGAAATCATGTGCCCAGTGTTCTAGAGAAACTGGTAAGATGTTGAGTCAGTGGTTGTGCTAAGAAGTTCCAGCTCCAGGGTTGTTGACTCTGAATCTATTGGGCCAGACATCATTAATCACTTTTACAGCACAAACGCCAGACTGACCACAACACTCACACGGACTCATCCTTGGTCACCAACAGCACCTAACCCTTCTGAGAATTCCAGAGGCAGAAACAAAGATGTTACTTCTAGGTGACACCCAAAGGACCAGGGTTATTCCTGAGCAGTTCCTGTGTGATAGGAATAATGCCCCCACAGCCCCGCCTTCCAGGGGTATCCCCTCAACCCCAAGTTGGCTCATTTCACAACCATCAATGGGTTAAGTACTTGAATAAGTAACAGGTAAGTTTTCCCCAACAGAAGCTTCCAGGTTCCTACCCAACATCCATCCTCCTCTCCTTCACTAGGAAAACTTACGGCCAGAACCGAGGTAAGGAGAGTAAGATACTCACCTTGAGCACAGAATTTAAGGGATGCCAAAACCCGATGAATTATGACAAATAACATCTTAATATACAATCATGTAAAAAAAAATCAACATAATTTAAAACTCCACAATGAACCAAAATAAAATTTTAAATAAATACCAGGTCAGCATTACCAATTATTCCTTTTACCTCAGGCTCAAATATAGCACTGCAGCATTGTATTAAAACACCATTTATCTTAATTACTGGGTTTTTGGTGTTCCCTTAAATTGTGCACAAAGGTAAGTGCCGTACTTGCCTCACGTTACTCCTGGCCCTGAAAGAAATTCTATCCACCCTTTGCAGATAGGGTGACCAATGAGATTTAAATAGATGAGATGGGGAGAGGTTTCTGGGAAAGCTAAAGGACGTGGCTCTGTCACACACACACATACACACAAAAGTAACTATGTTAAGTGGGGGACGTGTTAACTAACCCAGTGGTGGGAATCCTTTCAAATCATCACATCATAACCTTAAGTTTGTTACAATTTTATTTGTCAATTATACCTCGATGAAGCTGGGGGGCGCCTGGGTGGCTCAGTCGGTTAAGCGTCCGACTTCAGCCAGGTCACGATCTCGCGGTCCGTGAGTTCGAGCCCCGCGTCGGGCTCTGGGCTGACAGCTCAGAGCCTGGAGCCTGTTTCCGATTCTGTGTCTCCCTCTCTCTCTGCCCCTCCCCCGTTCATGCTCTGTCTCTCTCTGTCCCCAAAAAATAAATCAACGTTGAAGCTGGGGAGGGGGGTAGAAAACAAAACAAACAAACAAAAAAAAAACCTGATAAAAACAAAGGACCTGACTCAGCTTTGATACCGGCCTTTCCCATTTGGGGAAAGTGACCTTAAAGGCTCTAGTGGGGCCATCAAGAACGAAATGTCTTGCTGTGCGACAAGAAGACAATGTCATGAAGCTATCATCCTAGTCAGTCTTTCTCAGGATTATTACCTGAAAACAACACAATTCTTAGTTTGTTTCAAGCACTGTGAGTGGGTCTCAGTTAACTGATAAACACAGTTCTTAACTAGGAATACTAAAAAAAAAAAGGCTAATCACAGGATAAAGCCATCACCTTCACTTAAACGGGATTGTTCTGAAGCGATACCACAAACATCGCAGATACTTCTCTTTCATCTTATTAATTAAAACCCCAATGTTTCCACCCAAATGATTCTAGTGTCAGTTTACTATCATGAAGGGCACATCGCTGGCCTCCCAAGGAACCAAAGAGGCAAAGGTGAGGGAAGGGTATGGATTGGAATCATGAGGAGGGGCTCCGGTCCCAGTCTGGCACACTCCTACCTGCCGCGTGCTGACAAGTAGACGTGTTGGCCAAGCCAATGGTGCCAAAGGAGCCCGATTCTGGTGTGTACCGGGCAGTGTACCAAGTGACTTCAGAGGCTCCTCTCCTGACCTCTCCTCTACTGGGTCTACTTATAGCCTTACCAACGAGGTCCAGTAGACTGAAATCCTCTGCTGCCTTGGCACGTCAGGGATTCACTGGTCAACCGCAGCAAACAATTAACCTAGGTTTAGCTCAGTGCAGTCACCTTTCAAAAAACCAACATTTTAGAAGGCACCTTTCACATTCCGGGTATCGATCTCCCCACCAAAAAGTAACACCTCCGTATGGAAGACGTACCAGGGAGCACTGGACATTAAGCCTTGACATATTTTTTATTTTTTAAACAGATGAAGCTTTGTTCCATCAGGTATGGCAGTAATTCAAACCACACGAACAAACTGTTGCCTGGTGACATTCCTTAGAAGACTTGTGACATGTATACGTGAGAATAAATCAGAAGAAAAATAAGTATTAGTTTGTAAATGTACTGCTAACACTGTGAGAGCAGGGGTGGGAGGTGTGGGGCCCCAGGGGTGGGTGGGGAGGAAGGTAAGTAAAAGCGTGTAACTTTTCAATCTCCCTGAACAAAGGAAATGGTGGGGGGAAAGCTCTCTCTGGCTAGGAGGATGTCAGTGCTGGAACTGAAGGCTCCTATTCCAAGGTCAGAGCCCCCTTTTCAGCAGAAGAAAAGAAAAGAAAGTGTCATTTACATTTCTCCCTGCTTGTATGGGTTGTTAAGTAATAAGCCCTGTGCCAGAACCTTAATCTGCAGGATCAGCTCTGAAAAGAGGAAGAGATTTCTGCCAAGCATTTATCAACACCTAAAATTGTTTCTTTTCATTCCTAGAACTGAAGCTGCTTTATTACATTTATAAACCTGAGGTCCACTACTCCCCTCCAAACCTGCAGGCACTACCTCAGATTATATGCCATGGCTCTAAGAAAGCGGGGAAACACCACACCAAAGAGGCTGCCGAACAAAGACTGGGGCCCCTGAGCTGCCCCCGGCCCTGTGGGGTGTGGACACCCCCACTCCAGCCAGCAGTCTGGATGGGGCGACTGACAAGTCAAAAGAACAGTGCCCAGATGGCACCCTAGGAAGAAGAAGGGGTGCAGCTGTGGCCAGACCCCCCTGTGGTGCTAGACGCTGGTGGAGGGGGAGGAGGGAGTGGAAGAAGGGATGGGAAATGGCACGGGCCGCCAGGTTTCCAAAAGGGAGCTCTGTGAGACCTGGAATCCCTCTTAGAGGAAAAGCAGAAGAAGCCCCTTGGGGCCAAAGGCTAAAAGAACAGGCAAGGGCAGCTTGGTGGGCCTGGACAGGGCAGTGTGCTGGGAGCCACAGAGAGGAACAGGAAGTCAGTGGGAGTCACACAGGTGCAGAGAAGGGAGTACTGAAGGGAGCACTAAACTGGGAGTCCAGCAAAACACTGGTCCCCTTCCAGTATGGCCCCTAACCAGCTGTGTGTCCTTGGGCAGGTTGCTTTGCTCTTCCGGGGCGGGGCTCTACGGACTCCTGCATAAATGAGGCTGTTAGAAAGCAAACGGTCAAAGGACCTTCTGGACTCTAACGTCCATGACTCAGTGATTCCCTGTCCTCAAGCCTCACCCATCCCTGGTGCTGACTCACTCATGTTGTGACTGCTGGGTTTTCTTTTTTCCTGACCATCCTTTGGTTTCAAAGCAAAATAGGAACGTAAAGGCAGAGCGCCAGATGTGGGGTCAATCTTCCCTACTTCCCGCGTTACTGAACCGGCTGCAGATCCTTGGGGGAGCAGTGGCCTAAGCTTTGGTCCCCAGGGCATCACTGAAGCCCTATCAGGCCTTTGCTGTCCCTGCTTGGCTCTGGCAAAACTCCCCGTTCCTGCCAACCTGTGACAGGCGAGTTGGGGGCCGTGACGAGGCCCAGCAATTTCACTTGGACAAACACTGCCAAAATCACAAAGCCACCTCAACTTAAGCTTTTCGAATCTTGGAATATTATTTTTTGCTCGGTACTGTAAGTCCACGGCAAAACTTTAAAGCTTTAATAGCATTTTTGCTTCAAGTTGAACAAGTATGCTGGAATGCAGGAAGAAAACCCCTCGACTTCTTAGGAATAACTGGGAAGAAACCCCATTTTCCAGTGTCCCAGGACTGCTCCCCATTACATTTCAGTTCTCTGTATCCCACAAAAGGAAATGAGGCTTCCTCTGAACCTTTGCACACACCACAGGTAAGACATAAAGGAGTGGTTCTACCAAGGAATCAGAGACAGCCCTGACTTGGAACACTACACTTAACCTCCAAGGGCACCGGCGCCCCCTGCCTTCCAATGAACTCTGACCCTGATTGAATCACTGTGGGGGGAAACAGAGATCAAGATGATACTCAAAAAACCCTCTCTGCTGCAGAGATACCCCTCCCCATCTCAGTCGGCTCCTGCTTGTCTCATTGCCCCAGGTGCCCACAAAGGGGAGAGGGCAATTGAGAAGGGTAAACATCTAGTAGGACCCCTTCCCCACCAGAGCCAAGAGCTGGTATAGCAGGGGGAGAAAAGCCATCCACAGGGGCTCCTCCCAGCCAGCCCCCTTGTCTGGGTCCCCAACTCAGCCTGCGAATTCCCAGTCCCACCCACTCGCGAATGCCTTCCAAGCCCTGGAGCCCCGTGTATGGGAAGTGAGGAAAGTCTAGTGCTTGCTCCCCTGCCAAGCCTGGCTGGGGCCGTCTGTGGAACTCCCATATACACTAACCACAAGCACATCATGACTTCTGGCCGTGGACTCCCCGACTACAGTTCCTTACCCCAGGGCGGGTCGGCTATGGGCCCTTCCACAGACCTGACCACACCATTTCCACATGACAATGGGCTGTGGATTCTGACTCAAACCGCTAACAATCTAGAATACAATCAAAATCACAAGCTGGAGCTTACTGGCCTCAGAGTTTTAATAATCACACTGGCTGATCATGCCTTTGGAAGAGACAGGCATTCTCCCTCAGAGAAGTGCAAGTCAACCAAAAGACCCATGCAAAGGGAGCTCACCGGACTTCCCTCTATGAAGATCCCCCCAGTCATGGCTTCTGGCTTCTGCAGCCAGATTTCACCACATTTCCTCAAGGGCCCGTGCCAAGAACAGACCAATGCCACAGACTGAAAATAGCCCAGGCACCAGATGTGATCACATGGGGAGTGGGGGTGGCCCAAAAGAGCATGCGGGATGAACTCCCATAGGCGGTGGGGGGTAGGGTGGGGGGCTGTCAGTATTCAAGTGGAACCTGGCTAGGGCTCTGCTAACTCTTGTTACTTCTATTGTTCAGTCAGCCAGATGCCACAGCAAAAAGACGACCCCCCAGGGAAGTCTTTCAAGGAGACAGAAGAGTACGGTTTCCTCCTTGCCTCTATAAGAAACCCCAGCAGCTTACAGAGTCAGCCCAAGTTTCCCCCCCAGTATCAACCAGAACCTATCATTCTTGTTCTCCTACAGACAGGATAAGAACCCTAACTTCTCCAGGAATGGTTTTATTCCTCTGCCACCATGCAAACTACACATATGCTCATGAAGGCTTTAAAATTATCAAAATGACTTTCACCTTATGGCTTTTTAAAATATATATATACATATTTGTTTAATGTTTATTTATTTTTGAGAGAGAGAGAGAGAGAGAGACAGACACAGCATGAGCAGGGGAGGGGTGGAGAGAGAGGGAGACACAGAATCCGAAGCAGGCTCCAGGCTCTGAGCTGTCAGCACAGAGCCCGACACGGGGCTCGAACTCATGAGCTGTGAGATCATGACCTGAGCCGAAGTCGGACGCTCAACCGACTGAGCCACCCAGGCAGCCCTCACCTTACGGCTTTCAATGCCTGGGCTATTCTTTTGCCCTTACGATTTTGGTAAAGTTTGCTCCATTGTTTTAAAAAAGTCTCCGTACACATCAACCAGCACAGGTTTGCGCTTTGCTGAATTAGTCGTTACATCTATAGTGGTCAGTTTGCCCAACCATACGCATTTGTTACCAGGACAATTATAATACACAACACTTGTAATCTTGTTGTTATGTTAAACGTCCTCAGCACCACCAGGCAAGGGAAACATCATCAGTATGACCAGAAGCAGCTATCAAAGTACTTGCCTTTTTTTTTTTTTTTTTTTTTTTTTTTTTTAAAGCTTAGGCCAAAGACAAGATGATAAAAGTGGAGAGGGGTAATTCCTCTGTCTGTGTGCCTTCACCCTTCCTCTGAGGCCTGAAGACCACAGTGGACTCTAACCCTTTACCACTCAAAGTATGTTGCCTGGAACAGCAGCATGGGCATGGCTCTGGAACTTGCGAGAAATGCAGAATCTCAGACTTCCTGAATCAGAATCTGTAGTTAACATTCACAGCCGCAGCAAAGCATAACAAGCACTGCTCTGAGGCCTTTCTCCTCCCACCTTCACGCCCCTCTACCCATCCTCTACTTGAATGCATAATTTGGCCTCAGATCTGAGACCAGCCCATGCTCCCTGGAGGTCACTGAAGCTTTTCCAAGGGGCCCAGTCACCATGGCAACCCCACTCTGCAGACATCCCACACACCTGGCTGCACCCTGCCCAGCTGGCCTCCTCCGATGACCCGTCTGGGATGGTTAGAGATGTGCAAGGCATTCTGTCCCCCAAAAATGTTTATTCATGAGGAAAAAGATCTATTTTTAGGTGTCAACGGCCAGCCCATCCTGGCTCACCCAGTCCCTCTCCTCCCACTTGTCCAATTAGAAAGATCATATTGTTTCCTGGCATACGGTTCCAAGGGCATTGAACACAGGCAGGGGACATGGAGAGGGCTCCAAGAACAGCTCTTAGTGAATGGAAACAAGATGATTTCTGCTCAAAGCAATTTCCTCAGCACCCACCCTTTCCTCCCACCATGGACCCCATGCTGATGGGACGCCAAGGCCACGTGGAAGTAACAGGACACCAACATATGCAAGACATATTTTTTTTATCCTCCAAATACAACAGAAAAATAGAGAGCCCATCAGTTAACTCTTTTTCTTTCAACCCACCCAAGTTGAAACCTTAATTGTCTATTCCCAATTTCCCAGATGATAGAGAGGTGAATCCAACTTTTTCTTGTATGGAGGAGTGTGCCCAAGAAGGAAGGATGTAAAGTCAAAAGCTGCTGACTAGCTGTGTTCTCAAATTCTGACTTTTTAGGGGATCTGGAAGTGACCATCAGCAGCTGATCCACCTTGATATCTGGGTGTGCTACAGGCCCAGCCGACGTGTCAGGCCACGTGCCTTTCCTTTGCTCACAGTAGGTGGCACTAATTCATCACAGTGCTTTTTGCCACTGAGCCTAGATACTGTCTTAGAATGAGTCCCTATTCCTGAAGAATCCCAAAACCCACCCCAGAATTCCTCACCCAGGCAGTACATTTGAACAGGACCCCAGGTGATCTGCATGCACACGGAAGTTTAAGAAGGGCTGGCATGGGCTCACGAAGTGACATGTACTTGCTACCCCTGGTCTCTTGTCTTGGGAGGGTCCAACCTCTATGTTCCTATTTCTGTTCCAACCTTTCCAGAGGCTTGAAAACCTGGAGGCTTCTATATAATAGCTGACCCATTAATTAAAAAAAAAAAAAAAAAAAAAAAGTAGCATTCAAAGATTGAAAGACTGTAAAAATCTAGATTTCTGGCTTTTTTGGGGGGAGGAAAAGAACCCATACACCTGGTAATACTGGGCTTACATTTCCACATGACAGAGATGACTAAAGAAGTGGCCTGTCTTTTTACAAAGGGCATAAATTTTGGGGCACCTGGATGGCTCAGTCAGTTAAGTGTCTGACTTTGGCTCAGGTCATGATCTCACAGTCTGTGAGTTTGAGCCCCGTGTCGGGCTCTGTGCTGACAGCTCAGAGCCTGGAGCCTGCTTTGGATTCTGTCTCTCTCTCTCTCTCTCTCTCTCTGCCCCTCCCTGCTCACACTCTGTCTCTCTCTCCTTCAAAAATAAACATTAAAAAAAAAAAAAAAGGCATGAATTCTTTAGTTTACCTCAGTCTCCACTACTCCACATTGCTACACAGTACAGCAGCCTACATTACTTCTTCCTGCTGCCAACCTGAATGTGTGACTGTGGAGGCACAGTGGAGGCTATAACGTTTCCCAAATCAGTAAGAACAGTTGCCTGTAGCGTTAACCTTCCCTTCAACCCTTCTCACTAATTCGGAAGGTAAGCAGCCACATCTGCACTGGCACTTTCCCCATCACATCCCTGTGTGGGCAAAGGAGCCCAGCCGTGGGAGCCACGTCTTCCTATAGTCCTGTCCTGTTTGAGATCCAAGGGTTGTCTGATGTCTGCAACCCCACACCACATAGCCTCTCCATTGCCGAGTGCCCAGCACCAAGCACATGCCAGGAAACACATCCTCAACAGCATGAGCCATAGGTCTGCAGCCTAGTTCAAATTCCTGGCTCTGCCACTCAGGAGCGGTGTGATGACCCTAGGCAGACCCTCTGAGCCTGTTCCCTGCTCTGCGAAATCAGGGAAAGCACTTCATCACTATTCCACCGAGTCACTGAGGGAAACAAACAAAATACTGTGTAGCGTATCCATGCACTCAATAAGGGTGGTTACTGCTATCGTTAGACACGGTTGGTGCTCAACAAACATTTGTTAAGCCGTGGACCTTCCCATCACCTTTGACTATCCTACCCCCCAGACAACCAGAGAGCTTTCAAACCCTCCATGCTGTCACCTAGGGTGGGAAAGAGGCACTGGAGTCGTCCCTGGACAGCCTGTCCCCATCAGCCTCTGAGGATGCGGGCTGCTGGGACAGAGACCTGAAGCCGCACAGCTATGCTGGGCACGGTCCTTATCCCTGCTCACAACATCCGCTCAAACCAGCCAACTTTTTACTTTGTTTTTTTTTTTTTAAGTCATTAACATTTCCATATGCCTCCCTTTGAAGTTAAGATATATTTTTTAATTCCACTCCAACCCATATAAATCTCTCCCTTCTCAGATCTCTAAATGCACTGGGTTAGGACCACACATTTTAGCATCTAACGCTTTCTCAGTATTTCATACAGACCCCATGACTCTTCAGAAAAAGTCTAAGTGGCCTCTAAAGGTGATTTAGCACAATGTGTGGCAAGCAGAAGGTATTTCTTAAAGTACACATATGTACATACACGTATACAACAATTCCCTTCTCAGCATAACAATAAATGTTTTTGCATTTAGTTTGCAACAGCAAAGTGCTAAGCAATGTAACAAAATACATGCCATGCCCATTAATACCCATTCCCTTGTGTGCGAAGAGACATGTTTCATGTTAACTAAACTATGAAATGGAATCCTTCCAGTTTTCTTTGGTAATGTTTGAATGTATAATAAATGAAAAGGGACTGAATTAGGTCACTGCCTTGTTTGTTTCCTTAAAAAGCGACTGGTGATGATCTCTGGGCTGCAGCATTTTATCTGCCAACGCTGCAAAATTGGCGGAAAAAACATGATACGTGTTTCCAAAAACAATGGTTTCATGCTAGTTCCTCCTTTCAGTTCTAAAGTATCCATCACTGATTTCAAGAGGCCACAGACCTTGGTCTCGGCTGTCCTTTTCAGGAACCACAACGGCCTCCCATTCACAGCCTGCAGAATGCAGTGGGCCTGGTGGTCACTAGAAGGCACTGGCTGGGAGAGAACCACAATGGTCATTTTTAGCCTCCCCAAGTAATAGGGAGGAAGTAGAGGTGTTTGGGACCATTCCCGGCATTTATCCAAGCATCCTGTTACTGCTGCCACACCACGACCAGCTGTGACTCCTAAGTGGCACATCAAAACAGCTACAAAATTCACTGTTTTAATGGCAGTCCTAGATGACAGTTCCTCCGCCATGGGGCAGACAATGGTCTCATTGAAGCGGCTCTCCGGGGTGGATGTGGAGCGATGTGTTTGTCTGAACAAACCTCACAGTCCTGCCAGGCAGCTGTCACCTTGCTATGGGGCACATGAACAGTTGTCATCCCCCCCCCACACACACACACCACTGCCCTTAGCAATAAGGAAACCTGAATGTGTCTTTGTGAGGAGGGAGTGCTGACCTCTAGCATTGCCATGAAAGGATTCTGAGCAGAGCCTGAGGTCTCCAAGAGGGAAAATGGCAGGAACATTAGCACTAAGAATAAAGGAACAGAAAACCCCTTACCCCCCACTGAGAGGGAGTGTGTCCCTTCATTAACCGCTTGACCTATCACCAGTGAGTGGCAGCCACACATATACATACACGTATACGACACCTCTATCCACCACCCCCACCTCAGCCCCGACCTGCACGGCACTCACAACAAAATATGAACACACTGACTGAAGGCCCAAAGGCCTTGTGAGCGCTTCCTTTGTAGTTTCTTGCCCAAGTACCCACAGCGCAGCCGGGAGATGTGGGCATCCACCGAAGGATGCTACAAAGCTCTTATTGCAACTGTGATTGCTGCTTATAGAAACCATTTCTCGGGGCGCCTGGGTGGCTCAGTCGGTTAAGCGTTGACTTCGGCTCGGGTCACGATCTCACGGTCCGTGAGTTCGAGCCCCGCGTTGGGCTCTGGGCTGATGGCTCAGAGCCTGGAGCCTGCTTCTGATTCTGTGTCTCCCTCTCTCTCTGCCCCTCCCCCATTCATGCTCTGTCTCTCTCTGTCCCAAAAATAAATAAACGTTAAAAAAAAAAAAAAAAAAAAAAGAAACCATTTCTCATTTACTGTTGCACAGAGAACACAGAAGCAGACTGTCACAACCCACTGGACTCCTGGCTGGGCCAGTCACAAAGGCCTCAGGAAAGGGGGGAGGGTCCCTTTCATAAACTCTTGTACTAAGGCCAGCCTGACACCTGATAAATCTGTTACTGAAACAGATCTTGGGGACCCAGTAACACTCAGCGTGGGGGGAATAAAGAATAAACCCATAAAGGAAAACTGTGCTGCAAAACCTACACAAAAGAGAACTTTCAGTTCAGACTTGCACCCCAGGAACATGGTAATAATTAAAGCAGCACCAAGTACCAGGTACCTACTTAGGTGAGGACTGTCATGAACTTGTGCCTACCTGGCCTACAAATGACAGAAGGCTTAACCACTAAGGTTAAATTAAACTAAAAGAAAAAAAAATCATCCCCATTTTTAAAATGCATTTCTATAGCAGAAATAACATTAGTATGCTCTGATTTGAATTACGACAAAGGTTCACTTTAAGGGGGAAGCCATTTGTAATTCCAGAATCCTTAAGTTACAGAAATTTAATAGCTCCGTGACCTTTGGATTTTTTTTTTTTTAAACCATTGTAGTTATTAAGCTTTTGTCCAACTACCTCTACATCCTTGGGAAATAAATTCTCCAGCATTGTGTGTGATGGCTCTGATTTGCCATCAGGAAAAGCAAAGTTAACAATCTCTACTGAGCCTCACATTACCCCAGAGCACGCTTTCTCCAGAAGGGTCCCTTGAGAGGCTCAGGTTTCTGAATGGCAAACGCTGCTGTGAGCCCAGCGGGATGATCTTTACGGAGCTGCCAAACCCACTTGCCTTTGTCCCTCTGTGGAATCTGCCAGCAAAGGGAGCTTGTGAATTGCTTCCTGGGACTTTCAAGAATCACCCTGCTGGGCTCCTCTTTGCTGCAGCCCCTGTGTGTGTCCTGGGAGGTGCGGAACACAACTCAGACTTCCCCGCTGCTCTCAGACCTCCAGTCAAGCAGGTGGCCTGCCGGTGCCCACCCCGATGCTGTTGTCTCCTTACCCCTTCACACCCCACAGGCCGACTTCCCGTGTGGCCTTCAAGGTCTAGCTCCCATGGCATCTCTTCCACGGAAGCCTTTCCCTTTAGACCACCCGCCTCCACCGAATGGGATCCAGCCTTTATCTGTACCCCTTCAATGGCACAACACTTTCTATAGCAGGAGGGGTTTCAGACAACACCTTTTCTCCCTTACTGGACAGCCCCACACACTTCTTGAGCTCCAAATCCTCACCCGACTCCCCGTCCCAAGCCAGCAGGGCTGCACGCTCAGTGCCTACTCAGTAAGCACCTAAGGGAACTTCCCCAGAGCTCTGTTTCTGCCCGTAGGGAGGGCGGCAGGGGTCCACAGACCCTGCCGGAGCAGCCACTGGGATGGCAGTCTCCCATCCTTCATGCTAAGGCTCTCCAGATTTCCCACCTTCCTTCACTGCCCCTCGGACAGGGCAGCGCACAGCAGGACGGTCATGGCCACAGCCCTGTCCCTAACACAATCCTCAGCCTCAGGCCTGGCCTTCCAGACACAAGGGGAGAAAAAACGCCTTTCCTCAGCCAGAGAGCCACCCTCAGGTACACACAGCTGGAGGCCTGAAAGAGACAGGGAGATCTGCACAGTGCCAACAAGGATAAACTGTCCGCAGCATCAGGGCAAGGCATAAAAGCCACTGTTATATGTGCACCGAGGACAGAAAAGGTGACTGCGGGTGGGGCAGTCTGTCACAGGCTTTGATTGTGTCTTGCAATTCCAGGCCGGAACGCTAGAGGGCAGACCCAACTCCAGCGGGCCAGGTGGGCTGCAAGCACTCTCTGGCCTGGGTCTTGAGAAGACCACACGGCTGACCGATCCGGGACCAGGCTGGGGAGGCCTGAGGGCGGCTGAGGAAAATCACTGACCACTCGCCAGTGCTGGGGTAGCAATGAGAGGGAGACACTTGACTTCCCAACGGAGAGTATCCTGTCCTTGGCTCTGCAGCTCCTTGGGTGGCTCTCTTCTAGACATTGTGCGATTCCCTTACTTCAAGCCCCCAGCCTGTGAGAGCCTCACTGCCCAGCCGGCTGTGGACAGCAAACTCCAGAGGGCAGGACCATGTGTGTCTCCCCTACTCACCGTCACAACCTCACACAGCATCTGGTGCACACAACAGGCGTCCAACAATGACCTGTTGAATGACACCTCAGCGGTAAAACAACTGATTTTTGGTTTGGAATCATGAGAGGTAGCACACTTTGAACACAGAGGACAAACAGCAAATGAGCCTCTCCACTCCAGGATTTATGTAGTAAGGGTCAGGGTGGGCATATAAAATCTCCAAATCAAAATCGAAAGGTGCCTTCTTAGGGGGCTACCATTTCTCAGAAAAAAATTAGCCAGGAAAACCTCTGTTGTGATTTTTATCATTAGGATGAATACATATTATTTCTCTGAATCCCCAAGTCACTGATGTGTACAGATTCAGGGAGGACCCACAGTTCCGATGACGACAGCAGTTTTTTTTTTTAATTTTTTTTTTAACATTTTTATTTATTTTTGAGACAGAGAGAGATACAGCATGAACGGGGGAGGGGCAGAGAGAGAGGGAGACACAGAATCGGAAGCAGGTTCCAGGCTCTGAGCCGTCAGCCCAGAGCCCGACGCGGGGCTCGAACTCATGGACTGCGAGATCGTGACCTGAGCTGAAGTTGGACGCTTAACCGACTGAGCCACCCAGGCGCCCCGACGACAGCAGTTTTAAAGCAGCTTGTTCTCATGAGATCGGGCCACAGTGGTGGGAAAGCCCACGGCAGAAAAGTGTGCCAGTAAGTCCTAGACCATTTTCTGGCATGTACACACACACACACACACACACACACACACACACACACACACACCAGAACATGAAAACAAAGACACAACCACTGAAGTGACTGTTCCAGCAAGCGTACAACTAACGGCCTCTTCATCTGCTTTTCAGTAACTGGGTCAGAATCTGAACTTGTCTCTCTGGCCTTCCTTTTTCTAAAAGAAAACATTCCCTGACCAAAATATGGAATTCATCTGTATTGTAATCCCAAGTGGAGAGCAGACTCATTTCCTCTTGATCTGTGTCTCACTCACGCCTACTCACTCTTGTTTCTCATGGACAATGAATGGAAACACTCCCCTGTAGGAATCTCAGCCGCCCTCTTTGAAACAGATGTTTTGGAAACCCCTGACAAGCTGCCTGTCACTGCGAGGCAGATCACACACTTTCACAGCCAGTCGGGTCCAATGCCTCTGCACACCCCGCTCCGACATGAGCTGCAAGACCTCAGATATCTGTTCCATGAGATCAGTTCTAGAACTCTGCAGGTTAGCAACTCTTCCTTCAGGTCCCCTTTCACCAACATTCCCCATCAGAAGGCTACTTCTAAGGCCCTACTTCAGCAAAGTCATTGTCACGGGCTACAGAATCTAGGGTGGGGCTTCTCGGGAATGTCTCTGTAAGGATCTAGTATGGTCAAACCCTTCAATGAAAACATTACTTTCAGGAAGTGAGCCAGGCACTTGGGAAAGAAAATGAACTTTTGTAAGCCACCAGGGCACTGTTCATAAATTTCTGCTAGGCAAACAGGGCCCTCGTGGCTTTAAAGAGTTATTGCTCAATACTTCCTAAGCACCCACATAAGTTCATGTTTCTCCCTGAGGGCCTCGCTTGCTCCAGGAGAGAAATGCACTACAAGTTTTCGTCTTGCTTAAAATTGGTGTGCTGCATGGAGGCAGATCATTCGAGCCACCTGGATGTGCTGTGAAATAGTTTCTCAAACAGTTCCAGCTTTTCCAAATGCACCTATAAAAACAAAACTAAATGCCCGTTAAATTCACTCTTTAGGGGACCTACTTTGCTCCAACAGAGTCAACTGACCAGAGAGAAGTTTCAGCAGAATCGAACACACTTGCTCGAACAATCTGGTTATTGGCCACTGCAAGGAGTAAGGTCATGCACGTGTGGAAGGCCTTGAATTAAGCCAAGAGCAGACCGCCCCCCCCTCCAAAAGAGACACCTCCTTACCCAGCTTTTGCTAAAAGGATGAACTGGAGAAACTAAGAAATCTGAGAAAAGCACCCAGTATTTAAAAACTGAAAACCAGTGAAATGTTATTCCCCTCTGCCTTAGTAATGGGCTTTGTCAGGTCTGATTTCTACTGCACCAATAAAACTTTGCATGACTGTCTGTGAGCCATTAAATCCAGGCACAAACATACTTATGGAGCTACACACGTCTGCTTAGTATTAGTACACACTATTAGCTCCTTTTCTCTACATTCTTTTTTCTATCAAAGAGGATTATTTGCATGTAGAACTAAATTTCCACTCTCTATGGAGTAAACTTTGAATAGAACGCCCCACAGATGGAATTGTGATAAGAAAGACGTTTTCTCACACTAGGTATCCTGAGGCACTCCATTCACCAAATCCATTAGGAGGGGGAAAAGATATCCCTACATGCATACACATACACACACACAAAGAGAAAGACAATACAGTAGAATATTTAAGGAGATGAACTCTACCCTAAGGAACCCATCCCCAGTTCCACCACTTTATCAGCTGTGTCACCTTGGGCAAATTCATCTCTGAGCCTCAGCTTCCCCATGTGTGAAATGGGGATGACAGGACCTACATTTCCTAGCACGGATGACGCATCTTGAGGCACGGTGTCCAGCAAATGGAAAGCTCTCAATAAACGGTTGCTTTTATCACGTGATTCTTGCTCACCTCAACTCCAGGACTCGCCTGTGCTTACTTAAGAACAACATAATGTGCAGTCACCTGCACTTATGACCAGAACTAGCCTCTTGTTCACCTTGCCACTTTGAGGTCACAGTCTGCATGTTCTGTTTATACTGATGAAGGGTTCCCTGATGACATAGTAGTTACCCAGAAATATCTATTTGTTTAGTTCTTTGCCTTTGCTGCTTCCAAACGTCTGTGGATTGATCTATGTGGATCCCAGAAATGTAATCGTTATTTGCTTGGCTAAAGAGGCTTCTCTCTCTGTTTGTTTTTACTAGAAGTCAGTCCTCTGAACCTGTGGTTTGCAAACTTTCTTTCTGAGCACGGAACACTATTTATCAAACAGAATCTGACACACAACCCCAGTTGTGTATATGAAACAGATAAAAGCAGAGTCATGCTGCTGATAAAATCAGGGGTTGACAAGGGTCACCTTGCTGCCATGACCACCATCACCTCCAGGGAGCCCCTAGAATGCCCCTACATATACTGTAGCACTCTGTGGAAGACACTCAGAAAAACACGGATCTAAACCACTCTTCTGATTTGGATCACAGGCCTGAACTTGAGTCTCACTGGTGAGCTCCTGCCTTTCATCTCCTAGCTCCGTCAGGAACAACAAACTCGGAGACCCACAAAACCACGACCTCTTGCTTACTCAACGTTCCAAACATGGCCGTGGTCTGTGCAGATACACAGATTCTTATTGTCTTTGTTTTACTGACTGTACACTGAGTTACAGCAACTCCCCAGAAGAACTGCCTTAGGACTCCAGTGTGCACATGGCCGTGCCAACCAGTATGCACCATGTCTGGTATCGTTATTACTGGGTTCTGGAGGAGCCGTGTTCCACTTACAGTTTTTTGCACCCTTTAGCCCATGACATACAAACCAAGGTCAATCCAGTCTAGCAAGGACTCAAAAGAATGTTTGAAAAATCTTCAGTAAACATGCCACTCTCATGGTAAAATACATACCTTTCGAGTACTTATGAAGTACCACAACACGAAATGTTACAGGGACGAAAATATCAGGGAGAAATTCAGCATAGGGGACTCAGAATGCCGAAGCAGCTGGAGAAAGTCATCACTTCAGAAAGCGCCAAGACCAGGAAGCACGCCCCTCCTCCTCAGTTTAACTGCTGCTCAGCGGAAGCAAGACAGAGATTTAACTGTGGGAAGGCAAGAGGTAGAGGGAGACTTGCTCAGGGTGGTCTGAGGGAGACTGGCCAGGAGTGATGGGGCTGGAGCCAACCAACAAAAGATCCCAACCAATAGTGAGGGAAATATTTCCTCCACAGAAAAAGCCACTCCATCTCCCAAGGGGGAGGCTGGAAGACTCCCAGCCTGAGTCATTCGGAAACATATTTTACAAACCACTCCAGAGTATCCCGGGGGGGAATGATCAGGCCATGACGGAGGAAGAGGCTTCATGACCAAGTGGGTCTTTTCCAGCTCCAACTCCCATGATTCCCAGAACCTTCTGCTTCTTCCCAACTCACTGTGGCCAGCATGGCTATAGCATGACTGTCACAATCCTCCCATGTGAGCACGTTAAGGCCCGAGCCTAGCTACTGAGGTGGCTCTGCCTGAGGCCTCCCAGCTGCAGTAACGAGCCTCCAGTCCTGGCTACCATGTAAATCACCCCTCCCCCTGGCCCCAGGGCACTAAAAACATGGTGAATGTAGTACCTAGAGGACTAGAGCTACCAGGCCCGGGGGCACTCAGCAATCAAGCCTCAGTGAGGGACACCTCCCGGGGCCTCTCACATTTCCACATCTCAGTGGGGCCTTCTGACATCTGCTAATCAGATTTGCTCCATGGAGCCGGTAGTAATTAAACCTGCCGTATGGCTGGAACGCTGGCAAGGTCTCACATCCCCGCAGCTGGCCGGCGAGTGGAACAGATGGGCCGCATCCGAAGCTGTGTCTGCTTGAATCTAATCATGAGGCTGAAAGAATGAGCCCTAAGTGACCCTGGTCACCTCAGAGATAGCTGTCAGACAGGCCTCGGGAACATGTCACTGACAGCAGGGGAGAAGGCTGTAAGTCCTCCTTCAGTTCCTCTAACGTTCTTCCAGAGGCAGTGTGAGCACCACCCGCACTGGGTCACTCACGCCGGGCCTGGAGGCCATTTTCTGGTGCCATTAATCATGTGCCAAACACATTTTTTTCTTGTTAACTATTCACTCGACTCGGGTTTCTAGAAAATCCCTGTCCGTAAATTTCATTTGCAGCTAGGAAAGCCTCACAGAAAGTATCTGATTAGATAAACACCCACATTTTTTGTCTTGTTTCAGTTTTTACTTGGGTGCTACTGCTCACGTCACAGTATCTCTGTTAACGACTGCTGTGTAACAAAGCTTCTCAAAATTCAGTGGCTTAAAACAGTGATTTCTTATGTCCCACAATTCCACGTGTCGGCTAGGCAGCTCCCTCTGTTGGTTTTGTCCAGGCTCACTGCTCTCAGCTGGGTCAGCTAGGCTGCGACACCCACTAAGGCTTCATTCATACATCTGGTGGTTAATACTGCCTGCCGATGGGGGCAGGTCTCCTCCACATGCCTCTCTCTCATCCTCATGTGGGGTGGACTAGCTTCCTTACATGGAAGTCCCAAGGCAGAGTCCCAAGAGGGCAAAAGCAGAAGCTGCCAGACCTCTCGAGGTCTAAGCTCTGGAACTCACATAATACTTGTGCTGCATCGATCACGCCAAGAGAGCCAGAAGGCCCGTCCAGGCTCAAGGAGTAGGGAAATAGGGCTGCAGTTCTGGATGAGAAGAGCAAAAAAGGATCTGTGACAGTTTCACATCTACCACATGTCCACATCTCCCCCAGTGTGTCAGAGTGACGTGAGTTCTGAGCAATGGTCACAGGTGCTCTTACACCAAAGGGGTCTCGGGACAAACGCCAAATCCTATATCCCACCTTTGAAAGGCTGCTATGCATATTAGCAGGTTAATGTCTCTGAAAAGTGACACAATAAAAATAAATCCTGTTTCATAATGAACAAGTTTTTTTTTTTAAGTTTTTATTTATTTTGAGGGAGACAGAGACAGCCCAAGTGGGGGACGGACAGGGAGAGAGAGAGAATCCCAAGCGGACTCCGCACTGCCAGAGCAGAGCCCAACGCAGGGCTCGAACCCACAAACTGTGAGATCGTGACCTGAGCTGAAACCAAGAGTCAGACACTTAACCGACTGAGCCACCCAGGTACCCTTAAACAAGTAAGTTTAAACAAGCCAAAGAAGACTACTTTCCTGTAACGCTATTTTGGAAAGCTTGACCATGAATTCTGAATTTTGGGAATAGTTCTTGTTTCACATGCTTTGCTCTTGATGACCTGTGAAACAAGCCAGAAATGTCACATCTTCTAATATGGAAGTGGTACACAGTACCGTGAGTACTGAGTTGGGGTTATAAAACTAAAAGTCATCGCAGTTCTCTGTTAGGTAATTAGAGGTGAGGAAACTTCCACTCAAAATCATCTTGATTAGCTGTAGAAAACCTTCCTAAAAGTTGTATGCACAAAGGTGTGGAGGCTTTTTCTTCACTTTTTGAGCATTGATATTAGTCTTGTTTCCTACAGAATGGACATGAACATTCACTATGACTAAATTTCACAAGTTTAAAAACTCAGTGAAAACAGCATAACCAATAGCAGAGCGGGAGGCCAAAGGCTATTCTTCCACAGAAGCTGATTAACCACTAATGAACAACTCTGTCTCTTATCTGCCCATTGGTCACCAACCCGTATCCTCTCATAAATTTGTACCCTCCCGTACAAGTTTCTGTTCAACTAGAAAGAAAAAGCTCATTCATCCTCAAGAGGTTCTCCACTGGCAGCTTTCAACAGTGATAATATGGAAAAAAATGATCCAGTGCTCTGGTCATGAGACCATAATGGTTCTAACAGTGAGGGAAGACTCACATGGGCCGGGCCAAGTCAAATCACGGTTTAGAGCTGCTGAGACGTGTGCGCTCAAAAGACCAGGAACGACAAGAGCAGTCTTCTCAAATTCAAGGACCAGACCCCCCGCAAAGTCCCTGCCCATGGAGTAGAGTACATTGCACAGTGAAGGCACAGTGCAATGCTGGATACTACACATAAAACTGAAAAAATATCCTATTTACCTTTGTATTTTCTCTTGTATTGGGGAGAGGGACTCACAAGGAGTAGAGAGAATAATCTATGCATCTGGCTACTGGAACAGTTTCTTAGAACTGATTATTCTTACATTCATTCACTAAAGGACAGTGATTCACCCAAAGATATACAGCTGTCAGGAGTCAGTTTACTACACTGGATTCAAGACATCTCCATCTTTCTTTCTTTGGCATTGAAAACTTTTAAGTCGTTATCTTCTGCTGTGAAATCATCGGGGAAAACATCTCCTGGAAGCCTGAATGTCATTTCAAAGGATGGGATAAAAGTGGATCTACAGAGAAACAGGGGAATTCCATGGGAAAAAAAACACCCCATGAGTGATGAAAGAGGAAGCAGAAATTCCTACGGGAGAAAGAATCGTGAGCACACTGGTCAGCCTAAGAAATAAACAAGGTGACTGGCTGAGGGAGTTCTCTACAGCACAGCCACTGGGGGGGCCTTTTTGAGAGTGGATGAACTACACGCAATTTTGAATTTAAGCAGCAAGAGGTCAGCGCAAGGATCCGGTGAGATAGTAATGGACCAACTTCCTCTGGGATCCTAGAGATGTGTGTGGGAGTCAGTTTTAGCTCCTGCTCCCAATTCACCCTGAGAAACAGTCCCAGGACCTAGACACCATATCGAGTGGTCTTTCCCTCTACCAAGGTAGCTAGCTACTCTATTAGAACCAAAAGACAAAAATAACAACTAAAGGTATTCAGCTGCTTATTGTAATATGGGAGAAAACCCGCGGCCAGCTTACAACTGGCTTCCCTTTCTCAACCCAACTGGTTCCCCTCTCATTCTAAGAGCAGATGCGCTCCTGAAGCATGGCCAAAAGCACCACCACACTATTTCTAGGACACAACTAGAGCAGAGAAGGGAGGAAATTAGGAAAAAATAAGCACAAAGAATTCTATATTCTATTATGTATACAGCTAGATATTTCCAGAAACGTAGAACACTTCGGCTTGTTGGAATGATAGAAAATACATGGCAAAAAGAGGCTAAGTAGTATATATACTTGTATAATAATGATTACCTGCATGAAGATTGTTGATTTCCCCTTCGACAAGGCACTCACAGGCCATACAGGATCACTGATCAGGCACTGAGCACAAAATGTTGGTTGCACTACCAAAAAGGCTTCATCTGTGGAACTTTGAACCCCACACAGGTTGCAAAAGCTCCATTCATCACCCTAAGTTATTTCTATGATAGCAGGATGTTGGCTGGGAAAAAATGAAATGGACAGAAATGATTTGGCTGTAAATGCCATCTGCCTTCTGACGGTGTGGGAGAGACCGTAAAGGCAGTGGCAAGGCCCTTGGGACTTTGACCAGCTGACTTCTTCTGCCTGTATTTCCAGGCTCACTGATTTCTCACTCCGTCATATACTGCACACAGCCCCAGCAACCACTCCCTGCTCCCTGACCACACACCATATTCCCAGCCCCCTTGCCTCTGTCCACACTCATCCCCATTTGGATGCCATTCTCTGCCTTCATCCCTTAGTGAAACCTAGTCATCTATAAGGCCCAAGTCAAATGTCACAGCTCTGGGATGCCCTCTCCGAATGGCAGAATTAGTTGTTCCTTCCTCTGTGCCCAATATAATCAGTTCATCACTGAAGCAGTGACTTCTCTGCTTGTCTTCTCATGGCTGGATTGGGAACTCTTGAAGGACAGGGACACTCTCCTACTCTTCACTGCTTCACCATCACACAATAGGTCCGAATGACTAGGTATCTGGTGGCTTCAAGATCTTATGCACTCATCCTCTAAATGACACTCAAGAACAGCCAGCAGGATATTAGACTGTATTTTCCATTTTAAGATGCGTCCTCAAGACTGCTGTGTAACAGAGAGGAGTAAAAAAATAATAGAGAAGGGCTCTTTTTAAGGTGCACTAACGGCTTGGCCGCCTCCTTCTTTCCTTCCCCAGGAATTTCCCAAAGTAATGGAGATGGCTCTGTTCAGACTTGGCTGGCTACAGATTTCCGTCAGAATTTTGTTTTCTTCCAGATCTGAGCGCATGGAAAAAAAATCGTAATTTCCTTGTGGGCCTGGTTATAATTCTATAGGCTGATTAGCAATGAGCAAACTTCAGGCCTGTACAATCCAGCTGTTCCATTTGTTACTGTAATGGCTGTTCCGTGTTTGTTACTGAGGCACGATATGTCATTTTAGGATCAACACCTAGACGCCTCTCCAAGACTGACCCTACAATCTCTTCCCCATTTCAGTTTCAATGGTATCAAATTCTCAGTATTTTAAATTCACTTCAACATCTACCAGACACTGATGTAATTTACACTCTACTAGCAGTCTCTGTATGTGCTTTGTTTCTGACCACCTGAGATGTCTCCCTCAAGTGAACTTATCTATCAATGTTAAAAATACTAAAGCAGGGGCGCCTGGGTGGCTCAGTCGGTTGAGCATCCGACTTCGGCTCAGGTCATGATCTCACGGTCTGTGGGTTTGAGCCCCGCATCGGGCTCTGGGCTGACAGCTCAGAGCCTGGAGTCTGCTTCGATCCTGTGTCTCCCTCTCTCTCTGCCTCTCCCCCATTCTCACTTTGTCTCACTCTGTCTCTCAAAAATAAAAAAATATAAAAAAAATTGAAAAAGAAATTTTTTAAATACTAAAGCAGTATACTCAGTAGGCACCATCAGTGCCCCGTGTTTATCTCTCAGCTCCCTGTTCCCACACGTGCTTACAGCAAGCACCCATGATAACCACCCAAGCACAGAGCAGGCTTTAACTGCTGGCCTCAAGAGCAGTCAGCGATGGATGTGAGGTGGAGATGGCCAATCCCAGCTGGCTGGCCCCTCTGATGGTCTGGTTCTGAAGAATGCCTCCTAGAATTCACCAGGGATTCAGTCCCAGGTGCCCACAGCAGTATCTTGTTCAAGGTCATCCCTTTATTACCCTTCTTCTCCTCCCTAGTTCACATACCTATTCCCTTAATGATGCTTTCCAGGATTACCTCCCTAACAACCTTGAATCCTGTCACAGAATCTGGTATGGGGGAAGTCAATCTAAAAAAAAAATACCAACACTGAAGCAACCTGATACCAATAAAGGAAGGCAGACCACAGGGACACCCCACCTTCAAGTGTAGTAAATATTCACAGTAAATAAAACACTGTCATGGCATATTTGTGCTGAAGAACCTTTCCGTGTCATAGTCATAATGAGCCTGACAGCCTCAGGAAGCGAAGAGAGAGATCTTAAATCTCTGGGAATTAGTGTGTTATATGTGTTCTAAAAACGGATTGGATTTCAGTGGCTGTTTCCAACTTCCATGGCATTAAATTTCCTTTTATTCTTCCCGGCACCATATTTCCAATAAGCCCTGAAAAAACACACCCCTGGGGAAGGATATTTTGCTATCTTAATAAAGTCTTTCAATCCTTAGGAGACAATTCACCATATTTCATTCTCAAAAATATTAATTTTACTCCTCCAAAGAATCTTATGAAAATATTTGTATTTCTTGCCTGAGTTCCCTGGGAGGTGAAGTTGAAAAGCTAGCTAATACAGGATAATTCCAATATTACAAAAAAACAATACATATTGCAATATGGAAATACTTAATATCCAAAGAAAAAATGTCAAGCCCTCAAATCAAAAGCCTTTTAGCTGGAAAGTAATGTCCAGGGGCTCTCATTTGACTAATATGTATTACACATTATGTGAGGCATACTTTGCTTTAAAACAAATAAGTAGGTACAGAATTCAAGTTTCTACAAAAGGTAAATTCATGGATAAGGATTCACTTTACATTAAAAATTCACAAATATTCCATTAAAATACCATGCCTTGCAAAATACCAATTTTATTTTAGAGAAGCCTGATTAATTTTTATTTTAAATAATATATAAAATAATATTTAAAATATACATTTACCTTTTAAGACCATATCTAATTGGAAAACCACACATTCACTGCTTCTAGGAGTCCAGCCTGGACCAGGGGCAGGAAGAACAGGGGTGCAGATGAAGCATTATGAAGGAGGTAGAACAGACAGGTCTTCATAGAACCCATGGGATGTGGGCAATGAGGGAAAGAGGGATCTCAAGATGCTGCCCCGGTGTCTGGTTTGGTGGATGGACTGGAGGTCTTTAGTAGGAGCAAGAATTCAGGCCACAGAGCCAGTCAGAGAGAAGGAACAGGGTCATTTTGGGGCATGACGTATTGTAAATGCCAGTGGGACACCAAGGGCAGATCTACCGTGAGTAGGTGGCTATACGGGCCTGTAGCCTGGAGCAGTTATTTGGTCTAGGGAGATCTGGCCCATGAGTGGCAGCTGAAGTCATGGGGTGGGCTACGTAATTTGGAGAATGCAAGGAGAAGAAGGAAAGAAATGGGGAGAGGACTTCCTGGAAACAATGATAAGGAAGAGGTAAAGGAAGTCAGCCAAGCGGTCTGAGAAGAAATGCTGGAAGCAAGCAGGTACAAATCACTTCATGGGTCAGTGAATACTCTATTATAAGCCAGCATTTTGTGTTTATTGTTATTATTCTGTCAACATGAGCTACACCACATGTACCCTGGACAGGCAGAGGGGAAGGAGAAGTACCAGGGTAGGAGGCAGGGTGATGACTGGAGTGCCCACAAGGTCTGGTGCTCACTGGCTAGAGCTGACTTTCCAGATGCTAACAGTCACAACCAAGTACTCACACGAGAACCTCCAGGTATGTTCTCTTCAACAATTCCACACCTGATTTTACCTCAAATACAGGACAATTTTGTATGCAATTAACCATAACTGAGATGACAGTATATGCAAAGTTATGCATCTCAATAAACCTTTCTAGGAAAATGGGTCAACATCATAAACATCGCAAGTCACAAATGACAATTTCACCTGAAAAGAAGGACATAATCACAAAAAAGAAAATACAAGCAGGTACTGTGTTCCTGAAAAACATCCAACTTCATTAGTAATAAAAACGGTAAAAATTAAAATGAGGTGCCATTCTTACTTTCTAAACTGGCAACAATTTGGGTCCTTAGGGATCCTTACAGTGGGCTTAAAACAAGCACTGTCTTTTACTGCCACTGACAGCCCAACTTTCTGGAACACACTTTTAAAACCGAACAAATGTCTATAAAAGGATATTCAAGGTTTATATTCAAGGATTTAAAAAAAAACAGAAAACCTAAATATTAAAAATAAAAGGTTACAATGATTTAAATATATACCACAGATACAATATTCAACCAGTGAAATGCTTTCTTTTAACAAGAAACTTCTAATGATACAAGGAAATGAATATGACATCATATTAAACAAAAAAGTAACTGACTGCAAAGTTGTATACAGAGTAAGCTTGACTCAACTATGTAAAGAAAAGAACATACAAAAAGCGATGCGCCTGGGTGGCTCAGTCAGTTAAGCATCCTTGATCATGATCTCACAGTTCAAGCCCCACGGTGGGCTCTGTGCTGACAACACGGAGCCTGCTTAGGATTCTCTCTCTGCCCCTCCCTCCACCCCTCTCTCAAAATAAATAAATAAACTTCAAAAAAAAAAATGTACAAAAAGAGACACTCTTAGGAGCCTGGCCAGTAGATTGGAAGTGGTGACTTCCAAGGAGACTGATTTTTTTCTCCTGCATGTGTACACTTTCCTGTATGAACCTGGATTATTTTGATAATTGGGAGAAAACACAGATCCACATCTTTTGGCAATTCTAGTCCGGCAATAATAGTTAGCACATAAGGGTTGCTGCCTGGCTTCAAAAGTACACAAGGCACTAGGGAAGACTGAGGTGTGACCTTTGGGCACCTGAAGAACTACCTTTGCTTTGAGATGTACAGATAATATAAATATGCAAGCATAAAACATATAATATCACAGCAGCTAAACAAAAATACAACTCCTGGAGGTCTGCCCAAGTGACCTTCTCTACAACTACCCTTATACCAAAATGCCTGACGGTTACCAGAATGTACCTGGTGTAGGGTGTAAATGGTCAAGAAGATGGGTACTCTGACAATAAACAATGATGGGAAGTCCATGAAAGCAGCTGACCACCATGCTAGGCTGGCTGTGTCTTGCCAGTCCACAGCTGGTCCATAAATAGGAGAAAAATGGATTGAACTTCAACTGAAACAGGGATGCAATTTGGGAATGAAGCAGGAAGAGAGAACTGTGGTGATGAGGCAACCAGAGTGGAACCAGCTCTTTCAGATTAGTCACACTAGATTTCTAAAGTGAATTCTCATATTTGCCTTCATTACATGAAAGAGATGACCTAAGCTGTGAGTTAACGACAGGAAGAGCTCATTTCCTGACACAACTTGGCCGCAGATACATATTAATTTGGATCAGAATCAGGTACACTTCTAAGTTCATCTGAGCTTGCCAATTAGCTCTTAAGAGTTTTTCACAGGCTGTTCTGGGCCGGTAACAGAAGGCACAGAGACTAGGGGTCAATCCCATCTTTACAGGTTGCCTGGCACCCTAACTCTAGATATGTGATGAGTGGCTAGCCTGTGGTTCAGAGGAGGATGGTGTCTTAAAAGACAGTATCGATGTATGACTGGCACTTCCCGTAGGCATGAAAGCACAAGGAAAGGAAAAGATTACAAAAACTTTATTTTGGCTTTTGAATTAATCCAAAAGGGAATGTAGATTAAATCAATATTTAATTCAAAAGAAGCCAGTTTCTGTTAGGAAATCATGATGAAATTTCAAAGAGCAGAGAGGGTGTTTATGGGGGCAGGATCTCAGAACTTCACAGCTACTACTGCCTTCTTTAGTGGTCAGCAGGGGTTGCTGTGGTTTGACATGGGAAATGATAAAAATATATACAGCTATGACTTACCTACGTTAACAAGCTTCATGTAAAAGCACACATATATTTTACAGTAACAGTGAAGGAGACACCTCTAGACCATCGCAGTATATATTCATTCAGATGAGGTGAGTTCAACCCTTTCCTTTCAAGGAGAAATTTACAAAATGGATCATTAAGGTGAAAAAGCTTTCTACTTAAGGATCATGGCATTTCTTTATGTAGCTGGAATGATAAGAGGACTACCAGTTGGAACCAAATCTACTTGATGGAGGAGCTTTTTAGAGCCTCTTTCACAGACTTTAGCATTTGATCACAACAAAACTACCTGTTTGTTGATGTGAGATCCAGAACATCCTTGTGGACTTATCCCATCAGATGGAGGACCTGAATTCTCCATGGAATAATCCACCAAGACAGATGACCAGAATTCACAAGAAGATGGACGCTCTTGCCACATCAGCACCAAGAAGAGTGCCTTTCCACACAGGGAAGCATTAACCCCCCGCTTCACCTAATCCCCCTCAACAGGTGACTTTTTCTACTTTTCAGAAGAAGTGAGGCCAGTACACCAGAATACGCTTCCTATCTATTCCTTGGACTTAAAGCTTATTTATGATAACTCTCCTATCCAGAGAGCCACCCCAGCTCCTATCCAAAGCTAACCAGATAGATACCCACTCCCTGGGACTGCACTCCATTCAGTTTAGCTGCAGCCTCGCCCACCTGACCCTCTGAAGCCTTGCTTTCCACCCTCATTGTTTCTTGCCAGTGACCCCTTCCTACCTGGTTTCCTAGCCTCTGTCCAATCTGCTAAGCTGGTGCCTTCCTAATGTTTAACCTCACTTCCCTGCTTAAAAGTACCTTTGTGGCTTCCCAAATTATAAATGGGTCAAAATGCCACAACCCCTTATAAATTGGAAGTTATACATCAGCCCACATTCACTCCTCCATTTGCCCGACATTTATCGAGCACATAACCTATAACAGACATTAGGCTGGGCAGCCCATAATGTGCTTCAAGTAGAGATTTCTTCAGAGAATGTTACAGACTTAGCTCTATGGTCTAACCACAGACATTTACCTCCCATCCATCAACCGATATTCACCAAGCACCTACTATGCATTAGACAATGTACTGGGCACTGAAGATATAATAAAAGACTTACACCAGCCCTCAAAAGTTCACAGTCTACCAAGGAAAGCAACTTTTCACTCTGTCCTTGCTCAGAAGAATCCTCAGGACTCTCTCGTCAAACAGGCATAGGTCTAGCCAAAACTTATCAGAAAAAATGGGAAGCCATCAACATTCACGTAACCAAAGCAGAAAAAGAACTGCTTTCATTTTCAGTCTTCAATATATCTAATTATTTTGATTTGCTTTTTTTGAAATCTTGAAAATCACAATCTTATTTCTACTTTGTTTTATCATTTTCCTTTCCAGACACCATTTATTTAGTCTAATTTATCCTCAGTAAAGGAAGAAAGCTATTTCATCCTCTCCTGTAAAGTGCTTCCAAACTACCGGTGGAAATGAATTCTATACTCTACCACTGGAACTTAAAAGTCTCAGTGTCATAACAGTTAAATTCTATGCAAGGAAAAGCCACTCTTTGGTGGCTAGAGGTTCATTATAAAATGTATAATGGCTTCTATTTAATACAGAAATATCAATCCTGCTTAATGCCTGGGTGGAACAGCATTGGAAAGTAAACCTTCTCATTCATTCACTCAGCCTGGAAAAGTATGAGGATGTCAATGTATTTGCCATGTTTATCACACAAAGGAATGTGCTGTCACAGGTCAAGTACACACAATGCAAGATTTAGACACAGAAAGTGGCTGGTGTTTGTTGACACCAACTACACAGGAGCAGAATCAGAGAGAGCTTAGGAAACCTCACCACCATCACCTTGTGAGACAGCCATCATGATTCTGAGTCAAACACTCTTCCCCCACCTCTTAGAATACACTTAAGTGTCACCCAGGGCATGAATGAGAAGGAAACACACTGATAACCCTGCTTACATTACCTTCTCATGTTTCATACAGACACTGGTGACAACTAAGCATGTAGCCAGCAATCACGCCCTTGAAAATGTATCTCTGTATTTCTGGTGCCACAGTAAGAAGAGAATGCTCATTCATGTAGGTGGTTATCCATTTTTTTCGTGGATGACGGTTCCTAAACTGATCTCTCTTGGGCATATCAAAATGTGACCCTGGGAACATGGTACCTGCATCAAATGTCAAAGTTAACAATCATCAAAGAAGCGGAACTTTCAGCTGAAAAGCAGTGTTTGGGTTCCTATCCTGGTGGAACAGTGGTGAGTACCTCCCTTGGCACATTTCCTAAGAAAGCGAGGGGAAAGGTCTACAGCTAAGACATCAGAATTGAGCCTTGGGCTGTATAACATAAGGTTCAGGCAACACATCAGAGATGTGCCTTTTCTTTTCTTTTTTTTTCCAACTTTGAATATTTAAAAATATCCCTCTTAACTGCAGACTGTGAAAAAAACTTTAAAAGAATTAAAAAAAAAAAAAAACACTTTCATACTCCTCACAACCTACTGGAAAAAACTATTTTATTTAATAAATTAGAAATTACCCTGTTCTTGGGGCACCTGGGTGACTCAGTCTGTTAAGTATCCGACTCTTGACTTCTGCTCAGGTCATGATCTCGCAGTTCATGAGATCCAGCTCAGCGTATGGCTCTGTGTTGATAGAGCAGGGCCTGTTTAGGATTCTCTCTCCCTCTCTCTCTGTCCCTACCCCGCACTCACTCACTCTTTCTCTCTCTCTCTCTCTCAAAATAAATAAACATTAAAAAAAAAAAAAGAAATTACCCTGTTCTTTCAAGAATCTTCTAGAGTATTGTTGTCCAATGGTAGTATTATGTGAGCCATGTACAGCATTTAAAAATTTTAGTAAAGGAGCACCTGGGTGGCTCAGTTGGTTGAGCATCTGACTTGAGCTCAGATCATGATCTCAGGGTTCATGAGTTCAAGCCCCATGCTGGGCTGTGGGCTGACAGCACAGAGCCTGCTCTGAATTCTCTGTATCCCTCTCTCTCTGCCACTCTCCCACTCATGCTCTCAAAAATAAATAAACATTAAATATTATTTTTAATTTTAGTAGAAACATTTAAAAAGAAGAAATTGATTTTAATAATGTATTTAATTCTACATATCCAAAACATTATCATTTCAACACATAATCAATGCAAAAAATATTAAAAATATTTTACATCCTTTTTCCTTAACACTAACACTTCAAAATCTGCTGTGTATTTTGCATTTAAAGCACATCTCAATTCAGGTACTAAGTTTTTAGCAGAAATACTTGATCTGATTAAACTATGTAAAATGTACAGATGAAAAAATAAATCTGCATGCCCGAATTATCCCAAATGTACTTAAAAGTTTTCCAACAACTTAATTAACCATCAGTTCTAAATTTTCAATGAAGTAAGATGAAATAAAATAAAAAATGCCATGCCTCAGTCGCACTAGCCATAATTCAAGTGCTCAAGAGAATGGCTACCATAACAGGCAGTGCAAACCTAGAGCTTTCACTTTGCTCTTTGGTCAATTCCATCAAGAACTCCCCCAGATGGGGAAAGATTCATTCACTCGTGAACAGAAAACTGAAGAAGACTAGCACACTTCTGATGAGGGAGTCCAACAATGCAGGATAAGATCACTCTCAGTGTATTCAGGAAAAAGATGATCCTTCCTGGTCTAAATAACATAAGATGATATAAAAGGCAGCTCCTTAAGTCAAAGTTCAAACTCACTAGATTTGAAAACCACGCAAATGTTTTCGAGTCAGATTGTCCGCCTCCCTTCTTGTGTCCTGGCGAATTTATGAGCATATTTATTGAGATTCACTGGGCGCTAGTTCCATATGCCTCACTCTACACAGAGTACATCATTTAATCTTGCAGCAATCCTGTGAGACAGGTGAGAGCCAGAGAGGGTGTTAATGACTTGTTCAAGGTCATACACCTCATTATAAGGTGTAGAGCTGGGAATCAAGCCCAGAAAGCCTGACTAGATTTTTTTTAAAGCCTGCCCGCTAGAAACCTTCTAATACCAGCCAATACCCTAAATTCACACTTTTCAAATATTTCTCACAATTCTCACAGAGTAAGCAGGGCAGAACAGAGGAAGTATAACTTGCGTCTCTACCAGTGAGGCAAGGAGGTACACGGCAGAGCAGTTCCTCCATCCCGCGTCCGGAGTTCCTTCCAAGGTTCCTGATGTCAGGAAGCCAGGTGGGGGATACTTGTTGCCTGCTCTTATACCACACACAGCCTATCTTTGCCTCTCTGAATCTTCCAAACCACTCTGGGAGGAAGGGACATCCACACATAAAGAGATGGGAGATCCATCGGGTAAAGGAACATGCCTTAGGTCACACAGCCAACTGGCACCACATTTGGGGTCCCAACCTGGGTTTGCGTCCAGCGAAGATGGAGCCTCAGCTTAGGACCGCCTGATGATGAGGCTCTCCCCAGACCACAATGACTCTTTGCTCAAGAGAAACCTTTCACCAAGTGGATATAATGTGAGTAGTCACATTGCTTTATAATTCACATGCTGTTACTTCAGGAAGGCTACTGTTATGTCTGACTTCATAAAGTTTTATTGTATTTGTATGGGATGAATTCACAATTAAAAAAAAAAAAGAAAGAGACACAGAAGGTGAGTTTTATCTGGCTAAATCTTCAGAAAGGGGGATTTCAAGGGTGAACATGACTTAGCTTCTGAAGGCACTGGCAGAATGGAATTGGTTTTTCCCCAGAGCTGGATTAAACAGGCCATCCTGGCAGTGATCTAGGGTGACAACCCACAATGGGGGACTAAATCACCCCTGGAATACATGGGAAATATGGAGCCACTTAACTCAGGGGTTCACATGTGACTCTCCTCATATAATGGACAAAATGACAATTGGACCTGTTTCCACTCAAATAGACAGTGCCTGGGAGGGGAAATAAACACACTCCTCACTGGCACAGACCCGTGTCTGTTGAGAACATTTCCCCTCAAAGAACTGTGTGAGGGAAAACAGGCCTCACTACCAACCCCAATATCACCTGGCTGACAGCATCTAGAAGTCTAGACCTGAATAATACATGGTAGAGTGTTATTATTAACCAAGTTTTAAACAGGCTTCTGAAAATCACATGTTCAGAAAATCACATGTAATAAATCCCTTATTTTCAACACAGAGGAAAAGATATGTATTTTTATTAAAAGTCTTTATTAATAGAAAATCAGTTTCACCTATTCCCAGTAAATAAATATGGGGCAGATATTTAAAGATTATCAGTTTGGTAAGGTGCCAATGATTAACCTTCACAGGACACCCACCCATCTTGGGTCAGCCCTAGCTTTCCCATGAGAACTTTGCTCAAATAATTTCATAATTCACAAGTGTTTACAGTTCCCATTAAAAAAAAAAAAAAAAGACAACCCAAGCTTCCTAATCTAACCCAAGCAGTAGTAACTGTTAGAACAATTCAATAACATTTGAGAAATCAACAGTTCAATTCATGGTATAAGAGCAATTTTTCCTTCCCCTGAATCTGTAACCTAAAAAAAAAAAAAAAAAATCACCTTTCCACAAACGAGATGGTGTCTGTGAACGTATTCTATGGACTCCCTGCATATGGCAGACCCTCCTGGATGGGGTGTCAATGGGTCCCACATCCAAACCACATCCTGGCTCCCTTGGCATGAGCCACATCCTCAAGTTCATAACAAGGTCCTTAGAGGACCAGGTTGAATACCGTCTCCCTTTAAGAAGCAGAGGTGGATCAAAGTCTTTTAAGATAATTATGTAATTGATTTTCCTGAATGCATACTGTAGGAGATTACTTAACCCCTGGTAACTATTACTAATATTTTCTAAAAGTAACTTTTATAAACCAGAATCTATAGACTTAAGCACAAGTCACCTATTAGTCAACTGTTTTCAACTTTTATTTAGGCAGTTCCCCAACAGAGCTGTCATCAAGTAAAAAAATTGGGTAATTTGAATTGGTCATCTCTACTTCCCTTTTCACAGAGAAATGGTAACAACTGGTAACGTGGCCCACAGAAAACTCAAAAGGAAAGACAACTTAAAGTCACCTGAGCCCATCATAAAGAATTCTGAAATTTGTTTATGAATAGTGACAGAACAAAGGTGTCAGAATGGAAACATGGAAATTATAGCATTAAATTGAATACCATTTTGAAACCTTACAGGGTCTTTTATAACATTTGTGTCTATTCATCCAAGAGGTATTTCTAACAACAACAAAAACATAAAACAAACAAAAACTAGTGTTTACCATTCAAGTCCACAAGTTTGACACACTGAACCTGTTTCAAGAAGTAATTTGCTATCCAGCTGGAAAGTATATCCAAGGAATCATCATAATAAGGGTATCTGATTTCAACCACTTACCTATTATATCTGTAGGAATGCTGGTAAGTCTCAATGATCAACTTCAGAAAAATGCCACCTGGAGAAACAAAGTGAAAAAAACTTAGATTTTTTTTTTTTTAAACATAAAGAAGATTTAGCATACAATTTTATGTCTCATTAAAATATGTGATGTTTTAAATATTGGCCCCCAGGCAGGAGACAGTTCAACCTGCATTAGAACATAGTCACCCATTCTTGGAAACACTGATGTACTAACACAAGGTCCAAACCAGAACAAATGAGAACAGTGGGGAAGGTACAGCCCATGAATATGGACATTACTGCATCCTTTCTTTTCCCCTCACAAGGACATCAATTTGAAGGTACTGCATCCTTGAGGGCACTTTATGAACAGCCATAAAAGGTTCAAATAATTCTGAAACAAATTAAGGAATGAAATATAAAATTGTGAATGAGGAAACTACCCTGGAAGTATTCTATATCCTTTTCAGTTACTCTGTTAACTTTTTTAAAAGGCAAACTCACAAGGATGCCCAAAACTGGAGAAAGGGAAAAATGGTCATTACAACTCTAACACAGTAAATAAAGGAGTCAAGAAATAAGAATTTCTTCAGTGATTAGTTTATTTAGAAATCAAGTATTCCTTTTGGTGTTCTCAAAATCTTGTGGTAACCCTAGAAAATTATAAGCCTATTAATATATTCACAAAGAATCCAAAAATATCTATTCAGCAAGGCTTTGAAATAGTAAATATCAATGAAACAAATTTCTAATGTAAAATATCACAGTTATCATTTCGTCATTTTACATGATCAGTTATATCATGCTGACATTATGTATCATATGTTGATATGTAAGATCAGCACAATGTGACATCAGATTATAACCTGTCCAGACAGGCAGTATTTCCATTGACAGATGAAAAAACTAACAACGAAAGAAACACAGAAACTTCGCCAGCATCACATACACCCAGGGTTTCCAAATTGCAATCCTTTCATCCTACCGGGCAGCCCCTTGAAAACACCTTCTACCCTAACACCTGCTAATCTACTCACTACCTCCCCAGACAGAAACCTGACATTCCGTAACACAAACACTCTGGAAAAGAAACCAACTAGCAGATAAAATGAACTTGTGCTTTTTGTATGCTTAAAAATAATTTCTTCACTTCAAAATGGTTAGCCTAATCATGCTATTTAGGGACTGTAATGTAACACTGTATAGCAGTAAACATTTAGAAATAAAGGGTTTAGAGTTCAAGAAATGGTAAGTACACAAACAGGATAAGACAGATTAAACAAAATAGTTGAGAGCCTCAATTCTATTGATAAACAGAAAAGCAGGAAAAATCTTCGTGTCCATTTTCTATCATCAAACTTTCAAATATCCCATCATCAAATTTTGATAATGGAGTGTATAATAGCAGGCTAAAATTTTCCACATTTATACCCAGATAACTAGTTTAACAGTAGCAGCATCAGTATTAATCTAAACGGGACCTGAGGTTGAAAAGCCAGCAAGCGGCTCAAAGGCTCCTCCATCTACATCCGTCATTTTAGTTCAATAACAAATTCGAAGATAGTGAACAATGGTCATTAGGTTCCACTTTATAAAACATAAATACACAGAAGAATTCTAAACTCACAAGGTCTTTTGTTATAATAGCTTAGGGGAGTTATGATTTTTTTAAGTGGTTCTTTATAAGTTAATTACTAGTTAAATTCCAAGCATTTCCCACAATTTAATTTCACCCCTTCAGGGAAAGTCACAGGAAGTCATGATCAGTATTTTTATCTGAAAACTGCTTCTGTGAAATAAGCCGCTAAGATTATTACAAATGGGTCTGTTGTGATGGAGCTCTTGATCAACATTTCATTACCCCTCAAAGCTGAATCAGCACAGTTCAAAATCAAAGATAACATCTAAAAAATCTTTTGTTCGATACAACACAAGGAAAACTGTAGACAGTTAGGACAGATCTCCAGCCTCTAACAGTAATAGAGAAGGCAGGGTCATATCCTGACTCCCACCTAAAGCTTTCCAAACTCACACTGCCAGTAAAACGCATTTCCTAGAATAAATAAATTTGGTCTGAAGCTCTGAAGAAAAAACGCATTTGAGAATAAGTTTTCAGTGTCACGATTAACCTTTTCTGACAACAAAGTCCTATCTTGTAAAATGACCAAAATGACAAGATAACATGTGACAACTGGGCATTATGTTATTTTTATTTTCTAAAAATGTTACTTTATAACTTCGGTAGACTAACAATATACTAAGTCATAGAGCCCTCAAAAGTTCACAAAAAAACAATTACTGTATGAGGCATGAACTTTCAGGCACTGTTGTACGTCCTTGGTGGGAATTAACTCACTTCTCACAAAAACCCCGAAGTAGGTACTAGTATTATCCCACTTTAAAGACGAAGAAGCAGGCACAGAGAAGTGTAAAGAACTCTCTGAAAGTTACACGGCTTGTAAGAAGTGAAGATTCAAGTCTGTGCAAAGGAACACACTTACTCCTAACAGCTGAATTATACAGGCAGGGCAAAATAAATTTAGCCCCATTTTAAATTTGAGGGAAATGAAACTCTGAGGAATAAAGGCTGACTTCCCCCCAAACCACACCGCCAGTCAGCAACAGGGTCAAGAAGAGAACCCGGGGCATCCAACTCCAGCTTCAGCGCTATTTTTTTTTTTTTTTAATTTGCTTGTTTTTGTTTTAAATTCTGTTAATCAACATGTAACTCAGGGCACCTGGGTGGCTCAGTCGGTTAAGTGTCCGACTTGGGCTCAGGTCATGATCTCACAGTGTGCAAGTTCGAGCCGTGCACGGGCTCTGTGCTGACAGCTCAGAGCCTGGAGCCTGACTCAGAGTCTGTGTCTCCCTCTCTCTCTCCCCTTCCCTACTCATATTCTGTCTCTTTCTCTCTCTCAAAAATAAATAAACGTTAACAAAACAAAACAAAAACATGTAACTCAATGAAGACAGCGTGTTCTGCCTTTAATCTCTGAGAAGACACTTCAAGGTCCTCCCAAGGGCCGCGGCCACTATAAGAATATCTAGTGTAGTGCATACAGAGGTGTAATCATGCTGTCATTTCGCCGGTTTCCATTTCTCTTTGTGCAATTATGTTTTCGCTTGCTGGTTAATAAACACAGAGGAGCTTATAAAAAGCAGAAATATAAGTCTTTATTATTATCATTCGTTCATCTTCATTTTTATAGATCAGTAGTCTCCTTGACCATTGCAATTATTTATAACCCAAGAAAGGCAGGCATTATTTACTTAGCAAGTATCCTAAATGAAATTAAAACCATCGTTCTTTTTGCACATTAAGGAGTTAAAAAGTTTTTCCTTCCCATTCATCTCCATTTGGGTTGCGTGCCCTTCATGCCCTCCTGTTCCACTTCCGGAGATCAGGGGGAGAAACAATAGCTGCCTTTAGGGCCTGAGCACAGCACCCACGTGATAGGCACCAGCTCTTATTTACTGAAATGAATTGAACCGCCAAAAACAGGAAGCAGAGTTGTAAGACCCCTTTCTCAGTTATAAATTTCTGTGACTTGAAATGTGCTGATTTGAGTTGTTTCATGTAACTCTGTAAAACTAGAACCAACAAGTGTAATTTATATTGGAAGTTATAGGGATAAATTTCAGCTCAACGGAAGAAAGAGTGTCATAATAAACAGAGCTGCCACGCAGAGGACCAGGTCGCCTCTGGGGTGGGTTAAGAGGCAGCAGTTCATGATCACAAAAGCCAACGAAGGGGAAAGAATCATTCCATGAACCACGCAATAGTTCCCTACACCCATCCTTGGCGAGAACAGGGGTTCCCACGGCAGAGGACTAGAGAAGTTAAATGATACTTGACAACTCGTTTTCTCATGCGACCCACACGATGAGTAGAAGGCAGTTGGAGTGAGGGTGTGGGGCAGACGTCATTTATTATTCCTACCTTACAGACTAGGAATTTGAACCACTTACGCTAAGTCACACAATTAGTAAATGCTAGGTCCTTGCAACATGGTGCTTTTCAACCATCATACTTGGTCATCAAGGACGAGGGCAAGGAAGGGACCCTAAAGACTTGAAGCATGGAAATGAAACCAAAGGAGATGTGCTAAAAGCAAAATATGGTAAGAGCCCTGTTATTCTTACAAACTACTCTATCTCCATCTAAGAAGTACTCTGGAGTTTTTAGTAGACAACTCTCTAGGCTCTGCTTTACTTGTATCGACTAAAGGAGTAATTGTCCAAATCCTACCTCACAACGCTCTGTTAATACCCTATATGCTTGTATATGGTTCACATTTTAAGGGGAGTCGGTGGCAGCCTAACAGACACGAAGAGCAGGGTCCCGTTTCTGCATCCAAAGCATAAAATGTTGTTCAAAGACAGATCCAGGAGAACCTCACACTTACGTCTGACAACGGGAGTTTAACAGAAATGGGTCAGTCACTGAAGACTGCTGAACCTTGCAAGATTTTTTAAGGAAAGACATGAGAGTATCAAATTTCACAAACCTGTCTACAAGCAGAGAGAGTGGCAGGTCGCCAAAGGCTGCACTGTGTTAACTCATGTGAAAGGCTGGGAACTTGAGCCTCTACAATGCCCGCCCTGCCACTCAGCCGCGCAGTGAATGACTGAAGTTCAAGTTTCTAGAGACCTCACAGTCTATAAGCCAAATGTTGTTAATCACAGAAACTTCCTTTCGCTCTTAAGGAAGGAGAAACTACTTGATTCAAAAATCACATCAACATGAGGCTGTTAAAGGGTAAGTTTTTAAATATCTGAAAACAACAGAAGAACCTACCAGTGTGCCAGAAACAAGTCTGACTCAATTATACTGCCTTTTAACACATCAGGTTTGGGCACCATGTTCATTCACATAATTGTTAGCCTTTCCCCAACATTTAGTGATAAATCTACTGGACCAGAAGCTCCTGGAGACTACACCTTACTCTAGCTTACTCCTTTACGTATCTCCTGCACTTAGCACACTGCATGGCACAGAGTAGACATTCCATAAATGTTTACTAAATAAATAAATGGATTATTTCCTACAGATAGAAAAGGCAGGATAGGGGGAAGAAAGAAATACGGGCTTGACAAGATGGAGAAAATCATCACAAAGACGACAGCAGGAAATCCAGGAGGAGAAAGTACTAGAGACAAAGGATGAGTTGGCAGGCATGGAAGGCAGTGGTTACCCTGACCACACAGGGGGAGTCCTCAAGTGGGGTGTGTTTCAAAATACCAAGGTCTAGACCAACCTCCATGATATCCTTGGAATACAAGTGGCGGAAGAGGGTGACCAGGGCAAGTACGTATAAAGAGTCCTTTAGTGATTCTCAGAAATACTCTTCCAAATGACAACTACTCTTAATATTCTTGGTCTTCTGTTTTTTAACCTTGAATATAGCTATGTGATCATTTTGCAAGACAGAAACACTTGTGAATATTGTCGAGCACTGGCAATGGGCAAACCTCATCAAATACCTCAAGCACTTGTTTAAGAATAAGTCATTGAAGATGGACAAAGGTCATTAACAGGCAGACAGGGGAGTGCAGCAGGCTCAGAGGGCATGCCAAGGCTAACGGGCAGCCATTCAGGTAGCGTGGACCAAAAGCACAGACAAGCCCTTTCTCTGTGTGACATTTCCTAGCAGTCTGCATTCCAAATCTGGGCATAAACTTGAGATAATAACAGACCAAGATTTCTGAAAAACATGCCAAGATTTAAACTAGAAATAAACAAAGTCTACATATTAAAAACATTTCCAAAGAGGGTAATATGGACACACTCAGGTGAGAGCATATATACAGCAAGTAGAGACACTGTTCCCAGGCTGGCCATCAATTATAATCCCCTTAAGGTCTAGGAATGAATGAGCCCTTCTGGCCTGTGGAAAGACACCAAGACCCTTGCATAGCATCACTTTCACACAGGTGACATTCACTGAGGGGGCAAGGCTGTTACACCATCAAAACAGGCTAACTCACCATTCTGGAAACGTCTTTCCTTTAAAGGATTTGAAATCTCCTGCAAAAGAAGGCAAGAAATCCGAGAGTCTCTGCATCCAAGCAACGCTGATTCTAGTGATAAAAGACAGTGTGCTTTTGGAGGCCCGGCTCCCATATCGAAAGTATTTATCCTTTTCATTACCTTGCATATGCTAAAAGCATTTATCTGTCCATTACTTTATTCACCCCTTATCAAAAATTATCTCTTGGGCACCCAATCCCTGCCAAGTACCAGGGTGACCAGAACAAACGAGGTGTGATTTGCTACTCCCAAGACAAGTACTGTCTCTCCTGCACCCTCAGCAGTCCTCTGCCTTGGTGCCAGGTCCCAAGGGTCCACGGGTCCCAAGACAGGGTCCCAAGACCCACGAAGCGTCTGGCAGCCATCGTGTATACCACAACATACGTGGGTCACTGCTATCTCTTCCAGGTGCACTTACATAGTCAGTTTCAAGTCTACATAACCAAAGGCTTTGAGCTGTTCTAAAACCTTGACATTAGCGAGCAAGGAACAGGATTTTGGTGAAGCAGAGCCGGAGAAGAGGAAGATTCACTCACCCCTTGGAGGGTTCAGAAGGCCTGTGTCATCTCAATAGGAGTGAGGACGACTTCTGACTACATTTCAGAGGAATCAAATCACTTCAAACTATGTGAGGACAGTGTGGCGAAGCTTTTGCCACTTGCCAAGGGAAGACTTTCAAGAAATTTGTAAAATCTCTGTAGCATAACAAAACAAAGCATACGTGAACCCTTTGGTAAACATTTTTATAAAACTCATGAATTACTGCTAAGTCTTGCTCAGTAATGAAGAGTGTGATTTATCAATAAAAATAAACCCCAGAACACCTCACCAGTGGAACCCTGTAACGAGGCCTGCTTCCTACAAGCACTACCCCACAAGGGAATCCAAGCACAACCACTGCTCTCCAGGGAGGGAGGTGATGAGGTGCATACTTACTCATGAAATCTCCCAGAATAGCTCTCTTACCTAAGCAAAGGAACGTACACACCAAAAAGACACACAATGATTTAGTTTTAAAGAATAAAAATTATTATACATAACAGAGATCTCATCACTAAATCACTGCACTTATAAAGTACTCCAAGTAAAACTTAAAGTGGTTGGGGAAGAAATTCTCTAACAAATTAGAGAAAATGAAGGGGCAAATGCAGCGAAACCAAAATAATACCAAAGCTGCGTGTGGAAGATGGCAGCGCTTGCCTGAGGGTCCCTGCTGCACATTCAGCCCATTCCTAATGGGCACCCTGACCAAGGGTGACTCCAGAGCCCACAGTCCTCCATTAGAAGGGCCACAGCATGTCCTTCCTGTCCCTCCCTCCAGATACCCCATCCTCACCCTGGTGGAGACCAGCCTTCCCTCCCTGAGGCTTTCAAGTATGACAGTCTTCTTGTGACACAACGCAACAGAGATTTTTCAAAAAACAAAAATGACTAATCTTCTAGCCAAGATGGCAGAGGCTTCTGTAACAGCTCTCAGAACCAGAACCTGCCATGATTGTCTTTATAATCAGAAAGGAAGGACACAGGATAAGGGGGATGTGAGGAAGCAATGCTCTCAGGGAGGCAGCACCTGGGAAGGAGAGAAAGGGGAAAGCCTAACCTTCTTTCTCCCATCTTTCCCTTCTCAAGGACAGCATTTAAAGTCCCACTAATGGAATCTGACTTCTTAGAACACACCCGATCCCAGCTCACTTATCCTAGGGATTTGCTGACCACTCTCCTTCACAAGTCATGGTGCTGTGATCCCTCATTATGTGGCCTGCTTTGACCCCAAATCTGATGTCGTGTCCTCCAAACTTCAGTGTCGAGGCTCCAGGGCCTCTGCCTGTGACCGTTTGCCTCTACGTCTTCCCCATCTCCATACATGAAAATCCGCTCAAGACCCAACTCAAGTGCCATCTTCTCTGAAGTTTTCTCTAAAGTTACTCTTGCCTTTGCCCTCTTCCCACTCCTCCGTTCTCTGAGCTCATGCAGACCTCTGGGCATGGTTCTATGTCACACCCAGCATACTGGATAATAATTATTTGCTTGTCTGCCTCCCTGTTCCAAGCCCATCCACCCAACTGGTAACATTTATAAATGGTGTCTTAGGCAACATTATAAAAATGGCCATGACTCAGTCCTTCACTAGGAAAGACTAACAGGGTCACCTGGGTGGCTCAGTTGGTTAAGCATCTGACTCTTGGTTTCAGCTCAGGTCACGATCTCACAGTTTCATGGGTTCAAGCCCCTTCTCAGGCTCTGCACTGACAGTAATGAGCCTGCTTGGGATTCTCTCTCTCCCTCTCCATCCGCCCCTTCCCAGCTCATACCATCTCTTTCTCTCTCTCAAAATAAATAAACTTAAAAAAAAAAAAAAGGCTAACAGAGGGTGAGGCAGGACCTCCCCAAATCACAGATATTCATATGCCTTGTCCCCTCATCTCATTCAAGTCTCTGTTCAAAGGTCACCTCCTTCTCTGATCACCCTACATAAAAAAACCACAACACACATCCTCTCAGTCTGCAGCACTGTCTGCCATCCTTACCTGGCCTTATTTTTCTCCATAGCTCTCCCCACTGCCTAACAGCCATCCACACAGACAGAAGGATAATAGAGAGATATCTAGATTTACAGATAGAAAGGTTGTTTTTTAAGTTAGTTGTTTGTCCACTAGAATATTAGCTCCATTAAGATAAGACCTTTATTTATTTATTTTTCCTTTTGTTTTTTTTTAGGTTTATTTTTGACAGAGTGAAAGTGAAGGAGGGGTGGAGAGAGATGGGGACAGAGGATCCAAAGCAGGCTCTGACATGACAGCAGTGAGCCCCACGCGGGGCTCAAACTCACAAACTGGGAGATCATGACCTGAGCCAAAGTCAGACCCTCAACCGACTGAGCCACCCAGGCGCCCCTAAGACAGACCTTAGCATCATAAAGGAGGTGATTGGAGCCATAGGTAACGGTGAGATTACCTTGAGAAAACCATGTGCAGTGAGTAAGGGAAGAGCTGGCTATTAAAAGCCTCTACCTCGTAGGGATGTGTGTACTCGTACTGAAGGAATGGGTGTTTGTGAAATTCCCAATCTCTCCATCTCTTCAAGGCTTAGCCAAATTACACAGCAGATGCTCAATAAATACTTACTGAATATATGAATGCTTTTAAGACTGATAAAGACCATTTTTAGTGCCACCTTAGCCTAGAGCATTTGGGCATAACGTGGATTAGAGAACTGTATGTTTACACAGGCTGTGTTTTCCTTTTGGAGGACTCCGAGTTACTCCAGTATGATTGAAGATGAAGAGATTCTCCAGCATTACCTAGAGCATGAAATAACGCTGTCTTCCTTTTTTTTTTTTTTTAATTTTTTTTTTTTTTAACGTTTATTTGTTTTTGAGACAGAGAGAGACAGAGCATGAATGGGGGAGGGTCAGAGAGAGCGAGACACAGAATCTGAAGCAGGCTCCAGGCTCTGAGCTGTCAGCACAGAGCCTGACACAGGGCACGAACTCACGGACCGCGAGATCATGACCTGAGCCGAAGTCGGCCGCTTAACCGACTGAGCCACCCAGACGCCCCACGCTGTCTTCCTTTTTATTATCTAGTGGGGCAAAGACAACAGGCAGGAACACTATTACCAGAAATGGGGTATGAAAGGCAAAAACTCATTGCTACAAGGTCCGTGAACATGAATGTCTACCATGGTGCAAGCAATGTAGTTACAGATTTAGACCTACATCCACAAGGAGGGGGGGGAAAAAAACTTGCTGCCACAGACTAAAGAGTAGTGACAATGTGGCATTTGTGCTAAACTCAAAGGATGAGTTAAATGTAAAGGTCCAATTTCAAGAAAGAAGAAAACAATCACTGGGTGGCTTACGTGGTTTGCTTTTAAGTTTGTGGCTAACTATAGCTTAACTAAAAATAAGCACCCAAAGTCCATGATGGGAAGACAAACGTCACTATGAGTGGCCCATTCAGAAGAGTTAGTCAAGGAGGCAAAGTCCAACACCAATACCAACCAACCACTGAAGCAACTGGGCCAAATGCCTGCTGTAAGCAATGTCGGGTCTTTCCATGGAGGGACCCTGAGGTTTCCACTGGTCAGGACAGAGGAGGAAGTGAGCAGAATTCTCCCCCAGCTATAACCAGAGTATCTCTGCTTTTGCCTCTTTTTCTTTTCTAAACTGGAACTCCACGGAAAATTGGGTTTGAAGAAAGCACTCACTGTTACAACAAACATTTTGAAAGCCACTGACCTGGCAAAAATTAATTCTGGGGATAAAAAGCAACAAAAGTTTTAAAATTCTAATGTTTATACCCATTTTCACAATTGGCTCATTAAGACTATGTTAATGGTGATCATGGTGGGGGTCGTTTGTGCAGTGATTAAGAGATGCGTCAAGTTTTCTAATTCTGTAATGTTTGAATTCTGTAGAATCAAAATGAACACTTCTCTCACCAAAAAAAAAAAAAAAAAAAAAAAAAAGTGTTTGAGATACTTTATTCCAGACTACTTGTCTTTCCTATTGTTCATAGAAAACAAGTTATAACTAAATTTAATTGCTTCCCGAGGCAAAAATGAAATCCTTTGGCTTCATACATTGCTGTGTTTGTGCTAAGAAACAAGAGAAAATGTTCCATATTTAATTAATAGTAAACACCTATTCACATAGCACCATTCTCTAGGGGAATTATATGCATTGGAATAATATTTTTTCCCCAACCTCTGTAAGATGCCTATTCCTTTACAGATGCAAATCAAGGGTTTCAAATTTTTATTAAAAAACTGTGTTTAAATGAAGAAATGAGAACAAGTAGAGGAAACGGATGATGATCTTAAGAACTTAAAAGTGAATTTCTCTTCTACTGGAGCTTCTCCCAGTTTCCGAAAAGGAGGACAGTGTACTCACATCGAGAACTATGGAGCACTATTTCAATAGTCTCTACTCTAACTTAGCGTAGGGAGTTTTGTCTTCAGACCGGAGAGACCCACAAACAGCAGGCTCTGGCTCACAGCGAATATTTCACATTTTCCTTTTAGCTGTTAAATATGCAAGCTGGGGGCCCTCTAGCCACCAACCTGAATGCCAAGCTGTCCACTACCAGGACAAAGGCCCTACGAGGTCCCAGGAGGAAAAGCTGAGTCCGGATATCCTTCCACACTCTAACCCTCCCTGGGACCCATGGTATACATGTGAGAGGCAGCTGGTCGAGGTTAAAAGTACAGTCTGGCCACACAGCCCCGCCTAGCTAACTGGCCCACAGAGCAACTGAACCCTGACCTTGGCCTCACCATCCCCATTCTCTAACCAAATGTGTTAACTGGCTGCAGATTCTTGAACTATGTCTCAGAGGCGTTCCCAAACTAACACGTGCACACACACACACACACGCAAATGTACAAGTGATAGGACATAATTTTCTCTAGTGAGGAAAAATGGTTTTATTTATTAAGAGCTAACCACTTACTAGCAAATTTAACTACAATCAACGGTAAACAAGAACCTACAATGGTTTAAATCCCTTTCTCCACAAGACTCTTCTGTGTTAGAGGGTTGGAGATGCCTCACTGAAATCTCTGGAAAACATTTTCTTGAGGCAATTCTGCTGATGCATCAATTTTGGTTCCCAAGCTTTCATCTGCATGAACTGAAGACTATTCTTGCTAGAACAGGATGACTCTTCCTTCAGCCAGGCCTTCTGCTCTGGCTGTGTGCAATCCTCAGTCACCAAAATGCTACCACCTCGAGGCTTTCTATGAGTAACTCAGAACTACCTAGGGCAGGAAGGACATCAGAGATGATCTAGCACAAAGCCATCATTTCACCAAAGCAGTCCAGAGATGTGAAGTGACCAAGTATTGGTGGCAGCCTGGGAACAGCAAATGAGGCCCTCCCTCCTAATTACGTGTTCCTGTCAGGGGATTAAAAACCAGATTCCTTAGGACCGCCCCCCCCCAGGGTGGGGGAGGGGGTGTGTTCAGATGTGCCTCAGAAACCATGGGGCAGGAGGTGGCTGGGGGTTAATTCCCCAGAACGGCTACAGTTTCATAAGGGTTAAACACAAAATTTTATATGAAAGAAAGGGTTTCACTATAAATAAACAAACAACTTGAAAACCACCACATGGCAGAACTAACTTCAAATAAAAGGAAAGTTAAAAGAGAGAAAGAACTAAAAACATAGGATCTTATTTTAATGAATGTGTCCTTTCTTAAACAGAACAAGGAAAGAAAACAGTACTAAAACCAAATGTTATAGCTTAGAGTTCTCTCCTTTATTTTTGCCTGCCCAAGAAAATAAAACAAACAAACAAACAAAAAAACAAAAAAGACAAAGTGAAGAAAAACAAGGGGAGATATTTTAGTTTCTAGCTCCCTGGGAAAGTCTTAAATCCATATTGCACTGACTAGACAATTTCAGGAAACAGAGTCACAAAGGACATTAACTTCCTAATTTAAATTCCTAAGCTAAAAATCCTTACTAAAAAAGAATTGAAAAAAGAAGAATTTTCATAAACTGTGCAAAAAAAAAAAATCCATATTCTGCTCTCCTGCTTTCAATGTCCTAAATAAACAAGTCCTTCTTACAGGTGTTCATAAGCCCTCAAACTGTGTCTCTTTAAGGTCAGTAGGTAGGAGGGAAACTGGTTTGTCACTATGTGGTAGGCTAGAGCTGGATACAATTTGCCAAAGGAGGAGAAAGCCCTGGGGATACTGGAAATCCAACAAGTCACCAAGAACTATGCTCGCTGTGGTTTGGCATTCCACAAAGAATCTTTCCTTTGACTTTTTAATTTTTGTCATTCTAGACTCATACTGGATCCAGATGATTTAAAAATCTTGCTTCAGACAATCTTCTTAACTCTCTACAGTTAATAGCTTCCAATGACATTGTACCAAACAACCTCTTTGCATTTTATAGGCATTTTAAAGCCAGCAAACTAATCATTTAGTAATGCAATAATTCTTTACAGGAAGTGTCCTCACACTAAGCACAGTTCTTTGGGGAGTTTGTTAATATGCTCAGTCAAGTCAGCTCTGCTTAAGCCAAGTATCCTCTTCAGTGCTATCCTCTGAAAAGATCGAATGTCACTTATAACTGCTCTTACTTCCTCCCTCCCACTCACTCCTCTACGTTTCCACAGGCAACATTAGCACAATGCAAATGAGAGACACAGCCCTTTCTAAGCACCAGGAGCTCAACACATTTTTAAGAAGCTAAAAGATAAGGTGGCAAAGCACTGACTTCCCTTATGCTCTACGGATATATGAATATTAACACAAGTTGTTCTATAAACTTGGAACGCTGCAGGAGGCCATCTTGGTTAGATTCCAAGCAGCCTTACTGAAGTGACCTAATTTTTATGTTCTACTTTTGAAGACCTCCAGGACACAAATTCCACAATCTCCATTGGTAGCCTGACTTGTGGTTTAATTTCCTTCAGAGTCAAAGGGGACTGGTTCTCTCAACTTTTTTAAAAAAGTGAAACAAGAACTAAACTCTTGTGAAAGATGTCATTTGAACCCTGAAATTCATAAATGGAACAACACAAAGGTGAACAACTGAGAATTAGGTTATAGGCTAAAGCACAGGGTGAAATGTCCCCAGGTACTAAAGCCGGTCACGCTGCTCTTTCCTGCCCAGATGAGTGCCTCCCATATGTCTGCATTCACGACTCACGTTCACAAGTTTACGAAATGATGCTACAGAGCACCTGGGTGGTTCAGTTGGTTAATTGTCTGGCTCTTGATTCCGGCTCAGGTCATGATCTCACAGTCATGAGATCAAGCCCTGAATCAGGCTCTGTGCTGGTCGTGGAGCCTGCTTAAGAGTCTCTCTCCCTCTGGGGCACCTGGGTGGCTCAGTCGGTTAAGTGTCCAACTTCAGCTCAGGTCATGATCTCACGGTTCATGAGTTCGGGCCCCATCGGGCTCCTGCTGACAGCTCAGAGCCTGGAGCCTGCTTCGGGATTCTGTGTCCCCCTCCCTCTCTGCCCCTCCCCTGCTCGTGCCCTGTCTCTCTCTCAAAAATAAACAAACATCAAAAAAAAAAACAAAAAACAGTCTCTCTCCCTCTGCCCCACTAATGCTTACAGTATGTCTCTCTCAAAAAAAAAAAATGTGTACAAAAACAAATAACTCTACAGTATGGAATTGTTGAATCACTATATTGTACACCTGAAATTAATCTAACACTGTATGCTAGATTAAAATTTAAAAAAAGAAAAAAAAAAAAAAAAAAGAAATGAGTACAGTTCCTGGAAGGAAACTAGCTCATGTGCAAGAAAAAAGTATTTCCTAGTCACTGGGGAAAATCTTTCCCAGGCCTTCCACACTTCCCAAATGAGAAGCAATTGTGTTTTTTGGTTTCCTTTTCCTTTTCTATTTTTCTAAGAATCCCCAAAGCAGTATCATACTCAGGTTTCCTAAAAAAATTTTTAAGGTGAACTTTCCACTGAACTACACTCCTTGAAACAAGTCTTCTGGAGATTTTGCCCTTGGCCTCCTGGAATTTTTCAATGAAATTCAAAAGAGATGTTTACCTGACCCCAAATGTTATCCTAATGAAGACTCTGTTTTTAATTCCTTGAACTCTTCTCTTTCTCTTTTCTTGTCATGCCCTCTGGGAAATAAAGACACATACAGATGTTGGCTTGACCTCAACTGGCAAACACCAAGTTAATAGAGTTCTAATAGTTTCTCAAGAACTTAGACAACATCACAAAGATTAATTACGCCTCCTTCTCTGGCATGGTCCTTCATACTTCACCTTTTTAGAAGATCAATGTAAAGATATAAAATGCCAGCACTCTATCTTTGTGACAAAAACAAGATGCCAATCACTGGAAGAATAAAAGGAATATTATGGGTTTCTCAAAAGCAATGAGAGAGCAGAAAAAACAAAACAACAAAACAAAACCTGTGACCTACAGGGTAGGAAGGAGGAAGAGTTAAAACCATTTTCTGCCAATTAAAGAGTCCAAATGAGGCTGAGTGCGGGCTCTCTCTGGCAGGTGGCATCGTAGAAATGTAGAAATTGGGCACCTACAGCTAGGGTTTAGTTGATAATTTCCTTTTCTTGCAAGAAGAAAGGTTCCCGGCATAGAGATTTGGCAATTCCATTTCCAACAGTCACATTTACCCCTGCTTAGGAGTGGCCTGGCTTATTACACATAAATACACAGCCAAGTCAGATGTATTTCAGAGACTTCTTCCCCCACCTTTCCTGGCACTTACCTCTACCAACACATCAAGGGGTGAGATCGATGGCTTCATTTTACTGCCAAGTTTCTCTGAGAAGTATCTTCCAGAAATGATTTAGGTATGAGGCTTCTGACACCATTTCACTCTACTCCATCTCAAGCTCTTGGTTCCCAGGAGCCTATCTGCTCCTAACTACCTGGGTTGTAATAAGGCAAAACTACGATACGATCCATCAACAACCCACCAACTCCAGCTCTCTGCCACCTAAGGACTATAATCCAGTAGCAGGGACAGTGCCAATTCACAAATAGCTTCATTTCAAGCAGATCCTTCTAAGCAAGGTGGTATAATAGTGAACACTAACTAAAAGCCAGTGCAAATGTGGAGTTTACTTCCTCCACCTTTTTGAATCTGACTCCACAAAGGAGATGAAAATTGCCCTCGTGCAAAGGAAAAAGGCCTTCGTGTGGCCTGTGAAGTGCCCGGAGTTCAGTGGTTTGCTATTTGTTACGGCCTGGTTGTTTCCCTGCACTGCAGGTCGAAATAGTGCAACCACCTGGAGCCATGACTGGAATCTTCTCAGATTTCAGGACCAAGACAAGTATAAAGATGAAGTTACACAAATGCCCACCATAAATGAGTAGTTTCTACTGTTGACTGGCTGGACTGATTGCTCTTTAGCATCTCATTTAATACAAATTTCATTTATATCCTAGCTCAGTGTATCCAATCAAGGACTTCAATGGGGATCTCTAGGTGACGAAAAAAACCCACACAAATCACTGGAGTTTCCTCATCTACAGGAATGAGAAGCAAGATGTTGGAGGATGGTGATGGCGGAGGATATATATCTACAATGGAATACTAGCAGTAAAAGGGAATAAGTAAGCAAATAAACAAATATCTTCAACCTGTTTATTTCATCCAGCTCAACTCAGACTGGTTACTTCTTTATCCCTGGGCCACTCTGCATAAACACGAGCCCCAGAATTAAGAACAAGGAAATTTATTTTGTTCCCATTCCATTCAGAGTTTCATTGACTAAGTTTAATATTAATGGCTTAGGGTTTTTTTTTGCTTGTCTGTTTTTGTTTTTGTGTGATAGTGTGTTTCTGAGTGATAGTTTTAAAAATGGTTTTTCTTCTAGATGCTAAATGAAGGATCTTTAGTCTTAGTTTATGTGGAAACCATCTGGCCTAAATGACGATTTGAAGCTCTCGGCAAGCAGCTGATTTCAAGGACATTGTATATGGAATAGGCAATCTAAGCTCAAGAACATCATAGCTGGGGAGGGAAGGAGCTAACTGGTCTAGGATTTTCATAAACTTTAGATTAAAACTGACAAAGTTAGAAGAGAAGCATCCTCTAGTCTCTCAAGTTCCCCATGAGTAAGAAAAGACACAAGGATGAAAAACTTACCAAGAAACGTAAGGAAAAGAGCAAGAACATCTATTGGTAAGTACTTCCCATTACACTGAAAATGAGGGAAGTGGGGGTGACCCGAGCTTTGGGGTCCTTGTGTGGGCCTATCTCTACCAGTTTCTAGGAAATGAGATGAGATGATACTTGCCAAGTCCCGGAGAAGTGATGTGGAGGAACATAAAGTCCCTCTTTGGTTCTCCTTGGGATGAAAATATCCCATCCATATGAAGATTATGAAGATCCATAAATCTTCAAAGGATGAATTAAAAGATTAGCTCTGGACAGAGGCTAAGAGTGCCATTGGCCCCAGGAAGGCATGGGGGTCAGCAGGCACCACAGGCCCAGCCATCTCCATTGCTGCATGAGGCAGAAGAATCTTCAAAGTTTAAACTGGGGTATGTGGAATGAATAGGAAACAGATGATAAAAGAAGTTCAATAGCTGTTCTCTGTGGAAACTAGTCCCCAGGAAGCTATCATGGGTGTGTGTAACATGGGAAGGTCAAGAGGGGATGTTCAGCCTGAAAACAGCCCAGCCACGCATGGGTCCACAGAGAATTTTCTGCAGTCAAAACCTTAAGAGCACTGAGAACCTTAGCAGTAACAACAATCTTCCTTCACTATCATGCAAAGACTGAGGCCTTGCTAGGTGCCATGGAGCTACACACTTAGTATTTATTGCCATGAGTGCTGACTCAAAGGGGCACATGCACCCCAATGCTTATAGCAGCACAATCAACAATAGCCAAATTATGGAAAGAGCCAAATGTGCATCGACAGATGAATGGATAAAGAAGATGTGATATATATCTACAATGGAATACTACTTGGCAATGAAAAATTAAATCTTGCCATCTGTGACAACATGGATGAAACTGGAGGGTATTATGTTAAGTGGAGTCAGTCAAAGACAGACAGATATCACATGATTTCACTCATATGTGGAACTTGAGAAACTTAACAGATAGGGGAAGAGAAGGAAAAATAAGATAAAAACAGGGAGGCAAACCACAAGGGACTTTAAATACAAAGAACAAACTCAGGGTTGATGGGGGTGGGGAAAACGGGTGATGGGCATTAAGAAGGGCACTTGTTGGGATGAGCATTGGGTGTTATATGTAAGTGATAAATAAATAAATAAATAAATAAATAAATAAACAAACAAACAAATAAATAAGAGACAGAGAGAGAGAGAGAGAGAGAGAGAGAGAAAGCACTTATCTCCATGGAACACCCACAACAATTACATTAGACAAGCCATTAACTCCATTATATAGCTCCATTATATAGATGGGGACACTGGGAGTTAGGGTGGGATGGGTCAAGTACCTTGCCCAAGGTCATACAGCCAACAAGTAGCACAGACCCTTCTCACACTACCTCCCAGTGGTCAAAAAGGCAAGGCAACACCAGAGCTGAAAGTGGGAGGAATGGTTAGGTCATTTTTATCCAATGCTTTTCCGTCTCTAAAGGACTTGAGGAGGAAGAACAGCACCAACTCTGGAGTTCAGATTCTTGGGTTAAAACCAGCTTCACCATTTGCAGTTTGGGGACGTAAAGATCCCATGGGTGGCCAGTAACTGCCCATTTCATTCTCCTTTCCCGGGAGCCAGTTACTCCAACCTCTAAGAACTTCTGCCCTCATCTCTACCATGGAATCATCATCATGTAATCTCACTAGGCAACTGTTAAGGATTCAGTGAGATGGTTTTATGATGATAAGGCAGTACACAAAAACTAACTGCTGCTATTCCATTTGATTTTCATAGTGCTTCTTTGCAGAAAGCACTATGCCATCTGGGTTTCCAGAAGCACGGTGTGGAGTACAGAGCAGTGGCACCTGTGTCTCACTAACACAGCAACTGAAGCCCAGCACATGGAGACATCACACAGCCGTGTTGTCCTGCCACCCATCTTCTGCTCCTTCCTCCACCCTTTATCTCAGTCACCACAAAACCTCACAGGCTCAGGCAACTGGGTCTGTAAAGAGAACTACCACTCAGCACAGTGAAGTGTCCCCACAGTGGTCCCATGCAAGGCTGGGACTCATTCCTGCTCTCCCACCTTGACAGGAGGTATACATATCAAATAAAATACCAGCATAAATTTCTGGACTTTATAGGAAAAATAGAGTTGCTCCTTAAATTTTGTCCCACTACTCAATTTAGGGTTCTCTGTTTAATGATACAGTATAAGCTCTGTTTTCTAGCAATTATTTGAAAAGCTCTGGAAAAGGGCATTTCAGTATAACAACAACTAGAATTTTTTTTTCATTTTTTAATGTTTATTTATTTTGTGAGAGAGTGAGCGAGTGTGGGAGAGGGGCAGAGAGAGAGGAAGACAGAGAATCCAAAGCAGGCTCCATGCTGTCAGTGTAAAGCCCAATGCAGGGCTCAAACCCACAAACCCTGAGATCATGACCAGAGCCAAAGCTGGACGCTCAACCGACTGAGCCACCCAGGTGCCCTTAGAATTTTATTTTTATACATACCAAGACTTGGAATATTCTTTTTAATTATTTCTGCTGCCTAATAAAGGTTTAATGGATTTTTAAACTCAGTAAGCATATTTCTTTACTGGAGGTGGGAAGAAACCTAGTAGTTATTGCTTCAGAAAGAACAACTGTTAGGTGACTATCACTACTCCTATCATTCCAATCTTGTCCTTCATTAGTAATACCAAAGGCATTTCTTACAGTCATTAAAGCCTTTGCCATATGAATGGTGAAAAACAGGTATGAAACAAGGCAAGTCTAAAAACTTTGCTAATGTTAAAATATCTGTTGCACAGCCAATTAAAGTTGGGTCATAGAGACTCACATTTTCCACAATCTATCTGCTGGCACTGTTGATGTCTGTTGGCAAAGAAGCCGATCAGGCCCATCTTACTAAATAGGACAACCAAAGCCTATGTTAGACACTGCACGCTAGCTGTTAGGGAAGAATTTCACTGCTTTTAAGGACCTGTGGGCAAACAATAAATGATACAAGAGGAAAAGACCACCAGGAAATGCCAACACCTCCAACCTCTGCTTTTGTCTCTGCATCCCACACCTCTTGGACACAGGGACTCGGGTCTGAATCCTAAATATCCTATACTCACATGTAAGCCATTATGAGTAGCTGTTCTTGAAATTTAATTCCACATCTGCTCCTCTGCAGCCTTTAGAAATCTTATAAATTTCTCTGACAACTGTTTGCAAAGGCCATAATCACAGGCATCTGTAACTGGATCCCCAGCTACAGGGCAAAAACACCACATAATTCCAGCAGGCTTTTGGCCCAACCTTATTTGGTTTCTTGTCTCTCTTGCTCTCTTTAAAATTGCGCTGAGCCTTCAATTTGCAGAGAGAGCTGATTAGCACTGGAAGAAGGAGGCCCAGGTCCTCTGCACCATCCCTAACACACAGACGTGAACAAATCCTCACCATCTCCCGTTTGGTTGTGGCTGCTCAGGCACGTTTAGAAAGAGGCCTCAAGACTGTGGCAGGAGACCACGTGAGCAAACAGCAAGTGGGGGTCCCTGGATCACTTTGGTTCCTCCCCGGTGGCTCCAAACTCCCAAAGGGAGGCATGAGGATGCACAATGGCTCCAAGTAGCCTAGAAAATAGATGCATTAGGACTTTTCCAACTCCTGCATTTGGGTCGCTCAGAAGCTGTGTGGCTCTGAGGCTGGATCTGCCCTTTCTAATTATAGTTGGCCAGTGGCATGACATGTGGTCTTAAGCAACACAATGAACTTCCCTGTGCCTGTTATGGATTTAAAAATTTTAATAGCATCCACTTCTTAACAGGATTCGTGTATTGTTCTAATCTTTTATTCTAGAAACACTCACAAGAATCAGGTGGGACAAGTTCTCTCACCAATTCAGCCACATACTGACTCAGTAACCCTGGGCAAGCCACCTCCCCTCTTGGAAACCTTGGTTTTCTATCCCAATTTCTAGCCATCTCTGATTTTTTATGAGGAACACGTGTAACAAGGTAAACAGAAGTGTTCCTCAGAGAACAAAGCGTAAACATCTAGGATTATTATGTCATCCTTATTATCTTCAAAAACTCCATTCCACAGTTAAGATCCCTAGAGCCAGACAAGCAGGGTTAACACAAGTTATTTAACTACTCTAGCCTCAATTTTCCCATCTTTAAAAAGTGGGGGTGAGGAGCACGTGGGTGGCTCAGTCAGTTAAGCGTCTGACTTTGGCTCTGGTCATGATGTCACAGTTCATGAGTTCAAGCCCGGCATCTGGCTCTCTGCTGTCAGCCCAGAGCCTGCTTTGGACCCTCTGTCCCCCCTCTCTGCCCCTCTCCCACTCGTTTTCTCTCTCCTCTCTTTCTCAAAATAAATTTAAAAAAAAATTAAAATGGGGGCGCCTGGGTGGTTCAGTTGGTTGAGCGTCCGACTTCGGCTCAGATCATGATCTCGTGGCCTGTGAGTTCGAGCCCCGTGTCGGGCTCTGTGCTGACAGCTCAGAGCCTGGAGCCTGCTTCCCATTCTGTGTCTCCCTTTCTCTCTGACCCTCTCCTGCTCATGCTCTGTCTCTCTCTCTCTGTCAAAAATAAATAAACATTTAAAAAAAATTAAAATAGTGCCTAATATTAGGCACCTTTATCCTGTAATTAACCTACTCTCATTATCCTATAATTAACCCTTTCTTATTTTTTTTTAAGTGTGTTTATTTTTGAGAGTGAGAGAGAATGCATGAGCAGGGGAGGGGAAGAGAGGGTGTAGGGGAGAGAATCCCAAGCAGGCTCTGCATTGTCAGAGGGGGGCTCCCACGAATTGTGACATCATGACCTGAGCTGAAATGAAGAGTCGGGAGCTTAACCAAATGAGCCACCCAGGCGCCCCTAACCCTGCTTTCTTTCTTGTTTCTCCAGGCACCTTTCAAAGTAAATTATCTTTTTCAAGGCATCAACTTCAGTGTGCAACGGAGAAATTAATCGTTGTTACATACACAATCTCCTATCCAACCAACACATGAGGCATATTTTATTATCCCCTTTCTGCGTGAAGCTCAGAAAGGTCGAGCAGCTACTAGGTGGCAGCCAGGATTCAAAGGCAGGCAAACAACCCAGGCTATGCTTTCCATTGCCTTGTTTCCATTAGATATGAAGTGGGAAAATAAAAAAAGTCTCCCTCAAAATGAGAAAGTCACCTAATTTATATAATCAGTGTGGTTCAAAGTCTATTGTTATGAAACAGCTTTCGATTTGGACTTAAGAGTCAAGACTCAGCTCAAAGGGCATTCTTCTTGCCTTCGCTCTCCTGTTCCTCCTTAACCTGCAGCCCTGTGAGCAGTGAGAGGAGCAGGGGCCTCTGCTGCACATCCCAGCCTGTGTGGACCTGGGCACAGCTCTTGTCACCCAGCAGCACACCGGCTGGTTTGTGTCTGTCTTCCTCCAACAGACCACAGGCTGGTTCCCTGAGGCCCAGCGCCTCTTGCTGACCTCCCGTTAACCCAAGGCCCCACCGGATGCCCAGCTCAGGGCAGAGGACAGCACTGTCGGCTCAATGAATGCATGAATGCTGTCTATCTATGTTATCCTTGCTGCACTGAGGACTGGTGTGACAATTAAGAGAGGTTAAAAGGGCCCAGAATCAAACCTTGCCACTGCAGAGTATGATCTGTGTAGTACAGAAGACTACATCATACAAAGAGCATTTCATAAGCCTATGTAATTAGAAAGATATCTAACTGTAAAGCATATTTATACCATTATGAAACTTGGCTTGTCATGACTACTATGAAATATTCTTGTCTCAAACACAAAGGCACATAATGTTCACACACATGGCTGGACTATAACCGGTGCCTGGTTATACTTTTTTGGGGGGAGTCGTCCAAGAAAACCCAATCAATAATAACCAAAACATGGGCAATAGGCTTAAAGGTATGTTGTAATGAAAAATTACCTTTGGATCATTATGTTTCCTACTGAAAAGTACCAGGCAAGAGAATAGATACAAACTTAGATAAAGGCATTAAGTGATTATATTAGTAAAATGAACTCCAAGCTCTTTATACTATGCTTACAGCCACAAAGTCAATTGGTCTCTCCTCTTGGTTTTTTATTTTTAGTAACTATACTGAGTCCATTTTATTCCTTCTCATTTTGTGCATTTTTTTCCAGTTTATAAGTGGATCTTCCTCCTGCAAAGGTTGAGAATCAGAGAGGCATACAACTGCCTCTTGAAATTTAAGTGAAAAATTGTTGAATAATTGTTTTTAAAACCTCTATGATGTTTCCTCATGGATTTAATAAAGATCAATGTGCTTTTGTTACAGAGAGTATTTTACATGGAATATGTTAATATTTCATTAAACACTCATACAAAACCCAGAAATAGTTACATCTATGGTGGGACACTTAATCTTACCAAAATTAAGTAGAACAGAAGTTTATAATACCCCTGGAATGACTGTATACAAATGGATAATGCCGATTATGCCTTATGTAACCACAGTCAGCACAAGGGAGATTTCCTATTCTCTCACGCCTTTAATTCCACTTAGAGATCTTTGACTCTTTATACCTGGGGTTCATGCTACTTCTGAGAAAATCAAACTCTTTACTAGTAAAAATTAACCAAGCTATTTCTTGGTGTGAACCTAGTAACACATTTAATTTGCTATTGTGTGGTGGAAGAGGGAAAAGAGATTTTCTATTTTTCATAAAATCACCTTAGACGTAGTCCCTGTCCATACAGAAAGCCGTGCTATGGAAGTAAAACACCCAGGACTCATATGCGTATAAATTTATACAGGAGAATTAAGATGAGGACATAACCTTAAATGACCAGTTTATCTGTTCCCATGACCAAGCAACAAATGAAATGCAAAGAACAAGGAGAAGTAGTTGACCTACAGAGCCCTAACATTTTTCCCTCGGCAGCTTTTGAAACAGTTTATAGTTTCTTTATCTTTATTAGGACATTCTCCCTCATCACATTAATGAGTCACTAAACAAAAGGCTTACTGAAATGTTTAAATTTAGGAACAAACTCTCTGTTAGAGCTTGAGCAGAGAAGACGAGCCATACTTTGCCACTGCTTTTCAATAAAATCATCTAGAAAAAGCCAGGCAGAAGAGTTGGGATGGAAACATGGGATGACCACATGGAAAATTCAAAGTGAATCCTGAGACCAATGCGAAGAAAATATATGCCTTCCTTTCTGCCCCATCATCCTTAATATTGTCATCTCCACCTTCCTATCTTTATGGAGCTCCTTCTTTTTGACAGCTATAAAACAAGACATTCTTTTGGAATAATTTGCATTGCTAAAACCATTTGGGTTCAGCTTGTTAGCTGAGGTAACAAAAACATAACTAGGCACATTTAAAACATGGGCAGAAGATAATAAAGGGCAACACATCCATCCATCCAATTTTCTCACGGGTCTATCTGGGTGTGTGCAACTGGCCGAACATGAGGTGAATGGGGTGGATGACCGAGAGCCAGCACAGGGCCGCTGGGAAGGATGCGCTGTAGGCTACATCTGGAAAGCTTCTGAAAAGAAATGGTTCCTCTCAAATCATTTCCGGTTGGCGGTCTTTTCACAGTGGTCAAGAACACCTATTCTTGAATTAGCAAACAGTACGATCTTCTTATTAACAAGCAACACAGACCTACAGTTAGAGATCAAAGGGAAGTTAGAGAGTTCCACCCAGGGAGCTCTGCAAAGACCAGAAGGACTCACAGGTGGCACTTGGTGCCAGCAGCTCAGGAAGGACAGGGCACCACCTCCCAAAAGAAGCCTCTGAGCCTAGCGCCTGTTCCTCTGTCTGAAAGACAGTGGTGATATCACAGAGGAAGAGCTGACCTGCATCTGTCTCCTGCGTGGCTGAAATTTCCCAGGGTAAACTGCATAAACCCTCCGCTCCGTGGGGGCAGCGAGTTCCACAGTTACCTACTGAACTGGCCCTTTCGGAACATCCTTCGGTTTCACTGCTTCTCATTTCTTCTACACCAAGTTCTGCCTGATCACTCCTCGTATCAGTGAAACGCCCCGGTACATATATAACTAGATAATCAGCTGAATTATTCCTGGTGATCCAGGTTGTCGTTCTTAATGAATTAAAAAAAAAAAAAAAAAAATCAGAGCTGTACAGAGGTCCCTTTACCCCAACAGTCACAACAGACTCTACTCCTGAATCCCTAAGGTCCCATCAGAACAAAAACCAATGGTGATATACCCACAGTCACAGTGGCATCAGTCACAATAACCCAAAAGTAGAGGCAACTCAAGTCCCCATTAACAGATGAGTTGGGTAAACAGCACGTGGCACACACAATGGAATAATGTGAAACCTTAAAAAGGAAGGATATTCTGACACAAGCTACAATACGGATGAACCCTGAAACATGACACTAAGTGAAACAAGCCAGCCATAAAAGAACAAGTACTGTACAATTCCTCTTACATGAGGCTCCTAGAGTACTGACATTCACAGAGAGAGAAAGCAGAAGGGTGGCTGCCAGGAGGGGAACAGGGAATAACTATTTAATGGATACAGAATTTCAATTCTGCAAGACAAAGGAAAAAAAGATCTGGAGATGGATGGTGGTGATGGATACACAACAATGTGAATGTACTTAATGGCATTGAACTACGTGCTTAAAAATGTAAACATGGGCAATTTTATGTTATGTGTGTTTTACGACAATTAACACAAAAAGCAACACAAAAACCAACAGGCCGTTTCTACATCTGGTTTTGGCAATCTGTGCACAGCCTCCGACACTGAAGCTTTCTGGGTGGCGGCAGTCACTCACCGTGGCAGCGCTGGGTCACTATCTGCACGGCGCTAAGGAGTGGGGTGGGGAGTGGGCAGGACTGTGCTCCTGGGGAGCCCTCTCCCAGGCAGCTCGACCTCTGCACCAGGAATGCCTGACTCACTTCCCTTCCTTGGAATCACAAGGGAAACACTTCATGCCCTGAAGTGGGATGGGTGACAAGCCCTTCAGGCTCCCTGACTTAAAGAAGGGGAGAGAGAACTCGGAAAGGCCAGAGCACAGGCCCTAAGACCCCTAATGCTGTCTTTCCACCTTGTGGTTTTCTGCCTCCCCCAGGTACTTCTCCCTTCACCTTCACACTCCAGTAATATATCACTTGCATGATACAAAGCTTTTTTAAAAAACTGCTCTACAAGGTCCTCACAGACCTGATCCGTGCCTCCAGAAGGTCGTAATTTATGATATACCCTTGTGGCCACACCAGCTGAAACATATGGACAACAGGCTGGGACACTAAATCAATGTCTGAACCGGCAATGATATATTCAAAACACATGCGGTAGAGGTGGAGGACATGCACATTCTGAGGAGAACAGGCAAGCAGACCAGAGACCAGACAGACCGGGTATGTGCAGAAGAACCTGGGAGCTACGCCCACAGCCTAGGGGGTAAAGACTGGACAGTGTATGGGAGAGGCCTCACTCCCAAAGCGGCAGGTGACGCCAGTCCCGCCCTACTCCAAAGCATTCCCATAGGCAGACCCAGGGCACCTTGCTTGTTGCGGCAAGAAAGAGGAGATGGAGAAGACATCTCATGCCCATCAGTTTTCGCAATAATATACAAAAATAGCGAGTACTTGCACAGTCATCATTACGAGCCATTCTTCTAACACTGCATAGATACTTATTTCAACCTCACAAACACAGGTACTGTCTTATCCACTGATGGGAAAAAAACAAGACATAAAAAGGTAAGGAACTTGCCCAAGGTCTCAGAGCTACTAAGTGTGGGAGTCAGACAGCTGTCCTTGTTCTTCACCATTATGCTATCCAGCTTCTCTGAAAGAAGGGCTATTTACGTATCAATAGACAAGTAGAGAGGCTGAAGGACATTCAGCACTATGTAGCATGACCTTGTTTTCAGGGAGAAAGGCAGTAGAGCTTTGTGTAGACACATCCTCCAAGTCAAGCTGATGTAAATAGCTTTTATAGCTCTTACTAGCTATGTGGTCATGGGCATGTTAATTAACCTGAGTATTGACTACCCACTGCATCTAATATATGCCACCTAGTAGATCTGTGAGGATTAAACGGAGTTCCTGGCACATATTCAATAGACAGAAGCTATTATGGACTCAGCTCAAAGTTTTCAAAACAAGCATGTGACAGGGACACCTGGCTGGTCAGTAGAGCATGAGACTCTTGATCTTGAGGTTGTGAGTTTGAGCCCCAACATGGGTGGACAGATAACTTAAAAATACAATGTAAAAAAAAAAAAAAAAAAAAAAAGCATCTGACAGTCACCATCTAACAAACTAATCAAAATTCTATAAAAAAGCAATGACTTAGTCTAAACTGGCATGTAATAGTTGGTTCATAGCCACAGCCCTACAAATCTTGAACAGTTCCTTTACCACGGTGTTTGGGGAGAGAGTTGAGAATTTTTCCCAAGAGTTCCCCTGGGATATAAGAACCAAGACACGAGAAAAAGAAAGGGCACAAATTTAAGTTAGCAAAATGTTTTACTTAAAAACATAGTATTAAAGATTTTTAAAAATGACATTTTATAATAGTCTTTGATTCTAGAAAGCCTACTTTCTAGAAAGCATAATTAGCAAACCACATATTAGAAAATGAACAGCCTCCAGCGACCTATGAAACAATATAAATTGGCTCGTTCCATCTTAAACTTCAGAGAGAAACTACCTGAGGACGTTAACCTTCTGTATGGCTGTGAGCACCGGGTTCTCACCCTCAGAATGGGGCCAGGGGACTGGTACCTGGCTGGCCTATCCTCAGGGTGCACAGCTATCTCTCAGTGACCAGGATAGAGAGTTTCATACCCAGCCTCTTCAGAGCTCACATGCAAGAATTTAAAAAAAAAAAGGGGGGGGGGGGGGCAATGCCTCTATACGTGCACCGGTGGACGTTTCCCAGGACTGCTTCAACCCAGGATCTGAAGTGAAACAAGTTGACAAGCCATGTGCAGACACCCCACCTCCAGTCAGGGCACAGGGATTCTCCTTCCTGGAGACAGACGTATTTTTACAACAAGCTTTTCTATTTTCCTTACAGATTGCTTCAACTATAACAGCACAATCCAAACATCTGAAATAATGAGTCACCTATTGGCTTGCATCCGAAGCAGCAGGTCAAATGCAGTTTAAGCCACGTCAGTGCTTAAAAGCAACCCTACACAGTGAGTGGATGGATTTCTGGCACCCATAATTCACATGCCCTTTCTCCCATGGTACCTGACGGCTCAGTAACAAGAGGCATGATGAGCAGTCCTGGCTGTTCAGGAGGGCATCAGGAGAGCCCATGGTGCCCCTTCCTTCCGAAACTGCCCCTCTTTAGAGGGGCTTTGCAACAAAGAAAAGCCAGAAGAGAAAGGGGGGTTTAACAGTAATGGCATTAAGTAGTGTCACTCTTATTTGTGGATTTAAGTCAATTTGTCCTTGATTAATAAACTTGAGACACTGTTTTATTAGAAAAAAGGTAGCACTCTCAGTTCCCCTGCTATTCTCAACTAAACTGAAGAAACAGATTACAAGAGCTGTCATAAATTACAAGCAACTTCATACGACACCCAAATGATCCTTTTTCCCCCTCCCTTATGATATCATTATAACATCTACCATTGAAGCTAAGCACATTATTAACTGAAATTTGAATTGAAAAGAGTCACAGCTACAAGATGACTTCTCAAGAAAGGTGTAATGAGGGAGGGTTCTCATTCTAAAAGGTTGAACTTCCAAGGAACACGTAGTTCCACATCATCTCATAGGAGAGAAGCAGCCACTTGGAGGAAGACCTCTCAGAGAGAATAAATGAATAAGTGAATAAATGTCAAATAAATGAGTGAGGCATGTAGGCATGAATGAATGATTGATTGTACATTTCAATAAAGTAACTCTGGGACTGCAAAGTTCCAAGAGTACTTTGCATGAGTCTCCCAATGCCCAATTTCCCCTACACATAAATTGGTTTTACCTCTTCTAAAATATACTGGAAATGTGATAGAGAGAAGCACAGTAAAAGTGACTGGTCTTCCTTGGCCAATCCTTGTGACTCTTATCTAATCACTCCAATTCTGCTGAGGGATGAAGGTATCACGTGCCTTCCTGAAACTGTCTACTACAGCTATATTCTGACTGTCCCAAAGTCAGGCCCCCAGAACCACAATCACTCAGAATCCAGCTAGGTTCCGGGAAGGAGAAAGGGGCTCTGAGAAGGGAAATGTTGTCCAAATCCCAACAAGCCACATTCTGATGTTGATAGAATACAATTTATAAATAAACATCCAGAAAAGACCAATTTCTCCTTTTATGATAACAGTGATAGTTTCATCTGCTCTTTCAAGTTTCTGCCTTCTCCCAATTAAACCACAAAAGTTGAGTGACTAAGCTGCCCATGTCCAAAGTCTGTAAATTCATATAAAAATCAAAATTCAAACACTTAAAAACAAATTCAATCTGTAAGTTTTGATTAAATAAATCACAAATATTTAACACACCAAATGTGTTCTTTTCATGAGCAAATTACCAAGCCCAGTTCTCAGCCCTTGTTCTATATCAGAATCACCTGTGAGATGTGAAAAAGTCACAGATGATCCCGTACCATGCCCCAGAGATCAAGGAGGATGATCCACTACTATCCCCCAGATATCAAGTATGATGATTTAGGACCGCCTCCCAGAGATTAAGTATGATCATCCAGTATTGCTCTCCAGAGATCAGGTGGGCTGTGGTGTAGTGGATAGGCCCCGGGCAAGGAGCCAGGCAATAACTTTCTAAGCGTGGCTTTTCACTTCCTGCGTAACCTTGGGGACAGCCCGTGTCTTCCATGTGCTTCCTCAATTCTAACATGGAAGCACTGTATTAAATACCAATCAGAGTATCTTCCAGCCTAACCCATATAAATTTAAATTTTTTTCTCCCAATCCCAGAGTTTTTTTCCCACTTTGGACACTTACATCTCTTAATACCAGCCACAAGCAAGGAAAGGTGGAGACAAATGTGCCAACCGCATCTCAGGGTAGATGAGCAGACTGATTCAACAGTGTGGAGGGATCTGTGTGGGAAAGTGCGGAACTGGCAGGGTAGATTAGGGAAGACCATGGACAGGAGGCTTGGCAAGTTACAAAACCCTAAGATCCCCAAGCCTTCCTTCCTTTTTCCTTTGAAGAAGCGAAATTAAAGCTGGGAAGGAGACAGAAGTGAAGTAAGGGACACGACATTAGTTTAAGGCCATTCCAGGAAGATCAGCCAAATGTACATTATGTGCATTACAGGAATAAGATGATTAAACTGAAGAGCAACAAGCTCCCTGAACTCAAGGGATTAGTGACGGTTTTCACTGGCTCTCAAACTACATATGCATTAGCATCACCAGGCAAGCTTGTTAAAAAAATGCAGGTGTCTGGGTGCCATCGACTCATCCCAAACATAATAAATCAGAATTTCTAGCATACAGAACCTAGAAATGTTTTTGTTGTTCACCAAATTTTGACAACCACAAACTAATAACAAAAGCCAATTTTTAGATAATACAGTTAATACAGGCCCCTTAAGGCAACTCTGACTTGGTTACAGAGAACAAAAACAGATTAAGAAGGCAGGTCCCCAGACCGTGTGCCAAGTTGCCCTGGAGAGCCAGAGGGAGCTTACAGGAAGGTGGAGGGCATTCCAATTTCTCAGAGAAAACATAATGAAGTGTTGTTCAAGTTAATTCACAGATTGCATTACATTCCTTTTGATGACATCATTCATATATTTGTGAAAAGGGGTGTGTGTGTGTGTGTGTGTGTGTGTGCGTGTGTGTGTGTGTTTTGCAATTCCTGTGATAAAAACCCAAGTGTCATTTGAAAATCAATATGGAGCAGGAAATGAGCATGAGATGTCTAATGTAATTCCAAGGTCTGAGAAGCTGTGCAATGTCCAACAAGTAGACACATTATCAGTAAATAATAGTGGTTATTTAAGAATGAAATAAATTTTAAAGTTTTAAGAGAAAAGTATATGTTTTTTACAAATTTATAAGTCTTACTTTTTCAAATGGAAACTCAGTTATTAGGACATAAATACTAATTGGTTTGTGCTTAACTGCTTAATAAAAACTGTCAGGTATTTCTTTTGAAAAACAATTATCAAGACACTTAGAGCACCACAAAGAGAGAAAATCTGGAAACTTCTGGGTCAAGGCAATTTTACAATGAGATTTTTTTCACCGCACAACTTAATTCACTTGCTCAAAACACATTTAACGTTGCATTCTGACAGAAAAAGCATTCTGGAGGAGTTCCAGAATAGTGCTTTCCCAAGTATTCTTAAATGAGAACAATGATAATCATGAATGTCTATCCACTGACAAGCCAGTAAATTAATGAATTATTTTCTTCCATGTTATATTTCAAATAACATTTCAAAGTAAAACGACAATAAATTATCTTGTTTTCACAGTAAGCATTATTACATTTGTGCAAAGCCTTCAAACAGGAGACAGTCCCATGAATTTCACAAAATTGGAACATACAGACCCATTGGATAATCTAAGTTATGCCTAGTTTTTCAAGCAACGAGTCACAGGAAATGCTGAGCTCACAATAACTATTGGTATCGTACTACTCTCCTTTTGGCACAGCAGTACTGTTTATTTTGTTATACTACACCATTCCTTTGTCCTCCCAAGTGCTATGGATATGGTTTTATTTCTTCAATTAACGCGAATTGAGTTTTGAGACTCCCATGATGTCTACAGATAAAAACTTCCCAAGAATGAAAAGCCAAGGCTAAACTCTCTTCCTAGTAGATAGAACTTCTTCGTTAAGAAGAGACCATATGTCTACATACTGGCTCTACCCGCCAGTTCAAAGATACAACGAATGACAAATGTCAAAGCTTACCGCCTAGCCTTGGGATCCTGTCTGCTGGTGACTTGGCATGGGTAATGGCACAATGGTGAGCACTTCTTAACCCTCAAATTGAGATTTTTCAAATTATCCCCCAAATTATTAGCAGTTTCTGGAGTTCTCTTTAGAATATGCCTGAAGGGGCACCTCACTGGTTCAGTCGGTAGAGCGTGTGACTCTTAATCTTGGGGTTGTAGGTTTGAGCCCCACATTGGGTGCAGAGATTACATAGAAATAAAATCTTAAGGGGAGCCTGGGTGGCTCAGTTGGTTGAGCATCTGACTCTTGATTTCAGCTTAGGTCATGACCCCAGGGTCAAGGGATAGAGCCCCACATCAGGCTCTGTGCTGAGGGTGCAGTCTGCTTAGGATTCTCTCTCTCTCTCTAGCTCTCTCTCTCTCAAAAGAAAAAAAATTATTTTTTCAATAAATCTTTAAAAAATGCCTGAAAACACATAATTTCTGAAGTGGCTGTTCAGAGTCAAGTATCTGACCAAAAGAAAATTTTATATAACTAAGCAAATCTTAATTGTGACTCTTAACGATCTTTCAGGTGAATAAGGAGGAAGCAATACACTCTTCAGAAAGAGAAGCTTCCTAGGGAAATGCACATCAAATAATGGGAACGTTTTCGTGTGTGAAAAGTATACTGAAAGACTAACGATGATAGCATTGTACTTACTAAATTCCTAAGTAGTTTTGAAAATTTCATGGTGAGGTTTTTCACTTTAAGATGAGCCTTCCAAGTCAAAACCGTACAGAGATATTCTTGTCAAGTGAGCAGACCAGATACCAGTTCTAACAAAGCCCTGTTATTTCATGTTGCTCTCTCAGCATATGGCCATACCACAGTTTCACATTAAGAGTTAATCAGTAAGCTCTTCAGTGTGGAGCCGGGGCTCATGAGAAGAGAAGTTAAAATTATGACCAGGGTCAAAAGATAATTTATCTACTTTCTGAGTTTCAAAAATCAAACATAAAGCCTTCAGAGAAATAAATGACTAGTGAACGCAAGCAGACAATATACTTACCCCTCAGAGAGATGTTACTAACAAAATACTCTGAAGGTGGTAACTAAAGTAAATGTTCTGGCTGAGAGAATACTTTCCACAGCGGAAAATCAAGAGCAGACCACCAGGACAACACTCCATTTTAGTCTGTGTCTGAAATCAAGTTAGCCGTTTAAAGAAAAAAAAAAACTTGACTGAAACTCGGAAAACGCTAAAAAGTAAAAGGAAATCACATTTAAATTTGCCCAACACTTGATGAGCAGGTTTGCCATTTGCCAGACCTCCAGGTACGAGTGACCCTGCAGGCCAGAGGGCACTCATGTCTGAAAGATCAAGTAACAACAGACAGAGGAGCCTCAGAGGAAAAACTGTGAAGACACAATGAAGCAGAACAACTCCTACCATTTGGTCTGGTGGTGAAAGGCAAAATGAGGTGTCATCGCGGATGATAAATATTTGGACCCTTGACTTCTTTGTGAGGGTAAGGTAACAGAACAAATGCCTTTTCTGGAAGGACTGATGTGGTTTGCCTTGAGATTTATGAAGGTGAGATGATTCTACCATGTTCACAAAGCCACCATTGAGAAATGAGGTCTCAGGGCAGAAGGTCCCAAGAGTGTAGAGTCATGGAGTATTCCCTGAATTCCTCTGCCCAGAGTAAGTGCCCACTAGCCATGCAAATTATTCTTAGGTTTGTATAGGAATTAATACTCATACTGAAGGATCCCTGTGAGCTAGGCAGATTTCCCAAGAAATGTTGGTTCTTCAAGAACAAACAGATAAGAACAAAACTTAACAAGACTATCAGCCATCTCTATGTAGCAAACCTATACCACCAATCAATTCAACAGCACTAGAAGGAAAAAAACAATGGGGCGCCTGGGTGGCTCAGTCGATTAAGCGTCTGACTTCGGCTCAGGTCATGATCTCACGGTTCGTGGGTTCGAGCCCCACGTCGGGCTCTGTGCTGACAGCTCGGGACCTGGAGCCTGCTTCTGATTCTGATTCTGTGTCTCCGTCTCTCCCTGCCCCTCTCCTGCTCATGCTGTCTCTCTCTGTTTCTCAAAAATAAATAAATGCAGAAAAAAAATTTTTTTAATTCAAAAAAAAATTCAAAAAAAAAAAAAAAAAGAAGGAAAAAAAACCAGAACAAAACAAAACAAACCTTCCAACCCTCACAAGCACTCCCCAGGGTCCAGGGTTGGCTGCATTCTCACCAGGCCACTTGCTAACCTGCCAGGGAAAGAAGAGAAGCTGGAGGCCTGGAGAGGGGTGTGGGGTGCTCCTTCTCTGACCTGTCAGTCTCCTCCCCGAGAGTCATTTTCCTCTGAGCCTCAGTTCATCCGGCAGATGTAGACCATCTCCTCCCTAGCTAAACACCGCTGAACAATTGTAAATGTGGCTGGACCTCAATATGAAAAAGTCAGGGAGTGAGGAAGTTTAACTCCTTAGAACCAAAAAATTAAAAAACTGTTTTTAAAATATATATTAATGTTGAAAACACACACACAGACATATACTCACACACATTTAGACTCTTCTCTAAAAACCATTGATGAAATATGGTACCACATTTAAAAGAGGTTCCACTGAGATTTCCAGAAAAGGAAGAGAGAGAATGACAAATCCTTGATCCCAAAATACACACATGGTTAACAGGGATGATGATGGCAATGAAGAAGGGAAATAAGAAAAAAAAAAAAAATTAAGGCCCACATGATGTTGATGCGTCTTTGATTTCTTAAAATTAGGTGGTTGTAAGGTAGAGAGATTTCTATTAATGTCACAGGAAAGGAAAAGGTGCAACATTTTCTTACAATACCCAAACAACTTAAAATTTTTATACACGAGCTTCTCTAAAGGCATCTTCTGCAAGCTAAGGAAAGATAGGACTGGAAGAAACACATCCTTCTCAAATTCTGCTTTTATCATCCAAACAAAAATATGACACCAGAAAGAAAATGATATGTTTGTTACAGAGATGGTTGATATTCTTATAAGATATGGTCCTTATTTGTTTGTTCTTAAAGAACAAACACCTGCCTGGGGCAGGGGTGCCTAAGTCACAGAAACCAATTACCAGTATCCATTCATATACAAACCCAAGAATGAGCACATTGCAAGAACTGACCCCAGGTAGAAGGCTAACCCGGAATTCAGTTGATACACCCAAGAAGCATCCTAGAGCCCAAGGACTTTGGCAACAACTTGCCAACACTACATAAATCCAACTTAGAGGCCTGCTGCCACAGCCCCAGCCCCCCAGTCAGAGCAAATCACAGCAGCTGTCATGCACGGAGTACTGAGTATTAGCCAGGCCCAGGCCATGTAATGGCTTCACAGCACAGTAAAGCATTTAGCTCAACACCACCCACAACAAGGCAGGTGTTGTTATGTGCACATTATAAAGCTGGAACCTGAGGCTCGGGAAAGCAACAGATGTGAACCCATGCCTGGCTAAACTACACAGGCTGTGCTCTTAACCACTACACTAATTTATTGATTGATTGGCCAACAGCATGCAAAGTCTCACTTGTTGGTCTCTTGCCAGTGAAAAGTTTTCAGACCTCAGAGACAATTCCTTTTCCTTGTAGCCATTTCCCCCCACTTTTTAAATTTTTTTTAATTATTTTTTTATGTTTTTTATGTTAGAGAATGTGTGTGAGCAGGGGAGTGGGGCAGAGGGAAAGAAAATCTCAAGCAGGCTGCATGCCCAGCGCAGAGCTCGATACAGGGCTCAATCCCATGACCGTGGGATCATGACTTGAGCTGAAATCAAAATCAGGGTCGATCCCACAACCCGGGGATCATGACCTGAGCCAAAATCAAGAGTCGGATCCTTAACCGACTGACCCACCCAGACGTCCCTCCCCTTTCTTACAGCATTTCTTCAGAGGACCCTTGAATCAAAGGAGAATCAACAACACGGAACAAGAGCAACAAAAGAGGTCATACTCTTTACCAAGAATTTCTCTCTAGGGAAATATATTACCAAGAAGGACCCCAAGGTGAAGAGAGGGGGAAGCAATCTGCTTAAAGATGCTTACAGGAGGATTACTAATGCCAGTCTCAAACTGAAAAGAGTTCGAATGCCCGAATATGGGGCTAGTGGAGCACATCATGACACATAAAATGATTAATACTAAATGGGCTATTCAAAAAGAGGATGTAGTTAATGCAGCTATATGGAATGTGAAATTACAATAACGCTAAATATTTTAAGTGCAATAATACGTACCCACCACTGAAAACCATAAAACAGTCCCACGGAGATACAATTTCAGAACTAAATCAGAGAATGATATAAATGAGAATTCAACTGGCTATAGTTTGTTATGGTAGTTCAAAGCTGCTGAAGAAACACAAAGTATAGAAAGTCAAAATGGAGACCAATAATAGGTTGCTATGTGATCAAAGAAACCTGTATTCATGCCAAGATCACATGCATACTCTGATCAGAGAAATTAATTTTTTTTAAGATTTTTATTTTTAAGTAATCTCTACACCCAAGGTGGGGCTTGAGTCCAAGAGATTAAGAGTTGCACGCTCCATCCAATGAGCCAGCCAGACATCCCTAATTTCTTAATTTGTGTTATTAAAATACCTGTCTGCCCTATAGCTTCTTGAAAACTGGCTTTAAAATAAAGTCAACAGTATCCCTGGAGAGAAAGGAGGTATGAGGTTCTATATTAGTGCTTCTCAGGAAACAGTTCCTTTAATCCTTTTTGTTTATGCTAGTCTTTGCATTTATGAACTCTCTAAATCCCTTCTTACTTAAACCATAGCACTAAGCCTAGGATTACAGATGCAGTGAATTTTCTGATAGAATGTACTTAACTTTATGTCTGAGCAATGTGTTTACAACAGTTTTGTACTTGGGTAATTTGCTGAATGAACATGTAGAAAATAATGGTGTCTGAAAATTCATCTTTTAAAATGTGTTCTATCAGAAAATACGACAGGAGGTTTCCATTACTTCCGGTAAAAAAAGGTTATCCAGCCCCCTGTAAACTTTGTATATATTAATGGGCTCTGAAGCCAGGTAACAAAAGCCATGACTTGGCTAAGGCTTAAATTATGGTTTAAACATTATTAGGAAGAGGAGTTTAATGAAAAGTGTTTCAATTAACTGTTGATTAGCTGACAAAATCAGACATTCTACAAGACAACCAGACAAGCAATGCAACTTCCAAATCTGGCAGGCATTCAGAGGGAAAAAGCACTGATACATTGCCCAGCCTCTGAAGAAGAGGACATGTGTCTTTCCAGGAAATAGATGGCACCACAGGGTCGTCAGCCATTCCAGTAACTTGTTTCATGGGCCACTTCTCCATGCCACAGGCTGTCAATCCTTCCTTCTACCATCCTTCAAAATACTCACCAGGATTTTTAGGATCTTTTATATCATCATTACCACCACCATGGCCATGACGCTACCGATATTGGATAGAATTCAGACACGTCACCTTACAATACACCTAGCTCCTACAATAAGCAAAAATCACAGAAAAGGAAGTGTCTTTATGATTCTGTTTTAAGGTATCAATTTTAACTAAATCATCCTTACGAACCCACTTTCTCCTTTGATCTATCACAAATTTCCTCAGGAATCAAGACACAACAATCTGTGTAAGAGCTGCTTTTGTATTAATCAGTTCCACATCTTAGAATTCCCCAGAGTTTAATATAATGGAAAAATTCATCATTTCTGCATACTACTGTCAGCAGGCAATATTACTTACCTTACATTCACAATCTGGTTTGAGGTCCTTCCAAAGTTTTCACATTTACTATTTAGCCCTCAAAATCCCCATAAACAATGAAATCTCTTTAGGCAGCCACATGTGATAACACATTTAAAAAATTAACATCTCCAATATGAGCTCTGATAAAATAATAACAAAATTAAGCAGGTGTCACCAACAAAAATTCTGGTCTAAAATGCATAACTTAATTTAACTTCACCAATATTTACCGAATGCCTACTATACCCTACCCTAGACAATGTTCTCCTGAGTCAGGCTTCTTAGGGGGAGCAAAACTCCATAAAACAAAAAATTTAACAACCTTATGTATGGCCCTAAACATTAAAGAAAAACAAAAACAAAAAAAAAGTGTGGTCCATTAAATCCAAAAGTCTGGCGACCACAGATTTAAAAAATTTTTATGGCACCTTTACTCTCCCTACGCCTAAGCAACCATCTGGTTTCAGATGAGCATCTCTGGAAGAGGCCACCAGGGACCAGGCTGTGAATTACTGCTCAGAGCTATTTAATGTACAAGACAGAAATGTATTAAATGGCAATGAAGTAGTAATTACAAAATGGTTCCCCAGTGGCTCAAAGAGTCAGTAATTAACTACCACTTAATACACACTAAGATTGTGAGTTATTAAATGACACTAAAGGAACAGTTCATTAAATGGTACCTTAGTGTCCTGAAAGAGTCATTTCCATACAACTCAGCACCAGCATGATTAGACACTGGGGAATCCCACTGTTTGCTGGAAAACAATGTTAATTGCCACACAGTACCAACTCCAGCCTGAAATCCCAGCATTTAGTTGGATGGATGAGCAAGCACTTCATTCTGTGTCCCCTCCCAGAAGTCCTTGGCACTGATTCAGGCTGTAGCCTGAGTACAGGGTGTGGCAAGATGGCAGCCTCACTGAGTCAATTATAGTCTTGTCTCCTGTACCAATCCACACCCAAAGTTGTGGTATATCCTCTCACACAGGTTTATATTTTGCTATTCTGACATGAATGAAGGATATTTAAAATAAGTCATGATCAGGGCACCTAGGTGGGTCACTGAGTTAATGACCCGCTGAGCTTGATTTCGGCTCAGTTCATGATCTCATGGTTCATGCGTTTGGGCCCTGCGTTGGGCTCCATGCTAGGGTTCCAGAGGCTGCTTGGGGTTCTCTCAACTCTCTCTCTGTCACTCCTCTGCTCACACACACACACACACTCTCTCTCTCTCTCTCTCTCTGTCTCTCAAGATAAATAAACTAACTTAAAAAAATAAAATAAAAATAAAAATAAGTTATGATCTAATTACAAATAAGATTTTCCATATTTACTCTGACAACCTCCTTTAAAATGTCTTTTTTTGTATATCCTATTTTCTTTCCTCCTCTTGGTTCCCACCTCTCATTCCCGTTGTATTCTAAGTTAGTTTCTTCCCTAACCATTCCTTATATCCAGTCTTTTAATGATCCCAGTCTTTTAATCAAAACTGTACATGAAGAGTCTATCCCCTCTAGAAGGCTTTACCTGATGAGGAGACAAGACATTGAAAAACTCTTCAAAACTACTTTAAAATCATCCCTTCAAATTCCAAATAACTTTACCAAGAAAACTAAGTTGGTGCTTTTTCTCCTAAGCTAAACTGCCTACATCTTGTTATTCCAACAGTCTCAACATACAAATCTACCTTTCGTAGATCTACGTAACACCCAGACAAAGGGAGCACATAATGAATGTTAAACATTGAATCACTCTGACCTGTAAAAGAACACACACTACAAAAGCTTTTTAAGATGATATATGATAGCCTTATCATTAGATGAACTCAAGAAAGTGTGAAAGCAAGATAAGCAATTAACCAATGAACTGGTCAAAGTTTCAGGTGACACCAGAGGATGGACAGATGAGATCAAGGAGATAAAGTTCAAAGAGGTAGAACAACAGGTCATCAATCACATGGATCTGGGAAAACCTTCACAGACTGAAACAAATGGGGAAAACATTCTAGAAGAAACCAGAGATGGTCATGAAAGCAGTGTTTCCACAGTAGAAACGTTAGAATACTCACCTAAAGATTATACCTTCGAATAAGAATTTAAGTTATTTTTTAAAAATCCCTATCCAATTACAAAGTGGTATTTGTTACTTTTATTGTCAAAAGCTGTCTTTAACAAAGTTTTAGGAGTAATATGAAAGTACAGACCATGAAAGATTGCTCACAATAAAGACCTAAAGGGGGCAATGGTTTTAATTGCATAACCTCCAATGTGATGATTAACTGCAATCAGAATTGCAAGAAGACATAACTGTGTAAGAGCGTAGGACAGGTGGCTCCAAATGTACCACGATGGCATACTGATTATTTTGAATTGAAGCTACTTGGGAAATAGCCAGTCAAGGACACTCAGACCCCTCCTCTGTCCCCCTGAAAGCAGGAAATGAATCTCCCTTATGAAAAGTACCCTCCCCACACTAAGAAGTAAAAAGACATTCTTATCACCAGAGATAGGAACTTTAAAGCTGAGAAAACTAGAGAATCAAACTTTGTTACTTTTTTTTACTCATCTAGTATCTCAGTCTAAATTCCACTTGGAACGTTTTATTAATTAAAGCTTCCAAACACCTGTTTTCTTTATCCTGTCAATTCCCCACCAATTTACTGTCTCTTTGTCTTAAAGGTATAAGAAGGGCCTGGCTTTGGTCACTTGCTTGGTTCTCAATTTTATTATTGAGCTTCTGGGTACACATAATAAAACTTGGATTTTTTTCTCCTGTTAATCTGTCTCATGTAAACTTAATTCTTAGTCCAGCTAAAAGAAGCTTCTAACCTGAGAAAAATTTCTTCCTCCCATTCAACTGCATACAAGAATGATGTAGGGGAAAATACACACTGGATATACATTTTGGTTTTTAGCCAGTGAAGCTACAAAATTAATCATTAAACCTCCCTCCATTAGTTATCCAAAGTCCACTTGCCAAGAAAAAAAAGTAGCAAAAGAGTTCGAGAAAATTAACCATTTAAAATACATTAAAAGAACAGCATTAAAGAAGTCAGCAACATGTTTTCATTCATTTAGGACAATAAAAAATGATTCAACATTTCTGTAGTTTGTCAGCCTGAGTGAAAATCCAAAATAGTTATTATATTGCGCCTCGGCAGTCTAGTGAGAGAATTAGATTAGTACAAGGGCGTTCAATGAAGCATTATTCAAAACAGGGAAAATATTTCATCTTTAAGAGATTGGTCAAATAAATCACAGCACGTTCATACAATGGAATATATTTCAGATATTAAGAAGGAGGGGTCTAAATTGATTGACTTGGAAAGACTACCATCATCTACTGTGAAGAAAAAAACAAAACAACGCCCTATAATACAATCTGATATATTTAAGGTTGTGAGTGTGCATATGTGCATGATGATAATAAAAAAATAAAGAGCAATAATTATCTTTTAGAAGGTAGGTACTTGGCATGATTTTCCCTTTACCTGTACTTTTACATATTTAAACTTTCCATAATTAGCATTTCTTTAAACAACAGAAGAAAAAACACACACACAACTGAAAAATTAGCTTCTTTCTTTATATTGGGGGTGGGGTCATTGATACATCTATTTTTTAAAAAACAATACTCTTCTGGAGAGAATAACAGTCATGCTTTATTTACAGGATGATAATTCACTGTCCATATATCAGAAGCTCCAGAAAGGAAATCACCTGATCCTCAGGCTGGTGAAGCACTTGCCTTGGCTAATAGTTCCCAGCACAAGTGGATTCAACTACTCAGACTGCCCCATCAGAGCTGGCAGTGACTCCCAGGGGAGGCCACTGAGGCCACTGGACCACCTGCTCATCAGCACAGGCTCACCTTCCTACTCTGGGACTTCATGAGAGGCAGGGTAGGATGGTAGGTCCTGGTTCAGGAAATACCAGCTAGGCCCTCTGTACTCAGCCCACGGAACTGAGCAGGGAATTGCTAAATGCAACTTCACCAAGAGAGTGGGAGAAAAGAAAAGACCAGATGCCTGAGGCCTATTCCATTTTTCCAAGAGATGCAGCCAAAAGGCCACTGGGGAAGACAGTCTGGTAAGATCAGTATGCATGCCCACCAAACAGTGGCAAGACTCCACCAAGAGTCTTGGCTCTTGGCTCCTCTAAACTACCAGTTAATAGGTCCAGAAGAGGCCCACTGTGGATCCAGAACTGCAGTATGAGCTGGAGGTGGGAGGACAGTACAGAGCAGGGCAAGATCACTGTGGGGTAAGGAGCTCAGCCTGGGCCTGGAATTCTGTTCCTTGTCAGTCTCTGCACCCAGACAGTGTAAGAATCGCCATGTGACTCTGGCCCGTGGTTCTTCTGGGCTTCCTTCTCAATGACTGACATACCAAAGCCTGAGGTGGTGAGGAGTTGAGCCCTGAGCTCCAGGAAGCCATGACAGAGGCTTGGGGGAAAAGCATTGCAGGCAGGGAGAATGCACACACTGAGGGCCCTGAAAAGGGCGGGAGGTCGGTGGCTGAGGACCAGAAAGACAAGTGTCAGGGCTGGAGCTGAGGAGCACAGGGACAGCTAGAGCAGGGGCTGGAGAAGTTGGCAGGAAGGCATCTTGACAAGGAATTTGGATTTTATCCTAGTGCAACAAGAGAAGGATGGAGGATTTCAACTAGGATGCAAATGTAGTCAAATTTATAGCCTAATTTACATTTTTGAAGTTTATTTATGTTGAGAGAGAGGGAGAGAGAGAGACCACGAAGGTGGGGCAGAGAGAGAGGGAGAGAATCCAAAGCAGGCTCCGTGCTGTCAGCCTGAGTCCAACACAAGGGCTCGATCCCACCAACCTCGATGCCACCAACCGAGAGACCATGACCTGATCCAAAATCAAGAGTCAAACACCTAACCCACTGAGCCACCCAGGTGCCCCTCAATAATCCTGACAGCTGCTGTGTATCACAGATCATGTAGATCATCAAACTTTTCAAATTTTACTGAAAATCTATTGTTAAGGGGTGCCTGGGTGGCTCAGTCGGTTAAGCGGCTGACTTCGGCTCAGATCATGATCTCGCAGTCCGTGAGTTCAAGCCCCGCATCGGGCTCTGTGCCGACAGCTTGGAGCCTGGAGCCTGTTTCAGATTCTCTGTCTCCTTCTCTCTGACCCTCACCCATTCATGCTCTGTCTCTCTCTGTCTCAAAACTAAATAAACATTAAAAAAAATTAAAAAAAAAAGAAAATCTATTGTTAAAACTCAGAATGTATTGAGGCCACAAAGCACAGCCTTTTCCTAATCCATTTTCCCCACAGGTGGTACAGATAAGCTCCTAGAGCGCACACTAGCACACTCTTTAACAACCAACAGTACATTGTAAGGCGGTCCCTTCTAGAGAATGTATTTCTCTCCGAAAAAACAAAACAACAATTTCAATGTTGGGGTGTTTCTCCTCCAAAAGGCAGGACAGAAGAGAACTGTAAGACAGAAAAAATGTACAGTTGACCCTTGAACAACCTGGGGGTTAGAGGTGCCGACCCCGGCACAGTTAAAAAATCCACGTATAACTTGTGAATCCCCAAAACCTGACGATTAGTAGTAGCCTACCCTTGACGAGAAGCCTCACTGATGACAGAGTCAACACATTATTTCGTGTTATATGTATTATACACTGTATTCTTACAATAAAGTAAGCTAGAGAAAAGAAAATGTTATTAAGAAAATCATAAGGAAAAGAGAATACATTTATAGTACTGTACTGTGTTGACTGAAAAAAAAAAAAATCCACATATTAAGTGGACCCAGCCATTCAAAACCAGGTGGTTCAAAGGTCAACTGTATTGTTTTATAGCAAAGGGTTGTGCTTTCATAAGATGTTTTGTTACCAATTAATGCAAAGTTAGCCGTTCATTGACAATGGAGCACATCCTACTATCTCCTTACTATTCAAACTCTGATACCGTGAAAACATTTCCTCTCAGATTAAGGAGATTTTTTTTAACTAGTTCAATAATGATACGGAAATAGAGAAATCACCCCCGTCTTATGCAAAGCTTTCCCCTTAAAAAGTAAAAACAGGAAAATAGCCCCTAAAGCAAATGGTAAGTAGCAGAGTATGATTTGCACCTTTTAGAACTGGAATGCCATTGTAAAATCACTCTACAAAACTCGTGAAAGTATGACTACCATTTATCTCGAGCCTTCCATTGAGTAGTTAAAGTGCTTTACAAATATCATCCTCATAATAACCCCATAAAGAGAGGAGAGTTTGCCATAAAAGTTCATTGGGCGTGAAAACTTGGCTCAGTTATTCAACAGCTTGATCCAAAAGTAATTATTAAAATTAATTTTTAACAGCAACAAAAATAATTTGGCTGCAAGAGTAAACTAATAAGCAGTCAACTACCTACCCATGGAACATTTCATTTACACAAAGGCTGCATTCGTTGCCCCAGTACCTGGAATTACTTCTACAAAACCAGCTCCTGTAAATCGCAATAGCCCACAGGCTTGATGTCAGGGGCAGTCTTGAAAGCAGCAGTCTCCATTTCATAATAGCACTTGGTCCTACATTTACAGCGCCCTGAAGTCTGGCACCAAATGAGCTGGGGAGATGGTGATTTCCTAATGAATTAAGGCTGAGCGAAAGCACCATCCTTCACGGTGCATGTGGGATAGACCGTTAATTGCTCAAGGACATACAGACTCATCCCAGCCTCTCCTATGCAGCAAGGTTGGCCATGTGCACACCGGCAATCCTGAGGGCCTCCTGGCAGATAAAACACCAAAAGGGAAGGGTAGCTCTGTGGAGCCAGCAGTCGTGCGCAGATGTACCTACTGGTGCAAAAAACGCCGAATGCCATAAGCCCTTTCCCAGCTTCTGAGGAGCAGAGGCCATAGGAATGAGAACAAGTCCATGGAAAGTACGACTTAGAGGCCAGGCCTCTTTTGCCAGCCTTCGACCACCATTGTGTGCTATTTCTCTCTTCAGCCATGGGCAAGCTTCCCTGATGAGAAATGAATTTGCAGCATGAAGGCAGCTGGTTCTGTAAGCTAGATTCTCTAAGATCTGGCTCTTAAATTCAGGATTTTTTTTTTTTTTATGTTTATTTATTTCTGAGACAGAGAGAGACAGAGCGTGGGCGGGGGAGGGGCAGAGAGAGAGGGAGATGCAGAATCCAAAGCAGGTTCCAGGCTCTGAGCTGTCAGCACAGAGCCCGACGCGGGGCTCGAAGCCACAGACAGTGAGATTATGACCTGAGCCGAAGTCGGTCGCTCAACCGACTGAGCCACCCAGGCGCCCCTAAATTGAGGATTATCCCATGCACCCTAGACGTGACTAGAAGTCACTAGGCAAGGAAACTTCCCCAGACTCTTCGCAGCATGGCATGGTGAAAAAAGGATTCACAACCCTCCTTTGCTACCTACTAATTGTGTCATTTACACAAGTGACTTATATTCACTGAGCCTCTGTCTCATCTGTAAAATGGGTCTAATACTGCACAGGGAGGTTGTGAAGTTTAAATATGCTAATGAATGTGCAATGCATTACACATTCAATGCATACAACGGATGCCAATTATTACTCTCTTCTGTTGGCATGAAGTCAACCTCCTCCTATTTTTAGTGAGTTCCATTCTTCCGTGCTTGTAACTTTCAAATTTTTTAATCCATTCAAAATGGACTACCCATATCTACTTCATACTAACAGGAAGGCCAGGGCGGTGATTTAAAACTGGGTTTAGATCAAGCAGAGCTGTGGTCAGAAACCCAGCTCCACTACTTCCTGGTTGTATGATCTTGGGAAAGTTTATGGAACCTGTGATGCCGTTTCACCAGGTACATGGTGGGACATTAACATCACAGTTAATGGCTTACTGGGAACATACCTGCAGGGAGTAAACGGCTGTCTTTGTAGACAACCCTGGTCGGTATCTTCCCTGGGGCCTTGGACACCCTAAGCAAATGCCACTTAATAACAACACCTTCTTTGCTTGGTCACCGGGCACCAAATGGTAGCCCACTATCGTTGCCGAGCAGACCTTAGAAATAATGCTTGCTGACTGATGTTGATTTCGGTGCCCATGCTATGTTTGTAACATTAGTGGATAACAGGGGTTAGCTCTAAGTTTCAAGAGCCTTTATGGGTAAAATATGCCTGAACAGTCCTAGCCCTGAATCTGGTCTGGTCACCCTCAATGCCCCTGGGCAGACTGGCCTGGTTTGCCTGGGCACTTGCAGTAGAATCAGGACCATTTCTAGCTGGCCCCTTAGGAACAGGATCCAACAGAGAATTGCTACTGGAACAACTGTATCCATCTTTTTTTTTTTTTTTAACTTTATTTATTTTGAGAGACCAAGAGAGAGAGAAAGAGCAGGGGAGGGGGCAGAGGGAGGGAGAGGGAGAGGAAGAGAATCCCAAGCAGGCTCTGTGCTGTCAGTGCAGAGCCCAGCGTGGGGCTTGAACCCACGAACAGCAAGCTCATATCCTGAGCCAAAATCAGGAGTCGGGCACTTAACCTACTGAGCCACCCAGGTGCCCCATTATAACCATCTTCTTTGGCCAGGGAATCTATTCACATCTCCACTGGGTCTCAGGACAGTGGGAGATAGCAAGAAAGCCCCTCCTTCCCATACTCTGAGCATCTAAGCATGTGAGTAAAGCCCACTCATTTTATAGAGAAAGAACCTACTTCCGAAGTCCATCTCTAAAATTAGAAAAGCAGTCCTAAATCAGACTGTTGTAAGTGCTCCTCACACTGTCTGGCACACAAACTCACTGTTTTCTATTGCAAGACTCTACCCATTTTATTAAAAGTCTCTATGAAGTATTCTAAAATTATTGCTATATTTGAGCTTAAAATCTATAAATATAAAATACTTCTAGATTTATAAAAATAAAATGGGAATATCAATATAGCTCATGTTTAGAAAAAGGAAAAAAAAGACTAAAAGATTCAGACATAGGAAGAAGGTTCTTGGAACCTTATGGAATGATACTCTTTTACCAAAAGATACAATCATTGAACATACTTAAAATATGCCAAGTATTATTGTAATCTATTTGATTGTCACAAAAACCTTTAAGGCATTATTGACCACAATTCACAGATGAAGGGACTGAAGCAAAGAAACTTTAAGTAACTTCCCAAAGATCACCCAGCTGGTAAATGTTAGAGTTGGTTTCAAATCCCAGTAGTCTAACTCCAAAGCCTGGGCTTTTAACCACTCTACACTTAGTCACAGTTTACAAATCAAAGTTCAAGACTCTTTCTCCATTCCAATTTGCAGAAGACCCTATGCCTTCCATCTACAATGCAGGGAGTATTAACATTTCAGGAGTGATTCCCATGCAGGCATTTACGATTCCCCATCCCTATTCTCTTAAAGCCTTAGGGCAGTCTAATCCCCCTCCCAGATCCAAACACCCCCAGTAAATGGAGGAGAAAGGGGGAGAGGACAGAAGGCAACCAGGCCCCAATTGAGAACCATTATAGTAAACAGAAAAGGAAATCAAAAGGACATCAAGAAAATTTAAACAAGCGGGGTGCCTGGGTTACTCAGACAGCTGAGTGTCATACTTTGGCTCAGGTCATGACCTCATGGTTTATGGGTTCGAGCCCCACATCAAGCTCTGTGCTGACAGCTCAGAGCCTGGAGCCTGCTTCAGATTCTGCATCTCCCTCTCTTGCTCTACCCCTCCCCTGCTTGTGCTCTCTTACTCTCTCAAAAATAAATAAAATGAACATGGAAAAAAACTTTTAAAGGGGGCACTTTGGTGGCTCAGTCAGTTAAGCATCTGACTTCTGCTCAGGTCATGATCTTGCAGTTCATGGGTTCGAGCCTCACATCAGGATCTGTGCTGACAGCTCAGAGCTGGGAACCTGCTTTGGATTCTGTCTCCCTCTCCTTCTTCCCTCACCCCATCATGCTCTCTCTCTCTCTCTCAAAAAATGAATAACCATTTAAAAAAATTTTAATAAAAAATGAAAAAATGAAATAAAAAAGAAAATTTAAACAAGAAATGCTAACAAGATAAAGAAATGAGAGACAAAAGGAAGACACACACCAAATTTCCTTCCTTTTCCTGCACTGTTCAACTGGTAATTAGACTAAAAACAATCCAAACTTTTGAAAAGTCATCAAGACTCAGCAGCTAATAGAAAATTGCTTTCTAAAAACAAATCCATATATGGTAGGCATTCTTAATCTGTTCTTTTGTAAACTCTAAGCCCAAGATTTCAAATTAACTTATGACCTGCCAGACAATCTTCAATCTACAAATCTGACCTCTTGACGGGGGCATGGTGAAAAGCCTTCAACTGTGTTCAGCCTAATTTAAAAGAACTCAGACTATCCCAGAATCAAGATTGAATTTGGATTCAAAACCTGATTGCTACAATTAGTAAGAATCTATATTCTAGGGCTCCTGGGCAGTTCAGTCAGTTGAGAGTGCGACTCTTGATTTCGGTTCAGGTCATGATCTCATGGTCATGAGATAGAGCCGGGTATCTAGCTCTGCATGTGGAGCCTGCTTGGGATTTTCTCTCCCCCTCTGCACTTCACCCCTGCTCTCGCTCTTTCTCGCTCACTCTCTCTCTCTCTGAAATAAAAAAAGTTACGAGGCACCTGGGTGGCTCAGTCAGTTAAGTGTCCGACTTCAGCTCAGGTCATGATCTCACGGCTTGTGACTTTAAGCCCTGCATCAGGCTCTGTGCTGGCAGCTTGGAGCCTGGAGCCTGCTTCGGATTCTGTGTCTCCCTCGCTCTCTGCCCCTCCCCCACTTACACTCTGTCTCTGTCTCTCTCAAAAATAAATAAAGATTAAAAAAAAATTTTTTTAATGAAGTTAAAAAAAGAAAAGAGCCTATATTCTGACAAGGGGACCACTCTTTTGGCTTCAAAAATATAGACTGCTAAGAAGGTCAAGGTGATAGATACACAAGAAATACAACACCCGTACTCCTTCCTCAGGCTGCCCTCCCTTCTCTACCAATGTGGTGTCACTCTGGAGAGACCAGCCAAAGGCAGCTCCCCTAGCTGACTAGAGAGAGGTTTATGTTTGCCAAGCTAGGGCTAGGATGTGGGATTTGAAGTGCCCTGTGGTGCTCGTGCTCCTCAGACCCACAGCACCTACAAAAGAGTTGCAGTGTCCCCACCACCTACTCACCCCTCCTCTTCTTGCCCTCCTTCTTCATTCTGCCCTCTACTCCTCTCTTCCCCTTTCTTCAATCCCTGGGCAGATCCAACCCTCTCTCCCCAGGCTTCCTTTGTAACAATGGATTGCTTCTGAGGACACTTTACACAGAAACCACAGAGCCAGAAAAGGGTTTTGCCAAGAATTCCAAAGCAGTCACATCCAGATTTCAGAAAACCACGCCAGGAGATGTTCAGCTCCCCTAATCCCTTGGTCTGTGTGCTGACATGTCCCAGAGAGAAAAGGAAAGGCTGCTACAAGGGATGCAGGATGAGGGTGACAGAAACAGCTCACCCTCAGGAAGTCCCGTTTACCCTCACAGTCCTTCACAGCCTTTGCGGAAGATAACCACAGCTCTCCTTGCAGGATCACAGCCAATAATGCCTCATATTAATTAGCCTGACCCTCCTCACTGATGTTAGCATTAACAGTGACATCCCTGGAGGTCCACACCCCCACAACCTGGACTTGTTTGCACTCTGGCACCAATCTGCAAAAAGGCAGCTTCTTCCGCCCGCCTGCCCTAACTCAGGAGAAGCCATCCCTGATGCTGACTTCCTTGAAGCACACCCTGGCTTCTGGGAGAGCTCCTGATGCAGGCCTCAAAATCTGAAGTGTCACGAGTCTCCTCTAATGTTGGTCACTGTGTTATTTCCAGGCTTTCTTAGAAGTGTAACTTCACATTTACAAGGACACTACTAGTTCTCTCATAGGATGCGCTCAAATGATTGTGTATCTCTCCTCCCTAACCAGCTAAACATAAGGGATATTCTGTTATATACCCAAGGTGTGATTTTTACAACCTATACTTTAATGCTGTTCATCTCTAGGAAAAGATAACTTTTAGAGTGCCTCCAACCCCAGGACAGGATTTAGGACTCACTGATCTAATCTTCTAAGAACTGAAAAGCTCTGCCAAAGTGTATACTTCAGGGAGGGCCCAAAGAGTCATTGGGTCTTGGGACATCAGAGCAATAATCCGGAATAAGGCACCAAATGAAGGCAAGGACTCTGACCCTAATATCCAGGTTAAACCAGAGCAACTTCACGTCTAGTTAATAGTTACTATTAAGCAATACTTATTAAAATTAAAACATCTGTTAACAATTTAGTAGACTATGCCAGAAAGGTATTAAAGTCAGTCAGCAGAATGAGACAAAAACATGGTCATAATTCCCCTGAAAAAGTTCTTCAAGAAGACCAATAAACCATATCTCAAGAAGCTCCTAGAACAAGTTTTCAGTAGAGCACTAGATGAAATGGTTGATGTGATTTTCTTTTCTTTTCTTTTTATTTATGTTTATTTATTTTTGAGAGAGAGTGCAAGCAGGGGAGGGGCAGAGAGAGGGGGACATTAGATCCAAATCGGGCTCCACACTGACGGCAATGAGGCCGATGCAGGGCTCAAACTCACGAACCACAATATCATGACCAGAGCCAAAGTAGGACATTCACTCAACCGACTGAGCCACCCAGGAGCCCCTGATCTGTTTTTATAGGAGTCTTTTAAAACAGCAACTTTTTAGGGGTCACCTGGGTGGCTCAGTCAGTTGAGCGTTGGACTTCGGTTCTGGTCATGATCTCATGGTTCGTGAGTTCGAGCCCCGCATCGGGCCCACTGCTGTCAGTGTGGAGCCTGATTTGGATCCTCCGGCCCCCCTCTCTCTCTGCCCCTCCCCTGCTTGTGCTGTCTCTCAAAAATAAATAAACATTAAATGAATAAGTGAATGAATAATTAATTAATTTTTGAAAACAGTTTTTTATAGCGTCTCACATTTCATGGGTTAGGAATTTGGGCAAAAGGAACAGTTGGATGATGCTTCTGTTCCACGGGGCAAGTCAGAGGTGGCATGCAGTGGCCGGATGGGCCAGTCTACAGGATCGAGGTGGCTTCGTTCACATTTCAGTGGGAATGGATGGGAGGCTGGGTTCAGCTGAGATGGTCCACCGCCATGACCTGCCACAATGGCCACAGAGCAGACTTCTTAAACGGCAGCTCATGGCTTGAAAAGCAGTCTTCCCACAAACAAGGCAGGAACTGCATGGCCTTCCACGACCTAGGGTCGGAAGTCACACGATGACAATTTTTGTCATACCCTCCTGGTCAAGTGGTGACAAACCCACCCAGATTCGAGGAGGTACAACTTGTTTTAAAATCCAGAACTTTCCCAGCCATATTGTATAACATATATTTCAAAGACTTTGAAGTAAAGGTAACTTGCACCGAGCCTTGAACATATACATTCAGAATTGCTTGTTTCAAGGGCTGAGCCTGACAAAAAAGAAACAGAGTGACAGCTTTTAAAAAAAACTGGTCAAAAACAGCAGGGAAGTTGGCCGATTAGAAATTGGCCATGAGCCCTACTGTTACCAAGAAATTCTGAACTGACAAGGCAAAGAGTTGTGTAACAGAACCGATCACTCTTCTTTGTACAGCTTTGGCCTTTAGAAATTTCCAGGAGATATTTCACTGGGGTTGCCTTCCCTTGAGGAGTAAGTAAATCCCTAATGCTTTCCACTCATCATCTCTTAGTCATCCCTTGCAGTTTACCCTCACTATTTTATTTTCTCTTACTCACTCATAGTCAATAAGGCAAGATGATGTGTGAGAGGACTTTGAGCCAAGATCACCTGGGTGAACAACCAAATGAAAACACCTCCTAGCACACTCAGTCCAAGGCAGTGGTTCTAGCCAAGATGGTTTGGCCCTCCCTGCCCCCATCCTAGCACAACTGGCAATGTCTAGGGGTGGGAGTTCTGACATCTAGTCACCAGAGGCCAGGGACCCGTCCTCAACATCCTACAATGCACAGCCCGGCCCCACAACAAAGAACTATTCCACACAAAACGTCAAGAGTGCCAACCCTGCTACCGTCAGTAGCTGTGCAACCCTGCTCGAAGGCACACACTCTGAGCAGACTGTTAAGCAGACGTTAGAGTCACCATCATCTCTCCCTTCATGTTTTTGAACCACGCACATACAATAATCGACTTTCTCACAAGCGCTAGGAGTTATCTCAATTTTAAAAAGAAGTCTCCCAAGCCTGAAAATCCTAATTCTCAGGAAACCATTCTTTAATTTTTAAAAGTTACTTTTAATTTAGACGATCCAGTCATTCGGAAACACCGAAGACAGACCAGAAAACAAACGTCAAAGGATTCAGTACTCAGTAACTTGCTCGGTTCTTTTGTTTCTTGAGATAATGAGCTGAAATGTTTGTGCAAGGGCAGAAGCAGACCCAGTCACAAATTAGCAGCCACTCTTTCAGTACCAGCACCTGTGCAGTACGGGAGGGTCCTGTACATCTGTCATCTCCCAGCAGTGACGCAGACATGGCCTAAGCTGGCCAAACACACCCTCACCCTCAGCCACCCGCCCCTCAGACAACGCAGATACCTGCCTGCATGTCCCGTGGAGTCACCATCCTCCCTGCAGTCATGCTCCCTCGCATGCCTTGCTCTGTTTGTGGCTCTCATACTCTGGTTTATACTTACAAATCAAAAGCTGTCAACCTACCAGATGGAAACCACTATTTATAAACTCTTACGTTCACCTTTAGGGAACTCCTGATGGTCATTTTTATTGGGTTTCGTCCACCACAAATGTGTAAAGCTACTTCCTATTTCAAACGTTAATTGCTATTTTCCTCTCCAAACAAGGTCTCAATGACACCGATACATGGCACATAAAACCACAAGTCCCTCAGTGAAATAAATTACACTGTTGGGTTAGTGCAAACTGCGGCACTGGACTATTAGCAGGCCAGGCCCGTTAACAGCGTGCGACGTGTTGCCACTCTCCCAGGACAAACATAAACACTTTCTGAAGAATTTTTGGCTTTGCATCCTTCTTTCTAACTAACATTTTACTCCAGGAGGCCGAATCGTAGCTGCCCCACAGAGCAGATCGCCACTGAGCAAGGACCCTCACCCAGTAGGTATTCGTCCCAACAAACACAGACTCTCAAACAAAGCTGCCACAGGGCTCATTTAATTTCTAAATGACTATTAATTTTACCTTATGTCAAATACACACTCTAGAACTCCTTTGATCCTAAAGGCAAAGGACGCCCTGGGAAAAGCCCGTTTATGAAAGGTATCGGCCACGGACAAAGGGTAAACACAGGCCCCGAGCTGTGTCGGAAACTTGGTCCACAGCAGGCTTTGATATGGAAACAGCAGCACTCCCCAACCCCATCCCCCATTAAACTCACTACAGGCCTCAAAATAACATCAGCTACAAAAATGCTTTGAGCACCTCAGCTGAGAGGGGCAACAATTCAAGAAGAAATTTCAGAAATCACTGGATTACTCAGGTCAACTTGCCCCCATTGTAGTAGGAGTGATGATTACCACTTAGTGTGTTCTAGGTATGCCTTACCAAAGTGATCTCAGTTAATTCTCCTAACAAGTATCCCCATTTTACAGAGAAGGAAGCTAAGCCTTGAAAGAGAAGTGACTTGCCTAAGGTCTTAGAGCCTGGGTACCCAGAGCAGAGACTGAACCCAAGCCTCCTTGATACTAGGCGGGGTCTTCCCTACCACAGAACCCATCCAAATACCAGAACCACTCAGTCCAGCCCTAGCCCCAGCGGCAAAATGGGGCTGGAAAGGGCTGTCTCCCAAGCAGCATCCTCTTTCCCAAGAGCCTGATAATAATGTTTATCATTACTCTAATATTTATTAATTGGTAAAACACTTAATCAGACTGCACAATCACCAAACAAAATCTAATCCTGTATATTTAATCATTACCATTTTTAGGCTACAGAAAATGCATGGTCCTTAGGTTCAGGGTGAGCTGGGCTGATTGTGAGGTACAACTGGGCTCCAGTAAGGACCACAAAACAAGGACCAAGATATCTTTGGGACCCGGCCAGACTGGAGGAAAAACTTGGTCCTCTCATGAAGACCCTAGAGTTCAGGCATTACAGAGGCTGATTAAACTGGGGTGGAGATCAGGGATTTAATCCCGGTTCTCAGAAAAGAGCACAGCAGGGGAAGTGATCAGCTACAGAAAACACAGAAGGAATAAATGCAAGAGAAGACAGATGGAGCACATTAAAGACTTCTCCAAATTTTACAATTCTCTGAATTATAAAAACAAGAGCAAGATACTTGCAAAATAACCACAAACTTTGATTCTTACACTCCTATTCTCCATAAAACTATACTTACATGATTTATACCTTTTTTTTTGGGGGGGGGGGGAAGCAATTAATGAGTGTATATATACTATTTCACTGCACAATAAAAAATCATGAATACGAACCAATCTTCTAACTTATTAATGTTACATTTTTACAGTAAGTTGGAATCCTACGAATACACAATTCTATCACATCTGAGCATTTAATTTTATAAATATGAACAGTATTATATAAACTCCCATTAACTTTTCTTCTGCCACTGTGGTTACAGATCCCCATAGATGGCTAGAAAAAGAAAAAAAAAAGATAAGGAGAGGGGCACCTGGGTGGCCAGTCGGGTAACCATCCAGCTTTGGCTCAGGTCATGATCTCAAGGTCTGAGTTGGAGCCCCACATCAGGCTCTGCACTGAGAGCAAGCACAGGGCCCACTTCAGATCCTTTGTCTCCTCTCTCCCTCCCGTGCTGGTTTTCTCTCTCTCTCAAAATAAATTAAAAACAGAAAGAAAGAAAGAAAGAAAGGAAGGAAGGAAGGAAGGAAGGAAGGAAGGAAGGAAGGGAAAGAAAGAAAGAAAGAAGATAAGGAGAACTACACAAATGAAACTATGCCACATGCAGTAAAATAGGTAAAGAAGTAAAAAGTGTGCCTTCATGAAGAAGCAACGCTAAAGGCCACTAAAAGGCCTGCTTTCTAAATTACCCTTCACAAATGCTCAAGGCTCACAGCTGGGGAGTCAGACACTCCCACCCCACCTTTGTTTATACTTGTAATAATTCTGCAGAGAGGGGTGCCTGGGTGGTTCAGTTAAGCACCTGACTCTTGATTTCCTCCACTCAGGTCATGATCTCACAGATCTGATAATGCAGAGCCTGCTTGAGATTCTCTCTTTCTTTCTCTCTCTGCCCCTCCCTCCCTCTCTCCCTCTTTCTCTCCCTCTCAAAAATAAATAAATAAACATAAAAAAAAAAAAAAAAAGAATCCTGAAGAGAATAATCAGGTTTTCCCCACATGTAAATGATTTCAAGAAACTAGATATTCCCCAAAAGCTGTTTTTGTCAACACATATGCAGTCTTAAAAATTGAATTTGTTTCTAATTTGCATGGTTTTGCACACAGAATATTTTCAGTTCAAGTAAACCATTCACTGTTCACTTCCAAAGCATCATGCTAGCTCTGCACAATAGGACCAGCTCACAAATAACTACATCAGTGCCAAAGAATAGCCCCCATGGGAAGTTCAAACACCAGACTATGAGGGCACTACCACAGAATCACTTCTCAGGGCCTGGTTTTTATACACACACACACAAAAGTAATGATTAATGCCACTGGACAAGATTAAGCTTGCTCTTTTTATTGAAGCTCTAATAGTCCAGCCAATGGTAATCATTCTTCTTCCCGCTACAGAGACCTGGTCAGACCCACCTCTGGCCTGCAGAATGCCTGCCCACTTTGGATCAATAAGCCCTGTGATCCTTAATACGGAACAGAAGCCGCTAACCCAGCTGATTCTTTCTGTAGTCATCCATCAGGGTCAGACTACAGCTTGTCTTATGACCCACCGGGAGATGGGATATCTGCTGTATAGTTCCTGGAAAGAAGCAAGGAGACATCGTATGAAGTCAATGAAGCAGCAGAAGTCAGGTGAACCAGAGAAAGGACCAATAGGGAGGAAGAATTTCCAGAAGAAACAGGGTTCTCTCCCAGAGGTGGCACAGAAAATTCCACATGAAAGTGGTCAGTTGCCAAGGGTTCCAGAGGAAGCACACTCAACTCTGGATATTAAGGTCGTGTGGTAGAGCCCAAAGGTCAATTTAAAGAGATACATACACGTCCATCCAGGCTGGGAAGATAGGGGGATGGGTAGATAGACCAGGTTCATTGGGTAGATGAAACTCACCAAGTAGCAAACAATAACATGTCCTTACTCAATATTTGTGAATTTAAACAAAAATCTTGACCTTATAATCTCTTTGGCAACTTTTAGAAAACAAAAATTTTTTTTTAATTAAGTAAACTCTACTCCCAACGTAGGGCTCGAACTCACAATCCTGAGATCAAGCGTGCTCTACTGACTGAGCCAGCCAGGTGGCCCCTCTTTGGCCACTCTGAATCTTGAAATAACCTCCTTTAATGATTCTAAATGTTAGAACTTCACATAATGGTAAATCTTCTTTTGTGGATTAACTGGGAAGTTAAACAAGGGAGAGAAATGAACAGCAACGCCTTGCCTCATGGGCCTGACAGCAATGGCATGGCTTACCTGGTGGGTTTCTAAATACTAAGTACACTGCAGTGACCTCATTTACTTGCTTGAACCCAGTGACAGAAGCCACAGCTGCAATTTTCAAAATGAGCTTGGGTGGGGACAGAGACCCCGATTTGCTGGCTAATAGGGCCTGGCAGTAGAGAGAACAGAGTCCTCCTCCCATCCCTGAAACGCTCAAGCACATCCTGACCTCCAGTCACACCACAGCGTCTCGTACACATGCATCTCCACAAATAGACTCAAAGTTCCATGAGCCCCAGGTAGTACGTCCCTCTGAAAGTGAAGGCACTGGGCCACAGAAGGAGGGGTGGCTCCCAGCTGTGGGTACTATGCGTGGGTGGAAGAACAAGTTCAGACCTGTCTGTTCCATGGCTGTGTAGATCCCCCCGGGGAACCTGCGAGGGGGAACATCACCTCCCCACAGCCCAGGCCCTGCCCAGCTCCACCAGGCACCGGTCTCACACACACAACAACGTGGCAGTCCTGCCTCCCCCCCACCCCTAATCCTGGGAAGGCCTCTCTCCCCCTCAACTTCACCACCAACCTTAAGGAATCAGTTTAATCTCACCACGTCTCAATTTTTTCATCGACGTGTAATCACAATCAACTACATAAAAGTTACTTGGCACCACTTCTTACACTTTTTTCAGCCTATAAAAATACCTCGAAGATACACCTCAAACACCTCCACTGGACTAGGAGTCAGAAGTCCTATCTTCATTTTTATCAGTCATTCACCTGACAAGGGCATATTAAACACCTACGACCTGCAAGGAACCAGAGTTATGAAGGTGAACAAGCATGACAGTCTGGGGTCCCTGCCCTCATGGAGTTTTGGTCAAGTTATCTGGTGCCTCTAATTGAAATAAAAGCCTTGGACAAGCTCTTTTAAGTCCCTTCCAGCTCTTCTATCCCCTCCCTCTCTGCTTTAGTGCCAAGAGGAGAATGAAGCATTCTGGAATGTTCTGCTTTCCTGAACAGATGCTATTTTTATTCCACGTACATATAGCTCAGGCTGCAGACGTGTGACTTATCTCCATTCTGCCAAGCAAAAACGACTCGTTTTCATCCCAGAGTTTCATTAGACTACGTGGAGCCCTACTCTAGAAGGCCCAGTGGCATGCACACCTCAGGCTCCTTGGCACAGGGACCCTCACTGCCCCATTCCTTCCACATGGAGGAAATCTGGTTCCTTCAGATCAAAACGACATAAAAACAGGAGCAGGGCTGCCAAGGCTTCCTCACATGTTGCCTGGATTTGTTTATTTCTTCTTCATCAACTCACATCATTTCTGACACTGCACTTCAACTTCCTGGACACAGCCACGGAGAAAAGCTTTTAAGAGGCACTGAAGTGCAGCCAACTTCTGATTAGCCGCAGTCATGAAGGAAAGGAACAGCACCCGGCCAAGGCAGGAGGACTCTTGCCTCTAAGGACCACAGGGCAAAGATTCTTGAACCGAACGCGGAGAAACATTAGTGAAACAAGTGAAATGCCCCCTACCCACCAGAAACATTCCCCTCAGCTAACATTTCAGGAAAACACTTGGCTGGAGTTTTACTTTCTGGAAGTTCCCAAGAGCCCCACATCTACCAGAAAGGGAGGGGTGTACACTTTCCATTATGAACAGACAGGGGGAAACATCAGCTCCTGAATCAATGGGGGAATCGATTTTGGTAAGAACTACACAAAAGGAATCTAGGATTAAAGGCACTTAGCAGTGGTTAAGGTTAATAGAAGTGCTCTTTTGCTCAGAGCTAAGTTCACAAATATTAAGCAGAAATGTATGCAGTACAGGGAGGGAGAAACTAGAGAGAAGAAAATAAGACCACGAATGAAGATAGACGTGGGAAAAGCTGGGCCTCAGAAATAAACTAGCAAGAGGCAAGACTTGATGTCACTGTCCCTCCTGATCATATGCAGAAGCTTTCCAGAAGTTACTCAATGCTTTATGACTGCTTCAGATAAACAAATAGCCCTTCCCACCCTCCCTTCTTCAATCTCCCCCAATTCCCACCTCGTCTTGTCCAGCCCACCCTGGTCACTTTTCTCCCCTTCAGAAAAAAACCAGGCTGCCTTGAGGGATGGTGCCAGCTGGTGGCTGGTGTGGAGAACTATCTATTAACCACTACTTTTCTCTTCCTTCTCTTGGAAGAATCTGGATCATTCTCCTCCTCCTCTTTCCTCTGTGCCTTCAATAATAATCACAGAGAACTTAATTTGAAAGTTGAAAGTCCCCGGAGAGAGAATCCCGGCTCCCCTACTTCCCTCCTGGGGAACCTAGAACAAGTCCCAGAACCTCTGCCTTACTCCCTTCTCTGCAAACATGGATAGGAATAGCCACCTACCGAGTGAGGCTTTCGGAAGCAGCAGACGGGAACATACACTAGGAACAGAACAGGACTAAGCAAACAGAAGGCACAGCTTCCACTTTTATGCCAACTCTTCTCCATAAGATTGAACACTTTGAACACTGCTCAGCTCAAAGGAATGTCATGACCATCATGCTCCAAATAAATCACATCAACAGGTGACAGGCAAGCCTCCCTCAGAAGTAAAAGATACGATGCCAATTCTAACAGAGCTCTCGTCTGGTGGATTTCTTTATTTTCAGTGTGGATGACACACTGGCAGAGTGGTATGCCGGGACACGCATCAGCTGTCCTGAGTCACTAACTCTCATCACTTAGAGCAGGAGAAACTATGTTCCTGATCACGGTGCCCGGAATGGTGACTGTGTCTCCCCAGGCCGTCCCCCGGTGCCAAGGAAATCCAGCTGTCAGGCCCCTGAAGGGGAAAGGTCAGCACCCACGAGGCTCTGCTCATCCCCAAATGCCATCTCACCGTGATAAAGGTCTCAAAGGGGCTAATGAAATTATCTCCTCTGCCTTTTATTCCTCAGTAACAACCACAAAATTAGATGAAATGACCCCCTGCTCCTCTAATTTAAGGCCTATTTTATTACCTTCAACCCCAATTCTCTTTTAAATGGATGTAAGTCCCTGAAGACCCACAAGCCAATGACATTAGTAACTGACAGCCCCTTCCTCCAGGCCTGTTCTCCAGAGGGCGCTTCTCCTTCCCCCAGGGTGGGGTCACAATCAGTTCAATCTTCATGCTTCAGAGACATCCCCTTTGAACAGGATCAACTGTTTCTCCAGCCCTGCCTAGTGCTGCGCTCAAAGGAGCAGCGGGCCCCTTCTCACTCGGAGCATTAACGTCAGCTCAGCCAGTAAGGCGAAGGCAAAAAGGAGGAGGTCAGCACGGTTAATTGTCCACCAGGCTCAGACGCAGGCCCCCTCAAACCAGCACCTTGGGAGGGCTGATCACCCCCATAAAATGTGAAGTGCACTTTGAACCCAGGAACAAGGAGAATGAGAACTATTTGCCCCAGCCTGCTGGGCTTCAATGGGAGCTTCAGCTGTTTGTTTTCTTTTTCAGCTCGTAGCCATCAAGGGTAGGAGGATACTCTGCAGTCACCCCAGGCAGGGAGGCAAGCACCATGGCCTGCCCATCAGGAAAGAAAGGAGAAGAAAGATAAGCATCAGTGGAGGTGGTCTAAAGGGAGCCAAACAGGGCGGCCACCAGCTTTGAAGAAGGAACCTGAGAGAACAGGATTCCAGAAGCCTCAGAAACCGCTTAATGTAAGAAATGCTTCATAGAGAAAAGGAATCATTTAAAATGCAGAATATTTATTCTTCGTCATTAAAAGAGATGAAAGGGGAAATCTTTTCACTCTCTTTTGCCTCTTTGGAAAAGTTACTTTTATTAACTAGTTATCTGAAGGCCTCCTTCCAACTCAGGTCCATAATTGTAAAAAGATGCTAAGAAACAGGAAATAGCCATTTCTTAACTGAAAGGGGACATGAGAGTGACCAAAACAATAGTCCTTTCATAAAGCAAGGTCCAAGATATTCCATTTACAATCAAGTTTTCCTGGAAACAAGTACTTATAAGTTATCTTTGAAATCAACAACAAGCTTCTACACTGGATAAGACAGACCAGCCCACGTATCCCAGCTCAGAAGTGACCTGATCAAAGTAAAAAGTGGCTCCTAAGTGATGCACTGATTGTGCCCTGGAAATGGAAAAAAGCAAACTCTTCCCATAAACGTCAATACCTGGATGAAGCTTTACCATGAACCTCAAAAGCCTATCTTGGAAACTTGGCTGCTTTTTCAGAAGAAGAAAAGACAAAGGCTTCACCTGAGAAAACCAAAGACACCCGGTGGGGTTGGGAGGGGGATGTGCCATTTACTTTTTGCATGTGTCTATAACCAGCTACAGACTGGGTTCCCAGACACTTCAGCAATAAAGGAAATGGTCAATCAGAGACCAGCACGCTAATGACACTGGAGTCTGAGACCAGCAGAACAGTCGCTATGCCCGCTAGTTGCCTTTGCTCTGATGGCTCCCAAATGTCTACTGTGGACACTAGGGGCGCAGGCTGGACAGTGTCTTTGGATCAAGGCCAGCACTCCAAAACAGCCATCTTAACCACACACACACACACACACACACACACACACACACACACAACCTGATATACAAATTCTACAGGTGGGGTGCTAGCGGGCTCATCTTTAGAAACAGTAACCATTTCATGAAAGAACACCACAGTGTAAGTCCAAAACACAAAGTTTGGAAGCTCTAGGAAAATCCAAGAACTGTAGCACTTCTTGGGCTAGTCCAAATGATGTAGGGTAGTCAAGATTCAACCAGAGAAGGCTGTGAAGTGTGCCTGAAAGCACACCTATGTGTGAGAACCCCATATGGAGGAGGATGGCTGAATAACTTGACCTACCACATTTTTTTCTAACCAGATTAGAATTGTATTGTAAAACAGGAGTCACTCCGAGAATCACATCTCCCAGAAGCTCAATGAGTTGCCAAGTTCTTACCAATCTGTAAGCACTCCTCATGCATTTGGCAGCATAAAAACTAGACACACAACAACCACCTTGCATTCGGGTTATGCAGGAATGGTGCAAAACAGTCAATAATAGTCAAGTTTCAAAACCTACTATAAAGCTAAAACTCCTCATATTTTAACACGTGGGCTTTTCAACTGCAATTAATTTCCTTAATTTATTTTTCAAATATGGCAGACAAACTGGCTTACATGGAGACTGGAAATTCCTGGGCAAAGCTGAAGTCCTCACTCTACCCAAGCCCTAGGAAATTTTAAGAACAAGAGTAGGGTTAACTGAGAGTCACATTTCTTGTACTGCTTTGTCTTTCACTAAATTCTCCCATACGGCTGTACAACTGGGGCTCGGCACCAGGTAAAAGAAACCACAGTTATGTGATTGCTTTTACATGGATTTATTGGCCAGTACCTCTACTAGGAATGCAGAAACCAGAAGACAACCTCTTTCTCTTTGCTTTAGTGCCGCACACACCCAACCAAAGCAGCTGGAAAGGCTGAACAATGAGCAGTGTTAATGTAGAACAGGATAGGAAGGCAAGAGTAAAGACTCAATACCATATTCTCCTAGATGAAGACCCAGGCCCCATTCTGGCTTCAATATTCAGTGAGCCACCACCCTGGGGGTTGCTAATCCCAACCCACAGGATGAAGACAATCAGTGCACTTCTCAAAGAACCCAATGACCTGAGAAGTCTGGGGAGGACTGAGGTGCACTGATTTAAAAGCTTTTCATTAAAGGGGCGCCTGGATGGATCAGTTGGCCGACCATCCAACTCTTGATTTCGGCTCAGGTCATGATCCCAAGGTTATGAGATCAAGCCCCGCACTGTCCTCCACACTGAGCATGGAGCCTGCTTTGGATTTTCTTTCTTTCTTTCTTTCTTTCTTTCTTTCTTTCTTTCTTTCTTTCTTTCTTTCTTCCTTCCTTCCTTCCTTCCTTCCTTCCTTCCTTCCTTTCTCTCCCTTCCCCTTTCCTCCCTCCCCCTCCCTGTTCTCCTTCTGCCCCTCTCCTCTACCCCCTCTCTCTAAAATTAAAAAAAAAATTTTTAAGCTTGTTGTAAAATATTTTAAGCCTGAACTGTGTTTTAAAACAAATGGTCAAACCACTCAGAAATATTTTCATTGCCTCCAGGTTATATATTGGGAAAGTCTGTTGACTGCTCCCTTGCTGCCTATACATTTAGACACATGTCCAGCCCTAGAGCTGACCAGGGCTCCCAGGGTCCCGGTGACAATGGTCTCTCCAGGAGCAAACTCAGAGCTGCAGGTTGTCATTTAGCACATTAGTGCTTCATGACCTACATCACTTATTACTCCATAGAAAGACAATGACACGAAAACTGACTTTTTATCCCTTTCATTAGGGGGAAGAGTCTAAACTCCTACTAATTTAATATATTAGGGTAAATTCTCAATTATGCATGGTTATATGAGCAAACAGGCACAGAATTAATCCAAAAGAGCAATTTACATATCATTTCATTGGCTTAGAAATACATTATGATTTTTTTTTGTGTGTGTGGCTGTGCCTTAGCTGAGCTTACTAGGGGTTGTTGTTTGTTTGTTTTTTGTTTTGTTTTGTCAGACATATTTATTCATTTACTGAAAGTCTGTTTCATGCCAGAAAATATGCTAGATGGGAGACTACAGCCAAGGAACTCACAGACTAGAGGAAAAAAATGCACACAAACGCTTAAGTAAAGCTCATATAGCAAGCAAGTGTGCTGTCTGAGCAGATAAGCAGTGATTGGTTGTGCTGTAAAGCTGAGGAAAAGGCTATGCTCCAAGAAGCGTCTTCCTGATGCAGTTTGATAACAAAATAAATTCGGACTGGGTCTTAAATGAAGAAAAAGAATTAAAAAAATATTATTTAATGTTTATTTTTGAGACAGAGTGTATGTGAGCAGGGGAGGGGCAGAGAGAGAGACACAGAATCTGAAACAGGCTCCAGGCTCCGAGCTGTCAGCACAGAGCCCGACACGGGGCTCAAACTTACAGACTGCGAGATCATTACCTGAGCCGAAGTTGGGCACTCAACCGACTGAGCCACCCAGGCACCCCTAGAAAAAGAATTAAGCACCAGCTTACATGGATGGGAGAAGGGAGCCCTGCACAAAGAAAAGAATGTTGGGTGGTGAAAAGGCCAGCAACACCCAGGAGAAAGCCAGCCAAGTAAACACCTTCACCCCATAAACTCTCAACAGGGGTGGCGGACCACCTCACACCTTTCCTCATTTAAGGATTTTCTTGTTATTGAATGAGAACTCTGGGAGTTACCAGGGTGCATCATCATGACTAGAGTTTTCCTACAACCCACCTAAGCATGAGGAGCAGGTCCCAAGAACTAACCCCTTACCTGTATGATGAGTGCGCTTTAACGAGATGCAAAAACCACAAGTCAGCTGTGAATTCAAGAGTCTGCTTCCCAGTTTACCTAAAAAACAACAGGAAAGGACCATTTTTGTTAATTTGGAATAGCCAGTCTTTTTTTTTTTTTTTTCAATGTTTATTTATTTTTGGGACAGAGCGAGACAGAGCATGAACGGGGGAGGGGCAGAGAGAGAGGGAGACACAGAATCGGAAACAGGCTCCAGGCTCTGAGCCATCAGCCCAGAGCCTGACGCGGGGCTCGAACTCACGGACCGCGAGATCGTGACCTGGCTGAAGTCGGACGCTTAACCGACTGCGCCACCCAGGCGCCCCTGGAATAGCCAGTCTTTTAATGCTCCCAGGAAAGGTCTGCAGACCATGCCTGGGGCTCTTGGTCTCAAAGCAGGAAGCCTGGCTAGGGGGTCAGGTCGAAGAGACCTGAATGAGAATCCCAGGGTTGTAACTCAGTGACAGGGTAACTGAACTGTAAGCCAGGTACTTAACCTACCTTTGCCTCAGTTTCCCCCCCTGCAGTATCTACCTCACAGAACCACCATGACAAGCCTGGGATCACATGAATGATCATGTGATGGGCTTGCAGCCCCTCCACAGAGACAGAGAAATAAACAGGCAGTAATCAGGACCTTGATGCAGCCGATATGAGCCAAAGTGAGAAAACTGCGAGGTGATGTGAAACCTTTACAGAAGCCCTAACTGATTCCAGAGGGGTCAATGGAAGCTCACCAGAGCAAGTGATAGCTAAGCTGAGGTCTGACAAGCAAGAGATGTCAGACTAAGAGGACAAGCAAACAGCATACCAGGGAAAGCCACCAGCAAAATGGGATGCCCTGAAATGGGATGTGAGTTCATAAAAGAGTGAATTTAGTGGGGCGCCTGGGTGGCTCAGTCGGTTAAGTGCCCGACTCTTCATTTCAGCTTAGGTGATGATCTCTCGGTTCGTGAGCTTGAGGCCCACACTGGGCTCTGTGCTGACAGTGCGGAGCCTGCTTGGGATCTCTCTCTCCCTCTCTCTGCCCCTCCCTCTCTCTCTCAAAATAAATAAATAAACTTAAAAAAAAAAAAAAAAAAGAAAAGAAAGAGGTTAGTGACCACTGGAGTATTTCAGAGGCCAAGACGGAGGCTGGCAAGAGACAAAGCTATAAAGGTAGAGAATCACAAAAGGCCTTGCAGCCATTTTAGGACTTTGGACTTTATCTTAAGACCAATGGCAAGCCCATGAAGGATCTTACATAGGAAAGCAACATGGTCCAGGAAGTTTTCTGCAACACCTGAGACAAGAAGGTCTTAGAAGGAGGCAATGAGAGCCCAAATCAGCAACTCCGAATGCCACATCCCTGGTCTGTGTGGAAAGAGCCAATAGAGAAGGTTCTAGGGCCAGGGCCCCTGTGGCACTCCAATGAACCACTGCTTCTGAATTACTGGCTCTTCCAGCACCGGGCAATTCCCCACAGGTAGACACGCCATCAGGAGTGGAGTCTGCTTGTCCCAACACACCCTCCAGAAGGTCAAGGAGTACCTAGTGTCACAGTGGTTCTCAAAGTGTGGTCCCCAGACCAGCAGTATCAGCATCAACTGTGAATGTGTTAGAAATGCAAATTCTCAGCCCATCGCAGACCTAGCAACTCAGAATCCCTGGTGATGGGAGTAATGTGTTATTAAAAGCCCTCCAAGTGATCTGGATGCTCCCTTAAGGCAGTGGCACCAAACGCGGGCAGTGCCAGGACGGGGGCTGGGGAGGGTACAGAGCACAGAGCTGGCCTGGCCTGTGACCCACGATGTCCATTTTTGTTTACAAGAAAACACACAACTCCCTTGAGGCTTGGAATCCCTCCTAGCCCTGCAGACTGATGGGTAGAGAGCCCAGAACCCACCGCTGGGGTGGGGATATGGTGCTGCAGGAGGATTTTGTTTCCTCAAGACGTGCCCCATCCCCTTCTACAGCCTGCATTTGCTTCAGGGCAGGAAAATGACCTCCAGCTTCAGGCAAGTGGACACATACTTCTCTTTTTTATTCATTCATTCATCTTTTTAAAATATGGATTGCTTCACAGATGTGTGTGTCATCCTTGCACAGGGGCCGTGCTAATCTCTGTATCGTCTCAATGTTAGTTTAAGTGCTGCCAAAGTGAGCACGCACGTCTCCTTGCAGACTGTGTTTCTCCCCCCACCTAGGCACAGAATCTGACCACTCCAGAAAAAGAAATGGGCCATCCGGAAAGCTCCAAGTGGTTTTATGTGAGGGTCAAGTTTCCTTCTGGAGTGTGGAACACACTCCGTGGTTACAAAGATACCAAGGCCCAGGAGCCATAACGTAATTCAGGATGAGAATAGCTCAACTCAGCTGCCTCTCTAAGTATCTATTGTCTCCATAGAAGAAAGAAAAAATTATCCCTCCCACCCCCCAACAAAAAGGGTATTTCTGTAAAGAGCAGACAAATCCTCACATTCTTATGTTTCTATAGTTCTTGCTTTGCTTAACAAAAGGGGGGGAAATGGGGTCCAAAACATAAAAACAGGGGCACCTGGAAGGCCCAGCCAGTTAAGTGTCCAACTTTAGCTCAGGTCATGATACCACAAGTTTGTGGGTTCGGGCCCTGAGTTGGGCTCTGTGCTGATACCTCAGAGTTTGCAGCCTGCTTCAGGTTCCGTGTCTCCCTCCCCCGCTCACACTCTGTCTCTGTCTCTCTCTCTCAAAAATAAATAGACTTAAAAAAAATTTTTTTTTTAATAAAAACAGTATTCAGATCGGGGCACCTAGGTGGCTCAGTCGGTTGAGCATCCAACTTCAGCTCAGGTCATGATCTTACATCTCTTGAGTTCGAGCCCCACATCAGTCCCTGCGCTAACAGCCTAGACCCTGCTTCGGATTCTGTGTCTCCCTCTCTCTGCCCCTTCCCTGCTCACGCTCTGTTGCTCTGTCTCTCTTTCTAAAATAAATAAACATTAAAAAAAATTAAAGGGGCGCCTGGGTGGCTCAGTCAGTTGGGCATCTGACTTCAGCTCAGGCCATCATCTCATGGTTCAGGAGTTCGAGCCCCGCATTGGGTTCTGGGCTGACAGCTCAGAGCCTGGAGCCTATTTCAGATTCTGTGTATCCCTCTCTCTCTGCCCCTCCCCCACTCATGCTCGCACACGCTCGCTCTCTCAAAAAAAATAAACATTAAAAAAAATTTGTTTAATGAAAAAAAAAAACACACAGTGTTCAGATCAACACAGATCATAGCCATATACTGCATACCCCAACCACACTCAGCTTCCAGAGTCTGCCCCTCTTGCCAACATCACAAAGAGGGTGGCTGGGCTGCAGGATCTCATAACAATCAAGCAAATACGTGTGGTCCAGGGGAACAAGCAATGCTGCAGAGATCCCTAGCACCTTCCCTATACTACAGCCTCCACCTGCACACCCCGGCTCTCCAGCCTCCCCACCCACTCTGTCCATGTGGAACCCACAACTGTGAAGGCTTCATACATGTCCCGCATGGTCTATGTCTCCTGCACTGCACACATAGCTACCCACATTAAGGTAACGGCTCTTGGGGCACCTGGGCGGCTCAGTCAGTTGAGTGTCCAACTTCAGCTCAGGTCATGATCTCACTGTTCGCGGGTTCGAGCCCCGCATCGGTCTCTGCACTGACGGTGTGGAGCCTACTTGGGATTCTCTCTGTCTTTCCCTCTCTCTCTGCCCCTGCCCCCTCTGTTGCTGGCGTGCTCTCTCTCTCTCTCTCTGAAAAATAAATAAAATTTTAAAAATAAATAAAGATAATGACTCTTCTACAGCCTCTCTTATCAGACTGTCAGCTCCCTGGGGGGCTCAATAAGCTTGTGTTGATTAAATGACTGAACACACAGACATACAGACTCACCTAGAATAAGAATTTCAGGCCTGGATTCATCCCTTAACTGTCTCTAGCCCAAACAGGTAAAATGACTTGTCCAAGGTCACAGAGCAAGCTAATGATCACACTACAGGAGTCAGTATAGATGGTTCTCAGTGCTTTCTGACTTTCACAGGCTGTGTGTTCCCACCTTTCCTGGGTACCAGGAAACCAGTACCCCTTAAAGACAAAGGTATTTTGTTTGTAATAGGATGTATTCATTTTTTGTGTGCTTTATTTCAAGACCCTGACTAAGAGCATGAGGGAACATCTTGTGAATCTCAGAATCAGGGGCACCAAGCCCAATCTAAAGACAGAGCAGGGGCTCTAGGAGAAGCAGGGGCAGGAAATGGCTGTGGGTGAGAGTGTGGGTCAGTCTTCGTAGAAGTTCCCAGAGTTCTGGTCCTGAGATGTACTTCTGTGTAACTTCTCTATTAGTTCAGGCTTACTCAGACAGCGGGGGTAAGATAATCTCCCAACCCATCATTATACTTTTCTGAAAACACACTGTATCACTCAAACAAGCTTTGGCTTTGGTAAGAGGGTATCTAAGTTCAGAGTTCACCCAGGAGCTGTGAACTGTTCTTTGCAGACATGACAAGAAGGCATGCATTACAGCACACTTTCTAGGTGGCATGGAGTCTCAGAAGAATCAAGCCCTTCTCAAAACAGACTGGGAAAAAGCCCCTCAGTAGAGGAAGGGAGGTCTCTCCTACTGGCCAATTTCACCTGTTAAGTAGGCACAGAACAGCATCATTTCCTGAGCTTTGCTCTCAAAATTAAACAGACTTTTTAAAGACAGCAAAATAACCCCAAGTACAACTGGGATGTTTAATCTTAATTTCCTTATGTAGATCACCTGGCTTTTCATTACAACTGGTCAAGTATATGGGAAATAGCCCCATTCGATAGAAATATGCCACACACATCATCAAGGCTATTCAAGTCCCTACAACACAGTATGTGTGCGCACACGCAAAGTAAAGAGGGACTAGTTTTGCCTCGGGCCCTTCTAGGTAGCCTGGCTCCTGGTGAGCTGGCCTGCGTACCTGCTGCCTCTAGCTATCCTCTGTGGCACTGCCCTCCTTGTCCAGTGCCCACACTCCACCCCATTAAAGTCAGAGTCCCCTCTCTCATTCCCTGACCTTAGCTGCTTTTGAGAAGCATGTTATGAAATTATTCCTGTTAAGGTATACATAAAAAAAATATGCTACCTGTCCTATACAGATCCTTATGTGTTGAATAGGAATTGTTTAAAGAGAAGTGTTTGGACCAAATTTCTCTAATGATAGAATTTTAGGCAAAACAGTTAAGTGAATTCCACTTTCCTTTTTTTTTTTTTTTTTTTTTTAAATTTTTAATAGATCAAGAAGTTCATCACTCCCGTTCAGCAGTTCCTAGGGGCTTTGATGCTGTCATACATGATTCCAGAAATACCAAGAATCTTCTTAATCTCAGTGACCGTCTTTAACACCAACGACAAGAATCTCTCTGCCAGATGGTACAGGTGTACCAATCAGGAAATCACTAGTAATAAAGGCTCAAATAGCCTCAGATCTCGGGCATGAAGGCTGCTTCTAATGTGCGTTCTGATGGAAATGTAACGGTGTCCAAATCACCAGGCAAGAAACCCTTTTCCACACCCTTCCAATCTCATCACACAGACCATTTCCTACTTCATCTGTTTCACAAACTGACTTGGCCTCTTGCGTGGGGCTGAGATGGACCCTGCATTTGCAGAAAGGGAGGTTAATGTTGATATAATGATACGGAAAGCCCAACTCCTCAACCTGTCAGTTCACCTGGATCAGAACCAAACTGTGGTCTGTGGAGGATGAAGGGCCCCTCCTCATCCATTTCTGGTCAGCATTTACTTAGAAAGGGGACACTCATTATCCCCAGCTGTCTGTCTAAACCAAAGTGGGAGAGGGTGTGGGAAAAGTCAGCTGCAGGACATTCCTAAGACTTCTCCGTAGAGGCCCAAAGCTTAAAGCCTAGAATTTCCAAGCATGCCCAAAAGCACTTAATAGTCAGTGTCTGTAAAACCTTCCTAAAAATAACAGCTTCACAGAACTGAGCTCTTACGCTATTGAAAAAGGACTCTCTGCTTCGGTTCCACCCAAGATAAGGGCCTCTGCAAGAATAAAAGCATGTGTCAAGATAAAAATTAAAGTGATCCCACAGGGACAGAAACCAGTTCTTCACAACCAAGTACCCAAGAGGCCAAGAAAAGAACTTGTAAGGGCATCCATCCCCCAGACATGGTCAACATCACAGGCTCAGATAGATGGGTTTCTAAACTGATGTTTCTTTACACTGGTGTTTCTAGAACCTGCCTGACCATAAGAACTACCTGGAAGCTTTGTTTAAAAGCTATAGATCCCCAGAATCTACTCCAGCCTTATAAAGTCAAAACCTCAGGGGAGAGGTCTGAGAACATCTATATATTCTAGCCAGCTAGCCCAGCAGAATATCAAGCAAGTTTCATAAAAAATGCTCCAAATAAAGTAAGAGGTAACTTTTTACAAAACCCTGTAATTACATTAACTGCAGTTACAGGGCCTATGAGAAAATGCAGGTTTAATTAAAGAAAGGTAAAGCCTTCTTTACCTAGTTAAAATTATGGAATATACTCAACATGCAGTGAGGAAATCAATTTAACTAAAACTTAGCAAAAACAAAACCTGCCCTTTAGCTTAATCGTATCTCACCTAAGAGACCCTCCAGAACGTCCCTGCCCTAAGGACTATGGGGAAACACTGTGCAGCTGCTCCTGGTGGCCATTATGGGTCCTAAGGACAGTGACTAGGCTCAGGGCCCTTGGTCTCAATCCCAATAGAGGCCAGCCCTAGGCAGCAGGCAACCAATTCTAAGTCAGACCCCACAGATGCCTCCTGGTTATCAGACTGTACAGGTTTTAGCCTCCAGCTGACTAGTCCATAGTCGTATCCACGACCCACCTTTGTGTGAGCCTGGCCACATGGAACCAGCAGCATGAGCATGGCAGGAAGCTTGCTAGAAATACAGAATCCCAGGCCCCACGTGGGCCTGCTGAATCCAAATCTACATCTTAACAAGGTCCCAGGTCATTCTTGCACACACTGAAATTTGAGTGTTTTACCCCCACCTGTGGAACACCCAGGTCATCAGCCCACCCGCTTATGCTCCAGACTCTCAGAGGCCTTCTGCCCTCACACTCTTGTCAGTCTTGGTTTGTCTTGGGACCAAACCACCATCAACAGGGTCCAATGACTAATCTGGCAATCCAAAGCCCGACTTTTCAGTAGTTAGAAAGAGGCAGTAAGTACGGATCATCTCTTACATTCTGAAATAGGGAGCCCATTACCATAAATCAATAGAGACAATCCAAAGTCAAACAATACCACGGAATGCTGGCTCTCTTGGTTCCAACACAGTGTTAATGAGGGCAAGGTCACAAGCATGATTAGCTTCCTCTGTATCTTGGCACTGACTCCAACCCTCTAACCTCTGGCCGCCTACACAGGCTGACACACCCCTGGTTACTAAGAAGACTCAGAAGAATGACATGGGGAGGTCTAACAGAGCAGTACCAGTAAATAACTCAAAGAACTTCAATGATTGATGAGCAGAATGTGTCGAGGAACACAACACGCAGCCCAGAGGGATGGCTGACATGGCAGATGACCAGGTCAGAATTCAGAATTATCTGGACAGAAACAGGAAGTCCCATGGTCAAGATTTAAAAAAAATCAAACACACATACATAAGCAAGAGGAATCTAACATGATGGCACTTCTCATTTTAAAATGTTTTAAGGGGCGCCTGGGTGGCTCAGTTGGTTAAGCGTCCGACTTCAGCTCAGGTCACGATCTCGGGGTCCGTGAGTTCGAGCCCCGCGTCGGGCTCTGGGCTGATGGCTAAGAGCCTGGAGCCTGCTTCCCATTCTGTATCTCCCTCTCTCTCTGCCCTGCCCCCGTTCATGCTCTCTCTCTGTCTCAAAAATAAATAAACATTAAAAAAAATTTTTTTTTAAATAATAAATAAAAAAAATAAAATGTTTTAAAACATGCCAGTTGTGTTGACTAATACACCTGCTGAGAAAGCTAACCAATTTACTGTTAGGGTCCACCAGTCTGGTTTCCAGACCAAGGAAGTAGTGGTCCCTCTGCAGCATAGCTCATAAGACTATCCTAAACAGGCCCCCAGCCACCTGTCCACACAGATGAACACACAACCTATCACACTTTTTCATCACCACTACCAATTGTGTTCTTATAATAAAGTGTGGCCTCCTTACCGGGCTATAGCTCTTTTAGGCCCTGAGTTATAGTTTAAACATTCCACACATCAGCTTAGCTCCTTCGAAGCTGTCGTTTCTTTACTAATAGAGAAAAGAACTACAGGCCTAAGCACCATCTTGAAAAAACACATAAACAGACAGGACAACCTAAGCACACTCATTTACCGAAGGATTCAGATCAAAAAGACCTACCATCGCCTGTTTAAGCCAGCACACTACGCTACCTAGTACAGTATAAATCCATGCAGAATTAGTAATTAGGCCAGTAAATTATGAGCTTCTAGTACAGAAGAACCTTGAAAGGACTACTATAAAAATGAGCAAATGACAGAGTAGGTATCTATTTAGACATACTTCTATGTGGGATCATCATCTAGGAATAGACCGCCATTACAAAAATTGGATGTGATTTTAGACTGTTTTTAAAGATGTCAGGGCGCCTGGGTGGCGCAGTCGGTTAAGCGTCCGACTTCAGCCAGGTCACGATCTCGCGGTCCGTGAGTTCGAGCCCCGCGTCGGGCTCTGGGCTGATGGCTCAGAGCCTGGAGCCTGTTTCCGATTCTGTGTCTCCCTCTCTCTCTGCCCCTCCCCCGTTCATGCTCTGTCTCTCTCTGTCCCAAAAATAAATAAACGTTGAAAAAAAAAAAATTAAAAAAAAAAAAAAAAAAGATGTGACCCATGTTTTTTTTAAGTCTGTATTGAATACCCAAGTAATAGTCATTTATAAAGACAAAAACACTGCTTACTGGTACAGCTTGCAGTTCCCAGACTATCCATTATTTTTAATTCCAGAATATTTGGTCTCTACAAGCAAGAGGAAAAAAAAAAAAAAAGGAGTTGAAAATTGTTAAGAGGTTAATTTGTCCTCAATATGTATGTGCTATGCACCACTTACCTAAAGATTAAACAACCCTACTGTCCATGCAGTTACAACCATCCTTAAACAACTGGCTAACTGCCTGAAAACTGGAAAACAACATGTGAAATCCAGCCCAACTGCAGCCTGTCCCAGGAGAAGGGAAGCTTGAACCCCAGGTGCCCTTGACAGCACAGCTCAGTGTGGAAAGAAAGAAAATGCTGAACGAAAGAATCAGTAGAGGAAAAAGAGCCCCTCTAATTTTCCAGGCATGTGCAGGGGTTGCTGCTAAAGGGATATTTAAGATCTCACTGCTGGTTTGGGTTGTACTGAACACTGAAACAATTTTTAAAAAGAAAGAATCCCAACATGTCAGTATAGCACATATTTAATTCAGTACTTATCAGATTTGATTTGAGACTTCTTATCAGACAGCCATTTACACACCTAGATGTATAAGTGAAACACCTCTCAAATCACATTTACAATGTTTATAAAAACATACAAAATATACACTAAGGAGTCGGCTTCTGTATAGTTCTGAGAGAGCTGTCCCACTCTGGCTGTGGGTCACAGCACCTAATCACGGTTGTATTCCCTAGCCTCCCAGTATGAGCAACTACAATTATAGCAAATACGAATTTTAATTCTTTTTAAAGACAAAAACCTCCTTTACAATGGATGCACCACAGATGTAAGGAGAGGTACGGTGTTGTGGCGAACATGTTTACATACACACACATACACACACACACACACACACACACACACACACACACAGACCCACCAACTCTTTTGCTCTGGTTTTAAAAGTAACAAGCTATTGGGGCGCCTGGATGCCTCAGTTGGTTAAGCATCTGACTCATGATTTCAGCTCAGGCCATGATCTCATGGTTGTGAGAGCAAGCCCCACATCAGGCTCTGCACTGGGCATGAGGCCTGCTTGAGATTCTCCATTTCCCCACACCCCTCTGCCCCTTCCCCACTCTCTCTCAAAATAAATCAATACACATTTAAAAAAAAATTAATAAAAAAGTAACTGCTATTTACAGAAAATCTGAAAATATTACAGAAAACAGAAAAATAAAGAAAATAACTACTCACTTGTAATAACCAGACCAAGGCGAACAGTTAAAATTTTAGTCTACATCCTTCGAATCTGTCTATGGCTACCAGCTTTCCTTCCGATGGCACCCCAGTTAAGCAGGCAAGGGTGAGGGGAGATGTTCTTGGTCATTACACAGACTGACAATCATTAGTCACCCCCACTGGCCTTACCCTAGATCCACAGCCGTAAGGGGAGTAATAGCTGTGCACAAATCAAATAGCATGCCTGCAATTTAACAAGCATTCACTGGGGTCTATTTTGCACACTTTTAATTATTTCACAAATGAATGAAATTCATAGTAACAGCAATAGCCCTGGAGGGCCAGATGGTAACTTCAAAAAAAGAAGGTGGATAAGCCTCTCCTTCGTGGACATGAAAACAAAAGTTAGTTCTCACAATATAAGGTCTCATGGCACCTATGGATTCGGAGGCTTCTCCTTTGTCTTGTAGACAGCCACCTTCTCCCCGTGTCTTCTCACAGGGGCCGGGAAAGCCTGACCACCCTCTCTAAGGGGAGAAAATTAGTGTTGGGGAGAAAGGGTGTATGGAGTATTTGGAAATAAAGACCTGGGAACCCCAAGTGTGTGTGGAGCTCCCTACCAGCAATCCAGGGATGGCTGCAAGTCTGTGCACTTATAGGATGAGAGATATTCAGCCCATAATCAAATATCCTTAGTTCCACAAACAGGGATGCTTTAAAAGGCCACATATTCACTGTTATAACATCCTAGCTTCATACATTAGCCTAGGCTGCAAATCCTCAATGTATTACCCGTAAGTTGCCAAAAGCCAGGAAACCTGGTGACATCATTGAACCATTCTCTGTACATACAGAAGACACAAGGAAAGAACTGCTTTTACAGCTAATGACACCTCAGCAATTGTTAAACTTTGCAATGAACCCGCTGAAACCCTCAATATTCTTCAAATACCATAATTGACTACAGAATTCAGTACTTATTATTTTAGAAACCATGTGAAGAGTTTTAAAAGTGAGTTTGGTTGTGATGTCCTAAATGGAACCGCAACAATTCACCCAAGTAAACACCTCTGTAGTCTTACTCAATTTTGATGAAAGTATTTTTTAAATAGGGTCCAAAACACCACTTAATCAACAAATGTAGTATCAAATCAAAATCAGAACCTACAGGAGGAAAACTCAAATACACTGAGGTTCTTCCTTCTTACCTGGCAAATCTCAAAGTCAAAGTTGGGAACTTCTCTTGACCTACCTGACGATATTACAGTTTAACTAAGAAAACACACAGATAACACACCTCTATGTTCAGTACTTTCTAGATGTGCACAAAACTACTTTACTTCCTCAGCAAATAAAGGTCATCTTACATTTTCTTAAACACAACACATACCTGTGTAATAATCGGTCCAAGCTGCTATAACAAAATACCAGAGACTGGATAATTTAAACAGTATTTATTTCTCGCTGTTCTAGAGGCTGGGAGTCCAAGGTCAAGGCACTGTGAGATTTGGTTCCTGATGAGAACCCTCTTACAGGTTTGCAATGACAGCCTCCTCTCTGTGGTGGAGAGAGAGCTGATGTGCTCTGATCTCTCTTTCTCTTTGGGTAAGGACACTACTCCACCAGGGAGGTCCAGACTCACGACCTCATCCAAATCTAATCACCTCCCAAAGACCCCACCTCCAAATACCACCATGCTGGGGGTTAGGGTTTCCACATATGAACTTGGGGAAGAACATGGTCTATAACGTATGTGTGTATGTGTGTGTCTGTGTGTGTCTGTGTTGGGGGAGTGGTAATCAATTTCACCAGTTATACATCCTAGCTACTTAAGTATGTTCACAGCCATTCTACATATATTCCTTTCAATGATCCCAGTTCAAAGTAACATAAACAGATATCACCAGGTCTGTAAAATAACAGTGAGAGACTGGTCATTTAAGGCCAAGGTCAGAGGTTTAATTATCCCAGTGAGGCCTGTTGCAAGGATAAAAGAGAAAAATTCAGTTACAAGTATACAGATCACTCCCATCCTGAGCACTGTTTAGTAAATCTCAACAATACAGGCAACTACTTGCCACTACTATAAAAACAACTCCATCTTTCATCTCTACTCCAGACTCTCTTCCTGCCCGTGTTTTCAGCTCTCTGCTGGACATCTCTCCCTGGAAGGCTCACAGTTCTGTTTGGGATCCAACTGAACTCATTACTCCGTACCATCTCCTCAAATTGAAGTTCCCCACAGTTGTTCACCTCAGTGAATGGTGCCATGACCACACCAGTCACCCTGGACTCCCTCTTGGTGTCCACAACTGAGAGAAGACCCAGGAAGGGTAAGCAATGTCTCCCGACCTCTCCCTCTCCAAGTCCCTCAAGGATTCCCACACTAGCCTCTCAGCTCAATTTCTGTCCCCACTCTGGTCTCCTTGTCACCCAACCCACCTCATGGCCACCAAGTTCTTTCTAAAGCACTACAAAACAAGTCATTTACCTGCTGCAAGTTCTCTTTCAGCCAGCTTTAGAGACGAAGTTCAGGTTCCTCAGCTCAGCACCCAACCCCAGCACCCTCAGGTACTTCCCTCTCGACCTTGCCTCCATACACACGACTACTATCAGAGCCCTACCTGCCTTATACCTTTGCCAGCCTTCTAGACTCCAAACGTGTGATTATTACTGCATCATGTATTAATGTCTTTTTAAAAGTAATAAAAAAGAAAACCAGGAACCAAGTATCCACTCTTCCTTTTCCTCCTTCAGCCACGCCTTATACAGCAAGAGAGAGTGAGGTGTCTCAAGTGCCACACCAGATTCTTCCCTGGACACACCTGGGTTTTACAGGGTGATGACCAGAAGTGACCTTTAATTCCTTCTTTGTCTTTCTAAGGCTCAGAAATCTCACTTTTGAGAAAGAAACTCTTTGTTTTCATGGCATGTTGGCTGATGGTTCTCCTCACCCACTACCCAAATGGACACAGACTTGTATTAAGCACAGAAGAAATAGTCTCTTTCTCCCTTATCCCGAGGGAGAACCCATAAGCCCAGCTGCCCCCATCACTACCCGCAGCCAGGTCCCTTCGCTCTGAGCAGGCTGGCTTGTGGAAGGGAAGCACGCCCAGTGCTCTGCTTTCCCAGTACAGGCTCTCTGAAATCATAAAAGGAGTTTCCCGGGTTGATGGAGGTCCCTTGCACACGGAGTTTGCTTCTCCAACTAGCACGCGTGCACTGGGAGGGAGGAAGCCCGCTCTTGGTTCTCGCTATGTCACCAGAGGCCAGAACAGAGCCCAGCCCATGGGACAGGCTTCATGGGTATTTGCTGAATGACAGGGTAAAACAGTGGATGAATGACCAAATAGGCGGTCCTCCTAAATTAGAAGAGCAGTATACAGGATAGTTGCCCTGCTCAAGAACTAGTGTTTTGCTAAGAACGCCTTTTGTTCACTTAGCCGTTAGATACAACCTTAATAAAAACTGGCCAGTGTATCCTTAATCCCAAAACATGCCTTAACCATTGCTTTTTGGAACAAATTCTAGAGATTGGATATTCACTGTATCTTTCCAAGAGCAGTATGCATGGAGTAAAATGTTGCTTTTAGGATTCCCAAAGAGGCATGCACCTTGCCCACTGCTGGTTTGTTTTTTTTTTGTTTTTGTTCTCTCAAACATGGACCAGAAACCTGAGAACCTGCCATCACAGAGTCAGTGAGGCCTGCAGTTGCACACCCACACCTGTGCTCTTGCCCTCAGAGCCAAACACAGCCTGTGCTACACTCTCCAGAACTGGAGTCCCAGAGAAGGCTGACCACAATGGGCCAAAAGAATGCGGCATGTAAGTTCTAGAAAGATCAAGTGTTTCTGCCTGTGGGCTGCCCGAGGCAGGGGTACAGCCTCAGCTCAGGGTCTGCCTGAGGCAGCCACAGCTTACTCTAAATCAGGTATCCATTCCAGCTCTTTGAATGGCACTGCTTTTTCCAGGGCATTTGAAATACTTGACAACCATCATTAATGTTTTCTGAGCACTTAGCAGGAGGCACCAAATCCTATGCAAAAGTAATCCTAGTTAATCTTCAAGGTTAGTCTTTGACTTGAACTCTTACTGCCACCAATTCATAGATACAGAAACCAAGGCTGAGAGAAATTAAATAACTTGTCCAAGGTTCAGATAGTAAGTGGCACCTCTAGGAACTCAACAGTACCAGTCTGGGTCCTCCTGGGGTTTAGCCTCCTCCTTTGTCAATTTAAAGTTAAGAAGCTGTATACAATGTTCATTAAAAAAGACTATGTAGGGGCGCCTGGGTGGCTCAGTCGGTTAAGTGGCCAACTTCGGCTCAGGTCATGATCTCGCGGTCTGTGAGTTCGAGCCCCGCGTCGGGCTCTGTGCTGACAGCTCAGAGCCTGGAGCCTGTTTCAGATTCTGTGTCTTCCTCTCTCTGACCCTCCCCCGTTCATGCTCTGTCTCTGTCTCAAAAATAAATAAACGTTAAAAAAATTTTTTTTAAATAAAAAAGACTATATACTTTTCATACATTGTTTCTCTGTCTTCTCCTTTGGAATTTTCCTTCCTGCCCTGCCTGCTCTGTGCAGTGAAATCTCTTTCTTTAATTCATCACTCTACACATCTTTGTAAGCAGGTTCCATCAATTTTGAGCCCATCTACACGCATGAACAGTACACATTACTTTTTCCAGAAGGGATCGCTTTGCTCTCATCCACAAAGAGCCTTTTTCCTAACTAAAGACAAATTACTGGTTCGTGTATCATGATTCAAATTATATTTGAGAATGTTCATTTGCAGTGTAATTATTCTTCCTAATTGGACTGCTCTAAAGACAAATGATTCTCCCTCTCCACCCCCATCATCTCCTGCAACACACCGTGTCTTCTTTCCTGGCATTTTATAAAATGTTCGCCGCACCCTTTGCAAACCACAACCAGACACACTACCTGCTCTCTGTGTGACCACTTGGAAAAAATAGCATTATAACATAATAGTAGTATGACTTCAAACCCCTCAAATATTTCACCAGCATGAGATTTCTGACACAGATTAATAACAAGCCTATCACAGTATGACAGCAAAAAGAAATGGTCATCTTGGGTTTTATTTCTTTTCTCTGTCTTCAAGACATTTAATCTGCCTACTAGCATGTGCTCCCTATCTCCTAAATTTGAAAAGAAGTCGTTTTTTAAAGAACAACAGGAGAAAAGAATCAGAAACACGCAGGAAAGGGCAACGCCAAAGAAATTAGCATCGATCCTGGCTTTAACCTGGCGGGGGTGGAGCTCTCAAGCTCGAGAGGGAAGCAAAAGCAACGTGCCCATGATAAACGGTCCTTCGAACTTGGTTACTCAGGTTTAACTCTCTGGGACCGGGCTCTAACAGTTCCCTTCCCCTTCCCCCTCACATCTCTCCTCCCTCTGGCTCAAACCCACTCTGGTCCACAGGGGCTGCTTTGCGATTTCCAACAGAAGTTCTACTTTCACATGTGGGTCACCGATGGCAACCTCCACGCACGCACACAATCACAGAGAGAAAACGGGAAATACAGGAAATGGTCCGGGGCGGCGGGGGGGGGGGGGGGGGGGGGGGGGAGTGAAGATGGGGGTGGGGGATAAGACTTTGTCTTCACTCTCTTTTACTCCCACTGAAACGGCTCGCGCACTCCCCTGAAACTCAGGACGCTCCTGGATTAAGAGAAAAGTTGAATGGGATCGAAGAAAAACCCTTTTGCTGTTCTGAATTCAAAGAACACCAGACCACTGAATGGAAGGGAAAAAAGGGGGGGGGGGGGGAATCTGAGCCTAAAAACATCCCGAAACAAGTACACAGTCTCCTCCAGTTCTTTACCCCATCTCATGGGCTCAACCCACTCATCCCAGATGTAGTCTTCCCCACTACACGCCCACCTCCTCCAGCAGGCACCCCAAATCACTGCGCTGCCCACAAAAATGCAGCCCATATCTGAAAAGCAGCTGACGTCTGTGGCCGGCGTGACCCACACGCCACACACCAGGCCCCACGCGGGCGACCAGGGGGCAACCAGCCAGCGACCCCTACCCCCCGAGGCGCGGTACCAGGCGCGCAGTGCCCGGCGCCGAGCTGCGCCCAAGACCCGTGCGCCCTGGGTGCCCGCGGGAATGGCCGGACGAAGCCCGTCGGTGGCGGCGGGAGAGCTCGGCTCACGCCGGCTTCCCGGCAAGTCGCCGTTCCAGGCACAATTTTTCCACTTCTGCTGCCGGCAGCCGCGGCGGTGAGAGCAGAAACAGCCGATCCCTCCCATTCCCAGCCCCCGACACCCGTCCCAGTCCCGGGGACGGTCCTCTTCCCTCCCGGCGGGTTCCGGGAGCGCGGGAGCGCGGTTCCCGCGCCAGCCGCCGCGCACACAGCCCCGGCTCCGCCGGCCGCGACGGTTCCGCCAGCGCCCGGGCTGGGTACCCCCTCGCCGGCGCCGCCCGGCCCCACCTGGCCGGGGCTGCGGGCTCTCCCTCCTGCAGCACGCGCGGGGCCCGGCGACTCCAACTCACCCGGCCCGGCTCTGCGTCTCCGGCCCCGAGCTCGCAGCCTTCCCCCGCCGGGGCTTTCCGTTACGCCTCCTCGCAGCCAGCCGCTCCGGGAGGGAGGAGGCGGCGGGAGGAGCGGGCGAGGGAGGGGAGGGGAGAGGAGAGGGTCCCCGGGTGGGGGAGGAGGCGAGGCGAGAGTGCCGAACTCGGCCGCCGCCGGCGGGGCTAGCGAGGAGGAAGGAGAGAGAGGGGCGGGGGCAGAGAAAGAAAAAGGCCGCCGAGCCTCCCTGCCCAGGACCCGGCCCCGCGCCGCAGCCCAGTCACCCTCGCCGCCCGGGTCCCGCTCTCGGGCCGGGAGTCCGGGGGGAGGGGTCGGGGCCCGGGGCTCTCCCGGCGCGGCGCGCGGGCGGGGCGGGGCGGCCGGGGGCTAGGCGGGGGCGGTGGCGGGCCGACGAGGCCCGGCCTCCGGAGGGGAGTGTCCTGCGGGGCCCGGGAGGCTGTTGGCGAAAGGGGATCCCCGGGAGGAGGGGCAGAGGCCCCGGGGCCTGGGAGCGGGTCACTGCGCCCGCCGGGTGGCGGCGGCGGCGGCGCCTCCTGGAATCCTGCGGGGGACCCCGGGGCCGCGGCGGGGAGCCTTCGGGGGGCAGTTTCGGGAAACCGTCTCAGGAGCGCCGGCAATGAGCACGGCGCAGGCAGGGAGCTGCAAAGTCGGAGTCGAGGGTGATAGGCCGGACGCCTTCCGCGGATCGCCGGCCCTGGAGTGCCCAAAGCAGTTCCCCAGGCCGGGGCAGGGAGCGGGAAAACGTCCGTCCGGTGATCCCCGGGGATCCAAAGCGGGAGGGTGGGTTGGGGCTGCCTGGACCCCCATCCTCACCTTCCTCTCCCGGAGAGGAGGCTCCAGGAATAAGTTTCTTTGCCCTGTGATTTTGTAGGTGAGGAAACTGCAAGCCGTCACAAAGAATAATTGTACATAGATAGCTTGGGTTTTGAAACATTCTCCTCTGCCCAAAATACGGTTTCAGGATGAATTCCTAAGTCACTTTAGCCGACAGTCTGAAAAGGCATCCTTGTTGGAGAGGGGACTGATTCCCCTCTGCCACCCCAGAGTGGCACCAAAAACTACAGTTAAATGGCCACGAATTAAGGTGGCAATATTTCTTGTGATTTAAACTTGGGGACGTGGCCGGGCACACCCTTCTTGTCTTTTCTTCCTGTCAGACTTGCTCCTGTCCCCAACTTCTCTGCCTCTGGTCTGGGATACCCGTATCCACCAGTCGCCTGAACTCAGACCCTACCAGTCAATCCGGAACCTCTCTTTCAATGCCATAGCCGCTCCCACTGGATTCTGCATTTTAAGGTCTTCCCACTTGCCCTGTCCTTTCCAAGTCCAAGTCCACCTTCCTGCTTCTCCTGTTTAGGGGCCTTAATGATCTCAGCGGCCTTGCCCCCCTTCCTTGCTCTGACCCTCTTTGCAGTGGCATCCATCTGCACATGCCCACAGGGTAATGGTTCTAGAGCACTGCTCAGGCAGGCCACTTCCTGTTTGAAAAGCTCTCCGGAGGCACTTCGCCACAGAAAATCCTGAATTTAAACCTCTTGTGTTCAAACCCGTCCACTTACCCACTCCTCAGAGCCTCACTTGCCAGCTGGGACTCCTTCCCTCCTCCCAGAAGGTTCCATACTGTATCCACTTGGGAGTTGCTGATGCTCTTGCCAGAAATGGAGTGCTCTCTTTTATCTTCTCCCACAGCTAAATCCTACTTATCTTCATTGAACTTGAAGTTTGTAGTACATTTCTTCTATAAAAGGATGTGTGTGTTCTTCCCATTTTGTGAAATCATATGCTAGAAATAACAAGGCTTATGGGGAAAATAGGGTTAGCAACAAACGAGCCCAAATCTATGTAACATTGCAACTAGAACACTAACAAAACAGTAACGGATCCCAAAAACATACTAGCAGAGTTTATGGCCGTGTTAAATTCCTAATAAATATTACGGTAAATATATAGGACTTTACCTTTAAAAAAGGATGCAGGTAACTGATGAAGAGATTGGAAGGAGAGTTGTTTGAGGCTGTTGCATTAGGAAGAGAAGCACAAAACCTAAACATAAGAGGTGAATTCCCCCTTGACAATAAGCCCTCCCAAATTAGAACTCATGGCGAGACCAAAATCCAAAAGAAAGAACACAAGGTGAATGGGCATCAGCCATAGCACTGTGTATTCTCCACAACTGGCAGTCTGCTGTGTTTTTGCTTGTAGCTGCTGTTACTTGGTAGTGCAAAATAGTAAAGCGCTGGGAACAATTGCTTGTGAACCAACACAACCACCCCAGTTTATTAATATCCTTTCCCTACATATCAATCACGAATGAGTTCGTTTGTGTTACGTATATTCTCAGTACAGAAACAGGCTGGTAACGGAGGAGACTGGACTTAATTCTACGTTTAGAAATTAGAATATACTTCATTCCACACATCTATCCAGCACCTTACCATGTGCCAGGAACCATTTCAGGCACAGAGGGTGCCTCAGTGAACCAAGAGAAGCACAAACATGTCCGCCCTCATGGACTGTGGTGAGTACCTCAACGTGGCATCACAGGGTGGTATTACATACTTCATATGTGTGTAATTTAAATTAGTGCCTCATCTACATCTCAATCTCTCTGAGGCCTAGAGTTGAGCTTTATGTTTTTGTATCTTTCAGAATGGCTGACACAGTAAATACCTACTGGGACATGTAAATTAGGAAGTCTACACTCATTTTATGCCTTGAATTCACAGGAGAATCGCCTGAGTGATCAGAAAGTAAAGTTTTCTCAGAACTGTGTTTGTTGCGATTTGGGTTAAAATTTCCCCATATAGGATCATTTGGATCCGAAGAGTAGAAAAATGACACTTGATGAGAAGGAGAAAATTAACAATGGGAAAGGGAGGGACAACAGAGGAAAGAGATGCTACAAGATACAGTTCAAGAAGAAAGTACTTCAGTTTTCTGGAAAAGTAGCTGGAGAAAGAGGGATCATAAGAGGAACTTTGAGATACTGTGAATGCTGCTTCTTTCACGTGCTCCAGCCACATGTTCAAGAAACACTTGATGGGAGACGAGTGAGGAAGAAATTATAAGAAATTAAAGGGTACCTGAAGAGTTTGGTCAAATGAAAAGGAGGCCTTAGAAGAAAATAATTATGAGCCACTAGATAGGTCACAAGGTAAAATTATAGTGGTGCCTGGCTAAAATGTTGTGATTCTGAACTTACTTGCCTGTACAAATCACTCATTTCTCTGAACATTATCCTCCACCTAATGTAACTTGCATCAACAGGGCTAGGTATTTTTCATGTGCGAACATTTTGTGTCCTATTCTGAGTGTGAATCTGCTTGGAATGCAAATAAAATCTGCACTTACGACAGACAGATTTGATATATTTTCATGATTGGCAGCATACTGAATATAGATTAACTTAAAATTTTCCTATTCATCTTCATAAAAACTACCCTCTCAAATCCACCTCCCCCGTGTTTTAGAGATTGATATTCCCTAAACCATGATCTAGATACACACTCAGAAATCAATGTCTTTTGAAGATCACCTGAAAGATGAAATGATTTAAGCAGAGAATCTCTTCAAGGAACCTAGCAAAATTGCAGTTCACCAAACTGAGATCCTGTGAAAAGTCACAGTCTCTTAAAAACCATCACTAGGCGTTTTTACCCGTGAATCTAATCATACAAAGAAGTCATCTGAAATTCTAAGAATCCATTTTCCTTGGCAAATATGGATGGAGAAAAGGCAGCTTTGAGCACAAAGACTTGAAAAGCTCTCCTGATTAAAAAGGGCTCTGGCCAATTAAAACCAGTGCTCTCATCCACATGAGACAGAGTGGTCTTTTTGGCTACAGAAATTGGCTTGGCCGAAGTATCCAATGGACTCAGCCATATCATATTTAATTTTCTGCTTCTAACTGGCAGTTTTTAACTCAAAGGTGAACATGACGCTCATAAATACTAAAGAAATTTCCCCATTTGTACTGAAATCTCATTACCAAGATGCTAGGCTATTTGTTGAATGATAGGAAAATGTCTCCAAGTGAGAACAAATATTACAGATGCAAATCAGCTCGTAGGATTTTTCAGTAACTGCATTACAGGAGGGCAGTAGGACCAAGTCAGATATAAAGGGCCAAGAGCTCCTGATAAAGAAAATCTCAATGATTTGTAGAAAACACTTCCTTAATTTTCACACATGTATTGAGGACACCGTCCGCACAGGAGCCAAAGGAAAACATGGTTCTAAAAATACACTGTGGCTAAGTCATAAAAGAAAAGAGCACCCAGAACTTTGGGCATTTGCTGTCTTCTGACAAAACTAAAAGTTGTTGGCCACTTTTGTCTTCAAACCACAGCCTCTACCCTGCAGCTTCCTTTTTTCTGTAAGTGACACAAGGGTTTTAATTTGTCATTGACTTCTCTTAAAGAAGTACTCTGCTTTCCTGCCTATAGTTCCAAAACTTGATTCCACATGACTAGCAAAACTCAGCTCAAGAAGGTGCTCTGTTCATTTCCTCCTATTATGTCACTGCTACCATAAACAAATCCATCTGGCCCTCATCCAATTGAGATTACCCCTGAAGTGAGGTGGAAATTTCCATACAGTGAGAATGTTCAACTGCAATATTACTTCATATGTTGCATGTAAATTCAGCAACATTCTTAGCTGCTCAATAACATGCAACTGGTAAATTAAATTCATTCCAAATATTCACCTGCAGACATTTTCCTGGATTACAAACTTTTCTCTGAAGAGGTACAAAATACAAAGAAGCTTGGGGGATTAGCTGTCTTATGGTGTTCATGACAGGCATAAAACCACCCAATGAAAGCATGCTTTAGCCTTTTATTACAACAATGCTGTACATCTGGTCCCTGACTTGTGCTTTATCTTTTCTATTATGAATTATCTGTTGCTCTCAAAACCTCTAAGAGGTAAGATTTTACAATTAGGCTCATTAGTACCTACAATAAAATTTGGAACATTCTCAGTGTTATTCAGTAGCAATGCTGAGATGAGATTTTGAGGAAACCACTACTGTTTTTTGCAGTGAAGAGGATGCTTGTCCCTAATCTGGACCAGACTGAAAAACCCGATCTCCAAGCTGAAAACCTTGCCTTGAAGGAAAACTTTTCCTTTCCTCTCTTTCAATTGTCTTCTGAAAACAGGAAGTGTAACATGTATATCTATAAAACTAGCAATTGCTGGATACCCTATTTTCACACAGTGCTAGAGTTAGATGATGCATTATTTTCTATTGGTAATATAATTATTAAGGATTATTGACCATAACATGTATTCTGCCTATCTCCATATGGCCCTGGGGTTACTTGATATTAAAAACAATAGAAGGCAAGGGGTGCCTGGGTGGCTCAGTTGGTGAAGCATCCAATTCTTGGTTTCAGCTCAGGTCATGATCTCACAGTTTGTGAGTTCGAGCCCACTCACTTAGGATTCTCTCTCCCTTTCTCTCTACCCCTCCCCTGCACTCTCACTCTCTCTCTCTCTCTCTCCCTAAATAAATAAACTTAAAAAAAAATAATAGAAGGCAATAAGTTCTCTTACCGGTCTTGACTTACCACAGTCGAGCATTAAATTTAGCTCTGGGCTTCCCAGAGCCAAGGCAAGAATGACATACAATGAATAATACAGTTCTCATGGTCTGGTAAAAGAATCAGAGTTGTTCTTCAAGTTAGACAAACTTTTTCCTGGCATTAACTTCTAAGAGGAATTGAATCATGGGAATCCTTACATAAGAGCCACTGGGCAATCTAAACATCTGGGTGCAGCATCTTCACTGAGAGAAAGCAGTAGACTCGTGCCCTGCAGAGCAGAGAGGGTAAAAAGTTCACAAGAAATGACAGAACTGTCTAGACTGTGTTTCTGTCGTGGCTGAAACCGCATTATCTAAACTGAACTCTCTAGATCCTGAGACCCAAAGGATACTGTCCCTGCCCTCCATTAAAAATGATAATAATAATAATAATAATAATAATAATGAAAAAATGTAAAAGCTTTGTATTAAATGAATTATGCAAAAAAAATGCCATTACTTCACTGATTTCGCAAATCTTTCTCAGTTATAAACCTTCTATTATTTCACATAGAATGCATTTGACAGCTGTGACCTGTGTTCATTTCAGAACAACCTTGGGAAGGTTTTCAATGAAAAAAACAATTAAGGACAAGGCCAACCCACACAACTAAGACTCGTTCTAGTTTTTCTTCCAACTAAATGGCATTGTGCTATGCTAATTATACAAAATAATGTTCAATCATTTTGAGTCATATAAATGAAAGTAACATTAGCTGTGAAATTAAAGTGAGCCAATAAACTAGTTTTTATAGTTGAAAAATGATTTCTCTAAATATCTTGTGAAATGCTGCTTTTAGACAATGGTCTCAAAATAGTATATATATTAGTATAAGTATAGTATAAGTACCTCTTTAATTTTCTGGAGTGTCATGCGAAAAATGTTTGATATTAATGAATTCAAGTACCTCTACTGCCTTCAGATGCAGTTTGTGTTCACTAAGCATGCAGTAATAAAAGCTCCTTGTTATGAAAGATCATGGACTTTGGATTCCTAGGGACTGTGTATAAATACCACTTCCTTCTCCATTGGTTAAAAAAGGATCATAAGCAAGTTACTTTACTCTCACGAACTTTACTTTTCTTGCCTTTTAAATATTTAAAAAAACATTTTTTTGTTTGTTTTAAGTAGGTTCCACACCCAATATGGGGCTTGAACTCATGATCCTGAGATCAAGAGTCCCATGCTCCACCCACTGAGCCAGCAAAGCACCCCTATTTTTCTTGTTTTTAAGTGAGGATAATGCTACCTATTGCATGGAATTATTATGACTTTACATGATTGTTATTACAATGTGTGTGAAGGTTTCTACCAAAATGCCTAACATATAATAGGTGCCCAACAGATGTTTATTCCCTCCCCTTGACATCCATATTCCTGCAAAAAGAATGTTCTCCCAATTTAAAGAGGCTACTCTTCCAATTTCCCTATTACACAGTTTTCCTATACTGTTTTTTTTTTTTTTAATGACATGAGAATCAAATAATAGATGGCATAAAATGGAAAGTCCAGAATAAACCCACATTTATGGTCAACTGATTTTCAACAAGGGTGCCAAGACATTTCAGTGGGGAAAGAATAGTTTTTTCAACAAATGGTGCTGGGACAACTGGATACACACTTGCAAAAGAATTAATAGAACCCCTGTCTCACAACACAGAAAAAGGTTGCTCAAAGTAGATTAAGACCTAAATATAAGAGTTAAAACTATAAAACTCCTAGAACACAGAGAGTAAATCTTCATGACCTTGGGTAAGTCAGTAATTTCTTAGATATGATACTAAAATCATAATTAACAAAAGAAAAAATACATAAATTGTACTTTATAAAAACTAAAAACTTTTGTATGATAAGAGGACACCATCAAGAAAGTAGGAGAAAAACACAGAAGTGGTTAAAATATTTGCAAAACATGTATCTGATTAGGCACCTTATCCAGAATATATAAAGAACTCTTACCAGTCAGTAATAAAAAGACAATCCAATTAAAAAATGGACAAAGGATCTGAATAGATATTTTCCCAAAGAATATATACAAATGGTCAATTAGCACCTGAAAAGATGCTCATCATCATTAGTGATTAGGGAAATGCAAACCAGGAAATGCAAAACCATACTACACGCGCCAGTATGACTAAAATAAAGAAGCCAGGAGCAAAAGAGCACAAATTGTATGATTCCATATATAGGAAATGTCTAAAATATGCAAATCTGTAGGGAAACAAAATAGTTTAGTGTTGCCTAGGGCTGGGTTGGGGGTAGGAGGAAGTGAGCAGTGACTACTAATGGTTATGGATTTCTTTCGGGGGCCCCAAATATGTTCATAAAATTAGATTGTGGTGATGGTTACACAGCTCTGTGAATACACACTGAAAACTACTGAACTACACACTTGAGACGAGTGAATTTTATGGTATGTGAAGTATATCTCAATTTATAAAAAGAAATTAAGAAAAAGGTGATAGGAGAAATGATTGTACTGTCAACAACCAGGAATTATTTTGGCAAACATTTGCTTACTATGTGTAAGGAGGATACAAAGATGATGAAGCATGGGCTTTATACTCAAAGAGCTTAAAATCTAGTGAATGGATACAGTTCAATGAGGATCAATGCATATTTTTTTAAGTTTATTTATTGTGGGAGAGAGAGAGAGACAGAATGCACAGGGGAGGGACAGAGAGAAAGAGAGAGAGAGAGTCCCAAGCAGGCTCCAGGCTGTCAGCACAGAGCCTGAGGTGGGGCTCAAACTCATGAACCCCAAGATCATGACCTGAGCTGAAACCAAGGGTTGGACGGTTAGGGGCTCCTGGGTGACTCAGTCGGTTAAGCATCCAACATGATCTCGTATCTTGTGGGTTCAAGCCCTGTGTCAAGGTCTGTGCTGACAGCTCAGAGCCTGGAGCCTGCTTCCTAGTCTGTGTCTCCCTCTCTCCCTGCCTCTTTCCTGATCACACTCTGTCTTCTTCTCTCTCTCAAAAATAAAACAAAAAATATTAAAAAATTATTAAAAAAAAAAAAGAGTTGGACACTTAACCGATTGAGCCACACAGGCACCCCAAGATCAATGCATATTTTGATCACCAGTGGAACCACAATTAAATAAATAACTGGAATGCATAGTGTTCATCTAATACACACTGCTGAGCACCATGCTAAGCCTGGGGATATAAAGTTTGCATGTTCTAACCCTCTATAGGCACCCAGCCTTTTGGAGTGATAGAGAACCGTCTAGGTAAAAATGCCATGCTAAAGGTAAGAGCAGGTGCCAAAGAAGCTCATCAGTATTGAAAAACAGTTGGAGAAGAAGAGCATTACAGGAGGTCTTCCGGGGGTGATGACATTGTTTTCAGGAGGGAGCAGGAGTTCATAATGTGAAAAGTAGAAGGCAATCCACTCAGATAAAGGAGACTACATGCACAAAGGCCCTGAAGACCAGCAAGCACAAAGCTGAAGAACACACACAGAAGAAAAGCAAGAGATGAGAAGAAACTGACTGGGGAGTGGGAGTGGGGGACTCCTATGAGTCCCACTATGAAGTTTAACCCGAGGCCTCCAGGAAGCCGCTAAAAGTTTTCAATCCCAGGATGGTCCAGTCTTGTTGTAGGTTGCTCTGCCTGGAATGGAACTGGGTAAGAGGAGAGGGACTGGATGAGAACAAGACCAGAAGTGGAGAGACCACGCTTCCAGGAGAGTGGGGATGAGGACCTCTATCAGGGCTGATGGTGGGCTCACAGCACCAGCTGGGTGGTCAGTGAAGGAAAACAAGTCAAGGATGGCCTCCAGGTTTCCAGGCCGGGTGATACATGGCGGGCTGTGTCATCCACAGAGGCAATAAACATGGCACAAGAGACAGATTCCAGTGGAGGTGTGGTAAATGTGAGGTGCCCCTCATATGAGTATGTTAGAAGGTGGGGGAGGAACAGTAAAGCATCCCCCAAACTGAGAAGGCACTCTGAGGCCAGAAAACAAATCAGGTGACTCTGTCCAGTTTACACAGAGTTTTAATCAGGGTAACTTACTTGGGGCGGAGGGTAGGCAGACTGGGCAGAGGACAATCGACGGGAGCTGCATAGTTATTCTCTAAAAAGTCTGGACCTTAGTCTAGATTTTACAAAGCGAGGGGACACACATAAGGGCATTGTCGTGAGATCAGAGGGTTTGCATGTACCTAACTGACAGCTAACCTTTAATCAGATTTCGTGGCACTACCTGTGTGTCAGGAAGGGGAAAACCATCCTATCTCTAACAGATTCCCAGAAGGCCAAAATAAGCCTCCCCCCATTCCTGGCCTTAATGGGTATTTGTAAGGTATGCATGTATATTAATCTTCAGAACACGCAGCTGCAAGAGAGGTCATCAAGTAAACACAAACAAGATGGAGGGCCACAGATGGAATCAGGACTCCTACAGAGTGCAAAGTTGTCGTAGGCCACGGATAGGCAAAACTGGAGCTTCCCTCCTGGAAACATTAAAGACCAGGGTCAAATCCTTCCCTTCGCCACCAGATTGTGGAGTCAGGTCCAGTTATACCTTCCTCAGTACCCGAGTCAAGGGCAAGCCTTCAGGCACTAGAAGACACCAATTTCTCTCTCAATCACTCAGACCATACCAACAATTAGGCCTGATAAATCTCAGCATACTAAATGCATTCTAACCAAACGAAATATTGTTAACAGGCTGTGGGAAACATTCCCTCAAGAGACTTCACCATCCAGGTTCTGATGGAGGCTGGGAGACTCTCTAGACATTTATCCAAGTTGGGTTGAATCAAATATCATTGTCATTTATTTTGGGGACATGTGAAATGCACCAGTTGTCTAAACTAGCTTTCCTGATAGGCATCATCTTACTAATTAGTTCCACAACTTAATAACAAAAAGAAATTTCCCCTCGTTTCGAGTTGTTCTTTTGCACTTCTGCATACGACTACTTCAGGAGCCTCCATGACTTTATAAACCAGGTAAGGCCCTCACATCCAAATGGAAGTATTGATTCTCAAGTCAAAATAAAGTTTCAGTGCAACTCATAATGCATTTATTGATTGCTGATGGGATCGAAATTAACATGAAAAAATAATCAGTAAAACCATCCTAAAAATAAAGCCGCATCAGAAACAATCTCTGTGTCTTGTAATGTGGGACTCTGTCAGTGCATAGTTCCCTTAGAAACCTGAACTTTCTTTGACCTGGCAACAAGTAGCCATTTCAGCATAGGATGAAAGACAATATGATATGCCTGTTGAAAAGTAAACAATCGTTCAAAGTGCATTTTAACCTCAGAGCCCTCAAAAGAAAAAGCAACTACCATGTTTACTGATAACACAAAAGGAATTCAGGAGAAACATTTCAAACTTAGAAAACAAATTGTTAAATCTCTTTTACCCTTTGTCTGAAACTGGCTGTGGTCCAGAAGCATAGATTCTTTCTCTCAGCCCAGCACACTTCCCAAAGCTTCTACGTTCATGACATAGTAAGTGAAGGAAATCTGCCAAAGCCTGAACGTAACAGTGCCAACAACCTGCTAACATTTAAAAAATTTTTTTAAACATTTATTTATTTTTGAGAGACAGAACATGAGTGGGGGAGGGGCAGAGAGAGAGAGAGAGAGAGAGAGACAGACAGACAGACAGACAGAATCCAAAGCAGGCTCCAGGCTCTGAGCTGTCAGTATAGAGCCTGATGTGGGACTCTGAACCCAAGAACTAGGAGATCATGACCTGAGCCGAAGTCAGACGCTCAGAAGACTGACCCACCCAGGCGCCCCACCTGCTAATATTTTAATGTAAGAGACTGTGCATTTATTGTGTCCTTCAAGGAACTACCTTGAGAAAATCTCTCATTTTTCAACATTGTGAAATCAAGCCATTTAATAATGTTTGTTTATATGCATAAGTTGAATTTTAATAAATTTATAGTCTTATTATACTTTTTATAACCCAAGTCTCTCAAATCTTCATGGAAATTATTAGCAATAGTATATGGCATCTTACAAAGTATAAATGGCAGCTATGGTGATTCAATTATTATCTCAGACCATTCTAGGTAGTGGTGAATGAGAGAATTAAATGTTGGTTTCTATTTTTGTGTTTACTGTCCAAGTCCTAAGCAAGCCGAGGATTTAATTGTAGGCCATTTTTCTAATAAAGAACCTAACCAAACATTCTATGTGGCAGTTGGATGGTATGAAAATGCTTTTAGAAGATTCATTTCTAGGTTTTATTTTATTTGTATCTTGAGAGAACTTATGTTAGACTATATCTCCCATTAAGACAAACTCATGATGGAATCATTTGCTGAGTGGGGAGTTCCAGCACAAACCAAGTGTCTAATGACCCAAGTCTTACTCTTTAGTTAATATCTCGTGACCAATTTATAGGAACCTCTCAAACAGAAGGGTAAGTTGAACCCTTAACTCACACCATATAAAACAACTCAGAATGGATACAAGACCTAATGTAAGAGCTGAAACTATAAGACTCTTAGAAGAAAACTTGGGAGCAGATCTTCATGAACTTAGATTTGGCGATGGATTATTAACTACGGCACCCACAAGAAACAAACAAAAGATAAATCACACTTTATCAAAATTTAAAACATTTGTGCATCAGAGTACACTATGAAGAAAGTAAAAAGACAACTCACAGAAGGGGAGGAAATATTTGCAAATCATGTATCTGATAAGGCTTTAGTATCCAAGACATAAAAATAATTCTTTTAACTCAGTAACAAAAAGACAACCCAAATCAAAATGGGCAAAGGATCTGAATAAACATTTCTCCAAAGAAGACATACAAATGGCCAATAAGCACATAAAAAGATATTCAACATCATTAGTCATTAGGAAAAGGCAAATCAAAACCATAAAGAGATACCACTTTACACCCACTAGGACGGTTATAATTTAAAAAAAAAAAAAAAAAAGAAGGAAAACAACAAGTGCTGCCAAGGATACAGAGAAATTGGAATCCTCCTACACTGCTGGCAGGAATGTAAAATGAGGCAGTTGCTTGAGAAAACAGTTTGGCAGTTTCTCAAAAAGTTAAACGTAGGGTTAAACATGACCCAACAATTCCACTCCTATGTATCTACCTGAGAGAACTGCAAACAGGTGTCCAAACAAAAACTTGTTCAGGAATGTTTATAGCAGTTTTGTTAGTCAAAAAGTAAAATATAAACCAAATGTCCAAGCTAAACGTGTATATTCATATAGCGTGATATTAAGCCATAAAAAGGAATGAACTACTGATACATGCTACAGTATAGATACACGTCAAAACCATTAGGCTAAATGAAAGAAGCCAGACACAAAAGGTCACGGAGGAGTCCAGTTATGTGAGATGCCCAGAATAGGCAAATCTATAGAGACAGAAAGCAGATTAGTGGTCACTAGGGGCTTGGGGAGGGGGAAATGGTGAATGATTGCCGATGGGTATGGGATTTCTTTTTGGAGGTGATGAAAATGTCCTGAAATCAGTGGTGGTGGTGGTTGCACAACCTTGTGAATGTACTACACAAGCCACGGGACAGTAAACTTTAAAACAGTTAAAATGCTGAGTTTTATGTTTTGTGAATTTTATCTCAAATAAAAAAGCATATTTTCTGAAACCAAAATGTACTGAGTGGGAAGAGTAACATTGTTTTATAATTTTGCAAATGTTTTTTTTTTTTTTTTTACTTATGACCTAGTAGAAAAGAGTTGGGTGCTCATACTTGCTTCTGCATTCGAACTGTTACAATGTTGTTTTGTTGAAGTAAAGGAAGAAAAGCCAGCCTCACATAGACATACAGCTGGAAGAGGAGACTTTAATAGCTTTCTAGATAATAGTGGCTATTGATTCTTCTCTGATATGATGCCAAAATTCAACAAACAGATTTTTAGAGGTTAATTGTGATGTGGAATCTGAAAATAAATCTATCAGCTTTTCATGTTCTATTATATTAAAACCCATTGGTTTATCTTGCAAAGTAAAAAAGTAGAAGGGTAAGACGAAAGGATGGTAAGGTTTCTTTCTTTGTGTGTATATAACCCCGATTTAATTTCGATAAAGACAATGCGGAAAAGGATAAAGATAACATTCAAAGTTATTAGCGAATGATTAGCAATGGAGTTGTTCAACTTTAAGGAACATTTTACACTGAGTGAAAGGGAGAGATGTACTTTTAGTCCACACATGGTAAGCGCCTTTGTATATGCCAGGATTTTGGCTGGGTGGTAGGAGCAGGACTCAGGAAGGAATTGGTAGGAAATGTACAGCATACCTCCATTTACTTCGAAAGTCTTCCCAGCCAGGCTGAGTTCAGGCTGCTTTGCCTGGCCAGGGTGATGATGGAGAGCAGACCTCACAGCCCAGCCACCAGCACCAGAATGCAGACTTCTCTGGGCAAGGCAGAGGTGCCCATGTCACTGAGCCAGCAACACAGTAGATGCTCAAAACTCCCTGTGGGGGTTGCCTGGGTGGTGGCTCAGTCGGTTAAGTGACCGACTTTGGCTCAGGTCATGTTCTCACAGTGAGGTTTGTGAGTTTGAGCCCCGTGTCGGGCTCTCGGCTGTCAGCATGGAGCCTGCTGGGATCCTCTGTCCTCTCTCTGCCCCTCCCCCACTCATTCTCGCTTTTTCCCTCTCTCTCAAAAATAAACATTAAAAAAAAGAAGAAGAAAGAAAGAAAGAAGAAATGTACACCAGTAGAAAGATTTTTCTTTATTGTTGCTTGGCAAACATTTTTTAACATCTTTTTTGAAAAACTGTAAGCTCATTGATTTCATCATTTTTAAATGTTTATTTATTTAATTTGAGAGAGAGAGAGCTGGACGGGCAGAGAGAGGGAGAGAGAGAATCTCAAGCAGGCTCCACGCTGTCCGCACAGAACCCCGTGAAGGGCTCAATGCCAAGAATGGTGAGATCATGACCTGAGCCGAAATCAAGAGTCAGATGCTTAACCCACTGAGCCACCCAGGCACCCCTGGTTTCATCATGTTTGTGCATCTTTTACATCACTGAGATCATACTGTAGATAGCCCTGTAGCTTTTTTTTCCCCACTTAACACCACGACCTAAGCATTTCCTCATGTTAGTAAAAATTCTGTCTGTTCCAATTTTAATCCTGTTTAAGCAAGGCCTATTTCTGTGCTTGCTAGTGACCATCCCAGAGTGCACATCCCATTAGAGAATCCCCAGTGGTTTCCATACAGCTCTGTTAAGAACCCCAAATATTTCAATAATCATTTTTTTAAAAACTTTTCTTTTTTTTTTAATTTTTGAATTTTACTTAAATCCAAGTTAGTTAGCATATAGTGGAATACTGAGTTCAGGAGTAGAATTTAGTGATTCATCACTTATGTAGAACACAGAGTGCTCATCCCAACAAGTGTCCTCCTTAATGCCCATCACCCATTTAGCCCATCCCCCCACCCACCTCCCGAAGAGCAACCCTCAGTTTGTTCTCTGTATTTGAGTCTCTTATTGTTTGCCTCTCTCTGTTTTTATCTTCTTTTTCCTTCTCTTCCCCTGTGTTCATCTGTTTAAAAACCCTAATTTTCTATCATACCAATTGCCCTACATTGCTGTTTAATGATACCTTCTGCCACCAGCCTGAGAAGACCTAGGCAGGCCAAGTAAAGGGGACCCTAGGACTCTCAGGGAAAGCAGCTAGACCACTTTTCTAGGTTCAGACCCAGCCATGGCCACATAATACTGTGATCTCAGACAAATTATTTAATCTTTTTGTACTTCAGTTTTCTCATAAGTAAAAGGAGGAAAATGATAATAATAGCTCCTGCCTCATAGGATTATTGTCAGTGGGTACATGCAGGGGCTTATAACAATGTTTGGTGGGTGGGGGTGTGGGGGAGATGGTGTTTAAAGAGACAAACCCACAGCCAGTAAATAAATAAGTCCTGGAGATCTAATGCACAGCATAGTGATTATGGAGAACAATATAATATTATAAATTTCAGTATTGCTAAAAGACTAAATCTTAATGGTTCCCAACACACACGCGCACACAGAGGAGATAATTACGCGACATTGATAGAAGTGTTAGCTAAGCTAACTTACACAATGTTATATGTCAATTTTATCTCAGTAAAATAAAAGAAACAATGCTTGACAGGCAATACATGTTAAGCGTTCCCATTATTATTAACTAGACTCAGACAGCCCTGGGTTGAAAGCCCTTATTTTCCACTTGCCCCCAAGTCTCAGTGTTCAACTTCTCTCTCTGCTTTGTTTTCCTGCCCTCTAAATCTGTATTCTAATACCTATATCACAGAGTTGACATTTAAATGAGCTCAGTGCAGAGCAGCTAGAGAGCTTGCTCACGGTGGGGACACAGGAAACAGGTATTATGTCTCAGGCCTCTGTTACAAGTCCCCACCCCCAACACCATAGAGCAGGTGTTTAGCTGAGGAGAGAGATTTGGGGACAGTTTTCAGGGGAAGAAGAAGGCGCAAGGCTGGCATTCGGTAATTTCCTTCTTACCACCCCCAGATCACTGACTGGTGAGGCCTCAGGAGTCTCCACTACCCAGAGACCCACCCATCAAGGGAGAGGGATGCCCCTGGGTCAACAGACTGTTTTCTTAATTTGTTTCTAATCAAGTGTTCTGTTGGAGGACTTTTCCAGCTGTGGTAGGGTGGGAATGTTTCAATAAATGTGTTATCAGAAAGATCTAGTTCCTCTGTTTAAAAAATATCTATCACTTGTGGGATCACAGAAATGGAAGGCTTTGTGATGAAACAGGCACCCCGGCAAGTTCCCAAACAGAAGGCTCCTTTGCAGGGTTTTCTTTGGGTGACTTTTCAAAGGCTCCTGCCTGGCTGGCCGCCCCAGGCTAGTCCTCAGAATGCAGGACTCCAGCAGGAAAACACCCGGTTCTCAGCAGACACGGCCCCTGACAGTCTATCCCTCCCTTAGGCCCCCTTTACTGCAGCCTAGCACATGTGAAAGTGCCCAACTACTTAGGCGGTTAGGTAAGAGAATAAAGGAATCAATTAATATGTAAGTCTGCCACTCACCTAATTCATAAGTGATGAAAACATGGCTCAAGAAGTTGATCTGTCTCTCTCTAAGCAGGCCTCCTTCCTCTGCCTCCAATCTCTCACTTCCTCTTCCAACACCACCTTGGGAGAGTTCCTTTTCTGCATTTCACTGACTTCCAGTCCCTTAGCCACATCTGCTATCTCTCCTCTAATACCCTCAGACCCTGGAGATTCCATCTATCTGCCTGGGCCAGAGGGTACCCTCTCTCCAGTTGAAAGCTGTCTCCTCAAGCCCTTGAGATGCAGCTTGTATGCAGTTCCTCTCCATCATCATGGACTTTCACTCTCAGAACGCTGCTCCTGGCTCACCTGGACTGAAATGAGTTCCTGTGGTCACACAGCTTATCTTTGTTTGTGGATATAAGGGGTTAGAAGACTCACTGTTGTCCCCACATCCTGCCTTGGATCCCCAGCATTGGTTTTCTTCTATCACATGCTCCCTATCTAGTTTTGGTCATACTTGCCAAGGCAAAGGACTATGCTGGTGGCCAGAGAATAGTAGGTTGTAAGCCTTGGCTTCACTCCCAAAGAGCTTCTGATCTAACTTAGGGCCAAATAAGACTACAAGCCTCAGGTGCCAGTGAGTGTACTCATAATCGCAAGCAGGAAGGACTTTCTTCCCTGGCAAGGGTCAGGGAAGGCTTCCCAGGAGAGGTGAGATTTGAATTGAACACTAATAGATTAGGCAGGCCAGTGGTTCTCAATGCAAAGAAATATATGCTCTCTGGGCTGTAGCCCCAGAGTTGTGACACACAGGTCTGGGGTAGGGTATTGTTGCTGAATAATTCTTTCTCTTCCTCCTCCTCCTCCTCTTCCTCCTCCTCCTCCTCCTCCTCCTCCTCCTCCTCCTTCTTCTTCTTCTTCTTCTTCTTCTTCTTCTTCTTCTTCTTCTTCTTCTTTCTTCCTCTTCTTCTCCTTCTCCTCCTCTTCCTCCTCTTCCTCCTCCTCCTCCTCCTTCTTATTCTTTTTTACATTTCATGGGTGACTGACTTAGGTGATCAGTGTTGAAAATTGTCGGTTTTGGTGAGGCTGAGAGAAGTAAGGCATATCAGATAGAAGAAACAGCTAAAGAGGAAAGAGACCAAAGAGGAAAGGCAGGAAAGCACAGAGCTTTTATTCAGGGCAGGACAGGCAAGAAATAGATTCATTTAGCAGGTAGGTATTAGTGCTTGAAAGGCAGCTCAGAAGTTTAGATTCTATACTTGAAACAAGGGGGAACCACTGACAGTTTTTGAGGGAGGGGTGTCTTAGGAGATACGAAAATGTTTCTACAGCAAGCAGTTGCTCTGCCTAGAATTCTCTCTCTTCTCAGACTTGAAAGAGGCACACTACTTTCCTGTGTCCCGGTCTTTTTTGCAACTGCAGGTCAAGCTAAACCTCGATGTCATGTTGAATCCTGTCCCAGGATGATTGGCAGTGATTATATGCATTGCTTTATTCCCATGCCTTCCAACAGACAATCATAAAAATGAGTCTGATGTTGCATTTCCCAAAATTTCAGCCAGGTGATCATGTCTATGGAGAGGTAGTTTTCACAGACGTGCAGGTAAAGGTGATAGAAAATAAAGAAAGGACAATTTAAGAGATGGAGCAAAGGAAGAAATGTAGGACTTGGAATCCAGAACAGGCAATCAGGATGGCAAATAAGAATTTCTTAAGGAAAATAAGGCTATGTGATTTACAGAGTAGCTGCCTTCAAAGACCCGAAGGCTATCACATGACAGGAGCACTAGGCTTGTTGTGTATATTGCTAAGTTCCCTAAGAAGTCAACGATTGGGAATGTTCAAACAGGTCATGGAGGCTAAGTTATAACATCATGGTGTTCCAGGTTCTATGAAGCGCTTAAATGTATAGAGTCAGCCATTACTCTCAGTAAACCAAGACTGTAACAACAGCACTGCTTATAATAATAACATCTTTCATTTGTATAATGCCAGCCATTAAATTTCTTTCGAATGCTGCACAAAACCTCGCATGATTTTGGGCTGTATGAAAAAAACTGCTGATGAAAAATATATTACTTAGGGCTTCTGCCCTTCTTTAGCCTGGTGGCCTGAATGAACAAATACATTATCCAAAAGAAAATACATGTTATACTTACAGAACATAGTCCTTTTCCCTCTAAAAATTACAAATGTCTTTTTCAAGTCCTGCCCACTATTACTGAGGATGTATGCTAGTGCTCTATTCCCTCTGGGGTAAAAAGCACCCCCTAGGGACAAGTTAGATGCTCGACTATATCCATGAGCTCTGCAAGAAATCCTGATAAATAAGACCTTTAGCAGTAAATGATATAACACAAAAATAGGAAAAAGGCAGCTTGATAGCCAGGCTACCGAAATAAATGTAGAATTCTCATTAGGAGAATGCTGGGGAAAAGGTATTCACTGTACTAAGAATAAGAAAACATAGTCTTGGAGCACTTGGGTGGCTTAGTCGGTGAAGTATCCGGCTTGATTTTGGCTCAGGTCATGATCTCATGGTTCGTGGGATCGACTCATGGTTTCTAGATTCCAGCCCCACATCCAGCTCCACACTAACAGCATCGAGCCTGCTTGGGATTCTCTCTCTCCCTCTCTCTGCCCCTTCCCTGCTCATGTGTGCTCGCTCACTCACTCTCTCTCTCTCTCTCAAAATAAATAAATAAACTTTAGGGGGAAAAAAGAAAAAAATAGTCTTAACTTTAATAATGATGTCAAGAATGACCCTCAGGAGGATGTAATAAAATATTTTCTCTGAACAATACAGTTCTTTTCTTGAGATGAGTGTTAAACTGGGCCCCTATGAGCACCATGAGGGCAGGTGCGTCGTTGTTATTGTTTCTACAATTGTCATCACTGCACCCCGGGATCAAGCACGGTGCCTGGCTCATGATAGGCACTCACTGAGCTTTTGATTAAAGAAAGGATGGATAGATTTGATTACCTACTGCCTAAAAGTATTGCATAGCTTATTTTTTATTTATGAAAGTAAAGGAGTAGCCAAAAAGAAAACCACCAATCCCCCCACATAATACGCAGTTTGGCAAATAAAGAACCTTGGATCACAGAGAAGCGCTGTGAGGAAGCAATCACTGGAAATTGTGTAGACTTGGAAAAGGACCAGAAATGTTCAGGCAGATCCTAAGTTCAGCCTGTACAAGATTAGAGCAATAAATTGAGTGTATTTATCATTTAAATGAACAACAAATGGGAATGTGAGATAAGCTGACATTCAAACTCACTAAACTTTGTATTTACAGAACAAACACTTCGCAAATGGCCCCAAGGTTACAGTTCTTTTAAATTTTTCACATTATTGCTCTAAGATGTGGTGGGCCTGAAAGACCACAATGGTGTGACAATTGTGCCAAAAAGCAAGCAACGTAAATATCCAGGAAAGGAGAACATTACCTTTTTCTCTCCCTGGTTGGAGGTTTGAGAGAACCAGTATTTTTAAAAAGATAAAAAATTGGAAAGGAAACTTTCTAAAAAGAAGGAAGGAAATTGGTAGAAAGAAAAGCATAAGTGAAAAACAGTGTAATACTTGGGAAAAGAAGAAAAAGGGTTGAGGACAAGCAAAGGAAAAGAAAACATGAGTACAAGTCAGGATTCTAGGACCTTGTGAGTATAAGAAGAGGGCCTCTGAAGCTCTATTTGCAAGGATAGTAAACACATAGCCACACAGCAGAGGTCTCTGAGAAGCCTTGAAATTTGAAGATACATAATCTCTAAGTCTGTGAAGACAACATGGGGTTTTATGTTGACATTGTGACAACAAGCCAGACTTCCTATGAATCCCTTCTTCTCTCAAGGAGAACTGTTTCCAAACAGACACAACCCAGTTATGAGTACACCTTAGAAAGCTGTGTATGGAGGGGGGTGGGGCGTGGGGGACGGTCCCTGGGTGGCTCAGTCAGTTGGGCGATCTTGCAGTAAGTGAGTTCGAGCCCCACGTCAGGCTCTGTGCTAACAGCTCAGAGCCTGGAGCCTGTTTCAGTTTCTGTGTGTCTCTCTCTCTGCTCCTCTCCTGCTTGCACTCTGTCTCTCTCTGTCAAAGATAAACATTAAAAAATTTAAAAAAAAAAAAAAGAAAGCTGTGCATGGGTTACATGGTCATAGCCAACCTTGTCACCTCCACCAAAATCTTTCTTCCCATCAACTCCAGATAGCAGCCAAACTAAATGGCAGAGATGACGAGCGTGGATAATAGCTTTTCCTCTGTTCCTTCCCCACCACTTACTTTATCTCCTCAATTTTAATCTTGCCCATGAGTCCTTTTTCACCTCCATTTCCACCATTCACAGAACATTGACTTTCACCTCAGGCAACTTATATTCCATACAGACTTACCAAACATAAGACACCAGCATCATCAGTCTCTAAAGAACCTGAAGCAGCCCAGAAAGTCCCTCCGGAAGCTCCACAAAAATCTCCGTTGGTTCCTTGCTGCATACTCCAATGTTTATCATAAATGAACACCATTACTTTTTCTGTTATTATTTTTCTGTCTTGTTTAAATACAGGCATGTTACTTGCTAATGCTCTTCATTCCAATTACATCTTAGCTATCTTTTAAGTGAAATACCCTTTCTGAAAGTTGACCACGGCGCAGAGATAGGGCCTGGTGAAATGGCGCGTTGGGTCTCATCTGGCTCTTTTGCTTCAATGGGCACCGGGAGTGTCAAGCCTGGCCCAAGATTGCCTCCCTGATCATGTGTCCAAAATACACTCCTAGCCAGAGTCTCTGTTCAAACTCTTGACGATCCAAACAGTAGAGCCCTGTTGTGGCTTTACTTCTTTCAAATGTGAAGGCTTGAACTATAGGCTCTCCATCCCTGGTGGACAGACAGGGCCAGGAGGGGAGGCAAGTTCTATAAGGAGGGGATATGAGGGGGATAAAGAGTGGCATCTTTTCTACAATTCCCTACAGTGTCCCACTCTATCATGGTCCACCTGAGTAATGAGTAAATTCTTACTTCTCTCAACCTCAGGCTCTTAACTTTAATAATTAATGCAAGTATCCATCAAACTAGTTATGAAACAGATTCTGTGAGAATTAGCATCTCATTTTCCAGCCTCTGGTATTCTATAAAAAGACGAATTCTGGGAACACCTTTGGGATTAAGTCCTTTCAGGTTTACACAGGGCAAAGGAGCTTGATATAAGGGCAGAGCAAAGTCCTGTGCATACTGTCTTCTAGGTGTAATCACTCAGAACAGGCCTCAGGAAAACATTCAGAGTGGTGAGGTTTCTATGCCCCTCTTTGAGACTTCTCTCCCACCTCCTAGCAAGTTATTATAATGACTTTAGTTTGCATAGCACTTTACAGTTTAGCAACATTTTGATATAAATTATCTCATGGACACACCAAGACAGGCAAAGATACTGGGGATGATTCAGCTGCTATTTATACAGTAATGACTGTGTGTCAGGCCCAGTGGAGACAAGATGATCAATAATGCAGTTCCTACCTTCAAGGAGGCCAGTAGAGAACACTCACCACCAGCAAGAATTGACGACACAGCCCTGGACTATCAGGGCCCATAGAAGAGCCAATGATCCAAGAATAGAAAAGCTTTCTGCAAGAGCTGTTACCTGATCTTTAGAGAACTGGGTTAATAAAGCAACAAGAGACACAGGAAGAGTGTTCTAGATGCCCCAACCTATTCATATTTGACCACTTTAAGAGGAAATCTATGAACTCGAATAAACATCTAATGGTGGGGTTTCAGACCTTATAAGAAAGCCCAAGGAGGTACGTGGAACAGGTAATGTGTGGGGAAGTTTGGGCTCAGCTATATCATCCCCTAGTCCCTAGACTGAATGTGCCTCTTCGAGGAAGCCATACCAGCATCTAGGATGTTCCTGTAAAGTAGGCCTGTCTACAAACTATAGCCTCTTCCCCAAAGACAGACACAGAGTAACTCTCCCTAACTCTTCTCCTTAATACAAAGATACCCGTATAGATAGGTCACATACACCACGTGGAGAGTGGCCCTTCTGGAAGCGACAACCAGGAAAACGATGTCAGAGCTTTTCAACCACAAAATGTAGTCTAACACATTCAAGCACCAAAAAGTGTTACCATTTATTGTTTGTGGTTAGAGGTTGAGTCCAGGACAACTTTTCCTGCGCCTTCACATCTCCCTGGAAAGGAAGAGATACTCTTGAGTCCCCCATACGTCCCCTCAAACAGTGGCCCAAAGGTAGCTAATACCTGAAGGCAGCAAACAAATCTCCAGAATTTTGTCCCAAGAGACCAGTCCAGCATCTCCAGGGGTTGTTGGGCATTACCACCACAGTGTACCTTCGATTTTTCTCACGGTTGGACACAATAACATCATGTAAATTGTTTTGAAGAAGGATTAAACATCACTTCTGGTCATGCTGACCCTCCTTTTTAAAAATGTCTGGGATAGCAAAATGGGTGAGATAAGTGTAAAATAATTTTAAAAGATGCCATTTCTGGGGCGCCTGGGTGGCGCAGTCGGTTAAGCGTCCGACTTCAGCCAGGTCACGATCTCGCGGTCCGGGAGTTCGAGCCCCGCGTTGGGCTGTGGGCTGATGGCTCAGAGCCTGGAGCCTGTCTTCGATTCTGTGTCTCCCTCTCTCTCTGCCCCTCCCCCGTTCATGCTCTGTCTCTCTCTGTCCCAAAAATAAATAAATGTTGAAAAAAAAAATTATAAAAAAAAAAAAAAAGATGCAATTTCTAGAAACGGCACGGAACTGCTTCCTTGTGTGGCCTGTGAGGTGGCCAGGGGTCTGCAGGCTGTCCTGGATCCAGGCCTAGGAAGTGACTCAGACATGGCAAAGCAGCGATGTTGTTGGAGAAATCCTGGGGCTGGATTTGGGAATGGCACCTACTTGATGATGATATAAATTCTGGTCTTGTGCACATATTGTTTTGCAAAATCCAGGCATGAGATCATTTGGCCTGAATGTTTGCTCTGAGGGTTTCTCACAGACAAACACAGTTATCTGAATTGAGTTAGGCCAGGGGAAAGGCATTTGGGGGATTATCTGATTGTGCATGTGGACCTTTAAACATTTCTCATTTGGGCTTAAGACCAAAGATTTTTTTTTTTTTTTAATTTTTTTTTTTCAACGTTTATTTATTTTTGGGACAGAGAGAGACAGAGCATGAACGGGGGAGGGGCAGAGAGAGAGGGAGACACAGAATCGGAAACAGGCTCCAGGCTCTGAGCCATCAGCCCAGAGCCTGACGCGGGGCTCGAACTCACGGACCGCGAGATCGTGACCTGGCTGAAGTCGGACGCTTAACCGACTGCGCCACCCAGGCGCCCCAAGACCAAAGATTTTATATTTGTTTTCTAGAAGGCCCACAGAGGAGGAGCCCACAGATTTCTAATCATGTAATATTTTCCTACTACTTTATGGAGAAGAACTGAAACACTCTCTCCAATCACGGACAAGGAGACAGAACAGCCGCCACTATTCTTTTGGGCAGCATTTATTTGATTAGATGGGTGAGCATTTCTGTTTGTTTTTTGTTTTAGACTTTTCAGAAGAAGAGCCTCTGAGATCGCCCATCATTTTACGTAGGATTTTCTATCTCAAGTCAGAGGTCGTGAATAACTGCAGTTTTAGATCAGCGACACTGCATCTTTCCAGGAGAAAACACATCACTGCACTGTTTCTGACCACTGGCGTCAGAATCGTTCCCCAGGGAAACCAGTTAAAGAGAAGATTCCTGGACTCCTCTCCAGAGATCCCTACTCACCAGGTCTGGGTCGGGCCTTGGAATCTGCAGGTAGACTTGTGATCCACTGAACTTGCGAGTGCTAGATAAAGTGGTCATTTTCTCTCTCTCCCACATCCTTTGCTTGATTTTGCTCAAAGGAATGTGTGATGTAATATACAAATTATATGCGTAAATACAAAATGCAAAAATATAAATATAATCTTAAAACTATTTAAAAATTTAATGTAGCTAAGACTAAAATGTTAGCACTCATCAGAAAGGTAGGGGATATTTGGCCTTTCAACGGTGTGGAATACCAAAAGGCAACAAAAAACCTGAGGTCTAATTGGTTATCACTTCTTGAGCAGAGAGAGAGGAACAGGTGTCCTAAAGGCAGACCTGCAGGGCAGGGGGAAAGGAGATGATGTCCAACAAAGGGAGGCTTGTGAAGGCAGCCAGATAGGATAGGTTTTACCTGTTCTTTCATCTGCAAAATGTTCAGAATCAACTTCTGTAATGAAGAGGCTTGCTTACGAAGGAGGAGAGACTCAGACTCAGAAAAAGAATATTCTTTATTTTTGAGAGAGAGCAAATGGGGAGGGACAGAGAGGGGGGACAGAGGATCTGAAGCAGGCTCTGCACTGACAGCAGAGAGCCTGATGTGGGGCTCAAACCCACGAACCATGAGATCATGACACTTAACTGATGAGTCACTCAGGCACCCCAGAAGCTGAATATTTTTTGTAATTTTTAAAATTTATTTTAATTTTGAGGCAGAGAGAAAGAGAGAGAGAGAGTGAGCGCATGAGCGGGGATGGGGCAGAGAGAGAGGGAGACACAGGATGGGAAGCAGGCTCCAGGCTCTGAGCTGCCAGCCCAGAGCCCCATGCGGGGCTCGAACTCACCAACAGAGAGATCATGACCTGAGCCCAAGTCAGCAGTTAACCGACTGAGCCACTCAGGCGCCCCTGTATATTCTTAATTAAGGAGGAAGATATGAGCAAATTTTATGAAACTCTGCAAGCATAGCTAGAGCAAGAATGTGCACCCCAAAACTCAGAACACCAGAGATGGGGAATACCCACTGAAGATTGAAAAATGTTTTAGGTGTATATAAAAGCAATAATGAATAACACAATTGGCCGTAAATGTAAGGCATATTATCGCAAGAGCTAGTCTGGGTTAGAACTATCAACAAATTTAAGAAATATTAGGAAATTTAGGGATTAAAGACTTTCATCAGATTATAAAGAAAAGCAGTGTTATTTCAGATGCATGCCCTAAATTTTGAGGTCGATTTCCTTGGAAGGGAATTGAGGTATTTCAGCCATTTTCCTTGGCATCATAGATCAAAATATAATGTTATTAGAGTTTCCGTGTCCTTAGTTCTTTGGGGGTTTGTAGCTGTTACTTGCCAGTAGCCATATACCAGGATTTCACCTTCAGTTCTCTTTCTCCTGCTTACTAGCTCTGACATTTTGGGCAAGTTATTTTACCTTTCTGGTCTTTGGTCTTCTCATCTTTAAAATTAAATATAAATAAATGTAATACCTAGCTTGGAATTATCATGAGAATGAACTGTGATCCTGTATGAATGTAACTGCCCGGAGGTGGACAAGTGCTTAGTGAATGCTTTGGACTCATGGCATTTCAGACTGGGTTCTGAGTAAACAGTATGTTCTACGTGTCTGCCCACACAAATAATTTCAGTTTATGCTGTACGTATCAGCATGCCCACACTAAAAACGTATGGACAGGGCACCTGGGTGCCTCAGTCGGTTGAGCATCTGACTTTAGTTCAGGTCATGATCTCACAGTCAGTGAGTTGAGCCCCGCGTAAGGCTCTGTGCTGACAGCTCAGAGCCTGGAGCCTGCTTTCGATTCTGTCTCTCTCTCTCTCTGTCTCTAACCCTCCCCTGCTCATGTGCGCTCTCTCTCTCTCTCTCTCTCAGAAATAAATAATAAACATTAAAAAAATTAAAAAAATATACATGGAAAAGATAATGTATGAACACATTCATCCATTAGGAAATTCAAAACACAACTCATTTAGGGGCGCCTGGGTGGCGCAGTCGGTTAAGCGTCCGACTTCAGCCAGGTCACGATCTCGCGGTCCGTGAGGTCGAGCCCCGTGTCGGGCTCTGGGCTGATGGCTCAGAGCCTGGAGCCTGTTTCCGATTCTGTGTCTCCCTCTCTCTCTGCCCCTCCCCCGTTCATGCTCTGTCTCTCTCTGTCCCAAAAATAAATAAACGTTGAAAAAAAAAAAAAAACACAACTCATTTATTCCTGAGTTTTAAAAACTCAGGTTCATGATAAATGTTCTTTAGCAGAAAAGTGACTTATTAAATGAGAAATGCTAAATGCCTACGTTTGAGAATCCACCTCAACTAGATAAGGCTGAGGGTCAGCTGTATCAATGCTGTGTCAAACGCCGCCTTCTCTAACTCTTCTTTGGAAGCAGACCTTCTTCCAAAGACAGAGAGGACCAGGCCCTGCAGGTCCAGGTCCTGAGGAAAAGACATGATTTAGAAGCTTAGGCTGAGTGTCTGGCCGTACTCATGCCATGGAAGGCATAATTAATTCTTTTCCATTCTGAAGACACATAGCCTCTCTGTCCCCAAATGCAACACTGTACTTTATATTCTATTCCCCCACAAGGTTCCAATGGAAAGCTAAATAACGTACATTTCTATGAAAACTTTCCCGGTGCTGTCAAAAATTCCATTGCACAAAAAGATTTTTTCATTCAATTCATAGGGGCTCCAAAAGGATTGCAAGTAACATACTCAAACTCAAGTGTCCTCTAAGCAAGTGAAAGGAGATGTTCGGATGCACGGACAAACCATTTTCCTGCAGCTTCTGAAATACCGTGGTGAATTCAGCATGTTAACCTGCTGTAGGGTGTGAAAGGTGTCAGGTGTGTGTTCTACCCTGGAAGTACATTAGTGCTGGTTGGAGACCAATAGAGTAGTTTGGTCTCCTTGGTACCAATTTCTTACATCTTTTATTTTCGTAGCACTTGGCTGCAATCTTTCCCAGGTATCAGTTTATTCTTTCCCCTATAATGTAAGGAAAAGGACGTTTTATAAAGGATACCATGACCTGAAAGTTTCCAACTCAATCTCTGATAAAAGTTCTCTTCAGGGCACCTGGGTGGCTCAGTGAGTTGAGTGTCTGACTTCAGCTCAGACCATGATCTCCCCATTCATGAGTTCCAGCCCTGCATCAGGTTTGCTGTTGTCAGGGCAGAGCCGGCTTCGGATCTTCTGTCCCCGGTTCCCTCTGCCCCTCCCCCGCTTGCGCCCTCTCTCTCAAATAAATGTTAAAAAAAAAAAAAAAAAGTTCTTTTCTAAAACTTTTACTGGTGGCAAATATGCCCATAACACTTTGCAGTTTACAGTGTTCGGTCTTCCTGAGCTTCACATCAAACCTATGAGAGAGGCACGGCAAGAATTCTTACCCCTGCTTTACAGATTAGGAAACTGAGATCAGCAGGTTTAGAAAGGAGGCAAAAAGACTTGTGGGTGGTCACTCCAAATAACTACAGATACCTTTTTTCAGTGATAAAACATCCTTTCCAGTTTCCTGTGGCTTTCTTGAGTTCTAAATTATTATCCAAAAGAAACCCCAAAGAAGTAAAGTCTGTGGTATATATATTCTCATATGGTTAAACCCTACTACAGGATACTTTTCCAAAGAAGGTACTTAGGATTATGAGTACAGATGATCCTTGAACAACATGGGTTTCACCTGTGTGGGTCTGCTTATATGCAGGTTTTTTTTTTTCAGTAAATGTACATACAGTGCTGCGAATGTATTTTCTCTTCCTTAGGATTTAAAAAAAAAATTTTTTTTTAATGTTTGTTTATTTTTGAGACAGAGAGAGACACAGCATGAGCAGGGAAGAGGCAGAAAGAGAGAGGAAGACACAGAATGTGAAGCAGGCTCCAGGCTCTGGGCTGTCAGCACAGAGCCCGATGCGGGGCTTGAACTCACGAACTGTGAGATCGTGACCTGAGCCGAAGTAGGACGCTTAACCGACTGAGCCATCCAGGCACCCCTCCTTAGGATTTTCTTAACAACATTCTTTTTGCTAGCCTATTTTATTGTAATAATACAGCATATAGTACGCATAACATACAAAATATGTGTTAACCAACTGTTTATATTATCAGCAAGGCTTCTGGTCAAGAGCAGAAGTGGTTATATTTGGGACAGTTAAAAGTTATACGTGGATTTTTGACTGCGTGGGGCTGGTGGGGGGGGGGGGGTTGTTCTGCAGACCTATCTCTGTGTTGTTCAAGGGCCAAGTGTAATTTATACTAATCATTTACTACATGCCAGGTTCTGTATTAAGCACTTGATAGGTTTTATCTCAATTGATCCTCACAACATGCCTAAGCAGAGGCACCATTATGATCACCATTTCATGATTGGGAGAAATAGGCTTAGAGAGATGTAGTGACTTTTCCTGAATTACAGAAGCAATACTGTCAACTTGGTCACTCCAGCACTCTTAAACAATGCTGTATACAAAGCTAATTCTCTGTCTGTGCTGATGACACAAAATCAAGGTCAATTCAATTCAAAGATGAATAGTCATTGTGAAAAACTCCGGTACTACATTGCTGACATAAATGCGAAAGGCAGAGCCACTATGAAAAATAGCTGGTGAATGAAAGTAAACATACACTTAGCATATAACAACCCCACTCCTAGATATTTAACCAAAAGAAATGAAAATGGGAATCTTCAGAGAAGAATTAGTCATAATAGCCCCAAGCTGGAAACAACCCAAACGCCTGTTAACTGGTGAGTGGATACCTTGTGGACGTCCACACAGTGGAATACTATTCGGCAAGGGAGAGGAAAGCCTACTGATAGATGCAGAGGTGTTGGACGTATCTCAGAAGCATTATGCTACGTGAAAGAAGCCAGACACAAAAAGCTGCGTTCCGTGTGATTCCTTTTACATGGAACTTTAGAAAGCTTGAAACTATACTGACAGAAAACAAATCAGTGCTTGGGGGTTGGGGTCGTTGGGGCTGGGAAAGGCAGAGGGAATGGACTCAAAAGGGATTCAGGGAACATTTGAGGTAATGGAAATATTCTGTATCTTGATGGTTATAGCGGTCATGTGAATTTATGCATTTGCCAAAACTTATCCAACATTCTACTTTAAAAGGGTGGTTTTATTGTGTGTAAATTACACCTCAGTTTGTCTTACTTAAACGCAAATCTAGCATTAAAAATAGGCCCAGCTCTGCCCCTGCTGCTTTCCAAAATTATTTGATTATGGGCTGTTGTCACAGCAGGGTTATAGCAAGGTCATCACGGCATTTTTGTTCACTCATAAAGCAGCAACTAGCTTTCAACTCCCCTCATCCCCTCAGAAGAATACTACAACTCTCTTAATCTCTTCTTTTCGCAAATATTCTATGCATTCCCCTCAAGGAAGAGCCAGGGCTACAGTTCAAAGCCAAAGCTATCTGCTGAAGACTTCTCTCTTGCTTGGAGAAGGTCAGTGTTTCTGTTCCTTGTAGCCTTCAACTGATTGGATAAGTCTCACCCATTATGGAGAGAATCTACTTAAAGTCCATTGATTGATTGATTGACGTTTTAGAAAGAGAGAGTGCGAGTGGGCAAGAGAGGCCAAGGGAGAGGTGAGAATCTTTAAAAAAAATTTTTTTTTTAATGTTTATTTATTTTTGACAGAGAGAGAGACAGAGCATGAGTGGGGGAGAGGCAGAGAGAGAGGGAGACACAGAATCGAAAGCAGGCTCCAGGCTCTGAGCTGTCAGCACAGAGCCGGACACAGGGCTCGAACTCACAGACTGTGATACCATGACCTGAGCCGAAGTCTGACGCTCAACCGACTGAGTCACCCAGGTGTCCCAAGAGGGAGAATCTTAAGCTGGTCCACAGTCACCACAGACCCCAACGCTGGACTTGATCCCATGACCCTGCAATCATGACCCAACCCGAAATCAAGAGTTGGATGCACAACCGACTGAGCCACCCATGCATCCCTTAAGTACACTGATATAAAAGTTAGTTTCATTGAAGGGACACTTGGCTGGCTCAATCAGTGGAGTGTGCAACTCTTGATCTCAGGGTTGGGAATTCAAGTCCCCCAGGGAGTGTAGAGATGACTTAAAAAATATAATCTTTAAATAAATAAATAAATATTAATCTTATCCCAAAACACCCTCATAGAAATATCCACAACAATGGTGGACTATGTATCTGAGCACTGTGACCCAGCCAAGGTGACACAAAAAAATAACACAAACACAAAATTAATCACAGTCTTCCTTTAGCTCTGTTCCTACTCCAATTTTTAAAGACAAGGAATAAAATTTCTGGCAATGAACTCCTCAAAACAGTGTTTTCCAAATTTGGGTGATGATGATAATCCCTTGGAGAGGCTGATTTAAAATTTCAGTTCCCCACCCCCTGCAGATTTTGCCTTAGGAGGTCTGGGGTGGGGTCTAGGACGCTGTGGTTTAAATAAACTCCCCAGGGATTATGATCAGGAAAATTTGGGCAGTGACATTGTAAAACAAACCTACTTGTAACCAAGGTGCCGGGCTATCTGGGGGGATTTACATGGGTATTTGCTCAGTGTGAATCCTATCACTTGAAGCTGCTTTAATGGCACACAACAAAGTCAACTTAGGATCTCCTTTATTAAGCAATTAATCCTGCCCAGGACTCAGCTGAGTCTCTTCCTGAAGAAACTCCATTAAGAGTGGTGTAACATCAGGGGTTGAGGTACTAGAAGCTCCCAGCTTACCCAGACCCACCTGGGCCCTTCACAAAGGTGGGGTTGGGCCAGACCCTCAGTCATTCTCTGGGCAGCGACTCCCAACCACACGCTAAAGAGATCTAGTGTTTGCCCTTTTATGAGGCTAAGCCAGTGGTCCTACAGTGCCATACAGGGGAAAAGAACTTAGATACTGAAGGGAGAAGTACAGTTAATACCTTTAAAACAGATACGGATCTTCTTTTTATTTATTTATTTTTTTTAAAGAAAGCTCTAGCCTGGAGTGGAAACATCAGATAAATATCTTGAAATAGCTGCAGAGAGCTCATGTGGAAGAGAGGTTGGCTTTGCCCTCTATGCTCCTGAGAGAGAAAAAATTGTCCAAGCGGGTGAAAGCTATGGAGAGGGGGGTATTATGGGCTGGACAAAAGGAAGAATGAGTAGGAAGAATGAGGACTTATAGCCAGATAGGCTCGTACGCACCTACTGGCCCTGCTGCTCACCAGGTGTAGGATCTCGGGCAAGCAATTAATCTCTCTGAGTTTTCTGAATTGCAAAAAGGGAATAATAACACTTCCAGGGCTGTCGTGGGGATTACATGAGATGTTTGTTACGCTCTCAGCAGAGAGTTGGGCCCATAAGTGGCACTCAATAAGCCGTAGATGATAAAAATAAGAATAGTTAAAGCTGTGAAGGGTGAAGAGGTTGCCTAAAGGAGGAGTAAATTCCCATCCCCAGAGGTGCCCAAGCCTGGTTACAACCCTTCTTTATGGGGAGTGAGGGATGACAGGGAGTGGGGGCTCTGAGCATGGTGTGAGTGGTTGGGATGGACCACTGTTGACACCCTTTTCACCTTGAGCAATTTTACGGTTCATACAACAGGTAGAGAACACAGTCTTGTGCTTGCAGAAAGATTGTTCTTTTGCTTTTAGTGAAAAAACATTGACTCTCTCTAGGCAGCCAACCCTTAGCCTTTGAGTTTAAAGATCTGAGGGCTTATGATTTTTTTTTTTTTTTTTTTTTTTTTTTTTTTTTGCTGGGAAGTTATGACTTTACACCATGTTTGCTTCTATTCCACCCTTAATACCAAAGCTTGGAATATGAATCACAAAGCAAAGTGATGGCAGACGACATTCCAAACTAGCAAGGAAAATAACTGGAGTCTTGACAGACATGCACAATGCATAAAGAACACCGTGTTTCATCCAGGACAATTAAGGAAACAATATTATCAAAGAGTCATGGGAGGCTGGGATGACTATTAAAAATAGAACCTGGAAGTGCGGTTTTCCCTCAATGTGTTATGAGGATGCCCAAATCTTCACAACAATTGGAATAAAGGTAGAGAGAAATGAAAACCCCTGTGTCTTTCCCCCTCTCCCACCCCGCAGGCAGCTACCTCCTTCCCCGCACTGCCTAGTCTGGAAATTAGATGTTTATTCTCTGGAAATTTGAATGTAAAGAGCCCCTCATTCTGGGATATCAGCGCATTCTAGATCTTTGAAAAAAACTTAAAGATTCCAATGAAAACTCCTGCAGATCCTGACCTTTTAGGACCCCCTCCCCACTGAAAGGCCAGCTTACCACTTGATCACCTTAAAGCACAACCTACCGGTCATACATCTTTTAATGTGCTGTATGTATGATGTGTTGCTCTTAAAATTGATCATTCAACTAGGGATCCAGATATTTGAGGAAAACATTTAGCGTGAAGGACAGAGAATATAACATACAAGAACATGGGAGAAAATAGAACATGGAGGAAAACAAGATAATGTAGAGAGATTTAAAATTTTTCTTAAAAAAAATTTTTTTTAATATTTACTTATTTTTGAGAGACAGAGCACGAGCAGGGGAGGGGCAAAGACAGAGGGGGTACACAGAATCTGATGCAGGCTCCAGGCTCTGAGCTGTCAGCACACAGCCTGATGCGGGGCTTGAACCCACGGACCGTGAAATCATGACCTGAGCCGAAGACAGATGCTTAACCAATGGCACCACCCAGACACTGCACCCCCTCGCCAAATTTCTAATATCCTCAAAGAAATGGGGGAAGATACTGTGTCTATGAAACAAGAAATGGATATTACAAAGCAACAATTTGAGAATAGAAAAAACGCTTTCGGAAATTTTAGTCGTGGTAGCTGAAGTTAAGAATTCAATGGAAAGATTGGATGATAAACTGAGAATATGGCAAGCGGCCAGGGGAAACAGGTGACAGAGTAAGAATAGTTACCTCTGGGAATGAGACTGGAGCAGAGGGTGGAGGGGCGCTGCTTTCCTTCACAGGTCTTGTAAGGCAATTTGACTTTAGCTCTGTGCGTGCATAAAAATATAAATGAATGTGGGGCGCCTGGCTGGCTCAGTCAGTTGAGCGTCTGTCTGACTCTTGATCTCGGCTCAGATCATGATCTCATAGTTCAGTGAGATGGAGCCCCAGGCCTTGAGCTCTGCGCTGACAGTATGGAGCCTGCTTGTGATTCTTTCTCCTTCTCTGTCCCTGCCCCGCTCGCATGCTCTCTCTCTCTCTCAAAATAAATAAATAAACATTAAAAAAAATAAATGAACAGGGGCGCCTGGTGGGCTCAGTCGGTTGAGTGTCCGACTTCAGCTCAGGTCATGATCTCACGGTTCGTGAGTTCGACCACGTCGGGCTCTGTGCCGATAGCTCGGAGACTGGATGGAGCCTGCTTCGGATCCTGTGTCTCCCTCTCTCTCTGCCCCTCCCCTGCTAACGCTCTGTCTTTGTCTCTCTCAAAAGTAAAAAAAAAAAAAAAATTTTTTAAATAAATGAATTTACAAAAAGAAAGAAAACGCCCCAGGCAAGAAGTGGAAAGCTCATCAGTAGGCATTGGTTCCTAGAGGCAATTTGCAGAAATACCAAGGGAAGAATGGCCTGAAATTGCCCCCGTCTCAGGGCTGCAAGATCCCTCCATTACGATCCTCTGGTCCTTGTGTATCGTAAGCTGGGAGTCCCTACGGGTGAGTCTGTTCTCCATTTACTTTCCCTCCCCATCAAAGTTGAAATGTCCTGGCCTGGTGCAGGCAATATTACTGATCCTGGCTGGAATTTGCGTATGGGAAGAGACGAGAAAAACAAAGAATTATTATTGACCAGCTGGCTAGGGAGAATCCAAATATGAAACAAAAGAAGGAGAGGAAACACATCAAGTTCAATGGGCTGCTTTTGTCAGAGAATATCTTCAACCTTCTGCCTGGTGGTCGGTGTCTGTGATAAAGGACAGCAAGGCAGGCTTGGGCAGAGATTAAAAAGCAGGCCATGGAGGAGGAAAGTGGCAGCAGGTCAGGATGAGGAAGAAACCCTGTGTGTTTGCTCCCTATGCTGACTAACAGCCTGCGGGAGGAAGCGTGGGTGTGTGTGTGCTCAAATAAAGCGTGGTGAAGGGGGCTAGAGGAAGGTCACATACACACAGCAGACAGGGAGAGGTGAGTGAAAGCCATCTTAAATGACAGCTCTCAGAAACAGAGATGGGGTACATGGTGATGATGCTGAACAATCGTGGGTGCTCTGATTTGGAACTTTTTTGGAACTGCTTCAGCACTCTTGAAGGATGATTCAGGGAAAACCAGAGGTGCTGTTCAGCAGTCACAGCTTTTCCTATAAAAGTTAAAAAAAATTTTTTTTTTACTTTAACTTTGTGAATTTACTTATAGGTTCATAGGAAGTTGCAAAGATAGAACAGAGAGATCCCATGTACTGTTTACCCAGTTGCCCCTAATGGTTATGTAAATACATACAAGACCCAGAATATTCCATCACCACAAATATCTCCTTCTTACTACCTGTTTACGGCCACACCCACTACTTCTCTTCCTCCTGCCCTATTATAGTTGCACTTAGCACCCTTTTCCTCCACCATCCCTAATCCCTCGCAACCACTAATATCTTCTCCATCTCTTTCATTTTGTCATTTCAAGAATGTAATATAAGTAGATTCATATAATACGTGACCTTGTGTGATGGGCTTTTTTCACTTGGCATAACATCTTGGAGGTCCATCCAAGTTTTTGCCTGTATCAATAATTGTGCACAATAGTTTGACTGCTCACATACCAAAGGACATATTTGTTGTTTCCAGTTTTGGGCTATTGCAAATAAAGCTGCTGTGAACACTGTGTCCAGGTTTTGTGTGCAAAAACGTTTTCATCTCTCTGGGATAAAGTCTCGGGAGTGCAATTGCTACCTTGTATGGCATGAGTATGTTTAGTTTTGGAAGAAACTGCCACCCTATTTTCTAGAGTGACAGTAACATTTGACAATTCCACCTGCTGTGTATGAAAGATCCACTATGTCCACATCCTCACTAGCAGCTGGCATTGCGTTATTTCTTTTTTGAAAGATCAGGAACATCCTGCTACCTTCCTTTTTCACCCTTTAAGTAAAAAAGGAAAAAAATTCAGTATTATATATAGGCGTGTATATGTGTGTGGATGGGTTTTATATAAGTTCAAAGCATACTAAGACAAACGCCTATGAACACAGCACCCAATTTAAAAACTAGAGCGTATCAAACCCAATTCCACCCTCTGCTTCCCCCACCCGGAGAGCAATCACTCTTGACGGTGTAAACCAGTTCTCTGGGGGAAAGGCTCTGACTTACAGGGCTTGTCGATTTCTGGGGAGTGAATACTCCCACATGACTGACTTCAAGCTACCAATCTGAGGTGACAGAGTGTGGAGCTGGGAAGAGATGTGCGTAATCAGCTCTTACAAGATAGTAGAAACCGGTTCCAGCACCGCTGATCCTGAACTTAGTATTTATCATCCTAGGAAGAAGTGACTCTTGAACAACGTGGGGGTTTAGGGGCACCCACCCTCACACAGTCAAAAACCCACAAATAACCTTTGACTCCACCGAAACTTAACTACACATAGCCTACTGTTGACTGGAAGCTTTACCAAAAATGTAAACATATTTTGGTGTTATATGTATTATAAACCATATTCTTTTTTTTTTAATTTTTTAATGTTTATTTATTTTTGAGAGAGAGAGACAGACAGAATGTAAACAGGGGAGGAGCAGAGAGAGAGGGAGACAGAATCAGAAGCAGGCTCCAGGCTCCGAGCTGGCAGCATAGAGCCAGACACGGGGCTTGAACTCACAAACCGTGAGATCATGACCTGAGCCGAAGTCAGATGCTTAACTGACTGAGCCACCCAGGCACCCCTTTTATATGCCATATTCTTACAATAAAGTAAGCTACAGAAAAGAAAAAGCTATTAAGAAAATCATAAGGAAGAGAAAATAGTGGTAGGCTTAATAACAGACCCCAAAGAGATCCTATCTCAGGAACCTGTGAATGTTACCTTATATGACAAAGATAGCAGATGTGGTTAAATTAAGAATTTTGAGATGGGAGATTATCTTGAGTTATCCAAGTGGGCCTAAATATAATCCTTAGGAAATGGAGGCAGAGGGAGACTTGACTACAGAAGAGGAGAAAGCAATGTGACCACAGAGGCTCAGACACCAGAGTGATGTGGCCAAGGAACGTTGGCAGCCACGAGAAGCTGGAAGATGCAGGGAAGGGATTCTTTCCTAGGAAGGAAGCACAGCCCTTCTGACACCTTCATGTTGGCCCAGTGAAACTGATTTCAGACTTTAGGCCTCTAGAACTGAGAGAATGATTCGTGTCATTTTAAGTCACCAAGTTTGTGATGCTTTGTTACAGCAGCCACAGGAAACTAATGCACAGACACCTTGCTTTGTACATATGTGCTACTAAACTACCTACCTAAACAGTTCATTTAGCTAGATTTTGTCTTTATAAAATTGCTATGTTATTATAGCAATTAGCAATCCTTCTATATAGAAGGATTCTGGGAGCTGCTACTTTTTTTTGCTCAACATTGTTTCTAAGACTCATCCATTTTGTTGCACACCATAATTCATTGAGTCTTACTGCTGGGTAGTATTCCATTATGTACTTATTCTTTGTCAGTGGATTTTTGTAGGTTTCCTTTATCAGATTAAAGAAAACTGTTTTTTTTTCCACCAAACTAAGTTTATACCCAGATGTCATATTTCCCATGTTCTCTCACTTCAAATATTGAGTCAGATAAAAAATGTGGAAAGTGAGTTGAAATAAATGTTTTAAGATTATGGGATTCCAAATACTCCACCAAGAGTAAACGTGAGTGAAATTTCCTCATCAGGAGGGAGGGAAACCTGGGTAAGGTAAATTGGGATGAGGTGTGCACAGGGTTTCTCTTCAGCCCCCTGCAGATGCACTCAAACACCTGCTCCCCACCCCCTTACTGTGATTAGTGAGGAATCAGGGCCTGTCTGCTCAAGGAAGAGGCAGATGTGGCTAAAAGGACCACTTGAGACGCAGTGACTCATCAATGTGAGACTGACCCATTACCTGAAAATCAAGAATAAACAAGATGACCTCAAAAAGACTTCTGACTTCTAGTTAGACACAGGACCCCTACTTCTCCTTAATATCCAGGAAGGTAAAAGGCATGAATGAATCTGAAAGAACTAAGGATGACTCAGCCTGGGATGAAATGGGTGAGTGCTCCTGAGACATTTTCTCCTTCTCCCTGCAAAGGTTTGCCCTGGACAAAATCTTGCTTGACTCGCAGGTGAGTCAGCTCACAAACCTGTGGGTCATTATCCTACCTCTTACTATTCAGCCACCTGTCTCTTCACCCCTCACCATATTTGTGAGCTCTTTCCTCAGCTGCCACTAAAGCCATTCTCTTTCCTGAGAATCACAGAATTTATTGATGATTTCGGGGGGTTGGGGGGACATGGAAGGCGGTCTCATTTTGCACCACAGTCCAAACAACTGAGAAATCCATTTTTCAAATCAATGCCCTCTGAAGTTTTCACCCAAGATAGCTGAGTCATTTCCAATGTAATTTCTGCACTGCTGAGAAATGCAGGTGCATTTCTTATTTTGATATATTTCCTTTTCCTTGGAGCATCATCACTAATTCTTAAACAGTTTATATGGAGAAACAGCTCCTCACTTCTCCAGAAGCAGAGACACTCACAGGGATGACCTTAGTAAGGGAAGACACTTGGCCAGGCAGGTCAGCCTGGCAGGATCCAGGTAGGCAAGTGGCAAGCACTTTAGGTCCTGGACAAAAGCTCCCTCTTGGCACCATCTTGGGGGCTGGGGGATAGGCTGAGCTCATCCCTTACCGTCGTCCTTCCTACATATTTACAGGCAACTGTCAACTGCTTAGCATCTAGTTCTCCAGCCTGAGAATGACTTCAGTTTTTCCTTTCACTCTTTTCCACTGCTTGTCCTTTGGCCACTGATTTCTCATGTGCTATCTTCCAGAAACCGGGTAAAAATCTGGCCCTTATCAATTAGGGACGATCTAGTACAGTCTGTATGCAACCACCTCCTATTTATGAGTTATTCAGCAGCCTTCCTCTCCAGAGCCTGGTGAGAGATTTTACCTAGACAGAGCACATCCAGACTATATTCAGATCTTCTGATTCTCCATCCAAAGTTCTCTTTCCATTACACCGTATCCTAATTTTTAGAATTGAAATTGAAGACGTCGGTGGTTCAGTAGGACACTCAACAGGTCACTCCTGGCTCTTGTTGTCATGATAGGCAGATGGTAACTCTGAAGTTCTTTGCCAACAGTTGGCAGTAGTCTTTATTTCCATAATCAAAGACAGAGACGATTAATTCACTTGCAAGTCCGTGTCTAATGCCTTTAGGAGCAACGCTAAGATTGGCTGTGTTGCCAAATGCTCCCGACATTCCTAGATCTATTCAAAATCAATGGTTCTTTTTGCAAAGCACCAAGGCAAACACCAAACGATCCAAAATCAATAAAAAATGATAGACAGGGAAATAGGACTGGGTAGTACAAAGGATAAGGAAATAATAAAGCCAAAGGTTATGCAGTGATTGCTTTCTAATTTGTCTTTATAAAAAGGAAAAAGAATCAAATGAAAAACTGGCAAGTTGCAGAGTGAAAATGTCAGAAACGTTTTACATTCAAAGGCTTTGCCACACACTGTCTTGCACAATGTTAGAGGAAGCAAGGTTGACATGGAGAATATTTTCACAAGTCTGAGCCAGCCAGGAAGCCAGGGAAAAATGCTCTCAAATTTGGGAAAATTACAGGCCTGCTATTTGACATTAGTTGGGGAAAAACATCAAACTTCAGAACTTATTCTGAGAACTTGAACAAGAGAAGTACTTCAAGCCCTGTGTTTGGCCCAGAGGAGGGTGGATCCCACTAGAACTTGGAAGCACTACTGGTGGAGGCCTTTAGGGATGCCCTTGCCAAAGGGGGATGGATGAGTGGGCTCACATTTATGTAAACTATCTCCTAATTGTGCTCGGAGAACAAAGAGAACCTGACTCAGGACTGGGGCCTGGGAAGAACACATGAGTTAGCTTGGAGAGCCAGATCCCCCTCTTAGGTCTGGGCCCAGCAACACAGTTAAATCTAGAAAAAACAAGCTTACTATTTTGAAAAAGAAAAGTGACGAGAGCACAATTTGTTTACTTTTCTGAAAGTAAAACATGTTATCAAAATACAACAAGCCAAACTGTGTGGTACTGACACACGAATAGTCAAAAACTTCAATGAGGTAGACTTGAAGGTCCATAATAGGTCCAAATACAAACCAGTGGTAGCAGTGGTCCTAAAAAGCGGGCTCTCAGAATGGGAGTCTGGAGTGTGGTGGGGATACCCCCAGGCACGCAGTAGCATTGCAGTCACAGACTCTCACCTGTACAGGTAGAAGGTAAATGCGAGGTTATGTGACAGCTAGGACACTAAATGAAGCGGGGGTGAGAATTACAAAGACTGGGGAGCTCGTCTGATTTAAACTCTCTGGAAGCCATAAAAACCAATGATTCAGGTTAGCTAACTATCACCTGAAGGTATGACATGAAAGCTAGAAGGCCTCCAGCAGTCACAGAGTAGAATGTGCTCAATTGGTCCGGGGATCTAATTGTAACAGTGGCGAAGGAGCCAAGGAATTAATTCACAGCTTCAACAAATTTCTTGCATCAAATTCAAGGTAGAAAAAGGATAAGACCCTGAGATTTGGATGGGGATGTATGGGTGGATGAGCCTGAGAAGCAAGAATCTTTGTGTTCCTCTGAACCCTCTCTCCTTCTAGAGGAGAGAGCAAAGTGCCCTTGCTGAGAGAGAGTACTGAAGCCCCACTTGATATCTATGTTCCTCAATATAGTTTCTTTTAGTGTCTTCAGAGAATAATAAAGATGAGGTCTCAGTAGCCTGAGTAGAAAACACAGATACTTCTCCAGGAATAAAAATCATAGACACCAAAGACGTTGTGAGACTTTGTTCCTATGTACCAGTAAGAGCCAAGGATCACATGAGATGTGGATATAAAAAGAAGCAGTTAGGGGAGAAGGCGGAATCATTAGCAACGGCAGATTATAAGGCTGGACGGGGGAATTAACTGATAAAGGAGCCCTCTCCCATGGTTTGGACATCACGGAAAGGATACCCAGGAATGATCCTAATACATTGTAATAACTGTTCCTTGAAGTTTAGCTCAAACAATGGCCACAGGAAATGAGGTAAAAATGCTGGAATTGCCTTGGCATTGTGTTGATGAAGGGGTCAGAAAGCTCAGGTCTGTGGGAATATTAGAAGAGATTTGTTGTTCAAGACCATAGAAGCCACCGATGTCCTGTATTCCTCAGGAAGGCAGAGGGAGTGTTCCCTTCACTAAAACAATGAGGATTACAGGTGAAGGAGGCACTGACATCCTAGAGAAGTTTGATGGTAGCTGTCCTTGGTAGGGACCAGGGCTGACAGTAGGAGATCCTGTCCTGGAAGTAGGCTCCCTAGTATCAATGGAAATGACAGAATGCCGAAAGAGACTAAATGGTAGCAGATAACGATCAGAACAAAGAAGGCAGAATGATCTTAATGAATAGTGAGTCCAGGGCAACAAACAGGTTGCTTTGACCAACAGAGAGGGATCTACAGCAATGGCTAATAGATCCTGGTGTTAACCAGGAGCAAGGTACATGGAGAGCCTGCTAGGATATTACTTAACTTGCGAAGAATCATGAAGGGTTTGGAATCTGGCCCCAATTGCAGATTAACAAGGTAGTCTACCATACTTTCATGGATGCTGGCAGGAGACATGAGACTCTTGAGTCAGAGACAAAGAATTGTATTGCTCACGGCATACAAGCAGCATGAGCACTGGTGTCTCTTGCCCCCACACCCCACAGGGGCAATGCTGAGGGACGCAGATGAATGTTGCACGTACACCAAATGGTTTTGTGTCACAAATGAGAAACCCTGAGCTTGGGAAACTTGGATCTTTTATAAAGGGACTAAGCACATTTGCCTGACTTTTGCTCTGGAGGGAGATATCTCCCCTCTGCTGTTTGCTCCACAGGGAGCCCCTATCTCTATCTTCCAAGGCTATTTGCTAAACAAACATACTTGAAAATATAATTAGGAGCAAATGGCAGTTAGTGCCTCTGCTCACAAGACATGAGGAAAAGGAGAGATCCATGGAGAGTCATTTCCCAACACTTACCAAAACAATAAAAAAACAAAGAAGAAACAACTTTGTAGCAAACACTTTTTGTTATAAACACTCCAAGGAAAAGATCTTGCTCTAGATCATTCATGGGGACAAAGAACTGACTTTGTTGGCTATAACTCATCACTCTGTTGGGATTGCTGTCATGGAAGTTTACTCTCTCGGTGGAGTTAGCCTAATACCAGGTGAGACCAGGACGAGGGTGATATTTGCAACACTCCCTGACCCAACATCCTCTCACTAAAGAGGCAGTCTATTTCCCTACTCCTTGACTCCGGGCTTGACTCTGCGACTTACTTTGCCTAGCGGGATGTTAGCAACATCTTGCAGAGGATAGAATAGCTCCCATGATTCCAGTCTCTCTCTTGTGTTCCTCCACATGGCAGGGGCACATGCCTGGGCTAGCCTTCTGAAGGATGGGCGGGGTGTGCAGCCAAGCTGAGTCACCTCGCCAACCGGCCAACAGCCAGCCAACAACACCCCAGTGGAGCTGCCTGGCTGACCATCCCGGACATGTCAGCACAACAAACGGCCACTGGTATATGTCACAGAGGTTCTGTGGTTATTTATGATGCACGATTATTGTGGTAAGAGATTAGTGGTGGCACTAATACGTAAGGATACGTAAGGAAGATATATAAAGGATGACCAAGGCAGATATATAAGGAAGACTATTCTTCTTCTCTGTGCCACAGTTGCACAGTTGGAACCTGGATGGAAGGAAGAATACAAGTAGTGGATTTAGCAATAATAACACCACACACTCACCCCATATGTCCAAGCAAAGAGGACTAGGTGGAAACGGACCCGCATCTCCCCTACTACCTGAGGGTTGACTGTACCAACAGGAAGAAAGTACATGGTGTGGAGCCCGGATAAAAGGGGGCCAGGAAGCAAGATGATGCCAGGTTTATTGAAGGCCATGCTAGGGAGGAAGAACCTAGCCTGAGGATGGGCATTTTGGGGGTCATAGGCTTCTCCACACCTGGCTGAGACCCCTCAGAGGGCTGATCCTATACTTATGGCTTCCTTCCCTCCTGCATGAGGGAAAATGCACACTGGTTCCTTAGATTTGCTGCTTCTGACCCTGTGGGTGAGCGCCTCATCTGGTTCTTCCTATGCCAGCAACTCGATACCCTGGAGGCAAGCCCCATGGCAGGGGGCCTGTGGGTTTGTCCTGGCTCTTCTCCAGGACTCTCTGTTGAGACTCCATGCCTTCGGGCAGCTTTCAGTAATTAATTCAGCCCCAGACAATGGATCCTCCCCCCCCCCACCCCCCCACCCCCACCCCAATCAGGGTAGAAGATCCCTGCATGGAGGCACATGCTTGCTGGCATTCTGAGTAAAAGTACTTCACAGGGCCAGCTTTGGAGGTAGAGCATTTACTGCAGGGTGGGGCTTAGAAATTCAGCCAGGGCAGGAAATGCTGAGCTCCTGCAAAACTTCTCTGATTTGTGACTAGTGTCACACAGCAGCACAAACTGACAATGACCCCGTCTAGACCCTGCTGGACGCGGAAGGGATTGGGGCAAGTTCAGATTTTCTGTAAATTCTATGTGTATGGACCAGAGCTCAAGATAATGGTCTGTCTGGTCAGCAAAATGAGAACTCAGCCTTTGGTCATTATCCACTCAGCCTGGGGCCTAGGAGACGGTGCCTCTTCCTCTTCTAGAACCAAGACACCTGTTGGTTCATGGCAGCCCTCCTGGTATGGACATGTCCACTAGCAGCACCAAACCTATCTCCAGCTCTGGCGGGGCACGTTCTCCCAGCTTCTAGCACCACTCTGGCAGCCATGCAGATACTCGCTTTTAAACCCTCATCCTGGCTCCCCTTGGGACCCGCTCAGAGCCCTTGGCAAAGCTCAGGAGCTCCTGCCCTGTCAAGAGTTCAGCTGGCCTTGCACTGTGTATAAACAGGAACTCTTGAGGTTCCAAGGGGGCACCTTCTTCAAGCAATAAAGGCACTTAACAAGCACTGCAGTAAAAGACACTGAACCAGAAAAGTAAACTTTCACAGAGGGGCGACTGCATTAATGGAGTTGACCGGTCATTAGTACTAACCCTCTAGCTGTAATGATTTGCACAGATGACCTTCCAAAGAAATATAAAAGCAGGCCTTCCAAAGCGGAGCAGAGCACCAGAATTTGGGGAGTGAAGCCCACAGGTAGGAAGCTCCAGGTACTTATTGAAGGGAATGAAAGAGAAAAAGAATCTCACTAAAACTCTAGGAGGAGTTGAAGGGAAATAAACTGTGGAAGGAAAAGGGAACAAAAGCAATGAGAGGTAAGGTCATCTCTGACAGGGGAGAATGCTCGTGGAGCAGACCAGGAAGGCCAAGTGTGTATTGTCAGTAGGTGATTTCCCAGCAGCAACAGCGGCAACAGCCAGCAAGCAGCGCAGGGGAAAAGGTAAACAGGACGCTGGAGTGAACTGGAAGACGGTACAATATTAGAGGAAGTGCTCTTATTCCCATGTAAGGTTTCGGTTAGAATCTCATTTAGGCTTTATTAGCCTGAAGAAAGTTGACACATTTTCAGCCTTTCTCCCATGTTGAAAATTCCTAAAATGCCCTTTAAAAAAGTCACATCTGGGAAAAAAAAAAAAAAAGAGAGAGAGAGAGGTTAGAGTGGGAGAGAGCCAAAGCATAAGAGACTCTTAAAAACTGAGAACAAACTGAGGGCTGATGGGGGGTGGGAGGGAGGGGAGGGTGGGTGATGGGTATTGAGGAGGGCATCTTTTGGGATGAGCACTGGGTGTTGTATGGAAACCAATTTGACAAATAATTAATTTACAGATAAATAAATAAATAAATAAATAAGTCACATCTGGGGTGCTTGGGTGGCTCATCGGTTAAGCGTCTGACTTCAGCTCTGGTCGTGATCTCACAGCTTGTGGGTTCTAGCCCCGTGTTGGGCTCTGTGCCGACAGTGCGGAGCCTGCTTGGGATTCTGTGTCCCCCTCTTTCTCTCTGCCCCTCCCTCACTTGCTCTCTCTCTCTCTCAAAATAAATAAATATACTTAAAAAAAAGTCACATCCATCACATTTGCAAATGAACCACAAAAAAGAAAAAAATACCAAAAATGGAAACAAATACCATTACGATTTCGAAAGATGGAGTTGCAATCTCTCTAATGCCAGATTTTTTATTTGATAATAAATGTAAAACTTAGGGGAAAAATAGGGGTGCCTGGGGGGCTCACTTGGTTAACCACCTGACTTTGGCTCAGGTCAGGATCTCGTGGCTTTGTGGGTTCAAACCCCATATTGGGCTCTGCACTGATAGCACAGAGCCTGCTTGGGATTCTCTCTCTGACTCCCTCTTTCTCTGCCCTCCCCCACTCACCCTTTCTCTCTCTCTTTCTCAAAAATAACTAAATAGGGGTGCCTGGGTGGCTCAGTCGGTTAAGCCGCCGACTTCGGCTCAGGTCATGATCTCGCAGTCCGTGAGTTCAAGCCCCTCGTCGGGCTCTGTGCTGACAGCTCGGAGCCTGGAGCCTGTTTCAGATTCTGTGTCTCCCTCTCTCTGACCTTCCCCCGTTCATGCTCTGTCTCTCTCTGTCTCAAAAATAAATAAACGTTAAAAAAAAAAATTAAAAAAAAAAACTAAATAAACCTTTAAAAAAAAGTTTAAAAAAAAAACTTAGGGGAAAAAATATTCATTCCCTTTGGCCACAATAATAGCAAAGGCTGGTCTCATTTTTTTCACACATTTTGGAGAGAGGGCCAGTTTGGAAAGAACTAAGAGCGCAAGGAGCTCTTCTATGGCATTTACTGCCTGCTAAGCACTATTCTCAATGGTTTACGTGGATTAACGCTTTAAATCCTAACACCAGTTACACGTGGCAGCTACTGTTATTATTTCCTCTTTACGGATGCCGAAAGCCCAACCACAGAGAGATTCAGTGACTCACTCAGGCTGACACAACTAGTAAATAGCGAAGCTGGGATTTGAACCCAGGTAGTCTGGTCTGACAGTCTGAACTTTCAAACGGTGCTGCTAGCAACAAGGCTCTGGAGGCACAGTTGTGTCTGACAGGAGAGAATGCACTTCAAATGGATGTAGCAGTGAATTATCAGATCACAAGTGAGACTGCAGCACAGGGTGCACTTAAAGGTAATTTTAAAGGATCCCAAATATTTTATCTTTTGGGGGGGGGGGGGGGGAGGGAGACAGCGTGAGCAGGGAGGGGCAGGGGGGAGGGAGAGAAAGAGAGAGAGACAGAGAGACAGAGAGACAGAGATGCCCCCCAAGCAGTCTCCATGCTCAGCGAGGTTGGGCTTCCATCTTGTGACACTGGGATCAAGACCTGGGCCAAAATCAAGAGTCTGATGATCCACGGACTGAGCCACCCAGGAGTCCCCTAGTGTTTTATATTAAAGCCTAAAGAGTTAACCTTTCTCAGTTTAATTTTCTCTAAACCTATCTCCCTTCTGAGGTGAGACAGAACCCCGTGTATACTTCCTTCTAGAAATGAGAGTCGCCTCAGTGCGTTAGGCTTAGATCAGCTATTTCTGGAGCAACTGTAAAGTTGCTGTGACAGAGCAAGGAGCCATCATTACAGCAGACGAAATAAGAGTGTGGAGAAGAAACCAAACTGGATCAGAAAATCACAAGTCTTGGGCAACCATTTTCATCTTTTTAATCCTCCCCTCACCACCTTGATTGTGAAAGATTTATTTCAGTTCCATTAAAGAGCAATTTCCAGAACGAGGGGTCTGAGTGGCTCAGTCAGTTAAGCATCCTAATCTTGGTTTCCGCTCAGGTCATGATCTTGATCTCACAGTTGGTGGGTTTGAGCCCCTCTGGCTTTGTTCCGATAGCCAGAGCCTGCTTGAGATTCTCTCTCTCCCTTCTCTCTGTCCTTCCCCCTCTTGTGCTCTCTCTCCAAATAAACTTAAAAAAAATTTTTTTTAATAGAGCAATTTCCAGACCAAAAGCTGTGGGTTGATGAACTGCCACGGAGTCAAATTTACTCCTACCCCTGTTTTGTGGAACTCCTCGGTGCCTCTGGCCTGCATGGAGATCCCATGCATTCCCCGGGCCCATCTGGAAATGCACGTTGCAAGTGAGCCGGTCTTAAAACCGGTTTACTATCAACATTTTCACCCTGTAACCTTAAACCCAGCAATGAAATAAAAGACAGCATGTTTGTATGCTTTCCACCATATTAGAAACAAAATCTGATGACCACCCAGCCCAGAGTTAAGGAAAACGAAATTCATAGTCTTGAACGCATTAAGATGCTTACTGAAAATCTTATCCCATGCATTAAATAATCACTGGTCACAAACTGTAATTCAGAGTTATTGTTTCCTTAAGACCTATAACTACACCCTAAGTTCTTTGGATGGTAATTTTGATGTGTGTGAATGTCTTTGATCAGTTTTGTAAATCCCTCCACCATCTGAAAAGCAATTTTAGTTGATGTGATTATGTGTTAAGAAGCACTGTTTAACTGCTCTTAGAAATTTTGTCCTAATGCCCTTGTCTCAGACTTCTCTAAGAGATACTTTGTAATCCTTTAGGGGGAATGGATTTCTATTGGTGGTTACTTTTTTTTCCCCCCCCCAACCGGTACAGATGCTAATGAAGATTTGCTGGTTACTTGTTTAAAGAAAATCATTAAGGCATTTTAAAGTGTCTTTATAGGCCTGGTACCCAGTGCTTTCTTTCATAAGCTTGGAGAGAGAGGAGACCAATGCCAATAAGTAACAGATGAAAAATTCTATGAAGCATATTTGCTAATATTAACAGCATTTTTCTGAATGTTGTTTATTATGTAAACTAAAGGGCTGTTGTTCTACAGTGAAAAGGAGCAGATAAGCCAATCACTATGGAAAATGGGTTTCTAAATGGTTTGTAAAATAAAATGTTATTCTATTAATATGTTTTATACATTTATTATAGGAGATAATGAAAATACTAAAAAAGTTTAAAGAAAACAGTAAAATCCCTCATAATCTCACCTCCCAGAGGAAAAAATATTAACATTTATCTCACTTTTCTACGCATATCCCACACGTATTTTTAACATCTGTTTTTGTGATCCGGCTTTGCTCAGGTTTTTTCCCTTTCCTCAATGATCAAGGCGTGGTGAGAGGTCAAGCTGGTCCCTAAGGCTTATTCCTTCCCTGGATGAGTTCATTCCTAACAAGGTCTTCACAGCCTCATTCAGCCTTCTGACAGACATACCCCGGGCAGTGACAGAAAAGCCCAGGCATTTCTGCATTTTAGCTTGGACCCAGCCTGGGCCATCTGTCCCTACATTTAGTGTGAAGAATGAGAACTATGACAGCCGCCTTCTTATGGTGGGAGGGTGGTCACAGTGGGAAGGGGCACTGTGGCTCTGTGCAGTTCTAGGGGATGAGGCTGGGACTGATGGGAAATGGAATGGTCTTACTTGAAAAGCATTAGGTTTTCTGCCCTCGGTTATAGTCACTTGTCAGGATGGTTGTGGGATGTAGAGGATGTGGAGCAGAGACACCTGATGACAGTGTGCTTCCCAGAGGCTCTGAGACTCCACTTGTCTCCAGGGTTGACCTTCTAACTCTCTCCGCATCAACATCTTGAACATGGCTATAGCCACAGGGCTCACAATGGTGTGTGGTACATTGTCGCTGCTCAGTATTTGTTCGAAGAAATAAATGAATGCCTCAGTGAACCTGACTGCTGTGATTACTCCTTTGCCCTCCGTTCTGGAGACTGTGTACAAACAACTAGGCTGGAATTTTTCACAGGCTTTGATGGAAAGGATGAACTGCTGGCTTCTTAGCTCACAGAATTACCCATTCTCTGTTGTTTCTTGGGAAGACCCAGGGTCTGGGTTTTCACACAGTGGTATGTGGAATGGACTGGGAGACAGCCAATTTGGGCTTCTTCATCTACCAAACAAAACAAACCCAAACATTTGATTTGATGGATGGAATCCCCAAATGGATGATTTCACTCACTTTTTTAAACAATGCTGTGAGACCACTGGCCTCCTGCAGGCTTTCTCTTGGTGGGGGGTGAGGGAGGAGTAGTGGGCTGCAATGGGGAGCAATTACAAATGCGAAAGGATTAAAAAGACAGGCAATTACTTTAAACTAGCAAACACCCTTTTCAGGGATCCAATGTTACAGACAACCCAGACCGACAATACAGAGATCTAAAACGAAGTATTGCTATGTTTTTGTAACGTGAGGAACCGATGTCTTTTTTATTTTTTTTTATTTTATTTTTTTTTTTTTAAGTTTATTTATTTTTGGGACAGAGAGAGACAGAGCATGAACGGGGGAGGGGCAGAGAGAGAGGGAGACACAGAATCGGAAACAGGCTCCAGGCTCTGAGCCATCAGCCCAGAGCCCGACGCGGGGCTCGAACTCACGGACCGCGAGATCGTGACCTGGCTGAAGTCGGACGCTTAACCGACTGCGCCACCCAGGCGCCCCCCGATGTCTTTTTTAAACCTCTGTACCAAATGACACTTTAGGACTTCATCATATTAATATTTTCTGGCCTGCTTGAGTGAATACAAACAGCAGTCCCATAAGCAGAGAGCAACTCACATACAGATTCGAAGCAAAGGCTTTAGAAATTATATACCTCAGTTAATTCTACATTGAGGAGTGGAGAGGAAACCATCAGCCAGGAGTGAAGGTCTGTTTTTTGCTTTGTCATGTGCACGTGGGGATGCCTGGGAATCTCCACAGAGCTGTGGTCAGAGAAGCTTTCAATTTGAAAGAGTGATAAGGGATGGGTGTTTCTTAGAGGTGGCCTCGGGGTGATGCAGGTAACTGGAAATACCTTTCTCCACCCTACACAAGAATGCTGAAGGTCAACCTACTCGCCCCCTTCATTCACACCAGTGTGGTTTACAGAGACTTAACAACATGAGTAGGCACATTCTCAGGGTTTTTAGGGAACACCTTGTATCTTGAGGCATTTCATCTGTAGAACCTGTTTAGGTAGGATACTGTTGGATCTTTACTCAGGGCAAATAAAAACTTCTTTGTGCTGCTTGAGCGAGAAAATATGTCCGGTGTTCCCTTCCGGAACTGGCAGTTACCACAATATACACTGGCTTTGGACCAGTTTGGACACAGGTGAGTTCAACCAGACATACAACCACCAACTAGTTGTGTAGAGATAGCACTTTCTAGACTAACATGTCAATTACCGGTATTTACTGACTAGGCAAATAATGTTATACCCCTCAGCAACACATCCAGGAGCCAGAGGGAATGTTACAGGGCAGTAATTTTGAATCTGGCTAGGAAAATAGCCCACAATAATTGGGCAGGAGGGATATACACAGCATGACTTTAGCCCTGGGACTAAATCTGATCTGCTGTCAGTCAGGAAGGAGGCATGAGGCTTCAGTACTCCTCCTGGACTCCTTGCCTGGCCCCCAGAACTAGACTGCCATCAGTCCTGCTTAGCCTCCTCCTTCCCTAGTAACTAGACCTGCCCCAATCAGGCTGTGCCTGCCAACCTTTCCTTTTTTTTTTTTTTTTTTTTTCTCATTATTTTTCCAAGCTGAGGGACTAAATGAAAATGTAGAGGGGCACCTGGGTGGCTCAGTTGGTTAAACATCCAACTTTTGATTTCAGCTCAGGTCATGATCTCATGCTTCATGGGTTGCAGCCCTGGACTGGACTCTACACTGACAGGGCAGAGCCTCTCTCCCTCTCTCTGCCCCTCCCACATGCTCTCTCTGCCTCAAAATAAATAAATAAATTTAAAAAAAAGTGTACAGCGATTGTCTTCGTGATCTCTCTGAGGCTGGTTAGCCCAGCCCTCCCCCTTCATTTGAGTGAGTTCTATGGAAGCTTACTTCTCCATTCTAGCAAGGCTACAATATACTAACTCCCACTGCCCCATCTTCTGCTCTCACCCTTGATAAACACTTCTCTGTCCCCCTCAAAGATTCCTAAGGAATTGTTCTTTTATAAAAGGTTTGCCAGGGTGAGGGGAGGGAGGGAGTTAGGGGTGGGGTAAGGAGGCAGGGGAGCTACATCACTCACATACAGAATTGCACTTAGAAAAGTCCTCTAGGGGCGCCTGGGTGGCTCAGTGGGTTAAGCTTCTGACTTTGATTCAGGTCATGATCTTATGGTTCATGGGTTCGAGCCCTGCGTCGAGCTCTGTCCTGACAGCTCAGAGCCTGGAGCCTGCTTCAGATTCTGTGTCTTCCTCTTTCTCTCTCTGCCCCTCCTCTGCTCGTGCTCTGTGCCCCTCTCTCTCAAAAATGAATAACCATTAAAAAAAAAAAGTCCCCTAGATGTGCCTCTTTTCCCCTAAATCTCTGCCTTTGTATGCTTCTCCCTCAGCTTCAGTATCCCAACCTTCCTCTTCACCCCAAATTTCCCATCACATGCACCTCACCCCTTTGCTTATGCCAACTAATTGGCTCTTGGACTGGCAGAAGATGACTTTGGGGTCCAAAAACAAGAACTCCCCCAGACACCAGGCTCCTCCTGGTGGAGAAAATTTTAAGTATCAGGCCATTTTTTCTGTTTTCTCTTTTCTTCCATCACCTGCACCACCTCATCTAGCCAACCTGCACATCCCCTCCTTTGAGTCTCCATGCCAAGCCCACATCTCTGATAGTGGCAGCTTCTCTTTGTGCCACACCAATTTCTGGAATGAGCTCAAGTCCACAAATAGTCACCTACTGATACAAGTTAACACAGCCCCTCTGTTCTGACTCAAAGCTTTCGGTGACCCCCACACAGGGCCAGCTTCATGGGTGTGAAGCCTGTGTGGTGGCACAGGGTCCCATGTTTAGAAGGGCTCTCATATTGGGGCACCTGGGTGGTTCAGGGAGTTGAGATTCTGACTCTTGATTTGAGCTCAGGTCATGGTCCCAGGATCATGGGATCGAGGCCTATACTGGGCTCCACACTGAATGTGGAGCCTGCTCAGGATTCTCTCTCTCTCTCTCTCTCTCTCTCTCTCTCTCTCTCTCTCTGTCTCTCTCTCTCCTGCCCCTCTCCCCTGCATGCACTCTCTCTCTTTCAGAAAAAGGAGGAGGGGCCTGACATGGTTTAATGCTCTGCTGTCACCATGATGAAATTCTTAATATGTATGCGCAAGGGGCCCCACATTTTTATTTTGTACTGGGCTGTGAAAATTAGGTAGCCGTTCAGCCCACACATGACCTCCACAGAAAATCTCCCTTTGGGGGTGACTGTGTGGCTCAGTTGGTTAAGCAGTCAACTTTGGCTGAGTCATGATCTCACGGTTCATTAGTTCGAGCCTTGCATCCGGTGAGCTTAAGCCCCAAGTTGGGTGAACTTGAGCCTCACTTCTGGTGAGCATGAGCCCCACTGGGATTCTCTCTCCCTATCTCTCTCCCTTTCTCTCTACCTCCCACTCACTTGCTCTCTCTCTCTCTCTCTGTCTCAAAAAAAAAAAAAAAAAAAAAAAAAAATCTCCCTTCCTTCAAAGCAGTTTCTCCATGAACCTTAACCTCCAGGCCAATCTGCCTTGCCCAACCTGGCCCCCATTCGCCGTGGGATGCTGTGCCTGGAGAGGGCAGTTGTGTAGATGGAGATAGTGGGGTCCCTCTTTCACTCTAAAGAAGCCATGGAAACCAGGATTCCTGGGAAAGAGGTGAGGGGGAGAAGGCACAGAGGTCTGAGGACGGAAGAAGAGCCTCTGCAAAAGTATCCACCTCGCCCACGTGTTAATTTTAGAGATTCTACCAGAAGAGAGAATTCCTCTGTGGTAAAGTCCTTTCCATCTGTTTTAAAGATAAGAATTTTCCTCAGAGGGTCAACACCCCACATTATTGTTCTCTACCACGCTGTGAACAAGCTGTTGTAAGCTGATCACCGGTGGAGGTCTTGGCACAGGAAAAGATTTGAAGAGGAAATGAGGGTACTTTTGTGACTTGGAAGAGAGTGACTCACAAAGGAGCAATCTGAATGAGGCCTGACACAGTGGACACCAGGGCAGGAAAGTCAAAAGAAGGAGAACCGGGTGGAGGCAGAAAGCTGCTGAAGAAATATTTCTTCTACTTCACAAGTGTGCTGGACTCGGAGTGCCTGGGTGGCCCCAGTCGGTTGAGCCTCTGACTTCGGCTCAGATGGTGATCTCACGGTTTGTGGGTTCGAGCCTGCATTGAGCTCTGTGCTGACCGCTTGGAGCCTGGAGCCTGCTTCAGATTCTGTATCTCCCTCTCTCTACCCTCCTCCACTTGCACTCTGCCTCTCTCTCTCGAAAATAAATAAACATTAAAAAAAATTTTTTTAAAAACCCACACACACAAATAGCAAAACACAAGTGTGCTAGATTCAGAACAAAAGCTTTCCTTCCCAGCCTCTCCTGACAGGGCTATATTAATTTCCTATGGCTGCCATTTTTTTTTTCCCAATAACAAATTACCATAGCCTAGGTGGCTTAAATCAGCAGAAATGTATTCTCTTACAGTTCTGCAGACTAGAAGTCCGAAATCAAGGTGCTAGCAAGGTTGGTTCTTTCCAGAGCCCTCAGGTAGAATCTGTTTCATGCCTGTCTCCTAGCTTTTGGTCACTACCTGCAATCTTTAGTTTTTCGTGGCTTGTGAATGCATCATTCCTATCCTCGCCTCCACCTACATGGCGTCCTCTCCTCTGTGTCTCTGTGTGTCAAATCTTCCCCTTTTTCTCACAGAGACACCAGTTATTAGATTTAAGGCCCAGTCTAAATGCAGGATGATTTCATCCAGAGAACCTTAACTAATCATACTTCCAAAGAGCCTATTCCCAATAGTCAACAATATGGAATTACATACTTCAAAATTACTAAGAGACTAGATCTTAAATATTCTCACCACAAAAAAAAAAAAAAAAAAAAATGATAGTTATGTGAGGTGATAGAGGTATTAACCAAAGCCATGGTGGCAATCATACTGCAATATATAAATGTATCAAATCAACATGTTAGAACCTTAAACTTTAAGAAATAACTTATTTTCAAAAAAGGTCACATTCATAGGTATAGAGGTTAGGATTCGTATACATCTTTTTGGAGCTACAATTCAGTACATGACAGGGTCTTCACATTTTCAGCTTGTTTGCTTTGTATTCATGCTTTTCTTGAATTTTGAGCTTTGCCTTTTCCCTGGATAGGAATCGCAAAATCCTAAGACTGATTATTAAACAACAGCAAAACCTCAATAAATCCGAGAATTTTATAAGTATGGACCACAAGAGATTCTGCAGTATCTCCCAGATCCCAGGAAAATGGAGAAAGAGTAATAGCAAAATGCCTTTGATCCCTTCAGTAGGAAAGTTTCAATATAAGCCAAGTCCTAGGCTTTAAATATTGTTGTGCATTAGTCACAACATAGAAACGTGTGTTTACAGTCCTGAAACTGAAATGGAAAAGTAACAAAAATGTGCTTCTAGGAGACTTCATTAGACTTATTTGTTTGTGGGAAATCAGGTAAAAGCCCAACACAATATTTGTGAATAAAACCTCTAATGACTGAATCCTATCTACTACTCCCTTCTCTGCTTTTAGGAAAAAATTGCTTTTCTGCAAATTATACCAAAACACCACCACAGATGAACAATCAGAAATAATGCATGACTCCTAGTCACTAAAGAGAGATTCCATTACCCTGAGAGATCTGGCATACTAAAATTATTAAAAGAGGAAAACGATCTTATAAAAAGTTAGGGTTTTTTTCTTCTCATTAATCTTCAGCACCCTGGTTCATTTCTATTCAAGCATTGTCATGGCTTGGATCAAGGCCATAGAATATTCTGCAGGTTTAAGATTGAAATTCATCCCTCCGAGTGCCAATTTTCTTTTTAGGATGCCAGGTTACCTCCCATTTCCTTCTTTTATGTGCAGAAAAATCCCAAACACCCCAGGGTGTCATCCTAATCACATTTAATGACTGGTAATATCACCATGCAATTAACTTAAGGAATTGTTTTCACGGATCACTTCTCGGCCTTTTGGCTAAGATCAAGTATAGGAATTGTTTTCATGGAAAAGTAAACTAGAAGGAATAACCCAGAACATCATGAAAATGATAAATAAGGGGAAGTAGACTACCAGGTATTAAAATACATCACGTGGCTACGATTCCTAAAACTGTGGGGAGAAAAAAATGAACTGTTGCCAGAGCTGGAGCTGCCCGATAGCCACCAGACTGAGCAGCTGGGGTCCAGACAGGAGTCCCCAGATCTGCTACATCCTCAACCAGGACCGCATGGGCAAGATGCACCTGGCCACATGGTACATGCAGTTCGATGACGATGAGGAACGGGTTGAATGAGGAGGTGCACGCGTAACCACCGTGCGAGATCAATCACACCAACCTGGTGGAGGTCTGCATTTCTACATCACTTCCCAATGCTAGGCAATCCACAACTTCATGGAGGTCTTAAAGGAGTATTTCCACAATGTCTGTGAACTGGACCTGGTGTTCAACTTCTACAACGTTTACATGGTTGTGGACAAGGTGTTCCTGGCCGGCAAGATATCAGAGACCAGCCAGCAGATGGTGAAACAGCTGCAGACGCTCCACTTCCTGGGGTGAGGGCAGCCAGCCCCTCCACCCTGGCCACTGGCTCCCTGCTCACCCCCTTTCCAGGTGAGGGCCACACTGGTGCCCTCCTCAGCTGCCCAGGAGGAAGGCACCAACTGGGCCTGGGCCACCGGGGAGAAGACTGCACCCCACTGCTTCTGGGCACAGCCTCTGGCAGAAGCCACCTCGTGGGCACTGAGTAACCATGCAGTTGTTGGGTGACATCGTGGAGTTGTTGGGTGACATCCATGTGTGGAGCCCCCAATAAATCTGTGGTCCCATCAAAGACACATGGAACTATCACATAAACACCCACATGAATGAATGGGACAGAAGAAGGAGACAAAAATGAGACAAATCTCATGAATGTGACATGACATAGGTAACATTTTAAGTCAACTGGATACCTTTTGGAAAAAAGGACATTTGAATCCCTTCTTCACAACTTAAAGTAAAAATACTAATCTAATACTAAAAATGCATCAAAGGGAAACATGTTAAAAAACAAAGCAAGCTAAGTAGCCCTATCAACAATAGCCCAAGTATTGAAAGAACCCAAATGTCCATTGACAGATGAATGGATAAAGAAGATGTGGTGTGTGTGTGTGTGTGTGTGTGTGTGTGTGTGTGTATATATATATATATATATATATATATATATATATATATATATCTACAGTGAAGTATTACTCGGTGAGCAAAAAGGATGAAATCTTGCCATTTGCAACTACATGGATGGAACTGGAGGGTATTATGCTAAGTGAAATTAGTCAGAGAAAGACACGTATCATATGACTTCACTTGTATGAGGAATTTAAGATAGAAAACAGATGAACATAAGGGAAGGGAAGCAAAAATCATATAAAAACAGGGAGGGGGACAAAACATAAGAGACTCTTAAATACAGAGAACAAACTGAGGGTTACTGGAGGGGTTGTGGATGGGGGTGGACTAAAGGTCCACCTTTTAGTGGGCATTAGGGAGGACACCTGTTGGGATGAGCGCTGGGTGTTATACATAGGGGATGAATCACTGGAATCTACTCCTGAAATCATTATAGCATTATATGCTAACTAACTTGGATATAAATTTAAAAATAAATAAATAATAAATTAAAAAAAAAAGCAAGCTAAACACACATACACAGGAGTAGAGAACATGAAAAAACTTTTATAATTTCAGAGTGATACAGGCCTTTCCAAGCATGACAGAAAATACAGAAGGCTAAAAGACAAATTTCACTACAGAAAAATACATTTTTTCATGAAAAAGCTATCATAAACAAAGTCAAATGGTGAATAAACTGAGATAATGTTCACAACTCACATCACAGACAAAAGATTGGTTAACCCTCCACATATTGAGTTAAGTGATAGAAAAATGGGTGAAAACCAATAGAAAACCAACAGAAAAATGAGCAAAGGCTATAAAGACAATTAGCCAGAGAAAAAGCAGACCGCAAAATATATTTACCTCACTTATAATAAGAGAAATGTAAGTTAAAAGTATAATCTCACTACATTCAGAAAGAAGTTTATTTTATTTTAATGTTTATTTATTTTGGGGAGGGGTGGAAGGAAAGACAGAGAGGGGGACAGAGGATCCAAAGCAGGCTCCTCACTGATAGTAGAGAGCCAGACCTGGAGCTTGAACACATGAACTTTGAGATCATGACCTGAGCTGAAGTCAGACACTCAAGTGAATGAGCCACTCAGGCGACTCAGAAAGAAGTTTATTTTGAAATATAAAGCCATGCTTTACTCGTCAGACTGGCAAGGTACAGAGCTTGAACGTATATTCAATATATTCTTTGTACAAGGTGAATGACACTCTTCCCATCAAGATGGAGTTTTCTCCTCTGCACCGCCTCCCCTTGCCTCTGGGTGGGTTTGTTATTCTTCAGAAGAATGGTGTGTAGAAGGGATGTCATGTGACGTGTAAGCAGGGCCAGGACCAAGGTGAGGCAAGAAATATGCCAGGTCCCAAAATGTAAAAAAGCACTCATCCTCGGGGCACCTGGGTGGCTTAGTCAGTTAAGCATTTGACTTCGGTCCAGGTCATGATCTCCCAGTTCGTGAGTGCTGCCCCGGGTTGGGCTCTGTGATGACAGCCCTGAGCCTGGAGCCTGCTTCAGATTCTGTGTCTCCCTCTCTCCGCCCCTCCCCCTCCTCCACTCATGCGCTCTCTCTCTCTCTCTCTCTCTCAAAAATAAATAAACATTCAAAAAAAAAAAAAAAAAAAAAAGAAAGAAAGCACTCATTCTCAATGTTGTGCCAATGCAGGGTCAGCCTTAAAAAAAGAATGCCTCCTTAAATTGTATGCCCTGGGCACCTATCTTGCCTCTTGTTTCCAAAGAAGTCTGGCTACCCTGATGCTGCCAGGCTAGAGTAACTATGTGGAAAGACCACAAAAGGGTAGAAAGAGACATTTCAGTGGACCCAGCAATTTCATTGCCCAACGATTTCGCTCCACCCAGTCCTACACCAGACACAGGACTGAGGAAGTCTTCAAAATGACGCCAGCCCCCACTGCCATCTGAACATAACCTTCTGAAGGATCCCAAACCAGAACAATCCAGCCAAGTCATTCCTCGGCTGGACCCACAGAAACTGAAAGAAATTATTGTTGCTGTTTGAAGCCACTAAGTTTTGGGGTGATTTGTTATGCAGTAATAGTCACAGATTTTATAGATAACATAGGCACTCTTAGTGTTGGCTGGTGGTAGATTGAATTGGTACATCCTCTTTGGAGATGAGCACTCTACTAATGTTTAATCAAAATAATACATACACAGGACTTTTGCCCAGGCATCCCACTTTTATAAGTTTCCCAACAGGGGTGCCTGTGTGGCTCAGTCGGTTGAACGTCAGACTTCGGCTCAGGTCATGATCTCACCGCTCGTGAGTTCGAGCCCCGCGTCAGGCTCTGTGCTGACAGCTCGGAGCCTGGAGCCTGCTTCGGATTCTGTGTCTCCCTCTCTCTCTGCCCCTAACCCACTCGCATTCTGTCTCTGTCTCTCTCAAAAATAAAGAAACATTAAAAAAAAAAGAAGTTTCCCAACAAATCCATTCACACAGATGCAAAGTCATACATGAACAACACATTTATCTCAGTATTATTTTAATAGAAATGATTGGAAATAACCTAAAAGGCTATCAATTTGGGCATGTTTAAGCCAAATGTAACATTCAATAAAATATTGTTCAGTCCAACAAACGTGATTGTTCACATGATGGCATGAAAAAAAATCTCCAGTGTAATTTCTAAGCAAAACAGTAACAGAATAGTAAGGCACAATGCAACGTGGAAAGTGGCAGTTGCAAAAGAGGAAGAAGTATATCTGTCGATAATTGCATGAATATGCACAGATTATCTTTGCGAATTTCACAGGAAACCGTCACACCCATTCCCTGGAGAGAAGAACTGATGGCTGACAGACAAGAGTGGGAGGGCAAAGGTTTACTATATACCCTTTAATGTCTTTTAATTTTATTCCAGTGAACATATTACCGAATCATAAGTAAATAAAATTTACTTAATAAAAAGAAAAGAAATTTCTGACAGTTCTTGAACACTGTCGATGTTTTTAGATACTGGTGCTGGATCTTCAGAGTGAGGTACATGTAGCCCTGAGCATCAGGAAGATTTTCTTTCAGGGTGTCTATTTGTGGGTTAGAGGCTAAGGGAATCAGTTTCCAGATTTATGAGCACAGGGGCTCTTGCCTGAAATTCATTTGCCTGGGGAAGTCCCTTGCCTGGCTGGTTCTACTTTTCTCACTTCCTCTCTTCTAGCCTTTTTTTCTCTCACTTTTGACAAAACGCAGGAATACTTCCCACCTGTCCTGTACTGCATTCTGGGTGTTGCTCCAGAGAGGAAAGACCCCAGGGATTCCAAACTAGGGAACAGTTCAAAATATTGGCATTGCTTTTGAGAAAGTGAACAACTTTAAAGATTGGGAAATAAATTCTTTAGTAAGTCCAATTCTTGCAAAAGCTAGTTTCCAAGTTTTTACTTTCCAAAAAGGTGAAAGTGAACCTATTGTCAGCTGATAGCACATTAAAAATTATTTTTGAGGGGCACCTGGGTGGTTCAGTCAGCTGAGCATCTGACTCTTGATTTCTGCTCAGGTCGTGATCCCAGGGTGGTGGGACCAAGCCCTGTGTAGGGCTCCACACTGAGCGTGGAGCCTGCTTAAGATTCTCTCTCTGTCTCTCTCTCCCTCCACCCCTCTTGCTCACTCGCACTCTTATTCTCTAAAATAAAAAAAATTTTTTAAATGTATTTTGATAACGGATTACTAGCTCATTTTTTACCTATAACTCTGGACTTCAGAGAAATGAATGACGTTGCTAGAAGAAAAGTCCTTTCATTGCTTATTTATATAAATAATGCTCCTCAGCACTGACGTTTGAAAAATAAAAAAGGTAATACAATTGATACAATAAATTATACTCAGCCAAAAATAACTGAACTTGCTTAAAAACCAAAGCAGCCCCATTCCTCTTACTAAGTGATACGTTTCTAGTGAAATTTGACTTTCATGGTTAATGATTATAGTTGGTGAAAACAATTATAGTGACAGGACCCCCTTAAGTTTTCTTTCTTTTTTTACCCTTAGAGCTTTACAGTCACAAGAGTTTTTTTCTAATTTCAATTTGTTCACATACTTTTGTTGAAATATGATAGGATAATTAAAAAAAAAGATTTTCAAGCATATAGACATCAGAAGTGAAATTCTTTGGGGGACGTATAATGAAATTAGCCTAATGTAAAAAGGAAACAATGTAAAATCTCTATGTACTAAAGAATAATTTTTTTAATTTAGAGCGTGCGCGTGTATGCACACACATGCGAGCAGGGAAGGGGCAGAGAGACAGGGACCGAGTATCCGAAGCTCCGAAGAGGGCTCTGTGCTGACAGCAGACAGCCTGACGTAGGGCTCAAATGCACAAAACACAGGATCATGACCTTAGCCAATCACAAACCGTGAGATCAAGACCTGAACCAAAGTTTGATGCTTAACCGAGTGAGCCACCCAGGAGCCCCAGAGACACTGGCATCTTCTTAACTTTGCTTTGATAGCTGTGCAGTCTCTTTTTCTCAACCTAGATGTGCCTTCCAGCTTTGCTCAAATTCATTCAGCAGCAAGCAGAGTTACCACACAACTTCTTTTTCAAATTAGCATACATTTGAAAGGGGTTGGGGGTAAGTACATGAATTAATAATTATGCTAGAGAAACAGACACCAGAACGATCCGGGACATATGGTCACCATAGCTACAGGGCTCCTGGTGAAGAGGAAGGAAGGAGAATGCTGCTCAAAATGTTGGGTTGGACATCGGGACTGTTAGAGCAGTGGATAGATCAGGGAGATCTGGCCCGGAATTGAGTGATAAGGCCTAAATGAGAGGAAAAAATGTATAGATAATTAATGTCTGTTGTGTTGCTTTGGTCTAACATCCAAACTACCTGCATGCAAAATCAGCAGCTATTCACTGGATGTAATTCAGGGCGTCCAAAAAAATCCAGAAATACACGTATGTGACCAATGACTTCTGCAGTAACTGACAGCCCCCAAACTAGTTATTGCTTAGGCCTTCTGGACACTAGTTCATTTTTCTGGGGTGGTATAACTTGGTGGGAATATCATAAAGGCATCCTTCTTTATCTTACAGGGAAGAATGATGATAACATGGGTCACAGGACAGGTAAGTTTTGAAGTGGGGACTAGAGCTGACATAGTAAAAGACCCAGAACATAAGCACTGAACAAAGTTTGTTGGGAGGAGGCAGCTATGGCCTCTGGGACAGGCATGCAGTATGGCACAATCACCCTTCCTACAACCTCATTTTACCCTTCCTACAACCACATAAGTGGGCATAGTCTTCCCTGCTTTACTCAGGATGTTATGCCCAGATGGTCTGTAACCCCTCTGAAATTTCTTTGAAAGATAATTACAGGACATAGATTGTGCCAGAAATCAAAAGAATAACATCTTGTGTTCACACAGTTCTCTGTGTTGACAAATGCTTTCACATGCATTATGTTGTAACAGGGAGAAACGTGGCATGTCTGACTCCATATTGCTTCTATTTCCCCTGCTGCTGTGACCTATAGCTTAAGGAACTTTTGATTAGCCCTGCACGTAGGTATGTTAATCATGGAAGGAATTTTGCTTACAGATGAGATTTGCCAAAAACTGCTTTTGTACCTGAAACCTACCTGACATGAGGAGATAAGGAAGTACAAACTTTTTTTACCTGAAACCTACCTCACTCGAGGAGATAAGGAAGGACAGCCGTGACTGTTGTGTTTAAGATTTACAGGAACGACATAACCAGATTCCTGTATGCAAAGATCCACAGACCAAAGATAAGGTTACATGCCCTTCCTCAGGTGTCTACAGCCATCAGTTACTTTTTGACTCCAACCCCCTCATGCCTCCCCCTCTTCCTAACATAAAAGCAGCTCCAATTCCATGCTGTGGGGGGCTGGATCTTTGGGACAGTAGTCTGCCATATCCTCAGTGTGCTGCCTTTCTGAGTCAAGTGCTTTCCTTGACTCCATATTGCATCCCGACTCATGGCAAGCAGACCAGCTGAGACTGTCAGACTTTGATCCAGACTTGGTAAGAGCCTCATGGAAATGACTGGCTAAATAATCATGAGGATTGCTTTACAATGAACACAACTGAGACCCATACTTCATGTGTCCTGACTTTGGGTTTAGTGGTTTGGTGCTTTTCCTATAGGCTACAGAGCTCTATGCAGTTTATGAGATCAGTCCTGACAAATTTCCTTGGCCTTCTAAGAAGGATAATTGGATCCCTTCAGTCATGCATATTGAGAAAATATTCACTTACAATTGGACCAACATGCAATCTATCAAGGCCTCTAGGTTCCTAAAAGCCTGATTCCTGCCCATCCTAGGGTGCCCTCCTTTCTAGTCTTTGATGATAGCAAATCCTTTCCCACTGGTTATTCCCTCTTCCTGCACTTCCTTCTCCCCAGATCTTTACATGACTGACGTGTTCACATGCCTCAGGCCAAGGCTGATTGCTTTAGACTCTCCTTTACCCTCTTATCTGAAGTGGCCTTCTTGATTACTCTCTCTCTCATCATCCTGCTATTTCCTGGGATGCACAGCACAACCTACAATTCTCTTGCCTATTTATTATGTACTTTCATCGTGTTTTCTCCACTAGAACAGAAGTCCCATGAGGCAAAGACCAAGTCTGACTTTTAATTGCTCTATTCCCAGGGCTGATACTTAGGACATACTCAACAAATGCAATGCCATTTCATGAATAAAATGAATAAGCAACTTCAACTGAGGATGCTTGACCTAGGTCTGTGGCCTGCGGGCATTTCTCCCACAGATAACAAGAGTTCATTCAGGAAAGCTATAATCAATCACCCACCCACCTGTGACGGAAGCGAGCCATTATCTACTTGAAAGGATCTTCTAATCTGCAGGGCTCAAGAAAGGGAGTATCAAGAACATATTGGGCAAACTTGTCACATCCAAATCCTCCGATCTATGTATAAAGTGCTTGATTTTTAAAAAAAGCAAATCCCATATGCTCTCATCCAATAGCAAAGTCATGAGGAATCATAGCATATAGGATTATTTAATTGAAAATTATATCAAGCAAAAAAACACTCTTTAATCTGTTTTGACAAAATGCCGAGCTCAAGCTTGGGAATTATTCAATCACAAGAGATTCCTGAGGCTCCAGGGCACATAATCTGAGAGCAACGTCACTGGACTCTGGTCATCTCAGACCTTAAGTGCCGTTGCTTGTTTAATAAAAAAGAAAAAAAATGGACTTTTCCTGCTATCTTCTGACCATGTTGCTGGTTCTTTTAAAGCAATTGATTTCTCAGGATTCTGGCACAAGATAGCAATCAGAGGGGAAGGAGATTAAAAACTCTATGGAAAGGAGGAAAAATCTTAGAAATACAGAATAGAAAAAAAATTCAAGACTAATTTTTTTTTCAAGGGCCAAAACATTTTCAGATTTCCCCTAGCAGAACAGAGGCCAATCCAGAATTTATGTAATTCTACATTAATATATTTTTACCCTGTGAGCATATATCCAAAATAAATAAAAAATTACAATTGAAGACGGGAAATGGAGAAAGATCTCCTAACAGCTTACTTTATATCATAATAAAAAACCTAAAAATTCCCAAATTGTCATTATAATTTTGCAATTTCCCTCATAGACGCTAAAGTAGGGAAAGTAATTTTTATACTCTAATATTGGTATAGAAATGGAATATATCACCCTGGAAGCAAGATATACATTTTTAGCCCTAGTTATATAATGGTGTAATGTCATTAAGTAGATTCTGTAACTCATTTTTTTTAATAACTTAGATTTTAGTAATGATAGACTTATCAATTTAAACCAATCTACCCACTGAGGAAAATTAGAGGAATTTTTCAGCAGAATATTAGAAATGTCTGTCTGAAGACATCTGAGAACTCTCAAGATAGTAAAGAATCCCCAGGCTTGAGGATAGAGGTACAGGGAGGTGACCCAACATGTGGAGATGATTTTTTCCTGGGGACTTTTGCCAACTCTGAAAGAAGAGGTTGAGAGGCTATAAGTTGCTTTTGACAGCCATATTGGGCTAGGCACCCCACCAAGGGGATCTCTGGTGAGCTACGAATTGAGACCCTGAGGGATCACTCTAGGAAAAAGGGTGGATTAGGTTTATAAAGCTTTATAAAGATTAAATCTCTACTTCAAATGACCTCATCTCTAAAGTTGAATTGAGATAATCCAAACTGGTGGTGTTCCTCTCTGGAGGGAAATGTCATCCTAGGCCTAAAATTAATTTTACAAACAATGTTGAAAATACAACATTATGCACCCAATAAAAAATAACAAGGTAAGTGATGAGATAAGGCAACCTGAACATAAACCAATCAATCAAACAAACCCAGAAAAAAACCAACCAACCACAAAACAGACCCATAAGAGCTTCAGATACGCAAATTAGCAGTAAAAGTCTTATTTAACTGTTCACTATGCCCAAGGAGATAAATGAAAAGATGGGTAATTTGGTAAGAACTAGAAACTATACAAGTAAACAAATGAAAATTGTAGAACTGAAAGAAGATAGCTAAAATTAACTTAGTGGATGAGTTTAACACAGATGAAGAGAGAAGTGGTGAAATGGAAGATAAGTCAGAGGAAATAATTCATTTATTCATAAATAAATCATGTAGAGATAGATTAATGGACAATATCTAATCTAGGGTAAGTAAAAGAGGATATAAGAAGAAGATATCACATACTTGAGAAAGAGAGAATAAAGTAAAATTCATTTAGCATGATGAAATTATGGTAAGAATTTTCCAAAGCTGATCAAGATATTAAGCCATATACTCAACAAATCTTAACCAATTCCAAACAAGTCTTTAAAAAACAAAAGAGGAAACCATATCTAGTCATATTACAGTAAAACTTCCAAAACTAAAGACAAAGAATAATGTTGAACAGACGCTGATTATAATACAAACATTCAAAGGAGCAAAAATGAGACAGAAAACTGATTTTAACAGAAGCAATATAAAACAAAAGACAACGGAGTATTATCTTTTAAAAGCTGAAAAAATAACTGTAAATGTACTAGAATGAATGGGAAACACATCTTTAGACAAAATCTGATAGAATTTGTCACTAACAGACTTAAACTAAAGGACATTATTCAGGCAGAAGGAAAAAGACTCCAGATGAAAGCTTGAAGATTCAGGAGAAGTCAGGGGTGGGAGGAGTTTAATTTAACTTAATAATGACCTTATCACACAATAAAAATTAGAATATACAACCACAGTGTCAGGTAAAAGTGGGGGGAATAAATGGAATTAAAATACTCTAAGATCCTTACATTGTTTAGGAAGAAGATAAAAATAACAATCACATTAGACTTATGAAGAGTTCGTTTATTATCTACATGCAAAGGAGGATATAACTTCTTTTTTTTTTTTTAATGTTTATTTAATTTTTAGACAGAGACAGAGCGTGAACAGGGGAGGGGCAGAGAGAGAGGGAGACACAGAATCTGAAACAGGCTCCAGGCTCTGAGCTGTCAGCACAGAGCCCAAAGCAGGGCTCAAACCCACAAACTGTGAGATCATGACCTGAGCTGAAGTCGGACGCTTAACTGACTGAGCCACCCAGGCACTCCAGCAGGATATAACTTCTAAGCTAGAAGAGGGGAAAAAATAAAATAACAATAATTCAAAAAATTCAAAGTAAAAACAAAGAAAGGAGACAAAAAAAAAAAAAAAAAAAAAAAAAGAATGTAGACCAGGGTAACAATAAGTTACTTAATTCAATAAGATTATAAACCCCAACATAGTAATCATATATACTGCAATGAGACAAAGTCGAATATCTTCAAACTGACATACAAAATTATATTTTTAAGAATTATCTATATCTCTATATGAATAAAAAAATGTTGGAAGTAAAGAGATGGATAAAGAAATACAATATAAATACCAATGAAAAGAAAGTGAGTATAGCTATGTTAATAACAGATCCAGTAAACTATATCTGTAAAGAAGGACAGAATGATAAAACTTGCATTAGGAAATTTATAATGTGACCATTATAAATTAATATCCATTTCAAAAATACAGCTTCAAAATAATATAAAGCAGAAGTTGACAGAAACATATGGGAAAATAGACAAAAATACTTTAGGGGGAGTTTTTATTAACATACTTTGTAACTGATAGAACAAACAAAATCAATAAGAACACAGAGGACTTCAGCAAAATGATCAAGAAATAACATGAGAAGGTCACCTGTGTGGCTCAGTCAGTTAAGCATCTGACTTCAGCTCAGATCATCATCTCACAGTTTGTGGGTTTTGAGCCCCACGTCGAGCTCTGTGCTGACAACTCAGAACCTGAAGCCTGCTTCAGATTCTGTCTCTGCATCTCTCTGCCCCTCCCCACTCACTCTCACTCTCTCTCAAAATAAACATTAAAAAAAAAAAAAAAATAGCATGAGAGAACATGGGGCATTCAACAACTTCAGAGCATATATTGTTTTAAAGCATATATGGAAAAATTGATCATATATTGTGTCACAAAGCAAATTTCAACACATTTCCAAGGATTGAAGTCATACAGCATATACTCTCTGACCACATTGCAATTGAAAAGAAATCAGTCATAAAAATATAGTAGAAAACCTTCATATATATGGAGATTAAGAAATAAGCTTCTAAATACTCCCTTGCTCAAATAAGAAATAACAATGGAAATTCGAAAATATTTTGGATGAGCAATCTATATATTTAATGCTATCTCTATCAAAATAACACCAGTATTCTTCACAGAGCTAGAACAAACAATTATAAAACTTGTATGGAACCAGAAAAGACCCCAAATATCCAAAGTAATGTTGAAAAAGAAATCCAAAGCTGGAGGCATCACAGTTTGGGACTTCATGCTGTATTACAAAGCTGTGATCATCAAGATAGTATGGTACTGGCACAAAAATAGACACTCAGATCAATGGAATAGAATAGAGAACTCAGAAATGGACCCACAAACGTATGGCCAACTCATCTTTCACAAAGCAGGAAAGAATACCCGATGGAAAAAAAGACAGTATCTTCAGCAAGCGGTGCTGGGAAAACTGGACAGCAACATGCAAAAGAATGAACCTGGACCATTTTCTTATACCACACACAAAAATAAACTCAAAATGAATGAAAGACCTAAACATAAGACAGGAAGCCATCAAAATCCTATAGGAGAAAACAGGCAACAACCTCTTTGACCTTGGGCACAGCAACTTCTTACTTACTATGTCTATGGAGGCAAGGGAAACAAAAGCAAAAATGAATTATTGGGACTTCCTCAAGATGAAAAGCTTCTGCACAACAAGGGAAACAATCAGCAAAATTAAAGGCAACTGATGGAATAGAAGATATTTGCAAACAACATAGCAAAGGGTTAGTATCCAAAATCTATAAAGAACGTATCAAACTCAATGTCCAAAAACCAAATAATCTAGTGAAGGAATGGGCAAAATATATGAATAGACACTTTTCCAAAGAAGACATCCAGATGGCTAACAGACACATGAAAAGATGCTCAACATTACTTATCATCAGGGAAATACAAGCCAAACCACAATGAGATACCACCACACACCTGTCAGAATGGGTAACATTAACAACTCAGGCAATAACGGATGTTGGCAAGGATATGGAGCAAGAGGAACCCTTTTGCATTACTGGTGGGAATGCAAACTGGTACAACCACTCTGGAAAACAGTATGGAGTTTCCTCAAAAAACTAAAAATAGAACTACCCTACGACCCAGCAATTTCACTACTAGGTATTTATCTAAAGGATACAGGAGTGCTTATTCAAAGGTGCACATGCACCCCAATGTTTATAGCAGCACTATTAACCAAAGTATGGACATACACACACACATACACACACACACACACACACGATGGAATATCAGTCGGTGATCAAAAAGAATGAAATTTTGTCATTTGCAACAATGTGGATGGAATTAGAGTGCATTATGCTAAGCGAAATAAGTCAGAGAAAGACAAATATCATATGATTTCACACATATGTGGAATGTAAGATACAAAACAGGTTAACATAGGGGAAGGGAAGCAAAAATAAGATAAAAACAGAGAAGGAAACAAACCACAAGAGACCCTTAAATACAGAGAACTGAGGGGTGCTGGAGGGGAGGTGGCTGGGGAGATGGGCTAAATGGGTGATGGGCCTTAAGGAGGGCACTTGTTGGGATGAGCACTGGGTATTATATATAAGCGATGAATCACTACATTCTATCCCTGAAATAATTATTACAATATATGCTAACTAACTTGGATCTAAATGTAAAAAATACGTAAAATGAGAAAAAAATATTTTGGATGGCATGAAATGAATATAAGTGATATACATTAAAACATGGGGGCAATTTCCTGATTTTAAATTGTTGGATATTGTCTATTGACTTCCTACTATGGAAGAGCTAGATTTAACTTTTCAAAACCTTCTCATGCTCCCCCCACAAAGATATATCCTTCCTTTCCCACTTCACACCGTCCCACATAATTATAGCACACTTTGATTCAATTAATATTCACTATTATTTTCACTGAGTAATATTTTTCACAAAATATAAACGGGGTAGATGTTGCCTTTCAGGCAGACCACTCTCTACTTCTCATCTGCATTAGTGACTTCCCTTTGCCATCCCTAAAACTCCTCACTCCAGCGCCCAGTGACATCATGGATCAGTGAAGTAGCTCAAAATCTCCAAAAGCTTGAACTACTGGCAACTCAAGATGGAAAGAGATGCGCTTGCATATTGCAAATGGCAAGAGCAAAGGTAAGGAATGCACAAAGGAAATAGTATTTAAAAATAATTTAAAAAGAGTAGATGCCCTGAGAGAGGAAGAGAGTAGCTTTTTCATTTTGGCTTACTGTAAGAATGCAGAGCAAGAGTCAAGCATTCTGAATGATTTTATTACAGGGGAAAAATAAAAGGTCCAACTGTCTTGTTATTTTCCTTTCTTCAATACCTAAAAATAAGCAAACTAATAAAAAGAGAAGAGAGAGAAAGAGGGAGAAAAAAGGGGCAGTTTCCAGGATACAAATCCATTGCTTAAAGAATGTTCTCTGATACAAACATGTGCTTATGAATGTGAGTAGGTGGTGTTCCTTCTGCTGTGACCCCAGGAGACACCCTCTCTATGCATGAAGTGCAGGGAATGGTGTATAAAGAAAAGAAAGGGAGCGGTGCCTGGGTGGCTGAGTTGGTTGAGTGTCTGACTTGGGCTCAGGTCATGATCTCAATGGTTCATGAGTTCAAGCCCCAAGTCAGGCTCTGTGCTGACCCCTCAGAGCCTGGAGCCTGCTTCATATTCTGTGTTTCCCTCTCTCTCTGCCCCTCCTCCCCTCCCTCTCTCTCTCTTAAAAACAAACATTAAAATATGATGATAATAATAATAATAATAAAGTAAAGAAAGGGAAAGAACCCCTCTCACAGCCAGAGCAGGTGGGGAGGCAGAGAGCAATTGTCTTCAGGAAGGGAACTGAAGCAAGATGAACAAGGTTTTAGTGTCCTGAGCTCCAGCTGGAAGCCATGTGCATTTGCCAACAGAAGCAGTGGGATTCTATAGAACATGTGGGATATAGTCTCGGATCAGGATGGGAGAAGAAAACACAGATATAACCTATAAAAAATAAGAGTTAGAGTCGTATTTTTTTCCTGTTAAAAAATATAGGTTTCTCTTTATTTATTTTGAGAGAGAGAGAGATGTGAGGGAGGGGCAGAGAGAGAAGGAGAGAGAGAATCCCAAGCAGGATCCATGTTGTCAACACAGAATCCATCATTGGGCTTGATCTAATGATCCTGATATCACCACCTGGGCTGATATCATCAGTGACTTAACCGACTGAGCCACCCAGGAGCCCCACAAAATATATAGGTTTCTATGGAAGCGCTGGAAACTTCACCACTATTTTTTTTAATTATTATTAATTCAACAGATATTTACAGAACACCTACTGAGTACCCAGGGCTGAGCTAAAGCTGGAGAGTTTCTCAAAATGAACTTAGAGTTTAATAGGGAATACAGACACAAGAAGGCAACTACAACAGTGTAATAAGGCTAAAATTGGGTGGATTTAGGTATTACAAAGATCCCGAGAGAGGTCATCCCCAGTGCAGCCTGGGTGGATGGATAGAGGCTTCCAGAAACTGTCATCTAAGGTCACATCTGAAACATACGGATCTGTGACACTGTAACTGTGTGAAAATGTTATAAATCCAAACTTCAGACTTAACTACTTTATCAGACCTGCTTGGCATGTAAATTTCATATTACTTGTATGCTATTTCTTTCTAAAACAGACATAGAAGTCAATCATACTCATTGTTGCTAAGACCTTTTTTTTCCCAATTGTCTTAAGCCCGAAGCCCTTTCTGTTGCTTTCCTTTCCAGATCACCACCTAAAAAGGTCCCAATCCACTCATCTGCTTTGCCCTACTTCTTTCTGACCCATTATGTACTGTTGCCTCAAAATATTACTTGGGAATTAAAGGAGAGTTGCTGGTGGGAAAGTTGCTGGTGGGAAAGGATGTCTTTTTAGAACTGGCTCTCAGAAAACACCATCAAAAGGTAACTGGCCACATCCAGCTTTTGATCAAATTTTAATGATCACACTGGTATAAACCACTTTCTGTTCCTGATCCATTTCCCAGGGTCTTTCCTGCAATTAATCACCAGCTGAATGGACTCTGGGGCTCCAGGCCAAAGTGAAAATGCTCCAAGGCTTGGTCTCAACAGTTTGTATGGGAACATTACAGAGCACTTTTTATTAGCTCTGACTCACCCTGGGCTGTCTCCACAGCCTGAAGTAAGGCTGCCTGTTACCTTTGTTTCCTCCAGTTTCCATGAATACCATCCCAAAGGGCTCTGAAAGCTTCTAACACAGGCTTCCTCTGTTTTTTGATCCTTCCCTTGGAAATCCATGGTAGGTCCCTCTTAGCTCTTGCTTTTGAGATGACATGGCATTCTCTTGATCACCTGCCTCCGTGTGGCACCACTTCCCCTCAGGGGTGACACTGCGATGACCAAAGCATTGTAGCTGCCTCTAGAAGCAGCCTCTTGGATTTGGGATTCGAACCCTGTTAGGAGCAAGGCAGTTAACTGAGCTCCCTGTAAGTTGGCTGGACAAATGAAGTGAGGCAGAAAAAAGAATTAATTTTCTAAAATAGTCGGGAGAGAAATAAATAAATAAATAATAGCAACCTAGCATTGGGCCACCTGAGTGGTGGAGTCAGTTAAGCATCTGACTCTTGATTGCGGCTTGGGTCATGATCTCACAATGGTGGGATCAAGCCCCACAATGGTGGGTCTAAGGGGTGGTCTCTCACACTCACACTTGACCATCTACACAGCACAGCCTTGCTCTGGGCCGACATCGTAGAGCCTGCTTAGGATCCTCTCTCTCCCTTTCTCTCTGTCCCCCTCTGCCACTCGTGCTCTTACTTTCTCTCTCAAAATAAATGAATAGACTTCAAAAAAATAAAAAGCAACCTAACTTCAATTTTCCAGATATTTTCAGTAAAAGAATTTTAGCCCAAATGATTAGGAGAACTGCCTGCAGTTCACACTGTATGTATGGACACAGCCTTAAGCAGTCCAACCCCAGCCCCCCCCCTCGGTTCCCCACCTGGCCCCTATCGAGGTATCTCAAACCTGCACACGCTTTTATAGGTGTGCAGAAGGCCTTCTTGGTTCCACTTATCCTTATAGTCCAAGTAGAGGAGAGAATCATTTAGACTTCTTTTTCTTTTCCAAGCAAAGCTTATACTTGGTCACGGCTGGAAACTGTAACAAGCACAAAGGAAGAAATCAGGTTCCAGCCACAGCTAGTAGGGGAACCAGCAAATTAATTACGCACAGAGATGCTCCAAGCAAGTTGTTGAAGACGTTTGCAGATCAGCTAAGTGCAGGTAGGCTGTCCTTAGCTGAGGCCCAGTTCCTCCCACGTGTCTGGGCAGTCCAGAGGGTGGGGTAAGAGGCAGGGGAAAGGGCAGTGGGGAATTTTGTATCCTTGGCAGTCCATGTGCTGAGGTCATGAACGAGCTCCACTCGGGCTTCCCTGCCATGCCGGTCTAAGGGGTGGTCTCTCACACTCACACTTGACCAGCTACACAGCACAGCCTTGCTTCTGGCCTCTGCCAAAGTGTTTATTAGGAGCCTTGACTTCTTGGAAGACTAAATAGCTAGAACTTTTATAATTAAAGACTTCATTAGTTTCCTACTGCAAATTTCCATACAGACTTGGGTCTGTATTATTTATAGCATTGGAAGGCAGACCATCCATCCATCAATCTTGGCTATCCTCTTACACCCAGGTGCCCACCGTATACCTTGCCCCATGAGTCTGTCCGCAGAACAGAAGGTAGTCAATGCCAGAGTTAACAAGAAAAAGACTCCCAGGGTCTCCACATTGGTCTGCATAAATTTGTTCTGTGGCCAAAACCAGGCCGGGAAATGTAGCAAGTCCAACACCCATTTATCATCCTTTAATTGGCTTCTATTCTGAGCTCATCCCACCGTGAATGAGGCATTCCAGAGATAGAGCTGGACCTTCTCTGCAGCTTGTCTTTCAGGACTGTCACCAGCAAGTGTTTTAGATGCTCTCTGGGGCAGAGGAACAGCACTTAGAGAAAAGGGGCTGAGCGATGTGCTCACAGTTGCCAAAGGAAGCTGGCAGAATAGGACTGTGAGACCAGTACATGTTTCCTAGAAAGAGTCATTTTGTGGCCTAATTTGAGGAAAAGCTTTCTTTCCTAATTCCTACAGAATGAGAGACTACTACTAAAACAGCTAATATTTGAGGGCTACCTTTTGTCAGGAAATATTCTGAGTACTTTATATGCATTATCTCACCTACAGTGGCTTTCCAGCAAACTCTGTTTTTCCTCTCTGTCAAGAGTTGTAGCTGGAACATGGCCGTCCATCCTGGAACTACATTTCCCAGCCTGCTTGGGGCCAGGTGAGGTTGAGTGTCTATACCTTCTCAAATGGAAGGTGAGCGTGAGGATGCTACACTCAAGCTGGAGCCTTTAGGGAATAGCCTGCCTCCTCCATGCCTTCTCCCCTTTCCTGTTGGTTGAGTTGAAGAAAAATGTAATGGTTTTAAAAATCCATGAGTTGCTATCAGACTTGTTGCCTAAGCCCCTGACAACCCAGAGCACCTGTCATAGATGGTTTCGTGACAGAGATAGAAATGGCCTGTTTCTTAGCTCATCACATTTTAAGGATCTTTATTAAAAAGCTTATGTCACTCTAACATACTTTGCAACAACTCTTCAAGGCAAATTTTTTTTTTAATTAACCTCGTCATTAATTAATGATAAAATCGCAGCTCTGACAAGTTAGGTGATTTGTCTGAAGTCATACGGTTAATAATTAACAGCACTGGAATTCAAATCCAGGTTTCCTGACCATCTACAAAGATAGAGGTCAGAATAGAGTTCCTTCCGGAAGAGGGCATTGAATGAAAGGGTGCACAAGGGAGACTCCCCCCACCCTGACTTTTCTTTTCTTTTCTTTTCTTTTCTTTTCTTTTCTTTTCTTTTCTCTTCTTTTCTTTTGGAGAAACATGCTTGGATTACTAATTCACATTGAGATAACATTTTATCATTATACAAAGCACTTTCACACACTTAGCTCATTTAATCCTCACAAATACAGATGAAGAAGCTGAGGTTTGGACAAGTTCTAGGTCTTGAACACGGTTAATAGGAACTGGATCTAGGCTTTGAATGTAGGTCTTCACTCCAAATCCTGTACCCAATCCATTACATGCACGCTGAAGCAACCTGCAACTCTTTCAGGTATAAATTGCAAAAACCAACTCATACTAGTTTAAACAAAAACCAAACAGCCCCTCCAATCACCACAACCACACACAGCCCTACCCTGTCATTTGCTTCACTGATGGGGCACAAAGTAGAACTGGCCAGAGTAGCGTGGCTGTCATCACGCTTCTTGTTCTCTCACTCTGCCCGTAGGGTTCCTCCACGTGGCTAGAGGAAAAAGTGGCCAAAGCTTCCAAGATTAGCAACCCCCTGAGAAAACTCAGTTCTTGCCTACTGCTTTAATATTTCCAAGTCCTAGACATAGACCCTGATTGGGCTGGCTTGGGCCGATTGCCTTCTTCATGGACCGAGTTGAAGCCAGGGGGATGGGGCAAGATACTGTGATGGCCTGTCCCACTAGAACCATATGGAATGGGTAGCAGGACAGGAACAATTACCCATAGGAAGTGGAGACTGTGGATGCTGATGTCAAAATCAGGAAGGGATACTGGATGAACAGATCCATCATACGCATACTCTGCATTATAGAAAGGATTTCCCGTAGAACTGGCAGCAGCATCCCTTAATTTTGAAAGTGTGTGTGTGTGTGTCCCCATGGGCCCAACTGCTGGCCACAGACCTGAACTTCACGTTGTCCTGGGCCAAGAAAGCAAGCAGTCAGAGCTGCCCAGCCCGGTAGAGGCCCTTCTTCTCTATTCTGGCATGTGGCCTAACAACTTGTGACACACTTTGAAGACTCCAGACACCTCTGTTCCAGGCATTGCATTTGCTTCTAAACTTTAAGTAAAAAAAAAAAAAAAAGTTAAAACCACATTAAAACATAATTTTTACATTGGTTTTGTACACAGGCACACAAAATGTAGCCAAAAATATTTTTAAAAATTTTTTTTTAATGTTTATTTATTTTTGAGACAGAGAGAGACAGAGCATGAATGAGGGAAGGGCAGAGAGAGAGGGAGACACAGAATCGGAAGCAGGTTCCAGGCTCTGAGCCATCAGCCCAGAGCCCGACGCGGGGCTCGAATTCACGGACTGTGAGATAGTGACCTGAGCCAAAGTTGGACGCTCAACCGACTGAGCCCCCCAGGTGCCCCATCCAAAAATATTTCTTGGAAAACATCTACTACCTATCCTTATCCTGGGTGTTGCACTCTGATATATTCTATTCAATTTTACTTCCATTTTTAAAAACTGCAGGGCATAACTGACTACAATGACTTCACGACAGGTTGCGACCGTTGGAGAGTACACAGTCCGACCATTCTGTGCACTGCCTCCAGTGCATCATCAGTTTGAACGGTGAGCACCCTCCCACCAAATGCTTCAAAAGCCTTTTGTTTCAGGACTCCAGCCCAGGAGGGTACGAACTTGCTACCTTGGGTAGGCGGGTCCTGGGCCTAACATCATCTCTCTGCTTCCTCATGAGGCGTCTCCGAGTTAGAATGGACACTTTCTCATACAGGCCCTGCTTCAGGCCTCCAGCAGTCAGAAGCTCACTGCCTGCTGCTTTCGCTGAATTATTAAAAAGTTCTTTAACTTTGGGTCTGGGTTCTGGAGTTAGACCTAGGTTCAAATCCTAAACCTGACACTTAACCAACTGTGTGACTTTGAGCAAACATTTTGTGCTCTCTATGCCTCAGTTATCTCGTCTACCAAGGGAGGATGGTGGTATTTACTCAATAGGCTGTTGTGAGAGTAAGTGAGATAGTAGCTACAAAGCACTTAGTGAGCAGTAAGAATTCAACAATCCACATTATCCTATTCTATATTCCATGTCAGTGAATGCTGAAAACCATTGGTTCTCTTCAACATGGATTTGTCTCCTTAACATTTTATTATAAACAATTTCAAACACACAGGAAAGTTGAAAATTGTATAGTGAACATCCATATACCTACCACCTAGATTCCATAATTAGCCCTTTGCTATATATATTTTATTATATAGTTATCTCTTATCCACCCATCAATCCATTTTTAAAATACATTTTATTTATTTTTTAAAATATTTACTTTTTTATTTATTCTTGAGAGAGAGAGAGCACAAGAGAGCTCTCTTGGGAGAGGGGGAGAGAGAGGGAGACACAGAATCCAAAGCAGGTTCCAGGCTCTGAGTGGTCAGCACAGAACCAGACACACAGGGCTCAAACCCACAAACCATGGAATCATGACCTGAGCTGAAGTTGGATGCTTAACCAACTGACCCACCCAGGTGCCCGTACTTATTTATTTTTTAAAGTTTATTTATTTATTTTGAGGCGGTGGGGGAGAGGGAGAGGGTGAGGGAAAGGGAGAGGGAGGGAGAGAGAGAGAGAGAGAATGGGAACACGAGCAGGGGAGGAACAGAGAAAGAGAGGGAGAAAGAGAGTCCCAAGCAGGCTCCATGCTATCAGCACAGAGCCTGATGCAGGACTGGAACCCATGAACCACAAGATCATGACCTGAGCTGAAATGTGAGTTGTCAGCACAGAACCCAACACATGGCTTGAACCCACAACTGTGGAATCATGACCTGAGCTGAAGTTGGATGCTTAACCAACTGAGCCACTCAGGTGCCCCAGACATCAGTACTTTTTACAATGCATGTCATTATCTAGTTTTTTTTAAAGGTAAAATTTGCATTTGGTGAATTATACAAACCTTAAGTATACCATGAATGCATCTATCTTGGACACTTAATTCTATGTCCTTGGCCTCTGTTGTCATAGATACTGCTCTGCCATAGGTCCTCCTCTTCCAGGTAGGGGTGGAGTGGTAGGGGAACACACAGGAGGGGAGGGGCCCATCTAGAGGCCATTCATCCTTTGAGGTCCAGCAAGGTCCTGCTCCTCTGGGAGATCCAGACTGAGCTGATGTTCTAGTAACTGTGCACATCACCACTTCAAAGATCCAAGAGAGTTGAAGATGGCATTTAATTTATGCGGCGTGGAAAGTCCTTTTGCAGTATCCTTAACAAATGATATTCAGTCTCTCTTTGCATGCCTCCAGCATCCGCACTAGGTCGGCTTTCCCAACTCAGTTCTTTTTATTGATGGGCTGGAATTTTTCTTCCCATAACTGCCAAATTCTTCCTTCAGAACACAGATTCAAGATCCCTGTAAAAATAGGAAGCCTCATTTCTCATTTGCCCTATATTTTCTCTCAATTTCTCCAGGTTTTTCTATTCTTCCTCATTTGGCACTTTATCACATCCTGCCTTGAATTGTTCACTAATGTTTCATATCTTCTGTCTCCTTAATGAAGTTTCCTGAGGGCAAGGACCACATCTAAAGCTTCCATATGCCAGTCTGAAACACCGCCCTCCTAGAAGGTGCTCAACGCATGGGTGTGATTGACGTAGAGAAAAATAAGAATATTACAGGTGTCAGATATAAATGTAACTGATCTTTGGGTGCCAACAACTTAATGAGCTTTAGTCTTTTCAATATATTTGAACATGATGAGCAAGAAAGTTTGTACATCACCCCGTCTATATTGTGTAGAGGAAACAGCCTTGGAATATAACACCTTAATGAAGATCCTTGATTAATGAAGCTACAAATAAAAACACTGGTCCACTAACTCTGTTGTCAAAGTTGGGCTGCCTGAGACGCCATGACTGTATACTTTGGATTATTAGGATCATAATTTTGGAGAAGAAAACCTTGCTGTTCAAGAATCTTCTCTGAAATGTCCACCCCAAGGCCAGGGCTGGGGAAACCATATTTCAGTCCAGGGCACATTCAAAGGGTTTTCTGGTGTGAAGTTTCTTCAAATCCCCCAGACCCATCTTCCAAACAAAATCTCCCTGTTTCCCATAAAGGGTCCTGGTTTTTGGTGGATCATGTAAATGAAGATAGTCCAGTTCCATCCAGGTCTTATCCACTCACTTTCTTCCCAATTCATTCACGGGAAACCCAACTTGAAATGTCTCTATAAACTTTCTTTACTTCCATAAACGCCTCCATTTGGGGCAAGTAAGAACTCTGTTGACTCAGCTGGTTTCCATTTTTTCCGGTTGTGTTTGCAGAAAAGAGAACGGAGCTAATTTTTACCAAACCTTCTCCTCTCTGCTTCTCATGAGACCAAAAGTTAGCCAGATGCCAAATAATCACTCTAACAACATAACTATGTTCCTGCCCTGTAAATTTTTCTTTTCTTCCAAAATTAAGGGACCCCCCCCCCCTTACCCACCACCAAACCCATGATCATGTATAGATTTCACAAGAGGCAAGAGCTGTTGACACCACCCAGATTGGGCCTGGGAGGCACTGGTTCTTCCCTGGACATGGAGAGCACTTTCGGAGAGCACAGAGAATTGGTGTAGAAGCCTCTGATATACTTGTGATGACTCATGTCCACTGGGAGCTTAGTAAATGTAAAATAAGCCTATGCAGATTTTTAAAGGCACATCACGCTAGCAGCATGATGGCACTCCAAAGGGCTGCTCTGGGGAGACGTCTTAAAATAAGAGCAACTTAGGATCTCAAGGTTTTGGGATAAATATGTCTTGTTCACTCCTGCTGTAAACCCACATGTCGTATATGGTCCCATGATAAGCATAGAAGTTACCTACTATTACAGTGACTGTTCTCCAGAGAGGCTGGGCCTTGTCTGGTGGAGGTGCTGAGAGGGAGTTCCTGCAAAAGCCGAGAACAAGAAGGCCAGAGCAAGCATGTCCAGCTGCCTGGGGTGCATCAGGGGAAGCCTGGGGAAGCTCAGTTCTGTGTTTGGTGCACTTAACGTGGTGCCCAGAACAAGTACAAAAAACCCACTGGGTTGACTGCAGAAATGAATGGACAGTAAAAGAAGGGATAGGAGATGATGGGGAGAGGCCAGGACAATCTTCTGAATTGTCCTGGGTAATCAGGACAGTTTCCCTGAGCAGAAATAGCATCCAGGCTTGTATTTAATTGCTTGCTTGGTGCATGGATGGTGAGTCTATTTGGTTTACATGAAAGTACGGCACCAAATAAAACAGCTGCCTTCAAAACAAGATGGTTTTGCCTTCTGGAGCTGACTTATTAACGCTAGCAGTTTCTCCTTCACTTGGGAGCAAAAAGATCTGCCCCTTGTGTGTACAAGTCAAAGCTAACCTGTGTCAACTTTTTTTCAACCTATGACTTCTAACCATGCTATTAATTCACAATGTCAAAAGGCTCTTCTTTTGCACTGAACAGGTTAAAGATACTTAGCACAGAGTTGGATACTGGATCTACATTGTAAAAATATCTCGGAGCACCTGGGTGGCTGAGTGGTTGAGCTTCTGACTCTTGATTTTGGCTTGGGTCATGGTTTGTGGGTTCTAGCCCCACAGTGGGCTCCACACTGACAGTGCAAAGCCTGCTGGGGTTCTCTCTGTCCTTCTCTCTCTGCCCCTCTCTTGCTCGCTTGCTCTCTCGAAATAAATAAACTTGAAACTTAAAAAAAATCTTTCATCTCAGCTAGAAGAGCTTTATTTTAATAGTCACAGCACTGCCTGAAGGACTGATAAACTATGACCATTAAATTATGAACCTTTTAAATGATCTTCATTTTTTTATTTTTTTATTTTTAAATTTTTTTTTTTCAACGTTTATTTATTTTTGGGACAGAGAGAGACACAGCATGATCGGGGGAGGGGCAGAGAGAGAGGGAGACACAGAATCGGAAACAGGCTCCAGGCTCTGAGCCATCAGCCCAGAGCCCGACGCGGGGCTCGAACTCACGGACCGCGAGATCGTGACCTGGCTGAAGTCGGACGCTTAACCGACTGCGCCACCCAGGCGCCCCTTAAATGATCTTTAAATGGCCATAAAAAACCCCAAATACATTATAATGTATAACACAAATATGTTATATATACCTAAATAAATGTTTTTCTTGAAACCATCTTTTTACTCAAATGATGCCATTATTGCTAGAAATTCAGAATCTCTCTTTCAAAGTAGGCTTCAGATAAATCAGCACATAAAACAACAACAACTAGCATAAAAGCAAAACGTTGTCACCTGACTTGAGGGTCCCAGGTTTGCTTCTTTGAGCCAATGCAATTTTCTGTCTTTCACACTTTTTGCAACTTTCTCCCAGCCCATCTCCCCTCTTTCACATCATGAACTAATAACCAAGAGATCCCAACAGATGTGTTTTAATAGTGCTGAGAATGGAAATGTCCAGCAAAAAGACAGAGCAGCCAACTGCAGCCTGTAATCTCAGAGACCAAGGGGCATGGCCACTGACCCAAATCTATAAAGACTGTAAGAAATGTAGTGGGGGTGCCTAGAGGGCTCAGTCAGTTAAGCATTCGACTTTCGATTTCAGCTCAGGTCATGATCTCACGCTTCATGGGATCAAGGCCCACTTCGTGCTCTGTGCTGACAGTGCAGAGCCTGCTTGGGATTCTGTCTCTGCCTCTCCCCTGCTTGTGTCCTCTCTTTCAAAATAAATAAATAAATAAACTTTTAAAAAAAAAAAAAAGAAGAAATGTAAGTGGTTAACTGGCCAAAGTGTCCTCAACTCAAATCAAGTTGAACCTCCATTAAGCCAGAGAATATTCCTTGGTTAGAGCCAAGAGGTACCACCATGCATCCAATGCAGATCTCGATTTGGTCAAAGTCCTTTTCTGCAGCAAGCCAGAACATGAGCACTGACCAGCCATGCTGGAGCTGGTTGCCACTGGATGTTGGGGAAGTTTGAGGCTCAGAGATAAGGTAAAAAAGAATCAATTGTTGTTTGAATCCCCTCAATGGCAGCAGCTTTAAGAGAGACTTACGAGACTTGTCTTGGGCCAGTATTTAGGGAAGATTAATTTGTGAGAGTTCTAGTTGTGTGGAGCTATAGGAGAGAACACCAGCTCAGGTAGCCAAGGGTAATAAAGAACCTGGGGTGTGTCAAGATTTGGAACTAGCCAGAAAACCTGGTTGGCTTGTTTTGATTATTAAACATTTATGTGAATGTTTTAAAACCATAAAATGCTTTTGTTGATATGTTATTACCCACCATGAAAGCAAACAAGCTTCAACCTTTCCGTCCTTCCAGTTATCACTTAGGCACATTCACCCCTATCTCCTTTGCTCTTTGCTCTTTCCTTATCTGTTCCTGTTCTTATCCATCCCAGACTAATAACCTGTGCAACATCTGTTCTCTTCTAAATCCATTCCTTCCTGCTTCCTGAGTTCCTGTTCCACCCATTATGCCCCACCCATTCACCTCATCAATCTCTTTCTCCCTCTTCCCCAGCATCATCCAAATATGCTCCAAGATCTCCTAACAAAGGGAGAAACGCTCTCTCATGCCATTCCATCCTTAGAGGTACTTCTTGTTTCTCACACTATCATGGTTTTTGTTTGTTTGCTTATAGTCAGCCTTCTGGAAAGGGAACACTCTACTCACCACCTCCAATTGCTTACATCCCATTCAGAGTCGAGCTCACAGCAAGTCTGGTTCCTGAATCCATCACTTCACTGAAATTGGTTTTGTCAAGTGACTACCTCCACCAAATCCAATGGACATCCCCCGCCCCCATTAATCCACTTTCTCAACTCGCTTCCCTCAGTGTCTATGGGAACACACTCTCCTAGTGTTTCTCCCATTTTCCCAACTGTTCCATTTCATCTTTCTTCCTCCACTCATTCCTCAAACATTGGGGATCGTTCTTGGCCTCTAAGGGCACTGATATTTCTTCAGCTCCTAGGAGGAAGCTCATTGACAAACAGTTAGTTCACAGTCAAGGCCCTATCTTGAGCCAAAGGGTCTGGAGTTGGTGCTTTCTCCCTCTTTTGGGGGCTCTTATCTTCCAGATATCTGGTTTAGTGAGTCAGCCTGTGGCCACTTGCTGCTGGGAAAGCACATCTTATAAAGGCACAGTTTCACCAACAATGCTCTAGACACCAAAATGAACCCCTTTTTGTTTCCTTACCCTTTTTTCATCATGCCTTTTCTAGGATTCACCTTTCTGCTCTATAAAAAGGATAAGACAGAGTGGAGACTTGCATCTGGGTTTATGAAGACACATGGCCATTCAGTCTTTTGGATCTTAGATGTGTCCACTGCAGGCCAGAGAATCTGTGGCTTCATGAGTTAGACCCAGCACACCAGGGCCAGGGGCCAGTCCCTGAAGGCAGGGGCTAAAGCCATCAAACATCAAACCTGCATAGGTAGGTTCTTTATAAACTTATCTGTCCCAGAGTCCCAGAACAGGATTTAGGGGTTGAGGTCCATCTTTATCTCACGATTTGTAGCCATAGCCTTTTTCTTCTCTATATACACTTGTCCTGAGAGATCTGACCTACCCACAGGGATCCAAATATTGCACGTGGGTGATGATGCCAAATCACCATCTCTAACACAGAGACAGGGTTGCTGACCTTCAGGCCCATATCTAATTACAGGATCAACACATCTATAAGTTAATTCATTAGCAGTCCCCAAACACCTCCCTTCATTTCCTTCTCCCCATTCTGTCTTTACCTGCCTCCCCCCACCTCCCTTTCTGTATGGTTAGATGCTACTTCTTCATAAAAATGAGCCAAACCAAGATATCACTTCACTAGAAGGTCTCCCTGGCCCCTAAGATTGGGTTGTCCTTCCACTATGTTCGTACAGTGACCTGCACTTTCCCAACATGAAATGGCATTATAACCACTTGTTCCCTTTCCAGTGTTCCTACTACAATGCATTCTTCCAGGGCAGGAATGCTATCTTGGGTGTGAAAGTCCAAGAATAAGTACACAGGGAAAATGGAAAAACTATCCTGTTGCAGATTGGAACACTAGCCTTCCTCAAACACAAGCCATCAGTTTATTGAGCTAGCTGAATTTGTAACATTGTTTTTCTTCCACCATTGCCTTCAAATGAACTCTGTCTGTGTCTCCTTTCTTACTCTTTAGTGATTTCTCCAGGCTGAATCCAAAACTTCAGTCTCATTCAGGTACTAGAACATTCCTATCTGGGAATATTAAAAGCTCCAATCTAAACCCACACTTGAGTCTCATATCTGGTTTAGTTCCTTTCCACTATTCAGCCTAGCTCTTACATAAGGGTTAAGAGTCTCCAGTGGGGAAGGTGGTATGTCTGTTCTTTCATTCTTCCAGATTTGCCTTTTTCACTTACTGCACCCCCACCACCCGCCCAGCCTCCCAGTCTCCCAGTCTTCTTCAGGATCCACTAGGGCTGAGCAGATGAGAAAAATGAGAGGAATTGATGAGGCCATTATGTTCAACAGGTGCAGTTTGTAGCTATCGCCTAAGGGCCTGAAGTCTTCTTCATTCCAAGCCCAACTCTTTTATAGGGCATGCTAGGACTTTTGAGATGCCCTCCACTACTCCCACCACGGAGTCTTCCCACAGTGCACCACAAGTGATGCACTATCTGGCTGATCTGGGTCTCTCTCTGCTGAGACCCTTGTAAGGCAGCTCTCTGGCTATCACTTGGCCCATGGGAATCAATTCACTCTTAGCCTTCCAAAATCAAGAGTTGGATGCCTAACTGACTGAGCCACCCAGGTACCCTCACTCTTAACCTTCCACATGGCAGAATCACATCTTGCTATCCCTGCTGCCCTCTCTCACCTTGCCCCACCACCCAGCTCCAGCTGGCCAGCTGCACTCACAGCTCCCTGAGAGCCAGGTGCCAGGCCTCATGCCCCCAGACTCCAAGAGACACATGGTAACTTCTCCCAAGACACTTCCATTCTCCGCTGTGGTAACAGCGCTCCACAGTCTGAAATGTTTTTGCCACTCAACAAGCTTCTGTCCACAGAGTAAGAGACCAGTTTGTCTCCTCTTCTTGCATGACCTGTCTCCCAAGCCTGAGGCTCTCTTGCCCCCACTCTTTGCTTCCTTTGGGTGAAGGATTCCCCTTTCCAGCGGGAAACAGAGGAAAAAGCAAAGCTGGCATGTCTTATGAATTCCCTTCAAAGCACTTTCTCTCCTGAACCTCTAGTCTTTCCTTAGCAAGTCCTGTGGGATTTCTTTAGCATCTTCAGAACGTGGGGGTCCTTATCACCACCGACTTCAGCTTTAAAGCTGTAGCCAACACCTGCGACAACAGGAAAAGCGCCATCGCACATCCTGTCAGCTGTTGCCTCTGCTTAAAACATTCTTTCTCCTTCCTTGAACCTGCCTTCAGCCTCACATCACTGCCCCATCAACTTCATCTAAAATATCATCGTAAATAGTGAGAAAAAAAGGGTTCTACTGGAACTTTATCTTCAAACAAAACAAAAACATCACAAAAACATATTCTGTCTCTTTTATAAAATGGATGTTGTATGATTGTACACTAATTCGTAGAATGAAAAAAGAAAGGGTTCATTTTTTTTTTTGGCATTAGCTGTTTGATAAAATTATAAGACAGCACAGTATGTCTTCCTCCATTTTACATTCAAGGACAGGAAGATAAAGAGGAATAATTTTGCAAAAAAATATTCAAGAGTTTCATCGGTTTCCTGAGGGCCCCTCTTCGGCCTTTGATATTCAAATCACCTTCCTTTGAAGAGCCTGATGTGTCAGTTTCCTTGTCAATTTTCTCTCCTCTGCTAACTGAGCTAGTTCCTCTGCCAGATTCTTCTTTGTTAAGTTTACCCATGAGCGAGTAATTCTCTAACTTCACTGCCCACTTCCTGAAAGTGCATTTGATTTGCATCTTATTTCTGCATATGCACAACATTGGAAACAGCTGGAGGATGGCTGGCCAGGAGGATGAAGCAGCTGGCTAGGAAGGAGGCTGCTTTAATTAGGATCAAGGTACTTGCATATGGACACATTTTATGAGTGCTAAATTCCCCAGTCACCACTGGGTTGTAACAACTTTTGCTTTCCCTTGCCACCTGATGACTTTGGGCTTAGATACTGAACTGTGGGATAACTAGGGGTCTCTGCCAGCCCCCAGGAAGGAGTCGTACCTTAAGTGCTTCTTAGCTAAGATTAGGAGGCAGGGACTGATTGGAGCCAGTGGAGAGCTCACAGGAGACACGGATGGTCAGGGCTGAGGATGGCTAGGCTGAGCCGCAGAACCAGGAAAGGATTGGAAGGGTCTGAGAGAAGGTAAGGGAGCTCCAAGACCATTTTGGCTTCTGTGACCAAATGGGTGAGGCTCAGCCCTGAGATGGCACAGAAACTATCCAGTTTGGCAAGACAGCTTTTCAGTCCTGAGCCATCAACAGGACTGTAAGCATCTTTATAAGATAGCAGACTACTTAGCAGCACCAAGGGAAAGCCTGGAGCTTCAAGTCATAATTTGCAAAATGGCTCCCCTCTCTAGCCAAACACTTCAAGAAATGGCTTTTTCCTAAATCTGCTGCCTCCCACCCAGTACTTGGCCTCTATAGCTGAGGTTCTGCCAGCAGAAGTCCTTCTGGGTCCACTATGTGTAAAAGCAGAATATTCAACCTAATGTCCTGTTTTGACTTAAGACCATTCCCCAGTCTTGGTGGCACAGAGGAAGGAGGGAAGCCATCACTGGTCCTTTCCATAAGCACTTCCTGAACTAGGAAGGAAGCAGGGAGACAGAAAGGAGAATGGGACTGGGTGGAGGGACACAGTGGGCATCTGAGATGGTGCCCAGAGATTGCTGCCTCTGGTATCCACAGCCTTGAGTAACCTCCTCCCCTAACGTGGGCTGGATTTAGTGCCTGGCTTCTAACAAATAGAATATGGCAGACATAATGGGTGTCATTTCTGAGAGATTAGTTATGAATGGCTGTGCCTTCCATCATGGTACTCATGCTCTCTCTTGAATCCTACTCACCCTCCTCCAAATCAAGCCTTCAGCTGAGATGTCCACCCCACGAGAGCCTTTAGTCAGAGCCACCCAGCTAAGATGGACTCAGATTCCTGATCCTTAGAAACTGGAGGAGGTTATATTTTTTGTTGACCGTTAGCATGATAGATGGTTCTCCATCCCCTTATTTTCAATCTGAAGGTGTCTTTCGGTCTAAAGTGGGTCTCTTGTAAACAGCATATAGATGGATCTTTTTTCTTATCCATTCTGCTACACGATGTGTTTTGATTGGAGCATTGAGTCCATTGACGTTTAGAGCGAGCACTGAAAGATATGAATTTATTGCCTTTACGATGCTTGTAGAGTTGGAGGAGGTTATATTTTTTGTCTCCAGATGTAATTTTATGATAATTTGTTACACAGCAATAAACAATGCACAGGGCAGGGGGGATTGTGTAGGTTTTCCCTGAATTCTGAGTCCGGGTGAGAGGAAAATATCAGAATCTCCAAACAGTCTTCATTACCATGGAAGACACCTGTGATCCTGGGCCCCAGGAGTTTGATTTTTTAAGAAATGGCTCTCTAGCTTCCATTGCCACAGTCAGGTCAAGGGACATATGTGTAACTCAAATGGCTCTGCTCTTCCTGTCATGGTCTCCCAGCTCTACTTGGTACTACTACCTTAACTAACTGTGGGCTCCTTGAATGGAAAGACCGTGCCTTATTTATGTTAGTTACCTGCCGGGCCAGATGTTGGCATACATAGGAGATGCTTAACAAATGTGAATATATGTGGTCTTTTTTTTTAAATTTTTTTTTCCAACGTTTATTTATTATTTTTTTTTTTTGGGACAGAGAGAGACAGAGCATGAACAGGGGAGGGGCAGAGAGAGAGGGAGACACAGAATCGGAAACAGACTCCAGGCTCTGAGCCATCGGCCCAGAGCCTGATGCGGGGCTCGAACTCATGGACCGCGAGATCGTGACCTGGCTGAAGTCGGACGCTTAACCGGCTGCGCCACCCAGGCACCCCTATATGTGGTCTTAAATACGTTTGTGCCTTACACTTTTCACCAAGATTCATGCTATCCTCGTCTGCACCTAGGGGACCAAGCTTATACCTCTATTGTCCCCAACCCCTGCCTTTAAAAATGTGTTCAACTCCACTTTCCTTAAGGAGACCACTGGTTTATTTCCACTGTCTCTACACCAAAAAAACCACCCACTCCCACTCTGTGGAAGGAAGAAAGCCTGAGTAAATATGGATCGATAACAAAAGAGCATCAGGAAATAGGCCATCTGCCCTTTCCAGCTAGCCTTTGGCATTTGCAAGGCTAATCTCAGCACCAAATGTAAGCTATGAAGCCAGTTTTCTGCAGGGAAAGCCACACATGGAAAAGCATTTGTAATACAGCTTGAACAAATGCAAGGAGGAAAATCTTAGGGAAGGATTGGAAGATGAAGGAGGAAAATCTGAGTCTGTCCAAATCTGAGGCCATAAAAAGTGTTTGAAGCCATCAGCTGGTATCTTGGAGGAGATCCCAGGATAAACAAAACCTGCCTGCGGAGTCTGGATAGTGTAATGTTCACCCTGATTTGAGGAAGGCGCTGAAGTCCTTCCAGCTGATACAGACAAAGCCTTTGAAGATAGCCAACATTCCAGACACAGAGCAGGCCACAGGGTGGGGTTACCATCAGGCTGGGTACACAGGGTCTGCAGGTCGGGTGGAAACCAGGGCTGCAGGTCAGGAACAAGGACCAGCATTTGAAGTTAGGGACGAGAATGGCGTCCTAAAACTAAAAGATGATTGAGTCCTATGAATTCAACGAAAGGAACATTCATTCAACTCCTATTGTCTAAGTGTCAAGCACAGCTCCGCGAGACAAAAATATTCCATTAAACACATCAGACATGAGACTTCCGCCTGGTGGGGAGACAGACGTTTCTACACGAATAACAACTCAGTGTGATGTCCACTCTCATAGGAAAACATTCCGGTTCAGCTGCACTAAGGAAAGCTTCCCTAGGGAAGGAACCGTTGATGTTTAGACCCAAGGAAGAGCTAGGTCGTCCAGAAAAGAGCAGAAGGAACTGTGTGAAGGGACGAGCCTGTGTTAAGGCCCAGAGTCACCAGAGGGCTGGCAGTTGGAAGATTTGACAGAAGGGCAGAAAGTGAGATGGAACCATCAGGATTATTCACACTAAAAAGAAAAGGCTACAAGAGGAACGAAAGTTTTCAATCATAAGTTGTTTACACAGAGGACGCTCACTGACCTCCCCCACTGAGTCTCACTCGGCGGGGAAAGGGGCTTCAGGAACCCCACTCAGGTGGGTCAGCCCATGTATAAGAGCCTGAAGGTACAACAGCACCAGGGAGAGACAGGTGGTCCTCAGAACTTCTCTCGTGTGTGGGGTGGGGTAGGATCAACCCCAGGGGAATGCTTAGGAAGAAGCAAGCGGTTGTTCCACGGACTCTCAGGGTGAGTCTGTTACCCGCAGGGCTTTCGTGTTGCCAAGTGCACGTGCAGGTTGGGACCAGGCTTGCTGAGTTTGGGATCACAGGGGAGTCCTGGGGTAACTGCCAGAGGCCTTCCCTCTCCACCCCGCCCCCCACCACGGTACCCCCATTCCCATATTGAAAGAACATCACTTTGAAGGACCACCATTTTTTTGCGTTTCTCACAAGTGTCAGTTTGACTCTGTCTATAAGAAAGGAGAAGGATCTTGCCCGTTCTTTCTCCTCTTCTTTCCTTTTCCCTGCCTGCCGACAACGTCCCAAAGACTGAGCATAAAGCAGAGACAGCTGAGCACTCCAGATGCACCACCTGCAGGAGGCATTAGCAGCTCTAGCTGAGATGGTGGCTGCAGTGGGAACTAACACCCCCTTTTAGCTGGGGCTCCTGTTCCACGCCTCCCGCTCCTGCTCCCTCTGGGCCGAACCAGTAGAACTGGGGAGGAAGGACGGTGATCAGGATGCTCAAAAAAGAGCCATAGGGGCCAATAAAAATATGGAAAAGTCCAATCTCCTGGTACTGAATGAAACACAAAATCATGTAACATTTTAAAGCCTGTCAAGCCAATTGGATGATAATAAGGACTAGTGAAAGTAAGGGCAAGTTCTAGTTATTGAAACTTACACGTAAAAAAGGGGAGCGATTAATGGCACCACCTTCTCACTTCTCTGTTCCACCATCCCTGTGCAAAGACAGGCCGTTCCTCCCCTACTGGGGAAGGATTAGCTACCCCCTGGCATGGCTCCACTTGGTGACTAGTGGGCTTGCAGCAGGGACAGGAGAGGGAAATCACTGCCGTGGCTTATCCTGAAAGCCAGCAGATGCCCTTCAGTGGCCCAGCCCATGTGCAGCACCAGACCAGACACCCCAGACCTGCGTGAGAAGCAGGGCATTCTCTCTCGCTGACATTTATCCTTCTAACCAGTAAGTGGTAAGAGGAGTTGTGGGCATAATTACTTATGGCCCAGCCACATAACTTGTTACTTAAAGCAACAATGTTTAGCTAACTACAGAAATCAAAGCATTTCTTAAACTAAGAGAAGCCAAGAAAAAGCCTAGGTCCTGTTCACCAATACAGAGCTCTCTAATTTATACCATTTTATTTATTTTTTAAAAACTTTTGTTGATGGGGGCGCCTGGGTGGCCCAGTTGGTTAAGCACCCGACTTAGGCTCAGGTGGTGATCTCATGGTTTATGGGTTCGAGCCCTGTGTAGGGTTCTGTGCTGACTGCTCAGAGCCTGGAACCTTCTTTGGATTCTGTGTCTCCTCCTCTCTTTGCCCCTCCCCTGCCCACACTCTGTCTCTCTCTCCCTCAAAATAAATAAACATTAAAATTAAAAAAATTTTTTTGTTGATGTTTATTTATTTTGGGGACAGAAACACAGAGCACAAGCAAGGGAGGAGCAGAGAGAGAGAGGGAGACAGAGAATCTGAAACAGGCTCCAGGCTCCGAGCTGTCAGCACAGAGGTCAATGTGGGGCTTGAACTCACGAACCACAAGATCATGACCTGAGCCGAAGTCGGATGCTTAGCTAACTGAGCCACCCAGGTGCCCCTAATTTATAACATTTTAAACGAAAACATAGTACAGTATTTGAATCTAAACACAGTCATTATTTGTCCCATTTCAAGGAGCGACCCTCACAAGGCAATATTCCTCATAGCCTCTGGATCATTTTGTTTCATCCCAATCCCCCCGGAGAGAAATCATTACAAATGGAACATTAAGAAATACCAGTGTATCTGAATTGTTACTCTTCATCTCAGAGCCTTAAACACAGAGGGAGAATGAGGTCCTATTGACCTTATATAAAAGAGAGTAGTCCATGCTGCTGGTAGAAACCACCTCCAGAATTCAGCAAGATGGGAACGGATTGTAACTAAAGATGAAAGACTGGTTGATGCTGGCTGGTCATAGAACAAGATAGAACATTAGATTCTATTTTCCATGCATTAGAAGCTGCAGCGATCTTTAAGAACTAACCTGTCAACCTCGCATCCCTTCCTCACATCAGCACTGTGCTGGGGGTAACCTCTGTGCGTTTGCTGGGATGATGGTTACCAGCCTCCGTCACCTCCGTGTGGAAATGTGGCTTTCCTATGAAATGTATGCAAAACATTCATAAACTTCCTTTCCAGGCTGAATAATTCAAGCTCCTTTCAAATGTGTTTTATTTTCTAAGCCTCCGTTTAGTGTTTTATCCCCTTACTTTCATACCTCTGTAGCTGCGGTTAATTCTTGGGTAAACTGTTGCACTGGCCTCCTCACCGGCTTCCCTGCCCTCTGCTCATCCCAGGCCCTCTGCCAGCCTGAAGGCTCCCCAAGTCCTGAGCTGTAAGAACAGGACTTCCTACAATTGCTCCTCTGTCCTTAAAGTGCAAGACAAAGGGAAGGGAAGGCAGGCAGGGCTGGAGGTTGCTAGGGAGCGTAGTAGTCAGCAGGGGCTTTTTAAGAGCAATCTGGGCTCCTGATCCCAATTCTACTGGCTATATGACTTCCCGCAAGGTAATTTTTAAATTGGAAAAACCTTTACCTAAGGATTAGGTATTATTGCGTGGAGTTTGGTAGCCACTGCAAAAGTCAAATGTGTCTGCTGTATAGAATGTCCTCAATAAAGGTTAATTCCTTGCCTTGCCTCTACAATTGGCAAAATATGGCTTACTTCATGGGCTAAATTACAGTATCCAAACAGGCTGTGTGAATTTGGGCCAGACGATGCCACGTGGGCACCCAGGGGATGTGAAGTGGCTGGTAAGGCAGAGCAGGCATTTCTAAGCATCTGTGACACTGAGTCTCCCTCCCAGGCTTTGTGACCAGACGCCAGAGATTATAGTCCTGGAAATGAAGGCTCAAGGAACTTCTTAGCTCAAGAAACGTCTGTGTTGTCTCTTTTTTCCCTCTTCTCAATGTTTATTTCTTCCTAATATTTCATCTCTGTATGTCGCATCTCCACCAACTTGTTTATTGACTTTCTTGGCTTCTTCCTTTGCTGGATGCTCTGTGACTTTTCTACTGTACTGCAGAGGATGTGTATGTTGGTTTCATTTTGTGTTTATACATTAACTCATTTAGAATGCTTCCCTTGCTTCGGGGTCTCCAGGCACACGAGCAAAACAAACTGTTAGAAGCCAAGTGCAGCTGAGATCCTTCTTGGAGGAAAGGGCAAATGGAGGGGACAGTAACAATTCAGGAAGTTACCAGTCACCGTGGAGTGGCACTCGGCACCCCCACTGGGCCTGGGCACACACATGCCTGCCCTCAGGGAGTTTCCCTGTCTCCACACCAGTGTTGCCAAGTCACAGACCTGGCACTGATGACCTTGCATCACGTAGTGAAGAAGTTATTCACTCTTCAGTTATTCAGTGCTTTCCCTCCAGGCCAGAAATAGTTCCAAGCTCGGGTTTAAGAACAATTTGTATTCATCGTGTGTATTTGTATGATTAACAATGACACTAGTTTTCTCTTTACCATAGTCACAAAAAAGCATCACTTTACATTACTTATTTTAGTAAAAAGTGTACATTTAAGAAGAAGCACCATGTTACGACTCCCAGCAGTGGAAGGCCTTATGTGAGTTACAGAGTCTTGGGCAGGGCCTCGAGGAGCTTTGGGGTTTCCTGGGGTGTCCTCCTGGCCTGGCTGAAGCCGCTTTTGGGGGGAAAGGAATAGGTGGACCTCAGTGACAGGACACATGCAGGTCCCAGGGAGACAGGCCCGTCTCCTTGTCCTGAAGTCCTGAATGTGGGAGCCACATCTTTCCACTCCCTGTATGTATTAAACCCAAACACTTTCATTTAAGCTTTAGCTTAAGAACCAAGAAAACCCAGCATACTCTTGTGAAGTCCAAACAAGTAACATTTTTCAAATCAGCCAGCTATTTCTCTAACAGATCCAGAGGATCCTCTAATCAAAGGCTTTCATTTTAAAAATAGCTTATTCAGAAAGAACTCACTGCTTTCATGGGTATGTAGATACAAAGCAAAAATTACAAAGCAGGTGCCTGCTTGCTGGTTTGATTGGTTGGTCAACATCCCACGTGTGTGGAGGCCCACACCTCTTGAGGCCTGTGGAGAAGATGGGGTGCAGAGAAAGAGAGATAATGCGTGTGTGTGTGTGTGTGTGTGTGTGTGAAATCATGTTCCTTTGGAGTGAAAACCTGGGAAGATCTATACCTCATTAGTGGGATTAAAATGAAGAGTTCCAAAAGAGGTGATATTTCATTTATCTACCATCTTGAGTCTCCAGTGAGGGCTCAGCAGGACACAGTGGGATTTGAAAACCCATCTGGGAGCTGGGCCACCTAATTACTCTCTTAAAGGGGTTTAAAAGGTTAATGGTGGCTATATGTTGGTGGCTGCTTTATGGGTTAATTTTCTTTATGTGTTTTCTGTATTTTCCAAAAATGATTACAGTGATATATGTTTTTGTTGTCAGAAAAATAATAAAGGTTATTAAATGAAATATCCTAAGCTCAATGATTTGTTACTTGGGCGAATTAGTTTGAGAATTAAATTGCCCTTCCAGTTTCCTGATAGTCACAAAGCCCTGAAGTTAGGCCCCAGGCAGAATAAATCACCTGCTCTGCTTTGTGCCATCCGGTGGGTGGCTCCCATGGCAACGGGGCAAAGGTGAAAGAGATGTTGTAGGCACCCCTACAGCCGTTCAAACCTACCTGCTCTCAGCGATCAATAAAGAAGATGTCCAGGTGAGCATTCTGGTCTTTGGACAGCCTGAAAATGAACTAGTCTGCATATGCTGTGGCTATTCTCCACTTGGACAAAAAATTAGATTTTAAAGTTTAAGTGGTGACTGGGAAGGATAGTAACTACTTCAATCTGTTTAGCATTGGCTGGAATGTTCTTAAAAACTGTTTACTTGGAAAGAACTTGGTACAACAGAATTGGGTGGTAAGCCTCTTGGGGCAGAGGACCCCCCTGCCGTTTCATTCCTATCATTTCCTCGTCTTTGCACCTCTCCCCCAGCACCAACACGTGGGTGGGTGTGAATCCTTCAGGAAGGCCAGCGTAGCAAAATCTCAATTTAGGAACCCCAAATCAATGTATTCAGGTTTTGTAAAAATAAACCCCTAAATTTGTGTTTATGAAAGGAATCACAAAAAGGCTTCTTCAAATAGTGCATATCTTTGCAGCATTTAAAATGTTTTGTTTATAATTGTTTGATGTTTCCAAGCCCATTTGGGTAACATATGAGATAAGTATGTACTCTAAGGGCAGGTGTTTTTTAATTAGAGAGAGAGAGAGAGAGAGAGAGGAGAGAGAGAGAGCTGTAACATACAAAGTACAAAACTTGAATATACTTCTTAGTGAATTTTTACATATGTAGACACCCATTAACAGACCAGGATATAAAGCATTTTCTGAACCCCAAAAGGTTTCATCATGCCCCTTCCCAGTCTATATTCCTTCCCCTCAAGGAAAGAATTTTGTTGACTTCTACCACACCCATTACTTTTGTCTTACATGGAAGATTCATCTATAAGAGAACTAAAAGTGCAGTTACTAAAGTAGGTGGAAGGATCTAGACCCCATCTCTCTCTCCATACATATATATCTCATGCAATTTGCCATTTCAAACAATTTTAAGCATACAATTTAATGGTGTTAATTACATTCACATTGTTGGGCAATCATCACCACTATTTCTAAAACTTTTACATCACCCCAAAAGGAACTCTAGTCGTTGAACAATGGCTGCCACTATTCCTTCCTCTAGCCTCTGGAAACCTCTAACCTACTTTCTGTCTCTGTTAATTTGCCTATTCTTGACATTTCATGTAAGTGGAATTGCACAAGACCTACTCTTCTGTGTCTGGCTTCTTAGCATGATGTTTTCAAGGTTCATCCATGCTGTAGCATGTATCAGAACTCCATTCCTTTTTATGACTGAATAATATTCCATTGTGTGGATATAGCACATTTTGTTCATCCATTTGTTTGTTGATCAACACTTGGGTTATTTCTCTGGTGTGCTTTTTACTCATTTTTATTTTTTATTATTACTATTTTTTTTTTCAATTTTTTTTTTTTTCAACGTTTATTTATTTTTGGGACAGACAGAGACAGAGCATGAATGGGGGAGGGGCAGAGAGAGAGGGAGACAGAATCGGAAACGGGCTCCAGGCTCCGAGCCATCAGCCCAGAGCCCGATGCGGGGCTCGAACTCACGGACCGCGAGATCGTGACCTGGCTGAAGTCGGACGCTTAACCGACTGCGCCACCCAGGCGCCCCATTATTATTACTATTTTTTTTAACACATATGTTTTTCGAGACAGAAAAGACAGAGTGTGAGTGGGAGAGGGGCAGAGAGCGGGAGACACAAAATCTGAAGCGGACTCCAGGCTCTGAGCTGTCAGCACACAGCCCGGTGTGGGGCTGGAACCCATGCATTATGAGACTGTGACCTGAGCCAAGGTTGGGCGCTTAATTGGCTAAGCTACCCAGGCATCCCTCTGGTATACTTTTTAAAAAGACAAAATAATTCTTTTCATTTTCTTGATTTAAGTAACTATATGTTTGGATAAAGGTTAGATATTTTTAAAATGTAAGGGGTGAAACCAAATATGCCTTTAATAATTAAGATTGAACAGGGGCGCCTGGGTGGCGCAGTCGGTTGAGCGTCCGACTTCAGCCAGGTCACGATCTCGCGGTCCGTGAGTTCTAGCCCCGCGTCGGGCTCTGGGCTGATGGCTCAGAGCCTGGAGCCTGTTTCCGATTCTGTGTCTCCCTCTCTCTCTGCCCCTCCCCCGTTCATGCTCTGTCTCTCTCTGTCCCCCAAAAAAATAAATAAACGTTGAAAAAAAAAATTAAAAAAAAAAAAAAAGATTGAACAGATTTTAGGGGTGCCTAGGTGGCTCAGTCAGGTTAAGCGCCTGACTTTGGCTCAGGTCATGATCTCACGGTTTATGAGTTCAAAACCCATGTCGAGCTCTGTGCTGACAGCTCAGAGCCTGGAGCCTGCTACAGATTCTGTGTGTGTGTCTCTCTCTCTGCCCTTCCTCTCTTTGCATTCTCTCTCTCTCTCAAAAATAAGTAAACATTAAAAAAATAAAAAGATTGAACAGATTTTATAAACATTACCTCTGGCTAGTTTAAAATTATATTGAATAAGACATTTATTTATTTATTTATTTATTAAAATTTTAAGAAGAAAATTGCTTTTATTTTCCTTAGGCAACAAGATAATTCCTTTTTTTTTTTTTTTAAAGTGGGCTTCATGCCCTGTGCAGATCTCACAACGGTGAGATCAAGACCTGAGCTGAGATCAAAAGTTGGAAACTTAACCAACCGAGCCACTCGGGTTCCCCAAGATAATTCTTTTAAAGCACCTTGTACAATGCTTGGAATATAGTAAGCATTCAAAAAATTAGTTTTTAAAATCATATTTTCAGGAAATGAATGCTTTTTCAAGATGGAGCAGAATCTCTGGCTATTTCTAGCACAGTTTTATTTTACACTCTTGCACTGGAATTCAGGCAGTTGAGAGTCAAAGACCATTTATTTAATATAGACTATGTGTCAGGCATTGTTCTGGACACAAGGGTCTAAGACTTTAGGGATTACTCAGTTCAACCTATCACCAGTTAAAAAAAAAAAAAAAAAAAAAAAAGAGGGAGGCACAGAGAGAGCTAAATGATTAGTCCCTGGTCATTCTAACCACTATATAGCAAAATTGGATGTTTTTCTAACATCTGTCTTCAAATAGCAGAATTTGAATTTGATAAATGCATGTGGACTGGATTAGACAGTCTCTTCCCCAGGAGACAACATTTCCCCATTCTCCTATTGTCCATACTGGTATCAGATATGTCCACAAATCTGACACTTCCTTCAAAAGACAGGACCTAATTCTCCTTCTCTTGTGTAACCGCTGGACTTAGTGACTTATTTTTAAGGAAGTGAAAAAAGGTCGAAGTGACACTGTACCAGGTAATTAAGGTACTGTGGCTTCCTCTTGCTCTCTCCAGATTATTTGCTCTGCTAGAAGTTGACTGCATGTGTGAGGATATTTAAGCACTCTGTGGAGAAGCCCACAGGGCAAGGAACTGAGGCCTCCAACCAAGAGCCTCGGGAGTGACTCACCTTGGAAGTGTATCCTCTGGCCCCAGGCAAGCCTTCAGATGATTGCAGCCCTCACCAGCTTGACTACCATCTCAGGAGGCCCTGAGCCAGAACCACCCAGCTAAGCCACTCCCAGAGTCCTGGCCCCCACAAAGTGTGTTAAGTAATAAATGTTTATTGTTTAAAGCTGCTAAATTCGGGGGTAATTTGATATACAGCAACAGAGAACAAATACACTCTCTTATTATCACTTTACATTCACCCCTAACCCTCACAACCTCCCTCCAATGACTTATTTTACAGTTTGTACTCTGGGGGCAATGACTGACGCCTTTGTTTCCGTTCTGATATTTTTGCTATGTTTCTTTATTGAGATGTAATTTACATACCACAAAACTGGCCAACACATTAAAAATCGGTTGCAAGAAACACATAAAAGTTATCATTTTAACCATTTTAAGCCATACAATTCAGAGGTATGTTGTGCAAACATCACCACTATCTGGTTCAGAACTTTTTCATCACCCAAATGGAAACTCCCTATTCACGGCTGACAAATTTTAAAGGGTAAAAAAAATTTTTTGTTCCCCAGATATGAAATGATCAGGTAGTAGCAAAGAAGAACAATTAAATTAATAAAACTTTTCTTTAAACGCAAATGAACCCGGAAAGAAACATCCTCAATGTGAATCTGTTCACATTCTTATACAGAAAAGAGAAACCTAATGAGATGCATTCTATAATGGATAAAATAAAATCTCAAATAAAAGTTTTACAACAACTAGTTTTGACAACTCCCTGTAAATCCACTGAGTACAGAACACCATGTTGTACTTGGCAATCAAGGGACTGGAACTGGGGACAGCCCTGGGAGCACGGTGTGGAGGGTGAATGGCTGTCGTATAGTGATGGCCTCTAATCTCATGGTATTAATAGACACTGGGATTAGAAGGATCCAGAGGAACACGCGGGCTCAGTTAGAGTATCTGCCACAGGTGAGGGAGTGGTAGTTGATGGCATTTGGGCCAGCTGTTTGCCAACCCGGGCGTGGGGTAAAGGTTGGTAACAGGTGTTTTTAGTTCTAGCACCATTTCCTTCCAATCATCTTATTTTAATACAATACAAATTGGTAGTGACCCGAAAATATTGCTACTGAATTGAAGGGTGGCTATACAAGGACCTATAGCATATTATTTGCTGGTTTTAGTTTCTAGTGTCCTATGAAGAACAGAACTGAGGGTTATTGCCAAAAGGGTATCTTCGACAGGCATGCTTCCCCGTTTCCCTCCTGGAGAGGGTATTATGGCTTCACTTTGGAGCGTCCTCTGACTGTCCAGATCTGCAGACTATGCTCCTACCCCAGGAGGGCAGCTTGGGAACAGAAAAGCAACAGTTGGAGGATATTTACTCTAAACCTGTATTTAGCTCACTGGATTTTTAACGGTGTGCCGCTCTTTCATTTGTTCAACTGTCCATTCGTTCATTAAAAACAAAAAAAAGTATTGACCGCCTTCTATGTAACAGGCACCGGTCCAGGCAGTGGGGACACCAGTGAACCAAAGAGTCCCGCTAATGGAAAAAAGAGTAGAGTTTTGGCACATATTTTTCAGAGTCTGACATTCTTCAGAGCGCATCTGTACTGATCTGCATTAGCAGGACTTTCGCGAGACTGAGAAAGGGCCAGTAAGTAAAACCTCATCCTGTTTCCCCAACCCCAGAACCTCAATACAAGCAGTAAGACGGAGAATAGGGAAAGGTGGACGTGCTGTCCTTTGCTTCACTGAGGCCCAGGATCTCAGATGCTGGCCATTTCCTTTCAAACCGCCCCCCTCCATCACCCTGGGACAAAACGGCCATTTCCCAGGGTTTCTCCTCCTAGCTAGGGAATAGCATGCAAGTCTTAATATATTATGAGACACAGCCACATTCATAATTAATTCCATGCAACTTAGAATAGTCTTCAGCAAACAGATGACACAGACCCACGCATCACCCACCCGGCCCCTTCGTGTCTACCACGAGCATGCATGCAGAGCCAGATGTGACCACCTTCTCTGGGCAGGGCTCCAGCTCCGGTAGTGGAGGCAAGAGGAAGGCAGGCCCCAGCAGAGATCCCCAAACCGATGGTGCTCAGCGTGGAGAGGCAAGGCAGCCTTCCCGGGCACAGGATGCCTGAGTCAAAGGGAGGTTAGGAAAAGAACCACAGGGGAGAGGGGGTAGCAGGAAGTCTAGACGAAATGAGTAGTGGCTATGAAAAAAAAAAAAAAGAAAACTGGGGATAAAAACACATTTCTTTACTGTAATAACCCAAACCAAGAAGCAGGCATATTGCCATGCTGACCGTAACTATGAAATGGGCCTTATGCTCCATGACGAGATGAGTGACGGAGTGAGGGGTGAGCCAGGGGGGTTATTCACACGGAATGCCTGCACATGATATCTCGCAGACAGGGAGATCCTCTGGCCAACAGGACCATTAAAAACTGTCTGCTCCCCACATTTGTTACAAGAAACATGAGGCACTCCAATAAAACCCAGCTATTGGCAGGGGGAAATGTAACATCTGACTTGTGAGGCAAAAAGAGCCAGCTGCTCCAGCCTCTAGGACTCAACGAGAACTTCCTATTTCAAGTCAAGTTCCCAGCTGTCCCACACTCAGGAAAAAGGGGTTGAACTCAGCCCCCCTCTCCTCTAGACACACACCCCAGCCAACAACAGGACCGTTCCAGGTTTTATCAGCTTCTTATATGCACTGGGGTTTGAAATGAGATTCCTCAGTGTGGTTCAGAAACAAGAGAAGGACCAGGCGAACCCAGGCTGGGAGAGACACGAGATACAGGAGTAAAGGCCTGAAGTCTAACTTGTGACAGAAAAGGTGGTCTGGCTCCCCCAGGCTGCCAGAAGTCCTATACCCACGGGCCCCAGGCCCCAGTGCCCTTGGGGTCACAGCGGGGGTCCTGTGCCGGGAAATGCACAGGCACTGAATGTTTGTGGTAGAACTGCAGGCGGGAAAGGAGCTGCTCGACAATATGGGGATAGTCTCTTGACAGGTCATATCTTTCTTCTGGGTCCTGATCAATATCAAAGAGCCAGAGGGTCTTGGTCGGTGGGTCTGATGAGGGTATCGCAGAATCGTTGTATGGAGACGGCGGAGGAAACCAACAGCCACAGCCTGGCAAAGAAATACAATAGTTTATTGCAGGAGAGGCATGGTAGACAGGTTCTAACTTCAGGGGTTGTGGACGTGGACACATAAAAAAGATGTGGCCCTTGATGCTGTATCTATATCTTTCTCACTCTAACTCCTGGTTCACTGCTTCACAACCAGGGGCCTCCAGGAATGTGCACGCATGTGTGTGCATGCGTGTGCATGTGTGTGGGTGTGGGTGGGGGGAGTTTTAGTTGTCACAGTGACTTAGGGAAGCTGCTATCAACATGTAATGGTCATGGGCCAGGGAAGCTAAGACATCTTGCAATACATGGAACGGTACCAAACAAAGAAGAGTTGTCTTACCCCAAATGCCCAAAATGTCATCATTATAAACATTGCTTAATTGCATCACAGTCTTTACCATCACACCACATATTTTAAAAATATTTAAAAGAGGTCACTTTTGGGGTGCCCGGGTGGCTCAGTGGGGTAAGTAGCCGACTTCATCTCAGGCTATGATCTCAGAGTTCATGGGTTCAAGCCCCATGTCGGGATCTGTGACAGCTCAGAGCCTGGAGCCTGCTTTGGATTCTGTGACTCCCTTTCTGCCCCTCCCCACCTTGTGCTCTGTCTCTCTCTCTCTCTCTCTCTCTCTCAAAATAAAAATAAAAAAAATTAAAAAATAAAATAAATAAATAAAAGATACCACTTTTAGATAATGTGCTCAGAGGAAGCAACCACGTCCCTCAGCTACACACTTGATTGAGGATATAGCTTTCAGAGAGTCTCCCTCCTAGCCTCATGTGCTGTGCTTGACAGCCACGCACCTCTGAAATCTGATTTTCCATGAAACATTACAGTTGGCATTTCTTCCTTTCACCGCCCCCTACAGTTAATTCTCAACTTTTTAAATTTTAATTTTTTTTTTTTTTTTTTTTTTTTTTTTTTGTGGTCAGGACGGTAGGTCACACCATTCTTCCTCATTCAGCGGCCCCACAGGTATGTTCTGCAAAAGGCAGTTGTTTAGTAAAGTTCTCCTTGATGTGGTGGGAAATGCCAAGCACCCTACCTGGGTAGCCGGTGAGGAGTTTCCAGTTCCCGTGTCTAATTGCAGCATGCAGAGATGTGTTGAAGGCTAAATATGCTGGATGAGAAGAATCATCCTTTGCTGGTGCCAGGCTTTTCCCAGGACCTGGGAAGAAACAGTTTGGGAGACTTAGATCACTGTTATTGAAATGTGTCGTTCTAAATCAACATTTAATATCCTTCCTGTAGAACAGTAGCTTTTATCCCGTGAGTGTAAATGTGTATCCCACCACAGACACGAATCTTCTATTAAATATAAACAGAAAGCTATAGTTACTTTAAACATCAGTCATAAACCACCACGAATATAAGGTAATCCTAAAGAGATTAGAACATGAATTCATCCTTAAAATTGCTGTGTTCTGTGAACGTACATCTGGCCGTGTGCAGAACAGTGTTCTGTAATAGCAGGAGAGGCTGTTTTTCGTGTGTGCATTTTTTCTTTTTGCTGCTAAATGATTGAATTAGATAAATACATTTTCTATATATACTTATAGATAGATATATGTAGATAATAGATTATAAAGTGTACATTTTAATGGAGTCTATCTCAAGCTATGAGAGTTCAATCATGCCATGACATACAGCACTATATTTATTTTTTTAACCACAGTTATGAAAGATAAAAGTGAGCAATGCTCAGTTCACTATTCAGACAGGATAATTATGGGTATAAAAACAAATTGGTATACAAATTATTGGTTATTAACACGGATTACATTATCATCTTGGGGTCTTATACTAATTGATCATCAGGTTTTAGGGGGAGCAATTACCTCCCCCACCTTCTTGAATTTGGAACCAATTGAAAGGTTAGAGGCCAGACAGTCGGAGCTAAGATATTGCCCTTGTTACTGATAAAGCTGATTAGAGAGAACATAGCTTCAGATCTGTGGCCGAGAGGCCTTGCTAATAATTGACTCTTGACTTAGAAAGACTAAATCACTCATCCCTGATCCTGCTGGACACCCACTGGGCTCCCTCAGAGCTGAGAGCAGACCAGAGTGCTTATATATATTCTAGGGGCAGGCGAGCCCCCAAATGAGACAGACAGAGAGTCTGAAATGAGCATGCTCAGTTCCTTCTTTTGGGTAATTCCCTCCTTGGCCTGCTTGTGAGGAGTGAAATAGGTGTAGAAGAGAGACCTGAGTTCTGCTGTAAGGGATCTGTGAGGGCAGGGTATGCAGGTTCCCACCTCACTCATACCTGAGCATGTTTAAAAGCCTGCAGTTTAGAGCCTAACCATAAAATAGCTAGTCTGTTTCAAGTCCACATTTACCTGTCAACTTTTCAAACCCGGTCACAGCAATCACCTAGGGTGCGTTTCCAAAGGCTTCCAGACTGCCCGCCCAGTGACTAATAGCCTTGTGTGTGCTCTGTCTGTTAACAGTGCACTCTCCATCATGGCGGCCGGCCCGTCTGTCCCCCATCCTGTCATAAAGGACTTTGGGAGTGCCCTCCTTCCTGCTAGAGCGGGACTTGTGTGCTACTGCCGGGGGCTTCCTGCAGGAGCAATGTCAGTGGTGGAAAAGGCAGGGTCCCGTTCTTCTGGTCGGTCTTGTGGAAATGACCCTAGAGACGCATACTGGAGACAGAGCCAATAAATGTTGGTGGTTTCAGACCTTATTCTTAACAATCGTGTACTGACAGATCGTTAGCACCAAACGGCAAATCTTTTTGACTTTTTTTCTCCGCCTGCTTGTGGATGTTTCGGCTCCAATATAAGCGGATGTTTGCTGTGATCGAGGCGCAGAGGATGTCTATCATAGGAAATGTGTTCTTAAAACATAGACTGTGTTAGGACTGTGAGCCCTCATGATTTACTCCTCACAAGTTTGTGTAAAGGCCACATTTTGATACCAAAGGATGTTAAATAAAACAAGTATGCTTTGCTAACATAAACAAAGAGAGGAAATTGAGCTATCTCAGCTATACTCATATTTATATACATTTTTTCTTAAAACAAACAGGAACGTAAAATACCTAAACAATAAACAAGCCTAAGACTAAATGATGAAAGATGCTATTATCGCAACTCTATTTTTTTTCTTATTGAGAAGTTAAACAAAGGGAACATTACAAGAAATAAGAGAACTCACACTCTGTGAGCCAACACCTAAGAAGGGACAGATGTTAACATTTTGTTATATTTGCCATTAAAAAAAAAAAAAAAAGGAAACAGAACAATGAAAATGAAGTGACAGTTCCCATGTGACGGTCTATCCCCATCCTTAATCTCCGTCCCTTCACCCCCTGCCCCTGAGGCTGCTGCTATCATGGATCAGGGTACAGTGTATCCTGCGGCGATTTAATAGTCCAGTTACACATGCATGTGCTACAGAATAATCTACAGTCCTGTTTTATACTTTAAAAATGTACGCGTATATGTTATGCCATACATACTCTGCAACTTGCTTTTTTCAATCCACTTCAGTATTTTCAGAGCTCTATGATTATGCTTGTGTATATTATATTCCTTTTAACTGTTTAGTAGTTCACTATATAAACACTCACATTTTATTTACCCATTTCCCTGTTAGGCATCAGGTTACTTCAATTCTTTTTTTTTTTTTTTCTATTGTACACTATTCTGCAACGAGCATTGTTGCCCACGTCCCCTGGTGCACATGAGCAAGCATTTCTCTAAGGTTTGTGTCTGGAAGCCAAACTGTCCACTTGCAAGGGGCACACGTTTCCAACTTGACAACACATACTAATTGGCCCTTGTGCCAGTGACGTCTCCCCTTCTCCATATCCTATACCTGATACTTTCAGACTTCAAGTTGTTGCCTATCTAAAAATTTTTAGAATCTTCACCTTTCCTTTATCACTCAATCAGCAAGAATTATCTTTCTTTTTCCGTGTCAATCCAAGGGTTGTTTAAAAAAACATTTTAAAATAACACCCATAGAGAAAAGTGCACTAACGGTGCTGATGAAGACTGGACCCTCTCCTGTGGACACCAGCCCACTCAAGAAACAGGATATTACCAGGATTTCAGAAGCCCATGTCAGCAGCCTCCAGTTACCAGCCTCCTCTTCCAAGGTAACTGCCATCCGTCAGCAGAGACTCTTTCTGCCTGCTTTTGAACTTTGTACAAATGGAAACCATACAGCATGTTCTCTTTTATTTCTGGCTCCAACTGATTTCATAATGTTTGTGAGACTCACCCTTGGTGTTGAGGTTCAGCCTGTTCCCAGCACTTCATTCATTTTGACTGCTGGATGTGATTCTGTTCCATGAAAATTCCACAACATCTTGCATTTAGGCATAGAACCCACCAGGAACTGATTTTTGCGCACGAAGTAAGGTGGGACTCAAGATTCATTTTTCAAAGATGGCTATTATCTGACCAAGACTGTTGAAAAGACTGTTCTTTGCTACTCATCTTCAGTGACACCTTTGTCAAACATCTTATTTCCATATGTGGTGAGTCTGTCTCTAAAGTAGCATGGTCCAAATAGAACTTTCTGGAGTGTTTTATGTCTGTTGTCCACTGCAGCAACCACTAGCCGGGTGCTGAGGGTATTGAGCATATGAAATACAGCTAGTGTTGGGACGCCTGGGTGGCTCAGTCGGTTGAGCGTCCGACTTTGGCTCAGGTCATGGCCTCACAGCTTGTGAGTTCAAGCCCCGCATTGGGCTCTGTGCTGATGGCTCAGAGCCTGGAGCCTGCTTCAGATTCTGTGTCTCCCTCTCTCTCTGCCCCTACTGCTCTCACACTCTGTCTCTGTCTCTGTCTCTCTCTCAAAGATCAATAAGTGTTAAAAAAAAAATTAAAAAAAAAAAAAAAAGAAATGCAGCTACTGCAACTGAGGAAATTAATTTAAACTTTAATTGCCATATGCGACTAATGACTACTACATTGGACAGCCCAGCTCTAGAGTTTTTATTCTGTCCCACTGGTCTATATGTCCATCCGTATGCTATTACTACACTATCTTAATTACTGTAGATTTACCATATGTTTTTCTATCTAAGTCCCCAAATTTGTTGTTCTCCCAGATGGATTTCACCATTATTGGTTTTTGCATTTTCTTTTTTTTTTTATGTTTATTTATTTTTGAGAGAGAGAGAGAGAGAGAGAGAGAGAGAGAGAGAGAATATGAGTGGGGGAGGGGCAGAAAGACAGGGAGACACAGAATCCAAAGCAGGCTCCAGGCTCGGAGCTGTCAGCACAGAGCCCAACGTGGGGCTCAAACCCATGAACTGTGAGATCATGACCTGAGCTGAAGTCGGATGCTTAACTGATTGAACCACCCAGGCACCCGTGTTTATTTTTTTTTAATTTTATTTTAGGGACAGAGAGAGAGAGTGCGCAAGCTAGCAGGGGAGAGGGGCAGATGGGGAGAGAGAATCTTAAGCAGACTCCATGCTCAGTGTGGAGCCAAATGCGGGGCTCGATCCTCGACCCTGGGATCATGGTCTAAGCTGAAATCAAGAGTCCACAATCAACTGACTGAGCCACCCACGGGTCCCAGCCTTTTGAATTTCAATGTAAATTCTAGGAGTAGCTTGTTAAATTTCACAAACTAGCTACTGGCTACTGGGATATTGATTATGATGGTATTAACTCCAGGGATCAATTGTGGGGTCTTAAAATATTGAGACTTACAATTCATGCGTGTGGTGGATCCCCATGATTTCTCTTCATCATATTCTATGATTTTCTGTGTAGAGGTCTTACGTGTCTTTTCTTAGGTTTACTCCCAGTTGGTTAATGTGTTTTAATACCGTTATAAACAATATTTTAAAACAGGAGCACCTGGGTGGCTCAGTAGGTTAAGCGTCCGACTTCGGCTCAGGTCATGATCTTGTGTTGAGCTCTGTGCTGACGGCTCAGAGCCTGGAGCCTGCCTCAGATTCTATGTCTCCCTCTCTACCTCTCCCTTGCTCTCTCTCTCAAAAATAAATAAACATTTAAAAAAAATTTTAAAATACATATTTCAAACTCTGAATTAACACAATTGACACTTTTACATATTGACCTTGTTTTTAGTGACTTTGCCAAATTCATTTATTAATTCTAATTCTTTGTTTATAGTCTTTGGATTTTCTAGGCATGCTATAATGTCACCTGCAAATATTGACATTGGTTTCTCCCCATAATAGATCTTTCAGTTTCCTTTTTCTTACCTTATGACATTGTACAAAATCTCCAGTATAAATTTGAATAAAAGTAGTGATAGTGAGAATTTCTATCTCATTCCTGTTTTCAGGGGAAAAGGTTTTACGATTTTACTGTTAAGTGTGATATCAATATAAAAATCTTTGTAGCTATGCTTTATCAGATAAAAGAAGATCCATTCTACTCCCAGTTTACTAAGTTTTTATTTTTATCATAAATGGGTGTTAAATTTTGCCATATGCTTTTTCAGCATCTGAAAATATCACATAATTATTCATTTATCTTTTAGCACAATTAATTATACTTATTGATTCCTTTTCTTTCAATGTTTATTCATTTATTTTTGAGAGAGACAGAGAGAGAGAGCACGCACAAGCAGGGGAAGGGCAGAGAGAGAGGGAGACACAGAATCTGAAGCAGACTTCAGGCTCCCAGCTGTCAGCACAGAGCCTGACGTGGGGCTCGAACTCACGAGCTATGAGATAATGACCTGAGGCAAAGTCAGACGCCCAACCGACTGACCCACCCAGGCACCCTTCTACTTATTAATTCTTAAATGCCAAATCAACCTTGCACTTACAGAATAAACCCCCTTTAGTCATGATGTTTGTCCTTTTTATTTATTGTTGGATTCACATTTTGTTCAGAGCTTTTGCACCTATGCTTCAATTTCTCTATTAATTTTTTTCTTAAAATATTCTTGTCATCTTTTTGAGTCAAGGTTATATTGGTCCTATAAAAGGAAGTGGAAGTGTTCCCTGAATAGTTTGTGTCAGATGGTTGTTATTTCCTAAATACTTGGAAGAGTTCACTTGTAAAGGTATCTGGGCCTCGAGTTTTCTTTGTGGGCAGGTTATTTATTAATTTAATTTCTTTAACAGATATAGAACTATTTGGATCTTCTATTTCTCTTTTTCTTAGTTTTGGTAAACTGTATTTTACTGGGAATTTGTCTAATCACACACATTTTCGTTTCTGTATTACCTTTAATGTCTGTAGCATCTGTAGTAATATCTTTTCATTCCTGATGCTGGCAGTGTGTGCTTTTCACTTTTTTTTCCCATGATAAATTTTGTTAAAGGTTAATTGTATTTATTGGTCTTTTCTTTTTTTTATATATATATATTTTTAACATTTTATTTATTTTTGAGACAGGGAGAGACAGAGCATGAACAGGGGAGGGTCAGAGAGAGGGAGACACAGAATCTGAAACAGGCTCCAGGCTCTGAGCTGTCAGCACAGAGCCCAACGTGGGGCTCGAACTCACGAACTGCGAGATCATGACCTGAGCCGAAGTCGGCCACTTAACCCACTGAACCACCCAGGCACCCCTTTATTGGTCTTTTCAAACTTTTTACCTAGTAGTCCCTCTCTGTAGTATATTAGCTTTCTATTTCATAATTTTGCCTCTTCTCTTTATTATTTCCTTCCATTTCCTTTTGGCTCACTTGCTCTTCTATTCATAGCTTCCTGCGTAATTAATTTTCAGCACTTTTTCATTTCTGATATATACATTTAACACTCTAAGTTTTCATCCAAGCACCTATTTATTTATTTATTTAAGAATGGAGTGTACTTTATTTTTATATTTTAATTTAACTTTATTTTTTATTTAAAATTTACATCCAAATTAGTTAGTATATAATGAAGCAATGATTTCAGTAGATTCCTTAATGCCCCTTACCCATTTAGCCCCTTCCCCCTCCCACAACCCCTCCAGCAACCCTTTGTTCTCCATATTTATGAGTCTCTTTTGTTTTGTCCCCCTCCCTGTTTTTATATTATTTTTGTTTCCCTTCCCTTCTGTTCATCTGTTTTGTCTCTTAAAGTCCTCCTATGAGTGAAGTCATATGTTTTTTGTCTTTCTCTGACTGACTAATTTCACTTAGCATAATACCCTCCAGTTCCATCCACGTAGTTGCAAATGGCAAGATTTCATTCTTTTTGACTGCCGAGTAATACTTCTTGTATGTGTGTGTGTATATATATACATATATATATACACCACATCTTTTTTATCCATTCATCCATCGATGGACATTTGGGCTCTTTCCATACTTTGACTATTGTTGATAGTGCTGCTATAAACATGGGAAAGCACCAATTTATTTTTATCTTGCAAGTTTTAAATATGCACGTTTGTTATTCAGGTCAAAATATTTTCTATTTTTCGTTGTGATTTCCTTTCTGAGTCATGGATTGTTCAAAAGTGTATCACTTAATGCCCAAACATTTGAGAAGTTCCTATTATCCTTTCATTATGAATTTCCAGTTTAATTCCGTTATGATTACAAAATATATCTATGATTTTTTAGAAATAAACTTCTAACTTTAGAATCATGTTAGATGTACAGTACATAATTTAAATCCTTAGCACTGTGTTTCCACTTGCTTTATGGCCCAGTATGTGGTCAACTGTATGTTTCATTCCCACTTGAACAAAGAAAAAAACATCTATTCTCAAGTTGTTGGGTGCAGTGATCCATATATATTATAGTTTGTTAATTATGCTGTTCAAATATTTTATATCTGTACTGATTCTATAGTTTGATTGTTCAAATAGTTACTGAGAGAGTGATGTTGAAAATTTCTCACTGTGACTGAAAATTTGCTTATTTCTCCTCCAAGTTTTGTCATTTTTTGAGACTATATTATTAAGTACCCATTTGTAAGCATTATAATTTTCTGGCTGATTGCTTTTTGTATAATTTTGAAAAGCCTCTCTTCATCTCCAACAGCACCTTCTTCCTTTAGTCTACTTTATCTGATGTACACATATCCTAGCATTAGTTGTCATCGTTGTTAGTGTTTGCATATTTTATTTCTTTCCATCCATCTCATATGCAATACAAGGAAGTATAAAATGGGGTGATAGGCAGGATAGTGGCTCCCAAAGGTGTCCATGTCCTAACCCCTCTGGAACCTGTGGAAATGTTACCTTACATAACAAAAGAGACTACAGATATGTCTAAGTATAAAGACCTTGAGATGTGGAGGTTATCTCAGATTATCTGAGTGGGCCCAATCTAACTATGAGTTCATAAAAGCAGGGACAATTTCCTGACTTTGGTCAGAGGGAGATGTGGCCACAGCAGAAGAGTCTGAGATACTGTGTTGCTGACTTTGAAGATGGAGGAGGGGCCACGAGCTAAGGAATGCGGGCAGCCATCAGAGGCTGGAAAAGGCAAGGAAATGGATTCTGTACTAGACCCTCTGAAAGGGTACAGCAGTGCTAAACCTTGACCTTAGCCTTGCTCGCACTTTTGACCTACAAAACTGTCAGACAAGACACCTGTGTTCTTTTGAACCACTGAGCTTGTGATAATTTATTACAGCAGCAATAGAACACCATACACGAGGAAGCTGTGTATTTGTAATCATACAAAGCAATTAGAAAGATATTACATATGAAATGGTCAAATAAACAACATCAGGCAGAATATAATTAAGGTCAAACAGTAAATATTATAAAAGATCATGGTAGGAAGAAGATGATACAGGTGAAAGTGCACAGGAAGGATGGATGAAGAAAGTGGGACTTTCGGTAAGACCTGAAAGATATACCTCTTCGTTACCTACCACCCTGCCCTCTTCCTGTGTGAAAAATATATAGGGTAGTGGGGTGCCTAGGTGGCTCAGGTGGTTAAGTGTCTGACTCTTGATTTTGGCTCAGGACACGATCTCATAGTTTATGGGATCAAGCCCCACGTCTGGCTCTGTCAGCCCTGCTGACAGCTGGAGACTGCCTGGGATTCTCTCTCTCTCTGTCTGCCCCTCCCCTGCTCGTGCATGGGCGATCTTTTTCTCTCTCAAAATAAATAAATAAACCTTTTTTTTTTTAATTTTTTTTCAACGTTTATTTATTTATTTTTGGGACAGAGACAGAGCATGAACAGGGGAGGGGCAGAGAGAGAGGGAGACACAGAATCGGAAACAGGCTCCAGGCTCTGAGCCATCAGCCCAGAGCCTGACGCGGGGCTCGAACTCACGGACCGCGAGATCGTGACCTGGCTGAAGTCGGACGCTTAACCGACTGCGCCACCCAGGCGCCCCTAAACCTTTTTTTTAAAAAATGTAGGGTATTTGGGGCACCTGGGTGGCTCATTTGGTTAAGTGTCTGACTTCGGCTCAGGTCATGATCTCACAGTTCATGGGTTCGAGCCCCACACTGGGGTCTGTGCTGACAGCTCTGGGCCTGGAGCCTGCTTTGGATTCTGTGTTTCCCTCTCTCTCTGCCCTCCTCCACTCATGCTCTGTCTCTCTCAAAAATGAATAAACATTAAAAACAATTTTTGTTTTTAATATGGGGAATGGCCTGGATCTGATTTAGTTCTATAACCCCAAAGTCTTACCCCACGGCCAGCAGTGATGAGAAGCATCACTGAAACAATAGATAGCCAAAAACTGGATAAACAGAAGGTGAAGAAGGGATTTTTAGCTTGAAGAATGAGAACAGAAATCTCGGTGATGGAGGGTCTCTGGAGGACAGGGAGGGAGGTGCTGTTGGAGGCTTCGGTGGGATGGTTGGGTGGACGGGGTGAGACAGCTTCAGGGAGTGTGAAAAGCCAGAACTGTCACTTTTCTTCTCATCAACAGGGGGACACAAGAGGAATTTAAATATTATTTTTAATTAAACTTTTTTTCTAATAGCTTTATTATGATGCAATTCACATATGATACAATTCATTCCTTTAGAGGTAAAATTCAATGTTTTTTAGCATATTCACAGAGTTGTACAAGCAGCCTGATGGGGGAGAAAAGGACACTGGATTTGTTAACCCCTGGGCAGGAACTAGGGGTCCACAGAGAAGCATAAACTTTTATCTTTTCCTTCTGAGGTGAAGGCCACCTCTGACAAAATAAAGGTCTCTGGACAGACAGAGATACTCAGTTATAAGATGGACCAGTCATGGGTACTGATTTTGGACATTAGTGAAAAATTTTAGGGCAACTGAAGGAAATCACTATCTTACATATTATGTAGTAAATTTATAGAGCTCCTAATCTGGGCAACCTCTGGAAATCTGAAGGAGTCCAAGCTTCTAGAATGAGGTCGGGTCAATGGTTTCAGGGGAGAATGTGTTCTCCAGAGCCAGCAGGGGTTCCAGAAGTACCTTGGGAGTTGTCATTAAATGGGATGGCGAGTTAGTGGGCAGGGTTCAGGTTCCCTGTCTTCATTTCATGCAGTGCTGGTTAAACCTTAAGGAAGAACTTGTAGTATTTGCTAAACATATTATACTTCTCTACGTTTTTGTTTGAAAAAGGGGTCTGCAGCTAAACTATAATTGGAAAGACACTAATTAGTGATGGGTAATGGATTCGCCAAATGGGGAAGGGACTGAGAGGTGCCAGGGGATGCTTCTGATCTCCTGGTGTTCGTGAAAGGCAACCTTATTCTTTTTTTTTTTTTTTTTTTTTTTAATTTTTTTTTTTTTCAACGTTTATTTATTTTTGGGACAGAGAGAGACAGAGCATGAACGGGGGAGGGGCAGAGAGAGAGGGAGACACAGAATCGGAAACAGGCTCCAGGCTCTGAGCCATCAGCCCAGAGCCCGACGCGGGGCTCGAACTCACGGACCGCGAGATCGTGACCTGGCTGAAGTCGGACGCTTAACCGACTGCGCCACCCAGGCGCCCCAGGCAACCTTATTCTTTTGACTGGACAATGTATCCTCGTGACTCTTTGGAAACCACTGTCTAATACAGTCTCTGATTTTTTTCTATGTAATTCATATGTTTATTGTATGTAAGTTGGAAACACAAAAACATATGAACAAGAAAATTAAAATTAGCTAAATTTACTGGCTGCTGTTAACATTTTGGTGTAGAACCCTGATGATTTTTAACTATGCAAGGCTTAAGTAAAATAAATATGTTAGCTGACTTGCAGATAAGAAGAGGAAAGTTGATAGAAAACAAAGTTTTCACGCCTAGAGAAAATCAGGCAGGGTAATAAGGAGCCCCAAGTATTAGCACAGGGCTGAAGGGGACGGTCTGGGTCTCTTCCTCTCTGGGATGCAGAATGCATTGGGTGTGGCTGGAGAATGCGGCTTGGGAAGAGTTAATGCTGTGGCCCTGCAGGAAAGCGCTGCTAGGGATAGTAACCAGCATGAGGAGAGGGCCATATGACTGAAGTTCCTGCTGTCCCAGAAGGCCACAGTGCACAGCAGTAAAGAGCACGCCCTTTTGGAGCAAGATTGCTTGGGTTTGAATTTCAGCTCCATCATTCACTGGCTGAGTCAGCTTTGGTGTTAGCTGAACTCTCTGGACCTACATTTCCTCATCTGTAAAAGGAGGATAATGGCATCTATTTCACAGGAATGTTGTGTGGCTAAATATGATGATACACAGAAAATGTTCATTAGTACTATGTCCAGAATACCGTAAGTGCATAATAAATGATTTTGATGCCAGTTGTGCAATCTTGGGCAACTTTCCTGACTCCCCGTGCCTCAATTTACTATATAAAAGTAATATAAGAGCAAGTGAGATAAGGCATATCGAGTGCTTAACAGAGTATCTGGTATAGTGTAAGGCTATTATTAACATTGTCAACATTAAAGATAATAACGCTAATATTAAAAGCACTTGCTACTTGCTTATAAACATAAAATGTTGTGTTAAGTGTACCATATATGTTAGCTCATTTAATCCTTGCACTAGCTCTATGAAGTAGGTAATAATCACTGGTAAAAACTGTCATTGAGTGGTAGCTATTAGTATAACACAGGTTTTTTTCCTTATATATCCTCCTTTTCTGAAGACCTTACAAAGAGGAGAAAAGTAGGCAGAACTCATTATTAAAGCAGAAAAAAAAAAAATGAAAAACCAAAACCCAAACCACACAAACCACTTCTCTGGTCTGGGTCTGGAGAGGACCTGTATTTGCTCCCCAACACGTGTTCCAGAGTTTGAACAGGGATGGTGGGAAAAGCGTTAATGGTGAAGCTTTAATTTGCTACTTCAGGATTTGGTACCTTTTCATTTCTACTGAGCTCTTTCTGTTTTTGATCACTGTTACAATTTGCAAAGACCAGCTTAAAAGTTTATTCTACCTCTGGCCACCCATCTTATTCTTCCTGCTTTTGCTGGGATGCCATCTTCATGCTTTCGAGGCATATGTACTTTTACTTAGAGCAAAACGTACTCGCTTGGCCTAAGTGGGAAAACCTCCCAGCTCTTCCAGATATTTGGTGATCAAGGTATTTTTTAATATGGAGTCCTGTCAGGTATGTTTTTTAAGGAACGGGCAAATTTGTCAGCTTACTATGTGAGTCCAATGTGCCTCTTAAATAAAACACTAAAGTTTTATTTACACTCAACCTTTGACCGGCTGACCGATTTCTTCATGGCTCAGTCCCAGAAAAGTTCAAAGGATCGCCAAATCAAAGTGAAGTTCAAGTCACTAAGGCCTTGCTGTACCAGCTAGTCTGCCAGCTAGCCCCACTGCCCACAGACGGTGTGCCCTCCATGGTGCATTTGGGCTACAGCTGCCTGGGCGCTCTCAGTGAACACGCGGATGCAATCTGTAGTCTGCTCATGGTTTGACACATCCGGGAAACTGCAGACCCAGGCCCTGGCTGCCTCTCATCTCGCTGTGTGGTAAGGACTGGCGTACCCAGATGCGAATGTGTTCATGGTTGTCCTGATTCTTGTTTTTTCAACAGTCATTCTAGACCTCAAAATAGAAGTATTTCTCTAAAAACAGTTCCCAATAAAACATGGGCTAGAACCCCACGCTCTGAGCTGATGCTTGATTGACCCTTTCTGCTTAATTTTCAGGGATGGAAAAAGCCCCCACTGGCCATAGGTATGGCTCTGGCAGCTCGCAAGCTGGGATTTACAGAACGGTTAGGGATTTACCAGTGGCATTCCCTATACCTTACTCGCTATTTTGAGAAACCACTCATAATATTCTGAGAAACCACTGTACATTTTCATAGCCTGTAGAATGAATAACCTATTAAGTCACTTAGCCACTCTGAATTTCCATTTCCTTGTATGTAAAATGAGGAGAAAAATAATGCCTACCTCATGGGATAATTGTGAGGACGGAATGAGATCCTTTGGGTGGTGAGTGTTCTTTGCATTGTAAGTATAAAAATCCCAGTCACAGGTCTCTTGAATTTCCACAGCAGTTGCCATAGGGCAGGGTACATGGATAAACTAATTGACCAACTGAAAGAAATCACTTCAATTTAGGCTGAACCTATGGCCTTTGATTGACAGCCATCAAAATCAAGGCGTGGTCAGCTGCCCAGACCTATAACAACTGAAATCTGAACCAGGTGCCAATGGAACAACATATTATTAGACAATTGTGGGGAACAGCGGTGCCTGGGTGGCTCAGGTGGTTAAGCATCTGACTCTTGGCTTCGGCTCAGGCCATGATCTCGCAGTTCGTGAGCTCAAGCCCAGCATTGGGCTCTGTGCTGACGGCCTGGGATCCTGCCTGGGATCCTCTCTCTCCCTGTCACGTTCTCTCTCAAAGTAGATAAATAACCTTTAAAAAAAAAAAAAGAAAATTGTGGGGAAGAGAGGACGGGGGGAAATGGGGAAGTCAAAAGGTACAAAGTCTCATTTATGTAAGATGAATGAGTCCTACCTAGAGATCTACTATACAGCACAGTACCCACAGTTAATAGTATATTATGTCCTTAAAAACTTGCTAAGAGGGAAGATCTTATGTTAAGCATTCTTATCACACACACACACACACACACACACACACATAAAGAAAATAATAAGAGGGTGGGAAGAAACTTCTGGAGGTGATGGATATGTTTACGGCATAGAATGCGGCAATGGTTTCATGTAAGTATACTTATCTCAAAAGTCATCAAGTTGTAAATATTAAGCTTTGACATATTTTTAAATATTAAGTTGTAAATGTACAACGTTTTCCATGTCAATCATACCTGAACAAAGTGGTTTTGAAATGAATGAAAAAAGAATACTGTGTGGAAAAATAACAACAACAAGGCAATACCATCGAAATTATGTATGCTAACCCAGAGGTATGGTTAAAATTGGGAAAACGGGGTGAAACAGATCAGGGATTCCCAATTCTGGTTGTGCATTAGGATCACCTGACCCCCGCAGTCACCTTAGGACTTAACTATGGTGCCCTGAGCTCAGCAAAGCTCAGCAACTGGCTTCTTGGCAGCCTAGCCTGGCCCAACACCCCTGCCTGGCTTTCTGTCACCTTTAATGACCTGAAATCAGCATCTTCAGCAGCAGCATCTACTATGCTTGCAATGGTCTTGACACAGCTCTTCCCTCCAGGCAAATGCCACACAGCTGCCCATCGTACATAACAGCTAAAAGAGTTGTCCAACCTCCACCTGGGCTCACCACCAGCAATCCTCAGAGGACCCCGGGGCCCCATGGACCCCAGGGTGAACACCAGTGGCCCAGGGCACTCTGCTGGATGCACCCACATGGGCTCAGGTGCAAAGTGAGGGGGTCTGGAGAGCCATATCAGCACTGGGGTCCAGTGGAGCTGGTTTGTGGGCCACATGCCCTTTGCCCTTCAGGGGTACTCCCGTCCCTTAGGGCCCACGAGCTCTGCTGGTGTGTACCCCCTGAGAAAGGTAAAACAGAGAGGCCTGACTAGCATTAAAAATTCCCCACCAAACTCATCCTGCCCCTTATTTCTGGACTTAACCTTGATTGCTGCAGGTTTTCTGTTACACCCACACTGGTTTAGAATCCTGTCTCTCCTTGGCGAAATCCTTGCTACACGAAACAGGAGTGTTGGGGAAAATATACCAGACATAAAGCTAATCAGAAAAAGGTGAGGAGGAATATTACAGATGTTATTTATTACCTACAAGGGAAAAATCAAAATGCTCATAATTTTTATATAGGCACTCCACATGACATATTTCAAACAGATCTGGGTTTATGATTTTTAGTTTACAAAGTCAGTTTCTCCAACACCTACTCATTCAGTCCATATTTGATATTTTAAAAGTCCTAATGAAAAAAGAGCTTTGATGTGGCTTGCTTAGCCTAGACAGAGTTCAAATGTTAATCATTATTGAATTGTGCATAATAAGTATTCAGAGAATGTGTGTGCCTGTGTCACAGGGAACTCCAACACTTGGTTAATGTCTGACATTAACCAGGGGTGTGTCAATTCAGCACTGAAAATCCAAAAAACAGAAATCAACCATTCAGTGAATCCTCAACTCATGACTGTCCTAGAAAGTTTAGCAATTTACATCTGAAATGGGCTGTGTCCAGAGATCCTCTCATACTTTGGTTCAAACTGAATCTTGACTAAATGTACTATTTTATATTGCTCATGCATCTGCTTATTAAACAAATCCTCATTTTGTTGATCACTCTACATGCTTGATTCTAAATCTTCAGAATGAGTAAACCAGGGCCCAGCAGGTAATAACAATTGCATTAAAACACCATAAATTCTAAACCAGTGGAACAATCATTTGTTGGCTGAGTGAATAAAATGTGCGACATGTGACGTGCTGGATGATTCCAAAGGAGAAGCTAACTGCCTGCGAGGATCCAGGAAAGTGGTGCTCACTGAGCTGGGCTCTAAAGGACAGGATGAAGGTGGCAGATAAAGAAAGTGTGACCAAAATGATCCAAGGAGGGGAAGTGTCTGTCTTCTTGAAATTTTCTTCTCTCTGTGATGTCTTGCTCCTTTTCAGCCTCTAAAGGAGGAAATGCATGCAAAGCACTTAATCACAGTGCCTGGCACAGAGAAAATGCTCCATCAGGGGTGGTTATTATTTCTGCTTGAGGTTTTTTTGTTTGTTTTTTCTTCTTAATGTTTATTTTTGAGAGAAAGAGAGACAGAGTGGGAGGGGGAGAGGAGCAGAGAGAAGAGAGACACACACAATTCGAAGCAGGCTCCAGGCTTCGAGCTGTCAGCACAGAGCCCGACGTGGGGCTTGAACTCACGAACTGTGAGATCATGACCTGAGCTGAGGTCGGATGTTCAACCAACTGAGCCACCCAGGCACCCCAGCTTGGGATTGTTTTTTAGCCTCTTTTGCTTTTTCTTCTTTCTCTGTTCGTCTCTTAAATGTTCTCATCCCCCAGATTCAGTGCTCAACATTCCCCTGGGTACTCTAGGCCCCCAAATCTTATCTCCTACCCAGATCACTCTTTGTTGTGTCCAACTGCCAGTGCCTCTAACCCAGGCTTAGATGCCAGGCACCACGTGGCCAGAGCCAGGCCTTCTGGCATCATACACACATTGTACCTCAGCCACGTTCCAATCCTGCATTTGTAGATAGGGAATTGGACATCCATCTTCCAATTCTAGCCTAAACCATCAAAACAGGTTCAACCGCTTCAGCTTGTCCCTCCTCTCTCCTCCATGGACAATAGCACATGTACTGTCTCTGGCTCCACCTCCTTTCCACTGCCCCCATGAGCCACTTGGCCTTTTTTCAGCCTGTGCCCAGGGTGAGGAGTAGAGGTGGCAGGCGGAGAAATCCTGTATGTCTCCCCATAAGAAGCTTCTACAGGAAGCTCCTCTCTGATGTAGCCTACACACGGCCAAGTCCGGGACTCCCAAGCTGGGTGCCCTGTCTCCATATCTTCCTTTTGTAGTTACCATGGTAGAAACATTTGCACTGAGAAGAGAAAGGGGTAGAGTGTGGAACCCTGGAGAGAACCAACATTTGAAAGGCAATACAGAAGGAAATGAGCCGCCAAAAGACTGAGGAGGAGGAGTTAGACGGGAAGAATGCCTCTGAAGCTGGGGGAAATATTCCACGGAGGAAATGGTTACTGCCAGAGAGAAGGAAAGTCTGAGAAGGCAGGGAAGAAGAACGGTGGATTTCGTCAATAGGATGTCAGTGATGACTGTGGAGACAGCAATTTCACTGGGCTTGTAACGTATACTACCCCAAATAAACATGCACAAGGGATCCAGTAAGCTTGTAATAACAAAGATAAGACAGATGGAAGAGTGTGTCTGTTCTCTAATCATCCTCCAATTAAAGTCATAACAGACGATCATTTCCAGTTCTGACATCATCATGTGCCAACCGCCGTCTCTGTTCTGACCCTGCCCCACAACAAGCTAACTCAACGCAGAACTATGGGTATCCAGTGGATTCACATTTTTAGTTTGTTTCTCTCTAAATACAAGCTTTTAAAGTAATTGGTAGAGTCCGTCAGCAAATAGCTATAAATAGGCACTGTGTATATATAAAAAAGGCGAAACTAACCAGAAATATTCATCTTTAGCCTGTGATTAAGATGATGAGCATGAACCAGGCTGGGGATGAAAGAAGACTCCCCCGCCCCCCAACATGGCATTTAGTGAAATCCCAACCACAAAGCCTCATGGTCCAAAACGCCTTGCTGAAGGCCTCACTTTTCCTGTGTTGTACAGTTCAGATTCCAGTGCGTGTGAAGGACGTGTCTAGGCTCTGAGCACGTTTTTGGATAAGGATGAGAAAAAAAAGGCAAATTGATACTTAATCTGGAAAGGGGGCTGTGGCATGAGCCCTCGATGGCTGTCAGGTGGGCCCGGCCTCCCCGGGCAGGTTGGTGATGCCGTCCTTCCTGACCCCAGGCCTCACACTGTGAGCAGTGCCAACAACTGCAGTGCGGAAAGCTAAAGCTGTCTGGCACTCTTCCAAGGACAGAGCTGCTATCCCACAGCCCAAACCCCGGCCCGTTACACGAACCCTGTAATCACTGAAATGAGGACCACTAGGTGCTGCTTGCCAAAGGTAAAAAAGCGAAAATCTGAGACGATGCTCTCTAGCTACCCTCGTTCTTGGAAGCAGCCTGCTCGAAACTAAGGATGTTTTAAATTTGGGGACTACCAGGGTCTCACATGAACCAGGATCCAGAACACGCTCTCTGTTTCCAAGGAAAACTGGAAGCGCATGTGAGGAGGTAGGCAATGATGGTGTCTTTGCTCTGCAACTGACTGAGAGAGAATGAAGTGTTAGGGACCTGCCACCAACTTCTTCAGACCCACTTGAGAAGATCTGCTTCCAGAGAGCAACCCCCTTCGATGCTCATGCATTTGTAGATGCTGATTTGTATCTGGCAGTTTGATTAGGGAGTCCAACAGACAGACTTCCAGAGATTCCCGAAGCCCCAGGGTTCTGCCTAAAAACCCGGTGTTAGCAGTCACATCCATGATCCCGGAGTGCTTCCTGAAGAGTGCTGGCTGTCAGGCACCCCCGCTGCCCCCCACACATTCGGGAAGTGACTCACAGAAGGGGCAGAATCTGACCCTGAGCTGGCCATTCCAATCTGGAGAGACACTCTCTCCCGACCAGTCATTTGCTCTTTATGTGAGGCCCAAAGCGGGTAGGAGGGACTTGACACTCAATATGGCTACCCTTTCCCTGCTCACATTAAGGGATGATGTGCAGAGCTAAATCCCACTTCTGGGACTTGCATCTGGAAAGCCAATTAAGATACAGAGAAAAAGAAGACAGAACTGAATTTTCCATCTGACTCAAAGACGTTGAGAAGCAGGTAGATTTGGAAATGGGATGGAGGGGCCCACTATCATGGCGGGGGGCTCATTTTACTGCAGGATTGTACTCTAGGCAAACAAAACCCCACAGAGCTACAGTAAATTCTGAAAACATGGTGTTTTGCTCTGATGCTCTCTCCTGGCTCTAGTATGGTTTGTCACATGAAGAATCTTGATAACATGGAAATTTTTAAAAAGATACCAAGGGTATCACCCCTCCCTCTTGCAACCTCTTTTTGTGTGTGGGGAGGGGACAGGAGGGGGAAGGAGCACTGTAAATTGGAAAGTGGGAGTATTTGTAACTAAACACTCCATGACAAACCCAGAGCTGGGCGGAAGAAGCAAAACAGGAAGCTGGCCACAGAGGGTTAGACAGTCACTGGCAATCTCTACTCCCCACCCAGCACTTTGCCCAAAGGTCTGTCTTCGGGGCTCAAATTCTCAGCCAAACTATTCCTCCTGAACTGACTAAAGCTTTGCATTTATGAAGGTATCACGTATTAAAACAACAAGAATGTTTTGAACATCTGCTGTGTTGAAGGAGCTGTGCAAGGTGTCACAGAAACGACAGAAAAGCATTCATTAATTAGGTTTTTTTCTGAGGATGTGCCGGGCACAATCTTAGATATTGAGTATCTTAAGAAGTTTATAAATTAATTGGAAGGATAGATGTCAGTAAAAGGCAATCAATGACAAATGCCAAAGGTCTGGTATATAATTTAAATAATTTAAGCATTAACTGAGCACCTAGTATTTGCAAGCCATTGTGCAAAGGGCTTTGCGGAGCGTTACAGAATGCCAGAGACAGAAAGCTTTTTTATGGCTGGTGGAGAAAGGGAAAGCTTCCTGGGAAAGGGTAGACTTGGGAACGAGGGCTGGCACTGAAGGACTGGTAGGATTTGGGGAGGTGGACAGAAAGGAAGAGGTGGTCCCAGGCAGAGGGGAAGAACTTGGGGCAGGACGCCCCCAAATCCGTGCCGTGTCTGGAGCACAGTCTGACTGGAGGGGGACACATTAAGAATGGTTCGGGAAGGCTGGGTTGAGTCGGTTTCCCCAAACTACAGAAGTTCAGACTTTCTTCAGCAGATAATTGGCAACCAGTCATATCTTTTTGAGCAGAAACAAAAAGGCACATTTTCGAAAGCTTCATCTCCATGCTCACTGTGATGCGATTATTACGTCTCTCAGATGATTCGATACTGGGAAAACATCCCAGCTAGGAATAACTGTCGCTGGGAGAGGACAGGCCACAGTGGAAATCAGCACGCTGTATCGGGACAGCAGGAAACCAATCAGAGAGCTTCCCTGGGCAGGCACGGAAACTGCCCAGGCCTGGGAGGTAGACGGCAACAGAGCAGGACTGTTAAGGTCTGGAATGGCGCCGCCGAAACAAGAAACTGAGGGCGATGCTTCTGGAGGGGGGTGGTGGCGAATTCGGTTCAGACATGCCGTGTGACCTGCGCGACCCAACATGTAGGTTGAGAAGTGGCACTGGATTTGCCACGGGTGTGTTCTCACCTCGCTCTTCGCAGCGCGGCTGGAATGAACCCTAACTTCTGGAGCTCGGCCTCCAGGGCCTGCCTCACCTGCTGCATCCCCCCCTGTGCATCACAGTCCCACCTTGCAGGCACCTTGTGCCAAAGGAACCTGAACAACGTGACAGCAGACTCCCAGACGGGCCTGCGCCCTGAGAGGTCTCCTGGGCACAGCCCACCATGCAAACAAGCATTCCGGCCTTGGCAGCTCACTAAAAATGGCAGGGCCGCGAGGTGGAAGAAGCTGTGGTTCCCCCAAACACTGCTTGGACAAGAGCTGTCTGTGGCTCTACGTGAATGAGAAACGCCCATGTGATTTGGTTCGGCACACAGTTTCGGTTTGCTCCAGCAGTTGGCATCATCTTAATGAATCCGTCCCTCCTCCAGCCTCCCTCCCTATGTTCTGGACATGCCGTTCTTTGGACACACTGAGCTCCGTTGGTCTGTATGGTCCTTCCCTGCAAAGACGTCTTTGCATTTGCTCCTCCCTCTACGGGGGGCGCTTGCTATGGCTTGTAGCCTGGCTAACTTCTTCGGGTTTCAGATCAAATACTACTTCCTTAGAGCAGCCTTTTATCCTCTCCCAAAAGAAATTAGGTCAACCCCTGTTAATCCTTCATAATCCATATTACCATTTTCTTTCTTTCTTACTATGTCTCTCTAGAGAAGTATAAGATGCCCAAAAGGCAGGGATCACAGCTGTTTGGTTCGCTGCTGTATGGCATGCCCAGCACCTTGCACCGTGCAGGTCTCTGATAAATGGGGCTGCCTGAGTGAATGCCTGGAGCTCCAAGGTTCTGATTAGACCTGAGCGTGGTCTGAACAGGGGCAGACAGAGGCCTAGACTCAACTGTGGGAGTTGTGTACAGCATCGACATCTCACCAGACAGGGTCACTGCAGAAGAACACGGTTTGGGGAAATGACACAAGAATAATTAAGGAGACAGTTGTGGTAGGATGAAGAATATTGGAGCTTGTGGGGAGGCCTCGGACAGCATGTCACCCAAGCTCCTGTTTGTGTAGATGAGGACACAGAACTCAAGTTCCCTGACCCAGCTAGTTGGTGTCCGAGGTATCCAGTGTCCTATCAGGCCATGCTAAAGAAGTCTGGACTCTTCTGACTGCATTGACAACTGTGAGGGAACATCATTCTAAACTATAGTTAATTTAGGAAAAACCTGTGGTCCTACTGCTGGATCCAAGAGGTGTCTCATGATGGATTTAAATGAACCTGTGTGTCCTTAGGTGTTAACTCCAGGGTGTTTTCTCCTGAGTGGTCAAAGAGGAGGGGTGGGGGGAGCTGTTTGCAAGCATGAGGATGGGACATCCAAGTCTTATTTAGCTGTGTTTGTTCTTCTAAAACACTTATCTGGATGAGACCAAGAGCCTTCCTCTGTCAAGGAGCAGGCGTCCGGGGACCTGGAAAGAAGCATTTTCCCTTCCCCTGTGTGACGTGACTCCTCTACTCTCACAGAGAGCATTTGTACTCACACATCGGAGCTGGAGGCCCAGTTCCAAAACTGACAATTTACCACAATATATTTCCCTCTGCACTGGGGACACTTCTTGTATTAATGTGATTAAATTAGCCTGTCAGTCCTCTGGTATCCTTTGAACACTTGAGAGAAAGCCAGCAGCTTACTGGGGCTTTTTCCAAAAGACATATTTGCTACTAAAAAGTGATTTCCACACACATCCTTGCCTCCCTTGATCAGGAGATAATTACTAGGCTGTTAAAGCTGTTGGAGCTGGGGACTGGCATAGAAAGTATGTGCTGCTGTAAGAGTGCCAGAAGGAGCCCAGAAAGCCGCTGGATTCGCACTCCCCCCGGCCCCCTCCACTCTTGCAAGCTTCCCCGAGGTCAGAGCATCCAAGTTCCCACAGACACAGTGCCGGTCTCCTTGGCTGGAGGGCCTGGGTCAGACATCTGCTCCCCTGCTGATGGCCGCTTTCCTACTTCATCCAGCCCAAATCCCTTCCAGAGGTTCAAATGATGTGAGTTCTATGGAGACTGGAATTCTTCCGCCATGGAATAGAGGAATTTATTCATTATTTCAACAAATATGTGTCTGCTCTGTACCTGGTGCCATACCAGGAACTGATTTCATTCCATTCAATGACTGCTCACTGAGCACCTACTAAGTACCGGAAACTGCCGCAGGGCCACTCCAGACAGGAAAGGAGCACTGGGTCTAGTACGGGCCTCTTCATTGATTCAGTGCCCTGACTCTCCCACCTGAGGGCAATGGGCAGAACTAGAAAGGGCGCCTGGCACTCCTGGTGAGTCAAGAGTATAAGCAGAGTGCCTGAAAGACTCTAAGACTCGTTAGCCACTAACATTTGGTGAATAAAAAAGAAATACCCCTTTTTTTTTAAGTTTGTTTATTTTGAGAGAGAGTGACAGAGAGAGAGAGAGAGAGAATTCAAGTGGGGGAGAGGCAGAGAGAGAGAGAGGAAGAGAGACACAATCCCAAGCAGGCTCCAGACTGTTAGCAAAGAGCCTGACATGGGGCTCAAACCCACGAACTGTGAGATCATGACCTGAGCTGAAGTCAGACGCTGAACCGACTGAGCTACCAAGGTGCCCCGAGAAACACCCTTTAGTCTCACGAAGCTCACCCAAGATATAAGAAGAGTTAGAATCTTGCAAAAAGAAACAGGGGAGAGATTATGTCTCAGAATTAGTAAATGCTCAAGTAGATGTGACCAAAATGTGGAATGAAAAGCAAAAGAGTGTTTCACTCCAACTCTGGGAGAATTTTTTAAATCAAAGCTAGTTCATTCCTCCTTTCTTCCCTTGCCAGCCCCTCCATGCCCACCTACCGTTGAGGGTAGAGGACTTGGTCATTGCAGTCACACAGGTTCTCGTGAGGAAGAAAGCAGTGGGTACATTCGAGGACAGGGAGGTTGGCAAGTGCCTAACTCTCACGTGGCTCAGAAGAGATGGAAACCACGGAGCCACCCTAACTGCTGAGAGGAAAGGGCGAGAGCATGGAGGGTCAGGGAAATCTCTTGACATGGCAGGCGATTAATACACTAAAACCAACAACCAAAGCAGAAATGGAAGCTGTAATTACCCAAATGCTTTTAAAGAGTGGATCCTGGAGAAGAGGCAAAGATGGGTTGTTTCTGCTTGCGCCCATGCTGATGGCTGGGTGAGGACAGGTCCCTCAGATGGCAGATTCGGCGGGGCTGACTAGAGCTGCCTGTCCGCACCTCCCCAACTCCCGGCTCCATCCCCAGTCTCTCTCTGAGCTGGGAAGACCCGCCAAGTGTCCCACGTGTCCTCAGAGCTCTAGGTCAAATCTCCCATAAAATCAAGGCCCCTTGAGGGTGGAGACTGTATCTTTAAGTTCCTTTTAAATTACTTAGTACTTAGAGCCCCATACATATTGGTTGAGTGACTTGATTTTTCTCTGCAACATTCCTGCACCTGCCGACCAGAGACCACTGGAAAACGACACGCAGACAAACCAAGTAGGAAAGAGGGAGAATGACAGTGTGTGCAGGTAAATATATAGGGTCAACATGCCTGTGTCCTCTCATCAGGAAAGCGGCCAGGTGAGCTGGAAAGCCCATTTGAAGCACATTATAAAGTTTTGGCTATCACTGGCAGTACCACCAGGCTCTGGGAGCTCGGGTCCGCATTCACCCCTACACATGAAGCCTGTGGGACCTGTAGGCAGCGCCCACAAGGAGCCCTTCAAGAGAACAGCTCTTTGCTGCTGGGCAAAGGGCAGCTCTGGATAGGTGTGAAGAGCCTGGACTCTGGAATCCCAGCTCGCCACTTCCAAGCTGTGTAGCCTTGGGCAAATGACTCTTCTAAAGCTCACTTTACTTCTCTGTAAAATAGGAATAATGCTACCACCGACCTTCTTGGGGTTTCTGCGAGGACTAAACGGCCCAGTGCAAAGTGCCACGCCAGAGCCTGGCACAAAATAGAGGGAAAATATGGTAGCCATTGCGGTTACCATTATTATTTTTATCGTAAAATCTACTCTGAAGTTATCCTCCTCGCTACGACCCTACTGTGTAACTGAGGGACTTAGAAGAGACGACAACAAAAAAGCTAACCGGTGCTCGGAGGGAGCAGAAAGCAGTAACAGAGTCACAGCGCCCCCGACATACACAGCAATTCTGTATCTAAAGGATGTCAGGAGGCTGTTAATGGGCAAGACGTTTACAGATCAACTTCTGCATACAACAAACTGAATCAGGCACCACCAGGGAAATAATAATATCTTACTAACAGCTAACATCTGTTGAGATGCCCGCCCCCCCTTCAGAAGCTTACAGGAAACAAAGCGTGGTTTCCGGGTTGGCCCCCCTCCTCTGCATTCATTATACTATTGACGCCTCCAACATCTTCTATGCATGTAACTGGATTTTTCAAAATTTGTCTGTAGGTGCTTGTGGCCACATCACAGAAAGCTGCCAGGCAGCCACTCCTCCTCATGCTGTTCTCTGCAGATGGCTGCCAGCATAGCCCTCTACCTTTATGCCGTTGCATTCCAGCCTCTTAGATTTGCCTCATTATTCTTGACTGTCAGCTTCTCCTGGATCCTGACTTAATCATGTGCCGTATTCACTAACGCCCAGAGCTCTTGTGGCATCTGGAATGTGATAAGTATGGCTTCGGTAGCTTCCTCCAAATCAGACCACTAGAAAATGGGCCATGGATCGGAAGCTAGACAAGATGTTAACTCAAAGGGGTAGGCATCCCTGACAACTCTTAAGGCTTAAATCGTTCCATGTAAGACTTCACCAGCTGGCCCACTCTTGCCATGCTTGCTCCCCCGCTCCCTGTCACTACCAATCAGTTATTCTTCCTCGAGTCTCTTGCAACTGTGCACAGGCAGAAAGCAGGGCCATGAAGACGGGCAGTGGTTGAGGACAATAAAGTGAGCACAGAGCATTCCTGGTGGGGTGTGGTGGGGGTGGGGGTGCGGTGGGGAACAAGAGGGTGGTGGAAATGAGGCCAGAGAAAAATCTACTCTGGAAAGCATTAAGCTAATGGACTTCAGAGCATCTAATCTGTGGGGGGAGATAAAATAGAAATATTGGAGAGATTAAATAATTCAGTGCTGAGCATGCTGTCCACACTGTGTTCCTAAGCAGCTGGTGGTGCCTAGATTCTTTCAGATAACACATCTTCATCAGTTGGCTTCCAAGTAGAGTCAGCCCCATGAAAGTGTCCTTCCATAAAACTAACCCATGCCAGCTCCCTGGGGTCCAGACTCAGTGAAAATGGTACGTTTCTCTTCTATAACTTATCATCAAGGAGGCAGTGACTTCTCATTGGCGATAAGCAAGTGTTTCAAACCAGAAGAAGCCTAAGCCCAGAGTTTGTGAAGTGTAGACCGTTCTAGGACTTTCAGCTGACCCCCACCCTTCTGGTTCTAGAAGGAGGAGGAGTCCTTTAAATATATTTGAGGAACGTGAAAGTGCTAAAGGGGTGAGGATGCCAATAATTTGGACCCTCTTCCCGAAGGTCAAGGTGACCTTGAGTGAGGCAAAGAGACATAATAAAGTGAATCGAAGGGATGAGAACAAAATAACTTTCTTTCCCACATACTTAAAAAAAAAAAAAAAAAAAACCTTAATTATTATTCAGCCCTAAAAAAGAATGAAATCTTGCCATTTACAATGACATAAGTGGAGCTGGAGAATATAATGCTAAGTGAAATAAGTCAGAGAAAGACAAATACCCTATGATTTCACTCATATGTGGAATTTAAGAAACAAAACAAACGAGCAAAGGGGAAAAAAGAGAGGGAGAAAAACCAAGAAACAGCCCCTTAATTATAGAAAACACAATGAGGGTTACCAGAGGGGAGGTGGGAGGGAGGATGGGCTAAAGATGTGACGGGGATTATGGAGGGCACTTGTCGTGATGAGCACCAGGTGTTGTACGAATGTGTTGAGTCACTGTATTGCACTCCTGAAACTAATATTACACTATATGTTAACTAACTGGAATTAAAATTAAAACTAAAAAAAAAAAAACAAACACCTTAATTATAAAACATTCCAAACACACACCAAAAAGTAGACTGAATAGCATAATATAATAGCATAATACCAAGGTACCCAACACCAACTCCAACCATTATCCACTTATGGCCAATCTTCTATCTTTCCCTGCCTTTCCCTCCTCCTCACATTGTTTCAAAGCAAATCCCAGCCATCATAACATTTCACCTGTAAATATTTTAGTATATATATCTCTAAAAGATAAGGATTCTTTAAAAAAAAACATAATCACAATACTATTATCACATTAATAATGATTTAATGAGCAAAGATGAGCAATGTTTCCTAGAATATTAACAATAATTCCCTAATGGCTTCACATATCCAGGGCTATGGTCTGAATGTTTATATCCCCTCCAAATTCATATCCTAAATCCTAACCCCTAAAGAAAGGGGTGGCGCACTTAAGTCATGAGAGTGGAGTCCTCATGGATGGGTTAGTGCTTTATAAAAGAGGTTCCAGAGAGATTCCTTCCCCTTCCACCATGTGAGGGCACAGCAAGAAGATAATGGCTATGCATCAGGAAGTGTAGGCTGTAACCATGCTGGTACCTTGAACTTGGACTTCCTGGCCACCAGAACTGTGAGAAATAAATCTCTGTTGTTTATGAGCTACCTAGACTGTGGTATTTTGTTACGGCAGCCTGAAGAGACGAAGATATCCAGTCAGTGTTCAAATGTCTGCTGTCGCATGGTTTTTAAGACACTTTTGTAATGAGGCCTGCATTTGGCTCTGGGGTGGCTGGAAGGACACCCTCCTAGTGCTCGTAGCTGGCTCGGGGCAGCCCAGCATGCTCACAGAGCACATCCTGTACTGGGTGGAGTAAGAATCATTTCATGTTGCGTTTATACCTCCCAGCACAGAGAAGCACTCCTATTAAAGTATTTCCCCGATTTCCGGAGCCACAGGCAACTTCAGAAAGCCAAATAGTTTTGAAGGCCACAAGGGACAAATCTCACTTCAGCCTCCAGGACCGCTCAGCACTCAGCATCAGCTGACGCCTCCGCTCTGTTTGCAATGTCACTGGAGGCAACCAGGATAGCCCCTGTGGCCCTCTCTGCTTGGGCCAACGGTGTCCCAGCTGACATTTCCATTGGATGGTGAATAAGGTGGGGCGCACAGAAAGTCACCAATAAATGTTAGCAATTCCACGTGCCCTGCTTTTGACCTTCACAACTAGTCAGAGTTAAAATGTTGATGAGCGCTAAAGGCTTCCATCTCAGGCAACGGATTTGCAACACAGACATGTGTAAATTACAAACTATGTTGCAGGCACTAGGCTGGGAGGGATACAAAGCTGAATGGACAGATGGCCAGGTGCCTGTCTTTGAAAGGTGTGGAATCTAACAAAAATGTGCATGCATAAGCCTGTCATAATGGGCAAGAGGGGCAAATAAAATGCTGAGTGGGCACCAATGGAGAAGCAATTAGCATTTAATTCTGCCAGGAAAGATGGTGCAGGCACTGGCTGGAATGGCCTTACCGGGGAAGGTTATGTTTGAACTGGATCTCAAAGGATAAGCCAGATTTCCCCAGGCAGAGGAAGGCAAGAATGGGCGGTCAAGGCAAGGGGAGCCGCATGAGGAAAAGCACAGAGGCAGGAAAGCCTGTGGCACATGGGGGGACGGGAAGAACACAGCATGGCTGAGCATGAAAGCCAGTACAGGGCAGGGGCAGGAAACGGGGTGGGACAACATGGCTGTGCAGCCCTGGGCAGGGCCCCCACACTGCGGACTTGAGTCTGGCTCTATTCTGGAGCGGGCACTGGAGGCTCAATGAGGGACGCTAAGCAGGCAAATGAGTCCACTGGGGGAGGATTTCAGGCCCACCTCCAGCCAGAGGGGGAAGCATCTGGTACCAGATTTTTCACATATATCACGGGTGAGTCTCTCGTATGTCTATACTGAGGGCCAGTCCCATGGAGGAGCTGGAAGGAGTAAGGAACAACAGGGAGACAGATAATTCTGGGGCATGTTCAGGGAGGAGGGTAGGGGCTGTCAGGTCTGGCTCAGCTCCCAGAATCAGAAGCACATCTTGCCCTTTGGCTGGAGCTGAGAGATCCATGCTGCAGTCAGGCTAAGGCCAGCCAGAGCCCCAGGAGCAGGCTTGACACCAGGCAGGAGTGACCCTGCAGCTGTTTGGTACAGGCCATCTGGCCACTCACTGCCTATCTGCCTTTACCCCTGTGTTCCTGCTCTGATAATTGTGCCCTAGCAACCTGCCATTAGACTTGGGGCCTGCCTTGCTCTCCCCACAGCAGGCCTACAGGCCTGGCCCTAACTCCATCCCGTTGACACATTTCTCAAAGCTGCCTGCCTGCCTAGCCCACTGATTTTGGCTGTCCCCAGGAGCCCCAGTCTCAGAAAAGAATCAGAGGCAGATGAATGTTGGCAGAAGGTATAGACTGCATTAGAAGGGCCTTTCTTTGGACCCTTCTCATCAAACCTTGATCCGGTGGCCCAGCATGGTGAGCACCCCACCAGACCTTTGATTTGGCAAAGAGTGGCCCATCTGCTGTCCCAGAGGAAAAGGTGCTGCTCCCTAGCTTATCCTTAGCAAATTTAGCTCTTATAATCTCCATTCACGTCTCGAGCGTCCTGTCACCCTCATGCCTCACTGACCCCCTGAGATCTCCCGCCAAGGCAGAATGCTTATTTGTCTTGTCTTCAAGTGCTCAGAGTAGGACTGTCATTTCTCCTTTGGGGACAAGAACAGACAGAGCCTGCCATGCAGGGAGTCAGGACAGGAGGGGAAATAGGAATGGAAGCGATTACATTTAAACCCCAAACCGGCATTCTGATCTCATGAACTTCTAGTACCACTGGTGTAAGTACTTCCTGGAGAACTCGGTCGTGCAAACACAGGTTGAAGCAGCATAGTGAAAACTCCGTGCTTTGAACGGAAAAATGAAGCCGGTGCCTGTGAGTTACTTGTTTCTCATTTGCTTTGGAAAGAGACGGTCTAGAGAGTCTGGAAGCCCACATTCCATAGCAGAAAAGCAGACCAGATTTCTGCTGACAGCAGGGTTTTGTCTGTTTTTGCCACGTGAGCTCATTTTCTGCGTGACACTCTACGCTGTTCTAATTCTAGACAGCAACAGAACTGCACCTTCAATCACGAAACTGTAATTAGCACACAGCTTTGCGGGTTTATTTAGGACACGTTTTCAGAAAAACACAAGGCCTTCCTGCCGCAGTGAGTGCTACCGGGGACTATATTAGTTAAACCTCTTCAATCAGGACCTGCGCTTGGCCTTCCTGTGCTTCGGGAGTTTCGGGAACTTTCAGTGGCCGACTCCTCTGTTCAGTTGTATCAGAAAATGACTGTGGTTAGACTTCTCCCAAGCTCTCAAACGCCTTGAACCTTTGACATAGTGTTGTTTGCATAAACTTCTTCCCACACAGACAGCTTCACACAGCATAACAACTTAGCAATACAAGAAGAGTGAGGGAAACCTCTGCATAAGATTCAGGTCCTCAAGTGTTGGGTTCAGTTACAAACTTGAGGGGTGCTGGGGTGGCTCTGTCGGTTAAGCGTCCGACTTCGGCTCAGGTCATGATCTCATGGTTTGTGGTTTGAGCCCTGCATTGGGCTCTGTGCTGACAGCTCAGAGCCTGGAGCCTGCTTCGGATTCTGTGTCTCCCTCTGTCTTTCTCTGTCCCTCCCCTGCTTGTGCTCTCTTTCTCTCTCTCAAAAATAAATAATCGTTGAAAAAAACAACCTCGAAAAACATGTCTGGAATTGTAGGGTGATAAACCTCCTTGTGGGAGCAGCAGGAGCACAGTAAGGAAGTGCCATCTGACACGTATTACACATTGCCACCTACATTATTTTAGATGGCATCTGTCCAACCAGACTGTACCTTTTTTGAGGTGAGCATCTGTATATTATCCTTGCCTTGCCCACATTTCCTAGCAGAGTGAAACAACAATGCTCAGTAATATTTGCTGATTAAATAATTGAGGACACGCATTGATAGCCTGGAACTTTTTTTGGGGTAGGGGCTGTTCTTTTGGTCAGTGGGATTCTGTTCTGGGTAGTGGAAATGCTTCCCTCATTCCCTCCCCGAGAACATCAATTTTATCAACAGGACACAATCAAACTAGCAGTATAAACTGGGAGGACCCTGAAATTCATCCTAGGAGGCCACTGAAGAGTTAATTTAGTTCTGATAAGAGAATTATGAGGCAAGGCTATAAGGATTACACACAATAGATTTATAACAAAGGTTTTTTTGTTTTTGTTTTTTTTAAAGGACAAAAGCAGTGACTGGGGACATTTCAGATGAAGAAATAACCATGTTAACCTCACTGCTTTCTAAACATTTGCATCTGTGAACTGCAGAGGCTCAACATAAAGCAGATTGCCTCTATCCACTGAAAGCCATTCTGGCATGTGAAATTTCTCCTGCATAAAGCAAAACAGATGTGTGAGGTGAGAAAGCACACTCTCTTCTGGGTGTATCAGCATTTGGAATTATAGCGTTATCTCAAAAACTATATATTGTGTGAAGTGGTGAATATGCAATCTTGACCATACAATGTCTCTGAAAACTCAATATCAAAAGCAGACACTGAATATCTGAAAAACACTAATTATTAAAGCAGACAAAAAAAAAAAAAAACCCAGTATATTCACATTTCATCCACGGTTTCTTTGTCTCTTTTCTCTTTTAAACTGGAAGGATATCTGCCAACTGAACTAATCCTGCACCAGAGATTACATATCCAGAATTTTTGGCCAAATGCTGCCTGGAAGATATGAATGCAGAGCCACTTGACTGTTTAAGTGATTGGAAAAAGTGCCACATCCTTGTAAGCAGTAAAGAGTACCCCAGGGTCATAGGCATATGCGCTGCATATTGGAATCCCTAAGCAAATCAGTCTGGAAACAGGAAAGTGCTCCAAGACTGTCCCCCCTTCAAGGTGCGGGGTATTTACAGTATTGACAGAGTGGTACGCAAGTGCTTGGCTGTCTGCTAGGTCCTGGGAAGTGCACAAGTGAAGCAAGGATATAAGAGAACAGGCACTGAGCTGAGGAGGGAAACACAGTGTCCTGCAGGGCAGGCCTCCCTAATGTTAAGAGAAGAGTATTCACAGTGGAGAGGAGAGGAGAGTAGACAAGCTCCTCATGGAGCAACGGGTCTGAAACCAGGCTGGGAAAGTAGTTGAAGAAAACTTCAAACTTGATGTACATGTTAAAAACAACAACAACAACAACAAAAACCATACACATAGATAGATAGATAGATAGACAGACAGGGAATGGTAAAAAACAGTCAAGATCAACTTGGTAGAAATGATTAAAGTAACCCCAAATATTTGATATGGTCGTATTACAGAAACAAAGTCAAATTCGGTTTCCCTCGTGTAGTGGTTATCACATTCTCCAGAAACAAAGTCAAAGGAACATTCTGCTCAAACACATGCTGGTGCACACGCCCAGCACCCACAATTAGAGGCAGCATTAGATGAAGCTTAGAGGGCTCAAGATTGTCCAGGGCACATATGAGTTTAATAATAATTGCTGATGGTGATAAGTTTATAAATTATGACTGTACCTAGAAGAAACAAGTAAACATATTTCCACTAACACTTTTTCTACTCTTGCAGGAATACACAAAATTCTGTGTTATTTAAGTATGCAAATTAGCCTTTAGATACAGCCTCTACCTGAAGCCACCCAGGCATTTATTTATCACTTAAGAAAACCCCACAACAGTGATTTGTACCCTAAAATAATAGGATCATACAGTATCATACGAATCTCTACTGTTTCTCATTTTGTATTTACTATGAGTATCAGCAAAAGAGAGAGTTCTGTTTATCTTCTTCTGATTTCACTAAGTAGAATATATTTTCTGCCATCACATTCTGATGCAGGTTTCCCCTGCTACTGAAAAGCAGAGCGATTCCGTGAAACCTTTCACAAGCTGAAGTAGCATAAATCGAAGAAGTAATTACCACTCATTTACCTGGAAAATTTTTTGAGTGTTCCAAGCTCAAAATATAATGTCTCAGGCTTTTCTGATACCTTAGGACACATCTTGCTAATGATGCACAGAATAAATTGCAATAAAGCACAGATGCTCACAGACGCAGCTCAAAGCTAGGCGGCAACCTGATGCTCAGGTGCTGAGTGTGGTTCCCGGGGAAGGAGCTTGGCGGGCCCAGTCTCCCTGCCCAGGGTGCGTTCTGCCTGTAGGAGACCTCGCTGCAAAGCAAATGCCAAATGCTATTCTCGATTTTCACCTTTCTTCGTAAAAGTGAAAACCCTCTTCGGACTTGTGGCTACTGAAAACGGGTACTAAAGTACGTCATTGGTAAAAGTGAAGCGGCGAAACAGGAATTTTGGAAAGCAGGGGATATCTATTCAAAACCGCTTGAGTGAGGAAAAAGAATTATAAAATGCAAGTATCAAACAGTCTCCAATAAATTACTCAGATAGTAATCCCTTTAAATAGAAAGAGCTCCCAATATGGGTTATATGAATAAACAAAGGCTCCCCATTGCAAAAGGTTGATAGAGTGTTCTCACATTGAATTTCGTGACCACTTCCTCTCTTTCAATGATTGGCAGCATCGTCTGAGATGTCTGTAGGCCCGCCACCTCTGAAGGAAAAGATACAGAGCAAAAATGTTCATTGTTAATGAAAGGGGCTGGCATCTGAATTTAATAACCGGATGCCATCTCCATTTGGAGTCTATATAGGTTTTCAGCATGATCGACACTTAAACAAATCAGGCTGAAATTATACATAACTCCGTGCATATATTTCAACTGTGATTAAGTTCTTTTTCTATGTACATGTGCAATCTCTTATGAAATATTCTTAAAGGCAACCTAATAAGGAAGAAGAATGAGGTTGTGGTTCAAGACAGATCCTCGATGAAGCACTGAAGAGATATCGAGCCAGTCAGTCCCCCTAAGTGGCACTGAGCTATCTGCCACTGCATAAGGCCATCGTGCCTGACTCAAATATTCTCCCCACCAGAAATGACCTAGCCCCTCTTTTAAGGCCCAGTTAAAACCCAATCTCTTTTGAAATCTTCTGAGAACTTTATTTAGGAATAGTCCTCTCGTTATGTAATATCCCACCTATTCTTTATTTTCTCTAGTTCTCAGTGGCTCTTCAGCATCCACTGTTGTGTATTATTAGTTTTTGTGAAATAGATCTGCATTTTATTTCCCTGATTCATTTATATGCTCTTTGAAGAAACTTTGAAGAAACCTAAGAAACTCTGGGTTATACTCTTCCTGCCCGTATAGCAACCTTCCTCAAAATAGGGTCCCTGTATCATTAGAACTGCCAAATCGTTTGATCGAAAGATAGCTTCAGAGATCCTCAAGGGGTGTGCAAGGAGGGCTCAGGAAGCTGCATTTTTAAATGCTGCCCAGGTGATTCTTAGGCCCTATAAAGACTGAGGAGCCCTAGATACAAGAATAGGGGAGTGCTGTGAATGTAATCAGTCCCAGGAAGTATTTGTTGAATATAGAGAGGAACACAAAAAGCTGCAAGCCAAACCAAGATTACAACAAAAACAAACAAACGAAACAACAACAACAACAAATCACATATAAAACTAAAGGTGCTAGGTAATCAGGCCAGTCCCTAAAATATATACAATTATATTCCTGAAGATATGTGGATGTCTCAGGGTATACATTTTTATCAGGACAACATTTCCAGTCTAGGAGATGCCTTATAATCTCATTAGACTGTGAATTGGTAAAGGGCAGGGACCCTGTGCTCTTCATTATTCTAATGCTTATGGGACCTTGCAAAGAAGCTTGACAAAACTGATAAAGGAGCTTAATTCTTCAGCACAGTCCTCTGATTATGCCTCCAAAAGTCGCTGTTTGGCTACCTGAGAACATTTCCCTTCCTTGTGCCACTCTCCCTCCTGCCTCCCCCCACTCTACCCCTGCTCTGAGCACAGTTTTCTGGGCCCTGGATCTCCAGGTGTCTTTTCAAGGTCAAACGGAACCACACTTTGTGCAACTGGGGTTGGCTGAATTCTAAACCCATGCCCTTTGTCCCTTGGTGTTACTCCCGTGATTATGTGACTTACACAGCAAAAGGGGCTCTGTGGATACAATGGTCCCTATCAGTGACCTCAAGATAGGGAGATTATCTGGGCTGCCTACCCTAATCCTGAGCCTTTTAAAAACAGTTTTCTCTGGCTCAGAGCACAAAAGTCAGGGAGATTATAGAAGGATTTCAACAAGAGGAAGGTTCTTGCTGTCTTTGAGATGGAGGGGATCACTGAGCAAGGGCCTGAGAACAGCCTCTGGAACAGCCTCTCTCTCTGCAGAGGTAACAGGAATTTCAGTCATATAAGCACAAGCCACTGCGTCCTGCCAACAACCTGGCTGAGCCTGGCAGTGGAGCCGCCCTGGAGCTGCCAGGGGAGAGCCAAGCCTGACCGCCAGCTTGATGGTCGCCTTGTGAGAGCCTACGCAAGAGCCTGCCCAGACTTTTGACCTTGAGAACCGTGAGATAACAGAGGGGTGCTGTATTAAGTTGTAAAGTGTGTGGTGATTTGCTACACAGCAATAGATGAATACAGCAGCCCTTGGGGAATGTCCACAGCAGTCTTCTACCTGCCTCTCAGTGGCATCAGTTCTCTACTTGGAGAGACAAAGGAGGGCCTTGGTAGACCGGAAATAAATAGTAGCAATGGTTACTACTGGTGTCCTTGTTCGCCGACCCATTTGACCAACGGCTCCGTACCTCCCTGTTTGTGCTGCCCTCCGCAGTCCTGCACATCGCCAACCCTTCCCTTCTGCCCTCTGGGCTTGAACTGAATCCTTTAAACTCCAGGACCCCACTCAGCTTTAACATAAGTACGAGAACTATAAATACAGACCGTGCAAAGCACCCACACACAGCCCTGGAGCAATCAGCGGGTGCGCCTTTAAAAATTAGATAACATGACCCCCACAAAATAGACTTGAAGGGAAATGAGTCAAATTAAGATCTTTGACACACAACCATGGCTGCACCACTTGAGCATCCCTCCTTTCAGAAGTCCTACTTACCTTGCTTAAATTGAATGAATCCATCAAGCAAAACTGCTCTTTTTCCTTTTTCTTTTTTTAAAGATTTTATTTTGAAGTCCTCTCTACACCCAACGTGGGGCTTGAACTCAGCCCCAAGATCAAGAGTCACACGCTCCACTGACTGAGCCAGCCAGGCACCCCCAAACCACTCTTATTTCTGAGCGACGGGAAATGATTTGTAAGTGCTTTGTTCGATCCCTTATCATGGTTAGCTCCTGCCCCTGCACCCTCCTCCCACCTTTCTCCTTAAGCAGCTTTGCTCAATCTTCATTTAAGGGCTAACTTTAGTCTTTGTGCTTTGCACTGACTAGCTGTTTATATGTACCCCCCACCCACCACCCCAACTCCCTCCAGTTCTGTGGGGGCTGGGGTCACACCAGGTATCTTTGTATCTCCCCAGGCCTGCCCAGTGGACGTTCATTACTTGTTTGAGGAGTTCACTCTGAGCACTGAGTTGGACTTAGAGTTGAGATTTCCTTTGCTGCCAGGTTTGGGGCAGGGGCTTAAGATTCATTGTTCCAGGGACCTGGCGTCCTCCAACCCAGGAGGTTGATAAGAACAGGGAGGAGAAGGAAGCCCCAGATGGAGAGGAGTCAGTGCCTGCCTTGCTTCCCACCCCTCAGCCAGCAGCAAGCAGACTTGCTTCTCTAATTTGATCTTTTGTCTGCCTTGGCCAAGGCAGAGCATACTCCCTAAAGAGCAAGAATGAAACAATGCTGTTGCTGTTTCCAAGCAGAGGAAGAGTTGGGGGGGGGGGTGTGTGAAGAAAGCATTTTCCTTGATTTATTTTTATAAATGTATGTTATGAGAGAAGTAGGCAAGAAGATGAAATATGCAGTACATTCTGAACCGTGAAGGAAAGAGTTTTTCTACAGTCTTTTAAAATCTTTTCTACTTTAGCTATTCGCTCACTGAATCACTCAGCAAGCTCTGCATACACCGTGATTGGGGCATGTCTCACTTTGCACAACTCCCAGATGTGCCTGTCTTCTAAACCAGAGGGTCTCCAGGGCAGGGACCTGCGACAGTTCAACCCACACCCAGTTCATCCTCGTGCCCCAATGCCTAGCACAGTGCCTGGAGGACAGCAAGAGCTCTGGCCATGGTGCTCGGCGGGCACCAGGGATTGAAAAGGGGCAGCAGATGTAGAGAGGAGCAGAGGCTTGGGGCCAGGGAGCTAAATACTCCCAGGAGAAGGGGACAAAGAGCACTGGCCAAGTGTCATGGAAAGGCCAAGCCAGCTTATTCTGAAAAGGAGCCAAGGGATGTGGAAATTAGGAGGCCACTAGTAACCTACGGGGATGTTTGGGGAAGAGGGTAGTTTGCAGTTGGGTGAAAAGTAAATGGAAGAAACACTCAATGATGGACACAAAGAAACGTTTTTAAAAATTCATCAAAATGTACATTGTTGCATGACTAGTGAAATAAACCACAGAACACTATACAGAATAAAGTAGCTCCATAGGAGGGTTCCTTGACCTCAGCATTACTGATATTTTGGGTGGACAGTTCTTTGTGGTGGCTGTCTTGTGCACTAAAAGACGTGCAACAGCATCCTTGACCCTGGCCTCTGCCTACAAGATGCCAGCAACATCACCACCACCCAGGCCGCGGCCACCAAAAATGTCTCCAGAAATTATCAAATGTCCCGTGAGGGGCAAAAGTGCCCCCAGCTGAGAACCACTGCTCTATCTGTACTGACTGGGAAAGATCTGCAATTCAGATCATTCAGTGGAAAACTTAGGTCACAAAAAAGTTGTTAATAAGCCGTCATTTATATGGAAGAAGTATTTTACACATGCATTCACCCACAGACACACACACACACACACACACACACACACACACACACACACACTCCATATTATATAAGAAAGTACAACTACAGTGTCCGGAAGGACAAACCTATTAGTGGCAGCCATCTCTAAGGAGCAGACTAGGGCTGGGAGTCAGAGTGAATTTTGGCTTTATTTGTACTGTTTGTGTGGTTTTGTCTGTTTGTTGTTGTTGTTTTTTTTTTTTTTTTTTTTTTAAATAAAATGGAAATGTACTCGCTGTGAAAATTAGTCTGTAAGTGAATGGAAACCGAAGATCCGGAGAAAGTACATGTTAATTACTCCCTGACAAAGTTTAGAGAGGAAGAGAAATGTGGCCAGAATGAAAGGAAAGAATTTCTAGGATGTGGGAAAACTGAGCTAAATTCAGGCAAGTTACAACTTTGTATAAAGCATTATGAAGAGAAGGGTGGATAACTTCTAGAATGCTTCCACGTATTAGCTCAAAATTTCAACACTGCTTTGCCAGCAATGATTTTCCCACTACAGTTAAATATGCATGAAATGACAGAATTCCTCTTTCTGTTTTTCCACTGCATATTTCTTTAATTTGTGCTTCTTCTTCGGTGTGTGTACAGCTTTCTGTAACTGAAGTGCTGATGCCATTATGGAAACTGTCACTCTTCAGAGTCGCAAAGACCTGAGAATAAAAGCTCACTTTGACTTGTGTTTGGTCTGGCATGGCTGAGTATGCTGCAGGAGTGTATTTGTTTTTCATTAATTTGTTTGTCATTTTTCTCCATGATCTATGGAACATTTATTTCCCCTGAAGCAAAAGGATCTGAAATGTCAGAAGTTTCTCTTGGTTCTGCTGGGGTAATGAATTGTTGAGAAAAAGAAATTTTTCTTATATGCTATTTGATTGTGGAAGGTGACATTTTGTGACCTTTTGCTATTTTACGGTGATAATGAATTTCCTGACAAACCTGGAAACTTTGGGCTTCTTTATTGAAATAATAAGGTTTGAGGAATAACTTTGACCTGGACCTTTGCAGAATTAATCAAATACAGATTTGGGAAAAATTGATGAGTTTGGTCTTTACCGAGACACTCTAATTTATTTCTGTCACTGCGGCAGTAGACAGATCTACACCACATAAAAACATCAAACAATTAACTACAGACCTAAGTCCCTGGACAGAGACTGGTGGGAGGGGTATAGGCTCAGAGACTTCCAGCCTGATCATACTGTTGCTTTATTTCCCTTTTCTTTTCTTCTTTTCCTCCTTCTTCTATTTTTAATTGCAAAAGTAATTCAAGCTTATAGAAAATCTGGCCTATGCTGAACAGAACTAAAAAGAAAATAAGATATCATCCATAATCTCATTCTCCAAAGGTAATGGACCATTAGAATGGATGATTCTAATCCTGTGTTTAATATGCCTATAATTTATAATTGAGATGATACTGAATACAAAATTTTATGTTCTTTGGTTTTTTTCTATTACATATGATGTTTTGTTTGTGATCTCTAAATGCTTTAAAGAAAGACTGCACTGAGTCCTTTTAGGATGTTCTAAAAAAAGGCCCCAATTCATGAGGAAAAAGAAGGAATAGATCTGCTTTAAAGTACTTTAGGAACATCAGATTGTCCCATTGTCTTCGTGCATGCAACTCAGTTTTCAGATTCTCTGACATTAAAGACATGTTTACGCCTTTATGTTTGAAAGGTGAGGAGAGAAAACAAGCTTGTTGAGTCAGGATGCCAGATGAGCTCACATAAGGATGCCGGGTGAGGGTGCTCTGTGTCTCTCAGATACAGTGACTGACCAACAGGAGTCACAGCTACTGCTTTGCCCGGCCAGACAGATGCATGGATGTCAACACCCACGCCAGAGTAACCTCTCTGCCATTTACATGGGCATGAGCATGGGGAAGACTCCTTCTTTTCCACAAAAGTAGAACCGTCAGTCACCTTGCTCACCTACTTACTCTCTCTGGGAGCTTGTTAGTTTGTCTACACCCATTCCCAATATTCTGCAAGATCTGAGAAGTACTTGAAAGGTGTCAGAACTCAATCCAACTTGGAGTCTCAGAGTCTACCTCATCTTTAGGTAGAAATAGTACCTTATTACTGAGTTGGTAACCACTTCCTGGGCGGGAGGTGAGGGGAGGGGTAGATGTTAAGTTCACTGCCATTTTTTGGAAGTTCAGATTTTCTTCCTGAATGTTGATAGAATGAGAACATCAGGAACAAAAGGAAAAAGGAACTGAGCTACTGAGCTGAGCTCTAAAATCTCCATGCCTTGCTGGACTGAACATATTGTGAATTTTTTTCATCAAACACCAGATTACTTTAGGATCAGAAAACAATTTGGTATTTAGATGATGAGAAAGATCATGTAAAATGGTATCCAGCTAGTCTAAATAGGAGCTCCAGGGGAAATGACAAAGTTTTAATGACAAGTAATACATTAATTACATAATTGATTATATAATTAATATATTAGCAATTATAAAACAGTTCTGAAAGTTAACGTCTTCTATCTCTGTCTTCAACTGCATATCTCACAAAATGTTTACTTAGTATTAAATTACATCTTCATACAAATATTTTAAATTATAAATCCTGGACTCCAAATTGGGTAAAAGTGCTTTCTCGATCGGGGGCTGGCTGCTCCAAGTGAAGTGTGGTCAGAGAGCCAGCAGCACTGGCACCACCTGGGAGTTTGCCAGAAATGCTGAATTAGGTGTTCCCTAGAGTTAGTCAAGTCTAGAAGCTCTGGTTTACAGTGAGGTGATGGGACAGAACTTTACAATGCAAGTATTTTCACCTGGTGATCAGAGGCAAGTTCCTAGAAGATTCAGCAAAGCTGTTAGCCCTGTTCACAGACCGCTTTTTTTCTTCCCCATTAACAGGCTAATTTCTAGAATTTTCTTTTCCTCACCACCTTCCCGGTGGTGAGAATCTGCCCCTGACTGCTGAGAGAGACTATAGCTCAAGTAACCATCCTTGATTTTCTAAAGTGGAAAACAGTGCCAAGGTCATTATCCTCTTGATTTGGGGTCAAGTTAAGATAAAGAGGATGATTGGTCTGCAAGCATCTGAATGGTTGGAGAAATGCACTGATAATGTAGTGCATTTGGGCAGATTATTTTGACTGATTATTGACTTTAAAACGTGCGTTTTCTCTCACCCGCTTACTTCTCTTCTAGAATCAAGCAGCCTATAGACAAGGTAAGTCTGAGTGCTCAAAAGCAGGCCTAAGGTCAGGAATGTGTTTGGTTTATCAGTTAGGGGAATTTAAACTCAACCCCAGTTGGTTTTTAATTCAACGCAATCACCAAACTTGATGAAGTGCCATCAAGTTATCTAAAAGAAAGCAGTTTACTGCACAACAGAAGAGTTGATGTCATCCTAGGAGCTGCCAAACTGTCAACCGTTTGGAAAGTGATTTTTAGGGGGAAAATGTAAGATTATAAAAAGCACGTAGTTCTTAGATTTGCCTGTGCTCTTCCAAGTGTCTGGTGATTTACATGTATCTCTTTCCATCCTTTTTAAATTTGGTTTCTACCGTCAACATTTTCATTTTAAAGGAATTGTGTGATCATTTCAGCTCAATGCAGGATAAATGCTACTCTTTATAATGCATGGAAAGATCAAGAAAAAAATAACCTCATATGCCTTTGAAAATAGTTAAAATTAGAAGAAGGGAACAGTGTGGATTTTTCTTTTTTTTTTTTAGTTTCTAACATTAAAATGTTTAAACGTTAGTTGTTAATAGTTAGAAATCAAGTACTATATTCTAGCTTGTCCAAGAAATAACCCAAACCCAACTCTCAGCTTTCTTTAAATGAAATAGATATATAACCAATAACTCTTATATCTCAGGCAAAATATTATAAGCAAGAGTGATACCCGAGTTGAGTTTCTCTCTTTCCTCTTTTATTCTTATTTTCACTTTTGAGAAATGAGTTAAAAATCAGGTAAGTACCGAATTTTTTGGAAGAAATTATGGAAGAAATTTTTACAAAATGCTATCAAAGAAAGGCTGTGAAATGAATTTTTATAAGTTGCCAAAATAATCATGACTTCCTGATAAGTCACTGTAAATTTATACTCATGTTGGACTCGAGCACCCTTGAGTCTCTTAAACTAGCCATCAAGTAAACCAAATCTAAGTTTTTTACATCTTACTTTACGAACAAACATTAGCTATTGCAAATCAAGTACCTCTGGACAGGTGTTATTACCCTCACTTGGTGAAGCCGCTTGTTATGGATCTTAAACTACGTACACCGCAAAGCAGAGCTCTGAGTGCTGGCCCCTCAGCCCAAACGCATCGGCTAGACTTTCACGTGTGTAGACTACAGCAGGAAAGCATTCTGGAGAACGCATTTCAGAGTGAAGTAGCATGGATGCCGTCAGCCAGGTCCCCATGGAGGCTGTGCTCCCCAAGCACATCCTGGCTATCTGGGTCATTGTCCTCATCATCCTGGCCATCATGGTCACCATGACCTTCTTATTGCTGTGCCTGGTCACTGCGATCATTATCTGTCACATGCAAACTTATTCTGTCCTCAATGGGACTGAGAATCTCCCAAGAGGGGCAGTGAGGGATGTGGGTGGTGTCCTCTCCCCCAGCCTCTTCCTTCTCAGAAAAGCGACAGACGGGCTTTGCCGTGTGGACTCGGGAGCTTGACACGCGAGAGGAGATCTGAGCTCTTGTTTGGATTTTGCCACTGGCCAGCTGTGTGAGTTCAGTCAAGGGACCTAATTCTGTGGGTTCCGGGTTCCTTTTAAATGGGGATCATGATCTCTGCCCCTCCTGCCTCATGGGGTTGTAAGAACCAATGGTTTGGTGGAGGTTAAAGCTGTTTGCGACTGTGAGCAGCAAACCCACCGCAGATACACAGGTGTTACTGCTGAATGCTGAGAAGCTTTGAAGAGCCAAACAACCTAATTACTGATGGTGGACTTCAAGGTGGTGAGGGAGACACTGGGGGCAGAGCAGCCTTTGCCAGCGCCCCTCCGGTCAAACCAAGCAAAGGCACCCTATCCTCATTCCAAGGGGTCGGCAGCACTTGGGCTCAGAGTTATTTTCTTTGCGGTGCCCCTCCCTCACGTTATGTAATTTGGAGGGAATTACGCATGGCAGGGGAGGGAGATGGGTAGAACTTCCCAGGACCTCTGTGCCAGAATGTCTACAGTCAGGAGGAGGGCTCTGCCATTTCTTGGCCACGCAAGGGACCTGGGGTGATGGGCTTCTTTCTGCATTGGAGTCTCATCGCTTTGATAGTTGAGCAATGTGGGAAAACACATGGTGGCTGAGTTCCCTGGCCAGCTTTCACTATCTCCAGCCCCCACCCCCTTGTATGCCCCACACTTGAGGAGCTCTGTCCCCCCATCCCAGTACCTGCTATATCAGCTCTGTGGTATAAAGTGCACGCCCTTCATTCCCTCCCAACAGCACTGCAGCCAATCTAAGCTACAGATTTTAAGAGATGTTCCAGGGGGTTTTGGAACTAACTTAAAACAATGATGGTTGTTTAGATGCTATGATCTATATTTACAGAGAGAGATTTCTGGACTGCTCAAGCTTTTGACCAAAATCAGAAATATCTTGGGACTTATTAAATTATGTAACAGCACAGACATCAGAATATTGTGTGCAAGTAATGCTTTTACTTTGGTCTGATTTCATTTATGTACACAGCCAATTTCCAATAAAGTGCTAGAATGAGAAAACAAACAAATTAAGTACCTCTGACATCTGTCTGATCTCTTTCGAAAAGATGTGTTAGGGCCCCTGGGTGGCTCAGTCTGTTAAGTGGCTGACTCTTGGTCTTGACTCACGTCATGACCTCATGGTTCATGGGATTGAGCCCCTTGTTGGGCTCTGTGCTGACAGTGCAGAACCTGCTTGGGATTCTCTCTCTCTTCTCTCTGCCCCTCCCACATGTGCATGCACACTCTCTCTCTCTCAAAATAAATAAATATTAAAAAAATATCTGGTAAAGGCCTTCCCAAGTCCTTCATTTTTTTCATTTTCCTTTAGTTTTTTTAATGTTTATTTTTGAGAGAGAGAGAGAGAAAGAGAGAGAGAGAGAGAGAAGCAGGGGAGAGGCAGAGAGAGAGGGAGACACAGAATCCGAAGCAGGCTCCAGGCTCCAAGCTGTCAGCACAGAGCCTGATGTGGGGTTCAAACTCATGACTTTAGCCAAAGTTGGACACTCAACCGACTGAGCCACCCAGGCACCCCCATTTTCCTTTAAATAAAGTACATATATTTGGGGTGCCTGGGTGGCTCAGTTGGTTGAGGATCTGACTTCGGCTCAGGTTATGATCTCATGTTTTGTGAGTTCAAGTCCTGTGTTGGGCTCTCTGCTGTCAGCACAGAGCCTGCCTCAGATCCTCTGTCTCCTCCTCTCTTAGCCCCTCTCCTGCTCAATCTCTCAAAAATAAATAAACATCCAAAAAAAAAAAAAAACACACACACACAAAAAAACAGGACATACACTCAACAACTGCTTTTTGTCATGCCATGTTCTAGATACTTGGGTACAGTAATGAATACAAAAGACAAAAGTGTCTGCCCTTGTGGAGCTTCTATTTTAATGGGAGTGGAAGATGATAAACAAATATTTAGAATATAATTATGACAGATGGTGATATGTGCTCTAAAGAAAGTAATGCAGGCAGGGGCTAAGTGTCAGTGGTGGGAGTTTGCTTAGACAGTGGCTAGAATACAGTGCATTGTCAACATTAGTTTCTTCTCTATATCTCTCCATGTGATTGCTCTCAACTCCTTTACTGTATCATGTATTTAACCTCTTTAAAACTGCTTATTTAGGCGAGAGGGCAACTAATAAGCACAGGTATGGAACACCCCTGACATTTTAAAGGGAGAAGCTAGAGCTGACTAAAAACTCCTTTCCTGAGAATATAGTATGGGCGCCAAGAAATAAATAAGAGATCTGCTAACAGACTTTCACAAACATTCATAATTTGGAAATCAGGGCAGGACAGAACAGAAAGGAAGCCTTCGGGCGAGAACCTCTTTGACTACTGAGAGTCAAGAGGATTAGGAGTCACCCCAGGCACCTGGGTGGCTCAGTCAGTTGAGCATCTGACTCTTGATTTTGGCTCAGGTCATGATCCCAGGTCTGTGGGATCCAGTCCTGCATCAGGCCCCATATTGAGCATGGAGCCTGCTTAAGATTCTCTCTCTCTCCCTCTGCCCCTCATGCATGTGCTTTCTCTTCTAATATTAAAATAAATAAATAAATAAATAAATAAATAAATAAATAAATAAATAAAAGATTAGGAGTCACCCACGCCAGGAAGTCCAAGGGCATCTCTAGCACACTAGACAAAAAGGCTGCACGCAGGAGGATCCATCCTAATACAGGGTACAAAAGCACCAGGACAGGAAATGGCCATAGTCACTTGCATACCTGGAACAGAATCCAGCTGACTGCAAAAGGACCATAAAATTGGCTCCCAACCAATGGCTCCGTCGGATACAAAGAAACCACCTAGACACTATATTCCCTTATGAGGAGGGCCTACTGCATTGGACCACTCTTCCTTATCCACTGGCCATTAGATCACTGAACTGGTTCTACATACCTTTTCTAAATGAGTCCTCCTGCTTTTATATTTGAAATGATTCTAACGGCATGAAAGGTGGAACACAAAGATAATTAATATAGGCAATTATTAGCAAAACCCACCTAATTTACACTCAGTAAAAAAATATTATGGACATGGAACATAATAAAATACACCTAAATATGAAAATATTTCACAACATAAAAGGAGATGAACATATCACTGAAGAGGTATAGGGACTGCATACTTAAGAACTATTTACTGAAGAAAAAGAATCAACTGTCGACCTCAGCTTCATGTACTTAATACAATCAATGAAATATTAAATCTACAAAAGAGGCAAGAGATACAATGATAAAACTGACTTTTTTTTTAATGAAAAGAGCTGGAAAGCCTATAGAAAGGCAGTGAGGAAAATATTTGCCATATTACTTTTGAAATGCCACTGGAAGCATTAAAGGGACACAGAATGAGATCTGTAAAAATAAATAAATAAATAAATAAAAATAAAGATAAGTGAAGGGGAACTCATCCTGAAATGTGGGGGGAAGATGGCAAAGATATAAAAATGATTAAGAAGAAACGTATGAAGGACATAGGATATCTAACATACATGTAAGTGGTGCTACTGCCCAAAAGACAGGAGTAAATTTAACAGAGATAAAAATCCCAACATCTGTCAGATTAAATCTTTCCTGGAATTGAATTGTGCAGTGCTCACTCTCTACCATGAAAAACTGATGAGGGGCGCCTGGGTGGCGCAGTCGGTTAAGCGTCCGACTTCAGCCAGGTCACGATCTCGCGGTCCGGGAGTTCGAGCCCCGCGTCGGGCTCTGGGCTGATGGCTCAGAGCCTGGGACCTGTTTCCGATTCTGCGTCTCCCTCTCTCTCTGCCCCTCCCCCGTTCATGCTCTGTCTCTCTCTGTCCCCAAAAAAATAAATAAACGTTGAAAAAAAAAATTGTTAAAAAAAAAATATAAAAAAAAATAAAAAAAAAAAAGAAAAACTGATGAAATAAAATCCAAAATACTGGTGACATATAGATATCTAGATATCTGTATCTATACCTATTTTCTAACTATCAATGCCAAAGACAGAACACTATAATTATCTAGTCAAGAAAAGAAAAACTGGATACCTCCAAAGTAAGTATCAGGCTATACGGAGATTACTTTTCTGCAACAATAGATGTCAGAGACCAGGAGCAATGTCTACAGAATTTTGAAGGAAAAAAAAAAAAATGACCACGCGAATATTTACCCAACAAAGTCGTCATTATGGGCAATAATAACAGAAAGCCATATTCTCAAATATGCAAGGCTTCAGAAAGCATATTACTCATGAAATTTCCATGAAAAGAAGATAACTCAAAGATGTACGAAACAAACAAAAAAGAATCAAAGTAAAAATTTGTATCTCAAGATGAAATTAGTTATAGTAAAAGGAAGTAAAGTACTGAAGCCTAAATGTAATTTATATACAATTAAATCTGTTCTTCACTCCTGCACCCTGGGATTATTTCCCAAGTAAACCAACTAAATTCAAGTCTTTGTCTCATGCTTTACTTTTTGTGAACTAAGACTAAGACAGTGAGCAAGAATGAGTAATTTAATACATGATGGTGAAAATAGGGATTAACTAAATTAAAAAAATTTAGTTCTCTAACTTATACCACATAGTAAACACTCATTTCTGGCAGTACGGTGAACAAGAAATCTCAACAGACCTTCCTTCCAAAAACAGCAAAACAAACTATATAAGTTTGTTTGTTTATGTTTATTTATTTATTTTGAGAGAGAGAGGTGGGCGGAGGGACGAAGGGCAGAGAGAGAGGGAGAGAGAGAATCCCAAGCAGGCTCCATACTGCCAGAATGGAGCCCAATGCAGGGCTTGAAATTACCAACCATGAGATCATGACCTGAGCTGAGATCAAGAGTTGGATACTTAATCGGCTGAGCCACCCAGGCACCCCTATAAGTTTATTTTTAAAAGAAAAACTCTTCAAATGCCTTAGGTATATGTTAAGAAATTAACTTTGAAAATTACAAGGTGAGGAATGCTACTTAGCAAGTGGTAAGGGCTGGGTTTACCTTTCCATCATCAACGCCTAGAAAAGTGGACAAAATATAAGCAGCAATGGTTTTCAAGGATTTAACAAATACAAAATAAAACCACAATGATATATCACTGCATACCTGATAGCATGGCTAAAATTAAAAAGACTGCCAATGTTAAGTGTTGGTAAGAAAGTGGAGTAACTGAAACTCTCATATACTCATACAGGGCTGAAGTTTGTTAGACTGGATTAAAGACAAGAAAATAGGTGCATGCTCCTTAGAAAATAACATACTTAAAACGCTTAAAATTCAGAGAGATTGAAAGTAAAAAGGTTGACAAAGATGTCTCATGAGAATATTAACCAAAAGATGAAAAAGAGAGCTGGTATTCCTAGATTTAAATCAGATAAAATGGGCTTTCAGGCAAATTTTAAAAACTACCACCACACACTTTAAAAAAAAGACAACCGTGATGGGGCTCCTGGGTGGCTTAGTCGGTTGAGTGTCTGACTTCGGCTCAAGTCATGATCTCACAGTTCATGGGTTCAAACCCCACGTCGGGCTCTGTGGTGACAGCTCAGAGCCTGGAGCCTGCTCAGAGTCTGTGTCTCCCTCTCTCTTTGCCCCTCCCCTGCTCATGCTCTGTCTCTTTCTCCATCTCTCTCTCTCTCTCTCTCTCAAAAAAATAATATTAAAAAATATCTAAGTTAAAAAAAAAAAGACCACTTTGCTCTGGAAAAATGTTCATAAAGTTTGAATTTCAACTTAGAAAAAGAGCAGGAAAAAAACAAAGGAAGTAAATAATTACTAGTATAAAAGCAGACATATGGCCAACGGAACAAAAAGCCCAGAAATAAACCCAAGAACACACATGGGGGAAAGGACAGTCTCTTTAACAAATGGTGTTGGAAAAACTGAATACCCGCATGCAAAAGATGAAATTGTACCCTTATCTTATACCATACACAAAACCCAACTCGAAACGGACAAAAAAACTTCTTGGCATTGATTTTTTGGATATGACACCAAAAACACAAGCCACAAAGGCAAAAATAGTCTAGTGAAACTACATCATACTAAAAAGCTTATGTACAGCAAAAGAAAACAAAATCAACAGACCTATAGAATGGGAGGAAATATTTGCAAACCATATATCTGATAAGGAGTTAATACCCAAAAGGAACACGTACCACTCAAGAGAAAAAAATCCAATGAAAAAATAGGCAGAGGATCAAAAAGAAAAGAGGGTTGGTGACACTGTGGAGAAAAGGGAACCCTTGTGCACTGTTGGTAATGTGAATTGGCATAGCCGCTATGGAAAGTAGCATGAAGGGTCCTCAAAAAATTAAAAATAGAACTATTATGGGGCACCTGGGTGGCTCGGTCAGTTAAGCATCCAACTCTTGATTTTGGCTCAGGTCGTGATCTCATGGTTTGTAGGTTTGAGTCCCTCATCGAGCCCCGTGCTGCCAGTGTGAAGCCTGCTTGGGATTCTCTCTCTCTCTCTCTCTCTCTCTCTCTCTTCCTCTGCCCCTCTCCACTTGCTCTAAATAAATAAATAAACTTTAAAAAAATTTAAAAAATTATAAGTGGAAGAGGTCAGAGGAGGCATGATAACAGAAGCAAGACTACGAGAAGGACTCAGCCCTTCATTGCTGGCTTTGAAGATGGAGGAAGGAGGCATGGGCCAAATAATGTGGGCAGCCGCTCCAGGCTGGAAAAGGCAAGGACATGGATTCTCCCTTAAATCCCCCAGGAAGGAATGCGGCCCTGCCAACACCCTGGATTTTTGTCCCGTGAGATCCATGTCAGACTTTGAACCTACAGGACTGTAACGTGAATGTGTGTGGCGTTAAGTCACTGAGTTTATGGTAACTTGTTCCAGCAACGACAGAAAATTAATACAGTGTTAAATATTATTTTCCTTCATTCACGTTTAAATCAAGAAAGATAAAACCAAAGTTATTAAAATAACCGGAAATCTTAAACTATACTTTTTGAGGAAATCTATCCTAATCACCCCCAGATGCCTCTCATCATTTCTTTGTTTCTCCTGAGTGCTTATGTATTCAATTTACATCACTTATCATTTGTTGCTACTTTGTTTTACTACTGTGTTAATATCATTTCCTGGGCATACAGTTTTTCCTCTCATCCCAAGGCTCTTCAGAAGCAGGGGCCATGTATTCTTTCCCTAGGTATTTGCTGCCAGAGGTAACAGGCTCAGTCTATAAATGCCTGATTACCAACATCTCACATTATGGATTACTTAAGGTAGACCAGTCCTGGTAGACCAGGACTCAGCTTTCTTCCCAGAAATGTTTTTAAAAGTTTTATTTCAGGCTTATACAGAAGCACCCTAAAGGCCCTGAAACTCTCATATACTCATACAGGGCTGAAGTTTGTTAGACTGGATTAATGAAAAGAAAATAGGTGCATGCTCCTTAGAAAAGAACATACTTAAAACACTTAAAATTCAAAGAGATTGAAAGTAAAAAGTTTGACAAAGATGTATCATGAGAATATTAACCAAAAGATGAAAAAGAGACCAGATTAGTAAATATTTAGAAAAGGGACTTACTACACTTTAAGTCCATTGGATATGTCCCACAAAATTTAGTGAGGTTTTGGTTTTCCAAACTTTCATGGTTTGAAGAAAGGCATATGCGTTTACCTTACAGATTGTAAGATTGGGGAAGTGAGGTAGGAAGATGTCAGGTCTAGACTGGGAGAGAAAAGAGGGAGTCTAGACATCCTCAAATTTTAAAAAAGTATATATTTTTAGTGTTTATTTAAAAAACTATTTTATACTTATTCATTTTTGAGACAGAGAGAGAGTGAGAGAAAGTGCCAGAGGGGGAGGGGCAGAAAGAGAGAGAGGGAGAGGGAGAGAGACAGAGAGAGACAGAATCCAAAGCAGGCTCCGGGCTTTGAGCTGTCAGCACAGAGCCCGACACGGGGCTCGAACTCATGCACCGTGAGATCATGACCTGAGCTGAAGCCGGATACTTAACAAAGGGAGCCACCCAGGTGCCCCCGGACATCCTCAAATCTTGAACAGACCTGGGTACTGAGTAGGTTTCCATGTGGAGGGTGGGGGGCAGAGCTGCCGTATCTGAAAAGGACTATGTGAAGGGTCGTCTATTTTGTGTGGGGTGTCAAGATCAGCCTAGCCCTTTTGATCAACCCTTTTGATCCAGCTACTCTTGGAAGCCGTAAGTAAAATTTCTAGGCGCTAACAGAATTAAAGAAAAGTAAGCAAATAAATAAGTGGTCAGTTGGAAATGAGAGGATTTGGCATCATTGTAACCCCGGGGGAAAAAAATAAAGGCTGATGTGTAAATAGAGTTCTGGGCAAGTAACCACATGGTGTTGTGCAGGAGGGAATTCAGCGAGGCAGCTGGCCCTGGCCACATGCCCTTCCCCAGGAGGCAGGGCCAGCCCTAACCCTTCAAGTCAGCTTCTGTTATCCAGCCCTGGGAACCCTTAAAAAAAGTTGCTTACTCTGATTTCTCCAAACATAAAATTGGGGCAGTGGGATTTGCCATTGCTGTGTAGCCCAGGCCTGTGGTGAGGATTAATTAGTGTTTTTAAAGGGCTGTGGGTTTGGTGTGGTTTATTTATTTTCTCAGGATGAAAGCCAGGACGCCAGCACCAAGTGTTAACAGCAAAGGTTTGATGTATGTTACTTGAGATGCACTGTGTGAAGTGGGGTGGATGGGATACAAGGCTTGTGGGACTGCCTTCAGCATCCAAACACATTTTAATGCTCCCCAAAGTGAAGGAGGCAGAAGAAAAGTCTTTGAAAATTAAAAAGGAGCAAAGACATCTGAGTTTAGGCTCTGCGACTGAGGGCATATACCAACCCACACCAAGGAAAATCTGATGAGTCCCTACAGACAAATAGTAGCGTGTAGAGAAGACACAAAATTTTGCCAACTTTGTGTCAAGCTGCAAAATGTGCTCCTATATTCAGCAGACAGAAAGAATCCCAACAGAGGCAGTCAGGGGCTCGCAGCTGGTGGTGGTGGAGAAGGGTCACACACCAGCTTCCCCGCCATGGTACAGGTGGGCATGGGGGTCAAGGACACTAGTGTGGCCCCAATTCCCACTCACTGAAGACCCAGCAGCTTTCCAGATAGGACAGTCTCACAAGAACCCTCCTGACTGGTTTAGAAAAGTAAATCTTTACGGCTTTATTCCTGATTATGGAAGTTATATGTGCTCATTACTAGAATTTGAAACTGGAGAAATACATCTAAAAAAAGTACACATATGCCCCCTCCCAATCCCAGCAGCCAGAATATAATCGCTATTAACTGTTTTCGAGACATATTTATAGGACACAGATTTAATTGTCCTCAATTTAGAGGCGATGAAATGGGAAACTCAACGAACTTATCCACAGGCTTATGGGAACTAAGTCAAAGCTGGAATTCTAACCCAGACTTCTGGACACCTCGGACCTCTGTGTGTTCCAGTAGGCTACATGCCCTGTCCCTACACCCCTCTCTCTCATCCCACCACCGTCCTGCAGTGTAATTACTACAAGGCCCTGCAGCACTTACATAACTAGCTTTACAAACAGAAGCTGGTGTCATGCACACAGGCTGGTTGTACATGAAAGTGCAAGACTAGTGTCACGGTTGTGTCCATTTTTCTAGCCACACTTGTGTGTGTAATGTTCCACTGACATGCTGTTATTTGAGTAAGATGACTGTAACACAGATCTGGGCATCCCTTTCGCCCAAATCCCGTGCAAAACAGAAAACAAAGAGACTCCTGAAATTAGTAGGACGTGACTGTCGTGTGAGGCCTGAACCTGGAACGCTGTGCATTTCAGGTCTGTTACTTATCCGCTCTGTGTGACCAATGACTCAGCGTCTCCTTCCTAGTTATAAAGAGGGTGGGCGAACTGAATGCCTTCTAATTTCTGGTATCCTATGCAATGATAAACACTCTCCTAAGGGAGAGGTGGTGGGCCTCATGCAGCCCACCTAACTTTTCTTCCTCTGCTCAGTATCACATTTCAGCCTGAAAGGCAGAAGGTTGCTTCTGGATTGCCACTTCGCAAATACGCCAGGAAGAATGAAAGTGCTTTGATAATAACATATGATATTCTTGCTCTTGCTAGATTTATTCTATTTAAATGAATGAGTGATAATCAACTTCACTGGTTAATTTCTTAGCACGCATTGTTTCAGTGTGTACAAATCTCCACAACAAAACAGACTGAGAGAGCTATAGGTGAAATCTTGTCCTCCTTGGAACTTACGGCTCTGGTTGGGGAAAAGACACACATACAAATAACTGGGATGAGGGAGCGAGAGCTCAGTGTCCTACGGTGCTCCAGAGAAGCTCGAGGGACTCAGGTGTGGAGGGGTCAGACAGAGTTTCATGGAGGAGAAGGGATGTGAACTAGTCCCTAGAGGAGCATCAGAAAAACACAGGAAGATGACAGTGGCTGAAGGCGGACAGGGCAACGGTCCTGAGGGGTCACGTCAGCTGAATGATGGAGGTTGCAGCCCGCAGGCTGAGGAGTCTGCGCGTGGCTGTGGGCAGTGGGGGACCACCGACAGCCGTCAAGCAGGGAAGTCGGAAGCTGTGTCCACGGCCTCTCCCAGACCAGCTTCTAACAAAACTTAAAGTCTAACTGACCTTCAGTGTGTACATCAGTACGTAGCTCGTCACACCTGCTAAATAAATAATCTCAGAAATGGACTGAAGGTTGCTCCAAGGAGGACATGGGGAGCAGCTCGAGGCAGGCAAACCTGGACAACTCTTAGAACTCAAGTATAGATTTGCCAATTTTACCACAGAAAATGAGTGTGTGAGAGGGAGGGAGGGAAAGACTGTTCTTGCACTCTGTAATCAAGAGCAGAAATAACATCTCATTATAACCTTTAAAGAAAGGAGGCCTTTTAAACGAAATAGTAATAAAGCTGTATGGAATCACTTTGAAGACTTGGCCTTTGGTGGTGTGGAAAACGCTAACATCTGTCAGTGCCCTTCATCTACGATCAAGCTTCTACCAGAAGAATCTGAGGGCTTTATGTGTGTGCACGTCTGTCAGGTATATAGATATACACTGCACGAGCAGATGTAGGTAAGAATTCTAAGGATGCGCAGGAAGCCACGTCTGACTTCCCAGGTGAGCTGGTGGTCTCAGACGGGGTGGGCTCATTAACTTCAGAACAGCCCATGTCAAGCCTGGTGCCTGTAGGATGGGTGTATGTATTCTCTCTCAGGCAAATGAATGCCTTTGAATTATTTCCCCTCGTGGTCTGGGGCACTATGGCTGGAACCTAAGGGAGTGTGGAGCTCCTCACAAGCACGTAGAGCTGGGCTCGCACCTGCAGGGCCTGCTCAGGCCCTGACTTGGAATCATGGCTGCTCCCTAGCACCGTGGATGTTTCCCGGCTTTCAGTAAATCAGCTTAAACAACATCATCCCTGTTCCTCGAGCTCACACAGGTTTCCCCCACTGACTACCCTGACTGCTCAAGAAGGACCCTGAGTCTTGGTCATTCTGCTAGAAAGAAATATTTTAAAGATGGGAAATAAATAATCCTTAGGATCTATTCCTAGAAAGAAAGGAGGGAGGATAAAAAGGTACTATCTGGACAGAGACCAACACAGGTCTGTCCAAGGTTACCTTACAACAAAGCCTCTAAAGATGAGTAAAATGTTTCCTCAAAGCACACAGGAAAGCAAATACAGCCCACACGTCCGATACTGGCCCTGGGGTGGGGGGCGAGGTAGAGATAAAAGCAGAGCCAAATTTGGGGCACTAAGAGGACAGTGGTCAATGAAACAATGACAGGGAACTTTCCAGAAAGGGAACACACAAAGAGAACAGCCAGGAGAGGCAGCTCCCTGGACTCAGAGGGGAAGTCAGGCTGAGCTGCACACAGAGGCAGGGACTTTATTAATGTATGTATTTGTCTAGCAAGGAGGTCGGGGGAAAGGACTGAAGAAAGGCAGGGAAAATCCCACATCATCTCTCTTCTGGCTGATATTTTCAATGCAGGGGAAGGGTGAGGGTGAACATTTATAAGCTGGATAAGTAGTTTCAGACGTCTGTATATGATCATGTTATAATGGTCACAAGCCACTTCTTAATGGTAATTAAACTATTTTTATTTAGGAACAAAATGTAGGATGAAGTTCAGGGATGAAAAGGCGGGTGTGAATTGCCATCTGGAGGTACTTTTAGGTTCAGGAAATGCTAAACGACAGTAAGACAATGACTTTAGCCTGTTGATCTATGATCACTCATTAACAAGTATTGATTGAGAAATCACTATCATGGCAGATTCCATGCTATGCACTGGGAATATGGCAGTAAATGAAAAAGATACAGACCCTGTCCTCATGAATTTCTATGCTTTTGTTTGTTTGTTTTACATTCTATTTATTTTTCATTGTGGTTAAAATATATATATATATAAACTCTGGGGGCGCCTGGGGGCTCAGTCAGTGGGGCATCCGACTTTGGCTCGGGTCACGATCTCACGGTTCATGAGCTCGAACCCCACGTTGGGCTTGCTGCTGTCAGCGCAGAGCCCGCTTCGGATCATCTGTCCCCCTCTGTCTCTGCCCCTAACCCACTCTTGTGTGTGCTCGCTCTCTCTCTCTCAAAAATAAATAAAAACACTAAAAAATATATTTTTAAAAAATATATAAAACTTACCATTTAACTACTTTTAAATGGACAGCTGAGTGGCATTAAGTACATTCACGTTGTTGAGCCACCATCACCCCACTCCCAACCACACAACTCTTTTCATCTTGCAAAACTGAAACTACACCCCATCTCGCCTCCTCCAGCCCCTGGCAGCCACCATTCCACTTTCTGTCTCTATAATTTTGACTACATAGGTACCTCATATAAGAGGAAGCATGCAGTATTTGTCTTTTGGTGACTGGCTCATTCTACAAATGTTCTTAAGGTTCATCCGTGTTGTAGCATGTGCCAGAATTTCTGTCCTTTTTAAGGCTGAGTGATATTCCACTTATGTGTGTACTGCATTTTGTTCACCCTTTCATGCCACCAACTGTGTGTTCCCATTTTACATTCCCACCAACAGTACATAAGTGTTTAACAGCATTTTACAGTCCCAACATTCCCACCAGTAGTGCATAAGTGTTCGAATTTCTCCACATCCTCACCAACACTTGTTATTTTTCTTCCTTCCTTTTTTTTTCTTTTTATAGTAGCCAGCCTAATGAGTGTGACCTGTGGTTCATTGAGACTATTTATGCTTTACCACAGAATCTCCTGGTCTATGAGAAATCCTATGAACTCTAGTATGTGTTTATGTCTGTGTCCCAGTCTTTTGGAAATATCTTTGTTCCCAAAGGTAACCTAACCCAAAAAGTACCAAGGGTATGTGTCCATGAAAAGTGCCCCAACTCCACCAGTAGGAAGGGCCTTGGGGGCACCTTAGAATAAGAGGGAGGGAGTATAGCTGCTAAACCCCAACAGGCCAGCTTCTCAGGGGATCTGGTACTACATAGAAGGCAGGGCTCCCCTGAGAAATGTCTAACACCTGTTTCTCTGATTCATCATAGGAGGGGATATTGGTCCACAACCCCCAACAAGACCCACTAAAGGGGAGAGAGCAGATGGGTAAGTAAATTGATGCAGTGATGTTTTACAACAGGGATCAAAAAAGTGGGCAGGATGTGGTAATAACAAAATCCTATAATTCAAATTACTCGAGCGCTGATTTTGTTTCTCATCTTTCCTTATTTATTTTAGAGACAACGAGAGAGCACATGCATGAGTGGGGGATGGGGCAGAGGAAGACAGAGGAGCCAAAATCAAGAGTTGGATGCTCAACCGACTGAGCCACTCAGGTGCCGACAAATTACTTCAGCGCTTCTAATGTTTCTAACATTTTCACTTGTATTCATCTCTTTTACAACCATGCCTTTGGCTACATTACTGCTTATCAATGAGCACAGGGTGGAAAAGGAGACAGACTGAGTCAGGGGCTTTGCCCCTTTGAGATCCTGTTTAGAGACCCGAAGAATGTTGAAGCTGGAAGGAACTTCAGACATTTTAATTCAATGTTCACTTGACAGGTGAGGAGACTGGTGAACTAAGTGGCGTTTGGGAAGGAGAGGTAGAACACCACCCTCTTGTGCTATAAGGAAGGACAAACAATCTGGGAAGTGCTGGGGTTAGAAACCAAAGAAATGGTTCTGTGATAACATTGACTCAATTGTTAACCTTTCACATAAATTCTAGATCGGCTGCTCTATGATCTTATTCCACAAAGCCTCTAGAACATATTCATGAAACATACCCTATAAATAGGATATGGGGCGCCTGGGTGGCTCAGTCGGTTAAGCGTCCGACTCTTGGTTTTGGCTCAGGTCATGATCTCACAGTTTCGTGAGTTTGAGCCCCGCACTGGGCTCTGTGGTGACAGTGTGGATCCTGCTTGGGATTCTCTCTCTCTCTGTCTCTCTCTCTGTCTCTCTCTATCTCTCTGCCTCTCCCCCACTCATGCTGTCTCTGTCTCTCTCAAAAATAAATAAATAAACTTTGGAAAAAAAGAATGTGTAAATTTGAAGACTTGGTTGTCCTATAAATACATATTTTCTTATAGATGGATTTAATCCCCCCAATTAGTTGCATAGAAAAGGCAATGAGCTTGTTTCATCCTCCCATAAAGGAGCAGGACCCCAAAGATAGCTCTCCTTTTTTCAACTTCTGCTGCAAGGTAGATTGAAATGAATATAAAAACTGGGGAGAAAAGCCCATGGCGTTGTCCATGTATGAGGAGGAGTGGCACTTGGCCACTGGCAGGCAGAGACAGAAGTGAGCACCCCGTTTCTGTGGACCAACGGTGAATGTGGTTCCACGCCGATGCCAGCACCAGACAATGTCCCTCATGACAGGCAGGAGTTCCCAGTTGGCAGGGCAGGCCAACAGGGAGGCCTGGAGGGGGCTTTAAGGAGGGGGGGTGGGAGCAGCAGAAGGCCAGAAAATGTCCCTGACTTTGTGACAGCAGTAAAGGGTCTTCGTAAGTCCATCACTTAATATGTGGGAAACTGAGTCCAGGAAAAGTGGAGGGACTTGCTCAAGGCCCTAGAATCTATGGGTGGCAAAACTAAGATGATTCTCTCTTCTGATTTCCATGCCTTCTTAACTTTTACACTGGAGAAACCTTGTGCCATGCTGTGATTTAGCTGCGGCACTTTAGGGGAGGTAGCAGATCCACAGCGGGTTGTACGTACTAAGAACCTGCAGCAGGCAGCATTACAACCGACTTACCCAGAAATATACAACCTATGCCCCCATTTCTGCTGCTAAGAAAAATTCAGCTTGGTGAGTGGAGGGGGCTTAAGGCTTTTCTTCTGTAGATGGAACATAGTTGGTTAAGGACAGTGGCAACTATTACAATGTGTGCAGCATACTCAGCACATCCTTGGTCTTCATACTGGGTTTCTCAGTGCATTAAATTACCTACAAGTTTTAAAAACCCTTCCTGCCTCCCCTCTCTTCCCTTCTTGCGAGAGATTCTGATCTCACTGGTCAAGAATCACTGCTCTTGTGAGGCGCCTGGGTGGCTCAGTCGGTTGAGCAGCCGACTTCGGCTCAGGTCATGATCTCACGGTCCGTGAGTTCGAGCCCCGCGTCGGACTCTGTGCTGACAGCTCGGAGCCTGGAGCCTGTTTCAGATTCTGTGTCTCCCTCTCTCTGACCCTCCCCCATTCATGCTCTGTCTCTCTCTGTCTCTCTCTGTCTCAAAAATAAATAAACGTTAAAAAAAATTAAAAAAAAATAAATAAAAAAGAATCACTGTTCTCGTGAGCCAGTTATGGACTATAACGTGTCACACCCCTTTGCTGTGCTGGGGCAGAGAAAAGGTTAAAAACCATGGATGTTGGGTTCTTAGTAACTAGTCACGGGAGTCTCTGCTCCTCTCACACTGCTGATCAAATCACTTCCTAGCACCTTCTAGAACAATCCTTGTAGACTAACAGAAATATAATGCAAATTCATATATAATTCTACATTCTCTATTAACCACAGGAAAAGGAAAGAGGTGGAATTAATAATAACGTATTTAACTCAACATATCCAAAATATTGCCATTTCAACTAGTAAATATATTTTATGATATATTTCACATTTTTTATACTAAATCTTCAGAATCTGATGTGTATTTTATACTTTAGCACATCTCAATCCACAATTAGCCACATTTCAAATGTTCAATGGCCACAAATGGCTAGTGGCTACCATATGGACATAGAAGTACCCTTGTCTCTCTCAGGGACATAAGTGACTCCAATTTCTCCATACCACCTCAGGCCCTTTTCTTTCCAAGTCTAATGCTTCTACTCTGGTCCTAATTCTATCCCAACGCTCCTCCATTAGTCATCACGTAATTATTACCAAGGGCCTACCCAGTGCCGGGTATTCATGTTAACTTATGAGGATGAAAAGATGAATCAGCCACAGAGCTTGACTTCCAGGAGCTCTCAGCTTACTGGGAAATGAAGGCACAGTATAAGAGAATTCGATGAAGGATTTACACACAGATACGTACAAAGGGATGCTGAGGAAGGACTTTCTGGGGCTCCAAGGAGCATTCACATAGATGGGACGTTTCTTTTGAGTTTTAAGGAATGAGGAGAACCTGTGGGAGGGCAGGGTAAGGTGTTTCAGCCACAGAGAAAAGCATTTTCAAGACAAAAATAGGACGATCTGCCTCCTTAGAAAAGGCAAGCGTCTAGCAGGGCAAGGAGTGGCAGGTGGGAGAGTGGGGCCGCGGATGCCCGTGGACAGAGTTACTGTGGGGTTGCTGTCTAAGCAAGGAAACCCTGTGCCAGGCTGTGACACAGACTGGAGAGGACAAAGAAGTAAGGAGAGCCTGAAAGAAGGAACGAATAAAGGGGGTGGCAGTATGCCTAGAAAGGAGGGGAATGTACAATGAATGAAAGAAACGGAGTAGCATTATTTTCTGAAGACGCCAGGCTTTATGATGGAGGCTGGACAAAGGGCCTAAGAGTTAAGGCTTTCCAGGCCCAAACTCACTAAGCTTGGGTCCTCAGGGCCACTAGCATGGCATTTACACAGCACTGTTACAAACTGTAGTGATCTGAGAGCACAAATGGCTTCCTTCCCTGCAGAATCAATGGGGCTACCTATGGCTTAATCTTGGCAGTAGCCAGAATCAAGCTAAATTACTTCCAGGATTGCTGGGTGAGTCACACCTGTGTGATGCAGCAGGTGCTGGGTAGCAGCTGGCCAGCTCCATCAGATGATGTGGTAGCTTATTTGACCTTGGGTTTCCTGGAAGAAGGCTCTGGAACTCTCAGGTGAGAAGAAGGCAACAACAATAACATGACTCCCACAGTGAGCAGGAGCCTCTAGGACCCTCTGGAAAAGCTGAGGCAGGGAGATGAAATGGCTGGAAGATCACATAGCTAGTAATAGGCAGAACCAAGAACAGAATTTACCCCCTGGGCCACTGAAGCCACGATGCGATCAGTACAGCAGGTGTTATGGAGAACTGTTTACCCTGTCAGCAAACTCAAGTGGAAAGGAGAACGTTAGGCTAGAGACACATCAGCCAGTAAAACTGTGTTCGTGAGCCAAAGGGATTCAGTTTAGTAGCAATAAACAAGGTACTCACACGGTGAAATATCCACAAAGTTTGGGTCGATATTATGCAGCAGCTCCTTTCTGGGGGATGGGCTTCCTTCACTAGAAGAGAATTTTTTAGGACATATTAATTTCCTCTCTCAAATCAATATGATGATTTTTAATATTTCCCTTTCTTGCACTACAGGAAATAACAAACCTGCCAATTAACAACTTTGTCATGCATTCAGAGATCTCTAAAATCTGCAGTTGGTGCGTCTTCAATTCATCATTTGTCTCCATGATAGTAATGATGAACATCTGATAAGACTTTCAGTGTCAAGTATTATGACAATTAAAAAATAAGAGTCCTGTGACCCTTGGGGCACCTGGGTGGCTCAGTCGGTTAAACGTCCAACTTCGGCTCAGGTCATGATCTCACGGTTCGTGAGTTCGAGGCCCACATTGGGCTCTGTGCTGACAGCTGGGAGCCTGGAGCCTGCTTCGGATTCTGTGTCTCCCTCTCTCTCTCTCTCTCTCTCTCTCTGCACCTCCCCTGCTTGCTCTCTCTCTCTTTCAAAAATAAAATAAAAGATAAAAAAAAATTAAAGACTCCTGTGACCCTTTGCAATGAATGATGTGGCTGTATTTATACGCAGCCGTTCCTTACAAAGGGGCAATGAGAACCCAAGTTGTTCTGTGTAGGCTTCACGCTGACCATTCACAGGAAGACGCGGAAAGAACATCTGCCAGGATGGCAGCATCAATACTACTATCACAACCTACATTAGTGGTGAACAGAAACTTGGGGATCACAGACCAACCCCTTATGTTACAAGTAAGGAAGGCACAAAGTTATTGGTCAAATCGTAGATCATGTGACTCTCAAAATGGTGTTCTCAAAAAATTGAGAGCATTAACACCACCAGATGCTTGTGGGGAGTGCATGATGCACCCAGGACATTTGCTAGTATGTACTCAGCCTTATGTAAGAAGTTGTTAGATGCAATTTCAACTGTGGGGAGAGGACTATTTGAGAACCCAATAAAAGGTTGCAAAGTACTACTTGTTAACACTGTAGGCTTTGTATACAACTGAATAATCATTAAGGTCCCTGATGTAACCAAGAGGACATGGTTTCAGGCAGCCCAATAGCCACACACCAAAATCACAGGTAGCTATCAGCAGCAATGGCTTAGGATTTCAAGGCCCATAGAATTGTGTATTTGCCAAGTAAAAAAAAAAAAAACATATTTTTTAGCAAAATTTAATTAATTAAGAAAACCCCAAGCTTCAACTACCATCAGCATTATTTTATGAAATAAAGACGATTTTAACGGCCAAAAAGGTAGGAAGAATATGATCTCAGAATAAATGACAGCTCTTCAAAGTGAGTGCTTTTAACTTTAGTATTCTATAAGATTTCCTTGTTCTCTACTCCATAAAACACACCAATTAGAGACTGGGAGGGAAATACACAGGGATGCCTCTAGTCCTGCAGGCACCAGAGGCAGGGTTGCTGGGGAGAGGGGGCTATTTCCCAGGATTTTTCTCATTTTCTTCCTGAGGCAACTACCTGATTGTCCTGGAGACTGTCAACGAGTCCAAAATGATAGGAACTAGAGTTTGATTCCAGAAACTCTGAATGCAAGTAAGCACGATTAGCAAAGAAAATGGTAAACGTGAGAAAATCTAAACAGGATGATGATGATGATGATGATGATAATGATGATGTCTAATTTGTGGATTCAAAGTAAATAGAGTTAAAATCTGGATGATAATAATAGCAAGTAAGTCAGGAGGGGAAATCAGAATGGATGCATTTTATAAAGTCTTATCATTTAGAAAAAGTTAATACTATTGATGAGATTTACAGTTAGCTAAGTAAAATCTGCATGTTAAAATTTTAAGGTGACTTAAAAATAAAGACAGAATTTTTCTGGACTACCTAAAAACAAAACAAAATTCATTCAATTCAAAAAAATATCCAAAAACGTCAGGGCCAAGATACTAGTACATAACCACTTGTCTTTAAAAGCAAAGTTCAAAAAAAAAAAAAAAAAAAAAAAGCAAAGTTCACTGGAATACTCCAAAGCATTAGGCACAGTTAAATAAAGGATATTTGTCTAATAACTTTTAGAAAGAGTTTCTCTGTATGTTACTCATTCATATTTTTTTCATTACTCAGAAGAGTCACAGATATTTCAAAATAAGGAAACTAAAAAGAAGAGATGACGTTTGGAATACCTGAGTTTGTGAGTAATCCTGGTGATGGATTAGGTCCTGGAAAAATCTCCACAGGCAGAATCACCATGATGCAAATAGGAACAAAAACAACAACAAAACCCAAACAAAAAACAGCCAATTCTCTTGAGCATGTTATGATACTACTTTTTAAAATGTAGTCATTGGAATATTTTGAAAAGGATGTGGTTACGGATATGAGGCAAGAAGACAGTATGTGATCAGTGAATAAAACAGTGATCAAACACCCTTAGTCACTCCAAGAAATTTATTAAATAAACCAAAGAAACCAAATGTACATTTAGGGACTGAGTAAAATACCATAAATCTTGGGTTACTCCCCCTCAAAATATAAATTAAAAGCCCAGACAAGTTCATGTACTAATTCCCTGGGGCTAGCCTTTTGGGAAATGATGGATTTTAGAAATATCTCCAGGTGGATTTTTAAAAAGATACATACCTACATGGGAAGTAATTATGGAAATATGAAAAAAAATATACACCAAACTGTTAATTGGGGGGGGGGGGATGGATGGGTGGAGTGAGGTTATCAGGACTTTTAATTTTTATAACTAGTATGTATTATGATAATGGGGAAATTTTTAAGATTTTTTAAAAGTAGTATATAATTTCTAAAAATTTCTAAGGCCCCACAAACACATTTAAAAGCGTAACAAGGGGGAAAACTCCGATATTTTACAGGATTTTAAAGACAGGAAAAACTATCCAAACTAGGACATACATGTAATATTTAAACATGTTAACTTTTGGAATGTGATTGTATTCTACCAGCTTACAATGTAGTTATCACAACGATTGATCATGTAATTCCCTCTCAGGAGTCTGAGAATTCCCATGCACATTTAAGAACAGGATTGTTTTTACCAAAATGGAGAAAACACAATAATGGGTTTAGAGTCACTAGGTTCTCAAATCTCAACCCTAAAGGCTTTGTTTCAATAATGGGTGCAGGGTCTTCATGCCTGAGAAGGAGGGGAGGAGAGGAAAGGAGGATGGGGAGGGAGGGAGAGAAGATGGAGGAAGAAAAGGCGGGGGGGGGGGAGGGGAGGAAGAAGAGGGAGAAGGAAACAAGGGGGTAGGGAGAGAGGGAGGGACTGTGGGTTTCCTTTAACAGCTATGCCGTACTAAGTCACCGGTACAATTTCACGAAAGTGATTATGCACACACATATACACATACACACATCCACTTGGGAAGGCACAGAAACCATGTGGCTCACTGCAGGGGAGACCAGGGCACAGCACACTGATGCTGGATGGGAGAAGGGGACTCAAGCCTCCGGAGAAGAACACAGGAGAACCCGGCAGGTGAGGGGTGTTGGGGAGTCGGGTGATAAACGGGGATCTCAAAGACCAGCCCTGCAAGCTCCATAGTATTGCATAGGGAATAGTTTAGAGTCATGATTCTCAAGTGACCAGCAAAGGGCAGAGAACTACTGGTCACTATAGAGGTGTAGCCCAATAATGACGATGCCTGGAAGGAAGAATAAACACCTCCCTGACTCAGCTCCCAGGAGGAACTCGGTTTCCCCGGAACCAAGAAACTGGACTCCAGCGCTCTGGTTACTGGGAGAAAAATCTCTACCACTGGATTAATAAACTGACATTCTCTTTTTAGATTAAAAGAGAGGAAAGTTCAATAAGCAGGCACCTGTTTTCAGTGCAGTTTAAAATACTCTTAAAGGCTCACAAATCCTTGATCATCTAAAGTTGAGTAGTCTCTAATAATCATATAAAAGATCTCACTCCTGTACCTGGAGAGAAAAATGCTTAGGCTTTTCTTTTTTTATCTTTTCCTCTTCCTGTGTATTTTTAGGGCAAACCTCTTGCACTGCCGTCATAGTGCCATCCTTTCTTCTCTGCACCTCTGGAAACTTCTGTCACCAATAACCTCTACTTTTTTATGCAGTTTTTCCACATATTTATGTATTTATTTTACCTTTAACTATCATATCTTCTCTTCACCATTAAATGTCTCCGAACGGTATTGTAACCGAAGTTATTCTCACTTTATCTCACATTAGAATTACCCGAGGAGCGGGGCACCTGGGTGGCTCAGTCAGAAAAGTGCCAGACTTTCGCTTAGGTCATGAACTCGTGGTTCGTGGGTTTGAGCCCCATGTCAGGCTCTGTGCTGACAGCTGAGAGCCTGGGGCTGCTTCTCGTTCTGTGTCTCCCTCTCTCTGCCCCTCTCCAACTCATGCTCTACCTGTGTCTCTCTCTCTCTCAAAAATAAATAAAAATAATTACTTGAGGAGCTTTCACATCCAGATGCTCTGACTACATCTCGTAACCAGAAAGATCACTGTGGGGCAGAACCCAGGCATCAGTACTTTTTTGAACTCCTAGCTGATTCCAGTGTGCAACTGAGAGGCACTGGGTTGCGACCACCACTCTGGAACAGAGCTATTCAAACATTAATGTACATGCAGATCCCTAGGAGATCCTGTTAAACTGTGGATCTGATTTATTTGAGCAGGTGGGGCCAGGAATCTGCATTTCTAGCAGGTTCCCGGGTAGTATGGTTGTTGCTGGTCTGAGGACCACACTTTGAGTAGCGAGATTGGAGAAAGTCCCTTGGAGCCCTGTTACACAGGACTGGAACTCCTTCAGCGTTTCCTAAATTAGAAATTCATTTAGTTTAGACCTGATTCTAGAGCGATGGTTCTTGACCCTGGCTACACAATGCAATCAGCTGGGAAGCTTTAAAACATACTGATGCATGAGTTCCACCAAAAGAGCGTGATCTCATTGACATGTGCTTCAGCCTGGGCATGCAGATTTATAAAAGTAATTTGTTTTAAATTAGCTTTATTAAAATATAATTTACAAATCATACAATTCACCCATTTAAAGTGTTCAGTTAGGGGGTGCCTGGGTGGCTCAGTCGGTTAAGCATCCCACTCTTGATTTTAGCGCAGGTCATGATCTCACTGTTTGTGAGCTTGAGCCCTGCAACAGGCTCTGTGCTAACAGGGCGGAGCCTGCTTGGCATTCTCTCTCTCCTCTCTCTCTGCCCTTCCCCCATGCTCTCTCTCTCTCACTCTCTCTCTCAAAATAAATAAACATAAAAAAAATAAAGTGTACGGTTAAATATTTTTAGAGTATTCAGAATTATAAAATAACATCTAATAAAACAAAATCGAATTTTATTTTTTTCCCCTACTAAATAAAAATTATCTACCCTCGCAGAAGCCCTAGGCAATCACTAATCTGTAGCGTTCCTTCAGATGTGCCTATTCCAGACATTTTATAGAAATGGGATCATAGAATATGTGGTCTTATGTGACTAGCTTCTTTAACTAAGTGTAATGTTTTCAAGGTTCATCCATGTTGTAACATTTATCAAGTACTTCATTCCTTTAAATGGCTGAATAATATTTCATTGTACGGATATAACATGTTTTCTTTATCCACCCATCAGTTGATGGACATTTGATCCACTTTTTGGCTATTATGAATAATCCTGTTATGGCTGCTCATGTACAAGTTTTCGTATGGACCCTTGTTGTCATTTCTCTTGCATATATACCTAGGACTGGACTTGCTGGATCATATGGTAATTCTATATTTAACATTTAAAGACCTGCCAAACTGTTTTCCAAAGCAGCTGTGCCATTTACACTCTCACCAGCCTGGTATGAGCATTCCAATTTGTCCACATCCTCAGTATCACTTGTTAATGTCTGTCTTTTTGATTATAGCCATCTTAGTATGAAGAGGTATCTCACTGTGGTTTTGATTTACATTTTCCTTTTCATGTGGATATCGACTATTTGTATAACTTCTTTGGAGAAATGTCTATTCAGATACTTTGCTCATTTTTAAATTGGATTGTCTTTTTATAATTTGTAACTGGGTTGTATATATTCTGGATATATTCTGGATGCAAGTCCCTTATCAGATATGTGATTTGTTAATGTTCTCTCCAAGTCTCTGGGTTGTTTTTTTTTGTTTTTGTTTTTTTGTTTTTTTGTTTTTGCTTTCTTGATAGTATCGTTTGCAGAACAAAGGTTCAAAATTTTTGATGTGTTCCAACTTATCTATTTTTCCTTTTGTTGCTTTTGGTGTTTTATCTATGAAACCAGGGCTTAATCCAGGGTCGCGGAGATTTACTTCTACATTTTCTTCTGAGAGCATTATAGCTTTAGCTCTTACACTTAGGTCTCTGACCCATTTTAAGTGAATTTTTGTGTATGCTGTGAGGTAGGGATCCAATTTCATCCTTTCACATGTGGATATCCAGTTATCCCAGTACCATTTATTGAAAAGGTTATTCTTTCCCAGGTGAACTATCTTGGTACCCTTGTCACAAATGCAGCTGAATCTAACACACAGCTCAGGGTGAGAATCACTAATCTTGAGACTTGTTACAGGAAGTCACATGTGATTATATGTTCTAACTTCTTGATTTTCTTCAATAGAGCAAAAGATGGGTGACTAGCTTCTAGGACACTTACGTAATGAGCCCATGTATAATGATAATGGCTTCCCCTTGAAAATACATCCTAGGTCCTCAGAAAGTACCTTAGGAAACCCATTGATAACTCCCTACCATCAGTCCCTTTAAAACACCCTGTATAGGGATATAAGTACCTTGAACACAATTGTTTTGCATATGATGTAGTTTCTTCCCCAGAGATATGTGTACCAAAGTGAGATGGAAAAAAAAAGTGTTTTGTGTGTTCATGACACAGTCTTCAGTGAAATTAAATGTGTGATCACCACAATCTTATACATAAATAGTGGCTTCATCAAACTCATAAATGCTTATGGGGACGGATTATTGTTATATTACAACATGTGTTAGCTTCTATCTTCTTTATATATCTATGTATTTATAGGTAATGTGACAAATATTGTAGTACCTCATGATGATTTTGTACCTTATACTGTTCGGAAGTTTTATTTCCATACAACCAAAGCAGTAGAAAGTAGACTGTGAACTGCTTCAGTAGTTTGTGGCCCTCCTCCTGACCAATTCTCAAGACCTCACTCTCTGACATGCAGTCCTGCACAGTCTGTAAGGGCATAGCCTTTCAGGGTCTTCATCTCAAGTCCACAAGGCTCTATAATCCAGAGCCTTTTTTCCCACTCACTAGCAGAGGGTGGATAAAAGTACCTTCTTACAGAACTGTTTTGAGAATTCAATGAGGTAGCCTACATAAAGCACATACACATAAAGCTTGAGATACAATATGTGCTGAATAAGCTGGTAGCTTAAAAACAAGAACACCTTTATTGCAGAATGGGATCATGACTCTGTGGACATGGAAAGAATATAACCACACATACAAGACTATAACCTGAGACACGCATATAAGAATAATATGGAACAGTGGAACATTTATATTCCCAACCATTCTTCTTGCTGGTAAGAATTCCCCTTATGAAATATACTGGTGTAGCTATAACATCAGTTTCTAAGACGTGTAACATATTCTCTCCCATGTGAGACTCTTGTTTCAGAAAAGTATCAATGTCAAAAATAGCTAAGTAGCACAGTCTACTTATCATGAACTGCATATAAAAAAGATATAATGTCATCTGTTATCTAGGGATTTTCCCTGTTTTTCAGATTGAAGGACATGGCGTAGTTGGCTATACAAGCAACACTATCTTCATTAGGTTGTTCATTCCATTTGTGAAATTTAAATCTCTGAATAATGACTGATGATGTTTGTGGGAAATGAGTTTTCAATAATCACACAAGTTCATGTAAATGACCTCATTTTATTATGGCAAGGTAATGGAAGTTTTTACTATGGCAAATGTTTGGGCTCCAGACTGATAGGGACAAAGCAGAGCTCTCTAATTAGCTTCTTAAGATAGGCACCTAAAGGACTGTTCAAAGATCTTTGCTGTGCAATGCTCACTACCCACCCCAGCTTACATTAATGATTATGGCAGTAAGTAGGCAAAGAACTATGTGAAGAAAAAGAACCGTAGCATGTTGTTTGCATTGACCGCTTAATGACAGAGACCTATCTCTAAACCAGTGAAATGGGCATGTTTCATCCATGTCTGTAACAGCCAAACTGGAGTTTGGTTGCAGTTTTATGTTGCAGTTTGTTTTGGCCAGGCTACTTTGAATAACAGTAGCTAGTATTCATAGAGCATTTATTATGTGCCACATATCACTTTAGATGCTTTACATGTATTATTGTATTTAATCCTTGACACTAGGACATAGATACAACCTTGGCACGGAGACACTAAATGATTTGCAAGATCATGTGGTTGAACAGGTGATAGAATTGGGTTTGAGACTCAGGCAAATTAACTCCTGAATTCCCAACTTCTCACCACTATGCTCAACTGTCTCCTTAGTAAGATGTGGGCGTGGCCTCACTATCTCCTTGAATGTCTTACGTTTCCATTCATTCAGCTTATTTTCAAGGCTCTATTACCAAATATCTCTATTAACTTCAAATGCCTCTACTAACAAAAGAGATAATCATTTCCTCCACCCTCTTCTCTTAAAAACTTACATAATGTAGTATGCAGTTAATTATCTTTGATGACATTTTAGTATTCAATTTTAACTTATCTCAAATTTCATATTCTCTGGATTTGCTATAAAAATAACAGGACACTGATCAGTAACTAGTTTCCAATATGCTATAAATATTTTCTAAAAGTCTACAGTTTCAGACACTGAGATCACAGCACTGTCCATTTATAAATAGAGTTTCCAGTGTTTGACTTTCATTTTCCAACTAGTTGAAGGGTGGGGCAGTAAAACATTCCCCATAAATAAATGAAATGCTATTAAATTCCATACTCATTTTGCCACTAGCTGCTGACCATCTGTCATAAAAAGCCACACCCTGAAAAGCAGTATCAAATATTTAGAATAGAAATAGGCATGATGATATTTTTGCAGATGAGATTTCGAAAAAAAAAAAAAAGTTACTGATTAAAAGACTCAAGAAACACCCACATAGTAATATCCGTCCTGTTACCTCCTTGTGAGCATCATCATCATCGTTACCATCTTCATCTCGAGCAACTGAGCTGTGACCGTATTCCAGGCACTACGCTAGCTAGGTGTTTTATACATAGTCTTTCACTAAATGCTCACATAAGTGCCTGTGAGGTAGGTACTCCTAATGTTACACTTTACACACGAGGGAACGGACGCTTATAGATAGTAAGTAACTTGCCCAAGGTCACACAAATAACAAATGGAAGAGATAAGACCTAAATCAGATCTAACCACAAAGGTCACATTTTTAGCCGTTATACAGTTGACCCTTTAACAATTTGAGGATTAGGGGTGCTGACCCCTGTGAAGTCAAACCTCCATGTACAACTTTTGACTCCCTCGAAACTTAATTACTAATAGCCTACTGTTGACCAGAACGCTTGCCAATAACATAAGTGGTTGATTAACACATGTATTATATGTTATATGTGGTATATACTATGTTCTTATAACCAAGTAAACTAGAAAAAACAAAATACATTTGCTGTACTGCACTGTATTTATATTTAAAATTCTGTGTCTAAGTGGACCCATGTGGTTCAAACCTGTGCCATTCAAGGGTCAACTGTACCAGTGAAATTCCTGGAGGGACTTCTTTTCCTTGTTATGTGGGTCCAGGTGACTGGGTTTGCATAAATCCCATGTTCCTTAAAAAGTCATTTTAACATGCATACATAACCATGAATAAAGAATTTAGGCATGGGAATTACAAGATTTTGACTAAATGTGGTGAGGAAACATGTAACTTAAATTCACTTGATATAAAGTTATATATGGAGAGATTATTTTCATGTATATTTTTATTAAGAAATCTTATTAAATTTTTAAAGTAGGCTACTTAAGAAATAAGTAATATTACTAAGAATAACTGCATCAGTCCCCTAAATATCATCTTTTCCTATTCATTACTGAAAAATAATTGGTAGGACTTCTGGGTTAGTCTCAGGGCAAACCAGCAGGGCCTAATATGCCTTTCTTCCAATTTCCATGATAATACCCATGAAGAATTACAAAAAGATGAAAACTGGCAAGCACACTGGAAACTAAAGACCAGATGCCAAAGTCTCCAGGGGATTTTCACTAATGCCAGTGCTGAAGACATGAACAACATATTCTTGAATTCTACCATAAGAATCGAAACCTGGTCCCAAAGAAAACAGAAAAAGGTGGATTTGCTTTGTCTACCTCTAACTATGGGACTCAGAGATCACACTACAGATAAAAAGGGCAATGAACTCCCATTAGCTGTCTTCAGAACTAGCCCGTCACGGTTCTTCCTCCCTCACTCCCAGTTACATCCCCCTCCCCCCTGCCCCATGTCCACCAAGGCAGCAAACACTAGCCTCCACGAGAGGAAACAGAAGAAACTAGACATAATATGTAGCATCCTTGCATGTGAAACCATCTGACCAAAGGGGGTAAAAAATCTGAACCAAACCTCAGAGCGCTACATACTGTGGGCTTAGGGTAGAAGCAGGTTTACTAAAAACGTTGGTAAAGTAGAGAATCAAAGAATAATACATCATTTATTAAATATTTGCTTTAACTTACAAACACATATATATTCCCTTGGCAGTCTTTGAACGCAGGGCTACTGGACAGAAGTACCTACCATCTCCATGACCATACTTATAACCATACTTATGATATGGTTGCACACTTACATGCTTCTTCTAGAGTTTCTAGGGCTGTTTTCTTAAACTGGAGCAAGAGCCTAAGAACATGTGAGTTTCAAGATTTCTGCAGAATAACGGTGGCCATGTAAATTTTAATCTCTCCACACATTCTCCCTAGAAACCATCTTGAAAAGGAAAGAAAGTAAAATCACTCCATGGCTAAAGCCTACAACACACGCGGGAGATAGAACGTGCTTAAACCCTGGATGGCCGTGAGGAAGTAAGCATCTGAGGCCTGAAGAGTCAGCACCAGTGTCAACTAGAGGAGAGTCAGGCTGGGATTATGCAAAAGAGGGTCAGGGAGCACAAGAGGGAAGGACTCACATTGTGCTTGGAAATATACACCCCAGAAATAGAGGGCCCCACCCGGAGTGATTGATAAAAGATTGAGATACAGTTCTGATACCGAGTGGATCAGAGAACAGGTTACTGAGGGTTCAAAAGGAAGGGCTTGGACAGTGTGCAGGACAAGAGTGGCACTCTCAGGCAGGCACCAATTCTGACAGGAGCAGTTGGAAGGTGGATAGTAAAGGGAAAGAAGGAAGGGCAAAAGATCAGGGTCCTACTGAAACAACCGAGCATCATAGAATCACAAGAAGGTGGACCAGAAAGACAAGGGAACATTTATTTATTTGTTTGTTTATTTATTTATTTATTTATTTATTTATTTTAACGTTTATTCATTTTTGAGAGACAAAGAGAGACACAGCATGAGCAGGGAAGGGGCGGAGAGAGGGAGACATAGAATCCGAAGCAGGCTCCAGGCTCTGAGCTGTCAGCACAGAGCCCGACATGGGGCCTGAACTCACGAACTGCGAGATCATGACCTGAGCTGAAGTTGGACGTTCAACCTACTGAGCCATCCAGGCGCCCCATGGGAACGTTTCTTTTTAAAAGTGCACTTCTTGGGGTGCCTGGGTGGTTCAGTCGGTTAAACATCTGACTCTTGGTTTCAGGTCAGGTCATGATCTCATGGTTCGTGAGTTCAAACCCAGCATCAGGCTCCACACTCACAAGTGCAGAGCCTGCTTGGTATTCTCTCTCTCTCTCTCTCTCTCTCTCTCTCTCTGTCCCTCCCTTTTTTTTAAAAAGTATATTTTATTTTGCAGTAAAAGAAGGTACTCTTGAACTAAGAAATAAATGAAACTATCCAAATCCCATCTGCACAGTCTGCCTGCCCATCATGTCCAGGAAAGGCTGACCTATGTACATGTGAACAACAAAAAGAACCCAGCATCTAAACCAAGTTAATATGGGAGTTTAAAAAATAGGAGATGAGAATTAAAACTTTTGGGCAAATGAAAGCATTCTCCCCACTACAGCAAACAACAACAAACAACAACAACAAAAACAAAAGAAAGAAAAAGAAAGAAAAGAAAGCCACAAAGCAGAAAAAAATGGTTCCATGATATTTCAACATGAATTAAATAGAATTAAATCAGCAACTGCCAATATAAAAAAAATACCATGAATCAAAAATTTTAAAACTCTGACAACGAACTAAGGGAAGAAACTAAAAGAAAAGACAAAATCTCATAAATGAAGGGATAGTATACATAACTGAAAGTATGTGAAGGCATGTAAAGGATAAAAAATGAAAAGAGAGAAGATAATTAGAATAAAGAAAAAGGGCCAGAAAGAAACACAAACAAAAGATATATAAATAAGATTCAATAATATCTATAATGGGAGTCACTGAAGAAGAAACACAAAACAGTAAAACATTTAAAACTGTAATTCACAGCTCTCTGAAATGAAAGACCTGAATGTACAGACTGAAAGAACTCACTGTACATTTAAGAAAATTGACCCAGCACAGTCACTTTGAGACAGAGCTAGTAAATGTCTTAGACTTTAAATCATAATAATAGTAATAATTAAAATCTTCTGAGCCTCCAGGCAAAAGGACCAAATCACTTGAAAAGGAAATGAAATCAGGTTGACATTAAGCTTACCAACAGCAGCATAAAAAAACAAATAAAGAGTGGGATAACATTTTCAAGAAACTCAAGCAAAGAAAGTATGAAACAAGGATTTAATATCAGTTGAACTGTTTTTCAATTATCAAGGTTATAGAAAATGCTTCAATAAATATGCAAGAATTCAAAGAATCCTGAGAAATCTATTTAAGAATTAATTCCTTCAACTAAGAGATAGTTGAGAACATTTTAGAAAAGGACAAGGGGTTAGCAGGGAATATATTATTCTAAACTAAAATTGTGCGTAAGGATAGAAGAACAGTATCATGTACATTACATGCTCTGATTAGGTAGAAATAATACAACTAAGAATAAAACTGGAAGAAAGGGTATAACACAAGAGGTGAAAGTTCAATACGCTAGTTAGTTTCCTCGTAGGTAATGAGCAGAAGTCAAAGATGCCAGGTAGTAGAACCTAAGTAGAAGAGGAGGACTAAGAAAATTATATACAGATCCTCCTTGACTTATAATGGGAATATGTCCCAATAAACCCACTTGAAGTTGAAAATAGAATAAACTGAAAATGCATTTAATACACCCAACCTATGGAACATCATAGCTTGGCCTGCCTTAAATGCGCTCAGAACACTCACATTAGCTTACAATAGGGCAAATCATCTAACACAAGCCTATTTTACAACAAAGTGTTAAATACATCATGTAATTTAATAAATACTGTACTGCAAGTGAAAAACAAAATGGTTGTCCACATATCAGTTGTTCATACTCTCAAGATTGCTTTGACTGGCTGCGAGCTTGCCAGCAGCATCGTACCGCATATTACTAGTGGGGGAAAAGATCAAAAGTCAAGATTTAAAGTGTGGTTTCTACTGAATGTGTACCATTTTTGCACCATCATGAAGTCAAAAAATTATAAACCAAGGCCTGTCTGTAAAGATATTAGTATAATGGTGAACACTAGAATAAAATGTAACTCATTCTAAATATTAAAAGAACTAAAAAATCAAAGGTCAAAGATCTGAGTAAATATAACATAAAACAATACGACGAAGCTAGGAATAAAAATACCAGTCATAGCAATATATATAAACTCACCTCCTAAAATAAAATATTTTCTGATTGGATCATCAAGAAAAACCTAACACTGTACCTAACAACTACAGAATACACATTCTTTTCAAGTTTCCATGGCACAGACACCACAAAAGATCATATGTGGAGCCAAGCTCAAATTTAAAAGGACTCAGTAATAAAAGTATGTCCTCTGACCACAAGAGAATTAAGCTAAAAATCAATAACTAGAGAAAACCTAACACATTTGTAAATTAAGCAACACGCTTCTAGAGACTTAGATCAAGGAAGAAATCACTTGCACTGTCCCCGCTGTTATATTTACCACAAATTTTGACATAAATTCTGCCTTGTCAGATACCAGGATGGCAATCTCAGCCTTCTTTTTCGTTTGTAGGAAAACCTTTGCTATAATGGTACTTACCAGAAGACAATAGAGCAATGTCTATAGAATCTTGAGGAGAAGAGATTTGGCAAGAATTGTGAAATTATTATCTATGCTTGAAGGTAATTGATACTCTTTCATATGCAAAGATTTTTTTTTTTAATTTTTTTTTTCAATGTTGATTTATTTTTGGGACAGAGAGAGACAGAGCATGAACAGGGGAGGGTCAGAGAGAGAGGGAGACACAGAATCGGAAACAGGCTCCAGGCTCTGAGCCATCAACCCAGAGCCTGACGCGGGGCTCGAACTCCCGGACCGCGAGATCGTGACCTGGCTGAAGTCGGACGCTTAACCAACTGCGCCACCCAGGCGCCCCATATGCAAAGATTTTTAAAAAAACTCATCATTTATGTACCTCTGCTGAAAATTACTTTAAAATATTAAGCAACCAACCAAAAGATTAATTAAAATTAGGAACTGAAGAATGGCGAACCTATATAATAAAAGGAATGTTGGTAACATTAAAGATAATTAAATGTACAGATCAACATATATAATTTCTCTATAGGTGAATGAAGAAGAAAAACTTTTTGAAAAGAAGAGTTATAAGATTCATAATATTATGTTTCAGAAAGCTGGGTCTACAATACCAGATTGAATTAACAAGCCCTTGAAAATAGAAAATAAGCAGGAAAATCTTGATCAAAAAAGTAAAGGCACAATAAAATTTTCTTTGAGTGTTTCTGCTTGCAGCCAAGATGGAGTAGCAGGCAGAGTAGACCTGCCCTCCTGCCTAAAACAACCTAAAGAAAACCAGAAAGAATAAATGAAACAAAAGTTTTCAAAACACGGAATACCAGGGAAAGGACAGTGATCCCTGAGGGGTAGGAAACAAAGGAGGTGAGTCTGGTCATTAACCTAGCTTACTACCTTGAGAGAGTTTCCAGGCCCTGGTGCAGAGAAGGGAAGGTAATAGCCCAACAGAATCTCTGAGTTGAGAAGGTAGAACTGAGGGTCTAGGGAGACTGAGGGAACTAAAGTACATAGGACAGAGTACCAGAGAAGAGAAAGCTGCACAGAAGGAAATTTGCAGAGGGTCCCATAAAGTACTTAGCTGAGCACTGATCAGATGTATGTGAGGGAACTACCCCAAACTGGGGAAAGAACCCTCAGAAAGGATGAGAGGGAACAGTGCCCAGCATTTCACACAGAGTTGGGAATAGCACCTGCTCCCTCCAGCCAGATTCACAGAGCACCATGTAGATTACTGGGGAGGTTCCGACTCAGTCGTGGAGAATAATTAGCCCTAGGCTCAGCACAGGTCTGGACCTGCCTAATAAATTATAGAGCAATACCCAGAAGGATCAAACTATTTCTAAGTAACTACATCTCAGAACGAAGCAAGAAGATTTATAATAATACATAAATATCTAGCACCTAATGAGGCAAAATGCATAATATCTGGCATCAAATCAAAGATTAAAAGTCATGGAAACATGGCCCATTGTAAAGAGAATAATCATTTAGTCACAACCAACCAAGAACTGACATAGATGTTGGAATTAGCAGAAGTCATTAAAAGTTACTTTAACTGTATTCTTTATGTTCATAAAGTTGACTAGACACATGGAGGACATAAAAAAGACCCAAATGAACTTCTAAAAATGAAAACCTACAAAGGGTGACATGAAAAATATGCTGAATAGAATTAATGGAAGATTAGCCACCGATAAAGAAATAATAAACTTGCAGGTATAGCAATAAAATCTATCCAAAATGAAAGAAAGAAGAAAAGTAATTTTTTTAAAAAATGAAAAAAGCATCAGTAAGCTAAGGGCAACTTTAAGTATCCAAGTAAGAAGACTGAATACTTTCATTCTTCCCAAAATAATATTAGGGTTTAATCTCATTCAATCTAATCTATAAAAAGTTTTTTTTTTTTTAATTTAACAAAATAATTCTAGAGCTCAGAAAAAAATTTAAACGGTGGGACAGTGAAGAAAACTTTGCAAAGGAAATAGAATGGACAGGTGGATAACTATTTCTACCAGGTATTTAAACATACTCTAAAATGTATATTTACAACACATTACACATTACAACAGTGAGATGCTAACATGAGAGCAGCTAAGTGAGACTAAAACAGATGCACCAAGACAGATCACAGTAGTAATAAGAACTTAAAAAATAATTAAAGTGGTTCTATAAAGTGAAAATGAAAAGAGTATTTAATAATAACAACAATATAAATATTATTCAATAATAATTATTCAATAATCAGTCTGGGTGGTCTTGGTAATACTTGGAGTAAAGTATCATTTTAAATCAGAGGTTCTTAATTTTTGGCTCATTGACCATTGGCCTTCATGGTATCTGTGAAAGTGGGGTGTAGAGTGAGTTTTCCCTTCAACTTTCCTCTTGAAGTTGAATCCATAGGGCAGAAGTTTTAAGTTTTAAAGTTATTAAGTTTTTAAAATATTTTACATCATCAGATAATACTTGATTGCCACTATTGTCATGTTCTAACATCCAGAAGAGTTTCCCATTGATGAGAAAGAAAAAAAAAAAACATTCCTACCATTATGACTAGGGGTTCTGCTTTTGTTTATTTAAGTGTAGTAAAATAGAAAATAAGTAAAAAAAAGAAGAAACACTGTGATATATTGATCCTTTGAAATGTCTTAAAATAACCTATAGGCTGTTTACCAAGTTGAAATGCAGAAAAACTATACAGAAGGGGAAAGAACTTGGAGAAGCCATGTCCCCTAGAAATGATAACGTGCTTTGTGGTTTGGAACGAAGAAAAACTGAAACAGGTGAAGGAGCTCCTATTGCAAATGATGTCACTCACTCCATAACTGCCATCTCTTCTAAAATTTTAATATTTTGAAGCAGGTCCAAGAGGAACTGATAACTTTGCAGCTAGCTAGTGAGGCCTCTGATGCTCTCAGCACAGCCACCTCTCTTACTGGGATTCCTAGTTCATAAGACCCTCTTGAAATTTTCAAAAACTACCATTATCTTGAAAATGGTATTCCAAGTAAATATCTGACTAGAAGAAAGTTCCAGAACCTTGGGCACACACCAAGTATCCCTGACATTTGGCTGTCCATTTGTTTTTGCTGCTTTGGATAAGAAGCTCCAGATATCACTGTGACTGGACACTTTCTCTACCAGCAGTTATGGGTGCCGAATGTAGCATCACTGATCCCAAATGATGGCTTGCCTAATGCTATGAGAAGCATCAACTTCAAGGCCAGAGGGGCTGAATCATTTGTTAGGATCTTTCATCAAGGAACAGGAGCAGAATGAAAGTAGTTCTTCATTTACTGAATAGAAATTTGCTGGATTTCCAGAGGAAAGTTTTGAAATGCTTGATTAAATTTGGGCAAGAAATTTTACTGTTTTTTTTTTTTTTTTTTTTTTCCAAGTAGGACAGGAAAGCCCTCTCAATCACAGTTTAGCATACTTGGACAATATTTTTGGCCATATTTCTTGGCTAAAGCCCCGCAGTCAATATTATGTATGCTGCTGAAGAATGAAGCGCCCCTGTTCTATGGGAGATGGGGTCATTAGGAGGTCAGTATCCTTCTAACACTAAAGAAAGACTTTCCCCAATCTGGAGTTAAGGGTGCTCAAACTTTTTCCAACTTCTTGGCAGGCAGAAGCAAACATATGCCAAACTTTTAAAGGTTATTCATAATCAATATAATCTTAAGATTGAAATGTGGATTTAATAATCTAAAATCTGGCAATATGGATGAACATCCAAGTCTTTGACTTTGCCAAAGATAATAGCCTCAGTGAGTTGGGGACAGAGGAAATTATTCACCCTGAAGTCAACTATGTCTCAACTCAAGACTACCCTCATTTGGTAAAGTGTACTACAGACTTTTGACTCCATTTGCTATGGTGTGCTTTTGCAAGCCAGGATTTACAACACTTCTGCCACCGAAACAAAAATCAAAGCTGACTGGATATCAAGCATGACCCATATATTATCACATAAAACCCACTCAAAACGTTCTCCTACTTCTATAAGTCAAACCACAACAGTTTTCACATTGAAATTAGTGATATGCTGAGTTGAAGTTGAAATTTTGCTCTGCTTAGAAATTTTTGTTCTATTTCCTTTTCATCATAAAGTAGGTATTAATTTTTACATTAAAAATTAATGACAGATCAGGGTGCCTGGGTGGTTCAGTTGGTTGAGTGTCCAACTCAGGTCATGATCACATGGTTTGTGAGTTCAAGCCCTGCCTCGGGCTCACTGCTGTCAATGCAGAGCCCGCTTTGGATCCTCTGTCCCACCCCCCCGTCCCTCCCTTGCTCGTTCTCTTTCTCTCTCTCAAAACTAAATAAAACATTAAAAAATTAATGAGAGAGACACAGGTTGGTAAAGAATGTTTCTCAAATATGTTTCTATGTGTAATCACATAAAAAAGAATGTGTAATCAGTGTCTAATATTATAAAAATTCTTCCCAAATTTTTGTGCATATATAAATTCATAGTTCTCAGAATCATAAAGAGGTCCATGAATCAAAAACCTGGATAAAAACCCACTCCTCTGATTTAAATATAACATAACATACACAGTAATCTCACAACAGTTCAGGAATTATATGGAAGAAAATCAAAGCACTATACTTAGAGAAAAATATATAGCACATTTCAGGCTGAAAAAGAGCCTTCTGACCAAAACAGCAAACAAAAAACTGATTTCAGCAAGAAAACACAAACTTCCGTAAATGTAAAAAGTCACAAACATTCCCAAAAGAGAAAATACAAATGGAATATAAAACATTTAAAAATTAATTTCTTTAATAATCAAAGAAATTCAAGTTAAAATGAGACAATTTGCCTATGATATTAACAGAGGTTTGTTTTTTTTTTTAAGCTGTATAAGGAAAAGTTGTGAAAGTACGTGAGAATTCTCATACACCAGTGGAATAAAAGTACTGTGGTACTTTGTTGGAAAGCAATGTTATACTGTCTATCAAATGTTTTCAAAATGGTCATTCTCTAAATACTGCAGGATATCTCTTACACCTGGAATCTAAAAAAAAGAGGGTGGCTGAACTCTTAGAATAGAATGGTGGTTGCCAGGGACTGGAGGGTAGGGGAAATAGGAAGATGTTGCTGAAAGGGTACAAACTCCAGCTATAACATGAATAAGTTCAGTGGATCTAATGTACAGCATGCTGACTATAGTCAACAATACTATATTATAGGGCACCTAGGTGATTCAGTCTGTTAAGCATCTGACTTCGGCCCAGGTCATGATCTCAGGTTCATGAGTTCAAGCCCCACATCAGGCTCTCTGCTGCCAGTGCCGGGTCCACTTCGGATCTTCTGTCCCCCTCTCTCTGTGCACCCCCCACCTCCACTCGTGTTCTCTCTCTTTCAGAAATAACAAATAAACATTTTTTTAAAAAAATACTATTGTATACTTAAAATTTATTAAGAGAGTAGATCTTAAATGTTCTCACCACACACAAAAAAATAGTAATTATGGGAGGTGATGAATGTGTTAACTAACCTTATTGAGGTAATCACTTCCTAGTATATATGTATATCAAATGATCATGATGTATACCTTAAATTCACACAATGCTTTATGTCAATTATATCTCAATAAAGCTGGAAAAATGAAATTAAACTATATCATTTTTCCTTACCTTATGAATTCACCAGTCCTAAGTGAGTCAGAGAAGAAAAAGGTGTCAGACACCATTCAACTGGACTATAGAACCCTAACCACCCAGTGCTCCTTGACTATACATCTCTGATTGCTACTTCTTGCCTTGCAGGTGAATGATGAAATATATAGACATTTTAACAAAATTAACCTCCAGATTTTTAAACAAAATTTTGTTTAACATTTATTTACTTTTGAGAGACAGAGAGAAACAGAACATGAGCGGGGGAGGGGAAAAGAGCAGGAATCTGAAGCAGGCTCCAGACTCTGATCCGTCAGCACAAAGCCCGACGCAGGGCTCGAACTCAGGAACCGTGAGATCGTGACCCGAGCCAAAGTCGGACGCTCAACCGACTGAGCCACCCAGGTGCCCCAACCTCCAGATTTAACTCGATATCTATTTTCTTCACTATCCAAAATCAGGCAAACTTTTTCAAGGTTTGTGTTCAATACAAGAAAAAAAATTTTAGTGTACGCAATAAAACTGAGTGACATTCAAAAATAAATAAAATAGCCATTCTCTAGTTTAAGAATTTAATTTCAAATAATTTCTATCTAGTGGGAAAAAATCCAAAATAAAGAGATTTTATGAATAAATTGTTTACTCTAGTGTTATTAATAAAAAAATAAAAATTAATCTACATTAAGGGAATGGTTAAGTTGACATATCAAGGTATATGATAGAATATGCATTCAGGGACCCTGGGTGGCTCAGTCGGTTCAGCGTCTGACTCTTGATTTTGGCTCAGGTCATGATCTCATGGTTCATGAGACTGAGCCCCACATCAGGCTCTGTGCTGACAGCTTGGAACCTGCTTAGGAGTCTCTCTCCCTCTCTCTCGGCCCCTGCCCTGCTTGTGCAAGCTCTCTCTTAAAATAAATAAATAAACTAAAAAAAAAAAAAAAAAGAATATGCAGCCATTGAAATAATGTTTGTAATGGGTTTTTTGGATGACATGATCAAAATTGATGATGTATTAAGTGAGGAAAAAAGGTAGTAAAAAATACTAAGAAATATTTTAAGGAAATATGACATATATTTATGGTAGCTGTTTCCAGGTAAGATTTGGGCGATTATTTTTATCACAAATTAGTTTTGTGATACTTTGCAAATTATCTACAATGAGTATATATTACTCACACTCGGGAAAATTAAATAAAAATAGAGTAACTGCAGAACACATGTACATATCAAGTTTAGATCATAGATAAGGGACAGAAATATTTTAAAGAAAAAGAAAAACGTCATCTTATATGAATGAGCAAATAATGAATATAAACTTTCAAAACAACTAATGCAAGAAGAAGTTTTGTTGTTTACTTCTTGACTTAGCTGTTAGATGATGTGGATATGACTGAGTTCTGTTTAAATGGTAAATAATAGGGGTCCCTGGGTGGCTCAGTTGGTTAAGCATCTGACTCTTGATTCCAGCTCAGGTCATGATCTGATGGTTTGAGAGTTGCAAAAATAAGAAACGGTAAAAGAACACCCATGCCCTTTACCCAGATTATCCTATTTTTAATATTTTACTAGATATGTACACTTTATCTCTCTGTGTATCTTGAAATATGTATTGAAATACACACATTTTTTTCTAAACCATTTGAGGGTAGGTTAACGTGTCATCATGACCTTTTACTCCTACTTCATTGTATATTTCCTGAGAATAGAAAACCTACTATTTTTGAGATGGGGCCTCTGAAGTGGGATGAAGAAGGAGAGTATGAGGAGGTTGTCTCCTTCTGGTCACTAGGGACCAATCATCCACGTTTTCTCCTTCTGTAACACCAACAGAGGTTGCAAACTATTGCACTAGACAAATGCCATTCCATCAGTAACAACAATACCCCCAATATATATATACACATAATTATAATTTAGATATATGTGCTCATCTATTATGTACCTTATAAGGCCTATTCTTAAACAAGGATAAGATAAAATTAAATACAAATACAAGTTGATAGTTTTCTTTCAGCACCCTGGAAGGTGTATACCGTGTCCTCACCTTGGACGCCATTTTTCTACACTGTGGCGGTAAACAGGAGAAGGACTGTCATCACTTCCAAAGCGGAGTCCCGGTTCTGCTCCCCAGATTGTACCCCCCTTACATTCTGCCAGTTCTCTCTATCACAATGCACTGTTTTATTACCTTCATAGTGTTTATTGCTGCTGGAAGTCACCTTGCTTATTTATGTGTTTACTTGTTTATTTCCTGCTCCCCCACCCCGCCCTTCCCCACTAGAATATAAGCTCCATGAGAGCCAAGATCTTGCCTCTTGTTCATTCCTAATTCCTTCACCCCTAAAACAGGGCTTGGCTCATAATGGGTGCTCATTAGATACTTATGCACAGATGCTCCCTGGCTCACATTCCAGCTCTACCCGCTGCTTGGTTCTCTACTCTCCCAGCAAACAACAGGGTAGGTCTCCTGAGGGAGCAAACAATACCCTATCCTACATCTTAGAGAAGCTTCTCTGATTAAAACACCCCTGTACGAGGTGTGCAGCTGAGGACAATCTTCCTCTTTATGTAACACACAGGGCCACAGTCTCAAATCCAGAACGTAAAAGATATATATATAATTAAAATATTCCTAAAGACATTTCTACTTCTTTGTAATCATTTATTTGTAAGCTGAACTATCATTTTTCACACAAAAGCTATCATTCTCACTCAATCCTGTCAGGCTGTTCTTGCCGTTTCTGCCCTAGGAGGGAAAAAAGGAAGATGTACAGGTACCTGATGGTTTTCCACACATCAAAGCCATCCAGAGGCTTGGTGCCTTTTGTGCTTCCCCTGGCCAGCTTCACGAGAGTCGGCAACCAGTCAGAAATGTGGATGAGCTCCCGGTTCTTCACACCCTTCTGCTTCAGCAAGGGGCTTGCCACAAAGCCCACTCCTCGAATGCCTCCTTCCCACAGGCTCCATTTTCTTCCTCGAAGGGGCCAGTTATTGCCCCCTGCCAATGTCTGTCCTCCATTATCTGAAATACAGTTAGGTCTTTGCATGAGGACAATGCTAGACACATTTAAGAACAGAAAACTTCTTTTATAAAAAAAAAATTTTTTAAGTGTTTATTTTTTTTCTTGTGGGTATTATTTTATGCAAAATAAAAAAATTATGGAGAAAGAAGACATACATAATTTTGGAGTTTTTTCTCCATGTGAAATTTTAAGGCACTGAAATTGACAATACAAATTCTTTTTTTAATTTATTTTCATGAAAACTGAAGAATTCCTTTTTTTTTAATATGAAATTTATTGTCAAATTGGTTTCCATACAACACCCAGTACTCATTCCAACAGGTGCCCTCCTCAATACCCATCACCCACCTGCCCCTCCCTCCCACCCCCCATCAACCCTCAGTTTGTTCTCAGTTTTTAAGAGTCTCTTATGGTTTGCCTCCTTCCCTCTCTGTAACTTTTTTTCCCCTTCTCCTCCCCCATGGTCTTCTGTTAAGTTTCTCGGGATCCACATAAGAGTGCATGTTTATTTATCTTTGAGAGAGAGACAGAGTGCAAGCAGGGGAGGGGCAGAGAGAGGGGGAGACACAGAATCCGAAGCAGGCTCCAGGCTCTGAGCTGTCAGCACAGAGCCCGACGCGGGGCACCGTGAGATCACGACCTGAGCTGACGTCAGACACCCAACTGACTGAGCCACCCAGGCACCTCAAGAACAGCAGACTTCCATGTTGCTCTTAAATGGTGCTTAAGAACTAAAAAGATACCTCCTCCTTACCTCTTCCAGTACCAAGAGGTACTCAACACTCTTTTTTCCACTCAACACTCCCTCCATTACACAGACATAACCAGAGGGCAGTGTGGCACAACTCTGACATGAGACCTTCAAATCCCCTTGGATAAGGTCACTGAAAAACAAGGAAGCCCCCTGAAGATATCTGCTTGGGACACAGCCCTGTACTAATAATCAATGATGAGGTTGCAATTGCATGCAGGCAATTTTGTGTCACATAGGAGAATGAATCCAGGTAAACTGAGCTCCCCCCGGTACACGGAAAGAAACCTTAGGGCACCTGTGTGGCTCAGTTGATTTAGTGTCTGACTCTGGATTTCAGCTCAGGTCATGACCCTAGGCTTGTGGGACTGAGTCCCTCATTGGGCTCCTTGCTGAGTGTGGAGCCTTCTTAAGATTCTTTCTCCCTCTGCCCACCTCCCCCACTCTCTCTCTCTCTCTAAAATAAAATAAAATTTAAAAAAGAAACTTCTGAGTGAAATTTCACTTAGTCCTCCCGAGTGGGGACAGAAGACCTTTTCATTTTACTCACCTGGAAAAACTTTCTAACATTTACACTGGTAACTGAATTAAACGTCTACTCCCTAGTGATATGAACTCTTTTTTAAGTGTGAAAGTTGAAAATTTCTCCAGTGGGCTCAACGTCTCTGTAAACAGAGCAGTTGGGTGGAAAAAATAATTGCAAGTAAAGTTCCTCCTTTCTTGACAGGATGGCAAGACAAAGCTTTGTCATGCACTGTGTCCAGGGAAGAGGGGTATTCTTCCAAAACAACTGAAGTTGAAGCCAGAGGAGAAGTTATGAGAGTGACTGAAATTAAGTATCTTACCAGCTGGTTGCAGCTCAGTTAGAAATTAAGTTGGACCGTAGGGAAAAAGAGAGATATTGCTTTTACAGTGAGGTTGGAGAATCATCACTACCTCGAAAAGTATCCATACATTTAGGTGACTCTAGAGACACATTTGAAATAACCCTTATTTGCATACATATTACACTTCGATTAAATCTTTTTTTAGAAAACCACTGTTATCCAAAGGAGCCACATGAGGGCAGTATGACAGACCCGCTCTGTGATGTAAAAATCTAACGCAGAAATCAAGGTGAAAGCCACAGGAAACACACGGAAGGAAAAAGAACTAACATTTGTTAAGCACCTACTATGCAACAGGCACCACTTTAATTTTACATGATCTCTCAAAGAATCTAAAGTCTGATCGGCCTGTAATCGAAGCCTCATGCTAACCACTCAGTAGCTGTGTGACTCAGGGCAATACCTACCTCGGTTTCTTTATATGTAATGTGGAACTAATGATTCCTACCTCAGGTACTATGATGAAAATTAAATGACACCACTTACGATCACTGCTTGGCTGAGTACCTGGCACAACCTAAGTGTTCAATAAATGGTAGCTAGTATAATTTATAACAACTCAGTCTAGTATTATCCATTTTGTTGTTAAAAAAAAAAAAAAAAGGAGTTTGACAAGTCCAAATAGCTAAAAAGTGGCAAAGCTAGGCTTCAAACAAGGTCTGCGTGACTCCCCAGGTGCCTTCTGCCCTCAGAGCGCCATGTTCCTGACGTCCCTGGGCTAGAGTGAGTTTTATGCCTACGGGCCACATAAAGCTTCACTTCCCTAGGAGAACCACAAGCAAAGTAAATCTCAGCAAAGTGTATACTCTTCCTCTTGATATAGCAGAAGGTGATGGTATCTCAAGGCGGTTATAGTTCCCTTTAGAGGAACCTTTGTTGCTGGTAAGAAATTCAAGGTTCTGCCTCTAAGGATGCTTCTGCTCATCCTTAACACACTAGGTCCCCGGATCTTCTGTGTGCTTTGCAAAGGGAGGGAGAAGAGTCTGGAGCTAGACTACATGAAGATAACAATTCTGCAGCACATGGGTGGGTGACAATTAGTCTCATCGTTTGCTATCACAGACTTAAAAGAACCTTTCCTAAAACCTTACATCTCTTCTTGACAAAAAGTCAAGGCCCAAACAGTCACCCAAGCCAGTTTATTCAATACACTTTCTATTTTCTGTGAGCAAACCTGTATATTCCCAGCAAGAAGTCGCCATCTTTTGACAGAGGGAATTCCTCTGTATTGCTTATACCTCACAGAGTATGTCACCCAAAACCAACGTTTCAAAACTTAAAAGGAGGCACTGTTCGTGTTATACAAAAATACACTGGAAAGAAACGTTTACACTCTGTGCCCTGAGGTCAAGAATGGCTGAGCTGGCACTATTATTTCCCTCTGTTGTCTAGACTGCCATAAACGATACTGGCTCAGGGCTTGTATCAGATGCCTGTTGTCTGTATTTTAAATAGATTCACTCCTTTGAGAGATCATATAATCTCTTCCAGTTCCACACACTTGTCAGTGCTCAATACAAAAATACTGGATGATGATGGTGGAGGAAATGCACATGGAGATGAGGAGGAGGGGGGCTGGGGCTGCGATCTGACGCTAGGAGCAGGTCTGACTCCAAAAGGAAAATACTCTGTGCTGTAAAAGAGAATTTGGCCACCATGGCTACTGTGGGAGCTGGAAGGGGTTTCTACATCTTAGCAGGGGAGGGTGCTGATGCAGTGAGTAGGACTGTTTTTGCCACTGCTCACTGGGCCGTTCTTCCCATCGGCAACGGTAAGGGATTCTACCATCTGTTATCAGTCATGTTTTCAAGAGCACTCTAGAGAGAAAGCACTGTCAACTGGCACACTGCAATGTCTCTCGGACTCCCCTATCACCGAGCCAACAGCACAAGTGGCAGCATAAAGAGGGCGATTTGGCTTTGCCAGGGGTCTGCATCTCTGCAGGTGACACCTGCCTGAAGGCTGCCACTTATCAGCTAAGGGGTAGAATCCACAGTTGGGCTCTTCAGAAATAGCGTTGTGCATCAGTTCTAGCAGTCTCCTGGGTATTTCAAGAAGTTGGACATAAAACCTGATCACAGGGGCGCCTGGGTGGCTCAGTCAGTTAAGCATTCGATTCTTGACATCAGCTCAGGCCATGATCTAGTGGTGATGAGATCAAGCCCCTCATCAGGCTCCACACTGAGGGTGGACACTGCTTGGGATTCTCTCTCTCCCTCTCTCTCTGTCCCTCCCCTGCTCACATGTGCTCTCTCTCTCAAAATGAATGAATAAACTTAAAAAAAAAAATTCTGATCACCGTTGCAGCAAGAATACAATAAGTTCGGAGGTGGGGGACACGGAAAGTGGGTGATGGGCACTGAGGAGGGCACTTGTTGGGATGAGCACTGGGTGTTGTATGGAAACCAGTTTGACAATAAATTATATTTAAAAAAAATAAATAAATGGAAAATGAGCCTTAAAAAGAAAAGGATATGATAAGCTCATTTCCAATATTGCTCACTTAAATCTGACAAATTAAAACTGAAAAAGACAATGGAACCATCACCATTTATTTTCTTTTTCCTTTCTTTTTATTTTTGAAAGAGAGAGAGAGAGAGAGGGAGTGAGCAGGGGAGGGCAGAGAGAGAGGGAGACACAGAATCCAAAGCAGGTTCCAGGCTCTAAGCTGTCAGCACAGAGCCCAATGCGGGGCTTGAACCCATAAGCTGTGAGATCATGACCTGAGTCGAAATGGGATGTTTAACCAACTGAGCCACCCAGGTGCCCCACCATCACCATTTCAAACATGGTTCTTTTCACTTTCTGTCCTAATTTTCTTTTGGGCAGAAGTTACCTTTTGTTCTTGCTAAGAATTTTCAAGAGAAAATTTTGTTTCATTTCCTGACTTACAAAAAATCTTCCAAATCAATATAAGATGATTCCAACTAGTAAAGGAAGCTCTGAATTTTTTTTTTGAGGGAAATAGTTTTTCCGCAATGTTTTTGGCAGAGGGAAAACCTAATTATAAACACTTTGCTGTCTAGAAAAGAAATGGCAAAAATAAATGTCGTCATATACAGATGGTAAATTTCACTTTATTATTCCTTACTGAACAAAAATAACTGTCAAAAGGTCATGGAAAAACATCGGTTAGCCAAAGATCTGAGCCAAAGCATTAAGTATATGACCATGAAGTCTCATCCTTACCCAGCTGATAAAAGTTAAGATGGAACCATGACAACAACATTACTTTTTAGGACGACTCCCAAACAGTATAATGCTGTGGCTTGGCTGTGGAAGGCTGCCCTGAATATCAGTATATTTCCATCTCACTGCCCCCCAACCTGGACTTATCCAAGACATCCTCCTCACTCTGACTCAGGGATCCTAAAAGAAAAAGCAAGAAAAGCTCCAACAGCCTCAAAGGGCCTGGACCTTCCTCTGAACTGGGACAGTAATGTAACTGTGACAAATGAGTAGACAACATGACTTCAAATACCAAGAAATACCAACACACCTCCTTTTCTGAAAAAGAGGACTGCTTGCTGATGGTTGATTTTTTTTAGCCCGTTTTTTTTTCAAAACTTTTTAACTAAAATGCAAATTGGAGGGTTAATATATGTCTTTGAAGTCATCTAGAGGATCAAGGAAACTCAATTTTCTCCTATGAAAAGATCTCGGAGAAAATACCTATCTGACACTCAATTTACAATTTAATGTTCTTCTCTGTCCCTCTTGTTCTACATTCAATTTTTTTTTTCTTCATGTTTTTTATTTAGTTTTCCAGAAAGAGCGTAAGTGGAGGAGGGGCAGAGAGAGAGGGGGACAGAGGATTTGAAGCGGGCTCTGTGCTAACAGGCAGAGAGCAGCAAGCCCCATGTGGGGCTCAAACTCACCAACCACGAGATCATGACCTGAGCATAAGATGGACACTCAACCAACTGAGCCACCCAGGCAGCCCTGTACATCAATTTCTGACTGAATGTGCATTCCCTTCTGCCAAGTCTATCTTTGAAATAGATTTCAAATCCATTCACCCCCATCTATCCCAGAGCCTCGGGTCTGGCACTCCTCCCGCCTGGAATGGGGGTGACTTACAGATTGTTTCACTTTGTTGTCAGAGGTATCACTGTGAAACCCCAAACCAATCAAGCCATGTTCATGTTTAAAGACCTCTAATTGGTTTCTAATCAGGAAAAAGTTCAAACTTCAGCCCACATATAGAATCCTTTACATCTGGCCCAAATCTACTTATTGGGCATCAACTCCTGCCCTTCCCATAAAAACTGCCCTGTGCTGGGGCACGTGGCTGGCTCAGTCAGTGGAGCATGCGGTTCTTGATCTCCAGGCTATAGGTTCAAGTCCCACACTGGGTATAGAAAGTATTTAAAAATAAAATCTTAGGGAGCCTTGGTGGCTCAGTCAGTTAAGCATCCGATTCTTGGCTTTGGCTCAGGTCATGATCTCATGGTTCATGGATTCAAGCCTCACGATGGGCTCTGCAGTTACAGTACAGAGCCTGCTTGGGATTCTCTTTCTCTCCTCTCTCTGCGCCTCCCCTGCTCACTCACACACACACTCTCTCACAAAATAAATAAATACACTTAAAAAAAAATAATAAAATCTTACAAAAAAGAAAAAGTGCCCTGTGCTTCATTCACAGAGAACCAACTTTGCCCTGTTGTTAGGGTATGTCATGCCCTTTTGTGCTCATTTTGCCTTTGTACATCTTGGTTCCTCTCCCTAAAACGCTCTCCCTCTTCTTTCCTGCCTGACTTAAATTTAAAAAAAATTTTTTTTTTTTAGCGTTTATTTATTTTTGAGACAGAGCATGAATGGGGGAGGGTCAGAGAGAGAGGGAGACACAGAATCTGAAACAGGCTCCAGGCTCTGAGCGGTCAGCACAGAGCCCGACGCGGGGCTCGAACTCACGGACCGCGAGATCATGACCTGAGCCGAAGTCGGACGCTTAACCAACTGAGCCACCCAGGCGCCCCGCCTGACTTAAATTTTAATTCTCAGGATAAATGTCACATCTTCTGTTAACTTTTCATATACTGCTCCCCACCACCCCCCTGCCTAGACAGTGTCTCTGTACATCTGCACTTTATACACACCTTTCCTATCACACTTATCTCTATATCTTGTTAATTAGTTGTTCATGGGTTCATCTTCCAGAACTCTGCCTCCCAAGGACAAGGACAATGTCTCATTCATCTTTGCATTCCCAGGACCTAGCATAGGACCCACTGAAGAGAAGGGCTCAAGAATGGGGGTGGGGTGCAGAGTAAGGAACAAATAAACAAATGGAGAAAGGGCCACTAAATATTGAGACTGAAGGCACTAAAAGTTTACTTTGCTTATTGGATAGTGTTTTCTGAGCCGTCATCTAGCCATTCCATGATCTTGACTTTTAAGAAACCGTTGTGTACAAAGATGCTGTTTATTTAATAGGATATTTGGGGGTGGGGGGGTGCCTCCTGGTCCCAGTGAGAATTCAAGCAAATCAAACTCACAATACTGGAATTGTTTGTCCGATGTGGCCCCTGATCAGCCACACTGAAGTCAAAGGGGATTGTTTGAAAGCATTTGAGGGAGCGCGGTCCTGGCCAGGAAGAGAGTCCTCGCTTACCCCCTTAACAAATCTTTTGGGAGTGCTCACCATGTACCAAGGACCATTCCAGCTTTGGGGAAATGGGAGCCAGGAAGACAGACAAGGCTTACTATGTCATGGAGTGAGTAGTAAAAGAGATATGATCTCTTCATTCATGGGCCTCTCAGAAGAGCTGAAACCAGAATGACAGGACAGGGCTGAGCAGCATCAGAGAGGGGGAGCCCAGCAACTGAGAAAAGGAGGCTCCAGGGCCTTACTCAGTTACACATTGGATCGTAGTGTGCTCTGCATCAAGGCTTCTCCTTAATTACAGATTAAGTTAACTATACTCTTAAGAACACTCTGTTGCCAGAACGTAAGGAAAACTTGAGCTGAATGATGACTAGATATAAACAAAAACGTGTCTAGCTGGCTTCCGACTGTCAGCGTTTTTCTCTATCATCCCCACTGCCACATTTCTAAGTTCATTGAAATGGATTCAAAGAATTGGAGTTAAGTGCTGTAAGTTTGGAGAGATTGCTCGCTGTCTAATTTCCTCATTCGTAAAGTGAGGATAACAATAATGCCTATCTTAATATAGAGCCTGGCACAAAAGTAGTGCTCAATAAATATTAACCATCTTCACTGATGGTAATCACAACCAGCAGCAGCATCAACTAGCAGAAAAGCCTCCTATCTAGGTATTTATTACACTTATACTAGATTTAGGTATTACAAGTGCACTCTAAAACCCCATGCTTTCATTAACAAGAAAAGATTTTATGCACAGAGCCCTTCTCAATTACATTCTCTTCTCTGTAGGTAATTTCTTGAGAGTCATAAAAACACAATGCATTTGAGGGATTTTTCTGTTATTTTGGGGACAGAGCCAGCTGACACCTTCCTGTTTCTAGGAGTCTAAATAAAGCATATCAATTATCAAGGAAACAGGAACAATGGCCATAGCCTGTGATTCAAATAAAATGTCAGAAACTGAAGCTTTATCCAGTCATTCACTTGAATATTTGTAGGGGTTTCAAATGGTTTGCAGCACTCAGGGCAGATCAATGCTGTGAGCTCAGTCCCAGCCAGACACAGTCTGACTTACATCTGGATGAAAGGACCAGCAAGGGGAGCGCTCCTGCTGAACTAGCATTGGGAAGATGCTGCTGGAATGGGCCTGGCAACCAGACCCCAAATAACTGATGCAGCCTCCAAAAGGGCTGAAGATAAAGGGATAGAGATGCAGGGAAAGGCAAAATCAGGAATAAACGAGGATTAAAAGGAAGATGATCCAGGGTGATAGTAAAAGATTTCTTCCTTTCCATGGGGCTAATGTCATTCCTTATAACGATGAGACGCCAATGGGATTTTATCTCTCCTTTAAAATTTAAGGATGAGAAGACTCAAAAGTCTGTTGAAAGAGTTGAAACATTTGGTCTCTAAAAGTTATAACGGCGGGTGGGGGGGGGGGCACCTGTTTGGATCAGTCGGTGGAGCATGCAACTCTTGATCTCGGGGTTGTGAGTTCGAGCCAATTCACTCACTCACTCACTCCAGAAAGAAAGAAAGAAAGAAAGAAAGAAAGAAAGAAAGAAAGAACAGACATGCTGAAATGGAACTGGAAACTGGAAAACAGTGTCCTAATTTATTATATATTGGTAGGCAAACATCTGAACTTTTTCTATAATTTAAAGTGTAGGTAGTCACAGATCTTAGTGATCCTTAAAAGTAAGTACAGAATGTTGTTACTCCCATTCGGGAGGCATGGATTTGGGCTCCACATTCCTGATCCCTATCAAGTAGCACAGGAGCCCAATGTCTACAGTATTTGGGGACCAGCAAAAGTAAATGTTTGTTCTATCCCTTTTTTAAATTAAAGCCTTCCTTGTTTTCCCTTCAGTTTGATCTTGAAAGAACGCTTGATACTTTTAACTAATGAAGTTATGAATTTCAGGGCAAACTAAAGTTATTTGGCAGCTTGAGGGAGAAACACGGTTTACTCATAAATTATTCGGCTCCCTTTCCAGACCTGAAACTCCTTTAAGGCAGATTTTTTTTTTTTTTTAAACTAGGTATCTGTTTATCCATCAGTAATGCTAATTCAGAAGTAATAGATGAAAAAGCATCACAGAAGTGCTTCAGAGTCTGGCAAGTTTGAGAAAAAGAGAGAAGTGAAAATAACAGCAACAGACAGAAAAAAGTAGAAGTACAGTTGTGAAATAGTAAGTGCATTAATTCCTCGTATGACATGAAAAGATGGGAATTGACGTCAATGATTTTTCAGAGAGAATTATGCCAGAGAAGGCTAAAATATTCTTTTTGGGCAAGCATCAACTACTTTACTTGGTCTTTATGTTTCCCAATATATGATACAAGTTAAATGTTCTGAATTTACCTTTGATGCAGAAGCAACATTTTATCGGATGTCTACTTCAGAGATAGTAAGACTCGCTTTTAGGGTTACCCAAAAAACACAATAAAACAAACTGAGTGAACCGGTGATCCTGTTTGCCCAATGCTCTTTTCTGAGGTTTGTTCAGTGCTAAAGCAACTCACTGAGGTGTGGGTGTCCACTTACGGAAGAGAGACAAACAACTCATGAGGACACTGATCAACACAATTCTCTTTGAAGAACAAGGTAAGAGTGAAACATTTAATGTCAGAAACAAAAATGACCTAATATACCTAGATATTACAAAGTCTGTTACGAGAATTAACAAATAATTCAAATATTGAATGCATACTTAATAAAGATACAAGAACAAGATTCCCTTGGATTTGCAGATGACACTTGTTCCAAAGCCAAAGTAAAACAAACTGTGAGTCTTCAGACTGATCAGTCCTCCTGATCATACAGGTGGCAGAACCCCTTCTGACGGGGTACACAGTGAGAGTGAGGAGAAATCAAATAACACTGGACATTCCAAGCAGGTGCTCAGAAGGGAAGCCGGCTGGAGAAGAGGAAGTGTGGGAAGCAGTGAGGTCCCTGTGCTTAATGAGAAGCAAGAGGTTAAATGAAGGCATTTCACCGGGAAACAAAGGGATGTGGAAAGAGAGAGTTCTGAGAAAGACAAATACGATGTGATTTCACTCATATGCGCAAGCTAAAAACAAACAACAAATAAACAAAAAGTGGCATCAGACCCATAAATACAGAGAGGAAACTGGTTGCTATCATGGGGCTGGGATGGAAGGATGAGTACAATGGGTCAAGGGGAGTGGGAAACATAGGCTTCCAGTTATGGAATGAAGAAGTCATGGGCATAAAAGGCAGGAAATATAGTCAACAGTACCGTAATAGTGATGTTTTGTGACAAATGGGACCTACACCAGTGGTGAGTATAGCATAACATATGGAGATGATGAATAACTATGTTATACACCTGAAACTAATGTAACACTGCATGTCAACTACACTCAAATTTAAAAATTAGCAGGAAGGAAGGAAGGAAGGGAGTAAGGAAGGGAGGGAGGGAGGGAGGAAGGGAAGAAGGAAGGAAGGAAGGAAGGGAGGAAGGGAGGGAAGAAGGGAGGGAGGGAGGAAGGAAGGGAGGGAGGAAGGAAAGAAGAAAGGAAGGAAGGGAGGGAGGGAGGGAGGAAGGAAGGGAGGAAGGGAGGGAGGAAGGGAGGAAGGGAGGGAGGGAGGGAGGAAGGAAGGGAGGGAGGAAGGAAGGGAGGGAGGAAGGAAGGAAGGAAAGGAGGGAGGGAGGGAGGGAGGGAGGGAGGGAGGGAGGAAGGAAGGAAGGAAAGGAGGGAGGGAGGGAGGGAGGGAGGAAGGAAGGGAGGGAGGGAGGAAGGGAGGGAGGAAGGGAGGGAGGGAGGGAGGAAGGAAGGGAGGGAGGAAGGGAGGGAGGGAGGGAGGGAGGAAGGAAGGGAGGGAGGGAGGAAGGGAGGGAGGAAGGGAGGGAGGGAGGGAGGAAGGAAGGGAGGGAGGAAGGAAGGGAGGGAGGGAGGGAGGAAGGAAGGGAGGGAGGGAGGAAGGGAGGGAGGAAGGAAAGAAGGAAGGGGTCCAATATCTGGGACACTCAAGGTCTTCTGAACAGCCATGAACACAGGATGAAAAAAACAAAATCAAACAAATAAATCAGAACACATGCCCCTGAATAACCATAATAGGCATCAACAAGTCCCTGCAATCAGACCCTAATGCAGGGCCCATTTAGTCTAGACACGATTCTAATTTTATGAATGGTGTCTGGCTTCCTAATTTCCGAGCAGGCTAGAATCTGCAAATTAGAAAGGTGCAAGTTGCTGGAGATGGTCTCTGCAGAGACCACTCTGAGAATAAGGTAAGAAGAAGGGGACAGCAAGGCTCCTTGCATTTTCCTGTGCCCAGTGTGGTGTGGCTGCAACAGAGAACAACGTAGGCTCAGAGGCCCTCACACCACAATGTAGAAGAGGTTACAGCCCCAGTGATGGACGGTTTTCATTTGCTGTGGAGAAGAGCACAGATGGGGCAAGAGATGGTCTGAGTCTCTGCAGGCCAGGGGGTTGCAGCACGATCTAGATGGATGGACGACATGAAAAGGCCCCGTATGAAGGGGGTTTCTGTAGAAAGTGACTGTGGACCAGACAATCTCCTCGGCTGCAATGTACTGGTTCCCTGGAGGGGAGCCAGGGATGAGACAAAAGGACCTTGAACTGATGATCTGAACTGACTGACCCCAGGTTTCCTCCACCCAGCAGGACTGTAACCCCAGCGAGCAGCGTTACGTTCACTTCTGCAGGGAAAGATGAAGCAAGTTACACTTCTTGCATGTCAAAGTTTGTGGACAGAAGTCTGTGATCGCTGCACACACGTGTGAGCATTATGGCTGGGTGCACTGTGTTTGGTGGATAAAATAGTCATATTAGGTTATTCTGCAGGCGAAAGAGAAGGTGAATCCATTTTTATTGTTGTAGTTGTTTTGTTTTTCTTGTGGATATGGTAACACATGACCCATCTGTGGACTCATTCACAGATTTTATCGAATAGCAACTATAATAACTGGGGAAGTTTTGAAATAGGGGAGAAGAGAAAGCTTGCTTCTATATCATGGTTCTCAAGCCTTTCAAGCCCCAAACCCCCTTTTTACAGTTAAAAATTTATAGTTCTCCCTATACTGTACTGTAATGAGATTCAAACACAATATTATACTTAACCACCTACTTTGTAAAACAACTCGAAATGTAATATAAAGGAGAATAGGTAATTGATAATATATTAGCATGTATTTCACCTGAAAATGTGCAGGCTCAGTCCTAGAAGATACAGCAAAGTGATTAGATAATTCCATGTGCTGTATATTAATAACTTTCGGCTTAAAGGAGACCATTCTATACTAGAGGCACAGAAAAATCAAAGAGGGTAGGTATGAATGCTAAAATAAAAATTGGGATATTAAGTGGATCTAAAACCACACAAAAAGTGCCTTGTGTTTATATGTAAAACTAGACTTGGTTCTAAACTCAGAAAACCCGAAGCATGTCCTTTAATCTTTATGACAAAGCAGTCGGATATCCGTGAGCATCTAAGACTCAGGGAAGCTCCTCACTGCACGGGGTTATTAGGTGCATTGCGTCTGGGCCTCTGCCCACTGAGTGCTAGCAGCACCCCACCAAATTTCCAAAATGTTTCCAGGAGGAACCACTGCCCTACACAATGGCAAGTTGGGACATACAGCCAGGGATAAATTGTGGCCTCTCTGTCAAGAGGCTTGTCAGATGACATTCGTTACTTTGTAAATTTACCATGGTTTGGGATCTGGCCTAAAGCCCTGCAAGCTCATAAATAATTCTGCCAGCACACGGAGAGAGGCTCCACCTCTCAGGAGCAAAACTATTACAGATGATATATACATCAGAACGTCAACTGATTTACAATATAAACTTACGTATCACAGACGCTGGCATGTTCGCGCCCCAGGTGAGTGGCTTAAGTGCATGGGAAGCTAAATAGGAATCAGATTTCCTGGTGAAGAAGGACTCACAGACTTACTATGTCTCACTGCCAATACACAGTATATTTGTACTTATGTTTATGCAATCTCACAATAAAACCTCAAAATAAATATTTTAGATCTAAAATATATTAAATTGCACTATAAATATTCAAAAAGGTGGTGAAAGAAGGCCTCTTTCTTTAAAAAAGGAAATCAACCAAGTTTCAACCATTTTTTTTTAGCAATTAAGTTCTCAAAAATCTAAAGTATACTCAAAAACAGATAGCCTACATAGCTCTGTATCTATTCAGGAAATTGAAATTTGTAGTTAAAAAACTTCCCATAAAGAAAACTCTAGGCTTCAGGGGCTTCACTGGTAAATTCTATCAAGCACTTAGGGAGAAATATTACTAGTTCTACACAAACTCTTCCAGAACGCATCCCTCATTGAATGCAGCATTACTCTGATTCCAAACCCAAAGACATTATGAAAAAGAAGGAGAAGGAGAAGGAGAAAGAGAAGAAGGAGAAGAAGGAGAAGAAGGAGAAGAAGGAGGAGGAGGAGGAGGAGGAGGAGGAGGAGGAGAAGGAGAAGGAAAAGAAGAAGAAGAAGAAGAAGAAGAAGAAGAAGAAGAAGAAGAAGAAGAAGAAGAAGAAATAGAAGAAATAGAAGAAGAAGAAGAGAAAGAAGAAGAAAAGAAAGAAAACTACAGTGGACAGAGGTACAAAAATCCTTAACAAAATTTTAGTAAATCAAATCCAGCTATATACAAAAATTATAATACATCATTGTGTTAGTTTTCTATCAATGCTATGAAAAATTACCACAAACTTAAGAGCTTAAACACCACAGATTTACCATCTTTTTGTTCTATAGGTTAAAAGTCTGATGCAAGTCTCATTGGGAAAAAACGAAAGTGTTGGGAGGCTTGCATTCAATTTCGGAGGCTCTAGGGAAGAACCTGTTTCTTTGCTTTTTCCAGTTTCTGGAAGCCACTGGAATTCCTGGGCTCAAGACCTTCTTCCTCCACCTTCAAATCCAGTAATAGCTGGTTGAGTCTTTCTCTCATTGTATTACTTTTCCTCCTCTTTGTTTCTCTCTTCCACATTTATTTATTTTCAAAAAATGTTTATTTATTTAGCGAGGGAGAGAGGAGGCAGGAGAGGGGCAAAGGGAGAGAGAGAGAGAGAAAATCCCATGCAGCCTCTGCACTGTCAGCAGAGTCCGATGCGGGGCTTGATCCCACGAACCACGAGATCATGACTTCAGCCGAAATCAAAAGTCATATGTTTAACTGACTGAGCTACCCAGGCACCCCTCTCTTCTACATTTAAAAATCTCAGTGATCACATTAGGTCCTATAAGATAATCTCTCCATTTTAAGGTCAGCTAACTGGAAATCTTAATTCAGTCTGCAACCTTAATTCTCCTTTGTCCAAAACATATTCATTGGTTCACGGCTCTACAATGTGTATATCTTCGGAGGAAGAAAGGGGACCATTACTTCACCTACCACCATCATGATGATCAGGTGATGTTTATTCTAGGACTGCAAGCAAGTTTCAAATAGAAGAACAAAGTTGAAAGAATTACACTAGCCAACTTCAAGACTTACTATGTAAAGCTATAGTAATCAAGACAGCATGGTACAAGAGGAGCCTGGTAAAAGAATCACATTTAAATGATCATTTGAGGGATGCCTGGGTGGCTCAGTCGGTTAAACGTCAGACTTCGACTCAGGTCATGAGCTCATGGCTCAGCTCCTGATTTCGAGACCCTCATCAGGCTCTATGCTGATGAAGCCTAGAGCCTGCTTCAGATTCTGTGTCTCCCTCTCTCTCTGCTCCTCCGCCACTTGCACGCGCTTTCTCTCTCTCAAACATAAATAAACAGTAAAAAAATTTTTTAAAAAATGATTGTTTGATACTAGGCAAAAGAAACCAATTGAGAAAAATGTGTTTCCAACAAATGATTTTTAGAGTAACTGTATACCTATAAGAAAAACAACAACAACAACAAATCCTGACAAATCCCACTTCACAGCATACATAAGAAATAAAAATGGATCATATTACACCTGGGTGTAAAAATGGCACCTGGGTGGTTCAGACAGTGGGCGTGTGACTTCAGCTCAGGTCATGATCTCTCAGTTGGTGGGTTCGAGCCCCACATTGGACTCTGTGCTGACAGCTCAGAGCCTGAAGCCTGCTTTGGATTATTCTCTCTCTCTCTCTCTCTCTCTCTGCCTACACCCTCCCCCCACCGCTTGCACTCTCTCTCTCTCTCTCTCTCAAAAAGAAATAAGTACTAAAAATTTTTTTTCTAATGGATATTACAATGCAATAGTAAAAAAAAAAAAGGCAATAAAACAAAACATTTAAAATGTAGGCAAAAGATTTGAACAGATATTTCTCCAAATAAGATGAGCACAGGAAAAAATGTTCAGTATCATTAGTCATCAGGAAGCTACAAATCAAAACCACAAGGAGATACCACTTCACATTCACTAGGATGGTTGTAATTAAAAAGACAGACAATGACAAGTGTTGGAGAGGATGCAGAGAAATTGGAACCCTCAAACATTGCTGGTGGGAATATAACATGGTTTTGCTGATTTGGAGATGGTTTGGCAGTTCCTCAAAAAGTTGAACATAGAGTTACTACATAACCAAGAAACCCATTCCTAGGTGTATACTTAAGAGAAATGAAAACATATGTCCACACAAAAACTTGTGTATGAATGTTCACAGCAGCATTACTCATCATAGACCCCAAAAGTGGAAACACCCAATGTCCACTAATTGATGAAAGAGTAAAGAGAATGTGATATATTTTCAGGGATGTACAGCGAAAAAAAGGAGTATTATTCAATAATAAAAAGGAATGAAATACGGATACATGCTACAATATGGAAAACAGTGTGCTAATGAAAGAAGCTAGATAGATACAAAAGGCCACATATTGTATGGTTCCACTTACATGAAATGTCCAGAAGAGACATTCCAAATCTATGGAGACAGAAAGTAGATTAGTGGTTGCCATGGGCTGGAAGGAAGGGTTGACGCTAATGGACACAGGATTTTGCAGAGGAGTGGGTGACAAGAAATTAATGGTGAATATTCACACACAACTGTGTGAATATATTAAAAACCACTGAATTGTCCATTTTAAAAGGGTGAATTTACGATAATGTGTCTTATATCTTAACAAAATAAACTTGTATGGGGGGAAAAAAGACAGATCAAAGACCTAAATGTAAACGCTAAAGCCATAAAATATTATAGAAAGGCATAAGAGAATCTTTTTGTAATTGGGGAAGAGGTTTCTTAAAGCCAATAGCTGTTTTTATACATTTGTGTATCAAAAGTGATCAGACCCATGATGGTGCAAAAGGATGCAAAGTGATGATAAAAATTCAAAGGCAGAATAAGCAGAGGGAGAAAGTGACACTCTGCTCAGCTAGTGGGATCTCATTCCTATTAAACATCCATCCTGCACGTTTTGCCCTTTGGATGAGAGGTAGGCTAAAGAAAAAATTCTACATTCAGGAAAACTCTTCCTGGTGTTACAGGAATGTATACAATCTGCTTCATGGAAATAGTCCAAACCAGCCTACTCCATGTATATTTTAGAACCACAAGTGAGGGAGAGCTCAGTACAACAGATGTGATGCTTCCAGAGAGGGCATTCTCAATACCACCCCGATTATCAAAACCCAGAGCTTCCAAGATATGTCAAAGGCTTTGCTCTTGTTTTCTCCAGTCCAGACTGACTTGGCTTCTTTTAAAACCAGTAGATGTCTTCTGGAATCAAGGTGTCTCTTTTACAGACCTCAGTTGTTCATCAGGGCCTTTTGTGGTAAACTGACCCTATAAAACATCTGCCTGGCATGTGAGGCACCAAATTCTTTTTTGGAAAGCTCCTCCTATGTACCCAAAGAGACTGCTTCATTGTTTATTCCATTTTTAGTTTCCTGCAAGTTTAATGTGGAATCAAGTGGAAAATGACTTCAAAATACTTAAGAGATTACATGAATCTTTTCCATACTTCATGCAGTCATGAAGATACATTAACCCTAGCACGTATGAAATGGTATGCTAGTGATTTCTTTTATTTTTTATTTTCTGATTTACATACAGTAAAAGTCACTTGCTTTGGTACGGAGTTTTATGAATTTTGACACATGGAGTCATATAACCAGCGCCAAAATCACGGAACAACCCCGTCATCCCAGAATCACTCCCTTGTGCTGCTCCTTTGTAATCAAACCCTCCACTCCACCCTTAAGCCCTGGCAACTGGTGATGGCTTCTCCATCTTTAAAGTTCTGCTTTTTCCCAGAAGACCATATAAAAAGAATCAAACAGTGTGAAACTTCTGGAGTCTGGCTTCTCTCATGCAGCACAATGCATTTGAGATAGATGCACATTAGCGCATGTATCCGTGGCTCATTATGCTGCCGCGTGGCACAGCCATCCACTGCAGAGGTAGGCCACAGTTTTGCTTATCTGTTCACCAGCTGAAGGAAATCTGGGTTTTCTCCAGTCTTTAGTGGTTATCCATAAGGCTGCTGTAAACATGTGGGTACAGGTTTTTGTATAACCATGTTTTCATTTCTCTGGGTTAAATCCCCACCATTGAGATTGCTGCTTTCAAGATGTTTTTTCCTTCATCTTTGGTTTTCAGCATTTTGATTACAATGTGAGCGTAGCTTTCTTTGGGTTTATCCTGGCTGGATTTTACTGAGCTCCTTGAATCTACACATGTAGACCTCATCAAATTTGTGAAGTTTTCAGACATTATTCCTTCATAGGTTTTTTCTCGGCAATAATATTTCTCCTCTCCTTGGGACTCCAATGACATAAATGTTAGCTCTTTTAATATTGTTCCACAGGTCCCTACAGCTGGTTCAATTTTTTTTTCTTTATTCTTTTAGATTATATAATGTCTATTAATCTGTCTTGAAGTCCACTGACACTTGCCTCTACTATTCTGCTACTGGGCCCACAGTGCTCATTTTAATTTCAGATATTATATTTTTTATTTCTAAAATTCCAGCTTGGCTTGCTTGCTTGCATGCTTGCTTTCTTCTGCTGAGAACTTTACCTTTCCATGCATTCTAAGAGTGTTCAACTGCTTCTCATAGAGAATGGTTATAATTGCTACATTAAAATTTTACTCTGACAACTTCAACATCTGGGTGATCCCAGAGGTGCATCTCTTGACAGTCTTTTCCCTTGAGTATTGGTCACATTCTCCTGGTTCTTTGTAGGATGAGTAATTCTGGATTGTTCCCTGGGCATACCAAGTTGTGAGACTCTAGGTCCTATTAAAATCTTCTCAAGGATGTTGATGTTTCTTTGTTTTAGCAGACAACCAATCCAGTTAGATTCAGATTGCAAGTTTTGTCTCACCTTCTGTGAACAGTGGTTTAGTTTTCAAAGGCTTTGCTGTACTGTTTGTGTTTACCCAATATGCACCACATTCAGGAGTTAGTGTGGGACTTGGGTAGTGGTTTACACTGCAGTTAAGTTCTTGAAACTTTGCTTTGCTTCTTTGGGTCTGTGTGGCACATGCACCACTTAGAGGTGAGCCTGGGGCTTACACAGAACTGGGGGATCCCAGCTTCTCCACCTCTATCCTCTCTGAGATTCCCCACACACTTTCTAGCCTCCAGGGGTCCCCTTTTTCTTGTTCCTCTGGTCAGAAAGACAGGTTTCTCCCAGGTTTTAGTCCCTTATTCTGTCATGTGCTTCCATACAACTCAGGCTGCCTTTGGGAGCAAAGCAGCAAAATAAAAAAGAGAGATAAAACAATGAGATTCTCCCACACTTTTTGGACAAAGGGGGCTCCTTTTCCCTGGTCCTCTGGTTACAAAGAATTTTCTTTTGGGAATTTGAGGTGTCCAACCCCCCAACACAAAAGTAAATGCAGATCCTCAACTTGGGTTGGCCTTTGGGTAGAGTCAAGGGAGGAAAAAAAGGAACAAAATAATAATTCCCCTATATTCTCCAGCAAAGGACTCCTTTCCCAAACCACTGTTTAGAAATAGAGGGTTTCACCTAGAGATTTTTCTGCCAGTGGCTATTGCGTTGTTCTAGACTTCCATCAGGCCTTGGGTCAAAGCTGCAAGGCAGAGGAGAGAAAACAAACCCCACAAAACTCATGCCTGGCACAAAAGATTGATAAAGCTTTGACTTCATTCACATTCACCATTGCCTTGCTATTGTTTGTTTTTCATTGCCCCAGAGAGTCGCTTTCTGTAGTTTCTAGAGCTCCAGGTGCCGTCCCTGAGAAAGTAAGGCTTTGGTTGGCTTACTCTATCCTGCCCATCACTGGAAGGGTATATGCAATATTAAAAAAAAAAAAAATTAATGTTTTAAAATTTATCTTTGAGAGAGAGACAGAGCATGAACAGAGGAGGGGCAGAGAGAGACAAAAATATAGAATCTGAAGCAAGTTCCAGGCTCTGAACTGTCAGCACAGAGCCCGATGCAGGGCTCAAACTCATGAACTGTGATATCATGACCTGAGCCGAAGTTGGATACTTAACCAACTGAGCCACCGAGGTGCCCCTAAGGGAATGTGCAACACCTTAATGTGAATGGGCCATTGAGACTTGTGATGGAGACCTTGTCCTTGTTGTTGTTGTTGTTGTTGTTGTTGTTGTTGATGTTTTTACTGTTTTATTGTTTGCCTGAGGTAATACAGAAGCAGAATGAATGTCACCGCATCTTAGGTAAGCATAAAGAAAACAATTATTTTGAAGGCCTTAGTTAAGCACCTGCAAAGTATCCATGACTGTTGTCAGCATTGTGAGAAAAGACAACAAAAGGTCAATACACAGTCCCTACTCTCAAGGGATAGGTCATCCATGTGCAAAATACAAAACTGTCCATAATTAGGACAAAAAAGGACACCAAGAAAGAGAGAGAGAGAGGAGAACTGGGTAATTAGAGCAGGTGACTTTGGAGGCCCTTCAATCCCATGCTAGAATTTGGTGAAGAAAAGGCACATTCCACCAGAGGGAAAGGGGGCTTGACAGGGTAATTATTCTTCCAAAGTTGGTTTTGTACCTTTTTATTACACACTGAGTTTATGTGCCCCAAAGGAAACTAAAAGGCAGTTTCTAAGGACATTTTATTACTCCTGACCCTGTTCTTCCCTCCCCTCCTCTCAACTTGGTAGAAAGGGTTTCCAGAACTCTGGTTCAGGGTGAGGATGAAGGCCCAGTCACGTCGGAGTGAGTCATGGGATCTTTCCCGGGGAGTCTTGAGTTACCCACAGACAAAATTTTCAATAACTGTTGTAACTCAGCGGGTCGCTGGCATTGTTCGTGTGCTTCAGTGCATTTGAAGCATTCGGAAGTTTCCTTTTCATATTTTATTTGGGTTTATTCCTACAATCACAAAGGCAGTATCTTCATTCGAGGATAGTATCTATTGTATTCGAAAATATTTATTCAGAGGTATTCAGAAAGGCTTTGCATGAGAGCCCCTGTGAGCAGACGAGCACAGGGAAGGAGAGACTATGGAGAGAGCAGCTGCACAGACGGCCCGCAGGAGCAAATGGGGGCCAAGTTCACTGTGAATTTTCACTTGCAGCTGTGTGGAAAATACCTATGCTGGTGACTCAACGTCTTTGGACTTCTCGCTTTAAATTACAGCAGGCAAGAGAACATTTGCCAACGCTGAGCATATAGGGAAGCTGGTAAACTTCAGCTAGTTTTGAGCCCATCGGCTACCATGCACTGCAAAACAGAAGGGCAATTTGAAAGAAGGGATTCCTGTCACGATCAGGGCGCCGGGCGTAGTACCTGGACAGCTGGCAGGGCAACCAGACCTGTGGTTAGTAGAGATACCGCATCCATTTCCAATAATGGAAATTAGCTTCCTTCTTGTGTGACTTCACGCCAAGGGCTTGATTTTCTCTTCTGGAATGAGGTGTGCTCAGACCCAAAGTTATTGCTTGGCCAGCCCGTCATGGTCACATGCAAACGGCAAGACGAGCGACTGTTTCGTATCCACGCCGTTTCCCGGTTTTGTCTGGGAACTCTGTCTTTTGTAAAAGACCTTGCTGGTGTCCCCTGCTCCCCATCCCCCCACTTCCACCCTCCTCCTGGGCAGGCTGCTGGGACTGTATTTTGTCGCTTATCTAACACAAAATAAACAGAGCAATCTGGAGCTAATTTAAGTGGTTTACCATATCAGGATACAGCTGGGAAAGATTTTAAGAAAAAGGCCCAACAGGAACAATAGTGCTGTGAAGTTGGGCAGCGGTGGGGAGCACAGGAAGGCAGCTTCAGACAGCCTGGCAGACAGCTGTCAGCCACTCCAATAACAATCCCCGAGGCCAATGAAAACGGGCAGGGGCTGTGCGGGCAGCTCGGCAGAACACCAACAATGAAAACAAGGGATTCGAGGGCGTTCGGAGTTGATGGTTCAAGTGTCAGGGCCACCAGTCTCCCGGGAGCCCTTTGCACAACTCCCAGGCAGCGGGGGCTGAAGAGGAATTGCAGATGAGGGGACAACACTTCATTTCTCCACAACACCGGCCAAGAGTTTTTTCTGACGTGCGTGCGTACACGCTGGCTTCATCCTGACTTATGAATCCAGCAAAGCCTGCACAGGAACATCTGTTTTTGACATCAGTTTCTTCTGCTCTGCAGGCTGGTTGTCTTTTTAACTCTTTGGGGGCCTCTGGCTAGACCTTGAATTTCCTGGTACAACTTGACAGAGGTGAGAGAGGGCTGGAGGGAGTTAAATAAAGCTATGTGCTGCCCTTGAAAGAACTTGCAAATGCTTTATATATTAAAACAACAACAAAAAACCGCACTTGGATCAAGCTCTTGACAAAAATCCAACCAATTAGGTAAACTGTATAGTCCTAGAGGCAGTGCCATTTTTGTGCAGAGAATGCTGAATTGGAAGCACCGAAACCTAGGCTCTAAGTCTGCTTCTGCCTCGGGAAATACCCTTCTCCTCCTCCATCATTCAATTTGGAATGCTAGTTCAAGCTCACGCCTTCCTTTCCACGAGTGCTCAATTTCATAAAACTGTCCCTCTGATAAGAACAACCTTTGGGTCTATTATAGAACAATTCTATTTGGTTGGGGATAACTTTATTTATCAAAAAATGTTTTTTTAAATGTTTATTTATTTTTGAGAGAAAGAGAGAGAGTGTGTGAGTGGGGGGAGGAACAGAGAGAGAGGGAGACACAGAATCCAAAGCAGGCTCCAAGCTCTGAGCTGTCGGCACAGAGGCCTATGCAGGGCTTGAACTCACGAACCATGAGATCATGACCTGAGCCGAAGTTGGATGCTTAACTGACTGAGCCACCCAGGCGCCCCATCAAATTATTTTTAAAATATTTATTTATTTTGAGAGAGAAAGAGAGTGCAGGGGAGGGGCAGAGAGAGAGGGAGACAGAGAGAGAGAGAGAGAGAGAGAGAGAGAGAGAGAGAGAGAGAATCCTGAGCAGGCTCCACACTGCCAGCACATAGCTTGATTGATGCAGGGCTCAATCCCACGAACCATGAGATCATGACCTGAGTGGAAATCAAGAGTCGAATGCTCAACCAACTGAGCCATCCAGGCGGATTGGGGATAACTTTAAATAATCCTTGTCTATATTCTAAAGGAAGAAGAATCCCATTTGGAAGTTTCCATTAAAAAATACACAAATGAAAAAGTAGAAATTAAATATTTTATTATTCACTGTTCCATGTACTACTCCATCATATTTCACAAAAGATTGATTATTAAAATTTCCATCATAATAGAGTGGGTTTTAAGACTAAAATTTCAGAATGCAAAAAGGCAGAGAGACATGGATAGGTTTCCTTTTTGAAAGAGAGAGAGAGTGAATGAGAGAGAGGCAGAGAAACAGGGAGAATCTTAAGCAGGCTCCATACCTGATGTGGGGTTCAATCCCACTGCCATGAAATCACGACCTCAGTCAAAATTAAGAGTCAGATACCCAACCACCTGGATAGGTTTTGTAAGAGTAGAAAAGAATATAAAAGCTTCTAAAGGGTAAAAGATGAGAAGGCAGGGAACTATACCCTTTAGAAAGGCAATATCCTTTCTGTTTCTATTTATGTACTATTCTTTCTATTTTCTAAGTTTGGACAATGATTGCTTCAAAAATATCTGAGCACACTTGGGGCGCCTGGGTGGCTCAGTCAATTAAGCGTCCGACTCTTATTTCGGCTCAGATCATGATGTCACAGTCTCGAGTTCAAGCTCCACATTGGGCACATTTAAAAATCCAATGATCTGAAAGTTTAAAATCTCTCTAAGACAGCTCTTCAACAATAGCACGTATCAGAATCTCCTAGGTTTGTTGCTGGGTCCCACCTCTAAAACTTCTGGTTCAAGGAGGAGCCTGAAAATCTGCATTTCTAACAAGTTCCCAGGTAATGATCCAGGCCCATGCTTTGAGAACCATTGTTCCAGGGAGAGATGTGAGGGCCGACACATTAAAGTCAACCAGTTTTACTCGGTATCTTTTAGTGCTCTTTGGGATCACTGATCAAGTGTGGTTGAATAGTGAGAGTGGAAAAATAAGCAAGAATACAAATGGGTACATGAATCAATGCCAAGTATTCATAAAAAGTCACACAAAGAGAAAATGGCTGACCCTTAACTTTTGTGAGGATTAAATGATAAAGGCAGTTACTTTCTGAAAGGCAAGATTGTTCTTAAGGATGAAAAAAATGTGGCAAAGGAGAAGGTTTTATAATAATGAGTCTCTTGGTCTATACAATGCCAGTGTTTTTCATCCTGACTACTCTGCAGAAACACTTGGGAATCCAAATCTTTGGAGGGGGCCTTCTAGGTGACTTGAAAATATGGAGAAGACTGTGAACCTGCCTAGAAGAAAAGGGTATTTGAATTTCCATGATTGGACTACAGAATCTCAAATGGTATCTTATAAATCAACTTGAAGATGACAAGGCTAAGAAAGATTAAATAACATGTGAGAAGCTACACAGCTAGTTGGAAGCAAAGCCACAATTAAACTTCGTACCCTGAAGCCCATCTCCATCTCTATCATGTTATTTCAGTGCAATGGTATTAAAAGACAGAAAAAGGAGGTAATTGGGGAGAATCTAAAATCGAGATCCCAGTACCCAACAGTAAGGTCAATGGTCATCTTGGAGATTTCAATGGTTTCATTCAAAGTATCTGTTTTAAAAACCGAGGAGTCAACACAAGCTTTCAGCAATTCTGAGCCTACGAGGGGTGATGTGACCAGGCCTTCACCATCTATAACCCACATGGCCACGGTGAGGTTGGCTAATACCGTTCTTGTAGTACATGAGACATATGAATTTTTAGAGTAAGGAAAAAGAGGTAAAATGGACTGCGGCGATGCTGTCTGGAAGCCCTAACAGCTCACAGGCGAACTTCTCACAAGCAAGCTCACTCTGGACACTCCAAGAGCGATATCACCACAGGGCACTTAGAGAGGTTTGCCAGAGGGAAGGTGAAGTCACGGAGTGATTTGGTGAGGCCCACAGCTTGTCTGTGACTCAGCCTACTTTGTGGGACTCAAAATGAATTAAAAATACATTTTAAAAGCTGTATCTTCCACCTGGTTCCCATCACCATTTTTGGCTGGCAGGAAAAGGACCTGTCGGCTTTTATCTGCAGGAGGTAGAAAAGGGACAGCACATTTCAGGGAAAAGCAAATAAACATATTTGCCATGATGGTTTCGGGTTTACCAACACAGCAGGTGTGTCAGGAAGCACGGCACTGATCCAAATTATTGCAATAGCAACATTTCACTCAATCAGGCAATGCAACATCACACGGCCAGAGAGAAGAAGGTATATTTTGAACTTGTGATAGGGAAAAGAGGTCAGACAGGAGCTGCTCCAAATACCTGACTAAGGCACTTACATTTTATTGGAACTTGTCTCTCTTGGGACCAATCCGCAATACCGCTATTCATTCCCACTTCTTGATAAAAAAGCAAACATACAGTCAGAAATTATTTTTAAAGAAGCTTTGCTGAAAGAATGAATATTCAAGGCATTAGAGAGAAGAATCAGTTATCGTTTTGATCACTTGAAAGCTTTTTTTTCATGCTTATTAAAAACATGCTGAGCATGGGGGACAGGCCTCAGTGAGTCAATGGGATCCTCCAGGAACATTTCCCGGTCAGCCAGGGCAGTGCCTCCTTCGCCAGACCTTTTCCTACCGGCCACTAACATGATGGGAGCTGGGCTTTTAAAATGTAGTTGTAATTCACTTTTGGTATCATAGAGTAAGCTGAGTCATGGCAAAAGCAGCTGCTTGGAGTGGAGTTAGTATTTTTCCTATCCTATTGTATGATGGAATCTATTTTATTTTATTCTCAAGTTGCTCACGCTATGATCAGACAAAAATGTCATGGTTCTTATCAGTTTATTTTACAACAGTGAGTTAGAGCCTCTTGATCCACACTTCAACATAGACTTAGCATTGCACGTGTGTGTTTACATACTTGCCATGTTAGATACACCACAATTATTCCCCGCCACTGTGTGTTTATGCTGAAATATCAAAGGGACCCAAATTGTTAGCCAAAGGACAAAAAACCTCTTTTCTAGCTGTAGTCACCCAGGTCATGATTTCTTAAAATGACTGCTACTATTAAAAATTAGGGTTTTGAAGTATTTTTAATGTTAGAGAAATATTTACCATAGAAAGTTAAGTATTTACCTTGAATATAATGAATAATTTAGATTTTTCTCTTTATATCGCTCAGTAGTTTTCTAGTTTTCTGTCATGATCATGTATTATTTTTTTTATCAGAAGCATGACTAAGGTCAGTCAGAGAAAGACAAATATCATATGACTTCACTCATATGTGTAATTTAAGATACAAAACAGATGAACATAGAGGAAAGGAAGCAGAAATAAGATAAAAATAGAGAGGGAGGCAAACCATAAGAGACTCTTAAATACAGAGAACAAATTGAGGGTTGCTGGAGGGAAGTGGATGGGGGGGAGTGGGAAATGGGTTATGGGCATTAAGCTGTGATGAGCACTGGGTGCTGTATGTAAGCGATGAATCACTAAAGTCTAGTCCTGAAATCATTATTATACCATATGCTAACTAACTTGGATTTAAATTAAAAAGCAATAATATTAATTAATTAATTAATTAATTAATTTAAAAAAGAAGAATGACTAAAGTGTTTTTTAAAAATTAATGAAGATACTACAGATTTCTTTCAAAAGTTGATATTAAAATTCAAAATAAGTGTGGCTTATTGTATAATAACTGCTCTGGTAATCCAAAGGTTAGAAAATATTATTTTAAATGTTAATTTATAAAAAAGAAAGAAATGAACTAGGGAGTACTTTTTTAGTGAGAAAAGTAAATATTTTAGAGCCAAATTATTTCAAAACTATAAAATGAAAGAAGCCCTCAGTGTCTCCAGCAACCTTTACCGCCACATTTTGTTGGAACAGGATGGTCCATATACCACAATGGCGTGACCCACAAATACTTAAAGCCACATGGCACCAAGATACTTTATATTCATTATACTTCATGAACATTTTCTTCTTCTTTGTTTTTTTAATTTGAGAGAGAGAAAGCATGCACACAAGCAGGGGAGAGGAACAGAGGGAGACAGAGAATTTTAAGCAGGCGCCACACTTGGCACCGAGCCCAGCACAGGACTCAATTCCAAAACCCTGGGATCGTGACCTGAGCAGAAATCGAGAGTCAGATGCTCAACCAACTGAGCCACCCAGTTCCCCTGAACATCTTCTTATGGATATTAAACGTTCCTGTTAATTTTCCAGGTAATTTGCCAACCAATAGACTATTTTCTTCAGCTCCTGAGCTGCTTTTCATTCCTTACTTGTGTAGTTTTGACTAGAAGAGGCCTAATTCAATTCTGGCAGAAACATTCCCTTATGTCCAAAGATCCGGTCTTCCCTAACAATGTGCAACCACATATTGGTTTCGGTTGCCCATTCATTTCCTGGATACTTTTATCTGATCATTCGTTACTTGACCAACTAACTACTGCTACCACCTCAGCTGAAACAATTTATCTGGGTGGCCTACCTAGGCCCTTGGCTTCCTTTTTTGAACTCCATCAGTCATGGCATAAAGGGCTTTTCTGAGCTGTACTGATACTGTAACTAAAAGGAAACTGGTGATTTCAAGAATTTCTACACTGAGGATCGTGATTAATACAACTCTCAAGTCAGTCTGAGGCAAGCTAACTACACACTAAGAGAAAAGATGCCCGAGAGGCAGAAACAGGGAAGGTTAAAGAGCTTCCTGTTCAACACAAAGACTATATTAATTGGGGGGAAAAAAATAAAAGGAGGGAGAGGATGTGAAATAGAAGGTAAAATGAAGCCTGACATCTGTCAGATCTAAATGGTGTTTACTTATGTACTACAGTCCTTATGTAACCTTTGTAACTTCATTTACACTTTGAGATTAGCATTACTACAAATATCCTCTATTACGAATGATTCATGGTAAAATTACTAAAGTTTTAGATGAGGTTAATGTGCAGCAAGTAAGGCACGACTTCCATAAAATTTAAAATCTTCCAGAAATGTATGAACATCTCATGGGTAAACAGTTAACAATAATCACACTATCCTACATTTTCTTTTAAGGCTCTCAGCAGGTCTGTGAGGGCTTCCCATGAAGGTTCTAAGACAGGTGGAGGCCAAGGTATGTCAAGGTGCCATGATTATTGAGAAAAAGAGAAAGGGCCTCCCTGGCCTGTTCTACTCCAGAGCAAAGAACATAGACCCGGGCACATGGACAAGCTTTCTTTATCTAAAGCCAAGAGCAGACATGACCCAATTTCTGGGTTAATGTGGTCAAATACTAAATTTGCCTGTCTTCTAGGAATATTCAGATAGAACAAGAGGTCACTGAGATAATGACTCTAATGACTCCTCCCCCCAAGACTACCTATGCTTCCTTCCCATCCCCAAAGTCATCCTTCTTTTACTGATGAAAACCAAAAGAAAAAAGCTAAAACATTGATTTGTTCTGCAGATGAAAGGTTACCTTAATGCCAAGTTTTCTCCTTGAGATTTATAATTTTCCTATTGAATTATATCATGTATCATGCCCTAAAAGCAATGTCAGTGTCCAAGGAAATCAGAAACAGAGCAAGGAATTAGGAAAGAACTTAGTAACTAGAGGTAGTTATTCATTCATGGAAGAGGGGAACTATAAATGCATTTATGCCTATACATATGTTTTGCGTTATCAAACATTAAAATATCAACCTACTGTGTGCCAGTGTTCCAAGCACAGGGGACACTGTGACAAATAAGACGACAAGGTCCCAGATCCCGTGGAGCTTAATTCTGATGAGGAAGACAGATGACAAACAAGTACAGCCAAAACAACCAGAGAGATAATTCTCACTGTGATAAGTGCTACGAAGAAAACCAAACACTGTGATGTGACACACAGTGAGGGGGGCAGGGAGGGGCAACATCAGATGAGGGGCTGACTTGTGAGCTGTTACTTAAAATGACAAGGCATCAGCGGCCTTGCAAAGGGCAAGAGAAGAGAATGCTCAACAAAGGAACTCAAGTTCAAAGGCCTTCTCTAATAGAATATTAGGATTATAGGGTACATTGTGTCAAAGCTTCTTTTAAATTAAAGACCCTATCAACTATATTCTTGATAATTATCTGTTGTCAAGAAAACCTAAGCTAAGTGATATCTAGCAGTAAACCACAAAGGAACTTGTGTGATTATCATCACTTTTCCTTTATCTGTACCCCATCCATTTACTTAAATTAATTTCACTGAAATTTATTATATGATAGGATACATGTTCACATGTGTTTGAATGCGGTTATGTTTCAAGGTGGTAAATCAAACCACAGGTCAAGGGGAATTGAGGAAAACTGAACAAAACTCTTTAATCAAATTTGGCCAAAATCAATTAATTTTGTAGAGACTTATAATGCAGCAAACCAAGAGGCAGGCACAATCCCAACTGTTAGCACACTTCCTCATGTTGGCCCATCACACTCACATCATGAGATAGCCCTAAAGACAATTATTCATAGTTTTTAACTGTAACTTTGATTCAGGTATAGAGTAGATTTATTAGTAAACAGTAATTTATTGTTTCTCTTAGGAAAAGTGTCTCCTCTATGTAGCAACTAAATACATGAAATGCCATTCCATAGCTAACATATTTGCACATCAGGAAATTCTGGTGGTACTTTAATGTTACTAAAACTACCATTCTTAATACTTCCATTAGCTGTAGCCAGAAGCCTTACAGAGGCAACACATGGTCAATTTTTAAAATGAAGTTTGTTTTTTGTTTTGTTTTGTTTTGTTTTGTTTTGTTTTTTAAGTGGAATTACACATACGGACACTTTTCAGGGATGTTCCCATTTAGTTTACAGTAGAATGCATCGAATTTGATTTTTAAGGGTCTTTCATGTATACCTAAGACATTTTATTTTAGAATAGTTTTAAGTGTAAAGAAAGTTGCAAATATAATACACAGGGTTCCCATATACTCCACACTCAGTTTCTCCTGTGTTTAACATCTTACATTAATTAGGCTTATACATTTTGGGGCCCAAAACAGCCAATCTCAATTTCACGTGCACCCATACACACACAGTTGAAGAACTTTCAATCCAATATAGTATGTCTTGTGTGGTTTAGTGTGAAAATTTTAATCTTTCAAGACCTTTCCTTTTTTTTTTTTTTTTTTTCCAACATTTATTTATTTTTGAGACAGAGAGAGACAGAGCATGAACGGGGGAGGGGCAGAGAGAGAGGGAGACACAGAATCGGAAACAGGCTCCAGGCTCTGAGCCATCAGCCCAGAGCCCGACGCGGGGCTCGAACTCACGGACCGCGAGATCGTGACCTGGCTGAAGTCGGATGCTTAACCAACTGCGCCACCCAGGCGCCCCATCAAGACCTTTTATTAATGTCTGATTTTTTAAAAAATGTTAGAATAATAATTAATTAAATAAAGTAATTCTCCTCCAAGCATTTTTAGATCCAAAGCATTTTTTTTTATCAAAAGGTCACTACCAAATAATTATCTAATTAGCAAAAACATTTTTTTCTCAGCTCAGAAAAGGAATTGGAAATTACATCCATAAAAGGGTGCTAATTGGGTTTTCATAGAAGCATGAAATGCTAAAGCACTTTTTTTTGTTGTTTTGTTTTACTCCTTGGCTAGGCTAGGAAGCCTAATTTGGTTACCCAAATTAACCCTTTACCTTTTGCGTGACAACACCAATATCAAGTGCTGCAGTTCAGTAGCAGAAGAGAAACAACAGTCAAGTTAACTTTGAGATTTTTCTTAAGAGTGCACTGTCTATATGGGCTCAATTTCAATACAAGAAACTAGGAACCCCATTCTCCAGTCTGGGAGAAGGAAAGGGACGTGGGGTGGGGATAATGATACCTGACAGCTCTCTTGGGAATTTCTGCTACAACTACAGCAGTTAGGGTGCGTCCTGAGGTGCCAGTGAGCCTATCACAGCCCAGACTGGAGAGTAGTCAGGACAGGGCACACTGCGGGGACCACACAGCCCTTAGGCTATACAATGTCTACTTGTCACAAATGTCAGCACGTTTGCATTCCTGTATAAGCAGAGACTGCCACTGCTAAGAGCTACCTTGGCCTGGGCTTCAGGCAGGGTTAGGGAACGGTCCACATACCTGGGGGAGTTTGGTCAAATTTGCTTCACTTCTATGTGCTTAGCATGGAGCCTTGCACTGAGGAATCACTGAAAGAATATTTGTTGGATAGATGAAGGAATAAGGAGTTTACTCACCACTAAAAGCATTACAGAGATTTGGGGTTATATGTAGCTGTTGGAGTCCAGAAATCAAGGGCTTTCCAATAAGGCAACCATAAGACTACATTTGAATTTGGAGAACGGGCCGATCTAGAGTCGCTTCTTAGCACGCAGACTCCTGCTTAGCAAGACAGTGTCCTGGAGAATGTTGAATACATCTTCAGAGAAAGTTCTCCTTCACATCTCAGGAGGCAGAAGGAGGGAATAGGATCAGAGGTGCCACCTACTACAAATGAATTCTAGAACTGGTTAACAGTGGTATTCTCTGGGAAAAGAAACCGAGAGGCTGGAGCATAGTGGGGGGCAGGTGGACCTACTTTTCAGTTAAAAACTTTTGGACATTTGAAAACTTTGTACTCAATGCATCATGTGTTCAGAAAATAAAATAAATTATTATTTAAAAAATAGACTGGGTAAAGCCATTTATCTGGAAGAAGATCTCTGTGCAGTAATCAGAACATGTCTCAAACAGGAGGCAATATGGAAGTGAGGGGTCCAAAGATACATTGTGAACTTAGGTCTCAGAGGCAGTACCTGCTAGCCATGGGCAGTGCCTGAGTGGGCACCTGAGCAAGTACATGAGTTGGTGACGAGGCTGAGTGAGCAGCAGGGACCCATACCTCCAAAACCACTGGGGGAGGATCATCCCTCAGCGCCTAGATTCTCATTTCCAAAGAGTCCTGCACATCTGGGGATCTGACTGCAAAGCCCAACTCTTTCCAGCTCCTGAACCCTTCCCCTCTGCTTCTGTGCCTTGCAGAGCACTATCAACAAAAGTCCTTCTTCCTGGAGCCCCTGGCTCTCCCCTAAGGACACTGCTTCCTCTGCAGCCTCATGGTTCATTCATCACTGCACTCCCTAACTTTTTCCCACCCTTCTCTCTAATCGCCACGCCTCTCCCCCCAGATGGAAGCTCATGCACTCAGACTGTTCCGCGGACTAAATTGTTTTACTGCAGGTATTTATAGACTTCTGGATCACGCCTGCCATGTTCCTCGAAAATTACGACACCTAGCATCCTATCACTCTCTCCAGTACTATTCCTATCACTTTCTGCAAACCACTGACAATTTCAATATCAATACAGATGATCTTTCCAAAAACCTGGGCTCTCAGCGACCTGATCTCCCCTCCTTCCATGATCTTCCCCTCTAGCCTGCTATAGCAACTCACTCCCAGAGTCATACTCTGAACCTTGCAGTTACAAATATTTGTAAACCCTCCACAATCTTACTTTCAAGCATCACACTCTCCAGTGGCCACCGAACATCTTCTCAGTTCACTTGCTGTAGAACTGAGCTGTTCAAAACGGTAACCACTGGAAAATTAGGTATTCATATGTAGAAGAATAAAACTGGACCCCTATCTTACAGCACTCACAAAAATTAACTCGACATGGACTAAAGACTTAAATGTAAGACCTGAAACCGTGAAACTCCTAGAAGAAAACATGGGGGGAAAGCTCCTTGGCATCGGTCTTGGCAATAATGTTTTGGATACGACACTGAAAGCACAAGCAACAAAAACAAAAAGAAACAAGTGAGACTACAACAAACTAAAAAGCTCCTGCACAGCAAAAGAAACAATCAGTAAAATTCAAAGGCAACCTACAGAATAGAAGAAAATATTTGCAAACCATATATCTGATAAGATGTTAATATTATACATTCAAAAAAATTCAAATAAGTATTATATATTCAGATATGTATATATATATGAACTCAGATACATATATCTCTCTGAATATATAATATTTCTATATATCTGATGGCAAAAATAAAATAAAATGGGCAGAAGATCCGAGTGAATAGACATTTTTCCAAGAAAGATATACAAATAACCAATGGGTACCCAAAAAGGTGCTCAACATCACTAATCAACAGGGAAATGCAAATTAAAACTACATGGAAGGGCGCCTGGGTGGCTCCGTCGGTTAAGTGTCCGACTTCGGCTCAGGTCATGATCTCATGGTTTGTGAGTTCGAGCCCCACATCGGGCTCTGTGTTGACAGCTCAGAGCCTGGAGCCTGCTTCAGATTCTGTGTCTCCTTCTCTCTCTGCCCCTCCCCAACTTGTACTCTCTCTCTCTCTATGTCTCTCAAAAAATAAATAAACTTAAAAAAATTTTTTTTTGAAAAAACACCACAGGGGCGTCTGGGTGGCTCAGTTGGTTAAGCGTCCGACTTCGGCTCAGGTCATGATCTCACGGTTTGTGGGTTCAAGCCCCGCATCAGGCTCTGTGCTGACAGCTCCGAGCCTGGAGCCTGTTTCAGATTCTGTGTCTCCCTCTCTCCCTGCCCCTCCCCCACTTGCACTCTGTCTCCCTCTGTCTCAAAAATAAATAAACATTAAAAAAAAACTTAAAAAAAAAAAAAAGAAATAACACCACACTGAGTTATCGCCTCACAGCTATTAGAATGACTATTACCGAAAAGACAAGAAGTAAGTGCTGGCAAGGACGTGGAGAAAAGGGAGCCCTAATGTACTCTTGGTGGGAATGTAAACTGATATAGTCACTATGGAGGGTCCTCAAAAAATTAAAAATAGAATTATCATGTAATCCAGTAATATCACCTCTGGGTATATAGCCAAAGGAAATGAAATTACTATTGTGAAAGTTATCTTCATCCCCATGTTCACTATAGAATTATTTACAGAAGCCAAGACATGGAAACAACCTAAGTGTCCACTGATGGATAAATGGATAAAGAAAATGTAGTGCTAGTAAAGAATATATATATATATATATATATATATATATATATATATATATATGTGTATATATATGTGTGTGTACATATGTATACATATACATATATGTACACATATGTGTACGTACATATGTATGTATGTCTAGATACACACATATAATGAAAAAGAAAGAAAAAAGGCCATAAAAAAGAAGGAAATCCTGCCATCTGTGACAACATGTTTGAACCTTGAGGGCAGTATGTAAGTGAAACAAGTCAGAGAAAGCCAAGTACTGTATGATCCCACATGCATGTGAAATCTATAAACAACGAATTCATAATAAGTAGACTGGTGGCTGCCAGGGCTGGGGGTGGGGCAATGAGTGCAGGTGATCAAAGGGTACAAACTTCCAGGGAAAAGATGCATAAGTTCTAAGGACCTAATGTATAGTATGGTGATCAATAATACAGTACTGAATCCATGAAAATTGCTAAGAGAGTAAAGCTTTTATGTTCTTACCACACACACACACACACACACATACAGGCAATTATATAAGGTAACAGATATGTTAACTAACCTTACCATTAACCATTCTGCAATATATACAAGTATCAAATCATCATATTGTACACCTTAAATTTACACAATGTTATATGATAATGACATCTCAAACAAGCTGGGGAAAAAACAAATGGTAGCCACTAGGCACATGTGGCTATTGAGCACTTCAAATGTGGCTAGTGTGAATTGAGACATGTTGCAAGTATAACATACACGCTAGACTTACCGTATTTTTGAAAAAGATTGTAAAATAACCCACGGATAATTTTTTATTTTTATTAGATACTGAAGTGATAATATTTTGGCTATATCATCAGGTTGATAAAATATACTACTAAAATTAAATTTACCTATTTCTTTTTAGGTTTTTTGAATGTAGCAATTTAATTTTGAGATAGAGAGAGAGAGAGAGAGAGAGAGAGAGAGAGAGAGAGAGAGCAAGAGCGAGCACAAGCTGGGGAGGGGCAGAAAGAAGAGAGACAGAATCCCAAGCAGGCTCTGCACCATCAGCACAGAGCCTAATGTGGAGCTCAAACTCACAAACCGTGAGATCATAACCTGAGCCGAGATCAAGAGTCAGACGGTTAACTGACTGTGCTACACAGGCGCCCTTGAAATGTAGCAATTTAAAATACGGATGTGACTCACACTTCTGGTTTGCATTATATTTCTATCGGACGACATTGATCACTACAACAATTCTTCAGCCACTCTCAGGATATACAATCCTTCCATCACACCACCTTTATACCACATCTTAACAACCCTCCACCAAGTCCTAAATTTCCCTCCTTACCTAGTTCACACTGCATGGTCCATCATTATAATCTCTCCTCTTTTGTTGTTTTGATTTTTTTTTTTTAGAGGGAGAGAGTGCACAAGCAGGGGAAGATGGGCTGAGAGACCGAGAAGGAGGGAGAATCTCAAGCAGACTCTACATTCAATGCAGAGCCTGACAAGGGGCTCAATCCCATGACCCTGGGATAATGACCTGAGCTGAAATCAAGAGTCAGAAGCTCAACTACCTAAGTCACCCAGGCACCCCATTTGTTTTAAATTTTTTAATTGAAGTATAATTAACAAAACGCTATATTAGTTTCAGGTGATCCATATAATACTAATAATTCAACAATTCTATACATTTCTTAGTGTGCATCAAGACAAGTGTACTCTTTTTTTTTTTTTTTTTTAAATTTTTTTTTTTTTTTTCAACGTTTATTCATTTTTGGGACAGAGAGAGACAGAGCACGGACGGGGGAGGGGCAGAGAGAGAGGGAGACACAGAATCAGAAACAGGCTCCAGGCTCTGAGCCATCAGCCCAGAGCCCGACGCGGGGCTCGAACTCATGGACCGCGAGATCGTGACCTGGCTGAAGTCGGACGCTTAACCGACTGCGCCACCCAGGCGCCCCAAGACAAGTGTACTCTTAATCCCCTTTACCTATTCCACCCATCCCCCATGTACCTCATATTCTCTTCATTATACAACTTTGCCCTTCTCTCCTTTCGTTAAATTCAACCTCATTAAATTCAACTTTCCATGGCCTGTCAAGTATCCAAAAACCAAGTGGCATCAGTGTTTCCTTGGCCAAATTTTGTCATTACTAATTGTCTTTCTATTAGAAGCCCAAATGACTTGAGAACTAGCACATAACCAGAAGAAACAGAATGAGTGACAGTCTCAAAAGAAAAATCATTAACCAAAAAAATCCGAACAGAGGCCTACTCCCACATCTGCCTCGATCCAGCTGTGTGACCACAGAATGTAACTTAACCTATTTGGGGCTCAGTTTCTCGATGTATAACATGAAGCTCTTAGCCTTTCTAACTTCAACATGCTATGACTGGGTGAAGACAGTGGAAGCCAGTATGAACATGGGGCTATGAATAAATGCTTTCTGACACTGTGCTTGAGCCAAAACCAGCAACTTGCGTGCAAGTAGTTTATTTTGGAAATGATCCCAGGGAGCAGGAGTGAGAGACAGGAGTTGTTGAACAGGGAATGAGAGAAAGCCACACACTGTTGTGTTATCAAGCTGGCCACTGCCACAGGTGACTCATGCTCAATCTCACTGGTCCCCTGTGAGAATCCTGATGCAATTCATCTCATAACTGTCACTCGGGGCGGGGGAGGGGGCGGTTAGAGGGAAGACATTTATGCACTGGCTCCCAATGAGTAAGCATGGCCCCATGGGCATCAACTTCAGCACATCTGGGTATGTACACGTAAGCCTCTCAGTGTTGGACAACATGTGGGGTCAGGGCAGGACACAGTGGTAGCCCTGTGAGAAGCTGACCAACGCCTACCCTGAACTGGTCACCAGAGCAGCTGCTGGAGCAAGACATGGGGCTATGAGGAGCCACCATGATGCATTGAGGTGTGGATGACAGAGACTGTCTGAATAATTGTGGTTTCTAAATAAAAGCCTACAGCCATAGGAGGCAATTGCTTTGCTTTTAACTATGGATCACGGTCCCTTAGGCCCATCTCTTCATCTAAAAAGTGGAGAATCACATACCTACCTCACATTCAGGGAAAGGCTTAAAACCAGAGTCCTGCCATTCAGTGGTTTAAGAACTTCAGTGATATTTAGAAATGGACTCTTGGGCCATCAGCTTTTGCCTGTCCTGGTTGTTGAGAGCTTCATATCGGAGTGTATATAGCTCTTCTAACCCTTACATCACCTCCAACTGCAGTGTTATATGTGGGCTTCTGCCTCGTTTCCAAATGTGCATTCCAGTTTCCTGAAAACAAGGTCCCATCCCACAGCCTACCCAGCCCTGGGAACCTCCTCTTTCAGCAGGTACAGGGTTCTGCTCATGCAGCACAGCTTAATGGGGTCCTGCTGCAATCTGGACCTTTGAAACCTGAATACGATATAATATTTATAGCACAACATATTGTCTGGAGATTACTGCTTTGGTGTCCTCAACGATGCGAAACGGCGAACGTCCAAATAGTGATGGTAGTAATAATAGCTGTAATTATTAAATTCCCACCTACACGAGGCCTGATATCAGATACTTTACATGATTTTTATTTTAATTCTCACAGTAGTCCTGTGAGTAAGCTTTATCCCCATTTGCACATAAGCAAACTGATGCTCAGAAATTTATCTAAAGTCACCCAGTTAGTAAGTGGTAGAATGAGAATCTGAGCTCAGGTTTGTCTGGTTACAGAGCCCTGGTTCCGTCTTAACTACTGTCTCTTCAAGATGGGTCTCAAACTTGCTAGGTATTCTGGGCCTTTATAGACCAGCCTTGCCATCAACCTTCTGGAGCAGGTCCTATATCCAGCTCAGCCCTCTATTCCTAGCCTTACCCGGAACTGGTTTTCTATCCTCCCCTTGTCCCCAGCATGTCAAGTAGATTAATTTTCCAGGGAATTCTGCATTGACTGAAGCTGGACTCTGTCTGGCATGTGTCTTGGGCAGCCTTCAGAAGTTAAAATGTAATATCAATTTCTAGTGTGTTCTTTGAGTCAGGAGAAAATCAAGAGCCATTACTAACTTCCAATGGTGAGAGATGGACGCCCAATGCCAAGAATGGTAAAAGAGAACAAGGGGGAAGAAGTAGATTGTGCTTCAGAAAACAGACTGAATAGGAGTTGAGATAACAGCATGTAACTTTAAAAGCAAAGCATTGTCCCATTGGGGCGCCTGGGTGGCTCAGTCGGTTAAGCGTCCAACTTTGGCTCAGGTCAGGATCTCACGGTTCATGAGTTTGAGCCCTGCGTCAGCTCTGTGCTGACAGCTCGGAGTCTGCTTCAGATTCGGTGTCTCCCTCTCCCTGCCCCTCCCTGCTTGCACTCTGTCTCTAGCTCTCTCAAAACCAGATAAATATTTTAAAAAATAAAGTTAAAAAACAAAGCAAAGCATTGTCCTGTAATACCAATATTTAAAATGACTCTTCTTTTCCAAATATGTTTCTTACTTCTTACTCTTCACATATTGTGTACATACATGAGAGGGACAAGGATGCACTGATCATTATTACGGACCTTGCAAACATACTTTCACGGTTCTACGTACACATTAACGTGTTCAAGTCCTGACTTACTTCAGAAAGCCAACACTGGCTGCCTGGCTGGGGTCTCCCAGGAAGAGGCCGTTTATGTCTGCTCCTTTCTGAACCCTTAGAGTTGGAGCATTTTTTTAACATAATCCATCATTTCTTTTTCCTTTACAATTCCCAGCAGGATCCCTCGTTGATGGTTACACAGACTGTGCACAAATCCACAGGAACACGGTCTCTGCATTCAGTGCAACAAGTGATCTTGCTGAAGCTCCAAAACCAATTAGTGCTTCAAGACTTGAGAAAATATTATCAACAAAGGGACAGACACCCAAGGAAAAAAGTAAATAAATTCCTGCAGAGGAAATAAATGCCATTGGTTTTCAGTCATACACTGCAAGAAGTCTGACTGAATTCCTTAAGAATATGAGCTGACAAAGCAGAGAGAATGTGATAACGAAGGTTCCCACCAACTTTGCCTCCAAGAAGCTGGCAAGGATGCCTAAATCCTTTTTATCACTATTGGGAGGAAGGGAATATTACCAAGATCGAGACCTCAATTCTTCCTTACCTCTCTTAGCTCTCTGAACATTTTATAAATAACTGTAATATTAAACAAAGCACAGTGTAGAATTTAACAAAAAGGAGTACTCCTAAAAATGAGACACACCTCCAAACTTTCAGAACAGCATGCTCTACTGTGAACAAAAGATGCTTTTGTACTCACAGAGCCATGTGATACGGTGAATACAGTAGCTGGAGTGGAAAGCAAAAGATCTACATTTTCAAACCATTTTAGTTACTCGTCACTTGTGCTTCTCAACAAATGACCTCTCTGTGATTATGTCTCTATTTACAAAAAGGTGATGATTACTTCTAATCTACCCCAGAGAGTTAGAGAAGATAGCACAGCTCTGCCACAAAGGATATTTTTAAAGACCTTAGAAACAACAGCACCCTGACGGACGACGTTAGTAATGGGGGAAGCTATGCAAGTACAGGGGTAGGCGGTATACGGGAAATTTCCGTACCTCCCTCTCAATTTTGCTGCCGACCTAAAATGCTCTACAAAAATACGACAAAATCTTTTTTTTAAAAAGGCTTCTTTTCAGGAAGAGATTATTTCTATTTTATGGAGAAATACTTTACTAATAGGGAACTTGTCCAAAATAAACTTTATCATCTCAAAAAGGAAAAAGATTGCTGGAAATGGATACAGCAGTCTTGAGAGTATCTTTGATCTATATAAATACAAATGATGAAAATTTCAGGGAAAATATTTACGCAATATGGACATGTTGATCCAGGATCCCCACAATCCTGTTTGTTGTGTGTTGTAACGATACTTCTTCCGACGCTGAGGAGTAAGTGCTATCATATCATAGCAAACAAAGATAGTTTGGGCTTTCCCTATAGTTGGAAAGGCTTTCTTTCCCTCCTACCTCAGTCATGTTGCATTCTGCATTTATGAAATAACAATAGATATGATCAATGTTCTTGCCCCAGTGCCCTTCTGCATGCTGAACTCACTCGAGGTATACACTTCAAGTAATGAAACTACCTTCTTCTTTCTTTTTTTCTTTTTAACATTCCAACCCCAGATTATGCGACCAAGTTATCTCTTTCAGAGGCGTCACTGGGAGGCAATACCCTTATTTCAGTGATACTGTCAATGCTCAAAACTGTTACTGAATTTCCTTCAAAGTCAGTTGATGAGTCTCCTTAGCACAATGACCCCGGCTCCTGCTTTGTAGAACCTGACAGTCTACTCTGTGCTTTCCCATCTTAGCCGGATCATTAAGAGAGAAGACTTTCAATAAACAATCCCTGGGATACTCCCAAGAGGTAGGAGTTGCTATAATTATGAAGCTACTGTCTAGAGCGGCACTGTCCAATGGAAATATAATCTGAGCCACATAGGCAAAGATTTTCTAGTGGCCACATTTTAAAAAGAAACAGTTAAAATTAATTTTAGTAAATATTTTATTCAACTCAATATATCAAAAATATTATCATGTCAACATGTCATCAATATACAAAACACATTATTTTACAACCTTTTCTTACCAAGTCTTTGAAATTTGGTATTTTACACTTAACAGCACATCGCAATTCAAATTAGCTACACTTTACAGGCACAATAGCCACCTGTGGCTAGTGACCACCAGCTGGACAGCACAGATCTAGACTCCCGAATAATGAAAGCCAGTGCACTATTGAGTACTGGATTAACTGAAGGCTTCTTGACTTTTCTTAAACCCTTGAACTTGTGAGTAGATGACCATGATACAAGAAAGATGTTTATAACCCTGGGCAGAGTTTGGTATTAAAGAAAATCTCCTAACAATGGATGCCAGAAAACATGGAAATTAAAAGAAAAATGGTAAACACAGGTCCAGAGGCTCTTTCATCCACCAACAAGTCTGCCTCTGGTTAGCCTCTGACGCTACTCTAGCTTGGACAGGCTACATATGGTCTTTTCTCAAAGCTGGGAAAAGCCAGAGACAGCTTTGCAAGGGAGGGGTGCCCTTTGCCTAGCAAAAGCAGAACTCGTGATCGATCTAAGTTATCTAATGATTCACAACTCAAACATACTAAAAACAAAGGACTAGCATGGGGGCACAGGCCTGGGGAGCACAGGGAGCCAGAGGGGCTGGAGAAGCAGAGACTGGAATGTGGTAGGGCTTAGGACCAGCAGGTGAGGAAGAAAAGAAAACCAAAGACTCAGGAAGTGCCTCTGGAGACCCTTCATTCCATCTATTATCCTAGGAGACCAAGGCAGCCAGGCCTCCCTGCGTTCTCAGCAAGAGTGCAGACTCCACGCCCTGACCTAAGCACAGAGATAATTCATGTCTGTTGTGTGGGACAGAGGCAAATCCTATAGGGTTCCCCTCCTCCTTAGCGCTAACCACCATGAAAAGTTGCCATCACATCGGATATGCAGTGTCAGAGAGCCTGGGCCTCCAGCTGGCATTCTCAACAGCTAAGTAGAACACTCAGCCGGGTGGCCCCACCTCCCACATGACTCAAGAGGAACCCCAGCTCCTGCCTCAAGCTCTAAGTAAGGATTACTGGGTAATTTGGGGGGGGGGTGGGGGATGAATGGAGTTGATTCTTTACAGAATTTTTAATTCTTCCATTAAAGGATCAGGAGAAAAGAGTAGAAACCTGAGATTTTGGACTTTAAAAGATCCATAAATTGTATTCTGTTCCAAAATTTGCCCTTATTTGTTTTAGTAAGTGTTCTAAATTATTAACCAATTAAGTTGCTTATTTTTTCTTCCATACATGCAAGCAAAATTAACATTTCAAGAAGATATGTCCTGTTACACTATGGTTTTTATGTATCCCTTTGGACACCAATGGTAAGCCTGGGCTGGCCTAGTCACCGAGCCCACAACACATCTTGGCGCCCCTCTTCCTGCATGTCTGCTCATGCCTCTCCATGCCCAAAATGTCCTCCCCACTCTTTCCATTCACCTACTGATAACTCCCTGATCATTCAAGCACAGTTTAATTCTTATCCCATTTCTTCTATGAAGCCACTCCTGACACACACACCCCCCACCCTCCGCCATCCAGAGGCTCACTCCTCCAAGCTTCATCTCTCTATCTGTTCTACCCACATGACCTAGAAAGATGGCCTGTGCTGTTATATCTAGAACGCATGCACACATCTCCACCTGCAAGCATTTCATGAGTTCCACGCTAGATACTGAGCTGGACTAGTGGCTCCACATACTTGTTGTCCTCCTCCTGACCACCCACAGGCTACGTATTTCTTCTACACGAAGTGATTTTCAGCCTGGAGGTCGCAGAATAAACACAAGTCCTTCTAGGAGATGCGTCAGAGCTGCGGACGTGTGAAAGGGCTTTTTGAAACCATGTAGGTGCCTGACCTCCTTCCCATTCCCAATCCCAGGGGAATCTGAATTAAAGACCATTCCCATCGCAGTAGGTGTTCTTTAAGAGAGACCATATCTTGGGGCATCTGGGTGGCTCAGTCAGTTAACCATCCAACTTTGGTTCAGGTCACCATCTCAAGGTTCACAAGTTCGGGCCCTGCGTCAAGCTCTGCTGACAGCTCCAAGCCTGGAACCTGCTTCAGATTCTACGTCTCCCTCTCTCTCTGTGCCTTCCCTGCTCGTGCTCACATCAAACAAAATAGAGAGAGAGAGACCATATCTTACCTTCAGGTCTCCAGTACATTATCTCCAGGACCAGTACATTGTCTCAAATGAAAAACAGTCATCATGCTTTCTAATTGACTAATTCTTGTAACCAAAAAGCAACCTGATCTCTCCACCTGGTCGACCTGCTGATGACCACAATCTGCCACAGACACGACTCATGCCACTCCTTCAGGGAGTTCACCAATGTGAACTCTGTGTACTGCACATAGGGCACTCCTGGAGATGGGACTGTTAATGCCAACGCCCCGCCCCCCCACCCCCGCCCCACCACGCAGCCTGTTCTATTACCTGCAGATCTGAGAAGCACTTTCTAACATCAAATACGACACCAAAGTGGGATTTTAAAGTGGCTCCACAAAGCTGGTATTCTCAGTCCAAACACAGTACCCCCCTCTCCCCCCTCACCCCCATTTCTGTTACACTTTTGACTGATTTGTGTGTCTGTCTGTCAGAATATGTTACCAGATCACAAAGTATTTGAGGACAGAGGTCCAGCTTTTTTTTTTTTTTTTTTTTTTTTTGGTAGTCTCTATAGGCACGGATGTCATTTTTAAGGCATGTTCAAATTTTTGAGACAATCTTTATTTTTTTTAAAAATCCACACAAGTAGGAAAGTGCTCTGGGATGGAAATGAAAAAAAAAAAAATCACTGTACTTGAAACAGTCATCTTAGAGGAGGTTGATCAGATGTGGCCCATACTGTGAGAGAAAAATAGAGAAGAGATCCCAGAGATTACAGTTGGTTAAGAGTAAAAACTGCCAGAAAGAAATAAACCTGTGGTGCCAATAATCTCTGAAATATTTTCTCATTAAGAAAACATGAAAAAAGAGCCCCACAAGGTTAAGGGTCGTTCTGTAAGAAGGGAACAAACCTGGAAGGCAGAATTTCTGTATACCACGCTTTGTTGGTGCTTTGTACCTAACTGCCAAAGTCAGCAAGAGAGGCGATTGAGGTTTGTTCGAATATGTTTTTATTATTGTTGTTAGGCCTGGCAGGAGGATCTCATGCTTCTGAAAGCAGAGGCCATGCAGCCTGTCTGAGGCCAAGCACAGCGGGGCCATCTCCCACACAGAGCTTGGGCCCCGGTTCCCAGGCCCTGGCAGACAAGCAAGTCTCCATAACCCCGGGAAGGAAAGACAAGAGACTGTCCTCGGCTAAGAAAGGCCCTCAGACCAAGTTAGAGAAGCACAGCCGTCACTGTATAAAGCCAGAGTGGGGAGGAACTGAGACAGAGCACAGGCAAAAGCCCCGGAGCTCCCCATATTTTGAGTAAATGCCTCTTTTCAAATACAGTCCACACGCACGCATAGCAGTTTCCACCGCCTCCCAGAAGACCCCACACGTGCAGAGTAAAATGGGGAAGAATCAGACTGTTTGTGCTCTTTAGCAGTGAAAAGTTAGCCACGTTCCTTTTGGTTGTTGTTGTTTTCTTATACTCCTCCAGAGTAAACCCCCACGTTTACATTCTGGAAGATGTGAAATATAAAACTTACACAGCTTTTGTTTTTCAACTGAAATTATTGGCCCGCCTCTGAAACCTAAATTTGTATCTTCCATCTATTATTACCGACATCGGTTAAAAAAAATTCTAGACCAAAAATATGTGAAATGCAATCTACTTTAGGGGTGCCTGGGTGGCTTGGTCAGTTAAGCGTCTGACTTCCACTCAGGTAGTGGTCTCATAGTCTGTGGGTTCAAGCCCTGTGTCAGGCTCTGTGCTGGCAGCTCAGATCCCGGAGCGTGCTTCAGATTCTGTGTCTCCCTCTCTCTCTGCCCCTCTCCCAACTTCTGCTCTGTCTCTCTCTCAAAAAATAAACATTAGGGGCGCCTGGGTGGCGCAGTCGGTTAAGCGTCTGACTTCAGCCAGGTCACGATCTCGCGGTCCGTGAGTTCGAGCCCCGCGTCAGGCTCTGGGCTGATGGCTCGGAGCCTGGAGCCTGTTTCCGATTCTGTGTCTCCCTCTCTCTCTGCCCCTCCCCCGTTCATGCTCTGTCTCTCTCTGTCCCAAAAAAATAAATAAACGTTGAAAAAAAAAATTAAAAAAAAAACAAAACATTAAAAAAAAAAACTTAAAAAAAAAAAAGAAAAGAAATACAATCTACTTTCTGGGGATTCATAAACAAATCATTCCTAAACCATTCCGTCCCCTCTTTCACCCTCCAGCTGCCTGCTGTGTATTTGTCTCCACAGCTTGCGGTGACCTGACTGTATATCAGCCCCTTCCTCCTGCTGACTGTGGTTCCCACATGACTGTTTCCATACAGAGTCTGCTTTCACCTTGCTTTATCCTCCAGAGCAGCCTGTCCACCTAACACCCCTCTCCCCTTCCCAGGGAGTTTTGCCTCCAACGAGTTTGGAGAGGAGTATAATATAAGAAATGGATCCATCTTAAACGTGGCCTCCAAAAATGGAATGAAAAAAATAAGGAGAAAGTAAATCCAAACCAATTGGAAAGCTTCTTGCAGTTTAGTCAATAAATATGCTCAGTTCACTATGCATCTTCCATTACTCATAAACTCAGGGAAAGAAAGCTTCTCGTAGAAGTACGAAAATAGGGGCACCTGGGTGGTGCAACTGGCTAGCCTTCCAACTCTTAATCTTGGCTCAGATCATGATCTCACGGTTTGTGAGTTTGAGCCCCACATCAGGCTCTGCAGTGATGGTGCGGAGCCTGCTTGGGATTCTCTCTCTCCTTCTCTCTACCCCTCCCCCACTTGTGCACGCTTGCTGGCTCTCTCTCCCTCTCTCAAAATAAATAAATAAACTTAAAAAACATTTTTTAAGTATAAAGATTACCTCATGTTTTTCAAGCTAAAAAGCTCAAATGTCAATAATAGAGTATTATATTATAGCATATAATAAGCAGTATAATAAAACTTTGAATATCTATCCGATAAACTTAGGGAATAAGAAGCATCTTTGCCTTAGACTCTGAGCTTATGGGTTTAATGGTTTGTCACAGAGAATACAAACACAAGATCGTTCTGGGGGGACTTTAAAACGTATTGGTTGGGGCGCCTGGGTGGCTCAGTCGGTTAAGCGTCCGACTTCAGCTCAGGTCACGATCTCATGGTCTGTGAGTTCAAGCCCCACGTCGGGCTCTGGGATGATTGCTCAGAGCGTGGAGCCTGCTTCGGATTCTGTGTCTCCCTCTCTCTCTGCCCCTCCCCCGTTCATGCTCTGTCTCTCTCTGTCCCAAAAATAAATAAATGTTAAAAAAAATAAATTTTAAAAAGTATTGGTTATCATTTTTCTCTCAATAAAATAATCAACAAATCTATATGATTATTACTATTGTTAATAATACTTTCAGGTGATCCAACACGCTTTGAACATGGACATTAACATATCAAGTCTAAAGAGGTATAATGGATTAATGACTTCTGGCTGGGGAAAAGATCATGCTAGTCTCATAGTTTTGAACCATGTGTTCTTATTTCCCTCCGTGGTAGATGTGTTCAATAAAGGTATAATTACAAAGAGAAAGGGGCGCCTGGGTGGCTCCGTCAGTTGAGCGACCGATTTCGGCTCAGGTCATGATCTCACGGTTTGTGGGTTCGAGCCCCGCGTCAGGCTCTGTGCTGACAGCTCAGAGCCTGGAGCCTGCTTCGGAGTCTGTGTCTCCCTCTCTCTGCCCCTCCTCACTCATGCTCTGTCTGTGTCTCAGAAATAAATAAACATTAAAAAATTAAAAAAAAAAAAAGAATTGCAAAGAGAAAGACAGAGTGGACACACTGTATGACTTATCCCCTCAGCAGGTTTTCCTTCGCTTTGTCAGAAATGGATTTAAGTGTTCAAAGAACCTAGTGAGATTGGTATGCGAGCAGTCAGATGACTTTATTCCTGGCACAGACTTTCTATAATATTTATAAGTGTGCCAACTGCATAAGCGCGTCTGAACTGTGAAGGAGACCTCCATTTGCCAGTACCAGTCTCTAAGAATATTCAATATATGAGGATGACATGAGATTTACGGGAATTCGTTAAGATTCTTTACTGCTCTGTTTAAGATACTAAATTCCATAGAATTTTGTGAAAGCTCAGGTAATAAATGTTAAAAGTTGAGGCTCTGTAATACGTTGCACTGTTCAAGTAGAAACGTTCTGTTGAACGGGCTCCCGGCAGTGTTCCTCGATGGTGGCACTGCTGACACCCGTGTCAGGACACTTCTCCACCATGCATGGCTGGCCTCGGCACCGCAGGGGCCTGTCCTTCAGAGGACTTCACCTTCAAGTCACGGTGACAACCACAACCGTCTCTGCACATTTCTAAACACTGTTGCAGAGCCCCAGCCCAGTCTCAAGTGACCCACAGACCTACTGCTATGGGGACCACGTGGGCACTCTGGCCACTCCCCCAGCTCTCTGCAAATGCATCCCACTGCCAACAGAAGGGACGTCTCCATCCAAGGCTGTTGCCGACGCTGGCAAAAGGTCTGAAAACAAAGAATGCCAGAACGATCGACTCTCCCAGTAACAAGAACTCTTAAGATAACTGGTCCAAGCTCTCCTGCGTATTTCTTCAATCTGCCCTTTCATCACCGTCAATTTCCCCTGCCTTTCTTCAGCGCCTCCTAATCCTCCAACCTCCTTCACTGTCACAGCCTCCTAAAAGGTATGCCTGCCTCCAACTATGCTCCACATCAATCTTAAAATGAAAATCTGATCCTGCCTCAAACCTGTCAATGCCTCCCTACAGCTTTCAACGTACCTTCGAGATTCCTTCCTGCAGATGCACGGACTCCCCTGCCATGTTCTCCAGCCTCACCCCTGGCCGTTCTCCATCCTGCACTCTGGGCTCTAGCCCCACTGAACCTCCTACAGAACTGCTCTCTCCTCTTTGCCCTTCATCACGTTTCTCTTTCAGAGCTGAGTATGCTGTCCAATCCCTTTCCCACCTGCACACTGTTTATCGGGCCAACTCATTCCCAACCTTTAAATCTCAGAAAGCCTTCCCAGATCGCTGGGCTCTGGTCGGCACTCCTACATTGTACACACAATACCGTGGGCTGCATCGAAACACACGTCCGCTGCATCATGATGATACATTTGCTTGTCTGCCTCGCTAGACTGAGCTTCCCAAGGCCTGGCATTACATCCTGTTTATTTCTATCTACAATAAGAGGCATAGTGAATAAATGAATGATCAGCCAACCTGCATTCACTAGATAATGTAACTGAGGCTACAGTCTACGTAACTAACTGGCAGGAAAGCTGATCATATCCTATCAGAGAGGGATTCGAAGGGTCATCTTTGTACAAAGATAACAGAGTATTATGTTTGTAATGAGACAAGCAGTTTTGTTAACAGCAAGAATAATCACACATTGTAAAAAGACTGGCATTAATCTATCAAGGTTGTAATTATATGTAGTAAGGGCACGGGGCCATCGTGCACCTGGGTGGCTCAGTTGGTTGAGTGACCAACTCTTGGTTTCAGCTCAGGTCATGATCTCACATTTCACGAGTTCAAGCAGTGAATCAGGCTCTGCGCCGACAACACAGAGCCTGCTTGGGATTCTGTGTCTCCCTCTCTCTCTGCGCCTCCCTCTCGCTCTCTCTGTCTCTCAAAATAAACTTTGAAAAATTGTTTAAACATATGTGTAGGTAAGGAAAAAAAATAAAATAAAGTGTCCAGGAGTGCCCGGGTGGTTTAGTCAGTTAAGTGTCCGACTTCAGCACAGGTCATGATCTCCCGGCTCGGGAGTTCGAGTTCCACGTCAAGCTCTGTGCTGACAGCTCGGAGCCTGGAGCCTGCTTCGGATTCTGTGTCTCCCTCTCTCTCTGCCCCTCCCCTGCTCACACTCTACCTCTGTCTCTCTCTCAGTCTCTCAAAAATAAATAAACATTAAAAAAATTTTTTTAAAGATGTTTTCTTCTTAAAATAAAGTATCCATTTCAGCAACATTTTAGTACAGTCACAATGTCATGCACCCATGTCCTCAGAGATTGCATTTTTTTTTCAACGTTTATTTATTTTTTGGGGGACAGAGAGAGACAGAGCATGAACGGGGGAGGGGCAGAGAGAGAGGGAGACACAGAATCCGAAACAGGCTCCAGGCTCTGAGCCATCAGCCCAGAGCCCGACATGGGGCTCGAACTCACGGACCGCGAGATCGCGACCTGGCTGAAGTCGGACGCTTAACCGACTGTGCCACCCAGGCACCCCATGAGATTGCATTTTTTAACAAACTCCCCACTGCTTCAGGTGGTCCCCAGGTGGCAAACTATGAACAACCACCTCAAGTGTTCTGATAACGATAATAAGGAATGAGAAGACTTGTGGATCACCCTCAGATTATAAAAGGAGATTTAAGAAAAAAAAGTTAGCTTTCCCAAACATCTAAACCTAAAAAACATATGCCTTTGCCTCTCTCTTTCACTAAATGAAGCTAGTTTATTTCAGTGGTTTTTTTTTTAAGTTTATTTCTTTATTTTGAGAGAGAGAGAGAGCAAGAGCACACAAGTAGGGGAGGGGCAGAGAGAAGGAAAAACAGAATCCCAAACAGGCTCTACACCATCAGCACAGAGCCCAATGCGGGGTTTGAACTCACCAACCATGAGATCATGACCTGAGCCGAGATCAAGAGTTGGACGCTTAACCGACTGAGCCACCCAGACACCCCTTCCCTTTTATCAATGCTCTCTCTCTCACTCTCTCTCTGTCTCTGTCTCTGTCTCTCTGTCTCTCTCTCTGTTTTGGTCTCTCCCTATCTGTCTCCTTCTTGACACCTGCCCTGTACCTAGTCTGCTCTAAGAATTTTCTTTTTTTATTTAAAAAAAATTTTTTTTTACATGTATTTATTTTTGAGAGACAGACAGAGACAGAGCACAAGTGGGGGAGGGACAGAGATAGAAGGAGACACAGAATTGGAAGAAGGCTCCAGGCTCTGAGCTGTCAGCGCAGAGCCCAATGTGGGGCTTGAACTCACGAACCATGAGATCATGACCTGAGCCAAGATCACAAGTCAGATGCTGAACCAACTGCACCACCCAGGCACCCCTATTTCAGGGTTTCTTATACTAATGGATTCAACATTTATTTGTTTGGACGTACCCAGTATTTTGATGCCTACAAAGTAGGGCAGTGCTAAGCAAAGTCAAGTGGGAAATCTGGAAGAAATGAATCACCACTCTAAAATCAGCCAGACCCGGGCCCTGTTTCCTTGGGTTTTAATCACATTATTATAGCACATTATTAAATTTTACTTCAGGCAATGAAACTGTCAGTGAACACAGAAAAAGTCTCCAGAGGAAGAAGTGCAGTAAGGTTTCTCCTTAGAGTCAAACTCTCATCAATATGTAAGTGAAACTGGTTATTCTGTTAAGAGTTAATATAAATATATAATAGTTGCATGAAGATGTTAAGATCCATCACCGCTTTCTCTTCAAGGCTTTAGAATCAGTTTCCCTAGTTTTAACTCATGATCTAGTCCCTCCAGAGTTGACTCTAATTTTAGCCCATTTTACTCCGGGTCAGACTTCGGTGAAGATTCCTGGAGTTTGGCAACTATAAAGATCGGCATGGTGATAGAAGCTCAGGTTAAAATGGTATCTTCTTATCAGCCACTAGCATGGCTTCTCTTAAATGATATCCTACTAAAATAACAGACACAGAATACGAGGAGTAATAGCATGTTGTGATGAGTTAGAATAAGATGAAAACTTCTCACAATGTGAGAAACCAGGACTGACTGGCAACCTGTTGTACCCAAGAGAATCTCGGAGACACTTCCACAATCAGTAAGGCCAAAGAAGCTGGGCTGAAGACACGAGGGCTGGCAAACCCTGTTTGCCTCATGACACAGAGCCAGTCCACCTACCTGAAAAGAGGCAGGAAGGCAGCCTGGGAGGGGACCGCACTAATTTTTTATGTGATCAGAGAATTATTACTTCCTCCCTTTCTCGTATGCAGTTACAGGTCACATGTCCCAGAAAACAATGAGTAGGAGAAGAAAAGTGTCTGACAGTGGGGCACACTGTACCCTGGGAAATGCCCCTGGAGTAAAGTCCTGAAGGTGTGGAGATAGAAAAAGTCCCGGCTGTGCAAGCTGGGGTTCTTTTAGCTGTCCAAGAACCAGGTGGCCAAAGAGAGGGAAATGTCAAGTACATCATTCAGGTTTACTCAATGCCTAAAGGCCACTGACCTCAAACTATAGGCTTGAGAAGGAATTAACCAAGAAACAGTGACCCGAGGCCAAGAGATGGCCACGTACTCTGTGTGGAAAGATTCTTCACTGCTTATACTGAGAGGAAGAATATATAGCTGATAATGATTTACAGTGAAAATGAAGATTTTAGCCAAGGTCTATTCAGGAAGATTCAGGAGAAACATAGGTTCTATGAACAGAAATGTAGAAAGCCAAAAGTAGAGACAAGGGACAATCGGAGGAGCTAAAAAGAAAAGAAGATGTGACGCAAAAGCCTAATCAATTCCGGCCAATAGGTGCTGACGTCAAGTAGATCTGCGCTTAAACTCTGGCTCTTCCATTTGTTAGATGTGTGGCCCTCTGAATTCACTCAGGCTGCTCTAACAAAATACCACAGACCAGGTGGCTTATAAACAACAGAAATATCCTTCTCACAGTTCTGGAGGCTGGAAAGACCAAGATCAAAGCACCAGTGTGGTCACCTAGTGAAGGCCCTCTTGCTGATTCACAGCTGGTTTCCTCTTGCTGTGTCTCCGCATGGAGGAAGAGGCTAGGGACCTCTCTGGGGTGGCTTTTATAAAAGTACAAATCCCATTCATGAGGGCTCTACCCTTCCTTGTAACCCAACCACCTCCCAAAGGCCCACCTTCTAACCATCACATGTGAATTCTGGGTAGACACATTCAGACCATAAGAGTAGCTTTGGACAAATCACTTAACCTCTTTAAATTTTGGTTTCTTCACGTGCAAAATGGGGGTAAAGAAACCTACTTTGCGAGGTCGCTTTGAGCTTTAATGCTAACAACATGACCAACGATGAGAAAGTAGAGGGAAGGCTCTAGAACAGGGCCTTATAGTCATTATTATTACTAATGAGCTTTGAAGAAAAGGGAACTGACTGAGGCAAAGAAAGGACCACAGGAAACTAAAAACATAATCAATAATAATCAACATTGGGGAATCTAAAGAACAGAAGCCGAGATGCAACAATGTCTAACTGGTGTTTGCAGGGGAGATCCAGAAGACTGAGAAAAGGGACAGAAAACTGAAAATAATGACAAAAAAGCTGAATCAGTGATTCAACCTATTAATTGAAGCTATTTTTTGAGAAATAAATCGAGCAGAACAAAAGCAATAAGCTAAAATATGCACAAGGAAAACTTCCAGAGTGAAAAATAATCCCAGCATGCAGATCAAAGGGCTCATATATTTCAAGCAAAATTAATTTTTAAATATTTTAAAGACCTACACCTACATGTAATTCAGCAAAAAATTTAAACTATGGAGAAAATTAAAAAAAAAAAAATCCTCCAAAAAAGGTTCCAAGGACCAGCTGAACCAGAGAGATCTTTCAAACAATCTGTAAACTGTTCCAGAGCATTAAAAAAAAAATAATAAATAAAGGAAAAACCATCCAAATTATTTTTGAAGTGAGCACAACTGAGACAACAAAACCGACAGGGTAGAGAAGAAGCCACCAACCCCACTTTCACTTCTTTTTTTTTTTTCTTTTCTTTTCTTTTTTTTTTCTTTTCTTTTTTTTTTTCTTTTTATTTTTTTTTTTAATTTTTTTAAACGTTTATTTATTTTTGAGACAGAGAGAGACAGAGCATGAACAGGGGAGGGGCAGAGAGAGAGAGGGAGACACAGAATCTGAAACAGGCTCCAGGCTCTGAGCTGTCAGCACAGAGCCCGACGCGGGGCTTGAACTCACGGACCGTGAGATCATGACCTGAGCCGAAGTCCGACGCTTAACCAACCACCCAGGCGCCCCCCCACTTTCACTTCTGAATTGATATAAAAGTCCTAAATAAAACCCTAGCAAACTGAATTCAGCAGTCTAATAAAAATTTATATACACATGATCACATTGGATTTAGCCCCAAAAAGCAAAGACGACCCCAGACCAATTCATCCATTAACATACCATAGTGTTAAAATATAAGGCAGCCTTATTATAAGGTAATCCCCATTATTTCATCGCAAAGCTTCAAAAAAAATTTTTTGGCAACTTGAATAAGTAATACGTTGTGGGTGTTTATGAAATGATCAACTATTTAAAATTTAATTATGTAAACACATTTGAAATCATATAATAAAAGATCTTCAAATACTGCTTTTTCCAACTGCCACATATCATGAAAAAATATTATTACAGCTCTTCCCATGAATACTTGACAGCAATATCCATTGTCACAGGAGCCACTCTGAGATATTTAAGTTTTCCAGAGGAAAACTTCTGTCTGAGCACTTTTCTCTCTACATACGATAACATTAATCCATATATATTTTCATGTCAAGAAATCATTTATCCTTAAATTGTATAATTAAGATCTCTACAACAAAGGCTTGTTTTATAAACTTATAACTTTCAGTTCTTACAAGTGTGAGGTCATTTCCCGGGAATAATTACTAAATGGTATTAAACGCCTTGGCCTCCTTTTTTTATTGATTCTTTCTAGTGACCTCCATAAGCATTCAATTCCAGAGCTGATTAAAGTGCTTTACCAGGCTGTTCAAAATAAAGTAAACTAAGAAGACTCTCAAGTATAAGATGCCTCCCCTTTTTCTGAAAAGGGTAAATTTGGGGGGTTGAGGGGGCGACACATGTTATCCTATGGTCAACCCTTTTCACAGGAGGGCATACTTAGAAAATGAGAGTACTATTTGTATAGCACTAAAGCAACTGAACGACACTACTCCTGGCCATGCCCAGCTTCCTCAACGGATCAATACTGCAACAAACCATGGGGAAAGGTCTGCTATATCATGAGGTCCAATAAGAACATCCAGGTCATCATCTGCATCATCTCAGAGGCAGGAGCCTGCAGTGGAGCCAAAAAGGTTGCTGCCTGGCTCTGCCTGGCTGTGTGGCCTTGGAGAGGTTACTTGGCCTCTCTGTGCTTCAGTTCTCACATCAGCATGATGGAATAATAACAATCCCCAGAGAATTATTGTAAGAATTAACTGAGCTAACTCATATAAAGCACTTTGAACTCTGTCCTACACATAGTAAGCCCTCAATAAATGCCAGATTCAATACCAATGCCTAGTTAAAAGCAATACAAAACGGCTCTTAAAAAAAAAAAAACTGTAAAAAAAAAACCAAACAACTGTGAATAGAATACCCAGATTAATTCCTCAACATGTCACTTTGCACACCTCACATAGTCACTGTACAGTAAAAAATCACCAGAATACAAGTCCTGTCCTCACCCTTGGGAGTTTCCAATCAAATTTTTAGGTTTCAGCCAAGGATCACTGGGGATTTGAGAAAGCCTCTTTCATGAAAGACAGCCCAAAAAAGATACAAATGACCTTAGAAGGAAGAGAGGTAACGGTGGGAGTACAAGCAAACTTAAAAATATATGTATGGGTTCACATATATACACATATACAAGCATATGTAGGTGTATACACACATCTACATACACACTCACACCTACATAAAATGAATAGTTAAAAGCATAGGCTTTGGTGAAGGAAATTATTACATATAAAGTAAAAAGAGAACTTTATAAAACAGGAATTATCAGAAAATAAGAAAGAGTTCTTGATGATTAAAAAAATGTGGGGCGCCTGGGTGGCGCAGTCGGTTAAGCGTCCGACTTCAGCCAGGTCACGATCTCGCGGTCCGTGAGTTCGAGCCCCGCGTCGGGCTCTGGGCTGATGGCTCAGAGCCTGGAGCCTGTTTCCGATTCTGTGTCTCCCTCTCTCTCTGCCCCTCCCCCGTTCATGCTCTGTCTCTCTCTGTCCCAAAAATAAATAAAAAAACGTTGAAAAAAAAAATTAAAAAAAAAAATGTGGTGGTTGCAACACATTTAATAGAAAAGATTACAAAATAATAAGGAAATTTCCCAAATAGTAGAAGAAAAATAAAGAAAATAGCAGAGAAAAAAAAAAAAAAAACTAAGAAAATTAGAGTATTGATCCAATATCGAAATAACAGGAGTTTTATAAAGAAAGAATAGGAGAAAGGTAGGCTGAAGGGCCAAAAAATTCTGAAATAAATAATACAAGAAAACTTCCCATAAAAAAAGCATCTTCATTTTCAGATACAAAGTGCTCTCTGAGTACTCAGCATGATGGACAAACCAAGATCTATTACTATAGCACATTGTAGGGAAATTTTAGAAAACCATGTCTAACGAGAGGAAGGAAACATCACATACATAACAAATGAGGAATCAGAAAGGCATTGCCATAATGAAAACTATTTTCAAAAACCTTCTTTTTTTTCTGTAATCAACATGTATGAATTTTATTGTCAGAAAACAATCTTAATACAAAAAAAAACAAAATCCATACTTGGAGACTCTAGCCTAGATTTAAATGGCTCCATTTCTAATCTGTCTTCTTAATGTCACAATCTGTCTCTACACTGATACAGAACTGCTCTTGTCAGAAGTTCTATTCACAGAGGATGCCCAGGCTGGAGAGACCGCCTGAGAACAAGCCACTCCAGGAATCCAGTACCCAGCTGCCCTGCATATGAGTGATGTCCGCTCATACTTACTCAGGTGGTGAGAGCGTGCTTTCAAGCATTCTCCCAGAATATTTTGACATCTGAAGGAAGAGGGGGAAGACCCATAATTCTTTCCTTAGACCCATTTTTCTACCCATTATTATCATGTCTCCGTTCTTGCAGTTAACATTTATTTTAATAAGGTACTGCTAAATGCTCCAATTTGTCTTCATTCCATTTATCGAACACCATGTCCTCGGCTTTGCCAAGAGATGATTTTCCTATTGACAGACTTACCTGTGGAGAAGATGAACACCGTGTTGTTCCAGAGCCCGTGGCTTTTTAAGGCTGCCGTGACATTTCCCACTGCTTCATCCATAAGAGACACCATTCCTGCATAGTAATGCCTATTCTTATCTTGGATAAAGTCGTAGGGTTTCAGGTACTCCTCAGGGACCTGAAGGGGTTCGTGGACAGACTGAAGAGCAAGGTAGAGAAACAGAGGCTGGAAAGAAAGTTTGTGCAAATCAGTTGAGAGGGCATGGAAACATTAAACAGAGACAGAAGTCCAGATTTATCAGTCAATAAAAGTAATATTAAGACAACCCACAGAATGGCTTGAAAATGTTTGTAAATCATACATCTGATAAAGGACTTGTACCCCGAATATACAGAAAACTCTTACAACTCAATAATAAAAGGCAATTAACCTATTAGAAGATGGGCAAAAAATGAATGGACATTTCTTCAAAGAAGACATGCAAATGGCCAATAAGCACCTGAAAAGATACTCAAAAGATGCCAGGAGCTGTAGGGAGTGGGGGTGGGGGGGAGAGGAATGGGGAGTGATTGCTAATAGGTATGAAGTTTCTTTTTGGAATGATGAAAATGTTTTAACTTCAGATTGTCATGATGTTTGCACATCTCTGTGAATTTACTATTGAAATGTATACTTTAATTGGGTAAATTTTATGGTATGTGAAATATTAACATCAATAAAGATGTTAAAAATGCAACAAAAGACACAAGACAAAAAAATTCAAAACAAAAGCTTGAGTTCTAAAATGACCTAGAAGACTCTGATCTAAACAAATAATAATAATACCAATAATAACAACTATATATGAAATGTTGTCTATGTGCTAGACATTATGATACTGATTTACATATTCTGTCTCATGTAATACTCAAATCCAGCCTATGTTACACCCATTTCACAGATACGTTAACTGAGGCTCAGAAAGGTTATATGATTTGTCCACGTTCATATTAATTGCAGAGCAATTTCCTATTGGAATCTCCACTATTATGGTGCAGAGATGTATCAATAGATGCGTTAGCTTTTTGCTTTAGCCAGTAAACAAGTTCCCACCTTTTAAGAGAGAGTTCAGGATTTTTCCTAGGAGAAAACAAGTGAACACCATTCCTGGCTAGTCTTTGATCTAAGACCAAACATACGGCCAATTTAATTCCTGGAAACTAAGGAGTGTGATACACTCATTCTAGTTTACCTTTTAAACCAATTTATAGCATTTGACATTAGCGGTATTCTAGGTCAGCCTCTCCTTTTTTAATAAACCTTTCTGAAAGCACTCTCTTCTTTGTGCTCCTACAGAATTCCTTGATGAGTTGAAAACACTCAAAGAGACAACAACTGTTCAACCCAAGAATAATAATACAATTCTGTTAAAGTATTTGAGGCATTTCAATTTCATAAATGAATGGGGAAAAGTTACAAAGCAGACTGGGAGGGGGGCTCATATTTCATTCTTCATTACTGTTGATAAATTTTTAAAAATTCTATATTATACAACTTACTGGATAGCCTAAGAAATATACACATATGGAACTCAAAAAGACACCCAAATTTTTTAGTTCAGATCCTTGGAACTTAGAAACACCTTTTCCCCGAAGTCAAAATGTTTTTAAACAGCTGTTAAATGCTGAAATCATCACATTAAGACCTATTTAACGAAGGAAGTGAGGTAGTGAAAGGATGCCTATGATAATGTACAACCTATGCTTCATTTGTACATTACTTCTATGGAAAAACATTCCAAATTGCAACTCCAAAGGCCAACGCTCAAATCTTTGACACTGTTTGAGCTCTGCCTCCGCTCCCCCTCAATACGCACATTTTCTACTCCAGCCACACATACACCGAAACTTCTGAGTTCTCCCAGACCACAGTGAAGGGAACCCCGGGACATGCCCTGCCCAGGTAGTGAGGAAGGAGCCTGGGCTGAGACGTCTGGAGGGGAACAGATGTGCAGGGACATCGATGACCTCACAGTGTGGTATGAGGATCTGCTGTTGGAAAAGCTGTCTGGGCCTTTAGCACTAGATCAGACCAACCCCAGCCATCAGCCATGGTCTGGATGAGAACAGGATTAAAATTGGAAGACTACAACAATTTGCAGCCCACATAAAGTTTTTAAAATCAGGAAATATCACATAAAACTCTGTGGTTTTTAAAAAAATTTCCTTGAAAAATCAGAACTCCAACAACTCCATGCCCACGCTCCATCTGGTAACAAATGGCTGGAGCATGAAATAGAGGCCCTACTCCCAAGTGCTCTCCAATTTCTACAGCCTTCCCACTGTTCTGAGTGGCTTCACTTATTCAGGTTAGCAGCCTGGCCCCTGTAAACACCAGAGTTTGTGACCCTGGTCTAGATTCTCTGGGCAGGGCTGGAGAAACGAGAGAAGGGGCTCACTGCTCAAGGAGACCATGCTCTCAATCAGGTCATTACCAGCAACATGGCAACCCATCCACATTGGGAAGGAAAAAGGACAGGGGGCAGGTTATCCCCAGCCAGCAAGTGACCTCTAGAAGTGACAGCCAGGGAGGGCATAGGGAAGAGTTCTTAAGAACACATCAGGGGGCGGAAGTAATGATTCTTGGACCATCATTAGTCTTATAAATATTCAGTATGGAAATCATTCTACTCACATTCTACTCACAGCAAAACATTACCTGAAAATCTTTCCCACAATTATTCCTTAGGGGGCTAAAGATATGACCATCACCGTTGAGGGCTCAAAGTTATAAAACGGCAGCAATTCCCCCATTTTTCCAGTGGTCAGGCTTCTGTTAGTTCAAACAGAAGGAGCATAAGCTAAGAAGAGGGAGTAAAAAACCTCCTCTGAGGATGAGGCCTGTGACTGTCACAGGCCAGGCAAAGACCTCGCACTACCTGCCCAACACATCCTAATCACTTACAAGTATAGATAAAAGTGTTCCTCGAACAAAGTAAGTTCTCTTTTTTTTTTTCCCATTTCACCAGCAGTAATCTAGGGCCATACAGTGTATGGGCAGACATACACACACATCAACATGTCTCTGGTTCACCAGGAGGAGGCAAAATGGTGTAGAGGGCCACTCCTTTAATAAGGTGAGGCCAGATGCAACACAATTGAGAGTAGTTCCAGCCAATGTTGTAAACATTCAAAAAAAAAAAAGTTTCAGTGCTCACAAGGTGAACTTTATCCATGAAACAACTCATTCCCCCAAAAGGCTAGGTGTGTAACATTTCAATACTATTTTTAAATGAAAAAAAAAAAAAATTCATAGAGTACTCTTCTTTGTACTACACAATAGCCTAGTGGAAAAGATAATTAACTAGGGCTCTAGGGTTGTCCAATCACAATCAGGACCCTGCCTGCAGCCGCTTGTTCGAAAACCCCTGGCAGTGAACAGACATAGTCAATTTCCCCACACCTGCCTATGCGGGCTAAGCTCACTGATAGCCTAAAGCAAGCAGTCGCCATCCTGGGGATGGCCTCAGTTTTACTGTGCTGTCTACGGACTTGAGTTCTCATCATGCCTGGGCCTTTGGAGACCCACGGGCCCATTCTGACCTTAAAGACATGATTCAAAGCACTGTAGTCCTGGAGCTGAGTTTTGATCTCTCCCTTGCTCTTTCTTGGGTCCTGATCTCTGCTCCGACCAAGCCAGTTACAGCTGTCACCTTTACACCAACCCTAACTATAACCCTTTCAGGCTTCTTAAGAATATAAAACGAAATCCTAGATGTGAATCATGACCAAATGTTTAAGTATTACATAAAAGTATGACATTATTACCTAAAGTTATTAGAACGTTGATAAGATGTTGAGGGTTCTTTTCCCTTTCTTATTATGCCATACGACTCCTAAGATACATACTCCAAATATCCTCACCATGCTAAGAAACCTGATTTCAGTGAAGAAGAAAGCCTCACTTTCATTTCTTTAGTCAATTTTCCTAATCTAAAGTACAGATTTTAAAAAATATGATGCACTTGTAAATTGTTATTCTATTGGGGCTCCTGGGTGGTTCAGTCAGTTGAGCATCAGACTTTGGCTCAGGTCATGATCTTACAGCTCGTGAGTTCAAGCCCCACATCGGGCTCTGTTCTGACAGCTCAGAGCCTGGAGCCTGCTCCCAATCCTGTGTGTGTGTCTCTCTCTCCGCCCTCCCGTTCTCAGGTTCTGTTTCTCTCTCTCTCAAAAATAAATAAAGGTTAAAAAAATTTTTTCAATTGTTATTCTATTGTTGACTTTCAAATTAAGACACTTCTGTCCAACTGGTGTCATGGAAAAGTGTCTACCACTAGAAATTCACATTTGCTTTAAGAAGCTTCTAGTAGGTTAGATTTATGAGAAAACTTTTATTTTTATTCTGCAAAGTGTTGAGGGGGGCTATTTTTAACTGAAAGATAGTTTATAGACATGTTACTTTTACACTGTAGTGTTAGTACTAAAAGAATGACCCTGTAGAAAAAAAGACATTCCTTCCCAACACATGTGCAGTGGTTATTAGCAGTCTCTCCCTGAAACCAGCACCAACTGTGTTTCTGTGACAAAGCAGCTCCATATGCTCTTTTCCCCTCAAGTGCTCTTTAAAATAGGCACATTTTTAAGATGGCTTGTGGATACTTCATGTGTATTTCTTTAATGATTTCCACCTTAGGACAAGTGGCCTATGTTGCAGTCTATATATAACACCTAAGAAACTGGCACAGAATTAGATTCGCCATTGGGATAAAATGATGAAAAGCGCAGCTCCTGGAACTATGTGATTCATCATTTTACTGAGAATTGAAAATGTAAACATCTACATTAGCTGTCTCGAACAAACATTCTGGGACTGTCACTCAGTATTGACTATTTCATTCATTTATGTCCATGCTTGAAACTTTATCTTGAGGATGTTGGGAATGCTGGACACTGCTTCAGAATATTTCAGACACTGTAGGGAAATGAGCATTCTCTCATCTGGTAATTTCCGTAATGCTACCTCTGAGCAGCACTACATTAATAACACAAGTTTGGATAGCTTGTGAGCTCTTCGGGCCTCATTTCCCTTGGTTCCTGTGCTTTCCACACCACACCAAGATAAGGCAGGCCACCCACAAGGAACTATTTCACCCAGCTGCTTCCTCTTATCCGCTTAATGTTAGGGGCACTGTGAGAGAATACTCTATTGTTGCCTAATGGGAACTAATTTTTGCTGTAGGCATATTATAGTGGTTGCATGATTAAGGCAGTCTTATATTGTAAGCCTGTAAAAGGCAGCTGGCTTGAGCTTACCCCTCTGTGTTTGAAGGGAATCAATTATTGTGACTGCACATCAGAATCACTGGTGGGAGGTGGGAGCAGAGGGGTAATTAAATACCAGTGGTACACCCCCCCCCCCCCCCCGCCAATAAATCACAATATTTGTTACTGGGGTTTATTACAACCTTTCCAGATGAGCCCAATATACTGTCAAGACTGGAATCACCAAGCTGAATCACACAGTTGAGTTAATATTCTTTGATCTTGGATATTAGCTGTGAACTAGGGAAGATTGTTGAATGCATTTAGCTCTGGAGTCAGTGCGGGTTTCAATTCTGATTCTGACTCTCAGTAGCTCTGTGACCTTGAACAAGTTAACTTGTTTGCTTATATCTGTAAAACAGTGCCTACCTCAAAGGGCAAGGTAAGAACCATAATTCCCTTAAGACTTTATCTTATTGTTTGGGTTTTTAGCACTATCTATAAAACACCAAGCAGGGGCGCCTGTGTGGCTCAGTCGGTTAAGCGTCAGACCTCGGCTCAGGTAATGATCTCGCGGTCTGCGAGTTTGAGCCCCGAGTCGGGCTCTGTGCTGGCAGCTCGGAGCCTGGAGCCTGCTTCAGATTCTGTGTCTCCTCCTCCCCCTCTGTCCTTTCCATGCTCATACTCTGTCTCTGTCTCTCAATAATAAATAAACGTTAAAAAAAATTTTTTTTAATAAATAAATAAAAAAAATAAAACACCAAGCATACAGAGGAAAACTGAGAACCTAAGCCAATTACCTAGCATTATCTTTCCACATCTCTGAATATTGGTTCAGATCTAGATTTAGGACTCACATATGTCCACATATTGGAGCAAATGTTCTGATCCTACATGTTCCATAGCTAGCACAGCCACTCCAAGCTGGTCAGCATGTAAGAGTGATAAAAAGCCCAAGCAGGGCAAAACTGAGGAGAGAGATACCAGGTAAGACCCCCAACACTTAGAATAGGTAAAGGTATAGCCAAGAAGAAACTATGTCAAAAAGGGAGTCAGTGGCCAGGTACCACATCTGAACAGGTATATAAACTGAAATCCAAATTGTGATCTACCCTGAGGACATTCAGTTGCCAAAGAGGAAAACTGCAGAAAATTGGAAGCACCAGATAATCCTGCACATTCTGGAATTTGCTATGTCAGGGTCTTATTGAAGGACTAATTTCATCAGTGTCCTAATGCAGTTCTTAATGAAGCCACATTTTGGGCCCAGTATCTGACAACACGAATATGTGACCCAATTTTAAAGGTATATTCGGGGTCGCCTGGGTGGCTCAGTCGGTTGAGCGTCCGACTTCGGCTCAGGTCATGATCTCACGGTTCGTGAGTTCGAGCCCCGCGTCAGGCTCTGGGCTGATGGCTCAGAGCCTGGAGCCTGCTTCCGATTCTGTGTCTCCCTCTCTCTCTGCCCCTCCCCCATTCATGCTCTGTCTCTGTCTCAAAAATAAATAAACATTAAAAAAAAATTTTTTAAAGGTATATTCAGACAATTTAGCTTCTGAAGCTAACCCTAGATTAACAACAACAACAACAAAAATTGTTTTTAAGGCAATTCTGACTCTCTTCTATTTTTACCTTTAAATAAATCAAAAGATTCTATTATGTGACATACACAGTGAATTCAGTGTATTAAATGTAAAAACCAGGCTCATCAGTATACCATGTTTAGGGAATGAAAGATTTAATGTTGTTAAGATACACATTCTCGTGAAGTTGGTCTACAGATTCAATGAAATCCAAATCCGAGCAGGAACTTTTTGGTAGAAATTGACCAGCTCATTCTAAAATTAACATAGGAATGCAAAATATCTAGAATACCTAAAATACAAAGTTAAGAGGACTTGCCCTGAACCTAAAGCTTGTTGATCTCATAACAGGAAATTTGCCATAATATAGCCTCATCTTTGTACACAAGCCTATCACTTAAAAAAAGTCAATGTACTAATTGCTTATAGCACATGCACAAAATACACCAAAATAATAAAACTATATTTCTACTAAAACACTGTAGACACAGTATTCCTCAAAGCGTGATCTGGGGACCCATTTGGCATCAGAATTACCCTTGATGAGTTTCTTTAAAATGCTGATGTACAGATTTTCCCCAGACCCAAAGAATGAGTCTCTTAGAGATGGGCTCTAGGAATTTCTATTTTTATCAAGCTTTCCCGGGCTGATTCCAATATACTACAAAATTTGAAAAATCCCTAGAATGGATTTTTTTCCTAAACAAGCAGCCTTTTTCTATATTCACCTGAAGAGATGCTACCTTAAACACAATTTTGATATTAACAAAGAAGCAAGACTTACCTTCTCGGGTGGATGGCTAGTTATGAGGGCTGTAGCTCTTTCAGTAAATATGTTTGTCGAATACATATTTTTATATCCTGTTGCAACCTGTTCCCCATCTCGAAAATCAAGAGCACATCGTGTGACATTCAGACTGTCAATTAATGCACAGCGCTCATGGGAATAGTAATCTTCACTACCTAAGAGATATCCTACAACAAGAATGGGAGATGAAAGTAGTCAGCATCGCATAAAACTTGTTAAACAAACTAATGTTTCAGCCTTTAATTGCCTAGTGCAATTGATTACCCATGACAAGGCTAATCAAATGACAAGGCTAATCAGAGCACCACTTCTTAACATCTCTATATGTGTTAGCAGGAGGCATTAAAATGTTATTAAAAAAAAAAATCAAAACCATTCTTCAGGCAAGTCTTCAGAACATAAGGCTCTGTCATGTAACTCTCAAATTCAGTAAAGGTGACAAAATCTTAATCTTTTAAAGCTATCTAACGGCAAAAATAGCATACGGTTAATGTGATTTCTTACAAATTTTACTCTGAGGTGATCACATAAATGAACACAGGATTCAAATAATGTCGATATTGACCTTGGGAGACTGGCTTCAAGGTTATTTATAGAAGCAGCTCTAGGCAGAATCATCTTTAGTCAGATGCTGACACCCACTGGTGAATGATACAAACCTTTCCAAACAGAAGCTCTAGACATAATTTAACAGAGCCAAAAGATCAAATTAATGTGGTGCAAGAAAGTAGATTTTTCTACCTATGGCGATCTCAGTTTTGCCCCAAACTTGAATGGTATCAACTGCCTATCTCACAATTTGGATTTAAACATGAAAAGAAATGGGTTTTCTCAACGCATCGCTGTTTCTGAAAATGTTCTCTATTTTCCTAAAATATTAAAATCATGCATATTGTATGATTCCATTTATATGAAATGTCCAGAATAGGCAAATCTATAGATGCAAAAAGTGTGTCGGCAGTTGCCTAGGGCTGGTGGGGGAAAATGGGGAGTGACTGCTAATAGGGATGGGGTTTCTGTTTGGGGTGATGAAAATATTCTGCAATTGGATCGGACGACAGTGGCACCACCTGTGAATTTATTAAAAATCAATAAATTGCACACGTTTTAGTTGGGTGAATTATATGGTGTGTGAAATACACTTCAATACAACCATTAAAAAGAAATAAGCTCTGAGCCATCTCCTAACAAACAATGCTTATTAACCTTAAAATGAGGTTGATAAAATTGGTCTAGACCTTTCCCCAGTCCTGAACATTCTCTATCATCACAATCAAAAGCCTTACACAGTTTACATTAAAAAATGAATTCATTTTTAATTAATTTCCTCCTTTTCCATGATTCAATAAATTCAAAGTCCTGAATACAATGAATACCTTCGGTGTTAAGAACACCTTTTAAATAGTAATCTTTTCTCCTGATGTATGTAAGAGAAAGGGAAATCCAATGTGTTTGTTAATTAATATATAGTAGAGAAAGAAATGTATCCACAAAAGAAATTTTAGCCCTTATATGGATGATTAGAGAGGTCAGGAAACTGGGGTTCTAGCTGAGATTTTTAATAACTCCTGGGTATTAGAGCTTGAGGAAATCACTTCAGGTTATTTCTGTGTAAACGTTAAATGTTTTCTATTAGGAGAATATAAGCATAGCATATATTTGATTAAAAGATATATGAACTATAAATATTAAAAAGATATTACAAATAGGATGTTTCCAGGAATAGAACTATTTATTTACATACTTGGCCAGACTGATACCCAACAACCATGTGACAATCATAAACAGCTTTTATCACAACAGTGATTCACAGATTTGAACTTACATGCTGAGCCTAAAGAAGATGGCAACCTATGCTTTTTTGGGAAAAATCAGAAAATACTTTTTTTTATATTTATTTATTTTTGAGAGAGAAGAGAGAATGTGAGCAGGGAGGGGCAGAGAGAGAAGGAGACAGAGAATCCCAAGCAGGCTCCACGCTGTCAGCGCAGAGCCCAATATGGGGCTCAAACCTACAAACTACAAAATCATGACCTGAGCCAAAATCGAGAGTCCGACACTTAACTGACGTAGCCACCCAGGTGCCCCAGAAAATATATTTTGAACAACTAACCCTCTGACTTTTTTATTTAACAGTTTTATTGAGATATGATTCATATACCATCTAAGTCACGCATTTAAAGTTTACAATTCAATGGTTTTTAAGGTATTCAGAGTTGTGCAACGAGGCCCACAATTATCTGACTAGTTTTTTAACTTAACATCAAAGTCATAACAGTGATAACAACTGTATAGTCATTAAACCCTAGTATCTACAAATCCATATGAATGTGGGCTATTTGTTCATCTGAATCCTCAGGCTTCTCAATTCTCATAAAAGGATATGATTTTCTTCTGTACAATTGAATTTTTAAATACATGACTTGGCTTTTAGTAAAAAAAATTTAAAAACCTGTAGTCCTTTCTCTTGCCAGAGTATAGGTATTAACCCATCTTTCAGCAAAGGCCTGAGTAAAAATTGTCAAAGGATATACAGGCTGTTTCTTCCTCTAGAATTTCGAAAATGACAGAGGTCCGACACCCAAGTCTGACTTTAACCGTTATTTCAGGATGCTGAGGATATATCCAGCTTCATCAAGAAAGAATGCCATGATTAATTAGCAATGTCTAGAGAACTTGTATGGGAGCAAGGCGCATATGGCCTCATGCCTGATATCCCTGCATCTCAACTTTAACCCCAGATCCAACATGGCACAACAGAGCTGTGTGCTTCGACTGCATTGTTTGGGCTCTATATAATCACCGAAATGCACGGTTGGCACTCTTGCCCTATCTTGAATAAAAAGGAATGTTTCAAGAAACACGTACAAGAAAACCACCACTATATTACTAAAATGCTGTTTTTGACGATGTTGTCCACCTCACCTTTTCCCAAAGGAGAAATTTCTCAGGTCTAAGAGCCAGAAAATGCTTTACTCTTCCTGAACATCTGGCTTCCATTTATCTTATAAATAATGCGACTCTTACAACCATATCCTTTTTTTTTTTTTTTTTAGACATAAGAAATCTAAAGTTGCAGAGTTCAATGTGAAGTTCACCTACAGCCAGGAAGGTTTTTTGTGAGTTGGTGACATGCTGCAATTCCATCTTTTTCTACTCACCCTCATTTTTATTTTATTTTATTTTATTTTATTTTATTTTATTTTATTTTATTTTATTTTTAAACTTATTTTAGAAAGAGAGAGAGAGAGAGAACATGAGCAGGGGAGAGGGGCAGAAGGAGAGAAGGAGAATCCCAAGCAAGTTCACACTCAGCATGGAGCCTGACACGGGGCTCGATCCCAAGACAGTGAGATCATGACCTGAGCCGAAATCAAGAGTCAGATACTCAACTTACTGAGGCACCCAAGCACCCCTATTCTAATTTATTTTTAAACTTTTTATGTTCAGTGTGTTCCTTTTTGGATGTGATAGATTGTAAATAAACGAAGAGACAAATGAGAGAAGTACATAGCTAAACCACCAGACAGCACGAGATGAAAAGAACTCGTCAGAAAGACACATAGCCACTGGTAAGATTAATAGGCTGTTAATTAAGACACAGCTTGTAACAGGTTAAAAGAGGGTGAGTTTTAAAACTAACTTTGGGTTTCACATTTTTATACAGCTATCCAGTCCATAAAATACTTCTGATTTCTTATTAACCTTCCTATTGCCATTTGTTATTTATTTTTTTGATTGGTTTTCCCCAATCTAGTGATTTCAAAAACAGACCTCACAGAAGGGGAGAAGGATGCCAATGGAGTCTCCCCCACAGTCTCCAGAAAAAAAAAATCTTTGGGACAGCCCATGGAGAGAAAAAGATAGTGTGAAACTTCGTGAAGGAAATATTCGTGTGTTGGGTTTTACCTGGAATGGTTTTATTTTTAATTATTTTTAATGCTTATTTATTTTTGAGAGAGCGAAACAGAGCGTGAGTGGGAGATGGGCAGAAAGAGAGGGAGACACATAATCCAAAGCAGGCTCCAGGCTCTGAGCTGTCAGCACTGAGCCTGATGTGGGTCTCGAACTCACAAACCATGAGATCATGAGCAGAGCCGAAGTTGGATGCTTAACTGAGGCACCCAGGCACCCCTGGAATTTTTTTAAAAAGCAAGTGTATCCCCTTTTGGTAATAAGGTTTTCTAGAGTACAGTGGTCTCAGATGTGGACGTAGCAAACTCTTTCAAGGCCCCAACATGGCATTTAATACTCTGGCAAAGGTAAGTGCCTCCCTGTGGACTGCTGCCCACCACGAGCTGAGCAGAGAGCCAGGTTTCTGGAGGTGGCATTAGAAAGTTGCCCCACGGCAATGCTAAATGATTCATTCTGTGTTCAAGTTTCCAGCTATGTGATTACACTTGGGTGTGTTTTATGAGATGGCTGCAGCTAGTCTAGGTTGTAAAAGAAACATGTGCATTTCCATTACCAAAGTAAGTATCAAATCCTCGGCGGGTTGGAAGACATTCTTTCCGGTACATTCCCAGGTGCCATTTTCCGACCATATGGGTAGTGTAGCCTGCTTCTTTTAGAAGCTGGGGCAGGAGTTTTTCATCCAGAGGGACGCAGCTGGGCTGACAGGGCCAGATTATTTGGTGTTGTAAACCTGTGTGGATCTTAAAGAGATAAACACGAAATTTTAGATTGATGATGTTGAAACATTCTGAACAAGTAGATAAAGTGGATGCCTAACGTACTGCACATATCTGTAGACCTGAATGTTTAACTCAATTCCTGTACCAGCTCAAGGATATTTCTGCATGGTTCTTTTTTTTTTTTTTTTTAATTTTTTTTTCAACGTTTATTTATTTTTGGGACAGAGAGAGACAGAGCATGAACAGGGGAGGGGCAGAGAGAGAGGGAGACACAGAATCGGAAACAGGCTCCAGGCTCTGAGCCATCAGCCCAGAGCCCGACGCGGGGCTCGAACTCACGGACTGCGAGATCGTGACCTGGCTGAAGTCGGACGCTTAACTGACTGCGCCACCCAGGCGCCCCTCTGCATGGTTCTTTACTCACTTATTCAAATAAGGTAGTGAACATATAAACAGGATTGAAAAAAATGAATAAAAGCACTATAACAAACATTAGATATTTCAATAAATATTTATCAAGGAATTATGTTAGAAGTCATTAACCTAACATTTCACTTCCTACCTCAAAAAAAGTAACCATAATATGAAGTGTGAACCTACCAAGGAAAAAGTGTTCCAATTTTTGGGCACATGAGAAATTGGTGATTGGTTTAGAAGGAGCTTCTATAATTTTTCGAGATTAGGTGATTTTTTTTTAAGGGTTATTTGAAAATATAATGAAAATAATGACTTGCATGTCTTACTCTACTTTTATGGAAACGATAATTTCAAATGTCAGTGACCAACCTTTTCTTAAGAAAAAAAAGAAAGTAGCCAGGGCACCTGGGTGGCTCAGTTGGTTAAGCATCCAACTTTGGCTCAGGTCATGATCTCATAGTTCATGAGTTTGAGCCCCACATCAGGCTCTGTGCTGACAGCTTGCAGTCTGGAGCCTGCTTCAGATTCTGTATCTTGCTCACTCTCTGACCCTCCCCTGCTCACACTTTATCTCTCCCTTTCTCTCAAACATGAATAAACATTTTAAAAAATTAAAAAAGAAAGGGAAAAAGAAAGCAGCCGTCTGACCTGTAAGTTAAGAGCAGCTCACACTATTACGCCCAGGGTACAAGGACCACACAATAATCAGCTGTTAAGAAATGATCGCGTATTGAGTTTTGGTGTGAGATTAAAACAGAATATCCACAATTACATGAGAAGGCTATTAAAATCACCCTTCCTTTTCCAACCACCTTTGTAAGGCTAGATCTTCTTCATAAACTTTTACCAAAACAATGACAGATTGTAATAAGCTATCTTCTATTAATAAAAGACACATACAAAAATATATAACAATATCACTCTTCTTGCAATTATCTTGTTTGGGATAATATAGGTACTTTACACAAGTTATTTATGTTAACACATAATGGAATTATTATTGCTGTTTTTCAGTGAACAAAAATATTTTTAAACTTCCATTTTAATTTCTGATATGGTGAATTTTGAAAGGTGTAAGCCACCTAACATAAGCTCTTTAGGTTCCATAATAATTTTTAAGCAGATGCAGAGGTCCTAAGACCAAAAAGGTTGAAAAGTGATGTATAATGTCCAATAGTGGTCACTGGTGACAGAGATGATTCTTTAGAGAGGGTGGCAAAAGAAACTTCAAAAGGAGACATTTGAGCAGTAATCTAAATCAAGGGAGAGAGTGACAGAGCCTTGGAAAAAGCTGAGGCAAGAATCATCTAGGCATAAGAGATAAAAAGTGCAAAGACCCTGAGCCCTGAACTTGCTAGAAGAATCCGGAGGCCAGCATGGAAGCATTGTGACCCGTCACAGTTCCTATGCTGATAAGTGCCACTGCGCCCCCTGCTGGGGCATGACTGGAGTCCCTGGGGGCTCTGCCCTGCCCAGCTCCTCCCTTCCACCAAACCTCACACCCCTTCTCCTGCTCCTAGCTTAGCCAGGGAGGTACTTTCCTTTATATGAAATGGGGCTGGGGTCTCCCATTCAACTCTGCACTGGACACAAGCTTTCCCTAGAAAAGGCGAGCCACTCCTGATTTCCCTAGCATAAATGGGTCTCTGGGGACACAGAAGGTTGAGAGTGCCAGTTCTCAACCTGAGCCATAACTCTCTGGGCTCCATCAGCTGTCAGGTGGGTAGCAAGCAACTATTAATAAATGGCAAAAATGTGTTTGCAAACGATTCACTGGCTTTTATAATTTAGAGCAGAATGCATAAAGCTCAGGGAATTAAATCCCATCTCAGCTCTACCACCAAGGGCATATTAAGCATTCAACTGCCACAGTAATAACTGTAAGCTTTGTTATCAATAACATTTCTTTTAAAAATTTTTTTTTAACTTTTATTTACTTTTGAGAGACAGAGAGAGAAAGAGCACAAATGGGTGAGGAGCAGAGAGAAGGAGACACAGAATCTGAAGCAGGCTCCAGGCTCTGAGCTGTCAGCACAGAGTCCGATGTGGGGCTCGAACTGCTGAACCGTGAGATCATGACCTGAGCCGAAGTCAGATGCTTAACCGACTGAGCACGCAGGTGACCCTGTTATCAATAACATTTCATGCCTTCTCCACTACATTTCAATTCGCTTTCTTGAGAGATGGGGTGGCATAATAGAGAACATGCCCCCAGAAGCATGTTGTGGTCATGTGAATAACAGATAAAATGTACACTGAAACTTCACATCCGCAGTTTTATTGGCACTACTGAATACTGATTAATCACTGATTTTCTCAGATTCAAATACTGACTACACAGACCAGAAAGATTTTTATCTCATATTATTTTTATCTTATTTTAAATACATGGCAATAAACGGATACAAAGTAGAAGCCAAAAAAAAATTCACACTCACAATCTTTTTTTTCTCATTTATTATAAGCTACTATTGAAAAAAGCTTTCTCGCAAGCTTTGATACTGTTTTGATTTCATTTTTGGGTCTCTTTCCAGAACTGATGTTTTTTGAGTTGCACCTGCCATTGCTTCATTTCCTGCTATCTTTCCATACCCTTTTTTAAAAATATTTTTATCTGTTTTTGAGAGGGAGACAGAGCATGAGCAGGGGAGGGGCAGGGAGCAAGAGAGAGACACAGAATCCGAAGCAGGCTCCAGGCTCTGAGCTGTCAGCATAGAACCCAATGCGGGGCTCGAACTCACGGACCGTGAGATCGTGACCCGAGCCAAAGTCAGACCCTTAACCGACTAAGCCACCCAGGTGCCCCTCTTTCCATAACCTTTTAAAAGAATCATATAAGATATCTTTAAGGTGAAATTAAAACGGATTGCTTTTTAAGGTGATGGATACATTCACTCTCTTGATTGTGGTGATAAGTAGATACATATCAAAACTTAATCAAATTCTATACTTTAAATATGTGGTTTATTGTATGTCAACCACACATCGCTAAAACTATTTAAAAATAAAAGTGAGTTTAAGTTTTCTATTAAGATTTCTATGCCTTTCCTAGAAATCACTGGACACCTCCACTGGGATATGTGCCAGATGCCTTCCACTTGCTTTCTGAATCCACATTCTGCCTTCTGTCCTGCTCTCTGCCCTGGGGAAGCTGACCTATGGGAACCAAATCAAAGAACTCTGCACCTTCTGGCTTCTAAGTGGGTTCAGCCAAGGGGGAGCCCTGACACGAAATTACAGGGAGAGAAGAGATAGGTGGTTCTTTACTGCCAGACCAGGCCAGTTCTGTGCAGGCCATCCTGAAGGCAGCCTTCTCTACATGACACTTTCTGTCTCTAGGTTCTTTCCTTCCTTCCCCTCCGGTCCAGGGCTAGTAACAGCTCCACTGGGTTATACACTTTTACTTGGGGTCCCCTTCCCCCAATTCACACTCTTGAAAACAGTTCCCTTGTAAGTAAACTTCCCTAAATATCCTAATTTGGATATGCCAGCTCCTTCCAGCTGGGATCCTGAATAATAAGGATGTTACAATATCCAGGCAAGGAACAAGAAACACTGCTCTCAAAACACACACACACACACACACACCCCAAATCATAGAAAGACCGTCCATGGTTAACACTTGAAATTTATTCGACAGAAAATAAACCCTAGGTTCAAAAATTTTATAATATACACGAATTGGCACTGGTGCAGGAAAAGTAAAGGTAATTATTTTATGGGATTCAAAAGACTCATTGGAGATAAATGCTATGTGCAGATTTCTTTAAGTGGAAAGCTCATCCATCGCATGCAGAGAATTAACTCTGATAGCTATAAAGCACTGCCAAGGAATGCTGTGTGATTCGGTTTTCCTAGACCATGGGCATCAAGCCAGGTGGTCAGCTGAAGCCTGTTTCTATTATCTACAATCATATGGAGCAGAGAATTTGTTCTCTTCAATTCCCGAGAATTTATTTGACAGAGCATTTTTATGGCATTACTGGGGAAGTGGAAGCCAAACTCTGGATGACAGCCAAAAACATGTTTTTAGTCTGTTCAAACACTATTGGAAGTAAGGAAGCTGTAATGTGTAGAGAAGCAGTAAACAGGCCAATGCGGAGCTGGTTCCAACAGAGCACAGGACTACAGATCCACACCATGCATCACGGGGCAGGCTGATAACAGGGCACCAATAGGAATCAAGACAAAAAGAAGTGTCCCCTGGTAAACACAACAGTACGTAAAACAATTCCATCCTAGCACCCATCTTCAGTGTTCAGAGAGCATTACAGATGGAGAGGGTTATACGGATAATACACGAGAATCCAAAGAAGTTACTCTATACCTACCATGTGTGGCTATCCGTTCTTCATTAAACCAAATCCTCTCTCCAAAAACAGCTTCTCCTAAGATTTTACTGGACCATCAAGGATTCCCTGCACAAAAGCAAAGGGTCTATATAATCAGTAAAGGACCTGGCTTGTCTCTAGATTCCTTCCATGAGGTAAGTGATGAAAATCCTTGTGTGTGTATTTTGTTGCATATAAAAATGTATTTGATCCAGTGAGTTATTCTGTCCTGTGTAGACATGGAAGGAACTATCAGTGGAATGTCATGAACTTAAAGGGGGAGGGAGGAGGGCGGCTCCCACATCAGAACCTCTCACTTATCCCCCCTTTAAGAGGTCCAGGAACTCTATTATCTCTGATCTGGAAGCTCGGAGTACAATATTTCCACCAAACTGATAATAAACTCTCCCAGAGGCTATGTGAACCACTGCTACCAGTATGGCAATGAACGCTGTTTCTCCCCTAACGTAATTAGCGTTGGAATAACATCCTGTTGAATGGAAGGAAGATTCTGTCCTATCTGACCTGTGCAAGATGAACTCATACTCTCACTGTACCCAAGTATTTGTACACAGTACTTGAAAATTCTGCTACAGAATTTCAAGTACTGCTACAGTACTTGAAAATTCAGAAAAACGAGCAACTCCACCCTCCCCTTTTTGCACCAGAGAGCTAAGAGGGACGCTTCCTGACAGGAACACAATCACAGAACATGCTGGTGGCCAGCCAGGAGTTCAGAATTTCCAGCCTGTGTCTGAGTCAGTACACCACAGGTTTTAACCACGGTCAAGTACCACTCATGCCGCCTTAGGGTTTATTCCTGGAGCTGCCCCACAGAACAAATGGATCCTGGAGAATCGGCTCCCTCACCCCTTAAGCTTTCTAAAATGCAGTCAGCTGCCCATGCTGTTGAAGCCAAGAGCTACAGAACACACATTATGTGTGTTAGGGGCCTGACTTTGCCATCTGGCCTGGTCCTCCAGAACTCGGGCTGCAGAACTGGCTGGTGTCACTGACAGTTTTAAGGGTCTATTCATTTTGGTGGTGATTAGCAAAGAGTGTAAATCTCTGACTAAACCCACAAAGGGATGTTGTTTGTAAAAATAAACAAGGCAAAAACTGTTTCAGTGCCTTCCTCTGTTTAAATTATAAAGCCAACCAAAAGCTCACAATGAGAAGGTAGGAAAATATGGAGGAAAAGAAATTTTTAGCAAAATGATAAGAGTAAAGAAACAAAAACAAAGAGAGTTACCAGACAGTAACAACTTACACTTAAGGTGATTCTTGAAATAACAAACCTCAAAAATCAATCAGCAAAAACATCCCGTAAGTCAATGGGTCATACTCCACTGAGCCCCAAACTTATTTCCTTATTGCCTCATTTCCAATTACGTGGGAAGTAAAACATGTAAAATACGGAACTGTTTCTTTAAAACATCTTCATACGTCCAGAATATGGCCTCCAGGTGCCTCTACCCTTCTGGGAAAACGCCTCTTGGCTCTGGCTAGGCTTAGGAGAGACACCTGGCTTTAGCAGAAACAAAAGATCCATGAGATCAGGTCATCCGTGGCTCCCTGCATTATAGCCATGATGTGCTTTAGTAGGGGGCCATCTTATCTGTCACTATGGAGCTAAAGCATCCTATGTTTCTCCCCCTAAGGAAGCACAAGAATACAGGCTCATAAGTGCTTTCTCTTCAGAGGCACCTATGGCCCCCGTACTGTATGCTCCTTTTGCCTCTCGCTCCTTGGAGGCCATTTCCAGAGGGTCCTGTTAACCCTCCCAATTTGTGACCTCCTTCCTTCCCCAATCACTCCACCTACTTCTAGCTCGTCACTGCTCTTTGCCCTACTTCTAGTCTTAGAGCCCAGGGAGAGGCAAACAGGGACAAGAGTCCACTGAGGGGCAAGCAGGTGGGGGGATGATAAAGAATGGGTAGGCAGGATGCTGGGTAGGCAAGATGATAAAGAATGGGTAGGCAGGAAAAGAGGCAAGGAGGAGAGGGCATCCTTAGGCAGAACCCCTTCCTCTTCCCATGCCAGTATGCAGTGCCCTATTCTACCTGCAGCCATGGGTCTCAGCAACTTAAAGCAAACTCAAAGCAAAAGTCAACAATCACCCACAATGCTCCTGCACAGCCTCCGTCCTACATTTCCTGTCCAAGGCTCTGCTTCAGGGGTGAGTGAAAAGCCCTGAGATGTCCTGTCCGTTTATCAGCATGATTAAGAAAAATGTGACTTGGGTCCCTTAAGAGTAAAACCTTGAAGTCATCTTTCATTGCTTCTATTCTCTGCCAAGGTTACAGAGTTTTAATGGAGTGGCCCCCTCAGTTCCCAAGGTAAGTATGTTCCCAATTGAGGACCAAAGTTACTTTTCTTGTTTATTTATTTTTTCCTAGAAGGAAGTGCTCCTACTAAGGCCTACGACTTTGGTTACCCTTTAATCTTTTTAGATTCTTAAAAAGGAAGCGGGGGCACTAGCAATGGCAGACCAACCATACCATAAGCAGGGAAGATCGTGAACTCTCACAGGAAATGCTCAGGTGTTTAAGTTCTTAGCACATTCGTTCATTTCACATTCACATTCAACACTGAGTGCTTCTCTAGGCCAGGACCAAGCAGAACAATCCTACCGAGAAGTCACAACAGAGAACAAACCACCACACTTAAAATGTGTACTAAGAGTGCAAAGGTAAAACGAATATTTCATATTGAATAGAGTCAATGTGTAAGAATAAAGAAATTCAGCATTTTCTTTTTTTATTTTTTTTTTAATTTTTATTTATTTCTGAGAGAGAGAGACAGAGTGCGAGTGGGGGTGGGGGGCAGAGAGAGAGAGGAAGACACAGATCCGAAGCAGGCTCCATCCAGACTCCCAGCTGTCAGCACAGAGCCAGACAGGGGACTCGAACTCATGGACTGTGAGATCATGACCTGAGCTGAAGTCGGACACCCAACCAACTGAGCCACCCAGGCGCCCCAGAAACTCAGCATTTTCAAGTCTTCTTTTGAACTAAAAAGCACTATACAAATTCTATTAGAAAAGCTGATGCATTTTTATTTATCTGGTCACTTTTACAAATACCTTGATTACGTATTTGTATTGAAATATATCTGACATATAACACTGTAATTTTAAGGTGTGCTGCATTTAAACACTGTGATATCATTGCCATTGTAGCAATAATTAACACGTCGACCATGTTCTTTTTAGTGGTTGGAATCCTGAAGTTCTAGTCTCTTAGCAAATTTGATGATTTTATTTATTTTTATTTTTTTATTATTATTTTTTTAATTTTTATTAACTATTTATTTTGAGAGAGAGACAGAGTGTGAGTGGGGTAGGAGCAGAGAGAGAGGGAGACACAGAATCCGAAGCAGGCTCCAGGCTCTGAGCTGTCAGCACAGAGCCCGATGCGGGGCTTGACCTCAAGAACTGTGAGATCATGACCTGAGCTGAAGTCAGACGCTTACCGACTGAGCCACCGAGGCGCCCTGCAAATTTGATGATTTTAATACAGTATTGTTGACTAGGTTGACGATACTGTACAATTAGATTTCTAGGTCTTATTTACTACTTGTTGCAAGTTTGTACCCTTAAACAATATGTCCTATCCTCCCACCCTCTAAAGGATTTTTAAATATATTTTAAAAAATTTTTAATGTTTATTTTTGAGGAGGGTAGGGGCAGAGAGAGAAGGAGACACAGAATCCAAAGCAGGCTCCAGGCTCTGTGCTGACAGTTCAAGCCCATGACCTGTGAGATCATGACCTGAGCCGAAGTTGGACACTTAACCAACTGAGCCATCCAGGCGCCCTAGGATTTTTAAATTAATATTTCAGTCTTGAGATTTCAACCAAGGGGATAATGAATATAAAATCTATTTCATTATATGCACAATGTGCCTCTGAAGGATACTAAGAAACTAATAAATAATAAATAACAAATAGGGGCTCCCTACAGGAAGGAAGGCTGAGAGTCAAGACAGAAAGTTTTTTTTTGTTTTTTGGTTTTTTTTTCACACATAGCTCTATTTAAATGTCTTATATTTGAAACCTGGAATATATTTCCCAAAGAAAATTTTTAAAATAAGCTTTATTTTTTTTTTCAATATATGAAGTTTATTGTCAAATTGGTTTCCATACAACACCCAGTGCTCATCCCAAAAGGTGCCCTCCTCAGTACCCATCACCCACCCTCCCCTTCCTCCCACCCCCCATCAACCCTCAGTTTGTTCTCAGTTTTTAAGAGTCTCTTATGCTTTGGCTCTCTCCCACTCTAACCTCCTTTTTTTTTTTTTCCATCCCCTCCTCCATGGGTTTCTGTTAAATTTCTCAGGATCCACATAAGAGTGAAAACATATGGTATCTGTCTTTCTCTGTATGAAAAATAAGCTTACTTTAAAAAGGTGGAGTAGGATAAAAAATTTAATTCTAACTGGACTAACATGTATACAAAGAATGCCACATAGCACTTTATTGTGGCTCCTTAAAATATATTTACTTAGGGGCGCCTGGGTGGCGCAGTCGGTTAAGCGTCCGACTTCAGCCAGGTCACGATCTCGCGGCCCGTGAGTTCGAGCCCCGCGTCAGGCTCTGGGCTGATGGCTCAGAGCCTGGAGCCTGTTTCCGATTCTGTGTCTCCCTCTCTCTCTGCCCCTCCCCCGTTCATGCTCTGTCTCTCTCTGTCCCAAAAATAAATAAACGTTGAAAAAAAATTAAAAAAATATATATATATTTACTTATAACACTGTTAGATTAGAAATATGCTTTAATAGGGGTGCCTGAGTGGCTCAGTCAGTTGAGCATCCGACTTCAGCTCAGGTCATGATTTCATGGTTCATGAGTTCGAGCCCCGTGTCAGGCTCACTGTTGTCAGTGCAGAATCCCCTTCGGATCCTCTGTCCCCCTATCTCTCTGCCTGCCCCCTGACTCTGGAGTGCTCTCTCTCTCAAAAATAAACAAACATTTTTTAATTAAAACAAAAAGAAATATGCTTTAATATACAGTAGCCTTCAATGTAACATCATTATGAAAACCTGAGTAAGTTTAAATTTAATATTTTATCCTGAGCAGGCAGCATTAGCACAGGGAGACCCTGCCTCCCTCTGTGAGCTCCTACCCGCTTTTCATACCCACCTACACTGAGTTCCGATCACAAAGGCCTCGTCCCCTTCTTAAAAAGAACTCACTGCAGCCTTGAGCCTTAACTGGCTGTCCCTCCCACTGTGTTAAATTCTCTTTCCCAGGATCTTTGAATGGTTCATTCCTCTCCATTCTGGCCTCTGTCCCCAACACCTGCGTGGAGATAATTTCCTGAGCAACTTACACTTGACCGACTTTATTTTCTTCTCTACATTTATTACCAGGCCATTTCAAGTCACCCAGTGGGGCACCTGGATGGCTCAGTCAGTTAAGCGCCTGACTCCTGATCTCTGCTCAGGTCATGATCTCCCGGTTCGTGATTCAAGCCCTGCATTGGACTCTGCACTGACAGTGTGGAGCCTGCTTGGGATTTTTTCCCTCTCCCTCACTCTCTGCCCCTCCCCTGCTCGCACTCCCTGTCTCAAAGTAAACTTTAAAAATAAAGAAATAAAATAAATTCACCTCGCTTATTCATTTGTTTATATGTTTATTTCATCCCGTGCTTGGTCACTCCTCATCTCACCTCCAACAGACTATAAGCACCAGGAGATCCCCAGAGTATAGCACAATGCCTGGCATAAATAGCTGCTCAACAGATATTTGTTGGATGAAAGAATGAACGAATGCATCAAACTAAATGGTGATAGACTGAAAGCTTTCCTCTCAGATCGCAAATAAGAAAAGGATGTCCACTCTTGCCACTTCTAGTCAACATTGTACTGGAGTTTCTAGTCGGGGCAATTAGGCAAGAAAATGAAATGAAAAGCATTCAGATTGGAAAGGAAAAAGCAAAACTATTTCTATTTGCAAATGACAGCATCGTGTATATAAAAATCCTAAATACCACACAAGCACGCTTTCAGAACTAGTTAAGTTCAGCAAGGTTGCAGGCTACAGACCAAACATCAGTTGCATTCCAAACACTAGAAATGAACAGTTGAAAATGAAATTAAGAAAACAACTCTATTTATAATGATATCAAAATGAATAAAAACTTAGGAATAAATATAACCAAACAAGTCCAACACTTGTAAGCTGAAAACTACAAAACATTATTGAAAGAAGTTAAAGGGGCGCCTGGGTGGCTGAGTCGGTTAAGCATCCGACTTCAGTTCAGGTCATGATCTCACAGTTCGTGGGTTCGAGTCCTATGTCGGGCTCTGTGCTGACAGCTCAGAGCCTGGAGCCTGCTTTGGATTCTGTGTCTCCCTCTCTCTCTGCCCCTCCCCCGCTCCGGCTCTGTCCTCTCTCTCTCTCTCTCTCAAAAATAAATAAACAGCCTTGTCTTCCTTGTTATCAAATAGGGATAAAAGTAGTAGCCACCTCATCGGACTGTGAGACAATTAAATGAATTAATATAAAGTGCTCAGAATGGTATCAGTATATTGTGTCTAAGAGCAATAAGGCTCCCTAGTTCCCAAAAGGTTGGCTCCTTTATTTATTTTTTTAAGTTTATTTATTTATTTTGAAACAGAGAAAGAGAGAGAGCGTGCACGTGCAAGCAAGAGAGGTGCAGAAAGAGAGGTAGAGAGAGAGAGAATCCCCAGGGGCTACACACTGTCAGCACAGAGCCCAATATGGGGACTTGAACTCACCCACTGAGAGATCATGACCTGCGCCGAAATCAAGAGTCCAACTGACTGAGCCACCCAGGTGCCCCAATGTTGGCTCCTTTAAAAAAGGATGCTTGCTAATCTGAAGTAATTTGCCATTGGGTCTCCTGAACCCAGAATCAAACGGGAGAAAAGTCAAGCAAAAAAGTCAAGTGAGGAGGCTAGCTTGCTACACTGAGTGGGCTCTAAACTATTTTGGAGTACACAGCTTCTACCCTTCCTTCACATCGTAACCACAGGGTACTCTATGCACTTTTTCTCCTCCAAGACAGACAGTGGTGACTGGTGGAGGAGGATGTTAGGGGACAAAAGCAGTCAATTATATGAACAAGTTTTGTTTTTATTTTCATTTTTTAACATTTATTCATTTTTGAGAGTGAGAGAGGCAGAGCATGAGCAGAGGAGGGGCAGAGAGAGCAGGAGACACAGAATCAGAAGCGGGCTCCAGACTCCAAGCTGTCAGCACAGAGCCCGACTCGGGGCTCAAACCCACAGACTACGAGAACACGACCTGAGCTAAAGTCTGACGCTTAACCGACTGAGCCACCCAGGTGCCCCTATATGAACAAGTTTTTTGAAGTATGGTATTTGCTTTCCTGTTCAAGACTGTTGGAAGAGAGGAAGTTAGAGAAATGAATGGCCCTCGCATTCTTCTGCAATTTGAGTTCAGTTCTCTTATTTCAGAGCAAATGCAGAACTATTCTGGGCAGACCTTGCCTTCTCTCCTTTCTTCTTTACACAAACATTCCTTTACTACAAACTGTCCAGGATAAGATCTGCCTTAGAGCAGAGCTTCCTGATTATACCTTGCAGCCCAAGCCAGACCTGTGGAAAGGACTTACGGTTGATGGTGAAGGCAACCATCCTTTATCTCCATTGCAAACCCTGGCTACAGCTACTTCTCGGGCCTGTAGTCAAACTATATTTTTTCTGTTTCTACAAGTCTTCAGATCACTGTGGAAATCGTTATTGCAAATAAACCCTCCCTTCTCTTGATCTCAGGACATGAGGCTAGAGTTGATCTGAAAGGCTACATGCACATAGACTTAAGAGGGGAAGTTTCAAGCATATCCCATGACTTGCATGGTAAGGACTCAAAATATGCTTGTTGAATAAACAGTCCGTATATAAGGTGGTATGCTGGTGTTCTCAAATGGTAACCATTTATTGTATTTAATATAGTCATAATCACATCAGGATCTTATAAAAATCATCAACCTTATTCAGATTAAGCAAATAGGATATAATTTTATAGGTCTGAGAGGACTAATGGATACAGGAGAGGCACAGACCCAATTTAAATACTTTCTAGCTGTGTATTTCTTTTTTTTTTTTTTTAAGGTTATTTATTTTGAGAGGGAGAAAGAGAGAGAGAGAGAGAGAATGAAAGAGTGGGGCAGGGCAGAGAGAGAGGAGAGAGAGAATCCCAAGCAGGCTCAGCAATGTGGGGCTCGAACTCCCGAATCATGAGATCATGACCAGAGCCAAAGTCAGACCTTAACCAACTGAGCCATCCAGGAGTCCCTCTAGCTGTGTGATTCTTAACACACTATCAAACTTCTACAAGTTTACTTCCTCATCTGTAAAGGGAGATTGGAAGTTCTAGCTACCTCATGGGCTATTTCAAGAATTAACTTTAAAAACAGTAAAGCACCATGCAAATGTTCTTGATATTCTTAGTTATTTAACATATGTGCACACTCTACAAGTATAATATCTCTGTTAACTACATAGAAGTTTTTAAAGAAAAGCTTTTAAAGAGATAATGTCAGATATCACTTTACATCTGTCAGACTGGCTAGTATGAAGAGAACAAGAAATAACAAGTGTTGGTAAGGATGCAGAGAAAAGGGAACCCTCCTGCACTTTTGGTAATCAGGTACATTGATGCAGCCACTATGGAAAATAGTACAAAAGCTCCTCAAAAAATTAAAAATAGAGGTATCACACAACCCAGAAATTCCACTTCTGGGTAGTTATCCAAAGAAAATGGCCAGCCAGGGGTGCCTGGGTGGCTCAGTCAGTTAAGTATCAGACTCTTGATTTGGGCTCAGGTCATGATCTCATGGTTTGTGGGCTCAAGCCCTGCCTCAGGCTCTGCACTAGCAGGACAGAGCCTGCTTGGAATGCTCTCTCTGCCCCTGCCCCGCTTGTGTGCTCACGTGCACTTGCTTGCTTGCTCTCTCTCAAAAAAATAAACTTCAAAATTTTTAAGGAAAATGGTAAGCCAATCTGAGGCGATCTGTTCACCCCTATGATCTTTGCAGAATTCTTCACAATAGCCAACATACGGAAGCAACTTAAGTGTCCATTAATGGATGAAATGATAAATTAGATGTAGTATATATACAATGGAATACTACTCAGCCATAAAAAAGAATGAAATCTTACCATTGTCACATGGATGGACCTAGAAGGTATAATGCTAAGTGAAATAAGTCAGAGAGAGACAAATACCATGCGATTTCACTTATATGTGGAATACTAAAAAACCAAACAATGAACAAACAACATAAAACAGGAACAGATTCATAGATACAGGAAACAGTTGGTTACCAAAGGGAGAAGGGCTGGAAGGAAGGCAAAAAAGGTGAAGAGGATTCAGAGGTACAAACTTCTAGATATTAAATAAGTAAGTCATGGAGATATAATACACAGCATTGGGAATACAGCCAATATAACACTGTCCTAATTTTGTATGGTGACAAATGGTAGCTAGACTGTGAGGATCATTTTATAATGTATAAAAATATCGAATTACTATCATGTACACCTGAAACTAACAGGATAGTATATGTCAATTATACTTTAATGACAAATAGAGAAAGATGCTCAGAGGCATTGAACACAAGTTAAATTAGAAAGGAATTATCAGCAACCCAAGAAAAATCAATCTGCGTAGGTTCATCGTGCTGAGAACTTGGAAAAATGAATCTCTGGTGACAGGCCTAACCTAGGACCGCAGCGTTCACAAGGAGCAGAATCGCACCCACTGCAGGCACTTTTCCTTTAACCCATCACCCAGCCACGGCTTTCCCGCTCCTCTCCTCTCACTGCTCCACTCGGGGGAGCCCAGCCCGCTCCCTCTCCATCGGCCCTCTTCAGGACCTCTCCGCAGAGTCTACTCTGACCCTTCGGCCTACAGGCTCCCGGCTCGGCTCGCAGGCCCAGCAACTAGCATTCCGCCAGACGCCAGACACCCTTTCACCTCGACCTTTAGAAAACGGAAGACAGAAAAAGCACCGGAGGAGGTGGGGTGCCGGGGCTGCGGATGGCCTTGGAGCGGGCATGCGCAGAGGCCGCGGCGGCCTGCGGGCCTGGGAGAAGCGGAGAAGGCACCGCCAGGGTGAGCAGTCCCCTCGCTTGGACGCTGCTCGGGGAGCTGACCCCGGCTAGCCAGCGCCCACCCCGGCCTCCCGGCCCACTTCCAAGAGGCTGCGGGGGCCGTCTGGCGCGCTGGGGCAGGAAGGCATAGTGGCGGCTCCCGGAGGGGCGGAGCCCCGCGCCGGCGCAGGGTTGGCGGGCCGCCGGGGGCGCTGCGTACCTGGTAGCGACCCGTGAGCAGCTGGCTCCGCGATGGCGTGCACAGCGGTTGCGTGTAGTAGTTGTCCAGGAGCACCCCGCCGGCTGCCAGCTCGTCCAGGTGCGGCGTGCGGATATTCGAGCCGTGGAAGCTCACGTCGTTCCAGCCCAGGTCGTCCGCCAACACGAAGACGAGATGGGGCGGACGGTCGGCCCCGGCTCCTGCGCCCGGCCGGGACGGCAGCAGTAGCAGTCGCAGCAGCAAGGGGAGGACGCCGGGGAGGAGCGGCCGCCGCGGGCTGGGACCTCGGGGCAGGCTCGCAGCGCCGCTCCCGCCCATCCTTCGCGGCCCACGGTCCCAGAGCCTGTGGCGCCGCCAGCCTCAGACACCGGTTATAGAATCAGGAACTGGGCGGCCGGGGCCTGCCCCGCCTCCGCAAGGGATTTCACCCGCGGCCGACTGCGGGCTGGAGAGACCCGGCGCCCGAGCCCCCGCCGATCCCGGGCCGGTGTGACGGGGGAGGAGCCAGCGGAGAAGCACTCGGTGCTCCCGCAGCTCAGCTCCGTGGAAACTCACTTGATAGGAGCCACGATTGCATCGTAGCATCCTCAAAGAGGAGCAGATTTGTTCTTTTCAGTAACTCATCTCAGTTTACAAAGTCTTTTCGTTAAATTTCGCAACAACCTCGGCAACTGGAAATTTAGTTAACGCACCTTTCTTCCCTCACTCCCCCCAATAAAGAAGCTTTTAGTTGGTTGAGCCTAACCCGAACTCAGATCCTGAGCTGTGTGATGTTTTAAAGGTCGTAGGGGAATCATTTCCGGCAAAAGACCTCAGCCTTGTGCAAGTGAGAAGTCGTTGGAGAGGTAGAGCTCTAGGTGATGTTTCAGGTTCATTTTGAATAGTATACGCCTGTGAAGCCACTTCCTCCTCACTACCCAGAAAGGAGCCAAATACACACTCCGATTGCAGGGTGCCCTTTTGAAGGTGCAGTTTTACTGAGGCTGCCTGAGGATTGTTTGGAATGTCTTGTGACCATTGAGTAGCTCATTAGTTTGTCTAGGTAGAAGCCCCTTCATGGCTGGCTCCCTGACACTCAACTAGTGAACCAAAGAAGTAAAGTATCTTATTTGCCCGAAATCATCTGTGGATGGAAGGAAAAAATACCCTTAATCACATGCTCATTGAATTGGGAAGTTAGCCTTATGATTAGTACATTGCCATCCAAAACTTTCTGCCTGTTCCATGTCTGGAGATAGACTATAACTATTTATAGTTATATGGGGGAAATTATGCACTGTATCCCTTCAGGTTATCTGAGTCTGATTCCATAGGAATTATTTCACAGCTTTTTAAGTTGTGGATAACTGATAGCAATGGAAACCAATTCTTTATACATATGCAGATGAATTCTGTCCAGCGGAGTGGCAATCCTCACCAACCACCATGGATGAAAGCAGTTCGGCCTCCACTTGCGCATTTATTGTAATATTCCTGATCTGATCCTTGGATTGTCCTTTGAATTCGTTTTAACACCTTACCAGTTTCCTCATTAGTGAACGAAATAAAATCTTCAACATGTATTCTTTTTTATATTTGTACAAGAGTCATGATTTTATCTTTTTTAAAAATTATCCTTTAGGGGTGCCTGGGTGGCTCAGTCGGTTGAGCGTCTGACTTCCGCTCAGGTCATGATCTCAAGGCAGATAAGTTGGAGCCCAGCCTCGGGCTCTGTACTGACAGCTCAGGCTGGAGCCTGCTTCAGATTCTGTGTCTCCCCCTCTCTCTACCCCTCCCCTGCTCACGCTCTGTGTCTCTCTTCTCTCTGTAATAAATAAACGTTAAAAAAATTAATTAAAAAAATTTTTTAAATTATCCTTTAACACATGGATTGTGTTCCTCTTGCATGTAATTATTTTACTTTGCATGAAGTGGATTCGTTTGTCACATCCACTTTCATCTCTAGTGGAGTCAATGAAATTTAGGAAAAAATTTAAATTTAGCATTAAATTCAAAAGAATATTTTTAATTGCTGTTTGACTCTTATGTGAAGACTTGAAAATCCTTTAAAGACCCTGCAAGATGTTAAAGGCTTGAGAATTCTCCACTATGACCCTTGCATGTCTTCCCCATAACTGTTTCTCTCTACTCTTCCTGATAGAAATCAAATTGACCAAACATGGCTGCTAATCTGCAGAAACAGTCCCTCCATTGACCACCTGCTCCAGAAACTAGCTAAACTTGCACTGAGATTTCTCATATCCTGCATTTTCAGATAAAAACCTATGCTAATCATGCTCTGGAAATGTGCAAATGAGTTAATTAAAAAGAGCTAATTCGATTTTCTGTCTATGTATTGAACACGTGATATGCAGTAAAGGTTGGTGATTATGAAGTCTCTCAGTTGGAGTTTGTCTGATGTTTCCTGATGATTAGACTCAGGTGATGGGTTTGTGCAAAAATATCCTAACAGTGATATATCTTCTTGTTGCTTCATATTTAGAAAGACATGATGTTGATGTCTTATTTGATCACTTTGTTAAGGTAGCCGTTTCTCTGCTGTAAAGTTAATATTTAACTGATCATTTTATGAGGAGATACTTTGAGAATATGTTTATATTTTGTTATTTCTAAAAGTTTTGCTTATTAGTTTTAGCGCCCAGTGATACTTCTTGCTTTGATCTATTATTATTAGGATGGTTGCTGAACGGTGATTTTCTAATTCCATCATCCTTCTATATTTAGTAGTTGCCAAGTTTGCCTTCTCCCTCATTAATTTGCTTATTTAAATTACTACGAAATCATGGCTTCTTGTTTTAATCACTGTGCTATAATACTTTACTATAATTATTTCAATCCTCCGATTTCCTCTGATTTAGCCAATGGGAGCCCCTTCATTCTAGCTCTTGTGTCCTTTTGGTATATCCTCTTTAACCTCTGAGCACTCTCTTACTTTTTGGTGCAAAGAGATATTCTAGATTCATCTTGTATTTTTCCTTCCCTAACTGTGGAATTAACATTTCTCCTAGGAACTGTGATTCCTTTTAGTGGAGGATGACATCTAGAAACCAGTGTCTGTGTTATAGGTATGCTGGTTGCCTCTGGGCTGTCATTAGTTCTAGGATCTCTCATCAGACAAACATAGGAACTAGATGTATGTATTCATACACACACATACATAAGTGTATATATACACCATATTGACACGTACAGATATAAAACCATGAGTTTATAGTCAATACTTCCAATTCTGCTTTCCCCCATATGTATATGTATATATATATACATACATATATATATGTATATATATATATGTATGTATATACATATATATGTATATATATATGTATGTATATATATACATATATATGTATATATATATATGTGTATATATATATGTATACATACATATATATATATGGGTAGTACCAGTTTTCATTGTTAGCAGCCATTAAAGTGGTATACTTTAAATTTTTTGCCATCTGATATGAGAAATGGTATCTTAGGATAGTTTTTGGTTTCATATTTATGAGTAAGTTTAAACATCTTTTGAGATGTTGAAGAGCCATTTTTACATTTTTGTGAACTGTGTCATTTTTGACTAGGTTCAGTCTTTTTTCTCAATTTTCATTTAAGTTTACTTGTTTCTTTTGAGAGAGAGAGGGAGAGAACTCGAGAGAGGGAGGGGCAGAGAGAGAGAGAATCCCAAGCAGGTTCAGTGCCGTGAGCACAGAGCCTGACAAAGGGCTCAAACTCACAAACCATGAGACCATGACCTGAGCCAAATCAAGTCACATGCTTAACCAACTGAGCCACCCAAGCACCCCTTTTCCCCTCAATTTTAAGAGTTCTTTATATATTAGAGATGTTACCTCTTTATCTTCATGCATATGATATTTCTCACATTGGGTCTATCTGAAGGATAAATCCCTATAACTGGAATTGCTGAATTTAAGTGTATGTGCATTTTGAGAGAGTATGATACTATGATATGTATCACAAATATTTTATCCCAGTTTGCCAACTGTCAAATATTTTGTTATGGTGTTTTTTGATATGCCAACGTCATTTTTTTTTAATGTAGTCAAATTTATCAATTCTTTCTGTATTGCATCTGGATTTTGAGTCATGGTTAGACTTTCCTTATACCAAAGTTAAATTCACCCATGTTTTCTTCTAGTTTTTGTATGGCTTCACTTTTCACATTTAGATCCCTCATCCATTAGGATTTATTTTTGTGTATGGTGTGAAATATAGATCTAATTTTATCTTTTTCCAAATACTTACCCAGTTATCCTAGCACCGTTCATAAAGAAAATAAAGAAGTCCATCTTGGGGCAGCTGGGTGGCTCAGTTGGTTAAGCTGCCTTCGGGTCAGGTCATGATCTCCCAGTCCATGGGTTTGAGCCCCACATCAGTCTCTGTGCTGACAGCTCAGAGACTGGAGACTGCTTCAGATTCTGTGTCTCCCTCTCTCTCTCTGCTCCTCCCCTGCTTGCAATCTCTCTCTTGCTCTCTCTCAAACATTAAAAAAATATTTTTAAAAAGGCAGTCCATCTTTGCCCCACTGCTATGAGATGCCACATTTATTATAAGCTTAATTTTCTCATATACTTGAGACTATTTCTTGGTTTCCTGTCCAGATAACAGTACCACACTGTTTCAGTTACAGAGGCTTTTCAATATGTTTTAATGTATGATAGGAATAGTGACTCATAACTTAATTTTTACTGTTTTCCTTGTTATTCCTGTATGCTTATTTTGTCATAGAAACTTTAACATCAACATGTCCAGTTCCATTAAAAAAAATTTTGCTGGGGGGCGCCTGGGTGGCTCAGTCAGTTGAGCATCTGACTTCGGCTCAGCTCATGATCTTGTGATTCGTGAGTCTGAGCCCTGTGTCGGGTTCTGTGCCGACAGCTCAGAGCCTGGGGTCTGCTTTGCATTCTGTGTCTCCCTCTCTCTCTGCTCCTCCCCCACTTGCACTCTGTCTCTCTCTCTCTCTCAAAAATAAATAAATAGTTTTTTTTAAGTGTATTTAATTTGTTGGTATTTTTATTGGAAGTGCATTAAATTTATAAGTTAAATTAGGAACAACTGAAATATTTGTAATATTAAGTTGCCATATCTAAAAATAAAGGTTATCTTCCATTTATTAAGTCTATTTTTGTGTCTTGTAGAAGTTTTAAAAATTGTTCTCATACCAGTTTTGTGCTTTGCTTGTTAAATTTATTCCTAAGTATTTTATCTTCTCTGTACTATTTATCTTTTTCTGTACCATTATCTCCTTTAACTGGTTATTATTTGTGGACATGAAGGTTGCTGCATGGTAATTTATATTCTGCCAAATACTGAATTATTTTACTGTTTGTGTGAGTTTAATTATTGATTTTTAAGAGTGTTTCCAGTACATAATCATATTGATAAAAGCCATTCCAATCAGTTAGAAGATGCAAAAATTAGGACTGAAATAAAGGCAGCTCCCAACTCAGCAATGGGTATAAAAGTTAATTTGGGGGTAGGTGGAGAACTTGGAACTTGGGCTATGTTTTTTACATAGAAAAGATAGTATACATAATACCTGGTTTGCATTCCATCCCACACAAAACCTATTTAACCCATAGTTAAATCTCTTAACTCCTCAAGTCAATAAGAAAAAGACCAACAATCAATTTTTAAATGGGCAAAATATAGAAACATAACAATAGCTTACAGAAAAGGAAATAAAAGCGGTCATTAAATAAATGAATAGATGTTCAACCTCGCTCAAGAGGAAAAATAACAAATTGGAACTTCAATAATAAGGCACTGGTACTAGTGATAACTCACTGCTTTGGGTGTGGTATAAACAAACAAACCCTCGGGGCGCCTGGGTGGCTCAGTTGGTTGAACGTCCGACTTCAGCTCAGGTCACGATCTCGCACTCCGTGAGTTCGAGCCACGCGTCGGGCTCTGGGCTGATGGCTCAGAGCCTGGAGCCTGCTTCGAACTCTGTGTCTCCCTCTCTCTCTGCTCCTCCCCGTTCATGCTCTGTCTCTCTCTGTCTCAAAAATAAATAAATGTTAAAAAAAAAAAAAAAAAAAAAAAACAAACCCTCTAATGCATTCATCACAGAAGTGAAATTTGGCATAACCTCTAAGAGAACAATATCTACTTGCATATCTCTCAAAATGCACATACACTTTAATTCAGCAATTCCAGTTATAGGGATTTATCCTTCAGATACACCCAATGTGAGAAATATCATATGCATGAAGATAGTGATTTTAATTTTACTTTTATTAGAAAAAGGCAAATAAGGGGGCACCCGGGTGGCTCAGTCGGTTAAGCAGCCGACTTCGGCTCAGGTCAGGATCTCACGGTCCGGGAGTTCGAGCCCCGCGTCGGGCTCTGTGCTGACAGCTCAGAGCCCGGAGCCTGTTTCAGATTCCGTGTCTCCCTCTCTCTGACCCTCCCCCGTTCATGCTCTGTCTCTCTCTGTCTCAAAAATAAATAAACGTTAAAAAAATTAAAAAAAAAAAAAAGGCAAATAAGAAGGCTTGGTCAAAGTAATTATGGGATACCAAGCAGTCATTCAAAAGGATGATATGGAATAATCTCTAAGATATATCATTAATTTTTAAAAGGCAAAAAAACATTATGCTTTGTACACCTTCATTTAAAAATATATGTATACATGTACATATGTATCTAAATTCATGTATTTTCATATATTGAGAGAGAGATGCTTATGCATTGATGGAGTATCTCAAGGAAACAGAAGAAATAATAATTTTGATTGTCCTTGGGTACACAGGTTGCAGAAAAGGAGAAATACTAACTTTTCACCACATATCCTTTATGCCTTATAAATTTTTAACTCTATACATATATTATCTATTTCTAATAATATTATTAATGGTAATAACATAATTTACATTTAAACAAAAAGTAAAATCCATTTTGAGAACAGAGTGCTAAGCACAAATATTCCCCAATGAACATGTTTGTAAAGCTCCAAGGTCATGAAGTAAGAAAGTCACACAGAAGCTCTTGCCATGCCTCTTGATTTCTCCAGTTTACAGACCCCAGGTTCTTGGCATGGTACTAACTGGCTACAAGGTATGCTGAGAAGTCAGGATACCTGTGTTTTGATCCTTCTTTCAACCTGTTTCATTTTAGTATCTTTGAATATGGTAAGCATTGTACACAAGGTTAAACATTTCTAAACACTTTATCTCTAAATGTGTAACGGTTGAGGTAGAGATAAGAATGCCAAGAAGTCTTTCTTCAGATAGAAAACCTGAAATTCACTAACTAAATGTGGTAAACCGTGGTTGGTATTACTCAATGCCCCCTTATACCCCACATAGTCCAGAAGGAGATAGACTTGAACAACAGAAAGAATATCCAAACTTTGTTATTTTAGATGTCAGCTCTTTGGGGTGCCTGGGTGGCTCAGTCATTTGAGTGTCTGACTCTTGCTTTTGGCTCAGGTCATGATCCCAGGGTCATAGGCATGGAGCCTGCTTAGGATTCTCTCTCTCTCTCTCTCTCTCTCTCTCTCTCTCTCTCTCCCTCTGTCCCTCTCCCCCACTCATGTGCTCTCTCTCTCTCTCTCTCTCTGTGTCTCAAATAAAAAATAATGTTTGCAATACATTTAGTTTTGGAAACTGATCTAGAATGACTTTGTTTTACCATATCTAATTGAGGGGGAGATGGTCTTCTTGAAGGCCTGTAAGGTCATATACCAGACTTACAGATGACTGTTTTTTCTTTTTTTTTTTTCTTTTTTTAATTTTTTATTTATTTTTGAGAGAGACAGAGAGACAGAGTGTAAGTGGGTTAGGGGCAGAGAGAGAGGGAGACACAGAATCCAAAGCAGGCTCCAGGCTCCAAGATGTCAGCATAGAGCCCAACATGGGGCCGAACCCACGAACCAGGAGATCATGACCCGAGCTGAAGTCAGATGCCCAACCGACTGAACCACCCAGGCATCCAGCAGATGACTGTTTTTAATATGTCTTCACCCTTCTTCTAGTCACCAGTACTTACATTTATAAGTTATATTAACTATTATCAATGCTAACTACTATCACTGTAATAAGAAACATCAAGCATGTAGGAAGCTAATTACGTATAAGAAGCCTCCTCCGTTCATTGTTGGTTTTGTTTGGTGTGTTAATATATGTACATGTATTGAAAGAAAAAGGGTCAGATTTTAAAAAGAAGAAAGATTTCTCTTAGGTCTAGTAAAATTTTATATATATATATATATATATATATATATATATAATTATATATTTTATAAATTTTATAAATTATATATATATATGTGGCTCCAGATTTCTGAAATTGATAGTCTAGATAAGAACAGCTATAGCCAACTCACATTGAAACTCTCTTGACTCCTTCATCTTTACCATTGCTTATCACTTCTTATCTCCTCAAAACCAACTAGATGAAAGTAGACAGTGGAAAATAGTGCCACTCCTAAAAAAAGATTTTGGCATAGCATTTTTTTGTGCATAACACTAAGGGGTGCCTGGCTGGTTCAGTCAGTAAAGCACGCAACTTTTGACTTTGGGGTTGTGTGTTGGAGCCCCACGTTGGGTGTAGAGATTATTTTTTTAAAAATCTTTAAAAAAGATACCAAGACAGCACACTAAAGTGTACACAGGTCAGTGAATTCTCACAAAGTGAACACCCATGTAACCACTACACAGGATGTTGGTATTGCATTTTATCTCATTTCTTCTTTCCTTCCCTCTACCTTTCATACAGCCTGGGACTTAATGTTTGCACAATATTTACTGTATACAACAAGTGAATTGCATTCACTTTTTCTGTACTGAACACTGCATATCAATTTATTAAGTAGTTCTAAACCAGTACTTTCTAACCATGCTTAAATACTTCAAACCAATGTGAACACTTCAAAAATTAAAAAGTCATGTTGTGTAACAACAACAACAAAAAAATAAGAACCTACTCTTACTAGATTAGAAAATGGAACTAATTTATAGGCCTATATTAATTTTTTAAGTGAAACACGTATCATTTTTAATACGTTAAATTAAAAGGGCATATAGTGAGAAGTAGGTTTCAATCCCTCTCCAGGAATATTAGTGTTACCCTTCCAGAGATAGTCTATACATACATAAATACAATTTAAATATTAAAAGTTTTTCTGGGGCACCTGGGTGGCTCAGTTTGTTGAGCGTCCGACTCTTAGTTTGGGCTCAGGTCATGACAGTGCGGTTTCATGAGTTCAAGCCATGTGTGGGGCTCTGCACTGGCAGCCCTCTCCCTCTCTCTCTGGCATCTCCCTTACTCATTCTCTCTCTCTCTCTCTCAAAAGTAAATAAACATTAAAAAAATAATAAAAGGGGCGCCTGGGTGGCTCAACCGGTTAGGCGTCCAACTTTGGCTCAGGTCATGATCTCACAGTTTGTGAGTTCGAGCCCCGCGTCGGGCTCTGTGCTGACAACCCAGAGCCTGGACCCTGCTTTGAATTCTGTGTCTTTTTCTCTGACCCTTTCCTGCTTGCACTCTCTCTCAAAAATAAACATTAAAAAATTAAAATAATAATAATAATAATTTAAAAACCCTGCCTCTTTTTATATGACACAATTATTTTTTAGTAATAATCATGAAATAAGACAAAAACTAACCAGAAAAGAAACGCAGAGTGAGAATTTTCTATTAAAGTTTGCATCATGCCAATAAAAGTAATAGGAAAAATAGAAGTTAAGTAAATATTATAGTAAAGCAAGGAGTTAATATTTTTAAATTATATTAATGTATTTTTGGAAAAGGAAACTTGTTTTTTTCTTCCTTTTTTAATGTTTATTTATTTTTGAGAGACAGAGAAAAAGAGCAATGAGCTGGGTAGGGGCAGAGAGAGAGGGAGACACAGAGTGTGAAGTAGGCTCCAGGCTCTGGGCTGTCAGCACAGAATCCAACACGGAGCTCAAACTCATGAGCCATGAGATCATGGCCTGAACCGAAGTTGGATGCCCAACCAACTGAGCCACCCAGGTGCCCCCATGGGAAGTATTTTTTTCAAGTTTAGTTTTATTTATTTTGAGAGAGAGATAGAGAGCCAGCAGGGGAGGGGCAGAGAGAGAGAGAGACAGAATGCCAAGCAAGCTCCGTGCTGTCAGCACAGAGCCGGGTGAGGGGCACAAACTCAAGAACCGAACTGTGAGATCATGACATGAGCTAAAGTCAAGGGTCAAATGCCCAACTGACTGAGCCACCCAGATGCCCCTGAAAAAAGAAAGTATTTATACCAACATATTGGTCTGTTATAATAAACTGGTTGCTATCTGTGAATAATAAAGTCACCTTTTCTGTTTTTAAGCCTTACACTTTGCAGTGACTTCACTGAAATTAATCTTCTTCATACATTAATGTTTAATCGACAGTATAACCAGATTTGTCCAGTTAACTCTGCACATAGTTGATTGAAGGACATATTTTAAGGTTTTAAATTTCAAACATTTGTTTTACATGAGCAACAGACGTACAAATAATTAGGAAAAGACTTTAACGTAATAAGTTTGACAGAAATTCATAAAAATCCCCTTTCACAGCAAACTCCAGAAATGGCAGGACTATCTCTGTTTCTTTGGGGACAACTATACTGGTTTTCAAATATCCCTGCAATTGAAAATTTTCTACTAAAATATTTTCAGCAGAAAATTCGTCATACATTTCTATTATATATATTATATATATTATACATTTTCCATTAAAATATCTTCAGAAAATTCATCACACATTTCTTTTATATATATTATATATATTATTATATTTCTATTCTATTATATATATAAGTATTATACATGGTTTTTCTTCATCTGCTAAAATCAGAGCAAACAGATGAATGATAATAAAGTTTGACATTATTTGATCTGCAGCTTTAAAACAAGAGCCCAATCATTGGTGAAAAAGATCAAGGCACTCAAATACTGCTTGGCTGATTTCTTCCAGCAATGTATGACCAATACCTTTTGTTGTTTCTCCTGACATTCTTTGAAATTGGATTGTTTATTCTGAATAAATGACCATTTTCTGAGATTTTGTTACTGCATGGTTAATTACCTTATCCACAACTTTTATGTATTGCTGCTTTGATTAGAGTCTGACACAATAATATTTTATGTAAATAATTTGTCCAGTAACTAATAAGTTACTGAGAAGTCACAACATAGGTAACTAATAAAGTATGCCACGGATGATTATATTTTCTTTTTTTTTTTTAGTTTTTTTAATGTTTATTTATTTTTGACAGAGAGAGACGGAGCAGGAGCAGGAGAGGGGCAGAGAAAGAGGAAGACACAGAATCTGAAGCAGGCTCCAGGCTCTGAGCTGTCAGCACAAAGTCCAAGGCAGGGCTCAAACTCACAGACTGCGAGATCATGACCTGAGCTGAAGTCGGACGCGTAATGGACTGAGCCCCCCAGGCGCCCCTATATTTTGTTAGTTCTGTCTTTAACTTTAACAATTAACAGTTTAAAAAGAAGAAATTTGAATTTTAAAAATAGTATTCAAAACCACTAAAGTATTTCATGTGTGAACTAAAATCTGCCCTCACTCAACACGATATTGTGCCTCACAATTTGCCCTCTGTTTCATAATAAACATCAATGGAAACCCTCAGTGATCACATGGAATAACAGAATTGAAAAAACTCAACTTCTGCTGCTTTGTATTTACAAGCACTCAACTGTTTCAGCGTGGATAACCAGGTCCACAGGGAATGAAGACCCAACCTGTGCGTGAAGTAAGCTTGAACGATTCCAGCAGTAAAGAACTTACTCTTGGAATGAGCACACACAGCTAAGTCTGTTAGTGGTAAGGGCCAGTGGTGTAACTGGAGCTTCTCTAAATTAATTTCCACGTGGAACACAATGTTTAAAAAGATAAGTAATAAAATTGCACCGATTTGAAGTAGATAGATGATCAAAACACCAATAACTGCAACAACAAATGATTTAGCCTAAAAAAGTATTTTTAGGGGGAAGAGGATTTGACATAATGAAATAAAGAGAACTGAGATATCTAATGGTGTCATTGAGCCTGCCTCTCATCTTCTTACTGTGCAAAAAAAACTTCTCACTATGCGATTTATTAAAACAATTGATTGCTTAAACTGCTGTTCGTGGGCTATTTTCATACTTGCAGCTGAAAGCTTCCAAACTGATACCTTCTGTACCTGAGTAGGAAACTGCTCCTAGATAATAAGAGTCTGTGTTCCATATCTCCAACTCCTTACTTCCTAGTCCTTTTTGGTTTTCTTTTTCTCTTTCTTTTGTTTCTTTGTTTGTTTCTTTCTTTCTCTCTCTCTTTCTCTTTCAATTCTTTCTTCTTTCTTTCTCTCTTTCTCTTTTTTTTTTTTTTTTTTTTGAGAGAGAGAGAGAGAGAGCACTTGGGAGAGGGATGAGGGGTGGTTAGAGAGAGAGAGAATCTAAAGCACCATCCACGCTCAGCATGGAGCCTGATGCAGGGCTCAATACCATGACCCTGGGATCATGACCTGAGCCAAAATCAAGATGCTCAATCGACTGAACTACCCAGGTGCCCCGGTTTTTTGTTTGTTTGTTTGTTTGTTTGTTTGTTTCAGTAATCTCTATACCCAACATGGGGCTCAAACTCACAACCCCGAGATTAAGAGTCACTTGCTCTTCTAACTGAGCCAACCAGGTGCTCCCTTCCTAGTCCTTTTTTTTTTTTTTTTCCTAGTCCTTTTTCAATACAGTCAGCCATTTGCCCTCACCAGTCCCCTGAAATAGCTCAGGCCAATGGCACCAACCATGTTCTGTTGCTTAACCTTACGGGCACTTTTTGGCCCTTAATTTTATGTGACATCTGGTATCTTTGGACACCGTTTGCCCTCCTCTCCTTCTCAAAATGTTCTCTCACTTGGCTTTCATGACACCTCAGTATGTAAGTAAATATACACCTGGTTTTGTTAGTTAAATGCTTGACCTCTCTGGTCTATAAACTCCATGAAGGCAGGGACCATGTCTGTTCACTGCTTTCCCAGTGCCCGGCCTGTCGAAAGTACTCGATGAACATGTGTAGGAGTAACCCCTCCTTTTTTTTTTTTTTTTTTTTTTTAACTTTTTAAATGTTTTTATTTTATTTTTGAGAGAGAGAGAGACAGAGTGCAAGTGGGGGAGGGGCAGAGAGAGAGGGAGACACAGAATCCGAAGCAGTCTCCAGGCCGTCAGCTGTGGGCACAGAGCCTGATGTGGGGCTTGAACTCGCAGACCATGAGATCATGACCTGAGCTGAAGTCAGATGCTTAACTGACTGAGCCACCCAGGTGCCCAGGAGTAACCACTCCTATGCTCCAGGGCATGCTAACACTTGTAAAATCTATACCTAGAGAATATGTAATTAAGTAATGTGTTACCCCTTTATAATTCCTAAAATAGCTTCTATAAACTACTGAAGTACTCTGGAGATTCGTTAATGCCAGACAGATAAGCAAAAGCAAGATAATTTTTATTTTTACATGACAGTTCATCAGAAGAAGAGTTTGATTTAAGGTTGTTTTTATGAGACTTTGGCTAAAGGATGCTATTTGTATAAATGAAACTTTCTTCCTCTCGCAGGTGCTTTGTTTCCTAATAATGTCAATCTTTTTGTTCAATTCAAACATGCATAAAGTCCTCTTAGTAATGTTCCAAAATCTGTTTGCTATTTAATGTGCCGTACGGCATACTTAAAAATGGGTTTATCTGTCACCTTTCCCATCAATAGAAAAGGAGTGAGACATAGATTAGTTAGATGTGAACATTAGCAACATAACAACGTCCGTAAATGTTTTGATAATGTGTTGACTAGAAAGTGTTTTTGCAGTTCTAAGAAGCTCTACTGGCTCAAGGGAAGAAAGCGCCCACCATTCACCATCACAGTCTTGAACATTCTTTCCTAAGCTGTAGACACGGACTTTTACACATCAGTAGCGTACTTTGAAGCATGCTCGTTGTTTGCTCTTCATGGCTGACACCAATCCTGGAACAATTCCTCTGAGGCCTCTCTCAGTATATGGTCCTGTCTCCAGCAGCTGGTGGTTTTAGTGTGGCTCTTCTGAGTCAAGGTGTTCACCTACCAACTGGCTGATGGGCCGGCCATTGGGAACTGAAAGCTTCAGAATCTGGTCTTTCTCTCAGGGCCACTCCTCTTCTCAGGAGCTCTGGTTACCCCAAGGCTTCTCTTTCATCTTCTTTTCTTCATCTTTTCAGCTTCAGCTTTCAGTCCTAATCATTTTATTTGGATGTTTCACACTTGAAACTCCCATGGGATGAAGTCTGGTTAATTTGGTCCATTTTTCACGGCCACATTGTGTTAATCGGTCATCAACACAGGTCAGCCTGTGCATTGGCTGATGCCAAACCTGGCACCTAGGCCAGGCCCACTGGCTGGGTTGGTGTGGGAGTGCCAGGGTGACTTAATAGCACCCAACATACCACAAAAGAATGAGCACAACTTCTTAAGGAAATCAGGAAATACATTTCTTTTATACCATAAGTAGGATTTCTTTTCTTTTTTAATGTTTACTTTTTATTTTCTTTTTATGCTTTTATTAATTTTTGAGAGAAAGAGAGACAGAGCATGAGCAGGGGAGGGACAGAGAGAGGGAGACACAGAATACAAAGCAGGATCCAGGCTCTGAGCTGTCAGCACAGAGCCTGATGCAGGGTTCGAACTCAACAAACTGTGAGATCATGACCTGAGCCAAAATCAGACGCTTAACCAACAGAGCATCAGGCGCCCCAATGTTTATTTATTTTTGAGAGAGAGAGAGAGAGAGACAAGGCACGAGCAGGGATTGGGCAGAGAGAGAGGGATACACAGAATCCAAAGCAAGCTCCAGGCTCAGACGCACAGCACAGCAAAGAGCCCGAAGTGGGGCTCAAACCCATGAATCATGAGATCATGACCTGCGCTGAAGTCAGATGCTTAACTGATTGAGCCACCCCAGTGCTCCTGGGCAGGATTTCTTTAAACATTTAATATTCACCTAAATTTTCTATGCTTTTTATTGATCTGCTTTAGTGTGATATTAATAGGACATGAATTCAATGTTGTGCTTTCATCATTAATTAATGCATAAAAAAACTCCTGGAATTGTCTATTTTGCAGAGAAGAAATTCAGAGATGGACAATAAGTACCTTAATGGTTACAGGGCTACAGACAGAGAATGAGAAGTGGGATCTCCCAGTTAAAGGGTTTAGCCAGCACCTAATATCCAAACTGAGAGAGTGGATCTGGAGGGTTTTTTTAAATTGAGGTATAATTGGTTCATACAATTAGTTTCAGGTGTGCAAATAATGATTCGATATTTATATACACTGTGAAATATCCCCACCAGTTGAGCTACCATCCATCACATCATCACAAAGTTACATTTTTTTCTTGTGATAAGAACTCTTAAGATGTACTCTCTGAGCCACTTTAAGATACGCCATGCTATATTAACACTATTCACCATGATCTCCATTACATCCCCAAGGCTTATTTATAGCTGGAAGTTTGTACCTCTTGACCCCCTTCATCCATTTTGCCCCCCACCAACACCTCTTCACTGTGGCAACCACCAATTTGTTCTCTGTATCTGAGTTTTGTAATGTTTGTTCATTTTGTTTCTTAGATTCTGCATAGAAGTGAAATTATATGGTACGGTAGTTCTATTTTTACTTTCTTGAGGAACCTCCATACTGTTTTCCATAGTGACTGCACCAAGATAATATTCTTGATAATTAGGAAGTTATCAAGATTATCAAATTTTGTTACCGAGAAAATTTCCCTCTTTTCTCATATAAAATAAAGACACATGGAAGGGAAATTAATGGTCTGCCGGAATTCTAATATATGATTGCTTTTTAAACATTTTAAACATTTTAAAACGTATGTATGCTTGGCATCTTTGCAACACTTACAAGTTAAGAAATTATTTTATAATCTGTTCTAATGACAGAACTTTACGTCTCACATCCAACTTTAATACCCAGGAAAAGCTCAATAAATGTTTAACAAATGTGTGTCTAACAAATTTTAAGTGATAAGTTACCTTTTACAAAAAAAAGGTTGATGTGTTCAGTCCACTGAATTTAATTTCAAAAAATTTATGAGGGAATTATTTCTAAATGGATTTTTTTCTTGCTGTACATAGTGCTAAGGGCCATCCTGTCATCTCTTTAGCTCTTGTTTGACCTGCTTTGTCAGATGCTTCGTGAAATGATATTCAGAACGGCACATGTGATGTCAACTTGCATTAATTCTTTCCCAAAGAGAGGTGTTCAGTATTCAAACTGTGTTTTTACTGGCACAATCTATGTTTCAGCTTCATTTCAAAAGGTCTTCAAGCAATGCTTCCTTTGGAAGCCTGTTCTTTTTGCAACCACTCTTTTAAAACAACCTTTGGAAGGACAATAATGATGTCCCATAATACTGCTTTCAGGGGATTCATTAGGAAAATAAGTGTTTCAGAGAGTTGAATAACAATTTATGTATCAATATTAAATTTTACTGTTTGCATTGTAATACGTTATAAAAATTAAAACTATCCCTTATTCAACTACTGTTTCCTAATGAAACACATCAATGAATAGTATTGCATTTGTTTTTATGTAGAACAATTAGTTTGTTGTCAGGTAACAAGAACCATATGCAGATGCTCTTACAATTATATAATTTCCTCTAATTCAGTTATAATAGCGATTGTATATTCGCAAACACCTAAATGTTTTGCTGAATTTCATAAACAATATAGGGTAATAAAAACATTCATTTCAAATACCTTCATTTGAAAGAACAAAGTACAGCACTAATCCATTTTTCTTCCTTGTTTAGAAAAGAATTGTTATTTTATTAAGATGAGAAATCTAGATTTTGATGATTTTGAATGAATTACTCAAATTATTCATTTGAATGAACCCATGAATTATTGGTTTCTTGTATTCCCCCCCAAAACTCAGTTATGATTTTTGGTAGTCATAGAGCAAACATAATTCAATTGCCTGCTGAGGGTCTTTTTCAAATTTTGTCCTTTCCATTTTTCTTCCGAAGCCGGTTTCTGGCTGGTTCTGTCAATACCAAGGGTTCCTGTATGACGGTTGCCGGATAATTTGTGCCTAACAGTTCAACTTCCACCTGTTGTCCTACTTTACTTAGCTCAACAGGCACATAGGCAAACGCCAGACTCTTCTGGACGCTGTAACTGTAGCTTCCAGACGTCGTGTTGCCAACCACCTGAAAAACAAGACCCAGCCATCCTCAGCAGCTTGGCCACAGCCTTGTGCTCCTCCTCTCCAGACTGAACTCTGAAAAAATAGGTTTGCCTTACAATCTGAAAGTTTTAGGGAATACTGTTTATGGGGCTAACAGCGGGCAGAAAATATTCTCGTAAGTGAATTTAGGCTTACAAATTATGAAAAATAATTCTCAAAATAAATCATCAACAGTACTCTCACACTTCTCACTTTTAGGTAAGAACACCTGGTTTTTTTGAGTAGCTGGCACTATTTTGCTCAGTTTGGTGGCAAGAGATCTGATGGGAGGAAGACTCAAATATTTTTGCTTTAAATTTGAAAAGCATTATCTTCCAACCAGCATGGCAATAATAGATACAAGGGAAAATTCCTAATAATCCAAATGTAAATTTACTCAAGTGTTCCTCTTGTGGTTTAGGATACGGCCTGCCAAAATAGTGGTGAAATAAACTATTGATACATCAGTAGTCAATGTGAAGCGAAATTTCTCTATGAATATATAGCATTTAGCGATTCCTGGAGATGGCAAGGCCCTTAAATTAATGTCAACTTTGCCCTCTCTAGATCTACCAGGTACAAAACATTTTGCTGGGCATTCTAGAAAATGACTGAGGTCTGGTTCCTACCCTCACGAGCTTCTAGCCTAGCTATTAACACAGAGATGCAGGAAAATATAACCAGGAAGCCAAGAAAGTCAACATAATTAAGCCAGGATTTGTTCTACATTTTGAAGGTGGGTGGAATTAGTAGGTATATAAGGGGGACAAAACTTTGCAGGACAAGTGGAGACATGGAATTAGGCATGAGCAATCAAAATTAGGGAGGTTGAAATGGAATAAACTGGGATGGTAAACCAGAGAAAAGCACTGAGCAAACAAACAAAACCTAGGAGATGAAAACAAAGCCTTTATGCAGAAAAAAAAAAAAAAAATCTCATCAGGCTTGTTACAAAGATAAGAAAATGAGTGGAAACTAGATCTGAAGGAAAAGATGAAAGAGAAACAGTAGAATGCAAAAAAAAAAAAAAAAAGCAATACAACAACATCAGGTTAAAACACCACATTTGAAAAAATGTAAAAGGAAGACAACAAAAGCAAAATATGATAAATAGCCCTACTCAAAATGGCTTCTCCTGGCTACACAGCGTTGCACTAATCCTTACAGCCTCCCTGTTTCACACAGTGGGCTGCTTGTAGCTGGTGCTGAAAAATATTCATGGACATGAATCGGCCAGTGATCTTTCAGCTGCCTCAGCAAAGAGTCCACTACAATCAACAGTCTTATTATAGCATTTCTAGTCTTTGAGATGCTGACACATTTATGACAGTAAGTACAGACTCCTAGCTCTGTGGTCCCAGTTTGTAATTATCTCACTGAATCCCCAAATCAGAAACCTCTGCATATCATTCCTGAGCTTATTATGGGGAGAACTGGTTGATTAAAAAACAAACAAACATGAATGCATTCATTAGTAAAAGCTGTTTCTCTGGGCAGGTTATTAACTGACAAGGTATTGCTGAGAGAACACATATGCTTTAAAACGGTTTTTCTCTTTTAGATCATAGTTAAGTAATGTAAGGCAGGGCTTTGGGTCAGGAAGGTTGGAGTTTTAATCACAGCTCCTTGAAAGACTTTCTTGGTAATCTTGGTTTCACTTCCTAGTCTGTAAACCTGAGGTTAGTGTTTGGAGCCCTAGAGAGGTGACCTGATTTGCTTGGGCATCTTAAGAATATAAGAAGAGGTCAGACCAAGTCTCTTGGCCAAGGCCCCTAACTCAATGGGTCAAAACCCCACCATCCCTCTTCAGAGATTCCCCAGGCCTTCCCATCTCTTAAAATCCCAGCAGTGATTCATCTTGCAGTTATGCCTGCATGAGTAACGTAAAGAAATAGTGTATTTATTGCAAGAGTGCTATTTTTTTAAATATTTATTGAATGCATTGCTTTCTGCTAGATTACTTTCATTTCCCCTTTAATTTCTCTCTAATTCAGTGCTGAGTAACCCAAGTATTTCCCAAGTCTGGCCTTTCCTTTTATCTCATTACAAAATCTCTAAGGAAAGGTTTTTCCTAGCAACAGTTTTATATCCTTCTACCCTAAAATATTCCAGATTCAATTAAATCTATTTCTTCTCTTTGCTCAGTGAATCACAAGAACAACCTGTGCCCACCTTCTGCCTAGTAGATTTTCATATTCTTTGTTAATCACAGGCTCTCCTTTTACCAATATAAGCAATCCTCATTTATGTTTAGCCTTGTCTCATTCCTCCCTTTGTGAGAATTAAAGGCACCTCTGGCTTAGGGGAGGTAACATGGTAGATGGCCTTTGAAAGAGAGAACATAATTTAAATTGGATGATACATGGTGTTTCTTTGGCTGTCTCTGTGTGTTTTTGTTTATAAATAATAAAAAAAGACAGCTTTCTCAACTCTCCAAACTTCATTTCTACCACACATCTTTAAAACTTCCCAGCAAAGCTGCTTTTATAACTAACAGAAGCCCTTTGCATGCCCACTCTTTTTCAAAAATTAAACCTTATTTAAAATCCTAATCTCTCCTTCCATCACTGCCCATCTCTCAATTGGACTTTACTTTTCCCCAGGGCACTCATCACTCTCAGATGTGCCATTTTATTTCATTTAGTATGTTCATTGTCTACTCTCTCTCCCCTGGGACGTAAGACCCATGGAGGCAGAGATGCTTGTCTGTTTTATGCACTGCCGCATCCCCATTGCCTAGAAAATATTTGCAAGAATAGAATACCAAATACCGAAGGCAGTACAAGTCTCAACAAAGTCAGGAAGTAAGAACAAAAAGTATGTCATCTCATTCCAGAGTATAAAGAGGATCCAGGAGATTCATCTGCAGGATGAGACGATCACCCTACTGAGCAACAAAGAGCAGACAAGTGGATATCAGGAAATTCAAGGGATATTTGATTTATAAAGCCAACTACAACCGGATTAACAGCTCTGTAAGCAGATGGCATATGGGAAGAAAGATGAAAAATATAGCAGGTAAACTCAGTGCACAGAAACAGCAAAGGAAGTAAAATTCAAAAAGGAACTGGGGTTTCCAGGTCCCCCCTTCCCAGCTTTGAGATATAGTTGGCATGTAATGTTGTATAAGTTTAAGGTACAAGTTTCCAGGCTTTTTAACTTGAATTTGCGTGTCAAGACTCACACCATGTTTATCAGGGTTGGTTTGGGGTTGCATACAGAACACGACGGCATAATCTGCAACCTACGGCCAAAACGGAAAGCCAGCGCAAGGGTGGGCGTGGACCCTATTAGAAAGCTGGATGAAAATAGAGTGAAAACAGGAAAAACGGAAGATGGGGCAGGGGAAACTTGACACAGCTCATTTTCTAGGATGAGAAAATGGAGGTCCAGAGAGGCTAAGATCAGGTCAAGCAGCTAGTTAATGGCAGAGGTGTACATCAGTTGAAAGTTGCAGGTCAATGTGAAGTTGGAGGAAATGCTTATTAAGAAAAGAGGTCTGGGGCACCTGGGTGGCTCAGTCGGTTGGGCGTCCGACTTCGGCTCAGGTCCGTGGGTTCGAGCCCTGCGTTGGGCTCTGGGCTGATGGCCCAGAGCCTGGAGCCTGCTTCCGATTCTGTGTCTCCCTCTCTCTCTGCCCCTCCCCTGTTCATGCTCGGTCTCTCTCTGTCTCAAAAATAAATAAACATTAAAAAAAAATTAAAAAAAGAAAAGAGGTCTCAGGGCACCTGAGTGGCTCAATAGGTTAAGCATCTGACTCTTGATTTCGGCTCAGTTCATGGTCTCGTGGTTTGTGTGATTGAGCCCCGTGTGGGGCTCTGCGCTAACAACACAGAGCCTGCTTGGGATTCTCTCTCTCCCTCCCTCTCTGCCCCTCCCTCCGCTCTCTCAAAATAAATAAACTAAAAAAAAAAAAAAAAAAAAAAAAGAAGTCTGAACCAGAGATTTAGAACCAAAAGAAGGGGGGAGACAGTGAGGTAAGAATGGTTCAAACAGGTAAACAACCTTAGCACAATTAAAGGTGAAGAGGTTCTTAAGAAAGAACTTGAAATCTGAAAAAAAAAATCTTTGGCTTCATAGTGTCTAATAACATCCACCCGCTTTGGGATGTACAAGAACTGTGGATCTATGGTTAAGTGCTGAAGAGAATACTGTGGGACAGCAGAGACAGAGACAAGAGCAAATTGGCCTACTCAGCGTGGCTTAGGAGAAAGGGTAAGCAATTCAAAGTCCGCCTATACACAGATCAGAAATCAGCTCTGTCAGTCACTGTGCAACCTCAAGCAAGTTAGCTGGGATCTGAACCCCAAAGTCTAATCTCTAAATTGAGATGATCATACCCATCTGGGAGGGGTGTTATAAAATTAGAGTAGTACACAAAAAATATCCAGCACATAGTAGAAACTCTGCAGATGTTAGTTCTGCATCAAATGAACCCATGCCTCAGTCCAAATGGCCATGGGCTGAGAGCCAATTGATCCCAAAGGCTGAGATTTTATGCCACTGGCTTTCCTCACCTCCAGGGCTCTTTTTGTCACTGAAGAGAAGAAGAAAATGGAAACAAGTATCAAGTAGGCTGCAGTGCTTGAGAAAAAACCCAGGCACCAAATCTCTGAATCTTTGGGTATGGACCAAGCAGATCTTGTTCAATATGAAGCAGCTGTTTGGATGAGCTCTGAAGGCCCTGTGCTTACCCCGTGGTCTAAGCAGAGTCCCCCATCTGTTTGCTAACACCGGCCAGAACACAGCAAAATCTTAAACCAAAGAAATGAAGTTCAATTGGTAAGTTATCTGGTTTTACTGGATACTGATAGAATAAAACCTAACATGCCCAAATGGGAAGAAAGCACATTTACTCTTTCTGAAGAACTAAATGGTTTCTACCGCTCGCTTTACTTTCCAAGGCTCTACTCTCTGTTGTCATGGATATTTTCATTTGGATTTTTTTTTTTTTCTTCTGATGTGCTCAGGTTAGAATTACCTCTTTCTCAAAGATGTCTTAGAAGCTAAACCATCATGCCAAATTCTTTACAAAATTCATCTCTTGCATTCACAGATATGGATGTGGAGTGGGCACGTAGATCATTTTACCCTCTAACTCGTACCTTCCTCATCGCCCATTGAATTTTAAGCCTTTGGTTTTATTTTCTTTAATCAAAGCATAGAGAATTTTGTTTTTTAAAATGAGTAGCATTTCATTTTCCTTTCAGTTAAATGATTTCTGCTTCTTGAATGACAGCTCAAAAATCAAAGTGTATGACCCAACCAAAAGATAGGTAAATAGCAAACAAAAACCAAAAAACAAAACCCTAAAAGGAAATAGAGACAAGGAGAGTTTCTGGTACAGAAAAGCTGCAGTGGCCCCTAGCCACAAGGTCCTCAGCACTCACCTTGCCATCATACCAGATGCTTTCATTTCCCTCCGGATCAACATCGTCCGTTGCCAAGGTGAGGCAGACCAGTCTCCGTTTCAGCCCCTTGGCTTTAATCTGTTTCAGTGCTTGCTTTCCTATGAAGTCTGCTGGCTGCAGGAATCCAAGATAATGATGATGAATGAATGCTCAGACACTGTGACAAGGTTAGAGATGCAAGCATTTAAATTTGTCTTTGCGATTTTCTCGCCAATTACACATCAAATAAAAATACAGATTGGATCAAACGTCTAGACAAATATTTCTTAGTCCTCAAATGACAGTATCAGCCAGCTTTTCCTTCAGATGGGTTAGACTGAAGGGTAATAACTTGTGATAACAATTTTACCAGAACCACCTAGGCAGAAAAACATAAGGCATGATATTGCAATGGTGGATTATGAAAGCGACCCTTGTATCTAATGGTTCTGGACAGCAGTACTGGCTGGTGGTGAGCAAAGTACTACTCAATTTCCACCTACAGTAGGACACTTACAAGAAGGAAATTCATGTTTTTGATGTGTGATGTCAGAACAACCCCAAAACGCTGCACATTTCTTTCCTTCTCAGAATAATGGTCCAAGAAATTTACCAACTGTTGAGTTGTACTCAGTTCATTCAGGAATGTATTGAGCCCATACTATGTGTGAGACATGCTTACCCCTGTGTGGGTTATAAAAGTAGATAGAGAATAAGCTCTTTGATCAAAAGTCTAACACAATGCTTTTCAAACTTGTTTTTCCTCCTTCGATTCAACACATGACAGATGACATTCCTATTCCTAATATGTTCCCCTGGTCACACTCAGAGTTATTCCTAATGCAACGCAAGTGACAGTGACATGGCTATAGGGATAACCTCCAGTCCATTCACACACCTCACAACAAACAGGTTAGTGATGACTCTTCAGTGGAGACACTTAGCTAATAAAGGAGGCACAATTCTACCTACCCAGAATGCCAGGGATACTTGGTAAGACTGAAAAGCTAGCCAGAGGCCAAGAGCAGTGTCAGTGGAAGGAGGGAAGGCTGACCCAGGAGGGGTGTGGATTAAGGTTTCTACTTAAGGGAGCCCAAAAAGCATCTCTTATCTTACGAGGGGAAGGGGGTATCTGTGATACACAAATCACATCTCTATGAAGGAGATTTAATTAGAGATTATAATGTGAGAGGGGAAATTCTCAAAAGAGTTCCCATATACAGACTAACCATTCTCTGAAAGAAGAAAGCAAACAATTTTAATTTCCTCATTGGCCAAAGAAGAAAGGAAATAATATGTCATGCCAAAAATGTCCTCTGCCATCAACATTTAGGACTTACACAGCTCTTTCTGCACACAAAACATTTAGGATTGGGTGCGATGAATCCCCTTAACTGCTCAGTGAAACAGTGGGAGGGGTTCTCACATACCCTCTGCCTGATGACCACCCCCCAGTTTACTCCTTTACTGGTTCAGATCTTTTAGGCTAAGCCCACAATGAAGTATGCTTTCTATAGATATTGCAAGTTTAAATTGCTGACCTTCACAGGAAACTGAAAGTTTCCATTGTCAGTTTCCATCGGCCAGGGTTAAAATAATTGCAAAATGAAAGTCCGATTACCTTTCCCAGTGTGATCCAGATGGTGAGAACCAACTATAAAGCTTTATTATGAAGCCAGATAAAAATTCAAAGACAGCTGGAACCGATGTTATTTAAGTCCAGACTGGTGGGGAAAAAACAAAACCACCAACCCACAGAAAAAGCCTGATTCATTTGAATTCATATGTAAGAGAAATTCCTGGTAACAAGTCATAACAAACTGTAACAGCCCTCCAATCCATCTTAAGGGTTAAGTGGCTTCAAGTTTATGCACCCCATGCTTGCTGATTTAAGTCCCGTAGTCTGTAGCCAAACTAATCTGCTTCCCTTGAGATCTGCAGACCATAGGCCTTGAGGAGTGAAGAACCAGACTTTTCCGGAAGAGAAGGACTAACTACATTTGCAAAAAGCCACTGCTCATGCTAGCACATCTATTTGAGGTCATGTCCACACACAACTAACCACCTGGGCACCCACTTCCACTGCAGGGAGCCCACTCACCCCCGTCCATGTCCCTCACCTTCCCCTCTAAGACCCTCTGCTTTTGCCAAGACAGGGAAGGTGGTCTTTGGGACGTCGGTTCACCATCTTCCCAGGTTCCCAGCTTCCTGAATAAAGCAACTTTTCCTTTCCCACCATCCCTGTCTCTCCATTATTGATTTTTGAGTGGCAAGCAGCCACTCAGGGGTGCTGAATTCAGAACTGGTTCTGTCCGGTAACAAAACCATAGTTCATTATACTTAAAACATGTCTATCTAAATAGAGAAAGAACTTCAACAAATTTTTACGATCGTTTTCAAAGACAACTTGCTATCATGGAAAAATAGTGACAAGGGTGCTTTTAATTTTTCCTATTTTTATTTGCATTTACTTTTTTAATGTTTGTTTTTGAAAGAGAAAGAGAGCCAGAGGGTGAGCAGGGGAGGGGCAGAAAAAGAGAGGGAGAAACATAATCCAAAGCAAGCCTAACATGGGGCTTGAACGCATGAGCTATGAGATCATGACCTGAGCCCAAGTAGGATGCTTAAACAACTGAGCCACTGAGGTGCCTCTCTTACTTTTATTTTTTAAAGTTTGTTTGTTTGTTTGTTTGTTTGTTTGTTTGTTTGTTTAAAGAGAGGGAAAGACAATGAGTCGGAGAGGAGCAGAGAAAGGGAGAGAGAGACTCCAAAGCCAGCTCCATGCTGTCAGCACGGAGCTCGATGTAGGGCTCAAACCCATGAACCATGAGATCATGACCTGAGCCAAAACCAAGAGTCAGACATTTAACTGACTGAGCCACCCAGGTGCCCCAACAAGGGGTGCTATTTAGAGTTCTTGTCTATATAGCAATCAATATAAAATGGGGAAAAAAGTCTCACACTTTGTGTAGAGAAGCGTTTTACAACACTGAGAGGCAAATCGGCTATTTTGTGTGATTTGTGGAGTGCCATGAGATCATACTTTCCTATAATGGAATCTGGATCCCATTAGAGATTCATTTAGATCTTGAAGGTTTTGGGTCTTCCTGCATCCATATTAAGAGAATTTTCCTTCAATTTTTTACTCAACTGTTGTTATCCACCTGCTGTGTTCAGACACTGCGTCAGGCAGAAGGCATACAGAGATAAATAGATATGTTCTTATAGTTTCTAGGAGGTCCCTGAGGAGATGTCATTCCTTCTCTCCACATCACAACATGCCCAGTCCTGAACCACTTAAGCCAGTATCTGCTACACCTTTGGAGTGGCTGTGGTGAAAGATGGCCATGACCAAAGCTTTCAGAAATGGGTCCCCCCAGGACAAACAAGCTTGACCATGATGCACTCAAGTTCCCCCTGATACCAAGTCAGCCATGAAGAAAAAAGAAGGCAACAACACACTTGTGTTCATTGTGGATTCAAGGCCAATAAGCACCAGATCAAACAGGCTGTGAAGAAGCTCTATGACACTGACATGGCCAAGATCAACACCTTGATCACGGCTGATGGAGAGAAGAAGGCATATGTTCGACTGGCTCCTGACTATGATGTTTTGGATGTTGCAAACAAAATTGGGATCATCTATACTGTGTCCAGCTGCCTAAATATAAATATAAATTCTTTCACATTATAAAAAAAGGGTCCCATGGGGCGCCTGGGTGGCTCAGTCAGTTGGGCGTCCGACTTCAGCTCAGGTCATGATCTCACGGTTTGTGAGTTCAAGCCCCACGTTGGGCTCTGTGCTGACAGCTCAGAGCCTGGAGCCTGCTTCAGATTCTGTGTCTCCTTCTCTCTCTGCCCCTCCCCAACTTGTGCTCTGTGTCTCTATGTCTCTCAAAAAATAAATAAATGTAGAAAAAAAAATTTTTTTTAACCATAAAAATTAAAAAAAGGGTCCCTTTGTGATGCTAGACAAGAGCTCCTGAGGCATGTGCTGAGGGGTGGGAGGAAAAAGGTGTGCTAGAAGGGGCCTAACTCCACCTTTGCCAAAATCACAATTTAACCAAAGTCTAAGAGGGAACATAAGGTATCAGCTTATCACAAGAAATAGGAAAAGTGGGGAAGGGGCCTCAGAAAACTTTCTTTAAAAGAGAAAAATAAATTCAGTGAAAATAAATATTAAATACTATTTACAATTTATTAGGCACTTGCTATGTGCCAGACACTATGCTGAATGACCTCATTTAATCCTCATGACATTCCTAGGAGATAAAGAATTTTATCCCCCGTTTATCAGAGAGAAAGGCCCAACAAAGTTAAGGGTCTTTCCTGAGGCTCAGTTACATGGCCACACAAGACTTCACTTTTAGATTTTATCCATGTATTTTTTAAAGTGACTATACCTAGAGTCTATCATTGGAAGGTCTGGGATATGTAAATCCTCTAAAGAATGTTTCTTTTATATTATTTCTGGGTACTCTGAACCTGTTTTGAAGGATGTTCACCACACAGTATTTTTGAACTACCAAGGAGGATTTGAAAACACTCTCAAGGTTACTATTAATGAAATCTGACATCTGTATCTGCATATCCTTACATCAGGAACTGATCTGGTCAGCAATACTGTCCTCAGATATGAATGAAAATACTGTAACGATGAGGCGTCTGGGTGGCTCAGTCAGTTAAGCATCCAGCTCTTGATTTCCGCTCAGGTCATGACCTCACGGTTTGTGGGATGGAGCCCCACGTCAGGCTCTGTACTGACAGCAACAGAGCCTGCTTGGGATTCTCTCTCTCCCTCTCTCTCTGCCTCTCCCCCATGAGCACATGCTCTTTTCCTAAAAATAAATAAATAAATAAGCAAGCAAACATTTTTTAAAAATTAAAAAAAAAAAAAAGAAAAAACTCTAACAACAACAAAAACCTAATTAAAAGTAAGGCACACACAGTTAAAACACAGATAAAAGGTAACACCTCTCCCTGGAGACAATTCTCTTTTCCCAACTAACCTTGTGCCTGACACAGAAAGATTTAAAACAGGGCAGTGGCATTTCATTCTCCTTTACTTGGCTTTTCTTCCAAGATTGTAGATTTTATACATGAGAGAAGAAAATATGTCTGAATATAAATGCTATGATTAAAATCGGTGCTATCAGGATGACCTGAGAACAAAATATATTTAATGAATCACTGCCAACTTAATTATATAAACAGCTGTTAATATCTTTGAGAAACACAAATTTCTGGGGGCACTGAGAATATAGCTCAAAAAGAGTCTTCGCTTATGTTTCTTAATCTACTAATTTTACAAAAGAGTAAAAGCAATTAAAATAGCTATTTGTAATATATACTAAATATAACATCCACAAAGATGATAACATTAAGATTTTAAGTGAAATAAAATTAGTCATCTTACTAGCTCTACTAAAAGCACTTTTATTACCTCAAAGCATATGGAAATGAAATAAATTAAACCAGTATAGTTTTGGTTGTGATTCTTAGGTTAATGCACAGTTAGCCGAGATGTAGCTAAATCTGAATTTAACACAAGCAGTGTTAAGAAGGCTCTGATAGGGAGAGTCAGGGTAGAAAATTCAAGGAAGTCATCGTTTTCATTTAACTGTCCCAAATCCTTTAAACCTACATATCTAAAGTCGCCAAAGACTAAATACAATAATTGGGGTAACATCCTGGGTCCCAAGAAAGCTCCCCTTAGAAACCAGGGGCAGCACTAGTGGGAAAATCATGTTCTTGCTTTGACAGGGATGGAGAGGGTTGCAGAGAGAACAGTTAGTCAACTGTCAATGTAAGTGGCCGAGTGGAGATGGAAATCCAGGTGACAGATTTCTGCCACTTGTCCCCCAGTACTTTCTAGAAATGTTTCTTATTTTAAATGGGAACCAGGGACCATCATTTAAACACAGTCCCGATAGGACTCCCTCTCAGGGCATGTGGCCATTACTAACTGACCGTTTATGTAAATCTTAACTTTCTTCCATCAGGTGGTGAATATCAGGTACATCTGTGCTTGTCTCACAGCCCAACTGATAAAACTGTATACGGGTGCATTCATCTAGGGGATGAATCAGCTGACCCACCACCCCATCAAGACAGAGTAGACTATCATTCCTTTCACCTTCTCGTCATTAGAATCACAGTTTTTAAGCAGACAGAAAACATAAGGGTCTTTCCTGGGGTGATAAATGTACCAAACCTTGAACCCAAGCTTCTCAACTCTTGACTCTTTTTCCACTATGCAGAGCTTGGTAACATTCCGTGTATGTTTATAATGACTACAATTTCACTATCTCTTTATTAGCAAAATGTTAGGTTATTAGTTTAGAAACTTACATCTATTATTATTGGCTCCTACCTACACAGTTTTCATTCTTTGCCCTTGGCAACGTAAAACAAAGTAGCATTTTCTTTTCTTTTTCTTTCTTTCTTTCTTTCTTTTTTTTTTTTTTGAGACAGAGAACACGCACATGTGAGTGAGCTGGGGAGAGACAGAGGGAAAGAGAGAGACAGAACCCCAAGCAGGCTCTGAGCTGTCAGTTCAGAGTTCGACGTGGGACTCTATCCCACACACACCACCCTGGGATCATGACCTGAGCTGAAATCAAGAGTCCAATGCTCAACTGACTGAACCACCCAGGCCCCCCTCATCTAGCATTTTCTCAACAAAAGTACTAATCAGTTAAGTATTCCTTCTCGAAAAAAGTATTTACTATAACTAGAAAAGCAACTCTCTTAACTAAAAGAAAGCTGGGGATAAACAGAAACCTAGAGAAAATATTTAAAATATTATTTATAATATTAAGCCAGGCCAAGAATTAGGTTACAGTTAGCATTCAAACCAAACTAAATTTTTCAAAACTGAAATAGCCCCCATTACATGTATGTTAGGACTTTTACTAGATTCCATTTTAACAAGAATATTTACGTTTCTATTTTTTTAAGTTTATTTATTTTGAGAGAGAGAGAGAGAGAAAAACACACTCAAGTTGGGGGGGGGGGTACAAAGAGAGAGAGCAGAAGAGAGAGAATCCCAAGCAGGTTCTACACTGTCAGTACAGAGCCCAATGCAGGGCTCGATTCCACAAACCATAGATCATGACCTGACCCAAAATCAAGAGTCGGCCACTTAGGCAACTGAGACACCTAGGTGCCCCCAATATTTACTTTTCAGTTTTGGAGTCCAATAATCGAAAGGACAGCCATGGAATGCAACAGACCTGTGACTTTGGCAGATGTACTTTTATGTTTAACTGCGTTACTACTAATCACGATATAGACTTTTCATGATAGTTTTCATCTTTAGACTCAAGCGAAGAACAATTACCCATCTGGTATTTCACATTTAGCACTCGAGCCTAAATGAAAAGTAAATAATTATTAAACACAACAAGAAACACATGAATAAATGAGTCCTCAATAGGGACACAAGATCTTTCTTGCTGGGGTCCTTAAAAAAATGGAAAGGCTTTTCTCTACAGCTGTTTTTCCCTAGATACTTTTATATTCACTTCACTAAGATGGAACAAACTAACATTTATTGAGATACCACATGTTTTTTACTCCTCTCATAAACGAATGAGGTCACTATTTTCTTCATTTTACAGATACGAAAACTGAAGTGTTGTTAGGTTAAGCAACTTGTTTACTTTCAGAGCAAGTGGCAGAGCCATAACTCAAACCCTTCAACAAATACTCAGGTCCTACTAATGACCAGACACAGCACTAGCCTAAGGATTCTCCAGCTGTCCTGGAGAAGCTCACAGACTAGCTGAAGCAGTCGACATTATGGGATATGCCAAGTATCACTACAGAGCTAAGTACAACATGCTATAGAGCACGGGTTCCCAGGGGTGCCTGGGTGGCTCAGTCCGTTAAGTGTCCGACTTCAGCTTAGGTCATGATCTGCCAGCTCGTGAGTTCGAGCCCCGCATCAGGCTCTGTACTGACAGCTCAGAGCCTGGAACCTGCTTCAGATTCTGTGTCTCCCTCTCGCTCTGCCCCCCCCCCCACCCCCGCCCCGACTCACACACTGTCTCTCTCTCTCTCAAAATAAATAAACATTTAAAAAACGAAGAAGAAGAAGAGGGGATTCACAACACTCCCCTGGCTTTCATCACCACCTATACATGAACAATCCAAATCCATACTTTCAGAGCAGAGGTCCCCAAACACATGTGCAGCTGTCGGTTGGCTGCCCCACAGCCCCTCAACCCCACGAGTCCTTCCAGCCTCCCAATTACACCCTTTGTGTTTCCCCATTTGTGATCAGTATCCTAAACCCTCTTCTTCACTCCCTTCACATAGAGTCCCTCACGTGGTCTCCATCCTACCTTCTTCATATCACTCACACCTCTTTCTTCTCCATCCTATGTCCAATGCCTTAGTTGAAGCCCTCAACATCACTCCACTGCATTTCTTCAGTAATTGGGAAATGCTCTCCCAGTCACCAGGCTAGTTCCTTTTTAGTCTATTTTCCATCACCTGTGGGTCATTCCTTACACAAAATTGTTCAGTGGCTCCCCAGTGTGTCCAGGATTCACTCCAAATTCCTTAGCCTGGCAGATGAGACCTTTCATGACGAGGTCTCAGTACTTCTCCAGCATCAGCTCTTGGCACTACTTTCAACAGCAAATTACTTGCTGGGCACCTGCTATATGCCACCCCTGAGCTGGGTGTTAGGAATAAAAAAGTAAACAAAATGTATTTTGTACTGTCAGAACTTGTACTCAAGAAGCTTACATTCCATTCAAAAGAAAAAGGAAAAAAAATAAATAATTGTAAGCTGTGATACATCCTAGAAAGATACTGCAGCTGCAAAATATATTTTAAAAATGATCAATAGGGGCATCTGGTGGCTCAGTTGGTTAAGCAACTGACTTTGGCTCAGGTTGTGATCACACAGTCTGTGGGTTCAAGCCCCAGGTCGGGCTCTGTGCTGACAGCTCGGAGCCTGGAACCTGATTTGGATTCTGTGTCCCTCTCTCTCTGTCCCTCCCCCACTTGCATTCTGTCTCTCTGTCTCTCAAAAATTAACGTTAAACAATTTTTTTTAATTTAAAAATTATCAAATGAAGGACGCCTGGGTGGCTCAGTTGGTTAAGCAGCCAACTTCAGCTCAGGTCATGGTCTCACAGTTCGTGAGTTCGAGTCCTACGTCAGGCTCTGTGCTGAAAGCTCGGAGCCTGAAACCTGCTTCAGATTCTGTGTCTCCCTCTCTCTCTCTGCTCCTCCCCAGCTCATGCTCTATCTCAAAAATAAAATAAATATTAAAAAAATAACAATATCAAGTGAAATCCAACAACATAGAAAAAGATAACCCATCATTACTAAGTGGATTTTGCCACTAAAATGAAAAGTTGAGTTAACATTTTAATATTAGTAAATGTCCTTCATTATATGACAAAGCAAAAAAGAAAAACCATATGTTTATCTCAGTAGATGTAGCAAAGGCATTTGCCAAAATCTGATATCCTGATTAAAAACAAAACTTTTAGCACTCAGAATAGATAGGAATGTCCTTAACTTGATAAAGAGCATCCATGAAAAACATACAACTAACATCACACTTAATACTCGATGCTTTCCACCTAAGATCAGGAACAAGCAACAATTCTATTTAACTCTGTTGAAAGTTCAGCCAGTGGAGGAACTAGTCATTGTGGTAATGCAAGAAAAATAAATAGATAAATAAATAAATAATAAAAGGCATCTAAATTAGAAAAGACAAACTATTTGCATACAACATGATTGTCCATGGAATCTACAAAAAGTTCAAAAAAGTACTAGAACTACTGAGTTTGGCAAAGTTGCAAATTACAAGATCAATACATAAAAACCAACTGTTTTCTATATACTAGCAGTAAAATGAAAATCAAAAATACCATTTAAACATTATCAATATGAAATACTTAAGGATAAATCAATCTACAAAAACATATGCAAAATCTGCAAACTACAAAATATTTTTGAAATTAAAGGTGACCTAAGTAAATGGAGGGATATGTGTTTCTCATGAGTGCGAGACTTGAATTGACCTGTAGATGCAACACAATTCCCATGTTTTTACAAATTCTAAAATTCATGGAAATTCAAAGGACCTGTAATAGCTAAAATGACTGAAAAAGGGCACAGTTGCAAGGCTACCACAACCTGATTTAAGCCACAGTTATCAATACAACACAGGAATCAAGAAAGACATATGAGTCAATAGAGTCCAAAAAAAGAGTCCAGAAAGAGACTTCAACATTTATAGACAACTTATTTTTTTTTTTCAACGTTTATTTATTTTTGGGACAGAGAGAGACAGAGCATGAACGGGGGAGGGGCAGAGAGAGAGGGAGACACAGAATCGGAAACAGGCTCCAGGCTCTGAGCCATCAGCCCGGAGCCTGACGCGGGGCTCGAACTCACGGACCGCGAGATCGTGACCTGGCTGAAGTCGGACGCTTAACCGACTGCGCCACCCAGGCGCCCCAATAGACAACTTATTTTTGACAAGGGTACACAGGTGATACAGTCCAGAATGTGCAGCCTTTCCAATGAATGGTAATGGAAACAAATCCGTGGGTATATGTGCACACATAAACTTTAATTCATATCTGGCACTAGATATAAATATTAACTAAAAATAAATAACAGGCCTAAATGTAAAAAGTTGATAAGACCTCTAGGAGGAAACAGCAAAAAAATCTTTATGACTTTGGGTTAGGTAAAGATTTAATACGACACCAAAAGCATAATCCATAAGAACAAGTTGATAAGGACTTTAAATATTAAAAAATTTAAAACTTCTGCCCTTGGGGTGCCTGGGTGGCTCAGGCAGTTAAGCATTTGATTCTTGGTTTCAGCGCAGGTGATGATCTCACAGTTCATGGGTTGAAGCCCTACATTGGGTTCAGTGCTGATAGCATGGGGCCTGTTTGAGAGTCTCTCCCCCTCTCTTTCTCTCTGCCCCTACACTGCTCATACTCACTCTCTCTCTTTCATTTTATTTATTTATTTTTTTTATATGAAATTTATTGTCAAATTGGTTTCCATACAACACCCAGTGCTCATCCCAAAAGGTGCCCTCCTCAATACCCATCACCCACCCTTTCCTCCCTCCCACCCCCCATCAACCCTCAGTTTGCTCTCAGTTTTTAAGAGTCTCTTATGCTTTGGCTCTCTCCCACTCTAACCTCTTTTTTTTTTTTTTTTTTCCCTCCCCCTCCCCCATGGGTTCCTGTTAAGTTTCTCAGGATCCACATAAGAGTGAAACCATATGGTATCTGTCTTTCTCTGTATGGCTTATTTCACTTAGCATCACACTCTCCAGTTCCATCCACGTTGCTACAAAAGGCCATATTTCATTTTTTCTCATTGCCACGTAGTATTCCATTGTGTATATAAACCACAATTTCTTTATCCATTCACTCTCTCTCTTTCAAAATAAATAAACCTTAACTAATGGCACCTTTAAAAAAATAAAATAAATAAAACTTCTCTTTGAAAGACACTATCAGATGTATTAGATGAAAAGAAGACAGAGTGGGAAAAAATATTTGCAGAGCATGCATCTAATAAAGGACTTGTACCTAGGATACATTAGGAACTTTCAAAAACAAACAAAAAAAAAAAAACAAAAACAACCCCATTAAAAATGAGTAAAAGGGGCGCCTGGGTGGCTCAGTCAGTTAAGCGTCCAGCTTCAGCTCAGGTCATGATCTCGTGGTTTGTGAGGTCGAGCCCCGCATCAGGCTCTGTACTGACAGTTCAGAGCCTGGAACCTGCTTTCTGTCCCTCTCCCACTCGTTTGTTCCTTCGTTCTCTCTCTCTCAAAAATAAATAAACATTAAAAAAACATTTTTTTAAATTAGTAACAGAGGGGCACCTGGGTTACAAAGCACCCAACTCTTCATTTCAGCTCAGATTATGATCTCACAGTTTTTAAGTTCAAGCCCCACATCAGGCCCTTGGTGGCAGTGCAGAGCCTGTTTGGGATTCATTCTCTCTCCCTCTCTCTCTGCCCCTCCCCTTCTCACTCTCACTATAAATAAACTTAAAAAAAAAAAAAAAGGAGTAAAAGAGGGGTGCCTGGGTGGCTCAGTCGGTTAAGCATCCCTCTCTTGATTTTAGCTCAGGTCACGATCCCAGGGTTGTGGAATCAAGCCCAGAGTCACCCCAGAGTCATGCTCAGTGTGGAGTCTGCTTAAGATTCTCTCTCTCCCTCTGACCCTCTCCCTGACTCACTTGTGCATACTCGCTCTTCCTTCATAAATGAAGAGATAGGAATGGTGGACAGACAAATAAAAAGATTTTCAACATCAAGTCACTGAGGAAATCAAAAGTATGAGACCCTACTACTTACCTCATAGAGTAACTCAAGTTAACAAGACTGACCATGACAGGTGTTGGGTGAGGATTTGGAGGAACAGAAACTCTCATTAACTAGTGGTGGGAATGTAAAATATAAAATGGTTCACCACTGTGTAAAACAATTCCTTACAAAGTTGACATATACGTGCCATTTTATGCAGCCATTCCACTCCTATTTACCCAAGAGAAATGTCCTAAACTAGAAACAACCCCAAAGTTCATTGAGTATATAAACAAACTGTGCTATATACATACAATGGAATCCTTTACTTAGAATTAAAAGGAACGACTTATTAATACATATAATACCACAGATGAGTCTCAAAATAATTATGCTTAGTGAAAGAAACAAAACCAAAACAAAATATATTATGAATATATTATAGGATTCCATTTATATAAGACCCTAGAAAATGCAAAATTGCCTATAGTGACAAAAAGTTCCTTGGGAAGTAGGTGAGGGTATAGGGAGGGTTGGGAAGTAGGGACTACAAAAAGGCCTGAACAAATTTCTGGGAAGAGGGATAGGCTTACCATCCTCAATTGTGGCCATAGTGTCACAAGTGTATACGTGCATTAATACTTAGCAAATGGTGGGGAGCTTGGGTGGCTCAGTGGGTTAAGGGACCCACTTGATTGGTCTTGATTTTGGCTCAGGGCATGATCTCACAGTTTGTGGGTTCAAGCCCAGTGTCCAGCTTCACACTGACAGTGCAGAGCCTGCTTGGGATTTTCTCTCTCTCCCCCCCCCCTTCCCCTGCTCCTGTCCCAAGTGCATGTGTTCATGCCCTCCCTCTCTCTCAAAATAAATAAACATTAAAAAAAAAAAACAAACCTGGGGCACTTAGGTGGCTCAGTAGATTAAGCGTCCGACTGTGGCTCAGGTCATGATCTTGCGGTTTGTGGGTTCAAGCCCCACGTCAGGCTCTGTGCTGAGAGCTCAGAGCCTGAGCCTGCTTTGGATTCTGTGTCTCCCTCTCTCTCAGTCCCTCCCCCACTTGCCCCTGTCTGTGTGTGTGTGTCTCTCTCTCAAAAAATAAATAAACATTGGGGCGTCTGGGTGGCTCAGTCGGTTAAGCGTCCGACTTCAGCTCAGGTCATGATCTCGCAGTCCGTGAGTTCGAGCCCCGCGTCGGGCTCTGGGCTGATGGCTCAGAGCCTGGAGCCTGTTTCCAATTCTGTATCTCCCTCTCTCTCTCTGCCCCTCCCCCATTAATGCTCTGTCTCTGTCTCAAAAATAAATAAAGGTTAAAAAAATTTTTTTTAAAAAACATTAATATTTTTTAAAACTTTAGCAAATGGTGCACTTTCAATATGTCCATTTATTGCATGTTTAGTTAAGCTGTTAAAATAAAAATATAATAAAAGCAATCTAAAGAATTATTTCAACTTATTCCTAGTCCTGAGTTTCCAGAGACTTCCAAATTTTAAAGCAGGCATCTAAACAGCACACTTACACTTTTAGGGTGGAAATAGAACGTTGTTTCCTAACAGAAATTGGATACATATGAGGATACTGATTCAATAGCTGGTAGCTTAATACGCTCTGATAAATGTTTTAGGCATGATAAACTCTATCTCAGCCTAGGTTTTACTTCTTTTCTTTCATTTTTCCTTTATCATTTAGCAATGGAAATGGGTAAGGGAATAAGGATGGCTTAATTAAAGTGTTACAATTATGTGGCTCATATGGATAACCGTAACAACGTCCTCCATTACTCCGCTAGGTGGTATTTCTTAGGGTTTTAGACATGTAAGGAGCCCTCATTTTATAGACTAGAAGTCTCGGGTGCAAAATGAAACTAAGTGGCTTTCCCAAGGACACACAGCTAAAATTTGGTGACTTAAAAAAAAACATTCACTTACTGTCCAATTCCAAAGAGACAGAGAGAGAGACAGAGAGAGAAATTTGGGGCAGAATGTATTAACTGTAGCCTAGCCAGAGTAGGTGACAGATTTACTTACTTCCAATTCACTACCAATTCCATAGCACCCTCCTTTAACCAAACCACTTGTTTTAAAGTTCTGTTTATTTACAGGACCACACAGGCATAAAGGTAAAGAACTCAGAGAGTGGGTCTCAATCTTCATTGCATAACAAAAGCAAGAAACCCAAACCCTCCCTGCAGAGCTAATCCAACTGGTTTCCGGTCAGTATTCTTAAACTTGAGGGAGCATCAGAATCACCTGGAGGGCTTGTTAAAGCAGATCACTGAGCCCATCCCCAGAGTTTCCGATTTGGGGATGGTACTCAACACCTGGCAATTCTAACCAATCCCTAGCTAACACTGATGCTACCAGTCTGTGAACCACAGCTGAGAACCACTGAGGGTAGGGCAATCTTTAAAAAGTTCTCCAAGTTAGTGATGTACAGCCAGTTGAAAAGCATTGGTCTAGCACTATCCCTCTCCATCTGCTTTGGAATCACCTGGAGAATTAAAACAAAACAAAACAAATTGATGCCTGAGTTCCTACCCTCAGAGGTTCTTTTTATTTTATTTTATTTTTTAATGTTTTTATTTATTTTTGAGACAGAGAGAGGCAGAGCATGAGCAGGGAAGGGGCAGAGAGAGAGGGAGACACAGAATCTGAAACGGGCTCCAGGCTCTGAGGTGTCAGCACAGAGCCCGATGCGGGGCTCGAACTCACGGACTGAGAGATCATGACCTGAGCCGAAGTCAGACGTCCAACCGACTGAGCCACCCAGGTGCCCCCAGAGGTTCTTTTTAAATTGACGTGGGTTGCAGCATGAACCTCAGAAATTTTCTAATCATTTCATGATTTAAAAGAATTATACTCCAGATGATTCTAATGTACGCCAAGACTGAGAGTCACTGAAAATTTTCTGCCTCAATGCCTATTACCATTTACCTAAAATTTCCCCAGAGTTGGGTACTTATACCACTATAACATATTAGAAGTTCCTTTCTGACTTGTCTGTGAGTGATTATTTATTTCCATTCTGGTATTTTAATAATGCTAACATTTATTGAATACTTAGAATGTAGTAAGCCTGGTGGTGCTTTGCGTCTTTGTTTTTGTGTTGTTTTACTTACTAGTTACGCCTTAAATAATTTTTCCACAAAGACAGACTCTGTATTTTCTATCAACATTGTCTTCTCACTTGTGGTTATTATTACCTGTCTCTACTGGATAGAAGCCCAAGACAGGAAAAGAGAAGCCAAGGAAGAAATTGGGAGTGGGAAGGATCTTTAAAAAATTATTGGGGCACCTGGGTTGCTCAGTCGGTTAATCATTCTACTTCGGCTCAGGTCATGATCTCACAGTTTGTGGGTTCCAGCCCCGCGTCGGGCTCTGTGCTGACAGCTCCGAGCCTGGGGCCTGCTTCGGATTCTGTGTCTCCCTCTCTCTCTGCCCCTCCCCCACTCGAACTCTGTCTCTTTCAAAAATAAACATCAAAAAGAAAAAATTCTCCTAACCTGCTTCAACATGTTACATTGTTACTTCAGTCTCTGAATCTTGGCAGAAGTTGTCTCTAAATGGACATAGACTCCGTATTTCCAGGAGGAAAATTCCAGTACTTATGATTCCATTCTAAGGCAGCTGATTTTCCTTTTGCTCTTGACTAATGCATTTTATTTCTAAAACAAAAAACCAAAAGCCAGAACCACTAATTTTTCCCAAAAAGTAGCTTCTATGGAAATTATAATACCACTAATAGCAATGATATAACTTTTGGGGGGTAAAGGGATTTTAGTTGAGATTTTAAAGAAATAATTTATTTCTACTTGTATTGCGCTTCAGGTTAATGCTTCCTTTCCAGGCTCTATGCTCACTGTCCACAAGATGGCACTGTTGTGTACTGCTAAACGATCCTCCTGGATCGATATTTTCAGAGTATTAAGAATGTTTCCTACAGTTTCAGTTCCTGAAATGCCATTTGCTTCAAACGTCATGAGATAGGAGAGCCATCAGGAGTTATGTCATTAACTGTTAGACCTGTGTCCTAGCAAGGTATTTAATGAATGGTACTTACTCAATGTTGACTCAGAAGGAGACTGAGCCTGTGCACCACTACTTCACATTGATGCGGGAGCGTGGGGCGGGCTGAGGACAAAGTGCAAGCTAGTGTGTGTGTGTGCGCGCGCACACACACACACACACACACATCACCACCACCACCACCAAACGGGACATGTGTGATATTCCTCAGGCACTTCTGGCTGCCCAAGGACAAAGGAAAGAAAACAAATGGCCGATTGATAGAGATCACTGTCATGCAGAACATGAGTCTCCATCAATGCACAAATATCTTAGTAAATTAGAAGAAAAAGGCAATTGTATCAATAGGCCAACCTCCAGAAGCCTGTAGACTGTTTCCTGGAGCCCCAATATCACCCCTCCATAGTGATATGGGGAACAAAGGCAAGAAGGTAAAATTAAATTTCCTTATAACCTGCAGGCCATTGACAAATACTTGAGGCAAATATAGAATATAACATTTCTCCAGGAACCCCCTAATGTCCTACTGTTAATGCCTTACTAGAGGGAAAACAACCTTAGCTTGACAATAGCAAGGCCTCAGGTATCTTAGGAGCCCTCTTTAACAGATCAAATCCCTTGGGAGGCCTCCCTTTTGACTTGACCTCCCCAACTCCAGAGTATAAAACCAGGCATTCTTCACAACCCCAGCGCAGCTCTTCCTGCCCATGGGTCCTGTCCCCATGCTTTAATAAAATCACCTTTTTGCACCAAAGACGTCTTCAAGAATTCTTTCTTGGTTGTTGGCTCCGGACCCCCGCCACCATCACCCCAAAACCTCATCAACATCAGCCAACGCCATGGGAAGGCTGCAGCTCAAACAAGTCTCAGAAGTAAGGAAAGCAAGCAGCACGCACTATCTTCCTTTGCCATCTAAGATTTCTTCAATACTCCATTTTTCTTTTCCCTACTTTTACACTGGTTTTGACGACAACGCAGTTCTCTCCAAAGAGGCCTGATGGCCCATCTCCTCAGACACCCGTTTTCCTCCTTAATGTGGTTAAATCAGCTATTCTGATCCTAACATAAAACGCAAAATCAGTTACAACAAAAACATGACTGTGGGAGGCATCAATTAATAAAACATAGTCCATGCATATTTTAGGATATGTTGCCAGAAAAACATTCCTGGGCAGTTATTCAAGGTTGAAAAGCCCATGAGGAGAAAGGACTTTGTTGGGGAAAGTGGTGGGTGAGAGAGCACTGTGGTGAGGTCAGAGGTCACTACACCTTTCCTTGCTTCAGTTTCCTCACCCATAAATGAGGAAGGGGTACTGAGCCACCTTCAGGGCCTCCTAGGTCCAACACAGCCTATGTCCTATACAATTTCTTAATATTATGGCTTATACAATTGTTGTGTAAACACTCAAGGGCCAAGCGGAGAATTCTACATGCTTGCTTCAAAGAGAAAGGAAGAAAAGGATTTTATTTTTATTAAAAAACAATTTTTTTATATGTTTATTTCTTCTTTGAAAGAGAGAGACAGAATGTGAGTGGGGCCAGGGGCAGAGAGAGAGGGAGACACAGAATCCAAAGCAGGCTCCAGGCTCTGAGGTGTCAGCACAGAGCCCGACATGGGGCTTGAACTCATGAACCATGAGATCATGACCTGAGCCAAAGTTGGACACTTAATTGACTGAGCCACCCAGGTGCCAGAGAAAGAAAAGGATTTTAAACAATTGTGAAATGCCCAGGATTTTTTTAAATTTTGTTTTCATTGGTGTATTTATGGAATAAAAAAATATTCCTCTGTCTTAACTGCTGCTTCAGTTCTCATAGACTGTCAACTTTCCAACGCAATATGAACTGGCATTACATATTCTTTAAAATGTAGTATGAAACCAGATTGGGCAACATTTTTATTTTTAGGCATAGAACGTGAAGTATCAAATTACATCATTTAGTTTATAATGTTAATTAGTTTTTCAGAAACCTGTTTCATTTTATAGACTGCTACAAAACAAAGATAAAGTTGTGAAACCACCATACAGAATCTGAACAAAGTTGATCCAACCTATTCCCCAGTCTCGGAGATTAGCTGGCATCACAGTGACACCCATGAACCACCCAAGTCAACATAATTGAAAAAGACTAGCTCAGTTAGGTCCAGGTCCTGGTGCTACACCGCACGTCAACCAACGTAATCACTAGAAATTAACTCTGTGACACCAGAATGAAAACCAGTAATTCAGAAATCATAAAAAAACGTACCATAAATCAAAATCATCATCTGTTAAACAACTTAATTCTGAGCTCAGCTTGGGTTATTGAACTAATTTAAAGGAACTAATAAATACACAATCCACACCTGCTTATAATCATAAAGAGAGTTCCAAAAACCCAATTTCAGCACGAAGAGCTCATTTATCTCTGCCTTATCCCCAAACAATAATACCCAAACACTGTGAAGCAAGAGAGTCAGTTACCTATTTATCTGTTGGTGACCAACAACAGAACTTTAGTGCTTTGAAGAGTCAGGCCATTTTTATCCTTATTTTAAACAACTAAATGAAGACTTCTGTTATCAGAAGGAGCAATCTGCTGTAAGGGTCTGCCCAAATTCTAAGCACCTGCTTTCTCTGGTCTGGAGGCAGATGGTACATCATAAAAATAAAAGTCATAGGGAAAACGCACAGAAAGATATTCCCTTTAAAACCCTTAAGGAGGCTCTTTTTCCTAAAATCTAATACTATAAATATACATGTTTATGTTAATATCTCAGCTTAGAATTTGGGAACTTGATGCAGGGGCATTTAAAAAGTTTTCTTAGCCTGATTCATATGCATATGTTCACATATTTCCATAGAATGGGAAAACGGCCTTTACTTTAGCTGACTAGCACCTAAACAGGACAATTTATTTTTGAAATTCTAACAAGTATCCTACACAGCAGCAGCTGCTGTCCTATCCTTCAATATTACCACTGACTGCATCTCTGTTAGGTTCTTTTACGGTAACTAAAACACTACCCGGTGGGTATTTGAGTCAGCTTGGGCTGCTGGAACAAAATATCACAAACTAGGTGACTTTAACAACAAGAAATTATTTCTCACAGTTGTGGAGGCCGGTAAGTCCAAGATCAAGGTGCTGGCCTATTAAGCTCCCCTGTGAGTGTCCTCTTCCTGGCTCACAGACAGCTGCCTTCTCACCATAGCCTCAAGATGAGGACAGAAAGCGAGCTCTGGTGTCTTCCTGTTTCTCAAAAGAACACTAATTCCATCGTGGAGACCCCACCCTCATCATCTGATTACTCCCCAGAGGCCCCACCTCCAAATATCATCACATGGGGGTTAGGGCTAACACATGTACATTTTAAAGAAACACAATCATTCAGTCCATAACAAAGGGATCACTTCATGTATAGTTGCAGGACTTGTATAGACGAAAGAGGCTGTTAGAAATTGGCTTCGTAATACACTTTTCCACAATAATTATGTAGGTTGGTGCTTCTCAAATTTACATGCATCAGACTCCCCTGCAGCTTGTTGAAACACAGGTTTCTTGGCCTGAGCCCCAGAGACTCTGTCTTAGCAGATCTGGGGTGGGATCTGAGAATTTGCATTTCTAACAAGCTCCCAGTTCCCTTTGGAATGTGAATTTCAGTTATCATACCTGTATTGGCTTCTCAGTAAATACTCATTTTATGCTAAACACTTGAAATGTGTCATTTGCTTACACTCAGATGTCGCAGTTACACATGAAAGTGCTTAATAAGCAGATGGGAAGATCTGCTGGCATGGCTGCTTTATGTTGTGAGCACCCAGGGAGAGTCAATTAATGCTCTATGTGTGATTAGCTAACGTGTGACTTCACAAATCACCAGGATTTGCAAGAATGTCTACTGACATCTTATCCTTACTAATTTTTATCCCGGAATTTAGCTTTAGTCTTTGAAGTTGCTGGATTCTGCTATCTTACATCTATGAGCATACTCCAATGGCTTGAACTGATACCTAATTTTGACAAAAGCTTAATACAAAGCATATGAGCAATGCTTAGTATTTATGTTCAACTCATTTGTCCTATAATCACACTTGGTTAAATTTTAAAGCATAGCTCTGTCACGAAACAGCATCATAATTTTAAGATGTACTTCAAGTACCCTTCGGAGTATAAACATACCTTATTTAGCTTTATAAAATAGTCCAGTCCAGCTTCCAAGGGATTTGTATCACAGTTCATCTGAAAGGGAAGCACACAGTTTTTTAAAAAGCTTTTTTTTTTTTTTTTTTTTTTTTTTTTAAGCAGGCTCCACACCCAGAATGGAGCCCAACACAGGGCTTTAATTCACAACCCTGAGATCACGACCTGAGCTGAGATCAAGAGTTGGACACATAACCAACGGGACCATCCAGGTGCCCCTAAAGATTTTATTTTCAAGTAATCTCTATCCCCAACACAGGGCTTGAACTCACAACCCCAAGATCCAGAGTCACATGATCTACTGACTGAGCCACCTAGGTGCCCCTGGAAACACACATTTTAAATCTTAGACGAGTGAAAATCATTTCAGTAACATCACCTTCATATATTATTTTCTTAGGGAAGAGAACACTTTTGGATTGTGAAAATAGATTCTGATAGGAAAATTACAGACTGGTCCCCAAAAGTAATTTTTTTACTCTGAAATTTAAATGTAGCCTGTCCGCAAATACTATTTGAATAGCATATTAGACACTAAAATTCAGTTTGTTTCCATGGCTCTTTTACTGATAATAATTTTTTTTTAACGTTTATTTATTTTTGAGACAGAGAGAGACAGAGCATGAACGGGGGAGGGTCACAGAGAGAGGAAGACACAGAATCTGAAACAGGCTCCAGGCTCTGAGCGGTCAGCACAGAGCCCAACACGGGGCTCGAACTTACGGACCGCGAGATCATGACCTGAGCCGAAGTCGGCCGCTTAACCGATTGAGCCACCCAGGCGCCCCTCTTTCACTGATAATAAATATTGGAGGGATAAAATAACATGCTATTCCTCCCTGAAATAAGACTTTACTGTGTTTTTATATAATAATTTTACATAGTTATGTTTGAAAAATTATTAAGTAATTTACTTATCTTACAATTGGCCAGAAAAATTATTAAGTAATTTACTTATCTTACAATTGGCCAGAAATCAGGACAAGTAGACGAGAAAGCATATGGTAAGAAATTGGCTTTGACAGAGTTCAGGAAAGAGAAAAGGAAACCGGAGATCGCATCTCAAATCTTTTCATATAAGGTTGAGTAATTACAATATACTTTAAGCTAAAGCCTCTATTTGAGACTAGACCTGCAGTTGATAGTTTTTGTTTTGTTATTATTGTTCCCTTTTGTGCTAAGAGAACTGGTCTAAACTCCATAAAAAGTAGCCAAACTTTTTAAAAGACAACACAGAACTCATATAAATTATATGAGTAATATAAATTTGTTTTATATGCTCTAAAATTTGGTCTCATATTTCCTAATCAATCTGAGCAACTGTAAACTGATTTTTTTATCTACCGTATTTTCAGATTTTCTCCAGGAAGAAAATAAAACACAGCACAGAAGATTGCTGTAACGCCACTAGAGGGCGTGCTGGCACTGCTGGGAAATCAGAGGGATGTGGGAGGAAGAAACGCTAAGGGAGGGGAGGGCTCAGGGGAGCAAGCTCGAGAAAATGAAACGCAGGCGAGTGGAGAAATGGCTAACTCCCAAAGGCTGCATCAGCGGTTCATTCCCTGAGAAGTTTGGGGACAGAGCTGTCCTCTATTTCTCTCCCTGCAGCGGCCTCATCGAAGGCCCCAGGTTAAGGCTGAAAATCCCCCTGGAGAGCGCCTCCCCTGCAAAATAAAACCCGGTAACTTGCCCCAGAGCCCTTGTTCTTTCAGTGACTCCAGGGCACTGCCTCTCCACCTTGTTTCTCCCACGTTTCTGCCCACAGTCTAAATGTCCCAAGGGCCCCCGATTTCAAGCCCACTTTTCCCTCCAATTAAATTCATTCTATCACATTCTAGGCACTTTATCTAATATCTACAGTAACTCCGAAGGATAGATTATCTTCATTTTTTGGAATAGTAAACAGAGGCTCTGGAAGGTTAAGTCCATATAGCTAATATGTGATGGAGGATAAATTCAAACCCAAGAAACCCCACCCTGAAGTATATCTGTTACTACTATCCTTTATGTCACTGCTCAGGCCTCAAACCTCAAGGAACCAACTTCTAAGGAAACAAGTAGGAATATGAAAAAATTTAGGTATCCACAGATAGCCTGTCACTGGAGATAAAACAGAACACAGTTTAAACTATAGTTTGGCCACTTTCGTGTTATCTGGACCAAGTTATTTACTGTTTCTTAGTGTGATTATATATAGAATTGGGATGATTTAGATAGCCTCCAACTCCGAACTCCTTGCCCAAAAATCACCAATAATACCATCTTTTTTTTTTTTTTTTAGTTTTTTTTTTTTAATCTTTATTTATTTTTGAGAGAGAGAGAGAGAGAGAGAGAGAGAGAGCATGAGCAGGGGAGGAACAGAGAGAGAGAAGGAAATACAGAATCGGAAGCAGACTCCAGGCTCTGAGCTGTCAGCTCAGACCCCGACTTGGGGCTTAAACCCACCAACTGGGAGATCATGACCTGAGCTGAAGTCGGACGCTTAACCGACTGAGCCACCCAGGCACCCACCAATAATACCGTCTTCAGGAAGAGTTGATAAGGTAAAATAAATCATGCATATGAAAATGGTGTGTAACTTGGTCAGAAACCCTTAGTTCCTGTTACCAGTGGTGCAAGTAGGCTGGACCAACACATCCTAGACCACCAACCCTGCTCCTCAGAAAGACACTTTTTCTTGCTATTTCCCCCAAAAGCTACACGATAAGAAGAAAATGGGGATGGGCAACACGACAGAGTAAGAGGAAAAATCTGAAAAGTGCTCCTCAAATACTGTAGGATCAGCAGGCTCCACTAAAGCAGACACAGCTCCACACAGAGATGGATGTCCAGGGCTCTCTGCAACGCAGGAGGAATTAAAGCAGAATAAACAGTGTGCCATAATTCCACTGAACTTTCAACTGAGAAATGGAGGAGAAAAACATCTTCACTTAATTAAATAGGGTTATCTAATAACACATAGTTTCTCGTATAGTCAGAGCCAACGTTAATGCAATTAAAATTAGCCCTCATACAAAACTCAGATACAGTAAACGAAATTTTAATGAAGTTGCTGGCATTTCAAACCTCTGACCCCCAGGCTCTGAAAGCTTTCTCCAGTCTTAAGGCATTCATGGCGTATGTTCCGAAATTGTCAATTCCCTCCTCCTGGCCTGCGTTCATGATAATGTCATAAAGGGCTACAGAATCTTCTCGTCTGTGGTACAGCTCCCAACCCAGCTCACCTGAAACAAACCCACAAGTACCACACTAGGGTAAGAACAGTGATCACCAGGTCTAATGCGCGTCAGCTGAAACAAAAATAAATGGAGATTCCACATATGCAATACAGACATTGCTGAGTTTTAAAAGACCAGTTCACAAAAAAGCTGCAACTACCATACCCACCCCTTTCCCCACAAAGGAGCCTGCCATATCACAGATGCATTCATGCCCCATCCTATCTCCCAGAGAGTGATAACTGGGACACCTTTTCTCATGACACAGAAAGATGTTAATATAGGAATTTATCTGGACTCCTGCCTCAGCTTCATAATGTTATGTGAGTAATTACATATTAGTATGGCTTAGTTTACCATTACAAAGGGTTCAACGTTTAGAAATCTCAACCCCCAACTCCTTGCTTCCAAATCACAAGTCTTAAAAATATAGGCAACTGACAATTATTCATATGGTCTTTTTTGTGGGATAACCATTATCTCTAATGCTCCCCCATATCCCTCTTCTTCCCCACTTGGTCATATTATTCATCATTAGAGCTGTGGGCTAAAACCAAATGAAATGAAACTCAACCCAAATAGTCTTGTTTATTTTTTATTCTGCTTATGCTTTATTCTGGTCACCATTTTGCCAAGGTCAGGTGAAAGAAGGAGGGAGAAAGTGTACAGCAGAAGCCCAGAGAAGAGCAATAGCCTTCATACTTTATGCGTTCTCCTTGTTCCCCAATGTTGAGGGCTGATGGTGATGTGTTTTTCAAGGACACCACCAGAACATGAGTAACATGTAATTGAACGAACGCCTGGGCACCCAATACCCTTTCTATGAAAGAGCATGGAGGTCTAGAGGAGGATGGAAGTGAGCCTACAGCACCAGTGGGGAACTGAAGAACATTAATTCATCTCTATTTCAAATACCTACTATGTACAAGATTAGGTACTACATGAAGAATTCCCTAGTGCACTTAGAGTCTAGAATGAAAGTCTAGAAGCTGCTACATGAAGCTAATGCACTTAAAGAGTCTTAGTGGTAATGCCTTAAGACAGGTGCCTGATACATTTAAGATGGTCTCTAGGAGAGATTCTATCTATGGGAGACCACCTTGAATGTTCCTAGATAGAGTCAGCTGACCTGAATACTCTGTCAACCCTTCCAACTATTCTAACAGCTATCCTCCTCCAACTTTTTTATCCATCCTTCCCAGTAGTAGGTAGCTATGAGATTGGAACAACAACTGGAAATCTGGGAAATGACTCTCCCAGCATAGGAGTGAATAGACTGTAAGAGTTGGACAGGAGAAATCTTCCTCCAAAGTTATACTGACAAAAGTCAGTGTGTATGTGAGCATGCGCATGCACATGCACGTGCACAGGTTCATTTCTGGCAGCTTCTTTTGAATTTCAGAGACTTTCTCTTAAATTTTAGAGAATCGTTTTCCAATTCTTACCAGTATAAGATATCCTAATAGCAGTGACAGGAATGTTTGAAACCTTTAAAGACTTGGTCTGAAGAAACTTGAAAACATCATCACTAAGATCTTCAGAGGTCACTTTCTGAAGAACCTTTCTTGCATGCGGCCCTGCAATCCCAAGAACTCCAAGCTCATCGGTTATGTTTTTAATTTCAACATCATATCCACCATTGACTGCCTCTTCTTCAATCCATCTGCATTTGAGTCATAAACATTGTGTTAAGTCTTGCTTGAATAACACATGTTGGTAACATATTATTTCTCTGAAGACATGCTCTGTGTCTAGAATTACCAGAAAGTCCCCAGAGTGTCATTTCATATAATAACCTAATTTATTAAGCTGAGGAAACTGAGTCCCAGAGATGTCAAGTGATTCTCTTTAAACCACCCACTCATAAATTTGGGGGGTAATTTTTCACAGTACAGAGGATCCTTCAATTTAAATAAGCTCTGCCATATAATTCTTTTAAAGAGTGACAGCCCTATTGCATTTAAACTAATGATTCAATCCTAAAAAATTAATTTAAACCCAAATTTTCTCTAATACCTATACATGGAGGCACATTTGTGCTGCTAAAGGTTAATAATGTACCTGCCACCAGACACCTAACTGCTTTGGCAATCACAAGGAAACGACAGAAACTCTAAAGACTGGTTTCAATTTCTAAGTCTTGATGAGTTATTGGAACCCAGTCTTGGGGTTTGTTTATAATTTATTGAGTAGTCCCTGGAGCTACATGAAATGATCATCTGGATTTACACAAAGCTAGCTACTAAGATACATCTTGGATTGGTGGGTATCATTGGCATCGTTTTACAGCCAGAGTGAGGATCTCAGAGCAAGACATTTATTAAACAATAATGTTCCAAATATTTTTGGAATACTAAAAACTACAGCTTTTATAGTAGACTAAATCACAGACTAAAGATTCATGTGAAGGATTGACTTGGCAGCTCAAAGACTTAGATCTAGCTGTGGGCCAGAGGGCACAGGGCACGGCAAAGGAGGAAGATAACCCAGGGAGGCAGCTCACTGAAGTGCACTGAATGTGGGCATCAGAATCAAAAGGACTGGCTTAAGCAAGTTACTTTAACCCAAACTTCAGTTTCCTCACATGAAAATGGGAATAATATATACCTTGAAGATATGTCTATTAAGAGGATTAACTGAGATAATGTCTAAAAAGAGTTCTGAGGGGCGCCTGGGTGGCGCAGTCGGTTAAGCGTCCGACTTCAGCCAGGTCACGATCTCGCGGTCCGTGAGTTCGAGCCCCGCGTCGGGCTCTGGGCTGATGGCTCAGAGCCTGGAGCCTGTTTCCGATTCTGTGTCTCCCTCTCTCTCTGCCCCTCCCCCGTTCATGCTCTGTCTCTCTCTGTCCCAAAAATAAATAAACGTTGAAAAAAAAAAAAAAAAAAGAAAAGAAAAAAAATAAAAAGAGTTCTGACACATTGATAATGCCTAATAATCAGGAGTTAATATTAGAACCAGTAAACCCTATGGATGAATTACCTTTTGGAGGAGTGGGGACAGGGTCCCTCACTTCAAATAATTTCCTATAAAAGACACGAACTTTATTGGAAAGAATAAGGTTTGAGAATTTAAGTTGTACTTTCAACTATTGGCAAAAGAAAAGCTCAGTGAAAGTTTAGATCAATATATAATTCATATAAAATTTTCTTATTAGCTGTGCACTTACCTAAGATCATGAAGTTCGGATCCAGAACCAGTTATTAGTAGAAATTCCCCAGGAGTTTGGTGAGAAACAGTCAATTCGGCATACACTCGACCTTTTGGTGTCAACATGTGACTTATATTTGTAAAACCCACCTACACAAAAGAATTTAAAATTACCTCAATATAAAATTAAAATCTTACATATCCTTTTAGCACAACATGGAAATAAGCAAGTGTCAGTGAAAGATATCTGAATCATATCATTTATATCAATCGTGTGAACTATCTTTAAACCTAAACCCAAGATTAATTTTGGGTAATTATAATTATTTGTCATCAAAATTACACTTCAGTCAATTTTGCAGTTCTCTATTGACAGAATTTAGCAAAGTCATAGAGTCCTTGGATGACAATTCATTCAACAAAAATTGTAATTAGAAAATCAGCTAGAATATTTATTCATGGTCTGTTGAAGAGCTATAGCATTCATACAGAAACCATTAGGTGGACTAAAATAACATACTGGGTTTTTTTGTTTTTGTTTTTTTGTTTTTGTTTTAAATGAGAGGATAGATGGGGTGCCTAGATGGCGCAGTCAGATAAACACCCAACTCTTGATTTCAATTCAGGTCATGATCTCAGGGTTGGTGAGTTTGAGCTCCACATCAGGCTCTGGGCTGACGGCATGAAACCTGCTTGGGATTCTCTGACCCTCTCTCTGCCCCTCCCTCACTCAGGCACACATAAACTCTCAAAATAAAATAAACTTTAAAATAAATAAATAAATAAATAAAATTTAAGAATGAGGGTTCCCTGGGTGGCTCAGTTAAACATTCAACTTCCACTCAGGTCATGATCTCACAGTTTGTGAGTCCAAGCCCTGCACTGGGCTCTCTGCTATCAGTGCAGAGCCCACTTCAGAAACTTTGTCCCCTCTCTCTCTGCTCCCCCGTCCCCTCAAAAATAAACAATAGAGGGGCGCCTGGGTGGCGCAGTCGGTTAAGCGTCCGACTTCAGCCAGGTCACGATCTCGCGGTCCGTGAGTTCGAGCCCCGCGTCAGGCTCTGGGCTGATGGCTCAGAGCCTGGAGCCTGTTTCCGATTCTGTGTCTCCCTCTCTCTCTGCCCCTCCCCCGTTCATGCTCTGTCTCTCTCTGTCCCAAAAATAAATAAACGTTGAAAAAAAATTTTTTTTAAAAAAAATAAACAATAGAAACATTTTAAGAAATTTAAAAATGAGAGGATGGAGAATTAAGCAGGCAGGAATCCTGAACCTTGTATCCATATAAGGTTATTTACCTTTGGAATGACATTTGCAAAGAGATGGTCCAACAGTCTAACAGAGTCTTGGCCTTTGATGTTAAACTTGCCAAATGGTGACAGGTCAATAACCCCTACGTTTTGCATAACCTGTTTATACTCAGATCCCACAGGCTCAAACCAGTTTGTGCGGCGAAAACTTGGCCTAAAACACAATGTTTGTGGTAAAACAACTGTCATTCACTTTCAGAAAATTACAGAGTATTTTAATAAACCCTATAGATCTAGAAAATCCTATTTGGGAAAAGAAGTAACATCTAAAATTCTGTTCTCTGAATGATACATATATGGTAGAAGCTGATTTTTTAAAGTTACTTTTCTATTCCTTTGACCCATTTTGTAGTGAACAAAGTATTAATTACCTAGAAATTAAGATAGGACATGTGGGCTTTCAGATCTGGAGGAAAGCATAGAAGTCTACCAGCCCTGAGGTTTTCAATCTTGGTTGAATATTAGAATCACCTGGGGAGCATTTAAAAAAATACCCATTTTCTGGACCTAATTAAATCAGAATAGAACGGGGTAGAGCTATCTTGTCCAGTGCTTCTCAAACACTCATGCAACTGTACATCATTTACAAATGTTAAAATGCAGATTCTAATGTAGCAGGTCTGGGGTGGAGACCTATATCCTGCATTCTAACAGTCTCCCAAGTGATGTTCATGTTGTTACAAGCAAGAACCTGGTCCAACACCTGCATTTTTTTAGAGAAAAGGTACAAGGTGACTTCCAGGGCCTTTATCTTAGTAAATGCCAGAACTTGGCCTGGAACAAAAGTCTACTGACTCATTCATGGTTCTTCCCACTCGGTAAAGTCAACTTCTAATGTGGTATTTTAACTGCAGAGCAGAATTCTGTCTGATAAATGAGTTTTCTGTTGTTTAATTATTCAAATAATGGAAGGAACAGGTCAGATCCAAAGAGCAAAGGTGAAGAACAGATTTGGCATTTATCCAAGTCATTTAGGAAAAACCAAACCAGTATTTGCCCCCCAGATAATCTAGACTTTCTACTGAGCCCAAATTCATTAATCAACAACTGGGCCTCTACTATACTTTGTACCATTTAGATCTGGTCTTAAAGTAGACATCAAAACCTGTTTAGTAAGCAAAATGACAAGTCCAAAAAAAAAAAAAAGAGGTAACAATTTCTGGATTTGCTATTTGTTTTCTCTTGGTTTATGGATTCTCATGAGAAAAAAATATACAAGCATTATTAACCCCAAATGACAACAATGGCTCAAAATCCAAGTATAACAATGGTAACAACACTAGAAGAATTCAGAGGATTGTTTCAGTGACATGCTTTATGCTTTAGCTTAACCTAAAATGCTAAGTAAATGATCCTTTCCCCTAATTTATCAATGGTACATATATTTTGCATGACTCAGTGCACACACACTAGAAAGCAGTTGCTGTGAACTATCTTTGATAAATAGAAAATCCATATTTCTAGACTATTTCCACACAACGTGATTCGACCAGGCATCCTAAAGCAGGACACATCTTTAGGAGCCACCTGAAGCCATGTGGGGATCAAGAGGGGATGGGGAAGGTTCCCCTGAGCTCCTGGAAAATGCCAAGTGGAGGCTTCACCTGAGCTGGCTGTAGGACTCTGGAGGCCACATGGGTCCTAGAGATGTGAGCCAATGTCACGTGGGATAGACTAATGCCTCCATTGCCAGAAAATCATTTTTGTAGGAAAAGGCTCAATGCTCTTTGGAAAGGGTGGAGTGACTTCTTTGGGGGCGCAGGGGCAGCGCTTCTCCGACGTCCCTCCATTCAACTTCCAAAATCGAGTTCTACATTCAGAGCCACAGGCAGGTTATGCCATTCACTTACCTATACCGAGTATCCTGGCCTGGTTTGTAGAACCAGTGTGGCTGCTCCCAGCCTGCATGGAACCCCATGGAACACTTAGACTCCAGGATTTTATAAAGCCCACTGACTCGCTGAGTTGGTCTCCCGGCAAATCGCTCTTCTTTAGGATAACCAACTGAAAAAGGAAAACTAGTACCTAAGTACCATATAACCAAAACTGTAAAAAACTTCAAAGGGATTCAGAAAGTAGAAAACATAGTTCTTAACATCCAGAAGCACATATATGTATGAAATTTACGTAAAAGATGGTAACTAGCTTTCTTGGGGTGAACATTTCACAATGTTCCCAAATGTCAAATCACAGGGCGCCTGGGTGGCTCGGTCAGTTAAGCGTCAGACTCTTGATCTTGGCTCAGTCATGATCTCAGGGTTCATGGGATCCAGCTGCCCTCGTGAGGCTCTGCACTGGCATCAGGGAGCCTGCTTGGGATTCTCTCTCTCCTCTGTCTCTTCTTCCCCTGCTCCCACAGGCAACCACATGTGTTCTCTCTCTCTCTCTCTCTCTCTCTCTCTCTCTCTCTCTCAAAATAAATAAATAAATTTAAAAAAAAGCCAAATCACTATGTTGTACACCTAAAACTAATATAATCGGGGCGCCTGGGTGGCGCAGTCGGTTAAGCGTCCGACTTCAGCCAGGTCACGATCTCGCGGTCCGGGAGTTCGAGCCCCGCGTCGGGCTCTGGGCTGATGGCTCAGAGCCTGGAGCCTGTTTCCGATTCTGTGTCTCCCTCTCTCTCTGCCCCTCCCCCGTTCATGCTCTGTCTCTCTCTGTCCCAAAAATAAATAAACGTTGAAAAAAAAAATTAAAAAAAAATAAATAAAACTAACATAATATCATATATGTGTACATATATAATCAACTATACTTCAATTTTTTAAAATTATGTAAAAAAAGCCAGACTGTCATTCATATAGCTATCCAAGGATAAAGTAAATTTAAAACTTAAAATCACTTGGGGGAAAAAAAAAAAGCAACTTAAAATCACTTGGGGCGCCTGTGTGGCTCAGTCAGTTAAGCATCCGACTTCAGCTCAGGTCATGATTTTGTAGTCTTGTGAGTTCGAGCCCTGTGCTGACAGCTCAGAGCCTGGAGCCTCGTTCAGATTCTGGGTCTCCCTCTTTCTCTGTCCTTCCCCAGCTCATGCTCTGTCTCTCTGTCCATCTGTCTGTCTGTCTCTCTCTCTCTGTCTCAAAAATAAACAAACATTAAAAAAAATTTAAAAACTTAAAATCACGGAAGCACTCCACACATTAAATATACAAACTCATATAAGATTCCTTCTTGTGTCTTAGAGGCATAATGCTTATTAGAATCCCTAAGTACTCCCACCACAAAGCACAGAATAACAAAGATCTAAAATCAGAGGCACTGCAGGTCAATTCTGTACACACTTTACAGACAATAGTAAATTTGCACTTTACCTATATTGTTGAATCCATATGACTCTCTTGCTTTGGCCTCAGTGTACTGAGTTGTTGTCCATTTGCCATAGCGATTAGGATCCAATTCTATCAGATCAAAAGGAGGTTCTCCATGCAGGATCCAGTCACTGAGATATTTCCCTACCCCACCGGCGTGGATTATGCCATATCTTTCAAATACAGAGATAAACACCCTGTTATGAACACATGTTGTTTTCCAATAATGAAACATATCCAACTCTTCTACAGGGCCTCCAAGTTGGAGTGTTCTGTGATCTTCAGAGCAGACAGTCAACATAATGCTTATACTATAGTTTTTTTCCCTTGGGAAAAATACATGTTTGGGCATCCAAATTAAATGTACCTGACTTGATAGCTAGTTTGTTTCCACAGTTTCAAGAGACGCATCCCTGCAAAATAGCCTACAACTCTTAGCTAGAAAAGATGCTCACTTTAGGAAAATGGAGGAAAGGAAGAAAAGAGGAAGATGTGGTTATCTTAGCAGCCCTTCTGATCTAGAATTATCCTGACTGATGGGAACCTTGCAGGAGAAACCGTACACTGCCCAGTGACACATCTCTTCTCAGACTCAACTTAGTTCAGGTCCCCTTAGGCAATGACCTCTGTGCAAGGACCTTGAATCTTTATCTTAGAAGCATTCAGAGGAAGAGGCACTCACCCAGGGGCTTGTGGGGAGGAGAGAAAAGGAACACTGTCCCCTGTATTTTGCAACTAATGGGTCACTTGGTGATGAGGGTAGGCTTGTTGTCCATTTCTATATGATGATGCTTTAAAACCAAGAACATCACTGTGGCAAATCAGTTGCTATCAGATGAAGGATTCACAGTTTAACATTGGCCATGTGCGGTACTAACCACTCCTTCTTGCCTAGTGAAGGACTTTCCTATAGGTTTATCTGTGGTTTAAGTCAAGACAAGCTTCTGAGGAATTAGATGAGCAGAAAGTCATGTGGGGGATGACCAAGAAACGGAGCTACATGAGCAGACCTCAAAATGCAAGAAATTCCAGTATCCTGAATGACCACAACTTAACAGCCAGACTCACGGGTTCTAAGAGCTTGGGAGCACCTGAGCAAAGACTTTAAATGTTAACTATTTTCCCACAAGATACCAGTTTTGCCATTTAACAAAAATGAATGACTAAATTTGTTACGAGGATATTTCTCAAGTAGAATAAAAAGGCGACAATTTATATACTTCTCCGAATAGTTAAAAAAAAAAAAAAAAAAGACATTGGTCATCCAAATCACCCACAAACAATCTCACTAAGTTTCAAGAAAGCAAGAAAAATTATTGAATGTATGCTTAAAATTCACTTAACCAGGCCCAATGTATGATATACAAAAGCTGTCATTTTTGAGATCTAAAGATACTGTTTATAAGACTTGAAATTGTGTAAAGATTTATTGACATTTATTGAGTGCTTGCTATTTGCCAGGCATTGTTTCCACCTAACATGTACCAGATGATTTATTCTTTAGCAATTTTATTTTACCACTGGGAAAACCAGTCCCCACTTAGCGATTAAATAAGGTCACGCTGCAGTAAAGGTCAGGATACAGACTCCATCAACTGACTTCAGCATACACTCTCTCTTACTGAACTTTACCTCTTCAACAGTTCCCAATTTTCAGCCAAGGCACACATGACAGACAGCGTTCACATCCTTGACAGGCTCTTGGGAATAGCCAGGACTGTACTTGGTTTCCTGTGGCCTCACTGCTATGCCATCATGTTTTTCCCTTTCAGTAGTGTATATGAGCTAACAAATGGGGCTGAGTGCTGTCAATTGGGGAGAATCCTGAATCAAGGATAATTTGTCTTCAAAAAGTGTTTACTTTACAAACTTCAGCTCTCTAACCATTAACAAGCTATGTGTCAAATGCCACACTACTGAGTGTTATGAAACATGTATTGAGAGCCCCTGGCTTAGTAGTTAAAAGCAAACATAAAGTAAGAGAGCTCTGGGTATGATTTCACTTCTGCCAGTACTAGCTATGTAACCATGGGCAAGTTGTGTGACCACCCTGAGCTTTAGTCTTCTTTCATGCACACTTCCTTTATGGTTCTGGTGGAGAACATTGGCATGACATTGAAAGCACATAGTAGGCCAGCAATGCTTGCTTGCTGTTAGGCCCCTATACAACCAGTAACAGAGTATGCCTATGCCCAATTGATAAGACTTTCATACCAAGTAATTTGTGTGGCATGGAAGTGGAAGGGAACTTAATAAGGAAAGGAGAGTTAGGTTCTTCTGTCGCTAACATTAATCTGTAGAACCCGCTTCTAAATGGCCCAGTGACTATGCTTTTTGAGTGTTTGTGTTTGCTTTTCAGGATAACTCCATTAAACTGTCAGATGTTATATCTTACAGCACTCTCCCCTCCTTAAGTTTCCTGTTTATAATGTGCTCTAAGCCAAGAAAACTAAATTCAATTCAATACAATCCATTAAACATGTTGGTTGACATGGTGTCACCTAGAAGCAAAAAACCTTTTGTTAGAATTGTGACAAAACAAAAGTAAAAGAGTTTTGACTGAGGGTGATCTGTGAGTAAGGTAAATGAGCACTGGCATACATGTACACAGTTTGCAAGTTCCCCAAGTTCTCTGGACGGTTGTATCAGAATAACAGACACATTGAAATGCAGATCCCTGGGCCTCTCCCCAGACCACTGATTCAGAACCTATAGGAGTAGTGTCTGGGAATCCATTTGCTTATAGTTTTCCAATTCAACACAACTTCATGGGTTCTCCTGACAAATAGGAATTACGCAGATACGATGTAAAGGAGGATGAAGCATACATAAGTGACTAATCACAAGGTTGAGATTCTTTTTTAACATGGGCATGTGATTCTCCTGCTCAGCCAGGTATGGAAACCACTAGCCTCCAGAACCAGGGAATGGATCACTGATGCAAGCCAGCAGGGGCAGCCAATGTAAGCATTCCATATTACATAAGAAATATCTTAGCAAGATAGCAACAAGTCCTTTGTTCAGACCAAATCTGTCAGAGTGTGAGGCACTTTGCCTGCCCCCCAACTGTCATCTTCCCTATCCATCTCCCAACATCTACAACCTGGGAAAATTACCCAGAACAATCAGAGCAGGAATGCAACATTAGCCCCATGCAAGTACATACAATTTCTAGGTAATAAATAACTGGTGTTCTAAAGAAATCAACTTCCTAATTTCCTTGGCAAGTAGTAACAGATGCTCCATTAAAATATAAATATAATAAGGCCAGGGATACTGTCTGCCTGTTCAGAGCATGGCTCATGGTCAATGATCCACATATATTCATTGACTAAATCAATAATTCTATGATTCAGCCAACTGCAGAATCAAAAATAATAAAGACCTAGGAATGCATTTAGCAAAAGAAGTGCAAACTTGTACTCTAAAAACTACAAATCATTGCTGAAAGAAATTTTAAAAGACCTAAACAGGGGCACCTGGGTGGCTCAGTCAGTTGAGCGTCGACTTCAGCTCAGGTCATGATTTCATGGTTAGTGAGTTTGAGCGCCGCACTGGGCTCTGTGCTGACAGCTCAGAGCCTGGAGCCTGCTTCAGATTCTGTGTCTCACTCTCTCTATTCCTCCCCTGCTCCTGCTCTGTCTCTCAAAATAAATAAAAACATTAAAAATTTTAAAAATAAATAAATAAATAAAAGATCTAAATAAATGGAAAGACATCCCATGTCCATGAATTGGACTTAATATTGTTATAACAATACTCTCCAAATTGATCTACAGATTTAATGCAATACCTATCAAAACGCTAGGTGGCTTCTTTGCAGAAATTGACAAACTGGTCCTAAAAATTGCATGAAAATTTAAGGGACACAAAGTAGCCAAAACAATCTTGAAAAAGAGCAAAAATTCACACTTCCCAATTACAGAACTTACTACAAACCTATAGTAATCTAAACAGTGTGGGGGTGCCTGGTGACTTAGTTAAGCATCTGACTCTTGATTTCAGCTCAGGTGGTGATCTCATGGTTCGTGAGATAGAGCCCTGTGTGGGGCTCTGTGCTGACAGTGCAGAGCCTGCTTGGGATTCTGTCCCCCTCTCTCTCTCTCTCTCTCTCTCTCTCTGCCCCTCCCCCACTCACATGCGTGCAAGTACTCTCTGTCTCTCTCAAAATAAACGCTAAAAAAAAAAAAAAAATGTGGTAATGGCAGAATTGGGAGTCCAGAAATAAACCCATACACATAGGGTGAAATGACTTTTGTCAAGGATGTTGTGGTATAATAAAAAATAAATATTTGGTCTTTGTCCCCAATTCTTGGCACAGAGCTCCTAAAACCTCTGGAATTTATAGTCTTTGTATGCTAATGAGATGACTCAAGGTGGAGTGAGTGATACCTGGGGGCTTAAATAGGGGCTGGTTCAAGAAGTTGAATCATCAATAGTCAATGATTTCATCAATTATGCCTATGTAATTAAACCTCCATAAAAACCCCTAAATGACAGACTTCAAAGAGCTTTCAGGTTCTGAACGCACTGATGTGCTAGGAAGGTGGTGTGTCAGAGAGGGCATGAAAACTCTGTGCCACACTCCTCCCCCTCACACCTCACCCTGTGCATCTCTTCCATTTGGCTGTTCCTCAGTTGTATACTTTATAATAAATGGGTAAAAGGAAGTGTTTTCCTGATTTCCGTGAGCCATCCTAGTGAACTGTCAAGCTTGAAAAGGGGGTTGTAGGAACTCGCAAAGTTACAGCCAGTCAGAAGTACAGGTGATCCCTGAACTTGCAACTGGTATCTGAAGTGGAGGCAGTTTTGTGGGACTGAGTCCTTAACCACTAACTCTGGAAGTTAAGATCAGAATTGAATTGAATTGTTGGACACCCAGTTGGTGTCAGAGAATTAGAAAATTGAAAAATTGAATGTGGGTATCAGAAGTGGTATCAGAAAAAAGATATCACAGAAGCCAACATAATTCAATGAGCAAAGAACAGTCTTTTCACCAAACAGTGCTGGGACAACTGGCTATGCACAAAAGAATGAAGTTGGACCCCTACCTCACATCATATACAAAAATTAACTCAAAATTGATCAAAGATTTAAATGAAAGAATTAAAACTATAAACTCTTAGAAGAAAACATAGGTATGAATCTTTATGAATTTGGACTGGAAAATGGTTTCTTATATATGAACTACATGCTAAAAAAAAAGAAAAAATATGCATTCTGGACTTCATCAAAATTAAAAACCTTCATGCTTCAATGGACACCATTAAAAAAGTGAAAAGACAGCCCACAGAATGGAAGAAAAAAATTGCAAATCATGTATCTGATAAAGGTCTTATGTCTAGAACATATAAAGAACTCCTACAACTCAACAGTAGAAAGACAAATAATCAATTTTTTTAATGGGCAAAGTATATGAATAAGCATTCCTCTAAAGAAGATATTCAAGTAATGTACACGAGAAACACTCCTACATACACATGCCTGCATACGGATGCTATTGGTGATTACCTAAACCCTCAGTTACTTTATACCTTCCAGGTCCTCTGTCTCCATCTGGTTTTCTCCCTTGAGATGTCCCAAAGATATCAACTTAACACTTCAAACCCAACCTTTCAAAAATGAAACTCCTTGTTTTCCTGATTCTCTGTCCCCATGGCCCCAGCATCCAACCAGGGGTCAAGTTAGAAAGTTAGCCATCATTTGCTTTTTTCTCTTCCTCAAGACCTAATGCAGTCAATCATCAAGTCTAAATAATTTTATCTCCTATCTCTCAGTCCCTGCTGCTGCTCCCTCAGTTCAGACCACAGCCCCTCTACTGTACTGGCAGAACAGTACCCCAAGCAGTCACACACCTCTGGCCAGACCTCACTGCCTTGTTTTTTAAATTTTTTTTGTTTAACATTTATTTATTTTTGAGACAGAGAGAGACAGAGCATGAACGGGGGAGGGGCAGAGAGAGAGGGAGGCACAGAATCGGAAACAGGCTCCAGGCTCTGAGCCATCAGCCCAGAGCCTGACGCGGGGCTTGAACTCACGGACCGCGAGATCGTGACCTGAGCTGAAGTCAGACGCTTAACCGACTGAGCCACCCAGGCGCCCGGTCACTGCCTTGTTTTTAGCTGTAGCCCAGTGCCTAGCAAAGAGACCTTGTACAGAGCTGGCAAACATGAGATATTAGTTGAATACATGGCCAAATAAAATGGAGAAGAAAAATAAAATATTAGAAGCTGTGATATGATAGTAAAGTGAGCTTGACATTAATATTCAACAAATTAATGGGACAAATATTAAGGATGAAGCATCAAATGGGTAACAGAATCGTAAGTAGTAAGCAACCTGAGGAATCATAAAGAAACAAATTATGTTGGATAAACCTGAATTATGGTGAAAAAGGCATCATATACGTTATTCATTTGATACTCGGTATTATGTTTGTCACACTGTGTTATGAAAACAGCCTTGTAAAATTGGGGCAAATTGACCAAGATGAACATACACAGCATGAAAAGAGACAGGAATAATGGAAATGGCAGGAAATATGCGAAGAGAGGTTTCCAGGAAATCACTGCCCTTCTATGTGATCATCTTTAAAATCTATACAAGTGATTAAATTATACAGTCAGGATTTTAAAAGTGAATTTAAAAAAAAATTTTTAATGTTTATTTATTATTTTTAAGAGACACAGAGAGCGACAGAGAGTGAGCCGGGTTAGGGCAGTGAGAAAGAGAGACACAGAATCTGAAGCAGGCTCCAGGATCTGAGCTGTCAGCACAGAGCCCAACATGGGGCTCAAACCCACCAACTGAGAGATTGTGACCTGAGCTGAAGTCAGACGCTTAATTGACTGAGCCACCCAGGCACCCGAAGATTGAAATATCTTATTCCTCATATCTCAATGGTCATTTAAGGAAGAAAACTCTCTGCCCTTCTCTCATTTTCCATTTTGGACTGAGATTACGAGACAACAATTATCTATAATACTTGACTCTATTAAAAAAGATACTTGACTCTATAATAAATGTTGAATTAAATGGAGATACTCAGGGTGCTTGGGTGGCTCAGTCAGTTGAACACCCGACTCATGATTTCAGCTCAGATCATGGGATAGAACCTCGCATCAGACTCCATGCTCGGCATGAAGCCTGCTTGGGATTCTCTTTCTCTCTCCCTCTGTCCCTCTCCCTCACTTGTGCTCACTCTCTTGAAAATTAAAATAAAATAAAATAAAATAAAATAATATAAAATAATGAAAGAGATACTTACCCAAAGCCTATAGCCACCCAGTAGTTTCTGACTCCCTGATGGGGCCCCACCATAGGCAGAATGTCAGGAGAATAGGTGATAGGACCATTGACGATATTGATGATATCAGCCTTTTTCAAGACTGGAACCATTTCCATGGCAGCTTCCACATGTTCCATAATTCGGTCAAGATCAGACTCAAAGAGCTCCTTTCCAAACCCTGAAGAGACATACCATTGTGGTCAGGATGCCACAACTCCCCTGACAGGTATTCCAAAGTGACTTAAGTCTGAATCAGTTTACATTTAAAGATGGTCTTATGGAAGGTACTTCCTTTTTTTTTTTAAGTCTAAACTTAATATTCACTATCAACAGATAAGTACCCATCACATTTCTGAAAATAATAATTTATTTTTGTTGAAATAATAAAATCATGAAAGTTAATCCTCTTAATTAATAATAAATATAAATCTAGGTATATCAACAGTTTTCAACATGTAAACCAATCATAATTTTAAAAAACAAACAATAACTGGTTTGTCAAGAGAGAACTTTTTTAATTAACCCTAAAAGTCTGATCTATCCTCCCAGTTAAGGGCAAATGGGAGCTTGCAAAGTCATGTCAGGACACAGGGCATAAACAGAAAACTACTCCAGGATCTAGAATAATGGATGCTAGATGTCTTTTAGCTCTCAGCAGAGAAAGAATGGCATGGAGGCCTCCTCCCTCACGCCCGCTCCCATACGTATTTGAGAGCTAGATTCTTAGAAAAGAGTCAGGGTCTTGAAACACAATAATTTCCTCATTCGTAAAAGGTACTGTGATTGAAGGCAGGACCACAGATGAGCCTCTAAAAGAACTTCTCGCGGCGCCTGGGTGGCTCAGTCGGTTAAGCCTCCGACTTCAGCTCAGGTCACGATCTCACGGTCCGTGAGTTTGAGCCCCGCGTCGGGCTCTGGGCTGATGGCTCAGAACCTGGAGCCTGCTTCCGATTCTGTGTCTCCCTCTCTCTCTGCCCCTCCCCCGTTCATGCTCTGTCTCTCTCTGTCCCAAAAATAAATAAACGTTAAAAAAAAAAAAAAAAAAAAAGAAGGAAATCTTTCTAAAAAAAAAAATAAATAAAAAATAAAAGAACTTCTCCACCAATACTGGTGTCCCACACAGCAGTCAGCCAGCTTCTTGTTCCTCCTGTGAAAAGCATGTTGGGTCAGTTGCACGGAGGCCTGCAGACCACGAGAGTTGGACCAGGACATGTACGTGCCCAGGGCCAGCTAACAATCTGGCTCTCCCTCCAACCTGGAATTTGGAAATTTAAATATTTGTTCAACATTTATTTGGAAGATGGGGCGCCTGGGTGGCTCGGTCGGTTGAGCATCCGACTTCGGCTCAGAGCATGATCTCACGGTTTGTGAGTTCGAGCCCCGCATCGGGCTCTGTGCTGACAGCTCGGAGCCAGGAGCCTGCTTCGGATTCTGTGTCTCCCTCTCTCTCCGTCCCACCCCCTGCTTGTGCTCTGTCTCTCTGTCTTTCAAAAATGAATAAACATTAAAAAAAAATTTTAAAAACAAAACATTTATTTGGAAGACAGGCTGCCAGCATGAGGTAAGAACAGAAAGGAAGGCTCTCAGGTGGCCGTCAGCCCTCCTGAGATCAGGAGCTCTTCCATGCAAGCCCAAATGTGCAGAGCCAACTCAACAAAACAAAAGCCCTCAGCTAGCTGGCCCAACTTCTCTGGAAGGCAGTTTAGTGATCATTCGTGGTCACATGGGCATATGTGTATTGAGGAGTAGGGGAGAACTTCAGTCCCTATCCCAAGTAGCTTATCAAAGTATAATTCTAGGAAGTACAATTTCCTCCATTTCTTTATATCCCCTATAATATTTCAGTGCCCCAATGACATTTTAGTATTTTCTATAGATTGTTTTGTTTACCTCCTTTGGTAACCTCCATCTTTAATTTAGCTCTGTAGAAATGTTTCATGAAAAACAAAACGGGTCCACCTCCCTTACAGAAACTATGGTTCCTCCCGCTTCGCATAGGGCTTTTCTACATTTATTTATGGAGTAGGGGAGGGCATCAGTTTGCAGGAGCAACCTATCCTGCTCTGTGACAGACTCTGACGCTTTCATTCTTAGTAGGCCGGATATCCTGTCTCTGATACCTGCCATGTTTCCAACCGTCAAAGCACAATATCAGCTATATCCAAATCTGGAAACTAGACCAGGCAGGTGAGAGAGCGAGGAAAAAGTGGGGAGGAAGGAGGTTGGTGCGGGCAGGTGAAAAATTACCTGGAAGCGGAAGATATGTTTCTTCAGCTTCTCCATCACCAACTGCCTCTTCTCTCTTTCCTTACTTCCTGCTGTGATTGGTGAAAGGGACATGAGAACAGAGCTGACCTCAAACCCCTCACCTCCAGCGTCCCAGGTATCCAGTAGTCTAATGTTACGGTGTCATCTTAGTCTACAGCCAGCCCCCGCCACAGAGAAGACAAAACATATGTGCCCGACCTGCACACACTTGCATTTGTGGAACCCACCTGGAGGGACTCCGTTGGTGACCCACGAGTCCTGCACTTTCATTTTCTCCTGACTTTCATATGGACCAAACAAAAGCCCATCCCTTTCCTGTCGCAGATAATAGGATCCTTCCAGGTCACGGAGCACAGGGAGTTCTCGTTTCAAAGCTTTCACTTCAGGTATAGTTGATGTCACAACATATTGATGCTGGACCGGAATGAGAGGGTGTTCTAGTCCCACCATCTTACCTACTTCATGAGCCCAAAATCCTTAAAGAAAAAAAAGTCATTTTAAAATGTCACCACATACGTAAACATACTACACCTGACACGGATGTGGCAATTTATTTTCAGATAAAATATTGAGAAGACTTCAGTACTCATGGAAAGCCTAAAGAGTGTGATAACAACTTTAAATTTTTTGTCATTACAAAACTGAACCTGGGGGAAGAGAGTATTTTACCTGCCCCAGCGTTTTGAAGACACCTATAATCTAACAGATACATACTTGTTTTTCAGGAGTTTGTAATTCCTGAAAAAATATTTTGTCTATAAGCAGAGGCAGGCAGGAAAACACATTTATTTGAAGGACAAACCAAACAACCCAAATATATAAAATGTACAAATGTTGATAAGAAAGACAGTAATGGACTGACCCTACTCCTGAAACAGAAATGATCAAACAATAAAGGGGCCTGTGTTGATCGGTATAATAATTGTGCACAAGAAAGCCTTCCAAGTCAATCCCTCTATCCCCCAGACCCTCCTCTCCCCACATTACTGATGCCTAAGATTCTACAAATACAGAATTGTTCTGTTAACTTAAATTTTGAAAATGTATATACTTTGGGAGAGATAGCACAGTAAGTTTTATCTGTTATTGTAAACGCTTGGCTAGAATACATTTGTAAGATCCTTTCTTGCAACGTGCATGAAGGAACCATAAGTCCAGTAAGTGGGAGCACCTCTATGAGAATGTATCTCAGTTCACAGTGTGTATTGGGACTGTCTTACCGGTGGGGATGAATGTTATTTTTACCTTTGCAAAAGAAAAAACCAGATTGTGGCTGAAAGGACCCTTGATTCTCCCCCAGCTGACTCTTCAGTACACAGACGTGGAGCTAAAGTCCAGAGAAGGAAAGAGACATGCCCAATGTCACATTGGGAGACCTTGGAATCATCATACCTTATTGGTTTTCTTCCTATGGGATGATTTTGTTTTAAAAATCCAAGACACCTTCACTTGCATAAAGGTATTTTAGAATCTAGAATGATTATTTGGCAGGGACATGGTGTTGCCTGACCCATCAGCAGATTATTTGGGGGAAGGAGGTTCTATTTGCTTGTTTGCTTCAGAATAATTTTGAGTAATCGTTCAAATGATTAGAGAATCTTATTCAAGTTATTTCTTTAGAGATTGCACTCAATTTTTTAACCATTTCTGTTTCTGCTTTTTTTAGGAATCTAATAAAGAGTTCTGAAACCTATGTCATTATGAGGTTCAGAGGTAAATACAGGATTATCGATTATGAATCAGTCTGGGAACCCAGACTATGTACCCTATGTGTCAAAATTTATTTCTACTGGGGTGCCTGGGTGGCTCAGTCAGTTAAGCACAGAACTTCAGCTTGGGTCATGATCTCACAGTTTGTGGGTTCGAGCTCTGCATCAGGCTCTGTGCTGACGGCTCAGAGCCTGGAGACTGCTTCGGGTTCTCGGTCTCCCTCTCTCTCTGCCCGTCCCCAACTTGCACTCTGTCTCTCTCTCTCTCTCAAAAATAAACATTAAAAAAATTTTTTTTAATTATTTCTATTTTACTATCTAAACCTCACCCTTGGGCTTTGTTGTTTTGCTTTGGCCTAATGGCTAAACTGGCCATAAGTGTTTGTTTGTTTGTTTAATATTTATTTATTTTTGAGAGACAGAGAGAGAGATAGGGAGAGAGAGAGAGAGAGAGAGAGAGAGAGAGAGAAAACAAGGTGGGGGGGAGGGGCAGAGAGGGAGGGAGACACAGAATCTGAAGCAGGCTCCAGGCTCTGAGCTGTCAGCGCAGGGCCTGACGTGGGGCTCAAACTCATGAGCTGTGAGATCATGACCTGAGCTAAAGTCAGATGCCTAACTGACTGAACCACCCAGGTCCCCTGGCCATACTTGTTTAATAGCCCCCTAACTGGATGTCTATTTGCAAACCAAAAATCTTACTTGTGGGCATTAGAGCCTCTTGTTGGTCTTTTAATAATTTAAAGATTTAATTTATTTTTGTTAGTAGGAAGAAGTGAATTTTCAATGGAAGAACTTTGTAACAAAATATAGGAAAACCATAAATGCTAGTTATATGCACCACAGCAGATTTAAAATGTAAAAAGCCAAAATATTTAGCCTAGCAATTCAAACCACTCCAGTATCCTCAATACACTTATTTCAATTAAAAGCATAAATTGAAGAAAATAAATTCTTTCCTATTCAAACATATTTATGAATTTCTGAGTCTAATTGCTTGCTTATTAATGCACTTGATCATTAAAATACAGTGGGAACATATGCGTAAGTATTATAGAACTATATGATTTTACACTCCAAAACAAGCCCAATGCTGTTTTACCCTATGGTGGTGGTGTTTGTTGGCATTTTCTTCCTCTTTCTGTCAAGCAAGTTAACCTAAATCTGGTGTGGTTATAATTCAACTCTCGCTACATCACCCACCTACCAAGTTCAAAGGTAAGAGAGACAAATATGGAAGAATCACTAAAATCTACCATTATGGCCTGAGAAACAACAGAAGGGTCAATAAAAATAGTTATTGGAAATGGCTTCTGTTTTCTTTTTTTTTAATGCAATGATTAATAGAAATAGACTTAAAATGAAGAGTGAAGGTTCATAGACAAGTTTACTTGTACAAGGTGGTTTATACGGTGACAGTGATGGTTTGTTTATACAGTGGCATTCTCTGATGCAGACTGCCAGGCAAAATTAAGCAATTCTCTTTTGGCCAAACACTGGGCTTCACGTTGGCATGATCCAATCATATTTCTGATTTACCATATTAAGAAAATTCTTAAGTTTATAAAGTTATCTCAGGCTTAATGAGTCAAGAAGAAATGGAGTCAAGAGAAACATTCTTCACCATGCAGAGAAAAAACTTACATGATAATAAAATATCTTCTGCTCATGCCCCTGAGCAGTTTCAGGTACCAAAGGCAAGTTAGACTATTTTATCCCAAGAGGTCACAAGTGTCCAAAACTAGTTTTCAGCTCTGCTTGCTCAAGGATAAGGTTACTACAGGGTGCCTGGGTGGCTCAGCCAGTTAGGCTTCCGACTTGGCTCCGATCATGACCTCGTGGTTCCTGGGTTCAAGCCTCACGTCAGGCTCTGAGCGTCAGGCTCTGTGCCTGACAGATTTGACAGCTCAGAGCCTGGAGCCTGCTTCAGATTCTGTGTCTCCCCTCTCTCTCGGCCCTCCCCTGCTTGTGCTCTGTCTCTCTGTCTCTCTCTCTCTCAAAAATAAATAGACATTAAAAAACAAAGTTAAAAAAATGTAAAAGAATAAAGTGACTACGTTCTCTCTCCTCTAGGAACATCTATGTAATAGTGTTTCTCTAAAGATGTTTTGCAGACCATCTGGAACAGACACTACAGTACCTGGAGTACTTGCTTAAAATAGAGCTTCTGAGTCCCCACCCAGATCACTTAAATTAGAATCTTTTGAAATCTGGGAAACTTTCCACAGCAATTCATACATACATCAGTTTGAGAACCAAATGTACCAACAGAATGGGTGCTCTGTGACAATGGAACAAGTGAAAGGAGGTGGGTAAGGTTAAAAGCCTGTGCCCAGAAGTTATAGCAAACTGATGCTAGTGTTCCCGGGATGGGGTGGTGGAAGGGGCAGATAGGCTTTCAAGGAAACAATTATAATCATAATTATTAGACTTATTTTTTCTAGTGCTTACTGTGTGGTACTGGTTCTGTTCAGGGTACTTTACATTATTAGCCACTTACCAGTCATAACAGCTTTCTGAGATGAGAACTATTCTCTCCGTTTTACAAATGAGTAATTTGCCCAGGTCACATGGCTGGCAATACATGTGTCTCTGGGCCAGAGAGCCCCATAGACCTGGACAATGCTGGAAACACATCAGCAAATGGATACATTTTTAAAAAATTTTTTTTAAAAATTTTTAAATGTTTATTTATTTTTGATAGAGAGACAGAGCACATGCGAGAGAGGGGCAGGGAGAGAGGGACACACAGAATCCGAAGCAGGCTCCAGGCTCCGAGCCGTCAGCAAAGAGTCCGATGCGGGGCTCGAACTTGTCAACTGCGAGATCATGACCTGAGCCAAAGTCCGACGCTTAACCAACTAAGCCACCCAGGCACCCCAAACGGACACATTTTTACTTTTAGTCTTTCCTTTTCATGAATATACTAAAGACTCAGCTGCCTTCTGTTACAACTTCACATAAAGAAACTTCTAGCAGGTTATGGTACAGTTGAGTGCCATAATGGTGGTGTTTATGTCTTTTATATTTCGGTCACATTTCCAAGTCTATATCCTGGTTGCTTTAATTAGATTTCAGAGCTAGCCTGAAGGCCTTGCCTGAATTTGTGAGACATCCTGGTCTCACTAAGTAACTCTGGGATACATCTGTCAGCCACGCATTCTCAAATCACGTTAACACAACGCTTTCTGCAGATGCTTTATTCATAAAACTGGTCTCTGTTAATTTCAGTTCTAGAAGCGAGCATACCCAAACCTTTGCCCTCAGTTACTGAGGCTTACCTTCTATACTGCAAATAAGGTGGGTTTTTTTTTTAAGCAGACTTACAAATAATTAAACACATACTTCTCCACACCTTCCATGGACTACAAATATGCAATCAGTTAGATTTTCTCCAGTAACTTTTACCCAGTGGAAGAGAAGAGATCGAGGAAGAAAAGATAAAAACAAAACAAAACAAAAAAAAAAAAAAACAAGATTATGGGCCAGAGATATGATCTTCATGAGATAAAGAATTGAACATTGAGACAGCACAGTACTTCACACAATTTTCAAGAAGGAGCTGCTTGGCTTACCAAAAACTGAGGATGCCAGAGGGAGTAGATGTGGCCGGGTAAAACACCTCCGGAAGAAAGAACAAAGAAGGGCATCCTGGAGAACAATCCAGGCTGGAGAAAATTAGGTCCCATGGAGCGGTAAATGCAGGGCCACACTGTCAACTTAATTCCAGGGATTTCTTTCCCAGGCCGGCACCAGAAAAGCTGTACTCCAGGACCTCCTGCCATAGCCCTCCCCCACCCAATCACAGAAGATTTCACAGTTGCATAGAAAACTTCACCTGGTAACCACTGCCCTGGGTTTAGGTCAGATGTCTTTGAGAATTATTCTATCTTTATCTTCAGTGATTCCTTATTCCTCACAGTTTATGGTTTAGAAAAAATTTATTACAGGAGTGCCTGGGTGGCTCAGTCTGTTAAGCATCTAACTTCGGCTCAGGTCATGATCTCGTGGTCTGTGAGTTCGAGCCCCACATCAGGCTCTGTGCTGACAGCTCAGAGCTTGGAGCCTGCTTCAGATTCTGTGTCTCCTTCTCTCTCTGCCCCTCCCCAGCTCGCATTCTCTCTCTCTCCCTCAAAAATAAATAAATAAACATTAAAAAAAATGAAAAATGTATTACAATGGCAGCGAATTATGTAAATAAAAGCTTACCATCTTAGGAAAACATCAAAAAAATGTTAAATTAAGTTCTTCTACATTATTTCTCAAAATATCAGTTGGGAGCGTGTGGCTGCCTGAAGTACTGTGTTGAGAGACATGGGAGAACACACCCAAGCCCATCTGAAATAAGTTCAGTGATCAATTAGTGATGTCTGGTATGGAGGTCAGAGTGTGTTTGTTTCATCTGTTTAGTTTGCTATCACTATAAAAACAGTTCAATGGATTTAGACAATAATTTTGTGAGACCATAAAGTTACAAGATTACAAGCAATCCTTGCTACATGCAGAAGAAAACATGAATGATTTCATTGCCTTAGATCTTCTCACAAAATTTAGATCAGTGGTGCCCAAGGATGGTGATGGGTTACCAGATAGGGATTGGGGTGGGGTGGGGTGAGAGGCAAAGCTCAAAAACAAAGCAATGTTTTGTTCCTTTGCTTTTACTGTGTAGGCAAGTCCTTTTACATTATTTTGAATTTCAAATAATATTAAAGAAAGCATAAGACTTTTATGCTTTTCAAATGGAGGGCATGGATTAGAAAAATTCAAAAATAGTAACTTAAACTCTTAAATATAATTTGATCTGATAAATAATAAAGATTGGTTTCATTTTGTAATTTAAGTAATGACTCCAAGAACAGACCACAAGAAAATCAGTTACTGGCTCTTGCTTACTTTGGGTTTTAAATTAACCACTATGAACTACAGGTAAATACAAATTATTAGTCCAGTTCAGACTGCATAAGCATTTTCCTTTGCACAAGAGCTTACTTTTGTATGTCTGATAATTGAAAATGACTTCACAGGTAAATGACCTGTTGGAAAGTGTATTAACTCAGGAATCAAAAGACTCAGGTCCAAAACCTGGCCCCAACATAACTCTGCTGCTTTGCCAAGTAACATGACATTTCTGGAACTTGGTCTCCACAGTGGAAAAATGGGTGGGTTGTGAGATTAACTCAAATATCCCTTTTGACTTCACTAATCTGAGTCTAAATTGTAACAGAACAATGTAAAAAATCAAGGTTATGAAATAGATTTAATAATGTTCTGAAAGGAAAAGAGTTCAACGTTTTTTGACTGAAGTCAATGAATCAGAAAAGGATGAGAGAGCACACAAATGATCAGATCTGCTCCCAAAAGTAAACTGAGAACAAAAGGATGCTCACGAATTTGAACACTAGACTTTGCTTATTAGAATAAAGAAAGAGTGAACATAGAAAAAGCAGCATCATTAGCAAAAGATGATCTGGAGCAGAAGAAAACAGAGAATGGAGAAGAACACCAACTTTCTATGGGTAACCAAGGACAGGGTGGCATCTCACACACCAAAAGCAAAGTGATGGAGGGAGGGCTTTGTAGCTTAGAAACAGACAAAATGTTCACCTTCGGAATGTTACAGTGTTCCCTAACAATGTACATAATGTAAAATATTAAATATTACTCTATGGCCAAATATCTTATTTCTTTGCCACTTGAAAAAAACCTACTAATTACACATATATTGAATTATATATATAATGCTTACCTGCAGCATTCACAATTCTATTCGCTCTCATAGATCCCTGTGGTGTTTCAACGTCCCATGTTCCATCTGACCTGGGTATCAGAGAAGTCACCGGGGCAGGATACTTTAAAAGGGCACCATATTTCCTAGCCCCAGCAGCTAGGGCCATAGTTAGAGAGTAAGGATCGATGTGACCATCTCCAGGATTATACAGTCCAGCTAAAATCTAAATCGATCATAAAAGAGTCAATATTTAAACAAATACATATCCATTATTCCGTGTAAAACTGGACTGTAAAAGTGTATCATGGCATCAGATTGATCAATCTGTACTTCTTTTCCCTTTATCAAATCTCAAACTAGGGCAGGATTCACACTGAATGTTAAGTAGACAGGCTACTTAATAGAGGTTTGCAATTGTCTCCAATATCCATTCTCGCCCCCAACCCTCATGGCAATGTAAACTGAATGTTTATGTAGACACATGGCCACTAAGAACAGTTTCCAACAGTTGGCAGTTATTAGTTCCAACTGGTAGCTAAAAGTATTACTAAGTTTTGGTCAATGAAATAAAAATGAAAGCATCATGTGGCAGCTTTCATGAATTATTTTTTTAAAAGCCACTGGCATATGCCCTTTGTCCTTTCTTCTTTGCCCTTCCTCAATCCCATTGTCTGGAATGCAGACATGACAGCTGGAGCTCTAGCTGCCATCTTGGAATAAGAACACAAGAGTCACACCCTAGGAATAACAGCAATGATCTAGAAGGTGACTGGGTTCCTGAAGTCTTTGTGGAAAATAGCCATCATTCAAATCCTGCACTGCCTTACTGAAAGAGAAATTATCTTCTATCTTATCTAAGCATTATCATTTTGGTTTCTAACATTTTCAGTTAATCTAATACTAACTGATCAGTTATTTATATTGAATTGTTTAATACTGTTAATAAATACACTTGTTAAATATATGTAAGTGTCAGGAAAATGTATACTTGATTTAGTCATTCAACAGCTTAATACCTGAATACCTATGCTATGCTAGGACTTCAGTCTGGGTACCATGTGGAAACAAAGAAGAATGACAGTCTGATGAACCAAGTTGATAGAAGGAACACTGTGCGGTATTATACTCAGGTTTCATCCATTCAACAGAAATCTACTGAGCACCAAACAAGGAGCTTTTGTCAAGTGTCTTCTCTGCATCTATTGAAATGATCGTGCATGTTTGTCCTTTATTCTATTAATGTAGCATATTACATTGATCGATTTTCAGATGTTAAATCAACCCTGCAACTGTGGCATAAATTCCACTTGGTCATGCTGCATCATCCTTTCTAAATGTTGCTGAATTCAGTTTGCTAGTATTTTCTTAAGGATTTTTGCACCGATATTCACAATATGTCTTTCTTTTCTTGTCATGTCTTTGTCTGGTTTTGGTATCAGGGTAATACTGGCCTCATGGAAGGAGTTGGGAAGTTTTCTCTTCTATTTTTGGAAACATTTGTGAAGGATTAGTACTAATTCTTCTTTAAATGTCTAGTGGAATTTACTAGTGAAGCCATCTGGGCCTAATCTTTTCTTTGTGGGTAGCTTTTGATTATACTAATCCAATCTCTTGTTATAGTTTTAGTGCAAGAGACTTGTTTTGATTTTAATGGAATTCATATTACTGTAGACTTCCAAATGTCATGTTGGTATTTTATAATGGATATGTCCTCATTGAAGTAATCCTGTATTTATTTGATTTGGCACCCTGCCCCAGACCCAGAGAATACTCTTCCCACGTATTTCCATTGTCCAATACCTTTGAGAAAACACTGTGATGGTGAGGTCTTCCAGCAAAGCACTCCGAGGGTGACATATAAACACATATAACATATTCTTACATGGGTGGAATTTCAATGCAGACGATGCAATGCGACATCACTCTGCCACCACACTGTCATCACACAAAACTATAGACAAGAGAGTGCCAGCAGCCTACAAAGACTCACGAGGGCAAACAGCCCCGCCACCCCCTCAGTGATACAAGGTGCTGCTACAGTTCAAAGATGTTACAGGCAGTCACTAGGGAGAAACTTTAAGCCTCTATGTTCCTCGACAGCCTCACCTGGTGGTATACTTGAGTAGTGAGTACAAGGGAGTCTGAGAGCCTGGCTTCAAGTCTCTGCTCCAGCTCTTTCTAGCTGGATGAGCTTGGTTCCATTATGTAAACTATCTACACTGTAGTTTCCTGTTTAGTAATAATAGATACTGTATAATATTATTGTGAATATTAATAAAATTATGCCTATGAAAAGCTTAGCATAGTAGTACCTGGTACATAAATCTGTGCCATAGTGTTATGTAATACAGTGTTAGCCATTCTTACTATTCGAATGGGAGTATTGACTAGCAAAACAAAAGCAAATGGTTAAAACCAGATAAATATCTGGTATGGAGCCTATTGGCAGTACAGTTATGAGCTAGAAGATATTTATAGAGCAACAAAGCATGGCACCTCTAAATTTGATTTTGTAAAAAGTTTCAATAAGACAACCTTTCTCTATATATATTTATCATACCAGGTCATTGTTTTCTCTGAAGTTCTCAACAGAAGCTTATGTATGGAAACCCCTAGGTCTGGGGGACATAGTAATAAAAAGGTATTGAAAATGTCTCGTTAGTTGTCCCAGGCAGAAAACCTTTTTTCATTACTTTTTTATTTAATTTGGCATATGTAATAGCCCACCATGTTACGTACCCAAATTCTAGCATTAACCATCTATCTGATTTCACCATTCAAGACGTGCGCACAAAGTTTTTCTACCTTTAATAAGCTTCTTAAAGCAACTTTTTCTACTCTTAATTCAAGTTAATGGATGGCGAAAACACCCTTAAGATAAATACCTTATTCATGTTGAGTAGCGGAAACATCTCTTGAATTTTTTCAGGCTCAATAATATACTGCTCTGTTGCATGCCAGCCAGTCCGAGTCATCTGATATTTAAATTCATCTACCCTTTCAGGAGTGGTAGCGATTCTGATACTCCCTGGCTGATGGAACCCCACCACCTGTGACAATAATGCCAAGACAAACACATACATAAATCATTATTTGGCATTCAAACATGGTTCTCCTTCAGCACGATGAAAATGCAAGTGTGTAAGAAAAGAGATGGTCTATGCTGTGCAAGAGATAACTGTATCAAATAGTTGCCTCTTACAAAAAGACGCTCATTCAGCAACTATTTACTAATTGTCTCCTCTGTGTCAGATACCATGCTAAGCCGCAGAGATGCGGTTACAAACAAGAAGCAAAGGCCCTGCCTGCATGGAGTTTATGGTCTACAGGGGAAGGCAGACAGCTGAAAGCACAATTACAATAACACGGGATAGGGTTCATGTACAGAGTAAAAGAAAACTGTGTGACAAAGAGAAAGACAAAGGATTTGAGGAAGGAATGTAAACAATCAGAATGTTGCAGTGATGAGATTTCATGTGAAGTGAAAACAACGTTCATGCGACAGTTCTTGATGTCCTTCAGTTGGCCAAGGACTCGCCTAGGCCCTAGGTTACAGAAATAAAAGATCTTCTCCTTGCCCTCAAGTTTCTCATAGTCCCGAGGGAAGATCAACCAGTAAAGCAAATGCCACAACAGGGAGGGGCGGGGGGCAGGGGGGAGAGGTTCATGTTAAAGGAACGTTATAAGAATATACATATGTTGTTAGAACCAAGAGAAGTGCCCTTAGCTGTCCTGACTAGTGGGTGGGGGAAGTCAAAGACAGCTTCTCAAAGGGGGTGACCTCAGGGAAGGGTAAAGGGTGAGTGTTGAGATGGGGCCAGAGAAAATGTTGTTTCAGGCAGAGAGCCCAGCACATTCCAGAGCTATATGTAATTAAGATTAACTGAAGCGTATGAGCATAGCAAAGAGTGGCAAGGGAAAACGTTGGAAAGGCAAGCAGGGTTCACTTGATGAAGACTCTCCCCCTCTGGCCTTTGGCTGTGGGCCCTCTGATAGTTTTAGGCAAGGAAAACTAGCATGAAAAATTTAAGTAAACTTCCATCTTAGTCTATGGGTAGTGTTTGCCTGTGACTTTATTTTGAGAATACTAATGTAAGCATGAGAAGAGATAAAAATAAAAGTGAGGGGCTTTTAGTGAAGTACTTTTCAAAGCTGTGTGACAATCTTCAGGCACGGCCATCAGATCCTTTGTAATCCAGTTGCTGAAATACTCTGATTTCTGAGTTTCTAGATATAGTAACTGATGAAAGATATTTTTGAAAGCTGCTTTTTATCCTTTCCTTATTTAAAAAATCAAGAAGAGTGGTGAATTGCATGGGAAATGTACTTCAAGAAATTAAACCAAAAACAGAGCAAACTCGAGGGGTTCTTACCTTACACATTCATTAGATTTCTCTACCACATTAAACATTTCACATGCCATTAATGTCACTACACACATGATAATATGTCCAAATTCTTCAGAAATCTTACACATTTCTGAGAAATCGACCTAAAAGAAATTTCAAGTTAAATACATTTACCTGTCCAGTTTCTTCTTCCAATTTCTCATAAAGTTTGATGCTAGCATAATGTATCTTCTTCAAGTTTATTCCAGGATGAAAGTAAGTTGTTAAACCTGCCTTAAAACGAGAAGGAGAGAAAATACTTAAAAAAAAACTGTCATTCTCTAATTTTTTTACTTGGGTATAGTTGACACACAGTGTTACATTAGTTTCAGGTGTACATCGAGATTCCACAACTCTATACATTCTGCTCTGCTCATCACAAGTGTAGCCACCATCTGTCACGATGTAACACTATTACAGTACCATTTACTATATTCCTCACACTGTACCTTTTATCCCCACGTCTTATTCCATAATCTGGAACCTTGTATCTCTCACTCCCTTTCACCCTTTCACCCCTCTTGCCCTCCCCCTACTCCCACCCTCTCTGGCAACCATCAGTTTGTGCATTTGTGGATCTGTTTCTGCTTTTTGTTTTTTTACTCATTTGTTTTCTTTTTTAAATTCCACACATAAGTGAAACCACATGGTATTTGTCTCTCTCCATTTGACTTATTTCACTTAGTATAATACCCTCTAGGTCGATCCATGTTGTCACAAATGGCAAGATCTCATCCTTTTTTATGGCTGCTTAATATTCCACTGTATGCATATGTGTGTATATATATATACATCACCCTTCTGTATCTTGGCTATTGCAAATTATGCTGCAATAAATATAAGAGTGCATATATCTTTTCAAATCAGTGTTTTTGTTTTCTTGGGGTAAATACCTAGTAGTGGAATTACTGGATCATATGATATGTCCATTTTTAATTTTTTGAGGAACCTCCATACTGTTTTCTACAGTGGCTATACAAATTTACATTCCCACCAATAGTGCACAAGGGCTCGTTTTTGTCCATATCCTTGCCAACAACATTCTTTAAGTTTTAGTACTTTATCTGTTAAGCAGTAATTTATTGCTGGCAAGAAACTGAGAAGCACGAGCCAGCTCTTTGACATGAGAACACATCAGCTCCAGTTTGAGCACACCGGGGCATAAAACTCATGGCAGAGTTGTAAGAACCAATCTGAACCATATAAGCAATGTGAGAGTCAGCCAATGAACATATATTTTAAGTCCCTAAAACTTACTAAGGAAAGAGTGTTTGCAGATTCAGAAATGGAATGATTTAGAGGAGAGGCTTAGTAATACATGCTGTTAACAAGAATATGGGGAGGGGGATATATAACATGGACCCAAACCAGCAAATCACGTGTGTTCCCATGAGGAGAAGGAACATGCACTGGCAAAGTTTTCCTTGACCCAATCCCCGCCATTCCCTTAAATGGAACAGCCCTCCTGTTCCCTTTCCCGAAATTTCCAAAATTCAAGAAAATTGGAAAAGAAAATTCAAAAGAATTGGAAAATTCCTGAGAATTAGAGCCTGGATAATTGGTGAACAGACTTTTGTTGAAGCTTAACCTGTGTGATAAACATTGATTATACCCCACAAATATTTGCTGAAAAAATCCTTATGAATTACAGTCACAAAAAATATCTAAATAGTAGCGTGCCAAACCCCTTTTATTAATTCTGGCAAATGCAATGTAGTATCCAAAAAAAGAATTCTGAGCAATTATATGAAGCAGGTTCTCTCAATTAAGTATCTGGGGCCCCATTTTGCAGCTAATTTATCCTGGAAAGCTCATCAGAACACAGTCTGTTCAAAATAAAAACTGTTTAGGAAGGATTTATAAGGTTTTTCTATGATAGTGGTAGGTTATTTGGTTCTCCTGAACTCAAAAGCACCCCATTGATAGTTCATTAACCGTCTTTTATGGGCCAGAACCCTGGGGCTTCTATTAAATACTTGTTCATACATCTGAACATATGCACAGCTTTTTGTTTGTTTGTTTGTTTTTGTTTTCTTGAGAAAGATCCTGGCTGAGCGTCAAGGTGCTCTCACAGTCAAGTGCCATTCTAACGGAAGTGCAAGTCAGGCTCTTTCACTCTCAAATATTCTAGTCTCCTTTACATGCTCAGCTATCTCATTTGAATACAAGACTTTCCAGATCATTAATGGAGAATCCCTAACCTTCGGGTGTCTGCTAGATATGTCTTCCGTATATCTCCTGTCAGTTGAAAACAATGATATTCATAAGCAGTGGTGTAGGGTTCCATTCACCACATACTCAAGATCCTCTGAGCTTAACCTGGGGTAAACCAGACCACGAAAAAATTGTATATCTACACTACATCAGTCCTCTTCTTCCCCACCCCAGAAGGCTATCTTCATAGAATTATAAATTAATAATCTTGCATTGGAAAGAGTCACATGGGTTAATTTTTGCAAAATTGTTATTCAAGACATTTAGCCCAATGAACTTTATTTAGGGAACAAATTCTTCTAGAATTCCTAATTAAGGAAAAGTTAGTCACTCTTACTAAAATGGTATACTTATTTCTACCGAACAATTCCTACTCCCTTCACTTCCTTGCTGCTAAGACAGTCAGAAGTAAGTGCTGGGCTTAATTTGTTTCTCAGGTATAAAAATTATACTTATTTTTTTAAAGATTTATTTTTTAAAGTAATCTCTACACCCAACGTGGGGCTCGAACTCATAACCCTGAGATCAAGGATCGCATGCTCCACTGACTGAGCCAGCTAGGAGTCCCTTTACTAATGTTTTTGTACCCTGTATTTTTTATCAGCTAGCTTTTCTCTTTTAATCTGTGTTTAAAATCTGGGGTCACAGCAATTGCATTACTAGGAACTTATCCAAAGGATACAAAAATGCTGATCTGAAGGGGCACATGCACCCCAATGTTTATAGTAGTGCTACCAACAAAAGCCAAATTATGGAAAGAGCCCAAATGTCCATCAATTGATGAATGGATTAAGATGATGTGGTATATACATATACAATGCAATACTACTCAGCAATGAAAAAGAATGAAATCTTGCCATTTGCAACAATGTGAATGGAACTGGAGGGTATTACGCTAAGTGAAACAAATCAGTCAGAGAAAGACAGATATCATGATTTCACTCATATGTAGAATTTGGGAAACTTAACAGATGATCATAGGGGAAGGGAAGGAAAAATACGATGAAAACAGAGAGGGAGGCAAACCATAAGAGACTCTTAAATACAGAGAACAAACTGAGGGTTGATGGGGGTGCGAGGGTGTGAGGTGGGGTAAATGGGTGATGGGCATTAAGGAGGGTACTTGTTGGGATGAGCACTGGGTGATATATGTAAGTGGTGAATCGCTGGGTTCTTCTCCTGAAGCCAAGACTACACCATACATTAACTAACTTGAGAATAAAAAACTTTTTCAATAAAACTCCAAAACTAATTAATTAATTAGTAATAAAATCTGGGGTCAAATATATCTGTGCTTTTTATTGTATGATTTTTTTTTTCTTAGAGACAGAGAACGAGCATTCGAGTTGGAGGGGGAGAGAATTTCAAGCCCAAAACAGGGTCTGACATGGGACTTGATCCCACAACCCTGGGATCATGACATGAGCTGAAACCAAGAGTTGGATGCTCAACTAATTGAGCCACCCAGGTGCCCTAATGTAAGATATCTGAATGTAGTATCATACGTGGTATTTATTGTTAATTTATGCGCCAATCCTATGACATGGAATGTAAGAAGGGTACAATGTGTTTGTGTTCTCGGCTTCAGCAAGGAAATATTAAATGGGAATTTTGTTTGTTTTTTTTTTTTTAATTTTTCAACGTTTATTTATTTTTGGGACAGAGAGAGACAGAGCATGAACGGGGGAGGGGCAGAGAGAGGGAGACACAGAATCGGAAACAGGCTCCAGGCTCCAAGCCATCAGCCCAGAGCCCGACGCGGGGCTCGAACTCACGGACCGCGAGATCGTGACCTGGCTGAAGTCGGACGCTTAACCGACTGCGCCACCCAGGCGCCCCTTAAATGGGAATTTTGAAGAAGAAAACATTGTTCTTATCCTTCAAGATGTTATGGCCTGACTGAAGTCTTGAAACTTTCATGTACCAAACAATAAAATCAAGAGCACATGATTAAGTGCCAGAGCATTTAGAGAAAGACCTAAGAACTGAGAGAAGAGAAGGTGCTAGAATAGCCACAAGTCTATAAGGAGGACAGGAAGGGGCCTACCTTTTATTTGAGGAAAGAAAATGATTATTGTTGGAAGAGAAAATAAAAGAAGAAAGATGAAACAGAGACATGAATAATCATTAGGAACTATAACTCTTTGAATAAAATAAGAATTATGAATCCTTGTTGATTAAATAAATGCATATGCAAATAAATAGGGAGAAGAAAAATCTCTTCCTTATAGTAGGCTAACAGTGAATGAATATGAAAGGAAACATGGCATTAGAAAACCATCAACTGTCACTAAAGCCAATGATGCTCTATGTATTTAATAATCCTTTCTGCTCTTTCGTGAACCTCTACAACCTCAAAAAGCCCAGTGACTGACCTCAAGCCATCTCCATGCACTCACGTAAAATAAAAAAATGTTTAAGCAGGGGCATCTGCGTGGCTCAGTCGGTTAAGCATCCAGCTTTGGCTCAGGTCACGATCTCCCGGTTCATGAGTTCCAGCCCCACGTTGGGCTCTGTTCTGACAGCTCAGAGCTTGGAGCCTGCTTCGAATTCTGTGTCTCCCTCTCTCTCTGTCCCTCCCCTGCTCGCACTCTCTCCCTCTCAAAAATAAATAACCATTAAAAAAAAATTTTTTTTAAGTTTAAGCATACCCACTAAAATACGTGTATATCTTTGTTCTCACGTGACATATAAATATGTATTACTATATTAACAGAGATCATAAAACATACAAAGACAACTTGAAATGAATTAAATATTGTAAATAATTTTTATTTTATTTATTGTGTAGAAAAGCTTTCAAATTTTAAAAATTCGCTTATTTAAGAAAGGTTTTGAGTTTTTAAAATTTATTATATGGAAAAGCTTTTGAGTAGTCAACTTACTTATTAATATTTTAGTAAATCTAGGTGACTAACATGCTTTGTTACTAAAATATATACAGGATGAACGTTGGTAAAACAGCAACTTGAATGCCTAATCCTAGGTTTGTTTTATTTTGAGACTGGTATGAATGGCTCTGATGGCTGAAGACGCTACTTGTCAATGATGCAAAGGTCTACTTTGTAGAGTCTCCTGGGAAAAGGAGACTCTCTGGGCTGTACTCTGTGCATCCTGACACCACTTCCTCCACCCCAATCACCACTCACACAAAGGTTTCTTTTGAAACTTGACTATTAACATTTCATGTTCTCTTGTCTATCAGTTGTTATAAGCAAATTGGAAGGTATTGGGTTTTTTTGTTTGTTTTGTTTTGTTTTGTTTTGTTTTGTTTTGTTTTGTTGAGAAAGAGAGAGAGCACACAAGCAGGGGAGAGAGGCAGAGGAAGAGAGAGAGAATCTCATGCAGGTTCCACGCTCAGCACGTGCCCTCAATCCCACAGCCCTGGGATCATACTGAGCAGAAACCAGGAACCGCTCAACAGACTGAGCCACCCAGGTGCTCCACGTTTTTATATTTTAAATAAATGGGTACAAACCCCACTTAAACTCACCATTTGGGAAAATTTTAGGTACCTTAAAAAATTTATCTCTTGTATATATGAGAGTTTTTCTACATGATGCATATCACTTTGACCAGAAAATCTATTGATGATACCAACATTTCCAAATATTCCTTTTCAAAATGTACCCTTTCCAACAGGACTATTTTGCAAAAAGCAGTCATTTCTCACCTATACTATCAGCTTTACTTTTAAAGCATAGATTGCATTTATTTTCTTGTATGTGTCTGCTATGTGGTATTTTTTATATGTATCTCCTAATGACTGGTAGCCATCTGAATCACTATAAAGGTCACCAAATTTAACACTGGCCTTTTTGTAAAAGAAAAACTTTGTCTCACTAACCCTTTTAATTACTGCATGAGATAAACAACAAACCTCCATGAAGCACAACACCTCCCAGTTCATTCCCTCTTCCTTTCATCACGAATTCTATTATTTAAAGCCCTGTCTCTATAAAATGCATCGCAACGATGATGTCCTATAGCACGTGATCTGCAGTATGTCAAGGTAGACGAAAGACAAAAGAAAGTACGAGGCTGCCTCTGTTGTGGTGTGCCAACCTTTCTTTTAGTCAGCCTTGAAATCATACCCAGTATGTCACCTGCATCAAAGGTAAAGGCTATTTATAAAGACGAGTAAAGCTTCATCCTTTTCTTACATTTGTAGATAAAAATAAAGTTCTAATATTGTCTTCCCACACCCCAAAAAGATCATCCTGAGTCTTTAGATCTTCAGTCCTCAGTTCTCCAAAACATTCATGTTGGCACCATCCCCAAGGGCTGCCTCTCCTGGGGACCCCATGCTCCAAAGCTGCCTCTCACTCCATCTTCTCCCCTTTCTGTCCATCCTACATGAAATGCTCTACATTGGTAGTAGTGTTACCTGCTGACAAAGCAGTGTTGTTAAAATATGGCAAAACCTCAGGGTTTTTAGATTTGTGACCCCATTTTTATTTTATTTTATTTTTAATGTTTATTTATTTTTAAGAGAGAGAGAGAGAGAGAGAGAGAGCATGAGAGGGGGAGGGGCAGAGAGAGAGGGAGACAGAGCACGAGCGGGGGAGGGGCAGAGAGAGAGGGAGACAGAGCATGAGCGGGGGAGGGGCAGAGAGAGAGGGAGACACAGAATCTGAAGCAGGCTCCAGGCTCTGAGCTGTCAGCACAGAGCCCTATGCAGGGTTCGAACTCATGAGCTGTGAGATCCTGACTTGAACGGAAGTGGGGCACTCAACCAACTGAGCCACCCAGGTGCCCCTATTTTATTTTAAAGTGTTTATTTATCTTGAGAGAGAGAGGGAAAGAGAGAGAGCATGAGCATAAGAGAGGGAGGGACAGAGAGAGAGGGAGAAAGAATACCAAGCAGGCTCTGCACTGTCAGCACAGAGCCCAACTTGGGGCTCGATCCCACGAACTGTGAGATCATGACCCGACACTAAATCAAGAGTCGGACGCGTAACCCACTGACCCACCCAGGCGCCCCAGTGTGACTCCATTTTTAATATTCACTTTGCAAGCTGTGCCTTCCTCACTAAGCACTTGATTCCTGCACTTTGCAGATATAAACCTTAAGTACATGTTATACTTCAGTGAGGCTGCCTTGATTTTTGTAGTCTGCTCCTTTAGCTGGCTCCCCAAACTTCTACATTCTCATATCTGCTCCAAATATTTCTATGTTAAAAATTCCCAATATGTAGAATTTCTTCATGTTGTTCCTCAGAGGTAGGCCTCCCTGACTTGCAAAAGGTCCTGGGACCGACTTCCCAGGGCAACCCTCTTTCCTTTTCCTTTATTCCCAGTGGGCCAAATAACCTGGCTTCCGATGCCCAAGTCCATCTTGAGCTCGCACTGCATGAATCTCATTTTGTAAACCATAGCGTAAACCTTGTGCACAAAGTAGGAGAATGCCTTTTCCACTCACTCTGATATCTCTCTGGTTAAAGAAGATATATTTGGCACAGTTAACATTTAACCAGAAGCTATCATCTTAAAAACTTTGTCCACTTTTCTCCAAAAAACTTAGGTTAAGAGTATGTTGCTTTTTTTTTTTTTTCGTTCATGAAATGTCTAAGAAGTAATAATGCAGGGAATCCAGTAATCTATTCTAAAATGTAGGTCACATCAAATCAATGAAATCTAAATGAGCAAATAAGTAATTAAAATATTAAGGTGTATGCCCTGTTTAACAACCCAGAAGTATTAAAAGGGTATAAGCCTCCCTCTCAGGATATCTCCACTTGCCTAAATTTCCCTCTGCCTACATGCTCTTTGCTGGACAGCCTCACCAGCACCTCATTCCCCTCTTGCTGGTCTCTGCTGAGATGTCACCTCCTCAAGGTAGCCTCCTGACTCCTGCACCCCGTCATTCTTCACCCCTCTACTCCAGTTTACTCTTCTTCAAGGCACCGATTACTCTCAGGCATTGTTTGTTTTCTGTTTAGCACACCAGAATGTGGCTCCATGAGGGCAGGGACTTAGCTTTATTCACTGCTGTGTCCCCACCTCTCAGACCAGGGCTGGCCTGACACAATATAGGCTCTCAGTAAGTATTTGTTGAAAGGCTGAGTGACTGTCCACGAAGGAGAAGTGCCAGGAGAACTACAGGAGAAATTCAGGCTTCCTTTTGCGTGATAATGTGAAGCCTGAATAGAAAGTCTAGTTCGGGGAGGGGAGAAGGGCCTGGAGTTCTGGTGGCTTCCCAGACCCCTCTCTCCAGGTAGGAGGAAGTGAGTTGAGGGACAGGGTGAAACAAGAGACAGTATGCCTGTAAAGGCTCTGAAATTACATTCAGGGAGGACCAGGTGCCTGGACCTCCCTCTCAGACCCAGAAATGAGGGGACTGGAGGGAAAGGAGACAGGGAAGAGGAACTGGGCTTGGTGTGACTTTTCTAGGAGCTTCCATCCAACCATAAGTGTAGTCTGACTCTGAGACCACCAGGACCCAGTGGCCAGGGGGGCTTAAGTCTGGGCTGCGGTGTCCCCTGATCTCCACAGGACACAGGCAGCCCTTTCAGTGCTTAACACCCCCCAAACCTTAAGCAGGCTCTAGATTCTAAAGTCCCTGGAAAGCAGGGTTTCCTCCTGACTTAGCAGAGGAAAACTCACAACACAAAGGGACGGTGAGCAGGGGCTAACACTGCCCAATTCTTTCTCCAAAAGAAATTTGTACCGACAGTCACAAAAACTTCCTCTCTCTTCCTTAACTGACTTCAGAAATCATTGATATGGCATAATGCTATGAGAGCAGTGTCAGTCACTTCATTCACCTGAGTAACTTTCCATTTAAGCCCAATTATTGTGTAGTGCTGGAATAATTATTTGTATTATTAAGTCTGCCCAACAGAAGAGGCTGTGTGTTAATTTACTACAACACAAAAGCAACATCACATGTTCTCAGCCCTCACAGTTCTCAGCCTCATGACACCAAGCTGTTGTCTCACAGTGCTGCATTAAAATCATAAATGAAACTAAAAAGACCACAAAACCCAGGTGAGGGGAATTTAGTGCAGGTCTCTGGCTATATGTGCAATCATCCAGCTACATCCTTCCAGACAAAAGCCAACATTTGCTAAACATTTACCATGTGTTTAATACCTTTACACATATTAACTCAATCTTCATCACAACCCTGTCAGCGAGGTACTGTTAATATTTCCTTTCTGCACATCAGGAAATGGAAACTGACCAAAAGTCATATGGGTAGAAAATGGCAGAGCCAGGAGTGAATCCAGAAGCTATATGCTCAAGATAAAAATATTATATATTTTGATCACTAAACTGCAATTGCACTTTCCAACACTATTGAAGGGACGCTCACTCTAAAGAGCTCAAAGTGGGGAGTTGTGATGGGAAGAAAGTTGATTGCACTGGTTCACACACTTCAGGGCAGGTGACGGTTTGGAGGGGCTTTTCTTTCTTTCTTTCTTTTTTTTTTTTTTTTGAAATTTATTGTCAAATTGGTTTCCATACAACAACCAGTGCTCATGCCAAAAGGTGTGGAGGGGCTTTTCTTACTGCATGCCAGGTAGATCCAGCAGTGAGCTCTGATTTTTCCAGGAGGACCACATCCTTCATCCCTGCTTTGGCCAGGTGATAAGCCAGACTCACACCAATGCAGCCACCTCCAATTATCACAGTTTCTGCTCTGTCTTTCCATCTTGTTTCCGCAGACAAAGGTGGGTTTTCCTCTCTGGAAGACAATTTTTGTAAATGGTAGTTTTATTAGGCTATGGCAGCTATAGTTTTTCTGACTTGTTTCCTGTTTCTTCTCCTTTTTTCTCTAGTATCTTAACAGTGCCCGTGAGGGTTGCATAGCGCTGATTTAGACATTGGGGCATCTAAACGCTGATTGAAGCAACCTGGTTAAGGGAGGAAAGAGGAGGACTTTGAAACCCGTTCCATATAATTCTGGTTCATTGTAGATAACAAATATAGGTAAAGAATTGAACATGACTTCTATTTTTTTTTCCCAAAAGAGTTAAAGAGTAGTTTCTTTTTTTTTTTTTTTTTTTTTTTCAGTCTACTTGGAGAACACACATAATCATTCTATTCCATGAAAAACCATTATTATGAACTTCAGCTCCTTTAAGTCTCGGATCATCTCCTCCATCCAATGCTTTCCAGGCTGCGGAGAGCCAGACGGAGTAAAATGTTCTTCTTCGTTTAGCTTCCTCACCACGTACAGCCTCCTCTAATTTTATAGTTACTGCTCAGTGGTCTCATATATTTATTTGCGTGACTTTCTACCTAGCAGGATCGAGGGTCTCTCCAGGACACGTTGTAAAAAGCAAGGTGTAAGTAAGGCAAAGAGGAATATATATCTCTATATACCATAGATAGATATACACCATATATGTGTGTGTGTGTGTGTGTGTGTGTGTGTGTGTGTGTATGGTGTATATCTTCCTATGTTTGCTTACACATAGACAATCTCTGGAAAAATACAGAATACACTGTTAACAAGTTGACTGGGAGATGGGGGTAGGAGTAACTTCGCACTGGGAACCCTTTGATACTGTTTCACTTGGTCCACCAGCGCGTGTAAAAGAAAACACGTACATCTAGAAGAAATCCGAACGCCCATTTCTCAGAGGCCCAGGCTCCCCCGACCCGGCAGACTGCCTCAGGCCCTGGCTCCCACCCAGGCAGCAGCCCATCCGCGGGCCTCGGCGCCGGCCGGGCCCCCACTCACCCTTGGCAGCCGCAGGCTGAGCGCGGGCGGCCGGGGGAGCCCTGCAGCCGGAGACTCGACAGCAGGAGGCCCCGCTGCGCGCCCGGGCGGAGCATGGCGAGGCCGAGGAGGCCGAGGGCGCGGGCGCGGGAGCCTGCTCCGAGGCCACCGGACACCCTGGGGCAGCGGGGCCGGCGGCTCTGCTGGGGGACCCTCCCCCGGGCGAGGGGCGGGTTCCAGAGCTTGGCGCGCTCTCGCGGACCCGGCGGCCGCACAGTCTCGGCGAGATGGCACCGGCCGGAGGCCCCGGGGCCAAAAAGGTGAGTTTACCGGAGTCGGCGAGGTACTCAGCGCGCCCGGCCGCGGGGCTCCCGGCGCCTGAGTTGAGACCCCACTTCAACCCCTGAATGAGCTCTGCGGCCCTGGCCGGGCACCTGGAGGGCTCTGTGTCTCAGTATACGCGATCGCCACTTGCCCGGGGCGACAATACCGCCTTGGCGTGAGGATTAGATAATTTACTGAGCCCGGACTCGGTGCCCCACACTTCGCGGACTGCGCACAATTATTCCCATTTTTCAGGTGAGGATACTGAGGCCCAGAAAGGCCACTAGCTCAAGGTCACCCATCTAGTCCAGGGTGGAGCGGGGATTTGAAATCTAGCTCCGGACTCAGGCGCCGCGCTCACATTTTCTACCCTCAGCCTACCTCAGGTCTTGGGCTCAACTAGCCCCAGAGCTTGGTTCTCTGGCGTTTTGGGAAGGGTAGCAGCCTGGCCCTGCAACTGATGGGCTGGCCTGAAACCAGGGGTGCAAGATGCTCCCAGACCCCCACCGCGGAGTGGGGGCGGGTAGGGAAGTGCGCAGGTTAGTGGGGTAGAGGCGCTCTGCCAACCCTTTTCAGTAGAACAGGCTTTCTGGTTCCTTCTCTAGGCCTCTTTCCCTCTTTGTTCACCAAGTGTCAGCTTTGTCCCCCCCCCCCCCCAACGTTTCTATGCTAGGTGTGTAGTTGGTGAGGAGAAGGGGTGACAAAACAAAATTAGGAAAGGCATGAACTTGGACGCAGGACATCTCCAGGATCCCTCAAAGCAACCCAGCTGTGCCCTGAAACTCAGAGGGGGGAAGGGAGAAACTATATAGGCATGTAAGTATGCACCACTGATCTTTTTCTCCTAAAAAGTTAGCAACAATCAAGATGCCCAATGATGGTTCGCTCCCTAAATAAAGGTGCATCCACTTAATAAGTTATTAGGCAGCCAATTAAGAAGCTAAGTATGAGAACAAGCAAACTGCTTTGACAATAGTTAAGTTACAAAAGGAGTTATACTATACAGACCCCAACTATGTAAATATTTATATATGCAGTGAAAGGAAAGAAATAATAATGGTAATAGTTGCATAAGATGTGGAATATGACTTTAACAATTAAAAAAAATCTTTGGATATGTTTTATAAAAGTAAAATATGGGCATTGAAGTAAATGAGCTTAATAAAAGATAAAGACATTGTGCTGATTTCTTTCTCTAAATTTTCTGTATTACTGTGTTCACCTTTGGCTCACTTTTTTTTTTTTTTCAACGTTTATTTATTTTTGGGACAGAGAGAGACAGAGCATGAATGGGGGAGGGGCAGAGAGAGAGGGAGACCCAGAATCGGAAACAGGCTCCAGGCTCTGAGGCATCAGCCCAGAGCCCGACGCGGGGCTCGAACTCACGGACCGCGAGATCGTGACCTGGCTGAAGTCGGACGCTTAACCGACTGTGCCACCCAGGCGCCCCTGGCTCACTTTTTAAAAGGTTTTTAAAATATGCTGTCCCTGTTCAATTTCTTCCCAGCCTCTGTTCTTGCAACGCCAAGATTATCATATGATAACCATGTTAATGTGTACCTGGGAGTTAAAATGTTAGTGGGAAGCAGCTAATCTCACCTCTCCTGTCAGCCAACAGGTACATTTTAAGAATTCATTTAGTTGCCACAGGAGACACTTCCAATCGCTTCATTAATCCCAAAGAGCAGTCCTAGTGGCAACTTCAGGCATATTGGATCTCTGGCAGTGTCTGGCCGAGGGTGAATGAAGTTGGTCTACTCATCTGTCTGATCAGAGGTGCCCTGAAGCCATACCTTAAATGCAGAAGTCTAGATACTGACATCTGCAACAAGGAACCATAAATGCCTCTCAGAGCTCACTACCAGATCCGAGGCAGATTCACTGCCAAACTGAAAAGGAGGATGGACTGAAAATATAAATGTACTGCAAATTAATTTACATTGCTCTTTATTTTACAGAGTCCCCTGTCATTCTGGAGCTGTCTTTAGATCAGCTGGTGTAGTAATTAACTTGGGTGGTAGATAGAGCAGTGAAGGAGAGGCTTAAAGGTGCTCTGAATTCAAGTCTTGATAATATAGCTATTTTGCTAATGGCTTTTTAAGAAAACTGGCAAAATTTAAAATTTTGGACAAACATCTAGATAACAGATCAAAATGGCTTAACTTATTATCGTGAAGATCACAATCAAAATAGGCACTATAATTTTCTTAAAACCCTAGCTAGCTAATTTTCTGTTAAAGAGTGTCATTTTTTTTTTCTCTCTCTCTCCTCAGGACTAAACTTGTAGCACATAAGACACAAGTGACAGTTTCAAAAATCTTATCTGTCTGCTGACTCTTGGCATGGTTTGTTAAGAGCCTACTCTTTGTTAGGTGCTGTATGAGGTGGTAGGGATACAGACAAATGAGATTTGTCACCTGAGCCTCAAGCATTTTAAAGCCAAACAGAGGGGACAGGTAAGTAACCAGATACTATAGCTACAGGTGACAGATGCAGGAATGGAAGGTGTTTGACCTGAAGCAGAACACAAAGGAGGAAGTAATTACAAGTAAGAGTCAGACAGGCAAGGCTTTGGTCTGCAGCAGTGGAAGATACAACAGAGTGGGCTGTGGGCGCGAATTGGAGGCCATTTCAATAATCCAGGGACAGTAAGGATGTGGGTACGTATCTAAGAAGTGTTAAATAAATACACTTGGCATAACCCCGAAACAGGTTGAATGTGGTAGGTGAGATACTAACCTATAACACCTAAACTGTATGCCAGTGTTTTTCCCCTCTAGAATTGTTTGGTGTGTACTATTAAATTTGAATCTTAGCTTATAATTGAAGTGTTAGATTTCCAAGATGAGATTTTATACAGATGACTATATCTCTGATTTTCTGTTCTGTATTCCTCTGCAGCATTTCTTTATTACATATATTGTGATGATTTTTTGACCCATCAGCCTTCCTCTGGGTGGGCAGACTTTGAGTTTCTTGAGGGCAGGGGCCTTGTCTTAGTCCAATGTTTATCCCTCTTGCCTGGAAATGTACCTGGCATGTGGAAAGTTCGCATGAAAATTTAAAGCTGAAGTCTTTTTTTATGTTTCAAAAGTACAACATTAAAAGAGCAAATTGCATATTTTGGAAGGAATAGAGAACTAGGTAAGAATCATAATAAATATTAACATTTCTTCCACATTCAACTAAAATTCATCTTTAGATATAAAATATGGAAAAAATAACCAGAGTCAAAGCAGTGTTTATGGTTAATATAGCTAACACAGTTTGTATTCCATTTCACTTCCCTCCACACAAAAATGGAGATGCTCTAGATATGGCGGCCTCCACTGCAACTCTTTCTAATGTACCTTCCTGGGCTGCAGATATGGCTGGTTAGAAGGGGCAACTGAAGGCATTTCTCTCCCACTCATGCATTGCTGTGTGTCTAGCTGTAGACAGGGCTGAAGTGAACTGGCCTTGTATTTTCAATAAAAGATTGTATCTTCAGCTAATGCAATCTTTACAAGAGGAGTAGGGGTCACTATGGGAGTGTTTGCAGTTTTCCTATAGGATGGTCAGGGAATGCCTCCCTGAAAAGATGGCCCTTGACCAAAGCCCTGAAGGAATGTGACGGTGAGCCATGCAGGTATTTGGGGGAGGCAGGTATTTGGGGAGGCACGTTTTAGACAATGGAAACTGTAAGCCCTTGGAGAACTGCTCTGGATACAGCCTTTTATTCAAGTATGGGTGGGCCAAACAGAAAAGTGGGATTAGAAAGAGAGTAGATTAGGAATTTAGAAGATCTGAAGTCCACTTTAGCTTTGTAATCTTTCTTAGCTCTGTGATCTTGGACAAGTCACTTAGTCTCATTGAACCTCAGTTTCCTCATTTATAAAATGGGAATAAAAACCATCTGCCCTGCCTAGCTCACAGAGTTGTCGGGAGTACCAAATGAAAACATATATGAACATGCTGGAAAATGTAGGGGCATAGTTATGAAACTTTCTGTCCCCTAGGATTATGTTTAGTGGTTTATGCAAAAAAAAAGAGGCTAGTTTTCTCCCCTAACGTGAGGCCTAACAATCCACGGCTGCTGCAGCTGCGCAAAGATGCCATTAAAACCCTGCGGCTGTGACAGCAACTATTAGTCGGCTCCACCTGCCTTAGTGTGTGACTTTCAATGGCATGGCTGCAGGATGACTGGTATACCTCTAGGGCTTATATTGACATTCTAGACAGGAAGGAGAAAAAGTGCCACGATGGAAGAGAGTGCCCATCTATATCAGGAAAGCAAAACTTTGCCAGAAATCTTTAACTGGCTTCTGCCCATGTCTCATTGGCCAGCTCTATGTAATATACCCACCTCCCCCCAGCGGAAGGGAGCCCGAGAATTTTTTTTTAAGTGTATTTATTTGTTTTGAGAGAGAGCAAGATAGAGTGTGAGCCAGGGAGGGGCAGAGAGAGATGGAGAGAGAGAATCCCAAACAGGTTCCATGCTGTCATTGCAGAGCCCGATGCAGGGATCAATCCCACAAACTGTGAGATCATGATCTGGCAGGAACCGAGAGTCAGATGCCTAACCAACTGAGCCACCCAGGCATCCTGAGAATTTTTTTTTTTTCAACGTTTTTATTTATTTTTGGGACAGAGAGAGAGGGAGACACAGAATCAGAAACAGGCTCCAGGCTCTGAGCCATCAGCCCAGAGCCTGACGCGGGGCTCGAACTCATGGACCGCGAGATCGTGACCTGGCTGAAGTCGGACGCTTAACCGACTGCGCCACCCAGGCGCCCCCCTGAGAATTTTTTTAATAAATTTTCTTTTAATGTTTGTTTATGTTTGAGAGAGAGAGAAAGAGAGAGAGTAGGAGGGGGCAGAGAGAAAGGGAGACACAGAATCCGCAGCAGGCTCCAGGCTCTAAGCTGTCAGCACAGAGCTCAATGTAGGACTCAAACCCACAAATTGTGAGATCATGACCTGAGCTGAAGTCAAACACTTAACCGACTGAGCCACTCAGGCGTGCACTGCCCCTCCGCCAGACAATTTTTTTTTTTAAGTTGAGGACATTGTCTCCCCAAATGAAATACATTAACAAAGAAGAGAAGAGGAAATACATACTAATTACGCAACTATCAGTGTCTGCCACAAACATGTTGAGAAAACAGTATATCGCAGAATCAGCACTTTCACTATAATTTGACTCAGTGTAAACATTATTTGAGAAAAAACAGTCACAGCACTTTGCACAACACAAGTACCTGGAATGTCCAGGAAATATAGTATACTCAGTCTTTCTAGAATATTGTTAGACATTGAGGATTTTGACAGAACTGGATCTATAAGAACATAGGACCACCTTTCCTAAAATTGGAAACTGCTTTAAGGGAAAAAAAAAAAAAAAAAAGAGGCATCTTGGGTGATTTTTCTTTCTTTTCTCCAGGGTATTTTGGAACGTCTGGAGAATGGGGAGGTTGTGGTTGGAGACGGCAGCTTTCTCCTAACTCTGGAGAAGAGGGGCTACGTGAAGGCGGGGCTCTGGACTCCAGAAGCGGTGGTGGAATATCCCAATGCAGGTCAGTGCCAGCAGCCCCGACGGCGTTTATCTGGGTGACAGTTTGCTTAAATCTGACTGAGAGAATATAAAGGAATAATTCTCAGTGTTTTCTAAGGACTGTTTCCCTTGCCAGAATCACCAAGATGTAGACGGTGACAGTACATGGCTGAAGCACATAGAATAAAATGTCCTCTGCCTCCCCCCCGCCCACCACCACACGCTTGCATCTTCCTATATAGGAGGTGTTAAATTATACACCTTAATATTTGTTCCGTGAATATTCACCTTGTGGATAGTCAAGAGTTTCCTGAACCTAATGTGTTATGGCTTCACGTTAATCCTTCTGGCTAATTTGCTTATTATACTAGAACTGTGTTTGGTAAAGATGATTAATGGTAACCACCAGATTAACAGAGCATAGAGAGTAGACATTTGGGGTTTGCTGGGGGAGAGGGGTGTGAAGAAATAAACAGTTTCACCTCATCCCCTTAGCTAGAAAAAAAAGCCAAAAAACAATAAGAGTTGGAGGTAGAAACTGGGATGGGATTGGTGAGTAACATCCACTGGAGCTTTAATTGTGCTTTTACTCTTTATTGAGAGCAAGGTCCTAAATTAAAGGGGAAGATAAAGTGAAAGAATGAAATGGATACAAGCTGGGAATGGAACTTTCAGTTTGCTCTGATTTTATTCATATATGCACGGTGTATCTGAGAAGCCTGGGATCCTGTCCTGGTTCTTCTGCCGACCAGCCGTGTGACCTTGGACAAGTCATTTGACTTTCCCAAGGGTCAGTTTCTTGATCCATGCCACATGAGGGTGTGAGATGGGCTAGTTGTCAGGACTTGTGAGTTAACCGGTGTGAAGGGTCCCATGTGTCCTAAGTCCCTGATGGCTTTTGCATTGTTTCATCCAACACCCAGAATTATGTGGTGGGACCAGGTTTTATTTCTCTGGTGCTTAGCATGAAGTTTTCATCTGGCCCAAGGAAAACTTGTTCTTCATTTTATTTATTTTTTTTTAAGTTTATTTATTTTGAGAAAGAGAGAGCACGTGGTGCAAGCACATGCAAGCAGGGGAGGGGCAAAGAGAGAGGGAGAAACAGAGTCCCAAGTGGGCTTCATGCTGTCAGCCCAGAGCCCGACGAGGGGCTTGATCTCACGAACCTGGGGTTATGACCTGAGTCAAAATCAAGAGTCAAACACAACCAAATGAGCCACCCAGGTGCCCCTGTTCTTCATTTTGGAAGATTCTTCTGCTAAACCAGAAAGTGTTGAAATAACAAGGACGAAGAGAGAGAAGGAAAGGGTGTTCTGATAGGCCAACAAAAGCTCTCTGATGGCACCTTAGCAGCCGCTTGCTGTTGAATCAGTTTGATGGGGGCACAACCCACATACACTCTGTCCAATTTGAGAATTTCCTCATCCTTTTTTGAGGGCTCCCAGTGCTGACTATAAGTAGACCAGCCACATCCCTCACAACACAGGCAAATGAATAAACCCTCTCTAGACCAAAAGATCGAGGGGGCAGTTGGCCAACCAGGCCTTAATCTCTGCCTGCGACTGCACCAGCCTGTTGAGGCCCATTGACAGGGCAACATGAGGCTACTCCAAATAGCCCCAGTTTGGTATTGACTCTGCCTTGTTCTGTCCTTGAATTCTACTGACCGTAATCTGCAATTTTTTATAAGTACAAGGTTTGAAATGTGTCTGATTAAAAGAGATGTGAGTGGGTAAGCTACTTTTGCTATAAATGAAAGCTCCTATGGTTTTTATCTTCTTAATTTTAATTCAAAATCTACCTTGTAGTTCGTCAACTTCACATGGAATTCTTGAGAGCAGGATCAAATGTCATGCAGACTTTCACCTTTTCTGCCAGTGAAGACAATATGGAGAGCAAGGTAATTTTGGTGTGGGGGCAGGTGTGAAGGGAGGGAGGAGGAAAGTGTCAGGGATCATCTGTAATAAAAGTAACCTCTTGGGGAGCCTGGGTGGCTCAGTCGGTTGGGTGTCCAACTTCAGCTCAGGTCATGATCTCGCGGTCTGTGGGTTCATGCCCCGCGTCGGACTCTGTGCTGATGGCTCAGAGCCTGGAGCCTGTTTCAGATTCTGTGTCTCTCTCTTTCTCTGACCCTCCCCTGTTCATGCTCTCTCTCTCTCTGTCTCAAAAATAAATAAACGTTAAAAAAAAAAAAAAGTAACCTCTTGACGGGAAGCTATGGAATTGACCTGATGTGTTACTATACTTTGCTACAAACTCCACACAAAATGTCTATTAAAGAATTAATTATTATGTAAATGAATATATACTAAATAAATGAGCTTTTTTTTTCTGCCTCTTTAGCTGGGGTATGTGGGGAGGATAGGACTGGGAAGGAATTGGCCATTGGAAGGACATGGTCATCCTTCTGTGCTATTATTTTATAGATGCCTTTTTCCCTTATTTCACTGTCTTCTCTTCTGACTTGTCCATCTGGAGACAGGGTGGTCCTTGGGAATATGACACTGGCCTAGGAATGAGAAGAATTGGGTTTGATACTCAACTTTGCCATCTGTTGGGTGTGTGACTTTGTGCAAGACACTTGACTGCAGGGAGCATTGGTTTTCTCTCTGCAAATAGAGATAATTTATGCTTAAATGCATAGGGTTGTTGAGAAAAGTAGATAAGGAGAAGAATGTGGAAGTATTGTGAGATATTCCATACGTGAAAAGTGTTAATACTTGCAAATGTTCATGCCCATGTATTCAACCAACCAGCATTTCTTGAGTACCTGCTATAGTCCAATCTCTATGCTTGAAACAAAGATGAAAGAAAGCCACAGACCCGATTCCTAAGTGGCTCGCAGTCAAGTGAGGGAGGCAAACAAACATTTACGAAGATCCAGTGTGGCAAGTCCAGTCATGGAACTATATGCTCACTGGTAGTAGAGGAGAAGGTAGCCAACTCTGCTGGTCTTCCCAACTTGCAGTTTACCCCATACCTTGAACTCGTCTTACTTGCTCATTGCCCCTTTGGTTATTTGTAATATTTTACCTCTAAAACGCCAGGCTCACCATCTGAACTCTTGCTCTCCAACTTCAGTGGGAAGATGTGAACGCCACTGCCTGTGACCTTGCCAGGGAAGTGGCTGGAAAAGGTGATGCTTTGGTGGCAGGGGGGATCTGCCAGACATCGGCGTACACACACCACAAGGATGAAGCTAGAGTTAAACAAGTCTTTCAACGCCAGCTAGATGTTTTTGCCAGGAAAAATGTGGACTTCTTGATTGCCGAGGTAAGGCTCGTGTTTTAGGGAAACACTATTTTGACAAATACAACTGCATAGTCTTCAGCTTTCAGGAGGGTATTGGATTGCTTTGTGCCCTCATTTCCTCAGGGTACAGGGTCAAAGGTTTGTTTAAATGCACTGTAATCAAGGCAAACATCCTCTCAATTGTGTGCTAGGTTCTGTGTGAAGCCAAAGGGCAGACCCAGGACAGGCCTACCTGTAGCCTTCGTGTTCTTTTGGGTGGTTGTAGCAGCTGACTCACAGGGGACCGTGCAATGTTGGGTGAGAAGGGGACGGTGATTCAGGAAGCAGTCTCTCCTGCGAGAGGGGCAGGGCAGGAAGGGGCTGTGTGCATGGGCTAGAGGCTGTGAGAGAGCAAAGCTTAGGAGGTAGATGGTTGCTCGGGCTCATGCAGGCCCCACTAACAATACTCAGTACCAAGTAGTTTCGTTGCCCTCCTCTGTTCATGCTGTGCTTACCCCAATCCCTTGGCTTTCCCTCAAGCTATGATATGTGAGTGATATTTTGAAGAAAAAATCAATAAGAATTGATCATTGATTGGACATGAAGGCCCAGAACATTCTCTTCCTTCCACTTCCAAAAATTAAAAAGCCCTCATTCCCGGGGCACCTGGATGGCTCAGCTGGTTGAGCGTCTGACTTCGGCTCAGGTCATGATCTCAAAGTTCATGAGTTCGAGCCCCACATTGGGCTCACTGCTGTCAGCACAGAGCCCACTTTGGATCCCCTCTTTCTGCCCCTGCCTGGCTTGCGCTCTCTCTCTCTCAAAAATAAATAAACATTAAAAAAAAAAAAAAAGCCCTCATTCCCCATTTCCCACCTTTGTTACCGTGTAAAGTCAAGCTCTCAACCCAAATCTCTACCCTCAACAAGGACAATAGCCTCCCAACCGCTATTTCCCTAACCACTCTCTGAACCTATTGAAGACCTTGCTTGGTCAACCTTCCTAAGGCTCAGGGCCAGCCAAGCCTGACAGACACACCTGGCAAGAATCATCTGCAGAGACGGTCACCAACCCCACCTGATAGGTTCTCCAGATGGATGAGGACACCAGTTTGTTTTGCAAGAACCTCTCTGTGGACTCCCTCTGCCATTCCCCACACACTGATTCTGCACAATCTAAGTCAAGAAGGAAGAAGACAAGGAGATTTTTGCTGACTTTTCTTCACTTACTTAAGGTCAGCTTTTCAATGATGGCCTTTAAAGACATTCCTGGGAAGCACCCCTACAAATGGCCTGGGTTTACCAGACAAGGTGTCTTGTCCACCCTCGGCAAAGAAACTCGGTAGCTATTCCTCCCTGCTCTGTGCCTCAGCGTTCTCGCCGGGCAGAAATCATCATATTTCTCCCTACTTCATGGAGCACTTATGAACGTCTAACTAGAAGTGAATATAAAATCACTTTGAAGTATTAAGCATAATACACTACTCATAATTTTTTTTGGAGATTACCCCAGTTCCATAAAAGAGTTTATTAATAAAATTCCTTCAAAATTATGAATTTAAATACTCAATTACTTTAAAAACCTTTGTGGTTTTTGCTTCTGTTTTTTTCCTAACAGTCATCATCTTGCTGAATCAATGATCCCCGAATGAAAATCTATATATTATTGTTAAAGGAATTAAAATGTGTACTTTAGAAAAGCATTCTTGGGGCGCCTGGGTGGCGCAGTCAGTTAAGCGTCCGACTTCAGCCAGGTCACGATCTCGCACTCCGTGAGTTCGAGCCCCGCGTCGGGCTCTGGGCTGATGGCTCAGAGCCTGGAGCCTGTTTCCGATTCTGTGTCTCCCTCTCTCTCTGCCCCTCCCCCGTTCATGCTCTGTCTCTCTCTGTCCCAAAAATAAATAAACGTTGAAAAAAAAAAAAAGAAAAGAAAAGAAAAGCATTCTTTAGGGGTGCCTGGGTGGCTCAGTTGGTTGAGTGTCCAACTCTTGATTTTGGCTCAGGTCACGATCCCAGGGTCATGGGATCGAGTGACGTGTTGGACTCTGTGTTGAGCGCAGAGCCTGCTTAGGATTCTCTCTCTCTCTCTCTCTCTCTCTCTCTGTTTCTCCCCTGCTCGCACGAGCTCTCTCTCTCTCTCTCTCCCTCAAAATAAATAAATAAACTTAAAAAAAAAAAGTATTCTTTAGTCTGCTAAATACCTGTTCCTAGCAAGTTTTACCACATATATTTATTTATTTTTATAACTATTTGGCAACATTTGCATTCCACCTTTCAAAATCTGCTTTACATTTGGACCAATCGAAATGGTGAAATTTCTCTTAGTATTTTGAGCATGCCGAAGAAGCCATGTGGGCTGTGGAAGTCTTAAAAGCGTTGGGTAAACCTGTGGCAGCTACCATGTGCATAGGCCCAGACGGAGACATGCATGGTGTATCACCTGGAGAATGTGCCATTAAGCTGGTGAAGGCAGGTAATTTGGATGCATCGTGTGATTAGCAGTTCAGCTATTGTTTATAAAATTTAACAAAGGTTGCTTAATATTGTGAGAGCAGTTCATTGCTAACAGAATTAACTGGAATTGGTTTCCTTATTTGTAAAACTTGGGCGGTGGAGAAGGATAGCTAATTTCTAAGGCAATTTCCAACAACTAAAAAATAAAATATATAAGTCCTTTATTTCTTTGCCTAGGGGCTGCGATTGTGGGCGTGAACTGCCGATTTGGGCCCAGCACCAGCTTGAAGACGATGAAACTCATGAAGGCGGGCCTACAGGCTGCAGGGTCGAAGGCGCATCTGATGGTGCAGTCCCTAGGCTTCCATACACCGGACTGTGGCAAAGGAGGGTTTGTGGATCTCCCAGAATATCCCTTTGGTAAGCCCAGCCACATATTAGAGGTCCTTGTGTTTTCTTGTACTGACAACATGGAAACGGCCATAATAAATAGCTATGGTACGGTCTTACAAATAGAGACCTCATAAGACAAAAATGTTCAAAGTTAATGAAAAATGAGCAGAATCTAAAGTTCGTGGTTTTCTAACTGTAAAAAATGCCCATCAGAGCACCTGTGATTTGAATACAAGGACAGTAACAGCAATGCTGTGATGGTTGTGTTGCAGGACTGGAGCCCAGAGCTGCAACCAGATGGGATATTCAGAAATATGCCAGAGAGGCCTACAAACTCGGGGTCAGGTACATTGGCGGGTGCTGTGGATTTGAACCCTACCACATCAGGGCGATTGCAGAGGAGCTGGCCCCAGAAAGGGGCTTTTGGCCTCCTGCTTCTGACAAACATGGGAGTTGGGGAAGCAGTCTCAATATGCACACCAAGCCCTGGATTAGAGCCAGGTAGGAATTTTCTAATTAACATTACTATTTTGCTCAAATCTCATTTTATTTATTGTTAGAAACACTATGCATGCAGTAAAAAATGAAAAAATATACAAGTATATAAAATTAAAACTAGAGGCTCCTGGGTGGCTCAGTCAGTTGAGCATCTGACTTCGGCTCAGGTCATGATCTCACAGGTTTGTGACTTTGTGCCCCATGTTGGGCTCTCTGCTGTCAGCATGGAGTCTGCTTCAGATCCTCTGTCTCCCTCCCTTGTGTTTTGAAATCTTATACCTTATTTCTGGTTTAGCAATTTTAAGCTGTAATTACTGCTAACCCTTTAAAAAACTGAGGCATTTAAATCACAAAATATTCCCCTTTTCTTCCTGATCTACTTTTCCCAATTTTGATGTATTACATTTTTATTTCTTCTTTTGGTTACCTTTATAAATTTTAATTTTCTATTTAGCCATCTATTTCTTAATCCATTGCTATAAAGCAGTATCTCTTAATTCCACTTTGTAAAACAAGAATTAACTTGGGGCACCTGGGTGGCTCAGTTGGTTGAGCATCCAACTTAGGCTCAGGTCATGATCTCATGGTTTGTGACTTTGAGCCCCGCATCGGACTCTGTGCTGATAGCTCAGAGCCTGGAGCCTGCTTCAGATTCTGTGTCTCTCTTGCTCTTTGCCCCTCCCCAGCTCATGCTCCATCTCTCCCTCTCTCAAAAATAAACAAACATTAAAAAAAAATTTTTTTAAACAATTAACTCTTTCTGCTCCCCTCTACTCTCTCTCCCTCATCTACCGCTTGGCTTCTTTAAGGTGTACCATGACAGTTACATCATTGAGTTCTGCTCGATGCTGTAAAGCTGGGTGCCTGGGTGGCTCTGTCGGTTAAGTGTCCGATGTCGCTCAGGTCATGATCTCATGGTTCATGAGTTTGAGGCCTGTGTCAAGCTCTGCACTGGCGATGCGGAGCCTGCTCGGGATTCTGTCTCTCCTGCTCTCTCTCTCTGCCCCTTCCCCACTTGCACTCTCTCTATATCTCAAAATAAATAAACTTTAAAAAAATGTAAATCTAGTAAATAACATTTATACTATTATTGTAATTGTCATACTAAACAAACAGGATTCATGAAATGTAATAGTCAGAGTGCAACTTTATTTTTGTCTCCCTCTGTCTCTTTAAACCTGCTCATTGGGTGAATTCTTTCCTCTGTCCCTATTTAAAAATACGGACATGCCCCAGGACTTTGTTGGGTAGTCTTAGGCAATAGAAAGCCCTGCGACCACTTTATTTAGCAAACACAGTCTTAATGCAGTAATTAAAGTGTACAGTTCCATGTAAAATCAAAACTTGGAACACATGAAACTTACATCTCCTCCTGTTTTCCATCGGTTGCCTTCAATAGGCAGGAAACTAGGGAAAGTCAGGCTGGTCCTTTTTCTCTCTTAGGCTTTCAATCCTCCCTTCCCATCTTGCTAACCACAATTCCTGACCTCTTCAGATTGAAAGGGAGAAGAGAGAGGATGGAAAGGGGACTTAACTATTCCTCCTTGCCCAGCAGCCTAACAGGAAGACTGCATTTTCTGGGCCTGGCAGGTCTTCCTGAGCACTGCCATGGTTCCTCACAGCCTTCCCCTGGGATGCCACAGGCATCGCTTTCTCTCACTGCCACTTCCCCCTTCAGATCCTGGCTTTTTCAGCAGGTCACTCCAAATAACACCCTGTTTCAGAGGTCTCATCGTCCTTCCTGGTGATTCTAAATACCTCCGGATTTTGAACACCTCCAGGCTGGCTCTCTTTCACTTGGGGGCCACAACTGACTAGAGGACCTTTCACTCTTCCCTCATGTAAACAAACTATGAGAGTGTGGTCTGATCCCAATTTAATGGCACCCTCTTTGCTCTCAATCAGAGAAGCAGGCCCTTTGGTCTGTGAGCTAGATTGTCCAGGGTAGAGTCAGGTGAGCCATGGGACTGGCTCTTGGCCACCTCCTTTGAAACTTCTGCAGAGTGTCTGTCTTATGACCTTGATACCTCATGTCTGCCATATCTTGGTGCTGCCAATAAGATTTCCAGTCTAATATCCTGATACATTAATGATTTTCTAAATGTTCACTTAGAACCAAGACATAAGCATGGAACTATGGAGAAAGAGAAATAATTCTGTTTTAAGACACTTGAGGGGCACCTGGGTGGCTCAGTCGGTTGGGCGGCCGACTTCGGCTCAGGTCATGATCACGGTCCGTGAGATCGAGCCACGCGTCGGGCTCTGTGCTGACAGCTCAGAGCCTGAAGCCTGTTTCAGACTCTGTGTCTTCCTCTCTCTGACCCTCCCCCAGTCATGCTCTGTCTCTTTCTGTCTCAAGAATAAATAAATGTAAAAAAAAATTTTTTTTAAAGACACTTGAGCCTCTTGTGGGAGAATGTTCCAAGCGTCAAGCTCAAATCAATTCCCTTCTGTCATATTTCATTTCATCTGTAGTCCACATGTACACCATATTTTAATTTCATACTTAGACTGTGACTTTCTTTGTACAACATTTGGTTTTCTAGGAACTTCTAATTAACTTCCTTTGTCATTGTTGAAAGATGAATAACAGGCCTTTACTTTCTCTAAGGTCTTCCAACTTCTAAATTATACTATTTGTTATAAATTGTTACAAATCATGCTTTTTGTCAATGCACTTTGTTATTGAAGACATTTTTCTGAGGACCTCTTGAATGACTGTTGTGTTATGAATCACTGCATCTCTGACTCTCTCTCATCTATCTCTATACAATGCCATCCTGTTTCCCTCTTTTAGAAACCAAAGTCTCTGCTGTCTCCTCGTCTTTCTTCAGTGCTGTTATGTATTTAACCCATTTTTTATTTCTTTATACATTTCAGCGGGATTTTTTTTTAATATTTATTTATTTATTTATTTGAGAGAAAGAGAGTGTGTGTGCACGCGCAAGCAGGGGAGGGGCAGAGAGCAAGGGAGAGAGAGAATCCCAAGAAGGCTCCACACTGTCAGTGCAGAGCCCAATGCAGGGCTCGATCTCACAAACCATGAGATCATGACCTGAGCCGAAATCCAGAGTTGGCCACTTAACTGACTGAGCCACCCAGGCGCCCTTTCAGTGGGATTTAGAACACTCTTCATTTTTTACCTGAAACAACATCCCTAATGTAAATTTATTTAGATTGTAAAAGCAGGCAAGAAATCATTTAGCCAAACATTTCTTCTGGGAGATATGGATGCTTATCAGAGAAAATTGATTTTATAGGTATCATACTTAGAACAAAGTAATACAAATATAATTAAAAGATGAGGAGAGCAAACTTTGGCGATGATTAAAATAGTTCAAATAAGTGAGATATGGCTTACTTTAATTATTATCTAGGGATCCTTAAAATTCATTACCAGGTAAAGAGAAAACATTTTTCTGTAGAACACAGCCAGACATTCCTTGTACCTTGAACTCCCAAACATACTGATGTTCACAATAATTTGTGATTACACCAAAACCCATAGACATCCCAGATTTCTGACATTTTCATCATCCAAAAAATGTCAATATATTCATTGCTTCGTAAATAAGGTGGAAAAAACTGTATAAATATATTTACTACAAAGGTCTGTGACCAGGAACCTTTGTACGCTTCTTTGTCTAAAAACAAGAACAAATATTAACAAAATAATTTGTATTCGGTTTCTGGCTACTTTTGAAGACTTACACTGTGTTTTTACATTAAAAACCAGCTTCGGGGCGCCTGGGTGGCTCAGCCAATTAAGCGGCCGACTCTTAATTTCAGCTCAGGTCATGACCTCACACTTCATGGGTTGGAGCCCTGCGTCAGGCTCTGCACTGACCATGTGAAGCCTGCTTACAACTCTCTCCCTCTCTCTCCCTGCCCCTCTCCTGCTTGTGCTCGCTCTCTCTCTCTTTCTCTCTCTCTCTCACACACACACACACAAAATAAATAACCATTTTTTTAAAACCCGTCTTCATATATTTGTCATTATATAAAAATATTGAGTAGAGCTAGAAGGACCCTGCTAGAAATTTCAGAATACATGTAGTTCACCAAAACATGTAAAATTTAAACACATATTCTTTTTCTGAGAGGTCGTGTGAAACCCAGTGATTGTTTTTGATAGAAATGTGAGAAAAGCATTGATGGACATAGTTTTTCAGTCTGTGTGCTGAAACTGAAGTTCTGCCTGATCATCTACCAAACCTATGTGTATTTGGCAAATACATACATGCATACGTACTAATTTATTTTATATTCATATATATATATATATATATATATATATATATATATATATATTAGACTTATGAAACAGGTACGCATTTTTTAATTATTTTTTTTAAACACAGGGCCAGAAGGGAGTATTGGGAAAATCTGCTGCCAGCTTCGGGCAGACCTTTCTGTCCTTCACTGTCACAGCCGGACGTCTAAGGAGTAGTGCTGTTTCAGAATAACAGAACGGAAGGAAGTCCCCCTCCGCCCCCGTCTGGAACTCTTCCCCGCCTTTACCCCCAGCCCACCTTGCTGTCTCCAGTTGCTGAACAGCTAATGTGCTGCTGGCCCTTCGGTTCTGTCCAACATACACATCTTATGCTCCCACTGTGGACAAACACCCAGCTGGATGCTGCAGCAGATGCAGAGGTGATGGGAAAGGGCCTCTGCATAGAGGTCCTCCAGCTCCTTACTGTCCAGTAATGCTGTGCTACATTCTTTGGAAGGTCATCAAGAATAGCAACACGTGGTGCACCTGAGTCGTTTAGTCAGTTAAGCATCTGGTTTTGGCTCTCATGGTTCTTGAGTTCGAGCCCCACATCGGGCTCTCTGCTGTCAGTGCAGAGCCCGCTTTCAGATCTTCTGCCCCTCTCAAGTGTCTGTCCCTACTCCACTTGGGTTCTTTCTATTTCAAAAATAAACGTTAAAAAAAGAATAATAGCGAAACTTGTTTTTAGGGTGAATTTGAGATTTTTTTTTTTTAAGTTTTTTTTTTCAACGTTTATTTATTTTTGGGACAGAGAGAGACAGAGCATGAACGGGGGAGGGGCAGAGAGAGAGGGAGACACAGAATTGGAAACAGGCTCCAGGCTCTGGGCCATCAGCCCAGAGCCTGACGCGGGGCTCGAACTCCCGGACCGCGAGATCGTGACCTGGCTGAAGTCGGACGCTTAACCGACTGCACCACCCAGGCGCCCCAAATTTGAGATTTTAAAATAACCAGAAGTCACTGAACACCAAACCTAGTGATTCATTCAGGCAACCAAGCTAGGTGCTTGAGGAAGATGGAACAACAATGAGTCTGCTTCTCTTACATGATTTGTATGATGACTCCAAGGGCAATCCCAAGGAAGAGAAGCAAAAAATGTTTTGAGCAATGGCAGGGTTATTGAAGTAAGTGATTACTTTCAAAAATGATTTTACTTAAAGGTGTTAGGTCCTTAAAAAAAAAAAAAGGTGTTAGGATCTAGAATGTTCTTAAATGTGTCTTTATGATCACAAACAGCTAAATTATAAATTACTTAAAGACAAGGACAATTTGCTGTGCTTCATATATTTTTCCTTAAAGTATTTAGCACTGTGCTAGGCATAACAATGGATGCTCAATGAAATTCTTATTTTTGATTGTTAAAATGAGTAAAAATAAATCAACGGTTTTAGAAGACTTTTGAGAAAGTCTGTTCTAATCTATCTTGGTCTAATATTTTCTTGACTTATGTTTGTGTTAGTTGCCATGTGCCAATATCTCTCTGCTTTTTCCAAAACAATGTATCAATTTGTGACAATTAGTAAAATTAAAAATAATGTACCTGTGATAGTGTTTGAATATTTAAAACATCATGGACATTCTTTGGAAAATAATAGCAAACATTTATTCCTTATTATGTTCCAGGCTATTGCTTCACTCTTGTTCTCACACTTTATCTATCTATCTATCTATCTATCTGTCTGTCTATCCATTCATCCACATTCATTTGTCCTTTACAGGGATTAAATAATGAGATCGTGGTTTTAATGCAATAATTTATGTAGGAGGAAACTAGAGCTAAGTTAACTTGCCTGAGGTCACACAGTTAGTAAACGACAGACTGGGATTTGAACCTACATGTGTGGCTCTGGAATCCATGTTCACAACTACTATACTTCACAACCTCTATCACGTGCACAGTGGCTGCTTTTATCAGATTTTTATCCAAATTTTTCTGTTGTGAAGTTTCATGTATTTTTATCAGCTTTGCTTAATATGAATCAGCCTTTCAATCCTATTTCTGTAAAGTAGATAACCTGGAACTCATTAAAAGGTTGCCATTCTAGGGCACCTGGATGGCTCAGTGAGTTAGCATCCAACTTCAGCTCAGATCATGATCTCATAGTTGGTGAGTTCAAGCCCCACATAGGCTCTCTGCTGTCAGTCTGGAGCCTGCTTGGGACCTTCTGTCCCCCCTCTCTCTCTGTGCCTCCCCTGCTCCCACTCTCTCCTTCTATAAATAAATAAATAAAATGTTGCCACTGTACCCATAATACATAACCCCAGCATGCTGAAAATTAAAAGGTGAACCACTTACCATCATCTCAAGGCCTTGGGGTTCCTTGAGGATGACTAATAAAAATCACTAAATATGTGCTGAATATTTTGCTGGCATCCCCAACCAGGACCAGCCAGTCTCTGTTTGGACTTTTCCAGTAGCAACTCACTACCATGCAAGATCACACATTCTTTCTTAAGATATATTTCATTCTTTGGAAATTATTGTATTCATTAAGCAGAAACTTACTTATCAACAACTTTTGCCTGTTTGTCCACATGTTAGTCTCTGGGCACCCATGAACAAAAGGGTGGTTTCTTCCATGTGATAGCTCTTCAAAAATTTAAAGGTAAGTGTCATGCTTCCCTATACTTAATCCTCCTCATTTCCTCCAACCAAAGGCATAGACTTGTAAGATGTGCCTTGCCATACTAGCACTGTGATAGTGGACAGTTAACTTTTCTGTCTTAATTTCCTCCTCTGTTAAATGAGGATAACAATAGAACCATCCTCATTGGAGTACTATGAGGATTGAGTGAACAGTCAGGATTGAGATAGTTAGGAACAGTGTCTGGAATATAGTAAGCACTCAGTGTACATTGTGTAGTGTAATATAATTACGTGACTTTGTTTCCAATCCCTTCATCCTCACTGTGACTCTCTTCTGGCCACACTCCAGCATCAAAGCCTCTGCACAAATTTAGTGCCTGGTCCTGAACACCACACTCCAGGAGTGGATGCTTGGACAACAACTTGTTTGACAGATGAAGTTTATGTGAAAAGGAAAGTGGATGGCATCAGGCAAAAAGCAAGAACTGAGAGGCTACATCTGGAAGGGGGGCTATCTTTCACTGTAAGCCCCTTCCTTGGGTCTACACCCGTACAATTAAAACCTTCATTTTGTTTCAGGCCATATGGTTTAGAAGCAATGTAACAAATAAACATGAATTATATATGGTAGGTGGTAAAGAGGTGACATTAAACCTGGGTCCCTCAGTCTGTAACAACTAAAAATCACTTAAGGACCATATATGCTAAGAGCAGTCCATTTAGGCTTTTAGGAAGAGGAAAGTCATTCATCTACTTTGCAGATTAATAACTGTGGTCTATAGACCAAATATACATAAATACGAATAAATCTACACGTGCTTATAAAGAGAAAGACACAATATTGTAAGAGGCATAGTTGTTCTAAATTGATTAATAAATGCCGTATAATCCCAGTGAAAAATATCATCAGGATTGAGGGGAAATAGACATGCAAACTCTCAGGTTCATATTAGGGGGAAAAAAATAGAGGTTATGGGAAAATTAGAAAAAGGTAGTGAGGAAGGTGTAGCCTCGCCAAATAATCGCTATATGTAACATAGCTGGATATGTGCATTAAAAAAAATAAAGATCTGGGGTGCCTGAGTGGTTAAGCGCCTGACTCTTGATTTCAGCTCAGGTCATGATCTCATCGTTTGTGAGTTCAAGCTCTGCATCAGGCTCTGTGCTGACAGCATGGGATTCTGTCTCTCCCTCTCTCTGCTCCCCTCTGCTCATGCTCGCTCTCTCTCTCAAAAATAAATATTTTTTTTTAAAAAAGATCAATGGAAGTTAATGTATGATAAAGAGGGCATTTCAGGTCAGTGAGGAAAAGCTGGATTGTTCAGTAATGATGGATATTTGGTCAATCATATGGAAAGAAAAAGTTGGAACTCTTAAAACAAGTTCATGCTTGATCTACATTTTAAACATAAATCCATAAAAGAAGAAAAACATAAATTTTACCAAACAAAAAATTTAAATGTATGCCCAAAACCCAAAATACTTTATAAACAAAGATGAAGTCAAATGGGAATAATGTGTAACAAGGATTAATAACTGCTATTCCAGGACTGGGTCTTGAACTGTCTTAGTTCAACACTCTCCCCATGCATGCAGATAACGTGAAGGTGGGGCTTACCTATGAGACTGGCATCCAGAACTCCATTTCACCGCATTTTCTTGCACTTGCAAGAATTATGAGAGGGAGATGTATGCAGCTGGGGGCCAAGCAAAGCCTTGGGGTCAGCACTAGCATCATCACCATTACTTGACAATCACTATTCCAGTGTAGGATAGGATATGTGAATCAGCTGCCCCAGGAAGCACAGTGCACCTGGTAAAGGTGAGGTTCCAGGCAGTGGGTCTGCAGGCACTGGCCGAGAGTTCAGACAGCTCTGAACGTTGACACATTACCTCATAACGTGGTACCTGGCAGGACCAACTTGACTCTTCCTTCCCCAGGCAGCAGATCCTCTCCCTTGCTGGGCAACGTGTGGGGATCAATTCTCAGCTCCTGCCCCGCCCACTTGCTCATCATATGGCCTCCTCCCCACTTCCCTCAATGCCCACACATTATAAGGTTTTCAGAGAAACCCTTTTTTCCTCTTGCTCTATGGGTTATAATAGGACTGTAGACCAAAATCAAGAGAAAAATGAGTTTCATTTTCCTAAAAGACATCTTTATTGAAGGTAGGAAAATATTTGCCTTAAATCTTTGCAGTGCAGGAAAAGGGAAGGGGGTAATAAATTTACAGCTTAAAGCAATCTGAATGCTAATATCCTGCCACAAATATTGCATACATTAGGTAAACTAGGCGAGAATTTCCTTACCCTGTAGATTAGGAAATACATTTCCTTCACCTATGAAATGTTGACGAAGATATACAACACATTCAAAATTAGATAAATGCATATTAAAACAATGAAATATCTTTGTCTACTTACCATTGGTAAAAAACAAAAAATTGATAATACCTTCTGGTTATGAGGGCATGGTGAAAAAGACACTACCACACATATGCTTTTTGTAGAAGTGTAAACTGATACAAACTGTTTGAAAAGATTGACCACATCTATTAAAATTTAGAATTCACATATTCTTGGGGCACCTGGGTGTCTCAGTTGATTGAGTGTCTGACTTGGGCTCAGGTCATGATCTCATGGTTCGTGGGTTTAAGCCTCACATCAGGCTTGCTGCTGTCAGTGTGGAACTGTAACGGGACTGAGGTTCATACAGAGAGTCATGACACCGAGGCTTTTCTTTCCAGAAAGCAACTTTATTTGTACCAGCACAGGCTCAGTGGGTTTGTACCCAAAAAACTGAGCCTCAAGCTTGGAGCGGGGGGGGGGGGGGGGGGGGGGGCGGGCAGCGGTATATGTAACCTTTTATACAATTTCTACCTCTTTGTCCCCTGTACATGGTAACATAGAGACATACAGTCTGATTGGGCAATTTATGCTACAGAGTTATGAGGAATGCCACATATGCACATATAGCCAGATTGCCCTCCCCTGTCTTGAGGCTTTCACTACATTCCTTAAGGCAGGGATCTACCATAAAACCTGCTTGGGTTCTCTCTCTCTCTCTCTCTCTCTCTCCCCCTCCCCAGCTCATGCTGTCTCTCTCAAAAGTAAAATAAACATTAAAAAAAAAAAAAGGCAAAGAATTCATGCACTCTTAAACAAGCAATGTCATTTCTAGGAATGTAACCTATATTTATTTTCTTATTTGTGCAAAAGTGCATATCTGGAAATTACCAAAATGTCCATAATGAAACATCAGTTGAGTGAATTAAGGAACATCTACAGGACAATAAACCATGGAGCCATTAAAAGAATGCGCTAAGTCAACATGTACTGAAATGGAAAGATCTCCTATATATACTATTAAATGAAAGTGTGCTCCTATTGTGTTTGTGAAGGATATTTCCAGGAGGAATGCTTCCCTCCTATGAAAAGGAGACTAGGGACTGAAACTGTTGCCAGGTGAACTGGGGAGATGCCAGGTGTCATCACAAGAAAGAATTCAAGGACAGACACGCAACACAAAGTCTGTGAAAGCAAAAGTACACTCTTAAGATGTGAGAGGAGAACTCAAGAAAGAGAGAACTCCTGCCCTGGGGTTTGGGTTTCTATCTTTTACTGACAGTCTTTAACTAAGGGATGAAATATTCATTACCTGGGGCAGGGATTTCTTGGAAGCAGGGGTGTCCTTTCTTTCCTTACTTTCCTTTCTTTCCTGTCGTGGCACCCACCATCTTGGGCCTGTCTAGCTTGATCTGGCTTCTTGTGGAGTGCTGCCAGGACAGAGCTCTGACTTTCCCAATAGCTGCCCATGACTTCCTCTTAGGTAGCCCCCGGGGTAACCTTTTAGAACCTAACCTACTGCCTACCCTAACAAAACTATGGTGTAGTAGGAAGACTTCCTTTTCTCTGATACTTCTTTTAATATCTTAATGTGTTAATAAGGGTATATTAATACTTTTTCAAAAAAATTAATTAACTTTAAACTTTGTATTGAGGTGCCTGGGTGCCTCAGTCAGTCCAACTGTCCAACTCAGTTTCAGCTCAGGTCATGATCTCAAGGTTTGTGAGTTTGAGCCCTGTGTAGGGCTCCACGCTGCCAGTGCAGAGCCAGCTTGGGATTCTCTATCTCTCCCTCTCTCTGCCATGCTCTCCCTTTCTCTCAAAAATAAATAAACTTAAAAAGAGAAAAACTAACAAAATTTATATCAAGATTTCTAATTGCAAGAGGATAAATTATGATAGAAAATATAGGATAAAATAGGCAGAGAGGGAAAAGTTAGGACCTGAGGTTCCTGGGTGGGGAAGAACATATTTTAGAACAATGCTGGGAGCATCTGACCACAGCAAAACCCCCAGGGCATAAGTTTCCTCTTAAGAATTTAACGGACACCACCGACTCCCCCTCAGGTTTCCCTCAGGAATTTGACAAAAGACCTATCTTTAGTTAGACCATAAAACATATGACCCACAAGGACCGATTTGGCCATAAACCATGCCTCATACAACGGAAATGAGCCAATCAAAAAGAAATGACTAGGCATTTAGAGTTACCTAGACAATAAGGATAGACCCTGAGAAGAAACAGGGGAGAAGGAATAAGGGGGAAGGGAAGGGAGATGCCAACCAAAACCTTAAAAAAGAAAATCCCTTGCCTTTTGTCCTGGGCATTAGCTTTCAAACACTCCCTCTCAGTAAAGAGAGCTGTCATGCTACTCGTACTTTCTAATCTTATACTCCAATAAACTTTTGCCTGCTGCTCATTTTATTCTGTGTTTACCTCTTTGTTCTTCAAAGTGGTGGGACAACAAACTCCAGGTATTGAGGTAAAAAAGAGTCCTGCAACAAGATCATCAGACATCAGGAGTTTCCTGTTGTGACATAGAATTAGAAACACTGCATCATCAGTGATGGTATAGCAGCCAAAAGTCCCTGAGTAAAATCTAAACAAGTCTTCAGATTTCACTTTCAGTTCAGAGGGAATACAAGTGATATAGGAATAAGGTAAATAACACCAGAAGGAAGCAATCAGGTGAATCATATATGCTACAGGAGAGCTGGTCTGGTCTGTTCCACCGGTCAGTACTGAGGGGGTTCTGGAGTGATGGTGGGGTCCAGAGCCAATGCCCAAGAATTCTTTAGACATCTCTGGTGCAAAAAAGGTGATTTTATTAAAGCCTAGGGACAGGACCTGTGGGCAGGAAGAGCTGCCCCAGACCATGAAGAGAGACTGATTATACACTTGGGAGTTTGGAGGAGGTAAAGTGAAGGGGAAGATTCCAAAGTGACTTTCATGTGCTAAAGAAGACTGCTGGATACTGGAGGCCTGGCTAATGTCAAACTAAAGTTGTTTTTCCCTCCTGCAAAGCATTAAGACAATAGGGAGTTCCTGGAGAAAAGTTTTATTCTACCAGCCTCAAGTACTTGTCAATGGGCTGCAGGTTATAAGGAAATTTAATTTTATCTGCCATTTCCTTCTGCCTTTGTTTCCCACATCAAGTACCTTGGAACAACTCATCTATATATAACAAACCAATGCAATACATAGTCCTCAATTGAATCCTAGTGTTGACAAACCTACCATAAAAGACCTTTTGTGTACAAACTGGGAAAATCTGCATATAGACTGGGTATTAAGGAATCAGAATTAATTATGGCTATGTAGGAAAATGTGCTCACTTATTAGAGATACTTATTAATTTTTTGAATGCATTCTAAAATGTTATAATTCCTATTTATAATTTACTTTAAATATTTTAATATATAAAAATGAGGGTTTCCTTAAGAAGCAAACTTTCTACAGGTTCTGATGTGGTAGGGGGAAATTAAGAAAGAGGTAATTGTCAAAAGTTAAGACTGCTCTGTGAAACGAAGAAAAACTGGCTTGAACCAGCTCTTTCCAGTTCCACAGCAGATGTTTACTGTACTAGGGAGTTACTGAGAAGAGTAGATGGCCCTCTGATAAACCCTGCTGTGCCGCATGTAGAATCAACAATGCGAGCCAGCAAATAGCTGTAAGGGATGGAAGAGATGTGCGGAAACTAAGGGGCGAAGTTCACTGGAAAAACAATTCCCACCTCACGATGAGCACAGACAGGATTTGATCCCCCTATGCAAAATCGTAAGCAAAGTTAAGCAACCCATTTTGGCTGTACAATCAGCTGCCTTGAAGACCAGCACATACTTTGTTTAGTCAATAATGAAAATGCTGAAAAGAATTTCAGAAGGGTACAATTTTGCCTGACATCAGAGTTCTTTTATTAACGAGTCCTGAGCAAAGTCGATGGGGTGTGCTGACTGGCATTGTTGGTGCTCTGCGGGCGCCTTTCATTTCACACTGTTATTTGGTCAGAGCAGAGAGGAGAGAAGAGGAGAGAAGGGGAAAGAAAAGTTGTACTTTCCACGATACAGATACAGATGAACTGGCCTCTTCCAAACAGAAAAATTGGAGAGGCATCTTTGCAGTTGACTTACATTGAGGGTTCTGTGCTCTCGTAACAATTATATCCACTCAGTCATTCATTGATTCACTCAGACACTCACTCACCCATTCATGATTCAAATAACATTTACTTAGTGTTTGACCTATGATAGTCACTGCACCCTTCCTATATGCTTGATAGTACCCAATATTTATCATAAATAAGCACAATGTAATGTCAATATTCTCTTGATCATTCCTTGCTTGTACCGTACTTGAGGGGCCAGAGAAAATAGTTCGTTAACTGTCGTACTCCCAGTATCTAGCACATTGTAGGACTCAAAAATATGTGTTGAATGAATAAATGAATGTATAAACCATAGTAGGGTCAAGGGATGCAAAGAGGAATACATCACTGTCTTATGCTGCCTTGTTGAATTCTCTTGCCAAAAAAAAATTTTTTTTTGAGAGAGAGAGGGTGCAAGTGAGCGAGGGGCAGAGAGAGACAGGAAGAGAGAGAGAGACAGAGGGAGAAGCAGGACTCACCCAGGGCTTGTGTTTACCCGAAGCAGGGCTCGAGCTCACCCAATGTGGGACTAGAACTCACAAACTGTGAGATCATGACCTGAGCTAACTTCAGATGCTTAATGACTGAGCCACCCAGGCACCCTCTTGCAAAAACATTTTGAAGAACAAGAACATGATGTATGACAGACCACTATTAGATTGTGCTGATTCAAAGGAGCTGAAGTTAGGGAGACTGGTGGGAGGAAATAGGGGGCATCAGTAAATGGAATGGCAGGCTGTGTGAACAGAATAGCTCAGGGAGCAACCCCAGGAAGGTCCAGGTTGCAAGAGCTGAAGGAAGCATTAGGATAGAGGAGGGAGTTAGGACCCAGGATCATTTAGCAATGGAAAAAGTGCACATTTAAAAATGCATCACTGTCATTTAAAATATGGAAACCATTTTAACATATAAAAACAATAAAGCCAATACAGCCATTTTAACTTTTTCTAAAAGATGAGTGTGGAACACTGTATTCCAAACCACTTTCAGTAGCGGCAAAATTGGTAAATTATGTTTCTCATTAGGAGATTAAGAAACACTAGTCTCTCCCCCCACCCCCGCTCCAAAAAAAGAAAGGAAAGAAAGAAAGAAAGAAAGAAAGAAAGACTGATCCCCCATTCATGAAAGCTGGGCTTCTTTCCATGCTGAAGCCTTACAAGTTGCTATGATGAATATATATATATATATATATATATATATATATATATATATATACACACACACTCTGATTTTAGGGGCAATACATATCCCCCCACATACTCCCACTAAAAATATGTCTTTCTTTTGCCTACTTGCTCATTCATTTATTCATTTACTCCTTCTATCAACAAATATTTATTAAGGCTGTTATAAGCCAGGCATTGTTGTAAGTGCTGAGACGCTACAGAGTGACCAACTGGACTGGTTTACCCAGGACAAACCCAGTTTTAGCACTGAAAGTCCTGTGTGTTGGGAGAGCCCTCTCTCCTGGGCCAATGTTGGCCATGCCAGAGCCTACAGAGTTGAGTAGAGAGGGACCTCGGAAGCCTTTGCTAGAAAGGTTACTTTCAAGAAAAGACCTGGATTAGATAACCACGATAGCCACATACATTTCTCGAAGAAGAGCAATCCAGAAAGGTCAAAGCCTGAGGCAGGCAGCTATCCTATCAGATGTGCACAAGGAACAGCCAAGACGCCAGAGTTGCTGAGGACACAGTGAGAGAGAAGAGAATCACAGGAGAAGAGACCTGAGAAACAAGGAGTCGGATTATGTGAGGACATGTCAGTTTTAGCAAGGATTTCCAACTTTCCCTCAGTGATATGAGAAGGCACAGGAGGTTTTTGACCTAGGAAGGGACAGGATCATTTTGGTTGCTGTGTTAAGAATAAGCCACAAAGAGGAAACAATGGGACAGGGAGGTGTAGCATTTAAATAGTCTCATTATTATTATTATTATTATTATTATTATTATTATTATTATTATTTCTTTAGTAATCTCTACACCCATCTTGGGGTTTGAACTCATAGCCTCAAGATCAAGAGTCTCATGCTCTTCCAATTGAGCCAGCCAGGAGCCCCTTAAAATTGTCTTTTTATTTTATTTTATTTTTTTTTTATTTTTTTTTCAATGTTTATTTATTTTTGGGACAGAGAGAGACAGAGCATGAACGGGGGAGGGGCAGAGAGAGAGGGAGACACAGAATCGGAAACAGGCTCCAGGCTCTGAGCCATCAGCCCAGAGCCTGATGCGGGGCTCGAACTCACGGGCTGCGAGATCGTGACCTGGCTGAAGTCGGACGCCCAACCGACTGCACCACCCAGGCGCCCCTAAAATTGTCTTTTTATTTATTTATTTTTTTTTTTTAATTTTTTTTTCAACGTTTATTTATTTTTTTTGGGACAGAGAGAGACAGAGCATGAACGGGGGAGGGGCAGAGAGAGAGGGAGACACAGAATCAGAAACAGGCTCCAGGCTCCGAGCCATCAGCCCAGAGCCTGACGCAGGGCTCGAACTCACGGGCTGCGAGATCGTGACCTGGCTGAAGTCGGACGCTTAACCGACTGCGCCACCCAGGCGCCCCTAAAATTGTCTTTTTAAAGTTCTAGTCCCTCTCAGCTTTGTCCAAGGAAATTGACAGAAAGATTACAATTCTTTTGGGGGCTCAGTTTTATGTTTTAAAAAAGGGGAGGAATCTCTATTCTTTCCTTGTTCAATTATGACTGTTCCTTCTCAAGTTTATCATGAAAGAGTAGTTTCAAACATGAAAAATATAAATGGTGTCATGTGAATCAAAATTCTTGCATGACATGAACAAACTGCCATAGAGTGATATTAAGGATGTGCAGTCTGGGCTCCGACTCCTGACTCAGCTATGCTGCTCAGTAGCTATGTGGCCTTGATCAAGTCACTTAACTTGAGAACAGTAAGGGTACCTACTCTCAGAGTTGTTGGGACAATTCAATGAGTTAACGCGTGTGCCTGGGGCAGGGCAAATATTCATTAAGGTTAAGTATTTTTATAATTATTGTCATCCAAAGATAGATGCTTAGCTCTAAAACAGAGGTAACAGGTGCCTGGGTGGCTCAGTAGATTAAGCCTCTAACTCTTGATTTTGGCTCAAGTCATGATCTCACAGTTTGTGAATTTGAGCCCCACCTGGGGCTCTGTGCTGACAGTGCAGAGCCTGCTTGGGATTCTCTCTTTCCCTGTCTCTCTGCCCCTCACCTGCTCTCTCTCTCTCTCTCTCTCTCTCTTACTCTCAAAAATAAATAAATTAACATTATAAATACATACATACAAACATACATACATACATACTAAAACAGGTGAGCTTTCAGAGACAGGGCTTGTATCTTAACTAATCATATCCTTTTCAGCTCTGAGTATAAGATTTGTTGAATGAATAAATAACTGTTACTAAAGCATCAGTCATATTCTTTTACTGACAAAAAATGTTGAGGCATATCCCATCACATTGCTTGCTTCTCAGATTCTCAAGTTCCTGTGTCTGAGCAGCTAAGTCACAAAGCTGCCTCATCCTAGCTGCCATTTGGAAAGCTGGGGAAGCGAGTGTTGGGGCTTCTGCCTTGGAGGGACAAGCCTCTTAAAATGGGAAGTTACCCCAAAACATAGGAAGGATATTTGAAGACAGGTAGGCAGCCAGACAACATTACCACATTAACAAACAGAAATCAAGTATTCACATGGACTAACTACGATGCTATCACACTCAAATATAATCATATGCATAAAATATTAATCATATTTAATGCATAACTGAAGTTATAAGCTGAGATTATAGTTGGAGATAATTGTTGAAATAAAAACTAAAAAGCAGGCAAAATGATCTGTTTAAGTTTTCCAGAAACTTCCATGACAGTTTGGATCTGATTTAAAATATGTACATTTAGGGGTGCCGGGGTGGCTCAGTTGGTTAAGCGTCCATTTTCAGCTCAGCTCATGATCTCACAGTTCTTGGGTCCGAGCCCCGCATCGGGCTCTGTGCTGACAGCTCAGAGCCTAGAGCCTCCTTCAGATTCTATGTCTCCGGCTCTCTGCCTCTCCCCAACTCACACTCTGTCTCTTTCTCAAAAATAAACACACATTAAAAAAATTAAAATATGTACATTTAACTCTCAGACCTGCTCAAGTTGTTTTTCTAGATTTTCCTGCACAGTGAATACTAAACTAGAAACATGGCATCTTAGAGCCCGAGGGAAGTAGCTCCTCTGGTCCAACTCCATTATTGCTGCTGAAAGGAAACTGAGACCCAGGAAAGTTTAGCAATTTACTCAAAGGGTCTTTGTTGAAAAGAAATCATGTTGAAAGTCCAAACAGTTGCCTTGTTTTTTCAAGAATCCTTTTTCAGAGCTTCCCACAATACAGTGGGGAAGCAGGACGCTTTGATCTAAAGGGCCCACGATTAGGATCCCTGAAACACCATCCAGAAAGGCTACTTCAGCTTGCTGTGTTCTTCTGCAGAGATTTATTCCTGCCCCCTCCTGAGGATGCTGTGTCCCGCAGCCTCAGACATGAAGAATGAGACAAATAAAACCAATTTCCACAGAAGCCATAATGTAGAAAATACTGCTTCTTTTCCCCTGCCAAATCAAACAATTGAGCCTGCTTCCCCTATAAATCCTCCCCCCTTGTGGCAGCGCGGCATTCATCTGACAAATGTTTATTGGAGACCTACTTTGTGTCAGGCACTCTACTCAGCAGTGGCCTGCATTTATTAGCATCAATGCTTTAGGATTAATTTGGAATGGATGGAAACTTGCTCCATCTAATAAAAGTCTCTTCTTTAAATGTGGTAGAAAAACCCATCAGCTGCCTTCATTGTAAAATAGCAAGCAGTTGTTCAAGTAAATAAAATGGCCTCTGGAAAACATGTTCTGATTCCTAAAAACATTTTAAGGAACAGAATAGAGTATTTTAAGGTGGAAGCAATGAAGAAAATAAATTTAATTAATTGGCTAATTAACATAACTAAAGGCACCCAGGTGTGTTCTGTATCTCTGTAAGCATCAGCACCGGATGGTGGGAGAGGAGGACTACTTGGGGAGAGCAGCAAGAGCCTGGGTCATACAAAGGACCAACTGAATTGCATTACTTGGTACTTTGCCTATACAAGACAAACTACTCCCTATGTTGATGTGACCAAACGTTAGGGAGTGGAGTGAGACAGTAAAAAAAGGAGACTAGGTAAAGGGTAGGACACTGGGGTTCAAGTCCCAGTGGCTCCAATAAGATATTTGCGAACTTTACAAGTCACTAAATCACTCTAAGCCCCAATATCTTAAAAACAAACCGAGCCTGGGTGGCTCAGTGGGTGAAGCATCTGACTCTTGATTTTGGCTCAGGTCACGATCTCATGGTTCATGAGATTGAGCCCTGAGTAGGGCTCTGCACTGATGGCACAGAGCCTCCTTGGGATTCTTTCTCTCCTCTCTCCTCTCTCTCTCTGTCCCTCCCCTGTCACATACTCTCTCTCTGTCTGTCAAAATAAATAAGTAAACACTTAAAAAACAAATAAACAGGGGTGCCTGGGTGGCTCAGTCGATTGAGTGTCTGACTTCTGGTCAGGTCATGATCTCATGGTTCATGAGATCAAGCCCCATGTTGGGCTCTGTGCTGACAGCCCAAAGCCTGGAGTCTGCTTCAGATTCTGTGTCTCCCTCTCTCTCTACCCCTCCCCCACTCACGCTCTGTCCCTCTCTGTCTCTCAAAAATGAATAAACATTAAAAATATTTTTTTTAACAAAAAGTCAGGGGAAAAGGCAAACTGGAATGGGGGAAAATATTTGCAAATTATATATCTGATTAAGGGTTAATATCCAGAATACACACACACATGCACACACACACACACACACACACACACACATACACACACACACACACACACCCCTACAGAGTTTAAAGAACTCAAATAACAACAAACCAGATTTTCAAATTGTCAAAGGACTTCATTAGACATTTCTCCAAAGAAGATACACAAATGGCCAACAAGCATATGAAAAGATGCTCAACATCACTAATCATTAGGGAAATGCATATCAAAACCACACCCATTAGAAATAACAAGTGTTAACAAGGATGTGGTAAAATTGGAATACTTGTGAACTCTTGGTGGGAATGCAAATGGTATAGCTCTGTGGAAAACAGTATAGTGGTTCCTTACAAAATTAAAAATAGAATTATCATAGGGTTCCACTTCTGGGTGTATACCCAAGAAAAGTGAAAGCAGGCACTCGAACAGATATTTGTACGCCCATGTTCATAGCAGCATTATTCGCAATATCCAAAAAGTAAAACTAATCCAAGTAGAAATCAACAGATGGATAGATAAACAAAATCTGGTATATACATGCAGTGGAATATTATTCAGCCTTAAAAAGGAAGGAAATTCTGATGCATGCTATATAACATCAATGAACCTTGAAGACATTATGCTACATGAAATAAGCCAGTCATAAAAGGACAAATACTTACAATTCCACTTGTATGGGGGGCTCAGAGTTGTCAAATTCATAGAGAAAGAAAACAGAATGGTGGCAGCCAGGAAATAGGGGAAGAGCAGAACAGGGAGTTACTGTTTAATGGGTGTGGAGTTTCAGTTTGGGAAAATTAAAAAAGATCTAGAAATGAAGGGTGGTAATGGCTACCCAGTAATGTGAATGTACTTAATGCCACTGAATTGCACACATGGAAATGGTTAAAATGGCAAATTTTGTGCTATGGATATCTAACCACAACTTTTTTAAAAAAAAGAGTCAGGAGAGGGGCGCCTGGGTGGCGCAGTCGGTTGAGCGTCCGACTTCAGCCAGGTCACGATCTCGCGGTCCGTGAGTTCGAGCCCCGCGTCAGGCTCTGGGCTGATGGCTCAGAGCCTGGAGCCTGTTTCCGATTCTGTGTCTCCCTCTCTCTCTGCCCCTCCCCCGTTCATGCTCTGTCTCTCTCTGTCCCAAAAATAAATAAAACGTTGAAAAAAAAAAAGAGTCAGGAGAACAATATCTGCCTGGAATATCTCACAGAGTTGTTATGCAATCAGACCTGAGGCCTTGTACAAGAAGTTAATAGTAATAAGGACCCAGAACTAGTTCCCCCATTTGATATGGTAAGGAGCCCCAGACCGGAATTTCAAGTCACAGCAGTGCCTACCATTCTGTGTACTCAATTCCTCATAGAACTACTGCAGGCAGCTCCAGGACCCTGTGTCCCATTCCCTCCACACCTCTGACTGAAATTCACCTGCGCCTCAGATTCACCTGCCACCAACAGCACCCTCCTCTAGTGCTGCCCCAATGATCCTGCTTATGGCCCAGGGCCCCCCACCTGTACCGATGCCTCCTCTCTTCCCACAGGCAAATGACCAAAAGGTAAGGGAGCTAACATCTGCAAAGCAACCCTCAATCGGTGCCAAACAGGTCCAGTGGATTCATGCTCCAGAATCCTGTCCTTCCAAGCAGAGAAGTCCAACAGATATTCTGGATGATTATCAGGAGGTGCTACAGAAGAGGCAATGCAACCCCACTGCCTAAAACTAGCAACCTTACTAGGACACCGCACAGGAACCCTACCCCTTCCCTGTCTTACTCTTCCCACTTCTTTACTCAGCTGCCTTAAGTCATGTCCCAGATAAACTACCTGAAACCAAAACCATATCTCAGTCAGTTAAACATCCAACTCTTGATTTCAGCTCAGGTCATGATCTCACAGATCATGAGTTCAAGCCCTGCACCAGGCTCTGAGCTGACAGTGAGGAGCCTGCTTAGGGTAGTCTCTCTCCCTCTCTCTCTGCCCCTCCCCTGCTTGCTCTCTATCTCTCTCTTAAAATAAAAATAAAAATAAACCTTAAACAAAAATCATTATGATCTGTACTTTATATTAATTTCTTTAATATTTTATTGCTTACCATTTTTTTAAATATAAGCAGTTGGTAGTTGTGTTCTAAAATATGTTTACAAACTTATGAATACTTTGAGACTTGAAATACATTCTCCTACTTCAGAATGTGATTGGGTTCCCAACAATATAAGGACAAGAAGCCCACTGTAGGTAGGAGAACAACAGAACAGAGAACAGTTTCAGCTTTCACCCCAACTATACAGGGGCTAATACAAGCACCCAGCTCTTTAAAACTTAACCATGGGGGTGGGGGCGCCTGGGTGATTTTGTCAGTTAAGTGTCTGACTTCGGCCCCAGTCATGATCTCACGGTTTGTGGGTTCGAGTCCTACATCGGGCTCTGTGCTGTCAGACCAGAGCCCGCTTCAGATCCTCTGTCTCCCTCTCTCTGCCCCTCCCCAGCTCATTCTCATTCTCTTGGATAAAAAAGAATAACTCTTCTGTCACCCCCAGAGGAAGATTATTAGAGACTCAAAGTGAAGAAGCAAACTAAGATTCACTTTGTTTCAGAAGAAAATAAGACTGGATGAGTGATGCCGTTTCAAGATTTAACTTCTTTAGGGCTTTTTGCTTTCTATAGCATAACAAACCAACTCCAGAGCCATCTGACCCAACATGGGATGAAAGTGAAGGGATTGCCTTAAAAAGCAGCTATTAGAAGGAAAAGGAGAGGAAGAGCAGAAATTCCAAGCGATGACCTTGAGAGGAGTAGAGGAGTTCTGGAGCTCCTGCCAAGGTCATTGGGCAAGAGTGGCCATTCTTTTTTTTTTATTTAAAAAAAAAATGTTTTTTCAACGTTTATTTATTTTTGAGACAGAGAGAGACAGAGCATGAACAGGGGAGGGGCAGAGAGAGAGGGAGACACAGAATCTGAAACAGGCTGCAGGCTCTGAGCAGTCAGCACAGAGCCCGATGCGGGGCTCGAACTCACGGGCCATGAGATCATGACCTGAGTCGAAGTCGGACACTCAACCGACCAAGCCACCCAGGCGCCCCAAGAGCGGCCATTCTTCTGTCAGTCAGTTGCTGCCTAATTTCTTCTGGCTGATTTAACAAGTATTTACTGAGAGCCAGGCACTGTGCTTTGTTTTCATCCAATAAGCATTACTTACTTTCACCTGAAATAGACAATAGACTTTCCATTAATAATTGTTGAGCAAGTGAAAAATAATAGCAAGTACAAAAGTATCATTTATTTAGAACTTCTGTATCCCTGGAGTGCTGATTCACAGGGGCACATGTACCCCAATGTTTATAGCAATGCTTTCAACAATAGCCAAATTATGGAAAGATCCTAAATGTCCATCAACTGATGACTGGATAAAGAAGATGTGGTTTATATATACGATGGAATACTACTTGGCAATAAGAAAGAATGAAATCATGCCATTTGCAGCAATGTGGATGGAACTGGACGGTATTATGCTGAATGAAATAAGTCAGCCAGAGAAGGACAGGTATCATATGTTTTCACTCATATGTGGATCTTGAGAAACTTAACAGAAGACCATGGGGGAAGGGAAGGGGGGAAAAAACACAGAGAGGGAAGAAGGCAAACCACAAGAGACTCTTAAATACAGAGAACAAACTGAGGGTGGATGAGGGGGTGGGGGAGAGGGGAAAATGGGTGATGGGCATTGATGAGGGCACCTGTTGGGATGAGCACTGGGTGTTGTATGTAAGCGATGAACCACAGGAATCTACCCCAAAAACCAAGAGCACACTTTACACACTGTATGTTAGCCAATTTGACAATAAATTGTATTATTTTTATATGTATAATTTATTGTCAAATTGGTTTCCATACAACACCCAGTGTTCATCCCAACAGGTGCCCTCCTCAATGCCCATCACCCACTTTCCCCTCACTCCCACCCCCCATCAACCCTCAGTTTGTTCTCAGTAACAATAAATTATATTTAAAAAAAAAGAACTTCTGTATCCCTGCACTTCATATAAATTATGAAATTTGGAGAGTAACTCTCATCTACAGTTAAAACCTTCTTCAAGTAACATGCAAAGGGAATGAAATAAAGCCCCAAGCCCAGCCCTGTGGGGCAAGCATGAAATGATTTCAGGTAGTCTGTTGTTACATTCCTATGTATCCTCATGTCCTTACATAACTGGCTCAGAATCCCCCAGCTCAGAAATTAAGAAATGAAAGCCAGGCGTTTCTCATGTGGCTGCAATGGTTCCAGTGCACCAGCTCAACCTGGTATATTGCTTTTGCCCTTGTCTTTCTACAGTCTAGTCTCAACAAGCAACCAGAGTAAGGCTTCTCAAATGTACATCAGTTGAGTGTGGGCTGGACTTAGTGACTAGCTTCCAAAGAATAAGGAATAGAAAGGGGAAAATATTAAGTAATAGTGGAGAAACCCACCCGAATCCACATGAACCAAGTGACCAGGCTAGCATCACTTCCCCAGCTGGATATCGGGTGGCCCCGATAGGTTGTAAGGAAAAGAGCACTTCACTTCTTTAGTATTCTTTCCCCAAATCCATTGCCTCACTCTAATCATAAGGGAAACATCAGACAAATCTAGACTGAGAGACGGTCTACAAAATACCTGATCAGTACTCCCCAAAATTGTCAAGGTCACTAAAAATGAGGATATGTTGAGAAATTGTCACAGATAAGAGGACATGAAGGAGGCATTAAGAACTAAATGCCATGAGGTATCCTGGATTGGATTCTGGAACAGGAAAAGGACATTAATGGAAAAACTGGTGAAAACTTTTTGAAGTCTGGAGTTTAGTTAATAGGAGTATACCAATGTTGGTTTCTCAGTTTCAAGAAAAGCACCACAGTAATGTAAGATAATAACATCAGGAGAAACTGAAACTGGGTAAGTCAGTCTGCTTTTAGAAATCCTCATAGCTAAGTTATAAAGAGCTCTGTGCTCTTCTTAGGACCTAGATGATTAGGATGAAAAGATGAATTACCTTTACTATCTTTACAACTTTTTAAAACTAATTTTTAAAAATTTTAGTTTAGAGGGGCACATTGGTGGCTCAATTGGTTAAGTGTCTGACTTTGGCTCAGGTCATGATCTCACGGTTTGTGGGTTCGAGCCCTGTGTTGGGCTCTGTGCTAAAAATTCAGAGCCTGGAGCATGCTTCAGTTTCTGTCTTCCTCTCTCTCTGTCCCTCCCTGGCTTGTGCTCTGTCTATTATTTTTGAGAGAGAGAGCACAAGTGAGGGAGAGGGGCAGAGGGAGAGAGAGACAGACAGTGGGGCAGGGAGGGAGGGAGAGAATCTTTAAAAAAATTTTTTTTAATTTTTAATGTTTCCTTATTTTTGAGAGAGAGAGAGAGAGAGAGAGAGAGAGAGAGAGAGAGAGAGAGTGAGCAACCAGGGGAGGGGCAGAGAGAGAGGGAGACACAAAATCCAAGGCAGACTCCAGGCTCTGAGCTGTCAGCATAGAGCATGACGTGGGGCTTGAACTCACAAACTGTGAGATCATGACCTGAGCCAAAGTCAGACGCCCAGTCGACTGAGCTGCCCAGGCACCCCGAGGGAGGGAGAGAATTTTAAGCAGTCTCCATGCTCAGTGTGGAGCTATCATGGGGCTCAATCTCATGACCTTGGGATCATGACCTGAGGTGAAGTCAAGAGTCAGACACTCAACTAACCGAGCCACCCAGCTGCTCCTGCAAGTTTTCTATAAACCTAAAACTATTTCAAAATAAAAACCATATTTTTTAAAACAAAAGAAAAAAAACATAACAGTGGGGAAAATCTTGCAACGGCCTCCAGCTTATGCAGGGCAAATGCCAAGTCCCTACAGGGGCCCCCTTGGCCCTATTTAAAGTTGCAACACCCTTCTTCCTTTTTTGAGAGAGAGAGACAGAGAGAGAGACAGAGAGTACAAGCGGGGAAGGGGGCAGAGGGAAAGAGAATCTCAAGCAGGTTCCATGCCCAGCACAGAGCCCGATGCAGAGCTCAATGCCATGATGGTGAGGTCATGACCTGAGCCAAAATCAAGAGTCAAGTGCTTAACCGACTGAGCCACCAGGGGCCCCTTTTTTTCCTTTTCTTTCTTCCTTCCTTTCTTTTTCTTTCTTTCGTTTTCTTTTCTTTCTTTCGACATCCTTCTTGACATGACCTACTCCCCATCACTGGTTTATTTTTCTACAGAGCATTATTTAATCTTTCCTGACCTGTATATAACCTATTCATTTCGGGTGTCATCTGTCTCCTATCTCTACTCACACCCCTCCACACACACACACCAGAATGTAAACACCAGGACAGCAGGAAATGTGGCATCTTTTGTTCATCAGGGAGAATAAAGTAGGACTCAATAATTATTTGCTGAAGAAATTAAGGAGTGCATGGGTCAATCAATCTCTACCTGAAAAACATTATAATTCTAGAACTCACTTTTGATTAAGTTCAAAACTAAAATGATTAAGTGGAGAAAGCAAATGAATATTGATGATGCAGAGTTAACTTGTCTTCTAGATTTACTAGGTAGATATTTATTCAAATATATGAAATAACATAGGTGGAAGCTGTTCATTTCAGTTTGAAGTGGCAAAGCATGGAAATAATGTTATTACCAATCAATAGGGATAGGTGAAGTAAATCCTGCCATATTGTACAATAAAATATTAGGCCATTAAGAAAAGAAGAAGCTCCTTGTCTACTAATGTGAAATGATTGAGAAGATAGGTTTTTAGGTAAATAAAAAAAAAAAAGCAAGATATCAACAGTGCTCTACTGGTTGGTTAAATGGGGGGGGGGGGGGCAAAAAATGGTTATACATATTTGTTGTATGTGCATAAAATATTTCTGAATAGACCCCAAAAACTGGAACATTGGTTGACTGGAGGAATCGGGTACCTGAAGGACAGGTTGCCCTTTTTTAATTTTCAAATTTTGGACCAAGCGAATGTCTTATCTATTTTAATTAACTCATTAATTAAAACAAAATTAACTTTTGAAAAATGGATTTTTACACATTATGCAATACTGATATAACAGTCATTTAAAAATAAAATGAAACCGACACCCTGAAATAGCGTTTTAATTTTTTCTTTTTGTTTATTCTAGATCATGCTGGTAGACTTAATCTCATTAACAATTAATGACCTTTTGAATTTTGGGTACCGTATGTATATATTAAGTACTGAATTTATTTTTCAAAATGGATTACTTTTATAATAAGAAAACAATCAGAGTTAATTTTGTCTGCCTGAATCATTCCCTACAACCAGTAAAATGACTGTATTCAAAATTCAGACTGGCTTATTTTAAAGTTTGTTTGTTTGTTTGTTTATGTATTGAGAGAGAGAGAGAGAGAGAGAGAGAGAGAGAGAGAATCCCAAGCAGGCTCCACACTGTCAGCACAGAGACTGGCTTGGGCTAGGGAATCAGGGCTCAATCTCACAATCCATGAGATCATGACCTAAACTGAAATCAAGTCAGATGTTTAACCAACTAAACCACCCAGACACCTCTAGACTGGTTTATTTTAGACTTTTTAGTTTATTTAGTTTATTGGGCTTTTTGTAGGATATACAAAAGTCCAAGAAGCTGTTTTATGTCAATTTTCTCTGTTTTTAATTTTTATTAGAGTGTAAGATACATACAAATAACAGTGTGTATTCATAAAGGTACAACTTAGTGAATAGTCATAAGCTGAACACACTTAGGTACACAACACTAAGACAAAAAAAAAAAAAGACCATTACCAGCATCCCAAAAGTATCCCAACCTCATTCCCTTCTTGTCACTCTTCCCTCCCCAGAGAGTAATCAATACTGTGACTTCTAAGAGGATAGCTTAGTTTCTCCTGTTTTTGTACATTATATAAATTTAATCTTATAGTATTGCCTTTTCATGTCTGGTTTCTCTTACTCGACACCGTTGGTAAGATTCATGCATATCTCCGCATGTAGTTATAAGTGAATTTGTTCACATTGCACGTAGCATTCCATTGTGTAACTACATCACAATTCATTGATCGATTCCATCACTGATAAGTGTTTGGGTAGTTTTCAGTTTGGGCCATTTATGAATGGGTTGCTATAAACAATCGTGTAAGCGCTTTTTGAGGAAAACTTACATACCAACCAGGAGTGGAAGTGCTTGATGCAGATATGTGCAGCTCTAAAAGATAATACCAAACAATTTTTTCTAAACAGTTGTACCAATTTGTACTCCTACCAACAGTGGTGAGAGTACCAGGGGCTCTTCATCTGCCCTAGCAGCTCATATTTTTTATTTCAGCTTTTCTGGTACATGTGTCCTGGTATCATTGGAAACTGTACCATATATATATATTTTAATTCTTTAAGCTAAGTTATAAGTACCTAAAAAAGTTGAAACTAGAGAAGTGGAAGTTAGAGAGAAACTTTTTTTTTTTTTTAATTTTTTTTCAACGTTTTTTATTTATTTTTGGGACAGAGAGAGACAGAGCATGAACGGGGGAGGGGCAGAGAGAGAGGGAGACACAGAATCGGAAACCGGCTCCAGGCTCTGAGCCATCAGCCCAGAGCCTGACGCGGGGCTCGAACTCACGGACCGCGAGATCGTGACCTGGCTAAAGTCGGACGCTTAACCGACTGCGCCACCCAGGCGCCCCAAGAAACTTATTTTTTATATATGCCCTTTTTTACTCTTTGGCGTTCTTATTGTACGTGTATGTTAAATTGAAAAATACAGCATATTACTATATTCTTGAGGTTCAGAAGCTAGTGGGTGATGCCAATTTTGCTACTTAGAAACATGTTATTGGAGCACCTGGGTGGCTCAGTCAATTGAGCATCCAGCTCTTGATTTTGGCTCAGGTCATGCATGATCTCACGGTCATGGGTTTGCATCAGGCCCTGTGCTGACAGTGTGGAGCCTGCTTGGGATTCTCTCTCCCTCTCTGTCTCTTTGCCTTTCTCTCTCCCTCTATTCCAAACTAAATAAATAAACTTTGGAGGCACCTGGGTGGCTCAGTCGGTTGAGCCTCTGACCGGTTCAGGTCATGATTTCACAGTTTGTGAGCTTGAGCCCCGTGTCGGGCTCTGTGCTGGCAGCTCAGAGCCTGAAGCCTATTTCAGATTCTGTGTCTCCCTCTCTCTCTGACCCTCCCCTGCTCACTCTCTCTTTCTCTTTCTCCCTCCCTCTCTCTCTCAAAAATAAGCATTTAAAAAGATGGTAATAATAAAAAAAATAAAAGTAGATTTAAAATAAATAAATTTTAAAATCTTGAAAGAAAAAAGAAATATGTTGTGATTGTCTAACCCTTCCCTGGGCTGGACCCCTTATCTCATACCACCACAACCAGCAATGTGGTGTGATATCCCCCACAGGTTCTAAACCAGGACATGGGATTGAAATCGGGAGCTACATACTCGAGTTGACGTTCTACAAAGACATCCTGTGGCGGCCCCATGAGAAAAAGGGGATCTGTAGCCTTTACTCCACCTTTTCCCATTCAAAGAGGTAGTTCATCTTTCAGTAGGTCACAAAGATGACAGAAACCAAGGTGTGATGGATCATCTCAGGAAATCATGGCTTCTCTTCTCTGAAACCCGTTGAAAATAATAAAGTTTCCGAGTGACTGGACAACCCAAGGGTTGGACACAATCCTGAAGTCATGGTGTATTTGTGGGAGATGATCTGCGCAGGGCAGACCATTTGCTGTTGATGACAAATTATACATCCAGTGAATCTGAACTTCTCCTGACAAGAGAAGGGACCTCTGCATTGGGTTAAGTGAATGTGTGCTGGTAGGGGGTGGGGAGAGGGCAGGCATGAACTGGATGAGGTTATAAAGAGTTGGGAAGATGTTTAGAAAATCAGTTTACTGAAAATGAAATATAGAATAGCTCTGGAGAGTGTGACCTTTGGCTTCATCCTGCATAGGCTAAAACCCTCCTCCCAGCTCCATGCTCACTATTGACGTGATCTTGGGAAAGTCACCATTTAGTCTACGCGTCTTAATATTGTCATCAGTAAAATGGGGATGGCAAAGTCCCCATCCCCTAGGGTTATTATGAAGGTTAGTTACATAATGCCTCTGAAGCACATAGCACAGCTAACTCCATATAATAGGTGCCCAAAAAGTTACAGTTATCTAGGTGCTGGTTTGTTTGTTTGTTTTTTAAAGGCACATGACTGCAGAAGAGAGTGTTAAAGGAAAAGCTTAAGAGAAGAGAGAGGGGTGCCTGGTGGCTTAGTAGGTTAAGCATTTGACTTCAGCTCAGATCTTGATCTCAGGGTCTGTGAGTTGGAGCCCCACATCAGGCATCCCTACTTCAGATCCTCTGTCCCCTCTCTCTCTGCCCCTCCCCCAACCGACCCCCACTGCACCCCTACTCTCTCTCTCTCTCAAAAATAAGTAAACATTAAAAAGAGAGAAAGAGAGAAGAGAGAAAATTTCAGAGCTAGAAAGAAAACTTGGGGTGGGATTACCATGCTGGAAGGATAGTGTGGGAAACTGGGTGTGTCCAGAGTTCACAGGAACATTGGCTGGAGGACTCTTCTGTGGAAACCAGAAGACTCTGTACAAGCTGGCCCGTCCACCAGCGCTGAGACAAACATTTTTACTTGTGGTGGAAGGAAGCCCTGAATAGTCTAGGAAAAAAACAAAATAGAGATACTCTGCTGTATCTCCAGAAAGTAGAAAGGGGCTAAAATTGGAGGGCATGCACAGGAGCCAGATGAACTTTCTGAGCCAACCTAAGGGAATGCTTGATGACCACAAGGGGGAAGGCAGAGGGAGCACCGTGGGAAGAGGCTATTTTGTGCTCTAGTATATGCAAAGCTAAGTTTATGCCAAGCCAACTGCAAAACGAAAACAAAAACAAAGTGAAAAGTCACCTAGTTTCAACTTGAATTTTGCATATGAATAAACCAAGGCTCTTAAAAAGGGGATAATTGTGTGAGGTGATTTGGTATGCCTGGTGTGTTGTGTGTGGCCATTTCCCAGGCCAGAGGGAATGAAGTGGTACCAGAAAACGTAAAGTGAGGCAAGTCTGTGCACCGGGGGAGAGGGTTGTAGATGAAAAACCCACCACCACCATCCCTTTATTTTGATCCTGGGCAGTGGCAACAGAAAATAGCTGGGGGTTACTAGCCATGGAAAAATAGGAATGAAAGTAAAACCTTCAATTTGGGGGCCATTTGGGAGAGTTCAAACTGAAGGACATCTCATAAATCTTTAATAACCCCAACTATACCTTCTATTGACAGCAGGAGTTGAAAATTCAAATGCCTTCAAGATAAGGTAACTATGTGAACAAGAAGAGAATAGGAATGTGGGGCGGACTGGCAGACAGGAAGGCTCTACATAAAGGAACTTCCATTTTCTAAAAACACTGGCCTTGCCAAAGGAAACACAGAGGTTGGCTACATTTCCATGTCACCAGTTTGTAAACACTGTTCTCTACATGGTGTTAAAACATGACACATCTTCAAAGGCTTAAAGGCTAAATGCAACATTTTTACTCTAAAGCGACCTGAGAAAAGACAGTTTCGTTTTGAAGACGATACCAAGTGAACGGAAAATGAAAAGTCCTCACATTTTCCCATCTACATATCGATAAAGGGGACAGTTTAACTCTTACATGAGATGGTTTCTATCTCCCACTTGGAAAAAAAGGAGGAGATATCCTGTACCTCCAGCGGCAAGCACAGTGTTTGAAACATTGTATGAATGAAACATTTAAAGGTTTATTAAATGAACAAATGGGGTTACAAGTAAAGCAAAGCACCAGCAGAAGACAGACAGCCTCTCTTTGGAAGTCCTAAAACTCAGGAGGGTGGATCTTCAGCTCTAACCCTCCTTCTTCCCTTCAGGATTTATTTTTAATCCCAAATGAGCCTGTAAAAGGCCAAAGACTTCAGTATTATGACCTTCGTCATCTCATGGCTCTAGCAGGCAACAGAGGACATGGGCAGTCTCCCAAGAACAGTTATTACAGAACTCACTCCCCAGGTGGTATCCAAGCGGACTTAGTCCTTTGGGAATGGGGCAAAGGAACTTTAGACGTCATGCAGATAACTGCTGTACTTCCTAACTTCATGGTTCTTGAATGCAAAGTGGGGGTGCCCACCTCACAGAGTTGTAAGGAGTAAATAATATTGTGTATGTAAAAGATGTAATGTAGCACCTGGTACCTAGTAAACACCCAGTGAACTGTGGCTAGTGGCTATTATTTATCTATTGTGGAAATAGTAGGCGAACGCATTCTTTTTTTTTTTTTTTTTTTTTTTTTTTTTTTTTTTGCGAATGCATTCTTATTAACAGCCCTAAATGGGATGGGGGTGGAGAAGTAGGATAGCAAATTGAGAAGCTGTGGAAAAAAACAAAAATATTTCAACAACTGCCCATAAATCATTTTGGAAAAGGTAGAGGTGGACAGATGTATAAATAACTAAAATGTCCTACATTTAAATGCAAATCCTTAGGTATATGTGTATATACTTAAATATATCCATAGAGTTCCTCTGGAACAATAGGGAAAGTGGTTACCTCCAGGAAGGGCTTATACTGGGAATAGTAGCTGGGGAAAGACTAAAATTTTGCATTGTATCTCCATTATCTACTAAAACTTCGCAATTCATTTTTAAGTTAAGTGCTAATGGTTTAAGATCTCTCCTAAATTTTGCTAAATTTGAAACCGTGTGAAATTGCGGAAGGCGGATTTCGGCTTTTACTGTCAGAGCCCTGATACCGCCCCCTAGCGCCTGGTACCCGCCACTACAGCTACTCCCTGCAGCCACGGCCGGGCTCACCCTGAACCGGTATTTCTCCAATACTCATCAGGGTACAACCATAAGTAGTTAATTCATTAACTAAACTATTAGCTTCTCAGACACTCCAATGCTTTAATGGTCGAAAATCTAAACACTGGGAAGGATGACTTCACCTCATTTCTCCTTCTTGCTGGGCAACTGAAATATTCGATTATTTAAATTACAATATACGCATCCATCATCCTTACATTTTTTCCCATTTTAAACTCGACAATTATCACAAGAAAAAGGACTTTTCTACTTTCTCAGTTGTATCTCAAGTGCACATCATTTTAAAAATTAAATTTCGGGGCGCCTGGGTGGCGCAGTCGGTTAAGCGTCCGACTTCAGCCAGGTCACGATCTCGCGGTCCGTGAGTTCGAGCCCCGCGTCAGGCTCTGGGCTGATGGTTCAGAGCCTGGAGCCTGTTTCCGATTCTGTGTCTCCCTCTCTCTCTGCCCCTCCCTCGTTCATGCTCTGTCTCTCTCTCTGTCCCAAAAATAAATAAAACGTTGAAAAAAATAAATAAATAAAAATTAAATTTCTATTAACTCATCATTTGCTACAATAATTTCCTTCTTTGCATGTGTTGAAATGGAAGTTACTGTTCCACATACAAAATTTCCTTATGTGCTTTTATTTGGGTAAAAGGTTCTGAACTCTGTTTCAGGATTTTTAACTCTGTGCTCTAGGATATTTACTGTGGTGGTGTACATTTGTTAAACTAATGCTTTTATTATTTTAAAATCTATGTGTTCTCAGTGTAGAGATATTTTGGGAAATACAACAAAACATAATAAAATAAAAGCAAGCCCTAATTCCACCATCATCAGGTAACTACTATTAACATTTCTATTTCCTCCCGGTTCTTCTAATACCTGTATGTCTTTACACACAATTTTCGAACTGAATTTTGAAATGTCCAAGGTATATTTCCACTGTCATATATAGATGTTAAAAGTCTGTCCTGGTTATATATTGCAAAGATATTCTTACTAGAAAACTACTGTGTTATTAGGAACTGCACGGCATGTTTGGATATAATGGCAGAAGGTCATTTTGAACATACCCACTAATTCAGAGTTAGTATTAGACGTTCTGTAAATGCTATATTTGTATTCCGTTACATAACTCCCAGATGCATTTCGCCCAGATCACACCTCAGACTGAACTTCTTCCCAGGGCATCGCCTCCTCATTCAATAACCTTGTATCCTGGCCTTTGACAAATATTTGTGCATGAATGGAATTCTTAGGCGCCAACTCTGGTGACTTAAGTGGGTAACGGTGCATGATCCCAGACAAGAGAGAGATAAATCAGGGTCGGAACCCCTCGATGCGAGCGAGGGGGGGTGAGGTGGGGGAGGGGGTACCGTGCATTGGTAGGTTAGAAACCTGAGCGAGTGGCAACCTCGTTATTTTATTTTACTTGTCTGTTTGCTCACCTATTTGAGAGAACAATCTCGATCCTCTCCTCCACAGGGCAAGTTCCCAGCGAGCCGCGGGACTCAATAAAAAAGCTGGGGGGGCGTGTTCCCATGCGCAAGGCCCGCGTTGGACGCGCCAAGGCTGGGGAAACCCACCCCGCGCCCAGAAGAGGATATAAAGAGCCTGGCTGCGGCGGTGGGGCAGCTCCCGGTTTCGCGCGGGGTAAAGCTCCCCTCGTCTGTCCGCATCCGTGCCTACTATCCACCGGACACCTCGAAAATGGCACCCGTTGGGGGCAAAAAGGCCAAGAGGGTGAGTCTACAGGGGACCCGAGGGCGCTCTCCATCCCAGCGGTGGCTCTGAGGCTCGACCCACCGGCCCCGCGCCCCAGCGTCAGGAAGTGCACAGGGGTCCCCAGAGCCCGGCTGTGACCAGAAGGTGCTCTCAGAATCTCTCGGGCGGGACCCCAAGGTGCCTCTGAGCTCCCCCCAACACCCCTGCCCATATCCAGAGCGCGCCCTAGATCTACGTGACCCGGGGGGACACCCCCAGAGCTCCAAGACTCCCAACGTTTTCTGAGTCCCGCACCAGAGCACTACCTCAGAGGTGTGGCTCCTAGACCCACAGGCACGACTTTTCTTCCCGACAGCGGTGGGACTAGGGAGCTCCTGGTGGCTTCCGGCTCCCCTGGCCACTCCGCGTCACTGCCCGCGCCGCTGGGCGCGCCCCTCTGCTCCCTGCGTGGGCAGGCCAGGGAGGCGCGCGGCCGCGGCTGCCAGACCGTTTCGTGCCCGCGCCTCGACGGGTGCAGCGGGGCCCCGTGGCCGCCTACCTGCCACGTTTTGGGGCACGCAGCCGTCCGGGTCCCGCCGCAGCCCCAAGGCTCACGCGTTGGGTGGGCCATGGTAAGTTTGCACCCGCAGTTTGATTTCTGCGATCACAATAAAATGAACCAGTCAAGCCTCGGGGAAAAAAATGGGCACAGGGGCTGTAAGATATTGAGTAAGGGCTGTTAAAAAGATTGAAAAACCAAAACCCAGCAACTCCACCGCCTGATTAATGACAAGCCTATCTCTTTCCTAGTTGGGATGAGCGTTCCAGTCCAGACTGTCTGCCTTGGGCTAGTTTGGGGAGTGGGGGGGAGGGGTGGATGGATAGATGGTTGGAGGAAGAGACGGACTGTGGGACTATGGTTGGGGCTGGAGGGACGAAGCAATATACTTGACCCTTGGGTGTCAAAGTACCCTGCCCCCGCCTGGCTGACAGAGGGCCCCAGGGACTGACAGACAGATGGGGCCAGGCCAACTGTAGGGGCTGTTAGAATAAAACTAGCTTTCACCATTTTAAGAATGTGTGCTTAAGTATTCATTTGAGGCTTTACAATAAAATATTTTCACTTAATCCTTCTGTAGCTATTTCTTCAAAGATAACATCCTCCCACCACATTCTTCAAAACTCTTATTGTGTTCTGAAAGACCCTCACCCCTAGCACATGTATACACATATTTTCATATTTTCATTATACGAGCATTCTGGATTTATAAATACATGTACTTTCTGTGAATTCTAAAGAAATCATACTTCTCAAGAATACCATAGCAAAAGTACTAAAAATAGAAAATTGTCTCAAACTCAAGTAACTCCCTTCCTTCGCCCCCCACCCCCATCTGTAATTTTAGGGCATCCTAGAACGTTTAAATGCTGGAGAAGTTGTGATTGGAGATGGAGGGTTTGTCTTTGCACTGGAGAAGAGGGGCTATGTGAAGGCAGGCCCCTGGACCCCAGAAGCCGCAGTGGAACACCCAGAGGCAGGTTGGTGCATATAGCTCTCTTCTAAGTTCTCATAAAAGAATACGACATCGACCAGTGTAGGAGCATGCCATCAAACACAGACATTCGTGGCACATTGTCCAACATTCATTATTGCCTGCTGGGCACTGTGCTAGGCATGTAAGTACAGAGTCACAGGTTGGATGATCGCAATGGCCCTTCCTGTGGCTGTCACCTGTGTTTGCCTCTTGGTTCCTGCCCCTTGCTCTAGGTGAGTGTAGAACCTGGCTCACTGCTTTCCTCTCTGCCCTTCCCTCCCTCACCACTTGGGGTGACTTCAGCGTCCATGCAGATGATCTGTCCAGAACTCTTCCTGTTAGTGCCTTGATCTCATCTCCAGTTGAGCGTTTCCTCCACCCTCCACCTCAGCAATGCACTCCTAGACCTTGCCATCACCCCTAGCTGTCTACTTCGGAAATCTCAATTACGAGGGCCCCATTCTCTAACCACCACCTTCTTTCTATCTTTCCTGCCAACTCCAATTCTCCCACTCCTCAGCCTCACCAAGATTCTCAGTCCTTCATCCCTTCCATGTTAGCATGTATTATCTATTCTGTCCCCACGTGTTCATCCCCCCTCCTTACCCACTTTAAGTTCCATGGCACAGCATCACTCACTGTCTGGGAGATAAGCCCTCCTCCATTGTACGTTTGCCAACTAGTTAAATGCATTATATACTAGCCCCATCCTATTTAACTTCAACTATCTACCTGCCCTGCACCCATACCCATGTACCTTATTCTCACTTTACTCTTTTGACCACAGATCTCTTACAGGGAGATGCAAAGAGGGGAGGTGAGATGGAACATGAGGGAGATAATGCTGTCTTACAAGGCTTCTGCTTCAACCTAAAGCAAGGAGGAAGCATTCATCTATTTTTTTTTAATGTGTATTTATTTATTTTGAGAGAGAGAGCAGGGGAGGGTCAGAGAGACAGAGAGAGAGAGAGAGAGAGAGAGAGAGAGAGAGAGAAGGAATCCCAAGCAGGCTCCACACTGTCAGCACAGAGCCCAATGCGAGGCTCCATCCTCAGAACCGTGAAATCATGACCTGAGCCAAAATCAAGAGTCAAACGCTTAACCAACTGAGCCACTCAGGTGCCCCAAACATTAATCTTTAAAAGAGAGAAATGGGCCACTTCTGCAGTCCCAGAGAGTTCAGGGAGGAATCTGGGTTTTTAAGGTTATGAGTGAATCCACCCACATGTCTTCACCCCAATCTCAGGGTCCTATGTCTTCCTGATCAGACCCTGACTTTGGCAGTAGAAGCCTTCTGTGGTTGATGATTCAACCTCTCAGACTCTCTGCTCCCTGTATAATTTAGTCCTGGGCCAGATCCTCAGCTTTTCTGCTTGCTATAGCTACAAGAGGTGTTTCTTTATATACCACCCAGGAGATCCTCAGACTTTCAGACGTTGTCTTAAACTGGTGATGAATCACCCTTAACCTTTCATTGCCTTTCTCCAGTATGTTGGTGGTACCCAACAATAGCCATCCAATTCTAAAGTCTTTATAATTACTACTTCCTCTGAACCTCTCAAACATTTGAGATAGTGCACCTGCTAGTACATTCCCTTCTAAGGGCATCTCATTCTAGTTCACCACAGGTGAAAGTTTTTAAACAATTGTACCCCTAGAGCATGCTGGGAACTCTGCCACCCATGATGAGCTAGGTACTCGTTACCAGCTGGCCAGAAGTGGAGATTTGTGCTCAGGAGTTTTAATGAGGAGTGCATTTATGAAATAACACTTCTAAGGGAGTGAGGGAAGCAGGATTGGGCAGAGGGAGGAATTACACTGTAATGCAGTTGTAACAGAGGCTTTGGCCAATTCCTCAGGAAGCTCTGGAGTTGGACAGGTGCTTCAGAGTACTCCCAAACTGAGACCGGGGAGTTGGATCTTTGTTCTCTCCTTACCAATAGACCAAGCTTTGCATGCGAATTATCAACCCTCTCCTCTTTTAGGAGAGAGCTTAGCCCCTGGGCAAAGAAGCACCCTTTGGCTTAGGGCACTTCCTAGAGAAGGTCTCAGAGGACAGCTAACAGTAGTCAACACTGTGAAAGAAGTGGACTCTTACAGAGGAAACTGGAGGAAAATTTCTTGTGAATATTATACAGATTGAACAGTTGTCTTCAATGTTTATTAAAGAGCATATTTCAGTGAACTCAGTGATAAGGGGTAGAAACTAACAAAGCATATAAACTGAGAGACAGTACAGCTTTACAATTAAGCATACCGATTTTGGATTCAGGCTAATTGAATCAAATTTTGACAGCCACTAGGCTGTGTGACCTTGGGGAAATCACTTAGCTTCTCTGGGACTCAGATTCCTCTTCTATAAAACTGAGATAATATTGACATCTACTTCAAAGGTTATAAGAATTAAATAAGTTGTATATAAAGTCTTTAAAATAGTGCCTGATGCATGTCAAACACTACAAGTATTAACTATTATTAAATTCATTGTTTCTTCTCTTGATAATATCTTATATAATATCTAGATAATAACTTCTCTATTTCTGCTAGAGAAGTACAGAAATTTTGTGTTCAAATCACACTATCCTGAAATAGTATTCAAAGGAAGAGAGCTATAGTCACACTGTTAAACCCAGCAAATACACACAACTTTCATATTTCCAAATAAATGTAGAAATAATGCTGTGTTCTACCCCTGAAGGAAGGAAGAAAGAAAGGAAGGAAGAAGGAAGGGAGGGAGGAATTCAGTAGGCTCGGGAAGCTAAAACAGCAGTAGTCCTCAAATTTTTATTGTACCAGCAGTCGGTTAAAAATTATAGGTTCCCAGCCTCCACTTAGACATTTGGATCTATTAGGTCTGGGTCCAGGAACCTGCATATTTATAATTGTCCCCAGGTGATAGCAAGGTGAACCATGCTTTGGGAAGCATTGCCATTAAAGGGTTTTAGGGAACACAATGGAATAATTAAGATACAAGAATGAGGTTTTAAAATATATCTATGGTCAGTTTCTTATTTTTTTTTTTTAATGTTTATTTATTTTTAAGAGAGAGAGAAAGAGTGCGAGCAGGGGCAGGGCAGAGAGAGTGGGAGACACAGAATCTGAAGCAGGCTCCACACTCTGAGCTGTCAGCAGGGCTCGAACCCACAAACCATGAGATCATGACCTGAGCTGAAGAAGTCAGACGCTTAAACGAGTGAACCACCCAGGCGCCCCTCTATGGTTTGTTTCTTAAGGTCAGCTTGCTGGGTTAAACTCATTGAAATATTTCTTGAGCCAAGCTGATATTAATGATAAGCTACCTTTGTGCAAACTCTGCCATGTAAATAAAATAAGGCTTTTATTTAAACCACAAGCTTTGAGGGGCGCCTAGATGGCTCAGTTGGTTAAACGTCGACTTTGGCTCAGGTCATGATCTTACGGTTTGTGAGTTTGAGCTGCATGTCCGTCTCTGTGCTGACAGCTCAGAGCCTGGAGCCTGCTTCGGATTCTGTGTCTCCCTCTCTCTCTTCCCCTTCCCTGCTCACATTCTGTCTCTCTCAAAAATAAATAAACATTAAAAAATTTTTTTTAAACCACAAGCTTCAATTTTATAAGTCACATTTTTTTTAAGTTATGCATTAGAGGAGTTCGAGAGAAACTGCTCTGATACTGATTTTACTTTTATTAGTACAGAAACAACATGTTTATCGCTTGGCCCTCTGTTTCTTGAGTTTTTTTGTCTTATTTTAAGTGGACTAATTCTCCTACTAAAGTCTATGCCAAAAATTGTGGTTCTTGTACCCAGTGGAATTAGCAAAGAATTCAGCAAAGAATTAAGGTTTGCTGGATCTGGAGTGGCGTAGGGAATCTGAATCCATATTAATTGCCCCCATGTGAGTCTAAGTGGGGTTATGCTTTTGAGAAGCTCTGCAGCTTTAAGAAGCATAGAAGAATATCAAATCGATTAAGAGCAAGGAGTTGGATCACTGACTTCTGGCAAAATCTAACAAAAGGGTATAAAACGCAGTGTAAAATATACATATACACAATTTGCCCGCTATTCCAGAGTTTTTTTTTTTTTTTTCATTTTATTTTTTTTTTGTAATGTTTATTTATTTTTGACAGAGACAGAGACAGAGACAGAATGTGAGTGGGTTAGGGGCAGAGAGAGAGGGAGACACAGAATCCAAAGCAGGCTCCAGGCTCCGAGATGTCAGCACAGAGACTGACGTGGGGCTTGAACTCACGAGCTGTGAGATCATGACCTGAGCCGAAGTTGGACACTCAACCGACTGAGCCACCCAGGCACCCCTATTCCAGGGTTTTTAAACAGAATTTCTAAAAATCCACCCAAGGACCCCCTGGGTAGATTTCCCAATTATAAGCCATCTCATCCTAGTGTATGGGAAACCCCATCTATAGGCCCTTCACCCTGCTCCAACCACAGCAGCTGTTTGATTGATAAACAGGGACTGTGTATGAAGTGTTGTTAATTGGTTCCTTTTGCTAATTAAAACAAGTTTTAGTGGCGCCTGGGTGGCTAAGTCGCTTAAGTCTCCAACTCTTGGTTTCAGTTCAGTTCGTGATCTCACAGTTTGTGGGTTCAATCTGCACATGGAGCCCTGCCCGTCCGGCTCCACACTGACAGCACGGAGCCTGCTTGGGATTCTGTCGCTCTCAGAATAAATAAACTTCAAAAAACAAAAAAGAAAAACAAAACAAGTTTGAAGTTTCCTCATTTAAGCAAGCTTCTAAGTTCCCACTCAGGACTAGAGTTTCCAGGCTTAGAAACCCATTTTCTGAAATTCAAAAGCTTTTTTGCTTCACTTTCTTGCTCACTGAAAAACAAACTGAGCTTCCTATGTTCTCTGCCCTCTACTAGGTAGCTAGGATGCAAAGACACCAGACTCCTCTTCCATAAAGGGCTAAGGGCTCCAGTGTCCTAATAATTTCCTAGCCTCTAATGTAGTCCCTCCCAGACCTTTTGACTTTTAACCTTCTTACTTTTAAAGGCCTCTGAAATGTCAAAATAGATTTCAGGGGCTGACACAGGATTGCTGACTTCTTACTTTGCCCAGTTGATTCTCCTGACAAAAACGAACACCTGTGAAGTCTCACTATCATTTTATAAAAACAGCATTTTGGGGCACCTGGATGGCTCAGTCAATTGAGCATCCAACTCTTGATTTCGGCTCAGGTCATGATCCCTGGGCCATGGGATTGAGCCCCACATTGGGGCTCCATGCTGAGTGTGGAGCCTGCTTAAGATTCTCTCTGCCCCTCTCCCTGGCTCACACTCTCTCTAAGATAAACAAGTAGGGTTGCCTGGGTGGGTGTCAGTTGAGTGTCCAACTTTGGCTCAGGTCATGATCTTGTGGTTCATGGTTCTTGAGTTCGGGTACCACATCCAGCTTATTGCTGTCACTGGAGCCCGCTTCAGACCCTCCACCCTCTCCCCTCTGTCTGCCCTCACCCCCCTGTGCACTCTCTATCTCAAAAATAAAATATCAGGGGCGCCTGGGTGGCGCAGTCGGTTAAGCGTCCAACTTCAGCCAGGTCACGATCTCGCGGTCCGTGAGTTCGAGCCCCGCGTCAGGCTCTGGGCTGATGGCTCAGAGCCTGGAGCCTGTTTCCGATTCTGTGTCTCCCTCTCTCTCTGCCCCTCCCCCGTTCATGCTCTGTCTCTCTCTGTCCCAAAAATAAATAAACGTTGAAAAAAAAATTTAAAAAAAAAAGATATTAAAATATCAGCTTAATAAATAAATAAATAAATAAATAAAATAGAGCATTTTCCCAGTCCTAGTCTTTATTTCCGAAAATAAAGTAGAGCATTTTGGTGGTTTTCAACAAAACTGCAGATAAGAGTCAGTTGGAGAAACACACACACACAAAATCTATGCCCTGCCCCCACACCGATTAAATTAGAATATTTGCGAATTTGGCCCTAGCATCCATTGTTTTTAAAAAGCTTGCAGAGTGTCTAATGGGGAACCAGAGTTTAGGACTACTATTTAAAGCAAATGTAGTTCCTTAAAATGAGTTTATTTGATCAAATGGGGGGGGGAGGGGAAAGCCCCATATTTTCTTTAGCCTGTAAAAATTGGGGCGCCTGGGTGGCGCAGTCGGTTAAGCGTCTGACTTCAGCCAGGTCACGATCTCGCGGTCCGTGAGTTCGAGCCCCGCGTCGGGCTCTGGGCTGATGGCTCAGAGCCTGGAGCCTGTTTCCGATTCTGTGTCTCCCTCTCTCTCTGCCCCTCCCCCGTTCATGCTGTGTCTCTCTCTGTCCCAAAAATAAATAAACGTTGAAAAAAAAAAAAAAATTTTTTTTAAAAAACTATTCATCCACAGACCTATGCTTGGGAACCTGGCTCCAATTCTTAGTCCACTCTACTACCAAAATTATCTTTCAAAAACAGTGAACTAATAACATCACTCAATTGCTTACAAACTGCTGGTGTTTCCCCGAACCTGTGGTCTGCAGCCCAGACTCCTTAGGATGATGTTCTAGGCCCTTGGTACTCTGTCAGCCAGCCCACCTCTCCACCTGCCTCTCCTACTACTTCTCTTATACATCCTCAACTCCAGCTTCTCAGACTACTTGCTGCACCCCCAAATGCCAAGCCTACTCCTGCCTCCTTTTTGTTCAAGCCCTTACCTCTGTAGGGAATGCCTTTCCCCACCTTCTCTGCCCAGCAAAAATGTTCAAATGATGATTCCTCCCTTGTGGGATCTCCCTCTTCCCTTCACCTCACGTGCATGGTAGAAATAATCTCTTCTTCTTAACGAGAGACCCCAGAGCTACCTCTCATTAGCCCCCAGCATGCACCAATGCCCAGCAACCAGGAATGTGAGCAGATGTTTTCACATCTGTTTATGTGATAGCCTTTTGAGAACATCACGGGTGATAAACTGATAGTAATTAATACCTCTCCTCATTTAATCTCCCAGTTCGCCAGCTTCATCGAGAGTTCCTCAGAGCTGGATCCAATGTCATGCAAACCTTCACCTTTTATGCAAGTGAAGACAAGCTGGAGAACAGGGGAAACTATGTTGCAGAGAAAATATCCGTGAGTAAAACCATACATGGCATTCTTAGAAGGGCCTAGTAGACACATGTGTCATCACAGAAGTTCTTGTAGAGAAAAATGTTGACCGCTTCAGGGTTTGTAGATAATACAGAAATGAGATATGTGTGAACAACTCTTCTAGGTTTTAGCTGGAGTCCTCAAAATTGACAGAAAAGCATTTAATGAAGCAGGTCAAAGAAGGGGGTGGTTAATGATGAGCGATTCTCTCAGTCTCCTAAGTTGCTGAGAGGGTAACCTAACAAATTCTTACACCCTTAAAGGTGTTTAAAGGTTTTTAATGTGGCACAGTGTAGGGGAAGGGTCAAAGGCACAAGGGGGCAGTGACCCTGGAATCTTCCTGGCTCAGCTATAATCAACCTTGTTGTGTTGGGCAAACCATTCAACTATGCCATCAAAGCGACAACTTCTTGATCCCTAAAATGAAAAAGAAGTTCCAACATTCCATGAGTCTGTGTGACTTACAGCACCGGGGTTTAGTGAAGACAAGTGTCAGTTTTTAATGCCTACGTAATTAGAAAATACCTTGTGATTATCTGTTAAGAAAATACATAATGACAAAAAGTCATGAATTCTGTCATCATTTTAATGGTGTCATCATCAACATCGTCATCACCACTATTTGCTAGATATTTCTCTAAGTGCAGCTTAGGCATTAGAAGATACCAGGTCCTTTTATTTAAGATTTTTACCCTCTCCCAGATCAGTGGTATGTAATATCCTATATGCTATCATTGGATTTATTGTTTTCATTACTACTATTGGTGTTGTTACTGCAAATTGCTCAACTTGGTAATATGAACTATTCTGTCCCTGTTATTTTCTAGAATAAAATCTCTATTGTAACATACAACTGAGATGTGGATATTTGAATAATAATTTGGTTTCAACTTCACATGAAAATGTTGATATATCATATAATCATCCATTTTAGGGGCAGAAAGTCAATGAAGCTGCTTGTGACATTGCCCGGCAAGTGGCTGACGAGGGAGACGCTTTGGTGGCAGGAGGTGTGAGCCAGACACCTTCGTACCTTAGTTGCAAGAGTGAAGCTGAAGTTAAGAAAGTATTTCAGCAACAGTTAGAGGTCTTTTTGAAGAAGAACGTGGATTTCTTGATTGCAGAGGTAAACGAAGATATCACTAAAGATGAGACATAGACGCTTAGTACATTTTCTCTACCTTTTGCTTTCATGGGGAGCAGGTGAGATTAGGTGCCAATCATGGCTAGCAATATTCAGTATTAAAATCGTTTTTCCAATTTAAGCTTTCTAGTGAATTTGATTCACTTAATCTAATAAAGTGTTCTTCAAACCTTTTGACTGCAATTCACAGTCATCAACCGTCTGTGGCATTTAAAAAATGCTAATGGTTGGGGCGCCTGGGTGGCGCAGTCGGTTAAGCGTCCGACTTCAGCCAGGTCGTGATCTCGGGGTCCGTGAGTTCGAGCCCCGCATCAGGCTCTGGGCTGATGGCTCAGAGCCTGGAGCCTGTTTCCGATTCTATGTCTCCCTCTCTCTCTGCCCCTCCCCCGTTCATGCTCTGTCTCTCTCTGTCCCAAAAATAAATAAACGTTGAAAAAAAAATACATTAAAAAATAAAAATAAAAAATGCTAATGGGTCACACTCAAAATGTGAAGACGATTCAACTAGTGATAATTATTAAGCAGTAGAATACGTTTTCTAACTGGGGAGAAACAAGATTAAAAGTACGTCAACCTGATCTTATTTCAGTATTTTGAACATGTGGAAGAGGCTGTGTGGGCAGTCGAAGCCTTGAAAGCATCCGGGAAACCTGTGGCAGCTACCATGTGCATTGGCCCAGAGGGAGATTTGCATGGCGTCAGCCCCGGCGAGTGTGCAGTGCGCCTTGTTAAAGCAGGTGATGACGCGTTTTGACCAGTTTGCAATTAGTGAGTCTTTTAAAATTACACAAGGGACACCTGGGTGGCTCAGTTGGTTATGAGTTCTACTTCCGCTCAGGTCATGATCTCACTGTGCGGTTCCTGGGTTGGAGCCCGCGTGACGCTCTGGGCTTTGAGCGCAAAGCCTGCTTCGGATCCCCCGCCTCCCTCTCTCCCTGCCCCTCCCCCAAACTGGCTTTCACACGCACATTCTTTCTTGCTCTCAAAAAATAAAATAAACAAATAATAAAATTACATACAAATGTAGGTCCACCTGTTAGTCCTATATACTACTTTTGCTTAAAGGAAAACTAAAAATTTGCTCTTCTAGGGGTATTGATAATAATATTGAGTCCAAAAGAGAAAAAAGTAAAATAAAGTAAGAAGTACACACACCTGCCTATTCAAAGGGGCCACTAGACCTACACTGAAGGTTTAATACCTAGAAATGAGAAGAGTTTCAGTAAATCAAAAGGAGCATTAGAAAAACATGTTTTATTTTAAACCTAAATTGAGGCCTTTAAACATATACAAAAAGCAAAGCATATCAGACTTAAAAGTTCAGTTGCCTTCTTTGCCAGAGTTTTTCCATTTTCTTTATTTTTTTTTTAACGTTTATTTTTGAGACAGAGAGAGACAGAGCATGAATAGGGGAGGGGCAGAGAGAGAGGGAGACACAGAATCAGAAGCAGGCTCCAGGCTCTGGGCCATCAGCCCAGAGCCCGACCTGGGCTCGAACTCATGGACCGTGAGATCGTGACCTGAGCTGAAGTCGGACGCTTAGCCGACTGAGCCACCCAGGCGCCCCGAGTTTTTCCATTTTCATAAATTTCTGATATGCTTTGCTTTTTGTAATCGGTATAATGAACTTAAAATAATTTGGTATGAAATACTAACTTATCTTTTTCAATAATTTCCATTCCTAACATTGGGTTTCATTTCAATTAGGGAAAACTCACAAAATGTTTTCAAAGCTGCCTCACTTTATTATTTTTTTTAATGTTTATCTTAGAGAGAGAGAGAGAGAAGGCAGGCGACCTGGGGAGGGGCAGAGAGAATCCAAAGCAGGCTCCAGGCTCTGAGCTGTCAGCACAGGGCCCGATGTGGGGCTTGAAGCCACGAACCGCGAGACCATGACCCAGGCCGAAGTCGGACACCCAACCCACTGAGCCACCCAGGAGCCCCTCAAAGCTGCCTCATTTTAAATGCAAGGCATAGCTCAGGATCAGTGGAAGAGTCCAACTCACTCTGAGGAACAGAGACACTATGTTTGGCCATGTTTCATTTCTGATTTTTATCCAACTCCTGATATTTCATAAAAGTCACTTCATACTTGTCATTAACAATAACAATTATTTAGATTTAGGAATGAGGCTATATAATCCTAAATTTTGGGGGGGAAATGTAACAATGGGGGGGAGGAGAAGCATGTTAACTTGTTTCAAAAAGATCAGAAGAGGCTTTCATGACCCCTATTGTTAATTGGCAGAGATTCGTGGCCTGCGTCTAATTCTTCCCCCACCATTCCATTCAAGGTAGGTGGCCACGGTGCTTGACATCACTGTGCCACTTATCTCGTTTGTGTATCGCTTTAATGTCTGACTCACTAGACTGTAAGGTCAAAGAAGGCAGAGACTGTGTCTGTCTGGCTCAGCACTGAGTGCCCTGTGCCTAGCACAGCACCTGGCACAAAATAGGTCCTTAATTAATATCAGCCTACTAACTCCAGTCCATCTTCCAATGTTAGCTCACATTCTACCTCCACATCCCCATACATCACCACACATACCCCAAGTAAACACTCCCTCCTCTCAGCAACTAGAACACTTTCTACTTACACCACTCATTTGGAATATCCTCAGTCAGCATCTTCTAATCTGTGAGAACATTATTAGGGTTCTGTAGTGAAATATATTTAGAAAGTGCTGTGTTAAACCAAGTCACACAGGTCCCTTTACTACAGAATTTCTCAGAGCCTTAGTGTTCGCTTACGCGGCGCATATACTAAAATTGGAAAAATACACAGAATTTCTCAGAGCCTTTGATATGTTTGTGTATAGCAGCAGTATCCAAGAAGGGGATATAGTAAACAGCTACTTCCTCACAAGTGATCATAGAACTTTGTTTTCAGGGAGCAAACCTAAGGAAGCCCTTTGTGTCAAACCTTATGAAACCCTTGGTGTCAGGGACCATGTCCTATATTTATATTTCTCTATAATCCCTTAAAAGGACCCTTATACCTAATAGATATCCAAGTGGTAACCAACATAGGATTAATTCATTAGTGTAATGAAGTCAAACAAGGAAAGAGAAACTCTGGCAGCAGAACGTCCAAAAAAATAAGATGAAGAAGAAGGAGGAGGAGGAGGAGGAGAAAGAGGAGGAGAAGGAGAAGGAAAAGAAGCAGCAGAAGAAAGAAAGAAAAAAGAAAGAGAAAGAAAGAAAGAGAAAGAAAGAAAGAAAGAAAGAAAGAAAGAGAAAGAAAGAAACAAACAAAGAAAGTAAAGGTAGTCAAGATCCAAGTGAAGATATTAAGTAAGCTGTTGAATATTAAGTCTGGGACCCAAAGGAGAGGTCACGGTTAGAGAGAGAAATTTGGAGAATTCTGGATATAGATCATACTGAAAGCCCTGGGACTGGAAAGGAAATGTAGGAGAAGAAAAGATGGCCCACTGGGATCCTAGGACATTGCAAGATTGAAAGGTTCAACCTTGAGGGGGTCGGCACCTAACGCCCAAAGAAAGCAGCCAGTGAGGTAGGAGCACCACTGAGAGAGCATGAGAAGCCAAGAGAAGGGGAGTGTTGATGAAGGAGGGTATGGCCCACTAGGATGATGCTGCCCAGACATTGCATCAGATGAGAACAGAGGGACGACAACTGGATTTGGTAAGATCAAGGTCACTGGTGCTCTTGGACAAAAAAATGATTCAGAGAAATAACAGGAGGGAGGATTGGAACAAGAATGAAGGAGCAAACTGCAGACCCAGCCCAGTGAAAACCACTGAGATGCTTGCCCCTGAACGCTGGATGCCATGGCTTGTGGCATCAGCTTAGCTGCTCCCAGAATCTGGATTAGTGATATTTTTAAATTGGCCTGATGAAAGGGAACACTGATCCTCAAGTGAGTGGTATGGTAACCACGAGCTGGGAGTGTCAAAAAATTATTGTGTCAAGATTGAAAAGTTGACTTCTAAAATTTGTAGTTAAAAAAAAAAAAAACAACCTTTAGTAATGATTTTTTGGAAAAAAGATGGACAGCCAAGTGTACATAAATGACACTTCAGTTGTAACAGATTCTTCACAACACTTTTCCCAGAAAGCCCTTGCTGCCTGTTAGTAATCATTCCCACGCAGAGGTAAGCTAGGTTCGCAAGGAAGCAAGAATCAAAGGCTGTATTTGTAATTCACTGTTTCAAATAAAAGCTCCTTGATTAAGAGAGGAGAGTTGGGGCCACCGGTTATCTGATGAATCCCTAAAGCTCAGTTGTTCTTCCCACTTGCAGGAGCTTCCATCGTTGGCGTGAACTGCCACTTTGACCCCACAATTAGTTTACAAACAGTGAAGCTCATGAAAGAAGGCTTGGAGGCTGCCCGACTGAAAGCCCACCTGATGAGTCAGCCCTTGGCCTACCACACTCCTGACTGCAACAAGCAGGGATTTATTGATCTACCAGAATTCCCCTTTGGTAAGACAGACATTTTATAAATTATCTCAATGTCTTGATGTTTGACAAATTCCAAATCTATAGCCATAGAGCTTTGTCACAGCAAAGAAATGGCAGCATATCTCATCTCTTGCCCTCGGTGTCTCTCCCTGCAGCCAAAAGCCCTTTGATATTTGACCACAGTAGAAGGAAAAGATGGAACCGACAAGCAAAAAAGATCTCTGAACCTTTTAGCTGTAGGCTGGTAAAAAGGATGCCCTTCCGGGTGCGATCAGCAAAGACTTTGGTTCTGGTTCCAGCTCTGTCACTGAGTTATGTAACCTTAGCAAAACCGTTTAGTTCTAAACCTTAATTTTCTCATCAGAAGAATTAAAAGGATAGACCGGTTTATGTCCAAGTTACTTTTCCCCTGTTCTTGAGGGCAAGGAGAAGATACCATCACTAGGTTACTGTATAACAACTTTGAATGAAGAGGCTGAGCAGATGCAGGGAGGGAATACTTGGCAGTCTAGGAAAAGGGGTCAAGCATGTGTGGGAAGTCGGGTGTGTCCACCTGAAAATCCAGCCAGAGAGATCACCAGGGCCAGAGTTTGGACAGCTTCTACTCCATTCTAAGGTCCTTAGATACTGTATTTTATAGGGGCCCTCAGAGAAGTAAGGTATTATAACATAATCCATCTAGAAGAACCATGGATAAAGAATGGCAAAGCGTCTGTGTTATGGCATAGAACAAATTATCGCAAAATTTAGTGCCTTTAAACAACAAACAGTTATTATATCTCAGAGTTTCTGTGGGTCATGAATTTGGGAGCAGCCTAGCTGGATAGTTTTTGCTCAGCATCCCTTATGAGGCTGCAGTCCAGATACTGGTCAGGTTTGTAGTCCTCTGAAGACCTGATGAGAGCTAGGGAATCTACTTCCAAGCTCCCTTTGTTGGCTGTTGGGAATAGGTGTTAGTGTCTTGCTGTTCTATTAAACAGAATTAGAGGCCTCAGTTCCTTAAATTATTGGCCTTTCCACTGTGATGCTTGAGTGTTCTCACAACATGCAGTTGTTCAAAGAGAACAAGAGAGATTGAGGCAGAAACCGTAATGCCTTGTATAACCTAGCCTCAGAAGTCACCAACCGTGCCTTCTGACCTATTCTATTGGTCTCTCAGACCAACCTGATATGAGAGGGGACTACACAGGGTAAAAACATAAGAGGGCAGGAATCATTGGGAACCATCTTGAAGGTTGGCTATCACAGCATTTAAAAATGGGCATGTAAATGCCAATTAGCTAATAATTTTAAAAAATAAAGAAGCGAATGTTAACAACTTACTTAATTCAGTTCTTGAAAATTACATACTTATTATAGCTGTTTATTTTGAATATTTTTTTTAAAAAAAGAATTCATTCCATTACTACAGGACTGGAGCCCAGAGTTGCAACAAGATGGGACATTCAGAAATATGCCAGAGAGGCCTACAAGCTGGGGGTCAGATACATTGGCGGGTGCTGTGGATTTGAGCCCTACCACATACGGGCGATTGCAGAAGAGCTGGCCCCAGAAAGGGGATTTTTGCCACCAGCTTCAGAAAAGCATGGCAGCTGGGGAAGTGGTTTGGATATGCACACCAAACCATGGATTAGAGCCAGGTAAGAACCTTTAAACTGTATTTGCCAAACCAAACTCATTTGGATTATGAGTATGTCCAAGTGAGGTCACAACAAAGAGTATAGATAATTTGCTGCATGATGATAAATAATGTTATCCTCCTTCAATTCTTTCATAGCCATGTTTATAAAATAGCCTATGTAGTGATCTCTGGCTTTAGAATATAAATAATATAAATTGCAATGAAGTGTGATTTCATGTTCTGGGCTAGAACCATGTGGTAGACACTGAACAACATTTAACCGATTGGTTGTTAAGATTTAAGTATAAGTTAGGACACCTGGGTGACTCAGTCCATTGGACATCTGACTCTTGGTTTTAGCTCATCTCATGGTTTGTGAGTTCAAGCCCTGTGCTGAGCCTCGCATTAAGCCCCACGTAGGGCTCCATGCTAAAAGCATGGAGTCTGCTTGGTATCCTCCTCTGCCTCTCTCTCTGCCCTTCCCCTGCTCACTCATGCTGTCTGTCTGTCTGTCTGTCTCTCTCTCTCAAAATAAATAAACTTAAAAAGTGTTTTAGTAAAAAGATGTAAGTATAAATTAAACGTAAAAAATATTAATTAAGTGCTTGTTCTGTGCCAACCACAATCTCGGAGCTGGGAATACAGTGGAGAATAAAATAGGTCTTTGCCCTCAGAGCTTACACCCCAGTGGGGGAGATGAACACTAAACAAATATTTTACATTGGGCAATGTGCAAGGCACTGGGAAAATACACATGAAAAGCTGGCTAGAGAATCTCAGTCTACTGGGGAAAATGGGTAAGAAAGCCAATGTATTATACTGCAGTAACTGCTTTGGTAGAGGCACAGATTTAGAAAGTGACAAGAGAAAGGAATGGCCATCTCTGCCAAATAGAAAGATATTTTAGAGGAAGGGATTTTGGGGGGCTGTATTTTGAAGGGCTAAGTAGCCACGAGATAAAGAAGAGGGTGGGGGACGAGCACCAAACAGAGGGGCAGTTCCACTCCATTCAGCTGATATTGATTGTATACAACTATATCAAGACACGGGTGTGGACATCGAAGTAGCAAGAACAAGGCACAGGCCTGTCCCCAAGGAGTTAACAGACTAGTAGGCAGAGAGACAAACAGGCGAGTTCAAGTTGGCTTAGCAAGTTCAAGTATGAAGATATGCAAAGGTGCTATGGGGTCTGAGCTAATGGCCCAGGAGGGCAAAAGGCAGAGGAGGGTGAATGAAGAATTTCTTTTTTGTGTTTTAAATGTCTATTGATTTATTTTGAGAGAGAAGACGAACAGGGTAGGGAGGTAGTGAAGGAGGGCAGGGCGGGGGGGGGGGGGGGGGGTGGGGTGGAGAGAGAGAGAGAGAGAGAGAGAGAGAGAGAGAGGAAAGAGAGGATCCCAAGCAGGCTCCATGCCAGAGGGTGGAGCCCCACACGGGGCTTGATCTGACAGTTGTGAGATCATGACCTGAGCAGAAATCAAGAGTAGGACGCTTAACCAACTGAGCCACCCAGGCACTCCATTTGTATGCATATATTTAAAAAAATAATTTCAAAGTAATTTTAGCCTATAGAGCCTTAAAAAAATTGTAGTTCAGATTAATAAATGTGTTTTAATGGACATACTCTCAAGAGTCCAAAGACAGCTCTGTGGAGGTATATTCTAGCTCAGTGACATAGATACAGATGCTCAGGAAGGAGTCTAATGTGTGTTTGTTCACCCAGGGCCAGGAAGGAATACTGGGAGAATCTTCGGATAGCCTCGGGCAGGCCATACAACCCTTCAATGTCAAAGCCTGATGCCTGGGGGGTGACCAAAGGAACAGCTGAGCTGATGCAGCAGAAAGAAGCCACCAGTGAGCAGCAGCTCAGAGAGCTCTTTGAAAAACAGAAATTCAAATCTGCACAGTAACCTCAGTGGAAACCATCTTTAGTGACTTTTATGTTTGGGCCACAGTTCCTCCAAATCAGGAAAAGACGGTTTAAAAGCAATGCTTATGTTAATGCTAGGCTACACATAAAACTGGTAGGAGCTGAACAACACAGAACTATAAATAGCACTTGACGATTTTAAAAGTATCGTTTAGAAATTTACTTACAAGCAAAATAAATAAGAAGTACATCTTAAACAGTTTCCCTTATACCATGTATAAAGTATTAGGGAAATCACTGTGGCCAAGGAAAAGTTATTCAGATATTCATTCCTACTTCAAGAAGTTTGCAGCCTAGTAAGGAGAATGAGACAGGAGCTGTCATGACAGATAAAGTGCTATAGGGAAGTGACTTCCAAGTCCTTTTGAACATGACCCTTAGTAAGAAACAAAAGTTTTCGAATAACCCAGTAAAGCACATACTATACAACCAATGAAATAAAATGTGAGATCCATTTTGGCATTTTCTATTCTATTCCTTTCCATCCTATCTCACTGATAAAACATGCTAGTTGCGACACTACAAATTGATTTTATGACCCATTAGTGGGTTTTGACCCACGGTTTGAAAAACAACTGTTATGGAACACTTGAGATATGGGGACTTTGCTAGTTCTTTAAGTTTGTTCTTAGCAAATCACTCATGTGGGACCTGATCAATAAGTATCAAAAGACCAGAATCCTGCTCTCAGAGTTCCAGAGTTGTTCTCTCTCTTTCCTGACCCATTTCTACTGCTAAAAAATGTATAGACCAATGGGGAGGGGAAAGGAGGCATCAGTATCTGGATTTTCTCCATCCTGCTCAAAAATGGATCCACCTAAATGCCTTTAGTCAGTAAGGCTGAGGAACAGTGAGCTTGTATTACATCGGTTGCTTTAAAAAAAGTATAATAGGGGCACCTGGGTGGTTCAGTCAGTTGAGCATCTGACTTCAGCTCAAGTCATGATCTCACGGTTCGTGGGTTCAAGCCCCTCAACCAGCTGTGTGCTGACAGCTCAGAGCCTGGAGCCTGCTTCAGATTCTGTGTCTCCCTCTCTCTCTATCCCTCCCTTGCTGGTGTGCGCTCTCTCTCTCTCCCAAAAATAAATGAATATTAAAAAAATTTTTGTAAGTATAATGAAGAAAAAAATAGGGATTCTCCAAACTCTTATCCAAGTTGCCTAGATTGAGAACTATGATATTTTTACATGATAACATCTACTCTCCCATGAGACCTCACCCCTGAAGATGCAAGACATTAGCATAAACATGGCTATTCTCAATGTATGAAAAGTTCATGCTGCTTTCTACACATTCTTGGGTTAGGTGTTTTGAAATGTAATTTCTTGGGGCGCCTGGGTGGTGCAGTCGGTTAAGCGTCCGACTTCAGCCAGGTCACGATCTCACGGTCCGTGAGTTCCAGCCCCGCGTCGGGCTCTGGGCTGATGGCTCGGAGCCTGGAGCCTGTTTCCGATTCTGTGTCTCCCTCTCTCTGCCCCTCCCCCGTTCATGCTCTGTCTCTCTCTGTCCCAAAAATAAATAAACGTTGAAAAAAAAAAATTAAAAAAAAAAAAAAGAAAGAAATGTAATTTCTTCAGCTATTAAAAAAGAAGAGCAGTGAGACTACCTTGATTCTTATTTTCATTCTCTAATTTGCTTACGTTTTACATGAAATTTCTATGCATCAGTTTATTCATCTATTTTAAAAAATAACAACCTTCCTACTTCACAAGTATTTGAGTTTTAAAGGAGAAGGCAGCAGTAATTAAGGGGAAAGAAATTTCCGGAATTTTCTTGCTAAGATAATTAGTAATCCATCCTTATCTTCCAGTGCATAGAAATAAAGCCAAAGGAATATGGCTTTCAGAGGCTGCATGTGGTTGAGGTGAAATAAAAGGAGAATGAATGTCATTTTTAAAAAAAAATAAAAGTTGCTATCTACCATTTCTCACAAATCAGGTTCAGTATCTCATACTTCATTCATAGATGATAGAAACTTCTATTCAACTTACTGTTCTATTATGGTATAAGACGGATGACCCTTTAGTACTCTTTTCAGAACTTTATTGCCACACAAAACATTATAATTTCTAATCATTCTTATATCCTTTGATTCAAAAAATATTTTCCTCAAAAGGAACTATACTGGATGTGCTCGAATTAAAAACTATATGCCAACACTGCCTCCTAGCGGCATATTTCCTATACTGAAAAATTTTTTTGAAATTCAACCCTTGCACCAAGTGTATTAGTTTTATTTCCTACAATCTTGCTCATTAAAAGGAAGGCTTGTTTAATACCTAGGAGTTTCTTCAAGTTAAAGACATTTCTCACTGGTAAAGGTATTTTTATGGAATCAGCCAGAGGGACCCTAAAGATCAGGAGTCCAAACTCTCCCTTTTAAGGATAAGATACCTAAGGTAGGATGCCAAGTCAGAAAGGACTTCTTGCTAGTCCCAGACTGCTGAGAAAGACGGTTTTAGCGTGGATCAGTGGTCGAAGGAGGGTGGAACCAGGACATACAGCTCACAAAATTAGGCAGTCCATCCTCCAACCCAGAAATAAAGATCCTTGCATTACTCAGAGTCAATGCAAACTCACTGAATATATGGTTTGCAGTTTATGGCTCTACACTTCTTTACACTGCAGCAAAGTGACTTTGGGTAAGGAAGCCCTGGGAAAACGGACCCATAATGGAGACAGAAATGGAACTGGAAAGAATCAAAAGCTTCCGTTTCCACCTTCTCCAGAGGGGGGCAGCAGGTCACCAGCAGGGAAGGCCTGAGGAGCCCTAGTTTGCTTTGAAGTGAAGTTATTGCATCAGGATAAACGAGCACGATGTGGCAGAGGTATCTTGAGCCCTGTTTTTTGTTTTGGTCAGTTTTTTCCTAAGATACATGGATCTTTGAATCCCATCCAGCACAACTCACCCAGCAAAGAAAGCCTTACATGTGTCCATTTCCCCCCAAGATCGTTCTTTTTCCCGGCTCGCACATAGCTTGGCTGAAATCATTACAGACTGTTTTCCCAAACAGCCCCCCGTTAGTCAGTAACATTCCCTTGCCCAGTGTGCCGGCTGCCAGGTAGACAACCCTAATTCTTACCCATTAAAGGAGGAAGAAGTCAGTTTGAAGAAAGTAAAATAGAAGACGCCTACCAACTGCTTCGGGAGTAGTTATGCCTGACAGTTCTGATAAACAACAGAATTAGAGAAAGCCAAGGCCCAGCACTTCTGAACACCTTCAGGAACAACTTCATGTTAGTGTTTGAACAGAAAACCTGAAACGCGGCCACATATGAGGACTTCTCACAGACGGTGGCAGGAAGGGCAGGGTCATTTGGTGAAAATTGGTGGGAGTGTGGTCAGGGAAAGGAATAGACAAAACGCTTCAGTTTTAGGGCAGCGGGAGGCATTCTGTGGGCCTTGGATAGAGGAGGAAATCAAGGGGATGGAAAGCGAGAGACAGATGTCATCATTCGTGCGGCTGTGAGCTCTAGAAATAATGCCGGTTTGTGCACAGCAAAATCAAACCGGTTGATTTACAGGCCACTAAATCAGAGGCACAATAATTTTAACACGTGGTTTGACATATTTGTGAAAGTCCCTATGTAAATTTTTGCAAGGAGATTTCATGGGAAACATTTAGCTTATTTTTAACCAAAATTTATTTCCCCAAATGCCTATAATATTTTTAGTAGTCATCACTTACATGCAATTTATAAATTATTCCTGTTTGTTCCTTCACACAGGTTCAGTGTGACCTCTATTTGGCCCCTTTTTATGGTTATTTGCTCCAATTTACTACACAGCCTTGAAAGGAAAAAGCTGAAAATCTCTGAAAATAGTTCAAACTTTTCCCCCAATTCATCCTGGCCATTCTTCCAATTATTCTGACTTAATGAGATTTTACTGTTCTTTGGAAAGGTTAATGTCTCAACATGTGAATTTGCTTAGTGGAATTCAGCCATCTCCCCCAAAACACTAGTGCAATGTAGCAGAAAAAGCAATGAATAAATTTGGAATCAGGAGCTTGGGGTACAAGGCTTGCTTGGCCCCTGTCACACTGTACACCATTGGAGAAATCACCTCACTCCTCTGACCTTCAATTTTCTCATCAATAAGATGACAAATCTCTACCACCTCATGAAGAAAAACCCCACAATTTTATTTTTGTAACTTGATGGTATAGATAAGCAACAGCCTCATCATTGTGAACAAATATTTACCGAGTGCCACTTGGTCGTGTGCTTCCAGCAGACTTAACTGTTAATTAATTATTCCCCTGGCTATGCAGACAGCAGACTAAAACAAATAACACTGTTGAGAGGGCAGGGAAAATGTTATTAGCCTAGACTCAGTCTGGCACTGGGAAATGAAAAATGTCATTCCTTCCCACAGGTACTGCTTCCTAGGGAGATTCGGGTCTGTGGTTTTTCATATTATGAACTGCTTCTGTTTTCAGGACTCAGAGTTCTTTGTAGGTTTCCATAAGCTATGGAAGTTCTAGAAACTGTTAAGTCAATAATTCTTGTTTAGAGTTTTTCCTCTACCTAAAAAGGAAGAGAACTGCCTTCTCACATGTTATAATCAAGTGGTGGAGTTTGGGAGCTAGAAGCCTCAGAACTTTTTCCCTCCATAAAGCCATTTTCAGAAGCTTGATGGCTCCTAGATTTAGATATCCCGATGGAACCATTCCCAAGAACATGTATTTGACATCAGCCTGACCGTTATACCCAGGCCAGTCCCTCACCTGGGCCCTGGGCCTTGAACCCTGGGCCCCTACCCATGGTTGTCCAGGAAGATGCCCCAAAACTGGACCTGGTGACCAGAGATGCCCTTCCCCTAAATTTTTAAGTCCGTCTGTAGTGGCTAAGACTGGTCAGGGCCAGCTGAGCCATCCAGGAGGGGGGTGCGCCAAGCCTGGACAGGTCAACATGGGACCTGGTCCTTGTTTCTTCCCTGTTGGGTGCCCAGTGATCCTCTGTACCCCTCTTCATACTTCCACCTCACTCCTGGAGCACCCAAGTCCCTCAAGAGGTCTGGGACTCTTTTTTGGCCCCAGTTCCAGCAGTGGCACCTGGGGACAGGATGCTCCCACTGGCAGATGCGGTGTTAATGTCCCAGAATCAAGTGAGATGGGCTGGCCAGTATAGTGCTAACACTGATTTTGTATGACTCATATCAGACACAGGACAAGTTCAGGGCTCTGGGCCATCAAAGATCTCTGCCAACCCTTGATTTGAGCAGCCTACAGGGGCCCCATGTTGGCTCTCACTTGTTGGGGTTCCCACCTCAGCACTAGCCACACTGCACAGAAGCCAAGAACATCAGAGGTGGCAATGGCTGTTCATCACCCTGTGCATCCTTCCACAGACATTGCCACTTCCCCCAGCCCAACTCAGCTCTCCACAGGCTCTGCCACAAAGGTCAGACCTCCAAGAGGGGTGGCCATGCCTCATCCTCTGAGGGTTTTCCAGAAATTGTTTCACAATGTCAACAGGCTATTTCCATCAATGTCCTCTGGCATCTTTATGAATATGGTGCTGTCCTAGTCTCCCAACTTGGTATTAAGTCATGCCAGACAAGGGATGGACATCCCTTCAGTGAATGGAACCTTTCTTCCAGCTCTGGCTACTGGTGCATGTGTATTGAAGGCAGGAACACAGTCAAGATGGAAAGCAATTACATTCTGGGAAGGAAGTTTACACCCTAACAACATGTTTGCAAGATGTACTCATTTACATTTATGCTTTAAAATTCCCACCAGCAAATTTATCGTAAAATGAATTATCGTTCACATGTTCCCCCATATTCTGGGGAAGACATGCACTACTTGTGGTCATCCGCAAAGCACAGGAGTCATCTCTGAGGGTCACGGAAGCCAGTATCCCTAGGCTGCACTGTGGGTGATGTGGCATCACGAAGACTAATGAGATTGGCATTAACCAAATGGTATTAGGGAACTGCAGACACAAGATCTATATTGTTTCAATACAAAGAGTTTCCAAAGAACTGTGGCATTGAGAGTAATAATACCAGGCTATCTCTTTCTCCTGATGGAAAATACGAAAGGTAGCACATTTGACAATAATGAACTAGAAGAGACGGTCCCTGTTCCTCAACAGGAAGAGATGGTGGTACTCTTTGCATACACTAGTCGGACAAGGAGCAAATACAGACGTGCCTCTTTTCAACCCACTATTCTAAATCACATGGCAGATCACCACACCTCACATAGGCTCATGAATTTTTATTTTATTTTTTTAAACTTTTAAGTTATTTTGAGAGAGAGAGAGAGAGAGCACATGTGCAAGTGGGGGAGAGGCAGAGAGAGAGAGAGTGGGAGAGAAAGAATCCCAAGCAGGCTCCATGCCGTCCACGTGGGGCTCAATTTCATAAACCATGCGATGTATGACCTGAGCCAAAATCAAGGGTCAGACTCTTAACTGACTGAACCACCAAGGTGCCCCAAGCTCATGAATTTTTAAATACATTTTTAATCAAATACATTGTTTAAATCAAATTACTTATATAGACAGGTGTTCCATAAAAAGATTTCCCAGAGCCCTCTACACCCTAGGGGGAGCCCAGCTTGATGGTGGGGACAAGGTCCTGCTCTTCCCTTGTTCACCTAAACTTGCCCCTGCCACAGTATCTTCCATCTTAAAACATGGTGGCTCCAACCTTCCAGTTGCCCAAGCCAAGATCTTGGAGCCATCCTTCACTTCTCTCTCTCTCTCACACTCATTTTCAATCCATCAACAAAATCTGTCAGATCTACTCAAAATACTGTATATCCAAAATCTGACCCCTTCCTTCCTTCCTTCCTTCCTCTTCCCTCCCTCCCTTCCTCCCTTCCTTCCTTCCTCTTCCCTCCCTCCCTTCTTTCCTTCCTTCCTCTTCCCTCCCTCCCTCCCTTCCTTCCTCCCTTCCTCCCTTCCTTCCATCCTTCCTTCCTTCCTTCCTTCCTTCCTTCCTTCCTTCCTTCCATTACTCCCTGGACCAAGCAACCATCACACAAGTGTCTCCAGAAGTCACTCTGCTTCCTCAGATCTATTCTTCATGGAGTATCCTTGGTGATGCTTTTAAAAACTAAGCAGATGGGGCACCTGGGTGGCTCAGTTGGTTAAGCGTCTGACTTTGGCTCAGGTCATGATATCACAGTTCGTGGGTTTGAGCTCCGCATCCAGCTCTGTGCTGTCAGCCTGGAGCCTGCTTTGGATTCTGTGTTTCCCTTTCTCTCTTCCCCTCCCCTGCTCGCTCTCTCTCTCTCTCTCTCTCAAAAATAAACATTTAAAAAATAAAAAATAAACAAAATAAAAACTAAGCAGATCATGTCCCTCCTCAATTCAAAACCTTCCCGTTGCTTAGACACTGAGTTACTTGTGTTGCTCCCTGCCCTAGCTGCAAGGCCTATGAGAGGGCGTGGCACACCTAAGGGGTTCAACAAATATGTATTGAATGACTGTGTGGGAAAGTATATAAAAAGACACTGCTTCCATAGAGACACAAAGGACGACTGGAAAGCCAGGGATGGGTGAGAGTGAAGCATGGTGCACCAAGGAAAAGTTTTTGTCAAAAAAAGATCATGCAGCTCTTTTTACCTCCTCAAAGGTCCTGACAGCAGTCTCCAGGTCTGAAGGATGGTATTAGGGGATTCATTATACCATTCTCTTTTCTTGAGTATTCTGGAATTTTTCATAATAAAAAAAAATTAAGGGGGTGCCTGGGTGGCTCAGTTGATTAAGCATCCAACTCTGGATCTCAGCTCAGGTCGTGATCTCATGGTCATGAGTTCAAGCCCCACATTGAGCCCCATGCTGGGCGAGAAGCCTACTTTAAAAAAAAAAATAAAATGAAATGAAAAATAAAAATAAATAAAATAAATGACACAATTTTAAAAATTAAGGAAGCAAAAAATCTCGGGGCCAAGAACGCAATATATGTATGTATGAAGGAGCTCATTTAAAACTTAATGGTGGGATCTGGGGTAAACTGGAGACCATAAACTCTACATAAAGACGTTCAAATTCAAATTTTTTCCCAAACCTTAGTGTGGTCTAAACAAAATGAGCCTGAATTCAGCCAGTTTGTGACCCTTGTGTGGCCCAGGCTGAGTCACACATCCTAAACAATCTATTCAGTCACAATTCTGTATAATCTTACACAGAAATCCTCAGTCATCTGGAAAACAGTAATACCCTCAATAGTATTGAAGAATCAGGCTCTTTTCCAGGACCTCACTTCTACTTCAGCTCTGTCTTATGACAACTGTTCATTTCCCTACTGTGAGATCATGGAAAATATATACTGGTCTCTGCCCCCAACTTCTGGCAGTGCAAAACTCCTGAAACCTTTGGAATTTCCTAAATGATAAGAGCACTAGGAGCATTTTTTTTTTTTTTTTGAGAGAGAGAGAGAGAGAGAGAGAGAGAGCGAGCAGGGGAGAGACAGAGAGAGAGGGAGAAAGTCCCAAGCAGGCTTTGCACTGACAGAGCCCCAATGTGGGGCTCAAACCCACAAATTGTGAGATCATAACCTGAGCCAAAATCAAGTTGGCTGCTTAACCAACCGAGTCACCCAGGCACCCCTCTTTTGTTCTATTGATGTGGGCTTCTGGATGGGGGGCTGATCACCAGAAAGACAAAGTCTTGATTAGAATCTGGACATTTTCAACCCCATCACCCATCCTCCACCATAGAAAAAGGGGCTGGAAATGGAGTTCATAATTGATCTATGCCTACATGATGAAGCCTCCATAAAATCCCCATGGCACAGGGTTCAAAGAGCTTAGAGGTGGAAGAACACATCCACCAGGAGAGTGACAGACCCCAACTCCACGGGAACAGAAACTCCTACTCTTGAGACCCTCCCAGACCTTGCCCTCTATTTTGCTTCATCTGACTGTTCATCTGTATCCTTTATCATATCCTTTAGCAAAGTGGTAAACACAAGTGAGTGTTTCCCTGAGTTCTGTGAGCCACTCACGCAAATTAATTGAACTTGAGGAGGGGGTGATGGCTACCTCTGATTTATAACCCGTGGGTCAGAAGCACAGGTGACAACTTGGATTTGCTATTGGCATCTGAAAGAAATGGGGAGGTGGGCAGTCTTGTAGGACTGAGCCCCTTACCCTGTGTGACCTGACACTACCTACCTGCGGAGTGCGTTACGTTGTAGGACACCCAACTGGTGTCACAGAGAACTGCTTGGTGTGGGGGAGCGCGCCCCCCCCCCAATCTGTTGGCCAGAAATGAAGTGTCTTGTGTGAGTAGTGGAGACACACAGAAAAGGGAGACTCACAGGTGGAAAACAGTTTTCCTATACACCAACCTTCTCCTAAACTGCCTGCAGGGAAGGGGTTAGCTACAGCTCCTCGAAACTCCCCCTGGCAACTTCCAACCATCACTTTCTTTTTTTTTTTTTTAATGTTCATTTTTGAGAGAGATGGAGTGGGCACAAGGCGGGTGGAGGGGCAGAGAGAAAGGGAGACAGAGGATCCTAAGCAGGTTCTGTGCTGACAGCAGAGAGTTGATGCGGGACTCAAACCCCTAAACCGTGAGACCATGACCTGCTCTGAATGCTTAACCGACCCCCAACCGTCACTTCGCCACCCAAAAAGCCTCTTCTCTGCGGCTCGTGTCATCCAAACACCCATCTTCCTCCCATCCCTATCCTTTTCAATCTTCCACCCCCGGTCAGCAAGAGCGTGAACCCCTCCTCACACGCTGTCTCTGCACCCACAGCCTCCGGTCAGTACCCCAGAAAGTGATAAGCACCCACCAACATGACCCAGCCCGCAGCCTCACCTCCTCGTGCTTCAAGGAGACCGCCACTCTGAGCCACACCAGACACTCGTTATTACCATCAATCTAACATCCCACCCTCAGAACCGCCTCCCTTCTGAATCCAGGTCTCAATACCGTGACCTTTCCTTCCCTTTTCAATCTGCCAGTGCCTACTTACCTTCATTTCTTTTTCTTACATACACTGCTGTTTTGCAACCTTCGTTAAATATTGGGATTGCTCGGGACGAGTAAGTTGCCTTAATGACCTCAGAAGCACTGGGGAAGAGACTCAACACGCAAAGCTTTGAAAGCTCCACAGCTGATTCCAATGACAGCCAAGTGGAGAGAACCTCTTAACGCTCTACACCCTGGGCCTCACTGGCCATCACTTTAACGTCTCCCCCACCATCCACCTTCACCTCCTCATTCTCTTCTTTACCACTGTGCTCCCTGAAAAGCCCAGCCTTGGAGCAACCCCACTGCACACTTTCTTTATTCCTACACAGAAGCTGCTGACTTCTCCTGGAGGAAAAATCAGGAAGCTGTCAGCTTTCTCTGGAGAGCGAGTCTCACATAAGGCACTAACATGGTGGGATTTGAAGTTTCAAGACAGAGTTGTTCCTCTGGGACACACATTGACTTCTGTAGGCAATAATCTTACCAAATGCATGTCATGCATAGAATTAATTTATTTCATGGGGTGCCTGGGTGGCTTAAGCTTCTGTCTTCGGCTCAGGTCATGATCTCACGACTGGTGGGTTCGAGACCCACGACAGCCTCTGTGATGACAGCTCAGAGCCTGGAGCCTGCTTTGGAGTCTGTGTCTCCATCTCTCTATGCTCCTCCCCTGCTCATGCTCTCTCTCTCTCTCTCTCTCTCTCTCGAAAATAAACATTTTTTAAAAGTTCAAAAATAAAAGAATTAATTTATTTGATGGCATAATAGCTGAGACTCTGGTTTCAAGTAACAAAAGCCCCCTTGAGCTATGTATGGCAGCAGCATGGATGTGAGCTTCTGCTGGAGGGCTGGTCCTGCCCCTCTAGTTAGCAGAAGGATGCAGGAATCACTGCTGTATTAAAAAAAAGTTAAGAAACCCTCGGAGCTGAAATAAAGGAGAGGTTACTAACTAGAGACTCCCATACTCTCAGGAACCAGAGACACTAGACTAGTTTGCCAGGTTCTATAACGAAAAGGCCTAAAAAGAAGACTTATCCCCTTGGGGAGAAAGACAAGGTTGGATAAGAGACTCTGGTCTGTGGATTGGCCTCCTCTCCAAAGCTGAGAGAGGGCAACTGCAGGGAACCACTCCAAGTTGGTTGGAATCTGAAAGAAAGAGAAGCCTTACCTCTCAGGCCCGGACTGTGTGGCTGGTGACCCCTGGTCTTGCCAACCTCCTTCAAGCAGCCAGCTGAGGAATACCTCTCAGAGACAATGAACTCCCGTAGAAGTGCAGAGTATTTTGCCGCAGAAGACATCTTTTCTTGCTCCCTCTTCCCTCTCCCCATGCTGGAGGGGGTGTATCACGGAAGAAAGGCTTTTGTGAGAGAAGAGTGCACCACCCCCATCACTCAGACACACAAACACACAAGATCACATGTGAGCCATTGGGGCCGTGAGCCTCATGTGTGCTGAAAAGAAGGGGAGAGCTTTGGATCAAACTCGAAGTTTCAGAATGAATCAGGATTTGTGGAGACAAAAAATCTAATTGCAGTCTGGATAAGATGTTCTGTCCTGACCCAATCAACAATGGCTGGGGAGAGTCATCTAATATAGGAATGGCTACCAGGTAGCCTCCCTGTGAATGAGGGAGTCGTTGAAAAACAGGTGGAGATATGGAATGCATAGCAGATGCACCAAAGGTTGTCCTCCACGGATGGCTTCTCTTCCTGCCTGGAAACTGGGAAACATGAGAATTCTGAGCTTCTGAGAGGTCCAGGGACGCTGCAGGTAGGGAAGAAAGAATGAGGAAGCAACAGAGAAAGAGAAGCTGAAAGATACACTCCACCTGCCTAAATACAGCCAGTCCTAAACCCAGCCTTCAGCCAGCTTATTCCTTGTTGGCTAAAGTTTTCTTCCTGTAATGTCCCCATTTTTCCCTGCAGGTTTCATGGTTCACTATTTACTTATTTATGTGGCCCTGCAGAAATCATCTTCGACTAATATATTACCAGAACAACAAAGTATTGTGTTACAAACTAGAAGGGAAAAAAACCACAGGGACAATGAAATATCTGGAGGATCATTGAGAAGATTAGAAAAACTAAAAATGATTGCTAAGACACGCATAAAAAGAAACACGAAAAAAAAAATACAAATATCTTAAGGGTATCGGACAAGAAACCAGAACTCTGTCACATCTTATACCTGGAAAATGAGGGTGATACATAGCACCGTCATGAAACATACGTATCATTACAGAAAAGTGTCTCCAGGTGACTGCCCGGAGGTGTTCACCTGTCGGAAGCATATGACTGTCAGGATGAATCAGAGCTGTGTAAATTAACCAGTGGGTACATTGCAAGCACAAATATGTTTTAGAGAGAAAGACTGCAGACTCGGATTCGTGGGCAGGAGTAGGCGTGCAGAGAATGAAAAACAGAGCTAGTAAAGAGAACAAAACAAATTCCTAATTCTCTTCAACTGTTTACACAGTTCAGTAGTTTTCAAACAGGACAAGAGATGGGGAGTACCAACATCACCGAAAGTACTAATATAAGCTAAAGAATACTTTGAAATTTTTTTTGTATATGAAAGGAAGGATAATTAGAAATGATATTTATTTTAAGGGAAACTTTATTTTTTTAATTTTTTTTAATATTTATTTATTTTTGAGAGAGAGACAGAATGCGAGTAGGGGAGGAGCAGAGAGAGAGGGAGACACAGAATCCGAAGCAGGCTGCAGGCTCTGAGCTGTCAGCACAGAGCCCGATGCGGGGCTTGAACTCACAAACCACGAGATCATGACCTGAGCTGAAGTGGGACGCTTACCGACTGAGCCACCCAGGCACCTCTTAAGGGAAACTTTAAAATGTATTTCCTCAAGCATGCTCAGGACTAGATTAATGGACCTGGTAGAGTGATCAATTAAAAGCCTGCTCTCTAGTTCCCAGGCTTTTTTGTTTCTGAATTTTAATAACCCAATACCCATTTTTTAATGTCTATTTATTTTTGAGAGAGAGAGAGAGCACAAGTGAGGAGAGGCACAAAGAGAGAGTGAGGCACAGACTCTGAAGCAGGCTCCAGGCCCTGAGCTGTCAACACAGAGCCCAACGTAGGGCTTGAACCCACAAATTGTGAGATCATGACCTGAGTGGAAGTCAGACACTCAACCAACTGACCCATGCCACCCAATACCCTTTTTAATGATTAAAAGCAAGTAGTAGGATCCAGGTCAATGTAAGGAGCATGTTCACATAACCAAAATTGAAGTAATAGTTGTATGTAGGATGTGGGAGCCCTACAATGTGTTTTGCAAGGCACACATTCCCATCCTTTCCTCCAACCTACTTCAGGGGTTGTCCCTGGATGGGATAAACAAAGCAGTGAAAGTAGAGGCAGGGACAGGGGAACAAACAGAAAGGGATCCCTGGGAAAGACCCTGGAGCCCTGGAGCTTAGGCTCTTCACCTCAGAAAGGGGAAGAATTGCCCCTTAGTACCACCAGACCAGCCCCCAAATTGGCGCAAGAAAAACACTCTACAATAATGTCCTCAGTGGTCCTTTAAACTCTCACTTCAATGGGGCACTATGGCATGGGTTCTCCCTTTCCACCTGGGAATCCTAAAAAATGTGAAATGTTTTTCCCAATAGGTCCATATAGCTCTAGGAAACTTTTGGATTTCCTGGAACCCATTTTAAAAGAGGAGTGCCGGGGCGCCTGGGTGGCGCAGTCGGTTAAGCGTCCGACTTCAGCCAGGTCACGATCTCGCGGTCCGTGAGTTCGAGCCCCGCGTCAGGCTCTGGGCTGATGGCTCAGAGCCTGGAGCCTGTTTCCGATTCTGTGTCTCCCTCTCTCTCTGCCCCTCCCCCGTTCATGCTCTGTCTCTCTCTGTCCCAAAAATAAATAAACGTTGAAAAAAAAAAATTAAAAAAAAAAAAGAGAAAGCAAAAAAAAAAAAAAGAGGAGTGCCTGCGTGGCTCAGTCAGTTAAGCATCCGACTCTTGATTTCTGCTCAGGTCGTATCTCAGGGTTGGTGAGTCTGAGCCCCGCATCAGCCTGCTTGGGATCCTTTCTCTCCCTCTCTCTTTCTGCCCCTCCCCCACTCACACTCCTGCTCTCTCTTGCTCTCTCTCAAAATAAATAAATTAATTAAAAAAAAAAGAGCCTGCAATAATTTTCATGCCCACAGATTCTGCTAAAAAAAAAAAAAAAATGACAGGAGAATGTTTTAAAACACAGAAGTCTTACTGAAAGTAAATCTATGACTTCATTGAATAGAAGGGAGAAATAAATATGTTATTTGGCGTTAGAGTGAAACTGAATATTGTAAATAAAACTGTACATTTGTTAATAACCTGTTTTGCCCACAATGTAATGCCTTTGTTTACAAATAGAGTGGCATATTAAAATGTTTGTTATTTATTATTTGTCCATTTATTTGTTGAGTCAGTAGCATTTATTGACTGTCTAGCCCTAGGTGCAGATACCAGGCCAGGGGCTGGGGTGGAGGGAGCAATAAAAACAGTGCTGATAATAATAACTACCACTTTCTGAGTGTTTATTGCATGACTATCTCCTTGAGTCCTACAGTAATACTATAAACTACATATTATTATTTCCATTTTTCATAAAAGGAAACTGGGGCTTGCCTAAAGCCCCCTCACCCACAAAAATGGAGCTGAGTTAAGCCAGAGGTGGCCCCAGAATCGGCTGCTCTTAATCACCCTGTACATGACTTTCTGCAAGAAGCTAATTAGTCTAAGAATTAATTTCAAAATCTCTAACAACCAGTACATTCTTGGCACATGGTAGACTCTTAATAAATATTTGCTCGGTGAATTGAAACTGAATCACTGAATACTGGATTTGTACTTTAATTTCAGCTTATTTTTCTAAAAGAGTATGTTACATTGGTGGATGTGATTGGAAGTAATCATCATCTTATTAATTGCCTTTAAGTATTGTTGGTCACCCTTGATGCTCTTACTACAGTTGTCAAGTGTGACACTCCTAGATAAACCATAGATCCTGAGAATAAGTTGCAGATTCTAGAAGTTGACACGGTATACTTCCAGAGCCTAACGCTCTTTTCCTTCTGCAGCTTATTCATATTTTAGTCTTGACCGCAGTTGCTGGAACTTTACAAGCGGATTATAATTGAGCACTTTTTAAATTTTGTTAATGTTTATTTATTTTTGAGAAACAGAGAGAGAGAGAAAGAGAGAGAGTGGGGGAGGGGCAGAGAGAGAGAGAGAGGCAGACAAAGACTCTGAAGCAGGCTTCAGGCTCGGAGCAGTCAGCACACAGCCTGATACGGGGTTTGAACCCACAAGCCATGAGATCATGATCTGAGCCAAAGTCAAAGGCTTACTGAGCCACCCAGGCACCTCAAGCATTTTTTTTCTTAAAGAAAACAGTAATTGCTACAAGAATGAAGGACTAGGGAAGGTGTGTGGTAGAGGGACACCTTGTTCTGAAATAGGTTCAGAACACATGGTCTTCCAACTGCCACGTGACTCTGACATTTTCCACTTGGGTACACAAATAGAGGTCATTTAAAGGACATCAATTTCAGATTCTCAACCTGCATCTGAAAGGACTGTTTCCTGCCATTAATCCGCTTGGAAACATACATGTGGTCCAAGTATTTGTGGACCATCTCTTCTTACCATCTCTCCTTTAATAATTACTCTCCACCATCAAAATTTTTAAAAAGCACACGTTTCACTCATCCCAAACCTACCTGTGGCATTTCATTGTAAACCCCAACATTGTCCAAAGATGGGAAAATCCCTGAGGCACCAAACACAGAGACAGATTCTTAAATGCTGGTGTTGACAAAGTGAATGACTTTGATGCTGATTAAATAATCTTTTTACTTTTCAGGAAAGCTCCTTATTCTTTGCTATCAATATAAAAGCAGGACATGTTAGCTGAGAGTGCATTAACAATAACTATTGATGATATGTTACTGTAAAACCAGCAAGTTTGAAGAACTGAGTAGTAGTGCTATAACAAAACATTCTTTCCCATCTGCTTGTTTATGTCAGTATGTTTTCTCAGAACTTACAACTATAAAACAACAAATAAGCATAGACTCTATGCTAAAGTCTGTAATTCTTGCAATAAATAATATTCAAATGTGGATACATAAACTTACAGAAAAATTAGTTCTACCCATCTGATTAAGAAGTGCATTGTGGAGCTCCTGGGTGGCTCAGGAGGTTAAGCATCTGGTTCTTGGTTTCAGCTCAGGTCATGATATCGGGGCTTCATGGGTTCAAGTCCCACACTGGGCTCTGGGCTGATGGCGCCTGCTTGGGATTCTCTCTCTCCCTCTCTCTCCCCCTTCCTCCACTCGTACTGTCTCTGTCTCTCTAAAAATAAATAAATAAACTTAAAAAAAAAGAAATGCATTGCTAATAAAATTTTACTTTTCATAATTAATATCGTAATTTGTCATATATTTATATTTCAATCTATGTATCAATAATACTTATAATAACTGAATCCAAAACATTTTTTAATACTTTGAGCCTATGATCACAAAAACCTTAAAAATTTAGATTTAAATGTATATACATATTTTTGTAGTAAAAAAGTTTGATGGGCCTATCCATAGAAGACTTTCAGGCATAAAAATATTTGACATTGGGGCTCAGTCAGTTAAGCGACAGACTTTGGCTCAGGTCATGATCTCATGGTTCATGGGTTCGAGCCCCGTGTCAGGCTCTGTGCCGACAGCTCAGAGCCTGGAGCCTACTTTGGATTCTGTGTCTCCTTCTCTCTCTCTGCCCCTCCCCACTCACACTCTGTCTCTCTCTCTTCCAACAATAGATAAACATTTTTAAAAATTAAAAAATATATATTTGACATTGCAAGGAGGAGGAGTGGGATGAAAATATAGATTTAAGGGAGAAAAATGAAAACTATATTTTCTGCTGTTAAAGAAGAGCTCATCAATGTATTTTTAAAGTAAATGAATGCAGGAATCAAATCGATTTGGTATTTTGCTTCTAATTAATACAATTGAAGTGTCAATTTACACTGTCAGAAATTACATCCTTTGCCAAAATATTTAAATTTATGATTTTAAAAAATAATAACTTTAAAATGTGTGCAGGTGTCAATTGTTTTGTTTTTAAATTATTTGGTGGGCTAATGGAGCAAGAACGTTTGAATGCTGCTCTATCAAATATCTGAGGTCCATACACACACTAAAGAATCTGTGGTTTGGGGCGCCTGGGTGGCGCAGTCGGTTAAGCGTCCGACTTCAGCCAGGTCATGATCTCGCGGTCTGTGAGTTCGAGCCCCGCGTCGGGCTCTGGGCTGATGGCTCAGAGCCTGGAGCCTGTTTCCGATTCTGTGTCTCCCTCTCTCTCTGCCCCTCCCCCGTTCATGCTCTGTCTCTCTCTGTCCCAAAAATAAATAAACGTTGAAAAAAAAAAAAAGAATCTGTGGCTTTTCTGTTTCAAAACTTCTAGTCAAAGAAATGAACACATTGTGATGATATCACATAAAATGTGCCATTTCAGAAAATTATCCAATTAGCATAATTATTGCTCATAACACTTGATATGCAATTAAGTTTTTTTAAATGGCTCTTGTGAAAAATCAACATTCATAAATTCTAAGAACAAATTTTAGAGATTGATATTAAATCCCACGTTAATTCATTCACTCATTCATTCAACAAATGGTTGAACCCCTCTCCTTAGTCCAAGCCTATGGGAGGCTCTGGGAGCACAGCCGGAACAAAACTGTTCAGGTCTCTCTTCCTTGCCAACTTACATTGCAGTGGAGGAAGGCCATCTGTAAACAGGCAAATGCCCAATTAAGATAATTTTGGATTGTGTGAAGTGCTGAGGACAATGAAAACCAAATCAAGGGGCTCCTGGGTGGCTCAGTCGGTTAAGCAAATGGGTTGAGCGAATGACTTCGGCTCAGGTCATGATCTCACAGTTCGTGAGTTCGAGCCCCGTGTCAGGCTCTGTGCTGACGGCGCAGAGCCTGCTTCGGGTCTGTGTCTCCCTCTCTCTCTGCCCCTCCCCCACCCACACTCTGTGTGTGTCTCTCTCTCTCTCTCAAAAATAAATAAACATTAAAAAAAATTTTTTTAAACAAAGAAAACCAAGTGAAGTGATAACAATTAATTGGGAAGTTGGACAGAAGTGTGGGGGGGCGCAAGGGTGACCATGAAACTAATGGAGTTACTTATCTACACAGGCTTCTTCCGAGCCCTGGGGGAATGGTAGCCACTGGTGTGGAGGGTCCCATGTGCACACACATGCCACACCCCCACACATCCCCAAACAAAACACTTAGAATGTCCTAAAGTCTTAGGGCCCATATATGAAAAAAACCTAATAGAGATTTTGACAACAATCTTAAAAATTTACATGCCATTACCGATAATGAGTAGTGAAACCCAAGAAACTTTTCTAAACTCTCAATCATAAATACACATTTCAATCAATGATACTATTCCAAAGACTGAACTATCCTTGTATTCACTGCATAGAGAGATGTGTGACACCATCAATGTCATAGGAAAAGGTGATTGAAGAGTATGGAGCCAAAATTTTATAGTAAAAAATATTATGTCAGGCAGTTCATTAATAAAAACATATGTTCTTTTTCTGGCTTTCCTAACATTTGGGGTATGTGTCAGCTTTTTCATTTTGTCCTTTGTTGTGACTTCTTTTCTTAGTCTTTTTTAAAAATTACTTCATCGTGTTATTTTATTTTTGAAGAGACAGAGCATGTGTGTGAGCAAGGGAGGGGCAGTGGGAGAGAGAGAGGGAGAGAGAGAGAGAGAGAGAGAGAGAGAGAGAGAGAGAATCTTAAGCAGGCTCTAAGCTCAGCACAGAGCCCAATGTGAGGCTCAATCCCATGACCCTGGGATCTTAACCTGAGCCAAAATCAAGAGTTGGACATTCAACTGACTGAGCCACCCAGGTGCCCCCTTTTCTTATTCTAAATAAATATTCACTTTTGTGTGAATTTCTATACTCATAATTTTGTATTCTTTTCCTCAAATTGTATAAGCCTCAGGACTCATAAAACCTGTCTGGCCCCTGGGAAAGCTACTTTCCATGGAGAGATCTGGAAAGCCCTGATGAATTGCAGGGATCTGAATAAGGACAGAGTTCCAGGGAGAAAGGAGTAGTGATAAGGCTTTGAAAGAGGATGGTCTTGTGAGAGGACCAGTGTGACTAGAGCTCATTCAGGGCCTTGGAGGCTGGGGAAGAGGCTTGATCTCATTCTAAATACAATCAAAACCCCATGTGATTCATATGCATGCAGCAGCATCAGTATAAAAATATGTTGAATATTTAAAATAGCCTAAAGTCCTAACATGTATACACTGAAACATCTTCCCACTCATAAAAAATAGAAATCTTAACCTTTTGTGTGAGAAAAGGTTACTACTGCCCCTCAGTGGTAAAAAAGGAAATATTCAGAATAACATGATATCTATCTAGGCTAACGTAAAACAAGCATCCATCAGTGGTGATAAATTCCTTTTTATTAAACAATAAACCAAAATAATCAATTTTATAAAATATTAATTTTAAGGTCATGAAGTTAACATTATAATTTTCAAATTAATCTAAGAATACTGAGCCTGCTAGCTACTTACTAATGAAGAACGCACATGGGGACAGCTCTCTACAATGGCCTTTAATGTGTTCATAGTTCCTTCCTTTCTTCCCTCCCCTCTCCCTAACCTGGTTGCCTTTCCTACTTCCTCCTGCCCTGCCTCCTTCATTCTTCCCTTGCTTTCACCCTTCATTTCTTCCCTTCAAAAGGGTTTATAAGCACCTGCTTTGTGCTAGGTACATGTAAAAAGGTAACCACAATACACATCAGCTTGTGACTTAGCGAGGAAAGCAGACTTCAAGCAAATAATGTATCATTTCTAATTGTCATGTTTGGTAATGAGAGAGAATTTTGGGGGGTCATGGAAGCATCTATCAGGAGACTACACTAGCCTGGGGAGGTAGCAAAAGTCTCTTTGATGAAACGGCCTCAACGGCCTCAACATTGTTACCTCAAGGACAAGTAGGAATTAGGCAGGGGAGGGTGAGGGGAGGAGCTTTCCAAGCAAAGGAACAGCATCTGCAAAGACCACGAGACGGGAAAGCAAACGGTGTTTGAGACACGGAAAGAAAACCAAGCAAGGAAGGAGAGGGGCTAAAAATGAGACAGGGGAGGTAGGTGGGAGTTCTGTCTTGAAGCACCTTGTAGGCCTTGAGAAGGATTTTGGGCTTAATCCTAACAGTGATAGGAAAATGGTAAAGGGTTTAAAAAGTGGGCAAAATAGGACTTTTTGTGTTGCAGGTGACAGAAACCATAGCTCCCTGTCATTGATCCAACTGGCTCCCTAAACCACAGGTAGCCATATTGTTGGGGTTGGTGAGTCCATTCAGAGATAGCTATGCATACACATGCAAATATACCTAGGCATCTTATCATCATGTAATATATGGTAGCACATGATACACGCTGTCTAGAATCTTGTTTTTATTTATTTTTTTTAATGTTTATTTTTGAGAGTGAGAGAGAGAGAGTGTGAGTGGGGGGAGGGGCAGGGAGAGAGGGAGACACAGAATCCGAAGCAGGCTCCAGGCTCTGAGCTGTCAGCACGGAGCCCGATGTGGGGCTCAAACTCATGACCTCTGAGATCGTGACCTGAATGGAAGTTGGACACTTAACCGACTGAGCTACCCAGGCGCCCCTTGAATCTTGTTTTTTATTTTTTAACTTAATAATAGATCTTACCAATTATCCCCTATCAGTATATACAGACTGCCTCATTCTTTTTTTTCTCTGGACTAGATTGTCTGTTGTATGCATGTACCATTATTTATTTAACTAGTCCCCTATTCTGAACATTGAGTTCATTTCTGGGTTTTTGCTACTGCAAGCAATGCCACAGTCAGTGTTCTCACAAGTGTCATTGCCTCCTGTGAAAGAATATCTGCCAGACAAGTTCCTAGAAGTGGAATTTCTGGGTCAAAAAGCATGTTCATTTGTAATTTTGATAGATATGGCCAAAGGCCTTCCCTAGAAATACTATTAGTATATTCAACTAACAAAGTGTTAATACTGCATGTACTACATATACAAGGGTATGACAGATGACAACGTTGTACCTCAGCAGAGTTTTAATTTGTACCTCTTTCATTAAAAATGAACTTGAGCCTCCTTTGATCTGATTAAGAGCCTGTGCTTGTTATGAATTAAAAATTACCTAATTAGGCTGAGAGCAAAACAAAGGCCTAGAGCTAAAAATGATGTTTCATTCATTCAACAAATAGTTTTTGAAAAACAGCTCTTCATAACCACACTCATAACATAGGCACTGATGAACCTAAGATGGGTGAGACTCAGTCCTGTCCCAGATGAGCTCAAGTTTAATGAGGGAGATGGATGTGGAAACATGCAATTAAATGCAATATGCTATTAAAAAAAAAAAAAAAAAAAGGAGGATGGAACGCAGAAATATGAGAGCACAGAAAAGAACAACTAATGTTTATATGCTAGCCACTCACATATGTCTTCTTAGAATGCTTAATTTTTAAAAGGCAGGGAATTGGGGGAAGCAGGTAATTAATTCTTTCTAATTTTTGTAGGGCCTCCTTGGGTTTTTTTTAAAAACTTGGATCTGTGCGTTAGCAAAAACATCCATAACGGCTTTAATAGAACGGGGATTTTTTTTAAGTGTTTGAACTAAAAATGTGCCTGAAATTATAGTTAAGATCTAGAACTACTCTTCGTAAAAGTGTAGTGTGGTTGACACAGTGGGGGAAGTTACCTCAACACACATGATATCGTTTTAAATTCTGAGGCCGCATTCAATTTTACACAGAGCCCACTCCCCTCCGTGCCCCCCAACTTCAACGCCATGTCCCCACCCACCATACCCCCCAGGTTCAATCAAGATGTGTTCTAATGAATGGCTTTTGTCTTCCAGAAACTCTTGGGTGAAAACCAACTTTCTGCTATTAGTTTTATCCCTAGAAAAAGCACTTTGGCACTTACATACTTTTAAATGTTTTGAAATCTGTTTCTCCCTTCTGGTCTTTGCCTAATAGTAAATTAAGTACTCAGTGATACTCAGTGCAAAACGGAACTGGAGACAAAACAGCCTCTTGGCTTCTAAATGGCATGGCAGAATAGCAGAGGATAAAGGTGTTTGGCGCGAAGCGTGGGCCACACATTTTCACTTCAGTTACACATAGGATGAGCTGAGGACTTGAAACGGCCAGAGCAAGAGGGTATCTGTCAGGCCCCAACACCCCAGGGCTTAGGTCACAGTCAGTCCTTCACAGTGCCAGGCTGGGGACTTGGGTTCACACAGATGCAAGTCCATGACTCCGCATCTTGGACCAGCACCAAAGTCTAGCTGTGGGCAGAGCCTCTGTGAACAGGTACTTCTCCCACCTATGGACTTTGCAGATTCATCCCTAGAAATTACGGTATGAGGTCTTCCTCCCAGGATTAACCAAACCTCCAAAAAAGCCAAGCACATGCTCCTAAGGAAATTTTGCTCTTTTTCTGTGAAGTCTGTCTTAACCCTACTTCCCTCAAGATAACTTCTTCCCAAATCACCTGAACACTCTAGATTTCTTGTAGACAAGTTGCAGGTAAAACCAGTATTCCCATCTGGATGCACCCTTATCAGTGGAAGCAGCAATTTCCCCATAATATAGGAATAAGAGTTTTATTGGTATTATAATTCCCTAAGAGCTTTCATTCCACTATCTCAACCTTCTCCACAGGTAGTGTGAGTGTCTATCATCCCATTGTATAGACATAGAACCACTTTTCTTTCCTGGTGATCTACAGTGTATGGAAGCCAGTAAAGACATGACTGGAAAATCTCCTTTATCTGCCATTTCATTTATTCATTCAACAAATGTTTTCCCATTGCAACTATGTGTCAGGCACTACTCTAGGTACTGAGGCTATAGAGGTAAAAATTCATGATCTCTCCTTTCTGTGAGATAGTATCTAGGAAAAGGAGACAAATATTAAATAAGTGCAATAAAATGTCAATCTTGCTGGGATATAGTGGAACCCAAACGAGGGAGAAGTCAATTCTCTGTGTGAAATAGGGAGGGAAAGTTTTAAACAGGAAACAATTCCAACCATTTTGAAAGATGAATAGTGAAGACTGAATGGGAGAGGACATTTCAGAAAGAGAAAGCATGAAAGTAAAATAACATAAATAGGGGCACCTGATTATTCAGTTAAGTGTCCGACTCTTGATTTCGGGTCAGGTCATAATCTCATGGTTCCTGAGTTTGAGTACTACATCAGAGTGCTGTCAGCACAGAGCCTGCTTTGGGTCCTACGTCCACTGCCCCCTCTTTCCCTTCCCCCTCTCAAAAATAAACATTAAAAAAGAAAGAAAGAAAGAAAAAAGAAGGAAGGAAGGAAGGAAGGAAGGAAGGAAGGAAGGAAAGAGAGAGAGAGAGAGAGAGAGAGAGAGAAAGAAAGAAAGAAAGAAAGAAAGAAAGAAAGAAAGAAAGAAAGAAAGAAAGAAAAAGAAAGAAAGGCATACAACCAACCACTTGCCCATACCAGAATTCTGGAAACAATTATTTAGGCATTATCACCTGTCAGTTCATCCTTCAAAAGTCTCCCTTCTCAATCCCAAAGCCACTGCCTCATTTCCAGCCCTTAGCTATTTCCACTTGGATAACAGAAATGGGCTTATAACTTTTTCCCTGCCTGCATGCTCTCCCGCTCCAAAATGCCCTCCACATGGTATAGACCTCCAGAATTCACTTTTAAACATAGTTGTTTCCCAGTCTTTTCCCATAGCTAAAATCCACCTCCCAAGAGTAGCCCAAGCAAGGCCTTTCACTGTCTGGTTCCAGCATAACTTTCCCCCACATCTTCTTATAAATACACTGTGTTTTAGCCACAAAAGGAGACCTTGAAACTTCCCAAACATGACGTGTTCTGTCATGCTCACATCCTTGTCTCATACTAGTTGGAATTCTCTTTTTGCAACCCTTTCTTCCTCCTAAAATCCTTTAAATCCTAAAAATCACCTCCTAAATAAAAACTTGTTCAGTAGCCCCAGGTAAAAATGAATCATTCCTTCTGATGTATTGTATGTATGTTTAAGAACAAGAGCAAATGCCAGAAATAAAAAGGAAGGCATATATAGGAATAATGACATAAAAGTCGAGGTAGGGGGTGGAGGGAATCTGTCTTTAGGTACTAAGGGATTTACATTTTTTCCAGCTTTATTGAGATATAGGCGACATGTAACACTGTGTAAGTTCAAGGTGTACAATATGATCATTTGATACACATATATATTGAAAAATGTTTCCCACAATAAAGTTAACTAACGCAAACTTTACTTCACATAATTATCATTTTTCCTTGTTATGGTGAGAATATTTAAGCTCTATTCTCTTGGCAACTTTTAAGAAAAATGCTCATGGATGTTTTAGAAACACACACACACACACACACACACACACACACACACACACACAGAAATGATTTTTTAACTACAGGTAAGAAGATTGTTTTGACCTAATGAAGAATGTATTGAAGAAGGAAAAACTCGTGAACCCATCTGTTTTGAAAGACTAGAATATCTGAAATTGCGGAAGATTAGGACAAGCATCCTGTGTCAGGTATGACTTAAATTGGGTCAGACTTATGACTGAACTAAAAAGCCCCTTGAGAGTGTTTGCAGCTCAGGAGTCTATGACTAAATGAATTCATTTCTGCAGGACAGTCCTGGGAGTTCCTAGATACAGGGGCGAGGAGGGGACAGATGAGCCCTGCCCTGATAATATTAAAGGTCTCATTCTGTTGCTTTTGAATTTTTAGATAAGAAATAGGAAAATTACATTCACAAAATATCTTGTATGAACCTAAAAATGACCCAGCTGGGCACAGTCAAAGTCTTTGTGGTTGTTTTACACACTGAAGTTAATTGTGCCTACCTATTTATAAAATTGACAGGTGAGAGATTTTACTATTGTGTAACAAAGTAGCAAAATGTTGACATGTGTTCTGTGTGGTTTTGTTGAGTACAGCATATGAATTTATTAAAATTTAGAAAATAATTCTTTTTTTTAATGTGTATTTTTGAAAGAGACGGAGAGCAGGGGAGAGGCAGAGAGAGAGAGAGGGAGATCGAGGATCTGAAGCAGGATCTGTGCTGACAGCAGAGAGCCCCATGCGAGGCTCGAACTCACAAGCCACAAGATCATAACCTGAGCTGAAGAAAGACACTCAACCAACTGCGCCACCCAGGCATCCCAATAATTCCTTTTCTTAAAAGATGTTTATTTATTTATTTTGAGAGAGAGAGAAAGCATAAGCAGGGGTGCGGCAGAGACAGAAGGAGACAGAGAGAATCCCAAACAGGCTCCACACTCAGTGGGGAGCCCAACTCGAACTCATGACCTCGAAAGAATGACCTGAGCAGATATCAAGACTCGGACGCTTAACTGACTGAGCCACACAGGCAGCCCAGAAAATAATTCTTAATTACTATTACTATAAAAAATTCAAAGCATCCAATATCAAAAATAGAATTCTGGAGGAATTTAACTACAGGCAGATCCTCACAGTGAAGTAAAACTATCTACTGAAAATGAGTGTGAAAATATTGTCAATAAGCTGGTGGGGAGGAGGGATGCTCTGCTCCATGTACAACAAACAAATGGTTCTCCTTCATAGACAATTAGTTTATGTGTAGATTTTTTATTGTTATTACTATTAACAGGTTTCAAAAAGTACTATAAGCAACAATTCTCATTTATTGCTGATGGGAATGCAAAACTCCACTTTGGAAGACAGTTTGGCAGTTTCTAGAAAGCTAAGCATACTCTTAACCATATGATCCAGCAATGACAGTCCTTGGTATTTACCCAAATTAGTTGAAAATTATGCCCAAACACTCGATTGTTTATAGCAGGTTTATTCATAATTGCCAAAACTTGGAAACAACCAAGATGTTCTTCAATAGGTGAGTAAATAAGCCATGGAATATCCATTCAATTGACTAAACATTAGCTAGCTTTAAAAAGAAAAGAGCTCTCAAGCCATGAAACGACACAGAGGAAACGTAAATGCATATTGCTAAGTCAAAGAAGCCAGTCTGAAAAGACTACATGTTGTATGATTCCAACTATGTGATATCATGGAAAAGACAAAACTGTTGTGACCATTAAACAATGACTGGTTGCCAGAAACTATGGGGGAGGGAGGGCTGAATAGATGAATGCAGATTTTTATAGGGCAGTAAAACTATTCTGTATGATACCATAATGGTAGATATATGTCATACATTTGTCAAAACCCATCGAATGTAAAACAAAAAGAGTGAACCTACTATAAACTTTAGTTGATAATAATATATCAATACTGGCTCATCAATTGTAACAAATATACCATACTAACACAACTGAGGAGAGAGTAGATAGAAGTGGTACATGGGAAATCTCAATACTTTTTGCTCAATTTTTCTACAAATGTAAAACTGCTTTTAAAAAAGTCTATTAATTTTTAAAATAACTATAACAATAGAAGAATAGGTAAAGCTTAAGAATTATTTTAAAAAAGAACTTTAAATTATTCAAATAAAAATGTAAGTGGCTGATACGCAACAAAAATCTTGAATGTTACTGGTAACACAAATGACACAACTACAAATGATACTGAAATACTATTTCTCCTATTAACTTTGAAAAGGTATTTTAGGGGCCCCTGGATGGCTCAATCAGTTGAGTGTCTGACTCTTGATTTCAGCTCAGGTCATGATCCCAGGGTTGTGGAATCGAGCCCCACATTAGACTCTGTGCTGAGCATGGAGCCTGCAGTCTACTTAAGATTCTCTCTCCCTCTGCTTCTGCCCCTGTCCTCAACTCACACACATGCACTCTCTCTCTCTAAAATTAAAAAAAGTTGGGGCGCCTGGGTGACTCATTTGGATGAGCTGAAGACTTCAGCTCAGGTCGTTATTTCATGGTTCACAAGTTCAAGCCCCAACTCGGGGTCTGTGCCAATGGTGCAGAGCCTGCCTGGGATACTCTCTCTCCCTCTTTCCCTTCCCCTCCCCCACTTGCTTTCTCTCTCTCTTTCTCAAAATAAATAAATAATCTTTATTTTAAAAAATTAAAATTAGAGACGCCTGGATGGCTTAGTCAGTTAAGCATCTGACTCTTGATTTCGCTCAGGTCATGATTTCACAGTTGTGGGATCAAGCCCAACATCAGGCTCACGCTGACAGCATGGAACCTGGTTGGAATTCTCTCTTTCTCTCTCTCTCCCTCTCTCTCTCTCTCTCTCTGCCCCTCCCCCTGTCCTCTCTCTCTTTCAAAATAAATAAGCAACTTTTAAAAAATTAAAATTTAAATTTAAAAAAGGTATCTTAAAGTATTTTAAGTAAAATGGAACTGCATTTTTGTACACTGTTGATGGAAATGAAAAATCATGACAGCTTCTCTGAAAAGCAGTTTGACAAGAATCTCAAACAGCTTGACTGAGTACTTCTAGGAATCTATACCGTGTGTGTGTGTGTGTGTGTGTGTGATTTTACAAAGATGAAATTTTGTAAAAACAAAGGAATGGCTCAATAAGTTCATATAATGACATTATGTAGTGAATAAAAACTATGTTTTTGAAGAATATTTAAAAATGGAAAAATGTTCAACCTATGATTTTAAAATAGGAATGTCTTTATTGGTTTTTCTGCTGTGTTGTTGAAAGATTTTTAAATGCCAATAAATAGATTATACCTCAATAATGTTTTGCAACATGCTTTTTTTCACCTGATAACATATAACAGGATTCCTTCTATGAATGTATACATCTAGATTATCCACATTATCTTTCATCTTTTTAAAAAGTTTCATAGTATTTTCTTGGGTGCATGTACTGAAAACCAGTTAAGATGTTTTAAATTTAGTTTTTAGATTAATTCATTCTACACACACACACACACACACACACACACACACAACACCTTCAAACTACTTTTAGATTGAAAGGATATCTTTGATAATTTCAATCACTTCATTTGCCAACACAGAATTTAATTTGCTTTATAGACCTAGGCACTTTACCTGACATTTTCTCCATATGCACCATCTGCCCATCAAGCAGATAGCTAAAAGTTTGTTTTCCTTAAAGATTTTAAAAAATGTCTTTCAGGCGTGCCTGGGTGGCTCAGTCAGTTAAGCGTCTGACTTCAGCTCAGGTCATGATCTTGCAGTCAGTGAGTTCAAACCCCGCATCAGGCTCTGTGCTAACAGCTCGGGGCCTGGAGCCTGCTTCGGATTCTGTGTGTGTGTGTGTGTGTGTGTGTGTGTGTGTGTGTGTCTCTGCTCCTCCCCCACTTGCACTGTATCTCTCTCTGTCTCTCAAAAATGAATAAGCGTTAAAAAAACATTTAAAAAAAATGTCTTTCATGTCTTTCAGTTAACTTTTCAACAAGCCCAGCAAGGTTCACCTGTGTGTCATAATTTTAGGGATATTTCTGCCCAATTTCTAAGTTTGTCCATTTGCTCTAAAACCTGAAAGACTTTGATCAAGAATCAAAGCCATTTGGTGCACCTGGGTGGCTCAGTCAGTTGAGCTTCCAACTCTTGATTTCAGCCCAGGTCATGATCTCTTGGTTCATAGAACCCAGCCCCATGTTGAGCCCCCAGGATCAAGCCTTCTTGGAATTCTCTCTCTCTGCCACTCTCCTGCTTGCATGCGAGTGCACTTTCTCTCTTTCTCTCAAAATAAATAAACTTTGAAAGGAAAAAAAAGACCTATCCCCAGAGGAAAGTAGAGCATTTACTTAAATCCACTCTAAAATAGTCTTTCTCCTGGTGCTCCCCTCTCTACTCAATGTCCACACAAAGATGACTCACAAATTTATATCCCCAGCCCAAGCCTCTGTCTCCTCAGGCATCAAAGTTGATTATACAACTGGCAGCTTACCTTGGCCTCTTAGGGTTCTCAAGATGTTCAAGTCTAATGAAGTCATGCTTTCACCACTTCCCACATCCACCAATTCCCCTAACCTGGTTTCCTTCTGTAGCCCCCACTTCAGTGAACTAGTCATTCAGTTGAAGGAGCCTGAAAGCCAGAAGTCATCCATGATACCTCCCTCTCTCTCACCTCCATGCTCAAACCAGCCCCCAATCCGGTCAAAATTATGTTTTCCTCCATCTTCTCCACCTTCTTAACCAAGCTTTGTCTATTTTTTTAATGTTTATTTTTATAAAATAAACAGAGAGAGCACATGTGGGGGAGGGGCAGAGAGAGAGGGACAGAGGCTACATAGCAGGCTCTTTGCTGACAGCAGAGAGCCTGATGCAGGGCTCGAACTCAGGAGATGTGAGATCATGACCTGAGCTGAAGTCAGATGCTCAACTGATGGAGCCACCCATGCACCCCAAGTTTTGTCCATTTTAAAAACCTCCTAACCAGTCTACCTGTATCCCTTTTAACCCCAGTCAAACCTATTCAACATTACAGCAAAAGCAAAAAAAAAAAAAAAAAAAAAAAGAAAAGAAAAAATATATATATATTTGTTTTTTGTTTGTTTGTTTTTTTATATGAGAGAGAGAGAGAGAGTGAAAGTGCACAAGCAGGGGAGAAGGACCGAGGGAGGGAAAGAGAATCCTAAGCAGGCTTCACACTCAGCACAGAGCCCGATGTGGGGCTTGATCCCACAACCCTGGGATTATGATATGAGCCAAAATCAAGAGTTGGACCCTCAACCAACTGAGCCACCCAGATGCCCCAAAAGAAAACTTTAATACATATTATACCCCTTGACTCTCTATGATTACAGAGTCTTTGCATATACTGTTTCCTTGACTTGAATCATTCTTCACTCTTTCATAACTCCAACTCCTTCACATTTCTGCTGAAGCATCATTTTATAGGGAAACTTTCCTTGGTACTTATGACCAGGTGAAATCCTCCCCATCTCCTAGTACTTTGTATATCTCCTTCCCAGTGCTCATCAACTTATCTTACATATATTTGTGTTATTATATTCTGCCCCTCACTAGACTAAGCCAAAAAGGCATGGATTTGTCTAATTTCTTCTCCGTATTGTATCCTATCACCTAGCTTAGTGTCTGCTACATAGCAGTTGCTCAAAAAATATTTACTGGGTAAATGAATGCATAAACTAAAATATAACCAACATCAAATCCTTTCCCCAAAATAAGTCTTTAAATAATTTTTTTTTTTCAACGTTTATTTATTTTTGGGACAGAGAGAGACAGAGCATGAACGGGGGAGGGGCAGAGAGAGAGGCAGACACAGAATCGGAAACAGGCTCCAGGCTCTGAGCCATCAGCCCAGAGCCCGACGCGGGGCTCGAACTCACGGACCGCGAGATCGTGACCTGGCTGAAGTCGGACGCTTAACCGACTGCGCCACCCAGGCGCCCCCCCAAAATAAGTCTTTATGACAGACAACAACCAGAAGGAGAATAAAGCATCTTCTTGAATGAAAGAACATATTAAAAAAAGAAAACCCCAGGACACCTGGGCGGCTCAGTCGGTTGGGCATCCCGCTTTGGCTCAGGTCATGATCTCAAGGTTTGTGAATTCAAGCCCGCATCTGGCTCTGTGCTGACAGCTCGGAGCCTGGAGCCTGCTTTGGATTCTGTGTCTCCTTCTCTCTACCCCTCCCCAGCTTGCACTCTGTCTCTCTTTCTCAAAAATAAATAAACATTTAAAAATTTTAAAAACTGGGACGCCTGGGGGGGGGGTGCTCAGTCAGTTGAGCTTCTGACTTCGTGTCAGGTCATGATCTCACTGTCCACAAGTTCGAGCCCCGAGTCTGGCTCTGTGCTGACACCTCAGAGGCTGGAGCCTGCTTTGGATTCTCTCTGCCCCTCCCGCACTCATGCTCGTGCGCGCTCTCTCTCTCTCTCTCTGTGAAAAATAAACAAACATTAAAAAAATTTTAATTAAAAAAAAAAGAAAGAAAACCCCAATCGCTGTGACCTACTCACACAGCACGTCACAGCAAATGGGGTTTTCTTTTTCCTTCCTTTCTTTCTTTCTTTCTTTCTTTCTTTCTTTCTTTCTTTTTAAAAAAAATTTTAATGTTTATTAGGCAGCTATGTCTGATCGCGGCAGGGGCGGGAAGGGCCTGGGCATGGGGGGCGCCAAGCGCCACCGCAAAGTGCTGCCCGTCAACATCCAGGGCATCACTAAGCCCGCCATCTGGTGGCTGGCCCAGTTTGGCGGCGTCAAGCGCCTCTCTGGCCTCATCTAGGAGGAGACCTGGGGGGTACTCAAGGTCTTCCCGGAGAGGGTAATCCCCGACGCTGTCAGCTACACAGAGCATGCCAAGCGCAAAACAGTCACGGCCATGGAGGTGGTCTACCTGCTCAAGCACCCTCTATGGCTTTGGGGGCTAAAACTTCATCACCCTTTTTTCTCCAAATAAAGGCCTTTTTCAGGGCTGCCAAAAAAAGAAAAAAGAAAAAACCCTGGCACATAGTAGGTTTACAATTTTGTAAAAAATTCACCTGCTTTAAAGCTTTCATACAGCCAATATCTGCATTCTGTTCTATGTACCATAGGCCCCCATTATCCACAGGTATATATTCCAAGACCTTCCAGTGGATGGCTAAAACTGCAGATAGTACCAAACCTTATATATATCCTGGTTTTTTTTCTTTTTTTCTAATGTTTATTTATTTTTGAGAGACAGAGTGCAAGTGGAAGACAGGCAGAGAGAGGAAGACACAGTATCTGAGCAGGGTCCAGGCTCTGTGCTGTCAGCACAGAGCCAGAAGGGGGGCTCCAATTCTCGAACCAAACCATGAGATCATGACCTGAGCCAAAATCGCACGCTTAACCGACTGAGCCACCCAGGCACCCCTATACTGTTTTTTTTCTTATATATACATACCTATGATAAAGTTTAATTTATAGGGGCGCCTGGGTGGCTCAGTCGGTTAAGCGTCCGACTTCAGCTCAGGTCACGATCTCGTGGTCCGTGAGTTCGAGCCCCCTCCCCGTCGAGCCCCCCGTCGGGCTCTGGGCTGATGGCTCAGAGCCTGGAGCCTGTTTCCGATTCTGTGTCTCCCTCTCTCTCTGCCCCTCCCCCGTTCATGCTCTGTCTCTCCCTGTCCCAAAAATAAATAAACGTTAAAAAAAATTTTTTTTAATAAAAAAGTTTAATTTATAAATTTAGAGATTAACAATAATTAATAATAAAATAGAACAATTATAACAATATTCTATTATGAACGTTATTTGAATGTGGTCTCTCTGTTTCTCTCAAAACATCTTGTCTGACTGCACTTACCTTTTCTTCTTGTGATGATATGAGATGGTAAAATGCCCATGTGATAAGATGACAGTGAGGTGAATGTTGTAGGCATTATGATGGAGCGTTAGTCTGCTCTTGACCTCCTGATGATTCATCCGGAGTACCGTCTGCTTCCAGACCACACTTAACTGAGGGAAACTAAAACGCAGAAAGCAAAACTGCAGATAAAAGGCAACTACTGTACTTATGGAGAGCAGGACCAAAGCAATGCACTTTGCTTCCAGGATGCTAATAAATGAAGTGTTGTTGTCTTTCTGTTTCTGCTTCCTGAACATTTTTTGCTTTGTGTAAATTTACGTAACTACACAAGATGTATTAGGCCAAGTGGAAGAAAAAGTTGCAAGGATTTCCACTTTGCAAATTGGGCAGGATGCCTGGAGGGACAAAATTAAGGTCTTCCCATTAAGTGAATACCCAGTTGTCTAGTCTTAAGGCTCAGATAAAGTATCTACTAGAAAAGGAGCCATCTCTAACTATGAGCCAGAAAATTCAGGATTTCAAGTTTAGCCTTCTCAATGTGTGCATAAGACACTCAGAGGGTTAGAAGATGAAGTATTAATCTCCAAGAGTTCAGTTAAGGACACATCCCAATAAGGAAAAGCTGTGGGGCTTCCAATTGTTTTATAAAAACAGTGTTAAGATAATTGTTTGGCACTCGTTTGCACATGACAGATTCATGACAATTCGTTTCTTTAAATATGAAGCCCCAAATCACCTCTTCTAAAATTACGTTTCTTACCAACATCACTTAGTAACTACACGCAGGAATGAGCACAGGCCTGGAGGCAGTACTCACAGATCTCCTGAATTAACGACATGTTCTTCCATTTACAAGAATCCGGCTCAAGACACTGAGTTCTTGTCCCATTTCTCTAGCACTAATTAGCTCTGTGGCTCTCACGTGGTCTTGGTTCTTCACACGTATAATGATACGATTGGATTTTTTAAGTCTTTAAAGTTCCTTCTAGTTCTAAATCCTTTGATTTGTGCCAGAATCACTGCCGGTGAATTAGACTATTTAGATACCAACTAGGTCTGCAGTCCCAGGAGCATTTGAAGCAGAGGCTGCCGGCTCTTTGGAAGGACCGACTCATAAGAGGAATTTATGCTGCCTTAACAAAGTGAGCAGAGGAGAAACCTGTCCTTTCTACACAAGCACATAAGCAGCTTCCACGTTGGGGTGCCTAAGTGGCTCAGTTGGTTGAGTGTCCAACTCTTGATTTTGGCCCAGGGTCGTGGGATTGAACCCCGTGTCAGGCTCTGCCCTAACAGCACAGAGTCTGCTTGGGATTCTCTCTCTCTCCCTCTCCATGCCCCTCCCTACCTCATGCACTCTTTCTCTCTCTTTCAAAATAAATGCAGCAGGAGAAAAAAAGCAGTCTGGGCAAGGCCACCATACTGACAAGGAGGCAGTTTTGTCCCCAAATGGCTCTGACCAGATTTCCCCTCACTCCAATCTCAGCAGGCAGGCCATTGATCTCATATGCCTCATATGCAGCCATGACTCACAGGACTCAACAGAAGAATATCAAGTTTTCCATGCCATACTCAACATGTTATTCATCAGCCTTCTCTGCAGTAAAAAAAAAAAAAAGTATTCTCAGGGCGCCTGGGTGGCTCAGTCAGTTGGGCATTTGACTCAGGATTGTGAGTTTAGGCCCTGAATTGGGCTCCACACTAGGCATGAAGCCTACCTACAAAAAAAAAAAAAAAAAAGTATTCTCTTGAGTTGAGTAACCCTCTGGCAGAGTTATCCCACAACAGAAGGTGTCAGGGGCAGAGAAATACCTCTACAAGGACTTCTTCAAATAGGAAGCATAAATTCAAGCTGCTCCAATCACTTTGTGCTTCCTGTGCTCTCCTTTCAGAGAGGAGGGATGATTTTTTATTTTTCCAGTTGTCTGCCTTGTCCCTCTACGAGGCTTTACCGTGGATAGGAACACCAAGGTCATCTTCTAGATCTATAGGAAAGTTCTATTTGTTCAACTAACCTACAAGAAGTTTCTAAATTCAATGTCTTTGCCTTGTTTTATAAATGATAAATAGATCGCCTGGCTCAGGATACTTTTTTCAAAATGTTACACAAAATAAAATATGTCAAAATTATTTTCAAATTTCATATATATAAACATGTACTCTCTAAAACGTAGCAAGATGCTGTCAAAGTGTAATTTGCTTAAGAGCAATTTCTAAATTGAGATTTGTGCTTGGCTATAATATACATTTGTCATTTCTTGGACAAACTTTTCTTGTCAACTCCCTACTGTTTTATTTGAATCAAAAATTGGGGGCCCCTGGGTGGCTCAGTCAGTGGAGCATCTGACTTCGGCTCAGGTCATGATCTCCCAGCTTGTGAGTTCAAGCCCCACATCCGACTTGCTGCTGTCAGCCTCTCAGCACAGAGCCTGCTTGGGATCCTCTGTCTCCCACTCTCTCTGCCCCTTCCCTGCTTGTGCTCTCCCTCTCTCTCTCTCAAAAATAAATAAAACATTTTTTTAAAAATTGACTTTCATCTTAAATAGATATGATCAAAAGATTTTTATGTTTTGAAATTCCACAATATGAACTCATCCTTTTACTATCCAGTCCTACAACTTACCTGGAGTACTTTTAGCCTAAGCCAATCTTTCAATATTTATTTTATGTATGTAAGTAACACATGTTCCTTTTAGAAATTCTGCTTACATTCCACAACAGCAGTGACTCTGACTGCCCACTGCTGTCATTCAAGTCTTGAGGGTTCTAATTCAGGTTTCAGGATGACTAGACACACCACCCTCATCCTATTGGAGCCAGAATGAATAACACAAAAATAATGACACTTATAATTACTACCAGACAGCTTGCTACTGTCTTTAGAGTTCCCTAAAGCAAGATGCCCCAAATGTATGCTCATAATTGCTTATTAGGTGGTCAGACTACAAAGCAAACCTTCGCTTACTCAAAATAAAATTGCATTTTAAAATTGTTTTCATTTGAGTTACAATGTCTCTAAATTAAACACAGAATATAAATATAGGTGATCCTTGAACAACACAGGTTTGAACTGTACAGGTCCACTTACATGTGAATTTTTTTTCTATAAATACAGTGCAGTAAATGTAGTTCCTCTTTCATGTGATTTTTCTTAATAACATCTTCTTTAGCTTACTTTATGGTAAGAATACAATATATAGTACATATAACATACAGAATATGTGTCAATTGACTATTTATGTTATCAGTAAGGCTTCCAGTCAGCACTGGGCTATTAGCAAAATTTTTGAAGAGTCAAAAATTATACATGGATTTTCAGGTTCTTGGTTGATGGGGATCAGCACCTTTAATCCTTGCATTGTTCTAAGGTCAACGGTACTCATGTATAAATACATGAGTTGTTTTTATGAAGTTAACCTGTAACTTTTTATTTTAGAATTATTACAAATGTTGAATATAGTCAAATCCCACTAAATAAAGAGATTGTTTTCTTTATAAGGCAAATTGTGTGTTTCAATGACGATGATTCAAAAATGATCATTTCAAATGGTTTACCTTAAGATTTTGAAGAATCTATTGTCTAAAGTCCTGTCTGCTCTGTGCTTTCTCGTTCCTTCCTATATCACAGATTAAATCTCTTAACTGTTTTTGAAAGTCTTTGTCTGCCTTCCTTCTCACTCTACATCTTATTTTTATACGGTAAATTTGTTGACAATTTGATACTCAAAACTCTATGCCTATTTTGATCTATCTCCATAGTAACTACACATTCAGCACAATCTAAAACATTAGACAAAAGACAATAATATATAGCCAATAAAAAATCGTTTTCTAAAGCCTGGATCTCTGGGCCAATCCAGTATATTTGCTATGGATTCCATCATCATCTTTGTAATGGAATTAACTGTTCCCTTTAAATGACTCTTTTTGGAGAAATGACATGAATCTGATAAACAAAATTGTGCATTACCCTGAAGGATTGCTTCAGATGTAATGGTATAGACAAAATAATCGCATGGGCTGAAATCCAAAAGGAGAACAAATCCTAAGGTCAGGTGTGGCTTCCCTGTGGCTTGAGCAAAGTTATTACTTCCATCAAGGGAGCAATCCCCCTGCCCAGCAGGAAATCATTGGCATTCTCCTGAGTCACTTGCAAACTGTGTTATTATAAACGCAACATCAACTCACATCCACAATCATAGTCCCATAATTTTTCAATGTAAACATTTAAAGCCCCATTTCATGGGCCTGTCTGTTCTCTTGATAAAGATGACAGACTCCAAATGATATTTAGCCAAGTGACAGTGGCTCTGTAGATGCCTGCTTAGGAAGGCTGACCACCAAGGAAACTGACATGTTTATATGTTGGTTTCCCCAGCACCCATCATTATGAGTTCAGGTATTGTAACACATCAGACCTTACAACACAAGAGACTGCCAAAGGCTTACACAAACTACAAAGCTACGCTCTTGTTGGTGAATGATTCAGATAATTACAATGAAAATAACATCAATAAGGTTCATAAACTGAAATTGATATTAAAGAAAACAAGTGAGCTTTAGTATATGGGAAAAGAACATAAGATTCTGGCCTAGTATCATAGAATCCTGTAGCTAGAAATTGCCTTAGAGCTCATCCAGGGCAGCCACTTACCTGCTACGGAAATTTCTTCTACAGCATTCTTGGCAGGTGGACATTCAGCCTCTCCTTGTTCATGTCCAGGGTCTAAGAATGTACTACTGCTGTTGAGTGAAAATTTGCCTTGCTGAAATTTCCACTTATTGATTGTTTTCTAGGGCTATTAAATCAATTCACTCACTCCTTGTACTCATTCGAATGATTTTTCAAAACACGTTATAATTATAATAATATCAAGCATTTATTGAGTACTTACTATACACCTAGCACTCAAGTAGGTATTTTATATAAACTATCTTATTTATTTAGTGGTTATAAGCATTAACTCCGGAGCCAGACTTTCTGAGTTAGAATTCTGGCTCTGCCATGTACTAGCTGTATGACATTAGAAAAGTCATTTAACCTCTCTGTGCCTTGGTTCCTCAAATATGAAATAGGGATAATAATAATTATGCCTACATGATAGGGTTGTTAAGCCAATTAAATGCTAGTATATGTAAAGTGTTTAGAACAATGCCTAGCATGTGATGAACACTGCAAAAATGTTGTTGTGCTACTCACGGCTATTATTATTATTTCTATCATAACCTCATTTTACAGCTGAGGAAACTGAGGTTTAGTAAAGAGATTAGGCAACACAAGCATGGGATTTTCAATAATTATTAGTAAATCACATCTAGAATTAATTTCTTATCCAGTGAATTTGCAATTTCTTATGTATTTGCTATTCCATTTAGCTTTGTGTATTAGTCTACTTAAATATATTCAATTCTGGGTACTCTTCTCAGTGTTCAATTTGTCCTAAGAGTTTAGAACCAAGAGTACGGCTTCTCCAAAAGAAGCACTCCTAATATTATATTCCCCCATGAAACAAAATAATTCAGCATTAACCCAGAGATGGGTTATAACAAAATACAAGTGTGTTTAGAAAACAGTATTATAAAATGTATCAAGCCTTTTCAAAGGCTTTGATTCAATAATCCGACTCCTGGAAAACCATTCTAGAGAAATAATTCAACAAATCAAGTAAGCTGCACACATACCTGCAAATCTTTCTTGTAACATTACCAGCTCCATCCTACAAGAATATATTAGGAGTAAAAATTACGGGTATAGTTAGATTAATTATGATGAGTAGACATGAAGGAAAATTATGTAGTTAATTAAATAATCATGACCTATGGAAACATGGAAAGAAGTGTATTATATGATATTAAATGGAAAAAGAAAACCCAAAATTGAGTTATAATGGAAATTATCACTATTAAAACATGTATGCTAGGGGCACCTGGGTGGTTCAGTTGGTTAAGTGTCCAACTTGGGCTCAGGTCATGATCTTACGGTTCATGGGTTCAAGCTCTGTGCTGTTAGTGCTGAGATACTCTGTGTCCTCTCTCTCTGCCCCTCACCTGCTCATGCATGTACGCATACACATGATCTCTCTCTGTCAAAAATAAATAAATATTTTTAAAAACCACATATGTTTGGGATGTCTGGGTGGCTCAGTTGATTGAGGTTCTGAATCTTGATTTGGGCTCAGGTCATGATCCCAGGGTCATGGGATCAAGCCTCGAGTTGAGCTCCATGCTGAGTGTGGAGCCTGCTTGAGATTCTCTCTCTCTTTCTCCCTCTGCCCTTCTCTCCCCATCACACACTCTCTCTCTCTTTCACTAAAACTTAAAAAAAAAAAAAAAAAAAGTGTGCTTGAAGACAAAACTGAGAGAAAATACCCCCCAAAATGGAAATAATTCTGTTAAAATGCTACACTCACTGGCTCACTTCAAAAAAAATTTTTTTAATTTATACAATAGAATACTATATAGCAACGAAAATGAACTAAAACTACATGTATCAATATGAATACATCTTGAGCAAAAAAAAGTTTCAGAAAGATATATGACATAATTCCATGTCTGCAAAGTTTTTAAAACACGTATATGCATAATTCCATGTCTGCAAAGTTTTTAAAACATGTATATGCCCTACTATGTATCATTTGGAGTTGCAAACACACATACCCATGTGGTAAAAGTTTAAATATTTGGATAACAACAATAAACACCAAATTTAGGCCAGTGATTACTTCTGATTAGGGAGGGAAATGTGACCAGGAAGAGATTACTTCTTAATCTGATTAGAGAGTAAACAGGATATTCATCAATATTATCTTCTACCAGTGGTTCTCAACTCCTCTGAGAATTTTATTAAAAATACAGATGCCTGAAAAAACAAAAACAAAAACAAAAACAGATGCTTCGGGGTACCCGGGTGGCTCAGTCCGCTGAGCATCAAACTTCAGCTCAGGTCAGTTCACGATCTCATGGTTTGTGGGTTCAAGCCCTGCACTGGGCTCTGTGAGGACAGCTCAGAGCCTGGAGGCTGCTTTGGATTCTGTGTGTGTCTCTCTCCCTCTGCCCTCCCCTGCTCACACTCTGTCTCTATCTCTCAAAATAAATAAATATTAATTTTTTTTATTTGTTAAAAATAAATACAGATGCTTGGGCCCCACCATCACAGATTCAGAGTCAGTTGGTTTAAAGTGAGGCCTGGGCCTCTGTAATTTGAAAAACTCCCAGATGATTCTAATGAGCACCCAGTTCTCACCCACTCAGTGAGAGTTGAGCAGTGATGTGTTTTGTTTTTTTTTTGTTTTGTTTTTTGTATAGCTAAAATATAGAATAATCATTAAAACTGATCTTTAATATTGCCATCTTGTCTTAGCAATAAAAACACAAGATTTATAAAATATGTATCTTAGGGGTACCTGGGTGGCTCGGTCGTTTAAGCATCCGACTCTCGTTTTTGGCTCAGGTCATGATCTCACAGTCAATGAGACTGAACCCCAAATCAGGCTCCGTGCTGACAGCATGGAGCCTGCTTGGGATTCTGTCTCTTTCCCTCTCTTTGCCTCTCTCTCTCTCTTTCTCCCTCAAAATTAATCAGCAGTTTAAAAAATTAAAAATAAATAATAATTAGAAAAAATTTTTTGAAGTATCTTAGATTTTGCATGGCTCCTAAAATTAAGACCCCTGCAGCTTTCCAACCACAGGTACCTGTGGGCTCTCTGCTACCCACAGTACAGAGAACCCCGCGTGTGTATTATGCAGGAGTGGAAACCAAGCCCAAGCAGATCAGGGAAACAGTACTGTTTGAATCATCCTGCCAGCAACAGCACAACTGAAAATGACACCCCCACACGATTGTTTTCCCCGCAGAATGAATTTCACAAGAGCTCCCTTCCAGAGAGCGACTTCTGCACCAGCAGCTTCCTCCTCCTCTGGGCCTCTCTCTCTCTCCACTGTAATAAAGGAAAAAAAGGACAGAAGCCGATCTGTTCTGTCTCAGCAAGGCAGGCTTGTCAGATTTCCAGGATGCCAGGCCAGCGGGTACAGTGGCAGAAGCACCCCGTGGGCCAACAGGAGGAAACCAATTGCCTTCTAAGGCAGTCTGCCCTGAGCATGGTCTTGAAGTCAGAAATGGAAGGAAGCCAAAGGAAGCTGCAGTGGCCAAGTCCTGGCCGCAGGTTAGCTAGCTGAGGAAAAAGGAGCCCAGGAGCACTGACAAGTCTAACCACCCCACTCGCCAGCTGTTCGCCCTCCTCAGAATCTTCCTTTTCTTTCTTCCTTGCCTGCAGTCTCTTTGCATGGACTTCTGTCCTTATTCTTCCAGGTTTTCTTTAGAAACCAGAGTAGGGAGTGTGAAGGAGAGGGTGTTAGGCAGAGATAAAGCAGTATTTTTTGTACCAGGGCAGACAATGAAATAAATGAAATGTAGGAGGATTAAGGAAAGAGCCAAATTAATACAATAAACATTATGAACTGAACTATGGTCTCTTAGCAACTTAGGTGCTCTTAAAAACAAAAGAAATGGCCTCTTTTGGTAAAACAACAACAAGTCACTATTGCACTATTGACTGTCATCAATCTGTCGTCAATGGAACCTAAATTCTGACAGGACATTCGACACTTGAGATCCTGTTGGTCCAGGATCTCAGCACACCAGAGAGTGCAAATATTCTTACTGAAGGAACTTGAAAAAAAAGAAAAGGAAAAGAGAGAAGAGGCACATGGAATGAAAACAGCATTGCTGAAATTCATTTCTATTAAAGAACTTGAGATCTTTTTTTAAATTATTAAATATTTATTTTTGAGAGAGAGCAATAGCACGTGCACACATGCGTGAACAGGGGAAGGACAGAGAGAGGGAGTCAGAGGATCCCAAGCAAGCTCCATGCCGACAGCACAGAGCCCAACGCAGGACTCGAACCCATGGAACCAAGAGATCATGACTTTATCCGAAGTCAGACATTCAACTAACTGACTGAGCCACCCAGGCGCCCCAAGAACCCAAAATTTTTAAATTCGATATTTCAATAAAATATCCTGGCTAAGATTTCCTAAGGAGTGCCATGTTAAAAACAGCGACTTCCTTTTCTTAGAAAAGGGATTTTGTGTCAGTGAGTGGTTCTTGTGGTTCTTCACAGGAAGAAGTCATTGTAGAGGCTCAGAAAAGAGTATTCACAGCTTTCTCTAGACTGGAGGCACCGTGATGAATCCAGAGACATTGCAGACAGGTGTGCATGGAAACAAACGCGAGCAGAAGCAGAAAGGTTAAGGAATGCTCCTGCTGCTATCCTGCCTGGCATGCAACTTTTAAAAATTTATTTCTCCAAAGCGAATCCTCCTCAGGAACAGAAGCTGGGGGATTAAGCTATGTCCCAAGGACAGTTTTGATAATATTAATCATGTTGATAAACAAGCTCAGAAACAACAAAAATATATCAAGCTATATTTCAGTTTCAGTGTTTGCCAAAAAGTCCCCAATGAAAGGAGAGAAACCGTTTTCAAGTTTCTAGAAGTCTAGCCATGAAGACGAAAGCAGAAAAACTAAGAGCTCTAGAAAGGAAAAAGGACAAAGCTTTTGCTATTTCAGTAATTTTTGTGGTCATTTTAAAATGAAAAAAAAAAAAAAACCACTTTAATGAGTAATATGTACAACAGATTTCTCTGGAATTATGTGACTGAGTTATCTAACAAGAATTTGCCTCACACTTAATTAATCCTTTGTGCAGTCATCAAGCAAAGAATGCCAAGAGTTTTGCATAACCTGACGTCTTCAGAAGCAAAGACCAGTCAGACAAGTTTCCAGATAGAAATAAAAATAAATGCAAATAAAAAGTAGAGACCAGGATTACATGGAAAAGATACAGCCTGTCAACAAAGAGAAGACATATGAGTCTTGGTCCCACGTGAATTAAAAAATTAGTCCAATTAAAAAACTCAGATTAATTTAAAATTCAACAAATCAATCAAATACATTCAAAACTTAACACAAACTCTCCATTACCATTTAGATATCTAAATATACTACTTCATCGGACCATTCTGGATTGTAAACATGACAATAATAGCTTTTATATAGGAGTTTCTTTCACAAGATGTAAAATGGTTATCTCATTAATCTCATACCTCTGTGAGGAAAATTGAAAAAGTGATGAGTCTCATCAGTAGGTATACATAATCTAGAACATTGTCCTCTAAACTGGGTCATAGGCGCAAATACGGAAAACAAACTGATGGTTACCAAAGGAGGGGAGGGGATGGGCAAAGTAGGTGAAGGGGAGTGGGAGATACCGGCTTCTAGTTATTGAATGAATACGTCGTGGTGATCAAAGGTACAGCATGGGGAATGTAGCCAATGGTATTACACCAGCTGGTAGCTACATTTGTGGAGGGCACAGCTTATGTAGACTTGTTGAATCACTATATTGTACACCTGAAACTAATGTAACATTGTGAGCCAACTAGACTTCAACAATAAAATAAAATCAGATAAAAGTAAAATAAACCGGGCTACAGGTCTTAGGAGTGTTAAAAAGAAAACCACAGCCCAAAATGGTGTCACTTAGGCCAACTCCACAAACCAGGGCTTAATACCCAATCTAATTGCAGTTTCAACCTCCTCCAGAAATACAGTCTTAATCAGTCACTCAGGAATTTACTGATCACACAAGAGGTGGCCACAGGAGCCCTTTCCATCCCCCAACGATAGATGAAGTGGGGTGGATGAAGTAATCTGTATGATAAGACTGTTACTTTTCCCACAAAGGAAAATCGACCTTGCCTGGAACAATCCTTTTCTTGTGCTAATAACTTTCTTGCCCCCCCCCCCCACCTTCCTATTTTTTTTTTAAAGAAACTTTTTTTTAATGTTTATTTATTGTGAAAGGTGCAGAGAAAGAGGGAAAGAAAGAATCCCAGGTTCTGATAGCACAGAGCCTGATGTGGGGATTGATCCCACAAACCATGAGATCATGACCTGAACTGAAATCAGAGGTCAGACCCTTAACTGACTTAGCCACCCAGGTGCCCCACAAACGTTCCACTTTCTACAGTTCCTTGGAGCTCCCCTCTACTTCTTAGCTGGGATGTCCCCAATTCATGAATCTTTTAATAAAGCCAATTAGATCTTCAAATTTACATAGTTGAATTTTGTTTTTAACAGGAAAAGGCTGTATTCAATTTGTTTGGCTTCCTACAAGGGCATTGCATGCATCTCTTGTATAATTATTATAACGCAGAATTCTCCACGTGAGGGGTGTCAGCAGGTAAAGAAGATATATTAATACTCAGTTTACATCAGATTAGTCCATCTCAGATCTCGTTTTGAAATTCCTCTTCCATTGGTTGGAGATTCTATCCCAGTGGTGGTGTCTACTGAGACAGAGAGCTGTAGCGCTGCTATCCTCATTCACTCACGTATTCATATATTATTCATTCATTCACATATTCATTCATTGGTAATTTCAAGGGCTGGCATGAGGGAACATTAGCTACATCTCTTTGATCACCATTATTTCCTACAGCAAATGCAATTTCAATCCAAACTCTCATCTTCAGTCCCAACCAGATGATCACCTCTGAGTCATTTTTATATCAAAATTCTAGAGATACCACTGCATTAATCTTTAATACACATTTCTTTTTGAGGCCCTGGGCTGGACACTGGGATATGGCTTAGATCAACTTCTACCCAGGTCTCTGTCCTCAGGATTATAGAGTCGAGAGAGTGTCTACTTGGGGTAAGGTGGGCACAGGATGAGGTTAGGAAGACAATTCTGATTTCTTAAGATTCTTTTTTTTTTTTTTTTACTTCTTAAGATTCTTAAATTGAGAAAGACCTACATGATCTCACGCTTCATGAGATCAAGCCACACACTGGGTTCCACACTGACAGCAGGGAGCCTGCCTGATATTCTCTCTTCTCCCGTCTCTCTCTGCCCCTCCCCTGCTCATATGCGTGCACGCGCATACTCTCTCTCAATAAACAAATAAACAAACAAACTTAAAAAAATTGAGAAAGACCTAGAACAGGATCCAGGATGTAGACATCCCTAAACATTCTCAATTTAGCAGAGCTATTAATTATAACTGTTCTAGATACTCACAGTGGGCCTTTCAGAAACAATAATTAAGCACTTAACACAGACATGGTTCCGGATTTACATGCATCTAATATTAATTCTGTTCCTAATACAGAGCAAAACATTTGACAAATACACCAAAACATTTGCAATCGATTCATTGTGACTATTCAGAGAGGTTAACTGTGACTTCACAACATCTAATTGCTACTTCACAGAGAACTTGCCCAGGATCACACCGCTGGGAAGTTGAGAAGACAGGATTCCAGCCATGTAGGTATGGCCCCAGGTCCTGTGGTCTTTGCCACCATCCTGCACAAGCTGCTGGTGCTCCTAGTTTCACTTGTCCTCCCCTTCTAAGAACCCTTTGCAATGCAAGAACAACAACTACTTTGGAGGAGGAGTCCTCTGTAACATAAGGAAAATAGTTCTTGACTGAGTATTCTGTTCTTTTCCCAGCTCTGTTAATTAGCCCTGTGAACAAGGACACGTGTCTTCACCTCATTACCTCTCAGTTCCTGCATCTAAAAATGCTGACATGGAAATGAATGGTCTCCGATGTCCCCTTTATTCCTAAAATTCAAAGTTTTTGAAAGAAAAAATATATATTCCAAGTATATATTTTAAATTAAGAAGTATGTCATAGTTTAAATTATAAGTCTTAGTCTATAATGATATGTTTGAACTTGACTATACCTTAAAGAAAACCTCATAGGATTTGTGTTTGTCTTTCATAGAGAGCCTTAAAACATCGGATTTTTATAAAACCTCAATTTTAGGGCGCCTGGATGGCTCAGTCAGTTAAGAGTCCAACTTCGGCTCAGGTCATGATCTCACGGTTTGTGGGTTCGAGCCCCACATCAGACTCTGTGCTGACAGCTGAGAGCCTGGAGCCTGCTTCAGATTCTGTGTCTCCTTCTCTCTCTGCCCCTCCCAAGCTCCCACTCTGTCTCTCTCTCTCTCTCAAAAATAAATAAACATTAAATAAATAAATAAATAAATAAAGCCTCAACTTTAAAATGATCTCATTTCATTCACCCTTTTCAAGAGGATGAGTCCAACTCTGGCAATGCTTGGACTCATGAAGCTCCTCTCCTGAGGCTGAGCAGAGATAGGCACTGTCTGCCATGACATGTGTTTACCTCCCTTGCCATTATGACATGTAGGTAGTGGTGATGGCCAGTGTGGATGGGAAATGGAGAATAGCAGCATGCAGGCAGGTGGGAGTGACCCAGCTGGTAACAGAGGAGAGAGTGGGACCCACCTGGTAGAGTGACACCTCCAGCTGCCCATGCACTTTATTTGCATGAGAGAATCAAGCTTCACACATATTAGTATACAAGTGGTTCCCAACTTATATACAACTTGTATGAACACCCTTCATCTGGCCTCAATGCCACTTCTTCCTTCTTTTTTTGCTCCAATTCTTGCCTCCCCATACTTGAACTGATGCCTAGACAATAGCTTAGAGTTGGGGGAGGATCCTTGCTTGGACAGGAGTGGGGCCAAAATGGGGTCGCCAAAAGGATTCTGATTTTTTGAGCCTCTTAAGCTAGGAAAGACCAAGAAAATGGATCCAAGATGATGACATCTCTAAATATTCTCCATTGTATGAAGTTGGATCCTGACACTATACTAGATACTCACAGTGTTAATAGCTAACATTTATTCGGAGCTTACTAAGGGTCAAGCACTGTACTTATATGTACTAATCCATTGCTACCCCTATCAACCCTGTGAAATAGAAACTAATATCCCTGTTTCTTAGGTGAAGAATCTAGGCATGAAGAAGTTAAATAGTTATAAGGCCAGGTGGTCTGGTTCCAGAGTCATTACTCCTAACTGCTACCCTGTGCAGCCTTGGTGCAGAACCTCTTCCCTGGAAACCCAGAATCCATCTTATAGATAAGGAAATTGAGCCCAGCAATGCTAAGAGGTCTATCTATATCTGTACAGCTTTTAAAGGAATTGTTGGGAAAACCCTAAAACTCCCAACTTCTATAACAGTAATTCTTCTCCTATCTTTTCCTGACTCTGACAGGTATGGGCGTTGAGGACGTGAAGTGGAAGTGACTTTAGTTTCCAATTCTTGCTTTCCATAGAAGCTGTTCCATGTCCTTGCTGGTTTTGTTGCCCTGCTCTGGGAGGTGCTGGCTTCCTAATTTGTGGCACCCAAATCATAATCTGCCTGAATATCTCCCTCAGCAGGGCCCAGGAAAAGACCTAGTGTCCTTCCTAAGACAGTTTACCTACTTTTTAAAAGAACCGAAAAACCATTCATCCTCAAGGATAAAGTCATCTGCCCCCCAGAACAGAACCTGCCCCAACTGTGAGATGAACTTTTCTTTTATCAAACACACACACACACACACACACACACACACACACACACACACACACACCACAGAGTGCAGGCTCTTGAACCAGACTGAGAAAGGCCTAACCCCAGGTCTACCACGTAGTACTTAGTACTGGGGGGAGAGAGGAAAGAACTTACTTAGCCTTTCTGAGCCTCGGCTTCTTCCTCTAAAAAATGAAAATCAGCCTCACAGGGTAGTTTTAAGGACCTATTGTGAATTAATACTTACCAAGCATTTAATGTAAGCTGTCATTATAGACAACATTGGATCTATAAAATTAACCCATGCTGAGAGATGACTTAAAAATGTCTTGTTCAGAAAACTTAAAAAATCTCTCAAGTCCAATGAATGCAGGGGAATTATATGTCTGAAATAGTCCAAGCCCAGCATGGGCTTTAGTATTCCAAGGTCTGCCCTTTTCAGTCTTTCTGTCAGTATAACCTGAAGATATATCCCTCCTTCTTCTTGAGCATCCTGAGGGTGAGTATTAAAATGAAACACACAATTGGGGCGCCTGGGTGGCGCAGTCGGTTAAGCGTCCGACTTCAGCCAGGTCACGATCTCACGGTTCGGGAGATCGAGCCCCGCGTCAGGCTCTGGGCTGATGGCTCAGAGCCTGGAGCCTGTTTCCGATTCTGTGTCTCCCTCTCTCTCTGCCCCTCCCCCGTTCATGCTCTGTCTCTCTCTGTCCCAAAAATAAATAAACGTTGAAAAAAAATTTTTTTTAAATAAAAAAAATAAAATAAATAAAATGAAACACACAATAAAATAAAATAAAATAAAATAAAACACATACTACCTTCTAAGGAAAAACAATAATGTTCAAAGGTAGTATATTTAGAGTGAAGTATATTAAGAGAACAAAATAGCCCTATATATATATATATATGAGATGATGAGTACAGAGACCCAGATGCACAGTGGAGATAGCATGGAACATTACTGTTTGGCCATATTGGCATCTGTTTGTTGAGCTAGACCCAAGCTTCTAAACTTACCAAGCTCATTATCCTGTATGCATAACAAGCCCAAACTCTGAAATTGCCGCCTTTTCTTCTTCTTTTTCCTTAAGCAAGATTAGATTCTGCCACAAAATATCCCTCATCCCCTATGTTAATATCTGTAAAGTAGTGATCGCAAATATGGGTTTGCATAACTCCCTGTACTGTACCCAGTGCCCACAAAGTCAGGGGGTGAGGGTGAAAGATTTGTTCTCCAAGTCATATCAATTTCAACATTTTTGTGTGTCTTTCAAAAACTGTCAGCATGCCCTCTTTTAATCAAATAAAACATTTATATAAGTATACATTGTTTTTTGTTTTGGTTGATAATGCTAACATATTTTAAAATATGCCAAACAAAATCAGGATAAACGTGTTAACTTAGAGGTGTTTAACCCTCTCAATTAATTTACATCTATTTGTTTCAAATGCTTCATTTTCCTGATTAGACAGCAACAACAGTTTGAGAAATTATCAGAATCAATCACCACTTGGAATGTATGGTGTAGGCTTCTAAAAATGAAACTATACCTATTTATGAGTTGAGAACCGTATTATAGTTAAATCAAATAAGAGATAGGAAGCTGCAGTCAAACTTATTACATTCCATCTTCCTGGGTAGTAATTTAAATTTAAATAAATTTTATTTAAATCAATTCCATCCTAAAGTATGTGCATCAATGCAATCATTATGAATTGTAGATGAAGCAGATTTAGGTAAATAGCACTCAGAGATTAGTAGGATGAATAAAAAAAAAAAAACGTGTCATCTTGTTCTGATTAGTCAAAGAAAACATCAGAGAATAAGCAACCATTTGGAGATGTCTATAATGTGAAAAGTGACTTTGTGACCTCAGAAGGGATAGAACAGGAAGAAGGTTTTCAAACTAATTTTGTTAAATCAATCCTACCAGATTTTCTAGACATTATATCAATTCATTTTTCTTGGTGCTAATCAACTGATGTTAAGGGTGTATAAGAAGAAATACAAATATAAATTTCCAAAAAGTTAAATGAATAATTAATCAGCAATATGAAATTTCAGCTTGTTTCCATCTCATCAGCCTATATTTCAAATTTATACTTATTTTATAGTATGCTTCAGGTTTGTATTCTAAGAAGCCATATCATCAAAATCAATAAGTAATCCATATTGATGAGGGAGTGTGGGGCAAGCTGAGGGCAAAATACAGGCTGGCACACACACGCGCGCGCGCACACACACACACACACACACCGGTAGAATATGTGTGATGTACCTCAGACACTCCTGGCTATGAAAGAACAAAGGAAAGTGGTTTAAGTGCTTGCCATGGTGATGTGGGAAACTAGGGCAAATGAAAAATTAAAGTCCCTTGCTGCCTACAGTCCACTGACGAGTCCTTGAAACCCGCAGAGTGACCTCCCTCTAGGACCTCAGCTACCTTGATGATGACACTTTGCTAGGGGCAAAAGAGAACCTTAGCTTAACATTATCCCAACCTCCAGGATCCTGTAAATTTACTTCTCCTAGCTCAACTGCCCCAAGGTATATGCTGGGGCGTACTCCAAGCCTATGGCTCCCCAATATACATCTGAAGGGTCTCATGATTGCGGTTTATTAAATGGTAATAAATAGAGTTTCCCTAGCAACAGCTAGCCCCTCAAGGTCCTGGAAACCTTCCTTCCAAAATTCCTTAGAGACTTACTCTATTCTTGACCTCCTCCCAACCTGAGGGTATATAATGAGTTACCCGTCAAGATCCCAGTACAGCTCTTCCCGCACATGGGACCTGTCCCCATGCTTTAATAAAATCACCTTTTTGCACCAAAGATGTCTTCAAGAATTCTTTCTTGGCCCTTGGCCCCGGACCCCACGAACCTCGCCCATTACCCCAAAACTTCGTCAATATGAAATAGTTATATGAAGGTCTCACTCAGAAATCATTTGGACATAAAGAAGCCACTTTTTAAAGTAAAAAAATTTTCTGATTTCCACTCTGCCACAGTTACAGATGAAGTACAGATATTTATAAAATTAAATGAATATAATGGCATTTTTCTTTATCATCAGCCCCAGAATCTTATTTCATTGAATTTACTTCCATTCTCTTGCCTGCCCATGACCTTATCATTCTGTGATAGCAGAGACAGACAGTCTTTTATTTGTTCCGGGTGTGGTCACATCCATGCTGGGGAGCACAGCAGAGCAAAGCAGGATGCACGTGTATAAGCAAAACAGAGGAATACCAGCGATGTTATGGGTTTTATACTCAGTGGTGCTTCATATTAATTTCCTGTGATTTATGTCTTAATCCTTAATTGTTCCATTTTGCAATCAGCCACCAGCTGCAGATAAGGCAGGTCACAGTCACCAGATTAGTCAGCCTCACACTCCTGAGACCATTCTGTACATTTGCCAACAGCGTTCAGGACAGAAGCCACCAAAAGGTCACAATAGGCAGATGATTAGGTAAGAAAAGCTGATTTAAAGCCATGGTTCTCAAAGTGTGATCCCTGAACTACCAGCATCAGCATCACTTGGGAACTTGTTGGAAATGCAAATTCTTGAGCCCCACCCCAGACCTAATCAGAAACCCTGGAAGCAGAGTCTATCAACCTGAGTTTTAGCAAGCACTCCAGGTGATTTTGATACACATTGAAATTCAAAAGGCATTGAATTAGACTGATTCTCTAATGTCATGATGTTTTCTAAATGGATGATGTGTTGATTTTATCACAAAACTTCAAAGGACCCAACATAATGTTCATATCACACTGTCCTACATACAGCTATGAAAAATTAGGGGAAATGTATTTGGGCATTTACGGGTATTTTAAAGAGCATAATATTTTAAAACACAGCCAGATTTGTAGTTATACACATGGAGTTTGGATGGAGAAAAGACCAGAATCCCTTTTCTAGGACCTATAACCCACTGAGGCATTCTTTCTGGGAAGCAGCTTCCCAGAGTTTCCAGAGGTGAGGCTACCATCTCCCAGCAAGAGAAGATTGGGATAAGGGCAAGAGCTCAGGCTCCAGGACACTTGGATCACCATCACAAAGTGAGGTTCGTCTGTTCGTTCGTTCATTCATTCATTCATTCATTCATTCATTCATTCAATAGAAAACCTGAGCTCATTTGTGTCTGGCAAAAATCCTTACCCTCACAGAGTTTACATCATTGCTTAACCAGGCCAGGAAGAGTCAGGACTGACCCACCAGGGCAGCTGACATGGATAAGCACGTATGTTTAGCGAATGTAGAACACCGTGACCCTCCCCACTCCCATTCGATTCCCCCACTCTTTTCCTTTCCTGCAATCTCCCAAAAGGGTGCAGATGCCAACCTCCAACATGGAATTTGGCAAACCCAGTATTTATTACTACATTTAGAGAATCAACAACTTTATCTAATACTTAACTATTATAAATGAATTCAAGAATTAATGAATGAAGGAGCGCCTGGGTGGCTCAGTGGGTTAGGCTCGGGTCATGACATCACTGCTCATGACTTCGAGCCCCGAGTCAGGCTGTGTGCTGACAGATCACAGCCTGCAGCCTGCTTCAGATTCTGTGTTTCCCTCTCTCTCTCTCTGCCCCTTCCCTACTCATGCTGTCTCTCTCTCTTTCAAAAATAAATGAACATTAAAAAAATTTTTTAAGGATTAATGAATGAAAGAACAAAACAAATAATGAGTACTTTCCCTCTTTCTTTATCAGACTTTAGTTTTAAAATCTTGTTCCTTGCCTGGGTATAGTCTGTTGTCGAGAGGTTTTTGGGTTGTTTTTGTTTTTAATGAGCATAGTATAATTTTTATGCGAGTATTCTACAGTGATATAAATTCATAGCCCTACTTTTTCTAAAAATAAGTTTAGGCCATACAGTAGCTTCCAACATGACATAAACATATAACACATTTATTGGTATAGAAATATAATACCAAAACCATAAAAACAGGGAGGAAGCATATACTGTAGCCCCAAAGGCTAGCATGGTAACTGTGCATGGTTACTAATTATATTTATGTCAACCAGAAAAAGAAGAGTAATACACTGTTTTACCCTTAGAATGGGAAATGAGGAAACCAGTTTTTCAGAAGGGATTTTTTTTCCCCCCTAATACTAAACCCTATGATAAAATAATCCCATCATGGAGTGCCTGGGTGATTCAGTTGGTTAAGCATCCAAATCTTGATTTTGGCTCAAGTCATGATCTCAGGGTTCTTGGGATTGAGCCCCACATTGGCTCCACACCGACAGCACGAAGCCTGCTTGTGATTCTCTCTCCCTCACTTTCTGGCCCTCCCCCGTGAACATGCAAGCTTTCTCTCTCTCTCTCTCTCTCTCTCTCTCTCTCTCTCAAAATAAAAAAAATAAACATTTTTTAAGCTGGCAAAGTATTAAATAAATAAATAAATAAATAAATAAATAAATAAATAAACAAATAAATAAAATAAGCCCATCTTGTAACACCTTATGTAAGGAGATATTTTAGGCTACATTGGTCAATAACTTCAATAGTTTTATAGAAAATCTGGTCCTTGCACTCTCTACAAGACAAACTCAGTAATGGGGGCACCAGAGAGGACTAAGTTAATGTTGCAAAATAGGTTTACAATAATCTAATGTGATACAAGGACAGATCTTAAGTCAGCAAAAAGTAGATGGATAGTAAGTCCCTTTAATAATCTTTTCTCTGTCTAGGTTTTGAAAAGAGTAAGATAATTTAAAATTCAAGGTTATTCTCCAACTAAAATGTAGTGTTAGGATTTTATGTTGCTGACAGGTGGAAGATACATAAATCTTGTATATCGAGCAAGCAGGTAGCAAGACTGACATTCTGTTCAACAAGTCAAAAACCCCGCCACAAACCCTCTGGCAGAAGGGAAGGTGGGCTGCAGAATACCTGAGCCAAAGCCAGAATTCTTCTTCAAGAAACACCTTTGCCTCCATTCTAGGACCTGGGTGAGGTCCCCGAAGAAACATACAAATCCGCAGAATTGCGTGGGACTCATCTTGCTAGAAACAGTGCCTGGGTAGGGCCTGGTGTACATAAGCTTGACCCGGAAATTTTTCCGAGCAGGTATCATCAATTTTGCCACTCAGCCATAGACAAAGTCCAGTAATGTTCCTGTGGAACATCTGATTGTGAACAGCATCATTTCCTGACGTGCCTGCCAGGGCGAATTAGCTGCAAAATATACAGCCAGGCACCTGCACAACTTGACCTGCCGCATGGCACAATTGGAATTCTGGTCAAAAGACCACAGAAGGCAGCAGCTGAAACTCAAGCCATTCTTTCTGGCAGAAGTTAGATAGTGGAAACAATTGTTGATAGAGATCCTCTCCCCCCCGCCCCTAATATGTGCTGTTAAAACTATACCATAATCATACAGAGCCATGTCTGTATGATTTGCTATGGTAAAAAGACTTCTGTACCAGTAATCAAAAAGAGACCTCCTTGACTTTGTTGTTTGATCTCACAACCTTTTTTCGGCTCCCTTAAATTTTGAAAGGGCATCAAAAGAAAGGTATTTAAAACCTAATAGTTAGGGATCTATATTAAGCCGTGTGAAGACCTACAGTAAGGATTGCCTAGTGAGAGAACAGGTTTGAACTGGTTTGTAGGGCAGTGAGAGGGGCTTTTTTTTGCAGTGAGAGGGGCTACCCTCAAGCTCAATTCCCAACTTGTGGTGGGAGTGAAGACCCCCTAAGGTCTCCAGGTGCTGGACATCTATCGCCTATGTTCAGTCCGCTTATGCCTAGGCACATTTGTCCCTGAGCCATAGGAGACACTGTTATGCTTGCTGCATAGAACAGGAGCACAATGGAGTTCATTGTCCTTCTGCTGTTCTATAGTCCCCTTCTGGGCTCAGACACACCCCAGCCCAAGTGTGCCTTTTTGCAAACGCTGAGAGACGGGTAAACCTGCCAACCTGCTCAAAAATGGTGTATCCTGCTGTTTGCCCCAAGTTCATTGGGAGACAAGGCCTTAAAAGCCATAAAATAAAAAATTGAGTAGATCTGAGGATGTTTTAACAGTCATTTTCTTGGACAAAACATAAAAGGAATCTCCTCCCTCCCCCACAGCTCTGGGCTGGGAGGTGACGAATCTCTATATTCATCTCTGACATATTGTTATAGAGATTCTGTTCATAAAACGGTTTTGGAGGCACCTGGGTGGTTCAGTCGGTTGAGAGTTTGACTTTGGCTCAGGTCATGATCTCACGGCCTGTGAGTTCGAGCCCCACGTTGGGCTCTGTGCTAACAGCTCATAGCTTGGAGCCTGCATCAGATTCTGTGTCTCCCTCTCTCCCTCTGCTCCTCTCCCACTCGCTCTATCTCTCTCTCAAAAATAAATTAAAATTAAAAAAAAAGGTTGTTGTCAGTTGTATTCTTTTAAGTATTTGCTTGATTTGGGTTCATCTCTTTGGTCTATTTTTTTACATTAATGTTTGGATAGGTATAAAATCCAAAAGGTACAAAATGTGTCCTTCTTATATATATAAGATTATATATATTATATTTATATAATATTATATTATTATATAATATATGTTATGCATAATACTATTATATATTATAATAATATATAAATATGTATTTATATATTATATAAATATATGCAATATATATATGTAAGTTTATTTGTTTATTTTTTGAGAGAGACAGTTAGTAGGGGAGGGGCAGAGAGAGAGGGAGGGAGAGGGAGAGAATCTCAAGCAGTCTCCACACTATCAGCACAGAGCCTGATGCGGGGCTCGAACCATGAAGTGAAATCATGACTCAAGTCGAAATAGGACACTTAGCCGACTGACCCACCCAGGTGACCCCCTTCTTATATATTCTTATATATTCTACCAAATATCCAGTTTCCATCTCCAGAAGTATCCACTGCCTCCAATTTTCTTATATATCCTTAAGATTTTCTATGCATATTAAAAAAATAGCAGAGCATACATATTTTTCTGATTCTTGATTCTTTTTACTCTGCAGCATGCCTTGACAATCACTTCACATCAGGACAAAGAAATCTGCTTCATTCATTTTAAAAGTTACATACTGGGGTGACTGGCTGGTTCAGTTGGTGGAGCATGTGACTCTTGATCTAGGGGTTGTGAGTTCAAGTCCCACATTGAGTGCAGAAATTATTTTCCTTTGTTATTATAAACCAAGCTGAAGTTAATATCCTTACATTTCTTTCTTACATGTGTGAATATATCCATGAGATAAATTTCTACAAGTGGAATCACTAGTAAAAGGATATGCCTGTGTTTAATTTTATTTTTATTTAAAAAAATGTTTTTTAATGTTTATTTATATATTTTTGAGAGAGAGAGAGACAAAGGGAGGGGCAGAGAGAGAGAGGAAGACACAAAATCCAATCCAATGCAGGCTCCAGGCTCTGAGCTGTCAGCACAGAGCTTGACACAGGGCTCAAACCCACAAACCATGAGATCATGACCTGAGACAAAGTTGGACACTTAAATCGGCTGAGCCACGCAGGTGCCCCTATTTTTTTTTTTTTTTTTTTTTAGAGATAGAGTGAGTATGAGCAGGATAGAGGGGCAGAAGGAGAGACAGAGATAGAGGGGCAGAGGGAGAGACAGAGATAGAGGGGCAGAGGGAGAGACAGAGAGAGAGAGAATCTAAATCAGGCTCCATGCTCGGTATGAAACCCCATGTGGGGATAGATCCCACGACCCCACTATCCCATGATAGATCATGACCTGAGCCAAAATCAAGAATCTGACACTCAACCAACTGAGCCAGCCAGGTGCCCCTACACATGTATTTAATTTTAATGACTGTTGCCAGATTGTCCCAGAAAGGGGACATTCACTATCCCACTAACACTGTGTCTGAATGCCTGTTTCTTCACACTATAACCAATTAAGTACGTGATCAAATTTTTTGGTCTTTGCTAATTTGATAGGTGAAAAAAAAAAATTTTTAAGTTTATTCATTTATTTTTGACAGAGAGAGAGCGGCAGAGGGAGAATCTCAAGCAGGCTCCACACTATCAGCATGGAGCCTGATGCGGGACTCGAACTCAGGAACCGTGAGATTGTGACCTGAACTGAAATCAAGAGTCAGATGAGTAACCGACTGAGCCACCCAGGTGCCCCCATTAAACATGATTTTAGCTCTTGGGTTGATACATAGGGGTATTTGCTGTGTTTAGGATGTATCTATCCGCAGCATTGTTATGTTATTAAGAGAGTTATTTTTATTTATGTATTTACAAGGGATAGAGCTTGAATTTTTTCAAATGCCTTTTAGTATCTGATTTCACTCTTTTTAACCTTTCTCACCAACTCAGTATATCGTATCTTATCATTTCTGTATTCAGCGCTTTACTTGTCCTTGGCCATCTAATCAGCAATTGCCTTCACCCTCACACACAGTGTAGTGGATGAGGCAGTGCTCCACTCAGATCCACCCACCTTCCACATGTAGGTTCATACCTACATCCCTCCCTGGGAATTTTTCTAGGTCACAGGCACTGGCCAGCCCTAGCCCAAGGTTGTACTGTGACTGGCTGATGCATGGGTACAGAGGGGTGTCCCCAAGGCCTCAGTTCGGGGACCCCTCTGCAGACCCATCCCAATTCCACAGCACCTCACAGAATAGGCTAAGGCCTTAACGTTGCAACTGCATAGTGAGTCGGTTTCTCTCTGTGTCCCAGCCCTCCTCCCCCATTTCTTACAGGTGTATCTCCCAAGAGCACTCTTTAATAAATCTTCTGCATGAGACTCTTTGTCTCAGAATCTGTTCCCAGGGATTCCCATCTATGACACATAGAAGCCTGTGAACCCCTTTGTGATAGATATTTTCCACTTGTCCTTATATATCTCCACTCTTTCCCACCCAGCTTTCTTCTCCAGAAGGCTCATTTCTGTGGGTTATATTAACAGGGCTCCTGTGCACTCTGGCTTTCTACTGGATTTCGCCAATGGAGTGCCACAGAAGATTCAAGGGAGGGAGAAGAGTAAGGTTGGAGACTTACTCGCTGATCCAAGTTGGATGGGTCATTTTGTTGAGGGAGCATAAGGCAAGCTGACTCCCCAAGGGGGTATGTGTGATATTCTTCAGGCACTCCTGCCTCCTAAGAAAAAGCAAAGGACAGAAAACAAATGGTTAAACTGATAGAGTCTCCATCAATTTACAAATATCTTAGTAAAATTACAAGAAAAGGGCAGTCTTATCAATAGGAATCTTAGTTCCTAATCTCCAGGAACTCCCTACTGTCTTAACATAATGTTTTGCTAGAGGGAAGAACAACCTTAGCTTGACAACAGCTAGGCCTCCAGTAATCTGTAAATCTTCTTTAGCATGTGGAAATCCCTTAAAAAAACTTCCTCTTGACTTTATCTCCCCCAACTCCATAAGTATATAACCAGTCACTCTTTACAACCCCGGGTACAACTCTTTTCTGCCCAGGGACGCTATTCCTGCACTTTAATAAAATCACCTTTTTTCAGGGTCCCTGGGTTATTCCTGCACTTTAATAAAATCACCTTTTTTCAGGGTGCCTGGGTGGTTTAGTTAAGTGTCCGACTTCGGCTCAGGTCATGATCTCGCCGTTTGTGAGTTCGAGTCCCGCCTGTGCTGACAGCTCAGAGCCTGGAGCCTGCTTTGAATTCTGTGTCTCCCTCTCTCTCTGCTCCTCCCCAGCTCATGCTGTGTCTTTCTCTCAAAAATAAACATATAAACAAACAAATAAAATCACCTTTTTTGTACCAAAGACATCTCAAGTATTCTTTCCTGGCCATTGGCTCCAGACACCCATCACTCCAAAACCCCATCAATTTCATTAATGGAGAGTCAATGCTGCTGTCAAATTGGCCTGTTCCACAGGATTCCATCTTTTTATGTTCTGGCAACATCTGCCTTCTTTGTCCCCTCAAACCTAGAGATGTTGAAAACTCCGTTGCCACTTTCACTTGTGGTCCCCTCCACCAGCCACACCTTTTTTTTTTTTTTTTTTTTTTTTTGGTTTATTTATTTTTGAGAGAGACAGTGTGAGCTGGGGAGAGGCAGAGAAGAAGACTATCAAAGCAGGCTCCAGGCTCCGAGAGGTCAGCACAAAGTCAGATGTGGGGCTCAGGGCTCGAACCCACAAGCCATGAGATCATGTCTTGAGAGGAAAAGTCAGACACCCAACTGACCGAGCCAGCCAGGTGCCCCACCCACACCTATTAAACTAGTCTCCCTTGTAAATAAATTCTCCTTAAATTATTCAGATTTGATTATACCATTTATTTCCTTTAGGGACCAAGATTAATATACACCCATCAGATGTAAGGAGCAAGCTGAATTCTCCCATTGCTTCCTGCCTATAGTGACAAAGTTTTAACACAGGAAGAAAAAAGAAGATGCAAGGGCTTAATAATAGCTAATGTTTACTGAGTGCTTATTATGTGCCAGTAATGTCAAATAAAAAAACAAATCCAAACTTAGAAAAGGAAAGACTTCATTTGAAAGACAGGAAGTAGGGGAGGAAGGGACTCTTGCAATAGGAGAGAGAACTCTCTGGCAATAAGATTTGCAAGTTTCTCAAGGGTGAGGCAAAATGAGTTTTTCTTTTATGGAGGCAGTAAACAGGCTAGAAGGAATCTGAAGTGGGCAAGTGGGATGTAGGGGTGGAGTGACTGATCTGATAGTAGATGAAAGAACGTCTTACCCTGAGGTCAACCTATTTTCAGGAGAGGCTGTTAAGGGCTGCATTATGTTAGCTCAGGCCAAGGATGTGTCAAAGTCCAGGAGCATGGGGGAAGGAGACAATGCTAATCAAAGTTTGTGTGACAAGTATTTTGTTCTGATTGATTAGTGGGGACAAAACAGTTCAACTAATTATTTACGAGGCCAAGAATGGGAATTTGGAGTGTCTGTGTCTGGACTTTATCATAAGTAAACAAGGGAGAACTCATGAGCCTTACTTAGGTAAGTCCTATAGGTTAAGGATAGTAAACCATTTTCCAGAACACTCTGGGTGGGGGGACTTCTTTAACCATTGCTGTTTTCCAGGATCACCGGGCTCAGGTAAAATTCAACATTGTTAGCACTAATCTAAGGGGTTTACAGGCATTATCCTATTTAGTCCTCTCACCATCTCTGCTTGCATAAGTATATGGAGTGTTTAAGAAGGTGCCTATAGGACAAACTCGGGCAAGTAAGTTACTTACCTTCAGTTTCTTCTCTGGAAAAGGGGAATAATAATGGTTCTGCAGCTCCTGTATACAGTGAGCTGTTCAATACATGTTGACTATTATCACTTTTATTATTTTTGCTTTTCAAATGAAGGAGGGATAAGTAATTTATGTCAAGCATTCGGAACGGATGGGGACCACAGTGCGGATGGTGAAAGAATGTACCCAAGGCTACACCAAGGGGATATTTTACTGAATGCGCTGCAAAGGAGCAGCAGGCAGGACAGTGAAGGAGAGACTGTCTGCCCCAAGGGGGTGGTGAGGGGCTATAGTTATAGGGTGGAGTGAGGGAGTATGGTAACGTTTGAACTTTTCACTTTTTTGGTAATCCTAGGACCTGTGCCTGGTTGTAAGTAGCCCATTGATTAGCTAGGACCCCTGGCTATTTTGAGGTAGGTCACTGAATGAGCCTGTTTGTATTCAGCTTGGTGGTCACTGTAGGTCTTTTTGCCTTGCTCAACTTACCATTGCACAAACCTGTTGCCTAAAAGCAGCCTCTACAATTTACGCAGTAAGTAAAGATTCAAACCCACCCAGAATTCTCTCTATTGCCTTCGCCAAGGAGGGGAAGAAAATGGACAAAGTGGAAGAAATATTAAACAAAGCTGAGATAGATTTCCCAGAGTTACCGCCTCCAGTTCAAGAAAGCAAGGAAGGAACTGAATCAGTGTCTTATTTTTCACTAATTTGAGGGATTTTTGAGGCGGTAGCAGAAAAACATTCTTGCCTCCTAGAATTATCTTCTTGCTGCCAGTAGAGTGTGGGGCCACCCCACCCTGGTACTGGAGCAGCAGCCCAGAGCCCCTACCTCACTCCCAATTTATGGGAACCCCCAGAGTATTCCCATTCTATTCTGGGCAGTCCTTTATTTCTAGATGGAGCAAGGCTATAAAATTCTGTAAAACTGTTGTGATTTACTTTCTGCTAGACCCATTAGCAAGAGCTTTCTAGATAAATTATTATTGTGGTCAGTGTTACTATTATTATTGTCACGTTACTAACCTTTGGCAAATTTGTTTCTTGTCTCTCGCTCCCTTGCTCACTCAACCTTATTTTCTGGGGGGAATAAGATAGTAGAAATATTCGATACCCTTCCCCTGCATCTGATCAACTTCTGCAAAATCTAGGGCCTAAAAAGTGCTGCTTCGTTATATACTGATAACGACTGGGAATTACTGCTAATTTTTCAGACGTGACCAATGGCCTACCTATTTCATTTGATACCTGAAGCTGATCATTTTTATTTATTTATATTTGTGTATTTGTTTTGAGAGAGACAGACAGTATGAGTGGGGAAGGGGCAGGGAGAGAATGAGAGAAAGAATCCCAAGCAGGCTCCACACTACTGTGAGTGCAGAGCCCGACGTGGGGCTTGAACTCACAAAACTGTGAGATCACGACCTAAGCCAAAACCAAGACTCTGCTGCTTTACTGACTGAGCCATCTAGTCGCCCCTAAAGCTGATCATTTTTAAACCCCTAAATCTCTACAACACAATTATTTCTGGTAATAATCATGACTTCAAAATGATAATAATGTCCAGAAAAATAGTGAATTTTTATTTTATTAATCCTTGAGTATAGAAAACATGACAGTAAGATTAAAAAAAAAAAAAAAGAAAGTAATGAGAGGTTCGTGGGTAGCTCAGTCGGTTGGTTGAGCATCCAAGTCTTGATTTTGGCTCAGGTCATGATCCCAGGGTTGTGGGATCAAGCCTCGAGATGGCACGTAACCTGCTTGATATTCTCTCTCTTCCTCTGCCCCCACTCCCCTGCTCACGGTCCCTCTCTTTCTCAAATTAAGAAGAAGAAGAGGAAGAGGAAGAAGAGGAAGAATGAAACAGGTGCGCCTGCATGCTTAGTTGGTTGAGGGTCCAACTCTTGGTTTCAGTTCAGGTAATGACCTCACAACTTGTGAGTTCAAGCCCCCTGTCAGGCTCAGCACTGACAGCCTGCTTGGGATTCTCAGCCTCTTTCTCAAAAAGAAATAAATAAACACTAAAAAAAAAAAAAATTATTACATTAAAAAATAAAAAATGTGGGGCGCCTGGGTGGCTCAGTCGGTTGAGCGTCTGACTTCGGCTCAGGTCATGATCTCCCAGTTCACGAGTTTGAGCCCTGCGTTGGACTGTGTGCTGACAGCTCAGAACCTAGAGCCTGCTTGGGATTCTGTCTCTCTCTCTCTCTCTCTCTCTCTGCCCCTCCTTCATTCGTACTCTGTCTCTCTCTCTCTCTTTCTCAAAAATAAATAAAACATTTAAATAAATAAAATAAAAAATGTAATGGATTAATTCTATGAATTACATTAATTTAATCTCTAAGGGAAAAAATTATACCTGTACATTGTGGCCTTTCAAATAATAACATTATTTGAATAATAAGAGTTTAATTGCAATTAAATAAGAAGAACTCCAACCAAAATAAAGATATTATTTAACTTAACTGAGATATCTTATGTGTGAACAAAAACTTTTTAGCCTTCTGCTCAGGAGTTCCAGCCTGTTCTAAGCCATGCATTTCAGTGTTTGCCCCAAACTATTTATGAGATCAAGTCTTTGTGAAACCAGGAGTGGTCTATATCTGATTTCTGTCCAGAAAACTAAAGCTGTTTAGATATTCGAAAATGTTGTAAAATTACCAAACAAAAATATTTCACCTGTGGTTTTAACTCTGTCTTGCCTTTTTGTTTTAAGTAGGCTTCACGCTCAGCACAGAGCCCAACATGGGGCTTGCTTGCACTCATGACCCTGAGATCAAGGCCTGAGCTAAGATCAGGAGTCGCATGCTTAGCCAACTGAGCCACCCAGGCACACTGCTGTTTTAAATTTTAAACCCAAATAATGATTCCAAGCAGTTACACAGAATAGCAGAATTGAAGCAAGTCATGTTCTCTTTCTTTATCTTCACAATGACTATGCCAACGTTCATTTCAAATCTTCTGTTTAGATGCATGAATATTAGTACCGACAGGATGTTCAAACACAAACTATCTTTCTTTTACCTCCAACCTTCCCAACCTAGCTCAATAATTCTAAACTATGAGGAATGCCAGGGGCCAGTTTTGTAACTGGGGATTTTCTAACTGCCATTAGAATACAATATTTATTTAAATATAGGTAGTAAATAGTGCTAATTTGAAACTTATATATATTACTCAATTGTATCTGGCAATTATTTACAACTAAACAAACATTTTTAGGGAAAAGTATTTTATCATTGACATTGTTTAGAATTACCAGTGCATGATAGGTTTTTATTATGGGTTTTTGATCCTTCTAGACAATGCACCACTGCCTGCGCCCGGGGCAGACCACCCTGAAGCCTCATTGTTAGTTGCAATAGTGAGACAGTGAAACTGAAGGGACCCCACCAAATAAAGCTGGTTCTTTTCTTTGCTCCTTTTCCTGCTTCTATTTTTGCTAGGACCTACACCCCTGCTTTACAAGAGCCTTAATGTATGTCCTCCTTACAAAGGTCACAGAGTTAATAATTTCTTTGGAGACTTCTAGCACAATAGATAACATCTAAGGAGTGACCAGGTGAGGCCATCATGCACATTCTCTAAGACATTGACTCCAGACATCTTGACAGCAAGACCCTGTCTTCAGGGTGTAAGTGACCTATGGAGGACACCTAAGCACTCATCCTTGTTCAACCAGTTACTGGATGCCTGAGAGGACACATATCCCAGACCCCTATCCTCAGTCAAAACTGCAGACCCCCAAGCAAAGTCTCCACTTGTGTTCCTTTTCTTTCTAAGTCTCCCAGATACTCTCTATATCTGCTCTTTCTCTTCAATAAGCACTGCTCTCATTTCCTGCTGGTTTGAGTTTGATTTCCGTTGTGTGCAAAGCCAAGAAGTCTCTTGGCTGGTCCTGTGGAACCCCATCCAGGTCCTCAGACCTGGCCTGTCTGCATCAATACTGGTGTATGATTAAATACATATAAATGAGATACTGGGAGTGCCTAGGTGACTCAGTTGGTTGATCCTCTGACTCTTGATTTTGACTCAGGTCATGATCCCAGGGTCGTGTGATGGAGTCCCTCATTGGGCTCCATGCTCAGTGTGGATCCTGCTTAAGATTCTCTCTCTCTCTCTCTCTCTCTCTCTCTCTCTCTCTCTCCCGCTGCCCCTCCCCCCAAGTTTCTTGGGTACTACAGACTCAAGTATTTAGGTGAAGTTTCACAGTGTTTACAACTTACTTGCAAATGAGTAAGATACAAAGATTCCCCCCACATCACATGTAAACACAGTGATAATGAAAATATGGTGAAATGGTAACAATTATTTAGTAAATATAGTAACCATTGTACTATTCTTTAGTATAATTTTTTGAAAATTTTGAAATTATTCAAAATGAAAAATTGTAAAAAGTACTTTATCCATTGGTAAATTCATTGGTAAATTCAGTGAGAGGAAAAAATATATATGTATATATACACATGTACATATTGTATTTTTCAGTTGCATCTGATGTCAGGTTTTCCTCCGAGTTTTCTTTTTCTTTTTTTAATTAAATTTTTGAAAATATGTATTTATTTAGAGAGAGAGAGAGAGAGAGAAGGAGAGAGAGCACAAGTAGGAAGGGGCAGAGAGAGAGGGAGAGAAAGAACCCCAAGCAGGCTCCATGCTGTCAGCACAGAGCCCGACTGAGGGCTCAGTCCCAGGGAACTGAGACATCATGACCTGAGCCAAAATCAAGAGCTGGACACTTAACCAACTGAGCCATACAGGTGCCCCTCCTCACCAATTTTCTAACATAAGTTTTAAAAAATCATATGATTCAAGAAGTTTGAATTCTTTTAATTATTTATTTATTTGAGAGGGAGAAAGAGCAGAGGAGGGGTGGGGGGTGGGGGCACTGGGTGTGAAGGGGGCTCAGCACTGACAGCAGAGAGCCTGATGCAGGGCTTGAACTCATGAAGAGCGAGATCATGACCTGAGCCAAAGTCAGACACTTAACTGACTAAGCCATCCAGGCGCCCTGAAAAATTTGAATTCTTCAACAAAGAATTGTCATTTTTCAGAAAATTTAGCTGGTCAATGTAGAGATCATCTATAGTTTTTGATATAATGACTGATTGTATTAAAACAATATTGTGCTTAAAATTATAGCAATGTAATTTTCTCAGTTTGAATAGGGTCCCAGTTGATTAAGTGGGGTATTGTCTATAGTTTCAAACCTTAAAAGGGACTTTCTTTGTATATCTATTGTGCCTAGGTAACAATTTTTTAAGACTCAGTTCATGGGGGGCCTGGGTGGCTCAGCCAGTTAAGCATCTGACTCGATTTTGGCATAGGTAATGATCCCAGGGTCATGGGATTGAGCCCCAAATCCCAGGTTGGGCTCTGTGCTGTCAGAGATTCTCTCTCCCTCCCTCTCTTTCTCTTTCTCTCTGCCTCTCCCCAGCTTGCAGGCTCTTGTGCTCTTTCTTAAAACAAAACAAAACAAAACAGTTCATAAATTCTCCATTTCATGATATCATTTTTATATGATAGTATAAAATTAGCTTGTTATATTAATTTGAAAATCAATTGAAATTTTGTTTTTGATTTTTTTCATGTTCTTTTTTTTTTTTTTAACAAATAGACTTTATTTTTTAGGCCAATTTTAGATTTACAGCAAAATTAAGGTGAACGTAGAGAGTTCCCATGTACACCCTCCACTGGACACCAAAGCCTTCTCAACGATCAATATCCTGAACCAGTATGGTACATTTGTTATACACAATCCATGAGCCAACATTATCAACCAAAACCCATTGCCTACACTAGAATTCATTTTGGGGGGTAAACATTTTATGTTTTTTAAAATTTTATATTTATTTTAAAAATTTCTTAATGTTTTTATTTATTGAGAGAGAGAGAAAGAGAAAGAGAGAGAGAGAGAGAGAGAGTGTGTGTGTGTGTGTGTGTGTGTGTGTGTGTGTGTGTGAGTGGGGGAGGGGAAAAGAGAGAGGGAGACACAGAATTGGAAGCAGGCTCCAGTCTCTGAACTGTCAGCACAGAGCCTGACACAGATCTCGAACTCGTGAACCTCAAGATCATGACCTCAGTCAAGGTTGGACGTTCAATCAACTGAGCCACCCAGGCGCCCCTTATGTTGTTGTTGTTGTTTTAATGTTTATTTATTTTGAGAGAGAACGCATGCATGTGTGCGTGCATGGGGCAGAGAGAGAGGGAGAGAATTCTAAACAAGCTTGGCGCTGTCAGCACGGAACCCAAATGGGGGCACAATCTCACAGTTCATGAGATCACGACCTGAGTGGAAATCAAGAGTCGGGACTTAACCGAGTCACCCGGGTGTCCCCATTTTATGGGTTTTGACAAATGTATAATGACATGCTCTCCATTTAATACCATGCAAAATTGTTTTCAGCTTAATTTTTTTAATTAAAATATTTCCAGGATATTGTTTTAGAAAAAGAGTTAAATTCTAGAATTTAATTGGGGCGCCTGGGTGGCTCAGTTGGTTAAATGTCTGACTCTTGATTTCAGCTCAAGGTCTCACGGTTCCTGCGTTCAGTTCCTGAGTTTGAGCCCCCTCTGTGGGCTTTGTACTAATAGCACAGAGCCTGCTTGGGATTCTCTGTATCCCTTTCTCTGCCCCTCCCTCTTGCTCTCCCTCAAAAATAAATAAACTTTTAAAAAATCAGTATTTATATTATTACTAGAACTGCCAATTCTGTCAGTAAATCTATTATAATAGACTTCTGTTATATTGCTTATTTTTGTGGAACTATTTAAAAAAAATTTTAATGTTTATTCATTTTTGAGACAGAGAGAGACAGAGCATGAATGGGGGAGGGTCAGAGAGAGGGAGACACAGAATCTGAAACAGGCTCCAGGCTCTGAGCTGTCAGCACAGAGCCCGATGAGGGGCTCGAACTCCCAGACCGCGAGCTCATCCTGAGCTGAAGCCAGCCGCTTAACCAACTGAGCCACCCAGGCGCCCCCAAATATTTAAAAAAATTTTTTTTTTTAATTTGTTGAACTATTAATATCACTACCATAAACAGGTACTTTGAACTGTTCATTTGTGTACACATAGAAGTTTTCACTAAAGTGTTCTCTACTTCCACCTAAGTTCTTGCTTTCAAGTGAACATAATAGTTCTATGGTATCAAATAAGAAAGCCAATCCAGATTTAGGTAAATAGAGATTTTATTGGAAAGGATTAGGCAGAGTGGGTAGGAGGGGAGGGACCAATGCAATAGGGAGAACTCTGTGACAATAGATCTGCAAGTGTCTCAAAGGTTAGAGAGGGAGGAGTAAACAAGAATAGGATGAAAGGGTGGGCTGGTGTGATTGGACAGTAGATGCAGAATGTTATGCTCTGAGGTCAGCCTATTTTCAGCTGGGTCCTTAGGCAGGGTTCGGCTGGCTCAGCCTGAGGGTGGGTCAAAGTTTAGAGGTCTGCAGAAAAAGGGAAACAACCTAAATTTGATTAACAAGCACTTTCTAATTCCATGGGACAAGCAGTTCAGCTAGTCATTTATGGAAATTTAAAGGGTCTGTGTCTGGCCTCATTATAGGTAAATAAGGGGTCACGAGTGAGTTTTACCTAAGTTATGTGGGGAACTTTGGTTCTTTGCAACAAGGAGAGTTCCACAACACAATACAGGATTTCTTAACTTTGACCTATTTTCCAGAATCACTAGTGTTAAAGAACAAAAATTCAACTGAGTAAATTTAAAGATCTGATTTGCTTTATTAATCTGTTCCTGAACTGGGCAACATCCCACACAGCAAGTAGAGGGGAGCTCCCAGGAACAGGAATTGTATAAAACCGAAAAGTATTTATAGGAATGAGGGTGGGACCAGGAACGTATTAGCAAAAGAAAAGGAATGATTGTTTCAGGCTGGGTCACTTTCCTGTGGAGGGGGAGGGTTGGAGAGCAGGGGGGTTTACCATAGGCAGATTGCCTCATCTTCCTTTGGGGGTTGGGAGGACACGAGCGAGCGAGCGACAGATTACCTTATTGGTGCTGGCCAGAAAATTCCTGACTGACCGGTTAAGACTACATTTCTGGGGAAGGTTGAAATTGCAATTAGGCTAGGTATTAAGCCCCAGTCTGGTGACTTGGACTAGCATAAGTGACTCCATCTTGTGCCTGCGGTTTTCTTTTTAATATTGGGTGTAGGTAATGATGAAGTTTTGGGGCAATGGGAGGGTTCGTGGGGTTTGGAGCTGATGGCCAAGAAAGAATTCTTGAAGACGTCTTTGGTGCAAAAAGGGGATTTTATTAAAGCACAGGGACAGGACTTGTGGGCAGGAAGAGCTATACTGTAAGTGTGGGGAGTGACAGTCTTCAGGAGTCAAGGGAGATAAAGTCAAGAGGGAGTTCCTAAAGGGGTTTTCATATGCCAAAGGCTCACAGATTATTGGAGGCCTACCTATTGTCAAACTAAGGTTGTTTTTCCCTCCAGCAAAGCATTAACATTAAGATAGTAGGGAGTTCCCAGACTTTTAGGTTGCTGATGGGATTGTCTTTCTCTAGTAAACTGGTGGCGAATCTTACCAGTTTAACCATTAGATTTTTGTCCTTTCTGGTTTTTGTGTAGCCAGGAGTGTCCAAGGAATACCATACAAGTCCCACCTGGGCAGGGGGTGGGCACCGTTAGCCTGAACTTTGCCCTCAGCTTGCCCCACGCTCCCTTATCAGGTAACATTAAACATTGTCAGTCCACCATTTTGTTCAGGACAATCACACCATTTGCACCTAAACCACTCAGAGGATCATAAATCTCCTGACTGGGTAAAGCAGTGTCTAAGATATGTCTCCTGAACACTGGCAAAATCAGTTGAACCATCTTTTAAGAGTGGCAAAGGTCAGTTGTTATGGGGTCACTCATCTTAAAAGAGGGATGCCTAAAGTGAAAAAGAAAAACATTAATATAAAATATTATATTACAATCTAAGATTGGAAGATGAAAATCTTTCAATTATGCAGCAGTGTTCATTGAGTTCCTTGAAGCTAAAATATAGATGATCTTGGCAATGCTGTTCCCATTCAGACTTACTTTTTTTTTTTTTTTTTAATGTTTATTGTTTAGAGAGACAGAGCCTGACTGGAGGAGGGGCAGAGAGAGAGGGAGACACAGAATCTGAAGCTGGCTCCAGGCTCTGAGCTGTCAGCACAGAGCCTGACGCAGGGCTCAAACCCACGAACCACAGAATTACTTTTCATGTAAGGCCATACATGACTTGAGCATCTTGCTACACTTCCTTAGTGGCCTAGACAGTGACTGAAAGAGCAGACCTAGGCCGGCCGACTCCATTTTGTTGTGTCCTCCATCTTGTTCTGTATCCTCCATCTTGAGTGACTATGTCCCTGACATGGCCACAGAAAGAAGTTCCCGCTCAAACCTCAGACCACGCCTCCTCCCCTTGAGTAACTTCCTGCTCACCCGTTCAAACTTCCCAATCAAACCACGCCCAGCAACCTGCGTAAGGGGACACTGACCCTTCCTCAGCCAATCGGCTGAGGCCACGACCCTTCCCCAGCCAATCGGCTAAGGCCATGACCATTTCCCCACCAACTGCCCCTAGATCCCTATAAAACCTTTGTGCTTATGAAACTTGCTCTCTCTCTCCGGTATCTCACTGCTGTGTTGGTGCAGGTAGGGGATTGAGCTCGAGCTAGCTCAAATAAAGGCTCTTTGCTTTTGCATCGGACTCGGCTCCCTGGTGGTCTTTGGGGATCACGAATTCTAGGCATAACAGTGACTTGTCCGGAGAGAAAACTAGTCCATGTATAGACTGCTACAGTGATGTTCTTTCAAGTACATATGAAACAGTGAGGCTTTAATTCTCAATGCTTCTACAGACCTTCAAGAAAAAGGCCAGCTATAAGGAACCTAGAGTTGGGCCACCTGGCTGGCTCAGTTAGTACAGCATGCAACTCTTGATCTCAGGGTTATTAATTCCAGCCCCATATTGGGTGGGTGCATATATATATATTTTTTTTTTCTTTATTTTTACTTATTTTTTTTTTATTAAATTTTTTTTTTTTCAACGTTTATTTTTGGGACAGAGAGAGACAGAGCATGAACAGGGGAGGGGCAGAGAGAGAGGGAGACACAGAATCCGAAACAGGCTCCAGGCTCTGAGCCATCAGCCCAGAGCCCGACGCAGGGCTCGAACTCACGGATCGCAAGATCGTGACCTGGCTGAAGTCGGACGCTTAACCGACTGCGCCACCCAGGCGCCCCTCTTTATTTTTATTTTTGAGAGAGAGAGAGGGAGACAGAGAAAGGGGAACAGAGGATGTGAATTAGGTTCTCTGCTGTCAAACTCACAAGCTGTGAGGTCATGACCTGAGCTGAAGTTGGATGCTTAACCGATTGAGCCACCCAGGTGCACCAAAAACAAAATCTTTTTTTATTTTATTTTATTTTTTTTTAATTTTTTTTTTTTAACGTTTATTTATTTTTGAGACAGAGAGAGGCAGAGCATGAACGGGGGAGGGTCAGAGAGAGAGGGAGACACAGAATCGGAAGCAGGCTCCAGGCTTTGGGCCATCATCAGCCCAGAGCCAGACGTGGGGCTCGAACTCACTGACCATGAGATCGTGACCTGAGCTGAAGTTGGACGCTTAACCGACTGAGCCATCCAGGCGCCCCAAAAATCTTTTTTTAAAAAAGGAAGGCAACCTGGGGCGCCTGGGTGGCTCAGTTGGTTGAGTGTCCAACTTCGGCTCAGGTCATGATCTCACGGTCCGTGAGTTCGAGCCCCATGTCGGGCTCTGTGCTGGGCTCTGTGCTGACAGCTCGGAGCCTGGAGCCTGCTTTGAGTCTGTCTCCCTCTCTCTGACCCTCCCCCATTCATGCACTGTCTCTCTCTGTCTCAAAAAAAAAAAAAAAAAAATTAAAAAAAATAAATAAAAAAGGAAGGCAACCTAGAGTCCCAATAGGGACCTGAGTAGTCAGGTCTTTTTCTTTTTTCTTTTTTTTTTTTTTTTTTAAGTGAACTCTAGGCTCAATGTGGGGCTTCAACTCAGTCCCAAGACCAAGAGTCACATGCTCTACTGACTAAGCCATCCAGGAGCCGCCTGAGTAGTTAGGTTTTAATTCTCAATGCTACGTCAAGAAAGGAGGGAGAAAAATCTGAAACATTAGTTTAGAGAATTGTGGTCAATGAAGAAAAATGGAAGAAATGAAATTTGGTAAAAGGTGGCAATGAATGAAATATGACAAGATCTAGTCCAATTTACAGGTAGGTAACATGTTTTAGATATATTTTTTCTTACCCATCAGTTACCTCCAATTAATAAAAAGGTACAATAAAATTCAAAGACAATACATAGAACTAGAATCTGATAACCCACAAAAGTGGTATAGTTTTCTAATGAAACAAAATTTTTCATAACAGTTTACCACACCACCCTTTGATCAAAGACAATGCTAAACAAAGATTATTTGTGATGATAAAATAAGGCTAGTCTCACTAGATTTGGCTTGATTATATGCATAGGTATAGCAAGAATGGTAATTTACGATGATAGATCTTTATTTAAAAAAAACAAAATTTTTTTTAATGTTTATTATTGAGGGACAGAGAGATACAGAGCATGAGCAGGGGAGGGGCTGAGAGATGGAGAGACACAATCTGAAGCAGGTTCCAGGCTCTGAGCTGTCAGCACAGAGCCTGACTCGGGGCTTGAAATCACAAACCTCAAGCCTAAGTCGGACCTGAGCTGAAGTGGGACGCTTAACCTACTGAGCCACCCAGGCGCCCCAAGAAAAAAATTTTTTAATGTTTATTAATTTTTGAAAGAGAGAGACAGAGGGAGACACAGAATCCAAAGCAGGTTCCAGGCTCTAAGCTGACAGCACAGAGCCAGACGTGGGGCTCAAACCCACAAACCTTGAGATCATGACTTGAGTCAAAGTTGGATGCTTAACCAACTGAGCTGCCCAGGCGCCCCGCCATGATAGATCTTTTTAAGTTTTCTTCCCTGGAAGTTCTCATAAGGAATCTCAGATTGAACTTTTGTTGTTTTTAAGTTTATTTATTCTGAGAGAGACAGAGATAGCATGAGTAGGGGAGGGGCAGAGAGAAAGGGAGAGAGAGAATCTCAAGCAGGCTCCTCACTGCCTGTGGTGGAGCCTGATGCAGGACCCAAACTCACAAACCCTAATATCATGATCTGAGCCAAAACCAAGAGTCCGTCCCTTAGCCAACTGAGCCACCCAGGTTCCCCTCAGATAGAACTTTTAAATGTCTTGCAAGACTGGGAAGCCAAGAACTCACCATCAGATTTTACTGTAATGCCTTTAGATTCGGATGAATTATTCTCTTTTCAAGGTCCCGAAAGTATCATCAGTTTCCTGGGCCTGCCAGGATGTGACCTTCTTACTCTCATGTAAGGCTAGGAACTCTTTAAGCCAGATACCTGGCTGGGTTTTCCCAAGAAAGCTTTGTAGGCATTAGTTCCATAAAACTAACCTTAGCTCCTATAAATGCTAGGTCATATCTAATTCTGTGACTATCATTCTCAAATATGCTATTTCAGTCAAAGCCTTGGCTATGTAACCATTATTTCCAATTGTGCACTGTTAACAAAGGGGGAAGATTCTTATTTAACCTATGCAAATAATTATGTTGCCATGAAAATAAGAATACTCAGTAAGAATTTCCAAATTCTGGAGGGTTCAGGCAAGAGGGAAAAAACCAACTGTTTTATTTCTGTTTACAAAAGCACATTTATTAATTTCTTATGAGTTATAGGTAGAGAAAGAGAAAAGAAAAATGGGTTCATTATATGCAAAAAACAGAACAGGATCCACAATATTACAAAGAAAACCCATAATCATCCTTCCTTAGTTCATTCAGTCTTATGTAATTAATTCTATTTTGCTCAATCTTCGGTTAGCAATCTCATGAACCCATCGGCTAGTACAGACTAGAATTCTAGAAATCCTGACTCAGTCCAGTGGTATGGTCTCAAAGTTATGTAAGCAATGTGATCAGGGGCCTGTATCCCAGAGTACCTGGAATCATCTTTTCCATGGTTCTCCTTGAGTGTTCCTTTTTGATAAAGATGAGTGGGTACTCTGAATTTTCTCTCATTTTTCACCTTTAATTTGATACTTTTTTCTATGCTCCCAATAAAAGATTGTTGTCAGGAGCTCCTGGGTGGCTCAGTTGGCTAAGCAACCAATTTCGGCTCAGCTCATCATCTCACAGTTTGTGGGTTTGAGCCCTGCATCGGGCTCTGTGCTGACAGCTCGGAGCCTGGAGCCTGCTTTGGATTCTGTGTCTCCCTCTCTCTCTGCCCCTCCCCTGCTCATGCTCTGTCTCTCTCTGTCTCAAAAATAAATAAAGGTTAAAAATAATAATAATAAATCAAAGATTGTTGGGAAGAGTTTTTGGAAAAACCTCACTCTTCCTTTCTATCTTTCTCTCCTTTGTATCTCTTGTGCTACTGACTCAGAATGTTCCACTTCTGACATTTTTTTAAATGTTTATTCATTTTTGAGAGAGAGAGAGAGACAGAATGTGAACAGGGGAGGGGCAGAAAGAGAGGGAGACACAGATTCGGAAGCAGCCTCCAGGCTCTGAGTTGTCAGCACAGAGACAGCAGGACACAGGGCTTGAACCCACAAATAGCTAGATCATGACCTGAGCCGAAGTCAGGCGCTTAACCAACTGAGCCACCCAGGTACCCCTGATACTTCTGACATAACCAAATGTGCATTGTAGTTTTCCCCACACCAAATCTCTGCAACACAGAGAATTATTTGTGGGGAATCCAGTGAGGCATTCTATAATTTAACTCAATTCTAACACTGTCTGCTTGGAGATCATGCCAAATACCACAGGTTAAGAGCTCAGTCCCAAAGGCTGACCCCACTTCAGTTGCCAATCAAAAGTAGTAGGTCCCAGAGTGTCTGGGTGGCTCAGTCAGTTGAGCAACAGACTCTTGATTTCAGCTCAGGTTATGATCCCAGGGTCATGGGATCCAGCACTGCGTTAGGTTCTGTGTTGAGTGCAAAGCCTGCTTGAGATTTGGTCTCTCCCTCTTCCCCTTTCCCCACTAGCTCTCTCTCTTTAAAAAAAAAAAGAGAGTGGTAGGTCCTCAGGTTACCCACAACTGCTGTCCAATTTTCTCAGGTGCCACTAATTTGCTAGAGTGGCTCACAGAACTCCAGAAAACAGTTATGTTTACTAGTTTAGTAAAGGATATGGTAAAGGATACAGATGAACAGCCAGATGGAGAGAAAAATAGGGTGAGGACTGGGAAAGTCCCAAGTGCAGAGCTTCTGTTCCCATGAAGTTAGGGGTATATCACCCTCCTGGTGGATATATTCACCCACCGGAAGCTCTCTGAACCCTGGAGGCTTCATTACATAAGCATGATCAATTACCAACTCCATTTTCAGCCCTCTCCCCAGGATGGAGAATGAGGGATGGGGCTGAAAATTCCAAGCTTTTATCATGGTTTGGTCCTTCTTGTGACCAGCCCCCATCCAGAAGCCTACCCAGAGTCACCTCAATAGAACAAAAGATGATCCTGGTGCTCTTATCACTTAGAAATCTATAAGAGTTTTAGGAGCCCTGTCTCACAGATGGGACAAAAGACAAGTATTAGAACAAGAGATGCTCATAGCACTCTTTTTACTTAGGAAATTATAGGAGTTTCAGGTGCCTTGTGCTAGGAACTGAGGGCAGAGAGAAACACATATATTTTCTATTATCTCATAGCAAGCAACTTCAATGGTAGTTTCTAAATGGGAAAGGAGGAATCAAGAAGATATAAGCATGTGAAGTATTAAGACATATTCTTTCTGCTAAGAACTGAGTCCTTGGTATTTTGAAAGGGGTGTGTGATTATTAGGTGTCTTACAGGTTTAAGCTAACTTCTGTAACATGACAGATTTGGAAATCAAAATTCATTGTTCTTCCTTCAAACAAATTAAAATTTTTTTTTTAACGTTTATTTATTTTTGAGACAGGGAGAGTCAGCATGAACGGGGGAGGGTCAGAGAGAGAGGGAGACAGAATCTGAAACAGGCTCCAGGCTCTGAGCTGTCAGCACAGAGCCCGACGCGGGGCTCGAACTCACGGACCGCGAGATCATGACCTGAGCCGAAGTCGGATGCTTAACCGACTGAGCCACCCAGGCACCCCTCAAACAAATTTAAAGCTAAACAATTTTGAACTCCTAAGATTCCATTTTGTACTATTAACTTAAAAAATGTCTTAAACTGGAGTTTTCTGACCATTTAAAGATTCAAATAACAAGGCACGGAATGGGCAAGAAAAAAATAACACCTGTAAATAAAGGAACATAGTTTTCAGGAAGTTGAGAGCTACAGTCTATCCTTTGGGTCTTGGTTCAGTATTTATGTTACATCGAACCACAAAGACAGGCCTATATGAAACCTAAACAAATTGAGCTTAAATCAGCGGGAAGTAAGTGATAAAATCTTGCAACTTTATTCAGAGTTAAAACAAAGGGAGAGAGAATTTCCTGGCATTATGATACAATCACTTGATTCAGCATTTTTAAAATTAATCCCTACATCCCTATTATTTCTATCAACTATAAAGTGTGCATTTTAAAAAGGAAAAATTTTTTTTAATCCAGGGTATTTTCCTAAAAATGGGGTGCTTAAAAGATGTTAGAGTCCAGTATATCATTATATCATGTGTGGTTTTCCCCCTGCAACTCAGAATAGAGGCTAGCTACTTACTGATAGAGGTTCCTGCTAAAAAAAAAAAAAAAAAAAAAAAAGAAGAAGAAGAAGAAAAGGTCAAGAATTAGCTCTGCTCTCAGGGTGTTGAAAGATTTTGTTTTAATAAAGCTGAAATTATATCTTACAATAGGATTTTGAAAAACTGGTTAGTTACATGAAAGATATCCTGCTCAGTCTGTTATGCTACATTTTCCAAAAAACAATACTAATGAAGAAAAATATATCTGGAGCAGTGTTCACCAAAGTGAATACTGGCCAATGGGGAGCAAAAGAGAACAAAAAGGGAGATGTGGTCAGAGCATTATTCTGCGCCCTCCACAAGGAATTCAATAGGGGCTAAATTCCTCCCTCTACCAAAGATCTCAGCTCAGCTCTTCTAAGGTAGTTATATGATCCACACTACCCTCTCTGTGTCTCCAGTTCCAGGAACCAATCCCTTCCCTGGCCCTCAGGGATGGCTCAGCTATTAGCCTCCAGGTGCTATGCCTTGTGGGTTCCCTACACCCATTTCACACCTTTGCTCCTACTCCTCAAATTACCGCAGTATGAATGTTCAGTCTTTCTATTGCTGAGTATCATCAAGAGTTTGGGCCATGGTTCTGAACCGGTTTGAATCTTTAACGGACATTGAGTTGAGTTGGATATAAGATAGGGCATAAGATAATGCAAAAATAATGATGAGGCCCAACACAAGTCTAGCACAAAACTTAACATGCTTTTGCTGGAATGTGGAAAATGTTGACCTCTTGAGTTTATGAGTGAGCACAGTCAGAGTAATAAGTTATGTAACTCAAACAGCAGCCCAGGGTTTAAGGATGACCAGCAGAGTAGTACATTTTGTGTGGATACTTTCATGGACAAGGCTATACTGTAGCAATTGGTTACAACCATTGCTGGCTTGCTTTGTGTTCATTCTGTGTTTTAACTGCTTCACACATTAAACCAAAAGTATAGTTGTAAAATAGTGTCTTGAACTCAAAACATCAAGAATCTCTAGGCTTAGTGCTTAAGCCTTGAATAATACCTCTTGCTTCAAGCCTTAGAAATTAGGTTAAAATGCAAAGTCATTTGAAAGAAGTAATACTGATGGATTAAATGCATAAGGCAGTACTTCTCAAATTTAAGAGTACATAAGAATCATCCAGAAGCTTGTTAAAAATATAGATTTCTGGCCCCTATTCCAAAGAATTTTTCATTCAGGTGTGACCTAGGAATTGCATGTTAAGTAATCTCCCCAGGGGCACCTGGGTGGCTCAGTTAGTTAAGCCTCTGACTTTGGCTCAGGTCATGACCTCGCAGCTTTGGATTCTGCTTGTCTCTTTGCCCCTCCCCTGCTCGCACACTCTCTCAAATATAAATAAACAGTAAAAAAAAATTTATAAAAAAAATAATAGGGGCGCCTGGGTGGCTCAGTCATTAAGCATTTGACTTTGGCTCGGGTCATGATCTCGCGGTTCGTGGGTTTGAGCCCCAGGTCGGGCTCTGTGCTGAGAGCTGAGAGCCTGGAGCCTGCTTTGGATTCTGTGTCTTCCTCTTTCTCTACCCCTTCCCCACTCACACTCTGTATCTCTCTCTCTCAAAAATAAATAAACATTAAAAAAAAAAATCTCTCCAGAGAATTCTAATACAGACCACATGTATTAAGGAATTATTGGCGCATAACAAATCATCCAAACTTAGCAATTTAAAATTGTACCTATTGACTATCTCACACAGTTTCTAAAGGTAAGGAAATGTGGAGGGACTTAGGTGGCTGCAAGTGCCTCTCATGAGGTTGTAGTTCAGCTGTTAGCAGAGGCTGAGGTAATTTCAACGCTCAACTAGGTGGGAGAACGTGTCTTTCGAGTTCACTCTTGTGGTTATTGGCCTGAGGCTTCAGTTCCTCAGCACATGAGCCTCTCCACAGGGCTCCTCACATCATGACAACACGCTTTCCCCAGAGTGAGTGACCAGACACAGAGAGAGAGATGAGAGAGAAAGAAAGCCCAAGATGGAACCCTCACTGTTTAATAACCTAATCTTGGACGTGGCATACTTTTACTTTTACCATACTCTATGGGTCACACAGACCAATCCTCATACAATATGGGAGGTGACTAGACAAGGGTGTGATACCAGGAAGTGGGAATCATGGGGGGCCATCTTGGGGGCTGGCTACCACACCACATTTTGAGTAATTCTGGCAAAAATGATTAATATCAGCTCATACTAAGAGCTGTTTCTTGTGCGAATTTGGGTAGGGAGAGCAGATGATCCAGTAAGGAAACAGAAAAAAGAACATGACCAACCCAGTGCCAGGCTGGCCCCTACGGACCTATACTCCAGACTGGCTAGGTCAAGCACCGTGCTTGAGGCTTATGCCCAGTATCTTGTCTGTTGGCCTGGGCCCTGTTGGCCTGGGCCCCTTTTGTGTCTGTCATTCTTGCCTAATGTACCCTGGCCTGACCCAGCACAATCTGTCTTGATGTAGAATATCCATCACTTCTCTCAGCCTCTCTTTCGATGCAAAATTGAAAGCAATCAGTTTCTACCACTGAATACATTTCCCTTTATATAAAATTATTTATGTACTGCCTATGTATTTTAAAATATTTGTCATATGTTTTTTATTATTCTATTCATTCATTTAATCCTTTTTTTTGTTTGTTCACTCAATGATTCCAACTGATATTATTTGTCTATCACATGTCTGGCATATTTCCCCTGCTTGAAACCTCCCACGGTTTCACACATGCTGCTCCTCTCCATCCAGAGTCGAGTCTGTTTCCTCTCTCCTTGAATCTGGCTGGCCTGTGGCTTGCTCTGACCAACAGAACATGGCACAAGTGGCACCCTTCTGGTCACAGGCTAGGGGCGTCAGAAACCTGGCAACTTCAGCTTTTGCTCTCTCGGGGGCCCTGAGCCACTGTAGAAAATAAGTGCCGCCTCTCCGTTGGAGAAAACGAGACAGCTGAGGCACCCGACATGGCGAATCCAGAATCTTGGATCCTCAAGCCCCAGTTAAGCTGTCCTAGCCAATGCCACATGGAACAGAGACCAGCAATCCCCACCTAGCCTGGCCCACATTGAAGAATCAGAACAAAGACACGATTTTTGTTGTTGTAACCCACTAAACTTTGGGGCAATTTTCAATGCAGCGATAGATAATGTGTATTAACAAGCATGAAACTTCAAAATAAACAAATATGAAATTCCTAAAGTAACAGGAAAAATATACTGGGGGCAGAAGACCCAATTTCTAGACCTAACACCTAGTTTCAGTAAAGCAGAAGACTCAGTTTATAGAGAGTTAAGGAGAAAGTGATCAGTGAATAGTAAAAACATTCAAGTATAGAATAATCGTTCCAGAAATTAAAGCAACATAGTTTTCAACACCCCATATGTTTTATTTATTTTTTAAATGCTTATTTTTGAGAGAGACAGATAGAGAGAGAAAGAGAGGGAGAGAGAGAGAGAACATGAGTGGGGGAGGGGGAGAGAGAGAAAGGGAGACAGAGGATCCAAAGCGGGTACCGCACTGACAGCAGAGAGCCTGATGTGATGTGGGGCTCAAACTCACAAACTGAGAGATCATCACCTGAGATCTCTACTGAGTCATCACTGAGCCACCGAGGGGCACTTTTGACAATGCATATTCCTGGGTCCTACCCTTTAAGATATTAATATAAACAATCTGGGGGTGAGGTCGGAGAATAGTGCTTTGAGATACTGGTAAGGATTAGAACCAGAGACTGTGAAGTATAAAAACAAGCCTGTAACTGAAAGGTCCAATAGCAGGAAATAAAAGTTTGGGGAGATTGGCTTATATTGGAAGTTTGAGGGAAAAGAGTTGGTCAACAGAATAGTGCTGTAAATTTGAAGAGAAAGAAAGTAATTGAAAGAACAGCAAAGTCAAGAGGGAAAAGAACCAAACACATAGGATGGATTGGTTGGGTGGGTTTCTAAAGAATTTACAAATGTTGCCCGAAGTCCCAAGAATGAAAGTATTGCGTGCATTTAAAATAACATGAAAGAATGTAAACCAAATAGGAGCATGGAGTCTTTTAGAGGTGCAGGTTTGTTTATTTATTTATTTTTAAAAAATTTGGGGAGGCGTCTGGGTGGCTCAGTCCAACTTTGGCTTAGGTCATCGTCTCTCAGTTCGTGGGTTTGAGCCCTGAGTCAGGCCCTCCTGCTGACCGCTTGGAGCCTGGAGCCTACTTCAGATTCTGTCCCCCCTCACACTCTGTCTCAACTGTCTCTCAAAAATACATAAACATAAAAAAAATTGTTTTTAATTTTTTTAACATTTATGTATTTTTGACAGACAGAGACAGAACATGAGGAGGGGAAGAGCAGAGAGAGAGGGAGACAGAAACCGACAAACCCACAAACGCTCAAACCCACAAACTGTGAGATCATGACCTGAGCTGAAGTTGGATGCTTAACCGACTGAGCCACCCAGGTGCCCAGGGGTGGAGGTTTAGAGGACACTTTCACTTGCTTCATTTTACTTTTTCCATAATGAGAGAGTATTACTCTTAATTTTTTAAAAAAATTTTTTAATGTTTATTTTTGAGACAGAGAGAGACAGAGCATGAACAGGGGAGGGGCAGAGAGCGAGGGAGTCACAGAATGTGGAGCAGGCTCCAGGCTCTGAGCTCTCAGCACAGAGCCCGACATGGGGCTGGAACTCATCAAATGCAAGATCATGACCTGAGCTGGAGTCAGACTCTCAACCGAATGAGCCACCCCGTTGCCCTGAGAGAGTATTACTCTTAATAATTAGGCCAAAAAAAAATTTTTTTTAAAGCATCTGAAGGAATTTTTAATTAGGTAACTTTTAACAATCATTATATTGTTATAACTAAATTTTAAAAAATATATTAAAATGTATAAATCCAATATTGTTGGGCCTACAGTAAGTTGATATAATAATGGCATATGAACTCAGGGTTGTAAAACTATTCACACCCTTTGGCCTAACTCCACTTTAAAATTATACCTCAAGGAAATGGCCAGAAAGGAAAAAAAGTACAAAGATGGTCACAGAAACAATACTAATAAGACTGGGAAGTTGGAAAACTCTCAAAAATTCAACAATAGCGTTAAGGTTGAATAAATTGAAGTACATTATCAAGCTGGAAAACTACAGAAGACTGACTAGGTGAATGCACACAAATGTTAACTGAAATTAAATAAAAAGATAAAAAGACAACAACAAAATCCCTATGGAGGGATTGGTACCTATGCAAAACAGAGATCTGTGAATTAATAAAGATCAGAGAGTAAGTAATAGGAAGGGAAGTAAAGAGCTATGACTTAATATTCCTTTTCCATAAAATCTTTTAAAAATATGCATTTTTAGTGGGGGAGGGGGGTACAATCTACAGCAGAATTAACTACCACCATGTTTATTCTTTAATTTTCCGTGGCTGACTACTCCAGTGTTTCTCTCCCACTGAAGCAATGTGAGTTAGCACCCACAAAAATCACTGGGCATTGGGGAGTATTTTTAATTAGTGATGTCAAGCCAGTGTTTTGAAAAATGGGTGCAGCAAAGGATATATTGGAGAAGAAATGGCAAGTATAGATTTATAAAAGACATTCTTTTACTTTCCTTTTCATACCAACCAAGCAATGGTATATTCTTATGTGGTCACTTTCATCAGAACCAAAGGAAAGGGGCGCCTGGGTGGCTTAGACGGGTAAGCATCTGACTTCGGCTCAGGTCATGATCTTCCAGTTTGTGAGTTTGCGCCCCACGTCAGGCTCTGTGCTGACAGCACAGAGACTGGAGCCTGCTTTGGATTCCGTGTCTCCCCCCTCTCTCTGCCCCTCCCATGCTCATGCTCTCTGTCTCTCTCTGTCTCTCAATAATAAACAGACGTTAAAAAAAAAAAAAAAAAAAAAGAACCAAAGGAAAGACCCGTTGGAATGGAATGTTTACATTCTTTCAAAATATGAAGTATCTCAAACATATCAAGAAGTACCGAGTATAATATAATAAACACCCATGTACTCCATACCCAGATTTAGCCAATGTGAATATCTGGAAATCCTCTTTGTATCCCTCCCCAATCTTATTCATCTCCTCTCTCCTCTAAGGAAAAACTATTTGAATCTTGGTGTGTGTCCTGCCCTTGCATTTTAAAATATTTTTACCACCTAACTATAGATCTGTAAATAATATAGAATGTCACTTTGCTGATTTAAAAAATTGAAATGGCATCAGGACATATAGAGCTGACTGCAATTTCTTTTTTTTCATTTAATGTTGCTTTTGAAATATATCCATGTTAATATGTGTAGCTGTAATTAATTTTGTTTCAATGACTGGTATTTTTTAATTATTAATTTTATTAGGAATTATTTTTAAAATACAGAAAAAATAAAGTAATATAGTAAGCAGTCATGTACTTAAGACCCAAGTTCATCATATATTAGCATTGTGCCAAAATGCCATACTAATCCAGACCTTTTTTAAAGGAAGAACATTTTTAGGTACAGTTGTATAGCTTCCTGGGTGAAGTGAGGAAGAACCCAAACCCCATTTAGTATTTAGCTTAGAACTTACTTTAGAATGTCAAATCATTTCAAACAAAATAATGAAGCCATACCCTGAAGATCTGCCTCAGGAGATTCTCAAAATATGTCTATTTCTATTCCTAATTTCTGAAAATTATTCATGATAATCCACTCGAACTGAAGCCAATTGCTAGAATGTGAGCACTACATCATACACATATTTGTGCCCTAGATGTGTCATGAATCAGTGAATAAATAGTTCCAAGTTTTTTTAAAGCACAGATGGTGTTTGTGGCAGCCATAAGAATGCGTCTCTCGGATCTCCAAGCATAATATCGATGGCCTGGGCTGCTATGTTATGAATCTACTACACTTCTCATAGGCTGCTCCCAGCTAAGGACTGAGTGAGGCAGGGAGAGAGGAAACTCCCCTGACCGATGACCTTGGCTTGAGGACTCCCCATTGGCCTTGTAAAAACTTTCTTCAACTACTTTGTACTCTAAGATGCTTTCTGTGGAGACTTCCTTTCTTCCCTCTCTCCATCATAATCTACCAGCTCTCCCCCTGGCTCTGGCTGCCTATCTATTTTCCCTCACAGGTGTTTCCCTCCAAAATCTTTCCCACATCTAATCTTGGAATCTGCTTGGAGGATCTTCAGTAACACAGTGGTTAAATGTATGGGTTTCAAAGGATTCTCTAGATAGGTCATTAAGAATAAAAAGAAATAATTATGTGCTCAAAGATTTAGGATACAAATATTTAGGATTAGGATCTAGCTCAAGGATGTAAGTGATGACAACTTAAAGGTTACTTGAGGCCAGGAGAAAGATTATGTTTCCCAGGAAGGTCCAAAGGATTTGCCATTCATCAAGAGTGTTAGAAATGAGCTAGTACATGGTGCCCCAGCATCACTATGAAGTGTAGTGTGGCTCTCTTCTGAGGCCAGGGCTAATGGCAGGAGAAGCAATTACAGAACTTAACTCACTGATAGCAGTGAGGATGAAAAGGCCCTGGAGTAACAAAGGCTGGTGGTAGTATTTCACCACCAGAAGCCAGAGGGTCACAGTGTCCACAGTTATGGGAGGGTTAAGAGAACACAGTGTCTTGAAGGATAAAATAATTGTGCAGCCAAAATGCACTGCTTCATATACATAGTCAAAACAGAGCAAGAGTGGATGAGTAGGAGGTTGAACGAAGTTACCCCAAAAAAGTCCTTTGCCCAGTCTCTGGACCCGAACCATTTTTCAGTTTTCAGACCTGGTGCCCAATGACTGAAGAGATGATTGGGTCTCAGGGGGAAGGACTCTGTAATACATAAAGATTTCCCCAGTGCTTCTCCAAAGGGATCTAGGCCATGTATGGCGTGAGTGTTCACTGCAGAAAGGGAAACTTTCAGACATTTCAAGTACTGTTGGACACAGGGTCCAAGTTGGTACTGATATTCAAAGACCCAAAACTTTGTCCCAGGCTCTGTATTATAGTGAGGACACATACACAAGGGCCAGGTGATAAATAGAGTCTTACCCAGAGTCTGGGTCCACTCGGTCTCTGAACTCACCTGGTACTCATTTCCCAAGCCCTCCAATATATAATTGGGATTGATATATGTGGTAATTGGAGTCACCCACACATTGGGCCTGTTGGTGAGAGCTCTGATAGTGGGGAAGGCCAAGCAGAACCCTCTGATACTGCCTAACTCCCAGCAAGATAGTGTTACATCAGAAACAGTGTAACCCGGGAGAGGGATGGCAGAGATTAGTGCCACCCTTAAAGATGCAGGCATGCTGGTCCCCCACATATCTCTGTTTAATTGGATGGTTTGGTCCTTGCAGAAACCAAATGTATCTTGCAGACTCCTGCTAGCTCAACCAAGAAAGAGCCCTGATCGCAGTCATCCAGCCAGATGTAGTTTCTTTGCAAGGACAGATAATATGGTATGTAGTATGCAGCCACTGGTTTGGTGAGTGTATATTCTTCTATACCAGTCAGGAAAGATGATCAGAAATGGTTTGCTCCAGGGCTGTGTTAACTCTCCCACCATTTGTCATCGTGTAGCCTGAAGACATCTGGACCATCTGGACATATCACAGAACATCATATTGATTCATTACACTGATGACATGATGACAGTCTGGCAGATGAGTAAGTAAGAGGGTACTAGAGTGCTAGAGAATTGGTAAGACACATGTACTCCAGACGGAGAGAGACACACTCTACAAAAATTCAGGTACTTGGCAACTCAGTAAAGTTTCTGCACATCCCACAGTCAGGAACATGCCAAGACATTCCCTTCAAAGTAAAGGGAAAATTGCTGCATCATGCATCCACTGTTACAAGAAGGAAATACAATGACTGTGAAGCCTTCTTGGACTTTAGAGGTAACGGTCCTAACTGTAGAGCAAGTAGCCCTGCTGTTTAGAACAATGATTTCAGCACACTCTATGGTATTTGAGATGTCAGTAGTACAAAAAGATACGACAAGAAGTTAATGACAAGTCCCAAAGGAACAACCACAACTCAGGCTCGTGGGGTTATGGAACAAAGTCACCCCATCTGCAGCAGAGAGTTATGCCCCTTTTGTAAAATAGCTCCTAGCATGCTACTGGGCCCTGATAGAGTTGAAAGGCTGGACTTTGGGATGCCAAGCAACCACAGTCTGGAACTGCCCATCATCAGTTAGGAACAAGTCATAAAGTAAGCAATCCATCATAAGATGGATATGGTACATTTGAGACTGAGTATGAGCAGGAAAAAATGACGCTGCCAGGGGCATGAATAGTGGATCCAGGACCTCATGGCATCCACTATGTAGGAGTGTCCCTTCTGAGTTCACACCAGTGGCCACATGGATCTCCTATTCAATCAACTGAAGAAGGAGGAGTCCCCCTCCCCCACGTGGTTTATGGATGGGTGATTCAGTATTAGGCAAAAACCCAAAGTGGATGCTGCCTGCATTATATAACTTATTCAAGGTGGCTGTGAAAAATGGTGATGAGACTCTTTGTGAAAGAAAAATCTTCCCAAAGGGCAGAACTTCAGATGTACCTGGTCACCTACTTTGTGTGAAAGGGAAACTGGCCTAGAGTCAAAACATAGATGGGCTCTGGCCAATGGGGAACGGTCAGAAGCCTGGAAGGAGAAAAATACAAATATCGGAGATAAGGAGGTCTGAAAAAGAGACATGTAGACAGACATATGAGAGTGGGAACAAGGTGTGAAGATTTTTATATTGTATTTTAATACCCATCAGAAAGCACCCACATGGTCTGAGACCCAAATGACCAAGCAGACAAAGTAACTTGACTAGCTGACATTCACTGGCATGATAGGCAAACAGATGACATGATCACAGTGAAAGAGATAGACACTTTGCATAGGTCAAAAAACATGACTTCCACTTATGAAGGTCAATCTAGTGATTATCTGCTTTGAATCAATCTGCCAGCAATAGACACCAATGTGGAGACTAACTGGCCACTTGGTAGCAAATGGTCTACAGGGGACCATTTTCATCCTGGAAGAGGCAGTGGTTTTTCCCACAGGACTAGAAACTTAATCTGGGTACGGGTTTGCCTTTCCTGTGCACTATCAAGCCACTTATAGAATGCCTGATCTACAGACATGAAACAACATAAGATCCAATCAGGGAACTCATTTTACAGGTCCAGTGATCATGTCATATACTGTGTCATCTAGAAGCTACTGGCTAAATAGAGTATTGGTGTGGCATGTTGAAGGTACAGCTGTAGCATCAGCTCAGCGGCAACACCCCAAAAGGATGGGGGTACCATCCTCCAAGACATATATAAACATTGAATTACAGAACTTTATATAGCACTATGTCCCCAAGAGGAAGAATACATGGGTCCATGAACCAAAGGATGGAAGCAGGAGTGGCCTCCCCATCACTTTGAGTGACCAACTGAAGGCCCCACAGCTCTGAATTCTGCAAGGTTAGAGATCCTGATGTTCAAAATACATATGCTCTTGTCACAAGATAGCCAAGACCTTATTGAACGATAAGCTACAGCTGCCACTTGAACACTTTGGGCTCTGTGTGGCCAGAAACTAGCAGGCAAGAATAGGAATCACCATCTTGTTAGGGGTAATTAACACAGCAGAAGGAGGCAGGGCTTGTGTTACTTGATGGGAGAGGGGAGGAACATGCATGGAACTCAGGTGGCGACTGGGTGCCTCTTGGTACGTACTTGCCTAATTGTGACAAATGTAATGATGTGGTAATGGAGGTAAGGTCAGGTAAACGCAGGTAAGGTCACCAGGAGCTCAGACCCCTCAAGAATGAGCGTTTGGGAAACACCACCACGTAAACCACTGAAACCAACAGAGTGAGGGATTTTAGAGCAGGCAGTGGAGAAGGGACTTAATGAGTACCAGTTTTGGCTGTGAGACCAACCACAGCTGTGGAGGCTATAGTCTCTTTACTTCCTTCTTCTAACTTTCCCCTCAGGAAGAGGAGCCAACCAGAGCCCTGACGGGGCCGCTCCCCACATATGTTATGAAGTAGATCCACGGACACACAAGGTAAACTGGCAGATGTGGGGATGTGTCAATCAGATCGTCTTTTAAGAAAGGACTCACTCTGCAGCTGCAAGGAATGTGGTTAGCTGGCTGACAGTCTCTCCAGCTGTTTGTGTCTTCAATTTCTGGTTACCATCCTATGCTTTTCTCAGGGTTGTCCCCAGTTAATGACTGAGCAAGGCCTAATCATTTCTACTCAATGGGGGAAGTTTAAAGAATAACCTTTGTTCTGGAGCTCCCTGTTGGAGTAGCCTGCCCAGTCCTGCTTCTGCCCCTTTTCTTTTACAGGTGTTACTGCCCGCCCCCTCCCCCGCCCCCCATAAACTTTTGCATCTGCTTCTGAGAGAATCTAATAGAGACAGATGCATCCATTAGGCCTCTGAACTCAAGTCATTCCCTGTTCCCAGTCCTGGGATGTGTGACCCAAGTAATAGAACTGCTGTTTTCTCACATGTTAAACTAAAGACTTGTTCCTTTCATAAGTACATTACATGATTGATGTGAGGATAAAATGAAAATGTGCAGGAAAATGCTATGTAATTTGAATATTGCTATGTAAATGATTACAGTCTTTATTAAAAGGCCTACAGAGTTAAATCATTTTGCAGATTACCTAACAGTCCTCAATAGTTAAAAAAAAATTCACACAGATAATTGTTTTCAAGGCCTTTCAAAGCTGGTAAGGTGATGTGGTTTTCTATGGCGTTACTAACTCCTAGGGAGTAATTTATATACTCAAAGATCTTGCTTGACTGACAATCAGATGCATACCTAAATAAAGAATTGTTCAGTAGTATACAGTAAGCTGCCATGGGAATTTTGGTTTCTTTCTTTTCATTTCTAGGATAACAATTACTTAGAGGAAATGAGAAACATCGAAACAACCCTTTTGATCAAACACAGTGACCAGAGTATTTGGGGAAAATGCTTAATACCTGTGTGACCACCAAACAATGTTCTCCTGCACTATTGTGATCAGACACAATTTAATATCTGTGGATAAATATTGCAATTTTAATAAACATAATAAAAATATTTCCTATGAACATATCCTTTTAATGCTCATTCTTGGTATTCATAGTTATCTGTAATGTACTATGACAGCTAGTGATCATGTCATCACTTTTTATCAGAAAAACTTTTAGTGGTACATTTTTAGCAGAAGACAGGAAAATAATGTTTGCTTACCTGGTGATACAGATTTGCAATGGGTTTTCTGTCTCTCTTCCTGCCTTTTGAAAGTTAGATCTCTGATTTATTTGCACTAGAGTGTTGGCACAAGTTCGGTTACAAGACTTGAAAGTTTGTGGTTCCACATAAAGAACAGTAAAAAAAGAGTTAAAAAATCTGTCCTTTCCCCTTTTTGCTCATCCTGCCCCAATTTTTTTTTTTTTTTTTTTTTTCGGTACAAGTAGATCTACAGTTCTACAATGTCCTCCTGAGTGATAGGGTTAAAACTTTTGGCTGTTTATTCAGATGTCAGTATACTGAAGTAAACCTAGATAATGGTTTTAATCCAAGTGGTTTTGCATAAATGGGGCGCCTGGGTGGCTTAGTCCGTTAAGCCTCCAACTCTTGGTTTGGGCTCAGGTCATGACCTCACAGTACAGGAGCTGGAGCTTGGAGTCGGGTTCTGAGCTGACGGCACAGAGCCTGTTTGGATCCTCTGTCTCTCTCTCTCTCTCAAAACAAATAAACTTAAAAAAATGAAATATGGACAAAAGTAAAAGAATTCCCATGGTACTTTACTGTGGATGCAGAATACCTGCACTATGAATGGAGTGCTAATGCGAAAGAGAATGCCAATAATATAAACTAGATAAGATCCACCAGGCAATTTTAAAAATTTGTTTCGTCATCGTTCAGCATAAGTAGAATTCTTCAGATTTACAGATTTTTTTTTTGTATGTGCATTCTGTGATCTCTGATAATTGAATTCAACTTCAAAAGGGTTTAAGCCAGTGACTTCAAAACGAGGTTCACAGAACAGTACACAATGATGAAATCAGAAGCAATAAAACACGGCTGAACTGGAACGTAAACATTCATACTATTAGGACAAGACTGAATTTTCATTTAATTTAGTTTTGGAGTTCTCTTGGGTTGTCTTCAGACAATTCTCTTTCATATCTTAAACGGTGTCTCAAGAGTGTTAGGGAGAATCCAACAATCTGGGGTATCCTAGTAAAGTTTAGCACATAGCTCCTGTGATGTTATCGAGTATTTTCTGAATATAGGAGTTATCGATACCGACTTCCACCAGAGCGAAAGCAAACACATTTACATTTCAAGGTGCCTTTGAATGACGGGGCTTCGAAAAATCTCAGTTCCTCCACCTTTGTTCCTTCCTTCTCGAGACTCCGAGGCACCTGTACCGCAAGGCACACCTGGCACTCCGACCGTCTCCAGAGCCAGCAGACTGAGTGCTGCCAACTGCCGGCTCCAGTCTTGGGAGAAGGAGTCTGCGCGGAAAGATGGACAGAGTCCTGCGCGCGGCCGCTTGCAGGCGAGGGCGGGGGACGCCGAGGGGCGGAGCCGGCGCGCGCGCACAGGGTGTGCGCGCCGCCGCCGCGTCACCAGCGTGCGGCACGTGCCCGTGTTTACGTCCCTCGTGGAGCAGCCTACGTCAGCAGCCAAATGGCAACATTGTGGCGATTCTGAAGCTCAGAGTTTAGGAGACGCGTCTCTCCGTCAGGCCGGCTCCGGGCGGTCGGGAAGAAGAGAAGAAGGAGGAGGGGCGGGGAGATCCGCTTGGAAGAGCGGCCGGTCTTGACCGCCTACCGGCCTGCCTGGCCCCGCGGGACCCGCGTCTCACCTTCAGAGAGCCGAAGACGCAGCACCGCGGCCTCGCGCTGGGGGCGGCCGGGTCGGACGCGAGGCGCCGCCGCAGCACGGGGCTTGTAAACAGATCCAGCCGCACGTGACCATGTGAACTACCTGCTCCGGGGACGCGTATTGTCTTTCCCGCGAGCCCCGCCACAAAGAAGCGCGGCGGGTTCGAGTGCTGAGGGCCGGGCGAGCAAGCGGGGAGAACCGGCTGGCGCGCTAAGATGGCCGAAGGCGCCCAGCGAGGGTGAGCAGGGGGCGCGGTGCAGCCAGCCGGTGAGTCTTCGGGCGGGCAGGGCCCTCGGCGCCTCCCCCGCGGCCTGGCTCCGGAGCCACCATGTCTTTCGCGCTGGAGGAGACGCTCGAGTCGGACTGGGTGGCCGTGCGGCCCCATGTGTTCGACGAGCGCGAGAAGCACAAGTTTGTCTTCATCGTGGCCTGGAACGAGATTGAGGGCAAGTTTGCCATAACCTGCCACAACCGGACGGCCCAGAGGCAGAGGAGCGGCTCCCGGGAGCAGGCGGGGGCGCGAGGGGGCGCGGAACCCGGAGTATCCACGTCGGACGGGACCCGCGGGCCGGGCAGTCCAGCTGGCAAGGGCCGGCCCGAGGCCACGTCCTCTGCGATGCTGGGCAGGAGCCCGGGACCTCGGAAGAGTCCGGTCTGGGCGGAGGGCGGCTCTCCGCGGAGTGCGCGCAGCCTTCGAGGGGACCCGCTGCTGCGGAGTCCGGCCGGCAAAGGGGCGGAGAGCCCTCTCAGAAGCCCAGTGCGGGCCCAGACTAGCCCGGTTCGAAGGGGATCTGAAGGCAGAGATGTGGCGGGGGCCGCCCCTTTGGCGCCTCCGGAGGCCCCGGTGTCCTCGGTGCGAGTAGTGAGCGCCTGCGGGGCGGTCTCCGAGGAGATCGAGGTGCTGGAAATGGTGAGGGAGGACGAGGTGGCCCCGGGAGCCCTGGCGCTCTCGGACGCGGAGCAGCCGCCGCCTACCGCCGAGCTGGAGTCTCCGGCAGAGGAGTGTAGCTGGGCTGGGCTCTTCTCCTTCCAGGATCTGCGTGCTGTGCACCAGCAGCTGTGTTCTGTGAACTCGCAGCTGGAGCAGTGCCTACCCGTGTTCCCCGAGGAGCCCTCTGGCATGTGGACCGTGCTGTTTGGGGGGGCCCCAGAGATGACCGAGCAGGAGATCGACACTTTATGTTACCAGCTCCAGGTCTACCTGGGCCATGGCTTGGACACCTGCGGCTGGAAGATCCTGTCCCAGGTACTTTTCACTGAGACCGACGACCCTGAGGAGTATTACGAAAGCCTTAGCGAGCTGCGGCAGAAGGGCTACGAAGAAGTGCTTCAGCGGGCCAGGAAGCGCATCCAGGAGGTAAGAACCTAGTCTGGGCTGCAGCAGTCCTTACTTTTGGTTACTCACTGCCGGGGGTTGAAACCTCAGTCTGGACTGTGCGCATTTGGGAAACTTGTTTTTCTGGACAAGAGAAGAGGAAGAAGATGGGTTCCTTACCATTCTCCCCCTTACTTCCTTTCAGTGGTAGGAAAACCGTGCTTTACCTTTATTGGCCCTCTGAAGGAACTTTGATATAAGTCTTTAGATTTTTTTCTTCCATTTATCAAATAGGTTCTATATAATAAGAGTTCGGTTTACTCCTCCGTGCTGGAAATAAAATTAGAGCCACTGAGGCCAAAGGCCTCAGGTAAATGGACACCGTGTGTTCATTTCTCTCTTGCCTCTCTTTCCAGCAATAACTGCCCAGATGTTAACCCTACTTTTCTGGTCCTGTTCATTTACTCATAATAGTTTGTCTTTGGGAATACACTTGGTCTTTTTTTTTTTTTTATCTTCATATGTAGTTTGGCAACTTAGGCAAATTTTAAATTCGTTTTCCTCCAAATGAGTGGCCTGTCTAAATGAAAAGGCACCATTCTCCATTGGATGCAAATGTATTTTTAAAGGTTTATAACTACTCTCGGAATCTCTCAAGTCTTGATAACTGGCTCATGTTTCATTCCTGTTTTAGGAAGGGAAAAAAAGGTCCTGGGCAGGAATGTTTATTATACTTTGTGTCCTTCTAAGAGTAAAAGTAGTACCAAGCCTTTTCAAACTTTCTTAGGCTTTAAATTACATGAAATAATGGAAAAAGTCTGCATGGGTATGCATGCGGAGCTCTACAAGCAAGATAAGATAGGCATAATTTGAGGTCCTGCCTACAGAACAGCTTCTGCTGAAGGAACTTTACTAAAAGAGTATTACAAAATATATTTTAGTTTTTAGGTGGTCTGTATGGTTCAGTCTGTATAGAGTGTGCAACTACTGATCTCCTGGTTGAGTTGGAGCCCCAAGTTGAGTGTAGAGATTACTTAAAAATAAAACATCTTGGGAAAAAAAGATACACTTTAGTTTTTACCAATGGACACTAACAGATATTTCCTCAAAGCTACTATTTTTAGTATTACTACTAATTGAGGTTAGAGGTGGGGTGGGGAAATGCTCCTTTTTATGGTGTTTATATCCCTGACATTGTGTTGTCATCTGTTAACCATGCCTGTGTTTATGTAATACTTGAATCCTGCTATTAAGGCTAGGATGCTCATCTCCTGGTTTCTTCATAGAATAGTATGGTATTTTTCATTGCTAGACTTGGAGACTTAGGAAATAACTTTTTGTTTCCCTAATCCCACAGTGCTCTCTTAAAACTTACTGAATTCAGGTTTTCATTCCTTCCTGTTAGTTTATTTAGTGCTAAGCATCACCCACCTGGTAATGTGATCCTAGAGTCCCAGTGATCTGTTTTTATTTCCACCTTATCATCTTCTGGCATCTGTGTTCTCCCTTAAATTCTTTTTGGAAGGAAGTGACAAATTTTAAATGGTCACATATATTTTCTTTAGAGTTTTGTTAAAACTGACCTGTATTTTTTTTTTTAACTGGAAGGACAAATTAGTGCTTCTTTCTCTTACACTTTTTTGTTACATTTTGCAATTCTTACATTTCTAAAGATGTAGGCAGGTTTAGTTTTAGTTTTGTTGATATTCAGAAAAAGTAATTTTGTCTGGTTTAATTCAAATAGGGTCGAAAATGAGGATTGCCAAAAAATGTAGTTAATTAATTACAGTTATCTGGAACTCTTCCATGGGGGTGGAGTGTTACATATCTTTTCCTAATTAAGGTTATATTGACCATAATAAATTCTCCTTAACGGAGAGAGGTTTAAAGTTTTAAAGAGTATTTTGTGTTCTGGAAAACAACTCAGATGAAGTTTATTGTAAATTCGTTGGACATTAAATACGTACATACATTTTTGGTGCTTCATTTAGTTGGCTTGAACAGTATTTGAAAAATAACAATAACAAATTCACTTATAGTGCTCACCCTGATAGCTACTGGAACTTTATTTTGAAAGAAATGAGGCTTAGTGGGGAAAAAAGGGTGGTGTGATTTAATTCGTGACGTCTGCTCTGGGCTTGATAATGGGAGTTTAAGAGCACACCAGCCTTGTTTTTGTTGTTGTTCCCTAACTGCTTAAGTTTTTTACTATTTTAATAGTTTGCAATAACTTTTTTTTTTTTTTAATTTTTTTTTCAACGTTTATTTATTTTTGGGACAGAGAGAGACAGAGCATGAACGGGGGAGGGTCAGAGAGAGAGAGAGGGAGACACAGAATCGGAAACAGGCTCCAGGCTCTGAGCCATCATGAGCCATCAGCCCAGAGCCTGACGCGGGGCTCGAACTCACGGACCGCGAGATCGTGACCTGGCTGAAGTCGGACGCTTAACCGACTGCGCCACCCAGGCGCCCCAGCAATAACTTTTTTAAAGTAAAATATTTATGGAAATTTTGTCAGTTTAGTACTAATGATTCTGTTTAGTTATTACCTCTCATTGAATGGTTTTTTGTTCCCAATTTTGAAGTTGACTTAATTTGTGGAAGTGGCTATAGGTGTTCAAGCCAGGTGTACCTGGTAAATTAAACACATTTTTAGATACATGTTACTAGAAAATTTAGTCTTTGGTTATGGTTTTCCCTCTTTTTAATTTCTCTGGGTCTATTCTGCTTTTTTTTCCTCCATAATATTCCTTTTCCTATCTATTTAAAGGCTTCAGCTTAAAAACCACACCTGTTTTTGTTCAAAATACTCAGTAAATTGTTGAAAGGAGTTGTGTTTTTATTTTTTTATTTTTTTTATTTTTTTTGTTTTTTAAGTAGAACAGACTGTACTGCTAGATTGTAAACTTTTCAAGGTCACTGGCCTTGACAGTATCTTGGAATTCTCTTTGCCATCCCTGGTTCAGGGCCACACATCTTGTGAGCACTCAATATTTGTGGGCCAAGAACATGAGAGGTGGTTGTTTTTTTTGTTTGTTTTTGTTTTTGTTTTTTTAGTATTATGAGAATTTAAAGAATTTGGAAGAATCTTTTTGATTTATAGTTGTAGGTAAATAAAATTTTAAAAATTGATAAATGTAAATTTCTTAAGGGACTGTACAATTTGAGAAGTAGGAGTAAAATGTTTTAAAACTGTAAAGAACTTTGTAAATAAGAGGTTGTTATCTGGTATTGATGAATTCCCTATACATTCAGGGGAGCTATAGATGGACTTTAATGGGGTGCTTTAAGGTAGTGAGCCAAGTTTTATATGCACAGACATATTTGGATTTTTGGAGAGAAAGACTTTTATCAGATTCTTCAAGGTGTTCCTTAGAAAGGGCTTTAAAACTGTACTGGTAATTCATTTGCATTGTAAACTTTGGGCATAACTCTTGGAATTTAAGTATTGGAATACACTTATGATTTAATATGGGTTATAAGAAATACTCCTATAGCTTTGTTTTGTGAAATAGTGAAGAATGAAAATCTTAGGTTTTCTGCTAAAAGTTTTATTAGTGATTCACAAGTTGGGTCGACTAGAAATAATCTGAGGAGCTGCAGTTGACACAATATTAATGAAAAAATTTTAGATGACATAAGAATTGTGAGTAGAGCTTTAATCTTGAAATTTATTACAGGGTAGATTAGATTTGTCTTGGACTTTAGAAGGGTTTAGTGAAGTACTGCTATTTATAAAGCAGGCACTCAATCCCTGAACCCAGTGCCACCAGGTCCTCTTGGAATGGTTGCAGCAGTAGTGTTGGTTGTAGGTCAGAGCTGAGGATCATATTATAGTGTATGTGCTTGGGTGGCCCATACTATGGCTTACTTACCTGTGATGACCTGAATTTTGCAAATAATTTCTGTGTAAGGACAACTATTGTTGAAATGGTTGTGGTCCTTTAGATAGTAAACTTTATGATAGTAGGCTTGATTAAGATCTAATAATCATGTGTTCTCTTTGAAATTTATTGTGTTTATAAAATTGCTCAGGTAACTTCTTCCCAGTGATTTTATTTCCAGTAAGAAAACAAAACACAGAGCTGCATGTGTTTTCATAAGTAGCCATGTAAGGCATGCTGTAGACAGAGCCTGCCTAGTGTTTGGAGTCAGAAAGACCTGGCTTCCAAATAGGACTCACCACTTCTCTGACCTGCTTAGTTATTTAACCTTTTTAAAACAGGGAAAAGGGGAAGATATTTAAAGGATATCTCGAGATTTAAGTAAGATACTATGAAAAAGTGCTTAACAATGTGTCTGGTACGTATAAAGGAGGCTTCAGGAAATGTTCATTTTTGGGTTTATTTTGTTTTTTTTTGTTTGTTTCGTAATAAGGATTTTGCAGAGTTTTCACCTCAACATTTATTGCAGGGAATGTAACTAGTATTTATTGGAACTACTTAGGTATTGGAGTTTCTTATTTACTATCTCTTCATCATCCCGACTCTCTTTTTTGATAAGTGGTATTTTATACCCATTTTACTGGGGCTGAAGTTGAGACTTGAAGATGTTGGATTTGGCCAACCTTAAACAGCTAAGTTGTGATCAAACTCAAATTCAAATTTAGATTTATCTTAATCCAAACGTATTTTTTCTGCAATGCCTTATTGAAGACAATAAAAGGGATGTCAGTCTCCTGAGAATGAGAGAATGGTACTATTTAAAAATATTAGTTCAATAATGTGTTTTAAGTTAAATAACTCCTTTGTTTAATTTCAGGTTCTTTTTGATAGATATGTGTGGGGCAGAGTCTCCATGTTGTGTTACAGAAGAAAGAGGTTCCCTAGGGGTGTAAGGGTGGGTTTATGTTAGATAAGAGTGCCTAATTGCTGGGGCGCCTGGGTGGCGCAGTCGGTTAAGCGTCCAACTTCAGCCAGGTCACGATCTCGCGGTCCGTGAGTTCGAGCCCCGCGTCGGGCTCTGGGCTGATGGCTCAGAGCCTGGAGCCTGTTTCCGATTCTGTGTCTCCCTCTCTCTCTGCCCCTCCCCCGTTCATGCTCTGTCTCTCTCTGACCCAAAAATAAAAATAAACGTTGAAAAAAAAAAAAAGAGTGCCTAATTGCTGTTTTCCTTTCTATCTTAAAATGACTCGGCTATAGATGACTCCTGACTTGAGAGGTTATTTAATGTAAAGGGCCAGGAGCTCTAGGAAGAATGCTTACCATCCCTTCTCCCAATTATGACTTAATTTTTGTGAAAAACTAAGATTACAAAACTCTAGAGCCACATTGAAATCTAAACTATATATAGAGTAGATAAGTCACAGTCTTTTTAGAGCCTTAGGGTACTGGCCTTTCATTGGGCCGGTGTGCCTTGACCCATGATTGGGTATAAATAATAGAAGCAGGCTCAGAAAGGAAATAATATAGTTGCAGTGGGGAGAGCTGTTGTGCTTGTATATTCCCATAAAAACAGTGTAAACACAGTTGAGGAATAATGAAGCCAAGTGAATTTTGTGCGATTCTTGAAAGTTGATGAAAGACTTGAACGGTAGAGGCTATGAAAACAATGACTTAGATACTAATCATTTTCTTCAATCATGTGCCGAAATAAACTTGGCCATTTTTCACATCACTGAAGAAAAAGTATAGAAAAGAGATGAATATATGCTTTTAGGTTAGTGTATCTGTAATGCAGAAACATGGAGGCTGGTGGCAGGATAGCAGCAGCCTTCATGATAACCGGTTCATGTTCACTTCATTTCTCTACTTGCTTTTAACATCACATGATGCCCAGTCCACCACATATTTCACAGGCATGAAATCAGGCGTGTTTCCTCCTTGATAAAACAAGGCCAACTTTGACAAACACTTGAGCAATGTGAGTTCAAGGGGTGTTTTTGGGGGGTGGGGCAGGGAGATAGAAGGGAGGTGAGTGGGAGGTTTGGTTTGTTAAACACAATTGTTAGGTTTGAATTAGCAATCTTCACTCCTGAAATCTTCACATGTAACTTTAATCAGTCTCTCAGTGTTCTCCATTGCTGCTTTATTTGAACTTTGTGGAATATTGTGAGAAGTGGGAATTGAAAGCAAAAGGTGGTCTTCCATTGATGCTTAAAAGTCTGTGTGCTTACTTTTTTTGTAATGGAAAGTTTCTCATGGCTCTTTTCACTCTTTAATAGGCCAGGATCCGCTCCCTTTAAATCTGTCCAGTTCCCTCAGTGATTGATGGGAGAAAATTTAAGTTGCAAGGGTAAGAAAAGACAATGAAGACTAAACTATAGTTCTTGATGCTGTTTAGTTTTTGGTAGAGGTGGTGAAGTACATTTGGCCTTTCAGGCTTCTTGTAGAGGACTGTTATTTCTCAGTAGCCTTAATGCAGTAAGTTGTTAAAGCTCCACAAGGGCAGAGAAGGATTCATTCAGCAAAAACCTAGAAAATTTCGTGAGTTTTCTTAAGTGTAGAAAATTGCCTTTGTACGTTTGTCCTTGAATGTTAAATTTTATATGGTTATAATTATATACGATAGACTCTTTTCACTCTGTGTTGAAGGTTTTATACTATAGGCTGTGAAATGAAAATAGGCCTGATGGGCTAGAGGAGAATGGTCTTAAGGATAAATATACAAAGTTCCTTTATTTAAAAAAAATTGTTTTTAAATGTTTATTTGGAGACAGAGAAAGAAAGCGAGCAGAGGAGGTGGGGTGGGGGGGGTTGGGTGGGAAAGCGAGAGAGTGAGAGGGAATCCCAAGCAGGCTTCGTTTGATCTCACAAACCATAAGGTCTCATCTAAAACCAAGAGCTGGATGGCTAACTGAGCCACCCAAGCGTCCCTGAAGTTACTTCATTAACATGGGGTTTTATTTGTAACTTTAATATTTGAAGGTGATGGCTAGAGGTTTAGTTTATATAATGAATATTAATGCATTTAGGTAACATAAACATAGGGAGAATACAGTGATAAAAATATGTCATTTTCTTTGGAAGAAATTTTGAATATGGTTCATCACCAAATTGGCCTGCTGCTAGGAATTAGTTGAGGCAGGTTTTTTTTTTTTTTTTTTTTTTTTTTTAAATGTTTATCGATTTGGTTTTTAGCATGTTTATTTTTGGCGGGTGGGGGAGACTGAGACATCCCAAGCAAGCTCAACACTATAAGCGCAGAGCCTGATGTGGGGGCTTGAACTAATGAACTGTGAGATCATGATCTGAGCAGAAATCAAGAGTTGGATGCCCAACTGACTGAGCCACGCAGGCACCCCATTGTTTTTATTTTCATCTTATTTTTTAAGGCAGGATATTTTTTACAGAGGCTCTCACTACACTGCCTTTAATTAGTGTTTAGGGGAAAGAAAACTTAACATGGCTCAGGAAAATGTGTATTTTTCTCCTAATTCTGATACTAGTGGCTTGACCTTAGGGCTGTCACTTGCCCTCCTTTGTCTTAATGTCTGAGGTGAGACTGAGGTTAGAGAGAAAGGATCTGGGTGATTTACAGTCCCCGTGTAGCAAGTGTTGGGACCTGATCCATGTGTTTTATGTGCTTGTATCCAGGTGTAGGTCTCCCTGCTGTAAGGTAACTGTTTAAGTCACAGCATTTTTCATTTTACTACATCTTTTTAGGCTCCGAAAAAAGCCCTGATTCACTTTTGGGTGCAGAGAGCATTAGAAGAGGGCAGAAGTGTTTCTTCCTGTTCTTGGGTTTGTGTTCTTGGGCTCCCTTTGTTCGTTACCTGTTGTTGAAGGTGTTTTGTTTTGTTTTGTTTTCCTTTGGTGCATTTCCCTGTGGTTTCTAGTATTAAAACTGCTTTTCCCAGTTTTAGATAAGTTGAAGTTACATTTATAAAATAAATGTCTAGGGGCGCCTGAGTGGCTCAGTCTGTTGGGCATCTGACCTCAGCTCAGGTCATGATATCACAGTCCGTGAGTTCGAGCCCTGCGTGGGGCTCTGTGCTGACAGCTCAGAGCCTGGACCCTGCTTCAGATTCTGTGTCTCCCTCTTTTTCTGCCCGTCGTCCCCCATTAACGCTCTCTCTCAAATAAATAAATGTTAAAAAAGTGAAACAAGTATTTAGTTACTAAACATTTAATAACTAAAGTTACTTCTTTAAGCTTTTCTTCCTCTTCACCTTCCTATCTAGGTGAGTCTCTTTCCTCTTTACTGACACCAGTGGTGCCATGACTGGAGTGACCTGTGTGAAGTGATGTATGTGAGATTTTAATTTCAGTCATCAAAGTAACCTTTATTGAATGCTCCCTGCTTTCTGTTGTTCAAGCACTGTGCTGAAGTATTTAAATACATTATCTAAATTAGCATGTAGATAGGAGTTGAGAGGTAGGATTTGAGTTTTCTTGAGTCTTTGCTCTACTTAATAGCTTTGTGAATATGGGCCTCACTAATTCTTACTTCCTTGGTTGCTGCTTCTGTAAAGTCAGGGAGTACTGCTGTTGTAAACCGAATATGGCTCTCCTCATCTGTAAAGTGAGGAGAATACTGCTGCCTTTAAAAATAGATCTAATGTAGGGACACCTGGGTGACCCAAATGGTTAAGCATCCCACCTAGGCTCAGTAAGCATCCGACTTTGGCTCGGGTCAAGATCTCACAGTTAGTTCCGGCTCTGCATCATTGGGGCTGTGCTGTTAGCACAGAGCACAGAACCTGCTTCTGATCCCGTCTGTCTCTGTCTCTGTCTCTCGCGCCCCCCCCCCCCTCCCCGGTGCCCTGCGCGCATGCACTCTCTCTCTCTCTCAAAAATAAATGAACATAGGGGCGCCTGGGTGGCTCAGTCGGTTAAGCGTCCGACTTCAACTCAGGTCACAATCTTGCGGTCCGTGAGTTCGAGCCCCGCGTCGGGCTCTGTGCTGACAGCTCAGAGCCTGGAGCCTGTTTTGGATTCTGTGTCTCCCTTTCTCTCTGACCCTCCCCTGTTCATGCTCTGTCTCTCTCTGTCTCAAAAATAAACATTAAAAAAAATTTTTTTTTTTAAATGAACATAAAATAAGAAAAAGTGTACATTAAAAAAAATTATTCAAGTACTTAGAACAGTGCTGTATGCCCAGCAAAACACTTGGTAAATGTTAACCCTTAATATTAATCTTCATATCATACTAAGATGTAGGGATTTTACAGTAGAGGAAGCAGATTCAAAGAGAGTAGATAAATTTGTCCGAGGTAACATCTGGCATATAAACGGACCAGATTCAAATTCAAGCCTGATTGATTCTATACTGCTTTCTTAACCATAGGCCCATCCTCTTTCCTGTAGAAACGGAGTGAGGCTAACTGATAAACATTGTCAAATTGAAACACACGGTCAATGTCTCATCCCTGGGTGAAAACATTAACAGTGTTTGGCTGCTGAGTGTTTTTGGAAAACCTTGATTATATAGGAGGCTAATTTAAGTTTGTGCCTGCATTTATGGTACATGAAGCTCATTTGTGAGATAGGATGCATATGTCTGTCTTAAAAGAATCATTTATAAAAATAATAATTTTGGGTGGAGCCTGGGTTGTTCATTCAGCTAAAATGTCTGACATATGCTCAGGTCATGATCTCAGGGTTCTATTTGTGGGTTCAAGCCCTGCATTGGACTCTGCTGTCAACACAGAGCTCACTTCGGATGCTCTCCCTCCCTCTCTCACTGCCCCCTCACACTCGTGCTTTCTCTCAAAAATAAACATTAAATACAATTTTTTATAACCACAGGAAGAAAAAATGTACTGATATTTAAATATTCTGTTGTAAATTCTTCTGCGTATATAAGGTTGCTAAGGGTGAGTTGGTTTAGACAGTGTGATGATTTTCCTTTTCACAAGTGTATTTTACTTTAAAGATGATTTATTTTCTCTCCAAAATATTTTCTAATGCTTTTTTCTCCCCATGGTAGAGCTAGAGAATTTGATATAGTCTGAGTTAAGACCTGAAATCTACCTACCTATTCTGCTGTTTATTCTCATTTAAAGAATTAGTCCATAACATCTAATAGTGAATATTTTACTCCCTTTCCTTTAATTACTTATTCCTCTTAAATAATTATCTTATTGGCTAATTTTTTTTCTGGCTAGACAGGGGAAGAGGGCAGTTAAGTGTGTTAACTTCTCTTTATTTTTTTAATTGGAAATCCTACCCCTTTTTTCTCTTGTATTAGGTGATGTGAATTTTGGTAGTGGGGTTGCTAAATGAAAAGGTTATGAAAGGTAGGGTTAAAGAAATGAAGGATTAAGAGAGAAAGGGGTCAAGAATTAACTTCAGTATTTAAACTTGAAAAATTAGTGGGAATGGATATCTTTATTTTAGGAAATTACATGCCAGCCCACAGTTTGAAGCCTTTGTGGGTGCTTGTTGGAGGGCCTTGAAGTTGGCTTTTTATTTTTATTTATTTTTTAACATTTATTTGTTATTGAGAGATAGAGGCAGAATGTGAGCAGGGGACGGGCAGAGAGAGAGACAGAGACACAATCCGAAGCAGCTCCAGGCTCTGAGCTGTCAGCATAGAGCGCGACACAGGGCCCAAACTCACAAACCATGAGATCAGGACCTGAGCTGAAGTTGGTCACTTAACCGACTGAGCCACTCTGGCGCCCCTTGAAGTTGGCTTTTGAATTGGTTTTATATTACACATTGCACCTTTCAAATTTCAAATAAGACTATTTTATGTATCTTGGTGGAGATTATATAAATGAATGTCAAAATGGTAATAAAAGTGTGACAGTTTGTTTTTAACTCTTTTTTTTTTTTTTTTTTTTCAACGTTTATTTATTTTTGGGACAGAGAGAGACAGAGCATGAACGGGGGAGGAGCAGAGAGAGAGGGAGACACAGAATTGGAAACAGGCTCCAGGCTCTGAGCCATCAGCCCAGAGCCCGACGCGGGGCTCGAACTCACGGACCGCGAGATCGCAACCTGGCTGAAGTCGGACGCTTAACCGACTGCGCCACCCAGGCGCCCAGATGTTTTTAACTCTTACTGTATCCCCAGTAGAAACTCCTAATCCCTGGTTCCCAAACCCCTTGTTGCTGACTCATGTGAATATTAATATTTTGGTCGACTTTGCAGGATAGGATGGTCTTTTTAAAAGTCAGCCTTTTCTATAGCTCTTCCTTTTTTTTTTTTTTTTTTTTAAATATTCCCCATTCCTTTTGTTTATAAGTATCCCAGACAACCCTGATCACAATTGATTTGTAGATACTCTAACTGAAATAATTATTTAAGAAAATAGTAAGGATTGGGGTGCCTGGGTGGCTCAGTTGGTGAAGCCTCCGACTTCAGCTCAGGTCATGATCTTATGGTTCTTGAGCTCCAGTCCCACTTCAGGTAAGCTTGAGGCCTGCTTCCAGATCTGTGGTGACAGTACGGGGCCTGGGTGGGATTCTCTCTCCCCCCTTCTCTCTGCCCCTCTCTCATTCATGCTCTGTTTCTCAAAAATAAATAAGTAATATTTTTAAAAGAGGATAGTAAGGATTAACTTCTGGAAGTCCTTATAGTCCTTAAATCTCCTCATTGGTCATCTATTTAGCATATCCTTTTGTGCCAGGTGCTAGGTGTGCCATAGAAAACAAAGACACAACCCTTTTCTTGAAGCTTCACTACAATTTTTTTTTTTAAGTTTATTTATTTTTAGAGAAGAGAGAGAGTTGGTGATGAGCAGAGGGAGGAAGAGAATCCCAAGCAGCTCTGTGCTGTCATTGCAGAGCCCCACACAGGGCTTGATAGCACGAACCTAGAGATCTTGACCTGAGCCAAATTCAAGAGTGGACTCTTAACTGATTGAGCCACCCAAATACTGTCATTCTAATTGAACTTAATTTATGTTTTTGTTTGTTTTAATCTTTATTTATTTTTGAGAGAGAGACAACATGAGCAGGGGAGGAATGGAGAGAGAGGGAGACACAGAATCAGAAGCAGGTGTCAGGCTCTGAGTTGTCAGCACAGAGCCTGGCATGGGGCTTGAACCCATGAACTGCGAGATTATAACTGGAGATGAAGTTGGATGCTTAACCCACTGAGCCACCCAGGCGCCCCTATTTTTTATTTTTAAAAATGTTTATATATTTATTTTTGAGAGAGAGCACAGTGGGGGTGGGACAGAGAGATAGAAGGAGACAAAGAATCTGAATTAGGCTCCAAGCTCTGAGCTGTCAGTGCAGAGCCCAATGCAGGGTCCGAACCTACGAACTGTGAGGTCATGACATGAGCTGAAGTTGGATGCTTAAGTGACTGACCCACTCAGGTGCCCTGACTTTTTTTTTTAAACAAGTCAAATTTGAGAATTTCCATTTTTTTTTTTTGGTTGAAGAGGAGTGGATAATTAATGTGCTCTAGGACAATTGGGTATACCTTTGGTTTTTTCCTTTACTATAAATAACATATATTTTCTTCTACAGATAAAATAGAATTTGTAATTGTTATTACAGGGAAGGTAAAGCATTTGGGATACAGAGTCTAGATGGTAATACAAATTTTGCTTCATCTCACCCTAGAATTCTGTATACGTAAGCTACCTAATTGTACTAGTCTCATAATGTTCACTTTTTGAAATGTGAAGCCATTATAGAAAATAATGTGCCAAGCTTAACCCCAGTCATTACACAAGAACAGTACTATTAGTGCAATTTTTTTTTTTTTTTTTTTTTTTCTGGAGATAGTCCTAAACCTCTTTTCTAGCTTAATGACATGAAAAGTATAGCAGGGCTGGTATACTGCAATAATACCTTTAGAATCAAGTAGCCATTTTGGAAAGTGCAATGAAATAAATCGGTAGAGGGAGGATTACAGCACATCACTTGTGCTACAGGTCAAGGTTTTTGGAGATAAAGTTTTTGAGTTTTCATAATTTTTAAAATTTTGTCATTTTCTCATGTAGTGTGTGAATAGGTTGTTTTTAAAACTGGTGTTTGATGTCTATGTTTGCATGTGTGCTCCTGGAGTCTTAAGATAAGTGGAGTTTTATTCTCCTTCTACCCTGTGGTCATCTCTCATCCTAGAGTAGTATGTATGTATGTATGTATGTATGTATGCATGCATGTATTTATTTATTTATTCTAGGGAGAGGGCAAGAGGGGGGCGTGAGGGGCAGAGGGAGAGAGAGATAGAGAGAGAGAGAGAGGAGAGAGAGAGAGAGAGAGAGAGAATGAATGAATATCTTAAGCAGGCTCCATGCCCAGTGCAGAACCCAGTACAGGGCTTGATCCCATAACCCTGGGATAACCCCATAATCCCATAACCTAAGCTGAGTTCAAGAGTCTGATGTTCAATTTATTCAACCACCCAGGTACCTCTCTCGTCCTAGAGTTCTAAGTCTAACATTTCCAACTTTCCCTTGATCTGGGTGCTCTATTGAGCTTCTTTTCATTCCATTTATCCAGAGCACATCCTCCACCTGCCATCCCTGAGTTGGTCTGTGGATCTCTGTGGAGCAGCACCTTTAATCTGAGTCTTTGCTATTTCTGTGGAAATGCCTTACTTCCCTCAATTCCCAGAACTATTACTCAGTTCTTCCAAATCTGGTGTTGGTTTTAAGAAGCTATCGATTATGACATATGTTTGATTTTATGACAGATTTTCTTCAGTGTGAGGGGAAAAAAACACTTACGTACACATTGATTTGTAAATACATTTGATTCAGAAATACTAAATATGAATTTTAGTAGTAAAGAATAAAATACACAGGGGTGCCTGGGCGGCTCGGTTGAGCGTTGGACTCTTGATTCCTGCTCAGGTCGTGATCTTGTCGTGGGATTGAGCCTCCTCTGTCTCTGCTGAGCATGGAGCCCATTTGAGATTCTCTCTCCTTGTTTCTCTGCCCCTCCCCTGCTCGCACTCTCTCTAAAAACAAAACCACACAGAGAACAAACTGCACTCTTCCCATTGCTTACCTCTGGCCTTGTAGACAGAGACCAGATTCCTGACATTCTGAGCCATCCATGTTTTGGTTAGCCTGTTACCCCCTAATGTCTTCCTTTTTTGGTCTAAATTCTACCCTTCTTTCCAGGGCCAGATGAAGTGCCCCCTCATAGCAAGTCATTTCTGACCACTGTCAGGAATTTCTGTCAGAAATTCAGAGATCATAGAGGCCTTATGTTACATATGATAATTGCTGCCCTGTGTTTTTCTCTATTTGAGCCACTCCTGCCCTTTAAAGTGCATTATATGCCCCTAAGAGACAAAGATGGATTTTCTTGTTACTGTTTTCTAATGCCTCAAATTCCCCAATGTCTCTGTATACAGGAGGTACTCAGTTAATGTTCTTTAATCTTCAAAAAATTGGCTGTTCTACATGACATGTGTATGTAGCTAACATTTTGATTAAAGGTATGTGTTTCTCCAGGAGTAAAATCAAATTTACCGCTTCTGTGGAATAAAGAGGCTATAAATCAATGTTTGAAATACCAGAATGAGTAATTACTGTCAGCAGCCTTATACTTGATAAAACTGGGTTTCAGCTTTAATAGTTATTAATAGATAATCAGTGATTAACGTACAAAATAACATGAAAATGATTCAGCAGTTTTACAGAACAAGAGCAGAATTGAGCAGTGTGCTTTGTGAATGTGGAAAATGTTTGGCTTTAGTCCTTACTTTTCACTTGAAGAAACAGATTTAATAGACCTAAGGGGAGTTCCAAGGGCTACACATCAAGTTTCATTACTGGGTTAGGACTCTCCTATCTGAGGACCCTAGTGCTAGTCCAGAGTCACTCCTTTTTACCAGCAGGTAATTATTTGCATGTCTTAGCAATAATTTAAAAGTGAAGATATTTGTAGATTTCATTATGTTGCTTCTTAAACATCTTTCTAATTAAAAAAAATATAAGAAGGCACTCAGCCTTGGGGTTTGACACAGAGTAGGAAGCAAAGTTACGAAACTACACAGGAGAGTTTAGCTTCTAAATTTTATGTCTAGAACTTCAATAATTATTTCATGGTCTTCAAGGATAGTAGCAGTCCTCTAATCCTGAAGTTAGAGAAATAACGCTTGAATGAACTCAGTTTGGGAAGGTACAGAATGGGGACTCCATACATAGTTAGACAAACAGGAGGTGTCTTCTCCGTCTCTCCTCCTCTACTGGTATTGATCATTGGCAAAGAAACCAAGTTGAATAGGACTGGGGAGAGGAGTGGTGCACGGTTATTTGCAGTGATTATAGGGAGTTTCTAAGTTTTTTTAACTGTTGTCATGGACTCCTTTAAGAACCTTTGCCCTAGAAAAATTTTGCAGAGAGCAGAGTTTTATTTCAAATACTGGGTAATCGAGACCTCATAGGTTAAGAGCCTAGTTCTTATTAGGATTAGATCAGAGGAGGCAAAAATAAAGTATCCATTAGGGAAACGAGAAAGAAGGGAAAGATAAAAATGTTCTTATGAGGCTAATATGTTTGTTTAATTAATGCTTTATGCAATTGTGCTTCATTTCTTTTAAGTGTATCAATAGAGCAAAATAACTTTCTAGAATTGCATGAAATGTGCCAGGTCTTGAAGCAGAAATTAACTCAAGTTGGTATTTCTGTACCCCTGTTCCCTGCTGTCTCTTCTTTCCTCTGCATCCTACTACTATGAGCATCTCCATATTGTGTTGGCTGCCCTTGAGCCCATTCATTCTTGTGTCAGGCATGTTATGATTCTCATTCAGATCAGTCTACATGCTGACTCAGTTTGTGTCCATCAGTGAATATTTCCAAATTTAGCAAACCTGCATTTTCTGTATTTTAACTTCAGGCCTTTCCTATACATGGCAAACATCCTTAATCCTAAACAATCCAACTCTATCCAATTTCTTTGTACTTTTGTTTTATTTAAAGTATCTTGCACATTTCTCAGTTTGTAACCTGCTAATGTCTGCAGCACAGTTTATTTATTCCCAGGGTTTTGTGAGTTTTGGTTATCAAAATAAAAAAATAAGTTGTTATTATAATAGGTTAGTGATTATATTCTTTGATCAGTTAAATTCTTTTATCATAGGTTATAGGAAATGGTTTAGGCTAAAGTCTAATGCTTACTAAATTGCATCTTTTGAAGTTCTTTAAAAAAAATTTTTTTCTCAATGTTTATTTTTGAGACGGGGAGACAGAGGGTGAGTGGGGGAGGGGCAGGGAGAGAGGGAGACAGGCTCTAAAACAGGCTCCAGGCTCTGAGCTGTCAGCACACAGCCGGTTGCGGGGCTCGAACCTACCAACTGTGAGATCATGACCTGAGCTGAAGTTGGATGCTTAACCGACTGAGCCAACCAGGCACCTCGCATCTTTTGAAGTTCTAAAATGCATAGACTTTGAGTATTTTCTCTATTTTTTCTCTATATTTAATCTATTTAGATTAAAATAGATTGCTAATTGGAGCTATAATTGGTTTTAAGGTAATCTAATGTTGGAATAACATGAAACTTTATAGCAGAGAGAACAAATTAATAAATTAGTAGTGTTAGGTGAGATGCCTGGGGCTTCTCTGCAAGAGTATTAAGTTTAGTTGCTGCTTAATAGCCTTCTAAAGTACTTTTCTGTTTCAGAATAAAACCATGTTGCAAATAATACGTACATATATTAACATTTGGATGCAGTAACTGATTTTTGTCTTGTCAACTACACATCCATGTAGAGTGGTAATGTGATTTAATTAATAAGTGTATAGTGACTTAACGTTTTGTGTTGGCAGAAAATAGTGTCTGTTTAGTGTATTACATTTACTTTAGTGTCTCTGTAAGAAGAGCTCAAAGAACCCTAGTGTCTGAGGATTGTCTTACTGTTAAAAGGTAGCATTTGATCACTGGTAAATGACTCCAGAAACTTTATTATTGAGAGATGTTCTATAGTTTTGTTTTCTCGTTCTTTTAATAGTTTAACTTTCCTAAAACTTGGTAGAAAATCATTATCTCAAAGAAAGTCATCCACTTTTAAGTGGAATAAAAGATAGAGGGCTGTGAATATATGTTTTCTGGCAAGAAGGAAATTACTACCTTTACTATAAAAGGATAGTTTCTAATTTATTGTAAAAATTCATTTTAATCCATTCTTTGGTTGCTATTACACATTCACTTTTCCCCCTAGTTTTCTTACTCTTCCTTAATCTAGTTACATTTTTGATATGCCACAGCCTTGAGATGGTAAGCCATGGTGGAGGTGAGCACCTTTGCCACCAGTTAGAACTGATTTTCTGGGACTGTGCTGTGATTAGAAATTGATCAGCTGCAGAGCGCCTGGGTGGCTCAGTCGGTTAAGTGACCAACTTTGACTAAGGTCATGATCTCATGGTTTGTGGGTTCAAGCCCTGCATCAGGCTTTGCCGATAGCTTGGAGTCCGCTTCAGATTCTGTGTCTCCGTCTCTCTCTGCCCCTCCCCCCTCATACTCTGTCTCTCTTTCAAAAATAAACATTTATAAAATTAAAAAAAAAACTGATCAGCTGCTGTTACTTTCATAACTCTACTTTTTAATTGTAGCTAAAAATAGATGATTCAACACATGACTTAGCTACTTTTTGAATAGTAGGTGGGTGGGCACAGGAAGAGAAACATGTATCATTTTCATATTTCTCATACCTCATCCTTTTGAAAAGTTAAGTAGTTTTGGATGTTGTGGCAAAGGAGAAAATTTAATTTTCCTATTTTTGATGTGTAAGCCAGAATACCTTAGAGTTAAGGACATAGAGAAGGAATAGAGTACAAACACCTGCTTAAAAAAAAAAAAAAGTACAGGGGTACCTGGGTGGCCCATTAAACATCTGGCTCTTGATTTTGGTTCGGGTCACAATCTCAGGGTTTATGAGTTCCTGCGGAGCCTACTTGGAATTCTGTCTCTCTCTCTCTGCCCCTCCCTGACCATGTGCGCGTGTGCTCTCTCTCTCTGTTTCTCTCAAAAAAACAAAACAACAAAAAACCTTAAAAAAAAAAAAAGTATGTATTTACTTGATTGTGACTGAAAAAAGTATAAATGTAAATCTCCTCCCCAGTCACCTCCATTTCCCTGTCTGTGGTTCCCATTCTCAGAGGCAATCAAATTTCTAGTGTCTTTCAGATTTAGTCCTATATACAAAGATACATAGGACATACATAACTTCCCGTCTTTTTAACATTCAAATGGTAGCATTCTACATACTGTTATATATATATTTTTTTCTCTTAACAGGCTGCATTGTATTTTATTTAATTTTTTTTAATGTTTTTTATTTTTGAGACAGAGGGAGACAGAGCATGAGTGGGGGAGGGACATAGAGAGAGGGAGACACAGAATCTGAACCAGGCTCCAGGTTCTGAGCTGTCAGCACAGAGCCCGACGTGGGGCTGGAACTCACAGACCGTTAGATCGTGACCTGAGCGGAAGTCAGACACTTAACCGACTGAGCCACCCACCTGCCCCAGGCTGCATTTTTTTTTAATGGCTAAATAGTATTCTGCTGAATGTATATTTTTTTTCATAGTTTTTTTTTTTTTTTTTGCTGTTGCTGTTAAAATGGCGTATCTTTTCCCACATGTACTAGTATATCTGTGAGCTAAGGTAGATTTCTATAAGGGGAATTTCTGGGTCAAAGAATGCATTTTGATTAAAATTGTTTCCTGTAGAGGTACACCAGTTTACTCCCTCTCAAACAAAAGGAGGTTGCCTTTTGTTTCTACATCCTTTTCAAGACTAAAGAGTATTTTCATTTTTTAAAAATATTTTTAAATGTTTATGAGAGAAAGCATGTGTGCACGTGCACTGAAGGTGGGGAGGTGGGGGGGTGGGGAGGTGGGAGGGTGGGGGTGGGGGCGTGGGGGGAGAGGGAGACAGAATCCCAAGCAGGCTGAGCACTGTCAGCACAGGGCCCAATGTGGGGCTCAAACTCTTGAACTGTGAGATCATGACCTTAACCAAAAACAGAGTCAAATGCTTGACCTACTGAGCCACCCAGTCACACCAAGAGTATGTTTTCAAAAACTTTTTGGTCTTACTGGTGACAGGTTTTAGTTTGTAATTTATTTTGCAATTCTCTTATGAGTAAGTTTTCATTTGTTTAGGAGTCATTTCTTTGAATCCATTACATTCTTTACCTATATTTGTATTGTTTGTGGAAATTGTCTATGTGTTGAAAGTATTTTTCCTTTAATAATTTGCCTCTTGGGGTGCCTGGGTGGCTGTCAGTTAAGCATCCAACTTTGGCTCAGGTTGTGATCTCCCCGTTTGTGAGTTCGAGCCCTGCATCAGACTCTGTGCTGACAGCTCGGAGCCTGGAGCCTGCTTTGGATTCTGTGTCTCCCTTTCCCTCTGCTCATGCTCTGTCTCGCTCTCTCTCAAAAATAAATAAATGTTAAAAAAATTTTTTAAATAATTTGCCTCTTGATTTTATTTTGTGTGCCTTTGTGGCCAGATGAAAATTTTTGCAGCAAAATTTATTAGTCTGTTTTGATAGTTTCTGGATTTTGAGTCATGCTTTAAAGCCTCTCATGATGAGATTATTTAAAGCAAGAACAAATAAACAAAACCCTACATGTCTTCTCCTAGTTTTATGATTTTGTTATTTGCATTTACATTCTTGATCTAGCTGAGATTTATTTTGGTGTAGGGAATAAGATACAGATCCATCTTACTGTATTTCCTGATAAATGAGAGTTACCACACAATTTCTTGAATGATCATATTTATTGTGCACTAAACTTTGATATAGCTGAACTCTTTAATACTTCATTGTATTTGTATTTGATGCTTTTATCAATTATCAATAGTAATAATACAAATAATAAGGCCATTGCCCCCTCCACAGTTATTCTTCATAATTAAAAAAAATTTTTTTTTAATTTTTTTGAATACTTATTTTTGAGAGAGAGACAGCATGTGAACGGGGAAGGGGCAGAGAGAGAGGGAGATTCAGAACTGAAAGCAGGCTCGAGGCTCTGAGCCGTCAGCACAGAGCCCAATGCGGGGCTTGAACTCAGCACCCGTGAGATCATGACCTGAGCCCAAGTTGGAAGCTCAACCGACTGAGCCACCCAGGCGCCCCAGATTTTTTTTTAACTTTAAAATTGGCCTTTTCTTATGCAATAAAAAAGTCAAGTTATTTTTTTTACCATGTGGAATTTATAGATTAATTTAGTAAGAATTGATAGTTTTGTTATTAGTCTTAAATTTATATCATCTTTTGGTACCTTTAAACATTTTATGTGTTTATATAAACCTCTTAAGAGGTTTAAGTTTATTACTATTTTTCTGTTTTTGTTGCTGTTTTGTTGTAAATGGAATCCTTGCTAGCTGTTTTTACTATAATAGGGTTGTTGGTTTCTGCATACAAATTATAACTAAGCTTATTGAATGCTTTTTCTGTTGCAATTTTTCAGTTTATTCTAAATTGCATTCTTAAATTGCCAGTTTTTATTTTTTAATATTTTTAGAAGTTTATTGACAAGAGAGAGTGGAGGAGGGGCAGAGAGCAAGAATACCACCAAGCAGGCCTCCTGCTGTCAGAACAGAGTGTGATGCAGGGCTCAAACTCTCAAACCATGAGATCATGACCTGAGCTGAAATCAAGAGTGGGTAGGTTGCTTAACTGATTGAGTCTCCCACGTGCCCCAGAACTAGAATATCTTTATGATCATTTTATTGTTTGTTTGTAGGAGTAAAAAGCTAATAATAATAAAAAAAAAGCAAGCATGTCATCAGAATGAAGAGAGTTAATTTGATGGTCTCAAATCAGTGGCCATTGCCTTTAAACTTCCACCTTCACTGAATACATGAAGGCTTACGTACTGGAGATAAGATCCTGGCCAGTGCTAAAGAAAAGACCAGACTTATTTGTCACCCTTTACCTGTCTTTTTTTAAAAAATAAATTTTTTTTTTTTTAACGTTTATTTATTTTTGAGACAGAGAGAGACAGAACATGAAGGGGGGAGGGGCAGAGAGAGAAGGAGACACAGAATTGGAAGCAGGCTCCAGGCTCTGAGCCATCAGCCCAGAGCCTGATGCGGGGCTCGAACTCACGGACTGCAAGATCGTGATCTGAGCTGAAGTCGGAAACTTAACCGACTGCGCCACCCAGGCGCCCCACCCTTTACCTGTCTTAATGATTTTTCTGTGATTAGCTTCAGTCATAACTTTTTTTTTAAAGAATAGCTAAAAATGCTTCCCCCCCCCCCCTCCCATGTAGAAATGCATCAGTAGAGAACTGAGCCTTGAGAAATGGGAGTTGGGGCTAAATTTTAGTTTAAACCTGAGCATACCTTAGAGATACTGTGGTTTTGGTTCTAGACCACCACAATAAAACAAGTTAAATGAATATTTTGGTTGTCCAGTGCATATAAACATTTCCACTATACTGTAGTCTGTTGAGTGTTTAGTAGTATTACATCTAAAACAAAAACAATGTATGTACCTTAATTTGAAAATACTTCATTGCTGAAAAATGGTAATCATTTTCAGAGCTTTCAGAAGCGAGTTGTAGTCTTTTTGCTGATAGAGGGTCTTGCTTTAGTATATATTTTTTTAAGTTTATTTTGAAGGGGGGCGAGAGCACGTGAGTGTGCCCAGTTGGGTCGGAGAGAAGGGGAGAGGGAGAGACAGAATCTCAAGCAGGCTCCACACTAACCGTACTGAAACCAACATAGGTCTCGAACTCATGAACCGTGAGATCATGACCTAAACTGAAATCAAGAGTCAGATGCTTAATGGTCTGGACCACCCAGGCACCTTGGGTCTTGCCTTAGTATTGTGATTGTTGACTGATGAGGGTGGTGGTTGCTGAAGGTTAGGGTGGCTGTGGCTATTTCTTTTTTTTTTTTAATTTTTTTTTTTTTAACGTTTATTTATTTTTGAGACAGGGAGAGACAGAGCATGAACGGGGGAGGGGTAGACAGAGAGGGAGACACAGAATCGGAAGCAGGCTCCAGGCTCTGAGCCATCAGCCCAGAGCCCGACGCAGGGCTCGAACCCATGGACCGCGAAATCGTGACCTGAGCTGAAGTCGGACGCTCAACCGACTGAGCCACCCAGGCGCCCCATGTGGCTATTTCTTAAAATGAGACAACAAGGGAAGTATTCTGCATCAATTGACTCTTCCTTTTGTGAACAATTTCTCTGTAGTTTCTGTTACTGACTGGTAACATTTTACCCATATTAGAACTTCTTGCATAATTGGAGTCACTTCTCTCAAACACTGCTCTTGCTTCATTACCTAAGAGTAAGTAATATACTAAATCTTGTGTTGTCATTTCAGCAGTCATTATAGCATCTTCTGTCTCAAGGAACCACTTTCTTTGCTAATGCGTAAGAAGCAGCTCTTCATCTGTTTTATCACGAAATTGTAGCAATTCAATCACGTCTTTAGGCTGCACTTTTTTTTTTTTTAATTTTAAAAAAAATGTTTATTTTTGACAGAGAGACAGAGCATGAACAGGGGAGGGGCAGAGAGAGAGGGAGACACAGAATGGGAAGCAGGCTCCAGGCTCCGAGCTGTCAGCACAGAGCCTGAGTCGGGGCTCGAACTCACAGACCGGGAGATCATGACCTGAGCTGAAGTCGGACGTTCAACCCACTGAGCCACCCAGGTGCCCCAGGCTGCACTTGTAATTCTAGTTCTCTTACTGTTTCCATCACATCTGCGGTTACTTCCTCCACCAAAGTCTTGAACCTCTCAAAATTATTCATGAGATTGGAATCAGCTTCTTCCAAACTCCTGTGCATGTTGATATTTTGACCTCTTTCCATGAATTGTGAATGTTCTTCACCGTGTCTGGAATGGTGAAACCTTTCCAGAGGTTTCCACTTGACTTTGCCCAGATCCATAGAGGAATCACTATCTTTTGCCACTATAGTCTTGTGAAATGTAGTTCTTAAAGAATAAGACTTGAAAGTCAAAATTACTCCTTAATTCATGGGCTGCAGAATGGATGTAGTGTTAGCAGGCATGAAAAGTATATTAATCTCACTGTTCATCTCCATGAGAACTCATAGCTGACAGGTGCATTGTCCATGTGCAATGTTGTGAAAGGAATTGTTTTTTCTGAGCAGAAGATATTTTAAGCAGTGAGGTTAAAGTACTCAGTAAACCATATTGTCAATAGATGTGTTGTCATCCAGGCTACACTTTGGCATTTGCACAGAGTAGATCTACCATAATTCTTAAGGGCCCTAGTATTTTGGGAATGGTAAGTGAAGTGAGCATTGGCTTCAACCAGCTGCATTAACTGTTAACAAGAAAGTTAGTCTGTCTATCCTTTGAAACTTTGAAGCCAGGCACTAAGTTCTCTTCCCTAGCTATGAAAGTCCCAGAAGGCATCTTCTTCTAATGTAACAATCTAAGACTGTTTGTCTGTATTGGGACTCTGTTGTTTAATGTAGCCACCTTCATGATTTACTTTATTTAGCTGGATCTTCTGGACAACTTACTGTAACTTCTATGTGCATACTTTCTGCTTCACCTTGAACCTTTATATTATGAGGGAGACTGCTTCTCTCCTTAAACCTTATGAAAATCAACCTCTGGTAGCTTCAGACTGCTCTTATGCAGCTTCCTTATGTCTCTCAGCCTTCAAAGAATTAAAAAGAGTTAGGGCTTTGTCTGGATTTAGGCTTTGGCTTAAGTGAATGTTGTGACTGGTTTGATCTACTCAGGCCACTAAAAGTTTTCTGTATATCAGTAAGGCTATTTTGCTTATCATTGGTGTGTTCACTGGAATAGTGCTTTTAAGTTCCTTTATTAAGTCTTTCTTTACATTCACAAGTTGGCTAACTGTGAGAGGTCACTCTTGGTGTTCATCATGCCTTCTTGATTAAGCTTAATCATTTCTCGCATTTGATTTAAAGTAAGAGACATGTGACTGTGTTCATTTGAACACCCTGAAGCCATTGTTGGGCTATTAATTAGGCTAATTTCTGTATTGATGTGTCTCGGAATAGGGAGGCCTGAGGAGAGGCAGAAAGTTGGGGGATTGGCCAATTGGTAGAGCACTCAGAACATACAACATTTATCAGTTCAGTTCACCATCTTGTGTGGGTGTGGTTCATGGTGCCCCAAAACAATTATAGTAACAACATCCAAAAGTGCTGATCACAGATCACCTAACAAAGATAATAATAATGAAAAACCTTGAAATAATGTGAAAATTACCAAAATATGACCGACATGAAGTACATGCTGTTGTAAAAATGGCACTGATAGACTTGAATGATACAGGAGTGCCACAAACCTTGAATTTGTTAAAAGCAAAAATACCTGAAGTATAGTGAAGGGAAGCACAATAAATAAAAGAGGTATGCCTATAGTGCTAATTGATCTAATAGTAAATGAGAGGGAAAATTTTTGATTGAAGAAAATTTAGGGGCGTGGGGGTGGCTCACTTGGTTGAGTGTCCGATTTCGGCTTTGGTCATGATACCCTGTTCGTGGGTTTGAGCCCCATGTCAGGCCATGTGGTGACAGCTCAGAGTCTGGAGCCTGCTTCAGATTCTGTGTCTCCTTCTCTCTCTGCCCCTCCCCTGCTCATGATCTGTCTCTCAAAAAATAAAATAAAACCTTAAAAAAAAAAATAGATCTGCCATTGTCTGTATAACTACAGAGACTTTTAACCTCATGTTATTGTTCATTTTTTCTTGTGTCTCTGTTTTAATGTTGTGTACATGAACACAAGCAAGATGCTGCCCCTCTGTTTTCATGAATGGCACAATAGACGACAGTTAACCAAGTTTACATTCCATCATCAAGTGTGATTCTCCCATTAGTTCACTATTTATTTATTTATTTATATTATTATTTTTTTTAATTTTACATCCAAATTAGCATATAGTGCAACAATGGTTTCAGGAGTAGATTCCTTAATGCCCTTTACCCATTTAGCCCATGCCCCCTCCCACACCCTCTCCAGTAACCCTGTGTTCTCCATATTTATGAGTCTCTTATACTTTGTCTCCCTCCCTGTTTTTATATTACTTTTGCTTCCCTTCCCTTAGGTTCATCTGTTTTGTCTCTTAAAGTCCTCATATGAGTGAAGTCATATGTTATTTGTCTTTCTCTGACTGATTTCACTTAGCATAATGTCCTCCAGTTCCATCCACGTAGTTGCAAATGGCAAGATTTCATTCTTTTTGATTGCCGAGTACTACTCCATTGTGTGTGTGTGTGTGTGTGTGTGTGTGTGTGTGTGTGTGTGTGTGTGTGTGTATACACACCACATCTTCTTTATCCATTCATCCGTCGATGGATATTTGGGCTCTTTCCATACTTTGGCTATTGCTGATAATGCTGCTATAAAAATGGGGGTGCATGTGTCCCTTCGAAACAGCACACCTGTATCCCTTGGATAAATGCCTAGTATGGCAATTGCTGGGTCATAGGGGAGTTCTCTTTTTAGTTTTTTGAGGAACCTCCATACTGTTTTCCAGAGTGGCTGCACCAGCTTGCATTGCCACCAACAATGCAAAAGAGATCCTCTTTCTCCACATCCTCACCAACATCTGTTGTTGCCTGAGTTGTTAATGTTAGCCATTAGTTAGCTTTCTGATGGGTCATTAATATCTTCAAATCCAGTAGTCTAATCATTACCCCTCAAAATCGTCAGTGAAAGGTTTGATCTTAAATGGAAGAGGCTGAATCCACTATCCTGCCTTGAATTCCATTTGTAATTATGGTGGAGTAAATAGATCCTGCATGTTTCTGAGTTTGGGAAATTCATTTTATCTTGGTTGAACTGGAGATTTTATTCTGGTAATTCAAGAGGATAACTGGGCAAAAGTTTGTTTTTCTCACAAGGAAGATCTTTTTGAAGAAGATCATGACTTTCAGAAGGTCCACTTGTGGAAAGTTGAGTTACTGGAATACTCTTTAGCTGAGATCTAAATTCCTCTGGCATTCACCTTCAACTTGCTCTGTGAACAGCCTCTCAGCCTTGTTACCATCAGCCGGCCCTGCCGCTCTCTTATGCTTCTGCCTCGTGTTGTTAATAAGGGTATATTAAGGTGTTACGGAAGCAGAGTTTCTCAAACTTTGGTGTGCAGCTCAACACATGACAATCTTAACTAAAATGCAGATTCTGATTCTGTGGATCTGGAGTAGCCCCTGGGGTTCTGTATTCCTAAAAAGTTTGCACATGATGCTGGTGTTGCTAGTCACAGAGCATATTTTGAGTACCAAGGTACTAAATGACCATCATTTAAATATGATTATTTAGCTAAGTTGAACTCTGCCAACTAAAAATTAAAGAGGGCAAATTGACCACAGACAACATTCTTTATTCCTATTCCATAGATGGTTTCACTGCTCATTGGAATGTGCTGCATTTACAGACTCAGTGTGATGCTCTTTTCCCTAGTGTGTACCTTGTAGGTAGACTTCAGGGAACATAACACTTGGTTACCTCATTCATCCTACCCAGAATTCTCATCTGAGATGCTTTTATTCACATGATTTCTCAAGTCTGGGCTGCTCTCCTTCACCTACCCAGCACTTCCCATCCTTCAAGACCCAGTTCAAATCCTAGCTTTAGAACACCTTTTCCAACTGCTCTAGCCTCCTCTATCTAATCCATCTTTTCTCTAAAATTTTACTGTCTTTAATAATCAGTATTTTACTTTTATATCTGTTGCTTTGCTTCCCTATTTAGATTTTAAACTTAAAAAAATTTTTTTTTAATGTTTATTTTTGAGAGAGACAGCACGAGCAGGGGAGGGGCACAAAGAGAGACACAATCCTTGGCAGGCTTCAGGCTCTGAGCTGTCAGCACAGAGTCCAATGCCGGGCTTGAACCCATGAACTGTGAGATGATGACCTGAGTCAAAGTCGGACGCTCAACCGACTGAGCCATTCAGGCGCTCCTAGATTTTAGACCTCTTAAAGATAGTTTATCTTGGATGTTGTACATCCCCTATATGACCTCTCCTCTTGCATATCTAAAACAATTTGGATATAGTGTCTCTGAATCTGTTAATCATTGCCTCTAAAAACTTGTCTCTCTTCCTTTGTCTCAATTAGTGTCAGAAGCCTAGTAGTCTTTGCCCAAGTACTGTTGATTTTTATTTCCAAAGCATTTCTTGAATCTTGTTTTTCTCTACCCCAAAATGTAAGCTTCCACCAACTTTCATGGACTCATCTAGGAGCCTGTGAACTGATCCCTCTGCATGCACACTGGTGCCCCCTTCCAATATTTTCTCATTGTCGTTGTATAACTGAAGGCTAGCCGGGTCTGTTAGTGTCTCCAGAATTCTTCCATTGTGTTCTCCCCTTCTATTCTCCAGTTTGTTAACCATGTGTTATGGTCTGCATGGACGTTCCTCTCTGTCTTTCTGACCCAGTCTTCCCTTCCCACTTTGTCTAGTTTGTCTTTTCATCATTCAGAGCACAGATAAGGTTCTTTTACCTGGGAAAGTATTCCCTGATATTTTCTTGTAACCAGAGAGGTCTTGAGAGGGAAAAATAAAACAAAAAACCTTTAATGATAGCTCTTCGCTTTCAGCATAAAGCAAGATCCCACTTGGCCTGGCTTCATTCCACATCTTTAAATCATTTATATATTATCAGTTTAATTTTTTAAATGTTTGTTTACTTTTGAGGTGGGGAGGGGCAGAGAGAGAGAGAGAGGGAGATACAGAATCTGAAACAAGTTCCAGGCTTACTGTCAGCACAAAGCCCGATGCGGGGCTCAAACTTGGGAACCACAGATTATGACCTGAGCCAAAATTGAATCCTTAAGTTACTCAGCCACCTAGGTGCCCCATATATGTTACCGGTTTAGTCACTGATATCTGAGTTGATTCTTTTTGTTCTAGTTGACTTATATTAAAACAAACTAAAAAAACCAAACAAGTAAAAACTACTTGTTAACAAAGCAGAAAAAGACATTGATCTGATCACCTTATGAAATAATAGGACTTAGCAGAGATGAAAATCAGTGTTAATACGTTATTATGAATTTATTTTTAAATCTTTTTTTTTGTTGTTGTTTTACTTTAAAAATAAGCACACATACGGTGAAATACAAAATTATCTTTAGGGGTATTTTCGTGGCTCAGTTGGTTGAGTATCCAACTTGATTTTGGCTTTCTGTCTCTTAAAAAAAAAGGTTTGTATCAGTTAAAAATTAATAGGCTTTGCTTTACATCAATTTTAAGTTTACTGAAAAATTGAGCAGAAAATAGAGTTCTCATTTATTCCCCTCCTGTCCACAGTCTCCCCTGTTATTAAAGTGCATAGTTTACATTAGAGTTCATTCTTTATGTTAATGCAATTCTGATAAGTGTAGAATGTCTGTATCTACCATTACAATATTATACAGAAAGAACAGTTTCGCTGCTCTGAAAATTTCATGTTTCCCTTATTCATTCATTGGGGTGTGCTACATCTCCAACTCCTGGCAACTAGTGATTATTATTATTATTATTATTTTTTTTTTTTTTTACTGTCTCCATGTTTTGCTTTTTCCAGAATGTCATGTAATTGGAATCAGACAATATGTAGCCTTTTCAGATTGACTTCTTGTCACTTACCAGTATGTATCTAAGGTTCCTCCCTGTCTTTGTAGTTTGACAGCTCATTTTTTTAAATTGTTGAATGAGTATTCCAGTATATGGATGTATCGCAGTTTGTTTATCCATTTACTTATTGGAAGATATCTCTTGCTTCCAAGTTTCCATTTATGAATAAAGCTCCTATAATACTTATGTGCAGGTTTTGTTTGGATTTAGGTTTTCATCTCATTTTGGTAAATATCAAGGAGCAGGATTGCTGGATTATATGGTGAGAATATAGTTTTCTAAGAAAGAAATACCATGCTACCACTTACCAAAGGAAAGCTAAAGTAGCTATATTAATGTGAAGTAGGTATATATATATTTTTTTTTTTAATAATTTTTTTTTCAACATTTATTTATTTTTGGGACAAAGAGAGACAGAGTATGAACGGGGGAGGGGCAGAGAGAGAGGGAGACACAGAATGGGAAACAGGCTCCAGGCTCTGAGCCATCAGCCCAGAGCCTGACGCGGGGCTCGAACTCACGGACCGCGAGATCGTGACCTGGCTGAAGTCGGACGCTTAACCGACTGCGCCACCCAGGCGCCCCATGAAGTAGGTATATTAATTTGAGACAAAGCAGACTTTGGAGCAAGGAAAATTATGAAGGATCAAGAGAATTACATAATAATGAAAGGGTTAATTCTCTAAGAAGATCTAATAATCCTTGATGTGCACATGCCTAAAAACAGATGATAAGAATACATTACCACCAGCAGTGAGTGGGAATTCTGATTGCTCCACCTCCTTGCCAGTATTTGGTGTTGTCAGATCTGTAGTGGCATCTCACTGGTCTAATTTGTAGATCCCAAATGATAGTATGATATTGAACATCTCCTTTGCTTACCTGACATCTGTATATCTTATTTGATGAGATATCTTCAGATCTTTTTTTTTTTTTTTTAAGATTTTTTTAATTTTTTAATTTGGAAGTTCTTTTTTAGTTTGTTTATTTATTTTGAGAGAGACAGAGACAATGTGAGTGGAGGAGGGCAGAGAGAGGGAGACAGAGAATCCCAAGCAGTCTCTGTAGTGTCAGCACAGAGCCCAAAATGGGTCTTGAACCCACAAACTGTGAGGTCATGACCTGAGCTGAAACCAAGAGTCAGACACTTAACCACCTCAGCCGCCCAGGTGCCCTGAGAGGTTTTCAGATCTTTTGCTCATTTTTAAATTGGGTTGCCTTTTTTTTTTTTTTTTTTTTTTTTTTTTTTTTTTTTTTTAGTTTGGGATATGACCTTTATTGAGCTTATCCACTGGAGTGGAAATAATGTCTGTACGAAACCAAATGTTTGTTACTATAACTTCTGCATCACAATTAAAATCCAAACAGTTTTTTAAAAACAATCAACTCAATCAAAACCCACTACTTCAGAATCAGTAGACACTTAAATATGGATGGTTAAGACTCAAATGCAGAAATTTGGTTGGTTGGAAAGTGAATTAAACTTCCAACTTGCTCAATACAAAAAGGCAAAATTGTGTTTTCACAGAGATACAGTCCACTGGAATTACCAACACTGGACAGCTATTAAGAGTATTTAGAGTCCTGAGATAAGAATATTTAGAGTCCTGAGATAATAAGGAATCCAGGCATCCTTGAAACAGTCTTCTGTTGTCCTTTCTTCCCAATCAGAGATATGTGGATGTGTGGAATGACACCACCACCAGCAATTGTAGCTTTGATGAGAGAATTCCTCATCTCCACGAATAACAAGTTGCAAGTGATGAGGGGTAATACACTTTACCTTCAAGTCTTTTGATGCATTTCCTGCCAATTCAGGTACCACCTTTGTCTTGGCCTTTCCGGAATCCTTCCCAGCCTTACCATCTCAAATTCTGCTCAAGCTCAAACAAGGCAGAGAAAAGATTAGTCAGATAGCCAGGGAGATCCCACCTCCTACTTCATCGCACCACTATTCAAACTGCTGGGTTGCTTTCATAATGTTGAGTTTGGGAGGTTTTTTTTGTATATCTTGCATAACAGTGTTTTATCAGAAATGTATTCTGCAAGTGTTTTCTCCCAGTCTGTAGCTTGTGTTTTCATTCTTTTGTATGTCTTTTGTAGAAGTTACTAGTTTTAGCAAAGTCTAGCTTAATAATTTTTTTCTTCATGGATTGTGCTTTTAGTGTTATGTCTAAAACATCGGTCAAACCCAAGGTCACCAAGATTTTCTCCTATTTTCTAGGAGTTTTATAGTTTTGCATGGTCCATTTTGCATTAATTTTTTGTGCAAGGTATAAGGTCCCCCCCCCCTTTTGCATGTGCATGCCCATTTGTTTCTGTACCATTTGTTGAAAAGACTCTTCTTATTGAATTGCCTTTGCTCCTTTGTCAAAAGTTTACTGAACTGTGGGTTTGTTTTGGACTCTCCTCTGTTAATGTGTTTTCATTACCACACTGTCTTGATTACTGTAGCTTTCTAGTGACTAATGAAGTTGTATAGTGTCAATTCTCTGACCTTGTTTTTTAATATTGGGTTGGCTGTTCTGGGTCTGTTGCCTTTCTGTATAAACTATAGAATTGGCGTATTAATGTCCGCAAAATAACTTGATGATACTTTGATTGGCATTGCATTTAGTCTATAGATCAAGATGGAAAGAACTGACATCTTGACAACAGTAATCTTCCAATCCATATACGTGGAATATTTTTCCACTTGTCTTGATCTTTGATTTCCTTAATCAAAGTTGTGTAACTTTGCTCATACAGATCTTGTGCATTGATTGATATGTATTTCATTTTTTTTATTTCTAATGTAAATGATATGTGGAAGGTTTTGTGTTTTGTGGGATTTTTTGTTTTGTCTCGTCCTTTGGATTTTCTACACAGCAATGTCATCCACATAAAGACAGTTGTTTCTTCCCAATCTGTATGCCTTTTATTTCTTTCCTTAATTGCATTAGCTAGGACTACCAGTACAATGTTAAATAGGAATGATGCGCGGGGACATCCTTGCCTTGTCCCTTATGGGAAAGCATCTAGTTTATCACAGTTAAAAATGTTAGCTCTAGGTTTTTTGTTGTTCTTTATCAAGTTAAGGAAGTTTCCCTATATTCCTAGTATGCTAGTGGTGTTTTTCATGAATGGTGTTGGGTTTTTTCCACTACTTTTCCTGCATCTATTGATGTCATATGATTTTTTTTTCCTTTAGACTGTAATGTGATGGGTTACATTGATTTGTTTTTTTAAAATGTTGAACCAGTCTTGCATACCTGTAATAAATCACATTTGGTTGTAATATATAATCTTCTTATAGAGTGTTGGATATACCTCCCTAATACTTTGTTGAGGATTTTTGCATCTACATTCATAAGCGATGTTGATCTATAGTTTTCTCGTAATGTTTTGGTTGGGAGAATTTACCAGTGAACCTGTCTGGACTTGCTTGGTATTTTCTTTTTTTTTTTTTTTTTTTCAACGTTTATTTATTTTTGGGACAGAGAGAGACAGAGCATGAATGGGGGAGGGGCAGAGAGAGAGGGAGACACAGAATCGGAAACAGGCTCCAGGCTCTGAGCCAACAGCCCAGAGCCTGACGCGGGGCTTGAACTCACGGATCGCGAGATAGTGACCTGGCTGAAGTCGGACGCTTAACCGACTGCGCCACCCAGGCGCCCCTTGCTTGGTATTTTCTAATTTGGAAGGTTACTGATTATAAATTCAACTTCTTGAGTACGTAATAGGCCTATTCTGATTATCTGTTGTTGGGTGTGAGTTTTATTAGAGTGTATCTTGTAAGGAATTCATCCATTTCACCTAGGTTGTTGAATTTGTGGGCATAGAGATCTTCTTAATATTCCTTTTAAAGTTCATGGCAGCAGTAGTTATGTCCATTTTTCTAGTAACTGTTTTCTTTTTCTTTGCTAACCTTGATAAAGGTTTATCAACTTTATTGATGTTTTCAAAGAACCAGAGTTTTTTTGTTCATTGTTCTCTATTGATTTCCCCGTTTTAATTTCACTGATTTAAACTCTAAATTTTATTCTTATGTACTCTTAAAATTATAATTTGCTTTTTTGGTTTTCTAAGGTGAAGGCTTAGATTATTGGATTTAGACTTTTGTAATATATGCATTCGGTGCTATAAACTTTCCTCTAAGCACCTTTAATGCATCCCAGAGTTTTTGATAAATTGTTTTCATTTAGTTAAAAATATTTTAAAATTTCTCTTGACTTTCTTTGATCCAGCTACTGTTTAAAATTATGTTCTTTGGGGCGCCTGGGTGGCTCAGTCGGTTAAGCGTCCGACTTCGGCTCAGGTCATGATCTCACGGTCCATGAGTTTGAGCCCCGCATCAGGCTCTGTGCTGGCAGCTCAGAGCCTGGAGCCTGCTTCGGATTCTGTGTCTCCCTCTCTCTGACCCTCCCCCGTTTATGCTCTGTCTCTCTGTCTCAAAAATAAATAAACATTAAAAAAAAATATGTTCTTTAATTTCCAGGTGTTTTAGGGATTTCCAGCAATATTTCTGTTAGTGATTTCTAGCTTAATTTCATTTTAGTCTGAGAGCATACTTCATGTGACTTCTTTCAAATTTGTTACGGTGTGTTTTAGGCCCAGAATGTGATCTGTCTTGATAAATGTTCCATGTGAGCTCAAGAAGAATATGTTGGATGAAGTAGTTAATAGATGTCAATTATGTCCAGTTGATCCATGGTGCTGTTGAGTTCACCTATATCCTTACTGATTTTCTGACTGTTGGCTCTGTCCATTATTGATAAAGGGGTCTTGAAGTCTCCAAGTATCATAGCCTTGTAGTTCTATCCGATCTCCTTTTTCTGATAATTTTCCTTGCTCCAAGGTCTGCTTTGTCGAAAGTAATATAACTACTGCAACTTTCTTTTGATTAGTGTTAGCATGGTATGTTTTTATCACCTGACAGTGTCTTTTAATTGGTGTATTTTTTTTTTTTAATTTTTTTTTTTCAACGTTTATTTATTTTTGGGACAGAGAGAGACAGAGCGTGAACGGGGGAGGGGCAGAGAGAGAGGGAGACACAGAATCGGAAACAGGCTCCAGGCTCTGAGCCATCAGCCCAGAGCCTGACGCGGGGCTTGAACTCACGGACCGCGAGATCGTGACCTGGCTGAAGTCGGACGCTTAACCGACTGCGCCACCCAGGCGCCCCTAATTGGTGTATTTTAAACATCGATGTTTAAAATGATTATTGATACAGTTGGAGTAATATCTATCCTGTTAATATTTTCTGTTTATTGCCATGTTGTTTTTTTCTTTTATCCATCTTCCACTCTTTGAGCATTCTGGTATTAATTAAACATCTTATATTCTGGTTTTTTATCAATTAGTATATCCTCAATTTAGCATATCTGTGATACTTTTTTAAACTTTTTTTAGTGCTTGCATTCAATTTTGGGATATACATTTGCAATACTAACCAAGCTTTCTTTCAAATAGTGCTGTTGCACTTCATATTGTAGCGCAGGTTCCTGGTAATAAGGTGTTCCCAGTTCTTCCCTCCTGTCCCTTTTAACATTTCTGTCGGGTTTTTTTTTTTTTTTTTTTTAATTTATCTTATTGTTTAAGATGTAATTGCTGGTTATATTATGGCTACTATTTTGAGCAAACTATTATCTGTTAGTTGCCTGGAGCCTGCTTTGGATTCTGTGTGTGTGTCTCTCTCTGTCCTTCTGCTCACACACTCTCTCTCAAAATAAATAAAAATTAAAAAAAAAAAAAAAAGAGAGTTGGATGCTTAACCAACTGAGCTACCTAGGTACCCCAAAGGTATTTTTTCATTTTATTTCCTTTTGATTCTTAGTATTTCCAACTCTCTGCTTACATTTCATATGTTCATTCTTGCATATTGTCTGCCTTTCCATTAGTTCCCTTAGCATATCAGTTATAGTTTCAATTCCCAGTCTGATAGTTCCCATATCCCTGCTATACCTGCATATGGTCTTGATGCTTGCTTTATCTCTTCAAACTGTACTTCTAATATGCCCTATAATTTTGTTTTTCTAAATTTTTTAAATGTTTGCTAATTTTTGAGAGAGAGCGAGAGTCAGGTGAGTAGCAGAGAGATGGGGAGAGACAGAATCTGAAGCAGGCTCCACATTCTGAGCTGTTTGCACAGAGCCCGACGCGGGGCTTGAACCCACAAACCGTGAGATTGTGATCTGAGCCAAAGTCAGACACTTAATTGACTGAGCCACCCAGGTGCTCCTTCCCTAGTTAGTTCTTAAATAAAAACCTAAGGTATGAAATTCTTTTGGTTTTATTCTCCTTTTACATGGGAGGTCTGCTGATGCAACGGTAAGGAATTAGGGGAAGTGCTAATCACAGACTTATGAATACTTTTTAACCTGTCTGTACCCTGGGACTATTATTTTCACAAATGCTCCTCAATATCCCACTTCTCAACCCCCACTCCTTAGTGAGACAGGAGTTGAGCATTTCTCTTCCCTAGGTCATTTAGGGTCTGGTGAAACCCTAGTACATAAGGCTATGGTAAAATAGTTTTTCTTGAGGACAGGCCTTGTTAAGATGGAATGATTCCTGAGCATATTGCAGAATGGCCACACTACTCATTCTCTGCCAGAAACACAAGGATTTTGGCCAGTCTTCATTTAGAATCTGCTAGAACTCAGGGAGATAAAACAAAGAAAGTGTAGGGGCACCTGGGTGGTTCAGTCAGTTAAGTATCCAACTTCAGCTCAGGTCATGTGATCTCCTCATTCCCAAGTTCAGCCCCCTTCTCCCCTCCCCCCCCCCCCCCCCCCATCTGAGTCTGCTTCGGGTTCTGTGTCTCCGTCTGTCTGTACCCCTCCCCTGCTCATTCTCTGTCTCTCTCAAAATAAACATTTTAAAAAATTAAAGTTTTTCTTTTTGTTTTGTTTTTTTAAAGTAATCTCTACACCTAACATGGGGCTCAAATCCATAACCCTGAGATCAGGAGTCACACGCTCCTCCAATGAGTCAGCCAGGTGCCTCCAAGCCTAATTTTAGTTCTTGTAGTAACTTTAGTTACTCTGCTAAGTGATGCCAAGAAGGCCCAGGCAGATAAAGGGAATGAAGAAGAGGAAGGACAAAACAGGCACAATGGAGAATGAGAGAGGGCCTGTGCTAGTCCTGGAAATTGAAGTTAGGATTTTCTTCTGCTGTCCACTACCGGTGTAACTCTGCACAGTAGTCAGTCTTTGTGGAGTGAGTAGTCTAGAAAGCTGTGTAGCCTGAGGCTCTGCAGTTGTAAATGGGATCAATTCCTTGATTGCTCTTTCTCCCTCATCATTGTTTACATATACAACCAGTTTCTGTACATTGATTTTATATCTTGCGACTTTGCTGAATTCATGTATTGGTTCTAGCAGGTTTTGGGTGGACTCTTCTGGGTTTTCCACATAGAGTATCATGTCTTCTGCGAAGTGTGAAAGTTTGACTCCCTCCTTGATGATTTGGATGCCTTTTATTTCTTTGTGTTGCCTGATTGCTGAGACTAAGACTTCCAATGCTATGTTGAATAACAGTGGCGAGTGTGGACATCCCTGTGGTGTAGCTGACCTTAGGGGAAAGTTCTGTTTTTCCCCTATTGAGGATGATACTAGTGGTGGGTCTTTTGTATATGGCTTTTATGATCTGGAGGTATGATCCTTCTATCCCTACTTTATCAGCAGTTTTTGTCAAGAAAGCTTGCTGGGTTTTATCAAATGCTCACTCTCTATTGAGAGGATCGTATAGTTCTTAACCTTTTTTAAAATTAATGTGGTGTATCACATTGATGTGCAGATACTGAACCATCCCTGCATTCCAGGAATAGATCCCACTTGATCGTGGTGAATAATTCTTTTAGTGTATTATTGGATCTGTTTTGCTAGTATCTTGTTGAGAATTTTTGAATCCATGTTCATCGGTGAAGTTAGTCTGTATTTCCCCTTTTTAGTGAGGTCTTGGTCTGCATTTGAAATCAAGGTAATGCTGGCCTCGTAGAAATGAGTTTGGAAGCTTTCCTTCCATTTCTGTTTTTTGGAACAGCTTCAAAAGAATAGGTGTTAATTCCTCTTTAAATTTTTGGTAGAATTCCCCTGGGAAGCCATCTGGCCCTGAACTCTTGTTTGGAGATTTACTGATTCAGTTTCTTTACTGGTTATGGGTCTGTTCAAATTTTGTTTCTTCCTGTTTCAGTTTTGGTAGTTCATATGTTTCTAGGAATTTGTCCATTTCTTCTAGATTGCCCAATTTTTTGGCATATAATTACTCATGATATTCTCTTACTATCATTTGTATTTCTGCAGTGTTGTTTGTGATCTCTCCTCTTTCATTTGTGATTTTATTTATTGAGGTCCTTTCCTTTTTCTGTTGGATCAAACTGGGTAGGGTTTTTATCAATTTTGTTAATTCTTTCAAAGAATTAGCTCCTGGTTTCATTGATGTGTTCTACTGGTTTTGTTTTTGTTTTTGATACTGTTGATTTCTGCTCTAATCTTTATTACTTCTCTTTCTCTGCTCGTTTTTTGGCTTTATTTGCTCTTCTTTTTCTAGTTTTTTTTACATGTAAGGTTAGTTTGTGTATTTGAGACCTTTATTTCTTGTTTAGGAAGGCCTGGATTGCTATATACTTCCCTCTTAATGCCCACCTTTGCTGCATCCAAGAGGTTTGGGGTTGTCATGTTTTCATTTTCATTGGCTTCCATGTATTTTTTAATTTGCACTTTAATTTATTGGGTAACCCATTCATTCTTTAGTAGGGTGTTCTTTAATCTTCAAGTATTCATGGTTTTTCCAAATTTTTTCTAGTGGTTAATTTCGAGTTTCACAGCGTTGTGGTCTGAAAATATGTAAGGTATGATCTCGATTTTTTTGTACTTGTTGAGGCTGATTTGTGTACCAGTATGTGATCTATTCTGGAGAATGTTCCATGTGTACTCAAAAAATGTGTATTCTGCTTTAGGATGAAATGCTCTGAATGTATCTCTTAAGTCCATCTGGTCCCATGTGTCATTCAAACCCATTGTTTCGTTGTTGATTTTTTGCTTAGATGATATGTCCGTTGTTGTAAGTGGAGTGTTGAAGTCCCCTATTGTTGTTGTATTATTATCAATGAGTTTCTTTATTTTTATTTTATTAAAAACGTTTTTTTTTAATGTTTGTTATTGAGAGACAAAGAGACACAGAGCGTGAGCAGGGAACGGGGAGAGAGAGGGGGAGACACAGAATCTGAAGCAGGCTCCAGGTTCTCAGCTGTCAGCACAGAGCCCGACGCAGGGCTCGAACTCATGATCTGTAACATTATGACCCGAGCTGAAGTCAGTTGCCCAACGAACTGAGCCACCCAGGTGCCCCACAATGAGTTTCTTTATGTTTGTGATTAATTGATTTATATATTTGGGTGCTTCGGCGTTGGGGGCATAAATATTTACAATTATTAGATATTTTTGTTGGATAGGCCCCTTATGATATAATGCCCTTCTTAATCTCTTGTTACAGTCTTTATTTAAAAATCTAGTTTGTCTGATGTAAATATGCCTATACCAGCTTTCTTTTGACAACCATTAGCATGATAGCTGGGTCTCTATGCACTTTTAATCTACAGGTCTAAAGTGAGTCTCCATTTTAAACAGCTTGTTTTGTTATCCATTTTGATACCCTGTGTCTTTTCAGTGGAGCATTTATTTAGTCCATTGACATTTAGGGTGAGTACTGAAAGATACGAATTAGCACCATTGTGTTGCCTGTTGAGTTGGTGTTTCTGATGATGTTCTCTGGTGCTTTCTAGTCTTTGTTGCTTTTGGTCTTTTTTGTTTTGTCTTTTTTCGACTCAAAGCGTCCCCCTTAAAATTTCTTCTAGAGCTGGTTTAGTGGTCACAAACTCCTTTAGTTTTCATTTGGGAAACTTTTGCTGTCTCTGTTTTGAATGACAGTCTTGCTGGATTAAGAATTCTTGGCTGTGTATTTTTCCGATTCAGCACGTTGAATACATCCTGCCACTCCTGTTTTTGTCCTGCCAAGTTTCTGTGGATAGGTCTGCTGTGAACCTGATCTGTCTTCTTTATAGTTTAAGGATTTTTTTTCCCTTGCTGCTTTCATAATTCTTTCTTTGTCTGTGTATTTTGGAAATTTGACTATGCTATGCCTTGTTGATTGTCATTTTTTGTTGAATCTAGTGGGAGTTCTATTTACTTCTTGGATTTTGACATCTGTGTCCTTCTCCAGATTAGGAAAGTTTTCTGGTATAATTTGCTCACATAAACCTTCTGCCCCCTTTTCTCTCTCTTCATCTTCTGGGACCCCTATGGTTCAGATGTTACTCCTTTTTAAATTTTTTTTTTTTTTCAACGTTTATTTATTTTTGGGACAGAGAGAGACAGAGCATGAACGGGGGAGGGGCAGAGAGAGAGGGAGACACAGAATCAGAAACAGGCTCCAGGCTCTGAGCCATCAGCCCAGAGCCCGACGCGGGGCTCGAACTCACGGACCGCGAGATCGTGACCTGGCTGAAGTCGGATGCTTAACCAACTGCGCCACCCAGGCGCCCCAAGATGTTACTCCTTTTTAATGAGTCACTGAGTTCTCTAATTCTTACATTGTGCTATCAAAAGTTAATTTGGGAATGTTCCAAACTGGGAGGAGGAGCAGAGTGGCGAGGAGATTTGGGGAAATTAGTAAATAATATTGCCAGGGGTTGATAACTAACTACTGTGTATATTAGCAATGAAAAACATTTTTTTAGTTTATTTTTGAGCGAGAGAGAGCGAGCAAGTGGGAGATGGACCGAAAGAACATGAGGCAGAAGATTCCAAGCAGGCTCTGTGCTGACCGCAGAGTGTGATTCAGGGCTCAAATTCACTAACTGCAAAATCAGGAAGGACCTGAGCCAAAATTGGACGCTTAACTGACTGAGCCATCCATGTGACTCCCCCAACTCCCATTTTTTTTTTTTTTTTTCATATAAAAACAGAGAAAGCTATGACATAGGTGGGGGAAAATTTTGTAAGGATATAAGCCTAGGTGGATAGATAGTATGGAGTCCCAGGAAATACAACAGGAATAATACTGAGAGCAGTATTGAAAAGCTGATTGAGACCATGGTCTTGAGTAGTAATACATCTTGGGGCATGGAGATGAGTTATGAAAAGCTGAGAGCTTTTTTCAGAGAGTTTTTTTCAGTTATGAAAAACTGAGAGCAGTTTGAAAAGCTGATTGAGGCCATGGTCTTGAGTAGTAACACATCTTGGGGCATGGAGATGAGTTATGAAAAGCTGAGAGCTTTTTTCAGAGAGTTTTTTTCAGTTATGAAAAACTGAGAGCAGTTTGAAAAGCTGATTGAGGCCATGGTCTTGAGTAGTAACACATCTTGGGGCATGGAGATGAGTTATGAAAAGCTGAGAGCTTTTTTCAGAGAGTTTTTTCAGTTATGAAAAACTGAGAGCAGTTTGAAAAGCTGATTGAGGCCATGGTCTTGAGTAGTAACACATCTTGGGGCATGGAGATGAGTTATGAAAAGCATTTAGTCCCTTTCGTTCCATCTGTGTTTCAGTATTCCAGGGTCGTAAGATGATAAGGAGAGGGAGTTAAAAGCAAATGTTTATAGGCTATTATAATCAGATTTCTTTATAATAAAACTTTCTTGTTCCACAGCTATTGGATAAGCACAAGAATACAGAAAGCATGGTTGAGCTTCTGGACTTGTATCAAATGGAGGATGAAGCGTATAGCAGCCTTGCAGAAGCCACAACTGAACTATATCAGTATTTACTACAGCCGTTCCGAGACATGAGAGAACTTGCCATGCTACGGAGACAGCAGATAAAGGTATTTTTTTTTTTTTTTTTTTAACCTACACAGTAGCCTGCCTGTTTTATACTATCAGCCTGGCTGGCCATCCATCTTAATTACAAGAGGAGCTTTTTTTTTTTTTTTTTCCCCTTCAATATATGAAATTTATTGTCAAATTGGTTTCCATACAACACCCAGTGCTCATCCCAAAAGGTGCCCTCCTCAATACCCATCACCCACACTCCCCTCCCTCCCACCCCCCATCAACCCTCAGTTTGTTCTCAGTTTTTAACAGTCTCTTGTGCTTTGGCTCTCTCCCACTCTAACCTCTTTTTTTTTTTTTTTTTTTCCTTCCCCTCCCCCATGGGTTTCTGTTAAGTTTCTCAAGATCCACATAAGAGTGAAACCATATGGTATCTGTCTTTCTCTGTATGGCTTATTTCACTAAGCATCACACTCTCCAGTTCCATCCACGTTGCTACAAAAGGCCATATTTCATTCTTTCTCATTGCCACGTACTATTCCATTGTGTATATAAACCACAATTTCTTTATCCATTCATCAGTTGATGGACATTTAGGCTCTTTCCACAATTTGGCTATTGTTGAGAGTGCTGCTGTAATCATTGGGGTACAAGTGCCCCTCTGCATCAGCACTCCTGTATCCCTTGGGTGAATTCCTAGCAGTGCTATTGGTGGGTCATAGGGTAGGTCTATTTTTAGATTTTTGAGGAACCTCCACACTGTTTTCCAGAGTGGCTGCCCCAGTTTGTATTCCCACCAGCAGTGCAAGAGGGTTCCCGTTTCTCCACATCCTCTCCAGCATCTATAGTCTCCTGATTTGTTCATTTTGGCCACTCTGACTGGCGTGAGGTGATATCTGAGTGTGGTTTTGACTTGTATTTCCCTGATGAGAAGTGACGTTGAGCATCTTTTCATGTGCCTGTTGGCCATCCGGATGTCTTCTTTAGAGAAGTGTCTATTCATGTTTTCTGCCCATTTCTTCACTGGGTTATTTGTTTTTCGGGTGTGGAGTTTGGTGAGCTCTTTATAGATTTTGGATACTAGCCCTTTGTCCGATATGTCATTTGCAAATATCTTTTCCCATTCCGTTGGTTGCCTTTTAGTTTCGTTGGTTGTTTCCTTTGCTGTGCAGAAGCTTTTTATCTTCATGAGGTCCCAGTAGTTCATTTTTGCTTTTAATTCCCTTGCCTTTGGGGATGTGTCGAGTAAGAGATTGCTACGGCTGAGGTCAGAGAGGTCTTTTCCTGCTTTCTCCTCTAGGGTTTTGATGGTTTCCTGTCTCACATTCAGGTCCTTTATCCATTTTGTGTTTATTTTTGTGAATGGTGTGAGAAAGTGGTCTAGTTTCAACCTTCTGCATGTTGCTGTCCAGTTCTCCCAGCACCATTTGTTAAAGAGACTGTCTTTTTTCCATTGGATGTTCTTTCCTGCTTTGTCAAAGATGAGTTGGCCATACGTTTGTGGGTCTAGTTCTGGGGTTTCTATTCTATTCCATTGGTCTATGTGTCTGTTTTTGTGCCAATACCATGCTGTCTTGATGATGACAGCTTTGTAGTAGAGGCTAAAGTCTGGGATTGTGATGCCTCCCGCTTTGGTCTTCTTCTTCAAAATTACCTTGGCTATTTGGGGCCTTTTGTGGTTCCATATGAATTTTAGGATTGCTTGTTCTAGTTTCGAGAAGAATGCTGGTGCAGTTTTGATTGGGATTGCATTGAATGTGTAGATAGCTTTGGGTAGTATTGACATTTTGACAATATTTATTCTTCCAATCCATGAGCAGGGAATGTCTTTCCATTTCTTTATATCTTCTTCAACTACCTTCATAAGCTTTCTATAGTTTTCAGCATACAGATCTTTTACATCTTAGGTTAGATTTATTCCTAGGTATTTTATGCTTCTTGGTGCAATTGTCAACGGGATCAGTTTCTTTATTTGTCTTTCTGTTGCTTCATTGTTAGTGTATAAGAATGCAACTGATTTCTGTACATTGATTTTGTGTCCTGCAACTTTGCTGAATTCATGTATCAGTTCTAGCAGACTTTTGGTGGAGTCTATCGGATTTTCCATGTATAATATCATGTCATCCGCAAAAAGCAAAAGCTTGACTTCATCTTTGCCAATTTTGATGCCTTTGATTTCCTTTTGTTGTCTGATTGCTGATGCTAGAACTTCCAACACTATGTTAAACAACAGCGGTGAGAGTGGGCATCCCTGTCGTGTTCCTGATCTCAGGGAAAAAGCTCTCAGTTTTTCCCCATTGAGGATGATATTAGCTGTGGGCTTTTCATAAATGGCTTTTATGATGTGTAAGTATGTTCCTTCTATCCCGACTTTCTCAAGGGTTTTTATTAAGAAAGGGTGCTGGATTTTGTCAAAGGCCTTTTCTGCATCGATTGACAGGATCATATGGTTCTTCTCTTTTTTTTTTTTTTAACGTTTATTTATTTTTGAGACAGACAGAGCATGAATGGGGGAGGGTCAGAGAGAGGGAGACACAGAATCCGAAACAGGCTCCAAGCTCCGAGCTGTCAGCACAGAGCCCGACACGGGGCTCGAACTCACGGACCGTGAGATCATGACCTGAGCCGAAGTCGGCCGCTTAACCGACTGAGCCACCCAGGCGCCCCTCTTCTCTTTTTTTTTTTATTAATGTGATGTATCACGTTGATTGATTTGCGAATGTTGAACCAGCCCTGCATCCCAGGAATGAATCCCACTTGATCATGGTGAATAATTCTTTTTATATGCTGTTGAATTCGATTTGCTAGTATCTTATTGAGAATTTTTGCATCCATATTCATCAGGGATATTGGCCTGTAGTTCTCTTTTTTTACTGGGTCTCTGTCTGGTTTAGGAATCAAAGTAATACTGGCTTCATAGAATGAGTCTGGAAGTTTTCCTTCCCTTTCTATTTCTTGGAATAGCTTGAGAAGGATAGGTATTATCTCTGCTTTAAACATCTGGTAGAACTCCCCTGGGAAGCCATCTGGTCCTGGACTCTTATTTGTTGGGAGATTTTTGATAACCGATTCAATTTCTTCACTGGTTATGGGTCTGTTCAAGCTTTCTATTTCCTCCTGATTGAGTTTTGGAAGTGTGTGGGTGTTTAGGAATTTGTCCATTTCTTCCAGGTTGTCCAATTTGTTGGCATATACTTTTTCATAGTATTCCCTGATAATTGTTTGTATCTCTGAGGGATTGGTTGCAGTAATTCCATTTTCATTCATGATTTTATCTATTTGGGTCCCCTCCCTTTTCTTTTTGAGAAGCCAGGCTAGAGATTTGTCAATTTTGTTTATTTTTTCAAAAAATCAACTTTTGGGGTGCCTGGGTGGCGCAGTCGGTTGGGCGTCTGACTTCAGCCAGGTCACGATCTCGCGGTCCATGAGTTCGAGCCCCGCGTCAGGCTCTGGGCTGATGGCTCGGAGCCTGGAGCCTGTTTCCGATTCTGTGTCTCCCTCTCTCTCTGCCCCTCCCCCGTCATGCTCTGTCTCTCTCTGTCCCAAAAATGAATAAACGTTGAAAAAAAAAATTAAAAAAAAAAAGTCAACTCTTGGTTTCGTTGATCTCCTCTACCGTTTTTTTAGATTCTATATTGTTTATTTCTTCTCTGATCTTTATTATTTCTCTTCTGCTGGGTTTAGGCTGCCTTTGCTGTTCTGCTTCTAGTTCCTTTAGGTGTGCTGTTAGATTTTGTATTGGGGATTTTTCTTGTTTCTTGAGATAGGCCTGGATTGTGATGTATTTTCCTCTCAGGACTGCCTTCGCTGCATCCCAAAGCGTCTGGATTGTTGTATTTTCATTTTCCTTTGTTTCCGTATATTTTTTAATTTCTTCTCTAATTGCCTGGTTGACCCACTCATTCTTTAGAAGGGTGTTCTTTAACCTCCATGCTTTTGGAGGTTTTCCAGACTTTTTCCTGTGGTTTATTTCAAGCTTCATAGCATTGTGGTCTGAAAGTATGCATGGTATAATTTCAATTCTTGTAAACTTGAAGGGCTGTTTTGTGACCCAGTATATGATCTATCTTGGAGAATGTTCCATGTGCACTCGAGAAGAAAGTATATTCTGTTGCTTTGGGATGCAGAGTTCTAAATATATCTGTCAAGTCCATCTGATCCAGTGTCTCATTCAGGGCCCTTGTTTCTTTATTGACCATGTGTCTAGATGATCTATCCATTTCTGTAAGTGGAGTGTTAAAGTCCCCTGCTGTTACCACATTCTTATCAATAAGGTTGCTTATGTTTATGAGTAATTGTTTTATATATTTGGGGGCTCCGGTATTCGGCGCATAGACATTTATAATTGTTAGCTCTTCCTGATGGATAGCCCCTGTAATTATTATATAATGCCCTTCTTCATCTCTTGTTACAGCCTTTAATTTAAAGTCTAGTTTGTCTGATATAAGTATGGCTACTCCAGCTTTCTTTTGGCTTCCAGTGGCATGATAAATAGTTGTCCATCCCCTCACTCTCAATCTAAAGGTGTCCTCAGATCTAAAATGAGTCTCTTGTAGACAGCAAATAGATGGGTCTTGTTTTTTTGTCCATTCTGATACCCTATGTCTTTTGGTTGGCGCATTTAATCCATTTACATTCAGTGTTATTATAGAAAAATACGGGTTTAGAGTCATTGTGATGTCTGTATGTTTTATGCTTGTAGCGATGTCTCTGGTACTTTGTCTCACAGGATCCCCCTTAGGATCTCTTGTAGGGCTGGTTGGTGGTGACAAATTCCTTCAGTTTTTGTTTGTTTGGGAAGACCTTTATCTCTCCTTCTATTCTAAATGACAGACTTGCTGGATAAAGGATTCTCAGCTGCATATTTTTTCTGTTTAGCACACTGAAGATCTCGTGCCAATCCTTTCTGGCCTGCCAAGTTTCAAAAGAGAGATCAGTCATGAGTCTTATAGGTCTCCCTTTATATGTGAGGGAACGTTTATCCCTTGCTGCTTTCAGAATTTTCTCTTTATCCTTGTATTTTGCCAGTTTCACTATGATATGTTGTGCAGAAGACCAATTCAAGTTGCGTCTGAAGGGAGTTCTCTGTGCCTCTTGGATTTCAATGCCTTTTTCCTTCCCCAGTTCAGGGAAGTTCTCAGCTATTATTTCTTCAAGTACCCCTTGAGCACCTTTCCCTCTCTCTTCCTCCTCTGGGATACCAATTATGTGTGTATTATTTCTTTTTAGTGTATCACTTAGTTCTCTAATTTTCCCCTCATACTCCTGGATTTTTTTTATCTCTCTTTTTCTCAGCTTCCTCTTTTTCCATAACTTTATCTTCTAGTTCACCTATTCTCTCCTCTGCCTCTTCAATCCGAGCCGTCGTCGTTTCCATTTTGTTTTGCATTTCGTTTAAAGCGTTTTTCAGCTCCAAAGAGGAGCTTTTTAAAAGTGCTGATAGGTGGTCCTTTCTCCCCAGAGATTCTATTTTGCTAGATCGAGGTTCTATACAGCCTGAGCACCTCATTTTAAAGAATCTCAGAAGCAATTCTGTTAAGTATCCGGGGATGAGAAGAGTCTAGAAAGTAAAGTTGTAGATACATTGAGAAATCCCCATCTTCCTCCCATTTTCTTGTACTTTTCTTCTTCCTCTATTCCTCCTGTTTAATGCTTTGGGAACTGTGTAGCCTTAAGCTTCCTTACCAGAAGTTTTGAGAACAGTTTTTCTGGGAAGATGTTAGTTAGTTAGTTTAGTTTAGTTAGTTACTTGGTTACTTTTTATTTATTTTGAGAGAGAGAGAAGATGCTCGAACTCACGAGCCATGAGATCATGACCGGAGCCAAAGTCAGTCGCTTAACCAACTGCACCACTCAGCGCCCCTGATTTCTTTAAAAAAAATTGTTTTTAAATATGTATTTATTTTGAGAGAGACAGAATGAGTGGGCGAGAGGGAGAGAGAGAATCCAAGCAGGCTCTGCACTGCCAGCATGGAGCCCGATGGTAGGGTTTGAACTCATGAACTGCGAGATCATGACCTGAGCCAAAACCAAGAATTGGATGCTTAACCCACTGAGCCACCTAGGGACCTCTGTTAACCTGATTTCAAAGCTTAGTAAAAAGCTAGAGAATTCCAAATTTTAAAAAAAATTGTTTTAAAAAATTAAAAAGCTAGAGAATTCCAGACATTGTAGTATTGGCTTAGGATAGAAATGTAAATCAAATGAATAGACTAGAACCCAGAAATAGATGCATGGTTATATAGTAAGTTAGTTTTCCATCAGGTTAAGAAAGCAATTTGGGAGTAACCATTTCCAACAAATGGTTACTAGAAGAACTGTATACCCATATATAAAAATCGATCTCAATCTTTATATCCTATACAAAAATTAATTTGAAAGCCATCTTAGACCTAAGCATAAAATCTCATGTTCTAAAACTTATATAAGAAAACAGAAGAAAGTTTTCACAATTTGGAGGAAGGAAAGGTAAAAGTTAATGTAGACAGGATGTAGAAACCTTGAACAGTAAACTAAAAATTGATAGGTTGGAATTCACCAAAATTAAAGACTTCTACTTTTTGAAAGATTGTTAAGAAAATGAAAAGACAAGCCACAGACTGGGAGAAATATTTAAAGAACACTTAAAGACAGCACCTGCATGGCTCAGTCAGTTAAGTGTCTGACTCTCTGATTTTGGCTCAGGGTCATGATCTCCCAGGTTCCTGAGTTCCATCTCCTCATCAGGCTCTCTACTGTCAGTGCAGAGCCTGCTTGGGAGTGTCTCTCTCCCCACCCTCCTATCCCTCCTTCACTTGTGCTGTGTTTCTCTCTCAAAATAAGTAAATCAAGGGGCGCCTGGGTGGCGCAGTCGGTTAAGCGTCCGACTTCAGCCAGGTCACGATCTCATGGTCCGTGAGTTCGAGCCCCGCGTCGGGCTCTGGGCTGATGGCTCAGAGCCTGGAGCCTGTTTCCAATTCTGTGTCTCCCTCTCTCTCTGCCCTTCCCCCATTCATGCTGTGTCTCTCTCTGTCCCAAAAATAAATAAACGTTGAAAAAAAAAAATTTAAAAAAAAAAAAAAATAAGTAAATCAAGTCTTTAAGTCTATTTATCTAGTTACTTATTGAAAGCCATAATGAGATACACACCTATTAGAATAAATACAGTTAAAAATTCTGGGGTGTCTGGATGACTGAGTGATTTTGGCTCAGGTCATGGTCTCACAGTTCATGATAGTGAGCCCCGTGTTGGGCTCTGCTGTCAGTACAGAGCCGGCTTGGAATTTTCTCTTGGCTCTATGTGCCCTACCCCCTGCAGGGGGAGAGGGGGCGCACGCTCTCTCTCTCTCTCTCTCTCTCTCTCTCTCTCTCTCTCTCAATAAACATTTTAATAAGCTCTGGCACTTGAAAGGGCTGGTGAGGATGTAGAGTAACTGGAATTCTTAGATTGCTAGCACATTTTATATTGGTAAAATTATTTTGGAAAACAGTTTGGCTGTTTCTTCAAAAGTTAAATGTATACATACCTTACGACTCAGCTGTTCAAATCCTAGTTATTTATACAAGAGAAATGAAAACCTCTGTTCACAAATAAGGCCTATACACTAATACTCATGCCACCTTCACAGCCTCTAAGGAACAAGTCCGGATAACCATCAACAGGTGAGTGGATAAGCAAAATGTGGTATTTCCATATGAGAGAATAATACTCAGCAACGCAAAGGAATTAACTATCGATAGGCACAACAACATGGATAAACCTCACATCTTGCTAAGTCAAAGAAGCCAAATACAAAGGAGTATATACTTTTGTGAAGGGATGGATGGCAAAGGAGCATGGGCAATCTTTTGGAGGTGATAGAAATGTTCTTTATCTCGATTGTGGTGGTTGTTTCTTGGGTGTACAGAGAATGCATAAAATAGTTGACAAAATGATACTGAACAAAAGACACAGTGTGAACTGTATGAATCTATTTACATGAAATTCTGGAGATGATAGTTCTGATCTACATCAACAGAAAGCTTAACATTTGTTGCCTGGGAGTGGAGCGGTGGAGATTAACGGAGAGGGAACAGGTATAACAGCATCCTTAGGATGATTGATAGGTCTAAATTTTGATTGTAGTGGTTCCATGGATATTTAAACTTTTGAAAATTCATCAAAATTTATACTTAAAAATTGGGAACATTTTGTTATACGTAAATTATAACTTAAGGTGATTTTTTCTTTTAAATAGGAAAATGAGCACTGTGTAAAAGTTGATGTAGAGGCACACAAACTGGAGTGATCAAAACTACCTAAAGATATAATGAAAGATTATATAGAGAACTTAACCCCTGAAGATTAAATAAGAATTCAGCAGGAAGGGGGTATATATGTATGCAGTGGAGATTGGAATAGAGATTATTCCAGATAAAGATAAAAACAGAAATGGTACAGTGAATAGGCACGTGTTTATGGTTTTAGTCGAAATGAATTATTGAGCAAATTACCAAGGCTTCACTACCACCTGGCATCATTGGTGGATGCCAGTAAATAGCGTGGCTGAGATTGAAACACATGTGTGTTTGACTGCAAAGCTTGCTGTTTTAGTTACACCACAGGGTGTAAGTTGTTTGCTATGTTGTGGGTCTAAGGGTTTGCAGGAAGTTAGAGGAAAGTTGGTCAGGGGCTAGAACACTAAAGGATCCTGTGGAGTTTGACCTTTGCTCTCTAGGTTATTTATTAATATTTTTTAAATAAATATTTCTGAGAGCGTGCACAAACAGGAGAAGGGCAGAGAGAAGAGGACACAGGATCCAAAGTGGGCTCTGTGCTGACAGTAGAGATCTCGGTGTGAGGCTTAAACTCACAAACCGTGAGATCACCACCTGAGCTGAAGTCACTTGCTTAACCTGACTGACACACCCAGGTGCCCCCCTAGATTCTTTAGAAAGAAGGTAATTTCCACTGCTTTCATTGACTTACATATTAAAGTGTGATAGAAAAGTTAACTTGGCACCCTGAGTGTATAATGCGTTTATATGTTTTTATGTTTAAAATTATAATGGTTATGTATTATATTAAATATACTGTAATATAGTTATAGTTGTATTTACATAAATGGCAATTAATATAGATTTTTCAGTAATTCTCTTATGCCACAAAGCATCTAGAACATATTCATGAAACATACTCTATAAATAGGATTTGGGGTGCCAGTGTGGCTCAGTTGGTTAAGCATCCGACTTTGGTTCCGGTCATAATCTCACAGTTCAAGAGTTTGAGCCCCACATCATGCTCTGTGCTGAAAGTGCAGTGCCTGCTTGGAATTGCCATTCTGTCTCTCTCCTCCTTTCTGCCCTTTCCTAGCTCTCACCCTCTTTCTCTTTCAAAATGGATAAAGTTAAAAACATTGGTTCTGAAAACTACAACCCCAGACTAGTTGCATCAGTATCACCTGGAACCTTGTTACAAATACAGATTTCTGTCCTTAGGTCAGATCTCTACTGAAACTCCGCTGAGGGGCTCAGCAATCTTTAACAAGCCTTCCAGGTGTTTATGATACGTACTGAAGTTTGGGAACCATAAGTTTAAAAGAACTTTAAACAGCTAAGGGAAGGAACACACTGAACTCAAAGTTAAAATCTCTCTGGGCCTTAGTTTTTCTGCATCTGCAGAGTGAGATTCAATCTAGATGATGCTATATAGATGTTTAAACCATGCATAATAATGAGTCAGGGTCAGTTACTGATTGGCCTATTGTCTTTGTGAGTTAGCTAAAAGCACTTCAAACACATTGGCCAACTTTTATTTTTATATATTTTTTAATGTTTATATTTGACAGCACCAGTGCACATGAGCAGGGGTGGGGGAGGGGCAGAGAGACACAGACTCTGAAGCAGGCTCTAGGCTCCTAGCTGTGAGCTGTCAGCACAGAGCCTGACAGCAGGGCTTGAACTCATGAGTAGTAAGATCATGACTTGAGCTAAAGTCGAATGCTCAACCAACTGAGCCACCCAGGCGCCCCTTGGCCAGCTTACTTTTAATACTTGCTGAAAGTAAATAAACTAGGATCTTGAAGGCATCCTCCATGCTTCTCTCCCCTTTGTAGCCAGGCACTTTGTTTTGCCAATTGTCTGCTACGTGTATCTTAAATGTGCTCTTCCTCCCTTTCCTTTCCCCCAGAACCAAGCAAATCTGTAGGTGTCTTCATGTAAAATAGATACACATTCCCCAGCCCATATTCTAGCAGACAAGTTAGAAAAGGGCCCTCTTCTGGGCATATGCAGCAGTATATGGCTTGGCAAAAAGATGCACTAAATTTGAGTCACCACTCTGTGCCCCCTTGACTGGGTGCTTTGCGCAGGGTTCAGTTTTTATACTATTGGACAACTATATACTATAAGCATGCCAACTGTGAACTATATAGTGCCATCAATGTGCATTAGGGTACTTACCTCTTACCTGAGCTACTTTCTCTTTCTCTTCTTTGCTTTTAATTTTCTCACCTTAAAACTATCATTTCATGCTTGTCCCTGAGAATGTTACATTTAGTATTTACTTTGTGTATAAAAATACGTGAGCAGATGCTTCCAAATCTAATCTCATTTGAAAAGTTTTTTTTTAAATAAAAAAAAATTTTTTTTAGTGCTTTTTTATCTTTGAGAGAGAAAGCAAGAGCAGGGGAGGGGCAGAGAGAAATGGAACCATAGAATCTGAAGCAGGCTCCGAGCTGTCAGCTCAGAGCCTGATGTGGGGCTTGAACCATGAGATCATGCTCTGAGCTGAGGTCAGACCCTTAACCGACTGAGCCACCCAGGTTCCCCTCATTTTGTTAATCTTAGTCACATTCACATGATTCCTGGGCCTGGAAAATTTGTGTTAAAGGTACTACTACATCAGTATTTATACAGGTTGATCTTGGCATCTGTTTCATCTGAGAATTGGAGATTTTGTTTTCTTTTCCCCCTCTTCTTGAGTCACTAATCCAGCAGTGGACAAGAATACCACTTAAGTTTCTCATATAAAACCCAGTATTCAAGGAAGTGATGCACTTCATAATAAGTAATTGATACCAAGAAATTTGTATTTATAAATTAGTCTCACTATAGCTACCTAAACTGACGCATACTTTTTTTCCATTTTAAAAACAGGCACTGTTTTCTTTCTAGCTCTGAAATTGAAAATAGAGATGTCATTGTTTTTAGCACATGATTCAGCTGACCAATGCCGTACATTTTCAAACTTGCCAAGTTAGGAAAAGAACTTAGTATCCTGGCTTAATGTCTTCAGTACAATAAACTATAATAATACTTTTAAAAAGTCTGCAGCATTAACTACTGAGTTTCAGAAGTCCTTTAAACAGCATTAAAGAAGCATAGTGAACGTGTTTGTGTTGTGTATATTTGAATATACCTGTACAGTGAAGGTAAAGATAATTCAGCAAAGCACAAGTTGTCTTCAAATAATTACCACCAGATTTTTAATTTTTTTTTCTCTTTAAAAAGCTGTAATGCAAGTTTCCTCACTTCTGTATGGTATTTAGCAATGCAAGTGAAAAGGATTTCTGTTTCATCTGAGATTTTTAAAGTTTGAACACTGTTCTGTTTATTAAATTTCTATCCCATAGCTGTGTCTTTAGGGGTTTGATTGGAAAAGTATGCCAGTTATTTCAGCAGAGGGAACTTAACATGAATAATTGTTAACTTGGTATAAAGTTGTTACCCAGATAGTTAAGAATATAACTCTAAAATATGAGAGCTAACAGTTGCAAAAACAGCCACTACTCGTGGCTTCGGCACACAGGAAAGAGATGGTAGTTTTAACTTTAGCACAGAGAATGGACTGTGTGGAGTTGAAGTCTGGGGTAGGCAGCATTGCTTGTCAAGTGCTCATGTGTCTGAGCTCAGTGGAGAGACCCATATTTCTAAGAATAGGGTAGGCTGGTGCTGGATGGCCTTAGGGGCCACAAAGTGAGGCTAGTTCTACTAAGGGTGAGAAACTATAAACTGGATTCTGTTAACTGCTTCAGGAAGTAATTGCAGATGCTGGAATGAAGATGTGAGTCAGTGGTGATACTCAGGGAAGTAGCAAACAAGAAAATCAAGTGATACATGTAGGAAGAAGCGTATGTCTTCTCCCTCCTTAAACCCTTTGTATTGACAAGGCTTAAATGTGGTTTACAGAGCCCTAACCCCAGCATCAAAAGGCATAAGGATGAACTTGGGAACTGATAGACAAGAATTTACATACATCTTCAAACTTTTAAAGTTAGAAAAAAAAAACCTAGTAACCTAGCAATGGCCTTAGGTACAATAAACCAAGTCCTTTAAAGGGCACAAAGTTTAATCATGTCTTTGAAAAGAATTTCTAGGGGAGCCTGGGTGGCTCAGTTGGTTAATCATCCAACTTCAGCTCAGGCCATGATCTCACAGGTTTGTGAGTTTGAGCCCCATGTCAGGCTCTGTGCTGACAGCTCAAATCCTGGAGCCTTTCGGATTCTGTGTTTCCCTCTGTCTCTACCCTCCCCTGATTGCACTTGCTCTCTCTCCTTCAAAAATAAACATTAAAATAAACTAAAAAAAAAGAGAGAGAGAGAAAAGGACTACCAACGTAATGTACTGAGTAAACGTTAAATATTTGGCTGCAGTATTCAACATATTAAATCTCTATTCCAATCTTGTGAATGTAAATCTCAAGCCTTTTAATTCAAGTGTTTTAAAATCAGAGGTAATTGTAACAAAGCACAAACCTTGATGGTTTTGTTGGATATATAACAAGTCTTCTGGTTCCCCCCCTTAAGTTAATTATTTAAATTATTTTTGAGGGAGAGTGTGTGCCCCCATGCCAACAAGGGGGGGGGGCAGGGAGGGCAGAGAGAATCTCAAACAGACTGTGCTATCAGCTGAGAGCCCGATGTAGGGCTTGATCCCATGAACTGTGAGATCATGACCTGAGCCAAAATCCAGAGTTGGGTGCTTAACCTACTGAGCTACCCAGGTGCCCCTTTTGGGGGCCTTTTATGTGAGCTAATGTCTAAATATACCACTTACTGCTAAGAATCCCACAGTGGTTTCCTTTAGCCTGTCAAACCACCTATAAACTCCTTTGCCTGACATTGAAATTTAAAGACCCCCTAATAGTGATCACAACCTCCTTCACTATTCTTATCTCCCATTATTTTTATCTATTTTACCTAAACTGCAACCATGCTGGACTGTCTGTGACCATAGACTGAACTTAAACTGCCTCTAGGCTTCTGCTGAGATTAATTCTTTGCTCCAGTAGGCCTTTTGGGTGGTTCTCTTTCTGTATATATATTCCATATGTATCTCTCAAAATCCTACCCCTCTTTCAAAAAGCCCTCTGTAGTTTTGAACCTCAGTTAAGTATATCCTGATCTAAACAGCTAAATGAGTTCTCCCTCCAAACCTTTGATTTTTCTTAAAGGTCTTAAATACCTTTATTCTTTTTCAGAGACATCCTTCACCATTTTTAATACTTGGATAAAATTCTACTTATTTGTTAAGAATTTACTTATCATTCCCTTTAGAAATTTTGTTCCCAGACTCAGTACTGCACCCTGCACAGCTGGTGCTTGCCGTGGTATCTTAGGTATACTTGATCATGATATTTTTTCATACTCTGTTGTAATTCTTTATTGCGGTTCCTCTGTCTTCAACTAGGCTGAATACATATTGCTGTCCCTAGTGTCTGGTACGATGCTGGCACTGGGAAAACAGCATGTCATCATTTTGAACGAATAATTGAATGTTAAGTGATTTTGTCAAAGGTCTCCCACTCAATAAATAGCAGACCCAGGTCTGCTAATTTGAAGACAGATCTCTACATCACAGATATCTTTGCTTACCCCACCCTCCAATTAGATTGTTCAGTTTCTTAGGAGGAGATTGTGTGCCTCACAGTATTTCCCCTGAAGCATCTAGTACAGTGGGTTCTTTATTCAAGTTAGATAATTGCATGAATCCAAATATTAGCCATAGTAAAGTCTAAAAAAAAAAAAAAAAATCCAGTAGTATCATATATGTTTAACTTTAGCAGTATGTGATTGGAGATAGAGTAATTGTTTTCTGCGAGTTTAAAAAATCCAGTCCAGGTGAGTAGGGAATCCAGTATCAAGAATCTAAACTTTTGCTACTGAGTTAATTGTCTTTACTTGGCACTATTTTTGTAGTTCCAGAAATGGAGCTCACAAAATTCTGTTTTCCAACTATTAAGGAAGACATTTAGGTTCTGATCATATCTCCACTTCCCCTCCCTCCTACACACACTGGAAAAAAGAGGTAAGTCTTAGAATTTTGCCTCATATATGAAAACAGGAGCTCATTGTTTGCTTGGCCAGAAGTAGGAAACCTCTGGGATACAAACCTTCAGCTTGTCTAGTTGGTATGGTTTTGAACCCAAGAAGAGATAAAGCATTTTTTTTAGTTTATGATTGTAAAAGCAACACAGATACAATAAAGATTTGGAAAGTACAAATTCTAAACAGGAAGAAAAATAGCCACCCATAATCAGACAAAAGATATCAGTAACACATTCTACATATTTTCTCTTTTTTTTCTGGACATTATTTTATGTAGTTGAAATTATGTCTGATTTGATTTGTCTTAATATTAAAACATTCATTTTCCTTTATTAAAAACTTCATAAGCATTTTTGTACATAATTGTGTTTTATAGGTGTATCATAAGTAACATTCACTATTATTAGATATTTGGAACACATTTTTTTATTTTGAACAGCACTGCAATTAACATTTTTGGTTATTATTCTTTGAAGACATTTTCTTAAATAGGTAAGAAAATGCTATTTTAAAAAATACTGTCCATGAGTATGGTATCATAAAACACTTCCCAGAAAAGTTTTTCATGAGCTTATAGTTCTACCAGCAGTATGTGAGTTTCTGCCTGTTTCACCATGACCACACTAACCCTGGCTACTTTTTAAAAATATTTACTTACTGAGTCTTTCTAAATCCTACTATCTAAAAGCAGCCAAGTTGTATCTTCTCTCCTCCCCTCTCCTGTACCAACCTATTTTCTGGATTCTTTCTTTACAGGGGAAAATTGAGGTAATCAAACAGGAATTCCTCCTCATCCTTCTACCAAATCCAAAACCCGTCTTCCTTTATGTCCATGGAGGAACTACCCCTACATTTACCAAGAGCAAATCACTAAACCAGTACTCGGAATCCTGTCCTTTCCCATGTTCTATAATTAGCCCCATTTCCCCCCTGGTATCTTTGTTTTTCCTCTGCTGGATATTTCTTGTCACTACTCATCTGTGATCTCTCATTAGAGAAAACAAAAAGCAAAGGGTCTACCCTTAAGCTTTGTCTTCTTCTAGCACCACCCTTTTTTCCGTTTACTCAGACAAATCAGTCAAAGGAGTATTTATTTATACACACTTCTACATCTCTCTCCTCATCAAAAACACGTGTAGAGTGAATTTTTAATTTACTCATCCATTTGATTGCCTGGATTGTGCCTGGCATTGTGCTAGTGAAAAGCAAAAAAATAAAAAAACCTAATCCCCCCCCCCCCCCCCCCCCCACACACACACACACAAAATGTATTCTCTGCCCTCATGGAACTTTGAAAGGGGGAAGCAGTTAATATTTAAAGTTCACAGGAGGTGCCTGGGTGGCTCAAGTCAGTCAAGCGCCCGACTTCGGCTCAGGTCATGATCTCACAGATGTGAGTTCGAGCCTTGCATCGGGCTCTGTGCTGACAGCTCAGAGGCTGGAGCTTTCTTTAGATTCTGTGTCTCCCTCTCTCTCCAACCCTCCCTGCCTTGCGCTGTGTCTCTCTTTCTCTCAAAGGTAAATAAACATTTAAAAAAATAATAAAAAACAATATTTAAAGCTCATGAAATCATATAAAGTATGATTATGGTAGGGGCGCCTGGGTGGCGCAGTCGGTTAAGCGTCCGACTTCAGCCAGGTCACGATCTCGTGGTCCGTGAGTTCGAGCCCCGCGTCGGGCTCTGGGCTGATGGCTCAGAGCCTGGAGCCTGCTTTGGATTCTGTGTCTCCCTCTCTCTCTGCCCCTCCCCTGTTCATGCTCTGTCTCTCTCTGTCCCCAAAATAAATAAAAACGTTGAAAAAAAAAAAAAGTATGATTATGGTAAATGCTATGAAAGAAAGAAAGTTAAATGTGTTGCACTGAAAAGGTTATAATGGGGGGAAGTCAGGGAAGTGTTCATGAACTAGTAACTTTATGTCCAGAACTGAGATCTGAGGATGTGATGGGAGTTAATAGGCAAAGGATGTTTGTCTGTACTTCAGAACCGATGTTGCTAAGTTCAGTGATCTTAATGCTGTTAGATCTGGGATACTAGTTGTCACCCTACTTGACCCCCAGGCGGTGCTGCACAAGGTTAATTTCTGTTATGTAAGTCCATACTTCTCCTGGTGTCCCCACTCCCTCTGGCTTGGTTTCTGTATGTTGTTCCCCCAGTTTCACAATGTTGGAATTCCTTAGGGCTCCATCATGAGCCTTTTTCTCCTGACTTCATTAGATAACATCATTCACTCTCATGGCTATAAATATCATCTGTCAAATTTATATTTCTAGCCATGACCTTTGCAAAATCAAACTTAACATATGTAAAATCAAATGCTTGATCTGCTTTCCTTTGAAACCAGCCAGTCCTCCATTGTTCACTTTTTGAGGAAGTGCAGTTCCACATGAAAAATTTTTTCCCTAGTCATTCTTGATCCCTCCTTGTGGCTTGCCATTGTCCATTCATAACACTGCTAATACATTACTCAGTGTGTGCTGGGCTCTATATTATGTGCTCTTTCATATATTTCCGCCTCTATTCAAGAGTAAAGCCAAATGTTAACCTTCCTGTAGGTTAAATTTCCTGGTGATTAAAATTTTATTTTGGCTTTAGGCTATTCTTTTAATTTGTTTATTGCACCATTTAGAGAATATGGCTTGTATTATTCTACTTCTGAATTTTTTAAACAAATTTTTTGGTGGCTCATGATAGTTGATTAGTTTTTCAGAATTGTGCCAGGGATGAGTTTATATCTTTGTTTTTTTTATCATCCTAGTAAGGTGTTAATTTCTCATTTAATTTTTTTAAGTTTATTTTGAAAGGGGGTGGTGCAAGGAGAGAAAGAGAGTCCCAAGCAGAATCCGCTCGGTCAGCGCAGAGCCCACTGTGGGGCTCGAACCCACAAACTGTGAGATAGGACCTGAGCCAAAGTTGGACGCTTAACCATCGGAGCTACCGAGATGACCCTCACCGCCCCCCCCCCCCCATTTAATTTTTTAAATGGTCTTTTTTCACTGTATGATAAAGCAGGATGGAGAGCACTGTCATTTGTGTGATTTTACTTTAGTGCTCATCTGGTACCTCCCTGTCCATAATTCGATTTTCAACTCTTCTTTGTCTTTTTGTTTTAGTTGTAACTCTTGCAAGCAGTAGTGAATTTTTGTCTATTGCTTCTGACCAGAGATTGTTAGTAGATAGATGGACTGATTTTTTATTTATTATCAGTCTTAACAAGTTGAGTTTTCAATTATTTTATTTATTTATGTCAGTTATAAGTATTTTGGTGGCACAAATAATTCTTTAACATTTTTTAGCATTTATTCACCTTTGAGAGAGAGAGAGAGAGAGAGAGAGAGAGACTATGAATGGGGCAGGGGCAGAGAGAGAGAGAGAGAGAGAGAGACACACACACACAGAATCCGAAGCGGGCTCCAGTCTCTGAGCTGTCATCACAGAGCCCGACACAGGGCTTGAACCCATGAACTGTGAGATCATGACCTGAGCCAAAGTTGGCCGCTTAACGGACTCAGCCACCCAGGCACCCCTAGAGGCACAAATAATTCTTAACCTGAAAATGCAACTATCATAAAGGAGGTAATACATTTCTTGTTATCTCAGCACCCAAAAATAACATCTTAACATTTGCTGTATGTCCTTTGCTTATATTTGGAGGAGGGGAAGGATGAAAAAGAAGATAAAGAGGAATGGGAAACAAATTTCTGTATTAAATATCTTTAGGGGCACCTGGGTGGGTCAGTCTGTTAAGCATCCGACTCTTGGTTTCAGCTCAGGTCATGATCTCGTGGTTTGTGGGTTCAAGCTCTGCACCAGGCTCTGTGGTGACAGTGCAGAGCCTGCTTGGGATTCTTTCTCTGCTCCTCCCCTGCTCTCACTCTCTCTCAAAATAAATAAACATTTAAAAAAATATGTCTTTAACATAATGGGTTAATTGTTTTGTAAATTAATAGCTTATACTCTAGAGCAAGAAAATACAAGCATTCTTTGTTTTGGCACCAGGCACAATGCCTGATGTCTAAATATTCAGTAAATGTTTAAGGAGTGAAAAAAGAAATAGACTTCTTAATTTTTCTTTTTTTCCTCTAAAGATTTCTATGGAGAATGACTATCTGGGTCCCCGAAGAATTGAAAGTCTACAAAAAGAAGATGCTGATTGGCAGCGAAAAGCTCATATGGCTGTTTTGTCTATTCAGGATCTTACTGTCAAATATTTTGAAATAACAGCTAAAGCACAAAAAGGTGAGTTTCCTAGTAAAGTTATCCTTGTTAGATATTTTTGGAAAGGAGTGGTTTAAATATTTTATGTTTGCAGCAGGTTTGTAGAAAAGTGTATAAAGACCGTTCATAGTCTTGCCATTGAAAAAGGTTACTATCAAGAAATTAAGGTATATGTTTTCATTCTTTTTGGGGCATGTGTTTACATATACTCCACCTGAAAAAATAGTAATGGGGTATTATTATAGCATAATTCAATTCTGACTAACAAATTACAGACCCCACAGCTTAAAGGCAGAGTTCCCAACAAGACTGCCCCCATTGAAGATACAACTTGGAATTTTAGAGGATTCCCAGGTCATCTGCACTTCTCACCAACTGCTACAAATTTGGGGGTTCATACAGCCTTTTTAGGTTTGATAATTTGTTACAATGACTCACAGAACTCAGGAAAGCACAGACAATTACTATTTTTAAAGGATACAAATCAAGACAAGCCAAATCAAGAGATACATAGGGCAAGGTCTGTCAAGGTCCATTTCTTCCCGCTTCCTTCCACGGGGCCACAGAAATCCTTCAATAGCTGTTTAAAACCACTGCTATTTGCTGTTTTAATTTTTTACCTGACGTTAACACAGTTTAGCTTTTAGGTTATTCCTTCAGCAAATCCACACTTGCTTAAAAGGTTTATTTGAAGGAGTTTATTCCTTCAGAATGCCACTGTGCCAAAGGAGAATGCTTTCCTTGGTTTTTCAGAATCATTTGACATTGTCACTAACACACATACACAAAATAGTTTGCTAGGTGAAAAATAGTATTGTGGTTTTTAATTTTGCATTTCCTTGATTATTACTAAGTTGATCTTTTTTGTTTTCATGTAATAAATGGTATTTTCATATCCTATATTTCCAATTAGTCATACATTTGCTTATTTTTGTATGCTGTTTTTTTCTATTGATGAATAAGAGGTTCTTATATTCAATGATATTTTTATTATATTTATGTTATTTGTTAACTCAAAAGACATCTGTTATAAGTATTCCTAAATTTTAACTTTTTGTATACAAATTACATTTGTAAACACCACCAGCTTTTATTTTATTTATTTTATTTATAATTATTTTTAACATTCATTTATTTTTGAGAGACAGGGCATGAGTGGGGGATGGGCAGAAAGAGAGGGAGACACGTAATCTGAAGCAGGCTCCAGGCTCCGAACCGTCAGCACAGAGCTTGATGCGGGGCTGGAAACCACGAACTGTGAGATCATGACCTGAGCCAAAGTAGGATGTTTAACTGACTGAGCCACCCAGGCGCCCCTATTTTATTTTTTTAATGTTTTTTAAATTTATTTTGAGGGAGAGATTGAGAGAGTACACATGGGTAGAGGAGAGTCAGAGAGAGAGGGAGAGAGAATTCCAAGCTGGCTCTGCACAGGGCTCCATCTCACAAACCATGAGATCATGGCCTGAACCGAAATCAAGGCTTGGATGCTTAACTGACTGAGCCACCCAGGCACCCCAAAATTAATGTAATTCTGATAAGAACTGTAATATTGTAGAATTTGACAAGAGGATTTTAATATTAATGAGAAGAGTAAATGCTTTATTTTTATGTTAATATGATTGAAAAAAATCGTATAGTTTGTATATCTTGCCATTTTATTTACATCTTTTGTTTTCTTCGGGAGAGTTTCATTTTTTTTTTTTTTAATTTAGATTCTACACAATTCTCAGTTCACTTCTGGGTGTTTTATTGAAAATTTTTTTTTAATGTTAATTTTTGAGAGAGCAAAAGGGAGAAGGGCAGAGAGAGAGAGAAGGGCACAGAATTTGAAGCAGACTCCAGGCTCTGAGTGAGACACAGGGCTCAAACTCAAAAACCGCAAGATCATGACCTGAGCCCAAGTCGGGTGTTCAACCAACTAAGCCACCCAGGCAGGTGCTCCTTGCCCAAAAAGATAATAAGGGAATATTGCCGACAACTCTGTGCATTCAAATCCAGCAAACCTGATTCAGTGCAACAATTTCTTCTTCTTTTTTTTAATGTTCATTTATTTTTGAGAGACAGAGTGCCAGCAGGGGAGGGACAGAAAGAGAGGGAGACACAGAATCCAAAGCAGGCTCCAGACTCTGAGCTGTCAGCACAGAGCCCAACACAGGGCTTGAACCCACACTGTGAGATGCCTAACTGACTGAACCACACAGGACCCGCCCCCCACCATCCAATGCAACAATTTTTTGTAGGAAGATAAAATTATCAATTCAAGATGAAATCAATAACCTGAATATCCCTATAACTATTAAAGAAATCGGATTTGTAGTTAAAACTTTTAGAAAAAGAATTCTCTAGGCCTAAAGAGGTACACTGGCAAATTTTTACCACATTTGAATAGTAGGACCAGCTTCACACAAGATCTTCCCAAAATACAGAAGAGGAAGGAATACTTCGAATTTATATGACTGAGATCAGCAATATCCTAAATCCTAAACTACATAAAGACAGTGTTAAAAAACCCTATAGATCAGCATCCTGCATACATATTGGCAAACTTAAAGTATTGTACAAATTTTTTAAGAAATTAACCTTTGTGACCAAGTAGGATTTTTCTTGATTCAGTATTTGCACATCAATCAATGTAATCCACCAAATTGAAGGTTAAAGCTGTGGTTTTTAACTAGAGATAAATGTATCACAAAAGGACATTTAGCAGTCTCTGGAGACCTTTTTGGTTGTCATAGCTACACAGGGTGTTAACTAGTACCTAGCAGAGGCCATAGATTATGTTAAACATCCTATGTTATGCAGGACTGCCCAACCTACCACAAAGAATTTTGTGGCACACAATGTCACAAGTGAGGTTGAGAAGCTTTAGTCTTTTCAAAAAACTTGCATGGTCAGTCATATCAATAGGTGCCGAAAAAGCATTTGACAAAATAGAACATCCTGTATGTTGAAAACACTCAGCAAGCTAGGAATAGAAAAGGAACTTCCATAACTCGATAAAAGGCATCTGCAAAAACCCTGTAGCCAACATCACATTTAATGAAGGGCCGAATTGTTTCCCCCATTTTAAAATAGGTACAAAGTAAAGGATGTTTACTCTTAACACCACCCCTGTTCAACATAATATAATATTAGTTGTAATATGGCAAGAAAAATAAAATTGTCCCCATTTTAGTTAATATTGTTTATGTCGAAAACTGTATGGAATCTGTTTTTTAAAACTCTTTAAACAAGTGACTTTCTACCAAAACATGTACAGAATTTGAATGCTTACAATTACATAACAGGTCTTTGATTTCTTTATCATAAGTAAATGGATAGACATGTTGTGTTCACATATTGGAATATCCAACATAGTAATGATCTCCATTCTCCCCAAAGTGATGTATAGACACCTATAGTACCTATGGAAATACCAGCAGGACTTTTTCTTATAAACATAAACCAGCTAATTGTAATGCACATGAAAGGGCATAGAGGAACTAAAATACAGAAAGCAGTTTAGGAAAAAAGAAAACCACAAGCAAAATCACATTACCTGACTTTACAAATTATAGAGCTACTGTGGTATGGTATTAATGGAAGAGATAGACATGTATATCAATGGAATAGAACGGAGAATAAGAAATAAATGCACAATACGTGGACATTTACTCTTTGATAAAACAATTCAGTGGGAAACAATAAGTGGTGTTGGAACACTTGGCCGTCCACTTGTACAAACATGAACCTTGACCAAAACCTCACACCTTGTACAAAAATGAACTCAAAATAGATCTAAATGAAAACTGTGAAACTTCCAGAAGAAAACTAAGAGAAAAATCTTACTAACCTAGAGAGTTAGGCAGAGTTTGTAGCAGTGGCACTACAAATACAAACTGTTGTTTTTTTTTTTTTAATTTTTTTTTTTTCAACGTTTTATTTATTTTTGGGACAGAGAGAGACAGAGCATGAACGGGGGAGGGGCAGAGAGAGAGGGAGACACAGAATCGGAAACAGGCTCCAGGCTCTGAGCCATCAGCCCAGAGCCTGACGCGGGGCTCGAACTCACGGACCGCGAGATCGTGACCTGGCTGAAGTCGGACGCTTAACCGACTGCGCCACCCAGGCGCCCCAAATACAAACTGTTAAAGTAATTGAGGAGTATGAACCATAAAAGAAAAAATTGATAAAATGGATTTCACCAAAGTTAGAAACTTTTACTCTGGCAGGTACTACCAAGAGAATGAAAAGATAGTATTCGAGAGAAAATATTCACAAATAACATTTGACAAAGGACTAGTATCCAGACTATATAAAGAACTCTTAAAACGAAACAATAAGAAAACAGTTCAGTTAATAACTGTGGAAAGGACTTGAACAGAGGATAAAGATGGCAAAGAAGCACTTAAAATATGTCCAAGACTATTAGTCATTAGTATAATGCAAATTAAAACCACAATGAGATACCAATACACACCTATTAGAATGTCTAAAATAAAAAATACTGACAATACCAAAAGCAGAAAAGGATGCAGAGTAACAAGAACCCTTCCTTTATTGCTGGTGGTAATGCAAAATTGTACAGGCAATCTGCAAAGTGAATGCAGTTTCTTATATAAGTTAAAGATATGCTTACCATATAACCCAGCAGTCCCACTCCTGAGTATTTAACTTAGAGCATTAAGATAATTATAAAAACTAAAATTTTAATTTTACAAAATTAAGAGAACAATACATTAAAATGTTAATGGTAGTTCCTTTATATGTTTAAAGATGTCATTTCCTACTGTAAACTATATGAAATAGTTGTATGTATACTATTTGGTTTAGAGTCTGCTTTCTAGATGCACTTTTTAATATTTAAAAAAAGTTTGCATTATGCTAAAAATATATAATCATTACAGAAAATTTAGAATATTAGAGGGGAACCCCCCGCCCCCCCCCCCCCACACACACACACATCTGTAATCCTACTGCCTCTGCAGCCACTTTGTGTGCCTATCAGTTTTTTAATATATGGTTTGTTACATAATTGCAATGATTATATGTTCTCATATATGGCCTATAGTTTGTTGGTTCTGGTTCTTTACAGTTTTGATGATTGTTCTTTATACTTTGCTTCTCCAGTTTTAATCAAAACATTTTTTACATATGATTAACATCATTCTAGGATTTCAAATAATTCATCAGAGTCACTGTAGCCTTTTTTATACCTCACTTCTGGTGACTTTATCCTAGCAGGAAGCCCTTGAACCCAAACACATATTTGCTTGGACTTTTAATTTTCCTTTCCTGAGTGTGTTTCCTTCTCCCTGTTAGAGAAATGAAGTGAAGATCTCTCTTTGGCTTTATGCTGCTGAGAGTAAAAGTTCTCCTTTGTTTCCAAAAAGAAGGTTAACTTTCTAATTTCTCTTTTTGGAGGAAGAGTAAAACAGCCCCTTCTTTTCTTTCTTATACAGAGCCACATGTAACCTAATTTTGATATATTCTTGCTTAGCTTTTTTTTTAGTTTAGTTTTTGGTTTTTGTTTTTTTTTTACGTTTATTTTTGAGAGAGTGAGACAGTGCACGACTGGGGGAGGGGGAGAGAGAGGAGACTGAATCCGAAGCAGGTTCCAGGCTCTGTGCTGTCATCACGGAGTCCGATGTGGGGCTCGAACCTATGAACTGAGAGATCATGACCTGAGCTGAAGTCGGACGTTCAATTGACTGAGCCACCCAGGCGCCCCAAGCTTTTTGTTTAATGTTTATTTTTCTGAGAGAGAGATAGTGCAGAAGTAGGGGAGGGGCAGAGGGAGAGGGAGACACAGAATCCGAAACAGGCTCCAGGCTCTGAGCTGTCTGCACAGAGCCTGATGGTGGGGCTTGAACTCATGAACGGTGAGATCATGACGTAAGCCAAAGTCGGATGCTTAACTGACTGAGCCACCCAGGCACCCCAATTTCTGCTCAGCTTTTAAAAACATCTTAAATTGGCTCATTTCTGACAAGTATACATGTTAGCACATTAAACTTTTTTTTTCTTACAGATTTAACATGATACTTTGTGAATGCCAGAACTGCATTGCCTTCAGAGCCTTTTTTTTTTTTTTTACATTGACTGATCTTCGTAGACCATTATAATAGAGTTGTTATTCTGATAATGTAAATGGTCTCCTTAGCAAGAATCTTTATTCTTGCCATCATAGGGAGAGAAGAATCTGTTGTAGAGATATCCTATACTGTTCTAGGGGTATTGTAAACATCGTACACTCACAATTTTCTTTATTACTGTCATATTTCTGAGCTGTTGGAGAATAATTCTAAATGAAGTGAGTTAACAGATGTAAGAATATGTTCTAGTCAAGGTATTAGAAGACTAAGTTATTGACTAGCTGTTGTGGTAGGTAAAACATGAGACTGAATTAGGACAGGGAGCTACCCCTCAGACTAAAGTAGAGAGGAAGTGATGGTGCCATGTGAAGTGGAAGAGACATTTAAGTAACTGTCATTCTCTCAATTCCCACAAAGGCTTTTAGACTTAGGTACGATATTTCCTTTTCTAACTCAATGGAATTGGACCCAAGAACAATTAAGTTTCTTGCCAAAAGTTATGTGTCAGTTATAGGTAGAATTGGGAATTTAACTCAAAATTATTTCACTTCAAATCCTTTTTCCTCCCTACATTGTACTACTGTATTGATCTTATAGTTGCAGAAATATTAAAATACAGTTTTAAAAGATGGGCAGAAATTTAAAGTTGCAGAATCATTTGTTCAACCAACATGAATAGATTTTACTTGTTCGCCTAAAACTGAGATTCAGAGCAAAGTTATGCACTAAAAAATTAACCCTTTTGTGTTAGCACTTGAAGGCCACAGGAAAACAGAAATCAAAATAATTGATTTAACTATATTCAGAGGAGATTGTAAGTCAGCAAAATTTCTTATCTAATAGGAACTCAAAAGATAGTTTTTAATTGTAAATTGATAAAGAGCAGTATTTTTTTTTTTTTTAATTGAAATAACCACCAGAAACAATTAAAAGCTTTGGGCATTGAGACTAGGGGGTAGGGAAGAGCTGAGCCTGAGAAACTGCTCTTGTTAGTTATAACCCTGCCTGTACAGTTTTAAGTTTTACGTATGTACTTGTGTTACTGGAAAAAAAATTTTTTTAAGATTTCATAAAACTCTGAGGCAAAGATTACTGAGATATACTTCCTTGCACAAGATGGTTAGGACACAGTGGTAGTACAAAATTAATTATCATTTATCTCTGGACATATAAAAGATACAACTAATCAGTTTGTACTGACTTAAAGATGATGTTCAGTACTAATCACATTGCCTACCTCTTTTATAACGAGCGTATCTCTGACCTGTTAAAGAGGGTGGGCATTGGGGCGCCTGGGTGGCGCGGTCGGTTAAGCGTCCGACTTCAGCCAGGTCACGATCTCGCGGTCCGTGAGTTCGAGCCCCGCGTCAGGCTCTGGGCTGATGGCTCAGAGCCTGGAGCCTGTTTCCGATTCTGTGTCTCCCTCTCTCTCTGCCCCTCCCCCGTTCATGCTCTGTCTCTCTCTGTCCCAAAAATAAATAAACGTTGAAAAAAAAATTAAAAAAAAAAATGTGGGTGGGCATAAGGATGGTTTTATTGCGTAAGGACCCAGGATAAGCCACTACTGTACTATATTATTAGTGATAAACTTCTTTAACTAGAAATACTAGCTGTTTGATGTCAAGAAGTATCTCTTGACACAGGGCTCTGTTGTAAATAAAAAGTTCTTTTTTCTTTTTGGGGGAGGTAGAAGATGAAACTAGATGTTTTCTTTGAGTCTTGATTGTGCCGTTCCAGCTCTAACCTCTGAGTAAGCTCCATGATAACATCTAGGATTTGTTTTTTGCTCCATCAGATCATTGTATTTTTGGAGGACTCAGAATGATCAAATTTAACACATGGATTTAAATAAATAATCTTACATAGTTATGACTGATTTCAATTAGCATACCCAGGAAAAAGTATAAACCTTTGTAGAATAAAGTATAAAAACTTAGAATTTAATGACACTAAACATATGGGAGAATATTCTTAAAAGTTTGAAAATCAGGGTGCCCGAGTGGCACATTGGGTTAAGCGTCTGACTCCGACTCTTGATTTCTGCTCAGGTCATTATCTCAACAGTTCATGGGATTGAGCCCCATACCCGGCTCCCTGCTGACAGTGCAGCGCCTGCTTGGGATTAATATTCTCTCCTCTTCTCTCTCTCTCTCTCTCTCTCTCTCTCTCTCTCTCTCTCTCTCTCCCCCCCCCCCCCACCTTTCCCCTGCTTTTGTGTGCTTACTCTCTCTCAAAATACATATTTTAAGCAAAAGTCTTAAAATCTGACAAATCAGTTTTATCTTCAGAAATTTCTGAGGATGATTATTTAGATTTCTTAGTGATGATTTTAGAATCTAAGATACTGTTGAGTTGTGTTTTAGAGCTGCTATATAGGAAACCTAAGGGAGTAGGATTTGTATGTTTATCTTTAAGTGTGTGGTTAGTGAAATCTGAAACTTTCAAATTGTTTAGTATCAAGTTATCTTACGTCTTAATGTCTCTTTAAAAAATTATTATTAATAGCTGTGTACGATCGAATGCGAGCAGATCAGAAGAAATTTGGTAAAGCATCGTGGGCAGCAGCTGCAGAACGAATGGAAAAGCTCCAGTATGCTGTTTCTAAGGAGACTTTGCAGATGATGAGAGCAAAAGAGATCTGTTTGGAACAGAGGAAACATGCACTAAAAGAAGAGGTAACAAAAACCATCAGAAAAATATATAATATTTGAAGATAAGATTTGCTATTTGATTTTTGTATTTGTACAGGACTGGCATTTTCTGACTCTGTAGGCAGTTAATTTTGCAGTGTTTCCATGAGATGATACTCAAGATGGGGGCCTCTGATTTGAGTTGTCCACTAGTAAGAGACGTATAAGGTATTCTCATAAGCGTCGCGGTGTGACTGTAGGCAGCAGTACACTGTTTAAAAAGTTGACATTAGAATTTCATTGTTGTCTTTTAAATGTTTTGTACTGTAAGGTTCAAAGGTCTGACAGTTATTTTTTTTTTTTTTTTTAATTTTTTTTTTTTCAACGTTTATTTTTGGGACAGAGAGAGACAGAGCATGAACGGGGGAGGGGCAGAGAGAGAGGGAGACACAGAATCGGAAACAGGCTCCAGGCTCTGAGCCATCAGCCCAGAGCCTGACGCGGGGCTCGAACCCACGGACCGCGAGATCGTGACCTGGCTGAAGTCAGACGCCCAACCGACTGCGCCACCCAGGCGCCCCTGACAGTTATTTTTTAAAATCTTTTAAAAAGGTTTGTTTGTTTAGAGAGACAGAGACCTTGCAACTGGGGTAGGAGAGAGATGGAGACGATCCCAAGCAGGCTTGGTGCTGCCGACACACAGCCTGACATGGGGGGTTGAACTCGTGAAACCGTGAGATTGTGACCTGAGGTAAAACCAAGAGTCGGATGCTTAACCGCCACCAGACACCCCTTAAAGCTCTGACAATTATTTAAAAAGTTGCACTGCCCAGAGCAATAAAGGAAAACCCTAATTCAGAACCATTACCTTTTGGAGTTTCCCATTTTATTACTGAACACAAAACAGGTTCAACAGAGGTCCGTTTTCTTGACTGTACTTAATTTAAGACCTCTTCATGAACCCTCCCCCCCCCCAAAAAAAAGACTAGTTTTACAAATCCTTGAAAAGATTGCTGATAGACATATTTAAAATTTATCTAAATGATCTTTTAAAATTTACTTTTTAATCATCCTGTTCATCAGTGGTTTTAGTATCCTCATACTGCCCAGTGCAATGTGGAATAACCCCCCCCCAGTCTTGCTTGAAAATATTGAAACCATTAATTATACTATTTTTTATTACCTCTGAGGCCATTATCTTTAAACACTGTTAAACACTTTATTATTAAATTTGACCAGAACAGATGGCCTTTTTAAAAATTTATTTTTTAATTTACATCCAAGTTAGTTAGCATATAGTGCAATAATGATTTCCAGAACAGATTCCTTAATGCCCCTTACCCATTTATCCCATACCCCCTCCCACAATCCCCCCAACAACCTTCTGTTCTCCATATTTAAGAGTCTCTTATGTTTTGTCCCCCTCCCTGTTTTTATATTATTTCTGTTTCCCTTCCCTTATGTTCATCTGTTTTGTCTCTTAAAGTCCTCATATGAGTGTAGTCATATGATATTTGTCTTTCTCTGACTAATTTCACTTAGCATAATACCCTCCAGTTCCATCCACGTAGTTGCAAATGGCAAGATTTCATTTTTTATGATCGCCGAGTAATACTCCACTGTATATGTATACCACATCTTCTTTATCCATTCATCCATTGATGGACATTAGGGCTCTTTCCATACTTTGGCTCTTGTCGATAGTGCTGCTATAAAACATTGGGGTGCATGTGTCCCTTCGAAACAGCATACCTGTATCCCTTGGATAAATACTTAGTGCAATTGCTGGGTTATAGGGTAGTTCTATTTTTAGTTTTTTGAGGGAACCTGCATACTGTTTTCCAGAGTGGCTGCCCCAGCTTGCATTCCCACCAGCAGTGCAAAAAGAGACCCTCTTAGTCCGCATCCTCACCAACATCTGTTGTTGCTTGAGTTGTTAATGTTAGCCATTCTGACAGGTGTGAGGAGGTATCTCATTGTGGTTTTGATTTGTATTTCCCTGATGATGAGTGATGTTGAGCGTTTTTTCATGTGTTGGTTGGCCATCTGGATGTCTTCTTTGGAGAAGTGTCTATTCGTGTCTTTTGCTCATTTCCTCATGGATTATTTGTTTTTTGGGTGTTGAGTTTGGTAAGTTCTTTATAGGTTTTGTATACTAACCCTTTATGTGATATGTCATTTGCAAATATCTTCTCCCATTCTGTCGGTTGCCTTTTAGTTTTGCTGTTTGTTTCCTTTGCTGTTGAGAATCTTTTTTATTTTGATGAGGTCCCAGTAGTTCATTTTTGCTTTCATTTCCCTTGCCTCTGGAGACATGTTGAGTAAGAAGTTGCTGCAGCCAAGGTCAGAGGTTTTTACCTGCTCTCTCCTCAAGGATTTTGATGGCTTCCTGTCTTACATTTAGGTTTTTCATCCATGTTGAGTTTATTTTTGTGTACAGTGTAAGAAAGTCCAGGTTCATTCTTCTGAATGTCGCTGTCCAGTTTTCCCAGGACCACTTGCTGAAGAGACTGTCTTTATCCCATTGGATGTTCTTTCCTGCTTGGTCAAAGATTAGTTGGCCATATGTTTGTGGGTCCATTTCTAGGTTCTTTATTCTGTTCCACTGATCTGAGCATTTGTTCTTTGCCAGTACCATACTATCTTGATGATTACAGCTTTGTAGTATAGCTTGAAATCAGAGATTGTGATGCCTCCTGCTTTGGTTTTCTTTTTCAAGATTGCTTTGGCTATTCGGGGTCTTTTCTGGTTCCTTACAAATTTTAGGATTATTTGTTCTAGCTTTGTGAAGAATGCTGGTGTTATTTTGATAGGTATTGGCATTGAATATGTAGATTGCTTTGGGTAGTATTGACATTTTAACAGTGTTTGTTCTGGATAGGAGCATGGAATATTTTTGCATTTTTTTGTGTGTGTCTTCAATTTCTTTCATAAGCTTTCTTTCATAAGTTTTCAGTGTAAACATTTTTTACCTCTTTGCTTAGATTTATTCCTAGGTATTTTATGGGTTTTGGTACAATTTTAAATGGGATTAATGCCTTGATTTCTCTTTCTGTTGCTTCATTGTTGGTGTATAGGAATGCAGCCAATTTCTGTGCATTGATTTTATGTCCTGTCACTTTGCTAAATTCATGGATCAGTTCTAGCAGTTTTTTGGTGGAATATTTTGGGTTTTCCATATAGAGTATTAGGTCATCTGCGAAGAGTGAAGTGTGACCTCCTCCTGGCGGATTTGGATGCCTTTTATTTCTTTGTGTTGTCTGATTGCTGAGGCTAACACACTCAATACTATGTTGAATAACAGTGGTGAGAGTGAAGATCCCTGTCTTGTTCCTGGTCTTAGGGGGAAAACTCTGTTTTTCCCCATTATAGATGATATTAGCGGTGGGTCTTAATATTCATATATGGTTTTTATGGTCTCGAGGTATGCTCCTTCTATCCCTTCTTTCTTGAGGGTTTTTATCAAGAAAGGATACTGTATTTTGTTAAATGGTTTCTCTGCATCTATTGAGAGGATGATGTGGTTCTTGTTCTTTTATTGATGTGAATTAATCACATTGATTGTTTTGCTGATACTAAACCAGCCCTGCTGCCCAGGTATAAATCCCACTTGGTTGCGGTTAATATTTTTTTTTAACGTATTGTTGGATCTGGTTGGCTAATATCTTGTTGAGGATTTTTGCATCTGTGTTCACCAGGGACAGATGGCTTCTTATGAAAGGGTATTCAACATGGTCATTTGCTGATAGTTTTCCTAACTATTAGAAGAAGTAAATCTCCTTGTTCATGGGTCACCTGTAGTTTTAAAAATGAATGAAGATTAAAGCTCGTGTTAGGGATGAACCTAAGATGGTGTCCTATATGGTATATAATGACATTTCATGGTTTAGGCACAACTGTTCAGTTGGTGCTCTTTTTCTTAATGTTTATTTTGAGAGAGAGCTCAAGCAGGGGAGGGGCAGAGAGAAAAGGAGAGAGAATCCCACGTAGGCTCTGCACTGTCAGCAATGTATTGTATCATACATTATGTCATTAAGTCATTTTTGGAAAAACATGAAGTCACTTTCTTTTCACCAGTAGGCCATATGTAAAATATATATATATTTTTTAATTTTTTAATTTACTTTTGAGAGAGAGAGTACGCGAGTGGGTGAGCAGAGAGAGAGGGGTGGGAGGGAACAGAGCATCCCAGACGGGCTCTGCATTGACAGCAGAGAGCCCCCATGCAGGGCTCAAACTTACGAACTGTGACATTGTGACCTGAATCGAAGTCCGACACTCAACTGATTGAGCCACTGCATTCATTCTTTAGTAATTCTTTAGTAGTATGTTCTTTAACCTCCATGTTATTTGTGGTCTTTCCAAATTTTTTCTTCTGGTTGACTTCAAGTTCATACCATTGTGGTCTGAAAATATGTGTGGTATTGTCTCAGTCTTTTTGTACTTGTTGAGGGCTTGTTACCCAGTAGGAGATCTTAAAGGATGTTCTTTGTGCCCTCAAAAAGAACATGTATTCTGCTGCTTTAGAATGAAATGTTCTGAATATATGTTAACTCCATCTGGTCCAGTGTGTTACTCAAAGCCATGGTTTCAGGGCCCCTGGGTGGCTCGCTCAGTTAAGCATCCAACTTTGGCTCAGGTCATGATCTCTTGGTTTGTGAGTTTGAGCCCCCCATCGGTCTGTCAGCTGTCAGCACTGAGCCCATTTTGGATCCTCTTTCCTGTTTCTCTGTCCCTCCCCCACTCATTCATATTCATTCATTCTCCCCCCTCTCTCCCTCCCTCCCTCTCCCTCTCCCCCCACCCCCCCCAAATAAATAAATAAATCAACTAAAAAAAAAAGGCAATTACTTTCATGTTGATTTTCTGCTTAGGTGAACTATCCATTGTTGTACATGGTGTGTTAAAGTCCCCTACTGCTTTTGTATTTTTATCAATGAATTTCTTTGTTTATTATTAATTTATTTATGTATTTGGGTGCTTTCACATTGGGGGCATAAATAGTTACAATCGTTAGATCTTCTTGGATAGACCCCTTAATTAGGATGTAATGCCTCTTTTTCATCTCTTTTAACAGTGTTTGGTTTAAAATCTAGTTTGTCTGATAATAAGTATGGCTACTCTGGCTTTTTATGTGCATTAGCATGCTAGATAGTTCTCTGTCCCTTCACTTTCAATCTTCTGGTGTCTTTAGGTCTAAAATGAGTCTCTTACAGGCAGCATATAGATGGGTCTTGTTTTTATTTATCCATTCTGATACCCTGTGTCTTTTGATTGAAGCATGTAGTCCATTTACATTTGGAGTGACTATTGATAGATACGAATTCAGAGTCTTTGTGTTATGTGTAAAGTTGGTGTTTCTTTTCCTTTCTAGTCTTTGTTGCCCCTCTCCCCCAACGCACCCACAGTCCCCTTTTAATATTTCTTTCAGGGTTGGCTTAGTGTGGTCAACAACTGCTTTAGTTTTTGTTTGGGAAACCATGCATGCTTAATTTAGTTTTTTGATAGAATGATCTTTATATGGTTAATACCACATTTTGTGCACTCATCAGTTGATAAACTTTTGGACTTTTCTGCTTTTGGAGCTATTATGAACCATGCTGCTGTGAACCCTGTCATGTATAGGGTTTTCATTTATCTTGGTATGTCCCTAGGAGAAAACTGCTGTTTAACTTTTTGAGGAACTGTCAGACTGTTTTCCTAAGCAGCTGTTCCCAACAGCAGTGTACAACAGTTAGAATTTCTACACATCTTGTTCTACACAATCATTAACACTTAAAATGTGTCTTTTTTATTATAGCATCTTGGTTGACTGTGAAGTGGTATCTCATTGTGTTTTTAGATGCATTTCCCTCATGGTATTTATATTGAGTATCTCTTCATTTGCTTATTCCCTACTTATTTATCTTCTTTGGAGAAACATCTGTTCATACCTTTTACATTTTAAAATTGTGGTTTTCTTTATTACTAAGTTGAAAGACTTCTTTATATATTCTATATACAAGTTTTTTATAAGATACGTAATTTGAAAATATTTGCTCCCATTCTATGGATTGACTGTATTGGTTGTTAAAACACTGGCTATATGTGGCAGTAGTATATTTTAGTCTCTAAGGAAAAACAAAATGTCTCCGCTTTTATTAGTACAGCTGTATGAAATTTTTTTGGCTTAGTTGGTCCCTATTGACATTTTAAAAGCACATATGCTTATCTACTCTTGTTAAAAAGTAGTGAGATAGCTTATAATGTATAATGACTATGATCTAGAAAGAAATCTTTTTGTTAATGACTTTAAATTGTGATTTTTTTCCCTTATATTTTATTTGCTACTAGTGTTAAAGGCAAAATTGTAACTTGTCTTGTCCTGGAACTTTTTCACCCTGTATTCAGCATCTCTTTGCAAAGATTTCAGTCCTACTCATGTTCCCCTGAAGCATTTCTATTGCAATCTCCTTTTCCTAGTAAGCTTTCTCATTTATGTCACAAGCTGTCTGAAATACTAAGTTCCAGAACTTTTAAAACGTAAAATCCTAGGTTTTGGGTTTTGGTTTTTGGTTTTTGGTGTGTGTGTGTGTGTGTGTGTGTGTGTGTGTGTGTGTGTGTGTGTGTTTTAATCCTAGCATTTTATTGCCTGGGAAGTTGAGTACCATTCTTTGTCTTTATCACATGTGCTAGCTTTGTTGTTCTAACCAGGCTGACAGTGAATTATAGAGTGCCTAAAAGAACTGCTTAGGGTAAGATTTCTGACTGTTTGCTATTGTAAGAACATTGTTCTTACTGGAGTTGGTCTAGGGTTGTAGAGGAAGGGCTGGGCTAAAATGGGCCCCAGGAGTCTAGGATGATTACCTGTGGGGTCATTTTCCCTGGGGCCACCCCATTACCTTAATGGCCACCCCATTACGTTAATGGTCTCCTTCTTAATGTTCTGGATTGTGTTTAAATTCTTCAAAGGGTTTGGTAAACATACCAGTCATTCTTGCCAGGTTTATGCTTGAGTGTATATAATGTACATATTGTGTTTTTTATGTATATCTATGATGTACTACACCAGTTTTATTAGCATTAATTTAAGGTGACCACTCCACCCCAAACAGATGATTTTCCATTGAACACTTGATAATACAGTACTGCTCTGTTATTTAAATTATGGGGACACTTTTGTTCTTTAAAAAAAAATACACTATATTATGTCTTTTTTTTGTTTTTGTTTTTAAAGAGAAAACTTCTTCCTGATGTGACAATATAAAATACTTTAAAAATTAAAATCAGAGGAGTGCCTGGGTGGCTCAGTCGGTTAAGTGTCCGACTTTGGCTCAGGTCATGATCTCACGGTTCATGAGTTCAAGCCCTGCATCGGGCTCTGTGCTGACAGCTCAGAGCCTCGAGCCTGTTTCAGATTCTGTGTCTCTCTCTCTCTCTCTGCCCCTCTCCCACTCACGCTTTGTCTCCCTCTGTCTCAAAAATAAATAAACATTAAGAAAATTTTTTTTAGTTAAAATCAGAAATTTAAAAAAAATCAGAAATTTAAAAATATTTAGTAATAACTGATATGAGTGTAGTGCTAAACTTGTAAATTCTTAAGTACTAAATTATACCTACATAAGCAAAACTATATTTGACATTTAAATTCTTTAACTCCTTTAAATATGCTTTAGGAGTACATACCATTTCTTTTAATCTGTCTCCTTTATAAATGTTTCTGGATCTTGATTGTAGTCATTCTTACCCTTTTGAGGTCCCAGACTCCTGCACTATTAAGAATTTGAAAGCTGGCACAGTGTGTGTGGCGGGGGAGGGGGGGGGGCGCGGCAAGCATGCCCGGGTGGCTCAATTGGTTGAGCATCTCACTGTTGACCTCGGCTCGGGTCGTGATCACAGGGTAATGGGATCGAGCCCCTTGTTGGGCTCTGCTCTGAGCATGGAGCCAGCTTGCAATTCTCTCTCTGTGTCCCTTTTCCCCACCCTCCCACTTGCATATGTCTGTGCTCTCTTGTTCGCTCGCTGTCTATAAAATAGAATTTGAAACCTAGGAACTCTCTACTGAGAGAAATATGCATATACTCACAGTTCTGCAGACAAATTTAACAGGTTTGCAAACCATCTGTACCTGAACCTTTGATCCCAGATTTCCCCTGGTGTTCAAATTTTCCCATCAAAAACTCCTGAAAACATTGATGTCTCTTTGGCTCAATACCTTTGAAAGAACCCAGGGTGAGTTTAATTAGTCACAGCCACAGAACAAAACGAAAATACATAAAATGACACAGGGTTAGGAATAGTATATGTGTAAAAAGTATTATTAAAATAAGGATTATTAATGAAATAAGGGGATTCTGTTTGTAGTTATTGATTGAAATAGGAGATGCCAAGATTGAGATGCTAGGATGAAACATCAGAAAATAGAATCACATCTCATTTAGCATGTTCTCTGCTTAACAGAGAATTAACCAGGAAACTTTTTGGATGACAGTCCTTCCTTGTTGAACGTTCTAAGAAAGATATCAATGTGCTTTCTTTTCTCGGCAGAGAATGCCAACCATTCGCCATACATTTTTTAGAAACTTTGATCCCTTGAGTTCCTCTCTATGAACATATATCTACTGCTAGAATATTGAGCTAAATACATACCAATCCTGAGGCTACATCCTCACTATCCATAGTTTTGTTATTCTTATAAAATCATACAGCTAAAGTGTTTTTAAGGTTATATTCCCCCGTGTCATTTCTCTTTAAATCATGAAGTATTTATGGAGCATTTACAGTATACCCTAGGGGACCTAAGCTTAGGGTCTAGATAGTGCTATTCAGTAGAACTTCCTACAACAATGGATGTGTTTTATATTTGCAGTTTTCAGTAGTGTACCTACTACTCAGATATCTGTTGAGCTCTTGAAAAGTGATTTATGTGACAGAGGAACAGAATTTTAATTTAATTTATATTTAAATAGCCATATGTAACTTTAGGCTACCATATTTGGACAGAATAATGTAGATCCTGATTCTGCAAACTTATTACTTACATAACCTTGGGTAAATTACTTAACCTCTCTATAAAATAAGATCAATAGATACCTTTTAGGAAAGTGATGATTTCATTGGTTAATGTATATAAAGTATTTAGCATAATGCCTGGCACATAGAGTAAGAACTCCATAAATCTTAGACACGATTACTCTAATCTGTGTTACATATTATGCAAGTATCAAGGAAGGGAATAGAAAGATGGGAAAAATACAATTCCCATGCTTCAGACAGTTGTATTTCAAATGGACCTTGCCAAGAAGTTTCAACAGCAAGGAGCTTTGGTGTGATGGACACAGTCTGAACAGAGGTAGGGCAGCTAGGGTGCTAGTCCAGGTAGTGACTCTCTTTTTTTGTTTTTAATTTGTTAACAAACATGTAGATAGTCTGTTCTGTATCTATACATTAGAAATTTCAAAGTTTTTAAGTAGAAAAAGCTAGGTAGTACTGTAAAAGTTTTTATATTACTTATGAAATTCTCTTTTAGTCATCTTAATATATTTTGATATTGATTACAAAAAAATAAATAGAAAAGTTTAAAAATGTTTCTGGCCCTATCTGTAGTGTTTTATGTATATTATCTCTTAAATCTAAAACATAACCCTTTATACTACAAGCCTATAAACCATTGTCTCAAATCTCTGAGGCCAGATATGTTTTATTAGAGTTCTAAGTTTTCAAATTTTAGACAGAGTAGGACATATAACTTCAGACAAGTGTTGTTATTCCATTAATGAAACATACTTTCATTAAATGGAATAAATAAGGATTCACATCATTTCTGGATAGCTTCCTACAAATGGATTACGAGATTAGGTTTTGACATCAAAGAAATTATGGCTGTTTTTAGTTTTCAAAGAGTTCTGAAATATGGAATTCTAGGTAATTCCTTGTGTTTATATGTATTCTCCATATTTGTGAAGCTGTTATTGGTAGAACCTCATATACTCAGGTTTGTTTGTACCAATCCTCATGTACTTTCCATCCTTGCCACATAGTAAAAGGGCTAGTCTTGACTGACAGCTTGCTGAGCTTGCCTTTAATGTTATGTCTCTTGTGTGGTACGTGGTTTTCATGATGATTGAACCCTCATTTCATTTATTGCTAACTGCTATACTTTCCATAACTCAGACAGCCAGCAGGTGCCCAGTGAAAATTTATTGAATGCGTGACTCCACCCACAGGTACTCTGAAAGTTCTAATTTTTGTAGCTCCTCACATGTCATGGAGTTTTTCAAGCATAGTAGAGTGAAAGGCAAGATAGGGGCATCATTAGTTTGTATAAATTGCTTCATGTCTTGTTTCATGGTATAGTATAGTCAAAATAGGAAACAAGAACACCACTGTTACTGTGCATAGTGGGAATGATTATCAGTGGGGTTAGTAATGTACGATGTCCTTATGTGGATGTTGGATGTTGATTGGTACTTCATTTCCTTGCTAGATTTACTGTAAAAACATTTTTCTTTTTTTTCTTTTCCATATTTATTAGAATGGTGCTCCCTACTTATGTCTAGTGGAAAGGCCATTCTTCTAGGAATTGGGAGGATTGGGTCAAGCACAATGTTGCTGGTATTACCTGCATTACACTGGGAAGGCAGTTTGTTTTGGGGGTCTTGATATCCTGATACCAGAAGTTTGTTCAGAAGGTAAAAGTTGAGCTGAATAAAATTTCAAGATAGCAAAGTGTGAAAACTTGGCAATTTGATTGTCTCCTTTGAGCACTTACCTTACTTTCTAGGCTTCCTTATTGCCCAGGGAAGCAGTGACCCTAGGCATAACAAAGGTGCCCCAACTATGGCACCTACCTTCTCTGCATTGTTCCATTGTCCAGAATTAGTGTTGCTTGTACTCTTGATTCCCATTCCCTTAATTCTGTGCCTGTCCCCGGAATTAGATACCAGGAGAAAAATCAGTTTGGAAATTAAGATATTTTAGGGAAGGGATTTGGAGCAGCATACACTTCATATAACTCTGCATGTCTTTCACTGCCTCCATGTCAAAGTTTAAATAAACCTTAGAGCACAATTTTACCCTCCCAAATTTCCCTTGTCTCTTATCTCTCTCTCCTTAGTTTATCCCATAAAAAATCCTCTCTACTGCAGTCCCTACAACCCTTTTACTTGTCATGATGCCCACCCCTGCTTTATTGTTTGTTCTTTCAGAGGTTGGGATTCAATAGATCCTCTGCCTGCACTCCTGCGTCTGAGGTTTTTTTCATTTTTGTACCTTGCGATAGCAGATCTACCTCTTGACTTCCTTGCTTTGAATGGAACTCAGTAAACCAGAAAGTTGGCGATGAGGTCACTTCTTGTAAGAATACGCCCCTTCCTTTCTCAGTTTGATATTTGATATTGGCTGACAGTGTAAAAGTATGCCAACAAGGGGCTTTCAGCTTTCTTTTCCTTAAGCAAAGTATTGGACAAGAGTCAAACTTATAGAGTATAGGGGAAGCCCTAGCACAGTGATATGAACACGGCAGACAAATGGTTGCTTTCAGCTGGAGAGAACTAGAGATAGTGAAGGTGGAACTAATAGTTCCAGACCTTGATCTGAACAGTGTCACTGTTCATGAAGGTTTTAGACTGATACACACTAAGGTTTTATCTTAACTGATTATAATTTTCCAGAGAATAAAGCCTTTAACATTATGTATTTTATTTATTTTTTAAAGCTTAATCTTCTCACTAGTTTTTTTTTTTTTTTTAATTTATTTATTTTTCAGACTGAGCATGTGAGCAGAGGAAGGACAGAGAGAGAAGAAGAGAGAGAATCCCAAGCAGGCTCCGCGCTATCAGTGCATAGCCTGATGTGGGACTTGATCTCACAAACCGTGAGATCATGAGCTGAGTCAAAACCCAAGAGTTGGATGCTTAACCAACTGAGCCACCCAGGCACCCCAACATTATGTATTTCACATGTTTGTATGCTGTGCTCACAGAAAGTATGGGTGCTAATAACAGAGGAATATGCATTCTGGAGCTGTGGTCTCCAGAGCTAGATAAGAAGCCCAAGGTTGTATGCAAAGGGATGTTTGTAATTTATAGTGAGACTGAAAGTCTCAGACAAGAAATGACACGTTCATATTTTACGATTTAGGACCAAAACACCAGGATTTCATTTTGTCAGTATTCTCCTCCATGAGACACTGTAATGGAATCTTGTGGTTTGTTCCATATTTACTGTTTGTCACTCATAAAATATTTCCTAATGCAGCAGGATCATTGGCCTACAATTCATTAAATATTCAATGTAAAAATTTTATAACATTTATGAAAGAGCACCGTACTTAATTAACCTGATTATTATTAAATGTATACCGTTAAGTGTATACCATTGCACATTTAGATTACAGGCTGTGTTGCTTTGCAGTTTACAAGGAACTTGAGGGGCACCTGGGTAGCTTAGTTGGTTAAGCATCCAACTCTTGATTTCAACTCTGGTCGTGATCTCACAGTTCGTAGGATCGGTTTGTGGGATTGAGCCCTGTGCCAGGCTGTGCACTGACAGCATGGAGCCTGCTTGGGATTCCTTCCCTCTCTCTCTCTCTCTCTCTCTCTCTCTCTCTCTCTCTCTCAAAATAAATGAACCTTAAAAAAAATAAAGGACCTTGAAATTATGTGCTAAAAAATATTCTAGTCTTCAGGTAAGACTGTGTTGGATATCTAGAATTTATTTTATTTTATTTTATTTTTTTCAACGTTTATTTATTTTTGGGACAGAGAGAGACAGAGCATGAACAGGGGAGGGGCAGAGAGAGAGGGAGACATAGAATCGGAAACAGGCTCCAGGCTCTGAGCCATCAGCCCAGAGCCTGATGCGGGGCTTGAACTCCCGGACCGCGAGATCATGACCTGGCTGAAGTCAGACGCTTAACCGACTGCGTCACCCAGGCGCCCCAAGGATATCTAGAATTTAAAGGAAAGGCTGGACTCTTGTTTCGTCTTTTTTTTTTTTTTTTTAAGTTTATTATTTTGAGAGAGAGAGAGAGTGGGGGAGGGTCAGAGAGAGAGGGAACAGGGGCTCCACACTGACAGCAGAGAGCCCGACACAGGGCTCGAACTCATGAACCATGAGATCATGACCTGAGCCAAAGGCAGACACTTGACTGAGCCACCCAGGTGCCCCAGGCTGGACTCTTATTTAAACATACTCTCTTTATGTGCTAACACGATTCACCAACCTCATCAGACAGAAGGGATCATTTTGCAGCCATAAGAATTCACTGTCTTTACTGCCAAGCCTGTCCCAAGGGTACCAGCCAAGTATCTCCTTGGTATTCTGGGAGCCCCAGGTGACCCCTCAGAGGAGCTCACAAACATTTCCCTCCTTTTCCTCTGTTTCTCCTCCACCCCCTTTGGTTGTCATCCCCTGGGATGCCACTTGAGGCCAGGGCCTCCTCACTAGTGTTGCTTGTTCTTCCAGGGCACACTGATACCTGTGACCGTGTCCTGCAGTTTCTGAGCATGAACATGTAATATGCTAAAGTGGTAGTACTATATTCTTAGATGTTTTGAGAGGAATGGTTTACTCTGTCACATGCCTGTCCTTCAATGACTCCTGAAAAGCCATTCTGTCAGCTCCTCCTTAGAGCCATCTTTCTTCACAGATCCAAGTAAGAATCCATGGAAATAGTGGGGTTGGGGACTAGTATCTGAAGCATACTTTGTTCATAGCAATTTCCTTTGGTTGCTTGGCAAAATCTCTTCTCCCTCTCCTTTCTGGACCAAAAACTAATCAACCGACCGACCAAGCAAACTTCATACGAGAACACCCACCACTTCATGAGACCTGTCTAGAAACCGTTCAGTCTCACCTTAGGTTGGATGTAGGATCCTAACTGCATTTATGTAAAGATACTAATAGTTATCATTGTTAGTAGATTGCAGGGATTTTCCTATAGTCATTTCTGTCCTGCTGTTCACCTTCCTCCCCCAGTGACCAGCTCCTAGAAGCTAATGAGGCTGTGACCATGGAGCAAAACACAGCTCACAGCTCTGGATGTGTAGGGTGACCAGACTTCTACCCCCTGGTTATAACTATCTGAGTATGGATGAATCTTATTCACATATCGTACTCATTCATACATAATCTCATTCATATATGGAAGGAATAACTGCATAGGTTAGTACATCCACTTTTGAGAGGAAAGAACACTATTAATATTTATGTCAGAATAATTAGAATAATATAGTATCCTAAATATGACCTGTGATATGAGTAAACTTAAAAACGTTATTTTTACCATGTTTGTCTAGTTATTTCCAAAACTATATGTTTCGATTATTGCTGTTTTTCTGTCTTTAAAAAAAAATCTTTACTTCTTGTTTATAAGGTTCTTTCTTGGCACAGTTGCTTCGTGGATTTATGCTGTATGATTAGTTTTCATTTCTAATCCTAACCTGATTTGTTTTCCTTGTCCCAACCAATTAGAAATGTTCTTATTTTTATTTTCAATGCAGATGCAGAGTTTGCAGGGTGGTACAGAGGCCATAGCCCGGCTGGATCAGTTAGAAGCTGATTATTATGACCTACAACTTCAGTTGTATGAAGTACAGTTTGAAATCCTGAAGTGTGAAGAGTTACTATTGACCGCACAACTGGAAAGCATCAAAAGACTTATATCAGGTATGGTGTGCATTCAACCACATAAATCCAGGAAAAAAATTAATACATAGGGGAAATACACATAGTCGTCAGCTGGTTCTTCTGTTGAGACTAAGAATGTCTTAACATAAAGCCTTTTATTTTTTAATTTATTTTTTAATTTTTTTAATGTTTATTTTTGGGAGAGGGAGAAGAGGGAGGGGCTGGGGGGGGGGTGTTGCAGAGAGAGCGGGAGACACAGAATCCGAATCAGGCTCCAGGCTGTGAGCTGTCTGCACAGAGCCTGATGCAGGGCTGGAACTCAAGAGCTGTGCGATCATGACCTGAGCTGAAGTCAGACACTGAACCGACTGAGCCATCCAGGTGCTCCAACGTAAAACCTTTCAAAGGAGCTCTGAAACTCAAGTTATTTAGTAGACTCAGCAATGCAACTATGCTATTACCTTTGTAAAATACTCACTTTGTAAGTTTGTTTCTGCCAGAAAAATTTTGAATTTGAGGGATGATGATACTTAACATTTATCGAGCATTTAACTGTGCCACACACTGCTGAGCATTTTGTATACACACTCACTCTAGAAGGTATATTTCCTAACAATTGCTATTTTACAAAGAAGCTCAAGAGGTAACGGCTTTGCCTGAGGTTACAGAGTTAATAAGTAGCTTAGAACTCTGTTCTTTCTGGCTCCATGAGCTCCTGCTCTTAACCACTACCCTTTGTTGCTGTTTTCTTACAGAAAAGAGAGATGAGGTGGTATATTACGACACTTATGAAAGCATGGAGGCCATGCTGGAGAAGGAGGAGATGGCAGTGTCTGTGCACTTACAGAGAGAAGAGCTACAGAAACTTCAGCAGAAAGCACGCCAGCTGGAAGCAAGGCGTGGACGAGTTTCAGCCAAGAAAGCCTACCTCAGAAATAAAAAGGTATAATAGCTTAGGTTATTTATCAAATATATAGCCTTAGTTTTAAGACTTTTTGTTAGTCATTACTTAATCCATGACCCATATCTAATAATTGTAACCTGATTTGTCACTAGCAGTTACATGTTTTAAAACTAAGTGAGAGTTACCTCTTCTCAATACTCAAGCCATTATGTTAACATTATAGAGTTTTCTGAGAACTGCCTTGTTAAACACATTAGAACAGCCAGTGATGATGTGCTATTTACCCCCGACACCCTGTAAGTGACTCTGGTAAAGGACAGGGTTGCAGGATGCCATGTAATGCAGTTCTCTGCTCCTGATTATTTAAGGAGGCCAGTCCTGTTGTATAATTATGTCTTGATTCTGATCTCAATCTTTAAGGAATTCTATATATAAAAAAATTAATCCATATTCTTTACTCTTCACTCTTATTAATCTAAATCTGAGGTAGGGAAGTTCACTCCTGGAGAATCTGCCCGTTTAGACCAGCAGCCTCAGACCTCCTGCAACCCATCACATCACACAGAGTCAGGGGCTCTAAATGGTCTTGCCCTCCGCCACACCTACCCCCAGCCCTCACTCACCACCTGAGGTGGGAGAATTACAGGGGGTAAAAGGAGTGATAAAAGATGGCTGAGAAGAGAGGAAACTAGAAACACTAAGTCCTAAAAAGAAAGATAATGAGAAGATCACCTCTATGATACAAAAAATGAAAGTATGCCTTTCTGTGTAACATCGTCCTATATTCCTTGTCTACATGTCAACATGTTCACTGTCACATGGTGTTTGGTCTATCCAGCATCCTTGGTAGGATTTCATACCCAGGGGAGTACTTGTGACTTTAAGTCATGCCCTGCCTTTCCTCTTGAAAAAATGATGGTCTCTGGCTATGCCATGACGACTTGAAGTCTGTACTTTGTGATTAGATTTTTCTTTTCTTTTTTTTTTAAAAGAGAGAGTGAGTGAGCAGGGGAGTTGCAGAGGGAGAGAGAGAATCTTAAGAAGGCTCCATGCCCAGTGCAGAGCCAGACTCGGGGCTCAGTCTCAAAACTGTGAGATCATGACCTGAGCCAAATCAAGAGTTGGATGTTTAACTGACTGAGCCACCCAGGTGCCACTGTGAATACACTTGTAAAGATGAATATTCTTTATGCATTTTTATTTTCTTTAATGATATCGATAGTCAAATGAGATAATATTCTTTTGCCTAAAGTTGAGAAAGCTCCACAGATCAAAAACATTCTCATACTTGATGTGGTGACAAACCCAGAGCTGAGAGGAAGCTGTCCATTTGAGAGTCTCTCTTACTTTGACTACTCATATGTTTCACTGCAACAATGTTAGTTTTAGTCTTATAGGGTGCTACTTCAGATCTTGCTGGAGTTACTAGATACTGTATATGTAACATACCATCTTTCTAAAGTCTGAAAATAAGGGATTATGGACCTATATCCTCATTTTATAATCAAGGGAATCAAGGCTACTGGTAGTTAAACAGATCACCCAAGGAAAAACAGCTAATATGGGGCAAAGGTAGAATTCTATCTTAGGTCTGAGTGACATAGAAGCCTGAGTCATTGTATCACTATATCCTGTTACTTATATACAATACTACCTTTGTTATCCCCTGGAGACTGCCCCAAAACAGGTTAATTTCTTCATTCATACTGGTTAGGCCTTAGAGTCAACCCAATGTGGGTGGAAAATATGATACAAATGCTTTAAACTCTGGTTCACCAGCTTAAAAGATCATTTATCATATCACTTTCTCTGGTTAAAAGTTTGTATAGTTTTGAGAGTGTTGTAAACTAATGGCCACCTTTTTACCTGGAATACTTCTCCAGGAAGACCCAGGGAAAATGAAGACTTAGCATGGTGCTACTATAAAGTTTCCAGATAATAGTGCATTATTTTGTAAAGAGGCACATAGTTCCTAGTTTATTATCATGTTTTTATTTATTTTGAGAGAGAGAGAGTGCTAACAGGGGAGGAATGGAGAGAGAAGGAGAGAGAATCCAAATATGTGAGGCTCAGTCTCAAGAACCGTGAGAGATCATGTCCTGAGCCGAAAGCAGGAGTCGGACACTTAACTGACTGAACCACCAGGCTCCCCGCTTTCTTTTTTTCAAATCTTTATTTGCTTTGAGAGAGAGCATGTGCAGGGGAGGCGTTGAGAGGGAGAGAGAATCCCAAGCAGGCTCTATTCCGTCAGCACAGATCCTGATGCAGGGCTTGATCCCACCTACCATGAGATCATGACCTAAGCCAAAATGATGATTCAGATGCTTAACTGACTGAGCCGCCCAGGTGCCTCTGGACAGTCTCTTTTCCTTCTGAATTCTCTAACCATAAGATACAGATTTCATGTTATTATTTAAAGCCCTCCAGGCAACGTCATGTTTTTTAACCCATCAAAGTTTAAGAACACAGACTTTAAGCCAAAAGTTGTAAATCCTTTTTTTTTTTTTGGCCCAGCATAGTTTAAAGACTACAATAAGGGGCCTCGCTGGCTCGGTGGGTAGAGCGTGTGACTCTTGATATTGGGGTTGTGAGTTTGAGCCCCACATTGGGTGTGAGATTACCTAAAAAAGATAAAGACTACAATAAGACTTAGAATCTTTTGGCCACAGACTTCAGAACTAAAAGAGACCTGTGAGATTACCTAAGGACACCCTCTTCGACTCTGTCTTGTCCCATCCCTCCCCATCAGAGAGAGAGAGAAATGAGTTCTAGAGAAGTTGATATATATATAAATATATATATATATATATTTATATATATATATATTTTTTTTTTTTAAGATCTTGATGATTTGGCTCATGCTGCTTCAGTACTCCAGTTGAGCAATCAGAGGTGGCTTATTGTTTAGTGTTTTCCTGTAGGTACATGTTAAGATTAAAATTAAACCCAATAAAATAGGCCCTGGTGTGGTGTTTTGAGTCTTTCAGGTTTCAGTTATATTAAAACACATTTTATGTATTTACAGGAAATTTGTATTGCAAAACACAATGAAAAGTTCCAACAACGCCTTCGGAGTGAAGATGAATACAGAGCCCATCACACAGTACAACTAGTAAGTTTGGACTCGGAGAATTAGAACAAAACTGGTTTTTTACCTGTCTCAAAGTGGATAAAATTTATAGAGAATAAGAAAATGTAAACAACTAGACATTAGCATTAATTCCATATATATGTATGTTTGCAGTTCAATACGTATGCATATACACACACATTAAGAGCAGTTTGAGACATACTGAGCAGAAGATAATAGACAGTTCCCATATTACCTCCACACACTCCCAGCTTCCCCTGCCAAGCAAAGAGTAGTACATTTGTTACAGTCAGTGGACCAACACTGATACATCATTATCACCTAACGTCCATAGTTTACATTAGAGTTCATTCTTGGTGCTATTGTTGTTTTTGACCAACGTATAACTATATGAATCCACCATCATAATATCATACAAAATGTTTTTTACTGCCCTCAAAATGTCCTGTGTTCCATCTATTCATCTCCCTTTCTCTTCAAACCCCTGGCAACCGCCGATCTTTTTTACTGTTTCCACAGTTTTGCCTTCTCCAGAATGTTTAATTGGAATCCTACAATATGTAGCCTTTTTAGATTTGTTTACCTTAGTACTGTGCTTTTAAGATTCCTCCATGCATTTTCATAGCTTGATAGCTCATTTCTTCTTAGCACCGAATAGTAACCCATTGTCTGGATAACCACACTTTATTTTTAAAATTTGTCTTATGTAGGCTCCACACTCAGTGTGGAGCTTGAACTCAAAACTTCGAGATGAAGAGGCGCAGGCTGTATTTAATGAACCAACCAGGTGCCCCGGTACCGTAGTTTATCAATTGACCTACTGAGACATGTTGGTTGTTCCCAAGGTTTGGCAGTGATGAATAAAGTTGCTGTAAACATTGATACAGGTTTTTGTGTGCACATAAGTTTTCATCTCTTGGGTAAATTCTGAGGAGCAGTATTTGCTGGATCATAATGTAAGAGTTTATTTAATTTTGTGGGAAACTGCTGAACTGTCTTGCAGAGTGGCTGTACTGTTTTGCATTGCCACCAGCAGTGGACGAGAGGGTTCCTGTTGCTCCACATCCCTACCAGCATTTGGTGTTGTCAGTGTTTTGTATTTTAGCCCTTAATAGGCATGTGGTACGTGATGGTTATTTTAGTTTGCAATTTCCTAGTGACATGTGATAATGAGTATCTTTTCATAATGCTTTTTTTGTCATCCATCTGCTTTGCTGAGGTTATGTCCAGATCTTTTGCTCAATTTTTAATTAGGTTGTTTTCTTATTACTGAGTTTTAAGAATTCTTTGTGTATTGTGGACTTTGCAAGTATTTTTTCCCCTATTTCTGGCTTGTGTTTTCATTCCCTTAAAAACATATCTTGCAGAATAGAACTTTTTAATTTTAATGTTAATGAAGTCCAACTTGTCAATTATTTCTTTCATGAGTTGTACTTTTGGTGCTGTATCTAAAAACTCCTCACCAAAACCAAGGTCATCTATATTTTCTCCTGGGTTATGTTGCTGGAGCTTTATAGTTCTGCATTTTACATTCAGGTCTGTGATCTGTTTTGAGTTAATGTACATGAAGAGTGTAAGGTCTGTGGCTAATTTTTTTTTTTTTTTTTTGTGGATGTCTAGTAGTTCCAACACCATTTGTTTAAAAAGCTGTTACTTCTCTTCATTGGATTGCCTTTGCTCCTTTGTTAAAGATCAGTTGATTGAATGTGTTTGGATCTCTTGTGCTCTGTGTTCTCTCATCTAAGTCTTTTGCCTCTCCTTACAATCAGCTTGTCAGTCTCCACAAAATAAGCGACTGAGATTTTGATTAGGATTATGTCAGATCTGTAGGTCAAGTTTGGGAATAATTGACACCTTAACAATATTGAGTCTTCCTATGTGTAAACAAGGAATAGCTCCCCATTTATTATATTTTACTAGATTTATACTTAAACTATTAGATTTATGCCTAAATCTTTTTTTTATGGTAATATAAATAGTTTTTAATATCAAACTCTAGTAGATGTTCCTTGCTAGTATATTAGAAAGCAGCTGACTTTTATATGGCGGGGGCGGGGGGGGGCGGGTAGGAATCCCAAGCAGGCTCTGAACGACAGCGTAGAGCCCGATGTGGGTCTTGAACTCACGAACCATCAGATCATGACCTGAACCAAAGTTGGATGCTCAACCGACTGAGCCACCAAGGCGCCCCAGGGTATTTCTATTTTTAGTTTTTTGAGGAATCTCCATATTATTTTCCATAGTGGCTGTACCATTTTACATTCCCACTAACAGTGTATGAGGGTTCCTTTTATCCACATCCTTGCCACCACGTGTTACTTCTTTTTGATTCTAGCCATTCTGACAGGTGTGAGGTGATATGTCATTTTGGTACTCATTTGTATTTCCTTGATGATTAGTGATAATTACTGACACAGAGCATGTTTTCATGTGTCTGTTGGCCGTTTGCATGTCCTCTACCCATTTTTAAAGCAGATTATTATTTTCCTTGCTATTCTTTATATAGTTTGGACATTAACTCCTTATTGGACATATCATTTGCAAATATATTCTTCGATTCAATAGGATGCCTCTTTGTTCTGTTGATGGTTTTGCCAGAAATTTTTATATTGGTGTAGCCTCAATAGTTGATTTTTGCTTTTGTTTCCTTTGCCTTAGGAGACCTATCTAGAAAATGTTGCTAAGACCAATGTTTAAGAGATTACTGCTTGTGCTTTCTTCTAGGAACTATCCTCCTTTTCACCACCTCCTCCTCCAGTAGGGTCAGTTTCTTCCTTGGTGCTTGACAGCTAACCCTCTCTGCTTAACATGCCTGCCACTTACCTCACCACCACTTACTCATTCCTGCTTCTCTCCTAGGGCTTAATATAGGGCCTGGCTGACACGTAATTGGTAAGCATTTCATGGAAGAATGGTATTTCCTTATCTTAAGCAGCTTTTCCCCTACCATTTTACTCTCTTGGGTGGTATATTTTTAAATATTTATTTTGAGAGAGAGAGTGTAAGTAGGGGAGGGGCTGAGAGAGAGGGAGAGAGAATCCCAAGGAGGTTTGCACTGTCAACACAGAGCCCGGGTACAGGGCTTGATCCCACGAACCATGAGTTCATGGCCTGAACCAAAATCAAGAGTTGTACACTTAACTGACGGAGGGACCCAGGTGCCCCTCTCTTAGATGGTATTTTACATGCTATCTTTTTTACTCTGTGAATTGATAAAGTTTTCTTGCTTTTTAGTTAATATTTTGTAATACTGTCCTATTATCTAAGCAAGGTGAATTTTTTTCTGAGTAATTATCTTGCTGTGTGTATGTGTATATATATGTGTGTGTGTGTGTGTGTGTGTGTGTGTGTATATATATATATATATAAACATTCTAAATTTCTTGACTCTTACTTTAAAAATCCTTCTATTATGAGTAGTTTTAATTACTGGCTTGCAAAAGTGCTTCTCTACCATTCCTATACGTTTTTAAAAAGAAACCTCATTGTGTTTATAAAGAGATATGCATCATCATTATAAAAGATTAAAGCAATACAGGAAAATGTGAAAAAAAATCAATACCAAAATAGATTATCACAACTTTTCTATTCCTGACTTTATTTTGATTTTTCTTGGAGTTAGTTAACGTTCATGAAGGTACTACTTCCGGAACGTTTCATGGTCCTCATACTGTGTTTTGGCATATTTTGGGAATGCTTGTCCATTTCCTTTCTAAGTCAGAAACAGTTTGTCTAGGTCACAGTGCCATATTTTCTCTCTGTCAAACTTCTGGAGACATTGAATGTTGTTGCTGTCAAGAGGCGTGAGGTCTCCCTTCCCTCAACCCATCTTCTGCCTGAATATTCAGTCTTTGTTTATTGTGAAAGTTCAGTGACTTTACCAGGTGATGAGTGTGCAACAGAGTTTTCTGAAACAGGATGTTCACTTTGTGCCTGAAGATTCAAGTCACCCTGTAGATTCCGATGTGGTCATCCACGACAAATGAAGCAGTAACTCTGACTAGAGGAGCTGGTGGGGAAGAAGAGAGGTAGTAATGTAAGGGAATAATGGAAGATTGAATTTGAACAGGATGAATGGAAGAGAGACAAGTTAATGACACACTGGAGACCACTGTCCTGTGCACACAACATTAACTGGTCTTGTAGGAGGTATCTTCAAGTTTTTAAAACAAAGTAGGAATGAAAGCCATAACCTATCTGCATTGCTCGATAGCCTTTTAATATTCTGCAAAATGAGATGTAATTAGATATCTTTTCAATGTTTGAACAGTATAGAGAATTTTTTTTATTCCAGTATAGTTAATATACACCGTTCTATTTGTTTCCAGTGTACAGTGATTCACCAACTCTTTACGTTACTCACTGCTCGTCGCGATAAATGAAATGTACTCTTAATCCCCTTCACCTATTTCATCCACCCCCCCGACCTGCTCTGATAACCATCTGTTTGTTCTCTGTAGTTAAGAGTCTGTTTCTTGATTTGTGTTTTTTCCTTTGCTCATTTTTTAAATTTCTTCAACTCCACAGATGAGTGAAATCATGATACTTGTCTTTTTCTGATTTTTTTTCACTTTGTATTATACTCCGTAGCTTCATCCATGTCGCTGCAGATGGCAAATTTTCATTATTTTTGTGGCTGAGTAACATTCCATTCCATGTATATATACCACACCTTCTTTATCCATTAATGGACACTTGGGCTGCTTCCATAATGTGGCCATTGTAAATTATGGTGCAATAAATATAGGGGTGTGTATCTCTTTTTGAGTTAGTGTTTTTGTATTCTTTGGTTAAATACCCAGCAGTGGAATTATTTACTAGACAATACAGTAGTTCTATTTTTATTATTATTATTATTATTATTATTATTATTATTATTATTTTTTTTTTTTTTTTTTTTAGAAAGAGAAAATGCACAAGTGGTGTAGAGGAGCAGAGGGAGGGACACAGAATCTTAAGCAGGCTCCACTCTCAGTGTGGAACTCAATGCAGGGCTTGATCCCACGACTCTGGGATCATGATCTGAACTGAAACTGAGTCGTGTGGCTCCCTGGACTGAGACACTCAGGAGTCTCTGCTTTTAATTTTTTGAGGTGCCTCCATACTGTTTTCCACAGTTGCTGCACTGGTTAGCATTAACATGGGAAAAATTTTTAAATTTCTGTGCTGATAACTCCCAACTTTAAGGGGTGATATTGAGCCAAATGATTCATGTAAAATGCAAGAAATACTTTTTCTAGCTGCTGGTTATGTTGGTTGAACTAAGGTGCAGTGTCTAAATTACTGGCCAGGTGGTTGCTGATTTTGTTTTTAAGGTCAACTATTTAATTTAGCAGAATATAACAGCTACAGGTATTTTACACTTAAGCTGTTGAAGCCACAACCCTACAGGAACATTTTTTAGTTCAGAGAAAATTTGACTTTATTTCAGCGCAAACATCTTTAATTGTGGGTAAATGCAAAAATGAAACAGTATTGTTTTTGTCAGCGTATCATTCTGGATTTTAAAATCATGATTTCTATTTAAAACTGGTAGTTTCATGCCATAAACACTGTTTAATGAATCATTCATTGGAGTTATCCATTTTACTTAACTGGGAGAGCTCTCTTTTTTTCCCTATTAGTAATAAAAATGAATGGGACACATTATAATGGAATTACTATTAATTTTTTATCAGAAGAGAGAAAAATTACATGATGAAGAAGAAAGAAAAAGTGCCTGGGTTAGCCAAGAGAGACAAAGAACTTTGGACAGACTTCGAACTTTTAAACAGGTAATAAAAGTATGGCCCATCTGTTGTTTTTCATTGCTTTTTTTTTTTAAGCAGAGCTGCATACACACTCGTGTTACAAGATTATGATAAAAACTTGGTTTTCCCTTTTATTATTTAGAAAGTAAAATTTTAAATTAATGTTTGATTACAGGGCTACCCTTCTTCCAGTTGTATCTGGAATTAAATTTCTTGTGCCGTTGGCCTTCCACTTTAGTAGTGTAAGAGGAGTGGTCAGGGCCTCTGGCAAACCTGAATTCTTCTTGAGTTTTATAAAATTAATAGGCTCACAAGTGACTGTCCATTTTAGGCATGAACTTGTCACCAGAACACATTCAGTAACCTTACGGTAGTAATCTGTGGGAGGGACCAGTGGCAGAATTAGAGAATGGATCAGCTTACGTCAGAAATGGTTTGGCAGTTGTCATAAGTGCTCAGGAATCTACTTCCATTGTCTGTGCTGAGGGATCACCTTATAGGTGCAGGAAGCTTTTGATGAAATCCTCTTAGTATTATAGTGAAGAGAGTATATGGTGGTTGTGGACCACCCTGTGTTGAGTAAATGTTGTTCACCAAATCCATTAATGCTAGGTTTTATTATAATAAAAGAATGAGAGTTATGTATGTCAGTACTTGAAAAATTTTATTCCCTCTCCTTCCATCATAAAATGTACATACTGTTTTGAGAGTTTTTTTAAATGCCAAGAAACTTTTTAAAAAGATTAATGTTTTAATCTGTAAGCATTTGAAAATACATGTAAGAAACTAATAGTTCCATAGCTTAGTATATACCAATGGCATGTATTAAAACCATTTTTTTAATGTTTAATGTTGAGCGAGAGTGCAGATGGGGGAGGGAAAGAGAGAGAGAGGGAGACATACAATCAAAGCAGGCTTCAGGCCCTGAGCTGTCAGCACAGAGCCTGGCATGGGGCTGAAACTCACAGACCACGAGATCATGGCCTGAGCCAAAGTTGGACGCTTAACCAACTGGGCCACCCAGGCGCCCCAATAGCATTGATGTTTGATATTTTATATTGCTATTATTTTTTCACTTAAGCTAGTAATTTCAGTAATTAAAGATCTTTTTTAAGTCCTGTGGTAATTTTGAATAGTTGACTTCTTAAGTGGATAAGAGGGAATAGGGCCTTGATAAAAGATTTGATAAGCAAATAGAGTTGGATGATGGCTGTTGAAAGGGATTATGCTTTGGTATTCTGGTCTTCTGTATAACTGTATCAAAGAATTTCCCCCTGAAATCACAACAGCTCCGAAACAACATCTTGGACCTGAAGGAGAAAATAGCCATCAGTTCATAGATTGTTGTAAACTAATTTGACCAGTTACAATCACTTCTACTTTTTTAGAGGTACCCTGGCCAAGTCATACTTAAGTCAACCAGATTGCGACTGGCTCATGCAAGAAGAAGAAGCACAGCCAGTCCTGTGCCCTGTGAGGACCAGTGTGACTCTCTGCCAGGAGCACTACAGGTAGAAGAGAAAAGTGCAAAGGCAGAGGAAGGAATAGGCGAGCTTGGGTCGTCACACAAAACAGAAGCCCAAAGCCTCACACACCTTGAAGATACTTCGCTAGCACAACTTGAAGCCGCTTCATTACCTCCCAGTGGTGTTACCTCTGAACTGCCGCCCACTGTTTCTCTTCCACTTTTGAATAATACTGACCTCGAACCAGGTTCCGTTACCATAGATCCACTCCCCCCACCTCTTCCTCCAACACCACCTCCCCCGCCACCGCCTCCTCCCCCTCCCCCACCACCACCTCTGCCTGTTGCTAAAGACACCTCCCCAGAGACACTGGAGAAAGGTCTGCCTAGAACAGAGGCGAACGAGAAGAGGATCCCCAAGTCTGCGAGTGCCCCCTCAGCACATCTCTTTGACAGTAGTCAGCTGGTCAGTGCCAGGAAGAAGCTCAAAAAGACTGCTGAAGGTTTGCAGAGGAGGAGAGGTAAGTTAGAAACACATTTTTAATCTGTTGAGTAAAGTGAGTCATAATCAAAGGCCCTTTTATTTCATAGGACCCAACAAAGCTTAAAACATTATTTTATTTTGGGCATTATTTGATTCCAAATAGGTTTCAAAGTCACAGCCTGGCAGAATTCTACCAACCCACATCAACAAATGAGCCTAGACACAAATGTGTACCTTCTTGAGCTCTTAGGGATGTTTTAAAAATTATATATTCTGAGGTAGTACTTAATCTAACTGGTAATAATAGTAAGTGGCTCCTTTTGTGTTAAGAAGAAAATCTTACTTCATTTTTATCATTTTTTAAATGTATTTTTGAGAGAGTGCACATGTGCACAAGCAGGGGAGGGGCAGAGAGAAAGAGAAAGAGAAAATCCCAAGCAGGCTCTTTGCTGTGAACATAGAGCCTAATGCAGGGCTCCGTGTCACCAACCATAAGATCATGACTTTAGTCAAAATCAAGACTTGGATGCTTTTTTTTTTTAATTTTTTTAATGCTTATTTATTTTTGAGAGAGAGATTGACAGAATATGAGCAGGGGAGGGGCAGAAAGAGAGGGAGACACAGAATCCGAAGCAGGCTCCAGGCTCTGAGCCATCAGCACAGAGCCTGACACGGGGCTCGAACTCACGAACCGTGAGATCATGACCTGAGCTGAAGTCGGACGCTCAACCGACTGAGCCACCCAGGCACCCCAAGAGTTGGATGCTTAACCAACTGAATCACCCAAGTGCCCCAAAAATCTGATTTTAAACCTAGGAAGTACAAGCACAGTATTCACAGAAAAAGTAAGACAGTTGGGAAGGGCTGTCAACACTAAGATGGCTTTGGCAGGACCATGCAACATTTGGTCACATATTTATTGAGGGCCTTGATACACTCTTTGTATAAAAAAAAAAAAAACAAAAGATAGGGAGTAATATAGACAATTTATTGTGTGTCCGATATGCCTTAATAAAGCTCTTTTTGAAAAGAACAGAGAATAATCCCTGTCTGTAGCTTTCATTGGGAGAACATTATATAAAACAATTTGCATATTACACTTTAATCTGAGAGACCGTTTAGTAAAATATTTCTTACCATAACTGGAGAATTTCATATGTAAAACAACTAAATGGTAAAACAGAACAATCATCGTAGTAGGGGCACCTGGCTGGCTCCGTCGGTAGAGCATGTGACTCTTGATCTCAGTGTTGTGCATTTGAGCCCCACATCAGGGGTAGAGTTTACTTAAAAAACAGACAAACAAAAACAAAACAAAATCTCTTAAAAAAAAAAAACATACTGGATCAAAACTTAGTTCTTTAAAATTACATTTGTAACTCAAATTGCTCTCTGAATTTAGATTGTGCTGGTGCCTTTGGGAGTCTCAGCTATGAAATTCCTAAAGACTACCTCCCAGCTCCCATCTGCTTAGGTGTCTTAAGGGGAAATTATGAAAATACTAATTTCGAAGTTGAGTCTGGCTTTTTTCCTTTAGGTTTTATTTTTGAGAGAGAGAGAGAAAGAGAGCGGGGGACGGGCAGAGAGAGGGGAAGACACAGAATCCGAAGCAGACTCCATGTTCTGAACTGTCAGCACAGAGCCCGACTTGGGACTCGGACTCAGGAACTGTGACATCATGACCTGAATCGAAGTTGGAGGCTTAACCAACTGAGCCATCCAGGAGTGCCCCGGCTTTTTTTTTTTTTTTTTTTTTTTAAACAAGTACAATTGGTATTTCATGTGTTTTTGGCACACCTGTCCATGGTTCATGGTTCATTTTGTTTTCAGTGTCCTTGGCTATCACAGTCCTAAAGTCTAGAGGTTATCAGTTTGACTCTAATTGTGATCCTAACTGTAATTCTTCTCTTTCATTTTATAAAGTGAGCTCACCCATGGATGAGGTGTTAGCTTCCTTGAAGCGTGGTAGTTTTCATCTGAAAAAGGTTGAACAGCGAACTCTGCCTCCTTTTCCTGATGAAGATGATAGTAATAATATCTTGGCACAAATACGGAAAGGGGTGAAATTGAAGAAGGTACAGAAGGAAGTTTTGAGAGAATCCTTCACACTTTTGCCTGACACAGATCCTCTAACACGGAGCATCCATGAAGCTCTTAGAAGAATCAAAGAAGCATCCCCTGAGTCAGAGGATGAAGAGGAGGCTTTACCCTGCACAGATTGGGAAAACTAACAAGTAAGTGGTCTTAATTTTTTTAGTAGCATTCACTAATAGTGGATGATGAGGTCTGTTATATTTTATTGATGAGGTTTATTGTTATATAGCTCAGCTATAGAATCGACCATAGATCTGTAAACTTCAGGTTTTGTGTAGTTTCTAGAAACCTAACAAACAGTAAAGCACTTTTCAAAGATATTGTTATATAAATGCCAGGTTTATACCTCCTCATTAAAAATTTCTACAGTATAGCCCAAATAAAGAGGATAGACTGATTCCAGTAAGGTGGCAGTCTTATTCTTACTTTAAAACCCAAAAGCTCTTTCCTCACCAAAGTATTTCAGCTACAAACTGTTATATATATTGAATTTTGATTTTTTTTTTTTTAATGTTCATTTTGAGAGAGGGAGGAAGAGGGAGGAAGAGGGAATGAGTGGGGGAGGGGCAGAGAGAAGAAGAGACACAGAATCTGAAGGAGGCTCTAGGCTCTGAGCTGTCATCAAGGAGCCCTATGTGGGGCTCAGACTCAGGAACTGTGAGATCATGATCTGAGTCGAAGTAGGACCCCAACCAACTGATCCACTCAGGTGCTTGCTCCCTTGAACTGTGATATCTGCTCAGCTGCCCAGAAAGGAATTGTCTGAGATCAATCCAGAAAAATTACTGCATTGTTTGGTTATTTAGCTTTCTAAGCCTTTAAAATTAAGGTTAAAATTATCATTTTAAGGTTTATCATAGTTACTGCATAATCCAGATAAAATTGCAGCTAAAATAACAAACATGTAATAAGTGTATGCATACCTTATTGGGTATGCCCATGGTATTGGTTACACATTGGACATTTTCCTAAAGTAATAGAGTTGTTACTCTACCACATTTTAGGAAGCTAATTACATAGTACTATGGCACAAATTCTGCTAAATATAGAGTCAGTAAAGATAACATGCTATATATAGTATATAGAGAACTGATATTAGTCATAACTGAAATTACATAATTTGTGCAAACTGTAATGCAACTATCCAGATATATTCTATTAAGCATCTTAATTGCTCTCTTGATGGACTGTTTCTGTGGGCTTCACAATATTCACCAAACTGGGGAAGACTCATAGTTCTGGAAGGGGAATAGATATAGGAATAATAAACTTACTTATTAGCCAGTGCTTTTTAAGCATGCCTGATGGTAAGAATTCCCTGAGAGATTATTAAAAATGCAGATTCCTGGCTTTCACTCCCATGAATTCTGAGTAGATCTGAGGTATATGCAGGCGTACATGTGGATTTTGAAAACTCCATACAGAAAAGGTAAAGTATGTCATTAATTTTTTTATACTGATTACATGCTAAAAGATAGTTTTGGATATATCAAATAAAATACTACTAAAAGCAGTTTTACTTGTTCCTTTTGGGCATGGGGCCATCAGGAAAATTTAGATGTTCCTGTATTATACTCTCATCTGTACCACTTCCCTTCAGCATCTACTGTCAGTAGCTTTAACAAAATGGGGGTGAAAAATCTCAATAAGTGGTTATGCTCCAGACAACATTTGATAGCACCAGTGTTATGCCATGGGTATTGGGCTGTTGGTATCTTTTTCCCCCTGTTATTTATAGAGGCCCTAATTATCATGCTGTATGATTCAGTGTTTTTGAATCCCAAAATAATTTCAAACCATTTGTGCTTAACATGTGTATACTATGCTTTGTAGAAGATAGCAAATATATTATTGTGTATACTCAATGCTAGAGACTCAGGGTGTCTGACTGGGAATCTTTTTCAATCTTGTAGATTGTCTCCCACTTTACAGTGCTTGTTACCTGTCGTCTTGTCTCCTGCTTGAAGCTTCTCAGTGAGCTGCTAAGCCTATGCCTAAAACTACCATCTTAGCACAGATTGGGCCTTCATATAAGCGAGTGTTTAGTCCTTTTGATACAGCTGCCCACAGTAGCCCAGTTGGGGTATGTGACCCACCTGCTGTTGCTCAGGCCAGCCCATCATTTCTGTTTTCTGCCATCTCACCGGATCCTGCCCAAGACATAGACATTGCAGCAGCATTTTGTATGTTCAGGTGCCTCCATGGTTATTTATAGCTTTGGGCTGCTAATTTACCCTTACAGCAGATGTTAAGAATATGCCCAGGATGAATATCACTTTGAAAGTTGCCTAAAAACTCTTTTTTGGCCGATTATTTATGACTGTTGTATGTGTTAGAATGTTGAGAGAAACAATGAAATGGTCCCAGAAAATGTATGAGCTCAGATATCTGCAAAGTCACTTAAAAACAAAACAAAACAGGGGCGCCTGGGTGGCGCAGGCTTTAAGCGTCCGACTTCAGCCAGGTCACGATCTCGCGGTCCGTGAGTTCGAGCCCTGCATCAGGCTCTGGGCTGATGGCTCAGAGCCTGGAGCCTGTTTCTGATTCTGTGTCTCCCTCTCTCTCTGCCCCTCCCCCGTTCATGCTCTGTCTCTCTCTGTCCCAAAAAAAAATAAATAAAACGTTGAAAAAAAAACTAAAAAAACAAAACAAAACAAAAACCAATGCATCCTACACCAGAAGCAAACCATAGACTAGTTGTGATCCCCACCAATTTGAGCAAGCAGTGATAAAGGAGCTATTCTCACTGCCTTGTCTTGTGGTCTTGGGAAATCATTAAAAAAAAAAAAAAAAAAAAAAAAAAAATTTTTTTTTTTTAATGTTTGTTTATTTTTGAGAGGGAGACAGAGGCCAAGCAAGAGAGGGGCAGAGAGAGGAGGAGACACCAAACCTGAAGCAGGCTCCAGGATCTGAGCTGTCAGCACAGAGCCCAATGTGGGGCTTGAATCCACGAACTGTGAGATCATGGCCTAAGCCGGAGTCAGACGCTTAACCAACTGAGCCACTCAGGTGCCCCTTGGGAAATCATTTTTAAAGACTGAACTTTTAGATGGCTTCTCTACAGATGGCTAAACAGGCTATAATTTGTATTTCCTATTAGTTTTTTGTAGATTTAAAAATTTTTTTGTTTCTTTTTCAGAGAGAGAGAGAGCAGGGGGGAGGGGCAGAGGGAGAGGGAGATTGAGAATCAATCCTGAGCAGGCTCCACACTGCCAACACAGAGCCCAACGGCAGGGCTAGAACTCATGAACTGTAAGATTATTATCTGAGCTGAAATCAAGAGTTGCACACTTAACTGGTCAAGTCACCCAGGCACCCCTAGTTTAAGATTTTAAACCATTAGCTCGTCAAAGAAGATAATTTCTCGGGGTCCCTGGGTAGCTCAGTTGCTTGAGTGTCCCAACTTCAGCGCAGGTCATGATCTCACATACGTGGGTTCAAGCCCCGCGTCGGACTCTGTGCTGACAGCTCGGAGCCTGGAGCCTGCTTCAGATTCTGTGTGTGTCTCTCTCTCTCTCTGCCTCTGCCCTGCTCACACTCTGTCTCTTGCTAAATAAATAAATAAATAAATAAATAAATAAATAAAATAATTTCTCAAAACTTCATGAAGTAGAAAGTGAAGATACCCTGTTCTGCTTTGTCTTTCTTGAAAACTCTTCTTGGGATAGCCATAGGTAATAGTGTCCTTGAAGGAAATTTCTAAATGGAATGAAATACATATATAAGCTTTTTATTTTCTATTTTGTTTTCTGTGGGTTCCTTCATAAATTTATGAAGTAACTATGATAATACTGTCAGAAATACAGTTTGAGGGATGGATGGAATTTAAACAGTTCAAGTCACATTAAAAAGGTAAAAAGAAACATGTGAAATTGATTTCATTAATACTTATTTTATATGATGTATCCAAAATCGTATGTTTCAGCATGTTATTGCTATAAAAAATTCACGAGGTATTTCACATTTGTTTTGTACCTGGGTCTTCAAAATCCAGTGTGTATTTTAGCTAGTAGCACATCTCAGTGTTGATGCTAAGTATTCAGTGGTTAAATGTGAAATGTCTTACCAAAAAAATAAAATTATATTTAATGAACAAATATTTTATGCTGCTTCAGATTTCAATTTAAATCACATTAAAAATCCATTTTCTCAGACTAGCCACATTTCAAGTGCTCAAAAGCCACATGTAGCTATAGTATTAAATAACGCAGAACTAATCATGCATGTCTGTTTTTATCTGCCAAGTAGGTCTTTCAAAGAATTATTCCTATGCCATATGTAAGCCATGGATCTCAAACACAACTATTCTAAAACTTAAAAAGCCCTACCACAAGGATCCCTTTAAAGACCAGTACTAATCCTATCCTCTAAATAGCAATATAACAAAAACTCACAGTCTAGTGAATTTTTAAAATATCATTTAACAATTCTTACTACACTGGCAGTTTGACGCCAATATTTTAGACTGTTTTTTCCTTTTTACTGTATAGTTTTGATATAAAATGTTAGTAGAAGAAATAAAAGTGAATCTACCCTACAACCTTATGTGATCAAAATCCATATTCAGATTATTTTGTTTTCATTTTTACTGTTTTATGAATAGAAATGTATCCTTTTTTTTAAAAAAAAGTGTCTCCTGTATGCTATCTCTACAAATGGGTATTTCTAAGCTATTTATCAGTGTTCATCTGGGTATTACAGAAGTTGTGTGGGAATATATATCTACACACTGACCTTAATAAGCCATCATTTTGTAATACATTGTATTATTTTTTTTCTAAACAGGTGACTCAACAGAAAGAAAAAATACAGTTGAAGATCAGTTCTTACTGTTTTGGAAAACAAAATTTTAAACATGCGATTTCCCAATTGGATTCCATTAGATGCAAAGTGTATTGGCACAGTGGTGTGAAAAAACGGAGGCACAGTTGGCAAGTTATCGCTTTTCCAGTCATTCCAGTAGTTGGTGGTTAACATGAGTTTTAGATGTGCAGTGCTCCTGATGCAGTGAAGAAAAGGCCTTCTGGACATGCCTGGTTTTTTTAAGCACCTTCCCCTCCTGTCCACCCAGTTACATCCTTGTAGTGGCCAGTAAAGCTAGGGGTTGCTCCGAGTTGGAAGAACACTGGGTTGACAGAGATCTACTGTGAGCTGTATTGAGTCTGCTTTGAAATCCATCTTTAAGTGCACTGAATAGTCCTCTGCTTGAAAAGACAGCACCTCTTCCATACCAGCTTATATAAATAGTGCAGCACTCTGAAAAAGAAGTGTATCATGATAGCTATAGGACAGGAATTGGAAAGAATCAGGTGGAAATGCACTGAAAATGTTCACATTTTAAAGATGTTCAACATCTGAAAAGATAACATAATCACAGAGATGCATTTAATGTGTTTACCACAACATGATAGATTTACCATGGCATATTTTTAAAAGACCACACACTCTTACACTTTGTAAGGTTTTGAAGTAAAAATTTCCATGCTTTTAAATAGCTCTTCATAATTGTGAATTTATAATAGTTTGAATTTCATGTGCAACTTTGTGTATGAAAAGCAATACTTTGTAACTTGATAATATTTCAAATTATTTTTAGTCTTTTTGTTTGAACGATTGCTTGATTAGTGTAACGCAACATGACTTTCCTATTGAGAATCAAAAAAGAGGATTCAATAATAGGGATGCTGATCTTAAATCTTTGTAATGGGCACATTTAAGTTTCTCTTTGTTAATGCTCCGCAGTGAAATGTGCTCTACAAATGCAGAAACTAGACAGGCAGAAAAGCCTTCTGGGCTGGCATTTTACTATCCTCACATGTTTGGAGTGGGATTTTGGGAGAGAGCCTTTGTTACTGTCAGGAGACTTTTTAAAACATAGGTATAAAGTTCTAGGTGCTGATTTTGCTGTATTGGAGTCCTGAAAGATGCATTTATGTGAAAGGAGCCATTATGAATTCTCAGCAGGACTGCTGGGGGCTTGACCGAAGGTAGATCTGTTGGACCCAGTCTATAGTATTCTGTAGAGTGTAATTCTGTATAAGACACATGTTGGCCTTTATATGAAGGGAGTTAAGGACTGAGGAACCAAAAAGAACTTTTATTTTTTCTGAGGCATTTCTCTGGCCTAGACCCAGAAAAGCAGTCCTAGAGTAGAAGTCCTTGAATGTGTATAACGTGGTTTTCATGGAGAGAAAAAAAAATGCTCACAGATTTGTCCCTTTAAGATGTTACTTCCTTTAAAATAATTAAGGAGAAAACTTCCTGCTTACTGATGAGTAGGAGCTTTTGCACAGCATTTTCACATGTTTCATATTTTATTCATGTTTTATTCCCACTTCTTATCTTGGAAGATTACATCTGTACACGAGATATATATTTTAATGTTCATCTCACAGTGGGGAGGTGTGTGTGGACCCTCCCCTCCTCCCGTTTCCTTCAGTACAGAACTGAAGCATTCTTTTCAACCAAAGACTGATTGGTTTGATTTTTTTTTTTTTAAAGCAAGTTTGCAAACCTTTAAAAAATCACGTATCAGTTTCAAACCTCTGGATGCTTATGGATCAGTTCGTTTTTTCATCCATTGACATTCTGAAAAATACAGGAGAACCTAATATTAAACGTACAGCAAAAGCACTGGGATTTTTCTATGCCAGGAATTGCTCCCCATTTAGTATTAGAGCTGGGATTCCATCAAAAGACAGGTTCTCTTAGAAATGGGTCTTGTGACTTGTCTTTCACAGCCATGTTCTAGTAAGTCTATGGCAAATACTGGAGGGGTACAGACCCCTGTGAATCCTTTGGAGGTGCATCCATACCTCTGAGCACATCCCACTGTGGCACTCCATGAAGGGCATCTCACTTGATGATGAGCAGGTTAAAGTGCGGTCTTGTTAGCAACCAGCTGTGCTTATTCTCTGCTGAGTAACTTTTCCAGAAGTATCTTCTGTCCTTAAGATTCCGATTCCTCCTTCCACAGAAGTACAAGTTAGTGCAGATCACCATCCTTTGGAGCTCGTAAATAATGCTAAAATTTCAAATAACTCCAGTCCATTTGTCCAAGATGACATTACCAGTTGAATCCTCGTGTTAATTTTATTTTCTCCCCCCAACCTGTTAATTTTAAAGAGGTTTTGGAACCCAACAAAATTATGTAAGCATGGTTAAATTCCCCTTTTCTCCACCTGCCCTTAAAAAAAAAAAATGAGCATTTTTGCGCTTTACATTAAGGTTTTATATATTTAGTTAGGATGACATTTACAGGTGATCATGTTTCAAGTACTGGACTTGCCTGTACTATTTATATGGTTTAAAATATTTGATAGTTTTATCTCAGTGTATCATTTGTCATAAGAATACACAAACAGCTGCTTGCTTATGTCGAATCAGTTTAGGAGTTGATTTATCAGTCTAGTCTCGACTGCAGTATATTTTAAGTGGGGAAACAAATAGATAACTTGGGGGTATTGTAAGGCTAATGTTACTGCTCACTTGAGTGCCACTTAATACTCAAACTGTTGTGTATATAACCAATGTGGCACACAGAAAACGTATTCCACCCATCTCCGATATGGGGGGTACTGTGGGGTAGCAGTATGACAAAAGGCCTGGCTAAAGAGGATTTTTAAAAGATGAGCAGTTGTCTTGTTTGCTGTATGTTTTATAGGTTTTGAGTTGGTGAGTAGTATTGAAAACAATCATTCCCTAGTTCTTCATTGCAGAACTGAAAGATTTCTTAATGTGTATTTTTAAAACAACTAGGCACAGCTCTAAGAGTGGATCAGGTGTAGGATTTCCACAGCGGGCATGTGGGTTTTTTCTCATTATGTGAAACCATAGAAAATCTTCAGCACTTTTATTTACTCTGTATAATGGGGGGGGGGGGGGGGGCGGTGGTGGAAATCCTTGTTTCTACGAAGCTGAACTGTGTACCAATATTAGGTAACATGGCACGACCACTTTGCGATAAAAGAGTGTTAAATTGTAAAGCATACTTAGATCATAGCAGGCACCAAGAATTAAGACTCATATATCAGTGGAACAAAAATGAACGGGCAGCATCCTCTGTTTGGAATGGGACCAGGATACAATTAACACAATTTTATACATTCCCTAAGATGCCATTTTTTAATTGCATTCATTGAGTTTGTGTATAAATGTGAATCCGTGCTTTTAGCCTAAGGAAAGTTTTTCTTTCACCAAGTACAGGTTTAAAAAAACAAAAAACAAAAAAAACTTATACGTATCATGAGATAGCAATCTGGAAAGCACTAATGGGTCCATGACGGCCTTATCAGGGAGTTGAAATTTCATATGCTTTACCAGGTTTATTTTAAGAAATCTTCTTGAACAGATGTAAAACATTTAAAAATCATGGCAGATGCATTGTTAACATGCAACCATTTGATAAGGAGAACAGAAACCCTAATAAGTTGTCCCTAACTCTTGCACTGAATTTAAATGGTAATGTAAAGTTAAATGTGCATTATAAACAGATTTTATTTCACCTTTACTGCTTAGAAGAGCTATGCTTAGTGCTAGAGGATGGGCCAGCACGATTGATTTCAGAGGGAAGAGGTAAAAAAAAAAAAAGTAGAAGCACCTTACTTACTGTTGGAGCGTGTTGCATTCATTTAGTGCTGCTGAACAATTCAGTAGTTACTTCTGAACTTTGCTACAAAGTGCTCTTTAGTTAAAGCACATGAGGAGGAACCTCTGCTTAAATTGCTTTGTAAAATAAAGCAATGGTATTTTTTATCCTATAAATCTAATTTAAAAGCTTTTCTTAAAAAATGAGTTTATATTGCTGCCTAAACTATCATGTATGTAAACAGAGGTTTTTTTTTACGGTGAGAGGGAATTTGGAGAGTGAGTGAGTGAGTGTGTGTGTGTGAGAGAGAGAGAGAGAGAAATGTTTGCCCATTGGGTTATTTTGAAGATGTGTTCATTCTAAAATGTTTTGCCCACAGTAAATGTACAGCTTGGTATTTGAGGAATTTGAGAACCCAAATTTCTAAATGTTTCTCCCCTTCCCTCTATAATTATGCCACTAAGGTGCATGTACAGAAAATACCTCTGAGGTTGACATGTTAAATATTGTATCAATGCTCTTTCACACTGAATCTCAAAGCAGTCATTTGTTTTGAGAGGTAAGGGAAAGTTTTTCTGTTTTTTTGTTTTGTTTTGTTTTTTTAAAGTCGGTTATAAGAGTGCCTCAATTTGGGGGAATTAAGGGTGGATAGGAAAGGCTGTGCAAAGTGATTTTTAGATGTATACAGAAAGGTATGGGTGTTGGTTATAGAGCTGAATTTTAACAAGGGAAGTTTGGGTTTTTTGGTTTTTTTTTTAACTTGCATGTTCTATGGTTAACTATCAAAGAGTGTAACAAGTTATAGCTTTTGCCAATACTAATTACATTGGTTTTAAGAAGTCTTCATGATCACAAGATGGCATTTTCCCTTCAATTGTGAACCAAGAGGGGTAGACGATACAACCCAGACAGTGACTTCTTCGACTCGGACAGAATCAACACTGTCTCATTGAGTTTCTTACTGTACTGTATGTCTTGCCAAGTGTGAAACCATAATATATATATAGTTTGTGACAATTCGAAGGCTACAGATCATTTTGCATGATGAAAGCCCATAAGGGCTAATGAAACTGACATGTTTTTTAGCCTTTCTGGTTCAATGAAAATTACAATGGCAGACCAATTCACTATTTACTAGCTTTGTGCAATATTATAATGGTAGAAGCAAAACACTAGCACATTGTGCTTGGCTTTTAAAGATGGCTTTAACACCGTACATTAGATGGAAGTATGCACAGTGTATTGTAAATGCCACTCTTGCAAATTTACAATACTTATATGCTCCATTAATAATATTTTAAAGTATTAAAAGTACAAAGAAAAAACTAAGCAGGCATTTATAGCAATACTCTGAAATCTCCAATAATTGTTTTGACTGTTGCCTTTTGCTCTTTAGTGCAACTTTTCTGCATTGTAATTACTGCTTTGTATTTCCTGTTTTTTACACTTACGACTTCAGAGTTAAGTACTTGTACAGCAAGTATTGCAGTCACCTTCTCTTGTACATGCAATGTAACAACATACAGTTTTGGTGCTTAACAATATTCCTCTTTTTCTTTAATAAAAGATATTTATTGAGTTAACTTCATTTTGTTTGTTTAAAACAACTTTGGTGGGGCGCCTGGGTGGCTCTGTCAGTTGAGCGCCTGACTCTTGATTTTGGTGCAGGTGATGATCTTACCATCTGTGGGTTCGAGCCCTCCTCCCCAGTGCGGAGCCGACTTGGGATTCTCTCTCCCTCTCTCAAAATAAATAAACTTAAAAAGAAAAAAATGCATTGGTGGTGTGCTTTTGCTATAAAATGATAAACAGGCTTCAGAGATGGTATACCCCTGTACCAGTGCCTCTTCCTATTTGTAATGAAGCGTTTTAACGGTAGCTGAATTTGTGGTAATAACAGCCTTATTTATGTGATCTAGAAAGCTGTCCACATCGTTGGGCAATGTTGGCTTTCAACGTTGGAAGGTCTTTAAATACCTTTCATTTTAGCAAGCAATTTGTGACCATTTAAATTGAGATTATTGGTTTTACACTTAAACATGGGACTGACCTAAATGGAACCCAGCAGATACCCTTATCCAGTGCTGACCTGATGTGGCCCCTGACATACACAAGGCACACATTTCAGGGCAGGCGTCCTTAAAGGGACTTAGATCCCAGATGGTACCCTGGTCCCTGAATAAGGGCTCCAGTTCCATCTCTCCCTGTGCAGTTGAAATCAGTTTTGCCCCCTTAGAGGATTTTTGTTGCTGATTTTTCATTACTAGGGCTATCTATGTGAAAAGGTTCACAGGCTGGTATTGATTTATTTGTTCCTTCCCCAAACTACTATTTTTAAAATGACAGGCTGAACACAGTAGAATTTGGTACTTCTTCCAGCTTCAGAATTTTGTATTAAGTGAGAAATTTCTCTGAAGGAAGGGGCCTTAATTCCATGTGTTCTGTCTGCACGTACATCAGAAACTAGCCCGAAGGGTTTGATTACTAGAGGATGTCTAGCCAAACTGACAAGTTATCACCTCTGCCTCTTGAATTACACTCTTAACACTTCAGAAGAATCCTAGTATCTAGTTCATCCTTAGGAAAGTCATGGTGTGGTGGCTTAAGCGTAGCCTCAGTGGGTGACCCCTCTGTTGGACTAGCCACCTTTACTACGACAGGTAAAAAAAAAACACAAAACGTGGAAATCTCGGCCCGATAGAATTCCTCAGTCCTTTGCAACTGTCCCACATCCTGACCTTGCTGAATTCCATAAGCCGGTTGAAAACCTTGTCAATTCTTTGCTCAAGTAAGCTGTTTGGGAGAGGTTTGAGATTCTTTGGTGCAAAAATAGCAACATTCCATCACATGCTAACAGTTACTGATGGATAATAAAGTTTGATCATATTTCCCAAGCTGTCTGTCCCTCTGTCACGTTACTACATGGATACCCTTTGCACAGAGACAAGATACCACAACTCTGTTGCTAACCAGAAAACCAAGATCCTCTTGCGTGAGCTCAGGCCCCACTCCAGGCTCTGCGCTCCCTCTCTCCCTCTGTCTCAGCCCCTCTCTTGGGCGCACACTCTCAAAAATCAGTGCGACTTCACGTGGGTCTCTCCAAATCACAGCTACCTCTCTTCCTCTTGCCTCCTCCATCTGCTCTTGGCAGTTGCTATGAATGACTCCATATACTCAGGGCATTAAGCATCTTTCTGATCTCACATTTATCCCTGTCACTAATTACAATGGCCAGGTTTGCAGGGCAGTCAGTACAGTCCTACACTTCCTGCCTCTGGCCAGTAAAACATGCGCCAATATACAAGGCTTTCAGTGGGCAGACTTTGGTCTCCTTTCCAAGCCTTTAGCCCTACTGTTTCTATTTTAGATGCTCATCTCCTGCCTTTCACCTGTACGTGCCTGCCTAAAATGTTTCTCTTACATCGACACCATCTAAATTCCATCCGGTTAATTTGGAAAGCATGTAGGCAACTATGACCATCCCTATGTGTCAACATTCTTAGAACATTGGAAGTAGGGGAATAAGAAAGTTAAGATGTGGAGCGCCTGGGTGGCTCAATCGGTTAAGCATGCAACTTTGGCTCAGGTCACAGTCTCACAGTTGGTGTTTGAGCCCCTGCGCTCCCTGCTGTCAGTGTAGTATCGCTTCATATTCTCTGTCTCCCTCTCTGCCCCTCCCCTCCTCACCTGCACACTCTCTTAAAAATACATATTTTTTAAAAAGGTGTAAAAGGAAGAATTAGAGAAGCCAATACAATCCTTACAATTCTACAAATGTTATTCCTCATTTGAGGCACAGAAAAGGAATAAAAAGGTTTAGATGTTCTCCACAGTGACGGCTACTAAGTGGCAGCTTTGATTTAACCCCTCCATTATTCCCCAGAGCAACTTCCAATTTCACTCTTAACCCTATAAGGTTCAACTAGTGTTCAGCTTTAGTTTTAGACTGTTGTGAAAAGAGCTCATTCTAAGCTAATACTAGACTTGAGTCTCCTGTTTTGAGATGTGCTAGAGAAAACCAATGAAAATGTTCAAGAGGCAGAAAAAAAAGGCATCAAGATGTGACTTCTCAGTCATGGACTATAATTATGGTTAGTCATAGGGCTAATAGGCAGTGTAGATGCAGGAAACTTGTTCCCCACAACACAGTTTCTACAAGGGGAGTCACATGAGCATCTGTATCCCCACATACATACATGCCTACACAGTTCTCTGTCTCACTTCCATCCAGTTAGGTCTCTAAACTGCAGATGCTGACACTTTTAGTCTCAGCAATTTCTTTCTATCCACATGATTCTAGAGCTACAACATCCCCACTGACTGGGGCCAACTTGAGCTCTTTCAACTCTCAGTAAATGCCTTGCATATTCTCTCTCTCTGATCTGGAGACCCTTTATGTTGAAATAATATTAATGCTTTAATCAAGTCATTGCAAGACTAGGGATATGATGGTTTTTGAAGAAAAGCCTTACATCAATTAAACCTGCTAGTTGATTTCTGTTGGAATAGTTTACTACCACGAACAATTAGTTATTTATCCCTAAGGGCACTGAACTCCATCAACAGAGGTTTTCTGTAACCAATGATGATGAGAAATTGGAAAAGTGCAAGAAACCTTTATGTTGTTTGTGACCATTTTTTTTTAATGGAAAGAAAACGAAGTCTGGCAGGAATCAATCCTATATTCTTAAAACTTCTTATGAAAGATTTAGAATAAGCCCTACTCTGAATTTTTAAATTTTCGTGTATGTGGTACAGTGTGTAAATATATACTTAAGCTAGAAGAATAAATTAACACCATTAAGTGACTTGGGAGAAGAATAACAAGATGGGAAGAAACTCACCACACGTAGCCGTCAAGAGCATATCGTGACATCATCTTTTTCAAAATTACATTATGCGGGGCGCCTGGTGGGTAAGTTAAGCTTCCAACTCTGGATTTCGGCTCAGGTCATGATCTCACGGTTCATGAAGCTGCCCCCTGCATCGGGCTCCGTGCTGACACAGAACTTGCTTGGGATTCTCTCTCCCCCTCACTCTGCTCTCCCACGTGAGCATGCACACATGCATGCGTGTGCTCTCAAAGATAAACCTCACACACACACAAAATTCCATTGTGCAAAAGCCATACTATGGTTCTATGGTCGAAGTAGTCCCGTTTGCACCAACATCCCAGCCATGTTGTAGGCCAAAATGATCGTTTTCATGCTTAAAGAAAAACCAAAACCTGTGGGATCTTCTCTGAGTAAATGTTCAAGTGTTTCAGTGGTTCAGATCCACCTTTAAAAATTACTTTTCAAAATTACTTTTTAAAACTCTCTCTGTGACCCACCTCTGGGCAGATATATGGGTCAGCTCCACACTATTTGAAATGTTAACTCTGTTGCCTGACACCATCATAAAGTGCAACCGTAAGTTTACTGTGACCCAGCACTTGCTGGAAGGTTTTCTAATGTCAACTATAAATCTCTCTCGTGTTATCTCAGCTGTGGTATCACATTATGTTGAGTCCTCAGGAGGCGGGTTACTAGACCTATTACCTCACCACCCCAGCATTAGGGGTTCAGTGACTCACTGCATTAGATACAAGTACAATGACTTTATACCTTGGATTTCATGGATGGTTGATAAGAAGACAGACCTATTTCTAAATGTTCATAGACATTCTTCATAACTGTTTTCTCTTCCTAGTTAGCCGTGCTCTTTCCCATGGCTCTAAATGACATGTGTCTTGATGATTCCCAGTTTTGTTTTTGTTTTTTCTTTTTTCTGATCTATACCTCTTCTCAGAACACCAGATCTGTATGTATTCAGCTGCCTAATGGTCTGTTCATCTGGATGCCCCATGCATATCTCAAATATAACATGTCCAGAATGGTGCCCTTGACCCCCATCTCGTCGAAACTTGAGCCCAACCTTTCCCACGTTGCCCATCTTCCACACTTCATCCAGTTCTGCAATTAGGAAACTGCAAATTCTCCTTGCTGTCTTTCTTACCCTCACCCTCCACATCCAATTCTCCAACAAGTCCTATGAAGCCTAGCTCCAAATTATATCTGACCTCCCTCCATTGCTTTCTCTGTCCCTTACCACCCTCATCTGTCATCACTCTCTGTCCAAACCACCTTCATCTCTCAACTACTCCACTGGCCTCCTGATCCTTCCATTGCCACTCTTGTCACCTTCCAATATTCTCCACCCATAAAGTGGTTAGATCACATCTCTCTCCACAGAGACCTCCAATTACTTTCCACTGCACTTAGAATAAAATTGCAAGTCTTCCTATGGACTGCCAACGAGGCTGGCTGTGATTTGACCCTTCCTACCAGCCCCATGGCTTCCTGAGTTCTAGCCACATGAATAATCTGTTTCTTATCTTAGGCCCTAGGCAAACTGTCCTCTTCCTAGAATTGTTCCCTGTCTCTTTTAGTATGACCAACTTACCTGTCTCCTCAGAGTACATATGTTGAAGGCCTAACCCTCAGAAGGTGGAGATAGGGTATTTACAGCAGTAGTCAAGTTAAAGTGGGCCCCAGTCCACTAGGGTATCTGTGTAAGTGGGGAAATTTATGAACATGCATAGGGGGACGATGATGTGGGGAGACATCACAGGAAAGATGGCCATGTACAAGGCGAGGAGAGAGGCCTGGACAGATCCTTCCCTCACAGTCCTCAGAATGAACTACCCCTGCTGACACCTTGATTTTGGACTTCTAACATCTAAAGACCACAGGTGAGACAATAAATTTCTCTTGGTTAAGACACCCTGTCTGTGGTACTTTAATACAGCAGTCCTAGGAAATGAATACATCATCCTTCTGGTTTCCATGTACATATCCTCTCATGAGGATGTCCCACCCATCCTTGAGTAGGTCCCCCCTTATCCTCTGTCACAGTTCTGCTAACCAGGTAATCTACAGATTCTCCCTACATTTGCTAGCACCCGTGCAGTTAGAAGAGCTACATAACTGGTCCTGTCTGTCCAATGAAATGAAAGAAGCAGTAATAAGCATCACTTTCAGCCTGAAGCAGTGAAGAGTCCATAAACATTGCTCTAATATTTCTCTTTTCTAGTGACAAACAGGCCTCATGCACTACCAGACAATGGAGCCTCCTTTTCGGATTGTGAAGAAGACAAGGGTGGCCTCTGTCACTGCTTCCTTTCACCACCCTATCAGGGGAACTAACATTGCAGTCGGGCAAGAAAAAGAAAAGGTGAAGGATCAGAAAGAAAATGACAGTGTTGGGCACATTTATGGTTATGTATGTAGAAAATCAAAAAATATCTTTTAAGAGTTTTAGTAAAAATTACTTGATAAGATTTAGTATTTGGGTATCAACAATTTCTATATACTGGTATCAGGTAAAAATTAAACTTGTAACAGCTATCACTGTTTAAAAACTGATAAGGATGGGGCGCCTGGGTGGCGCAGTCGGTTAAGCGTCCGACTTCAGCCAGGTCACGATCTCGCGGTCTGTGAGTTCGAGCCCCGCGTCGGGCTCTGGGCTGATGGCTCAGAGCCTGGAGCCTGTTTCCGATTCTGTGTCTCCCTCTCTCTCTGCCCCTCCCCCGTTCATGCTCTGTCTCTCTCTGTCCCAAAAATAAATAAAAACGTTGAGAAAAAAAAAAAAAAATAAAATAAAAATAAAAACTGATAAGGAAAGGAAGACAATGTGGTAGAAACCTGGGCATGAAGCTTGAGTGGGCAGTGAATTCATAGAAGAGATTCAAAAGGTGAGCACACAAAAAAGGCTACGTCACAAGTAATAAGTAGAACACTAAGATACCATTACACCCTCAAGAATGGTTAAAATGCCAAAGACTGAATTTCAAGTGTTCTCAAGAATTTAGAAAACTTTCAGGGGGCACCTGGGTGGCTCAGTTGGTTAAGCGTTCGACTTCGGCTCAAGTCACGATCTCATAGCTTGTGAGTTCAAGCCCCACGTCGGGCTCTGTGCTGACAGCTCAGAGCCTGGAGCCTGCTTCGGATTCTTTGTCTCCCTCTCTCTCTCTGCCCCTAACCTACTCACATCCTGTCTCTGTCTCTCTCAAAAATAAATAAACATTAAATAAAATTAAAAAAAAAAAGAATTTAGAAAACTTTCATACATTACTAGCAGTGGTTTAAATGGTACAACCATTTGGGAAGACCACTAGGCATCCTCTACAAAAACATCCTCTATGTTCGCCCTGTGACCCGGCTGATATATGCACACACTTCAGTCAGGAGACACACATGAGAGTGCTCACAGCAGCATTCTCCATAGTAGCCAACAACCCAAATAACCCAAATGTCCACCAGCTAATGAGTAGCTGTGGGAGAGTCCTAAATGTCGTCCAGCCAAGTACAGTCAAGTACCATAGTGCGATAAAAATGAACGTAGCCACACAGACCAGTTTGGATGAATCTCACGGACATAAAGTTGAACAACAGAAGCCAAAAAGAATAATGTGTGATTCTAATCATATCAAGATAAAAAAAAAACAAAAAACAGGCAAAAATACAGTGTGTGTGCTATTTAGGTAGTATAACTGTAAAAAAAAAATAAGCAAAGAGATGATTGTCATAAAAATTATGATAATGGTCATGTTTGTGGGCAAGGAGAGCTTCTTTGGGGCTGTGAAGCTTCTATTTCTTGACCAGGGTGGGGGGAGGTGGTGTCTCTCTTTCCAACAATTCAGTCAGCTGTACATTTATGTTAATGTATTTTTCTGAGTATTACATTTCACAATAAAAAAGATTTTTAAAAAACCTTAATATAGAGTTCTTTTATTAGAATTCTAGAAATTGCTTCTAGAATTCAGTTGCCAAAAACTTTTCTCTGCAAAATAATTTGCATGCTTGCTCTACAAAACAATGACAACCATATAATCTAACATTTCACTTTTGTTTTCTTTAGTTGCCAGGAAATCAGAGCAAATTTTGTGCTCCAATGGGGGAGGAAAGACTCATCTCAAACTTCTGGTCTACACAGTTCTCTGTTCCTTTTAATTCGCTGTGTGTGTGTGTGGATGTGTGTGTGTGTGTGGAGAGAGAGAGGGAGAGACAGGAACTCCTCTGTGTTTTAATATCATGAGTTTCCTTTGAAGTAGGTGGACAGGTCTTTAACAAGTTCGTGACATACAAAGATGTTGCAACTTGGCATATGGCACAGTGGTCAACAGCTGCGACTCAGGACACCTAGTTGAGCTGTGTGAATTTGGGCAGATTACTTCTCCATGCTTCAATCTGTTCATCTGTAAAATGGAGACTGTAATATCTACTTCATTCGGTGGCTACATGGATTAAATAGAAGAGTGCCTTGCACATACGTAAATGTTAGCTATATACTCCTGAAAATAGGATACCAAAATTTCCCACAAAGAACCTCAAAGATTTGAGGAACCTAGAAGCAAGAACATCTGAGATTAGAAGTAGATTGCTCCTGGACAATCTGAAAGGCAGCAATAATCCTGTATGTTTCCTTCTTTAAGGGAACGTAATTTCATTCACATGTCACAAAAGGAATATTACGCAAGAGGCAACATTTTATATTAACAGTAAAACAAAAACAAAAACAAAAACCCTTACCTTCATGCTTCACTTTTTGTAGAGCAAATTGAGTGTCACTGAAAAATGCAGAATTTCTATTTTCTGATGTTCTGTGGGAATACAATCCTAAAGAATCAAAACATCCAAAAATATAAAGAATGACAAAGAACTTCTGGTTAAATATGATGGACTGAAACATGCTTTTACTGACACTGCTTCCTAAATTCCTACCATGGCAGTGAAGCAATCAAGAAGAGCAAAAGAGAAAATTAGGGACAAGGAAGGTCAGTGTCTGCAAGAAGCAGGGTGAGTAATGACTCAGCCGGGGAGGGAGCTGCCGGAGAGTCTGCGGGGAGTACTAGCAAGTGTTCCGAGAGCTGAGGGGCCTGGCGTGTGGAGATACCGCCTCCCCTGCAAGGTTGGGATGAAGGAGGAGGCTGCAAAGGAGAGCCACGAAACGTCTCAAACAGGCACGACAGATTTCCACCCCCCCCCCCGCCCCCCATTTCTCCCGCCCCCTGTCCAGCCAAGAACCTAGAGGTTCATTGTCTGGAATAAACAAGTCAGAGAGGATCTGGAATCTAAGTGCGAGTACAAGAGGAGGGCAAGGGTGACGCCGAACGCTGGAGGGTTAAGTTACAATCTACCTTCGGAACCAGGCGGCCCCTGGCTGCTTTCTCCTGCCTGGTTCGGAGATGGGCCTCAGCTGGCCATCTATAGCCCCCAGAGGCATCTGGAAGATCCCTCTCTAGAGGAACTAAAAGGCTGCAGAGAAAAGACCATCCCATGTTGATATCTGTATGTGGGGATGGGAGGAGGGTCACCAGATGACAAAGCTGGCCTCCGACCGGTCAATGTCCCCCCAAAGCCACCAGCCAGCCTGCTCCACCCCACATCCCTCACCCAAGCGCCCCAGGGTTTCACTGTAGAATGTGAACACACTGCTTAGAATTGGAGACCCAGTTTCAGAACATCTCCACACAATGGAGAGAGACCAAAACAAACTAAGGAAAGTAACTCTTGGAAAATAGACAATTCAGAGACTAGGGGGAAAAAGTTACTTCTATCGGGGAAAAGGTGAAATACTACACCCATGAAATAAGAATGTGTTGCAATAAAAAGGAATATTCTGAGAACAACGAACGACACAAACAAAAACCGTGACAGGTGATATGACAAATTCAATGCAAGGTTTAAAAGCTAGAGGCCAGGAACTCGTTGAGCCAAATAAACAGCTAAAGAGACGAACAACAGAAAACATAGTTAGGGTTAATTCAGCTAATCCAATATCTGACTGACGTTGGGGAGTAGAAAAAAGCAGAGAAGAGAAAATAATTTAAAAAACAGTACAAGAGGGGAGGCTGGGTGGCTCAGTTGGTTAAACATCCGACTCTTGATTTTAGCTCAGGTCGTGATCTCACGGTACTTGAGTTTGAGCTCCGCATCGGGCTCTGCGCTGGCAGCTTGGAGCCTGGAGCCTGCTTGAGATTCTCTCTCTCCCTCTCTCTCTCTCTCTGCCTGTCTTCTGCTCATGCTTTCTCTCTGTCTCAAAATAAATAACCATGAAAAAAAATAGTCTTTTAAAAATGAAAAACAGTACAAGAAACTTACTCTTCTCGCTACAATCAGTTGGATTTTCTTTCATGTACAAGAGAAGGATGCTCAGCTGGTCCCGTGAGGAGTGTGCCAGTAAGAAGAGGCAGAAATGCCCCCCGGTGTGGCAAGCTGGAGGTTCCTGGTTAGCTTGGAGAGAGCGATTTTGGTGGAGCAGGCAGGGCAGAAGCCACAATGGAGGAATCTGAAGAGCAAGTGGAAAGTTAGGAAGTGGAGCTAATTCACAAAGACACCATTTTTTTCAGAGTTTTTCAGTGAAAAAGAAGAAATCAACTGATAGGTCTGAGGATTAAAGGTAAACTTTAAAGTAAGAGACACGACAGTGTACTTGTATGCTAATTAAAAAAAAAACAGTACGCGAGGGGCACATGGGTGGCTCATTTGGTTGAGCATCAGACTCTTGATTTCGGCTCGGGTCGTGATCTCACAGTTAGTAGGATCGAGCCCCACATCGGGCTCTGTGCTGACAACATGGAGCCTGCTTGGGATTCTCTCTCTGCCTCTCTGCCTCTCTCTCGGACTCAAAATTAATAAAGTTAAAAAAAATAGTAAATAGGGGCGCCTGGGTGGCGCAGTCGGTTGAGTGTCCGACTTCAGCCAGGTCACGATCTCGCGGTCCATGAGTTCGAGCCCCGCGTCAGGCTCTGGGCTGATGGCTCAGAGCCTGGAGCCTGTTTCCGATTCTGTGTCTCCCTCTCTCTCTGCCCCTCCCCCGTTCATGCTCTGTCTCTCTCTGTCCCAAAAATAAATAAACGTTGAAAAAAAAATTAAAAAAAAAATAGTAAATAAAAATTAAGATGATTTGAAATAGCTGTCCTATCCCTGGTTCTTAGGTAAGTAAAAGACCACATTTATAATTAATAAAGAGAAAATGAAGGAGAAAATAAATTAGCCAGTTCAGGTGCCCCAAATACCTGTGGCCCCAATGACGGTAATGATTTCAAATCACAGGATTAGAGGAGGTGAAGTGAAAAGTACCCACCTCAGTTCTCCATGGTTGTTATCTAACGCACATGAAAAAAGCCAGAGATCTATTCTGGTCATTAATGGATTTTCTAGAAGAAGTTTCAGTTCTTCTCCCACAGCGTCTTCCGTGATTTCTTGTATCACTAGTACACTTATCTGATTAGTGCACATTTAAGGTCAGAAACTTTCATCATCCGCTTGCTCAACATGTCACTTTGTCTGCCATTCAGCAAGATTTACTACACGCTGATGGTATGTCCTTGTGGGTATACAGGTATCCTCAACGTGAGGGGGTAGAGATAGGTTGCAAAGAAGACCAAGTCTCTGCCCTCACAGTGCTCAGTGGTGGGAGGTGTTGGGCACCAGTGTGACTTGTCCACGCTGCCCATCATGTCTGACACACAAAAGGTTTTCGCTGCAGCCACAACACAGCGTGACCACCAGGGCAAGACAAAGTGGCACAGAAAACAGTCTCTCTGGGAAGGGCGGGTCTCACCACTGCCAACACCTCTAGGAGGTGCTATTGTGTGGCAATCTGGGAGTCCCCAGGTGGAAGCAGGGCGTGCGGATGCTTCTTCTTCAGCTTAGGGGGTGGGGGAGCTTCTCTCTAACAACCCGAAGTCTTCTTCCTGAAGTGTCCACCCTAATCATTCTGCCAAACTCTGCAACTTCTATTCTGGGGCATCTGCATGAAGAACAAAACATGTCACCAGTACAGCAAGCAATGCAAATGTCCAACACCACTGGTAACTACACGGCTGTCATCTCTGCGCCACCCCCCCACAAGCCAACACCAGCATTGAGGGTGCTGCTGTGATACCGCTGGGAAAGAGCGGCACAATCCCCAAGGAACCCTCAGCCGCCTGTACCCCAGCTCCTGCCCAGGCACCGATGGGCCAGATGCGAGAGGAGAGGGTTGAGGACACCGAGACCTGGGCCTGCCAAACTCTAGTTTAAAACTAGAGCCATGTGGGACTGTTAGTGGAGCTTCCAGAAAGGTCTCATTTACTTTCTGGAAGTGGCTACTTCACTGGAAGAATCGGATTCAACTTCGAGAATCCGCCATGATGAATGTTCTCTCTGTTTAAAATATCTGCTATTTCAATAGCCATCAAGGAAAAATATATGAAGAGTGAAAAGAGCAATAATGACCAAGAGGCATTTCCCAATCACAAAGATTGTTCCTATCCCAGAAATACTTTTATTTTACTTTTATAAATGCAAATGAGAACGGAAATTTAACACGGTCGCTTCCACCATGGAACAGGCTTTTGTAATTGCTGCCAAGTTCTACGATAATCATAAATGCCTCTCATTCATTCCCAAGCTGAGGTCTGATCCTTATGTTTCCTCATAGGAGGTCAGAACTGACTCTCTGCTGCCTTTCTTCCAGCTAGAATCCAACCGTTTTGCAACTTTCATTCTTAAAAAAAGTACCGCACACTGAAGTCGATCTTGGGTTTCAGACCTAGTTTTTGACAGCCAGGGATCTTGGGCTGCAGTTTCTCAGCAGGTCAGAGCCAACATAAGGAAGCAGAGAGACCTGGGAAGACAGGAATTGATAGTCCTGCCCTGGCTGTGTGAGCCTATGCCAGTCACTAACCTTCTCTGGACTTCCTTTTCCTCCTTTGGGATGTTGGCCAGGACGATCTCTCAAGTTCTTTCTAACATCCTGTGATTTCTCACATCCTGTGATTCTGTAAGTGGAGCCAACTAAAATAGGTCGCTCCAGGTGGCCTATAAAGGAAGAATGTGGCCTACAGCTTTCTAGTTTCAAAAAAGTGGAACGGAATCTCCCCAGGTGGACACATACCACCTCAGGCGGAGGGAAGGAAGATCGGTATTAAGAACCTGACATGCTAAAAAGACAGGAGACCTGGCCTTTGTTTGCTGAGCCAGCTGGCTCTCAGGAATCCGCACGAGGCTGGAGAAAGAGCAGGCTGGCTCATCCAGCCCAGGGCCCTGCTAAGTCCTCAAGGCAGTCCTTTGTCTGAGGCTTACCGGAAACAAGAAGGTAAATTTTTTGCACGGCAAATTCATATGCGCTGCCCAGAAATTAAAGGTCTTTCCGGAATGTTTAAGATTATTAACCCTTTTGTGATGTCATAGCCCCACAAAACTTCTCCGTTGCCCAGTAAGTATTCTCTTCAAGCCTCAGATTTAACAGTCAACAGCTTACAAAAATTTTTCCTCAGTACCCTCGAGAAATGGTTTACATATAAGTTCTGTCTGTTTAAAGTGTGCAATTTGATGAATGTTGGCAGTTGTGGATACCCATGGAACTACCATCCTAGTCACAGCACAGAACATTTCGTTCACCACCAAAAGAGCCCTTGTCTTCTGCAGTCCACAGGCAGCAAGTGAAATGCTTTTTGTCACTATAATAGTTTGCATTCTCTAGAATTTTACATAAATGGACTCATACAGCCTGTATCCTTGTGTCTGGCTTCTTTCATTCAGCAGAATGAGATTCATTCATGTTGCATGTATCAGTAGTTTGTTCCTTTTTATTGCGAAATAGTAGTATATTGTATGGATACACTACATTTTGTGTATTCATTCATCTGTTAATGGGCATTTAGGTTGTTTCCAGTTTGGGGCTATTGTGAGTAAATATTCATGCGCAAGTTCAGCGAAGGAAACCATCAACAAAATGAAAAGATAACATACTGAATGGGAGAAAATATTTGCAAATGACATATCTGATAAAGAATTAACATCCAAAATATATAAAGAACTTACACAACTCAACACTAACCCCCCTGCCCCAAATAATTCAATTAAAAATGGGCAAAGGACCTGAATACACATTTTTCTAAAGAAGATATACAGATGGCCAAAAGACACATGAAAAACATGTCCAACATCAGTAATTATCAAGGAAACACAAACGAAAACCCTAATACGTTATCACTTCACACTTTCAGAATGGCTAAAATCAAAAACACAAGAAACAAGTGTTGGCAAGAAAGAGGAGGAAAAGGAACCCCTGTGCACTGTTGGTGGGAATGTAAGTTGGTGCAGCCACTGTGGAAGACGGTATGGAGGTTCCTCAAGAAATTAAAAATGGAAATACCCATGATCCAGTAATTCCACTGAGGTATTTACCCAAAGACTACAATAACACTAATCTGAAAAGATATATGCACCCTATCATTGCAACATTTACTATATCCAAGACATGGAAGCAACCCAAGTGTTCACCAATAGATGAATGGATAAAGATAGAGCACACACACACACTCATTCACATACACGCAATAGAATATTATGCAACCATAACAAAGGATGAGATCTTGCCATTTGAGACAACATGGACGGACCTCGGGGGTATTATACTAAATGAAATAAGTCAAAGAAAAATACCGTATGATTTCACTTATATATGGATTGTAAAACACAAATGAACAAAAAGCAGAAACAAACCCATAAAAACAGAGAATAAACTGAGTGGTAGCCAGAAGGTGAGGGTGAGGGATGAAGAAAATGGATGAAGGCAAGTGGGAGATACAGGCTTCCAGCTATGAAATAAGTCATGAGAGCAAATGGCGCAGCATAGGGAATATAGTCGATGATACTGTATTGGAGTGGTGACAGATGCTGGATACACTTGCGGTGAGCACAGCATTGACGTACAGACTTGTTGAATCACTATGTTGTACAACTGAAAGTAATGTAGTTGTGTTAACTGTACTTCAATAAAAAAGTGAATAGATAATATTAACATAAAGATTCATGTGCAAGTCTTTGGATATGTTTTTATTTCTCTGGAGTTAATAGCTAGAAGAAAGGCTAGAACATAAATGTATGTTTAAGGAAAGTTCACAAAATTTTGAGACAACAATAAGTGATTGCCAAGTGCCCCTTAGCCCTCAGATGAGAGAAACTTCCCAGTTTCTTTAAAGGCATTGGTTCTTAACTCAGTCCTTCTCTTAATGTATTGAATATTCTAGAGATGGAAGAAGAGGTTGGAACAGGTCATAGATCCTATCCCTCATTTGCAGAGGCCTGAGGAGATAAAGGCGCCCACCAAAAACAGAGCTGCAAGGTAGGGTAAAGATTCTGGCAAGTCACAAGTGTCAAGAACACTACAGGGCAAACACGAGAACACAGGGTTCTTCACGGAAGGAAATGTTGAGAAGAGCTGCACAGCTGGGAGCTGGCTCACAATGTTAGGCTTGTGGACTGTCAGTTAGAAATGATCTATGGGGTGCCTGGGTGGCTCAGTCGGTTCAAGTATCTGACTTTGGCTCAGATCATGACCTTACGGTTCGTGGGTTCGAGCCCTGTGTCAGGCTCTGTGCCAACAGCTCGGAGCCTGGAGCCTGCTTCATATTCTGTGTCTCCCTCTCTCTGCTCCTCTACAACTCATGTTCTCTCTCTTTCAAAAATAAATGAATATTTTTAAAAATTTTTCAGAAATGACCTAGTCATCTACACTGGATGACATAGTTTCTCTACCTAGAATCCGGTGGGAAAAAACAGTGTTTAGCATAAGCTTCTGACAAAACCCCTCAAGTCCCTGGGACTTAACAGACATGTGCAGACACTCCCCCTGAGGCCAGCACTGCACATTCAAAGGGCTGGTCCTTCTGGAGGAGGAGCAAATCAGCACCTCTGTGGGTGCAATCTCACACCTTTACCAAATGCAAAGCTACTTGGCAGTTTTTCATTTTGATGAAACTTTGCTTGAATTCATTCAAGAAGAATCCAGTGTGGAAATACCTTTTCCCTTTCTCAGTCTTGTTTGCAATAAAAATGGAATAGAATCATTAACTGACCACATCTCTTTCTTAATCCAAAACATAAGCCAAACAAAATTCTAATTAAAATATCAATTCATGGGGGCACTTGGGGGGCTCAGTTCAGGGAGAATGCAACTCCCAGTCTTGGGGTTATGAATTCAAGGTCCACACTGGATGTAGAGGTTACTTAAATCAATAAAATTTTAAAAAATCAATTCATGTTTGCTTTCCATTGTCAATATTATTATGCACGACTCTTTTTATCTATAGTACTCTTTAAACATTTTTTAATTTTATGTTTTTAAATTTACATCCAAATTAGTTAGCATATAGTGCAACAATGATTTCAGGAATAGATTCCTTAGTGCCCCTTACCCATTTAGCACCCCCCCCCACAACCCCTCCCATAACCCTCAGTTTGTTCTCCATATTTATGAGTCTCTTCTGTTCTGTCCCTGTTTTTATATTATTTTTGTTTCCCTTCCCTTATGTTCAGCTGTTTTGTCTCTTAAAGTCCTCATATGAGTGAAGTCATATGATATTTGTCTTTCTCTAATTTCACTTAGCATAATACCCTCCAGTTCGATCCACGTAGTTGCAAATGGCAAGATTTCATTCTTTTTGATTGCCAAATAATACTCCATTATATACACACACACACACACACACACACACACACACACCACATTTTCTTTCTCCATTCATCCATCGATGGACATTTGGGCTCTTTCCATACTTTGGCTATTGCTGATAGTGCTGCTATAAACATGGGGGTGCATGTGTCCCTTTGAAACAGCACACTTGTATCCCTTGGATAAATGCCTAGTAGTGCAGTTGCTGGGTCGTAGGGTAGTTCTATTTTTAATTTTTTGAGGAACCTCCATACTGCTTTCCAGAGTAGCTGCACCAGCTTGCATTCCCATATGCAGGACTCTTAGAAGGATATTTATCAGATTTTCTTTAGCAGTAACAGCAAAGCTTATTTTAGATGGGACACTACTGACACTAAGTGTTGCAATCAACACTGCAATCAGGTAAGTCAGAAAAGGCATACTTAAAGGAAAAATGTCATTAGAAAGAACTCAAATAACCCAACGGCAAATAAAATTATTTTTATTCCTCTCAGAAAAAAAACTTCGAGAAGAGAATTTGTTATACAAAAAGAATATACTGGTCAAGTGTTTCTTGGTGTGACCATTTTTCACAAAGTGAAAAGAATTGGAATGGAATTCTAGGATCCTTTGTACTACATAATGAAGAGGAAGAAATAAAAGCTTATTGAAAATGTTATCTTTACCACATTTACAAATTTGTCAGTTTTCTCAAAGGAATCCCGGGCTACTCAGAGAAGACAAAAGCCCTCATCATTATTGCAATGGGTTTTTACAGCTTGAAGATTAAATTGAATTTCAGAAGTTCTGTGGCTTCCCTATTTGTTCCATGCTGCTTGTCTTTAAGGAACCCAATATCTTGTGGCCCCAAAATTACACTGCCTGCTTTCGGCCTGCAACAAAAACTATCTCAGTATTGAGGTAGGGATGGAACCAAAATCTCCATTTCGAAATGTGTGGATTCTAGCAAGGCCGAGGTGGAGGGGAGTTCTTTACTGGAGAATGTATATGGGGCAGGCTAAGAAGGTTCTGTAGGTAGAGGAATGGGGGTATGTCATCAGCTTCATCTTTACTGACCCCTTCTTTATTTGATCCAATTCCAACAAACCTTGGGTCTCTTTCCAGACAGACAGGCACAGGAGGACTCCATATGGGGAGCACCAAGTACTATCATTACTGTCAGCACTTTGAACTTCCTGAACCCCAGGTTTTGGTTTTCTAAACCTTATCCCCGAGGTTCTTGAGTGCACATGAATTAGCCTACCTTGGCACAATGGCAGATTGTACTTTGAATGTAGTTCGGTCATTGCACACAACTTTCTTGTAGGTGTTTTCCCCATTATGCATGAGGTAGGCATCTTGGGAATCAAGACATTAGATGGGAGCTTTGCATACGACAGAGATTCTTAGCCTTTTTTTTATTCACCCCCAAAATTATAGCACAGTCTCGGGACCAGGCAAAAATAAGCCAGGCAAAAGAAAGGAATGAGTGAATCATGGTCAGCAATTCAGGAATTTTTCCAAGGACACTGCCCTACGACTCCAACAGGCCCCTGGCTCCAATCTTGTTACAGCCTCCTCAGGGAGCAGTCAACTCCGTGATTTCCATTATCTTTCTGTGTTTCATTGCTGAGGTTGGCCCAGAAAAATATGCCTCTTGGAGAAAAATAGGAGCCCACTGGAGTTCAAACTGGATTCCATCCTTTGTCAGTTATATGGTACCGGGTGACCCCTGGTTTCCTGGAGTCTCCGGGTGCTCATCCACTCATTTTTCTAGGGTTGTTGTAAGGACCCACTCTGGATCTTGTACATGCTGTGCCCAATACATGCTCTGTGGTTAATAAAAGTTCCTGTTCTCCTCCTCTGTAGCTCTTGCTCTTTCAAGTAGAATGAACTCAACCTAGAAATCAATTAAGACTAGAATTATAGGTTTGAGACATTTTGGTTTGACGAAAAAATCATCAGACAAAAGGACAGTTTGGACCTTTTCTTTTTGTTGGAACCTGAGCTAGAATTCAGCAGACATTGGCTGAAGACCAAGGCTACATTAAGTCTTGCAATGAGTTTTATTTAAAGGACAGTTTCCTCCAACTTTCAAATCAGGTGGCTCAGGGCCATCTAAAGTGGGAGAATTAAAGCAATGGTGATTGGTAACTCCATTCTAACCTGGTAAACGTGGCTCTATGATTAATTTTGACACCAGGTGAGGAAAAGAAAGATCACATGGTATGTGCTTCACTCTCTGAAGGAGGCTGTATCTGGCCCAGGGGGCAATCTCTGGCAGAGTCTTGGGGGAAATATTTGGTCTTAACCAAGTGGCATTCAACAGTTCACTCTTCACTTAGGAGGGATGCGTTGTATCTTCCTGGCTGGTGATGGTAAATGTAGATCCTGGCACCTTAAAAAGATCCGGTAGTCCCAAAGATGTGGCAAGTGAAACCATGTCCAAGGTTATAAACCAAGCACAGTAGAGGGAAACACATTATTATTTATTTTTGAGTTCTTGCCCATGATACTTCAACAGAGCAAGAAGCTTGTTATCAGCTCTCACATGGGATTTGGAGAAGGCAAATTTTATACAAATGACTTATAAGATGATTGGCCACATTTCTAAATAACACGGCCAAGATAGGTAAGCCGGGTTAAGAGATGAAAGAGGAAAGATGTCTGGTGTCACTTCACTGGGGTGACCTTGTTTCCTTAAATGACCTCTATCATCAAGCAATCAAATGTTTCATTTTTGCTACTGCCGTTGATAAACAGGTTGACAATGCGGTGTGCAGTGGGGGAAGCTTCTCTGAATTATTCATCAGAATGAACTTTGTAACTAAAATGAAGACCGTGGTTACTACCATAGACCAAAGGTCTCAAAGGTCAGCCTTAGAGATACAGGTTAAAAAAGAAACTGCAAAATTATGACAAGTCCTTTATTTTTAAGTTAGCTATTCTGTTTCTTGCCAAACTCATGAAAGATTTGAGATACATTATAAAAATATAGGTACTACCAGATAGTACAAGACCAAACGACTGATCAAAAATTAGGAACAGGAAAAAATAAAGAAGGTCCAAAAAGAAGAAAAAAAGCCCCAAATTCTAAGAGAACTCCTAGCTGAGGAACACGACAGCAATTAAGCCTAAAACCTGGTTTTCAGCTTCCTAGTAGCCAGGGTGATACGGAAATGGATTTATGTAGTTTTCATTACCCAGAAATAAGAAGCATAGGCTCCCCCCCAAATTTGCTTCGTCTTAATCTCGGAAAACAAGTTGTGATGGAGATTTTTTCTTGAAAGGGTAACTGGGTTATACAGCCAAACATAAAAAAAAAAAAAAAAAAAAAAAAAAAAAAAAAATCCCGCATATTGACGTAACGTACATGAACTTCAATCTATCCTGCAGGAACATTAGGGAGGTAAGATTGCACTGTTATCAACACAAATTAGGTTCCAGTAGTCAGAATCCCAGAATCCTCAAGCAACCAGAACATGGTCTCAAGTTGGAAAATGAGGCAGATAATTTCCTGGTCAATAAGGAGAGACGTCACAAAGAATTTTAGTTTAGGGGCACTGGGGTGGCTCAGTCAGTTAAATGTTTGACTTTAGCTCAGGTCATGATCTCGTGGTTCATGGATTCGAGCTCCATGTCAGGCTCTGTGCTGACAGCTTGGAGCCTGGAGCCTACTTTCAGGTTCTGTGTCTCCCTCTCTCTCTCTGCCCCTCCCCTGCTCATGCTCTGTCTCTCTCTCTCAAAAATAAACGTTAAAAACATTTTTTTTTAGGGTCGCCTGGGTGGCTCAGTCGGTTAAGTGGCCGACTTCGGCTCAGGTCATGATCTCACAGCCCTTGAGTTCGAGCCCCACGTCGGCCTCTGTGCTGACAGCTCAGAGCCTGGAGGCTGTTTCAGATTCTGTCTCCCTTTCTCTGACCCTCCCCCGTTCATGCTCTCTCTCTGTCTCAAAAATAAATAAATGTTAAAAAAAAATTAAAAAAAAATTTTTTTTTAAATAGTAGCCTTTAAAAAAGCAAACACATAAAATTTTAGTTTATAACCATGAACTCTTTTGGGGCTGGATCCCATTCACTATAAAATTAGATAGCTATCAATTTGATTACCTGGTGTCACCTGCTCGTTCTTCTCTAGGTTACTTGGACCTTTATTCACAGGGTTTTCCTAATTCCATTTTCTCTCCATGCCCCTGTAAATGACAGGGCTTCCTATGGCTCTGGGCCTATCTTTTTTTTTTTTTTTTTTTTTAAGACAAGAGAGACAGAACCCAAGTAGGCTCCATGCTGCCAGCTCAGAGCCCTACGCGGGGCTTGAACTCATGAACCCTGAGATCATGACCTGAGCTGAAATCAAGAGTCAGATGTTCCACCTACTGAGCCACCCAGGCGCCCCTCTGGGCCTGTCTTTTTCACCCTCTATTTGAGTTCATCTGCCTATGGCTTCATCATCAGCCTGTTTTCTGGTAACTTCCAAATTTATTTCTCTAGCCTCCATGCTAGAGAAGTACCTCCAACTCAACACGTCCAAAACAGAACTTATCTTTTTTCACACCAAATCTGGAAACCTAGAAATCCTCCCAACAGTTACCACGTCCTGCAAAGTCTACTGGTAATGAGTACATGCTCACAGGCCATGAGCAGGGTATGTAAATAATTTTGTTCTCAATTTTATTCTAAATGGTATTCTGCCCGGCAGCAGAAACATTGCTTTTGTCAACTCAAGATGAAATCAGCCAGTTAAGGTTTCCCTTCCTACCACTTCCTTCCTAGGGATCCAAGTGAGTTCCATAAAGTGTCAAAGTACTCAAGGGGCTAGGAAAGTGGCAGGTTCTGGTTCTCGATCCACTTCTATCGATGCTGGCATTTGTTTTGAGAGCCTTCTGCACCAGAATCCACGGAGATGTCCATCTGATCTTTGGTGCCAGATCCACACAGGTGACCCTTTCTCCCAGTTCACCGGCTTCTTCCTCAGTTGCTTCTTCACGTGCTGAAGTTGGGGCAGGGAGGCTTTTCAGGCACTTTCTTTGAGCTCCAACAAACTTGTTAGGGACTCTCTTAGTGGACACACCGCATCATTTCTCCTCAGCAGCTGCTCCATTATCCTGGCCCAGGGGAATTCTTCTGTAGGCAAACCTGGAAACTGAGGCATGGGTCTCCAATCCTCCATCCTGTTGGGGGGTCATTTGTTTACCCTCCAACCTCTGATCTAAGGCTGGTGTGTTGAAGGGAAGGAGCAGCGTCCAGGGCCCCTTCTTAGGGGTACTTGCTACCTTCTCATTATCTTGTTCCCTTCAATTCCACTTCCCTGTCCCATAAGAACCTCATGTGAGTGCAGAAATTCAAAAGAAGAGAAATGACTGTCATTGGGGCACCGGGGTGGCTCAGTTAAGTGTCCGACTTTGGCTCAGGTCATGATCTCGTGGTTCCTGAGTTTGAGCCCCGCGTTAGACTCTGTGCTGACAGCTTGGAGCTCGGAACCTGGAGCCTGCTTCGGATTCTGTGTCTCCCTCTCTCTCTCTGCCCTCCCCTGCTCGTGCTCTGTCTCTCTCAAAAATAAATAAACATTAAAAAAATTTTTTTTAAATAAGAAAGAAATGATTGTTATTACTGCAGTAACAACCCAATCCTGAGGGCCAGGGAATAGAAGGCATTTGTTTTTACTGAATTGGGGGGTGGGAGGAAGGGAAACGAAGCAATAAATGCCACAAAAACAGACATTTAGAATTTCAAAATATCTTCCCATTAGATACCTCTTGAGTCTCTCTCATATTCAGTTCCTCTTCTGGCATCATTTCCAGTTTTTGTTTGCTCTTACCTGGATTGCCACAATTAAAAAAAAAAACAAACAGTCATCCTGAATTCTGAATCTGGTCTTGCAGAACCTTTAATCCATTTTCCCCAGCTTTATTGAAATATCTTTTACATATAACATTGTGTAAGTTTAAGGTGTGCAATGTGATGATTTGATACACGTATTTATTGTGAAATGATTACCACAATAAAGTTAACACCTCCTTCATCTCACGTAGTCTTAAATTTATTCTTGATACTGTGGCCAGAGTGATTTACCTTCTCTACAATGTGAATCTAGTCATCATGTTACTTTCCTCATCCAAGGTTTCAGTGCCATCCACTCCCTTTAGGAGAAGTCAGAACTGCTGAGAACCCAAGACAAGGTTGCGGTCTGGAATGTGCCCAACTCATCTGCTCTGGATTCCTAGCTAAAGCCACTGATGGGTCCGCCAGGGTGTTAAGTTAAATTGGTGTGTGTGGCTCTTTGTGATGTACCCGTTCCCCTAGGCTCCTCATACATCCAAAGATCCATCCGAATCTTTGTCAAAGTGGACATGTATTCATCTTTATCTCAGCTCAAATGCCACCCCCTCAGTGACAATGTCCAACTTCTGTCTATTCACCAGAAACTATGACTCCGTTCAGTCTTACTAGCTCATTGCACCTATCAATTAACACGTCTGCTTCCTCCGTCTTGAGGGTAAGGACTGTGAATTATCACCTTTCTGTTCCTTGTGCTTAGTACAGTGCCCTGTGGCACTGTAGGTACTCACAAAAAGTTTGAATCAACAGCCAACAGGCAGCATCTTCTGCAAAGCCACCATCAAGGTGACAAAAGGCTCTTGGCCTAAGAGGGAGGCATTGCCTGGAAATAACCAGTTTTTTTTTTTTTTTTAATAATTTTTTTTTTTTTAATGTTTACTTATTTTTGAGAGAGACAGAGACAGGATGCCAGTGGGTTGGGCAGACGAGAGGGAGGCACAGAATCTGAAGCAGGCTCCAGGCTCTTCTGAGCTGTCGGCACAGAGCCTGATGCAGGGCTCGAACTCACGAGCTGTGAGATCATGACCTGAGCCGAAGTCAGACGCTCAACCGACTGAGCCACCCAGGAGCCCCGTGGAAATACCAGTTTAAGTATCTCTGTATTTCTCCTTTCCTTTTTAGTCCTGTCCCCTTCTTCTCTACTTTGAGGACTACAGAGCACAGGACCTTGCATTTTAAACTGCCCTATACACCCCTGATGGTCCTTCAGGCACCCCAGATGGGGACACTATGTACAAGAGCTGGTGGACCAAGTCACTAAGCAAAGGTTAGTTTCTGTTAGGTGTCCCCTCTTTTCTAAGACAGTAAGCGTGTTTAGTCATTCCACAGGTTTATCGAGTGACTGCTATGTTCTAAGCACGTTGCTAGGTGTTGCTTATAGTGTAATTTAGAAATAATTTTATCAAGACAAGTCTTTTTTTTTTTTTTTTTTTTGAGTTTTCGTTTTTAGGAAAATTTATTCACTTAAAGTTCATTTAGACTGGTGCTATAGAAGGCATTATGGGACATTTGGTAACTGAGCACTAACCAATCTTTAATACCCCTAATACTGTGCTTAATAAAGTAGCCTCCAGGTCAAGAACAAGAGGGTAGCATGAAAAAGGAAAGAAAAAAAATGGAAATGCTTAAACTGTAATATATCCATAAAATGGAACACTCTGAAGAAGTTAAAAACCATATGTACTTGGATGGAGCTTCCAAAGAGATTAAAAAAACCCCAGCAAATTATAGAGCAAGATGCACTGTAATAGAATTTAGGTGCCCCCTACCCCCCAAACAATTAGATATTTCTATAAGCACACAAATATTATATATAAAGGCATATAAATATGCTAAAAGGACATAATTTCTAGGGAAGGAATTGACAGATCAAGGGTGATTTTTGTTTTACTCTTATTAAGAATGTTACATCCGTTCTTTTTCTTTTTCTACTGTACTATTAAAAATGTTTGCAAAAAGAAAGCACATATGAAGGAGTAGAATAATTAAAGTTTTTTTTCTACAAAAGGAGAAAGCAGAGACATAAATATTCAGAGACATTATACCATTGTTAAACGGAAAATGAACGATTTTTCTCATTAAGAGACAGGTTGTTAAATACCAGGAATTGATAAACTTTTGTACCTGTCATTTTAAAAAAGGTCTGCAGTTCATAGTTTGGGCATGATGGAGTGGGATGGGTACAGGGTTAGCAGGTACAGGGCCTGTATTCTACTCCTCGGTGGCCTCTGGACTTGGCCAATCACTTAATGTTGTGGAATCTCAGGCTCTGTAAAATCTACAAAGCAGGGAGAACAGTAACATTTAGGTCATGACATTGTTGTGAAAATTTGTCGTTGACTGTTGTGAGATGGCCATGTGCCACAGATCATGAAGTTCTACGCTTTATACTTTGAAATATACCATGGGATTTCAATGCAGAGTATACTCTAAAATAAGGGTTCTGCTAAAGGAGACCAAGATTAATCAGTAAATAGAAAAATATGAACAAAAATGGTTTAAAAGTTAGAATTTATTTCACAATGCACAAATGATTTGCAAATCTTATGGATCGCTTGGAGCCGTATGTGAAAAACAGTAGCTCCTCTTTTCTTCCTGGAATGTCTAACATGCTCATTTGTTGCCCAGGTAGTGCAAGCTGTGTCTACTCAAGGAATTCAAGCTAATTTTGACTTAAACCAGAAATAAAAGTCAAACACCATACCACAGTCCGAAACCAAATACACAGAGTGTTGTTGTTGTCATTGTTTAAGATCGTGCCTACCAGAGATAATTTGTATACGAATCAGTATGAAAAAAGAATAAAGGTCATTTAAGATAACATAAGTATTAACTCTCTAAACTTCCCAAAGCAATGCAAACACAAAATCACCTGTTCCTAGTAATGAGTTAAGCATCCAAATAATACGTTAAACAAGATGCAGGAAATACATTTCAGCCCCTAGAACTTGACTTTGAGGAGAGGCAAGGGAGTCATAGAAAAATAAGCCAAGTTCTACTAGGAAAGTGTCTACCTCCTTTTATCTGTGGCCCTCTATCGCAACCACCTTTTGGAAACGACAGCTACATGGAAAACCAACACAGTAACAGAAAAGGTGGTGCATGACATTTAATTTAATCAATAAGTCAGTAAGAAAAGTGAAGTTATTTTCATAAACAACAAGCATTTGAGACTGGGTTTATGGAACAGTGACGTGAGCTTAGTAGACCCTATTTCTGTATTTGTTTCAGTTGCAAAGTATCAAAAAAAGTCCTAATTCACACTAGGAAATGGAGTTACTAATAACTCACCTTGAAATATAAAGATGCTCTTCAATGTATCGAGATGGCCTTACTGTGGCCTCTGCACAAAAACAGTTAACCTGGTACTGACGTCTGCTGGATTTCCATGTTTTAACATGTTATAAGCGACATATTTGAGTTGGTCGGTTTTTACTTTTTTTCAGTTAAAATATATTTAAAAGTTAAATGTTAACAAAGGGTTTCAACACAGTTTGAATATCAACGCCTTAAGACATGAGTTGCTTTGTTTTTGTGTGAAATCTGACTTTTTGAAACTCTCCTCTAGGCTTCCATGAGTCCCTACTCTTTGTGTATCCACTCACCCCTCCTGGCCATTGCTTGTCTCCTTCCCAAGCTTTTGTGCTGCACCTGCCCCAAAGTGACACTTCTATCTTGTGTTCTCATTTCTCACGCCCTCAGTTACCATTACGTATGCTGACAGCTCCCAAGCATCGATCTCCAGTTCATATATTTCTTCTAAGCTCCATCCAGACTCACATCTCCATCTGGCTAGTCCATTGGCACCTTAAACTCAAAACAAAATTAACTCATCATTCATCTTGCTTTGTCTTGCCTCCTTGCCTCCACCCAAACTAAACCCCTCCACATCTTGAATTTACTCTCAGTAAATGAGGCTGGTCAACTCAAGAGATCTAGCAATCATCCTGCATTCTTTGCTTTTCCTTGCCATCTACATCAGGCAAGAAGTCCTACTGATTCTACCTCCTAAATGCCCTCTGAATCCATTCCATCTTCTCCATTTCCATTGTCACTGCCATACTGCAGCCTTTCAAGAGAATGCTGGGATTTGCCTAACAGCCTAGACTTATAGAACATATATAAATGTTAAATATGTATACATATATATATATATATGTGTATGTATATACGCACACGTATATATATGTATATATGTGTGTGTGTGTATATATATATATATATATATATATATATATATATATATATATATACTTAATGTTTATTTATTTGAGAGAGAGAACACACACACGAGTGGGGGAAGGGATAGAGAGGGAGAGAGAATCTCAACCAGTCCCCAAGCTCTCAGCAGAGAGCCTGATGTGAGGCTCAATCTCACCAATGGTGAGATCATGACCTGAGCCAAAATCAAGAGTTGGACGCTTAACTGAGTGAACCACCCAGGTACCCTCAGAACATATTTTTTATTACATCACTTCTTTACAAAAAAATCCTTCACTATCTCTGTATTACTTTCAGAATAAAACCCGAATCTTCCATATGACTTACAAAGACTTTACTGATATACCCTTTGCTGCCTCCTCTACCACCATCTTGCTATATCTCCTTCCCTAACATCCTGTGTTTCAGTTCACTAACCCATTCTAATTTTCTCAATGTCTCAATGCTTTCATGTCTCTGGTCCTTTGCACATGACATACTCTGAAATTCTCTGAAATTTTACCCCTTCTTCAACCAGCTAGCTCCTACTCCTTCTTCAAGATTCAGTCGGGAATCTTCAGTCTTTTGGGAAAGACTTCAAAACTCCTCTTCTCTCTGGGCTACCTCATAATAGCGCTCTCCTTTTTGTTTTGTTTTTTAATGTTTATTTATTCTTGAGAGAGACACAGAGCATGAGTGGGGGAGGGGTAGAGACAGAGACATAATCTGAAGCAGGCTCCAGGCTCTGAGCTGTCAGCACAGACCCCGATGCGGGGCTTGAACTCACAAGCCGTGAGATCATGACCTGAGCTGAAGTCGGATGCTCAACCGACTGAGCCACTCAGGCGCCCCAATAGTGCTCTCCTTTATGACAGCACTTGCATACTGTGAAGTAACTGTCTGTATCCTACACTGGATTAGGAGACTCTCTCTCTGGTCTCTATTCCAAAATGGGGCATAGGACATAGTCTGTACTCAATAAATATTCTAGGTTAGAGAGTAAAAGGCCTAAGTGAGATATCGAGGGATCACTTACAGGTCTGTTAACATTGACTCCACAGCTTGATTTCCAGTGAGATGGCATTTTACTCTGAGTCTTTGAAATTAACGCAACTGAAACCCAATCCTACCTCTAAGAGTTAAACGTAAAATTACCATATTGTCCAGCAATTCCGTTCCTACGCGTATACCCAAATAAATGAAAGCAGGGACCCAAACAATTCGTAAATGAAGGTTCATTGAAGAATCATTCACAACAGCCAAAAGGTAGAAATGACCCAAGAGTCTATCAACAGATGAATGGAAACAAAATGTGGTATATCCATACAATGGGGTGAAATTCTGATATATGCCACAATATGGATAAACCTTGAAAAGTTTATGCTAAGTGAAATAAATAAGCCAGACACAAAAAAGACAAATATCGTATGATTCCATCGGTATCACCTAAAATCTAGGCCATGAGATACTTCTGCAGCTGATCTAATGATGTGATCAACCTGGAGCGGCCTTGACTTCTGTGCAACCAGAATTGACCACAAAGTCACCTAACTAACACTGACTGCAAAACCCACATCCTGCTGAACTAGTGTTTAGTCTTGGGGGATGAGTTTTACAGGTTTACAGCTTATTTCCCTAAGGAATTTAAGAGACGAATGGTCCTCCCAAGGTCTTTATAGTTATAAATAGTTCCTACTTAAATTTTATTGACTGGAACTCTGCATAACAAGTGCACTGTCCTTGGATTATCTGAAGTTTTTAAGTTAAAAAAAAAATGGAACTAAAACACACTGCATAAATATGATCTGCAAACAAAGTACCATTTGCAACCAAGTGATAGCAAGCACTGTAAACACCAACGGAGGCTGAAGGACAAAGTTCAAAAGGAGAAAATATAAAATATACAGTTAAGAAGTACCCTAGCAGATATTCTAGAAACAAGGCAGTCAAGCTAGAGGGAAAAACTGTACCAGAAACATGAACAAGATCTCCACCTTCTGACTGGCGTACTGGACGACCAGACTGATCTCTGTAGCAACCCAGCAGGTGAAATCATCTGAGCCTCTTCCCTTTCTTTCCCTCATCCCCCTCGCAAAGGAACACCCCTGCAAGGGCCCCTATACATAGAAATGAAATGTCAAACAGTTAGTACAGTGTCCGTCACATGGCACAGATTCAACAAACACTCCTTTCTGTTCCATTTCACACTTAGGTTGTTGAGAAATCATTTACTTCAAGAGCATCTGCTTTCTGGCCATGTTTTATGAAACAGTCACTCCATTTAAGGTGTAACAATCAAATAAGTCCTACACACAAGTCATGTAGATAAGAACTTACTATACATGCATATATAGTAGCATAGTTATAAAACATAGATAACAAGATAAAACCTTGACTTTTGGTAGAAAAAATACTCACAAAAGACATTTTCCTGTGGTACAGAAATGGGCTTAATTTTGCATCTATTAGGTACTCATTATCATCTTAATTTGGTGTTACTAGGAGAAAGCAGAGTACTATTTCTATCCCTGGGTAGATCTGATGTGAAAAGAATTAAAAAAAATTTTTTTAATGTTTTATTTATTTTTAAGACAGAGAGAGACAGAGCATGAGTGGGGATGGGGCAGAGACAGAGGGAGACACAGAATCTGAAGCAGGCTCCAGGCTCTGAGCTGTCAGCACAGAGCCCGACGTGGGGCTCGAACTCACGAACTGTGAGATCATGACCTGGGCCGAAGTCGGACACTCAACCGACTGAGCCACCCAGGCGCCCCTGATGTGAAAAGAATTGGCAAAAGTTGGTCAGAATTCACAGAATGGTGAGTTCTGAATGAGAAGTGTCTTCTGTTAGGTTATAAATGCTGACAATACAAATGACAGGATCTTCTGAAAGCCCTTAAAATTCATTAAGGCAACCCCAACTTGTTTAGTGAAAAACGACAATGTCTCTGGCTAGCCTGACCTGCCTTAGATAGATAAAGACTGAGGGCAGCGCGCTCCCACTCTTTGCTGGCCCTGCTTTCTCAAAAAATATCCTCTCCTCCTCCAGATAAGCTCCTGCCACCTGCTGGAATGTGTTCTTTCATCCAAAGGATAGAAGGGACCTTAATGAGATCAGACAATTGACCAGAAATAAACTGGGAGCTCGTGGCCTTTTCCCTATTCTAGTACAGATGCAATTTCTCTACCTGGGTCACCTGTTTTGGGTAAAAATAACTTCAAATGTTTCTTTTCTATCTAGTGAAGCAGAAATCACTAGGCAGTGCAGTGCTGATTTGAGTTTTGAGGTTTTTTTCTTGGATAAAATTGTTAGCTATTTTACTAGGTAATATATGAACAACAACAAACCATTTCTTTAATTCAATAATGATGCTTACATTTCTGTGACATGTACATATCAATTTCCCATAAAGAAAAACTGCTGTCAAAATGTAAGGTCCAATTTTAGGTTGGAAAACATGCATTTCACAATCTAAAGTAGGGTGAATGATTCACCTGCTTCCATTCTAAAATTATCCTTTTCTAGTAGTTTAAAAAATATTCTCTCATTTGAAAATTATCTTCTCAACCAATACTTACAGCATCCTACTTGAGAAAAAAACTTTTTTAAACATGTCATTCTGAACTACTTCTTACCTGAAAGCTTCCTCAAGATTTTATATAAATTAATTTACCTTATGAATGATAAGGAAACAGAGCTAAACATGAAGAAGACAAAAATTCAAAGAAGACTATTCCAGGACTTCACGCACAGCTTATCGGGAATGGTAAAATCATTTGATACCCAATAAACGACACAATTTCTTAAAAAACAAAACACTGCCACCAAACAAGTTTTGCCTCTGGCCAGTGTCCCTTCCAGAACAGACAGAAAACCAGGTCTGCAGGGAGAGAGCAGCTGAGATGCTCACTCCACAGTTAAACACAAACATGGAAGGCCAGAGCACACATGTGAGAGAATACATTTAATTTTAACAGGGCAGAAAAGGAGCTTTAAAAGGTGGTAGTTTAATTTCGAGTGTCCCTTTTATTTCCACTTGAAAAAAAAACCTGCAAGCTTTTCCTCTAATTGCTTCCCAGCAGTTAAATGAGAGCAAAGCATGAAATCCATGACAGGGCTGAAGCTCTTCTGTGAGGACAAGGACGGATGTAACTTCATGAACTTTTTTTAATCTGCAGAAAGAAAGGGAGAAAAGAGCGCGAGAGAAGGAGCGAGAGACAAAGAGGGAGAGAAGGAGAGAGAGGAGAAACAAAAACTAATTTTCCAGGCAGGGAGATACTCATAAAACCGTTTATGTCAAAGTTAGGATTTCACAACATAACACACTAAATGTGAAATCCAGTAGCACCTGTAGGAGTTGAGCAAATGCTGCCATCACTTAAATGCCTTTTAAAAAGTATCTGTAAAAGACTGAAGGAAAAAGAAGATAAAGTACATTCTCCAGAGAACAACAAATGTATTTCAAAATAAAAACTGTATTTTTGTTTTTCCTTTTTTTCAGTTGTTTTTTGTACAAGAATTCATAATTATCATATAGTAACTTATACACAATGGGATCGATCTCTGCTCTCCTTTTCTGTGTCACTTCAAGTCCATGTTCAGGCTACAGTCCCCAGCATCATTTTCTGATAAATATATTACCACAGTTTGATCTAAATATAGATACATCATATAATACTTGTCTCTGGGAAAAATCAAATTTTAATATGCAAACTTTTATTTCTATAATACAGAAATGGAGAAAACTACAGTAGGCACACAACCTAATTATGACTTGTAGATGACGATTTCTAGATACTCTCCTACTGTAAATGAATACTGAAAACAGTCTTACTAAGAAGATTTTATTTATATGTGCACTTGTGTCCACCTTATCCCATATACTGTACACGTCTAAAGACAATCTGGGAATTTAAAGGTGCAGCCCTCAAGTTGTTAAATCCCTAAAAAAAGAAAAAAAAATTAGGCCTTATTGGACAAGGAAAAAACTCACAAAATTTCCAATTTTAAATTTCTTATCAGTAGGAAAATATTAAAAATAATTTTCTGTATATACATATGGGTATATGTATATATTGAATTACACACATGTCTCACATATCAGTACAATTCAAGTGGAGACATTTTGGTGAGTTATTTTCCCATTAAATGACAACTATGTCAAAATTTAAAAATATCTTATTACATCATTAAAATAATTCACTTACCATTTCAATAGCTTATACTGTTTTTTTTTTTTAATTTTTAACTCTTCATAACTAAATTCCCTGATCCCTAGTGTTAAATCCCCTATTTAAATTAAAATCTGGTGCTCTTTATTACTCAGAAACTGATGGATAAAATCACATCTACTTCAAAATTCCATCAATCAAATAATTTTATTACCTGATTTATCAGAGAAATATCTCAGCTCTGAGCTTGTGTACCTAAATTATCCTCCCTATAATAAACAGGTGAGGAAAATATCCTAAAATAGATGGAGGTAACTTACATGATGTTATAGCACATATAATACATGATGATTAAGTGTCTGATATAAACTGTTCAGAGACACCTGAAAACTCACTTTAGAAACTAACTTTAGAAACAAACCATTTATTTTTCACTCTAATATAAATTAATATGTATGTATTTACATACATACACATACATATATAAAACAAAATTGTCTAGTGTTGCGTTGCTGCTTGTGAGTGAAAAAATGGTTACAAATCGATTAATTAGCTTAATTTTGTACTTAACAATTCAATTGTTTTGGGGTACAAACAAAGTCAGTGCATTCGTAGACTCCACAGAGTCAGATACTCAAGCATACACTTTAAAAAAGAACCCTCCTCAACATCACAGGCATTGTACAGCAAAGATATATGGACTCTGATGCATTCCTAACTCCATAAGCAGACTAGACAGCACTTGGCTCACTTTTAAAATAGCTTCTTCAAAGAAATATAGAAAGAAATGCATGTTTGCTAAAAGTCTTTTAAAATTACATCAAAACAACATTAAAACTTGTTCATTGAGAAGAGCCTGTTGAATTCTTGTTTTGAAATGCCTAGTTAACAGTTCAGAATATTGCCTTGTGAGGTTTGACTAGAGATGTGGTTGATGTGAAGACCCAGACAGAGTACACGGCTCCAACCCCCACAGTCCTCTGATTGGCTGTTTGATGGAAATGGATCCCCTTTAAAATTGCTATACACCTTAAAATGATCTATAATAAACAGTTCCCCAGTAACCATTATTATTTGTAAATTGAAATGCATTGATCATTCAGAAAAGATTTCTTGCAAAATATATAAATAAATGTAACTGCATATTCTGTAAATATACTTAACATTGCTAGACCAGACCGTCAATGACGGGCTGCTGTATTTCAGTACTGTGTGTCAAATTTATTAGAAATTTAAAAAGAAAAATTTCTGAGGGACTCAGCTGCCTTCGTTAGTTGGCTTTAAAATGTGTAATAAAATGGGAGACAATATCTTCTCATAAATACATGGAATCAATGTGGAAAAGTAAACTATACAGCAGACAAGATTAAAGAACACCAGAGTGTACCAGAGTGGTCACCGAGTGAAATATCTTCCAGTATAAAAAAAGGGAAGAACTCTATACACCCAGTTCTAGTTAAGTATGTTTCAATTAAAGATACAGCTCTCTCTCACTCCTGGCAAGAATTAATTGGTAATGGCACTGCTTCTTAGCAGTGCAAAAATATCCTGAGAAATTATTCAGATTACAACAGAAGACAGGGCTTTCATCACTAAGTTTTTGCACAAAACACAGCTTTAGATATCATAAGTAAATTAATTTAAGAAGCAGATAACCTTCACTGTGTTGAACACAAAAAGGGGATGTGACCCAGACATTGTTAATTCTCCCATTGGCTAATATCAGAAAAAAAAGATTGCATTAAGTGTCTATTTATAACTTTCTAGTTAACTATGGCCAATAATATACATGGAGGTAATTTGTAGTTCAAGTTTTCATCTCTTTTTTTTTCCCCAACTAGCTACAAGCTGAATTCTAAAATTTACACTGAAATATACAATTCCAATTTTCAAAAGATCATCCTCCTGGAGGAGGAATGATATTCAATTTTTTTGTGCGATCTTGATGCAGAGCCCAAACAGTCCTATGAAGAGAGACAGTGTATTTTTTAATCAATTGGCACTGAAATTTAACTTTTCTTAGCTGCATTCTAGTAGCTTGGCCAAGTTATCTCGTAACTCTGTTAGTTCAAATATTTTTCCATCAAGAATTTCTAAGAGTGTCTTCAGGTTATTGCGAAAAGCTTCTTGTTCATTCTGACTTTTCTCCAGACGTTGCTCTAAGTCAGACAGCTGTCCCTCCAGGTCTTTGTTCCGAATTTCTACTTCCTTTAGAAACAAAAGTGTGATATATATACACAGGTCAGTTCATGACTTAGAAAGCAATATAACTTTTGTTATTACTAATATTCTGGTAGTTAATGCACGTGGACGAGTAGGAGGATGAGTTTCTGAATCTCAAGGTAGTACCATTTAAAGAGATTTTTAGAATTTTGCCATCTGAGAAATCCATGCGTTTTATGGACAGGCTTGTTCATGAATCCATCCATCCACCCGACAAAAACTTGCTGATTGCTTACTTTGTGCTAGGCAACCCCTCAGGCACTTCAAATACTTAGATAGGATTAAAGACCCATTTTGTGGATTAGCTACATCTCATGTCAATTTCTGCCTGCCTATTCTTCCTATTGCACAATTGCGAGCACACTCAGGTGAAAGCAAACAGAGAAAAAGACAAATTTTTTTCTCCTCATTGGCAATTCCTGAGAAAGATTGTGGGAAGACGACAACTTTCTAAAATGTGGTGTTAGGAACCTCTGAGCATGTTCATTATTCTTTGTTTTGCCTATCAAATGGATCGAGGTGGCAGAGCAAACAGCTCAAGGGCTAAAAACTATAGTCAAGACATGTAATAAGTATACATATGAGAGAATTAGAAAGCTGACATTCCAATATACTGCAAATCATGGAAAGAAGAGAAAACGACAAAAGGGAACTAAAGGTACATGACAAATTTTTTTTTAAAAAACAGAATGAAGTCCAGCATACTTAAAAATTAGAAGTTATTACTGCTCTAAAAATGTTCCTAAGCATAACAAATATAGTAAGTGACTCTAAAAAATAAAAGGATATAGTGAGCTAGAGACTTCAATTTGGTTAAAAATTCTAATTGAGAAAAACGGCAGAAAACAGACTATTACACTTTAAATAAGCTATTTAGATAAGCAATTCATAGAAAGTTATATGTTCTTTCTGGAAAGCTCTTTTTTTTTTTTTTTTTTTTAAAGTAGGTTCCACACCCAGCATGGTGTCCAACACAGGACTTCAATTCACAACCCAGAGATCAAGAGTTGGAAAGCTTAACTGACTAAGCCACCTAGGCACCCCAGGAAACCTCACTTTTTAAATTTTTCAAATGTTATTTATTTTTGAGAAAGAGAACACAAGCAGGGGAAAGACAGAGAGAGAGAGAGAGAGAGAGAGAGAGAGAGAGAGAGAGAGAGAGAGGAGGGAGAGAAAGACACAGAATCCAAAGCAGGCTCCAGTCTGTGAGCTGTCAGCACAGAGCAGGGCTTGAATCCATGGACTGTGAGATCATGACCTGAGCCAAAGTCGAACACTTAACCAAGTGAGCCACCCAGGCAACGCTTAAATTTTTTTAAAGTTTATTTATTTTTGAGAGACAGAGACAGAGCATAAGCAGGAGAGGGATAGAGAGAGAGGGAGATACAGAATCTGAAGCAAGCTCCAGGCTCTGAGCTGTCAGCACAGAGCCCAACACAGGGCTCGATTCCACAAACTATGGGATCACTACCTGAGCTGAAGTCTGACGCTTAACCAACTGAGCCACCCAGGCGCCCCCAGGAAAGCTCACTTTTACATCTGAGAGGAATTAAGTGATTGATACAAATTATATTTACATATATAAATTATATGGAACAAAGACAAGATTTTGGTGCTAATAATACAATATGAATCAGCCCGAGAAAACATTATGTTTCAAGTGTTAATGCATCATTTAAGTGTAAATCTCTAAAAAAATTACAGCAAGTCTAAAGGGTGGTAGAACACTTTTTTTTTAATTTTTGAAAGAATCCAGTAAATGTTAAATGAAAAAAACAATACCAAGCAGCAGAGTGCAAATAGACAAAAATTGGTATGCATGAGGACAAGCACTGGAAATTACTGTACATAATAGGAAATGGTTGCAGTTGTTAGGATTATGGGTATTTTTACTTTTTATATTTACTTCTCTTACAATACCTGTAAAAATTCAACTTTTGAGAAAAATAACTGGGAATTTGGCTTGAATACACAGAAGAAAGTAATCCTGATCTAGGATTCTGAACATAAATGTTCACTTGCTCTGACAGAAATAACTAAGAGAAAGGCCTAAGCAAGAGTCACAGAGGAGCTGCAAGAGCCTGAGAAAATATAATAAAGTAATACAGCAGCTCAAATGAGTTATAAATGAAGAATTTAAGAAATCCCAATCTAATATTAAAGCATTTACTGATGAGCGGCACCTGGGTGGCTCAGTTGGTTAAGCATCCGACTTTGGCTCAGGTCATGATCTCACGGTTTGTGGTTGGAGCCCGACGTTGGGCTCTGTGCCGACAGCTCAGAGCCTGAGTCTGCTTCAGATTCTGTGTCTCCTGTCTCTCTGCCCCTCCCCTGCTCATGCTCTGTCTCTCTCTCAAAAATAAACAAACATTAAAAAAAAGTTAAAAAAAAAAAAAAAGCATTTACTGTTAGATATTTCCCAGTATGTTTCTAATCTTTTTCCTTTGAATAATCCACAAAGAGAAGATAAGTAAACTGAGAGCAGGATCTGAAACCAATAAAATACTTATAAATTCATAGGCACATTCATGGAGGCTCCAAACTATGAGGGAGAAAAAAGAGCCTGGGATCAAATGTAAAAATTCCACTCATGATTGCACAGTATGCTCTCTTGCTTGCTTAAACAATAAGCTTAAGAGTAGAATGTTTCCAACTATAAAAATAGACCAAATGTCATTTACTAGAAAACACCCACTTCACCAGGCACCACCCATAATGCCCTCTAAAGCCTTCCTTAAAATGAAAGCCTTCTTTGTTCTCCTTGCCAATCAATGAAACATCCAAACATTTTCAATGGAAGCATGCAAAACACCAAATTTCCTCAGCTATTAAAATTGCATTGTTCTCTCTAGACAGAGTTTCATACTCTCAACAATTTCTCTGATTGGAGGAATTTTAGTAGGCAGGTAACAAAAGGGATCCAATACAGTGCTGACAGTGCCGGTCTATTCTGAAGCAGAGAATATAATCCTAGAGCAAGAATGGCCAACGCTGTGCACATGGGCCAACACAAGGCAACTGGAGCCCTGGTTTGTGGGCACTTCCCAGTAGTTCACCTTATGTCCATGTTTTCCAAGCCTCTTCTTGCCGTTTATTCTCACTCCTAACTTATTCTTCTACTTATAACCACTTGTGTGCTACTAATTTCCTCTTCTCCTTCCCTGACAGGTAACCATGTGCCAGGGGCATCCAGACCTGGTTCAGTCCTGATAAAGCAATGGAGGCCCTTCGAATGTTTTAAAGGGCAATAATTCAAAGTATAAAGGGGTGTCTGGGTGGCTCAGATGGTTAAGCATCCGGTCCTTGATTTCAGGTCAGGTTATGATCTCATGGTTGGTGAGTTCGAACCCCATGTTGGGTTCGGTGCTGACAGTGCTTGAGGTTCTCTCTCTCCCTCTTTCTCTCTCCCTTAGCAATAAATAAATATTAAAAAAAAAAAGTATAAAATCTTAATGGGTAGAAGGTCACTCTCTGTGTTAGATATAGAGCCTAAACACTAGAGTGATTAAAACATTTTTTTTACAGAGGCTCCTGGGTGACACAGTCGGTTAGGCATCTGACTTGCATCTCAGGTCATGATCTCACTGCTCATGGGTTCAAGCCCCACGCTGGGCTCTGTGCTGACAGCTCAGAGCCTGGAGCCTGCTCCAGATTATGTGTCTCCCTCTCTCTCTCTGCCCCTCCCCTGCTCACACTCTTTCTCTCCCTCTCTCTCAAAAATAAATAAACATTAAAAAAATTTATACAATTATTACCATCATAAATGGGACCAGATCAGGTTCACTTTCTAACAGTTTAAATCCTGCATTTTTAATCTAAATAAAAGTTACAGGAAAATTGTCTTGGATATCTGATTCACATCTTAAGCTGATATAAGTAAGATATACTGCCCTATTAGATCATCAACCTTCATATGTAACAAGACATATATAAATCATCAAAACAAGAACTAGTATTTCAACAGAAAAAAAGGGGCAACAGACACACACACACACACAAATTTTGAAGAAGAGCTATTTAACAATTATTTACTAAGCATCTTCTATGTACTAGAAATAGAGATAAAGCAGAGAATAAACAAAGATGGTTCTTGTTTGAATGCAGCATGCAATCTAGATTAGGATACTCTCAACAAAAAGCAAACAAAACAGACTTCCGGGAAGCTGAGGTAATGGTGACTGCATACACTGAAATCTCCTAACCATCCTCCCTAACTAAATAAATCAATGACAAGAATAAAACCACACAAACTTCACAACTTCAAAGTTACTAGAAGAAATAGAACAATACAAACTTCAATTTCCAGCAAAGACATTTCCCAAGCTTTCTCTCTTACCTGTCTCCCAAAAAGTGAGTGGTTTTTAACTAAGAATTTGTAAACTACCCAAAACTGCCACTCAGTCCACCAAATACAAAGATGTGACATATCTTCATCTACGGAAACTATAGTAAGATGAAAACAGAAAATGAAACTCTAGACACTTCACTGAATGAAAATACAAGTCCCCACAAAAAACCAACTATGAAGCGCAAGAAAACAGAAGACTCCACTCGAAATTAAATATCATCAAACAGGGCACCTGGCTGGCTCAGTCAGAAGAGCATGGGACTCTTGGGCACAAAGGTAGCTCAGTCAGTTAAGTGTCCAACTCTTGATTTCGGCTCAGGTCATGATCTCATGCTTTGTAAGTTTGAGGCCTAAGTTGGGCTCTGCGCCAACAGCGTTGAGCCTCTTTGGGATTGTCTCTCCCTCTCTCTGCCTCTTCCTGGCTTGTGCTTGTTCTCTCCCTCTCTCTCTCTCTCTCAAAATAAGTAAATAAACTTGAAAAAAATATTTTTTTTTAAAAAGGGAAAGAGTATGGGATTCTTGATCTTAGGGTCATGAGTTTGAGCTTCATGTTGGATGTAGACATTACACCCAAAATAAACTTTAAATACTGTCAAGCATTCAAAATAGAGCCTGAGTCAGATATTAAACACGAAAAACAGAAATGGGCCAAAAAAACAAAAAAAAAATTTGGAGTGATTAAAGCTTGATAGAAACAGAAGAAAAAGGCAAAATCACATCAGAAATAAATACTGAATTATAAAATAAAAAATATATTTGCAAAAAAAATACAGTTTATTCAATTATTATTTTTCAACACTCAAGGGAATGTGGGGTGGCTGGGTGGCTCAAGTCAGTTAAGTGTCCGACTTCAGCTCAGGTCATGATCTCACAGTTCATGAGCTCAAGCTCCAAGATTGGGATTTCCACTGTCAGCTTGGAGCCTGGAGCCTGCTTCATATCCTCTCTCTCCCTCTCTCTCTGTCTGTCCCCTGCCCGTATTCTCTCTCTCTCTCTCTCTCTCTCTCTCTCTCTCAATTAAATAAACATTTATATAAAAAAAATCAGAGAGAAAGTGGTTGAAACAGAAGACAAAAAAATCCAATCCAGTTACGTATCACTGGAGCTCCTGAAGAAGAAAACACCCCAATAAGACAAAGTTAATATTTAAAACTTTTACACAAGAAAACTTCCTGGAAATAAAGGCAGACCTGAATCTACGAATTAAAAGGGCCCACCAAGTACCTGAGAAAACTGACCCTCAACAATCAATTCTCAGAATTATCTTAGTAAAACTATTAGATTTTAAATATAAAGGAAAAATCCTCAGGGCATACAAACAGAATGGGTTCTAAACTTCCAAGGCCAGGCATCTAGACTGGAATAGATTTTTCAAAAGAGACATAAAAACAAGGTAATAATGGAGCAGCATTTTCAAGAAACTCAAAGAAAGAAAATTACAAACCAAGGATTTTAGATCTACCTGTCACCCAAGTACTAAGTCTTTTAAAAAAAACAGCTTAAAACCATAAGCTCTTCGGGAACCATCCACTAAAGATAAGCTTCATCCAACCAACAGATTATTGTGGAAACTTCAAAGAAAGGACCATGTACTATATGTAATATATATCAAAGAATAAAACAAGGATGGATGATGGTTAAAAAATAATATAAAAATGTTAGTAGGGGTGCCTGGGTGGCCCAGTTGGTTGGGTGTCCAACTCATGATTTAGGCTCAAGCCACGATCTTTCTTTTATTTATTTTTTTAAAGTTTATTTATTTATTTGGGGGGAGGGGAGGGGCAGAGAGAATCCCAAGCAGGCTCTACACAAAGCCCAATGTGGGGTTCAAACTCATTAACTATGAGATCATGACCTGAGCTGAAATCAAGAGTTGGACACTTAACCAACAGAATTTATCCTGCCCCTTTATTTTTTGTAATGTTTATTTATTCTGAGAGAGAGAGAGAGAGAGAGAGAGAGAGAGAGAGAGAGAGAAAGTGTGCACAACTGAGCATACAAGTGAGTGGTGGGCGGTGGGATGGGTGCGCAGAGAGAGGAGGGAGAGAATCCCAAGCAGGCTCTGCACTTTCAGAGCAGAGCCTGATGCAGGGCTTGAACTCAAAAACTGTGAGATCTTGATCTGAGCTGAAATCAAGAGTCAGACACTCACCTGAGAGAACCACACAGGCATCCCTTTATTTTTTGTAATGCTTATTTATTTATTCTGAGAGAGAGACAGAGAAAGCAAGCAAGCAAGCATGAGCTGGGGATAGGTACAGAGTGAGGAGGGAGAGAATCCCCAATCCCTGAAGTGGGGCTTGAACTCACAAACTGTGAGATCATGACCTGAGCCAAAATCAAGAGTCAGAATGCTTAACTAACTGAGTCACCCAGGCACCCCTGAAGCACCTTCTTTTAAACACCTCTTGCATACAAGGTAAATAAAACCAAAATTACAGAATTTCAGGAATAATGATAATGAAAATACTAAATACCAGAATCTATGGAATACACTTTAGAGCAACAGAGGAAAATCTATAGCCTTAAACATGTATAAATAAAAGTGAAAGAATAAAAATAAAGGAATTAAATTCTCTTCTTAAAATGCTAGAAAAAGAATAAAAAGTCAACCAAAATAAAGCATGAAGCAGGAATAGTAAAGATAAAAGGAAAAATTCATAAGGTAGAGGACAGAAAGACAGTGACACTGATGAACCAAGCCAAATATTTTTAAAATAATTTAACAAAATAAGGGTGCCTGGTTAGCTCAGTCAGTTAAGCATCTGACTTCAGCTCAGGTCATGATCTCACAGTTTGTGAGTTCAAGCCCCGCACTGGGCTCTGTGCTGACAGCTCAGAGCCTGGAGCCTGCTTTAGATTCTGTGTCTCCTCTTTCTGACCCTTTCTTACTCGCACTTTATCTCTCTCTCTCTCTCTCTCAAAAATAAACATTAAAAAACATTTTTTTTTTAGGGATGCCTGGGTGGCTCAGTTGGTTAAGCATCTGACTTCGGCTCAGGTCATGATCTCACAGTTTGTGAATTCGAGCCCCACGTCAGGCTCTGTGATGACAGCTTGGAGTCTGGAGCCTGCTTCAGATTCTGTGTCTCTCTCTCTTTCTGCCGTTCCCCTGCTCATACTCTGTCTGTCTCTCTCAAAAGCAAATAAACGCTAAAAAAAATTTTTTTTTTAATTTAACGAAATGGACATACCATTGCTTAACTTTACTTAATCAAGAAGAAAAGGATAATGAACAACTATATAAAATAGGAGTTCTTGCTGAATATATGAAAGCTAGATGCAAAACTTAAACAGTCCAATAGCTACAGAAGACAGAATAATCCAGGAACTACACAAAAAATGCACCAGGCCCCGATGGTGTCAAAGGAGAGTTTTATTAAATGCTCAAAGATCAGATAGTTGCAATATGACATCCATGACGCCATAGCACAGAAAATGAAGAAAGTGTATGAAGTATAACAGAAGTATAACTTTAAAAAAATTTTCTTTAAAATTTTTTTAATGTTTTATTTATTTTTGAGAGGGGGAGAGACAGAGTGCAAGCTGGGGAGGGATAGAGAGAGAGAGGGCGACACAGAATCCGAAGCAGGTTCCAGGCTCCGAGCTGTCCTCACAGAGCCTGACGCGGGGCTCAAACTCACGAACTGTGAGATTATGACCTGAGCCGAAGTCAGGACGCTCAACCGACTGAGCCACCCAGGCATCCCCCCCAAAAAATTGTTTTTTAAAGGGCACCTGGGTGGCTCAGTCGGTTGAGCATCTGAACATGGGATTGTGACCTGAGCTGAAATCAAGAATCAGATGCTCAACCGAGCCACCCAGGCACTCCTGAAGTATAACTTTATATGAAGTATAACCTTGATACCTAAATCTTATAAATACAGCTTCCCCACAAAGGAAGAAAATTACAGACCAATATTACAAATGAGTATCATGTAAAAATTATAAATAATAAAAGATGAAAATCTAAAACCACATTAACAGAATAATATATCATAGATAACGATACTTATTCTAGTAATGCAAGGGTGGTTTGGTATTAGAAAATCTATTAATAAAACAAAACATATTAATAGATCTAGGGAGGGAATTATGGCTATCTCCAAAGATACTTAAAAAAAGCCATTAACAGGGGCGCCTGGGTGGCTCAGTCGGTTGAGCGTCCGACTTCGCTCAGGTCACGATCTCACGGTCCGTGAGTTCGAGCCCCGCATCAGGCTCTGTGCTGACAGCTCAGAGCCTGGAGCCTGCTTCATATTCTGTGTCTCCCTCTCTCTCTGGCCCTCCCCCCATTCATGCTCTGTCTCTCTCTGTCTCAAAAATAAATAAATGTTAAAAAAAAAAAATTTAAACAAAAAAAAAAAAGCCATTAACAAAATTTTTGGTAAAAACACCCAACAAAACAGGAAAGACAGTCTCATAATATGATAAAATACATTTTAGTGTTAAATCCAGCATTTTAATTAATGGAAAAATAATAGAGGCATTTTCACTAAGATAAGGGACAAAATAAGTCCTTAACTCCACTACTGTTTAACACTATACCATTGTTTTGTTTTTAATGGTTATTTATTTTGAGAGAGAGAGCACATGTGCAAGCATGTGAGTGGGGAAGGGGCAGAGAGAATCGTAACCAGGCTCTGTGCTGACAGCACAGACGTGGGGCTCAATCTCATGACCCTGAGATCATGACCCCAGTCCATATCAAGAGTTGGACACTCAATCGACTGAATCTCAGAGGTGTCCCTTTACTACTGTTTTTAAGGTGTAATTCGACAAGAAAAATCAACAGAGGCATAAGAATTGGAGAAATAAATAAAATTACCTCTGTTTGCAAATTATGTGTCACCGTACCAAAAAAATCTTACTGAAGCAGTGCAATAAATGACAAAACAGCCTCAAGTAATAAAATAGTCAGGTAGCAGCATATAAAATAAGCATACAGAATTCAACATATACACACAATAATCAAATACAATGATAGAAAAAATCCCATTTGAAACAAAAAAAGACAAAATATGGATAAACAAGAAATATGCACAAACACACAAAAACCTTAAAACACTCCTAAATAAAATTTAAGCAATCCCAATAAAAGTTTTTTATAGAGCTACATTTTTAGTTGACACAAAAACTGGCATTGAAGTTAATACTGAAGTTCATATGATAAAATAAATATGTAAGAATATTTAGAAAAGCAATGAAGAAGAAACGCTGTGAAGATTAACTGGCCTTCCCAGACATTAAAGCTTCTACAATTAATGCAGTGTGGTACTGACACATGAATAGAGTGACCAATGGGGTGGAACAGGAAGTCCAGCAATAGATCAAAATACACATAGAAATCAAGTATCTCCAATCTCTGGAAAAAAGAATGATGTTTTAAATAAATGGTAATGAGATAACTGGACAGGCATTTAGAAAAAGATGGAATTGGATACTCATCTCATACCATACACAAAAAAATAAACCCCAAGTACTCGAAGATCTAAAGGTAAAAAATGAAACCTTGTAAGTACTAGAGGGAAATATGGATAAATTCCTATATCATCTCAGTTTAGAAGAGTTAACTAACTCTATTATTCACAAGCCACAAGCAAGTAAAGAAAGGAATCAATCTGACTACTACATAAAGCAACACTATCTTGGAAAAAGTAAAAAAAACAACAAACTGGGAGAAAATATTTGTAACATGTAATCAGATATATAAAGAACTCCTGAATACAAAGAACTCTTGAAAAAGGATCAAAAATCCTATCGAGAAAAGGCAAAAGACATGAACACTCAATCCACACATGTACAAAAAGATACTGAAAAGATCGTTAAGCTTATGAAAGAAGTTCATGTGACTCATAATAATACGAGATACACAAGAGACACCATTTTTCACCTATCACACAATTAAGAAGTATGACAACACATTTTGTTGGTGAGGCTATGGAGACACATGCACTCATGCTGGTGGTATGAGTGAGCACTGCCACAACTCATTATGGAGGAAAACTGGACAATATTTAACAAAACTACTTATGTGTTTATCTTCTCACTAAGAAATCTTGCTTCTAAGAATCTTTCCTGTGGGTGGCTCAGTCAGCAGACCATGAGATTCTTTTTTGTTTTTTTAGTGTTTACTTATTTTTGAGAGAGAGAGAGAGAGGGAGACAGAGAGAGAGAGTGTGTGTGCACGTGGGGGAGGGGCAGAGAGAGAGAGAGAGAGAGAGACAGACAGGATCCAAAGCAGGCTCCAGGCTCTGAGCTGTCAGCACAGAGCCTGATGTGGGACTCAAACTCACAAACCACAGGATCATGACCTGAGCTGAAGTTGGACACTTAACTGACTGAGCCACTCAGGTGCCCAACCATGAGACTCTTGATCTTGGAGTCATAATGAGCTCAAGCCCCATGTTGAGTGTACAGATTACTTAAAAAAAAAAAAAAACCTACCCTGAATATACACCTCCAATGATAACAAAATACCTATGCACAATATTACTTGTAGTATTGTTGCAGAACACTGGAAATAGCCTAAATACCCATACAAAGGAGTGGCTAAATAAACTATCAACACATAGAAATGAAGTACTATACAACTGTAACAAACATGAACAACATCTGTATGAATTAACAGAGTGATCTCTACAATATGTTTCAGGTTAAAGAAGCAAAGTGCAAAAGAATAATCTAGTGGATGTAATCATTTAAAAAAGGGGAGGAGAGGGTAAACAAATAGATCTCTTCATTTGTGTAAAAAGAAACAGAGAAAGGATCAACCAGAAACTAATGTGACTGGTTACCGACGGGTGGCAGATGGATATGGGGGGTGGGAAGTACGGGACAGAAACTAGGGTAGTCTGGACTGAAGGGGCTCATACTTCTCTAAAGACATCTTTCTGAATAGTTCTGATTTTTGGAACCACACTAATGTTTCATATACTCATTAAATGCATACTATAAAATGAAGAAGAATAGGAAATAAAATACATTTAAAATGGAATATGACACAAATAAATATAAATGTGTTTCAAATGAAGAACCCAGCCAATTGCAGAGGAGTGGAAGAACTCACCCAATAAACTTTGGATACAGGCTAAGGACAAAAAGAATTATACTGATCTCTAGTTGGTAAGGGTTTGTTTGTATTTTCTTGCAGTGGTTTTATTCAGTAATTCAACAACTATTTTCTGTGCTTTCTGAGATTAAAAAAGTAAGTAAATATACTGTGGGTAATAAGAATCAGGTTTCTCAGTATTTTTTAAAATTAATTTATTTATTTTGAGAGACAGAGAGAGAGTGTGAGCAGGGGAGGGACAGAAAGAAAGGGAGAGAGAGAGAATCCCAAGCAGGCTCCACAACGTCAACGTGGAGTCCGACACGGGGCTCGAACTTAAGAACTGTGGGATCATGACCTAAGCCAAAATCAAGAGCCAGGTGCTTAACTGAGTGAGCCACCCAGGTGCCTCCAGGTTTCTTGGTGTTGGGTAAACAAGTTACAGATATGAATAAGGAAAAGGCTAAAATGAACTTCATAGTATTCACTACAGTGGGAGGTATGGGTAAGAATTCAGTTTAAAAGACATATATACGTACCTGAAATGGACATAATGTGGTATGTGTGTACTTCTAGCTCTGTTTATTAAGATGGAAAAGAAACAATGCCAACTTAATAACAAGAAGCTTATCTAGTACTCAGGTTTTGGCTTCTAAATATCAATCTTTGCTAAAAGAAATTTCTCCTTGAAGAAATAGCTAATTCCAAGGCTAAAGTTGAAAAAATACAAGATGAGCCTGGATTATGTTGTACTAAAACATAAAGAAATTCTTTAAAGAATTAGAGTGTCATATCAAAAGGAACCAGAAGCTGGAAGGGGTTTCAACTGGCCAAATGCAGGACAATTCAAACATCAAAATAAATATACATGACAACTAAATGCAATATGTGATTCTGGAATAAATCCTGGACCAGAAAAACAATTTTTTTTTTTTTTCAACGTTTATTTATTTTTGGGACAGAGAGAGACAGAGCATGAACGGGGGAGGGGCAGAGAGAGAGGGAGACACAGAATCGGAAACAGGCTCCAGGCTCTGAGCCATCAGCCCAGAGCCCGACGCGGGGCTCGAACTCACGGACTGCGAGATCGTGACCTGGCTGAAGTCGGACGCTTAACCGACTGCGCCACCCAGGCACCCCAGAAAAACAATTTTTAAATTTTGCAATAAAGGAGATTATTAAGACAATTATGGGAATTTGAGTAAGGTCTGTAGATAGATAATTTTTGATGGTTATAGAAGAAAATGTCCTTACTCTTATAAAATACACACTGAAGTGTTTAGAGGTAAAGAGATACTGTATCTTGGGGCGCCTGGGTGGCACAGTCGGTTCAGCGTCCTACTTCGGCTCAGGTCATGATCTCGCGGTCTGTGAGTTCGAGCCCCGCGTCGGCCTCTGTGCTGACAGTCGGAGCCTGGAGCCTGCTTTGGATTCTGTGTCTCCCTCTCTCTCTGCCCCTAACCCACTCACATTCTGTCTCTGTCTCTCTCAAAAATAAATAAAGCTTAAAAAAAAAAAAAAAAAGAGAGAGATACTGTATCTTAAACGTATTTTCAAAGATTTCAGGAAAAAGATATATGTATATACATATACATACACATATAAGTATATATATGTATGTATGTATACACACATATGTATGTATGTATGTATGTATGTATGTATGTATGTATGTATGTGTGTATGTATATATATAGAGTTCCACAATGGTAAAACAAATACGGCAAAAAATGTTAACATTTGAGAAATGTGGGTGAAAGGTATATGAAAAAAATTTTTGTATCATTCTTGCAAGTTTTTCTGATCTGAAATCATTCCAAAATAAATTTTAAAAATAAATAAAACCATTTCAGATACTGACAATGGCTACTAGGAAAATAAAACATGGTAATATTACAAAGAGTACCTGGGGTGGAGGGAGTAGGGGGCTGGGAGGACCTTGCAGAGCAGTGCTTAAATTGAGAAGTTGGAGAAATTAACACGTGAGCCAAGACCTAAAACAAATAGGGACCAGCGCATCCGAAGGTCTGAAAGCTTCCCTGCCCTGTTCCATGTAGGTTGTTTTGATAAGCATTTTTGATACTTGGTGAAAGAAAAGGTAAGCATTGATATTCACTATTCCAGGAGCCAGCTTTAAAATTCAATTACTGCTCAGTCAATGATGAAATACATTTAGAAGTCTGATATGAAAAATCACCTGTTGGTTTCTCTGGGACAATGTAAATGTGTATGTAACTGGAAAAATGTTTTTAAAGAATTGTCAGGAATGTCTTGGCCACTTGACTGCCTGGAGCAGTGTGGTGCTAATACAGAAAGAACAGAGACTTTGGAATCAAAACAAATTTAGGCCTTACTACTTTCTAGCTCAGTGTCTTGTAAACTTGTTAACACCTCCGAACTGCTGCCTTCTCTTTGAAAATGGGGTTACCACATTTGTTAGTGTGAGAATTAGTTGAGAATTAGAGCGATGGTATACAAGTGCTTAGCAAAATGCCTGAAGCATAGCAAGTACTCAGACAATGACAGCCCGAAACAAACGAACAAATGGCAAAGCCACACTGATTTCTTCCACCTCCTCTAGCCCTGATTACATGCTTCATCTTTTAGTTCTACACCAGGCTTTCTCAACCTTGACACTATTGACATTTTGGGCCAGATAATTGGATGTTTAGCAGCATCCTTGACTTCCACCTACTAGATGTCAATAATACAGTCCTAGTTGTGAAAATCAAAACTGTCTCCATACATTGTTAAACGTCCCCTGCGGCACAAAACTGCCCCCAGTTGACAACCGCTAATTTACACAGATCATTAAAATGTAGGAACAACATTTAATAGGGCTAACCAAAACAAACCACCTCCTTTTTCTCAGACTGCTGAAAGTCAAATGACGGGAGAGAGAGAGAGAGGGAAATAGTTGATGCTCTATAAAGAACCCATTTCCACTGTCAAAGAACTTTGCCTACTTAAAGAGAGATTGGACAAGTTAACCTATACAAGCCTCAGTTTCCTCCTATGACTGTTGCATGGAATAAATGCACAATATAAGTAAAGTGCTTAACACAGTGTCTGGTGCAAGTGAGCACTCAATTAATGTTGGACATTCTCATTATAATTATGTTACTCCTTTTAATACTGGGCTTTCAGGTCCCACTCATCATCACTCAGCCCAAATTCCTCACTCTGTACATACATTTATTTCTACTCCCAACTCTAAAGTGGCCCTAACCTCTCTTTATAGAGACAGCTAACCACTGGGGTGTAAAAGTAGCTGAGGTGCCAGGGCACTTTGATAATGAATTCTAAAATTCTTTCCTAACCACTGACACAGGATATACATATGTAAATGAGAGCCAAGAAACATATTACTTATGCAAAAAAAGTGTGTAAAATTAATTCGTATAAAGGAAGAAAAACAGTACTAACTTGATTCCCATTAGGGCACAACTACTTTTGTAATTCATGCTAAGTAGTTCAGTGTTAAAAAAAATGAGAACTCCTCAAGTGAATGAAATCCATTTGAGAAATTCTCTTTAAATTCAGGGTATTTTTTATGTTACAAAGTAGAAATTTCTAAAATAATTTACTGAAGACAATTTATAAATGACCATCTATGATGATCATATGCTACCTAGATAATATCAGGTAATTTTTGACAAATCAAAGATTAGGCCCGAATGAGAAGTCCTGGAAAAGAAAAAGGACTGAGAACCTACGAAATGAAATTTCAGAGAAAAAAGTCATTACTATGTGAAAGAATGAGTGATGCCTTGCTGTGCAAAAATGAATCAAAACGTCATTACAGCTCACCTGGAGTTTCTGAGTCAAAGAGTCTCTCTGTTCTTGTAATTCTCTGGCATTATCAATTTCTTGTTTTAATCTTTCTATTTCCTAGAAAAAGTACAGCAAGGTCTTTAGCAACAATATTTAAACTAAATCAAGGAAAGAGAAAGTCTTATTTTTTCCTGAAATCATTGTTCCAGTCCCTGGAAAAAAATAATTAAAAAAACATTCCTTTATACTGACTAAATTTTAGAGGGGTGATTTGTCTTTATGGGTATGGTGTCTACGACATGATAATCTTAAACAACAAGTACACTTGCGGGCTTTGAGACAGCACTGCTTAGAAACAACCATCGGAATATGTTATGGTTGTGGATATAATTCTTTCCTGGGATGTTAAATCTTCTGACCAGAAACCAGAGAAAGCAACAGCGTATAAAATTCATTTAACCTCTCCTGGTTTTCTGCTGATTTTATGAATGCAACTCTCATACAGAAGGCAAGAGGCAGCATCTCAGTCTGACTGCCTCATCATTGTTCATAACAGCAGAAATAAGGAAGGAGAAAATATGAACAAGCTTAATATTAATCAAAAAAAAAACATTTCACACCCCTAAACAGCATCCCACAACCTTACTTTGCTCCATAAAGTACCTGCAAATCTGACATAAGCTCAAATATTTTGTATACATATGTTAGCCAGATTACAGATGAGTACAAAGTAGCAAATACCTCTTCCTTCACTTTCAGCGTCTCTTCTAGTTCTTGTATTGTCTGATTTAATTCTGTCTTATGGGTGTGCACTGCATTTGCTTGGCTACTAACACATTCAAGCTCAGTCACCTAGAATGAAAGGAGAACACAGGTAAGTTATATGACTACTTCAAAGGATTTCTTGCTGAAAATATAGTAACTCCTGATAGTTAAAACATGAATTCTGAAGCAACATATGAAAATCAATTTTGAGAAATATTAAGACACTTATTTAGAATGAATAGATTCTTTAAAGACACGAATCTAGGACAAGGAAAAAAGACCAGGGAAATAATTATTTATATGGCTTGGTCATGGGCAAAATCAGGAAAACTTAAATGATTAATGATAGCAGAGAATCCCTATACTGAAGTTTTCTTTAAAAATTTCCTATGAAAACATATTCAAAATCAGATATAGCCATCTGCCTTCCATCTGTAGCTTTCAAATTAAACATGGCTTCTGAAAACTGGCCTTGCAGAAGTGAGAAATTTTTCAAATACATTTCCAAAATGTTAAGAGAATCTGGAAGAAAAGATATGCTTAAAAATACAACTTAAATCATTCTATTACTAGAATGACTTCATATCAATAGTGTCTCTGTGGCAAAAGATAACATTTTTTAGTCAATAACAATGTACTGAGGGCCCAAAGAGCTACCTAATTTTTAATAAACACTTGGTATTTTCTGAGAGAACAGAGAAGGGCAGAGTCCCTAAACGTTATCCTGTCCAACAACACTGCTGGATTTGACAGTCAAAAGAGACAGAAGTCAACATAAAAACATACATACACCTCCAATCACAGCTCTTTACATACATCGGGAGCTCATACATTTTGGGTGACTAGACTGCAGTGAATTCTAGACTGCTAAAGAAACATAGCAAATCCTTCTCTTTCACATTTTCCAAATATCTAATTACACTCCACAAATGTCACTCTACCTTTCTTAACACTTTTGTCCTTTCTATTCATGTACTAATAGCCTTGTGCAGACCCTTATCATCCAGGCCTAAAGAACAGCAATGGCTTGCCAGAAGACTTAACTGTAATCTATTTTTACCTCTTCTGCAAACTAACATTCATCTGTGATCTTTAACTCCCCCATTCAAAGCCTTTCAAAGGCTCTTTTTTTTTTTTTTTTTTTTAACGTCAAATCTTAACCCTCAGGTCTTGCATATACCAGTCCTAAACTACTTAACTATCCTCATCATCCAAGACACTCACAGTATGTGATATATCACTTTTCCAACTAAAAGCAGTCAAGTCTCCTTGTCCTAAGAACAAACCACTCTCAGGGTGCCTGGGTGGTTCAGTCGGTTAAGTATCCTACTTTTGATTTCAGCTCAGGTCATGGTCTCATGGTTCATGAGATCAAGCTCTGTGCCAGACTCTGTGCTAACAACAAGAAGCCTACTTGGGATTCCTTCTCTCTCCCTCTCTGCCCCTCCCTGGCTTGTGCATGCTCTCTCTCAAAATAAATAAATAAAACTTTAAGAAAGAATAAACAACTCTCGTACCCATCTTGCTGGATATGAATGTCCTCTCTTACCTCTGAGGCCATTCAGACTTCATCAAACCCTCTACTTTCAGCTCAGCATGCACTTTCACCAGAAAGCCATTCCTATCTACTCAATCTGTCAAGGCTCTCCTGTCCTGTGGTCCACAAAATGAAATGTATTGAAAATCTTGGGAATTATTTCCTTATTCTTCAATGTTTATCAGTTTTCTTTGTTCAATTAGATAATAAATTCCTTATGGGGAATTCCAGTTCTCATAATGATGGAGTTGTTTTTATTAAAAAAACTTTCCCATAGATAATAATGGCAAATCATGAACGAAATGTAAAATTCAACTGCTTGAATGCCCTGGTTAGTGACCAAATAGAGCAAAAGACTCAAAGATAGCCTGAGGAGCCTGATGATTTGGGGACTCCTTAGAACAGCTGAAACAGCTAGAAATTGAGGGAACTGAATGAAGAAAGCCCCAAATAAGCATAGAGACTTTTTCCAAGTCTTTGGTCAACCCTTGAACTAAACATGCACAGGTAAGAATCCAAAGAGTCCAGCATGGTGGGGTGTGGGGAGCTGGAAGGCTGAAAGAGCTAAGGTGGTAGTGCTCATGCTCACCATAGAGAAAACAGTTTGAAGTTTGAGTCCCACCAAATTAGAGGACATTGGTTATCACCTCAAGCTTTCCACTGAAGCATCCGAAGGATTACGCCTTAGAAATAAAGATTTCTCAGGACTAGGGGATTCTCCAGAGGGTTAAGGGCAAAATTAAAATAAAACAACTCTAATAATGAAGCGTAAGTCCACACCTCCACAAATTCAAGGAAGTCTGTAAGTCATTTAACTGCTTGCTCAAATAAAAAACATCATTCAGAATAAGATGAGAGCATCTATAGGCAGCATAGCATCTAATTTTTAATGTCTAACACACAACTGAAAATGACTACACATGTGAAGAAATAGGAAAACGCAACCTGTAGTTAAGTCAAAAAGCTGTCCTTATACCTGGCCAAAATTGCAAAGTTAATGCAGGCCAATGGGAAAGGATACCTTGATGGAAATCAAATCTATAAAAAGGAAGGAAGAGCACTGAAAATTATAAACATGTGAACGGAAAGATTTCATTTCTTAAATCTTTAAAATTCAATTATTTATTTAAACCAAACATTCCTTAAGGGCAAGGATTACTCAATAAGGAGATATGATAGTTTTTCAATGAATATTTACTGGCTCATGAGTTAACTGTTGTGAGTTAATTTTTTTTTACTGTGGTAAAGAACACATAATTAAATTTATCATCTTTACCATTTTTAAGTGTACAAGTATACTCAGACCATTGTGAAAAAGATCTCTAGAACTTTTGCATCTTGCTAAATGGAAATTCTATACTCATTAAACAACCTTCTTCTTCTTCCTCTTAAGTTAACCTTTATACATATAATAGGATGATATTTATTCAGGTTTCTTACTCTCCCTCCCTGTGTCTATTCCATTTCTATATTATTTCATCATTCTGGTCCTATTACATTCCTTAAATTGTGCTCTGGTAGTAAGACAATTTCCTATTGTCTATGAAGTTCACTTGTTTGGCATCCTTTCTAAAAAAGGAAATTAGTGGCATCTGCTTCCTGTTGGGTAAATGTAAATGCTTTGAGCACAAAAAAAATTCTTCACAAGTAATTGTTTGGGCTTCTGATATTACTTATACTGGGGTTTCTGATTTTCTTTTCCTATATGAATTTCAAATGCAGCTGCTCCCCCACTTTGAGAGCTTGCATTTATGCCACTTCACTTTTATGAAAGACCTAGATTAGTATGGTAATGGTGTTTTTTGGTAAAACTGAAAATCATCTTCAGATTTCTGTCAAGTAGCAAAAACAGATACTAATGTAGGTCTTTTGTAAAAGTGAAGTGATATGATGTGAACTTTAAAGTAGGGGATACTCTTTGCTTTATGCCACTTGAGCTTAGGAAAGGTTTCACAGCAACGCTTTATTTTTGGATAGTGGGGGAAACCTGTGTAACTGACTATTTTTTCTTAAAATTTTTTTTCATGTTTATTTTTGAGAGACAGATCGAGATAGAGAGAGAGAGAGAGAGAGAGAGAGAGAGATCGAGTGAGCATGAGTGGGGGACAGGGGGACAGAGGATCTGAAGTGGGCTCTGTGCTGTCAGTAGACAACCTGATGCAGAGCTCGAACTCATGAACCATGAGAACATAACCTGAGCTAAAGTTGGCCTCTTAACCAAATGAGTCACCCAGGCACCTCCCAACTTTTATAAAGCGTTTCCTACCTGTATATTTTAAGTTGCTCTTTAAAAAAAATCTTTTTTTAATGTTTTTATTTATTTTTGAGAGAGTGAGAGAGAGACAGAGCGTGAGTGGGGAAGGGGTAGAGAGAGAGGGAGGCACAAATCTGAATCAGGCTTCAGGCCTGTCAGCACAGAGCCCCACGCAGGGCTCAAACTCACAAACTGTGAGATCATGACCAGCGCTGAAGTTGGACGCTTAACCAACTGAGCCACCCAGGCACTCCTGTTCCTTTTTTAAAAAATAAAAATAAAATAATAAAAGCATCTATCATTAACTCAGTGCAACTAAATGTCAATTCACTTTCTCAATTAATTTTCACAGGAATTCTACACAGTATCAATTATTATTTCTATTTTACAGATGAGATTACTGAGCAGAAACAAAGACATAACTTACCAAGATTTTCACAGATAATGACAGAATAGAAAATATTTTTCTTAACTAAATAAACCCACTTATACTACCATCTATCTATATGTTCTGACAACCAACAATTATCTCCAAAAGATGTCCTTGAACTGAGTCTACTACATGTAAGTCTCTGCTGAGCAGTGAAGTCTGTTAGCCATAAATCCCTATGGATGGCAGCAGCTCTGAACTTACTCGCTTGTGCAGACGTTCTGCTTCCTCTTGATACGCAGCTAGTTGCTGTTTCCATTGTTTCACATTGGCAGTGGACTCCAACAGGGCTGCAGTGAGTTTGGCATTATTTCCTTTGAGGGTAGCCAGTTCAGCCTCCCAATGTTTGCTGATTGCTGAACTAAAATAAAAGAAAATGCTATCAATTACATTGAATATTGTTACTTTGAAGGACAGCAGGACTCAGTTCTATTAGTTTTATAGTTCATGGATGCTTCAAAGATAATCCAAAAAGTATAAAAACAACTATTTCAATGAAATGTTCCTAGTGAAGAAAACCTAGCAAGTGAAGAAAGCTTAATGTGAGCTAGTTCCCACTTTCATTACAACAGGTAACAGATATCTACAGGAGAGTTTCTACTCATTCTCTTTTGAGGAATAAACACTATATCTATCTATATAGGTATATATAGATATACCTATCAGCAAAACCTAATAATCTACTGTATATTTGAGGGAGATATCATTAAAAATTTTATTTCATAAAAACACAGTTTTGACATACAATATTAGTTTCTGGTGTATAACATAGTGATTTGATGATTATATATATCACAAAATATTCACCATGGTAAATACAGTTACTGTGTGTCACTATACAAAGCTATTATTACATTATTTACTATATTTCCTAATCTGTACTTTTCATCCCTGTTATTTACTTTATAACTACAAGTTTGTACCTCTTAATCCCCTTGATCACCTACTTCCCCTCACTCCCCTTTTCTCTGGCAGCCACCAGTTTGTTGTCTGTACTTATGAGTCTATTTTTGTTAGTTTTGTTTTTTGATTTCTTAAATTAAGTTTATTTATTTTGAGAGAGTGGGAGAGCATGAATGGGGTAGGGGTGGAAAGAGCGGAGAATGAATCCGAAGCTCTGCACTGACAGTGCAGAGTGGGGCTGGAACTCATGAAATGTGAGATCATGACCTGAGCAGAAACAAAGAGTCGGACGCTTAACTGAGCCACCCAGGCGTCCTAAGTTTGTTTTGTTTTTTAAATTCCACATATAAGTTAAATTATATGGTATTCTTTCTCTGGCTTATTTTATAGCAAAATACTTTCTAGGTCCAAACATGTTGTGGCAAGTGGCAAGATTTCATTCTTTTTTATGGGTAAGTAAGATTCCATTTTGTATATGTGTGTGTGTATATATATATATATATATATATATATATATATATATATATACACCATATTTTCTTCATCCATTATCCATTCATCTATTGGTGGACCTTGGGGTGTTCCATATCTAGGCTATTGTAAATAATGTGCAATAAACATAAGGGTGCATATATCTTTTAGAATTAGAATTTTCTTTGGGTAAAGACCCAGAAGGATCATATGGTATCTCCATTTTTAATTTTTAAGGAGCCTCCATACTGTCTTTTTAAAATACACTGTATTTTAAAATACACTGTATTTTTTTAAGTGCATCAAAGCCTGAAGCACAATTTCATTCCTTTCTGAAACATATGAGGATGATTCAATGTCAATAAGGTATGGGACATGTAATGTAGTATTTCCTCTGAAATTATTATTGATTTATTTCATGCTATTCATAATTTTGAAATGCCCAAAATACAAAAAATTTGTTGCAATAAATTTATTTCAGATATGATGATAGGCTACACCCCAGAAACTGGTCTTAATGACTTAATTTGATAGAATTCCAGTGTTACACATAGAACAAAAAAACCTAAAAGCAATCACCTATTTCCTCATTTATTGTTCTACTTGATAAGTTATCCAAAGTTAATTGCTTCAACCAAGACAATTTTTCTACTACAAAAACAATTCTATTACTCGGGAAGATTCTTCTTTTGATAATTCCTTTGTTAACTGTCCAATGAAGAAAGAATTGCCTCATTTGAAAGAAAAAGGTGTTTTTTTCTTATCATTGAACAATTTACTTTTTTTAGTGAAATTCTACAGACCTCATCCCATTAATTAACTAGCGATGATAACAGTTTTCCCTAATCTGCATTTTGGTTTTTGGTAAATTATCTGCATTACAAAGCAAATGCTTTGATGGACTGGTATTTTTAATAATAATTTTAAAAAATTTAAATGTCTTATTATTTATTTTTGAGAGTAAGAGAGACACAGCACGAGAGGGGAAGGGGCAGAGAGAGGGAGACAAGGAATCTGAAGGAGGCTCCAGGCTCTGAGCTGTCAGCAGAGCCCAATGTGGGACTTGAACTCACAAACTGCATGATCATGCAGTGAACTGAAAGTTGGATGCTTAACCAACTGAGCCACCCAGGCGCCCCCTTAATAATAATTTTAATATGTATTATATAAAAGAAATCATAGCATCTATCATCAAGAATTTCTAAAGCTCATCACCAGTAATAAAATGTATCAGCATCATGAACCCTCTCATATGATGCACAGGGAAAGATACGAGATAATTTCTGCGGTATTCTTGTCAAAAATGCATAACCTTATTCTAATCATGAGCAAACATCATAAACCCAAACTGAGGGGCTGTCTACAAAATAACTGGTTGGTATTCTTCAAAAGTATCAAAAGACTGAGAAAAAGAATGGTGGAGATTAAGAAGAAATAATTAAATGCAAAGTGTGATCATGGATAGGTTCCTAGAACAGAAAAGGACAATTGTGAAAAGAGGTCTGCAGTTTAGTTGGTAGTACCGTGTCTATATTAATTTGGTAATTATTATGGTTGTGTAAGATGCTACCATTAAGAGAAGTTGGGTGAGGGGTACATGGAAATTCTCCACATAGTTTTTGTAAGTTTTCTGTAAGTCTAAAATTAGTTTCAAATAAAAAGTTTTTAAAATTTTCTAAAGTTTACTGAAATTTCCTCAAAACATGAATGAATAAAAATCAAACAATAAGCTAAGCTATTAATTTAACAGCCCACTTGTAGCCTTGAAAAGAAAACTCTTTTCTATTCGGTCTTTTGTGAAATGATGTTCCAAATTCAGGTTTTCTGAGTAAAGCATGCACCTGTTCTAACTTAATTACAGATTTTTTCAAAACCACCTACCATTTTTTCCCTATAAAGTTTTATTTAAACGGACCTTTTAATCTGCTAACTAAAATCTTACTGAACTAATTTAAACACTAGATATATGCAAATGTATAAAACTCCTGGGGCATCTTTTGTTATATTTGGTCTTTTGTCTGCAGCCCCAGAAATCACTTTAGAGCCATAAAAGTGAAATGGATGTCTTGTTATTCACAACAAGCCCCTTTCAACCACAATTAAGTTTATGTTAATGAGGTGACTTTTAGAAACCTCCTAAAGATGTGAGGGCTGGTGGCAGGAAGAACCCACCTTGATTACAGGGTTGAAACTTTCACTCCCACCCTGTGACCTCCAGGGAGAGAGAGAGGGGCTGAAAGTGAAACAGTCACCAATGGCCAAAGAGTTTATCAATCATGTCTATGGAATGAAGCCTCCATAAAAACCCAGAAGAGCTGCCATGTTGGTGACCCAGAAAGCATTCAAGTGCTAGGCCCCAAACTCCACAGGGTTTGTTAGGATCTTGCTGTATGTATTATTTCATCTGGCTGTTCATTCACATCCTTTAATATCCTTTGTAATAAACTGGTAATCGAGTAAGCAAAGCCAGTTTCTTGAGTTCTGTGAACTACTCTAGCAAATTAACTGAACTAGGGAGGGGGTTGTAGCTATCTCTAATTTATAGCCAGTGAATCAAAAACACAGGTAACAACCTGGACTTGCAACCTGGCATCTGAAGAAGAAGCAGTCTTATGGGACTGAGCCCTTGATATGTGGGATCTGATGCTCCCTCCAGGCAGTCTAAGAATTGAGTTAAAATTGTGGGACACTCAATCAGAGTTAATTGCTTGGTGGTACCAATCTATTTCCTGGATCGAAGCCATGGGTTATAGCTCCTGTTCTAGTTAGCTGGCTTTCCTGTGACAGTTTCTTCCTCCCAATTAGACTTTAATTTTCCTCTCTATGAATTTTTGCCCAAAACTTTCCATATTCAGCATCAATCTATAAGAATGCATTCTTCTCTTTCAGGGATTCAGGTCTTCTCCAACAAGTATTTTCTAGCTACACCACCGAACCTTCCAGTTCCCAGCACAGCTCGGTGCTTGTGTTTAGGTAAACACATTGACTATCTAAATGAAAAAGTAAAGGTATGAACTTATGAGCTAAGTACAAAACCCACCTAGGATTAAGTTGGTGAATATAATGAATAGTAAATGTTACAACAATTAAATCATAATTAAGTTTTCAATACTAAGAAAATTCTTAAATATAATTATTTTGAATCTCACATTAGGGACGGGATTTCACGCTAGCTTTAATTAGTAGAACCTACAGTTTCTTGATTTCTGTTTTAAATCAATTGATCAAGCATACAAAATATAGGAGATTTTATGTATAAAATTCAGGTCTGGGACTTGGAGTATTTACAAAGGACCTGTTCAGGAAAAGGTTAGTATTCCTGACCAAATGCCTTGTTTTGTGTAATCTAGAAATTTAAAAAAAATTTTTATTTATTTTTGACAGAGAGAGAGAGAATGGGCCCGTGTGCAAGTGCACGGGGGAGGGGCACAGAGAGGGGGAGACACAGAATCCAAATAAGGCTCCAGGGTCTGAGCTGTTAGCACAGAGCCCACCGTGGGGCCCGAACCCACCAACTGTGAGATCATGACCTGAGCTGAAGTTGGTCGCTCAATTGACTGAGCCACCCAGGCACCCCTGTAATCTAGAAGTTAGTATCAATTGACCAATCAAAATTCGCCAAGCTGAACACAGAGAGAAAAAAATAAACAAAAAAACCCACCAGAGTATCTAAGACATGGGGACAATATCAAACTTTCTAACAAATGTGTAACTGGCATCCCAGAAAGAAAAGAGAAGAAAGCAGAAAAAATATGTGAAGACACAAAGGCTGACAATTTTCAAAAAACTATAAAGGGCATTTAACTACAAACCCAAAAAACTCAAAAACATATATATAGAACAAAGGTAACAATTATAGTAGTTTCTCATCACAAACTAAGCAGTCCATAAGAGAACAGTGTGATAGTGCCAAAAGAAAACAATTGTCAACCCAGAATTCTACACACAGGGAATGATACTTTTCTAAATGAAGGTGAAATAACAAAAGCTGAAGGAATTCCTTACCAGCAGATAACATACTACAGGAAATATAAAGGAAGTTCTTTAGACAGGAACTTGGATCCTCACAAAAAAATGAAAATATCTGGACATGATTAAAATGAAGATTATTATAGAGGCATCTGGTGGTTTAGTCAGGTAAGCATCTGACTTCGGCTCAGGTCATGATCTCACAGTTCGTGAGTTCAAGCCGTACATCAGGCTCTGTGCTGACAGCTTGGAGCCTGGAGCCTGCTTTGGATTCTATGTCTTTCTCTGCCCCCCGCTCCCCCCCTCTCTCTCTCTTCCCCTCCGCTTGCTCACGTTTGGTCTCTCTCTCAAAAATAAATATTAAAAAATATTAAAAAATTAAACGAAGATTATATAAAAAATCCCAAGGCAATTCAAAGGAGAATCAATAGCCTTTTAAACAAATAGTGCCAAAACAGCTAGATAACCACACACACGCGCGCGCGCACACACACACACACACACACACACACACACACAGAAGAAAATCTTGAGTCCTATCTCCTATCCTATATAAAAATGAACTGAAAATATAAAATTGTTATAAAATATAAACCTTCAAGAAGAGACCACAAAAGAAGAAATCCTTGTCAACATGGGTTAGGCAAAAGTTTCTTAGATAGAGCACCAAAAGTGTGATCCATTAAAAATTGATAAAAGGTATTTCATAACAATTACAAACTTCTCTTTGAAAGACCCAATTTAAAAAAAAAAAAAGAAGAGACTCTGGGATGCAAGGAAAGTTTAACATACAAAAATCAATGTAATATACCACATTAATAGAATAAAAAAAACACATGATCATCTCAAATGATGTAGAAAAACCATTTGACAAAATTCAATACCCTTTTACTATAAAAATAGCCAATAAATGAGGAATAGAAGGAAACTACCCAATATAATAAAAGCCATGTAGGAAAATCACACAGCTAACATCAGAGTCAAAAGTGAAGGCTGAAACCTTTTCCTCTGAGATCAGAAACCAGACAAGGATGCTCACTTTCACCACTCTAAATTCAACATGGTACTGGAAGTCCTAGCTAGCACAAGGAGGCACAAAAATGAATGACATGTGTCTAAATTGGAAAGAAAGAAGTAGAATTATCTGTTTGCAGGAGACATAATTTCTATGTTGAAAACCCTAAAGATTTCACAAACAGGCTGTTAATAAATGAGTTCAGCATAGTTGCATCAATACACAAAACCAGATGTAATTCTAGTACACAACAAATAATCAGAAAAGGAAATTAATAAAACAATTCCATTTATAATAGCATCCAATAGAATAAAATGCTTATAAAATACTTAGTAATGAACTTAAACAAGGGGATAAAAAACTTGTACACTTAAAACTATAAAAAGTCACTGGAAGTGGGGCGCCTGGGTGGTTCAGTTGGTTAAGTGTCCGACTTTGGCTCAGGTCACAACCTTGCGGTCCGAGAGTTCAAGCCCCGTGTCGGGCTCTGTGGTGACAGCTCAGAGCCTGGAGCCTGCTTCAGATTCTGTGTCTCCCTCTCTTTGCCCCTACCCCACTTGTACTCTGTGTGTCTCTCTCCCTCTAAAATAAATAAATATTAAAAAACAATTTTTTTTTTAAAAAGGTCACTGAAAGAAATCAAAGAAGACACAAATGAACAGGAAAACATTCCATGTACATAAACTGGAAGACTTAATACTGTGAAGATGTCCATACTACCCCAAGTGATCTACAGATTCAACGTAATCCCATCAAAATCCCAACAATGTAATTTGAGAAATAGAAAAATTCATCCTAAAATTCATATGGCATTTCAGAGGACTCCAAATTGCAAAACAATCTTAAAAAAAAAAAAAAAAAAGAACACAGTTGGAGCTCACATTTCCTGATTTCAAAACTTATACAAAACTACAATAATCAAACAGTGTGTACTGACGTAAAGACAGACATATAAACCAATGGAATAGAACATAGAGGTCAGAAATAAAGCCTCACATATATGGTTAATTGGGTTTCACATATATGATTGCCATGATCATTCAATGTGGAAAGGATGGTCTTTCCAACAAATGATACTGGGAAAACTGAATACCCACATGCAAAAGCATCTAGGTCTCTGTCTTATGCCGTATATGAAACTTAACTAAAAATGGATGAGTGACCTAAGTGTAAGAGTTAAACTATAAATCTCTTAAAAAGAAAACATAGGGGAAAAGCTCCAGGACAAAGGACTTGCAATGATTTCTTGGATATAACATAAAAAGCACAGGCAATTAAAAAAAGATAAATTTGGACCATGGCAAAATTTAAAACTTTTGTGCATCAGGAACACCTGGGTGGCTCATTGGTTGCGGGTTCGACTTCGGCTCAGATCATGATCTCATGATTCGTGAATTCGAATCCCACACTGGGTTCTCTGCTGTCAGCACAGAGCCAACTTCAGATCCCCTGTCCCCCCTCTCTCTCTGCTCCTCCCCCACTTTCTCCCTCTCTCTCTCTCAAAAATAAACATTAAAAAAACAAACCAAAAAAACCTTTTGGGCATCAAGATACAATTAGCAGAATGAAAAGACAACCTACATAATAGGAAAAAATATTTCCAAATCACAGAGTTAATATGTAGAATATATAAAGAACTTGTACAATTCAACAACAAAACCCAAATAATCTGATTAGAAAATGGGCAAAGGACTTGAAGAGATATTTCTCCAAAGATATCCAAGTGGCCAATAAGAGCTTGAAAAGATGCTCAACATCACTAGTCATTAGAGAAACGCACATCAAAACCATGATGAGACATTATTTCATATCCATTAGGATGACTACTCTCAAAAAAACAAAACAAAAAAAAAAACAAAAAAACAAACGCTGGTGAGGATTCAGAGAAACTGGAACCCTTGTACACTGTTGGTGAGAATATAAAATGGTGCAGCTGCTGTGAAAAACAGTATGGCAGTTCCTCAAAAAATTAGGGATGAAATTACCATGTGATCTAGTAATTCTACTTCTCAGCATATATTTAAAAGATATTTGCAAAACAATGCTCACAGTAGCATTATTCACAACAAAGATAGAAGCAACCCAAGTGTCCAGTGGCAGATGGATAAACAAAATGTGATATACATGCAATGGAGTATTATTAAGCCTTAAAACAGAAAAAAATTGTGGCACATGCTACAACATGGATGAACCTTGAGGATATTATGCTAAGTGAACTAAGCCAGTCACAAAAAGACAAATATTATACACTTCCACTTAAAAAGTTACCTAGAGTAGTCAAATTCAGAGACAGAAAGTAGAAGGGTGGTTGCCAGGTGCTGGAGGGAAGAAAGGAATGGATAGTTGCTGTTTAATTGGTACAGAGCTTTAGTTTTGCAAGATGAAAAAAAAAATCTATAGACTGATTCTGCAACAATGTGAATATACTTTACACTATTGAACTGTACACATAAAAATGGTTATGACGATAAATTTTATGCTATATATATTTTACCATAATTTTTTAAAAGGGAAAAAAAGGCAACATATTGTATGATTTCCATTTATATGACATTAGGGAAAAGACACTATAGGGACAGAAAAGAGATCCTTGGTTGCCAGTGGCTGGGGGGCACGGATAGAAGTTGACTATACCAAAGAGGAGGAGAGAGATCTGGGGGTTATAGAACTTGACTTTGTGTTGGTGCCTACACAACTATACAAATGTGTCAGAAGTGATTAAAATTGCAGAGCAGAAAGGGTAAGTTTTACTATATTTAAATTACACTTCCATTAAAAAATTATCACATTACCAAAAGAAAAGTAAAAAGCTTTCTAAGCACTCTTAAATACACTTTCTGTGACTGTAGGATTACAAACAGTAAGAGCTGGAAGGGTCTGAAACTGGTAGAATGTTCTCTAAGCAGCTCCAATCATGTCTGTATTTGTTGGCATGGGAAGAGACTGGGTGGGCAGGAAACACATAATAAAAGAATCAAAAATAAAAAGGAAGGAGGTGAGTGGGCATCTGTAGATGGTGATAAGAAGTAGATAGGAGAGGGGCGCCTGGGTGGCGCAGTCGGTTAAGCGTCCGACTTCAGCCAGGTCACGATCTTGCGGTCCCTGAGTTCGAGCCCCGCGTCAGGCTCTGGGCTGATGGCTCAGAGCCTGGAGCCTGTTTCCGATTCTGTGTCTCCCTCTCTCTCTGCCCCTCCCCCGTTCATGCTTTGTCTCTCTCTGTCCCAAAAATAAATAAACGTTGAAAAAAAAAAAATTTTAAAAAAAAAAAAAAAAAAAAAAGAAGTAGATAGGAGAAGTAGGATTATAGAGGCAGGGATATACATAGGAAAGGAATAGGACATAGATGAGGCATAATAAACACTGGTATTGGGCAGTAAGACACTGAAACAAAGCCTTTGGATCAGGATAGAAAAAGGTGAAGGTACTAAGTTTCAACATGCTATAAAACTTTTCTACTTCATTTCCCTAAATATGTCTTGTGCCTCTAGTATATTAAGTAGTGAGATCTGGCCACAGATAAGCTGTCCAATGGACTCCCATTTACCTTTTTCTTCTTTGCAGAGCCCCAAAGTTCTGCTGATTTTGTTTAAATAACAAGGTAAATGTTGAAGAAAATGGTCATACCAAATACATTGAAGCATACTGCACGAGAATACATTAAACCATAACAATATGAGACCTAATAATCTTTGAGTGACTACTAGAGGAGAGAGCAGTTCAATATACTTTCTGCATTGTCTTACACTTGGTTCCAAAGTAAGTATGTGTTTTTAAGTCTATTTTGCAATATCAACCAAAATTTTAACTTTGTTGGTAAATCTGAATCTTTCCAAACATTCTTGCTTTTGCTTCCTCCATTTTATGAGCCACTTCTTCAGTAATCTATCTTTCTAGAGCACAGTGTGAAACACAATTTAGGAAATATGTTTTTCATTTTTGTCCATCTGCCCTGTTTTCTCTTTATAGCTTTTTCATATATTCCTTTCACCATCTAGTATATTAGAACACCCTATACAATTTCAGCTTGTGTAATAAATTCTAAAAAGTATCCTGAAAGAAGTCCTACATATGAGCTATCTCAGTTACCTCAGAAGTGCTCAGCCCTCATGTATAATTTTAAATACTTCGCATACTTTTCAAATTTTGAAAAAATAACGTTTATTTTCTTAGAACTTTAAGCCAGCCCATTCCTCCCCTATTAGACGGATTTAGTAGTAACCCATTAGACAGATTTAGCAGTAATGAATACCTTGGGATTAATGCTGATAGCAAAACTTTAAGCTTAGCATCTTACATTTTAGGAATACTTATTTAAAAAAATGTTAGGGCTCTAGCTTTGGCTGCTAATTTGGTCCTTTTTTACAGGTACAGTTTTGATAGTTCCACATTAAGTAAATTGTTCACAAAGAAACCACTAAATTGTTTAGCTGGAGACACCAGTGAGTCAGAAGAGATATTGAAATACCACTATGATCTCATGTCTGTTTGCTGGAATAAGGGCAAAATAATTCTTTATTCCTGTGACTGGTAAGAATTCCCTTCAAAAAGGACCAGCCGGTTTCCTGTTGGCTTCAGATCTACAAGTCAGATGAAGGAGTTCAAAACACACCCAAGACATCATTTAAATAGCTCTTTAAACTGTAATTTTACAAGTTTCCTTGAACTAAAGTCAAATTCTACAAAAAGTGGTAAACTTCATTAAAATTAGTTATGTAAAGTCTAGAAGAAAAAGTACTAATTAATAGACTATTTAACAAATGAGAGTCTAATGCATGAGCAATGCATTTATTTAATCTATGAAGTAAATTCTGTATGTGAATGGTCAGTTATAGAATTTAAGAAAGATGCTTCTCCCCCATGCCTCCAGGGCCCAGATTCACCATCAGTCTCTAGAATGGTAGCCCTATGCATATACTTCTTAAGCATGCTAATTATGTAGAAATATAAATAATATCCAGATAAGCTTTTTTTTTTTTTAATGTGTACTTATTTATTTTGAGAGACAGAGAGCTGGGAAGGGGGAGAGGGACAGAGAGAGAGAGAGAGATAAAGAGAGAGAGGAGAGAGAGAGAGAGAGGGAGAGAGAGAGAGAATCCCAAGCAGGCTCCAGGCTGTCAGCCCTAAACCCAACACAGGGCTTAATCTCATGAACCATGAGATTATGACTTGAGCTGAAATCAAGAGTCAGATGCTTAAGTGACTGAGCCACCAGGTCGCCCCCAGATAAATTTTTAGAATGGGATTTAAAAATAGGTTGCAATAGGCAAATCTGGACACAATTGTCAGTAACGATATTGAGGTTACTCCCTCACTATGAAAGTAACAGAGTGACTCAAGCTCCCCCAATATTGCCCTAAGGACAGCCTGTTGGTTTGTCTGCTTACTCTTCCTGCACACCCGTGTGCTCAGAAACAAACAACCTGGACTTCAATGTACATGTGTGCCACTTTCATGAACTAGGTGCTCTCATGCTGGCCTATTGCCCCAAGCAAGTTCCACTTAGAAACTAATGCTTTAGGGCTGCTTGGGTGGCTCAGTAGGTTAAGCATCTGACTTCGACTCAGATCATGATCTCACCGCACGTGGGTTTGATCCCCCCATCAGCTCTGTGCTGACAGCTCGGAAGCCTGGAGCCTGCTTCAGATTCTGTGTCTCCCTCTCTCTCTGCCCTTCCCTGGCTCATGCTCTGTTTCTCTTTCAAAAATAAGTAAACATAAAAAAAAATTAAAAAAAAAAAAGAAACTAATGCTTTCTTCAACAGTTTGGAGTCTAAATTTGTGTTTCTTAATACAATTTAAGTTACCCTGTTACAGAAAGAAAGTATCCCTTTGAAGAAAAGAGAGTAACTCTGCATTGTTTACAAACATTATTTATTATGAAAAAGACTTCTATGAGTAAGGATTTCAGATTCTGCCAGGCAAATAATCTAGTAAATTAAAGTATTATTCTACTAGATATACCTGCAAACCTCAAAGTGCCTGAATGCTTACCAAGGTGTCTCTCAAAGCTTACTGTAATTGGTTTCCTTGTCCTTGGGGTCCTCTTATCAGATGTTCCCATTGTTCTGTTCCTTATCCATCTATTGGCACCTGCTTCTAAATGGGGCCTCTTCTGACCCTTGTTGTCAATTTAATGCCTTGATAATCCCCCAAATCTTACTTTCTAGCTCAGATTCCTTCCTAACTTACAATCCATCATCTTTTTAAAAAAAAATTTTAATGTTCTATTTATTTTTGAGAGAGAGAGTGCAAGCAGGGAAGGGGCAGAGAGAAAGGGGGACAGAGGATCTGAAGCGAGCCCTGCCATCAGCAGCTAGCCTGATGTGGGGCTCAAACCCACAAACCACGAGATCATGACTTGAGCTGAAGTTGGATGCTCAACCAACTGAGCCCTCCAGGTGCCCCACAACCCATTATCTTTGCACATACCCTACCACATCTGGATAACATACAAAATAGAAACTGATGGCTACTGGTAGAGATGAAGATATGTTTGCTGATAAAATTTTATAAACAGTCTCAGTGGCTCTGTCGCAGGCATCTGACTCTTGATATCAGCTCAGGTTATGGTCTCACAGTTCATGAGTTCAAGCCTCATGTTGGGCTCTGCATTGACAGCACGGAGCCCGCTTGGAGTTCTCTCCCTCCCCCGCTCTCTCTCTCTCAAGATAAATAAACATTTAAAAAATAAATAAATAAACTCCTAAAAAGAGTCCCTGTACTGAACTGGATATCACATTCCAGAAAACATAGTGTTTAGAACTGAAATGGATTATGTATTAGAGTTTTTAATGAATAGTGGATTAGAAGAAACTCTCAGAGGTTAGAGTGACATAATTTTTAAAGAAACTCTCTATCTCCAACATTACTGATAGCCCAAAAGGGGTTGAAAAATGTGGACATATAGTCAGAAAGTGAACCAGAAGAGCTGGACTTTGAGTATCATGAAAGTGTAGGAACATCTTAAGCCATTTATTCTACATATTAATTACCTAAGTACAAAAATGTTATAGATGTGGTGACATCTGTGTCTAAACAGATGTCTGAAAGAACTGTTATATTCAGTTTAATCTACAATGTTTTTTCTTGGTAGTATATAAAATAATGATGTGTCTTATCATCAAAGGCATCTGAAACTACGTAAAATACAGAAGTTTACTTAGCTCTGGTAAAGAAAATGAAACATCATGGACTTTTCTGAGCAAGTTATAAAATTAATCTGAAACAAATTACTTTAAAATATATAACCCATGCCTTTATCAGTCTTTAAATAGAAATGGAGAATTTTGTTAAATGTATACATTAAACAAGAACCAGTGTGATAGAGTGGTTAAAAATACAGGCTTGGGTGCACCTAAAACTAATAAAATGTTATACGTCAATTTTATCTCAAAAAAAAAAAAAAAAAAAAAAAAAAAAAAAAAGGGAAAGGAAAAAAAAGCACCAGCTGAGGAGTTGACTTCGTTGAAACTGTGGCTCCAGTTATGGAGCCTTGCTAGTTATGGGACTTTTGGTACATTATCTAACTTCATTAGGCCTTGGGTTCCTCATCTGTAAATTTATGGTTAATACTAACTATGCTTACTGGGTGATTTTGAGCACAAACAGCCCACATAAAAGTACCCTTGAAGAAAGCACATAAAAGACACTCAAATATTAGTACCTTCTGTATATGCACATGCAATAAGGAATCTTGAAAGAATCTTCAGTAAGCTATGAAAAAGCTAAAAGATTTATATTAAATATTTTAAGGGAGATGTTTTTGTCTAGTGATGTAAATAACTTAAATAGGTGTCATTTAAATCAAAACCATTTCAAGCATATACTCAGTGAGTTTTGTCATCATCCTTGGGTATTACAGATGCATTATTCATAGTAAGCTTAAACCTCTGGTGTAGACCTCTGAATAAATTTTGCAAGATAATGGAGGAATAAGAAAACAAACAGCAAAGGTTCTCATAAAGTGGCACGGTTAATTTCTGATTATGCGAGGAGAGAATGGAAGATGAAATCTGAATCTGAACTACGTCAGGTTTACCTAGTAAAACATCCTACAGAGTTTCCCACTTGATTTTGGCAGGCATGAAAAGTCTAGCTCTACCCCATTTGTATTCACCAAAATGAAGGAACCCATAAACCCACTAAAAAGAGGCCTCTAGAAATCTCCTGGCTCCCATAATTGTGCTCGTAGCAGTAACAGAAGCATATCTACATGCTAGAATTGCAGTCACTAAGAAGGCTCTGTAACATTTATGGCACTGCCTGCCTGACATAGTGACTTCTGTGGTTTCTGCCGTGCCTTGAGGAACCTGTGGCCAAGGAATGAAGATATAAGGTGAAGGGATCACAGGAGGCCCAATACTATGACCACTTTTTACTCCTGCTGCAAGTTCCTACCCACAAGGTTCTAAAACCTCTGAAGAGATTCCCTTTGAAAATTTAAAGCACTACTTTAAATTTTCTCGCTCAAAGATAGTTGCTTGCTCTACTTGCTCGCTCAAAGATATCTGTGGGAGGTTTAAACTACATTACAGGCATTTTAAATATTCTAATGTAGGGGCGCCTGGGTGGCGCAGTCGGTTAAGCGTCCGACTTCAGCCAGGTCACGATCTCGCGGTCCGTGAGTTCAAGCCCCGCGTCGGGCTCTGGGCTGATGGCTCAGAGCCTGGAGCCTGTTTCCGATTCTGTGTCTCCCTCTCTCTCTGCCCCTCCCCCGTTCATGCTCTGTCTCTCTCTGTCCCAAAAATAAATAAACTTTGAAAAAATTAAAAAAAAATATTCTAATGTAAATAATACTTTCTCTACATGTGTGAATTTGGAGGGTTGGGCGCTGGATATAAGGGTAGGAATAAAAAAGCTACTTAATGAGCCTACTGTTAGTTTGTGAGGAAAGAATTTACTCCAGGAGATACTGTGAATTATGTATCTGATACTTTCATACAAGTTAATATTTGTGCGGGTTTCCCTTTTATATAAACTGATCAGTCACTAAAAACTTTCTTTAAAATTTATTCAGAGCATGAGGTTAGACTATCCTATTGGGGAGATATCTTCAGGGAAACAGCCTTACATACTAAGTTAAGAATTATGTTTCTCTCATCTCTTATGAATACACATCTATCTTTTGCATTCTGCAAAGGGTACAACTATTTTTAAGCCTGTCCTTTTATTTACAGGGTAACAGAATTATAATCATTATACTGTATTCAAGACAGAAATAAGTATTTTTATCTGTCCATCCATAATTTGATTTCTAAGATGTCTGTTTCCTTGCAAAGCACGTCATGTATGGAAAATCCATCCCAAAAATTGTTTAGCACAATATTAGTATTGTTGGGGGGAAATATTATAAATAAAATAATAGAAATCACTTTCAGTATTGGAAGAATGAAAAAGATGCTATTAACATATTTTGCCAAAGCTAAAATTGGGTAGAAATATATGAATAATTTTACAGTTAAAATCTCTATTTTCTAATTTCCTGCCATAAAAACTTCATTCTTTAAAAAAACAGTTGTGATCAATAATCTAATTGACCACTCACTATATGATATTCAGAATCAGAGAACTTTTGGATTTCAGTTTAAATTTTTTTTAAAAGAGAAGGCTAGGATCATAAGATAAAACTTCAAATTACTCAAATGTTTGACTAAGAGCATGAACACAATTTTAATTGCAACTATTATTGTGTTAGGTGAAGCAGTTCATCATACCAAACTTCATTTATTTAAGCATATATGTACAATATAAATAATTTGTACAAGGATCCTGATCAAAAGCATTATGCAAATGAACTTTAAGGAGGGCTAGATATAAGTTTATACGAATATAGCTCAGAATTAATAACACGTTAATGCACTACCATTCTCAATAAAGGCTTCCCCCCCGCCCCAAAGTCTGCTTGATTAGCCTGCATTGGAAGCAAAAGTCTATTATAATTCTGGGAACCAACTCTATTGGCCACAGTAATGAAGACTGGCTTTACTTCAGCTCCAGATTATGTCAGCAAGCCATCACGTTAGCTTTAAGATGATGACACAACTGACATCTTGGTCAGCAGGATATTTCCTTCGTGTTGTTTTCCTACTAACAATGACAGACTTGAGCATATCCACCCCAATTTAGGTCTCCTTGATCGAATATCCTCTTTTGTAATCTGCGACTTTAAAAGTTCTTCTTGGTGTGAAGCTATCATATATGATTCAAGACCACTGACTTGGACTTCATTTATATCAAGCTTAAGCAATGAATTAATTAACCCAAATTAAATAACCCAGAGAGGGGCGCCTGGGTGGCTCAGTCAGTTAAGCGTCCGACTTCGGCTCAGGTCATGATCTCACAGTTTGTGAGTTCGAGCACCGCATTGGGTTCTGTGCTGACAGCTTAGAGCCTGGAGCCTGCTTCGAATTCTGTGTCTCCCTCTCTCTTTCTGCTCCTCCCCCGCTCATGCTCGCTCGCTCGCTCTCTCTCTCTCTCTCTCTCTCTCGCTCTCCTTCAAAAATAAATAAAAACATTAAAAAAAATTTTTTTAGATAACAATCCAAAATGCTTTAACAGATGGAAACTTTCTGTCTTCCATATAACAACAATAAAGCTAGGACCTGAATTACGATTCCTGCCTTAAGGGTTTTCCAACTAAGGGCTCCTGGGTGGCTCAGTTGGTTAAGCATCACACTCTTGATTTAGGCTCAGATCACAATCACATGGTTTGTGAGACTGAGTCCCGCGTCAGGCTCTGCATTGGAGCCTGCTAGGGATTCTCTCTCTCCCTTCTCTCTGCCTCTCCCCCCATGCTCTCTCTCTCTCAAAATAAGTAAACATTAAAAAAAAGATTTTTCCAACTACACAGTCGTTTCTTACATGTGCTATTCCTCTGCTCTATTACGTTAGAAATAATCTGCAACTGACTATACACAGTCATATATAAAGGTGTTGACAATGCTATGCAAGGATCACTGAAAAATAATTGATCACTTTTCATTAGTTTAGAATATGAATAGGAGTCAGTGATAATCAGATTAAATTGATCAGAAATGAAAATGTCACTCCGACAGTCTTATGAAGTATAGAATTGAACAGATTTAAGTTGTTGCTTGAAAGGCCTTCAACATTATAGCAAAATGTGCACAACATATTTCAGAGTGGAGAATGGTTACAAATAAGGATGTCACTTCTGTAGATGCCTAGGTGACTCAGTCAGTTAAACGTCTGACTTCAGCTCAGGTCATGATCTCACAGTCCGTTAGTTCGAACCCTATGTTGGGCTCTGTGCTGACAGCTCAGAGCCTGAAGCCTGCTTCAGATTCTGTGTCTCCCTCTCTCTCTGCTCCTCCCCCACTTGTGCTCTATTTCTCTCTCTCTCAAAAATAAACAAAAAAATGAAAAAAAAAAACCCTTCAAAAACAAAATAAAGTGGGATCTTTGCATTTCTTTTCGAGGATATGAAAATACTAGATATACACATCACTAGCCAAAACCAAAAACTTTATATTACAGAGATGGATGACCTCATGTTTTGCTTACATTTACATGAAAAGTAAATAATTTTATAACACATAAATGTGAATATCTGTGGAACTACTTCACACCCTTCTATTAATACCTACTAAGCTGTTTTATACAAATGAATGCACATGCCACTAAAACTAGGCTCTTAGTACTAGAATATGCTTCTAAGGTTTACTGGGTTTACTAACAGCTTTCAGAAAACTACCTCAATCACATATGCCAAGTTTGAGAGTTTTTATCAGATACATTAAGTTCACCCATATCAGTGAACTCCTTATATAACTGTCCTTTTTTATGAGCTTGTAATGACTGGTGATTTTTTTTCCCACCATTCAACTAGTTAAATTATATCTGTGGTTGTCACTGACTTATACAAAAGAAATTAAGTACTTAGTACATGTCCAATACAGGATTATTCACAAAAGCCAGCATATGGAAAAAACCTAAGTGTCTATCAGTGGATGAATGGATAAAGACATGGTACACACACACACACACACACACACACACACACACACACACACACACACAATGGAATACTATTCAGCTACGAGAAAGAAATCCTGCCTGCAACAACATGGATGGGCCCTGAGGGCATTTTGATAAATGGATTAAGTCAGAGACAGAAATGTAAATGCTGTATGATACCACTTATATGTGGAATTAAAAAAAAAAAAAAAAGCATAGAAATAGACTAGTGGTTAACTAGGGATGGGGGAAAGGGGATTGAGATGTCGGTTAAAGAGTACAACCTTCCAGCTATTCAATGAATAAATTCTGTGGATCTAATATATAGCATAGTAATTATAGTTGATAATATTGTATTCTATACTTAAAAGTTGTTAACAGAGTATTATGTTAAATGTTCTCACCACAAAAAAGGAAATGGTAAATATGTGACAAAACACAGGTTAAGTTAGCTAATGTTATGGTGGTAATCATGTCTCAATATATAAGTATATCAAGTCGACACATTGTATACCTTACACTTATACAATGCTGTTTTCAAACATCTCTCAAAACTACCAAAAAAACAAACAAACAAACAAACAAACAATTTTGGAGAGACTCTGTAAATACAGATCTGGAAAGCTAGCTTCTATGCTAAGTTTTTTCAAGAATTATATTACAGTGACATGACTTGTGGCAACTACATATGCAACTTAAAAATGGTGATCTTTTCAGGGGTTCCTGGGAGGCTCAGGTGGTTGGGCAACCGACTTCGGCTCAGGTCATGATCTCACAGCTTGTGAGTTTGAGCCTCGCATCAGGCTCTGTGCTGACAGCTCAGAGCTTGGAGCTTGATTTGGATTCTGTGTCTTCCTGTCTCTCTTTGCTCCTCCCCCACTCATGCTCTGTCTCTCTCAAAAATAAAGATTTAAAAAAAATTTTTTTTAAATGGTGATATTTTCAGAGTATAGTTAACTCAGATGCCTTTTTGTAAAAGTGAATAGATTCAAGAAGGAAAAAAAATATTTTAGATTATTTTCAACTCTATTTACGGATACCATTTAGCACTATACTCATAGAAGATCTTAGCAGACAGTGCTAAATGATATTCTGGATTTATAACAATCAGAAGTATTTCTTCCTTAAAATTTTTAGCAACTGAGAACCATATAACAATTTTTATAAAATTTGGGCATTTATATATTCTGCCTCTTGGGTTCTATTTGAAGAAAAAAGATAAAATAATCAAAGACGTGCTAGTCTATTTTCTATCAATACATTAAGATTTTCATTTCTAATTTATTTAGTCATGTGATGCTAGCATTTTAATGGTTATTGGATAACTAAAGAGGCTATCAGTTTGTACAATTTTTGAATTTATTTCAAGCAATCAGTGCTAAGTCAACAGCATTTATTGCTTTTATGGGTCTAATATTTTTGAGATATGTATAAATGTATATGACATTTCCTTTTTTCCAAATGCGTACTTATTTTGAGAGAGAGTATGTGCAAGCAGGGGAGGGGCAGAGAAAGAGGGAGAAACAGAGAATCGCAAGCAGGCTCCAAGCTCAACACAGAGCCTGATGTGGGACTTGATCCCACGACCCTGGGATCATGACCCGAGCAGAAATCACGAGTTGGATGCTTAATTGACTGAGCCACCCAGACACCCCTATATGACATTTTTCTTATCCTCAAAGGAATTTCTACCTTAACTGTCAAAAAAAAGAAAAAGAATAAAGAAATCAAATATATAAGGAACAATTAACCAGTCACCTGATTCATCAAATACTCATTGCACATCTATGTATCAAGCACTCTACCAGACAATGTCAAGGGTGAATAAGCATGGTTCTTATTCTCAAAAGGCTTACAAGCTAGTGGACTAGAAACATCTTGATTTCTTTCTATCCCTTTGCTCTCAAAGCTATAAAGCAAAACTTTTCTCCTTACTTTCTTCCAGGCCAGTCTTTCTCTAGTTTTTTTTTTTTTTTTTTTTCCTTTAAGTTTATTTATTTTGAGAGAGAGGGCGGGAGAAGGACAGAGAGGGACAGAGAGAGAAACCTAAGCAGGCTCTTTGTTGTCAGCAGAGAGCCCAACATGGGGCTCGAATCCACGAACTGTGAGATCATGACCTAAGCTGAAATCAAGAGTCAGATGCTCAACTGACTGAGCCAACCAGGCTCCCCCTTCTCTCATGTCTTTCCTTTGTCATTACCATGAACTCAGATGAAATCACTAAACACCTAGGAGCTTTAAGGCCCAAGCAGATGCCCCTTCCTCTGCCTGGATGCTCCTCCTTCTCTCCTAAGCCAATTTCATTCTCTGGAAGGAGGAGTGATGTGTGGTCCTCAAGGAGGCCTACTCTTCTGAACCAGCCATACCACTACCTGCCCTCTCCTTTTCCCTTTGATCTCTTCTTTCATGATACTCTTCATAACAGTAATTATGCTGTTATTTAAGTAGTTATTTTTCTTACTCCCCTACTACTTAAGTTTAAATACCATGAGAAGTGAAACACTCTCCTGTTCAATGATGCATCCACAGTGCCTGGCACTCAAATAGCTCAAAAGAAAGTGAAGTGTGAGATCTGAGATTAGAGAGAGTTTTTAGTAGCAATGGAGAGAGATGGGGCTCTTCGTGGCTTACACAGCACCCCAGGGATCATTACCATAACTGCTTATATTTCTGCCTCACAAAACTCTTCAAGGGCAATCTTACTCACTTCGTCCTCGCACACAGACATGCTCAATAAATTCTTGATTTTGAACAAGTGAGTATTAAAATGAACCTACATGTGGATGACTGCCAGAAACAGCTGGTCATGCTTAGCTTGACCACACATTGTTTTTGTGTGTGGCTCTTGTGATTTTACACATATAATTTTTAGTTTAATGATTTCTAATCCAGGTGATAATACATGTATATATACATACATATAAACACTTCACAAAGGTCACTGTGCCTTCCAGGTGCTCTGAGCCTCTGGCTGTGTTTTTAGAATCACAGGTTTATAGTAGAGCTACTTTTAACCTCTTACCTTCAAATAAAATTCAGAATCTACTTTTTAACTATTCAGAGACTATGATCATATTTTGCAAATTATCTTTGCAGCTGTTTACAAGTTTCATCTAGATGTTCTCAAGAAATGACTATTGTTAAGGGGCACTCTCTAGATACTAAGTTGTCAGGACCATTCCATGCAGGTCTGAGAACTCATAGGACAAGGGTTTCAAATGTTTCTTCATGCCGTGATGGTTCTGGAAACATAAAGCTTAGCTCTAAAGAGAATTAACACTGTTAGCCAGCTACTTGGTCAACACTTAGATTGTATTCGTTACTACATTACTAGATCAATAGACTTAAGAGCAAAGAAAGCATATAATGTATAAGTACACAGTAAACATACAATACAAATTCCTGTACAAATTACAAATACAAATTATTCAAATCTGATTACCTAAATATTTTCCCTTCCTGCAGGCTCTACAAGCAAGAATTCTATGACTACACACACAAACTTACACACCAAACCTTGTTAAGATGGTTGTCAATGTAACTTTAATATCAACATGACCATATCGATTTCACCTCAATACATAACATGTCCTCAAATAAATGAAATGCCTACAGAACTACTACTTATTGGTGAATTTCAACCACACATTTAAAGATTCATAAGCTATTTTTGTGGCAAATAATGACTGAATTTTGTCAATTACCCTCTCTTCCAAGTTTGGTTTCCATATGAAGACTAAAATGTCTTCAAGATAGATTAGGGGAAGACTGGGGGAGAAAAGCCAAAGGTTAGAGTCAAATTCTAATTCTGGTGTCTGCAGGTTTTAGAAAAATTCTCTAACCTCCTTACACCTCAAGTTTGTTTTCTGAAAACAACAAAATTATATCTGTTCATCTTCTCATGAGACAAGTGTAAAAGAAAATAGATTAAAAAATTAAAAATTATAAAAACATAGTTTTAAGTATAAAGCCACCTAGGCCCTTTAATGAAGAGATTTCCATATATACTATATCACCTAATCTTTAGAAGTACTAAGAATAGTGCACGCAGCCTGGCATTCAGAGTTCTGAACTGAAATAAACAGACTATCACAAGATGATCTCTTCAGGAAGAAAAATGAATACAAAAGAACAAAGATGATCTTTCTCTCTCAACTGGTATCACTGAACTTCAGTGAGTTAAAAGCAAGGAGTAGTCTTCTCTGGCTTTTTGGAGTATAATGTTTTCTTTATATAAATTAGTTTAGAACTTATATTAGACTGTGAGGTATGAGTCACAGGTAGGACATCCAACAACAAGATTTGAGGTGCTCAATGCCTGTGCTATTATTTCCAGGTACAGCAACAGCAATATATCACTTATTAAATTCTTACATTTTACTTTCCCAAGAGAGCATATCAGACTACACCATTTTCCTGGGGTTGAAACCTGAAGGTTTCAAAGTGAGGCACTACATATAGCAAGTTTCTTTCAGTTTGGTGTTTATGATTTAATACTGCTAAATTCCATTCCCAAGTATAAAAGGTTTAATTATCATTATGGGTTTCAATCTAAGTCTAGCTATTAGATGGCATTATAGTTCAAAAATGTATCCCATGACAATAATCCATTCTATGACAGTAGTCTCCTATGCTAGTGCTCTAATTTTAAATGAATCTACTGTTGAAAAGTAATAACTGATGGACTGATCGCATATTTTGAATCTATAATGCCATCTGGAAGGAAGTTAGATAATGTCAGTTATGTGTGCACATAACACAAAAGCATAGGATACTATACTGCTTTTTCCTAATGTTCTACTTAAGACAGAGATAGCTAATTTGACTTGTAGAATAGATTCTTTTATGTAGCAGAGTAACATTATCAATGTTTTTAATGATGCCCAGCCACAGGAGATCACAAGAGGACATCTTTCTTACTTCCTGGACTAAGGCAAGATCATTTAAGATAATCAAGAGAAAGAGCCTTAGAAATCATTATTTACTCCTCTCTTTTACTTTACAGATGACGAAACCAGCTTAGAGAGTTGATGTAATTCGCCTAAAATGAATACTGCTGGTAGGACAGCCAGGAAAATCCAAGTTCACCCCTTTATTTCTGAGAGGGATAGGATGATAAGAATGTATTTTATTTTTAGAAATCAATACAATGATCTCAAAACCATTATGTTATTCATAGTTCCTCCCACGAAATTATTCTCTATCGAATTACATCAAGCTCAGCATGCATTCATTCTACAAACTGTTTTCATAGTAAAATGGCACTGATACAACATAGCCCTTCTAAATTTTAAAGATCAGATAAGTAATAATACTGTTAAGATAATGACTAATACTGTTGTATTTCTCCATTATTTCTGTGGCACATGGTCACCAACTTTTAATATGTGCTTCCTATGACAGATTGGCTAGAAGAGTAGACATATTAAATGCTATCATATCAGCATTAGATTCCATTTTTGGTGTAAAAAAATATGTAGGGGCAATGGAAGTCGGGTTCAGAATTGTAATTATTTTTTAATTTTAGTTTTCTTGTTTTTTTGTTTAATTTATTTATTTTGAGAGAAAGAGAGAGAGAGAGAGAATGGGACAGGGGCAGAGACAGAAGAGAGAATCCCAAGAAGGTTCCACACTTTCAGTGCAGAGCCCAATGAGGGGCTCAAAGCCACGAACCAAGAGATCATGATCTGAGCTGAAGTTGGGATGCTTAACTGATTGAGACACTCAGGCGCTCCCAGAATTATTTTGAAAGGGGCTCTATTTTTATAAGTGCTTATTATCCATAAAATGTTATCAATAATTTCATTATTACCCTCAAACTAGCTCACTGTTCACATCGAATTTTTCTCATTACTCTGAGGTTAGAATTTTCAAAGTATTATTCTTGCTGCAGTAATCAAACATGAGCATTAAACTAGACAAAGAATGATACACTTTATACCATTGCTCAATAATACACAATGAACCAATTTATACCATTCTTATCAGATATGAATGCATATCTACTACATAAATCTTAAATGAGAGCAAACTATGAAACTATTAAAAGAGGGAAGAATTACAGGGACAAACTGAATTAGCTAAAGAAAAGTTCTGGGGCGCCTGGGTGGCTCGGTTGGGCATCCAACTTCAGCTCAGGTCATGATCTCACTCTTTATGGGTTCGAGCCCTGCATTGGGCTCTGTACTAACAGCTCAGAGTCTAGAGCCTACTTCAGATTCTGTGTCTCCGTCTCCCTCTGTCCCTCCCCCACTCACCCTTTGTCTGTCTTGCTCTTTCTTTCAAAAACAAACAACAACAACAAAAAGTCCCTTGTATAGTTCCCACCCCTACAGAAGTTAAATAAATTACACAACATAAGTGAATTCTGTGGTACATATGACACTAGGAGCAGACTGGCAGAGACAAGTGTGAAAGGTTCATCTAAAGCTATTACATGTTTTAAAAGTGAGGCATACAAAAATACAACACTGTGATGTCAAGTGCTTTCTTAATCCCAGCATTTTTAACCTAGGACTATATATCCATTCTCCTTTTTAAAGCATATAGAATAAATTATAAAACAAGCAGTTAAATAATATGGTAATTTAGAAAATATTTCCGAAGTTATTTGTTTACAAATAAAGATTATAAACTTGAATCCCTAAATTCACTTTGAATTAACTTGTCTTTTGATTCTATGATAGTAAGAACAAAGCAGAAGTAGACATTTGATAATGATTTTAAACCTTCACTCTGGGAGCCATTAACTAACTGATAATTCATGTGCTGTAACTAAGCTTTGGCTTGCAAAACTCGGGTTGATTTATGTGAAAGAGAAAACATTATATAATTACTTCCCAAAATATGTCACGAAAATAGAATTGTACAGATGAAACCAAATTCTGCAGGCTATCAAGAATTTTCTATGCATGAATTTTAACTCATTTTCCTTAATGCAAATTTTCTTTCTGACTCTTTTGCTGTCATATGAAGCAAGTGCTTATCAAATTTCTTTTTTTTATGTTTATTTATTTTTGAGAGACAGAGACAGACTGTGAGCAGGGGAGGGGCAGGCAGACACACACACACACACACACACACACACACACACACACACACACACACAGAATCCGAAGCAGGCTCCAGGCTCTGAGCTGTCAGCACAGAACCCAGGGAGGGGCTTGAACTCACGAACTATGAGATCATGACCTGAGCCAAAGTTGGACGCCTAATGAACTGAGCCACCCAGGCGCCCCTCAAATTTCTATTATCATAATAATCTTATTTTTAATCAAAGTGTTAGTAAAATTTCATCTCTAATAACACAGAGCTTACTCAGCTTTTAACAAAGCTAATTCTAGGCATCTTTAAGCTTCGACTTTGTTTCAAAATTTTCACTTTTTTTTTTAAACTTGTAACTATTTCATTGTAGTTTTCATTTTCTTTTCATTAGAATTTAATGAATTGGGTTACCTTTTTTCTAAGAGGTATGAATAACTAGATCTCAAATAAAAGGGGAAACAAGACACTTACTTTAGCTTTTCTTTAATTAAAATGATATAAAAGCTCTTTTAAAAATAAAATCAGTGCAACATTTCATTTAAATTATACAAGGATGCTCATTGATAAATCAATTACAATTTCATTATCTTACTTCCATTTTAATATACCTACTATCCATTTATAACTATAAAAAACACTTGTAAATTGAAAAATAAACAAAATTTTATAATTATAGAAACTACCAACAAAGAAACAGTCAAGAGTTATTAATTCTACACTTTTCTTAGAAACATTTAAAATTTGCCTCACAACATCCCTGTGAGGTGGGGAGTAAAGTTTTCATATATGACAACAAAAGAAATGGACCAAGATAGGAGTAACAGATTACACGTAGGAAAATGGCTATGTTAAGTCTTAAGGAAATGACATCTATAAACAGTTCTATTTCACAAGTTAGGTTACTTCTTTTCCATTCTTTTGTATCAGGAATAGTAGCTATTGGGATTCTCAAGAAACAGGAATTTTTCCTCATGAAGGGCTCTTAAGTCTTCCAAAAATTAAGTGGAGCAAAGGACAGGCATACCTTGGAGATACTGAGGATTCAGTTTCAGACCACCACAATAAAGTGACTATCACAATAAAGTGAATCAAATGAGTTTTTCTGTGTGTGTCTCAGGGCATATAAAAGTTATGTTTACACTATACTGTAGTCTGTTAAGTGCACCATAGCAGTATGTCTAAAAAATTGTACATATCTCAATTAAGAAATACTTTATTGCTAAAAAATGCTATCATCTGAGCTTTCCAGAACATTGCAATCTTTTTGCTAGTAGAGGGTCTTGCCTCAATGTTGATAGCTGCTGACTGATCAGGGTGGTGGGTGCTGAAGGTTGCGGTGGCTGTGGCAATTTCTTAAAATGAGACAACAAAGTCGGCTGTAGTAACTGACTCTTCCTTTCACCAACAAATTCTCTGTAGCTTTGTGATATTGTTTGATAGCATTGAAGCATAGAACTTCTTTCAAAATTGGAGTCAGTCCTCTCAAACCCTGCTGTTGCTTTATCACTTAGTTTATGTCATACTCTAAATCCTTTGGTGTCACTTGAATAATCTTCACAGCGTCTTCTCCAGGAGTAGATTCCATCTCAAGAAACCACTTTCTTTACTCATCCATAAGAAGCAACTCCTCAACCGTTAAAATTTGATTGTGAGATTGCAGAAATTCAAATAATGATGAAAAGTTTGAAATATTGAGAGAATTAGCAAAATATTACAAAGACGCATGATGTGAGCAAATGCTGTTGAAAAAACAGTGCCAAATGGACTTGTTCAATTAGGGTTGCCACAGACCTTCAATTTGTATAAAAAAAAAAAAAAAGGTTATCTAGTAAGTGCAATAAAGCAAACTCCAATAAAACAAGGTATGCCCATATAATAGGATTTTGCCAAAGGAAAAAAACATTTCTTTCTTCTGCTACATGGAAATATCTTAAATGCTATCTAAGAATAAAAAGGAATTCTAACAGTCAAGTATCTTCTTTAAAGGTTCCACTTCTTTGGACTCTTCAAAGTTGAAACTGTGAAGATTAGGTATCTTAAAACTGTCATGTTTCTTCCATGATAGTTACGCTCTCTCAGTCAGGGGCTCTTTGTGTGGTTTCTATTGGATAAACTGCAGAACTTCTTCCACAGGAAATGGTGACTCCACTAAGCTCCAAAACTAAAGATGGCCACAGAAATCATCAGTCAGCCAAGGAAAACTGGCTTTCTTCTCAGAAGAAAAAATCCAACTTGGAGAACTGATCTTTTCTGACTTTATAAAAAAAAACTATCCAGCAGGCATATTATATAATCCCAGTGTTCCTTGGACTCAGATAATACCCAGTGATATCATTCTTCACATAATTTAATAAGTATCAATATTCATTTTCTATATATCCAAAGAAAAAAATCTATTATTTCGTAGAGCCAGAGAGGCCTTAGGTGGTCTCTTTAATAGTAACTTAGTTTGTGAGTAAAGCATACCCTAGAATGATCTAATCACAAGAAACTATTAAGCCAAAGGATTAAATATACTTTCTAAAGACTCTTTTATTAAATGCTTTTCGATTAATTTCATGTTATAGACTCCAAGGCTACTAGGAAGAAAATTTCTTTCTATGCTTAAGGTTTCTTATTAATTATCATGAAGAATTTCTACTGGTGAAAATCAAAAATTGAAGCAAAACATAAAGACCCTCTTTGGTGCCCAAGGTAACGAAGACTGAAAAAATTTGGCTTAATTTAGCTTGTGACTTAATTTTCTAATTTATATGCATAGGCAGCCTTTAAAGTGTCCCATAATATGATTATAACATCCCTATGTTGCTTAAAGGTTAATGTACAAATAAGCCCAAAACTCACTTAAGACTACACGCATCCACAAACACCTGCACAATGTTATAAACCAGGAAGAACACTACTGACACAAAACAAGTATTGATCACATAACAGATGATTTAAGATAATCATAAACTAACATTTCTATGATGCAAGAAGGAAATATATCTGATGACTCTTATGGAGTAATAATCACACTAGAAATCAGAGTTATGTGAAATGAATAATTTTTAATGTCTATTTCTATTTACAGAAAGAACATGCTTTATATTCACTAAAATACTGTTGTGATTATCCAGTATCTCTTTTTAGGTTTTTTTAATGTTTTAAATTTATTTTTGAGAGAGAAAGAGAGAGAGAGAGATAGAGTGCACAAGTGGGGGAGGGGCAGAGAGAGGGAGACTAGAATCTGAAGCAGGCTCCAGGCTCTGAGCTGTCAGCACCACAGCCCAACAGGGGGCTCAAACTCACAAACTTTGAGCTCATGACCTGAAACAAAGTTGGACGCTTAACTGACTGGGCCACCCAAGCGCCCCTACCTACTATCTTTTTGAAAATACTTAATCTTTTATTAAAAAAGGAAGGGTTTAGATGGTGGAAGAGTAGGACAACCCTTTTCTTACCTCTTCCCTAGAACATAGCAACATAAATATCAAATCATTCTAAACACCCAAGAAATTGATCTGAGGACTCAGAGGACAAAGCTGCAAATCTACAAGCAGAAAAAATGACTACCTTGTGGAAGATAACAACTGTGGAGTTGATGTGAGGGAGAAAAGAGGCACAGGAGTTGCAGAGGGGAGGGAACAAGAGAGGAGCGAGAGAGAAAGAGAAAAATTATGAAAACACGTGCAGGGGATTACACACAAAAAAATTCTTCCCTAAAACTACTGACTGGGGGGCGCCTGGGTGGCGCAGTCGGTTAGGCGTCCGACTTCAGCCAGGTCACGATCTCGCGGTCCATGAGTTCGAGCCCCGCGTCAGGCTCTGGGCTGATGGCTCAGAGCCTGGAGCCTGTTTCCGATTCTGTGTCTCCCTCTCTCTCTGCCCCTCCCCCGTTCATGCTCTGTCTCTCTCTGTCCCAAAAATAAATAAAAAACGTTGAAAAAAAATTAAAAAAAAAAAAAAAACTACTGACTGGGAAACAGGAGAGGGTTTAAATATTGCAAGTTTTTTATCATAGCAGAATGCAGAGTCTGAAGTTTGGGAGGTCCATGCTACTGCCAGGGTTAGGCCTGGCAGTGCTCTGGTGGGGAAGGAGGGCAGGTAGCAGGCAGTGTGGCTTAAGGATCCCCTGGGTCACATGGAGGAAGAGTTCCTCTGCTTGAAAGTGCATTTGGCAGAGGTGATATGGTTTCCTCAGGGGCAAAAGACCTGGCAGGCACCATTGAGATGCCCTGCTCACCAGCATAGGAACAAAGACACCAGCTGAGGGCAGCAAACCTAGGTGCTGACTTTGTGCTGTGATTTACCATAAACTCTGAACCGCTGTGCCACCGTTTTCTAGGACAGACTGGCACCGGCCACAGTGTGGGGGAGACCCTCCCCCTGGGCATAAGCACAGGGTTAGACTGTGGGGGTCTCTAAAGTTCAGAAGTCTGAAACACAGCCACATCTGAGATAAAACACAGGAGGGCTATGCAGCCTGCCAGGCAGACAGCTTGGATACAGGGTGAAGGTGGGGATCTGACAGAATCCAGGGACACAGGAGGGGTGACTGCTCTTCTGTGAGGGCTTCCTGAGGAGTGGTGGGCACGAGCTCCCCGCTCAGGAGGCAAGAGAGCATGGCAAAGTCATTTTCACCCTCTGCCCACCAGCACTGACCCACCTCAGTGAGCTAAAACAGAGCCACCAAGTGGAGACTGGAGCCGTTACACCAAGCCCTGCCCCGACACGCCCTGCAGACAGCATCTCCACTAGGGCAAGAAGACCTGAGAAACAGCACAAGAGCCCTTCTTCCAGAAGACCAGCAAAAATCACTGGCAGGTACCAAGTCTGCTGATTATAGGGTGCTACAAGGCTTTAGCTCTAAGGAAATAGGACCCAGCTTCCTTTTTATTTTTTATTATTTATTTTTACTATTTAAAGTACAAACTATATATTTTTTCCTGTTATTTTCTGGATCTAGCTTCTTTTACCAAGCAGACCAAAACACACTTAGGAGCTAGTTGCTTTTGTCTTTGTTTTTGTTTTACCCCTGGACAAAATGACAACATGGAGGAATTCACCCCAAAAGAATGAACAGAAAGTAGAGGGGCACCTGGGTGGCTCAGTTGGTTATGTGTCTGATTCTTGATTTCACCTCAGGTCATGATCTCACGGTTTGTGAGTTCAAGTGCCATACTGGGCTCTGTGCTGACACTGCAGAGTCTGCTTGGGATTCTCTCCTTCCCTCTGACCCTCCCCTGCTTGCTTTCTAGCACGCGCTCTCTCGCTCTCTCTCTCCTTCTCTCTCAAAAACAAAGAATAAACTTTAAAAAAAGGAAAAAAAGAACAGAAAGTAGAAATTACAGCCAGGGATTTAATCAATATAGGTATAAGTAAGATGTCTGAACTAGAATTAAAGCTGGGCTTGAAAAAAACACAGAAGCCACCAAAGAATCACTTCGGGCAGAGGTAAAAGAATGAAAATCTAGTCAGACTGAAATTAGAAATGTGAAAACTGAGATACAAACTCTCATAACAATGAGGATGGATAAAGCAGAGGAACAAATCAGTGATAGAGAAGAAAAAATTACGAAAATAATGAAGCTGATGGGGCGCCTGGGTGGCGCAGTCGGTTAAGCGTCTGACTTCAGCCAGGTCACGATCTCGCGGTCCATGAGTTCGAGCCCCGCGTCGGGCTCTGGGCTGATGGCTCAGAGCCTGGAGCCTGTTTCCGATTCTGTGTCTCCCTCTCTCTCTGCCCCTCCCCCGTTCATGCTCTGTCTCTCTCTGTCCCAAAAATAAATAAACGTTGAAAAAAAAAAAAAAAAAGAAAAAAGAAAATAAAGAAGCTGAAAAGAAGAAGGAAACAAAGGTATTAGACCACAAAGGTAGACGTAGGGAATTCAGCAACTTCTTAAAACATAATATTCATATCACAGGAGTCCCAAAAGATGAAGAGGAAAAGGAGCAGAAGGCTTATTTGAGCAAATTGTGGCTAAAAACTTCCCTATTCCGGGAAAGGACACATACACTGAAATCCAAGGAGTAGAGAGAACTTCCATTTAATTAAAAACAAAAAACAAAAAACTGGCCATCACCTAAACATATAGTCAAATTCACAAAATACAGAGAAAAAGGAAAGAATCCTAAAAGCAACCAGGAAAAAAGTCTTTAACCTACAAGGGAAGAGAGATCAGATTTGAAGCAGATTTGTCCACAGAAACCTGGCAGGCCAGAAGGGAATAGCAGGATATATTCAACGTGCTGAATGGGAAAAAATGCAACCAAGAATACTTTATTCAGCAAGGCTGTCATTCAGAATAGAGGAAGAGATAAAGAGTTTTCCAGACAAAAACTAAATGAGTTTGTTACCACTAAACCAGCCCTGCAAGAAATACTAAAGGGGACTGAGTGGGGGGGGAAAAAAAGACCAAAACCAACAAAGACTAGAGAGGAACAGAGAACATCACCAGAAATGCCAGCTTTACAGGTAACACAAAGGCACTAAATTCATATCTATCAACAATCACTCTGAATATAAATGGATTAAAAGCGCCAATCAAAAGACATAGGGTATCAGAATGGATAAAAAAAAAAAAAAACCAAGATCCATCTACATGCTGCCTATAACTCATTTTAGACCTAAAGACACCAGCAGAAAGTGAAGGGATGGAGAACCATCTAGCATGCTAATGCATGTCAAAAAAAAGCTGGAGTAGCTATAGACAAACTAGATTTTAAAACAAAGACTGTAATAAGAGATGTCAAAGGGCATTACATCATAATTAAGGGGTCTATCCATGCAGAAGACCTAACAATTGTAAATATTTATGTCCCCAATGTGGCAGCACCCAAATAGTTAAGTCAATTAATCACAAACATAAAGAAACTCATTGATAATACAATAGTAGCAGGGGACTTTAACTCCCCACTTACAACAATGGACACATCAGTGAAGCAGAAAATCAACAAGGAAACAATGGCTTTGAATGACACATGGGGTGGGACGGACTTCACAGCATATTCAGAACATTTCATCCTAAAGCAGCAGAATACACATTCTTTTTGAATGCACTTGAAACATTTTCCAGAACAGATCACATACTGGGTCACAAATCAGCCCTCGACAAGTACAAAAAGACTGAGACCATACCACACATTATTTTCAAACCACAACCCTATAAAACTTGAAAAGGAACAGGAAATAAAGCCTAAAACCATCAGAAGAAGGGAAATAATAAATACACCACCTAACCTCACACCTAAAGGAGCAAGAAGAGGAACAGCAATAAAACAGCCTAAAGCCAGCAAAAGAATGGAAATAATAAAGACTAGAACAAAAATAAGTGATATAGAAATAAATGAATAAACAAAAAACAGTAGAACACATCAATGAAACTAAGAGCTGGTTCTTAGAAACAATTAATAATTAATAAACCTCTAGCCAGACTTATCAAAAAGAAAAGAGAAAGGACCCAAACAGATAAAATCATGAATGAAAGAGGAGAGATCACAATCACCATCACAGAAATACAATTATAAGAGAATATTATGAAAAAGTATATGTCAACAAAGTGGGCAATCTTGAAGAAATGGACAAATTCCTAAAAACATATAAACTACCAAACTGAAACAGAAGAAACAGATTTCAACAAACCCATAACCAGCTAAAAAACTGAATCAGTAATCAAAAATCTCCCAACAAACAAAAGTCCAGGGCCACATGGCTTTGCAGGGGAATTTTATCAGACATTTAAAGAAGAGTTAATACCTATTCTTTTCAAATTGTTTCAAAAAAATGGAAATGAAAGGAAAAATTCTAAACCTCTTATACAAGGCCAACATTACCTTGATTCCAAAACCAAAGAACCCACTAAAAAGAATTACAGGACAATATCCCCAATGAACATGGATACAAAAATTCTGAAGAAGATACTAGCAAACTGAATCCAATGGTACATTAAAAGAATTATCCACCATGATCAAATGGGATTTATTCATGGGTTGCAGGGCTGGTTCAATATTCACAAATCAATCAACGTGATACACCACATTAATAATAGAAGGATAAGAACCATATGATCCTCTCAGAAGATGCAGAAAAAGCATTTGACAAAACACAGCATCCATTCTTAATAAAAACCCTCAACAAAGTAGGGATAGAAGGAACATACCTCAACATCATGAAGGCCATATACAAAAAACTCACAGCTAATAGCATCCTCAATGGAGGAAAACAGAAAGCTTTTCCCCTACAGACAGTGATGTCCTCTCTCACCATTACTATTTAATACAGTAGTGGAAGTCTTAGCCTCAGTAATCAAATAACAAAAAGAAATAAAATAAAATCTGCAAGGAGGAAGTCAAACTTTCACTATTTGCAGACAACAAGATACTCTATATAGAAAACCTGAAAGACTCCACCAAAGAATTGCTAGAACTAATTAATACATGAATTCAGCAAAAATCACAGGAAATAAAATCAATGTACAGAAATCTGCTGCATTTCTAAACACCAACAATGAAGCAGCAGAGAAAGAATCAAGGAATTGATCCATTTACAATTGCACCAAAAGCCATTCGATACCTAGGAATAAACCTAACCAAAGAGGTAAAAGATCTCAACTCTGAAAACTACAGAACATTTATGAAAGAAACTGAAGAGGACACAAAGAAAGGGAAAAACATTCCATGCTCATGGATTGGAAGAATAAGCATTGTTAAAATATCTATGCTACCCAAAGCAATTGACACATTTAAGGCAATCTTTATTAAAATACCACTAGCATTTTGCACAGAGCTCGAAAACAATCCTAAAATTTGTATGGAACCACAAAAAATCCCGAATGTCCAAAATAATCCTGAAAAAGAAAAGCAAATCCGGAGGCATCATGATTGTGGACTTCAAAGTATATTACAAAGCTTTAATCATCAAGACAGTATGGTACTGCCACAAAACCAGACACACAGATCAATGGAACAGAATAGAAAACCCATAAATGGACTCACAACTATATGGTCAACTCATCTTTGACAAAGCAGGAAAGAATATTCAATGGAAAAAAGGCAGTCTCTTCAACAAATGGTGTTGGGAAAACTGGACAACATGCAGGAGAATGAAACTGGGCCACTTTCTTACACCATACACAAAGATAAGTTCAAAGTGGGTAAAGACCTAAATGTGAGACAGGAAACCATCAAAATCCTAGAGGAGAACACAGGTAGGAACCTCTTTGACCTTAGCCAGAGCAACTTCTTATCAGACACCTCGCCATAGACAAGGGAAACAAAAGCCAAGATGAATTATTGAGACTTCATCAAGATAAAAATCTTCTGCCAGGCGAAGGAAACAATAAACAAAACTGAAAGGCAGCATGCAGAATGGGAGAAGGTATCTGCAAATGACATATCTGATAAAGGGTTAATATCCAAACTCTATAAAGAACTTATCAAACTCAATACCCAAAAAACAAATCATCCAGTTTAAAAAAATGAGAAGACATGAACATTTTTCTTCTTCTTCCAGTTTTTTTTTTTTAATGTTTATTTATTTTTGAGAGAGAGAGACACAGCATGAGTGGGAGAAGGGCAGAAAGAGAGGGAGACACAGAATCTGAAGCAGGCTCCAGGCTCTGAGCTGTCAGCACAGAGCCTGACTTGGGGCTCAAACTCGCGAACCATAAGATCATGACCTGAGCTGAAGTTGAACGCTCAACACCTGAGCCACCCAGGTGCTCCAACACTTTTCTTTTGTAAAAACTTTTTTTAATGTTTATTTATTTTTGAGAGACAGAGTGTGAGTGGGGGAGGAGGAGAAAGAGAAGGAGACACAGAATCTGAAGCAGGCTCCAGGCTCTGAGCTGTCAGCACAGAGCTCGATGCAGGGCTCGAACCCATGAACCGTGACGTCATGACCTGAGCTGAAGTTGGACGCTAACCGACTGAGCCACCCAGGCACCCCTGACACTTTTCTTTAAAGATAATGTTTATTTATTTATTTTGAGAAACAGAACGTGCACACAAGTGGGGGAGGGACAGAGAGGAAGGGAGAGAGAGGAAGAGAGAGGATCCCAAGCAGGCTCCATGCTGTCAGCACAAAGCCCGACGCAAGGCTCAATCTCATGAACCGTGAGATCAAGACCTGAGGCGAAATCGAGAGTCAGACACTTAATCAACTGAGCCACCCAAGTGCCCCAATAGATATTTTTCCAAAGATGTCCAGATGGCTAAAAGAAAAGATGCTCAACATACCTAATCATCAGTGAAACGCAAATCAAAACCACAACGAGATACCACTTCACACCGGACAGAATGGTTAAAATTAAGAGCATAAGAAATAACAAGTGTTGGCGAGGATGTGGAGACAGGGGAACCTTCTTGCACTGTTGGTGGGAATGCAAACTGGTACAGCCACTCTGGAAAACAGTATGGAGGTTCCTCAAAAAGTTAAAAATAGAACTACTAGATATTTACCCAAAGGATACAAAAGTACAGAATCTAACAGGTACACGCACCCTAATGTTTATAGAAGCATTATCAACAATAGCCAAACTATGGAGAGAGCCCAAATGTCCATTGATTGATGAATGGATACAGAATATATGGTATACATGTACAATGGACTATTACTCAGCCATCAAAGAGGATGAAATCTTGCCATTTGTAACAATGTGGATGGAGACAGAGTATATAATGCTAAACGAAATAAGTCTGTCAGAGAATGACAAATACCAAATTATTTCACTCATGCATGTGGAATTTAAGAAAGAAAACGGATGAACATATGGGAAGGGGAAAAAAAGAAAAAAGAGAGTGGAAAACAAACCATAAGAGAATCTTAAAGACAGAGAACTGAGGGTTGATGGAGGGAGGAGTGTGGGGCATGGGCTAGATGGGTGATAGGTATTAAGGAGGGCACTTGGTATGATGAGCACTGGGTGTTGTATGTAAGCGATGAATCAGTGAATTCTATTCCTGAAACCAATATTGCACTGTATGTTAACTAACTGGAACTTAAATAAAAATTTGAAAAGAAAAATAAAAGAATCAATGAAACAAAAATAAATGAATAGGGCATATTTTTATTAATTATTTTTATTTATTTTTATTATTTTTTTTAACGTTTATTTCTTTTTGAGACAGAGACAGAGCATGAACAGGGGAGGGGCAGAGAGAGAGGGAGACACAGAATCCAAAGCAGGCTCCAGGCTCTGAGCCATCAGCCCAGAGCCCGATGTGGGGCTTGAACTCACGGACCGCGAGATCATGACCTGAGTTGAAGTCGGACACTTAACCGACTGAGCCACCCAGGTGCCCCTTTAATAATTATTTTAATATAAAAAATCAATGAAGAAAAAAGGCACTCAAAAATCAGATAAGGAAGTAAATGTACCCCTACTACCACCATTCATAAAAGCTGCTCCACATACTTTGGAAAGATAAAAAGCTAGAAAACTGGAAGGTTTCCTAATTTTAGATAGAAAAACTAAAGCCTAGTGATGTGCTTTTAAAAAATATCGATAGGGGAACCCGGGTGGCTCAGTCAGTTAAGCTCTTGATTTCAGCTCTGCTTATGATCTCGAGGTTCGTGAGTTTCAGCCCCACATTGGGCTCCAGTGGCACTGGCAGTGTGGGGGCTGCTTGGGATTCTCTCTCTCTCCATCTCTCTCTGCCCCTCCCCAACTCAGGCACGCACTCTCTCTCTCACTCTCAATCTCAAAATAAAGAAACTTAAAAAAATAAAATAAAAAAAATTAACAGTTTTATAAAGGAATTCTTCCTCTCCATTAAGTTCTTTTATCGGTTAAAGAAACTATCAATTACCGTTTAAGAGATAAACACAAGGAAAGCATATTGTTGTATTTGTCAAAGCACAGATTTCTAAAGCTACCAACTAAGGGGAGGAAATCACTGACAACTAGAGTATCAATGGAAAAAAACGTCAAAAAACTAGGAATATAAAGAGCATCTATGAAAAATCTGTAGATATTGTCATACTTAATGATAAAAAACTTAAAGCTTCCCCCACTAAGATAATGAACAAGACAAGGATGTCCACTCTTGTCCCTTCTATTCAGCATATACTGGAGGTTCTAGACAGGGCAATTAGTCAAGAAAATGAAATAAAATCTAGATGGGAAAGGAAGAAATGTTATTATCTCTATTTGCAGATGACATGATTTTGTATATAAACATCCTAAGGAAGTTACTAGAAACTATTAAAATTATGTGTTTTGCAAGTTTATGGGACACAAGATCACTGTATAAAAACCATCTGTATTTCTATATACCAGGAATGAACAATTAGAAAGTGAAATTGAGAAAATAATTTCAATAACAGCATCAAAAACACAATATTTAGGAATACATCTAACAAAAGAAACTTAAAAATTACATTCTGAAAACTAAACAACACTATTGAAAGAAATTGCAGAGGTAAATAAATAGGAAAACATCCCATATTCACTGACTGATAGACTTCACATTAAGATGACCCATGAAATTGTTCTACAGATTCAAGGCAATTCCTATCAAAATTCCAATGGGCTTCTTTACAGAAACTCACAGGCTGATCCGAAAACTTAACGCAGAAATTCTAGGGTCTCAGAATAGTTGAAGCAATCTTGAAAAGGAAGAATAAAGTTGGAGGACCTAAATTCCGAATTTCAAAACATACTACAAACTTATAATCGTGAAGACAGTGTGGTACTGGCATAGTATAGATAGATCAGTGTGTTAGAATTCAGAGTTCAAAAATAAACCCTCAAATGTACAGTCAACTGATTTTTGACAAGGATGCCAAGACAATTCAATAAGACAAGAATGATCTGTTCAATAGTGCCAGGACAAGTGGATATCCACAGGCAAAAGAATGAAGTGGAGCCTCTATCTCACAATGTAGAGAAAAAAATAACTCAAAAATTAGCCTAAATGTAAGAATTCAGACTGTAAAACTCTCAGAAAAAAACACATGTGTAAACCTTCATTACCTTGAATTAGACCACGGTTTCTTAGATGTGACACGAAAGTGTAAGAAATGGAACAAAGGAGGTAAATTAGACTTAATTAAAATGTAAAGCTTTTGTGTTGTAAAGGACACAATCAAGAAGGGGAAAAGACAGGGGCACCTGGGTGGCTCAGTTGGTTAAACATCCGACTTCAGCTCAAGTCATGATCTCATAGTTTGTGGGTTTGAGCCCCACAGCAGGCTCTGTGCTCACAGATCAGAGCCTGGAGCCTGCTTCGGATTCTGCGTCTCCCTCTCTTTCTGCCCCTCCCTTTCATGCTCTTTCAAAAATAAATAAATTTTTTTAAAAATTAAAAAAAAAAAAAAGAAGGGGAAAAGGCAACCTACAGAATTGGAGGGAATATCTGCAAATCATTATCTGATCAGGGGTTTATATATCCGGAATATATAAAGAATTACAACCCAACAACAAAGATAGACCAAACAACCCAACTGAAAATGGACAAAGGATCTGAGTAGCCATTTCTCCAAAGAAGATATACAAGTGGCCAAGAAGCACATGAAAAGATACCCAGTAATATTAGCTATCAGGGAAATATGTACAATTCGAAACCATAATGAGATAGCGTTTAACACCTACTAGGATAGCTATAATCAAAAAGACATCTAATACCAAGTGTTTCTGATAATGTAAAGAAACTGGAACCCTTATACACTGCTGCTGTAAATGGCGCAGCTGCTTTTGCAAAAACAGTTTGGCAGCTCCTCTAAAGGTTAAACATCAAATTACCATGTGACCCAACAATTCTAGTTGTACAATATATGTGGAGAACTGAAAACATATAGCCACACAAAAACCTGTACACAAATATTTACAGCAGCAGCATTATTCATAACAATGGTGTAACGTTCAAAAAGTGAAAACAACACAAATGTCTACCAACTAATGAGTGGATTAATAAAGTCTAGTATATCTGCACAATGGAGTATCATCCAGCAATACAAGGAAATGAAGTATTGATACATTCTACAATGCGAATGAACCTTGAAAAACTCATTCTCAGTAAAGAATTCAGTCACAAAAGACCAGATATATAATTCTATTGATACAGACTATCTAGAATGGGCAAATCTACAGAGACAGAAAATCAGTGATTGCCTTGGGTTGGGGGAAGGAGAGTGCGTGAAAGGGAAAAAGAAAGTAACTGCTAATGGGTACAGGGCTTTGGGGGAGATGATGAAAATGTTTTAAAATTGACTGTGGTATTGGCTGCACAACTCTACAAAATATACTAAATACCTCCTGAATTGTACACTTTAAATACGTAAATGGCTAAGTATGTGAATTACACCTCAATAAAGTAGTTACTAAAATTACTGATGGTAATATTAATAGCTAAGTGGATCCTGTTAGAATTTAAAAGGTTAAACTAATTATTCTTTATATTAATATCTTTGTCGGCCCTGTCTAGTATATGGTGTATTTTTCTTGGTAATGATCAAGATGTACCAACTTCTCTGTCATCTCAGTAATGGTAAAAACACACACTTATTTGCTCAACAAATTCACTAATTTATCTATTACATATCTAAATGGCTTGAAACTATATGAGACACCAAGAAATGCAAGCCAGTAAGACTTACTCCACAAGCTAAGAATCTAGTAGATGAATTTAACAAGTAATGGTAAATATGGGTTGAACAATGACAAATATCCAGATGAAAAGTATCTTGAAATGTGACACAGAAAACAAACCCTCTTGGAGTTTAGCAGCTTGAGTGCTGCCTCAACCAGGATGGACCCTAATGATCAATGTCTTTGGAGACCTCTCTGTTCTAATCTAGCCATTAGCAAACACTGATGCCGCATACCCCTTCCCTGGACTCGCTTCCACTTCTGTAAAATGACATGAGTAGATGATGTAATATAAAGTTCCTTCTATCTCCAAAGTTCTATTTGTTTATTTTTGAGAGAGAGAGCGCAAGGAGGAGAGGGGCACAGAGAGAAGGAGACACAGAATCCAAAGCAGGCTCCAGGCTCTGAGCTGTCAGCACAGAGCCTGACGTTGGGCTCAAACTTACAAACCGCGAGATCATGACCTGAGCCAAAGCCGGACGCTTGACCGACTGAGCCACCCAGTGCCCCTATCTCCAAAGTTCTAATATCGACATTTAGACTTCAGTTTAGTCCAGTCATAAAAATTAACTCTTTTGTTTCCACTGGATACACGGCCAAGTTAAACTGTCAGAGGAAAATGGCAAAATGATGGAAAATAAATACAAGTAAAATGTACATTTATTTAACTGGTTAGTCATATTTACATTTTATATACCCTATAAGGAAGGTTTAGTCCCTAGGGCATGACTACCTTCAATACTTTTCAGTGTACTGTGAGCTTATTGCCATATGAAATGTGTTCTCTCAATCTTTACTTCTGTGAAATGTACATAGTACAATTCTTAATTTTAAAAAAAATCAATAGTTCTGAAATTCACTTCTTTGAGTCAAATAATAAGTGCTTGTGTTGACCTTTGTAAGAGATGAAATTTTTAAAAAACACATTTTGGTCACAACTGGTTTTAAAAACAAAGAATATAAGTATTGCCTAATTTTACAAAAAAAAACACATCACTGAAACATTCTGTGGTGCTTTTTAGATAAAAAGAAAAATTATTATCAAAAGGATAAAAAATTATTCTGTTACAATAAAGATGTACATTTTAGCATCTTTCACATTATTCAGGTACTTAAGAACATTGTTTATTAACACACTATTTTTAAAATTTCTTTATACAAACTAGGAAATTTCGAAGAAAATTAGACTAAGTCAGTTAAACTCAAGACTTAAATTTGTTAAGAGTGACTGAATTTCAAAGAATATAGCTAGTTTTATATTTTAGTTTCAAAGTTTTATGAACCTGTAGGTGTAACTTCAGTTGACTGAAGCCCTACCAAGGGTATTCAGTGCATGTACTCAATTTTTGTAAGGGAAACTGTTGCATTCATATTTACTGTCTACCATGCTAAACACCAGGAATACAAATGGATAAAACACAATCCCTGCCGCAGGAGAAACTGATAATTTCATGTTAACTTCCACATATTAAGTTAGGAGGTAATAGAGATTTAATAGAGGAGGACATGTAATTCAACATGAGGGCACCAGAGTAAGGTTTACTGGAGGCAGTGGTGCTGAAGCTTCAAGGATATGTAGGGGTCTAACAGTCGGTGGCTGAATTAAAGGCAGAGGTGGGTGGTAGGCCGTATGGAGTGTGGGTACACGGCCATTGCAAAGAGAAGGAAGGACATTCCCAAAACAAGGAAGCAAAGACTTGCAGATGAGAAACAGCATGGTTGCTGCTATATGGAGAACTACAAGCAATTTGGGGCAACAGCAACAGAAGCACAGGATGATGAGGCTGAGGAAGCCTCATCTGATGACCATGGAGTGGTCTATATATATACCATGCCACTGAAACTGTGTGATTTTTGTTTGTGAACGAACACCTGTCAGAGTAATATGTCACCAAAGAGGACATACCCAGGATTCATCTGCACATATATCCTCCCAAATACCTCCACCAAGAATTTATAAGTTATTACAACAACAAATATTACTAGCTAGAAATTGCTTAAAATTCTTCCCATGAGTTAAACCATTCATAAATCAAAGTTTCCTCTGGAAAGTGTAGACTAGAAACTGGATGGGTCATCTAGTCCCCACCCCTCTGTGGGACCTTATTTTTTAAAAACGTTATTACCTTCAGATGAACCTTGCGCACTTCACTTTACTACAGACCTCACCATTTCTTCCACACCACAAGTGTCACACATTTACATAGCCTGCTTGACCTCTGCCTCTGTACACATCTTGATCTTGTCCCTTACTTCTCTAATAAGAGGGAAAATGGGAAGCCAAATTCAAAGAACATTTTCCTCTAAGTCCTAGAACAGAACTATCCACATCACATACCTCCCTTCCAACATAATCTCCACTATGGTCTTTTAAAAACAGAAATGAAACGATAAAAGGAAATTTAAAAGCCCTCTACAGGGAAGAGATCATAGTTAATCTAGGATCAATCTGTCCCATTGTGAATAACCACACCTCTAACTCCAGCTAGTAATTTTGAAAATAGAAGCTCACAATCACTGGAATGGACTGGTAAACATTCTTTCCCATTAATGACACTGGTAGGGGGAAGAAGGAGAAGGGACTAATCCCTGATGGAGGTGAATTAGTAATGTCTTTGTCTCATATGAATAGTATTTTTCTTCTTACAAATAACCTGTATTAAGTGTTAACATCTGAAAAAATGCTTCAGCAAATTTCCACATTTTCTTCAAAATATTTTAGAAGACGTTACAAGAGAATAAGGATTAGTTCTTGAAAACCGCAAAGTAAAAATGTAAGTATACTTATTTAGAAAGCTAATAAAGTAAACACTTCGGGCCACTAAACTCTATTTTTTTATTGCCTGTTATTCAAAAATACATACATTGTTTCTCACTTCCCAGAGAATGTAAATTGTATCTATTACTGAATTACTATAGCACCTCTTATAAAATGCTACCTGTTCACAATTAAGGTAAAGGAAATTCTGACATTTCTAAATTGTTAAGTTACAATCTTTCATAATCTGTCTTAATTTTTAAAAAACCTACTCTAAATTTTGAGGTTCCATGGTGGAAAAATAACAATAATTATGTCATTTTTAACTGTTACTATAAGGGAAATCCTACAACTTAAATTTTCATCTGTAATTGTATTCATGATAGCACTTCTTGTGAACTCAAGTCCCAATTTTACACACAAAATCTTAAAAAAAAATTTTTTTAATATTTTTATTTATTTTTGAGACAGAGACAGAGCATGAGCAGGGGAAGGGCAGAGAGAGTGGGAGACAGAATCTGAAGCAGGCTCCAGGCTCTGAGCTGCCAGCACAGAGCCCGATGCGGGGCTTGAACTCATGGAACTGCGAGATCATGACCTGAGCTGAAGTCAGATAGATACTTAACCGACTGAACCACCCAGGCGCCCCATACACACAAAATCTTATCCAAACAAGAGTCAGCCACAGAAATGATATCTATTTTAGTTCCCAACTAAAATCTTGTAAATTTTGCCTACTATCCATAAGAGGGGGAGACAGAAGGCACAGCTGTGGAGAGTATAAAACCCCAGAACTCAAAAACTTTTTTCTTGTTTCTATCATCTTTCAAGTAAGTACAAACTGTATTTGATTCAAGATAAAGCACTTCTTAACAATTCTAACATATAAGTAAAACTGTAACATTTCCAATGAAATTTAGTTTTTGAAACTGTACAAAAATCCCTCATCAGTTTTAAAATAGTAGCTTTCTGCAACTCTGATAATGGATGAATGAATCTATTAAATAGGAATGAAATGAACCCACCCAGATTCCATAAATTTGAGTAAAATTATAGTTATACTGATTTAAAGCAAAATCAATGTACTAAAGAGTGATATTTCTGCATACATCCTTTAATGAGTATCTGTTGGAAACACACAAAGTGGCAGAAAAATCTCTTTAACAGAAGATACATGCAGTACCCCCAAAATGTAGAAGTTCTAGCAGCACCATAAGAATATATTATTGAAACATTAAAAGAATGTAAATATAATCAGTGCTTAAAAGAATCTTTTTTCCATTAAGATAACCAAAACGTTATTAAAATTCGTCACTACGAAAATAGTTTCACGAACTACTAATGCATGTGTATGTCTGTTCTGGACCCTCAGAAATATGGTAACAACACTTATTTATCAACATATTCCTGTATATTTGGGAGCATAAATTTACAATGAACAAAATAAAAAGTTTTAGTTTTCAGTATTACGTTATAACAGCAGGACACTAATAAAATTAACTATTTCCAAGAGAATTTTAAACAGCTTTAAATCTTAAAAAAACAAATCCTGTATTTTCTTCTTCTTAAGTGCTAACAAGTAATTTCAGAATTCTATACAGTCAATGTTATGAAGAAACAATAACTCCCTGGAAGGAGAAAACAAAACCTTCACCCAACTGTATATGCTGGTCTATTAGCATATAGCTCTTCATTTAGTATATAGCTAATCCAAGACTAAGGTCTCAAAGGATGCCCTGAACACTTCAGTTGGTCAGTGTATACCTGCTCAGTCCCAAAATGATTTTTATCATTTAGGTTAAAAAATATTTTAAGAAAATATAGCAAGTTAGATAAAATGTAATGCTATTTCCTCAAAGAAATTAGTGAATATTTTCATCCTCACAAACTCCCTTTTTTACACACCCTAAACTTTAAAAAAGCATTTAAATAAATACATTATAAATTTATTAATTTATTGAAACTTACTCAGTGAGAATGTTTTTGCATAGCTTATGGCAAGGGCATAAAACAGTACTTTAGCACTTGACTAAGGAGTATTTAACAGCCCATACATTTCAAAATTTAGTTCAGCAGTATAATTACAAATCAAAGAGTAAATAATTCAAGGTAACCTGCTAATGCCACTGAATTAGAGAATATAAAACACTGTACTACCCTCGTAAATAAGTTTTTAAAAAGCTAAAAAGTAGTTTAAAAAGTATTTGTGGATGAAATTATGTCTGAGATTTGTTTTAAAAATAATACAAAAGTGGAAGAGTGTGCAGGGATAGAAATGAATTGAGATTAGCCATTTTTTCATAATTCTTGAAGCTGGGTGATGCACTAATGGGAGTTCATTACAGTATTCTTTCATATATATATGAAAAATTGTGTAAGTTTAAAGAGGAACAAAAAAAATCTTGCTTATATCTTTAAAGCTAGTACTTTTTAAAAAGTACATAAAACGTACAGAGAGTAAAGAGCCAACTGTAGCAACATTACTAAAATTTTCAGGACCAAATGAAAATCAGGGCTTTCTTTTGGTATGTTAATTAATTCATGAGATTTAGGCATACAGTTTGAATTTTAAGAGCACAAATTGTCTTGCTACGTGCTATTACACCATCAACTCTTAATTAACTTGAATAACTAGATCACTGTTCCCCATATCCTTCCTTTACAAAGGACAACACATAGACATAGACATTCGAGTGTTTTGCTCCTTATGTAGCAATAAGACGGCAGAACAGAGAAATGCTGGCAAAATATTTTTTGTTCATTCTTTTCTCTTGAAATAAGGAAAAAAGGCAAAACAGCCTAAATAAGCCTTAAAAACATAGATTTTAATTGTCTTCCTTTGCCACGGGGGGAAAAAAAAGTGTTTCAAGTGTAAACACCTACAAGTCTCAGATTTAAGTGAAGATTACTTTAATGTTCTTTGTGTTTCTAATTCATGAAACACTGATCCTATGTCTACAGAGTTCTCCTAGGACAGGAAGTTATTAACTTCCTGACAACAATGTGCATGTTATGGGAATGGAGCTAAAATACACTATTAACTGGCTGTACCTACTGGGGTCAAAAGGTGATCTGTACTACTACTAAAGTTTTTACTACTGAACAATGTGACCTAGCACAACTCACCTAACCTCTGTGATTTAGTCTCCTCATGTGTCAAAGGTACACATTTTCAAACTTGGACGTTTTACACCACGATCCAGAGCACACACATAAATCTGTATATGACTAAAATAAAGTTTCTACTTTTAACGTGAATTTTACTCTGATGTTTCCTATTTTATTATGTTTCATTTCTCAGAATGCCAGGAATAACCTAAATTGATTTCAAACTACCAGTTTGGAAGATCTTGGTTTATACCATCTTTAAGGTCTCTTCTGTTATTTTGGGATTCTAACATTGGCTATAAAACATTCAGTCTTCTATTTCAGGTGGAAATCAAACCAGTTCAGAAAATAATCTTCAAAAATCTTATTAACTAAAGAATATTTAAAATACTCTAACTGGAGAACTATAAGATTGTGTTAATACCTTTAACATAATTAAAAGCTTAAAATGACCTGTTAAATTCTTTTCAGAACTCAAAATATCTCCATGGCTAATCTATAGATTCTACCAAAGAAGCTGTATCTTCAAATCAAAGTAAATCCTATTAGACTCCCAGGAACAGAGAAAATCAATAGATGACTAATTCTAGTTAGTAAATTCAAGTACAAAGGATTAGTAAAACAAACATTCTGAGAATTTGGGGTGTATAAAGTAAAGCAGAAACAGTTTTTACAAATGTTAAATATAAAAGTTATTTCCAAAGCTACAGTATTCAATGCACATGGCTCATTTAAGTGTTAGCCAAAGAAATCAAGTTTGTAATTATATGCAGTGCATTTAAGTCTTTGAAATGGGTCTGCTAAATTTAACAGGAATAAAATTTTTCCTTCCCTCGGCATTTTTTTAAATCTACATACTAATCACATTGCTCTTTAATTCTAATTGTATATTCAAAAAAAGTGTGTACTTTATAAATCAATGTGAAAATGCAGTCTTCAGGGAACTCAAAAATTTTCATGTGTTCAGTAATGTTTGTAACAACAGAAAAGAGAATATGCTTACACTGCAATAGTTAAAGCATGATCTCCATAATTCTAAGATATGTCTACTGTTTTATGCAAAATTACTGTATTTTTAGGAACAAAATTAGAATACCTCAAAATCAAATAGTTTTCCTCACACATTCTTAAAAAAAAACCTGTAACTAATTTCTTCTTCCTCAATCTGACCATGAGGTCTCTCAGTGTTTGTCTCTGATATGTATAATCTATGCTGCTTCTAACAGTCAACAAATTCAATTGAAATTAGAATTCTCATGGAAGAGTTTGGATGATATCACTTCACAATTTTTCTGAATATGCTAAAGAATTTGATTTTTTAAGATGTGGTCTTGAAAAGAAAATAGTTTTCCTATGTTGTGCATCTCTTAACTTTATTTAAAATTACCTAGTCAAAAGTTTCCAAAGGATGAAAATTAATTTTAAGACAGTGACTAATAGGTTTCTGTTTACATTTGCAAGGCTACAGTTCCACAGACCTCCCTACATCCTAAAAATACCACAGAATAGCAAATAATTAATGTAACTGGTTTAGAACACATTTAAGATACATTGTATCTTTTTCAAGTACCAAATTCTTTTAAAATTCAGAAGTATGTGAAGATTTATCTTCTGTTAGTTGATATGCAAAATTTAAATCTGACATTAACACTAATAGAAGTGACAATAACTTGTTTCCTTCTGTGAAATCCTACAGTGAGATCACCTCTAAGAGTACAGTGAAGCTTAATTTCAGAGTAGGAAGCCTGTTTTTTTAAAAAAATGTATAACCCTCAAGAACACAGATGAAAGTGGAAACCAGGTTAACAAAGAGGCCTTTTACGGCTGTGTTAAAAAAAAAATAAATAAAAGAGTAGAAGAGATTTATAATAAGATATTGTTTCACTGAAAAGTGATTTGTGCTGCAATTAACTAGGTAGCCCTTTTTCTACATAAAGGAAATGTTCATTCCAGTCTATCTAGCCATCCATAAACTATAAATTATAAAAACCTTTCTGAGGTTAACAGAAAAAGTAAAAAAAAAAAAAAAAAAAAAAGACTGACCTGGAATTTTCACTCAGGGTAGTAACTTTGCAAGATTTATCTAAAACCAAGTAAGTTTCCATATTTACACATTTTACTTAATCATGATGGTTGAATTGAATCTGTACCTATGTGAAAATGGCAATGCATTCTGAGTTGGTTCAGCCCTTGGTTCTGAGTTCTGTGTCACGTCAGGTGCTCTTTCATCATCTGTTCCATTGATACTTTCTGGTGTTAAAGGAGACTGAAGATCCCCGCCTGCTGATTCCTTTAAAAAAAGGGAGGTAGGGGATAAAAGTGTTACGCTTTTGTTAAAATACACAAGATTATCTTCAAGTTAAGAGTGACTCTGATGTATGTTTACTTACAAACCATATTTCCATTGAAATATGAGTCAAAGATTTAAAAAAGGAAATTTAAAGGAGAAATAATTTTTTTAAGCAAAGCAACTCATAAAACTATCTGAAACAATACAATTTAGAAATGTAAAGATAACACAATTTAGAAATGTAGTTTCAAAGAATTGAAAAGCTTTTGGGTTTATATAAGCAATTAATTGGTTAGAAGAAAAGATATTCAAAGAATTACTGAAGAAAAAGAAGATAGCACAAAAATGGAAGAAAATGTGATTTTACTTGGGGAAGTAGGAAGGCAAAGGGAAGAAAGAAATCAAGTTTTAATTTTTTTTATCTGCCCTACTTTTCAGTTCCAGAGTTATCTACAAAAGCAGCCAGAAATCTCTCTGTAACATATACAAAGTGAGTTTATTTCAGCTTTTCTTGCCTGTTACTCATAATGGAATTATTTTTCTTCACAAAATTTTCTGTCTTATTTCTACTTTTAATTAACATTTGTCTATCAAGGCAAACTTAATTTATTCTTCTGGAAAACAAGTGGACTTTAAAATGCAGCTCAAACTGACACTTATTATTGTCACTGCATCATAAGATTATCTAAATTTGGTATTAGTAGAGATCAGAATGAGGGCTCATTGGACAAACCTGTTAACCAGGGGCAATCTTAGCATGGGATCATTAAAGTGCACCTTTGTGGACCCCTTGGGATCTCTGGGCACTGAAAGTTTACAACTGAAATATTAGGCTATGCTAGTGAAGAAAATGAAAACATCAGTGTCCAAGAGGAGAGTGGGTAGGTATGGTCACCATCTGCCAACTTGAAAGAATACAGGTTTTCTTCAAATAAAAATAAGACAGGCACCTGAGATGGTTTAGTTCCTAGAGCATATGACTCCTGATCTCTACTGGACTGGAATCTCTACTCTAGAGTTTACTTTAAAAACAAAAACAAAAACAAAACAAAACAAAACAAAAAAAAAAACAACCAACAAGAAAAATATGTGTAATACAGGAAAATGCTTAGAATTAGAAAAATATGTAAATATAAGGAAATATCTAGATTATGATAGTTTATATACTTTACCTAAAAATATTGCACAGGGAGAAATGTTAGGAATATAGAAAATATTACTGTGATGAGGGTAACTTTCTTTTGTGGGTTTCTGGTTTTAAATTGTATGTATTTTATTTCATATGTAAATATTTTAACTCATTATACCATAATGCTATTAATTATACAAGCTTATTAAAGGTCAAAAGGCTACTTTCTTGATTCCACCTTATCACTTCACTATTTTTCAATTATTAATGGAATTTCCATATTGACCTTTAATTTCATTCTCCTAAATCCTCTTTGTTTCTAGTAATTGATGGTCAGTCCAAGAATAAGGTTTACAGTATAATGTTACAACATAAAACCATATCCAAGGTGGTTACTTCTAGGTCAGTTATGGATCATGCGAATCAGCCAGAAAAAGTTTAAGCAGCAAGAAGAAATTAATCAGAGCTATTTCTCTCCAAGAAAGACCAAACCAAACTAAAATAATCAAGGTGGACTGTCCAATCAGCTAAACAGTAAGTTGATTCAGTGGAAATGAGAACAAAACAAGTTACGTTGTTAACCTGGAAGGGCATAACCAGCATTAGCAACTAAGGATTCACCTAGAGATTTTGCTAGAATAGACTGATATGAGTGTGAGGGACAAAAGTAGATCAGGATTAAAAGAGAGAGAAGAAAGAGGGACAGTTGTTTGATTTCTGGTTCTCACTGCCTTCGGGGGAAAATGAATGTTTGGGTGCATGGGTCTTGGGGGAATTAGGAAAGCTGATGTTACTGAAGTAGAAAACCCATTTCAGAGGCAGGAGAAAAAGGAAGAAGGAAAGAGAGGAAGAAAGGGATCGAGGCTGCGACAATTCCAGTATCGCAAGTCAACAAGCTTTTCATTAGAAAACTTGAATATTAGCTCTATTTAATGAAAGGTAGATTTAGTTACCCTAGACATTATATCTAAAGTGAAAACAAAAAGCCCAGAGCATGTTTTTTTTTTTTTAAAGCAGGTTAAAAATTCATAAAATCCTAAGAAAGAGTTCCAACAGTGCATAGGAGCATAAAAGGAAAATGAGATTCCTTTGACTTTTAACTGCCCCACAGGTAGTGAAAAGTATTCTGTGAAACTTTCCAGGAATTTCATATATGCTGAAAATAGCACAGCTGTTTTATTTAACATATTCCAAACATCTAGTTCTTTTTTAATCTAAATTTTGTGTAATTTTTAAAAATGTTTATTTATTTTGAGAGAAAAAGAGAGAAAGAGAGAAATCAGGGAAGGGGCAGAGAGAGAGAGAAAGGAAGAGAATTCCAAGCAGGCTCCATGCTGTCAGTGCAGAGCCCAACGCAGGCTCAATCTCACGCCTGTGAGATCTCGACCTGAGCCAAAATCAATAGTCAGGTGCTCAACCCACTGGGCCACTCAGGTGTCCCTAAAGGTGTACCTTCCATAAAGTCAACATTTTCTATCTTTAGTTCAAATATTAAAATAAAAAACTTGGAGATGTATTTATTTGACTAGAAACTTTTCAAAGAAAAAAAGGGTAATTTGTCTTTAAAAAGACATTCCATTTTTTGTTTCTACAGTGCTGTTCTTTTTTTTTTTTTTTTTTTTTTAGTTTATTTATTTTGAGAGAGAGAGAGAGTGAGCGAAGTGGGGAGGGGGCAGAGAGAGAGGGAAAAAGAGAATCCCAAGCAAGCTCTGCACTGTCAGCACAGAGCCTAATGTGGGGCTTGAATCCACGAAGTGAGATCATGACCTGAGCTGAAGTCAGATGCTTAAAACTGACTGAGACACCCAGGTGCCCCTAGAAAGACATTCTTAAGCTAATATGGCCATTTTAAGGAAAAAATTATCACACAATACCTTCTTTGATATATGTATGTATGTATATACATACACCAAAGGTGATAAGAGAAATGAAAAATGTAAAACATAAAATACGAAAACGTAAAACATGAAAAACAAATGACCTGGGCCCTCTCTCCAGGCCTTAGGATAGTATCACCAACATCCTCTCTGGTGTCTGTGCTGTAGTAGGAGGGTGGGCCGGAAGGATGTGATGGCACTGCCCTTCCCCACTAGACTAAATACCACTAACATCTTCCCTTTAATTCCAATAAAGACTAAATTAAAATTCCTGTTACAGTTTCATCCTTTCTGACTTCAGTAAAACAGAGCCTCTTCTCTTAATCATTTAACAAATATTCATAGAAGACTTATTCTATTTCCTGTCGCTTGTATTTAAATGAAGATGAGAATACTCTTTTCTGGGCAGAGGCTCAGACAGGAAAAACTGAGGGACAACCTTAGGATTTTGAGTTCCCATGGCTGTGGATACGGAAAAAAATGCTAGGGAAGAGACACAGAAGGGCAAAAAGATATATAAAAGAAGATAAGGTTAAGATAAATGTCTACTATCACAAAGCATTCCCTTTACCTGGTCACCATCTCTGAAATCCCACTTTCTGACAACCACAGAGTCTCTTTGTACCCTGACTCTAGATTAACTCATGTTCTTCCTTCCCTATGTAAAGTGTACAGACTGATGCACAGTGCTACTGGGTTCATCTCTAGTCTGCATATTCTTGTACCTACCAGCTGCCTTAAATGATAACCAAGAATCAGCTGTATCTGTCCCAAACATGTTTATGCCAATTGTATTCATATCATTATATAGTTCAATTACATATTACACAAATTAATAAAATCTGAATGCAAACCTAGAGTGGTTATTTTGATGAAAATCAAACTACATGCTTTGAAATGACTAAAAGGTAAATGACTAGAAAATAAAATCCACTATTGAAGTCGCTGTATATAATAAACAATTACATAACATACATTATATGCTACCCATATAGTATCAGAAAAATGACATAAAAACCTATCATACTCAGATTTCTTTGTAAGTGACAAGAGTCAGCTCTACTTAAAGGAAAACAGGAAATTGCTGACAATTAATGAACATGGTTTGTGTCAGAAAGAACATGGAATTCCAATCAACATTCATATTCAAAGAGAACACTTGACCTTTAAATAAAAATATTGGCAAATACATAAAATAAATTACTGAATTTTATTTTACAAATTTTTAAGGATTTTTTAAAAACTCCATCATCGAAACTGACTTTTTTCACTAACTTATCAACTACTAATGTTGATTCCAACAGGTAATAGGTGCTGTACAGCCTCCTATCCTCTCAACATAACCTGCTCTTTAGCCTGGTATCTTCTGGCCCTCTGCAATTCCTACTTTGTGAGGTGCAATCTCTCTACACTCAGCCTAAACCAGAATGCCAATCACCTTAATGATATTCTCACTAGCATCATCCCAATTTGGGGGATTCCTTTACCTTCCACAGTAACTATCTTGCCAATTTCCAATTTCTCATCAACTGAACCATCATTCTCTATTCTTACGTGACCAAGCTATCAAGTGCTGAGAGAAAATACTGTTAGGTATGCTGATTAGTGTCATGAAAATAATCCTGAGCTCTGACTTCAATTATGCTCTTGAAATACTGAATAAGCTTTAATTTTACTTACTACTCCCACTGGACTCTTCTTTTTTACTTTACCTAACAGCTGTTCCAAATCTGTGTTCAAGCCTCGTCTCTCTTCAAGCTGTCCTTCCTCTCAGTGAATGACCCAACTCTTCCATCCAGAGAAAATAGAAATAAACTGGCATGGGTTTCCTCGGTCTTCCTCCTACCTGTATCTGAATTCATTTTTATCCTTCCCTCCTGTCTCAGATGAAGAAGTGGCTCATTTGTCTCTAACCTCCTCGCTTACATTACCTTCCCTTGCACAATGCTCCATCAATGATCCATTCTTTCTATTCTTCTCTTTGTCCTTTACTGACTCCTTCCTTACATTTAAAAACATATTCAAATCACTCCCACACATACATAAAAGAAATATTCTTAGCTTCACATCCTCCAGAGATTATCATGTTGACTCTAATTCTCCTCATAGAAAAGAAACAATTATTTGTGACCTTATTCTCACTATCAAACGTTTCCATCTCAAGAATACCTTAAAGTCACCAATTCTACTTCCTTTAATTCTAGAAACTACTTCTCATGGTCCTTTCTTCACCAACAGTCCACCTGTAATTACCAATGAACTCCAGTTAGGTTTAAAGTACTCTTAAGTTTCATCCTACTGGAACCCCCCTCTGACACTGCCAAATCATCGCCTCCAACTGAAAATGCTCTTCTCTTGACTTCTGTGCTAACATTTCCTGCTGGCTCATTTCCTACCACTTTTCAGTGTCTTTCCCTGTATCTTCCTCAATTTAAGTGACAATCTTCAAATGACAATTTTTGACCCTGTCTTCCCCTATCTTTGCATTCTACTTTCTTTCTGGATGATGTCATTCTCTCCTATAGCTTTAACTATACTCACTTGTTGATGACTCTTGAGACTTCGCTCCAATTCAAAATATCTAACTACATACAGGACACATCCCCTGATGCTCAATTAGGATACAAATTCAGTATGTGAAGTGGAAATCTTCTGAAGTTCATGCTACAAAACAACAATAGAAGTTTCAAAAACAGCCAGCTCCTGTTTTATCAGCCTCCCTCACCATTCCTTCAACTGCTGTATTTCCTCCAAGTTCGGTCAATTTCACCACTGTCATATCTATTTCCTCCTCTCTATTCTCACTGCAAACACCTAGGAGGTAAACCCAATAGAGAAATGGATAAATACTCCACTGAGGCAAGTAACAGGATTAGAGACTCTTAAGTCCACTGTCCTTACTTTGGACAGCAAACCATAATATCCAGAGAATTCTAGTGAACCTTTCCTGAGATTGTTTTGAGCTATTTGGCTCAGTAAAACCACTTTTGTTATGTGATAGTAAGAAATTATCACATTAATTTATAGGCATTCGCTAATTACAATGGTATATTTGTATGCTAGATATGTAACTAATACGGTTCATAGTAGTAACACTTGGCTAATACAGACCACCTTTCAAAAAAAAAATCCATGTATAGCAAGTAACATCCTTTTTTAAGAAAATCTGAAGTATTTGAGATTTATTATACTTGAAATGTCCAAAGAGATCATATAATTCAAACCTCTGACTTTACAGATTTAAGAACTACTACCCAGGCAGGTCAAGTGACTTGTAGAAGATCAAATAGCTAGTCACAGAGATACTAACAATCAGTTACAAAAAAACAGTGCCTCATTTGAGTAAATACAATTTACCATTAAAATGAACATTAAAAAATTATGGTATTTATAACAAAGCTAAAGAAACTTTGTTCCTTCTTTGAATATACACATACAGACATATTCTACTTTTTCTATAAAGTGAATTTTTAAAAATCTGAGGAAAAAAGCTAGTCTAAATATAGATTAAGAGGCTACAACATATCTAATACTATACAACCTGACAATTTATATGGGGAGGGGGGAATCTAACTTTTGTTTGACTACAAACAACAAATGCATTAATATTTCACTCCATTTAAAAGTCTTAGTGAACTGTCAGCTAAAACTTATTTTTTTCTAAACTCCAGTGAAGAAAAAATTGCATTATTTTGATTATGTAGCCCCTTTTAAAGCCAATCATCACTCTTGATTTTATGTCAAGATTATTAAAAGATTCCCATGGAAACACAAGAAGAGAAGATCTCCAAAAGAGGAGAAGTTCTAAATTAATGTCTGTTATTTAAAGAAGGACATGAAACAGACTAACAACAAATACATGATTCAACTTATTCCTGGAGATGTGTTCCTGATAAAGACAACATAAAGACTATCTGACATGACCACACATTCTATCAAGTGTACAAACTTGGCCCAAGAATTTAAGAATGGGGAAGCAGCTAACTTGGCTCTAAATGCCCGACTCTCTTCATCACATGCCCTTAGGGATGAGGAATAGTTTGTCTACAGCACTGCTTCTCAAAGTGTGGTCCCCAGATCACATCTCCTGGAATGCTGTCATCAGAAACGTAAATTCTCGCCCCATCTCAGCCGTATTAAATCAGACATGCCAGGAGTAGGACTCAGCATTTTGTGTTCTGATAAGTTTTCCAGGGTACTCTGATGCAGGCCACATCACCAATAACAGCTGTTAGCACTTAAGCACTTACTATATAATAAGCACTTTGTAATCCTCATTTAATTCTCACAACAACCCTCCAAGGAGATACTGTTTCTTTTTTTTCCATCAAGTTTTTAATTTTAATTCCAGTATAATTAATATACAGTATTATATTAGTTTTAGGAGATACTGTTATTCTCATTTTATATATTAAAAAAAATAACTTGTCTAAATTAAAAAAAAAAAAAACAAAAAACAAAAAACAAAAACTAGTAAGGGCTGGAGCCCAGATTAAAAAAAGACAGGCTATAAAACCTACATTAGTGCCATTATCATTAGACATTGCCATTATCATATTTATCCTCTCCAACAATCCTGTAGTGTAAGTATGTAATTGCCATGTTACACATGTATGAACAGACCTAGGTGAAGCCATTTTCCCAAGATCACATAGTGACAAAAAAAAAAAAAAAAAATTATGTATATACTTTTCAAGAGCTATGACCAACTGAGTGACTACCACTGTCAATTATTCCATTTAACTTCTTGATCCCCTTAATTACTGAGTAGTAGTCTATTCTTCAGGCAGAATGTTAATTTAGCAGGTTAGGTTAAATCAGGGAGAATCAAACTCTACTCTCCAGATGAGTATAATCAGAGTGGCCAGCAGTCAAACATTTCAAAGTAAAACAGAGATATTAATGACATATGTAAGAGAATGTCACAAAAAGGAGGGGGAGGAAATGGAAATGAAAATAAGTATATTTTTTAAAAAATATTACTCTGCTTTGTACATCAAATTAGCAACCAGACTTCAAATGTTTTGAAAAGACAACTTAAGGTCAGTGTATTTTGGCTTTCAAATACTGATAAACTTAAGATCTTTTTTAGTCCTTCTATTTCATAGTATTTTCCATATATAAACATCTTGGATATACTCTTTTGATGAAAGTGAAGGCTTAAAGACATTCCTACCACCAAAGAGGGGCAGATATCTTACCAGCAACTTGCTCATGGCCAATTAAATAAAGACATGTTATGATCAGAGAAACAAGAACTAAGTACAACGGCCAAATGTAATCAATTATAATTTTATTGGAGTCCTTTGCTTATTCTCTAACTGCATGTGCTGTAATATCCTCTTACAATGCTAGAATCATTCACCTGAGGACCTGGAGTTCCCAACATGTATTGGTACTAAACCTTAAATAGGTTTTTATGAAAAGTATACTCTAACTCCCGTAGCACTTAGGGAAGAGAGATTCAACGCAAGTTTCAAAATGATCATTCATGTTACTCCAGGTCAATGCAAATGTTGAGGAGGTACAATGGAGCCTTGGCACACCTTTAATCTATGAGGAAATATGTACTTTAAGCATAGTTAACAGAGCTCTCTTGTTCTGTAAAAACAAAACAAAACAAAAACAAAAAAACCCACCCAACTCTTTATACCAGTAGGGTTTATCAAAACCCAGTGGGGTGCCAGGTGTGAGGTGGAAGGTGAAGAGCAAAAAAATTTCAAAAATGGCTAGTCGCTAAATTCCCAGGCAACTCCGATTTACTTCCTCAAGTTTTATGTAAATCTGCTACTACTGACAGTATTCCAGAGAAACATTTATAACATCTGATTTTTCCTTTTCATGTAAACTCCTGAGTATGCTTCAAAAACAACTGCTATAGACAAGAACCCAGCCCAAACCTGAACTCTACACTTAGGGCACAAATTTAAATAAAAATTTATTTTATTTTATTTATTTTTGAGGTGGGGGGAGGGACAGAGAGAGAGGGAGAGTGAATCCCAAGCAGGCTCCCTGCTTTCAGCACAGAGCTGGACATGGGTCTGGCACTCACGAACTGTGAGATCAAAACCTGATCTAAAATCAAGAGGTGGACATTAACTGGTTGAACCACCTAGGCATCCCTGAAAATTAATTTTAGAAAAGCCTATTAAAAAAGTTGAATCATACCATGTACATTAAAACCTCTGTAAAAGTACTGAAATAGTATTTAAGGAACTTAACTCGGAGATCTACTTAATTTCCAAATGAAGGAAGATTATGATGGGCAAGTCACAGTATTAAATCAATTGTTAAAGGAAAATTGTTTGGGTCTCAGTACTAAGTATAAAGATGTCCCAACTGTCAGATGTAATTACACTTAAAATCAAGGAAAACAGACTAAAATCAAATAAAACAGATTTTTTTTTTAATTTTCTATGTATTTGACATTTTGACATCTTAAAAAAAAACCTTTCTGGCTAGCCAATTCTTACTACCTCCTGGCTAGCAAGGAGGTAAGATGGGGGCATGCCTTTGATATGCAAACTAACCAACGCAGAGCTATACCTCCTTCATCTGGCCCACACACCCAGGATGCAAAATTCCTCTGCCTTAATCATCCCAGAGCCAGATACCAGGCAACAAGGGAATACCCTATTAAGTTTAGAGCCTACAGAAATTATTCAACAAGCCAAATAAACTGTCTACCCTGCCCTGCCATTCCCAAGGAAACGCCAATATAGCTCTAGCCTCAGCTTTTCCCATGCTCCTGCTTTCTGCCTCCTGACCACCCTGAGGCTTCCCTATGTGCCCCTCAGATGTATGCTATGCCACCTTTTTCTAAGACCTGTGAATACAATAAACTCATTTTCCTGAGCCTCTCCTGTGTCTCCTCTTGTGATTGACCATCACAGAACATAAAACATTAGGCCAATCTATGCTTTTTACACATGATTGTTTTAAAGTTATATGCACATCAAAAAATCTGAGTTATAATTATTAAACTCATTTCCTCCCCAGATTCTTGCAGACATTGGCATACAGGAAAAAACCACCTTTCTCCACCAGTACAGATTAAGTGAAGGGCATATTCTATGTCCACTTTGGAAATTACCTTAAATTTGCCATTGTTTTCCCAAATGTAACCCTGGCATAAAGGATACCATCGGAAATGAGTAAGGCTCAAAAATAGGAATAGAAATTAAATACCCACCTGTGAAGGTGTACTGGTAAGTTCCATCTTTTCTTGTGATTTCTCCTTTGCTAGTCGAGCAGCTTCTTTAAATTCCTGAAACTTTTCTGCGAACTGAATGTATAAAGACTATATACATTAACCAAATAAAATAAAAACAGGTCTCACTGCCCACTTTTACCTTGGTTTTCTTTCAATTGCTGAATAACTGACTCTTAACACAAGCGACGTAGCCATCAAATCAATTATAGGTGTAATACGAAAATGAAGGAAAAAGAAATCTAATACCAAACACTTATCTGTACACTACAAACTCCTTGGACAAACTGCAGTCAAAGACATCATGATAACTAACTTAGAACTTGAGGTCAGCTAGTTTATCTACGTCTCTTCCTCAGTGTTCAGATACACTTTACTAAGACCAAGGTGCAGAGTATAGGATGGGAGTGGAATCAGTAAAGATTAGCATACTTTGTTTATCACAGGGGAAAAAAATGAATCTTTTAGGTATTTACTCATAAACATCTCGGTATTTGGAGTGTGCTTTTAAATTTTACTGGAACATAAACTCTCATATTATGTGAGGCTTTTTATTTTCAACAATATAAATGGCAACATTTACTATTATCGCTAAATGGCATTACTAAAACTTCATTTCCAAAGATTCTTAAACAGCTAATGTACAACAGCAGAGAGGAATAACACGAACTCCACAAAGGTCTTTAAAATTGGTAACAACAAGAACAAACTATGGTACGTAAAATGCTAATTCCTACAAATCCATAGTAATCTAGAAATGTCAGAGCCACAAAGATTATCTATTACTGCTTTGGAAGTGGAAACCAGTCTACATTATTCTCAGAGTAAGTTAAGGCTACACAATAATCAAATTAAAAAGTCAAAAATCTCTATGCAACTTAAAGCACCAGCTAGAGCTGGTAATTAAAATATGAAATTATGGTTCCCTACTCAAACCCCATAAGCCAACCCTGATTTCATTTTGATACTGAGAAGGAAAACTTGTGAAGGAAAGGTCATTGTACTCTAACCTGCCTTGGACATTTGGAAGAAGGCTAACATTTAAGTTTTCATTACAACTTTACTTCTTACATTAAAGTTGTCACCTGTAACTTGTAGATCAGGGAACTGAATGTATATTACTACTCCTTTTTCAAGTAAGGAGGTATTCTGTTCAAGTAATCTGAACACAAAGCTAAAAAGGTCTCATTCACACTTGTGTAAATGGAATAAAAAGGAAACCATAATTAATTTCTCTCAATGTAATCTGAAGTAGAACACAGTTTTTCTTACACTCATCTAGCATTCCAACATAGTTAATGTTTAAAACTCTTTCAACTTCATAAAGGTTCACACTACTGTTAATTTTTATAGGTTTGTGTTTCCATGGTAACAAAATACAACTTAGTAAGCACTCTAACAATCCAAGCACAGTTGCAATTTTCCTCATACATCAACCCTACGGACCAAACATTTCTCTCAATACAGCTACTCTCTCTTATTTTGAGAGATCCTTGTCTAGAATTGCCTTCAGACTTTCTAAAACCCTTATAATGCTTTGATTCACTTACGGTTTTTAATGATAAAATAGGCCAGAATAATTACATGCTTGCTTCATTTATGTAAAAGATTATAAACTCCTTGGGATCCCCTATAGTCTATAAAGCGGCAACAATGGTCTTTAAGGTAACATGGAAAATAAATCATGATTTTGTCATCTCTGGACAAAAACATTATAAAGAGACTGATCACCAACTCTTGGAGCCAAGTCCAGTGAATAATTCCTGGAGCCAAGTCTAGTTTATTTAATGTAGATTCTCCCTCAAAATACTAGGAATCACTATCAGTAAGGTTGGTCAAAAGTATATGTTAACTTGAAAGAGGAAAAATTCTTGAAATATAAAAGCCATTCTCAGAAAAAAAAGATCAAATGAAAGGATACAGTATAACTGACAGAATTTAATAAGCTATTACTTTGCCACATTAGCTAGCTGCCCAGTAACCTCAAAGATGTGACAAAAACTTAATTTGCAGTCAAAATTACTTATGCCAAAAAATCATTTCATACAAGTTTATTTGAGAAATTAATCCACAATTTAGTTCCTGTCAAGAAATTTAGCAAGGGTAATATATCAACTTTTTTTGCTCTAGACTTTAATAGACAATTTCAAAAGGAAGTTCCAAAAAGGTTCCATCTGAGTAATGGCAAAATTATTAGAACAAATGTGTAATTTCCTAAGGGGATTATTTCTGGAGAGGCAATGCTCAGCTGGATACCTGTGTCCCTGCTATGTTGAAATACTTTGAATCTAGAATTCATACCTTTACCACAGTCCAAGAAATGTATTTAGAGAGTAAGATGGGTGTAACAGAAAACAAATCAGAAACACTTTTTCATTTTCATCATCCTACAGAGAATGGACTTATAATCATGAAGGCGAAAGTTAAAATAGCCCTAAAATTGGTCCCTAAACTGTAATTTATATTAAAGGTAATAAAAATATTTGAAAACAACCATGTTAAGTAATGTCTACAACCAAAAAAAATGGAAGCAAAGATTACTTCAATTATTGATCTAACTATACCCACGAGTCAATAAATAGTCACAAAAATGTAAGATTATTTTTAAAAAGAACTTATTTTTAAGCATCAGAATGATTTCTGTAATGAATAGCTTACAGTGTAAACATAAACAGTGTATACCTACAAGAGTCTGATGACCCTGAAGCTGAACATTTGTAACTCCCAAAAGGCATCAAATTATTGTGAAAGGTAGTGTTATCCTTTTAATTGAACATTTCAAATAGAGAAGTTCAAAGAATAAATCTTTGGGTCTGGTGAGCATAAAATCTGATGAGCCAAGTGAGTACTTCTCATCTCCTTGATCAGTATCTTATCCTGAGACAGTTTCCTCTGCCTTAGTCTTTGTGGATGACACCCACAAGGCACTGCTGGTATAAACACTGCAAGCTGCTGCTGGTACGCGGGACAACTCTTTTATTTCCAGTAATTAGCCTGGTGATGTTCTGTATTTTGTTGGCCTTTCTGGCCACAGTCATTCACTTGGTCAGTATCCTGCAGGAACTCTTCATGTGTTTGTTAGATCTCACCACTCTGTACTATATTACAGAGTTTGAAGTAATTCTCAGAGAAAGCACCATTTTCCCTAAACAAAGTAATTCTTAAGTGCCTGCTGTCATGTCAAAAAGCTGAAATCTGTATCACTATCAGCTTACGTTTTCACAATTCAGAAGAGCTTGCTGTTTACCTTCTTGCAGACCATCTCCACTAAGGTGCTAATCCCTGGGCAAAGTCCATTCAGAAGTGATAATCCCCAACTGTTATGTGAACTATCATACAGAGAGTTAACACCCAAATACTTCTCTATCAATGGTGACCATTTTTAATGTGTATAAATTATTTCCCAATTGACAGTGAAATCCAATGATCTCTCACTTCTTGCTTTAAAATCACTATAATTGTTCTAGAGTATTAAATTTCTCCTACATTTTACACTTTTCATTTGCTATTATATATTTAAGACCTATGATTTGAAGATGAAGATTTCCACGTAATCTAATGAGTTGACTTACTTTTGAAAGATGATGCTCAGAGGAGAATCCCAGTCCGTAAACAGTGTTTGCCCGGCTATCGGCCCACTGGCCAAACTTCTGAGATGTTTTAGTAAATGTCATGTTTGGGGTGATGGTGCTATTAATTATTGCCTAAAAAATAAAATAAATATGAGTTACAAGCCAAAAGTTAGCAAACAGGCATTTAAACACAGGACTATTTACTTCTGTAAAAAAACAAAGGATTTCTAATGAGTTTGCTCACGGGAAAAACAACCCCTAAATATATACTTTACTTCTTTTCCCACAAAGTGGTATAAATTCATGATACTGAGATTCACTATCATTTCTATTTAACACATAGTTTCTTACAAAATTAGTATTTTGGTGTTATTAAATATTGATTTTGGTGAACACCATAATAAATTCCAACTATTACTGTGTATCATATTAACAGAAGTACCTTCCCACTGACAGTACTATAAAAGTATATAATCAGTTAAGTTAGTGAGTTAATGCCCTCCAAAATTCAGATTACAAAGTGATTCCAGTAATAATAGAAATAAACATGTTACCAAATTCATAAGCAGTTTTTTGGTGAACTACCAAAAGTAGAATGAAAATCAAGCATTTTCAGAACAAAGCAAAATCTATTGAACATGTGAACAGTACAAATAAAAATACTTATGAGTATGCATGTATTGATGAAGTTATAATAAATGTATGACACCTGTCCTACTAAAGAAGATAGTAAGAGTAGCTGGCCCCTTGCTTTCTGTCACAAAAGCAGATGTGTTATCTGTAGTTCTATGAGAGCTCTTACCCTTGATTAAGCATTTTTACCTGTGACAAAATTTAAATACTCATACTCAAACCTCCTTCCCCTTCAGTTCAAAAGCTGCTTTTCCTAGCGTGTCATTTTAGATTCTGTAAAATGTGGCTAACAAAGTACTCTAAATTGCAGGTAGTCATGAAATGAAAAGACTCAATGGAAAAGGATATATTAACAAATGGTTAATAACAAAATATAACAAAAGGTAAGGAATCTGGTTATGGAATCATTTGGTTATACAACTTTTTTTTGCTGAGTACCTATTAAATGCCAAGCACAATTCTAGAGAGTTGAAATGTAACACTGAACAGTAAGTAACTGTGGATTACATTCTAAACCAAGAACAGTCAGTCAATTAACATATACGTAAGTAACTGACTAATGTAATTTCAGAGTGTTATGTGCTGCGAAGCCTGTAAGACCAGCATGTGATAGAGAGAGGGAGTCTAGAAGGCAAGGACTGGCAGGTACTAGGTTAGATTTGGCGGTCCTTGAGTGTTCCCGGAGGAGGGTGCTTGTGAGCTGAGATCTAAGTGTTTTCAAGGAGAGAAGGGCATTTTACATGGGATCTCAGTAACTCTCAAAAAGTGAGGTAGCAATAGGTTTTATAAGAAAACCTGTAAGAAAACCTGTAAGAAAAATGACCCATTTGCTGTAGGTCACAGACCTTCACTTTCAGCTCTTTCAAATGAACTTCTTGATGCTTTTAAGGTTAAGAGTCCCATTTTAATCCCCATTTGGAACCTTTCCTTGCCTCCACTTGTCTTGGGGATTACTTGTTTAGGGATTCTTTAATCACTGAAGAAAAACTTTAAAATGAAAGACGATCCCACACTTAAAAAACATTATTCACAGGATGCTTGGGTGGGTCAGTCAGTTAAGTGTCCAACTCTGTTTTGGCTCAGGTCATGATCTCATGGTTCATGGGTTTGAGCCCTACATCAGGCTCTGTTCTGACAGCAGGGAGCCTCCTTGGGATTTTCTCCCTCCCCCCACTCTCTCTCTCTGCTCCATCCTGCCCCCCAAAAAAACTTAAAAAAATTATTCATTAGAATTCTTTGAATAGAATGGTTTCAATTTTTTGAAGATGAATCCACTTAAAAGGAAAATCTTAATTCTTTAAAATAAATTTTCTCTCAATCCCAGAGTTCCCATCCTTTCAAGGAAAACAGGTAGAAATGCTGTGTCATTACAGATCATGTAGTGCCCTTATCTTGGCCCTCGGCCATGCTGATGTCTCTGCAGCATGATTAGAAAGCCTTTAAGCAAACTTTACATGCACAGTAAGGGCATTAAATGAGAACAAACGGACATTTTCTAATCAGGGGCACCTAAGGGCTTTCCAACTCATCACGCAGTGCAGAAATAGAAGTGGGGCGGGGAGGAGAAAACACTCATTTAGCCACAAGTAAGCCACTCTGCTTACACTATTGCTTACCAAAAACAACTCTGCCTGCAGGGAACTGCAGTAGTTACCAGCATCAGTTTTAAAAAAGTTAACTAGAAAATGGAACATGTGATAGAAATCATAACTGCTACAGAGGGTAGATTTTGTTAAAATAAATAAAAACTTGTTCACAAGAGCTATTTAACAGTGTAATGTTTACAAGCTGCAAAGTATACTCAAGAATGGAGGCCAGAAGCAATAGTTCCTATCGCCTCAGAAGGAAGGACACATGAGAGTTATTTAATCACATGGGACATGGGAATACTTCAGTTGAACTTTATTCTATTTAAGTCTCCCATCTGATAAAACTCCATCTTATCTGTGGTTTGGGCCAAGAGGGAAATACAGATTATAGAGAACTGAAAGTTCCAGTCAGGGAAAAGAAAGAAATTAATATTCTAGTGGCTGAGATCACAACAATTAATATCTGTTGATGTCACTAAATAGTTACAAAATATGACAAACTTATTCTTCATTAAAAAAGTTTTATAGAAATTAACTATTGGTATTTCTCAAGTCCTTTAAATCCTCCAAGTAAAAATGAAAGAGAATCAATTATTCTAATAAATACATACTAGTCACTTAAGTAGAAGATAAGGGGCAAATAGCCCCTGGGGTTCTGTAATCTAGTTAAGGAGATAAGCAGTGAGCACAAGAGAAAATGAATTGAAAGTTGAGCATTAAATTATCTTTTGTTTCCCCAAACCACTAGGCAATACCTAATAGCCTAAAAATATTAACAACGATAACAAGAGCAGGGTTTTTATAGTGGTTACTATACACCCTTTACGTGTTTTTGCATAAATTACTTAATCTTCACATGAATCCCATGGCGTAATGATGTAGGTATTTTTATTAGTTCCTTTTTACAGATGAGAAAATTAAGGTGTGAAGACATGAAATATCTTGCTCGATCTAGGTCACATGGCTAGGAAGCAGGAGAGCAAAAATTCAAACCAGAGAGTCTAGGTCTAGAGTGTGTGCTCTTAGACCTTGGGCTGACCTCCTAAAATTTCTGCAAGTTCAAAGGCCTCATGGCTTTAAAAAAACATGAAGGAGAAGAATGAAACCCTTGTCCTTCTATACACATTTTATCCAGAATCTGATGTTTGGTATTACTTATTCAAAATTCATTGATTAAAAAATGGCATTTCCCTCCCCTCTTTGAAAGGCATACTATCTATAAGACAATGATCAAAGTGCTATGCAGATATTAACTCACTTAATCCTTACTAAGAATAATGAGGCTCAGAGAAATAATTTGCCGGAAGTCAAAAACTTAGTAGATGGCAGAGCTAAGATATGAACCGAGGCAGTCCATGCTCTTAAACATTATACTATTTGCCTCTCCTAAAAATAAAAACTTAGGTCTTGTCCACATGCTTCCCTTCAGAGTAAGGGATGTCAGCTTTAATGCTGACACTGACCAGACTTCATACCATTTAGGGACTTAGAATTACTGAATAATCTACAAAAGTGTATCTGAAAAGAATTCTAGCTCCTCACTAGACTGTAAGCTCCAACAGTGTAGAAACTGTCCATTCTGTTTACCACTATATTCCTAGCAACTAGCATAGTGCCTGACATGTAATAGATATGCAATGAATATATAATATATCGAATAAACTAACCTAAAATTTGTAGAATATTTTGGAATGTAACTCAATATAAATAAGGTGGTCAATCCAAGTAATTTAGCAGATAAAAAGACAAAAAGTGTTGCTAAAAATGATCAATTTTGGCTTTTTGAAGTTTTTAAAACTCAAAAGGAAATATTGTATCTTAATAAAGATGAAAATTCCCCAAATAAAACAGAAGATGCCCTACTATAAAAGCAAAAGAGCAAGATCATTTAAAGAGAATATAACTTACCTTTGAGCCATCTAAACTGATTATCCTATACACATTTCTTGTGCTGTCATAGAAATAAGACACAGTAACTGCATGCTTGCTGGTGGGTACCCAGTTCTTCTTTGTGTTTGGGTCAATCTGGAAGACGTGAGCTCGAGTGCTGAAGATGGGTTGTTCCCTATCAGGCAGAAAATAAAATGACAGATTGAAAGCAGTCATTTTATTGCACTGGACAACAGAACATGAAATCTGTGAGGATGACTCCACTTACCCCAAAACTCCCACATCCCCCAAGACGATAGAAACATTGTTCCATATTTGAATACTGTAAATATTCAATCATAAGCTTCTTTAAAACAATTATAGTCCATTCTCATTATGTGACGAATCTGTCTACTCACTAAAATGTATTTGTAACTCCAAAATCAGTACTTGAGGTACCTTCTTAGTCTTTTGTAGTGGAAAGATGCAATCGCCTGACATGCATGCTTCCATCTGAGGTTGATCAAGGCAACACTCTGCCTTATTTCAGCTCCCATACTATAAACAAGTGTCCTTTTTGTGATCTATTTGGCACCATGCATTTCATAATACTGTGCTTTTTGTTGGTGTTTTCACTGTGTAAAACAGCTCCCAAGCATAGTGCTGAAGCACAGTCTATTCTTGGATGCAAGAAGGCTGTGATGTGTCTTACGGAGAGAACGTTATAAGCTATGCTCAGGCATGAATTATAGTGCTGTTGGCCATGAGTTCAACGGTAATCAATCAATTGTCTATATTAAATGAGGGATCTTTAAATACAAACACACATAAAACAAGCTTATGTATTGACTGGTTGATGAAAATGTGATCGGAGGCTTGTAGGAACCTAACTCTCTGTATCCCCTAGAAGCAATCTTTTGAGTATTTGATAATTCAGTGTTCGTGATGCCTGTATAGAACACAACTACTCTAAATAATGAGAACCGACTATATTCTATTAAAATACAAGAACTTTATATAAGCACTAGGTTAAAAATGTTCACCTATTTAAAACTAGATTAATCCAGTAACAGGTAATAAACTTACTGAGAAAAGTTGACCTCTACTATATTAAAAAGTATACAGAAAACAAGGTAGCTCACAACCATAGTATCTTTTACTGAGTAGGGCCTTAAACAGATTTTAAAAATAATTTCAAGAACCCAAACTATTAAAAAATGTGTATCCAAAATATCATTAGCTTATTTTACATTCTGGAAAACAAGCATGTGATGATATATATGCAACAGAAGCATGAGAATGCAAAATTTTCAAGTTCTGGAAACAGCCTTTACCAGGCTTTTTTGCTTTGAGCCCAAATAAATTTCTTTCAATTACACAACATCTTCCTTTCCTAAAGCTACATAAGGTCCTAAAGAGAATTTTAACCAGTAAAGAAAGGAGAGTATGGAAGAGAAGAAGTTAGAAAACAGGCAAGGCAAGTCTGGCCCGTGGCAACATGACTCTTCAGGTAACAGTAATAGGCTGGGTGTCACATATGTCTATGATCTTCTTCAGCCCTTGGAGAGCAGGTATGAAAGGGAGGCCCCTTCCCTGTAGGTAACCTGGCTCCTCCAGCTTTATTTCTGGAAACCTCCATAACAACTTTTCTTATTCTAAGAATCTGTTGTGAAGCAACTGATACATTTCATGCCACTCCCTAAAAACTGAAGCAGAGAGTCATCACTTCTGGCTTAACTCATATTACATATAGATTCATTCAACAAATAATTATTCACAACCTCCCAAGGCATTGTGCCTGGATGAAGAACTCTTCTGAATTGGAAAGAGGTCTAGTTCATTCCCTCTTTCCCTATCTTTAATCCTTCAATTTTTCAGTGAGGCTACACTTAGGTTATCTTCCAAAAAGCCCTACAAACCTTGAGGCTTTTTTTTTCTCTTCAATTTTTAATTAAAGTTCTAGGTGTAGTGCAGTTGGTCAGCCTCACTGTAACTAACTAGTTCCAATCCACAGGAAAACGCAAACACACAAGTGTATTTATTTAGGGCATGGAGGGAAGGGAAGTAGGAACTCTAGGGTTATCTAACAACTTCTCCCCCATTTGACAAGCAGTAAATTTCTAAATAGTGCAGGGTGTTGCAATATATGTATTTTATAAGAAACAAAAATAGTTAAGACAATGATATTGCCTTTACACATCTTATATGACCAATCAACCAATCCCTATCAGCGGAAATCTAGTGTTTTGAATCTTATAAATACTTTCCACATTTTAATTCACATAATTATATTAATCTGCACAATTAATCCATAAATTCAATTCCCTTGTGAATAAAAATCTTTAAACTAGCTGTTTTACAAGTGTGCCTTACGAATTTGAGTATCAACCAAGTACACTGCTTTTCTTCAATTCTCTTCTGAATAGGTGATTTCTTAAAATTACAGTTCAAGATTTCTGGTCAAAATCTTGTCAAACTCTAGATTAAAAATATTAGGAAAATAATTTCACCGCTGACACAGGGAACAGAGTTCCTAGAAGTAACAAGGAAGTTACTACATCTATCAAGGCATACTAATAAATAGTTCACACCTTTACTGAATATCTACAAGCCAAAAACAGATAAAGATGGTCCCTGCCCCTGAAAATGATGAGGGAGGACAGATGTCAAAAAAATAAAATGCTCTTCACCATGACAGATTCTTTGGAAATAAGTGACCGAGAGCTACCATGGAGAATGTGATGTCTTAGTAGAATTTGAAACAAAGTATGGCAACAGTGGGAAGAGGCAATAGTACACAGGTAGGTGTATCAAGAACCTTAGTGAGTGTGAGTGCCTTTGAAGAATGAGGCTAAAGAGAGAAGCCAATTCATATGGGTTCCCTCTGGAAACTACTCAGAGATTGTAAATAGAGAACAGCTCTATGTTTTAGAAAGACACATTTGGCAGTACTGAAGGGGTGGATGGGAAGGAAACAAGACTGAACACAAGAAGGCTAGTCAGACTCTTATGAAAAAAACTCAAGTTTTAGAAATAAAGACGAATGGGGTGCATGGGTGGCTTAGTCGGTTGAACATCCGACTTCAGCTCAGGTCATGAAGTCATGGTTCGTGGGTTCAAACCCCGTATCAGGCTCTGCGCTGACAGCTTGGAGCCTGGAGCCTGCTTCAGATTCTGTGTCTCCCTCACTCTCTTTGCCCCTCCCCTGTTTGTGCTCTCTCTCTCTCAAAAACAAATAAATAAAACCTGAAAGGAAGGAAGGAAGGAAGGAAGGAAGGAAGGAAGGAAGGAAGGAAGGAAGGAAGGAAGGGAGGGAGGGAGGGAGGGAGGGGAATGGAAGTTAGGGAATGGAATGAAGATTGAGGAGGGATTAAAGGTAAATTTAGAAAACAGAATCAGTAAAATTAAGCAACAGATTGGTTGCAGGGCAATGTTTCTCAAACAGGGGTGATTTGTCCCAATTGGGACCTTTCACAATTCCTGGAGACATTTTTGGTTGTCACAACTGAGGAAGACTGCTATTGGCACGTAGGTGGTAGAAGCCAGGGGCATCAGTAATCATCTACAATGCACTGAACAGCCCCCTACAAGAAAGAACCAGACCAAAATGTCAATAGTGCCACTAGCCATGTTGGGAAACAGAAACTGAAGTCTGGGTTTGAGGAAGAATTATATGGGAGAGGATGAGTGAAGTTTTGACCAAGTTCAGATGTGTATAAGGGTTTGCATATAAAACTGTCAGAATGGAAACTTAAAAATATTAGTTTGGAGCACAGTAGAGAAAACCACGGAGGAAAAAAAAGTTGGGGGAGTCATCAAGAGATCGTATCACACTAGTCTGTTTAAGATACATTTCAATAACACTAAGCATGTGAATTTCATTCTCGAGAAAAGCTCTAAGAAGCAGCAGAGAAAAGCTATACCTGAAATCTTAAAGCTCTTAATTTTTAAAAGGATCCGTAAAGCATTTGAAACTAACTGGCCCAAGTGTCCAAGTGTTAAAGTTAATACTTTTTTAAGTAAACTGGATGGCATTCATCAATAAAGATTAGACACAGTACTTCCTTTATAGCAATTCACAAAAATACTAACTGCATCAGATACAAATAGTTCCCAAAATACATTCTATGGAACAACAGTCTTAGAAATGAGTGTTCGGTGTTTAAATAAATTCTGCAAACACTGTTCTGTCCCATTCTGAAATACTTATAATGTACATTAGTGTATTAAAGGTTCTAAAACATCCTGCAGTAAAGAAACCCATTTAGGACTGAGTAACCCAGCATGTGGCAAAATTATCTGGCCCCAAAATTCTTTTCCATGTAACACGTTAACATGTCATAGGACTTATATTTATAACCAAAATATGAAAATCAAAAGATAAATTTTGAGGTAAAAGTATCTCACTGTAAGCTGGTCTGGATATTCTGCCATTTTTACTGACATTACTGTCAGTAGAAAACATATATAAAAAATACAATACAAAATGGAAGCTTTATTTAGTAACGACTAGAGTATTATTTCTTAAACAACATTGAAAGGAACTCTTCTAAGGAATTAATCTGTCAATTTTAAAGCAAACAGATTTTGGCATGAAATGCTTTAAACTGCCTTAGAGGAGGGGTGCCTGGGTGGCTCAGTCGGTTAAGCGTCCGACTTCAGCTCAGGTCACGATCTCGCGGTCCGTGAGTTCGAGCCCCGCGTCGGGCTCTGGGCTGATGGCTCAGAGCCTGGAGCTTGCTTCCGATTCTGTGTCTCCCTCTCTCTCTGCCCCTCCCCCGTTCATGCTCTGTCTCTCTCTGTCTCAAAAATAAATAAAACGTTAAAAAATAAATAAATAAATAAATAAAATAAATAAATAAATAAACTGCCTTAGAGGAATAAAATTGAACCAGATACACACACCACACCCATACACACTTTAAAACTAGAAAATCATCTACTTTGGCATTTCTTCCATCAATTATCAGGACAATGAGTAGTTCAAATGACCTATTATAAGAAAAGCTTACTGGAATATTTTCCAGTTGGTTCATAAAATAATTCTATGAAGCTGGTACAAGAACAATTCTGAAGTTCTTCATCTTGGGCTAAAATTCAGTAAAAGTACTACATGCAGTGATCAACTCCAAAACTTAATATGGATGTGAAAAACCGGAAGAATGGAAGTACAAGATGACCTGAGAAAAATGTGGTAAAATCAGAGTTTTGTTTTAAAAACAAGGTTTACTTAAACACATTAGAATTGACATAAAGAATGAGTATATTTAACTCTTATCTCTGTAATAAGAAAAAAAACAACAACGAAAACTGAAGCAAAACAAAAAGACTACTTGCCAAGATATATATAAACTCTAGATCTGGAAAAAAAAGGAAAAAGTTAACTTTCATCATCTGGATAGCTTTGATTTAGAAAAGTTCAATGATAATGCTTTTTAAAAATTATTACTAAATCTGTATTTTTGCAAACATTATGTGATTATGCAATAAATTTATGTTTCAAGGAAGTGCAAAGGTATGGGTCCAATACTAACAACCAAGCTCAAGGGAAGAAAAAGAAATTATACACTCCCTAGTCTTCTTTTAAAATTTTTGTTTTAATGTTTATTTGTTATTGAGAGAGAGACAGAGCATGAGCAGGGGAGGGCAGAGAGAGAGAGGGAGACACAGAATCTGAAGCAGGCTCCAGGTTCCAAGCTATCAGCACAGAGCCCAATACGGGGCTGGAACTCACAGACTGTGAGATCATGACCTGAGCCAAAGTCAGACGCTTAATCCACTGAGCCACCCAGGCACCCCTCCCTAGTCTTCTTTTAAGGTTTGGTTTACAAATACTCTTTTTAATATATGTAAATATAATTAAATATTGTAGCAAAGGGGATATAAAGAAGGTTATGGTTTCAAATAATTCCCCGACTTTCTAATTAAGTTTTCAGAAGAAAGCAGCCTGGTAGAAGTTTAAGAAACCCCAAGGTTAATCATAGTTTCCACTGAGAGTTTGACACTGTTATAAACACGGTTGGCTGGCTATCCACCAACTATTCTTCAGCACTCCCTCCTAACATCTCCCTGCATTTTGTTCTGGTGCTCCAACCTTGCTTCACATGACTGTGAGCTTCACTAGAATAATCAAGGCAATTCCAGTCTTCTTACCAGAAGTCCATTTAGGAATGGACCTCTGAAGCAATTCAGGTCAATGAGATAAGCAAGGAATGTTTGCTGGAAGCTTCTGGGTAGAGTCACAAAGAGATTCACACATAACAAGAGGTGTTCTCTTAAATAACACTGTGTATGCAGTGACATCGGACCTAAAGGAGTCATTTTAATGCTATGAGGCCACTAACCTGAGAACAAAGCCAACATTGTTTGCTAAGAATAGCAGATGGAAAGACAAAGAATCTGCTTCCTTGAGTTGTCACTGAATCAGTGAATTAGCCTCCAGGCTTATGTGGTAAAATAAGTTTCCTAATTGTTTCAAGCAAGTCATTTTCACTTTAAAAATTACACAAATGAGGGGCGCCTGGGTGGTTTAGTTGGTTAAGCATCCAACTTTGGCTCAGGTCATGATCTCATGGTTCATGGGATCAAGCCCCATGTCCAGGGAGCCCGCTTCGGATTCTGTGTCTTCTTCTAACTCTCCCCCTTCACAACTTGTGCTCTTTCTCTGTGTCTCAAAAATAAATAAATGTAAAAAAAAAAAGAAAATTACATAAATGATCACTGAAGAGGTTTACATGAAATAAACCCTACAATGAAGTGCCCCCCAATAAAATGTGACTGATGGTCTTCCAGAACTCCTGGCTAGCTATACACTGGTCATTCATCAACTTCATAACACAACCCCATAGCATATCCAATTAGATTTGGGTGGGAGGTGGGGGGGGGGGGGTCATTTAAAATTCTAGAGGTAATCAATAAAAAAAATTCTTAAGACTAACTGCATTCAGACAGGCAGGAGGAAGAAATGTGACAATGGCAAAAGTTCACTATCAATGGACTTTCTACTTTAAGAATTTAATACCCAAAGCTTTTAAGAAAGAGCAGTATAACACATATTAGAGATAGGGAGAAAACCACCAAGAGAAATAACAACTGGATGTTTTAAAAGCAGTTGACTTTGGTGATGCAGCCAGATGAAGGGGAAACTAGTGATTGTCTTTACAAAACTTCAAGTGTTACTTAATTTTTTAACTCTGTATAGGTACCAAAAAGACTTTTTTAAAGCAGCATTGTGGAGGAATCTAGATACACATCAAAATTAACACTAAGAAAAGAATGTTTTAGGGATCACTTATAAAGACTGCCAGAGAACCAAAGAATAAGTGACAAATTTTAATAGCTTGGAACTATTTAATAGCTTGGAACTCAATGGACTCAACAGTACATGCTATGAAGGTATTTCTATTATTCATTAAGAGGAATAGAGAGAAAGTGGAGAGAAGCAGAAATCCAAACATGCCTAAATCTAAGACTGAAGGTATGTCTACTTCTTGGTGAGGTGAAAATACTCTCCTCTGTTAGAAGTAAAAACACACTAAGATAAAAACATTCTACGTCAGCTCAGTTTTTGGAATTTTGAGAAGCTGGATAATACTTGTTCAGGCCAAAAGGACATGAGCAAGGATCAGACAGGGAGTGAACAGACACCAATGATCACTGAACTTAGATGTAATACATGAAGAACTTAGCTTCAGTGCCACTTGGGGGTGGCACAGAATGTCTTCAGACAAGTCAGAGCTCAAGCACCTGAATTTCCTCCAAAGATATCTTGCACAAGTAATAATATAAATTGTAATCCCACTGGGATTATCGGGGAACTGGTTTAACTCCGTCTCCCCATACATCCACATGAGAAAAATCTTGACTACAATACCTGTCTTGATGCTGCTCAAATATTGTAACCGCATATTGCCAATTATGTACTTCTATTGCCATGTTATATGTTTAACAGCTGACAGCATACACATTTGGAATGTTATCTTTTGAAAAATACAAGCTTCTTTTGAGGGAAGCAGAGATTATTCTAATGGCTACCCAACACATAGTTGTACTACAAGAACTCCATCTAGTGATGGACCAAAAACATAGCAGGCATATGTTTTTTAAAACTTCCAAGTTACTATTTAGCCAACACAAAACTGTAAAGTGACATTGTTATACCACAAGTATGCAGATTCAAAATGTGACGCCAACAACTACAAAACATTTTTTCTGGAAGAATTTCTTAGAACTGTTTGATGTTTAAAAATAGAGTTCCTTGGTCTTGTAATTGGTTAAATGACCCTTTGAATGAAAGATTTTTTTAGAAAATCATCGTTTGCATCACAATTGAGCATCAGAAATTTTCATGACATCAAATAAATTAAAATTTTCCATTTGCAATTTAAGATTATTAAATTACAAAATTATAGTTAGTAAAAATACTATTTCTTTATATACCATCCCTCATTTTAAGAGTGGTTTTCATCAATCTTAGTCCTTTCATTAGGCCACAGCACTAGTTATTAGAAGAGATTATAGTACTTATTTACCTTGGGCACTTTAATCATTAGCCACTTTTAAAACATCAAGAGGTATAACAAAATTCATAGTAAAGAAAAGCAATCCCACTCAATGTATACTTTTTAGCAAATGATAATTATCAATTGATTCAATGCTCAAAGAACCTGACTTGCTAATTATTTTTATTTTTAAAAAATTTTAAGTAATTTTTTAAAGTTTATTTTTGAGAGAGAGCGAGCAAGTGAGCAGAGGAAGGTCAGAGAGAGAGGGAGAGAGAGAGTTTCCCAAGCTGATGTCTGTCAGCACGGAGCCCAATGTCGGGCTAGAACTCAAGAACCATGAGATCATGAACTGAGCTGAAATCCAGAGTCAGATGCTTAACCAAGTGAGCCACCCAGGTGCCCCTTGACATGCTATTTATTAAATAACCACCAAGTGACATCATCTCTGCCCCTCTTCTCCATTTTATTATTTTTTATTAAAAAAAATTTTTTTTTCTTAACATTTATTTATTACTGACAGACAGAGAGAGAGCATGAGCATGGGAGGGGCAGAGGAAGAAGGAGACACAGAATCTGAAGCAGGCTCCAGGTTCTGAGCTGTCAGCACAGAGCCCGACACGGGGCTGGAACTCACAAACCACGAGATAATGACCAGAGCCGAAGAGCCGAAGTTGGACGCTCAACCAACTGAGCCACCCACGCGCCCCCTACTTCTGCATTTTATTTTTTTATTTTTAAAAATTTTTTTAATGTTTATTTATTTTTGAGACAGAGGGAGACAGAACATGAGTTGGGGAGGGGCATAGAGAGAGGGAGACACAGAATCTGAAACACGCTCTGGGCTCTGAGCTGTCAGCACAGAGCCCGATGCAGGGCTCGAACCCACGAACCGTGAGATCATGACCTGAGCCGAAGTCGGATGCTTAACCGACTGAGCCACCCAGGCGCCCCAGCCCTCTTCTCCATTTTAAACCATATCCATTTCAGATAAAATACTGGATGTTTAAAAATAAAGAGGTATTCCTGATAACTCATTATATTTAAAATTAGTATTGTCTCTCTGTCTCTCAAAAATAAAGAAATGAAAAAAATTTTAATCTCTGTCTCTCAAAAATAAATAAATGAAAAAAAAATTTTTTTTAAAAAGGCAGGGTGCCTGGGTCGCTCAGTTGGTTAAGCACCCAACTTCGGCTCAGGTCATGATCTCACAGTTTGTGAGTTCGAGCCCTGGGTCGGGCTCTGTGCTGACAGCTCAGAGCCTGGAGCCTCCTTTGGATTCTGTCTCCTTCTCTCTCTGCCCCTCCCCACTTGCACTCTCTCAAAAATAAATAAAATAAAAATTTTAAATTAGTATTGTTATTTCCAACTCTATTAGACTTTAAATATTCTTTACCCAGGTGATTTCCACTAAATAAAGCTAAATAGTGAAAACTGAAAATATACAAAAGGGAAATCGAAGGAAAAAAGCCTCTTATTAATGAAAATTTAATTCGTGTTAAAATAGGTGGTGCATTCCAAAAAATCTAAAAAAAATTTCTAGTAGACATCCAATTCCTAAAACCTTTAAAAGTGAGTAAAAGGTAAAAATATTATTTAAAAAAATTTTTTTGATGTTTATTTTTGAGAGAAAGACAGAGCACAAGCAGGGGAGGGACAGAGAGAGAGGGAGACAGAATTTGAAGCAGGCTCCAGGCTCTGAGCTGTCAGCATAGAGCCTAAAGCAGGGCTCAAACCCATGACCGCAAGATCATGTCCTAAAGTTAGATGCTTAACTGACTGAGCCACCCAGGCGCCCCAGAAGATTATATAAGTTCTAATACCAATAATATTTGAAGGAACAACAATATTCTTAGGTACTTTTCCTGTACACCTACTACAAACTAACCAAGTGGATACTCAATCCATATAGTATCTGAAGAAGTAACTATTCTAAGAAATAAATCCAGGACTGAAGAGAAAGAATTGAAGGTACTGTGGCAAAATGTTAATGTTTGCTACATTTGAATAGCAGTTGCATGAATGTTACATTATTCCCTGTATTATTCTGAATATTTTAAATAGCTCACAACAAACAATAAAACTTCACACCACTTCTCTTAGAATTTTTATTGACACTGTGAAATCTGAATAATCAGCTATGTTTTATAGATATGTAGATCATTTATTTTTAACTGTGACGCAAAAGTCTATGGTATAATTAGAGCTTCACTGTCCAATACAGTACTACTAGCCACATGACTACTGAATATTTGAAATACGGCTTATGCAATTGATAAAGTGAATTCATTTAGATTTTGATACCCAAGTCACTTAAACACATTTAAGCATATACGGGACAACCTGGGTATGTGAATCTACTATTTCAACTGTACATTTGATGAAATTTAAATTCAGATCAAGTATTTCTGATTTTAGCCTCCAAAATGAGAGGTGCTCTAAGTACAAAATACATAAGGGATTGCAAAGACTTAGTAAGTAAAAGTATGTAAAATATTCCAATGATTCTTAATCACATATTAAAAAGATATTATTTTGGATATATTGTGCCAAAATGTGTTAAAACCAATTTTACCTTTTTAAAACATTAACAATAAATTTAAAATTATACAAGATGTTCACACTGTATTTCAAGTAGAAAATACTGGACTATTTTATGTAGCCATTTCCTTACTGACAGACATAGAAGTTCCATTTTTTACACTATTACAAACAATGCCCCTGTATGTTTACTTGTGCACACATGCAAGAAGATATACTAGAAAAATTCCTGATCATAAGGTATGCACCAAAGCATATTTCCAATTTGCTCTTCACAGTACATGTACCAATTTATATTCTTTTATAAAAAAAAGGTTTATTACTTATTTTGAGACACAAGAGAGAGAGAATCAAGCAGGGGAGGTGGGGGGGGGGGGAAGACACGAGAGAGAGAGAGAGAGAGAGGGAGGGAGGGAGAGGGAGGGGATCCCAAGCAGGCTCCATGCTGTCCCCATGCTGTCCGTGCAGAGCCTGACGCGGGGCTCGATCTCATGAACAGTGAGATCAGGACCTGAGCTGAAATCCAGAGTCAGATGCTTAACCGACTGAGCCACCCAGACGCCCCTGAGTTTATATTCTTAATAGTCTTAGATAATTTCCTCCCAACACTTGGTAATGTCCAAGTAACATCTTTAATTTGTGCCAACTTCATGGGCATGAAATGGTATTTCAATGTTGCTTTAATCTGCATAACATTGATTACTAGTGAGGCTTAGGAGATCTTCGTATACTTCTGACCCATTTGAGTCCAGTAGATTTCTATACTTATTCCTGAGCTTGTTTAAAACCTTATTTTAGCTTCAGAGAGTGAAAGAGACCAGAATCCAAAATTCAGCACTCAAACCATATGCAGGGCAACATTTCATAATTCTAACATATATAAACCTAATTGAGGTCAACACCCACTAAAGTACAGAAAAACCAAGTTGCTTTTTTCCCCTAAATCTAAGGACATCTAATGTTTGAAAATCAATACAGCATAGATACAGCACATAAATTCTGCTCTTTTCCAAAGGCAAATTATAGTTTTAGTTTTTATATACCAAATTGTTCCTGACATTCTTCAAAAATTTTCCTTTGTGGAGGGGTGAATACAGGAGTAATAAGTGTGTACTAGTCAAACTTTGAGAGTTTTTTAAAGTTTTCCTGGCTTCTTATCAAAACAAACAAACAAACAAACAAACAAACAAACAAATCCAGGAGCTCCCGCCCTTGATTCTGGCTTAGGTCATCACATCACAGTTCTCACAGTGCATGAGTTCAAGCCCCGAATGGAGCTCTGTGCTGTCAGATGCTGGTAGGGATTCACTCTCTCTCCCTCTCTCTCTGCCCCCCATCTCAAAAAAAAAAAAAAAAAAAAAAAAAGAAAGAAACTTTAAAAAAAATTTTAAACCTAACCTTTAATGCTAAACTATAAGTCAAAAGTAATAATGTGATTTTACTGTCAAAAAGGTTAAACTCATGGGTGTTTTTCAAGTATTAAACATTATCACCACTTCTACACAATTTCCATTCCAACTTTCCTTAGACTTGAAAGAATCACTTCTATCTAATGGAGTTTTCTCAGTCACAGGTAATAACTACATCTGGCTAACTCCTTTCTGAGTGGTCTTCAAGTAGGTTAGCTATATGTAAGTCTACCAACGAACAGCATCTGGTATTTTATGTACGGTAGCCACACATTCTCAGTTTCTCAGATTATCCAACTTTAATATACTTATTTTTTCTATTGAAAAAGGGCTGCATTAACTATAATTAAATGTGATTTATGATGCCCACTGTTGTCAGCTTCTCAGGAAACAAAGACTATAGACAAAAATTTTTGTCAGATGCTGTGTCCCAATTTGGGGTTTTGCAAATACAATCTCTATAATGACATAGGGTTTTTGCTCAAATGCATTAGATCTATTTCAAAACAGTGGTGTTAAAATAATTCACTCATTACAGCATTATGGAGTCCCAAACAAATTCACTTTCTGACTGTGAATGTATTTATTATTTTTCACTGATGATAAATTTAATATACGTATACAATAAGCTAGGTTGGGGGGGTGTCTTTGGCCTTTTTAGCCTTTCTGAAAGTGAATTTTAGTAGAGAGGTACATGAGGTAATCACTATTGATAAAAAGGGCACCAGATACAGTACTCTACAACTTATAGCACTGTTTTTTTTTGCGCATTGTAGCAACCCAGAGGGTCATGGTCAACTTAATGGTTAACAATGGGCATTATAAAAAGTGAATGACAATGTAAAATATCAGAGGACATCTTACTTGTTAGCAGTGTACATATTTATTATCCATGAAACTTTGGGCTACATATTTATTTATGCTTGCTGCAATGTAAGCTTTTTTTTTTTCTTACTGTGAATCATAGTCAAAAAGTTTAAAAATCTAGGCATACAAAATGCTTTCATTTAATGTTCGTGAAAACCATGTGAAGCAGGCACACAATACCCACTTCATGGTACAGAAGCATAGGTCCTAGGTGACTCACCCAAAGTCACACAGCTAGCAAATGATAGGAATAAGCATTTTTAAAGTGCAAATGAAAATAAAATTCAGTCTCACTAGAAATTAAAGAACTGAAAATTAGAACCACAAGTTATTTTTTCACCTGTCAAAACAGGAAACCTTTTTTTCAATGAAAAAACTCAATGTTAGTGAGAGTTTAAGGAAACCTGACACTTTCAAAAGCAGCAGGTGGGAGTACAAATCAGTTACAGTCTTTTTGAAAACCACTTTGACAACATATATCAAAAGCCTTTAAATTTTTGTGCATATCCTTTGACACATCGATTCCATTCTAGGAATTTACCTTAAGGAAATAATCAGGGGAATATGCAGGGATTTAGCTGTGTTGTATCACCACATAATCTACAATATCTATTTAGCTGGTTGTATCACCACATAATCTACAATAACCAAAAGATGTAAATTCAAATGTTCAGTAATGTAAGACCAAACAAATTACAGTAAAGCCATATAGTAGAATCCTATGTCGCTATTAAAAACAAAGTAGTAGAATATTCAATGACATAAGATGTCCAAAATAGTCAATGAAAACAGTTGATAAAATAGTGAATACAGTATGTTTTGTTTAAAATATACCTATATGCATAGAAAAAATATATGGAGGACATTTAGTACTTATATTCAGTCTTTGTCCTGCCTCTCCTTCTCTCAACACAGAAACCAGAGTTGTCCTTCTAAAAACCCAAGCTAGCATTAAAAAACTATGGGGAAGAAAAAGGGTGGAAGGGTGAGGATAAAGCAAGAAAGGCAAAATGTGGAAGGCTACTCAAGTGGGTGTGATGATGGTGGTTCAGGAGAATTAACACCTAAATCAGGTGGGTCATTCCTCAAAACCCACCAGTGGTTTACCAACTTAGTCACAGTAAAACTAAAGTCCTTACAACAGTCTAAAGGCCTTCTACCAGTGTTTCTCAACCGTGGCTGTGTTAGAAACCCTCAGCCTGCAAGGCGATTGTCGTGTGTAGCCAGGAGGAAGAACCACCAGGATACACACCCTCCAACCTCATCTGCCATGTGGTATCTTTTACTCCAGCCACACTGGCCCTCCTGGTGTTTCTCAAACATGCCAAGCACTGCCTACCACAGGGCCTTTGCATGAAGTACTCTTTGCCCTCAGATCTGTCTAGCATTTTCCTTTGCTTCCTCCAGCTGTTAGCTCAAATGTTACCTTCTCAGTGAGGCTGGTCCTGATTGCTCTCTGTAAAAACTGCAACTCCTTCCTCTTCTTTCCCAGGATTCCCCAATCCCCTTGTTTTAACTTCTCCCCCTGGTGTTTATTGCCATGTGACATACAATGTATTTTCTTATTTACTGTCCCTCTCCTAAAATGTTATCTCCTCAAGGGCAAGAATTAAGTCTTTTTAAATTATTGCTATGCCCCCAAGCAACTCAAATACCTGGCACACATTAGTCACATAATGAATGAATGAATGAATGAATGAATGAATGAATGAATGAATATATATTAAGAAATATAGAGTTCTAGGTGGTAGAATTTATAAGTGACTGGTTTTTTAACTCAGTTTTTCAGGGGGTAAACATATGCTATATTTGTAATAAAATTTTAAACAAACAACCATCATGCAATATATTTGCTTTAAAAAACACAACTAGTAAAAAAATTAAATTTAATTTAAAAAATAAAAAATAAAAAACAATTAGAATGTTACCTTGGTGATTACACAGATAAATATATGTGTAAGAATTCAATGAATTGTAGATTTACGCACCTGACAGAATATATGTCTTAAATTAAAAAAAAAAGGTAAATGACAATTAAAAATATTATAGTCCTATTGATAATGGATTCATCTCTTGCCCATAGACAACCACTATAAATCAGACACAAATCCCCATTGATCCAAGTTTTTCCATCAATGAGGTCCGCTTAAAGTTCTATTATGATGTTTAAAAATACCTATAATTATCCTGCACAGCAAGTAAAAAATATAACTGTATCACTGTGTGAATCAGGAAGCTTGTCCTACAAACTCTCACAATACATCAACTCTAAGAAAGCCAATCATCTCAATCGGAAAAGTTCCCTAACTGGTTCTTCCAGCTAACACAGCATAGAAGATCATGACAGTTTAACTAACAAAATACAAATATTAGCTGAACCAAGTGATAAATACAAAAAGTACCAATTCTACTAAAGCCTTCGTGTTTGGCAGACATTCCACAATATTTAAATGGGTAATATCAGGAATCTAATTAAGGTTGCCTAACACAACTTTTTGGTGACCACTGAGATACCAGTTCTCTTCGGTTCTTCTATAAAAGGCATATTCTGATGTACTGACAAAGCACTAATACCTACTTTTAAAATCTCTTCCAGTCAAAAACAGCCTCTCACCATGTGAGAAAAAGCTTAGGAGACGCAATCAAACTCTCTTTTGAGACATTTCAGAAAAACAAGTTAGCCTTACTTATCAAGAAAAAAGAGAGCAGTGGAATTAACAAGGAGAGTACTACCAACAGCAGCTTGAGCACAGCATGTCTCCTACAACAATCTGTATCATGGTAATGAAAATCGTATCAGAAATAAATACGGCGAGACTAAGGAAAAGAATGAAAAGTTTATATGAATTTATAAGCTAAGCCATAACACAAAATAGACACCTTCCTATCCTTAGTATCCTAAATCATTCACTCTCATATATTATTATGGTACTTTGGCAGATATCTAGTATTTGCTTAAGGAACCGGTTAACTATTCTAAACTAAGAATAAACCGCTCCCACCTCCCCACTAGTAATACATTCAGAAGGCAAATTTCTGCTTTTCTTAATTCCTTTGAAGAAAGCCTTCATTGAATTAAGATATCAGGCTCCCCGTTGAATTTTTTAATAGATTGATAAAAGAAATTTCCATTGAATCCCCATGTTACTCAGTATCCCATGTGACAGTGCTAGGGAAAAACTCGTCTGCTTGCTGTTATATCCAAATAAGACTATAACCTAATTCACCTCTCACTCATTTGCCAAGAAACTCAGCTATGCTATTTTTCCCTCAGTAATGTAATCTCAGGTGTCTGCTGTATCTACTCATCTGCTTTTCAACAAGTGTTTCCAACTGTACTGCTTTACTTTGTTCTCGATCTTACAAATTATTGGAAATTCTATGTAGAAACCGAAAGCTTACACATCTAACGTAATAAAAACTGAATAGCTTAAACGGTAGCTTTTGAATTTGAAAAAAACACAGTGTCAAAAAAAGTTGACAGTTTTTAACCTTTTGCCCTTGGAATGTGATACCTCGACCATTTCCCTTTTATAAATTAATGAGCACACAAATGAACAACTTCACTCATTTATGCTAATGGAGGAAAGCCATAGATTGGATAATTCAAACTGAGAAATTCAAATATGCCACTCCTAGGCCTGAAAACAAAAATCTCAACTTATAAATTGGTGTGTGGTAAATTCTTTGGTTATAATTAACATTTGTAAAGACTTACCCTATGGTCAGACACTGTTGAAAGCACTTTCCCTGTGTTACTTAATCCTCTCAGCCTTTATGAGGTAGCTACTATTACCCCTCTTTTGAAGGTGAGGATCCTAAGGCACAGAGAGGGTACATACATAATTCGCTCATAAGATGACACACGGTAGAGACGGCACGCAAACATAACCGGGCTCTAGAGCGCACAACTTCATCCTAGGCTGTGTCCATGGATGGGAAAAGTATTCTTCCGTCATGTAGACCAGACTTTATGCTATAACCAAACATTTGCCTGGCTCTCCCCTGTAATTTTGCTGACTGAAGTGGGATAGTATGCTACACAGCTATGGTTACTGTGCGTGGTAAGCACCGTTAAGAGTACTTCAGTGCTTTCATCGGATGTATATACATGCACTGATACTACTTACCTTTCACTTGTATTTTGAAAGCAATTTGTAATCTAACACTTTATTGGAAGGATAGTATGGTTTTGGAGAATCCAAAAACTTATTTTTAGTCATGCCAATTGTCATAGTTCTTGAGCTGTTCTTCTGCAAGGAAGACAAAACTCTCTGATCTGTATTTTGATACAATGATTCCACCTCTTTAACAGAATTCCATAAGAATACTGGTGAGGAGGTTAGCCTGTGTGAAGTGAAAGCATTGGTCTTTGAGACTAGATGTTATTAATTTCAAATTACTTCACATCTGCTTCACACACTGGCTAGATTTAATCATACATGGCATTTCTGAAAAGTATCACATGATAGGAAGAATATGTATATTCTGTTAACATACCTGCACATGTGCAAATATACTTTCTACTTTCTCCTTTTTTCCCAATCTTGATTTAGTTTCTTTTTAGTAAAAGCATCTAAGAATTTAGTATTCCCAGTATTTACTTCATTGAATACTTCACCTCTGATAAAAGAGTTTTTCCAGGAAAATGTTTCCTTTCGGTTTTTTAAATGTAACTCGCTAGGGGTGTGTGGGTAGCTCAGTCAGTTAAGCATCCAACTTCAACTCAGGTCATGATCTCCCAGTCTGTGAGTTGGAGCCCTGCATTGGGCTTTGTGGTGACAGCTCAGAGTCTGGAGCCTGCTTCAGATTCTGAGTCTCCCTCTCCCTCTGCCCCTCCCCCCACTCTCTCTCTCTCAAAAATAAAAATAAACATTAAAAAAAAGTTTTTAAAATATAACTCCCTAGCTAGTTGTTACTTGTGGGGAAGTTGTGTATATGTTCTATAAAAGCTATCTGAACCATGAGAGAATTTACACACAATCAGAAAGGCTAAATTTCATAAAAACAAGTTTTGTAAAATGGGTTCCATGAACTACTTTTAATTCTCTGAAAGTACTTATTAATTCTTATTAATTCTCTGAAAGTACTTATTAATTCTCTGAAAATAATGGGACTCTTAAGACCGTGTTTTTCTTATAAATCATCACAACTAAATATTTGTGGAGATAGGTGGAAAAACATACTTTACCATGTGAAATTGTAAACAGTCTACAGAAAAGGGGAAGTTAACAGGAGACCTCAGTAAACTGGCAGACTTTTAAATATAAGACTGCATAAAAACACTCTAACATACAAAAAGTAAGACTTATTGACATCCTCTTTAAATGACTGTGGAAGGATGAATGCCCCCGATGATACATAGGTCCTAAAACCTAAACATGCAAATGTTACCTTATTTGGCAAAGGTACTTTGAGGCTATGATTAAGTTAAAGCTCCTCAGATGGGAGACATTGTTCTGGATTAGATGGGTATACCCTAAACGTAATCTCAAGTCCTTATAAGAAAGTGGCAGAGGGAGATTTAGCTACAAAAGAAGGTTATGTCACAAAGGGAAAAGAGGGAGAGGTTGGAAGATGTGTACAGTGCTGGCTTTGGAGATGGAAGAGGCCATCAACGGCGAATGCAAGGAACAGAACTCTAGAAGCTGGAAAAGGCAAGGAAGCCATTCTCTCCAGAGGCTCCTGAAGGACTGCAGCCCTGCTCACATCTTGATTTCACCCCCAGTGAAACTGATTTTGGATTTCTGACATCTAGAACTTTAAGGGAATAAATATGTGTTGTTTTAAGCCAAGAACTTTTTTTGGTACAGCAAACATAAGAAACTAATTCAACGGTAGATGACATAGTAGTCCCCACCTTATGTGCAAGATGTGTCTTAAGACCTGCAGTGGATGCCTGAAACCACAGGTAGTACCAAACCCTACATATTCTGTGTTTTTCCCTATACATTTATACTTATGATAGAGTTAAACTTATAAATTGGGCACAGTAAAAATAACAGTAACTAATAATAGAATATATTGTAATAAAAGTTATGTGGTCTCTCGATCTCAAAATATTTTTATTTTAAAATTTTTTAAATGTTTATTTATTTTTGAGAGAGAAAAACACAGAGACAGAATGCGAGGGGGAGAAGGGCAGAGAGACACAGAGACACAAAATCGGAAGCAGGCTCCAGGCTCTGAGCTGCCAGCACAGAGCCCAATGTGGGGCCTGAAACCACGAACTGTAAGATAACAACCTGAGCCGAAGTTGGATGCTTAACCAACTGAGCCACCCAGGTACCCCTCAAAATATCTTATTAGACTGTACTCACCCTTTTTGTGATGACGTGAGATGATAAAATGCCTATGTAATGCCAAGTGAGAAGAATGATGCAGGTACTGTGATGCAATGGTAGGCTACTATTGACCTTCTGACAAGAGATCAGAAGGAAGATCATCTGCTTCAGAACTGCAGGTAACTAAAACCGTTGAAAGTGAAACCATGGATAAGGGAGGAGACTATGGCACAAATCCTCATCCAGTTAAAATCTACTAATTTTCTACCATTTATAGGATTAGTTTATTCTAAATTCTATTAAAAGTAAGTTTCTAATCATATTTCTCAAGTAACATGTTTACTCAGTAGGGGAAGAATTCCTGAAAACAGCATAAAATCTTAATAGAAGCAATTTTGAATATCTTAAAGCACTTTTAGGCAATTTGTTTACCAACTGGGTATCCTCAACTGCAGTGTAATTTGATAAAAATTAAAGCTCAGGAATAAAAAATGATTGCTATGGGAAGAGTTACAGTAATTGTTCAAGAATAACAAGTGTAGTTGAGTAGTGACTCTATTTTTCTCCCCATTTCACTAAACATCAAATCAACACGTGATTCGGAAGTAGCACTGTTGCAAAAATGAAACAGTTGAAGGATGGGGAAAGGTGAAGAAACCAACATTTTGTTAAATTTCTACTACATGTAAATGCCATATATATATGTGTGTGTGTGTATATATATATATATATACATACATATATATATATATACATATATATATATATACATACATGTATATATATATATATATATATTCTCATTTCCTTATCAAAATAACATTAAGAGACAAAAGGAATAAAAAAAAAAAGACTTACTAAAGGAGGAGGGATTTAACTAATTGGCCACAGATCACAACTAGTATCAATGTTTTTTTCTTTTGATGTTTATTTTATTTTTGAGAGAGAGAAGGGGGGGACATGAAAAGGAGGGAGCAGAGAGGGAGAAAAGGACATAGGATGCAAAATGGAATGGGCTCCACGCTGACAGCAGCGAGCCTGAAGTGGGGCTCAAGCTTACAACTTCGAGATCACATCCAGAGCTGAAGTCTGACACTCAACTGACTGAGCAATCCAGGCACCCCAGTATTTCTGACATTGAATAGCATGACTAAATCCAAAGCCCATGACTTTCACTATTCCCAAACAAGAGAATAGTGTCTGTCAATGAAAACTAGACTTAAATTTCCTTTTTCTTTACTTCTGAGTAACTCAGTAACCAACTCAAAATTTCCTAGCTTACAAATTTTTATGTCAGGCTAACAAAACACATTCTATTTCCTCACTTCCTTAAGACAAGCACTGTAACTATACAAGTTATTATCTACACATAAATATTAGAAAATAGCCTACCTCTTTCATTAGATCCTTTTACAAGAATATCTTATTTTATTTTTAATTTTTTTTTTAAGTTTATTTATTTGAGAGAGAGAGAAAGCACAAGTTGGGAGGGGCAGAGAGAGAGGGAGAGAAAGAACTCCAAGCAGGCTCTGCACCACCAGGCAAAGCATGACATAGGGCTTGGGCCCACAAACCATGAGATCATGACCTGAGCTGAAGTTGGATGCTTAACCGACTGAGCCACTCAGGTGCCCCTACAAGAGTATTTTAAAACACAGAAATATTCAGCACTCAAACTAAAAGTCTAAATATATAACATTTAAAGAAGTAAAATACAATCAGCACAAAGAAATCAACAGAAACAGACCCATAAATGACACTGATAGGATAAGTAGACAAGGACATTAAAACATTTATTGTAACTACAGTCCACAGGTTCAAGAAGGCAGAGGAAAGCACAAGCATGTTAAGGAGAGTCTTGAAGATATATAAAAGCCTCAAATCAATTTTCTAGTGATGACTAATATGCTGGTTGTAATTAACAGCCAACTAGACATTGCAGGAGAAAAAAAAAAAAAAGCTAATGTGAAGATATAGAAATAGAAACTACCCAAAATAAAGCACAGAGGGAAAAAAAATCACTAAAAAATTAAGTATTCATGTGATTATTAAAAACAATTCCAGGGAGCCTGGGTGGCTCAGTCGGTTGAGCCTCCGACTTCAGCTCAGGTCATGATCTCATGGCTCGTGAGTTCTAGCCCTGCATCAGCCTTTGTGCTGACAGCTCAGAGCCTGGAGCCTGTTTCAGATTCTTTGTCTCCATCTGTCTCCAGCAGCCCCTTCCCTGCTCATGCTCTGTCTCTGTCTCTCTCAGAAATAAACATTAAAAAATTAAAAAAACAAAAAACAATTCGAAGAGGCCTAATACACATCTAACTAAGTCCTCAAAGATGGGAGAGACGATGGGGCGCCTGGGTGGCTCAGTCGGTTAAGCGTCCGACTTCGGCTCAGGTCATGATCTCGCAGTCTGTGGGTTCGAGCCCCGCGTCGGGCTCTGTGCTGACAGCTCAGAGCCTGGAGCCTGTTTCAGATTCTGTGTCTCCCTCTTTCTCTGACCCTCCCCTGTTCATGCTCTGTCTCAAAAATAAATAAATGTTAAAAAAAAATTAAAAAAAAAAAAAAGATGGGAGAGATGAAAAAATACCTGAATATGGTTGAAAAATTTCCAAATTTGATATCATAAAGCCACAGACCCAAAAAACTCAATAAATCAGAAGCGCAAAGAGAAACGTGAAGAAAATTATACCAAGGTATACCACAATTAAATTGCCTAAAACCAACAATGGAGAAAAAGTCTTAAGCAGTCTTAGGGTGGTGGGGCACGTTACATCAACAGGAACAACGCCAAGAATGACAGCAGACTTCATCAGAAGCAACTCAAGCCAGGAGACAGCAGAACAACATCTTACAAGTACAGAAAGGAAAGAACTCATCAAACATTCTCTACCCAGAAAAAATTCTTTCAAAAATGAAATTGAATAAAAGTGAAAGAAATGAAAATGTCTTGGAACTAGACAAATATGATGTTTACCTAACATGTGAATGCAATGAATGCTATATACTTTTAAATGGTTAGTGGTTACTTTCAATGGTTAGTTGCTTTCACATTTTATCTCAAAAAATTTTTTTAAATGAGGGTGAAATGATTTTCTCAAACACACAGAAATTGAGAGACTTCATCATCAGTTGATTGGAAACCTAAAAGGATATTAAAAAGAAGCTTCAGGTAGAAGAAACTGATACCATATAGCTATCTGGATCTACTCAAAGTAATGAGGAACATAAAAATGGTAAATACAACCTTTTTTAATTTTTAAAATATCTTTAAAAATAAAAGACCGTTTTAGCAAAAAGTAATCACAATGTACTATAGGGTTTATATTAGAAGTAAAATGTAAGTGGGGCACCCGCATGGCTTAGTCAGTTGAGCATTCACCTCTTGATTTCAGTTCAGGTCATGCTCCTAGGGTCATGGCATCGAGCCCTGTATTGGGCTCTATGGTGAGTGTGGAGCCTGCTTATTTCTCTCTCTCTCTCTCTCTCTCTCTCTCTCTCTCTGCCCTGCCCCTCTACCCCACTTGCACATGCTCTCTCTAAAATAAAATAAAGTAAAATGTGTAACAGTAGCACAAAGGTAGAAGATAACACGATACTACTGTAAGGTTCTTATTATATGTGAAGTGATGTAATATCACCTGAAGGCAGTCTGTGATAAGTTATAGAGTTGACCCTTGAACAATACAGAGGTTAAGGCTGCTGAAGCCCTGTGTGTTCAAAAACCCATATATAAATTTCACTTCTCCCAAAGTTAACATCCTACTGTTTGACCAGAAGCCTTACCAATAATATAAACAGTTGATTAACACGTAGTTTTTATTACATTATATTATACACTGTATCCTTACAATAAAACTAGAGAAAAGAAATGTTACTAAAATCCTAAGAAAAAATACATTTAGAGTACTGTATTGGGGGGTGCCTGGATGGCTCAGTCAGATGAGCATCTGACTTTGGCTCAGGTCATGATCTTGTGTTCATGGGTTTAAGCCACGCATCAGGCTCTGTGCTGACAGCTCAGAGCCTGGAGCCTGCTTCAGACTCTGTGTCTCCTTTTCCCTCTGCCCCTCCCCTGCTCGCATTCTGTCTCTTAAAAAAAAAAAAAAAAAAAAAAAAAAAAAAGTACTATATTGTGGTACCTTGGTGGCTGAGTCAGTTGGGCTTCTGACTCTTGATTTCAGGTCAGGTCAGGATCTCACAGACATGAGATCGAGCCTGAGTCAAGCTCTGCACGAGGCATGGAGCCTGCTTGAGATTCTCTCTCCTTCTGACCCTCCCCCACATGCATGTTCTCAAAAAAAACAAGCAAAAAAAAAAGTACTGTATTGATTGAAAAAAATCCACATATAACTGATAACTGGATCTGTGCAGTTCAAACTAGTGTTGTTCAATGGTCAGCTGTATACTATAAACTCTAAAGAATCATTTAAAAAAGGAACTAGAGGTAGTTAATAAACCAATAAAATAAATAAAAGGAACCATAAAAGATACTCAAGTAAGTTTGCCAAAATAAGTCAAGAGAGAGACAGGGAGGAGAACAACAACAACAAAAACAGATGGACAAACAGAAAGCAAGTAAAATAGTAGACAAACCTGATCATATCAGTAATCATATTAAATAGACACAATCTAAACATCCCAATTAAAAGCCAGAGGTTTTAAGATTGGATATAAAGTAATACTCAACTATAAGATGCTTATTAAAATTTTTAAATCATTAAAAAAATAAAATCATTTAAAACACAAACACACATACAGATTAAAAGTAAGAGGATGAAAAAATATATACCTTGCAAACATGAGTGTACTCCCATCCCCAGACTGTAAGCTCCACCGGGGCAAGGGCCATGTAGGTTCTATCTGCTCTTATGTCTCCAACACCCAACAAAGTGGCATGCAGTATTTATTAAGCAAATGAAAGCCTTTAGAATTTGTGGAAATTTCTATCCCACATTACTATTCCCAGGCTTACAATATCCAAGGTATTAGCAGCTGTTCTATTAGCTGTACCCCACTATCTATTCTCTTTGTCCTACCCAATCACAAGGAGGCTGAGAAACCCAGTAAGTAAATTTGTTAGATCTATGCCAAAAGTGAAAGGGTAGTGGTTCTGAGTGAGGGTCTGGTTAGGTTTCCTTGAGTAAAGAACATCTATCTGGCTGCTCTGAGAGCACAGTACTGAATATTTCTTAGGCTACCATTCTTTGTGAGACCAGCTAGAAGCCTTTTGCCATGAAATGGATACTAGAGAAATAGAGAAAGAGAAAATGTATTTGTGAATTTGATTTTTAAAAGTATAGAGAGATTAAGCAGGGATTCAGCTCTTCCAACTTATACTACCCACCCCCTTTCCCCCACAAAATTTATACATACATGTTTCTCCTCTCCACCCTATTCTCACCCCAAGCTAGGCAGTAGAACGTGAACTATCAGGAGTTAAAGGACTGACTCCGGGTATTGCTGTATCTGTTCCCTTCCTTCTACAAAGTTTAGAATATGCTATTCTTAGTGGGAATTAATACGTGGTGTTAAGATGTGTAAGCTTCATATAATACATTTTAACATTTCAACAGGTTTTATGCATGGTACTAGGTATATAACACGCTCTAGCCTTCATGGACTTCAGGAGAAAATTACCAACTGTGACTGTGATTATTTCCTATCGCCAAGGAAAATAAAGAGCTATGAGAAAGAAAGTACACAATGGGAATGGAAGAAAAGGGAACTAATTTAGACTGGATACTTAGCTAAAGAGTGAGAATCAGTGTTAACAGCATTTCAGACTCAAATGCATGTGTGGCGAAATGTGTTTTCCAAAGATGGCTGCAACAGTATCTCTGTCCTTCAAGAACCCTCCCATCCCCTTATCAGGACGTAGAGTCTATGTCCATTCCCCTTAAACTTGAATGGCCCTATAAGACTGGACCAAAATAATAAGGCAAAAGTGACCCTGTGACTTTAGATGCCAGGCTGTAATAGGCCACTCAGCATCAGCCTGGTTCTCTCAGGACACTCACTTTTATTTTATTTTTTATATAAAGTTTATTGTCAAATTGGTTTCCATACAACACCCAGAGCTCATCCCAACAGGTGCCCTCCTCAATGCCCATCACCCACTTTCCCCTCCCCCGACAAGGACACTCACTTTTACAACCTGGCCACCATGCTGTGAGTAAAGCCAATCAGCCTATGGAGAGGAACCAAGGCCCCTAGCCTTGGCCGAGTTCTCAGTCAAAAGCAAACATGATCTTGCCAGCTATATGAATGACTCATTTAAAAGTAGATACTGCAGCCCCCAGTTAAGCCACCCCAGCTAATGCCACATACCGCAGAGATGAGCCATCCCCACCAAGCCCTGTCCCAAGTTCCAAATTCATGAGCTAATTAAATGATTGTTGTTGTTATAAGACACTAAATTTTGGGTGGTGTTATATATAGCAAGAGATAATCAAGACAATGTGCAAAGATCCTGAGGCTTGCAAGAACTTGGCAGTTCCAGAAACTGAAAAGTACAGTGAGGCTTAAAGGCAGATACAGAAAATGATAGCACCAATATCAGCAGCAACTGACAGCTAACACTTGGTATTTGTGTTATACAGGCATTGTTCTAAGTGACTCATGTATTCTTTAATTATTACAATTCTGTTGGTAGGTACTCTTAAAACACTGATTTTATATGTGGGAAAATCAAGGCACAAAATAGTTGAATGACTTGCCAAAGTCCACACACTCAGGCAATCTAGTGCAAAAGCCTATCCTATGCAAAATTCTATACTGCTTCTCAAAGGACAGAATGGCATAAAATGAGGTGGAGACAGGTAGATTAAGACCAGGCTATGCAGACTTTTTAGACCATGGTAGAAAGTATAGGTATTAATCGTTGAATAATGCGATATGACTTAAGCAGAGTGGTCTATGATCCAATTTATATGTAAAAGATCATCCTGGCTGCATGAGAAGAACAGATTAGAAGAAAGGCAATGTTTCACAACAAGGTACTGTTTGAGAATAAAATTAGGAAGAACTAAAATATCATGGTTTTGTAATATAATGGATGGATCAAATTGATTAACATGGAGTCCCATGATCAACTTTAACATACAAAAAAAGAAATGCCAAGAAATTTTAATGTGCCTTCTAGAGTAATACAATACGCTGGAAGTATACTACACTACCTATAACATATTCTTGTGGGGAAAAAAAATTCAAAACTGAGTCCAGTTAAACCTAGATTTAATTGTAAGTTTACCAGTAATAAGAGAACAGAGGAACATGTTAAATGACACTATGAGAACATAGCCTGCCAAATCCAGAATGTGGAATACTTCCAGATAACATATTTGATAAATAGCCAGCAGGAAAGGTGGCTATTATAGATTCAAAGACTCTAGAAATTTATCAACCAAATGTAATTTTACAGGTAAAACCATATGATGTCTAGACTTGTTTTAAAATAATACTAAGAGGATCAGGTAGTATAGATGAATCAATATATGCCATATGTATATTAACTGTTGAACCACAGTGAAAGATGACAGGGGGTTATTATACAATTCTCTTAATGTTTTTATATACTTAAAACTTTCCATAATACAGACTTTAAATTTTAAAAATTTAGGAGTCTATCTAAGCTTCTCAAGTCCAACCAAGATAAGGCTGTAAACTCAGGCAGGAATGATCATGCTAATGACTAAGCACAAAACCTCCCCAAGTGCTTCGCCTTTGTCTTCAAGAAGATACAAGAGGAAAGTAGAGAACTTCGTAAGTTAGAAACAAGGATTTCTGAGAGGTGGTCAGGCATTGCCTCTAGCACTCTCTGGGTGAGAGGCGGCCTGATGTATCTGAGTGGTAAATGGAGATCAATGCATGGGGTGTAGCAGTGGATATCCAATAAAATACCCTTACTTATCAAGCATACTTCTGATTACAATCTGGCTTCCACTGTGGCATTTTTTCTATGGCAGATGATGTATTTTTAATGACTTATAATAAATAATTAACTAATAAGTTGCCATCTTAGTTTATGTATCAGTCTCTTTTGAATTTTCATAGGGGATAATCACTCCACAGTGCCCAAAAATCACACATCCTAAGTAGTGAACTAAAAAGACCAGAATTTACCATCTGATGACACCAAAATATTGCAAACTTTTCAACATGAGCCTTTCTCTACATTGTTATACATCTTTCACAAATAGATCATGTGTTATTTTTGATGGTTTTTCTACTTAACATTTCATATATTAAATTTTAATCTGAGTAACTTAACAATATCTGATTTTAAGAATCCCATAATTGGTGAACAATGTTTAATAAAAAAGACCAAATCAGATATTTAAATACTTCTCTGTAGACTTAATAAGATGATCAGTAAGATGGCCTAACTATAGTTATCATAAAAACAGCATTATTTAAATTTGACTTTTTTAATTTTATAAGATTTATTACAGTGGAGTGATTTCTATCATATACAATATTCAAACTTTAAACTTCCTTACTGAGAAGTAGTATTTTCATGATTCCATCAAGATCCCCCAAAATCAGAATATTTCAAGACAATCAATGAAATTAGAACATTAAACAGATAGGGCTGTCTGGGTGGCTCAGTCAGGTAAGCCGCTGACTTGATTTCAGCTCAGATCATGATCTCAGTTTGTGAGTTGGAGCCCCACATTGAGCTCTGTGCTGACAGTGCAGAGCCTGCTTGGGATTCTCTCTCTCTCTCTCTCCCTTTCTCTCTGTTCCTCCCCAACTTGTACTCTCTCTGTCTTGAAATAAATAAACTTTAAAAAAAAAAAAAAAAGAACATTAAACAGATAAGTTCTTTGGACATAAAATAGAAAGGGAGGGATGATTTTAATGGGTATTTGATAAGAAGATGGATAAATCCCATAAACTTATTTTTCACCTTTAGTAGTACCAAAGCTTAATTTTTTTCATGTTGCCTATTTAGAAGTTAAAAAAATTCAGCTGAGTACCAGAAATGTAACTGTATAAAAGCCACAATAACAATAACCACGATGTAGTGAGTAGTTAAGTGCTCCACTGTTTCAACAAACTTGCTTGTATTTTGTCCTCTAATGTTCACAATTCTATCCCCATTTTATAGATGAGGAAATGGAGACCTACAAAACTTAAGTAACTTGTCCAAGATCACAGAGCTAAAGAAGATCAATAATTTAAATTAGGCCACTAGCTGGCTCAAGAGAACTTGATGTGACTACTAAGCCACCCTGTACTGTGCCATACTGTGCCAAGCTAGGCTTTGCCACAGCTACAGCGTCTGTGGCCTAAATCTCCTAAGGTTTTTAAAGAAAAAAACAAACAAACAAAAAAAAAACAAAAACACTTTAAAAAAATGCTACCAGTGCCATCAGAGTTTGATGATGAAATTACATCTTACACAACAAAGGATAAAGTAAAAATGTATTTCATTTTCAAGCCTCTCTTAACTGCCTCTTAATTCTATAAAAAAGAAAAATACTGCTCAATTCACTAGTTGAGGCAAATCCCTTCAACAGGAAATTCCCTTTAAAAAAATTTCTACCAAAACTGTCATAATAAGATTAAAATCAGCAAAGGGGTACAGGTACTTTGAGGGACTAGAAAGAGAACAAAAGCCCACCCTGCCCCAAAAAACTAAAAATATTTATATTTATCACGGGAGATAGGATAAGTTAAAGCTGCAAAACTGCTTCCAAAATAGCTAAGGACTTAGTAGGAAGCTGAGGAATGTTCAAGTGCTTATGCCAATCAACTGACTTCTGTGACTTTCCCAGGTGTGAAAGAAGAGGAAAAAAACTTAAAGATCACCTCTACACTCTGGTTCCCCAGGAGTGTCTGTGTGTTGTGGGTGGTATGTGTACAGGACAAGTGAGAAATGAGAAGATAAATATTAAATGTAATCCCAGACCTCAGAAGAGTTTCAAAACTTCCCACACCACAAGGGTTCAGGATGTTTTCCACAGAAAAGACATCTACTGTTAAGAAACTGGTGGTGCTCTGGCAAACTTAATACTAGGTTGGTTTCCTAAAACAATGGAATATTCTCTAAAGAAGGAAAAGGGCAGCTGAGGGGGAAAAAGGTAGCATATTAAAGTAACTCTGAATTTAACACTACAAAAATTGAACATACCCCTTTCATGCTTCATTTTTAGCAGAATGGAGACCAGGAAAACCCTTCTAACACACAGCTTTCTGTTTCTCAGGTAAAGCAACAAACTAGATTTTGACTCCTTCAACAACTCATGGCTTTACCCCAGTTTGGGCCCTCCAAGCTCCTGGCTACTGATGGTTGGTAATCTCTCCCATTCTTCACCTCTTTTCCCAAGGCTCTGACCAGCCCTCACTTTCTACATTTTCAGCAGATGGCCTTGTCTTTCACCATTTTCTAGAATTTACCATGAGGGCAGGGCTCTTTGTTCACAGATGTATCTCATACACATAGAACAGTGCCAGACACAAAGCAAGTACTTAATAAATATTTGTTTGTTAAATGAATCAATTGATGAATTGTGGAAATGAAGTCCCCCAGCTAAGGAACTCTTTCCCAGCCTCCTGCCCTTTAACCTACAAACTTAATCTAGTCATTTCCTTCCTTACAGCCTCCTCTCCAGTCCATGTGGAAGATAAGCCTACTGAGGTTGACTATTCTACCTGTGCTTCAGATCACAATCTCACTCATCTCTTTCCTCAGTAATTATCCCTCTCTACTCTAATTTTCAAATACCCCCAGCTATGAACTCCTTTCCCAGGGCCTCAAAGAATGCTTAATCCTATTTTGAAGCAAAACCAAAAAAATTTCCTAACCCTGCAGCTTGCTGAAGTTACACTATTTCAAAGAAGCTTGCTCTTAAAGAAGTCTACACTTCTGGTCTCTGCTTCCTTAACCATTCCATTAGCATCATCACCGTGTGGCACTTTGGCTTCCATCTCAGGCTTCTCAAACCTCTCATGGTAAGGTCATTAAAGGACCACTGCCTACCCCATCTAAGAGCTACTGTTGCTTCGTTTGGTGTTTCTGCTCCATTTGATCCTGGGTATTCATTTCTTAAAACTCCCTTTTCTTGGCTTTTTGGTACTATTCTCTCACTGTTTTAGCCTGACAGTTTTCTCCACTCCTTTGCCTGTCCCTTAAATGACTATTCCCTCAGAGAGGCTTCATCTGCTCTTTTCTATAAATATCCTGAATGAGCTCATCCACATTCATACTTTCAACCATTACTTACGTATTGTACTGACTCCCAAAACTCTATCCTCAGCCCAGTCCTTTTTTACCTGAGCTCCAGACCTGGATATCCAACTGGAAGACATTCCCATGTGGATGACCATAAATATATCAGCTTTTACCTAATTTGTCATTTCACCTCACTTCAAATTTCTCGTTTCCTACCTCAACTAATTGCTGACGAAGCCAATCTCCTTATCCCTCTATACCTATACAGTTCATCATTAACTCCTATAAATACTAGTAGGTAAACCTCTTTTAAATTCAGCCCCAGTTCTACTCTATCTTAATGCCAGCCATTATTGTTGACTAAACTGCTATAATTAACCTATTACACAATTAAACTTGAGGGTCTACAAGACCCCCAACCATTTTTCACACACACTTCCCTCCCCCAAGCCCCCAAATCCAAAACTTGCAATATGAGTAGTTAGTATAAAACACAAGCATAGTAATAACTCTATTGACTTAAAACTGTTCCTTTGCTCACCATTACTTAAAGCGATGACCTTTAAAGTGGGGTACAAAAAGTTTTCTCCTCTTTCATTTCTGTTTTTATGTGTTTTAGAATATATCTATATGAATATATATATACAGACAGAACATGTAACAGAATTAGATACATATGAAGGAATATACTTCAAATATTTTATTGATATGGGTACTTCATGGCACATAGTCATCATATGACCCTGGACTAACTTTTAATCAAATCTACTTTTATACTGTATATGAATTACGCCAAACTACCTTAATTTTCTTTTTTTTTTTTAAGTTTATTATTTTGAGAGAGCCATAGACATTGCAAGTGGGGGAGGGGCAGAGAGAGGGAGACAGAGAATCCTAACCAGGCTCTGCACTGTAAGCGCAGAGCTTGAACCCACAAAACTGTGAGATCATGACCTGAGCTGAAACCAAGAGTCAGACGCTTAAGGGACTGAGCCACCCAGGTGCACCTACCGTAACTTTCTAACTAGCACGTGTCACCTGTGAGGCTCTACGTATGCCACCCCTCTGCCTGAAATGTCCTAATATCCACTCACATATGTTCTGACTTCCCATTGACCACCCTCCCCATCAACTCATCTCTCAAAACAAACCTAACTTGCTATATGAAGCTTTTTTTGACCTTCCCAGGTAGAGATGGGCACTTCCTTCTCAGTCTGTCAGAGACACGTGCATTACATTACAGCAGTAATGTAATTTCTTGTTTACATGGCTGTCTAGTCATCTTTGTACTGACAGTGCCTAGCATGATTCATGACACAAATTAAGTGTGTTATGTTTGATACAAGTGCTCAAGAGGCACAGTAGTACGAAAAAAACCACAGCAACACCTTAGTTACCTGAAACAGTTGAAAGAGTAAGTGCTTTGTTTTGCTGAAGTTTGGGCTGATGATCAATTTTAACTTTTCCCGTTTTGAGATGTGTTTGCATCATGCATTGAGTTTTCAGGTGTTGGTAACAGCAAGAGATTTTTAGAAAGCCAACACTTTATCACTTACCAAGTTCTAATCAATTAACCACCAACAGTGTCAACACATTCAAAAAAACGACTTATATAAATTAAAATGCTAAGGCTCAGTGATTCTGGTCAAACATAGCAAATTAATTGCATACATTTATCTTCCTTTTCTGAAATCCCACTAAAATGTAAGTGAAGGGAAAAGAAGGTATAAACCCATAACACCAAAGAACAGAAGTGACACCAGTGCACAAGTAATTCGAATACGGTTTGAAAGATGTAATTTTAAAAGAAGGAATAGGGGGCGCCTGGGTGGCGCAGTCGGTTAAGCGTCCGACTTCAGCCAGGTCACGATCTCGCGGTCCGTGAGTTCGAGCCCCGCGTCAGGCTCTGGGCTGATGGCTCAGAGCCTGGAGCCTGTTTCCGATTCTGTGTCTCCCTCTCTCTCTGCCCCTCCCCCGTTCATGCTCTGTCTCTCTCTGTCCCAAAAATAAATAAACGTTGAAAAAAAAAAATTTAAAAAAAAAAAAAAAAAAAAGAAGGAATAGTACTTGACTTGGCAAAGGCAAGGAAACTAAATTGCCTGCAAAGAGGGAACTAGTAAATGAACTTGTGGGATTTACAGGCAATGGGATGCAGAACAGAGTGTAAGGCATAGGATGAAAATTGGGAATTGATTGAAAATTTAAATAACGAAGCAATAAGAGTCCCCACTCCCTCCACAGTCCAGCAACAACCTTGCCCAAGAGGAGGAGACAAAGATGGGGCCTAAAACAGGAGTGTCTTAACACTTTCTCTTAAGAAAGCCGGAAAACTAAACCATGGCCCTCCAAAAACTCTCCCCTATGTGGTATTCAGATTATACAGGTACATACAGTATATAGGTACATAGAGAAGAAAATACTTACCTTGCTCTAGGAATGCCAAGAGTTATATATACTGGAAGATCATTCTCTAGATAAAGTCAACAATCTCAGACAACAATCTCAGAATTTTTAAAGAGAAAATCCCCCAAATTTAGGGAAACTAACCGGATTGAAAGGGCCCAACAGAGACTATTTACTGACACTTGGGGACCACCCAAGAAGACCACCACCTAAATGCTTAACATGAAGTTCACTAATGACATGACTAAGTCACAAAGAGCTTTGATTCAGCTTTTCAATATCTCTAATACATAGATGAGGATCACCAGGTATTTCAGTTAACTTTCCAACATGATAGGAACTAAACAAAACACAACAAAAAAGAACAGAAAAAAAGGTAATTTAGGGAACAGAAAACAAAACTATAAAACACTGTAAATTTCCTCAAATAAGATACTGAGAAAGATGGTTTGCAAATTAAAATGTATATGGAAATTAAAAATCCAGGTCATGATTTCAGCTCAGGTCACGATCTCAGGGTTCATGAGTTCAAGCACTGGGTACAGCTCTGTACTGACGGTGTGGAGCCTGCTTGGAATTCTCTCCCTCTCCCTCTGCCCCTCTCTAGCTTGCTCTCTAGGTCTTTCTCAAAATAAATAAAAATAAACTTAAAAAAAAAAGAAGTGTTAGAAGCTGGAAGTCAAGGAAACTTCCTCAGAAGGCAGATTAAAAAGGGGGAAAAATGGTAGAAAAGACAAAAAGGAAGTCCACCATCCAACCAATGGACAATTCATAAAGAGAAGACAAAATGTACAGGTAAATTTTTTTAACAGAAGAAAATCTCCCAAATTTAGGGAAACTAACCAGACTGAAATGGCCCAACAGAGACTTAAACAGCAAAATGGTAAAAAAAAAAAAAAAAAAAAAAAAAAAAAACATACAAACAAAAAAAGCCCTCACACTGTATCTAGAGATATAGACTCAATTATAAAAGGAGGAGGCAGAGGAGACATTTTCGCATATACTATGGCTCAAAATTCATCTCCCACTGAGCCATTTTCAGGTACAACAGGAAAACGAGCTTCATTAAAACCAAGAAAGAAAACAATGTCCAGGAGATACAGTGCAAATAAGTAAATAAATGGGCATAAAGAGAGAGGAAGGTTTAGGATGAGAACTACATAGTATGCCTAAAGAGTACCTAGTCCATATTGCATCAGGAGTACAGAGGGCTGTAGATTTTTTTTTTAGTTTAAAAAAAAAACTTGGAAACAGGGCCCCTGGGTGGCTCAGTCAGTTAAGCCTCCGACTTCGGCTCAGGTCATGATCTCATGGTTCATAGGTTCGAGCCCATGTCAGGCTCTGAACTGACAGCTCAGAGCCTAGAGCGTGCTTCAGATTCTGTGTCTCCCTCTCTCTCTGTCCCTCCCTCCATTCACACTCTCTCTCTAAAAAATAAACATTAAAAAATTTTTTAAAATAAAAATAAAAAAAATAAAAAAAAAAACTTGGAATGGACATAGAGGCATTTGACCATTTGGTTAACATCCATCCATACATGATATGGTGTGGCTGGAAGAACTCTAAGATGGCGCCAAGATTATTGCCCCTTGGCGGATGCTTTCTGCCTAAAACTTTCACCTTGAGTGTGGTAAAAGGGTTGAATAGGATGGGGTATCACAGAGGTGATCGGGTCATTCATCAGTTGACTTTCAGTTAATCAAAAGGGAGGTTATCTTAGGACCCTCACTTATTTGGGTGAGTCCTTTAAAAGAAGTTGAAGGACTGGAAAGGGGTTCTTCCTCCTGGCCTTAAAGACACAGCTTCTGATTCTGAGTTCTACATCTGCAAGGCAACAAATTCACTCAAAAACCACATGAGCTTTAAAGATAATGTAGATCCATAATGTGTCTAGTTCCTGCCATCTTGACTGCTGTCTTGTGACACCCTGAGAAGATCCAATTACTCCTGACTCACAGAAACCGTGAGACAAATGTACATTGTTTTAAGCCACTAAAATTGTGGTAATTTGTCACACAGCAATAGAAATGTAAAACTATGGCATGTGGACAAACTTAAGGGTATCTAAGCAGAATACACAACTTCAAAGGAAATCATACTCCAAATGCAAAAACTTCAGGAGTCAAAGCAGGCTCAAGTAATTTTAGAAATAATACATTTAGTAATACCAGAAAGCAGGATTAACTCTGAATAAGAAAGACACGTAACTGGTCAGTACTGCTGAAAGTAAGCAGGTTTAAAGAGATAGAGAGCAGTTTCAAGTTGTCCTGGATCTTTTAGCTTATAAAAAAAATAGAGGAGAGGCTCAATCAAGGATTTCCCCTCAGTTCAGAATTTTAATTTTTGCAAACTGCAAAGAAAAAAAACCAAAAGCTTCAAGAATTGAGTTTTCATATGGCTACAAAGTTTCTCACATGTGTCAGCTTCATTTAGCAAATACAACGACTCTCAAAGCAAGGTCCTAGGACCAGCAGCATCAGCATCACCTGGGAGTTTGTTAGAACAGCAAATTTGTGAAACGCACTCCCAGACTCACTGAATCAAAAACTGGGGGTGAAGCCCAGGAATCTCAGTTTTTAACAAGCCCTCTGGGTGATCCTGATACAGGTTCAAAATTGAGAACCACTCATCTAATGTCAATTTTTGCCAGTGCCCTACTACGTTCTGGTCTTCCTTCTTTGGTCAAGAGGTAAAGCATTTCCAAAGTTACCATATCTAACCTAGATTAGTCACTAGCACCTGGCAGAAGCTTAAAAAAATGTTTGCTAAATAACTAATGTATTAGGCTTCAGATATGTTTCTCTCACCAGAGGGTTTTTAGAAGAAATTGGATATGAACGACTTTAGGCAGGATGTGTTCTATTCACTTTCCCACAATCTTCATCAATCCCTACTGCCTTCTACCTCGTATGTTCACATATTTTTCTGCCCAGCCAATGACAGCATCTGAATTTGACATCTAGAAAAAATAATTTATAATGAATAATTTAAAATCTGGATACAATATGGTCCACTCTTCTCCTACAAATTCCAGGCAAGTGAGTAACTTATAGCTATCTCATGATGATTCAAACATGTACAATATGTTACCCAACCATTTACAGGTTTCCTGGTCCAGCATGATGCCCTAGGAAAGGTGTTTCAACATACCATCCCAAGATTTCTGTTCCTGGTCTGAAGTCTTCAGAAAAGTAGACCCTGACTAAGTATTTCAAAGGTTCATCTGCCCAGTAACTACAGAGGTGGCTAACAGGGCTTTGACTGATGGAATTTACAATTTAATGTGAACTTTGGAAACTTTATATAAACCATGGACATGTAATAACATCAAATCATTTCTGAGAAACACTTCAATGAATTCAAAATTTAATGCATGAGCAGAGATTTAATTACACTAAAATTAGAATGCAGTTTCTTTCCATACTATCTACAAGGAAAACAAGATACATTTAATGAACTCATCACTAAGATACCAAGCTTCCACTAAATTAGAATGCTTCTTTTAACTATGAGGGGTTAGAAACCTCTCTCTAAGTGAGTCACGACGTAGGTGAGCATCGATTTAGGATGCTCCGAAGTAATGATAGGAGCCTGAGGAGCTGGGACACACTCTGCCATTTCATGGCGGCATAACCTCCTGTAAGTCACAACTCCCTTTGAGCTCTCTCTCCTTACCCACACAAGGTGTAGATAAGTATTAACACTCCGAAAACTCTTTACACTGAAAAACAAGAAACGACTGTTGCTATAAGTGTAACTAGTTCCTTAATCAATTGTTTAAAGACAAATGAAATAAGGGTAAGCTAAAACTGGGTCAAACACCTAAGTATATATAAGAACAGTGACTGATTCTGATAATTTGTACTGTAGACATTATCATTTTTTAAACAGCCCTCACCCTAATAACCCAAGAGAAGTTCTAAAAACTTAATATATTCAGGGGGCTTGGGTAGCTCAGTTGGCTAAGCGTCCAACTCTTGATTTTGGTTCGGGTCATGATCTCACATTTTGTGGAATTAAGACCCGCAAGTGCTGTGAGCACAGAGCCTGCTTGGGACTCTTTTTCTCTCTCTCTGTCTCTCAAAATAAATAAATAAACACTTAAAAAAATATAAAAACAAATTCTTCACAGAAAAAGCTAAAAGATTCAGAAAAACTAAAAAAAAAACTTAAAAAATTCACAATCATACCTCCCCAAAATAAACATGGTAGCACTTTAAGGAATTTTCTTCAAGTATTTTTATGTATATACAGAACGTATTTTATATAGACGAGGCCACAGAGAATATACAATTTGGCATCCTGGTTTCCAACTGACCACTGCACCATCTTTGAAAACATTCTTCAGGCTGGCTTCCTACCATACAAATAGCCTACAGTTTAACTATCAATTATATACTAATGACTCAGAATATACTAATATGTCACCAAATAAAACCAAATAGTAATATTCTCATTAATGCCTTTTTCTTTTCCCCACACTAATATAAGTATCAATTCAGCATTCATAGAGTACTCAATGAAAGCAATAATGAAAATTAGACAACTAAAATTCTATATATTATCAGTTGAGTAAGGCAGCCTGCGAGATCTAGAATAGTTTGTTTTAAATCAACAGAAAGATGGGTTTAAGGATGGCTTGGGAGTATTCCCATTCAGCTGAATGTATACAGATCCCTGGCAGTACTGAGTAAACAAGAGTAGGTAGAATCCTCATTCTGTAAACATCTTGGGAGCTGGCAGGGTGATTACGCAAAGCACATGAATTTTAATGTTAAAATCCACGTGACAGAGATTCCTAACAACCCAGGAGAGAAAATGGCAGTTTTGCAAAAGGGAAGCATATAAAGATAAAGGGATAGGCTAAGCACACTCAAATATTTTGAGAGGTTCAAAGTAATTGTCCTATATGTTTAGTAATGTACAGACTTACCTTCTGTGAAGACTGACAGAAATTTTCTAACATGAGCACTTGGAGTTCTTTTATAGTCAAATCCACTTAAGATAATTTCTTAGAGACTTATTAAGAGCCTAATGGGGGAAACTGAAAATAACTAGGGCAGAAAACTGTAACTCACAAAAAAAGCCTTATTCAGAATAGCTCTCCTGAACTTCTTATAAATGCTTAAATGAAAACAGAAAGACAATAAAGTAAGATTGAGGCATGCTTAAATGTAAAAGTAAAAAGAACCAACAATTTACCTAGAAAAATGATCAGAAAAATAACTGGTACATCCAACTGTACACCTAATTGCTATTAGGAATCCGGATTTTCTGTATATGGAAAAAGGATTCTAATTTTCCCCAGATCCTTTCAACTTACATTGCACTTGCATGCTATACTATGAACTAGACGGTTAGCAAACACAATATATAGCACTCACAAGACATACGTACCAGAGCTGTGGCTCTCAGCACATTTCTAGTAAGGCTCTCCTATTAAACACAGGGACATGGGGTGCTTGGGTAGCTCAGCTGGTTAAATGTCTGACTCCTGATTTCAGCTCAAGTCATGATCTCATGGGTCGGGAAATGGAGCCCGCCGGTGACTGACTTAAGATTCTTTCTCTGTCCCTCCCCTGAGCATGTGTGCATGCTCTCTTTCAAAACAAAAACAAAAATATACACGAACAAATTTCCTCCCTTCTATGGGTTAAGGGGAGGGAGGAAGTCATGGACTCTTGTCTACAGCCCTCTGGACTCTGACACACGGATCCGGATGTGCCAATACACATGACATGATAAACATGACTTAAAAAGAAAGTAATGAAAGCTGCTTTGGTATCTGTGGTCCCTTGGCAGTTGTTTGTGTTTAATTTCTGTCTAACTCTTATTTGGTAATTTTATACAAAGTTCTCAATTCTCACAACTGCTCTCTGCCTTGAAGAACTAGCACCAAACCCTCAAAGATAACATGAAAATGTTTCATGTTTTATGGAAGAACATTAAAAGAAAATATCTATAAAGCAAACCTTTTGTTTTTTAAAGCTAATAGTAGCTATTAAGAGATTAAGGTGATTTTTTGAAAGCTAGCATAAGTATAAGGTAAATTTTATTATGAAGGGAAAAGATTGACTCAATTGGTAAATTTTTGTATTTTATAAATAATTTTATTTTCTCATACAAGAAAGAAAAGAGGAACTTTTTGCCTTCCTCCAGTGGCCTACCTTAAAAGAGACAAGACAGTTATATATAAGTGAAATTCAGTGCTTAACTAAGCCAAATGTTAGTTCTACCCATTTAAAATTCTTTTAGCTACACAAAAGCCATTTTGGGTTCACAATCCACTAGTGAAGGGGGAACCTCATGAGAAAGAATATTTGTTTTTGTTTTTTTCCTTTGCAAGGTCACTAGAAAGATGTCCCTGTAAAATTAATTCTAAACTGTACTTAACAGTGAAGTGAGATTTTTAAAAACTTTTTTTTAATTTTTTTAATGTTTATTTATTTTTGAGACAGAGAGAGAGCATGAGCAGGGAAGGGGCAGAGAGACAGGGAAACACAGAATGTGAAGCAGGCTCCAAGTTCCGAGCTGTCAGCACACAGCCCGACTCAGGGCTTGAACTGGCAAACCGCAAGATCGTGACCCGAGCCAAAGTCAGACGCTTAACCGACTGAACCACCCAGGCGCCCCTTTAAAAACTTTTTAAAACAAGATGGGAAAATAAATGAAATACAGTTAGTTGACCCTTGACAATGTGGGTTAGGAGCGCCGATTCCCTCAACGGTGAAAAATTCACTTATAACTTCTGACTCCCCTAACACGTTACTAATAACCTACTGTTGACTGGAAGCCTTACTGATAACATCAACAGTCAATTAACACACTTTGTATATTATATACTATTTCTTTCAGTGAAGAGAGGGAAAAGAAAACGTTATGAAGAAAATCATAAGGAAGGGGCAGCTGGGTGGTTCAGTCGGTTAAGCATCCAACTCTTGATTTCAGCTCAGATCATCCTCTCACAGTGCATGAGTTTGAGCCCCACACTGGGCTCCCACGCTGACAGTGTGAAGCCTGCCTGGGATTCTCATTCTGTCCCTCTCTCTCTGACCTCCCCACCCCCGGCTCGCACTCTCTCTCAAAATAAAAGAAATGAACCTAAAAAAAAAGAAAATCTTAAGAGAAAATACATGTATAATACTGCACTGTATTTATATTAAAAAAATCTGTCTGTAAGTGGACTCACGCAGCTCAAACCCAAGTTGTTGAGAGATCTACTGATACAAGTGGATGAAAAAGACAGTATATATACCCATGTCCATAATTTCAACTTCTCTGAAAAATATTGCTTAATACAAGCAGCATTGATTCTTATCGATCTCATCTCTTTTACTCAGGTATTAGGGAGCACAGAAATGACCAAAGGTGTACTATTTATGATGGATGGGAAAAGGAGAATCAGGATACAATTAAGAGCAGAAGTTCACTGATAAATCTGCTTCTTTTAACAGAGAGTGATAGTGAAATGTCCTAATTTTATGGAATATGGAGGTATGCTATAAAAACTAAGATTTTAACTATATGCTTTTATTTACAGGTTGAAGACCACTGAATGATCAGCTTTTAAAAAGTTTACCTACTCCTGCAATGCCTGGTCAGTAAGATTTGGAAATTTTATCTCAATTCTTTGTAGACAGGCTAAAATCTATATAAACACTGCTTATTACATGGAGATTCTTTTGAAATGAAGATACTTAATGAGTCCGAAATCTTACAATGCCCCATAAGCACTCAATTTTTCAATACTTAACAGAGGAAAATCTCTAGGAAAATCTCACTTATTACAAGAACATAATGAATCTTATAAAACAGGGTCAATTTACTGTATAAGCCACAGATCACAAGGCATTACAAAGATGCAACACAAACAAAAAATTGCACATTTCCTTAAACTAAAGATAATCTTTACTAATTGAGATATAAATCTATTTAAAACATCTTATATACAGGGGCACCTGGGTAGCTCAGTCAGTTGAACATCTGACTCTTGATTTTGGATCAGGTCATGACCTCGCAGTCATGGGACTGAGCCCTGTTGTCAGGCTCCAGCACTGAGAGTGGAGCCTGCTTGGGATTCTGTCACTCTCTCTCTCAATCTGCCTCTTCCCCACCCACGTCCATTCCCTCTCTCTCAAAATAAACATTACAAATATATACATACACACACACACACACGCACACACACACAAGTTTCAAAAACAGTCTTAAGTCACTTAAAATTTCTATCAGGAAAAATTAAATATTTGTAACTCATTTCCCTTACTCTTTTGTCCAGTGAGTTGAATTCTAAATAACATAACAATCCAGTAAGTAAAAATAAGTATTTCAACTAAACACCAGAGGTCTGAACAAAATAAAAATCATATGGCAGCAAGGAGGTTAGACCTTTTGAGATTCAATCACCTTTTCACTGAGACATTGGATCACTTTAAACTAAGTTTACAAATTATTTATAAAGACAGTTTCTTTGTTCAATCCTTTAATTGCATGAATAATGTTTCAGGTAATTAGCCTAAACCAACTTTCAGAATCCTTTAATCCCAAAAAAGAAAAGTCACACTAGTCTGATGTACATTGTGACTTCATTTCAAAATTATTAAATTAATAAACTTTGCTGAACCAAAGTTAAGAGCTCCCCTAAACACTTCCTTTATGTATATATATTTTGAAAAGGATTGTTTTTGTGTACACTTGTTTGCTCATGACAGATGTGTAAGTTTGTGGTCAAAGTTTAGTAATTCTGTTCTAGAGACAGGAATTCAAAAAAAAAGAAAAAGAAAAGAAAGTTACAAGTGAACTAAATAAAAATAGGAATAATAAGGATGTTTTTAAAAAGGATTAACGTCTACATAATATAACTAATCAAAATGACATGACACATCTTGTTTTTGAGAATTACATAATCACATCTTAACATGCTACTCATAATCACTACTTTATTTTTTTTTTAATGTTTATTTATTTTTGAGAAAGAGAGATAGCACACAAGGGGGAGAGGGGCAGAGAGAAAGAGGAAGGGAGACACAGAATCCAAAGCAGGCTCCAGGCTCTGAGCTGTCAGCACAGAGACGGACTCGGGGCTCAAACCCACCAACTGTGAGGTCATGACTTGAGTTGATGTTGGATGTTTAACCTACTGAGCCACCCAGACATCCCTCATAATCACTACTTTAGTTCTTATAAAAACCTCAGGTCAGAGCCAAGAACATCATATACTACATCCATTCTGTTTCCCAAATAATCCCACTTCTAGTATTTGCTCCTCCCTAAAATTAATTTATGCAGATTAAACTTAAAGTAACCAACCCTCACTAGTTTATACATTCCCACTAATTGCTTTGTCTAAATACTCAAGTACCATAATCTTGATTCTCCTCTTCTCAATTTCTGCCATGCTAAATACATAACCATTCAAAAAGGTTTTTTTTTCGTTTTTAAAACTGTAGAATAGGATCTAATTTTTAAAAAGACATTATAAAATATCTTATTTGTAAATCTAAAAAATAATATTCATTTTGGCATGCTAACACACACTGTTATCCCACATAGAGATGTTGCCACTTTTCAGTCCAAAGTGGATGGCCTTCCCATCCCATTACCACCAAATCCGGAAAAGCAAAGTCCTCCTCCTCCAATTTTTTTTGGTTGTGGGGGGGAGGGGCGTTGGGGAGGGTGGGCACTCAGATGAGCACTGCCAATCAGACACTGAAGCAAACTGAAGCTGGGAAGTAGGGGGGAAACTGCAGGAGTAGTTTAGGGAGACGGGAGTAGGAATGGCCTTAAATTTTTTCCAGCACTTTCAAGAGGGTAAATGCACTGGGGCCAGGGGAGAGACCCTGAGAGTCCATGTGATTATACCTGCCCCTTGGACAAGAGAAAAAGGAATGAAGTCACAAGGATAAAATGAAAAAAGAACAAAAAAGAATCAGTTTAAAGTCTTGACTATAAGGAACAATAGGTTTAGATGGAGGGAAAAGGACATCTGAAAGAGCCAGGGTCATCTTGTCTATGTATATGTTACCTTGAAAAATACCTAACAAAAAAATGAGTTCTTTCAAATTTTAATGAGGGGGGGGGATTATGCCATTAATATATTAAAAAATAAACCTAGGGGCGCCTGGGTGGCGCAGTCAGTTAAGCGTCCGACTTCAGCCAGGTCACGATCTCGCGGTCCGTGAGTTCGAGCCCCACGTCGGGCTCTGGGCTGATGGCTCAGAGCCTGGAGCCTGTTTCCGATTCTGTGTCTCCCTCTCTCTCTCTGCCTCTCCCCCGTTCATGCTCTGTCTCTCTCTGTCCCAAAAATAAATAAACGTTGAAATAAAATAAAATAAAATAAAATATTTCTTTAAAAAAAAAAACCTATTCTGATCATATTTCTCATCAGAAATCTGTAAGTATATAAGACGAAGGATGTTAACTTAAACTTACTACGGTAATCATTGCACAGTATACATGTGTATATGTGTTGAATCATTACATTGTGGGCCTTAAAGTAATACAATGCTATATGTCAATTATGTTTTAATAAACTGGAGGGGGAGAAAACATCTATTTGCTTATAAGGCAAATATCACTGACAATTCCAAATATTCTTTAATTACTTGCTTGGGGGAACATGTTCTCACTCTTTCATGCAATTTGTATGTTAGCTAGAAAGTCCTTTTTAAACTTCTACACTCAAGATTTCAAGGCCCATCTGAATGAGCAGCTCAGCAAAGAACGTATCATGCCATTTCCTATATTTTTACCCCTGCACACGAAATGCCCTAATCCTGAAAAAGTCCCACTGAGACAACTGCATACAACTCATCATCATCCCTCCTCTCCCCTCACCCTGGAATTTTCTAGGCCCTGTTCAGCCATCCATTTCCCCTACTAGCTAGGGTTCATTGCTCCAGCTTAGTGTTTCTACAGGACCTAACAAACAAAACCAAAATTTCAATGGTTTTTAAAACTAATTTTTCATCCTACTTACCCGACCCATCATGTAACTACTCTGCTTTAAATCCTTTAGTGCTTCCCATAGCCAAGAGCAGTGTTTTTTTGAATTACCAGTTATCATCACTGGGTTGTTATATCAACTTACTGGATCTCAAATGTCATTCTTTCTTAAAACTAGAAAATACGACAGTGCATCACACAAAGGGCATTATTTTGTGACATTTTATCATTTATAATATGAGTGCACTAGGTGGTGGGGTAAAAATGTGTATCTTACTATAATGGGTCAATGCCCCAAAAAACCTTGAAATACACTGGCTTTTGTTTGGTCTACAAGGCCTTCTAACCTGGGCCCTGCATAAGACTCTGGGCCTATCTCTTACCACACTCCACAGAGCTGAGTTTGTGAAGCCAAACTTTTTTGCAGTTCCTGGTCTCAGTACTGTCAATCACACTGTTCCTTCTGCCTTGAATGCCTTCTCAATTGTCTATAAGGCACACCTTTTCTCTTTCATTATTTAATAGCTATTTACACCTCTACAATAGCTTTTTTATCCTTCCTTCAGCAGCTAATGCTACATGCACACATATTTTGTGTCCCTAAGATGCCCTACGTCAGGGCCCCTTAGACATTTCACTGTACTTTCTAATTTGACTGTCTTCCTAACTTCTAAACTATAAACTCTCTGAGGGAAGGAGCACATTTTATTAGTTTCTGTATCACCAACACTGGGCTGCCGAACATGCCACATGGTAGGGATTCACAATTAGTAAGATGAACCAATATACAATTAAGGACGTGCATCTAACTTCTCAGATGTTAGTAATGATTGAGCGATTGCCTTTCCAGCCAAGCCCATTCATGTTGCACTGCTGGATCAAAATTTCCACATTTTTGCCTCGGCACCCAGAGAGCAGCACCCAGTAGCCTGAGGGAGAAAGAGGGGTCAGCTTCCTCTCTAAGCCAAGAAAGGACTCTTCGGGCTGCAATCAGCAGCACCCACTTTCATGCTTCCAGGAAGTTATCTGGGGAAAGGCAGAGAAGATGGTTTCCAGAAGTTCCCAGAAGCAGGTGAGACAAATCAGAATAGCACTATCGGACCTTATTAGCACGGAGAATCACATTTTTATAAATAACTTTAAATGGAGCGGCGGGGAGGTTCTCTATTCCCTTGTTGATGGCACTAAGTTGTCAATATGAGCTAAGCAAAACAAAAGGTGGCATGAAATAACTTGTCGAAGTTCCTTAATTTCTATTGCTTCCTCTAATGGTTCTGAAATAGCTACTGACTCACTGCTCTCATTAGGAGATACTACTTGGAGGATGACTTGGGGGCTGGACCTAACAGGCGCTCCTCACTGGAGCTTTGAAGCTTTTTCCAGACTTTATTTTACACACATGAATGCTCTACTTTTTAGGGGTCTGATGCACCTATTTCACAAACCAATTCTTCAACTGCCTTCACTGTAATTAAAAACAGTTCGGGCAGCATCCAAGATATTTTGACAGACTCTGGCAACTGTCATTTTCAGCTGTTCTTTTTCCATTTCCACAGTGGTTCACAAACTACTATTATAGGAGCCAAGTTTGTTTTCTGCCTAATCACCCATTTTGTTTAAAACTAAAAATAATTCAGGGGCGCCTGGGTGGCTCAGTCAGTTGAGCATCCAACTTCGGCTCCGGTCAGGATCTCACGGTTTGTGGGTTCGAGCCCCGCATCGGGCTCTGTACTGACAGCTCAGAGCCTGGAGCCTGCTTCTGACTCCGTGTCTCCCTTTCTCTCTGTCCCTCCCCCACTCATGCTCTGTCTCTGTCTCAGAAATAAATAAACATTAAAAAAAATTAAAAAAAATAAAACTAAAAATAATTCTTTCTGCTTAAACTTTGCCCCTAGACTTGCAATTATAGCCATAATTGAGGCAAAGAAAAATTCTTATTAAAAACTAACATTCAAAAATATGTTCATAAGATGGTGAAACTCTTCACCACAGTATTAAATTTTGTATACTTGTCAAAGTAAGGTAATTTAGGACTACCCCGGAGAAAACTTTAAAGGCCATTGAAAACACCATTTCCTTTTGGTTTAAATAGATACAGGAGACTATAACTATTCCACAAACACTTAACGGATATTGACACCTACTAAGTGTGGAAACTTCCACAAATGCCTCTTCTATCTTCTTCTCTTCTACCTGTCCATCCTCTCTTGACAACTCAGATGGAACAGATCACTATCCATGGGAAATAATCATAGCTCTACACAGATTTTCAGAAAACTAATGCCAGAAACACTCCTTTTCCTCTCCAGTCTACTTCTAAAACTTTATTGGGAAAAGGACAAATAAATCAGTTTATAAGCAAATGTAATTACACTGAATTATCAAAAATGTGTGTCATGTTGGGATGGGGGGCTTATTTTAATAGTTTAAATACCAGCCCGTTTGGTAGGAAGTTCATCCCAAACTTCTCTTGGTAAAAAGGTAAGCATTCGTGCAGCTTAAAGATTGTGGAAAACCCGATTTTCTTCCGTGATGCTACCACTCTACAGTCTAGAGAACGCAGCCTTCAACATGAAAAATTGTCACTTGATTTTTTTTTTTTTTTTTTTTTTTGCTCTGACATGTTTTAGACACAAGAGCTGCAGATTCTCAAGGAAGCCATATTTCAAAGGTTTTAAATAGCAGTATTTTTCTGCATTTTCTCTTATTAAAATTGGTGCATTTCATCCCAGTTTTAAATGCCATTATTTTCTAGCTGATATTTAAAACCTGCTTAGAGAGAATAATGTCTCCATCTGAAAGATCTACTTCAAGAAACCAGCTAGTAATTAAAATACACAGGAGAAAATGAAAATAATTCATTTTTACAGACTGGAAAAAAACGTTAAAACTTATCATCTAAGTCCTTCATTTTACAGATAATAAGAGTCCACAGAGGTTAAGTAATTTGCCTCAGATTACCAAGTTACGAACAGCAGTACTAAAATAGAATAAGGTATTTTAATTGCTTAGCTCTACCTCAAATCATCCAAGTTATATATATTCTCATCACTTGTCACTCAAGTTTTAAAAACAATTATCACTGTCATTAATTCCTGATGAAGAAAGAACTCCCTACAACACACGTTCTACATTTTCAAACTTGTTCAAGTTAATAAACTTCAAATTCTAACTCCCAACAACAACAAAAAGTAGTACTATCTAAGAACTTTCCTCTCAAAGTTTCAAAAAATAAAGTTTAGGTGTACATACCCCTCAACTGTCACAATAAATTTTGGTCTATTCTTTCAATTCCTGTCTCTTAACTACACTTGAGCTGGATTTGTTCAACTACAGAGAGAAGGAAAATTCTCGAAGTTCCTCTTTGACAAAAAGCATGCACAATCTGTCAATGACATGACTTCATCATTACTCCATTAATGTATTTCTGACTTACATTACAAAGAGTCATGTTATCAAGTTACTGTGTGAAGAGTTAATGAAAGGCTGGAAAACACACTGTTGGTTGACATTGGTACTGAAAGAAGGTGTGGATCTGACACTGTTAACATCAACTGAAAACCTGAGCTTTAGAGCAAAAAACAGAAAAAGCGGACAAGTTCTTTCAACAAAAAGATTTTTCCTTTGAAGCTCTCATCTACCAAGTGCACCGGCACTGTGGAGACCACATGGGTAAGAATTTCAGATTTTCATTTTAATGCCCCAATAAATCAATTCTACATGTTAGCTTTGGATATTCAAGGGCAAAACAGAGGGCACAGTGGAGGCAATCATTTACACTGGATCATTTTCAAGGACTAAAGTCCAACCACTCGTTACTTTACAATTGTTCCTTTGTGCAACTGATTATTCTCAAAGTACTGAGAGAACGCAGTACTTTTCTCTCAAAGACCCTGGCAACAAAACCTAAGACAGTATGATTTTAATTACAAACGGATGCAGCAGGCTGACCAGTAAAAGGGCAGAAGATGCTGTCTTCTTAAATATTACTAATCGAACTCTCTTCTGGTTACAAATTATCAAAAATTAAAAAAAATTGTGTATATATGTTCCCTCGTTATGGTCTCCGGGGTCACTCTATAAAAATATCTTATTAACAGGTTAACAAACCCGTATTTTTAATGTACGACCAGCTTAGCAAGGTGGCAAATTTGTTTGAAAACATAAAACACAATCACCACCATCGCTCAACAACACACATAAACAGATTCAAAGCTATGTTAGGCACAAAAGTCCTTACCCCATTTTGCCCAATGAGAACTTGCTCTGAAGTTTCTGCTCTTCTGCTACAGAATAACTTCCAAAGGAATTTCTCCGTCTGCTATTTCGCAGTTGCTTTTCCACCCCCCGAGATCCTTTTCTGGAGGTATTTCAGTGGTGCTTGACAATTCAATTAGTTCCCTTAGGTAAAAGGATTTCTCTCTCGTAAATACCAAAACGTTCAAGCAGAGGTGGCATTTGCTTATTAGAGTTACAATGCTGCGCGGAGGAGACAGCGGTCAACTCTATTCCACAAAATGAGTCTACGTGTCTGTCGGAAACGCAGAATCCAGCTTCACCGAGTCCTATAAAAAATGAGTTCGGTGGTCATTTCGCTCATGTCCTCCTAGACACTCGGGGAGAGCCAGGTAACTCGGCCTTTTGGTGCTACTAAGGCTGCGGGTTCAAATTTCTCCACCACACCAGTTCCCTTGGGGGTGGAGCATGTAACCCAATGCGACGTGCACTTTACACAGATCCCTACGAGAAAATAAAAATCCTAAAAGCAGTCATGCCACTGCTTCCCTGCGCTCTCGTTAGAAAAAGCTAGATAGAAAAATCTCCTCGAAGTGCAAACCCAACAGCTCGCGATGTGCACGGCACTCCACATTGGAATCTGTCTTTTAAATGTTTCCCCTCCTAAGACTCGGAGCAGAGAGGAGGTGGGGAGGAGGAAGAGAAGACTGGGCAGGATCGATTCATTCTCCCGAGGAGAATAAACGGAGCCATTTCCAGGCTGGCAGCAGGCTGGGGGCGCAGCGCACGCCGGGGAGCAGGGGGAGGGGGCCCGATCCCACCTCCCTCAGCCCCTTCCCGCCTCGCGCCGCCGAGCACAATGGAGCCCTGCTGGCGCCCGGCCCTTCATTCGCGGCTGCCCGTCTTCCCTCCTCTCTTCGGAGCACCGCAGGTCTGAGGCTGCCGGCGGCGGCGAATGAATGAATCAGAGAGCCAAGCCCCACGCTGCCCCCGGCACCCGCTCCCAGCGCGAGGGCGGGCCGAGCAGCGGCGTTGGACTGAGCTGAAGGGTCGACGGGCGGGCGGCTAATCCCGCGTCGCGGGCAGGGGAGCGGGGCTCGAAGCCGCGGGAGAGCCGCTGCTCCAGCGCCCCCACCCGCGCTCCTCGCCTCTCACGCTCCGCGCCGCCGCCACACGCCGCCTCACAGTCCCCGGGCCCGCCACCGCCTCCTCACGCTTCCATCACCGCCCACCTCCGCCGGCCTCGAGCTCCCGCTCGGCAGAGCAGCGCAGGCTCGGGCGGCCTGAAGCCCGCCGCTGCCTCCGCCTCCACCGGCCGCTCGCGGAGCTGAAGGCGCTGCTTCCCGGGTCAGCGCCGCCCGCGTGAGCAGAGCGCGGCGGCGGAGCGGGCTGCGGAGGGCGGGGGAGGAGGCGGGGAGAACCGGGGGCGAGAGCGGTCCCTCCCCCCGTTCGTGGGAGGGAGCGGGAGGCGGCCACCGCCTCTGAGCCGCGGGAAGGCGTCGGGGGCCGGGGCGCTGACCCGTCCCTAGGGCCCAGCGGGGCCCTACGGGCGGCGGGAGAGGAAGCAGCAGCCGCGAAGGCGGCGGGAAGGCTGGTGGTCAGGGGCCGAGACGGCCCTCGTGGGGAGCTAGTCCGGCCTGCAGGTCCGTCAGTCCGTCCTTCCTTCCTTCCCCCCCCCCCTCCCCTAGTGGCGGGCGGCGGGCGGACCGTGCGCTCTGCTCCTCCGCTGTCTCCTGGCCCCGCTCCCGGCCGCCACAGCCTCCTCCGCGCCCCACACCAGGTGCTCGCGCTGTGTCTCCATCCTCCCCGCAGGAGGACCTTTAAATAGCAACGTCAGCGCGCTCCTCTCCGCACACACGTCACCCGCCGCTCTCGTCACCCGGGTGCGGGGGATGATGTCACGCGGCCGGAAGTACTGCTAAATTAGGGAAGGAGAAGGGGGAGGAGGACTCGGTGAGCAGCTCTGTGCCCACCTGCTCTCGCTTCTCCTTAAAGGCCAAAGCACAGGAGACAGCCCGAGAGGAGCTCCGAGAAGGAAGCGGCGGGAGGAGATTTCCTTGCAACAAATGTGCCAAACACAAGTGAATCATTCGTAGCAATAGTGCCGAAGTGTCAAGCGGGTGATATCCTATCTCCCACTCCCACCTTTCGCAGCATCCCCAAGCTTCTCAAGTTTCAACTAGCACGGAAATGTGGGAGGAGAGCCTGATCACTGGTGGTAGATGTATTTCCAACAAGACTTGGGAAAAAGCTTCTTAATTTTTGAAAGAGTTATTAAATGCCATTCTGAGCATAGTAGACTTTAAAACTCCCCCCCCCCCCCCCCACTTAGTGGTTACCCACATCACGAAAGAATAAAGAGCAGAACTATGAACAAGCGGTACAGTGTTATAAAGGATGGTAATTAAGGTTGGAGGAGGGAAGGCAGTCAAATGATCTAAATGTTTTCATTTGCAGAACAGCAACATTTTGGCACAGAGTAGTGAGACAATCTTTAAAAGCTCACTCGTAATTATTGTCATATCTGTAGCAAATGCCAGTATACCCTCCCAGTTCCAGTTTATCAAGAATATGAATTCCAGTCTATGGACTTTAAAAATAAGAAAGACTACCAAATTCTTTTTAATATTAACAAAGGTTCATTCAGATTGTTTTTGTATTCTTTAGTTTTGGCCATGGAGTATATAATTACAATATCACTTAAGTATGTTGTTTTTCATTTCCTATATGACAAGGGTGAGTAGCCATTTATAGATTTACTGATTATGTATGTTTGTGTCTACAATAAATCATATTATGAATGCTTTTCAAGTTGCAAATTACTACAAAGTTTTAAAATGTCCTTACTTTTATTATTCGAGTATTGGGTAAACTCGAATAATGAAGTTTGATTTGGTTTAATTTGATAATCATGACCCGGATATGGAATTACTGCATAATGCCAAAGGCCATTGCTATTTCAGAGTTGGTCTATAAATTCAGTGACCATGTTTTCCAAACTAAAATCCATACACATCATTTGACAACAGACAAAATATTTGAAATCTGAAGTGACCTGGAAAATCCAGAACATAAGATTACCAACCTACAGTGATTATTGGGAGAGCTATAAATGGATATCCATGCATGTGTTTTAAATAAAAGGAGATAAAACTCTACACAATTTCTATCATGTATGTTTTAAACATGTTTCAATGTTAAACTACTCACATGATTCCTAGTTAAGGAAATTGGTTTTCCAGGGTTTTGCTTTTACATTTTCTTGATCAAGTTAGAAGCTTGATATTAAAGGACACCAGCCAAAAATTCTATAAAATCTCTCCACAAACTATTTACTATCTGTACTAAATCACTTTTCTCTCTTTCCTGCTCTTTCCATTAGTCCATGTAGATTAGAGCTCTCACTTTACCATTTTCAAACACTTCATTCTACCCTTTTAGCAGAACTTCCTCCGGTTTCCTATCTTATTCCCCCTCATCTTTACCCAACTGTCAAAACAGCATGTCAGCTGCTTTCCTGCTTTTAGAGTGCTGACCCTTCACTAGAGATTCTACTTTTCAAAGCTACCATGGTCTCTTTCTTCTTTTGTCGACTTGAAATTCAGAGCAACTTTTTTTTCTATATAAATCTGTGCATCGTGATGTAATTACTCAGATTCTATGTGATTATTTAATGGTGGCCTCTGTCCTCAACCTAAAAAAATCTACCAATGGTTGGTGAATTTTTATTTCTAGCTGGTATGGGGTTAGTATATTGAGGAATACATATGTTTGTGTATTCAAAGGAATAAGTAAAACATTTTATGTATCAGAAAAAGTATCTGATCAGAAAAAAATAAAAGTACTTGGGAATGCAAGCTGATGCAGCCACTCTGGAAAACAGTATGGAGGTTCCTCAAAAAACTAAAAATAGAACTACCCTACAACCCAGCAATTGCACTACTAGGCATTTATCCAAGGGATACAGGTGTGCTGTTTCGAAGGGACACATGCACCCCCATGTTTATAGCAGCACTATTAACAATAGCCAAAGTATGGAAAGAGCCCAAACGTCCATCGATGGATGACTGGATAAGGAAGATGTGGTATATATATATATACAATGGAGTAGTACTCGGCAATCAAAAAGAATGAAATCTTGCCATTTGCAACTAACGTGGATGGAAATGGAGGGTATTATGCTAAGTGAAATTAGTCAGAGAAAGACAAATATCATATGACTTCACTCATATGAGGACTTTAAGAGACAAAACAGATGAACATAAGGGAAGGGAAACAAAAATAATATAAAAACAGGGAGGGGGACAAAGTATAAGAGACTTATAAATATGGAGAACAGATAGTTACTGGAGGGGATGTGGGTAAGGGGCATTAAGGAATCTACTCCTGAAATCATTGTTGCACTATATGCTCACTAATTTAGATGTAAATTTAAAAAATAAAATTTAAAAAAAATAATCAAAAATAGATAAATAAAAGTACTTTTCTGCTCCCTTGAAACAATTTCAACACAATTTTGAGAAGAGTCAGAGAACCAGTCTATGGCTTTCCATGTAAAATAAATCATCTGGCAGGCCTCAGTCAGTTAAGCATCTGAGTTCAGCTCAGGTCATGATATGGCAGCTCGTGGGTTCGAGGCCTGAGTTGGGTACTGAGCTGACAGCCTGGAGCATGCTTCGAATTCTGTGTCTACCTCTCTCTCTCTGCCCCTCCCCCATTTGTTCTCTCTCTCTCTCTCTCTCTCTCTCCCTCTCTCTCTCTCTTTCAAAAATGTATAAACATTAAAAAAAAATTTTAAATAAATATCATCTAAAACCAAGCTGATGTAACCCAAATGCTAACAGTGAATTTCCAACCCGGATTGCTTTGTATGTTTTTTAAAGTAGCGAGCTTCCTAGAAAGTAATATATTTTCTTTTCCCGGAAGAGGTAAAAAGTACTTTAGTAGAGTTTCAAATTTCTAACAGTTCCTGTTTCCCACTACACTCTGAAAATTTGTGGAGAGGTTTATGAATACCCTCTGATTTTAGAACCTGTAGGCGAAGGCATCTGTTTTAGTTACAGAATTTACTTCCATGCCCTTAATAGGAGATGGCAATATTCAATGGGGTGTTCATAGATTGGGTGTGAGATATGTCTTTTTCAATGAAAAGACACCTAGGTGATAGACTTTGTAAGAAAGATGGTTAAAGCCAGATTTTATTTTTAATTGCTTAACATTAGGTAATAGCAACTCCCTTTTAAGTCCTCTCTTTTTAATTACCAAAATACCAGTATTACTTTGAATAAAATCATAATAGAAATAATAAATGAAAAGATAGTTCAGCAAACAAAAGAAGTCTCAAGATTCATGGTTTATGCCACATAGTTATGAAGAAACCAAATAACTACCAAAGACTAGAAGTAATAATAAGTAATAATAAAAAAGAATGACAGAGTTGTAGGGAAACAGAGCTTATCCAGTTCATCGTCCAAAGTCATCCCACCTCCTTCACAATATAACAGACATTGGGTGGCAGTAAAATGTGTTTGGCCTATTCAAAACCCTATTTTATTATTAATCATGTTCTGAACCAAACCAGGGTAGTTAATGGTTCAAGGATATAATGGTTTGGCATCTCCAGGATATAATGGTGGGTTAAGGAAAATTTTTATTCTTATGAGTTTGTGCATTTTTTTATCAGAGGGCTTGGGAGTGGTGGAGGGAGGGAAGTTAGAGAATTAGTTTCAGGAAAGATATGATTTAGAACACATGGGAGATAATATCATAAAACTATCTTTTGCTCTGATTTTTTACTGTAAATTCATTATTTTTTTTTTCTAAAAATGGTTAAAGAGATGTAAATATAATCCCAGACTTATTAAAGAACACACCAGAAAGTTTTTGTTTGGTGCTATGAGAAAATTATTGCACAACTATATGTGTGAATTTTTAAAATATTTAGAATAGATGGGGTTATGGTGCCTTTGAGAAAATTACCTGGCTTAATTTCAGGTTGATTGTTCTAAACAGCAGTTACCGAGAACAGGCTGGAAAAAATATGCAGATCTGCAGAGAGCTACAGTAAAGAATGTTGAGTAAAAGCTTGTGCTATACCTGTGCGTTTACTTGGAATGGAATGCTGTGCAAGCTGATTGCCATGGTAACCAATAATCTTTTTCCTGAATGGGAGAACAGGACAACCATGAGGAAAATGCTTTAAATGAGCTACCTTATTCTGTGATGCTTCTGGTGCTAGCTAAGAGAAAAACAACACCCAAAGTATTTAGGATAGCCATGCTTATAAAAGGAAGTTGCTTTCTTTCCAAAGAGACAAGGCTGAGGCAAAAATTGGGGACTTTCAAAGGGAGATGAGGGCTTAAGATGGCAACTGGAAACTCTCTGAAGCAGAACATAATTGGTAAAGACTCTGACATGACTAAAAAGGGCAGAAGCAATACCTAGAAACTGTATTAAGGCTCTCCCAAGCATAAGAGGTCAGACATAAGTAAAGATTCTTAACCTTTGAGATTTTCAGCCAAGATATTTCATGAGGAATTTATAAGACCTTTTATTTCTTTTAATCTAGTTCTAAATAGTAATTTCTCTAAAAATTAAAAAGGAAATGGCAGATATATTTTTATTCAATGTACCGTTTCTATTATTTTAAAAACAAATTATATTTCACCTATACATAATAAATATGTATATAGATACAAATACATGTATAAATATAGATAGATCTCTATCATATGCCTGCATTGACTTGGTCATCTGCTAAAATGTCTTACCCTTAAAATAAAATCCAAACTCCATGCCTTGGCCTAAGAGGTATTGCATGAGGGGCCCCTGTCCATCTTTCTTACCTTGGTTACCATACCCCCCCTATACCTCCATTGCTAGTGTGTGGGTTAGTATATTAATTGCAAGAAACAAAAGCCCCACCCGATGGTGACCTAAGCTATAAAAGTGTTCAAATACTTAAGAATTCCGGGGGCGGCTCAGTTGGTTAAGCATCTGACTTCAGCTTGGGTCATGAGCTTGTGAATTCGAGCCCCACATTGGGCTCTCTGCTGTCAGTGTGGAGACCCCTTAGGATCCTTTGCCCCCACCCCCCTTTGCCCCTCCTCTGCTCTCTCTCTCTCTCTCTCAAAAATAAATAAACATTAAAATGAAGAAGAAGAAGAAGAAGAAGAAGAAGAAGAAGAAGAAGAAGAGAAGAAGAAGAAGAGGAAGAAGAAGAAGTCTGAAGGTAGGTGGTCCTTTGTGGTTTGGGAAGTCCAAAATGTCGTTATGGTCCAGGCTCTTCCCAGCCTTTCACTTTGACATCTTAATCTGTTGTCTTTTAAACCTGGTTTGTTATCTCATGGTTGTTAGATTATTACATTTCTAGGTATTACAGTCTCACAAAGAGCATTTCAAAACAAAAAGAGAAAGGAAGAGACTTAGGAATTTTTTCCTTTATGCCTATGTCTTATGAGAGAGAAAAACTCTCAAGAGGCCCCCAGAAATTTTCCTCTCACGTCTCCTTGTCCAGAACTGAGTTATATTCCTATGTCTAAATCAATCACTGACAGTTTGGAACAGAATTTCCATGATTTTCTTAGACCAATGGTGGTTTATCCCTTGAGCCTGCATATTGCATCTGAACCAAATTAGAGCTCTCCCATCAAGGAAGAAAAGGCAGTGGGCATTAGGCAAGCAGACCACATATGCAACACATGACCCAAAGCCACTCTGGTATTCCTGCTAGTCTTCAAATATGAAAAGACTGTTTCAAATGCATTGCCTTTGCCACCTGGAACACATATGCCCAAGATTATCACACTCCTCATCATTCAGTTCTAATTTCAAATCACATCTCTTGAGAGACACCTCCTGAGCATTCTTTATAAAATACCAGAATATACATAGTCACTCACCTTCCACTTGATTTACTTTATTTTCTTCACAGTGTATTCAGCTCTATCTAAAACATATTATAGATTTATTAATTTTCTTATACACTTATACACCCCATGAAGAGCAACTTTATCTGTAATCTTGTCTACTTTCCATCTGCAATAGCAAGACAATGTCCAGCACATAGGTGGTACTCAGTAAACATTTATTGAATGAATGAATTGCTAGATTTTCAGTTATACTTAGGTAGAAATTACCTAGTTAACCAGGGTTCTTAACTAGTTAGCTGGAGTGAACCACAGAACCCGCTCTAACTGGAACAGAGATTTACTAGAATGGTATATGCAACTAACAGAACCACTGGGAGGGCTGGGAATCTCTCTAGACTGAGCTCCCAGGAATAAGAACTGGCCGGAAACAGAACATTTAAATGAGTTACTTTGAAGAGTGCTTAATAATGATACTACTCTTTACAAAGGTGGGGCAAGAGAAAATTATGTGGACAGGAGCTGTGTCCTTTGCTGAAGGGTCACAGCCAACCCACAGAGACTTCACAAGAAGGGAGCCCAAATAAATAAATAAATATCTCCGCTTCACTTTCCTCTCTACCCAATCGTCCATTTCCTGTTGGTGCTGTTCCTAATATTGACATATAGAAAGCTAGAGAAGGCACAGGAGTCCAGTGATGTAGTCCATACAGATTGTCTTCCTGGGGGGGAGGGGAAATCAGGGAAAAAGAAGGGTGCAGGGGCATCTGAAGGGGCAAAAGAAAATATGCAGCCTGAATCATATTCCATTTAGCAGCTGTTAGATTAGCAATTATTTTAAAGTTTGGCATATGGAAAAACAAACACTACCACACACTCTTAACCATGTCAATTGGTATACCCTTGAGGACATACTTACATTTTGACACAGCAGTTCTACTTTAAGGAATTTATTTTACAGATGGGCTTTCTCAAATATTAAAAAAAAAAAAAAAAACCACAAAGTTTTTTCTGTATTGCTATGAAGTTTAAAAAAAAAAAGATGAGACAACCTCTATATCGATCAATAGGGGAATGGTAGATAACTGACCATTTTATTACATGATGTGACCATATAATAAAATATTATGCAGTGATTACAAAGAATGAGGTAGATCTATAGGGCTGATATGGAAAGATGCCTAATGTAGAAAAAGAATTCTGCATGGATATAGTAAATTAAATTGCAGTTGCCTTTAAGGAGTAGGATTGTAAATTTGACAGAGATGGGGATTTTTTTTTTTGCCATTTGGATTATTTGCATTTTTAACCATAAACGTATATTATTTTCATAATACAAAAGCAAATCAAATTATTTAAAAATATTATTTAAAATGCAAATACACTTAAAATTCAATTGCAGGAGGAGAGAATAAGGCATTATGTACATTTCATTTTCCTATCTCCCTCAGATTCTTTTATGAAGAAGACTATGTAAGGTTAAAAATACATTTATAAAAAGAAATAAAAATAACGTATTTTATTGGAAGTAGTCATTCCATCATACTCTCCACTGATGCAATCATATGTGGATATTCTATTTTAAGCAAGATGCTGATGAGATAGCAAGATAACCAAGATGGTGAGAAAGAATCAAGACAGCGCCGTGTGAGTTGTGGGTGAAGGTGAATGTTTAATTTACTGATGACAAAACTCAAATGTTTAATTTGCTGGTTGGCCTCATAGCATGTCCATCACAAAGAATGGGTAATAGCTATGTGAATATGTGCTCTATAAGGTAGTAAAGGATTGGTAGTAAAAATTAATAAAAGGCAGGTTTTTAGCTCAATATGAGAAAGATTGCAAAAGCATTCAGATCTATATGAATAGAATTGTTTGCCCTGATAATCATTGGCCCAGCTCTTCCTCCCCTGTATATTGAAGCAGAAACTAGCCATACGATCATTTGCCAGGATGATGTAGAAAAGATGTTTGTCTCAGGTAAGAGGTTGGATATAACACCCCCAAAGCCATTTTTTATTCAAAGATTTTATGACTGCTCAACTCTGAGCTCATGTCAAAATAGTCCTTCACCCATTAGCTTCTCTACATTGTCTTCTTCAGAGAACACATCCTCTCCTCTGATGTCATTCATCACCACTGCACAACTTACTTTCTCCTCTTTCCTTCAGGCTCCAATCTCACACCTAGCTTACTGAATAACTCCCATTTGAATGTTCTTTTTTCCCCCACTTTGTTTGTTTGTTTGTTTGTTTGTTTGTTTGTTTGTTTTGAGAGAGAGAGAAAGATAGAGAGTGCGTGCATGTGAGTAGGGGATGGGCAGAGAGAGAGGGAAAGAGAATCCCAAGCAGGCTCCACACTAAGAGATGCTGGGCTGGAACTCAGGAACGGTGAGATCATGACCTGAGCAGAAATCAAGAGTCAGACGCTTAACCGACTGAGCCACCCAGGTGCCCCACACTTGAGTGTTCTCATAAATCAAAATGGCTAAAACGAATTAAACACCTGAAGCACCCATAACTGTCCTCCTGAGATTTTCTTATTTCTGTACATGACAGGTCACCCAAGGCTAACAGATTTGGCTGGCAAAAAGAAAGCAAATCAAAAACAAACAAACAAAAAACCCCATAAGCTTTGTAAAATCCAGACAGCTTATTACTTACATAGATAACAAAAGCAGGAACAGCAAAGGGGCCCGCTCCTCACGTCCCGTTTCCTGCAGAACAAGACAGAAACAAAAGGGGCTAGGTGAAAATGCAACATGAGAGGTGGGATGCTGTTGCTGATGAGCTGATTCTCTGCTGCATGCAGCCAAGTAGTTTTATAGCCTGCAGTCGTATGCTAAGGAGGTGGAGATGTATAGGAAAGAATGTGGCTGATGGTATTTGGGAGCCAACCTCTAAATTCTTGAAATTTCCTGAGAGATAGGATGTCTTTGACCATCATGTGATTAGAGAGTTGAGACACTTTTTTCAAGTTTAATTTTTATTTATTTTGAGAGAGAGATAGAGAGAAAGTGGGGGAGGGGCAGAGAGAGAGGGATTCAGAATCTCAAGCAGGCTCCATGCTGCCAGCACAGAGACTGAAGGGGGGCTCAAAATCACAAACGATGAAATTATGACCTGAGCTGAAATCAAGGGTCGGACGCTTAACCAACTGAGCCACCCAGGAGCCCTTAGAGAGTTTGGGACTTTGAACCAGGTGATGTCAGCCCAACCTCTGCTTTTAGGACCCCCCCAGAGCTTGCCCCACATGGGTCTTTTCAGATGGCTGGTTCTGTTTTATATCCTTTAAAATAAAACTACAGTCATCAGTGTAGTGCTTTCCTGAGTTCTGTTGAGTTGTTCTAGTGAATTATCAAAATTGAGGGGATCATGGGAACTTCCACTTTTGTGGTCAGAAATGTGGGTGGCCTGGGAAATTCTGAGCTCTCAGCTGGTGTTTGAAGTGAGGGTAGTCTTGCAGGGAGGACTGTGCCCTTACCCGTGAAATTTGACCTAACTCCAGGTAGTTAGCATTGTAATTGCATTGCAGAGGAGAAGCTGGCAAACCTCTTACCTCCTTAGAACCTAGGAGATGATGAGAAACTGCCTCATGATAATCTCCTGGAAAGATATGGAGACAAATGAGAAATGGCCTTGAAGAAGTTTCTCGCAAGCTTCACATGGGCTCATGTTCCAAGAGGCTCACAGGACATTCTGTGAAAATTCAAGTCAGCTACAGTTAAGCTTTGCATCTAAAAGGGTCTGGAAATACAGCAAATGTTATCCTTGACTCATGGAATCAGAGAAATTTTGGCTTTTTTCTTGGTGTCTTTCTTCTTTATACTTAAAAAAAAAATTCTTTTTAATGTTTATTTATTTTTGAGAGAGAGACAGAATGTGAGCAGGGGAGGGGCAGAGAGACAGAGAGAGAGAGAGAGAGATAGAATCTGAAGCAGGCTCCAGGCTCTGAGCTGTCAGCACAGAGCCTGATGTGGGGCTTGAACTCACAAACAGCAAGATCATGACCTGAGCTGAAGTCAGATGCTTAACCGTCTGAGCCACCCAAGCACCCCATTCTTCTTTATACTTTATAGAGGCAATTTAGGGAGTGATTAACTATGGGGACATCCTGCCTAGGTTTGGATCTCACTTCTGTCATTTAGTAACTATATGCCCTTGATAGTGATCCATTAACCTTTCCTCCAAGGGCTCAGCTGGCTCCAGGACCTCCTAGGTGTGCTTTCACACCCCTACCTTTACCTTTTTTACCTACAAAAATATCACGTGGAGCTATCATTTCCTCTTAGGAAATGAAGATTTTCTTTTGTGAATTCATGGCAGGCCCTAATTCATTTTATTTTCTCATTGAAATAAACAGCTCGGTGAATAAACAAAAACCATGTTAGTTTGGCTTAACTGTTTTCCTGGTAAACTAAGACTTCAAGCAAATTAGCCTCTTGAAGACTAAGCTTTCTCATTTGTAAAATGCAAATAATAAATAATAATCCCTACTGTATAGAGTTCTTGTAAGGATTAAATGACTTAATAAAACCCTTAGAATGGTGCCTGGCACACAGATAGCACCCAACAAATATTACCTACTTTTAATACTTATATGTGTTATCTGATTTATTTATAGTGACCACATATAATCTTTGTAAACAGAAAAAATAAAATTAAAACATGCAAAAATTCAAAATTTCTATTATATACAAATCACATTAATTTATTTTTTAATTCGCAACTAGACAAATTGGCCACATTTTTGTTTATAATCGTAACCTTATAGTCATCATATAAAGGAATGGGATAGCTTTAGGAAAAGTATTTGAAAACTTCAGTGAATATCTTAGATGAATATATACATGTATAATATATATATTAAAATATATATATATATATATAATTTTAAATTACTTGAAATTCTTCAACCACTCTCCAAAAAAAGCCACACTTAAATTTTTATCTCATATATATTTAAGGGAAGTACATTAAAATGTTCATGTTTTTTTATCTGTGGATAATGGAATTTTGGATTTTTTTCTTTATACCCTTATACATATCCTAAATTCTTCCAAGTCATCATGTATTACTTTTTGTAATTAGAAGGAAATTTTACATCTAAAGATAAAATTATTCTGACCAGAATTCTTGCACTGTACAAGAAGAACGTAGAAAACTGAAAAACATTTGAGACTCCAGTGACATGAGAGATCACTTTTGAAATATTCTGAAATTATATTTTTATTGGTTTTAACAAGATTTACCACCTACTCAAAAATGCAATAGAGTGGTCACCATAAGACAAATTTGTTTGGAAGCACTTGAACCAGCACATGAATAGTCATGACATTCAGGAATACGTCCCTGTCGAAAAATAGTTTGTATAATCTGGAATGGCAGTTGTTCTACTAACAGAGTAAGCTGCATGTAGAATAAAATGGAAAGAGTTTTAAGGTAGAGATAAAGGATAAGAAAGTATTTTAATGAAATTTCCTTTTGTTATGTTAATATAAATTACAATTGAATACAAACATGAACTTTAAAGAAATCAGTAAGTTCTTGTAGATTTAGGGATATTGAGAACATTGACTCTGAAGATCGACTTTGAGTGTGAGTTCTCTTGGCCCAGCCGGGTAGCTGTGGACACATTATTTAATATCTCTGAGTCTCATTTTCCCAGTTTCTGAAATGTGAATAATAATAGTACTTGAAGGCCATAATAATAGTACTTGAAGGCCTTGCTGACATAATTAAATGAAGAATAAAATACCAGTACTTTGTAAGTGCTTAGTAAATGTGCTTTTTGTGTAGGAAAGGTAACTGTCAGTTTTTCGTTTACTGATTTGAAAATTAATTGCATTCTTTCTATTCCACTTATAATCAGTTGTTTATTTATTTACTTTTTAATGTTAATTTTATTTATTTTAGAGAGAGAGAGAGCATGAACATGCACGTGGGTAAGGGGCAGAGAAGGGGGGACAGAGGATCCAAAGCTGGCTCTGTGCTGACAGCAGAGATGCTGATTAGGGGCTTGCACTCATGAGCGCTGAGATCATGGCCTGAGCCAAAAATGGGTGGATGGTTAACCCCCTGAACCACCCAGGTACTCCTATAATTGGCTGTCTAAAAGGAACTATATAAATGGAAACGAAACATTAGAATATGTAAGAATTAGAGGAATTGACTCCAAAGTTGTTTCCAAAATGAATTCTCCTTTAAGGCATGCAAAACCTTTGAGAGTTTTACACAGAGGCATATCATACCAACACTTTGATCTTATCAAGTATAAAAGGAAGCAAAAACAGAGACCCTAGTACACAAATACAAAATCCTTTCTAGTTCAAGCCCAGTGATCTCTGAATCCTTCTGAACTACTACATTTTAGTGTCTTCCGTCCATGAATTAGACTGCAAATTACCATTGACTCTGGATTTATCCCATAGGAGCGGGAGTAAACTCCTGGTGTTTTAAGAATGCCTACCTGGCACAAAGGCTCATGTCACCCCTCAAAGGACTTTGGAGATCTCAAAGTTGGCTTCAACTCTTTCCTGTGAGTTAACTGAGCCCTTGCAAGTACATTAGGGTACCTGATTACAAGGGTTAGTTAAACCTCCACAAAACATTTTTCCTTCAGGGGAAAGCCTCTCTTCATAGTTCTTTGGCCCATCCCACCTCTACAGGAAGGCTTCTCTGGAGTGACAGAACATCCCAGTTTGGACCCAGAGAGAAAGTGGGCCGGCTCTGTGCTTTGCCTAGAACCTACTTTAGAGTGAACAGTGGGACTCCAGTTGCATGGAGCCTTCCTCATGTCCAAGGCACTTTATTAGCTAACAGCATCCCTCTGCAATCCTGCTCAAATAAAGGGTCAAATAAAGGGTCAGTAATCCTGGGCATTAAGTGTTAAGAATGAGAACTGCTTCCTTTCTGGCTACTTACCCAAACTTTCAGATTTTTCCTACCATTACCCCCATTTGCTACTGCTGGCGTTTTCTGCTTGGAATAACTGTTACCTACGAAGCTGGTAGGCTATCTTTCAGATTACTTTCACAAAATTTAAATATATTTGTCCCAGCACACAAGAATCTGTGAAATGCTGTTTATGCTACTCCAAATTAAGACGTGTTTATTGATTCATGTACCCTGTTTCTTCATTTTAAGCCAGCTACCTATACTTGTTTTTGTTTTTTTTTTTTTTAAGTAGTGCCAATCAAATGATGACTCAATCAAAATTTCTTATTAAATAGGAGGAAACGGCTGGGCATATAATGATTATGGAGAAGTTTTATATTTAGAAATTTTATCCACTAGTTTTCCCTTTAGCACAATAAGTCATTATTTCTTTAAAGACCTCATGATATTTCTACGTGTAGTTTCCCTTATGAGGTATGGTGCCTTTTCCCTGATAGGTTTTGTTTATGCATTTTTCAATGGTCCTACCCTTTAAATACAGATTCAACTGGTTTGTCCTGTATAGTGTGATACTCACTATCAGCAAGTTTCCACAGCTATGCCTGCAATTCTTCTTTTAGATAGAATTTAGATAGGCAATCCATCAGTCCCCTGGAAGGTTTGCAGTAACAGGATACACAACTTGGTCAGGAGTTGCATAATTTTACCCTTGGTATTCTTTAAAAACCTAGGTAGATCAAGTCTGTTGATTTATCTCTTTCTGGCGTGTAAACTAGGTCCTGGAGACTTCTCATTATATATTCATACCACCTTCCATCTGTATAGAGTTTTATGCTTCTCAACAATTTTCAACTTTTTAATGGGTCCAATAGTATTCATCTTTGTGAATCAAAAAATAATTTATTTTTTCTGTAAACTTAAAACTACTCACAAAAATCTGGGGCACCTGGGTGGCTCGGTTCGTTAAGTGTCTGAGTCTTGATTTTGGCTCAGGTCATGATCTCATCGTTCATGCAATCGAGCCCCACTGTGGGCTCTGTGGTGACAGCATGGAGCCTGCTTGGGATTCTCTTTCTCCCTCTCTGTCCACCCCTCTCCCCCCCTCTCTTTCTCTCTCTCTCTCAAAATAAATAAAGAAAAAACTATTCCAAAAATCTATTAATCTTTTAAAAAATTCCCTAATTTATGAGTGAGACTCCTGGTATTGTTTCCTTAGTAAAGATGGAGGAAAAACAAAACAATTCATTTACTTTATTAGGACCGTTTTCCTTTCCAACCCAGTTTAGTTTCCCTTATTCTCTACTTTACCTGTCTGGTTTATTTCAAGGTTCTTTTCTTGCTTTTTCTTGCTTTGTAGTTCCCTACATAATGCTTCTTAAATTCTTACTGACCATCATGTATGACTATTATCAGTTGATTTTCAAAGAAAGCTGGAAAATGTTTATAACTACTACTGTGTATAATAGCTTTTATTTACTGGCTATCTATTGCATGTCAAGCACTGTGCTAAACTTGTTATATGTATATTTTTCAGTCAATCCAAAACAACTCTAATGGGGTGGTATTCTGTATTCATTCCAACTTTGTAGAGGAGGAAACGGGAGCTCAGCAGGAATTTGTTGTTTGCTAAGGTCAGGCTAGATTGGAATTTAGCTCTGCATAATTCCGAACCTTTGCCCTTAAGCCCTATGCTCTTTTGCCATTAAACTGGAATTAAATCAAGCATTTCTAGAACTATGGGTGACTAAGTTAAGATGTTGATTATCTGCATTATGGACTCGTTCTGCCACAAATGACTACTTGATTGAGGGCAGTTGACTTAACTTACGGGAGTCTGTTTCTTCACCTGTTAGATTCAGTGTACATTACCAGACCTTAATGCCTTTCGGTTCTGTGATTCTGTTTATGTAAATATTCACCAATGCCTATGTGGTCATGGAGAGGCACTGGACAAAAGCAAAAATTGTTTAAATATACCTCTATTATAAACTGAAAGAGAATAGTTTTATATTATTCATAACAATTTCTCTACATAAGAGGAACATGTTTGTTCTTTTACTTTATAGCAAAAAAAATGGAGGTGCTCATTAAGCAGGACAGCCCCCGTTTTTGAATTAGTTGGCAGTTATGTCTGTAAATGAATGTTTATTCATTGCCATGAGTGATGGATATACATGCTCACTTCTTGACTTGAAAATGCAATAGTTGAAAGTGAATATAACAGAGCATTTATTCTCTTCATTCAGATTGTATTCGGAGTGATCTCATGAAGAAAATTACCAGTGTCAGGGTCTGAATTTGGCTAAGTCAGATTTATTTCTCCAGATAGTTTTTGTATTTCTAAGCTTTTATTGTTCTATATATACTACTTCAGCCTTTTGTTTGTTCGTTTCCATTTTGTTTCTCTGTCTCTCTCCACCCTGTTCCACCCTGCTGCTTGCCTCAGAAGACTGGAGTTGCAGGCTGCATCTCCATGACTCCTGTGAGCTGGAATTGGAAAGTGGGAGGTTTCTTCCTTACCCTCCTGCTTTCACACCCCTGCTCTCTGGTAGCTGCCCCCTTCTAACCACGTTTTCTTCCAGGTTGGTCTTCTTCCCCAGCTTCAGCTCTCAATGGGTTCTGCTGTTGCCTTTCTTTGTTTCTTCAGCCCCAGGGGAAAAATGGATCTCCCTCTGGAGCTGGTTGCTGGGTGCCTCATCATATTTTGTCTTTTTTTTCTTTTTCGTTTTAATGTTTATTTATTTACTTTGAGAGAAGGGGTGAGAGGTGGAGAGAGGGAGAGAGAGAATCCCAAGCAGGCTCTGCACTGTCAGCACAGACAGGACTCGAACGCTTGGATCGAACCCATGTTGAGCTGAAATCCAGAGCTGGACACTTAACCGACTGAGCACGCAGGTGCCCCAACTTTGTCTTTTTTCTTAACCTGGTCTATATATCTTTGCATAGCCTTTTCATTAGAGTCTCTTCATTTGAACCATCTAGGGTGAATTTTGTTTCTTCCAGAGGACACCATCTCTTACCTAAAACACTTTGAAATGGAATTTAAGTACCTCTTTCTAAAGATGGTATCGATTTCAATCACTGAATGTATATTGGGTATCTTGATAAACATAGGATTATACTGAGTACTATGAGAGGTACCAGTGGTATTTGTGGCATGATTCTTGCCCTTGACAAGTTTAAATTCTACTTAGAAGGTTTCTAATCAATATACTAAACAATATGTAATACAGGACTTTAAATCTTAAATTAGGCAGCTCATAGGACTACTCGAGTGACACAAGATAAAATTATTATCGGAAACACTCACCTTCCAGATATGCCACACTTCTTGCATTTTTTAATTTCCTGAACTGGAAAAAAATTTTATTCATTACACTTATGAAACATGTTATTCTGTACTAGAAAGTATTTGTGAAATGTTAACCAGCCGTGGAACACTCATTCTGGAAATATCCTGAGTAGGGGAAATGTGTCCAAAGGTACCTGCTGTATGAACATCTTGAGGGCCAACAGGTCATTGCTCTGTGGGTAAGAAGAGTTCATTAGCCAAACAAGAAGAATGGTGGGCCACTTGTCATTGATCGGTCTGGAACCATCCATCATTCCCGTATACTACATGAGTAAGATCGTGATCAACTGCTTCTGACTCCGAATTTCACTGGGAGCTCCATATGGGCCCAGAGACATGTACTAAAACCCAACCATGCTTATCAGTATATTTCCCTATTTGGTTTAGAGAGAAGGCTTGGGGACAGGAGAATGGGAAAAGCATATACCACACTCTGGCGCCTAATGTGATTATTGCGATTCAGTAAACAGGTTACTGTTTTTATGAACCTGGATGTCAAAAGTACAAATTTATGTTAGACCCCAGTGGGGTTCTCCATCAGAGCAGAAAAAGGCTTTAGGTGGGTTTTGGGGTCTTGTTTTCAAATTTGATTAGAATTCAGATAGGCAAGAGAGTAGACAGACTGACAGGAGAGAGAAACAATACGAGGGTAGGCAGAAATGTGGAAATGAGCTAGGTATTACACACAGGATCATGAAGAAACCTCCTTGATTTGATGACAAAGTACACTTTGAGCAGTACCAAATAATATTGGACAGATAGGATAGGGACAGATCAACTTTCTGTAATGGAGCTGATGAGAGAGAACAAAGCATGAGAATTTCAAAGTTTTATCAGCTATGTGATTTGTCTTTAAGTAATGTAATTTGCTTTTAAGTATGGATGCAGCCGCTCTGTAGAATCATGGTTGGTTAAAAATTGCTATCATATTCAATAAGCGGGGCTTGAATTGGACAGGATCTCGTAAGATTTTAGATATGGAAACTGATTCTGAAGTCCTGTGCTAGATGTAGGAAGACAGGAAGTTCAGAAGTGCATTCTTAGCTAAACAGAGTGTAGGAATAGATCTACTAATGAGGCAACATAAGTGTGCAGCTATGGCAACAATACTATCATTCAAGATTGCTTCCTTTCCCAAAGCAAGAGACAACATTACAATGATTTCCTCTCTCTATGCAGGAGCCTGCTTCCTACCAGCCAGGTAGGTAATAAGAGAAGCTTCACCATTTTTTGCCAGTCCTTCCATGATGGGGACTGGGTAAAGTAAAGGTCATAGGAATAGGAATAATATTGTGTGGGCATAGGAATTTTTAAGGTCTTAGCAAGCACTGTCTTGTTAGTGCTACATTCTATGGGCTTTTCCTTTGTGTCTTCACCCTCTGTTCTCCCAATTGCAAATGAAGAAAAGTGGCACTGAAACCCATCCACCATTAACAATTGCTGCTTAAATGTCTTTTAGCACTTGGTTCTGGAGTAGCAATTATTGGAGCACTTAGCTAATAAATGCCTGGTGAGTTTCATCTCTGGATATCAGAAAATTAAATAAAAACGCCAGAAAACTGGATAGTAAATTAGCAACACCGGTTATTGACGTGATATGTAAGTGTCTTTTTTGACATTAAGGTACCAGTATGATATAACACTCCTATCATGACAGTGCCTAGACTCCTTGAGTTAGCAGAACAAAGAATTTACACTCTACATAACTATTTCAGGCAGTAAAAATTTCTAAGTCAGCACCATTTTTCTCTATAAACCTGTCTGGCATACATCACATTGATGTGAAGTCAGATGAGATAATTACGCGAAGACACTTTGTAAACTGGAGGGCTAGGTAATGGTCAAGGAATCATTATTACTATCATTCGACGAATCAAGAAAGAACGTATTGGAAGGCGACTTGTGGATCAGTATTTTCAAACTCTAGAAAAAGCACTTATCCTTAAGAACTAAAAGGAATGAATTAAGAATTTTGAAGTATTTATTGCGTTTGATATGTTAATAATAATCTGAAGTGCTAACAAGAATGAATACATTGAAACAGTATTCTATTATTTCTTTTTAATGCTCTATGGTACCATGTTCCAAGTATATACAGATACATTTAAAAGGATATTCATTGCGATATTGGTATGGTAAAAGAAAACAAAACAAACAAAACTAACCTGGAAACAACTCGTGTGTCCATCATTATGGATCTATTTGAGCAAATTATGGTACATTTATATTATGGAATGCTATATACATAAAGAAAAGAATGAAATAGACTTTATAAATACTAACATGGAAAGATGTCCAAGAGATATTAAGTGATAAACACAATGTACAAAACAGTATGTACGGTATAATTTAGTACATTTATGAGAGCTATATAATTATCAAGGAATTATTGCTCAAGCAACTGAGCCACTCAGGCTCCCCTCTATCAAGGAATTATTGAAAAAAGTCTTTCTATAAAGTAAACAGGAAACATTATTGAGGAATATTTGCTATTCTTCTATTAACAATGGCTGTCCATATCAGAAGAGTTTACAATAATTTTTTAATGTTAGAATTTTTTTTATAATAAGCATATGTTTCTCTCATGAGCATAAAAATCAAGGCTTTTACAGATGGATAAAATGTCTGTGCTTCAAACAAAACCTAAACACGTTAATGAGTAGATAGCATTGACTTTCAACCATATATTGAAAAAAATATTGAAGGTTTGAAATTACTTAAGCCAAATAGAACTTAGTGCAACTTGCTGAGGCTCATTTGGAATTACAAGATTTGAAAGAAATGCCTCACAATATTGATCCTGCTTCTCTAAGGAACCATGCAATAAGTTCAAAATAAGGTTCAGAGTCTCCATGGAGCTAAAACAACTCTTCCTGCTAACATAAGCTGAAACAAAGATGAGTTTTATCCTCCTGTAAGATTTTAGCTTTTGTTTGTGACCAATAAATCAAATGTCCACATGTTTGTTGAATGCATTGTAAGCCCCAGAGAGCAATCAACTAAAATGGTTTGACATAGGTTGAACAAGGTCAACTTGGACCTACACTAAAAGAAGTAACAGTAATGGCCAAAGTTAGCTTTGCTATTTTCCATCGGAAGCAAAGCACGAAGAGTGTGGACTGTTTGTGAAGGAGACGTTTCAAAGATTCAGCCATTTCAGAGATGAATGATGACTTTTTCTTATTTTCATTCATTTGTCCATCTCCATGCCTGTTAAATACCTACCTGATGGCTGAATAGAGAGAAAACTGTGATGTTATTAAAATTATAATGCTACATGGGGCGCCTGGGTGGCGCAGTCGGTTGAGCGTCCGACTTCAGCCAGGTCACGATCTCGCGGTCCGTGAGTTCGAGCCCCGCGTCAGGCTCTGGGCTGATGGCTCAGAGCCTGGAGCCTGTTTCGGATTCTGTGTCTCCCTCTCTCTCTGCCCCTCCCCCATTCATGCTCTCTCTCTGTCCCCAAAATAAATAAACGTTTAAAAAAAAAATTTTTTTTTAATTATAATGCTACAGGCTCTTTAGCAGTGCAAAAAACCAAACTTTAGGCAAACACATAAAATAGTAATAAAATCTCAATCTGTGAGGATGGTGAGGTTGTAGGTGATTTAAAAAATTTCCTACTGTTACTGTTTTCAATTTGAGTAAGCCACACATTGAAAAACAAAACATATTTGGGGCACCTGGGTGACTCAGTCAGGTCAGCATCCAACTCTTGACGTCAGCTCAGGTCATGATCTCATGGTTTGGGAGTTCGAACTCCATGTCAGGCTCCATGCCATCAGCACGGAGCCTTCTTGGGATTCTCTCTCTCTCCCTCTCTCTCTGCCCCTCCTGTGCACTCTCTCTCCTCTCTCTCTCTCTCTCAAAGTAAATAAACTTAAAAATATTTTTTAAAAACATGATTTCACAAAAATTATGGCTTCCTACTTCTCAAAGGATGCACGTGAAGAAAAAAATCATGCAATACTATATTTGTGAGAATAGTTTGGTTCCAGACTGATTCTTCAAAACTAGTTGTAAATGTAGCACAGGAAAGGAAATTGTTCTTTAGGTATCCTGTGATTGTCTAATAGTTTCAGCTTGTTCAACAGACTGTTATTATAGGAGAATGTTCACAAAATAAAAAGCCTTTTGGAATCTGAAAGCGAGCTTCCATAAGTTCACTTTGATATTAAATTATATCCCCTTCTGGAAATGTAGGGATTAAAATTAAAAAAAAGAAAAGCTCAGGGCTCCTGGGTGGCTCAGTCAGGTAAGTGTTCAACTCTGGATCTCAGCTCAAGTCTTGATCTCAGGGTCATGAGTTCAAGCTCTACTTTGGGCTCAAAAAACAATAATAATGACAAAAAAGAAAAGAAAAAGAAAACCCATACACCCTATTAAATATCTGCCACAAATCTATAAAGAACTTATCAAACTCAATACCAAAAAAACAAATAATCCGGTGAAGAAATGGACAAAAGACATGAATAGACACTTCTCCAAAAAAGACATCCAGATGGCCAATCGACACACGAAAAAATGCTCAACATCACTAATCATCAGGAAAATACAAATCAAAACCACAATGAGATACCACCTTAAACCTGTCAGAATGGCTAACATTAACAACTCAGGCAACAACAGACGGCGAGGATGCGGAGAGAGAGGATCTCTTTTGCATTGTTGGTGGGAATGCAAACTGGTGCAGCCACTCTGGAAAACAGTACGGAGGTTCCTCAAAAAACCAAAAATAGAACTACCCTATGACCCAGCAATTGCACTACTAGGCATTTATCCAAGGGATACAGGTGTGCTGTTTCAAAGGGACATGCACCCCAATGTTTATAGCAGCACCTGCAACAATAGCCAAAGTATGGAAAGAGCCCAAATGTCCATAGATGGGTGAATGGATAAAGAAGATGTGGTATATATATACAATGGAGTATTATTCAGCAATTAAAAAGAATGAAGTCTTGCCATTTACAACTACGTGGATGGAACTGGAGGGTATTATGCTAAGTGAAATTAGTCAGAGAAAGACAAATATCATATGACTTCACTCATATGAAGATTTTAAGAGACAAAACAGATGAACATAAGGGAAGGGAAACAAAAATAATATAAAAACAGGGAGGGGGACAAAACAGAAGAGACTCATAACTATGGAGAACAAACTGAGGGTTACAGGAGGGGTTGTAGGAGGGGGGATGGGCTAAATGGGTAAGGGGCACTAAGGAATCTACTCCCGAAATCATTGCTGCAGTACATACTAACTAATTTGGATGTAAATTTAATCAAATAAAAATTAAAAATTAAAAAAAATATCTACCGGGACGCCTGGGTGGCTCAGTCGGTTGAGCGACCGACTTCGGCTCAGGTCATGATCTCACGGTTTGTGAGTTCAAGCCCCATGTCGGGCTCAGCGCTGACAGCTCAGAGTCTGCAGCCTGCTTTGGATTCTGTGTCTCCCTCTCTCTCTGCCCCTCCCCCACTCATGCTCTGTCTCTCTCTGTCTCTGAAATAAATAAACATAAAAAAAATTTTTTTTAATTAAAATAAAGTATCTACCACAAATTCCTAAAAACTCCTTAGGGAATCTGAGGTCCTGGATCCATAATACTTACAATAAAACATTGTAAACACTATGTAACACATTGTAAAAACATTGTAAACACTAAATATATTTATAACACAAATATATGAAGCCATATTTAATAATAATTGTAGAATGGCATAAACTCCAAACCGGGATTCAAAAATATTTTCAGTGAAAAGAGCTCTTATAATAAACTTAAGAAACTAGTCAGGAGGTAACATAAGCTTAAATTTTGATTGAATTGAAGCTAAACAAATAACATGTTCAATAGAACAAATTACATAAATTTGGGAGTTTGATATATTGATAATATTGACTGTTAGGTGAGTTATAATGTAACACGTTAGAGCTATCTTGGTTTTCAACTAATTTTAATCAAAGATTATGCAACATAATTACTTTGCTTTTATTCTTGTAAAAAACAGATTCAAATGTAAGCTGTTACATAAATGTATTTGCTTCTAAATGTATAATTGAGCTGCAGCCCTGGGCTCTTTATTTCTTTAGCTAAAATCTGGTGTTTGCACATTTGCTAACATTTTATACTATGTACAATGACTTTCTCTTCATAGAATCATAATGAGAAATTACAGTATGTGGAACACAAAGTTAAAAAGGATTATTTCTAATAATAATCCTTAAGATACAAATAGTAAAATAGTAAGAAAAAAATCACATCACAATGATTTCATATAACTCTAAAAAACTTTGATGCAAAAAGATTAACTTCTATCACCTTTCTTTTTTTTAATTTTTTAAAATTTATTTATTTTGAGAGACAAGAGAGAATAAACATGAGTGGAAGAGAGGCAGAGAAATCGGGAGAGAGAGAATCCCAAGCAGGCTCCACACTGTTATCATGGACGCTCGAGGCAGGGCTCAAACTCATGAATGGTGAGATCATGACCTCAGTCTACACCAAGAGTCAGATGCTTAACTGACTGAGCCACCCAGGTGCCCCTAACTGCTATCATCTTTCTTATTCTTTATCTGCAAAATAAACGTAATTATTTTAAAGAAACTGATAACTTAAAAGTTCTGAAGAGTGAAAATTGCCTTAGTATCCAAATAAATTATTGTGAATAACTTTTAACTTTTAAAAAGTGATTTCTTTGGTTTTTTTTTTTTTTTTTCATTTATTTAAGAAATCTCTACAGCCCATGTGGGGCTCAAACTCATGACCCTGAGAGCAACAGTTGCATACTCTTCTGGCTGAATCAGCCAGGTGCCCCATGTAAAAAATTTTAATGAAACAAAATAGACTTTTAAATCTACATATTTAGAATTCCTTTGCAAAAATGTGTCAAAAATTAAAAACAACTCTTAATTTGTAAACGGGTGGAATAGGGAAATAAAGGCATACAGACTGTGGTGCCAGACAGCCGAAGTTTGATCTCAGGCTCTGTTTCTTCCTTGCTGTGTGATCTTGGGCGTGTTATTCAGCCTTAGTTGAGAAACTGCCCTTCAGTTTCCTTCTCTGTAAAATGGGATGTTAACAATAGCAGTACTTCCTTCGTAAGGTTGCTGTTAAAAGTAAATGAGTTAATAAAAGTAAAACATTCAGAACCGTGGCACTTGGTAAGTGCCATATGGGCATTAGATGTTTTTATTATAGTACCTTTCTTTTCAATCCTAAGTTATAAAGCAAATGGTACTTTCCGTTGTAGTTGATGGTTGGTTCAAAACTAACCTCATGTTCTGTCTTATGGGGCTGAGTTTTCATTGAGAAATTTCCCAGGATGGAAATCCCAGGACTGTCACGTTGGTCTCTGGCCAATGATTCCAAACACGCTGAGTTGAATCCACCCTGCAGGAAATGTGGTGAGTGAGTCAGCTGGGAGGTAACCCACCTGTTTGCTGCTGGCTGAACAAATACTGAAATATTGTTTCATAAAGTTGCTTGGCACTGGAGGGCAAGTTTTTCAACACAGGATGTAAACTTCAAGCCACTTAAACTTTCATGTCATTTTTTTCTAGAAAGATGGAAGATTAACAAAACCATGGTAAAGTCATTTAGCAATGCATAAGCTTATCAAAATGAAATAAAGAAGCAAAAGCAATGGGTGCCTGCGTGGCTCAGTCAGTTAAGTATCTCAGTTCAGCTCAGGTCATGATCTCACGGTTCATGAGTTTGAGCCCCGCGTCAGGCTATGTGCTGACAGCTCGGAGCCTGAAGCCTGCTTCAGATTCTGTGTCTCCCTCTCTCTCTACCCCTCCCTCATTGATGCTCTCTTTCTCTCTGTCTCAAAAGTAAATAAACACTAAAAAAAAAAAAAAAAAAAAAGCAAAACCCACAAAGAAACAAAACTCCGTTTCTGAAGACCCTACCTATCAAGTAATAAAAGCAAAATGTCTGGCAGGATTCCTGGGATGACTCCTCCCCATTGTGTCCAGCTGCCCTTCTGCCATCTTGAGGCATTCATAATAGAGGACTGGGTGACAGAGTCGGATTTGCCGTGAAATGCTTTAGAGTCGCACTGATTTATGTGTGCACAATTGGATGTATACTGCAAATATTTCCATAAACATGGTGGACTGGGTGAGCCACCTACCACCAGTTGTGGGAACAGCATTCTGGTAGTTCCTCTCCTTCTTCTTGATTCCTGTTTTCAGAATAGGATTCCTAGTTTCAGAATGAGAATAGTAGTTAAGATTAATTTAGAATTTAATATGTGATACTGTACTAAAAACTTTTCATATATTGTCTAATTTCATCTTTAATCCCATGTGGTAAGTACTATTATTGTGCACATTTTATAGAAGAGGAAACTAAGGTATCAACTATGCCATGGCCTTATAATTTTTTTTAAATGTGTATTTCTTCTGAGAAAGAGAGAAAGAGATTAAGAGAGAAAGAGAGAGAGAGAGTGAGAGAGGGAGAGTAGTGGAGGGACAGAAAGAGGGGGAGAAACCCAAGTGGGGCTTGAACTCACAAACCATGAGATCATGATCTGAGTCGAAGTCAAGAGCCAGATACTCAACTGACTGAGCCACCACGTGCCCCAACTCCTTATAATTTTTAAAAGGAGGATCTGGGGCTCATACCAAGGCCCATAGCTTTTGCCCTGCACTGCAGTCATCTCCAGACTCTGGAAGGAAGGAAGTGTTTCTCTGTACTAAGGGACAGGAGAGATGCGAATGTATCTGAAAGTGAACACAAGTCTTATGCAAATGTTTTGAAAAACTGCATCCATTTTCCATACCTGCCCACTTCCATTTCTGTACCTTTCTCCTACACTGTTATATTTCTCCTGTGATCTGGAGTACAAATTTAATAAAGTTATTTCTGGAATAAAATTTGCTAATACAAAATAAAATTTGATTATCGAATCACGTCACAGTTCCCTACCCCTAATTTTCCATGGGTATTATGCCAGTTCCATTTCCTCACACCGCAGTATGCTCTGGTTGCCCGTCACGGACCCTGCTGCTAGTTAGCAGAGAGAGGAGACCGTTCTGCTGCCCTGAATGAGCCCTAACACAAGTTCTTTCTGTGCTCTTTCATTGCTCAGCAATGGCCTTCTCAGATCAGCTTCAAAATCTCTCGAGAATATAACCCAGATGTCCTGAAAGGTTCTGTGCCAAATGTATCAGGCTTTAGGCTTGGCCCTAGTATTAAAATATAGATTTTAATGAATGAATTATCTAAAATTCTGGTTTCTAAAAGCTTTTTTTGAAGTTATGGTGACAACCAACATGGTCTTAAGTTCATATTTATAAACGGGTTCTTAGAAACAGACTCCAGGAGCAAAATGACTACAGTATATTCTGGTTTGCAAACCAACATGTTTGATTGTCATGTAACATTAGTGCTAATCCAATGCTTTTTTTTTTTTTTTTTCAACGTTTATTTATTTTTGGGACAGAGAGAGACAGAGCATGAACGGGGGAGGGGCAGAGAGAGAGGGAGACACAGAATCGGAAACAGGCTCCAGGCTCTGAGCCATCAGCCCAGAGCCCGACGCGGGGCACGAACCCACGGACCGCGAGATCATGACCTGGCTGAAGTCGGACGCTTAACCGACTGCGCCACCCAGGCGCCCCAGCTAATCCAATGCTTTTACTCTAGAGGTGAAGAAATGGAAATTCCAAGAAGCTAGGAAATATTCTAAAGTTACACACACAATTGATTAATGCTTGTGCGGAATTAGAATCCAGGTCTTCTTATCATATCTCTTCTGGTGAACAAACAACAAGGCCAAGGGCAGCATGGTGTGATGGAAGGAGCACTTGGTTAGAGATAAAGAGAAAGAGGTTCAAGGTGCCTAGGGGGCTCAGTCAGTTAAGTGTCTGACTTTGGCTCGTGTCATGATCTCATGGTTTGTGAGTCGAGCCCTACATCAGGCCTCTGCTCTCAGCACAGAGCCTACTTCAGATCCTGTCTCCCCCTCTCTCTGCCCCTCCCCTGTTTGCATGTGCACGCTCACTCTCTTTCTCTCAGAAAGAAAAAAAAAAAAAAGAGAGCTAGATTCAATTTCAAATTCTTTTTTTTTTAATTTAAAATAGTTTGTTTATGTGTATTTATTCTTGAGAGACAGAGAGAGAGAGACAGAACACCAGCAGGGGAGGGGCAAAGAGAGAGGGAGACACAGAATCCAAAGCAGGCTCCAGGCTCTGAGCTGTCAGCATAGAGCCTGACAAGGGCTCAAACTCACGTACTGTGAGATCATGACCTGAGCCAAAGTCAGAGGCTTAACCGACTGAGCCACCCAGGCACCCCAATGTCTAATTCTTCCATTAACCATGGGACTTTAGCTTAGACTCTTACCCTCTTTGGATCAATTTCTTCAACTATAAACTGATGGATTTGACTTAGAATTGTCCAATAATATAGCTAAGAGCTGCACATATGGCTAGTGATCCCTTGAAACAGGGGTAGTCTAAATTAAGATGTTCTGTAAGTATAAAATATTTACACAGTTTCAAAGACTTAGTACTAAAAAAGAATGTAAAATATCTCATTACATAGTAATTTTAATATTAATTACACATTGAAATGATAACATTTTCATATATTGAATTAAATAAAACTCATTACTAAAATTATTTTTGTCTGTTTCTTTTCTTTTTTCTTTAATGTGGCTACAGCAAGTTTTACATTTTATTATTCTTTTTAATGTTTATTTATTTTTGAGAGAGAGAGTGAGAGACAGCGCAAGTGGGGGAGGCGCAGAGAGAGAGGGAGACACAGGATCCAAAGCAGGCTCCAGGCCCTGAGCTGTCAGCACAGACCCCAATATGGGCCTTGAACCCACAAACTATAAGATGACCTGAGTTAAAGTCGGATGCTTAACCGACTAAGCCACCCAGGGGCCCCTATAGCAAGTTTTAAATTACATACATGATTTGCATTATCTTTCTGCTGGATACACTACAATAGAAGATCTCTCATTTTCCTGTTAGGTCAGAAGTCAGCAAACTTTTTCTGCAAATGGCCATATCATAAATATTTTGGGCCTTGGGGACCATATGGTCTCTGTTGCAACTACTTAATTCTGCCCTTGCAGCATTAAAGCAACCACAAACAATACATATGAGTGTGGCTATGTTTTCAATACAAATTTACACATATATACAAATGGATGTATTTATACGATACATAGAGATGGATGTAGCTATGTTTCGTTAAAACTGTAGTTACAAAACAGGCAATGGGCCAGATGTGGTCTACAAGCAAACTGTAGTTTGCTGCCTACATTGTATGAGTCTACTCATTCTTCATTGACTAAGAGGTTGTTATTATTTTAAAATATGTAAAATAAGGACTCATCCTCTACCTTCAGTCTAGAGGAAGGGCCAGAAGCATGAACACACAAGCCATCATGATACAGTGTAAATAACACCATAATCAAGGGGGTGAGAGAAGGCTTTGCAGAGGGGAGCCACAGTTGAGTTAAGAGGTCTGAAGGATGAGTCAGGAAGTATCCATATTTAAACCATATAAATATGTCTGTGGAAATCTGATAAGACGGATAAGGGGATGTGTGTGGGAGTGCGGGAATCCTACAGTACTGATAGTGGGGAGGTTGAAAGAGGAAAGTGTTCAGATAATGAAATGCCTTTTATACTACATTGAGGGCACACATGGATGCTATGATAGGATATATTAGATGGGAATTCTGAGGGTCAAACAGGCCACTCTGGGGACCGGCCCTGAGTGCAGCACCACCTGTGGAGGGCAGCCAGGCTGGCAGAGGTGAAGAGACCCTGGAGGAGCATAGAAACAGCTGCAGAAATGATGAGCGGACAACCTCTGGGTAACTAGATCAGTGTGTTTTGCATTAGAGGCTGAAAACCTAGCCCACCGTACCACAATAGGGCCAAACAGCCTTAGCAGGTACTGTTGGCAGGCCTCGGGCAGGAGCGCACAAGAAGGGGACAAGAAGTAAAGGAAAGGGAGGAAAGTAGTTGAAACAAAAGGAGAGTGAGGTGAAAGCTGAGGTCTCTAAGGAGGTAATACATTGCTAATTGCCCTAAGAGACCCTTGGAGAGGCTGAGTTGGGCCTGACAAGCTAAGTCCAAAGATTCTTGGCCCAGGCTATGCACTAGAATCTCTTGCGCAGCTGGGATTTTTAAAAAAGTTTATTTACTTATTTTTGAGAGAGACAGAGAGATGCAAGGGACGTGCAGAGAGAGAGGGAGAGAAAGAATCCCAAGAAGCATCTGCACTGTCAGTGCAGAGTCTGACGTGGTGCTTGATTACACAAACCGTGAAATCATGACCCGACCCTCAATCAAGAGTTGGGTGCTTAACCAAGTGAGCCACATGTGCACCCCTGGAATTAAAACGAAAACATTACTGATACCCTGGCCCCAGTCCCCCAAGATTCTGATTTAATTGGAATCAGGGGCCTATCCATCAGCAACTTAAAAAGATGATTCCAGTGCATAGCCAGGGTTGAGAACTACTGGTCTGGCTGATTGGAAGTTGAAGTGATGCCCTGTGACCGTTCAGCTGGTAAGCAGACGCTCAAGAGAAGCCAGGCAGAGCAAAACAAAGAATCTAAACTCATTTTCGGTGCGCTGAAACGAGGCTAAGTGCCACACCTATAAAATAAGACTCATATCTGTCCTTAGAATTGCGGCCATGGCTACATGGAATAATACATTTAAAAATAGTCTAACTTGGGGCACCTGGGTGGCTCAGTGGGTTAAGCGTCCGACTCTTGATTTCGGCTCAGGTCACGATCTCACGGTTCGTGAGATCAAGCCCCGTGTCAGGGTCTACGCTGACAGCATAGAACCTGCTCGGGATTGTCTCTCCTTCTCTCTGTGCCCCTTCTCCACTCATGCTCTATCCACTCATCCACTCATCCACTCTATCAAAATAAATAAATAAACTTTAAACTCATTTTCATATGTGGGAAAACAATGGCAATTACATGCTATACTAATCCACAAATATTTATAGTTGGTTAGTACTGTTATTTACTGTGTATGAGATGTAGCAGCATGCAAGAAATCTCGGCCTTTATCTAAAATAACTAAAATCAGATGGGTTCACCAGAGGTTTTTGGTCCCAGGTTTTCTAGAGTACTCTTTTTTTTTGTGGAGTCATCAACTCTTGGGAACATGTCTTCTGATGCTCCAAATTGCCAGTCACTTTGGAAAGTGGAATATTGCTATCAAGTGATCAATTCAAACTAGATCTGTTTCCACTAGAATGGAAAATACATGAGGGCAAGTGTTGTTGTCTCCTTTATTCAGCTACATTCCCAGTAGCTGGCCCTAGTAGGGGCTCAATAAATGTTTGTTAAAAAGGTGAATGAATTGTTTAAAAACCCTTGTTACTTTAACATGTTGCCAAGGTGTTTGAGAACAAGGAAGGAGACGTCTGATAAGAGTTTAAGAGTGAGTTTCTTTAAGAAGAACGTTGAAAAGAAGTGGAATTCTACCAAAGCTGTTTGAAATGAGTCAATAGTACATAGATGGAAAGTGTAGGTATAAAATCAGTTACAAGGCTGGGAGAAATTGGATCAAGTTAGTCAGCAGTTGTAGAATTGCCTGTTGACTAAAAGAGGATCATTTCAGGATTTTGATTCAGGTCTAGGTCATGCTGAAACACTTTTTTTCCCCCCTTCTTTTGCTCTAAGGACAAAAAGATGAGGTCTGGAACAGGGAGAGTTGAAGCAATTGCTTTCTTTCTAAAAGTTGCAGGCAGTTATAGATAACTCGTGGTTTATAAACAGAGTAGAAACTACTTACTAAAATTCCTTTATGAAAAGTCGCTTTAAAGTCCCTTGGTTTTTGATCAAAGGCATGCCTACAGACTTCTGATTATAAGAGAAGATTTATGGCAAATTTGTTTATTTATTTATTATTTTTTTTAAATAATACATTACATCAAACAGATTTTATTTTTTATTTCTAAAGTGTCATCCTGACACTTTAAATATATCTTTTAACATTTATTTATTTATTTTTGAGAGAGATAGAGTGTGAGCAGATGAGGGGCAGAGAGAGAGACACAGAATCTGAAGCAGGCCCCAAGCTCTGAGCTGTCCACACAGCCCGACGTGGGACTCAAACTCGCAAGCCGTGAGATCATGACCTGCGCCAAAGTCAGACGCTTAACTTACTGAGCCACCCAGGTGCCCTGATTTATGGCAAACTTAATCTGCATGGGCCAAAATAAACCTGAGTTAATTTAACCAGAGGATTATCGAGTAGGCTACTTAACTGTAATTATAACAAAGGTTAATGGGCAAGATTGTTGATTGTAGAAGGATATTAGATTTCCTTACATTGTTATAAATTGTGATAGCTTTCTAATGAGAACATCCATCATCATTAAGAAATTTTACATAATGTATTATGCGTTTCAGTAATTAGGTTTTACGTGAAAAGGTATCACTGAGTGGTAGTTATTCACTCTGGTGAGAAGCCCTCCAATTGAGCTCATGGTTGAGTCATTATTTCTCAACTGTTAACAGCTAACTAAATTTTAGGCCGCCTACCAAATGGTAATCCGGTCATGGGGTACTCATATCCAATCCCAGTACAACCAAATGGTGGCACCAGTAATAAAACACTGACTTCAGGGGGCACTTGGCTGGCTCTTGATCTTGGGGTTGTTAAGTTTGAGCCCCATGTTGAATGTAGAGATTACTTAAAAATAAAATCTTGAAGACAAAACATTGACTTCAGTTCTGTATCTTAGTTAATTAAAGGAGACAGACAAACTCAGGGGCTGTGAGAAGAGGTGGGAGAACAAGATGGATAGGTAGGAGAGGGAATAAGATTAACAGTAAAGAAATTGAAATGGAACTATCAATGGACAAGAACACCATGCTGAATAGACTCCTGTGCTCATGCACGTAGAAATCCCAGAAAGACAAGGAGAAGCACACTGAATGACAGACTTTAATGGAGTTTAGGGCTTATTACTAAAGTCTTCTAAAATATTTTCCCTCCAACTATAGATATATATGGGAATAATAACATCTGAAACCCACAAAAGGAGGTGATACACATAAATCAAGAGTAAACGTTCATTCTTTCTGTCTTGGAATATACTCTTTAGGTATTAAAAAACCTTACAAACCCTAAATTGTCTTCAAAGTAAAAAAATTTCCAAGTGACTTTCAAGATTACATGTAACTTAGAAGATAGAAGAATATGTTCAAGTGTCTTGGTGGCCTTGAATGTCTGATGAAGAAAAGATTACAAGAAAGTTTTTTAAACCCTCCATGAGATATATAGGAAACGAAAGAGAATAAAGTAAGGGAATATAAGTAATAAAGAGAGGACTCAAACTAAAATTGCACCTAAGTCTTTCTACGTCTACCCACACCTCCATCTGGAGAATCTTCCCTGCTCGCTTTTACTGACGTTCAGCCATGTTTTGTACCACATGACCCTCCTCCCCACTGCCCAGCCACAGATGGTGGTGCCCAAAGGTGGTATCTGGTCTAGGGATTGCCAGTTCGATGATTTGTCTGTGGCTAATAAAGTAAGTTCTATGACAGCAGACATCTTTATCTGTTCCTTCCAGTGCTTTTACCCCAGAATGTAGAAGAATGTCTAGCATATATTATATATTCCTTAAATATTTGATGAATGAATGTGGCTTGATGAGCTGTGTCACTTAGAGTTCTCTCTTGTGGATCTGAAATTTGAAAAAAAAAGAGGAAGTTGTGGGGGCAAAATGTAAAAAAATGTTGGAAACTTGAATTGTAGCCAAAAGTCAAGCCCAAGTTATCAGGAAATCAAAAGCAAATGGAGTTGGGAGAGAACGAAGAGAAGGATGCAAAGATGTGACAAGAGGCCAAGAAGATGTTCTGTGGCTCATGTGTATTCATATCCCATGAGGCTTCCTGTGCTTAGAGCCCCTAAATATCACCCAAGTGTCTTAAAAACCACTCCCACCCCCATCTCATCCCTTGAGTTAGCTTGAGTAATTCTCTGTTCCTTCTAATTATACAAGATCTAACTTAAGCAATAATGTTGTATTTGATACAGTAATGATGTCCCAAAATAAGGTTATAAGAACTGCTTAACTGATACTAAAAGAAGGATGCTAAACTGGCATACAGAAAGGATTAAAATTTGCAAAAATAGGCGGGGCGCCTGGGTGGCTCTTTCGATTAAGCTTCCAGCTCAGGTCATGATCTCACAGTTCATGAATTGGAGCCACCCATCAAGCTCTGTGTTGACAGCTCAGAGCCTAGAGCCTGCTTCAGATTCTGACTCTCCCTCTCTCTCTGGCCCCCGTCCTGCTCACAGTCTGTCTCTCCCTCTCAAAAAAAATTTTTTTTTAATTTGCAAAAATAGAAAAGTAAGATTTATAAAATGAAATCAGTCCAGGGCCTAAGAATATATGAAACTATACATTCATTCAACATTAAGTTGTTGCATCCACACGACTCCTGAAACAGAATGCTACGGGCACCAGTGACTGCCACAACAAAGTTTATTACAATGAGAGACAAGGCAAACTGATCGATCGGGACCGATGCTCTTGACCAGAGTGTGGTCTCAAACAGCCGGGGTACAGAGTTTTTATAGCCGACCACATCGTCTTATTATCACCTGGGAACAGAGAACAAAGGAATAGTTCCCAGGTGGAAACAGTTCAAACAGGCCCTTGCCCCAATCCAATCAAGCGCTAATCCATCCCTTGATTGATAGGATAAGGCTATTATCTCTTAACCTATAGTGTTAAGGCTACAGGTTAGCCCTACCCTTACAAAGTGTTTATTAGGTGAAGGCATTGTGCTAGCCACTGGAGACAGCAACAGAAGACATGCTCAATTCTCTTTAGGAATCAACAGCCTAAAAAAGTGCAACAAATTTGAAAAAAAAAAAAAAAAAAGATCCAAACAAAGTTGAAAGGGAGCATGCAAAAGGGAGACATTTTGAACTAAGACATGAAACATCAGTAGAATTTTGCCAGCAATAAATGAGAAGATTCTGCAGAAATATTGTACCAAAGTTGCCCAGTGGGAGGAGGAAGTCATTTTAGGCAGGAGGAATAAATGTGCAAATGCATGGAGACAGGAAAAAACACAACCATGGAATTATTGTGAAGTACACGAAGGGAACCAGAAGATAAAGCTGAACAGGTAGGCAGCGCTAGATGGTGATGGAGTTGAGATTTCATTCCACACATGACTAGAAACCATAAAGAACACCAAGCACTAGAAAAAACATGATTATATTTGCACATGAGAAATTTCACTCTGTGGTGAGGTGGTTTGAATGAAGCCCTAGGATAGTCAGGGGTGGGGTTAAGTGGGTGGTGAGGTGGTGAACCGGAATGGTGCAGAGGAAGATCTGGATATGAGAGATTGGGGGTAAAACTATCAAGACTTAATAATGGATATAGACAAGATCGATAGGTTTGTATAGGCAAAAAAAAAAAAAAAAAAAAAAAAGATGAAAAAGCAAAGCAATCATTAACATTTGTAAATAATTTTGGCAGTCTCTAAAAAGAATTTACACACTCTTACTTAAACATCAGAACAGCACTGTGAGAGAGTTACTGTTATGATCAAAACCCCATTTTATAGAAGTGTCTGAGAACTATAGTGGCTTGCTCAAGGTCACTTAGACTTCAAGAGGCGGAGCCAGAGCTAAAATGACTCCAATGCCATTCTTTCCCCCCTTCACTGGGCTGTGTCTATGAAAATCAGGCGAACAGATAAGAGAGCACAGAAATAGCTTTCTCAAGGTAGCTCTACTGTTGAAAAGGCAACAACAACAACAAAAAGACAAAATATTAAACTTCTGTCAAAGTATTTTTATAGAATTAAACTTATTTTTCATTTATTCATTAAAATGCCCAAAGAACCAAAGCATTCAGGACTCAGATTTGATTCTTTTCCTTCATATATTGATTTTGTGTTTAAATTCAAAGGTAGGAGTCTTCATTTTTCTTATTTTCCTCTCTTTGAAGAAAAATGACATTTTATAGTTTTGTGAGCAGGGTTATTTTTCTTGTCGCGATTTTATACCCTATTTCAAAAATAGCATGTGGTGTATTTCACAGAGCCCTGGTAGCCAGTTTCTGATGATACTGCACTGAGTCTTTACGTAACACTGCTCTTCTAAGGTACACGATATTTTTACCAACATTCAACTCACTAATCTTTATGATGTCCTTGTCATTTCAAAAGGCATCACGAAATTTTTTCCTTCCTTGCAAATAGAGAAACTTGGTGTTAAAGTGGTTAAGTCTGTTCACGAGTGTCCAAAGTAGATCAATGCCATTGTCTTTTATATTCAAACCACTGGACACATCAGGCTCCAGCTGGAAAAAAAAAAAAAAGTATTGTTGCTTTTTAGATCCATGTTCACACTCACATAACCCGTTTCAATACATTCATTTGCCTACTATGGGTAAGGTCGCATGTAAGTTATTTTGTTTAATCCTTAGGAATTCTCCAGTCTTTTACCTACCTAGGTAATGATTAATAACATTAATCTAGTAGAAGAGAGATGAATTAATTGATTTTTTTTCCCCAACTTGGGCAAAGAACTTTTTCCTCACTTTGTATTTAAAGTGAGTTGCAGGGGCGCCTGGGTGGCTGAGTCGGTTAAGCGTCTGACTTCAGCCCGGGTAACGATCTCGCGGTCCGTGGGTTTGAGCCCCGCGTCGGGCTCTGTGCTGATGGCTCAGAGCCTGGAGCCTGCTTCCGATTCTGTCTCCCTCTCTCTCTGCCCCTCCCCCGTTCATTCTCTCTCTCTGTCTCAAAAATAAATAAACTTTAAAAAAAAAAATTTAAAAATAAATAAATAAATAAATAAAGTGAGTTGCATTCACAGAAAGTTAGTGCAAAAATTATAAGTGTACAGCTCAAGGACATTATTATTAAAACCAAATATCAGTTCTTGTCAGTGAGAAAAATACCTTTTTATTTGTGTATGTTTTCAAAAATTTTAGTAACTTCACAAAATGTTTCCTTTAATTTTCATACATGTTAATTACAATGCCTAAATTACATTAAGCAGGGAAGTTTTTGAGAGGCCCTAACAACCATTTTAAGCTGGGTACTCTAGTTGCAAAGCTAGAAAGAACCACTAGGGGGCGACCAAAACTGTCATTTTCCAAAAGTATTTTGAAATCACTGGATTGGAGTTTTAGACCTGGAAATGACCCAAAGGTCATTAAAGCCAAACTTCATATTTTATGGACGTGAAAACGGATTCCAAGTTAAATGACCTGATTTCCCCAAGATCATATACCCATCTGTAAATAGAGGCAGCTTAGAAGTCAAGCTTTCCTGTCCCTGTCCAGCCATGTTTTCCTTAATAGTACTCAGACTTCAATTCTTCTTTTCATCGTTTGGCAAACATTTACCATCACTTGGTAAACCATTTCATTGATTCTTCCACCCTCTTAGCTGTTGTTCCCTATCAGGAGAAACCTGGAGGCTTGTGTTAGGTTTTTTGGAGCTTCTCCCAGTGAGTTTGGTGATATGAAGTACATTTTGAAGCCAGAACTAGTGAGCAAAGCATGATCTCTCCTGCTGTACCATTATTCAGCAAGAAAATCAGCATCATCATCAACATCCTTGAATATATGTTCTCTGAATACCGTGGTTTGGCATTGCTTTGATTTCTTAATCTAACTATTTTGATAAATACTAAAACTTTCTACTTTTAGATTTATATTCTAGAGAAATTTGTGCACATTCCCCCAGAGATGTGAATAAAAATGTTCACAGTAGCACTGTTCATGAAGACACGAAAAATGGGAAACAACCCAAATATCCATCAGTAGTAAAATGGATAACAAAATTGTGGTCTGTTCATACAGTGGAATACTACAGGGTAGCAAAAATGAATAAATTACAACTTTACATACCAATGGATTAGATAAATCTTAAAAACATGTTGAACAAAAAAACAAATCATACAAGCCTAGATATGTATACCATTTATATAAATTGAGAAAGAAGGCAAAATTAAACCATATATTGCTTAGAGACATACATATAAGTCAATTAATAAAGGTGAGGGATGATTAACAAAGTTTTAACATATGGTTACCTATGGGGCAGACAGGGAGGGGGACATCATTGGGGAGAGGTACAAAGGAAACTTCTAAGGTACTGGTAATGTTCTATTTCTTAAGTTGAATGGTAGGTACATAATTATTCTTTTATTATTCTTCTTAAACTGCATACACACACACACACACACACACACACACACACACACTCTTGTGAAGGTATGAAATATTCCACAGTAAGAAAGTTTAAACAAAAGAAAGCTAATATTTTCTAAATTAAGTTGGAAATTCTAAATTATGGTTACAAAGGTACACTTTTTTTTTAATGTTTATGTATTTTTGAGAAAGAGAGAGAGAGAGAGAGACAGAGCATGAGCAGGGGAGGAGCAGAGAGAGAGGGAGACACGGAATCTGAAGCAGGCTCCAGGCACTGAGCCGTCAGCACAGAGCCTGACATGCATCTCAAACTTAGAAACCGTGAGACCATGACCTGAGTCAAAGTCGGATGTTTAACCGACTGAGCCACCCAGGTGCCCCTACAAAGGTACATCATAAAACTGTTTTCTTTTTCATTTAGAATTAAAGCTTGGTTTTAACTTATATCTCAGAACATATTGAGAATTAAACATAGTACAAAATATTGCAATAAAGACCATGTTTTAAGAAATACACTTACACTAAGCATGGGTAGGCTAAATATGGCTAGGTCTGATGTTGTTGGATATAGCTATATTTATGTTGGGCCAACACATTTGAAAAAGCAAACATCCTCTTTTCACTGATGTTTCCAGAAATATGACGTATCTGGTGAGCTTTACACTGAACACCAAATCAACTTGGTAAAATTTTTCCTTTTCCTTGTTTTAGGTGTGGTATTATAAAAGCTTAAGTTGTCAGAAAGAAGAGCAGACATATTCTATTACCCACTTTAATAGATCTTCAGCCATTTGGGTAACTGAAATTTGTTTTTGCTGAAATAAACATGGCCTAAACAACCATATGTGTATGTATTTTAGAAATGTTATAAGAAAATTCTTCCCTACTACCACATGTGTATTTATTATTGTAGATTATTGTATGATATGAATGCCTGCTTATATTATTAAGCTCTGCAAAAGTAAAGACTTGACTGATGGACTGAGCAATTCTCTATGTCAGTTCTTAAGGGAAGAGGTAGATTACATGGGAAATCAGAACTGAGAGGGCAAAGGAGATGTGGGGTGATAAAAAAGGGAGCTGGATCTCTGTTCCTCTTGATGTAGAACGTGAATATTCTCGATACCTAGCCAGGGTCTCCACAGCTATATGATACATGTGCACAAAGTGGAAAAAGGCACCACCTCCCTAAGTCTTCCTCAAGACATTTTACTTCCAACGATTATAAAACTATAATGTACTGACTGAATATGTAACAAGGCACTTAGCTGCCGTTTGCCAGAAAGTAATTTTGATAAATATAAAAATATATGATGTCCATAGTGTGAGTGGTACCTCCTTATATGTGATATCTTTCTGCAGTGCCCAACCCACATAGTTCTGTGTCTGGGATTGTACACCTCGGGTTGGGCGCTCGTCTATGGGATATACCATGATGAGGGCAGTTGGAAGCTAGAAGGAATCTAAGCAAAATCTCTTTTCCTAAGGCTTCATGTGGTATAGGGAGATATCTTTGAGAAAGCCAACTCTACCTCGGATACACTTTGTTTTGATTTATTCCTTTTTTTAAAAAAAATATCTTCTATAATTTACTCTTTGTTTTTTCTTCCACAATCCAGTTTGGTCTCAGCAAAGAGGAACAATTCCTTGTCAGCCAGCTAGAATGGTGGCAAAGTAATCAACCCGGAGTGGAACCTCAGGTGGGGGAGCAGGGATCCAGCTGCCATTCCTCACCAGGAAATTCGCCATGGTTCCAGATTTGGAATTTCTAGATTTTGTTTCCTTACAGATGCTCCATGGGATTTCATGTTGCAAGGAACCAAGAATTGTGAGTTTTGAAGACAAGTAGAGGGGCAGAGTTCAGATACTTCAGATTTTAATAATAGCTAATAATAGTAACACTTGTTAAGCACTAATTATGAGCTATGCTAAAATGTTTTACATGATTATGTACTTTATTTTTTATTTTTTTTAAGTTGTTTTAATATTTATTTTTGAGAGAGAGAGAGAGTAGGGGAGAGGCAGATAATGGAATCTAAAGCAGGCTCCAGGCTCTGAGCTGTTAGCACAGAGCCCAAAGCGGGTCTCCAACACACGAACCATGGGATTATGACCTGAGCTCAAGTTGGACACTTAACCAACTGAACCACCCAGGAGCCCCTATGCTTATGCATTTTAATCTTTGCAACTACCATATGAAGTAGGTCTACTAATGGAGGAAAATGAAGCTTAGGAAATTTAAATAACTTTTCCCAGAATATACAGAAGTATCTGGTAGAGGTTAAATCAAACATAGGTCTGTCTGTGTGATTGTAGAGCCTAGATTTACCACTACCCAATCTAAAATAGTCCTTAAAGACCTAATACTTTATCAAATGGACTGAGGCTGAGACAGATTTTACATGAAGCTAATGGAACTTTAGCTTCAGAGCCCCTTTCTTGCATGGGTCCCGTCCACGTCCCCTGGGACATGCTCACATAGTCTCCTGATTTTGTAAAATGTGAAGGCAAGATTTTTGTATTCATTTTCTTAAAGTAGCTTTCCCAAATTGTGCAAGCTTAGGGCCTCACAAAACCTCATCCATCTCTGGCTGTCCAGGTCTCACAGGAATAAACAGTTAATCAGTTAGGATTGGCCTAATTCATCCTGTTATTCATTCAAATGCTTTTAGAGAATTGTCCTGGACATTTGGAACTTATGTTCCTACCCTATGAACACTTGTATGATCATCTGTGTAACTCACCAGAATGTGACTCCTTAAAGGCAGACAACATACTTTTTTTAACCTGTGTTTCTCTGACATTGAATACATTAAGCTCTTAGTAAATATTGGCTGAATGAATGAATGAATGAGCTTGAGATTCATAAAGAATAAACATCCATTTTCTTTCCACAGTACTGATGACTAAAAATCTACATATGGAGAGTTAGACTTTATTTCAAATAGACTGTGGAGCTGTTTTCATTTAGCCAGATCAATGGGTTCAGATTTGAATTTAAGAGGGTCTGTTTCTTTTTTTTTTTTATTTTCTTTCTTCTTTCTTTCTTTCTTTCTTTCTTTCTTTCTTTCTTTCTTTCTTAACATTTATTTGAGAGAGAGCACAAGGAGGGGAGGGGCAGAGAGAGAGAGAAGGAGAGAGAGAATCCCAAGCAGTTTCCTTAATGACACAGGGCTCAATCTGACGAACCATGAGATCATGACCTGAGCTGAAATCACGAGTCAGACACTTAACTGACTGAGTCACCCAGATGCCCCAACAGAGTCTATTTCTGATGGCAGAACTAGAGGTAGAGAGGGGAGCAGGAAAGGTTGTGGGGAAACGTAGGGTCATACTGGGACATAACAAAATTAAAGAGGTTAGGTTGACCTGATGCTTTTCAAGCATTCTATTACTCTGCCATGGATTTGGGGTTTCATGTTGGTATGAGCTAAACTAAGTTCTCCATGGAGTCATTTTACAGCTGTGCCCTGTAAGGTGGGATAGGAGGGGAATATTTTGGGGAGGGGAGAGCCTGGCATGGAGGAATCAGGAATTTGTACCTGTCCTTCCTCTGAAAACAAGTAAGTGGAAAAGGTGTCATTAAGGGAACTAGGTGGCAGGTGAAGAGAATTGGTGTTAGGCTTGATATTAAGAGTCAACTTGCCTGGGCATCAAGGTACCCAGACATTTGGTCAAACATGGTTCTGAGGCTGTTTATGAGGATGCTTCTGGGTGAGATTAACATTTCTCTTTTTGTTGTTTTTTTAAAAAATAATCTCTATACACAACATGGGGCTCAAGTTTAGAATTCTAGATCAAGAGCCATATGCTCCACCAACTGAGCTACTCAGATGCCCCTGAGGTGAACATTTCTGACTGGGGACTGAGTAAAGCAGATTGCCCTCTCTAATGTGGGTGGGCTCAATCCAGTCAGCTGAGGGCCTCAAAAGAGCAAAAAAAAAAAAAAAAAAGAGCCTCCCACATGTAAAGGGAATCTCCTTGACTGCCATTGAGCTGGGAAGATTTTTACTGCCTTCAGACTCTGAATTGAAACATTGAATTGAAACATTGCTTCTTCCTGGGTCTCCAGCCTACTGACCTTCTGAATAGAACTACACTACCAGCTGTCTTGGGTCTTCAGCTTGTTGACTGCAAATCTTGGGATTTGTCAGCCTCCATAATCACATGAGCCAATTCCTCATAATAAGTTTCTTTATATATCCATATCTATATTTATATTCATATCTGTCTCTATATCTGTCTGTCTTGATATCTCTGTATCCTATTGGTTCTGTTCCTCTGGAGAACCCTGATTAATACAGCTGGAAATAAGGGCCTGAGGGGTCAAATGTCCATGTTTCCTATGGTCTGCACGTGGATTACATTAAAAAGAGGTGGGTTTGGGTCATCTAAAAGAGATATCAGGGGCGTCTGGGTGGCTTAGTCGGTTGAGGTTTGGAGTCCTGATTTTGGCTCAGGTCATGACCCCAGGGTCGTGGGATCAAGTCCCATGTCGGGCTTCATGCTGAGCATGGAGTCTTTTTTAATTTCTCTCTTTCTCTCCCTCTACACCTCTCCCTGAGTTGTGCTCTCTCTCTCTCTCTTAAAAAAATAAAGAAAAGAGACTCCCCCAAAACAGTCTTTCTAAGGAGTGGTGGTGGACCATCTAAAAGCTTCAAGGTAAGATGCAATATGTGGAACAGGAAGTGGTGGAGAAAGCAGTAGTCAGCCCCTCATCACTCATTATGAAAGGAAACGGGAGGTTGGAGGTCCTCAGGAGTGGGAACTCAGAAAGTCCACAGCATTAACTAGGAAATACTACTTTTGTCCTCTAACCCACCTCCTCCATTGATTGGACCATAGAAGAGCCACAAAGAGCAGTTACAAAGTGTAGAAGGAGATAGATCTAGAAAGAAAGAATACCTCTTCATCATCACACACAGGTAGATCTAGAAAGAAAGAATATGTCTTATGCCACACAAACCCACCCTGGCCTTTCCCATTTGAGACTTGGGCTCTTGATTCAGGCCTGAGCATGAAAAGAGGGGGGGAATGGGGTCATAAAGAGAAACTCTGAATCAAATGACGGTGTATTATGTTAATATTAGATAATACTGAGCTTTTTATTTTTATTAAAAAAAATTTTTTTTAGCATTTACTTATTTTTGAGAGACAGAGACAGAGTGTGAGTGGGGTCAGGGCAGAGAGCGAAGGAGACACAGAATCCGAAGCAGACTCCATACTCTGAGCTGTCAGCACAGAGCCTGATGTGGGGCTCGAACTCATGAACCATGAGATCATGACCTGAGCTGAGGTGGGACGCTTAACCAACTGAGCCACCCAGGCACCCGAATATTGAGGTTTTTAGTAGCCAAATATGGCCAGAAAAACTAGGATCCCTGCCTAAGCTTTCATGCAAGGATAGAGGAGAATAATTTGACAGAAGTTTGAAAGAATGGTGAAGAATGAGTAAAACTGAAAGAGTAAAAGTAAAACTTTTGCCCTTGACTGGGTCCAGCTTATTCAATTAACCAGGTATATTCAGTTAGCCAAAAGAGAAATTTTTGGTGTGCGAATTTGTAAATCTTCTTATGACTACCGTTACTATTTTATTCCAAAAAGTATAATGGAGACCTAAGAGCGCCCTTGATTTAAGCCTCAGGAGATTTGCTTTCTCTTTTTCTTTCTTCCAATGACTCTGCCAAAGGCCAGCAAACTCATTTCCTGAATCAATTGGATGATTCAAAATTTCTCATCTCCAAAGTATAGCCTTAAAATCCTTTAAACAGAAATTGAATATTGTAGCTTTGTATGTATCATTGTAATAACATAAGCATCAAAATGACACCAAGACTTAATGAGCCAAAGAGGTCTGTGATTAATTCAGGAAGGTAGGAGTCTGTTGAAGAGGAGGGGGTGGTTCCTGCCAGTAATCTAAATGCTTTTCATCAAGGAAAGACACATCCTCATGAGATGCAGATCATGACAGTTTCAGGACTATAGCTTTCAAACACTGCCCCTATTTCCAGGAAACAATACATTTGCCCTTACGTATTCATAACAATCTCTGAGTGTTTAGCAACTCGCAGCTTTTTGCCAGGCAGCAAGGTTCTCTGCTAAAATGTTGTCAGATCATCAACCCACAAGCTATAAACCACCTACCCACTAGCTCTGTTCTTCAACACTAATTTTCTTTTAATGCCTGTTTGTTTGTCCGGGGGGTGGGGGAACAGGGAGCTATTATGATGATTTATAACATCTGCTTGATCTCCAAGATTTGATTTGTTTAGATATGGAGTCTGGTATTCAGACGGCATTTGCAAAGTTTGCAAATAAATGAATATCTTTTCTTGAAATTGAACCGAGGAAATGATTAATTCCCTTGGTTTCTTCTTGTTTGTCTGAAAGTGGGGGTTCAGAAAGCATCAAAATGGAAGGCACCTGTTGTGCCAGCCTTAACTTTAACAGTCAAACAGAGCATGAAATCTCCTGGAGTAGTAATAGAGTTTTGGTTTTCCAAAGCAGCCTCTGCATTCTCAGGACCAAATTAATGGGCGGAATTTTAGGTCCACCAGTCTCATCTTGAATTTTCTACATGATGCTACTTTCAGATGTCCACATCCTAAGTCTCTGTCCTTTACAGGAAGGTTTCTTTCATCTTCTTCTATTCTATTCTTTTCTTTCTTCCCCTTCTTCTTCTGCTTCTGCTTCTTCTTCGTTTTGTCTGACATACTCAAAGGAATATATCTGACGGAATAGTGATAGCTCACAGAATCTCCAAGAAACCAGAGAACAAGGGTCTGCAAACAAAGAAGAATAGGAAAGGCCAGTTGAATAAAACCACAGACAAAGCCACACACCAGCATCATCTGGGAAGGGTACTAGTGCCCCTGCGGAGTGAGAAACCCTGTAGCTTTGCACTGCTGGCCCTGGACACTGGACATGCCAATGGCTCCATGACTTCTGCTGCCCTTGGACACAGGTGTTACACTCAGGATTTTTTTTTTTAAGTATAGTTGACATACAAAGTTACATTAGTTTCAGGTGTACAACATGGTGATTCAACAATTCTACACATTATGCAATGCTCACCACTATATATGTAGTCGCCCTACATTATTAGAATATTATTGACTGTATCTCCTATGCTATACTTTCCATTTCCACGGTTTGTTTATTTGTTTATTAACTTAATTTAATTTTTTTTTTAATTTTATTTTTAAGTAATCTCTACACCCAATGTGAGCCTTGAACTCATCATATCCCCCCTTGAACTCATAATATCAAGAATCACATGCTCCACTGGCTGAGTCAGCCAGGTACCCCTCCCGACTTACTTATTTTATAATGGGAAGTTTACACTTCTTAATCCCCTTCAATTATTTCACCCATCCCTCACCTCCCCTCCCCTCTGGCAACCCTCCCCCCTCCCCCTCACCCTCCCCCCGCCCCAGTTTGTTTTTGCTTCCATTTCTACCTTCCAGGTCTCTGGTAACTTCTCACGTGCTGATAAAATGCTCATGTCTTGTGGTTGCAGATTCTGTTTTTCAGAACGGAAAGATGAGAACCTTAGTATTACCAGCAATGATTCAGAACCTCACAAAAAGTTCAGTGGGCACCTTTCCCGGGTATATCAGAAGCCTTGGCTAGAATGTATGACTTTCTCTCTTTGGGTCACGTATTGTGACATCATTATTGCTTGTTGCCATTCTAGTCCAGAAGTTTTAAAAAGGCTTTCTTTCTGTTTGCTTTCATTTCAGTTAAGTAGTCAATAACCATGTGGGCCTAAAAGGCAACAATGCAGCTGGCGATGGGTGTAAGAGATAGGCAGAGAGAAAAATGGCAAAAATAGAACGTAATGGAATTAATTGAGAGAAAGAGAAAGAGGAGAAAGCCAAGAGGAAGAGAAGAACGAGTGAGATGGGAATAGCACACATGCGGGAGATGACCTGTGATCTGATATTAACTAATAAAAAGCATAGATAATGTACAGGCCTTCTGCACTTTCTTATAATGTGGCAATCACCAGAACATTTCATTTTCCTTAGTGTATTTGATAGTTTGGGCCTCGGTCATTTAATTTTTGAAACAGGAGGTGATACGTGTTACTGGATTTTGAAGCGAAGTAAGTTAAATCAGATAAACAAAGCATTTAGCCCAATGCCTGGTGTATTGTAATTGTAATTGCCCAATGAAATGTTAGATTCCCTTCCCTTTGACCCAATAGGTTAATGTTTTATCACGAAAGGAAAAGAGCATGAGGAAAACAAAAACAAAGGCAACAGGATGAAATCTATAAATAATGACATAACCGCCTTTATCTGTGGATTCTAAACTCTTCTTCTTCCATGACTTCTTTTATCAGGGCTGTCAGCTAATAATATTAGCTGATTTGAGTTTTTCCTGTTCTGCTTCCTCTATTAGAAGAAACATTATTTGCTTTGCTTTGGTGGGGGGAGGGGAGAGTTGTTTTCACTGGAAGCCTGTTATGCTGCGCTAAGGGGAGTGGACTGTACTCTTCAGGCTGAGGAGCCAGCAGCATTGTTCAAGCTGAGAAGGCATCCGACAGGCTTTTCATTTTGCAATATCCACCTGATGTAGGAAGGGAGATGAGAAGAATGAGGCTGTAAGCTAGAAATCATTTACGCAACAATATGCCATATTGTTTACGCAACAATATGCCCAGTGCCTATTTTATCGTAGGTGCTGGGGAGACAACGTCCCTGACCACTCGGAGCTGACTATATAGTAGGGGAGGCAGACCCTCAAATAAGAACGTAAATACGTATTTGGGTAAATGTAATGAAGGAAAAGGAAGGATAGACTCTATGAATGAAAGGAAATGCTTCTCTGAGAAAGTGATGCTTGGGCTTGAGGATAAATAAAGGAAGTCAGGCAGAGAAGAATAAGGAAAGACCTTATTCAGGAAGGAGAAACTTGAACGTGCGTATGTGCTGAAGGGAATGATGACGTTGTGCGAGGGGGGTTTAGGAGAGAGGCAAAAGACAGGATAATTTATGGAGTAAGAGTCCTCAGAGGATGCGTTCAGTGCTGGGGTAGAAGAATTAGCCTTGGCCAGGAGGAAGGTCACCATTCGCTTCGGGATAGGACAGAAGGAGAGGGAATGGAAACATGTATTGATAGGTTTATAGATGAAAGATAGGATATGGCAGAGTTTTTCTGGGATGGTCTCGTGTTCTTTGCGCAGTAGGAGAAGTGGTTGCTGAAGGTGAGGACAGCTTATAGAGTGGAGGGCTTGGTGAAAATGGATTGAAATGGCTTCCTTGGAAAACCAGAGGGAGCCATGGCAGGGGGATGAGGCTCCTGTCCTTCCTCTGAGGGATGCTCCCATATACCCCTTTTCTCCCTTTAATTATTATATTTTCCAAGGAACTCAGTAGTGACATACAGCACCCATGAGGACAAGCATAGGAGAATTCTCCCATTACACCTCTATGTCTTAAACAACAACAACAAAGAAAAATGGTACATTTATGCAGGCTTCCTTTCATCCAACCTTCAGTGAGACCCAATAATGATATTGGCAAAAATGAGAAATCTGAGAATATGGAGTGTGAGTGTCAATGTGGGCAAAAAGGAATACTGCTGGGGATGGGTGTGATGGTGTAGACTCATACAGCTATGAAGAGCCAGGTTACAATGTTTTGTAAAATTTAAACTTCCATAAACTATGTATGCCATAACAGCAAGAGACAGACCTTGAAGATAGTTTTTCAAACAGCAGATGGACACCCAATAGTGGGTCCAGAAATCAAGTGGCTCTCAGCTAACAAGTTAAAAGAACTTAGATTAAAGGTAGGTCATATCAGAGGTCATTGCTCATAGAAAGAATAAGTACTATTTCTCAAAAAATGTTGATTTCACCTACATATATGCAACTGGTTACAAGGAGACCTGAGCTGGTCACAGTAAGAAATTTTCCATTGTGGGATGGGGTCAAATAGGTAGAAACCCTTCTCTAGGGCAACTCACACACATGCACACAAGGAAACATGACTAGAGCCATTTCTCAAAGCATTGCTTATAATAGTGATTTATAATTTAGGAAACCATCTCTGTCAGTAGATGAATTGAAAGTGGTCTGTTTATATTATGCAGTATTGAACTAGGTCCAACTATATCAGCATTCATAAATCTGAAAAGTGAAAAAAGCAAGACGAAGAATATGTAAGTATGATACCAATTGTGAAAAATTAAAAAACCCCACAAAACAACACCATATATTATTTTCACTATATTTATATTTATATAAAATAATAAAAATACTGGAAAGATATGCCATACAGTTTGGTAATTGTTGCCTCTGGAGAGTAGAAAAGGGACTCGGACTGCACATGGGAACAAAGAAGATTTTATTTCTCATGTTTTTAATTGAAAATGTTCTTGAGAAAAATGCAATAAGGTAATAATTGCCAGTTTGGGGCAATGAATACACCACTGTCTGTTATATTTTTCTTTGTACTCACTGTAGTTTTTTTTTTTTAAGTTTCATTTATTTATTTTGAAAGAGAGAGAGAGGGGGGAGGGGCAGAGAGAGAGAGAGAGAGAGGAGGAGAGAATCCCATGTAGGCTCCACATGTCAGTGCAGAGCCCAATGTGGGGCTGGAACTCACAAACTGCAAGATCATGAAATCAAGAGCTGGATGCTTAACCGACTGAACCACTCACGCACTCCCTCCCTCATTGTAGTTTTAAAGATGTGTTTACAAAAAAAAAAAAAAAAAAGAGAGAAAAAGATGTGTTTACACATTCTTTGATATTCTTCCCCTCAAGAGATGGAGTTTAATTTCCTTCTCCTTAAGTTTGGGCTGGATTTGGTGACTGGCTTCTAGAAAATAGAATATGGCAGAAGGAATGGAATGCCACCTTTAAGATAAGACCAGTAGCTAGGAAAGAAGATTCTAGCTTGTATCCTGGGTTCTCTCTCCCTCCTTCTATTCCTTCCTCCCAACCCCCTCTCAGATTTCTCATTCTGGGGGACCAGCTGCTAAGTTAAACGAACAGCCTTATGGAGAGGCCTGCATGGTGAGGAAATGAATCTGCTACCAACAGTCAGAGGAGTGAGGTGGTGTGATTCTTAGCCCCTTCAGAAAACTGCTGTCCTGGCCGACAACATGACTACAGGCTTGTGAGAGACCTTGACCGAGAACCATACAACTAAGCCACTCTCAAATTTCTGACCCTCAGAAATTGTGTGAGATAATAAATGTTTATTGTTTAAAGCTGCTAAGCGTTGGGGCAATTTGTTACATTGCAGTAGATAACTATTGTAAGTTCTCTGTATTTATATTTTTTCTCAAAAAAGGAAAGATCTCTTCTAAATACATTTATAAGTCAATAAAACTTTAAAATGAAAGGAACAGAAAGAAACTATTACCTACTCCCTTAAAATATCAACACAAACCAAGAAGTCAAGTGTTTGAGGGTATCCGAGTCATAGAATGAAGCTTAAGAACATGAACTCTAGAGCCAGACAATCTAGACTTAATGCCCTTCCTCTGTGCCTCACTAGCTTTGTGACCTTGGGAAAGTTACCTAACCTCTCTGACCATCAGTTTCCTTATCTGTAAAATGGGAATAATAGTAGTTCCTGCCTCGTAGGTTTGTGGTGAAGGTTAAATGAATCTATTTGTTCTCTGTATTTATGAGTTTGTTTCTATTTTTTGTTTATTTTGGTTTTTAGATTCCCACATATAAGTGAAATCATATGTTATTTGTCTTTCTCTGACTTTCTCTCATTTAGCATAATGTAGTATGGTGACAGGCAGTGACTGCATTTGTCATGGTGAGCATTGTGTGATGTATAGAATTGTTGAATCACTCTGTTGTGCACCTGAAACTAATATAACATTGTATGTCAACTATATTTCAATAAAAAAAGGCTAAATGGACCAACAAATATAAGGCAATTAGAACAGTGCCTGACATACAATGAGCACTTTATACTTGCAACTTATAATTCTTAGTATTGTTTAAAGGCAGGGGACCTTAAAGATGATCTAATTCAACCCTTTCATTTTGCGGGTGAGGAAAATGGAGATTCTTCATTTAGGGCTTAGAGCTATTTCTTCCTTGAGATGTCATTTCCACAGGAATTTTCTTTTTCCTCCCTTTATGTTAATTATACCTACTGAATGTCCCAATTTGCAAGGAACTTTGTTGGGCTCCTTTACATACAGTACCTCATCTAATCCTTAAAATAATGTAGGTATTTTTGTTATCTCCGTTTTGAAAAAACATTCAAACTCTGAGAGCTTATCATTTGCTCACAGACTAGTCAGTGGCAAAGTCAGAATTCAAACTCAGGTCTTCTGATAACAAGATTAGTGGCACAAGTACTTTTTAAACCATTTTAAGGTGTTTCAAGATTGACTGTCTGGATTATAAAGGTCTTGTAGCCTTCTCTGCCTACAACCTTATAGGACTCTAGAACAGATGTTTTCTTTGTATTCTTTTTCGGAGGTTACTATGGGTCACTTTCACATTTTTCGAAGGATGATCGAATCTGGAATCATGACTTCATCTTTCTACAGAGAAAGACCTATTTCTACAGAATGCATTGTTTGGTCAATTTCATTTCCATAATATTCTTCTACTTGGTTCCCTATTCTATATTCCAAAGAGGAACATGTCAGCTGACTGCTAATAACTGGCAGGTCATCTAACGAGACTTAGCAGATTAGGAAGAGCTCAGGAAATGCTCCCAACCTACTAAAACTGACCTCAAACCTACTATTAATCAACCATGAAGCTTTAATTTTGTTATTTGATTTTCACAACAATCCTGTGAAACCTACTGAGATTTTCCCTTGTCGTACAGATCAGATAGAATCTTGGGGAGTTGAATTGGCGTACTCAGAGTAACAGATCAGAAGTAGCAGAGTTCTGAGTGTCCTTTTCAAAACATCTTTACAACTGTACCCAGTAATTCCACATCTGGGTCTTTAGCCTCCAGAAAGACTCTCAAAGGGTGCAAGAATATATGTACAAGGGTGTTCATTGCATTATTCATAGTAATGAAAACTTGAAGACTACTTAAAGATTCAACCACAGAAGGTTATTTAAAGAAATTGTGACAGGGGTGCTTGGATGGCTCAGTTGGTCAAATGTCCAGGGTCAGCTCAGTTCGTGATCTTGCAGTTCATGAGTTTGAGCCCCGCATAGGGCTCCCCACTGACAGTGCAGAGCCTGCTTGGGATTCTCTCTCTCTCTCTCTCTCTCTCTCTCTCTCTCTCCCCTACTCTCTCTGCCCCTCCCCCACTTGTGCGTGCGCACGCTCTCTCTCTCTCTCTCTCAAAAATAAATGAATTTTTAAAAATCTATTAAAAAACAATAAATATATAAAGACATATTCATACTCTGGGAGGGATACTTAGCAGCCATCTAAAACAATGAGGTGAACATACACATACACAGACACACACACACAGGGACATGAAGAACAGACCAAAAAAATTATTTAATTAAAAAAATCAGGTTACAGAACAAGATGTGATTCCATTTTAATATAAGGAATAAACTTCACAAATTACTATGTCTGTGCATATAAAAGGGTGTCGGAGATCATGTAACACATGTTAACACTGATAATCTTTGGTTGCAGACAGTTGGGAGTAGGAAAAGAAAAGCACACATGAACTCCAACTTAGGTTGTTTACATTTTTATAATGGTTATATGTTACTTTATACCTAAATGTTTTAGGCTGAGTTATTCACAATTTTTAAAAGTTATTCAGCCTCTTAGTATTTATTGAATTTTTGTTATGTGTGTGTTCAGCACTCTGCCAGCCGTTAAAGAACTCACAAGGAAGCTCTCTTGAGGAAGTTTGCATCTGGTTGGAGAGAAAAGCAGAACTTGGAAAATGATACAAGACAGTTTTTATACTTCACTGCTGGGGGAATGACCAATTAGTGTGCCAGGCAGATACCTTTTGGGAAGAGTCATACAGATTTCATTCTCTGTTGGAGCTTTTGTACAAGGAAGTTGGTCTTGTGTCCCAAATTTCCCTGCAATGGGATATTTGCAGCTTTGAGTATCACTAAAAATCATGAATTGCTCACTATCACTTGGGTTAACTAAACTGGAGTAATGTGTCCTTTATTCATCTATTACGTACAGTTCTCAAAAGTGACTTTGATTGGCTTTTCAGCATCAACAGAAATTGGGCTGCTGAAACTGGGTGACGTCACCTCAGGCACCCAGTGTCCCTTATACGTAGCCCAGAGAAGGTCATTTCTGGCTTGTGAAGCAGTTCTCAGTTCAAGCCAAACCAAACTGTAGTGGCCAAGGTATCTGGGTTCATTTTACTGACAAAGCATGCTCTTTGAGCCACAGAGCTTATATTTAAAAGAGCTGATTGGTGCCGCTTTTCTTCATGGCAAATTATGGACACCTACAGCTGTGTAGTATACAAGTTAACAGTGAAAATAGCAGAGGTAAAGGAAAAGCCTCTTTGATGATAGCCAGGTTCAAAAAAATGAAAGAGAAGTCGGCATCTCTTAGCTAGTTTTCTTGGGTAGGGCTGCTTTATGTAGTTGAACAGGTTGTATCTGCATTGGAGTGTTCACTGGGGGAGAAAATCAGGCTGAGTTCTGCTCACCAAACATGGTGCAGTGCTGGCTATGTGGCCCTGGCATGTATGTGATAAGGTTCGTGGGAGAAGAACGCCTTTTTTCAAGTAGCATAAAAGCACCTTGTGGGCCAGCAATGATCCTATCCTTGGGATAATATCGGCTTGTAAACCCTAGCAAACTGTAGAATCAGAACTAAGGGCTATGCTGAAAGATTTGGAGGAAATGGAACTCAGCAGAAAACTCAACTAAATATTTCCAACGTGAGCCTGGTACAGAGTTCATATTTAATAACTATTTGTTAAATGAATAAATAGTGCTGGGGATAGAGTAGGGAGAAAAACAGACAAAACCTTTGAGCTTGTGTATTGAATTAAAGTAAGATGCAGTACTTACTATACTGCATGATACCATTTACATAAAGACCACAATTTTTTTTTTTTCAACATTTTTTTTTTTTTTTGGGACAGAGAGAGACAGAGCATGAATGGGGGAGGGGCAGAGAGAGAGGGAGACACAGAATCGGAAACAGGCTCCAGGCTCTGAGCCATCAGCCCAGAGCCTGACGCGGGGCTCGAACTCACGGACCGCGAGATCGTGACCTGGCTGAAGTCAGACGCTTAACCGACTGCGCCACCCAGGCGCCCCTAAAGACCACAATTAATAGTTAACTGAGAGGAGTATTCAAGAATTATTAAGGATGATAAATTAGGGGGACTTTTCAGTTCATATTGTTGAAAGTTTTTACATTAAGAATATGTTCATGAATTACTGCTTAATTTAAATTTAAAAAATTTAAGCACAAGAAAGCCAAGAAATAGTGATAGACAGTGGATCACATGGGCCAGCTTCTCAATCTTTCTCAAAAAAAAAAAAACAAAAACTTTTATAATATTCATTACATTATATAAATGAATTAATTTAACTTGTCTTCTATCAGATTTCCCTCAGAATTACTCCTTCTTAGCACAGTCATGCTATAACTTCCTTTGTATAATTCATTCTCCTTTCATTCTTGGGGTATGTATCTTGGCACTTTCAGAAATCTTCAAATTACAAATTTCATGATAGCTTTTTCTTTTTTTTTTTTTTTTCTTGATAAAACTTCTAGTTAGGAATCACTTTTAAATTAGGCTGTTTCTCGGGGCGCCTGGGTGGCGCAGTCGGTTAGGCGTCCGACTTCAGCCAGGTCACGATCTCGCGGTCCGTGAGTTCGAGCCCCGCATCAGGCTCTGGGCTGATGGCTCAGAGCCTGGAGCCTGTTTCCGATTCTGTGTCTCCCTCTCTCTCTGCCCCTCCCCCGTTCATGCTCTGTCTCTCTCTGTCCCAAAAATGAATAAACGTTGAAAAAAAAAATTTTTTTTTAATTAGGCTGTTTCTCTTTTTCTACAGTTCCAACACCAGCACTAAAAATTGACTTTCTGGTGGAGACCATTTTCATAAAGAAATAATCATTAGAGAAAATTAATTCACAAGTGTCCCCATGTATATAAAGGTAAGGGGAGAACAATAAGATAAAAACTTCAGGGGTATTCAAAGAAATCTGGTAGTCTCATTCAGTCACCAGCAATTCTGTAAAATTAAAATTTATGTGTATAAAATTCAAATTCTTTTTTTAATAAAATTCAAATTCTTACCACAAAAGAATGACAAATAGTTTCAAGACCAAGTGTCTACTGAACAATTGATTATATTAGTAATATTTCAATTCAATAGGGTCTCTCTGAGATTATGTTCAGATCACTTTAACTAGATTTTTGATGTTTGTAAAACTTTTAAATCTCACATTAATCAAACATTTCTTATGATGTATGATTTCTGGTTTAAAAATTTTTTATTATTAGGCATAACATAGATGTAAAGTATAAATAACAACCATAACAATAATAAGTGAACACCCAGATATGCTCCACCCCACTTAAGAAATAGAATATTATCACTCTATGTCCTACCTTCTGTCCCTGCACTATCTCATCCCTCTTCTTTCCTCCTCTTCCCCATGGCTATCTTCTATACTGAATTTTGTATTTATCATTTCTTTGTTTTTCTTTACAGTTTTACTACATATGAATGTATTCTTAAGTAGCAGATTGTTTAGCTTTGCTTGTTTTTGAACTTTGTATGAGTGGAAGCATATAATTCTTCTCTCCTGAAACATGTTCTTTTTTTCTTCAACATATAGGTTTTTGATGTTCATCTATGTTGACATATGTAACACTAATTTATTTTCACTGCTATATTGTATTCCATTTTATGAATAAACTGCAATTTATTGATTCAGTTGCTTGATATTTGAGTTACCAGTTTTCTATTTGAAAAAATGGCAGTGTTAACATAATTAAACATATCTCTTGGGTAAGAATTTCTTTAGGGTATATATTCAGGAGCAGGATTGCTGGATTGTAAACATGTGCACATTCTAGTTTATTTGAAATGTCATAGTGTTTTTCAAAGTGGTTTTAAAAAAATGTTTTTTTTTTATTATTGAAGTATAGTTGACATATATTAGTATATTAAAGTGGGTTTTTTAAAGTTTATTTATTTATTTTGAGAAAGAGAGAGAGAGAGAGCAAGCACAGGGGAGAGGCAGAGAGAGAGGGAGAGAGAGAATCCCAGGCAGGCTCCATGCTGCCAATGCAGAGCCCAACATGGGGCTCGATCCCAGGAAGGGTGAGATCATGACCTGAACCGAGATCAAGAGTCGGATCTAGGCACTTTGAAGTTTAGTCATTCATTCTTAGTAAGTAGTCAGAATTTAATCCTCATGAAAAGAAGCAGCTGCCATTGTAATATCCCTATGCAGGTAAGGAAACTTAGATGCAGAGGTGTTCAAGTAACTTGGCCAAGGATCTCATATGACTGGAAAGATACAGCTAATATAAAGGCAAAATACAGAGACAAATAGACTTTTTGTTTTTGAAGGATGCCAAGACTTTGAAGTTATTTTTCTTTTCTTATTTTATTTTCATCACATTTCTATTTTCTGTAAACCAAAAGCCACACTGCAAAGTCTTATTCTTAGATTTCTGGCAGCTTGGACATCTAGCCAGATGATTGGAATTTCAGTCATTTTTTTTCCAAAGTACTTACTTGTAGGTGGCAGTGTTACTTGCAAACCCTACTTTGCATTTTTTTCTGGGGAAGATTAGAAAAAGCCATCTGGTTAACATTACCCTGAAAAATTCTTCTCTGAGTGGAGCTTCCTAAGAAGAAATTTTAAGGGAAGAATGTGGTATAAAGCTACACAGAATACAAATAGAAACATTTAGAAACTGAAGCATTGCATTCTGATACTTATGAGAAGTATCTTTCCCTACAATAAATTCACTTTTCTTCCAGCCCTTTTCTCCACTTTTCCTTTTGAGGAAATTTTTTTTTTGAATGAAACTCTGTTTCTTGATAACACTTTTGTAGCTCTTGTTGAGGTTTAATCTTGTTCACATACTGCTTGATTTTGAACTTTGGGCTCCTTTTCCATTAGCTGTCTTTTCTATTCATGTTTTTGTTACCACCATCCTCCACCTCCCTAATAGTCGTTCTTGCCTCTCTGCCTAGAAGAGAATCTGGCAAATAATAGGTGCTCAGTAAATACTTGTTGATTAACTGAATGACTGCTTACACGGAATGAACAAATGAACTAGTGAGTGAAGACCTTTCCAGGGAGGAAAGAAACAAGATCAAAGAGAGAAAAAACTTGAAACAAATTGTAACTGATGGACTTTGTAAAGAAGGTTTGGTGATAATGACTATTCTTTTACATTCCCTAAAATCTGTTGACCCTGAGAAGGCTACATATCCATATAATTTCAGGACTCAGTTTAGAAAAATCAAATGCTATTCTAAAAATGACTATTGGATCAATTTAAAAAGTTAGTTTTTTGGTCTAATTAATTCATTTAATTACAGTTATCTTGTCCGGTTATTTGGCACCTACAACTAACAAGATGTTTTAGATCTTTAATGCCTAGTAAGTTACTCTTTCTTATCTTTTACTTTGAATCTCTTAGAATATCATTTTATATTGTACGGTTCTTTAGTTTTCAAAGTAACAAAAGTTAAAGACGGTGACATTAATCTGGGCCATATTAAATCATACCTGTTTAAAAAAACATTCATGATGATAAAAACTGAGACATTGATTGGCATTTATTATAATTCTTATTTTTGTCTTCATAAAATTAACCTTTTGTTTATTTTATTTATTTTTAAAAAAAAATTTTTTTTTTCAACGTTTATTTATTTTTGGGACAGAGAGAGACAGAGCATGAACGGGGGAGGGGCAGAGAGAGAGGGAGACACAGAATCGGAAACAGGCTCCAGGCTCTGAGCCATCAGCCCAGAGCCCGACGCGGGGCTCGAACTCACGGACCGCGAGATCGTGACCTGGCTGAAGTCAGACGCTTAACCGACTGTGCCACCCAGGCGCCCCTTGTTTATTTTTTTTAAGTTTATTTACTTATATTGAGAGAGAGAGAGAGAGAGTGAGGGTGAGCACAGGAGGGGCAGAGATAGAGGGAAAGAAAGAATCCCAAGTGGGCTCCATGCTCAGCATGGAGCCCAATGCAGGGCTTGATCCCACAACTGTGAGATCATGACATAAGCTGATATCAAGAGTCAGATGCTTAACCGACTTAGCCACCCAGGTGTCCCATAAAGTTAGCTTTTTAAACAGCAACTTTCAGGCTCATAGATTTCACTTATATTGTATCTTATGAATTAAAATTTTTTATTTCCTTAATACATTTCTGTATTTTCCAAAATTTATCCAATAAACCTTCATTACTTTTATAATCATAGAAAGCAATAGATCCCGTTAGTACCCTACCTCTCCAAATCAGCCACTTATCCCTCTGAGCAAATTGTTGTTCAGATTTATATTTTTCATAGTAATTTCTGAAGGCATGAGAACCTATGACAGTAATTTCACCTTGAAATTCCTAAGGGCTCTCTCCAAGTGAGTGAATAGAGAATTACATTCAAAATGTATTCATGTAGAATTTGCAATTGCCTTCTTTGATTGTACTGTCTATACTCTGGCAATATCAAGGTTGAAATTACACGCTGATATACTTAAAATGGTTTAGAACATATGAATTTATTTCCTTTTCTATCTTTATGACATCCATTGTTTTCTTACATGTAAAATAGGGCAATAGTTGCTAAACTTTGTTTTAGTTCTGATACTCTCTAATCACTCAGATTGTTCTACAATAAATTCATTAGAGAGAAAATTATGGAGAATTGTATTTTGAATTCCCAAGAACACTCAGGAACCAGTATATGTTCTCAAATTGCATACAGAAAAATGCACTTTGAAAGTGTACCCATGACCTATACAGAATCACACTGGATAGAAAAAAATTGGTAAGTTTGAAGAGTTTTAACCCTGTAATAATCACCTAACCATATCCTGTACCTCTGGTTTCTGTCATTACCTCCTAAATAGAAAGACATCTGTGGATTTCCATATGACATTACTTAATAAAGAGGAACTTTCTATAATTTCTTTGAATCTTTTTGAACCTTTTATTTCTCTAACTGTAGAACCCTGCTTATAACATAGACTCCGTTAATGAACTTCTATTCAGTTACCTCATGACTTTCATACACATCCCCAGGGTAACTCAGGATGTGTCTGATCTGTTTTTAGAAGAGGTGGTGGCCTTTGGATGGATTATGAATTTAAAAAATATATTACAGGTATTTTCTTTTTTTCTTTTTTTAATGATTATTTAGTTTTGAGAGGCAGAAAGACAGAGAGACAGAGTGTGAGCTGGGGAGGGGCAGACAGAGAGGGAGACACAGAATCCGAAGCAGGCTCCAGGCTCTGAGCTGTCAGTACAGAGCCCAACGCGGGGCTTGAACCCACAAACTGCGAGATCATAACCTGAGCCGAAGCCGCATACTTAACGGACTGAGCCACCCAGAGGACCCTACAGGTATTTTCTTTTGAAAGTCCTTTTTCAATTCTTCTGAAGAGAGCCAGCATATCTTGGTAGGAAAACAGTTAAAAATAACAAGCTTGGAAACAAACAAGCCTGTTCGTATCCCAGCTGTACTTTGAACTTCTGCCTGACCTTGGACAAGTTACTTTACGGCTCTGATCCTCAGTTTTGTCATTTGTAAAATAGAGATAATAATAGAACTCCTTTTGTAAAATTGCTTATGAGGAATAATTACATGCCACACACTAAGCACTTTGCATTCCATTTAATCAAGTAATACTCATTGAGCACTAAGAAAGTGCCAGGCACTGTGCCAAGCTCTGGTCTAACTCAGGACTGTTCTTTTTCTTCCCTCAAGGTTTTTTTTTTTTTTTAAATCTAACTTCTATTCCTTTAGATCTCAGTTTAAATGGCACTTTTCTCACAGAAATCCTCTGTGTTAGCTCAGGTCCTCCAAGAAACTAATATCAGGTTAGGATTAGATGTGCAAGAGATTTATTAGAGGAGATCCCTGAGGAAGATAAAGGAGAGAAAGCAAGAGTAAGCAGAGAAAGACTCGGATTCCAATGCAAGTCTGACATCTGTTGAAGGAGAGGGAGAAAGGAGAATCGGGTAGGAAAAGATTGCAGTATTAAGAAAGTGTTGGCTATGCCAGTGGGGAGTTCTGAAGCCAGAATTGCCCATTAGAGGAGTTCTGTGTCCTGTAGGGATGGACTGGCAGTAGTATCTCTGCTGTGCTCAGTCATTGGCTGGTTGAGGCTCAGGAGAAGCATAGCCTCCACTCCAAACGTGGTGGGTCTGGAGAGGCAGTATCTGGGGTTGTCAGTCAACTATGCTCCTCACATAGGAGAGCTAAGAAGTGCATGTCCATAGCCAGCACAGCCTCCATAATAGGTTGGATCCCCCAGTTATTTGCTCTTATAGAGACACGTATGTTCCTGTTCTCTGTTACCACTGTAAAAATTAAGTTTCTGTTTTCTAAATTTGTAAAGGTTATTGTCTCTGAACGGTCATCTACATGAAGGTAGAAACTGGGTGGATCTTCTTTACCATTGCTTCCCCAAGAGGCACAAGATGCCTTGGGTGAAATGGCAGATAATAAATACAAAGTACAAGAGTAGTCATTGTTTTTATCCGTTCTCTTCTATTCTGCACTTTACCACGTCCAAATCAAAGCACTGCAGCCTCACACTGCAGGATAACTTGCAGATTTCAGCTTAACCTTATTTTCTCTGGAGCGTCTTTATTTCATTTTGTCTTAGGGAGATGTTGCATCTTTACTTTTGTTTTTAACTTTTTAAAAAATGTTCATCCATTTATTTTGAGAGAGAGCACGAGAGTATGCGTGTGCAGGGGAGGGGCAGGGAGAGAATCCCAAGCAGGCTCCGCAATGTCAGCGCAGAGCCCAGTGCAGGGCTGGATCCCACCAACCATGAGATCACAACCTGAGCCAAAAGCGAGAGTCAGACGTTTAAGCAACTGAACCACTCAGGTGCCCCGCATCTTTCCTTTTAATATGTATCAAAGCGAATCAAAAGTGGTGAAGCTTTGAAGATGGATTTTGGAAATGTGCTAAAATACACTCATGCATGAGGAAAGAAGAACTTCTGGCACCTGGTTGTAAATTCTTTCTACTATTTCAGTGGGTAGAATCTAAAGAATGTCTCTTCTGGGCCTAGAGAGCTATTTATATACACTGGTGATTGCCAACTTCTCTTAAATGACCTATTTCTCCATCCCCATCTCCTTTCTGGAAACCAAAATTTTCATCAGATACAACAGAGAGTGTTAGGGAGATAAGAACGGGAATGTGAGTAAGACAAAGATGAAGGAACCTAGAAGTTAGAGTGGACTCCACATCATGGAAAAGTTCAAGATGCTCAACAGGCAAATATAAAATCAACAACTACAAAACCACATCATCAAAAGCTCTTGAGTCCTTTAGTCCTGCCCTTCTTCCCTGACTACGTCCCAAAGCAGAGCTTTGAGTCAGGGAGGGGCCTACGCTATGCTAAAGGAGGAGGCATAGAGTGCAGAGTCTAGCTATCGAGATTCAAATCTTATCTTTGGCCTTTTTGTGGGATATTGAGCAAAGTTGCTTGACTTCACTAAGACTTAATTTTTTTACATGTACAGTGAAGATAATGAAAGTAGCAATCTTAGAGGACTGTTAATCAGAGTATAAGACATAATTTATGTAAATTGCTTAGCAAGGTGCCTGGCATATAGTAAGCTCCCAATAAATCTCTTTGCTATCAATTCTTGTTAGGATTTCTGCCATACCCTGCTCCAGCCATTTTCAAAGTGTGTTTTAGGAGCCATGTAGTCAAAATTATTTTCAAAATAATAGTAAGAATTTATGTTTTTTTATTGTTTTAACTTTTGCTTTGATAGTTCAAAAGCAAATCATTGTAGACCACAAAATACTACCTCACATCCACTAAGATGGCTATAATAAAAAAGAGAGACAGTAATAAATGTTGGCAAGTATGTGGAAAAATTGGAATACTCATACACAGCTGATGGGGATGCAAATGGTGCAGCCATTTTGGAAAAGAGTCAGCAGTTCCTCAAAAAATTAAACACAGAGTTATCACATGGCCTAGCAATTTCACTCTTAAGTATATACCTAAGATAATTGAAGACATAGGTTTTTAAAAAATTTTTAATGTTTATTTCTTTGAGAGAGACAGACAGACAGACAGACAGAGTGTGAACAGGGGAGGGGCAGAGAGAGAGGGAGACACAGAATCCGAAGCAGGTTCCAGGGTCTGAGCTGTCAGCACAGAGCTCGATGCAGGGCTTGAATCCATGAACCATGAGATCATGACCCAAGCCAAAGTCAGACTCTTAACTGAGTGAGCCACTCAAGCGCCCCAAGATGTGTTTAAACAGAAACTTACACATGAATGGTTATAGCAACATTATTTGTAACAGTCAAAAAGGGGACACCCAAATGTCCATCAGCTGGTGATTGGATAAACAAAATGTGGTATATGACACAATGGAATATTGGGTTGGATAATACTATTGAAGGGGTTGTTCTGTGTATTGATTATTGGAAAGTTTAGTAGCATCTCTGGCTTCTAGTCATCAGATGCCAGTAGCAACCACCTCTAGTCCCAAGTTGTGTCAACCCAAAATGTCTCCGAATATTGTTAAATAGCCTCTGGGAGCAAAATCACCTCTAGTTGAACACCACTGGCACAAATCAATAGTCCTTATATTCTTCACTATCCTTCTCTTGCTGTTTAAAAATAAATTACAATTTAACTTAACAGTGTTCTTAAGGAGGGTGCCTGAGTGACTCAGTTGGTTAAAAAGCAGCTGACTTTGGCTCAGGTCATGATCTCATGGTTTGTGGATTCAAGCCCCATGTTGGACTTTGTGCTGACAGCTCAGAGCCTGGAGCCTACTTCAGACTCTGTGTCTCCCTTTCAGCCCCTCCTCTGCTCATACTCTGTCTTTCTGTCTCTCAAAAATAAACATTAAAAAATAAAAAAGAATGCTCTTAAGGAAGCAGTAAAAATTATTAATTCTATTGACTATTGATCCTTGAATTCACATCTTTTAAAACATTCTGTTTAAAAAAATAAGTATTCATAGGACGTTTCTACTACATACGAAAGACCATAATTGTCTCTAGGAGAAGCGCTTTGTGAGATTGAGTTACAAGCTGAACTAACTTCTTTTAATATTATGGAACACAATTTTTATTAAAATATCTATTCATAGACAAACTGTGGTTATTTAGACTTGGGTATTTGACAAATATTTTCTCAAAAATAAATGAAGTGGAATCATCAGTTCATGTAAAACAACTAATAATATTTGTTATCATTGATATAATTGAGCTTTTAAGAAAAAAATTGTAAAAGTTGCATCATCACTGTCATCTTGACAATTACCAAATACTTAGATTCTTCCGATGAGATTGGAAGTGATAGTAACAAATGTGGTATTTAGATAGCATAGGATGAAATATGTCAACATTTGGAAGATCTACATAACTCAGTGAACCAATATTTCCAATTGACCACTGTGGGATGTTAAAATTAATCACAGTTTAAGAGATTCACCGAAAGTGCAACATGGACCAATAGATTTTCCCTTTAAAAAAAAAAAAAACTTCACAGCTTGTTGGAGGTATAATTGACTCATAATAAGCTACACATTTCTACACATGTATATACACATGAAAATATTACAACAATCAAGATAATGTGAATATCACTCATGAAAGTTCTCTTCTAATCCTCTATAGTCTCTCCCTTCTACATTCTCCCTACATTCAACCCTTCACCCCAACTCATTCTCCAGGCTCCCACTGACTTGTTTTCTCTCTAAAGATTAGTTTTCATGTCCTGGAATTTTATGTGAATGGGATCATACAGTATGTACTATTTTTTGCTCAATTTCTTTCACTGATCATAATTGAAATTAACCATGTTGCAAGTATATCAAAAATAAATTTGTTTTTACTCTTAGTATTCCATTGTATGGATATATCATGAATTGTTTATTCATTTACCTGTTGGCAGACATTTGTGTTGTCTGTGTTGTCTTGCCTATTATGAACACAATTGCTATGACATATGTGTACAAGTCTTTGTGTAAACAAATGCTTTCATTTCTTTTGGTTATATATCTAGGGGTGTAATGTCTAGGTCACATGTAAATATATGTTTAACTTTTTAAGAAATCGCCAAAGAATTTTCCTAAGAGGATGTAACATTTCACATTCTCATTAGTGGTTATGAGAGTTCCAATCACTCCACATTGCAACCATAGTTGGTATGGCTAGTCCTTTTCATTTTACCATGAAATAGGTAGGTGGTGATATTTCACTGTGGTTTTAATTTGTATATTCTCTAATTACTCATGATGTTGAGTATCTTTTCATGCACTTATTTGCCATTTATATGACCTCTCTGGTGAAGTGTCTATTCAAACTTTATGCTCAATTGTTTATTGGGTTGCTCATTTTCTTATTAAGATATGAGAATTTTTTGTTTTTTGTTTTTGACGTATGAGAGATTTTCAAAATAAACATTCTGGCTACAAATCCTTTATCAGATATGTGATTTCTAAATATTTTCTTCGGTTTTTGGCTAGGTTTTTCATTTTCTTAGTGTCCTTTAAAGAAATAGTTAATTTCTTTTAACTATTGAATGATGAAGTTCAATTTATTACTTTTTGTCTTTTAAGGATAGTGCTTTAGGTATTATACCCAAGAAGTCTTTGTTTAGCCTAAGTTCACAGTTATTTTTCCCTGTTTTCTTCCACAAGCTTTAAGTTTTATGTTTAGATGTATGACCCATTTTGTGTTTTCCCACACAATATTTAACTTCCAACACAATATTTAACTAATTAATTAATTTATTCATTTCACCTATGAACACCCAAATGTTTCAGCATTATTAGTGAAGTCTTTCTTTTCTCCACTGAATTGCCTCTGTCCTTTGTTGAAATCAACAACTTTGGCACTTTTTAAAAACTCTATTCAGTTTCATTGAATAGGATTTGGTCAGTTTTATTGATCTGTTTCTCTTTCTTTACACCAATACTATATCTTCTGGGTTAATGTAGCTTTATGGTAAATAGTGAAATCAGGTAATTTAGTGTAAGTTCTGCAACTTTGCTCTTCACTCTCAAAGTTGTTTTGGTTGTTCTAGGTCCTTTGCCTCTCCATATAAATTTTAGAATCCTTTTGTCAATTACTAAAAAAGTCTGCTGGGATTTTGATCGGGATTGTATTGAATTTACAGATTAATTTGGAGAAGAACTGACATTTTTAAAGTTTTGGCTCTTCTAAACCATGAACGTGGTATATCTTTCTGCTTGTGTCTTCTTACATTTCTCTCAGCATATTTTGTATTTTCAGTGTACAACTTGAATATCTTTTATCAAACTTATCCTGATATATTTCACATTTTTGATGCTATTTTAAATATTTTAAATTCCAATTTCAGATTGTGTATTGTTAGTATAATACAAATACAATGGACTTTAGTATATTGATTTTATATCCTGTGATCTTGATGATCTCATTAACAGTTCCAGTAGCTTTTGTAGATTCTGTAGGATTTTCACCACAGATCATATTATCTGCAAATAAAACCAGTTTTACTTTTTGCTTTTCAATTCGGATGCCTTTTCTATCTTTTTCTTGCCCATTGCACAGGCTAGACCCCCTACTACAATGCTGAAGAAGTGCTGAGTACAGAAATCCTTGCCCTGTTCCTCATCTTTGCTGAAAACAGTTAGTTCTTTACCATTAAGTATGGTGCTTTTTATAGATGCTTTCTAACAAGTTGAAGAAGTTTCCTTGAATTCCTAGGAATGGATATTGGGTTTTGTCCAGTGCTTTTGCTGCATCTATTAAAACGATGATACAATTTTTCTTAGTTAATATAGTGAATTATAGTGTTTGATTTTCTATTAATTCAACCTAATTGCTGGGATAATTCCCCTTTTGGTCATGATGTATTATCTTTCTTACATATATTAGAATAAAAACAGCAGGAATTTTGTTAAGAATTTTTGCATCTGTTTATAAGTATATTGGTCTGTAGTTTTCTTGTAACCTCTTGGGTTTGAGTACCAGGAGGACTTTGGCAGAATTGGAAGTTTTCTTTTAAAAATACATCTTGTTAACTCTACAAAAAAATAAAGCTGGAGTAGCTACATTACCATCAGAGAAAGTACACTTTAGAGCAAAAAAATATTACCAGGAGAAAAAGAGATTTTATAAAGTGGATGATTTATAAAATAGATCATTTCACAATGAGAAAATACTTTTCACAATCAATTTCATTAAGGATAAATTAATCTAAATAACAGAACAAAATCCTGAAGCCAAGAGCACACTGTACACACTGTATGTTAGTTAACTTGACAATAAATTATATTAAAAAAATAATAGAACAATTACAAATGCAAAAAATAGTTTATGCAACTAACAGCAGAGTTCAAAATACATGAGGCAAACCTGATAGAACAAGTAGAATTAGAAGAATCCATAATTATAGTTGGAGAGTTCAATACTCCTCTCAATAATTAATCGGGTGAGTAGACAAAAAACATATTCTAAATCCTCTAGGATTTAGAAGATTTGAACAATAGTATCAACCAATTTGATGTGATTGATATTTGTAGAACATTTCACCCAACAATTGTATCAATACGCATTCATCTTAAATGCACATCGAATATTTACCAAGGCAGACTATATTATGAGTCACAGAATAAGTCTCAGTAAGTTGAAAATGATTCAAATTATGGAAAGTATTTTAACTGGATTATTAAATAATGGAATTGAATTAGAAATCAGTAACAGAAAGATGTCTGGAAAATTCCTCAATTTTTGGAGACAATATAATACACTTACATATAAACCACGAGTCAAAGAAAAAAATCTATGGGGAAATTAGAAAGTATTTTGAGGGGCGCCTGGGTGGCGCAGTCGGTTAAGCGTCCGACTTCAGCCAGGTCACGATCTCGCGGTCCGTGAGTTCGAGCCCCGCGTCAGGCTTTGGGCTGATGGCTCAGAGCCTGGAGCCTGTTTCCGATTCTGTGTCTCCCTCTCTCTGCCCCTCCCCCGTTCATGCTCTGTCTCTCTCTGTCCCAAAAATAAATAAACATTGAAAAAAAAAATAAAAAAAAAAAAGTATTTTGAAATGAAGGAAAATGAAAACATAATATATTAAACATATTAAACATTAATATTAAACATATTAAATATATTAAAACGTGTGAGATGTAGTTAAAGCAGTACTGAGTTACAAAAGAAGAAACATCTGTAATCAGTGATCTCAGTTTCCAAGTTAAAAAACTAGTAAATTAAAAAAAAAAACTTAAAAAATTTAAAAAAAAAAAAAAGCAAAAGAAAGGATATAAACCTAAGAGAAGAAATCAGTAAATAGGAAACAAACAATAAATATAATCTTTGAAAGCAAAAGATGGCTTTGGGATTTGAGATCAGTAAAGTTGATAAGCCTCTCTCCAGAATGATCAGGAAAAAAGAACGAGGATACAAATTACCAACTTCAGAAATGAGAAATTCTTCTACAGGAATTAAAAAGAAAATAAAGGTATATTGTTAACAGATTTACATGAACAAATCCAACAACGTTGATATTTTCACCACCACCAAAGTTCACTCCAGTAGAAATATTAAATATTTGTTGAATAAGGGAATGTTAGCTATTATTAAGGACAGGGCGCCGAGTCCAGGCTGTAGAGATCAATAAGGCATTTCAGCCCCAAGCTGCTTTCATTTCACTGGAGGGAGGAAAATAACCAAAACTTAATACAGATCAGTGCAAAAGAGTGAGGGAAAGCGGGGTCAGGAAAAGCTCCTCTCGGGCGGAGTCATCCAGCTGAGACACGAAGGGCCCGTAAAAAGTGCTTAACTTCTTAAAAAGTGCACAGGAGTCGTTGTGCACTAGCTCGGACGCGGCCCAGAGCCGAACAACGCGGCCCGGCCACCGCCGACTGCCTGATCCCTCTTGTCTCGGGGAAAGCCTAGCCCTTCCACATTCGCGCTCGCAGCTGCTGAACAGCCACCTCCGTCCTAACCCAGACCGTAGCATTTGTGCGCCTGCGCACTCAAGCAAAGCACTTGCTGGGGCGGGCGGGGAGGCTGCCGGAAGTGTGACCTTTCGCTCCCTGCTCGCTGTTCCCATCCGGGTCGCGACAGTCTTCCGGGTGTTTCTGACAGGGCTTTCTACGCCGCTTTTTCGGTGACTTTTTGGTCTTCCGCTTCTTGCCACCGCCCCGAACCTCCCACACCCTTGCTGGCCCTGCCTTTTCTTGTGTCGCTCCTCCCCGGCCGCCGAGCCCGGGGTTTAGGTTGCGATCCGGATCCGGAGCCAGGCCTAGCTTTTACGCGGGCCACTACCTGCTTTGGCTGCGGCGAAAGCGAACAACCGAGCGCGCCGGGCTCTCGCTGCTCCGTCCTTGGAGCTCCTGGGCGGGCAGTACCAGTAGGCCCTGCTTAGCCCTTCCCCGAGGAGACCTGTGAGTTAGGGGGCTTCGGAAAGGGACGCAATGGTGTAGGCCCAGGTCGGGGGCGGGGCTCGGGGAACTTTTCCTCAAACCGCACTGTTATGTTTGCGTGGGAAGTTCGGCGATCTTTCTTAGACGTCCCAGACATATGGGCGGCCCCAAGGCTGCTGCACTTTTCTGAAGAATCTTAGGACCGCTTACTTTTTCCACTCGTTTCCTTTCCTCGCGCCCCGTTCTCAGTCTAGGAGCAAAAGAGGAAGACCGTGTTGGGACCCCTGCATGGAGTTTCAGAGGGTGGTGAAAAAATAAGGTAAACATCTGGATTAAGTATTTAAAATGTAAGGCTTTTAATCAAAGGGGCCTCAGTTCTTCACTTTCCAGGGAAGTGCTCAGTCTAGGACTCTGTCACATTGTTGTACCCTTCATTTCCCGGTCAGCCTTTGTAGATAGACTCGTCATCTGTCTAGGCCAGAGCACGATGGGGTTTATGTGTCTCACAATTTCTTGATTATCCAAATACCGTCTTTTCTCTCCTTCAGTTCTTTGTTTAAAATAGGAGTTGCGTACTTAGATTGCGGATACCAATAGGGTGAACCGAAAAGAAACAGAGAAACTAAAACTCAGGCGAAATGGGAACTTGTTGACGGATATGTGGTGTGTGATTTTGTGAGGGAAGATCATAACTGAACACTAAATCTGTGTTTTGTATTACAGGTAACATACTCTTCTTGTAAATTCTGTCTTGGACGGTTTATTACCACAAGGTTTTTAATATGTACAGCGAAGAGGCTCACCATATTTAGCCAGTGGTAGTAACATTTTGTTGGTGTGATGGCCCCAATTATGTCTAGTCTGGAAATGCTCTTTCATACAGGCTTTAGGTGGAACAGGCCATTTATCAGTCATTTAAGAAATGGCCATTTCAAACCACATGACAAGATTTTTTTTTTTTTTTTAGCTCTGGGTTGGTATCTAATTCCTAATCAAAAGGAATGTCCTTTTCAAAACTCGCAAGTAGTTTTGACAGTGGGTGAGCAGGATATAGGATTTGGACTTTTTGCGTTGTGGAGAGAAGAAGTGAGTTTAGGAGGTCAAAGGCATTTGGACAAAGTGGACAGATAACTTGATTTAGTTGCCATAGTTCTGGCTTTTGGTTTTTATACTGGGGAGATTCTGCTTTCCAGGGAATCCTGATTATGGAAGGAATTATGTAACCTTGAAAGTTCTCTAATTGGTTGGAGAAGAGTCAAATTTAGGACAGAAATTCCAGGTTGTGAGTTACAGGACCAAATACCATATCACTAGGAATTACTTTGTAAACCACTCCTGTACACCCTTGTCTCCTGTATGATTATTTACAAATAAACGTATATAATTTCCCATTGTGTCAACCTTAGTCAAGAAGCAACTTTAAGATTCTTTCCTTAAAAACCATGCAACGGTTTTAAAACACTTCTTCAGAAGTTCCTATATCATCCTATTTTATTGTCATGAGCATTGAGAAGCCAATAACTTTAAAGGTAAGGAAAATAAGATACCAGCAATAATCTGGATTTTCTTTCTTTATTGTAGAATTTCTTATCCCTGCTATCACAGTTGATGTGGAATCGTGTTTTATGTAGATCATCAAATAGACTTACTGAAGGAGCCTTTCATTCAGAATATAAAGAAAAAGATACAAAATTTTGTGGTGGTCTCCTTAATTCTATGGTAATAGGTGTGTCGGATTTTATACTCTAAAGCTCTATATTCTGTTTAAAAAATGATTCCTCATATTGTTTTTGATGGATGATTATTTTTGGATTATTTATATTATTTATCTTCATCAAAATCAGTGTTGAAATGTATTAGAAAAATATTAGAAAGAGGAATTGAAATTCATGCCTTTTGGTTTACTTCCTGATTTCTAGATGGTCATGCAGGATGCCCATGTTGGGGAGCAGTGAATGCCATTGGTTACATTCCCTAGGAATGATCTGACTGTGAGGGCTGGCCTTGTTGAAGCCATACTTCAGGGCCAAGATTCATACTGAGGAGAACCTGACAGATGCTTTGTTTTGGAGGAACTCCAAAAGCTTCAGTTGCTTATCTGGGAATTTGGGATAGGCTGAACTAGATACCTGCCTTAGGTAAACTTTTGGCTCTGGAATTACTGTAAGCTTTTAAACCTTGGATAATTTGGTCATTAGCTTTGTAGAGTATTTGTGGGCCACAAGACATCTTTTGACTTGTTCTTGTTTTGGATCTTATCATGTCATGGCATAGAAATAAGGTGAGGTCTAGACTGTTTTGTCATTTTGGGTTTTCAAGTCTTAATGCATGTATATGGGGCTTTATTTGGGTCCAGAGGAAAAATATAAGCATATTGATGTAAACAAAGTGTCTAGAATTTTAACTATTAATTGATTTAAATAAATCTGAAAATAGAACATTTTAATTTTAGCTTTCTGAATACAGATTCCTTCCCTTGTTTGATCAGTAGTATCTGTATTCCAAGAAAATGAAATATCAAGCAAAATTCATTTAATGAATTATATTTAATGTTATTTTCTCATGAATCTTATGAAATAGGAGTTATGTTTTGTGGGAGTTTGGGTTAGGGAAACAGAATAAAGAAAGTCAAGAAAGAAAAGAGCATGAACCCAGACAAAGGCTAGAACATGGCTTTAGTTGCTAGTCTTGAATCTGGCATTCTGTGATTATTACATGTACTTTTAATAAAGGATTGTCCAGAATCCTGCTTGGTTCAAGATATTTTCCATTTCCTTTGAGCAGTGAAAATCAGGGAGTACAGTTTAGCAGTTATGATAGGAATGATTAAAAAAAAAAAAAAAAGTATCCTGTAATGAGATACAGACCTGCTGAAGGGAGTTGATGAACTCTTGTTTTCTGGAGGTAACACCTTGTCTCTGGTTCAGATTAGAGAGTCGGGCACTTGGGATGAGATCTGATGGGATCCCACGACTCTTACTCACAATCCATTATAAATCTTGGCCTAGTGAATCTCATTCATTATCTGTGTACATCCTTGGAACTTTAGTCTTGCAAAATTGAAAAAAAGCAAGGAACAAAGTGTGTATGAGTGATTTATTAGTTTCTTCACAGATCTTTCTCTTTTTCTATCCTGTTTTCTCCACCAGTTTTTCCAACCATCTGGTCTCAATACCCAGAGGCAGCTATTATTTCTTTTAGATGCTTAAGTGTTTCCTCTGTTATTCTTCAAAAACTTCTATGGCTTGTTTTTAAAATTGAATCTACTGAAAATTAGAATTCAGCACCTTAATGTAGCCTCCCTTATCATTAAATTGTACTGTATATGAACATGTAAATATATATATCATATTTTAATAATATACGTAATCTTTAAATAAATATATGAAATAGATATGTAATATGTTACAATTTTGTTTAGATTGATATTTTTAATGTTTGCGTTATTGTGAGAACCAAATAGATAATGATTATATATCCTTTTTTATATGACTTTTTGAGTGTGTGTGTGTGTGTGTTTAGGTAGTTTCTTTTTAACTTGCTACTTTTTTGTTTGTGTGATTATTTTTGCTCCTCTCTGTGGTCAAATACATCAGGTAAACTGCCAGTAAAGTTCTAAGTTTTTTTCTCCTTGGGTCTCTTCTTGAAACCCTTCATCCTCTTGCTCTAATTTAAGCTGGTAGCTTTCCTTCACCACTGTTCTGGGGAATTACTTTGTCTCTGCCCTACAGCAGGTCTCCCTTTTCCTAGATCCCAGGTTTTTTGTTTTGTTTTGTTTTTTTGGTACTTGACATGTCTGAACATGTTTTTATTCTCCCTTGCAGTGATAGTATGGCTCGGTATAGAATTGTAGCTTGAGAGCATTTCCTGCAGAGGCTTGAAGGCACTAACTTCATTGTCTTGTAGTTTCCTCTGTTGCTATTGAGGATTTTAAAGTCATTTTGATTGTCAGCTCTTTATTTATAACATTTTCCTCTTCTGTAATATAAGTTTCTTTTTCCTTATGTTCTGAAATCTTACCATAATATACCTTGGTACATACATTTTTTAAGGTGCGCTTTGTGCTCATTAGGTCCTTTAAATCTCAGGATTGGTTTTTTTCAGTCCTGGACATTTTATTGTTTTGTTTATTTGATAATTTCCTTCTGTGCGTTTTCTCTCTTCTACAGGAACTTCTGTTATGTTGGATGATGGACCATATAGTTTGATTCTCTCATATTTTTTTCTCTTATTGTCCTGCCTCCTTTCTGCCTTTACTAGTTTTTCCTTTTTATTCTAAGAGATTTCCTCAGTGTTCTTTTAACTTTCTACTCAGTGTTTCTGCTTTTAATTTTATAATTTCGAAGAGCCTTTTCTGCTTTTTAAACAGTATATTGTTTTCTGGTGTTTTTTTGCTTTAATTAATTAATTAATTAATTAATATATTTATCTTGCTCTTGGAATTGTTTTTGTTTATTCCTGGATCTTTCTTGTCTTATGGTGATCCTTGAATGTTTATTTTAAGTGAGAGTTTATAGAAATCAAATTGGAAGCTCTGTGTGCATGGGTGGGCAGTTTAGTAGTAGACTTTACTGTAGTTTGCTAGCAGGCTTAACTTTTTCTTCGTGGAAAACTGTTACTATATTATAGGTTCTCTGGTTACCATGTCATTTGGTTTCTTTCCCAGTACCATAAATGGGTTTTCTGATTGCCTGCATTGGGAGGGTGGGCTGGGGATCCTATTTTCACTTTGTTGATTTTACTTAATACTTGATTTGTTTGTTACTTTGCCCTACTCCTTGTAAGTTTGTAGCCTTTGGGATCAGTCATTGCAAAGTATAAATCTCTCCTGCCTGGGTCAGTGAATGGTTCTGATTGCTTTGTACGATAGTTCCCCTGCTTATTCACACAGGAGACATACTAAGACCCCCAGGGAATGTCTAAAACTGTGGGTAGTACCGAACCCTATATATACTACGTTTTTTCCTGTATATACGTACCTTTGATAAAGTTTATAAAGTACAATTAATAATAAAATAGAACAATTATATTACTATACTGCAGTAAAAGTTTTGTAAATGTTGTCTCTTGGAATATCTTAATTATATTGTATTCTGTGATGATGTAGATGATAACATACCCATATGATAATATGAAGTAAGGTGAATGGTGTGTGTATTATGACATAGTGTTAGGCTGGCTACTATTGACCTGACGATATGTTAGAAGGAGGATCATCTGCTTCTGGGCCATGGTTGACCACAGATAACTGAAACCACAGAAGTGAAATTGTGGGTAAGGGGGGACTGTTATGTATGTTTTCCCCATTGCTGTGGAACAGGCTTTCTTTTATGTGATGTCCTTTATATAAATTATTTAGACTTTGAAGGAAATCTCAGACTTTTATAGGTATTAGGCAGTACGGATTCCTTCCTTTGTTTGAGTTGATCTGTAAGAAGATGTGTAAGATCTATATCCTAAGAATCAGGTTGTCATATTATGGCTTATACCTTTGAATAAATTCAACTGGGTATAAATGTAAGAATTTGTATGGCTTCATTAAATGTCTGTCCTGAGTGGTGTCTTTTTTATTATCAGAGTATGTGGTGATAACTTGATTTCTGAAATATCTGTTGATATGAGGTTAAATACATCAGAAATTAGAAACTTGCATTTTTTTTTATCATTTGCATGATATTCTTAATCTAGATTTAAAATTCATTATTAACAAGTTTTTGGTTACCTGTAGTGGGACTTAATAGATCTGTTAAAACTTTTGAAATAACTTTGTAAGTAAAATTCATAACTTGGTAAATAATTGTTTTAAATAATAGATATTAGTTATTACTGAGTTCAGTATTTTCAAGATATAATAATTTGTCTTTTAAAACTATCCTAGGTAGAAGAATACATGTTCACTTTTAGTGAACAAGAGCATGTTCCCAAACTCAATTTTGGGTCGCCCGCCTTTCACCCCAAACCATCAACAACATAATAATTTCTTCGCCCTGTCACCAACTCTTTATTCACACCAGCAGCTTATAGATGCACAGTTCAACTTTCAGAATACAGAGTAAGTATGGTGTTATTTTGGCCCATATCATTTGTAGATTTTGTGTTCTAATTGAGAACATTTTTATATGTTTATATGTTTCATTTTTATATGAAATGTTTGAAGTTAAAAAAACTGTCATTGTTGGGGTGCTTGGGTGGCTCATTTGGTTGAGTAACCGGCTCTTGATATTGGCTCAGGTCCTGATCCTATCGTGGGATTGAGTTGCTACGTTGGGCTCCATGCTGAGCATGGAGTCTGCTTAAGATTCTCTCTCTCTCCCTCTGTCCCCTACCCCACTTGTGCTCACTTGCGCTGTCTCTGAAACAATAATAAGAAAGGTCATTGTATTGTTTTTTCTGATCAGTGAAATATTTAGTTTTTTATGAAATTGCTTTTTTGTTTAAGGGAAAAATGTTTATTACTATTGTTCTTTATGTGTTTTGGTAGTTTGTCAAGAGCGGTGTCATTACAGCAGTTGACATATGGAAATGTCAGTCCAATACAGACCTCAACTTCTCCGTTATTTCGAGGAAGGAAGTAAGTACTTCTTAATTATTTTAAAAGAAAAGTTTGCATTTCTCTGAACTGTAGCTGAGTGTTTCTTGTATTAAGATTGCGTGGACATTATGCCCTAAATTTTATTTTCTGGAACCTGTGAAGTCATTCCTGTGACAAAATTTTGAAACTTTTATATTAAATTTAAAAAATTTTGGGGATACTTTTGTTGATTTATTACTGCCATTGCAAATTTTAGATGGAATGAAGCCACATTTTTCAGAAGACTACTTTTAATTGAGATTTTAACTAAATTAGATTGTTTTCTGAATTAGTTTGCTGGGGCTGCCATATCAAAGTACAACTGATTGGGTGACTTGTACAGAAATTTATTTTTCACAATCCTGGAGGCTAGAAGTCCAAGATCAAGGTCTTGGCAAGTTTGTTTTCTTCTGAGACCTCCCTCCTTGGCTTGTAGATGGCTGCCTTCTCTGTGTCCTACACGGGCATCTCTGTGTTTTCTGTGTCCTAATCTCTACTTCTAAGGACACTAGTCATATTGGATTAGGGCCTACTTTTAATGACACCATTTTAAGTTCTTTAAAGGCTGGATGTTCAAAACAGTCAAATTTTGAGGTACTGCTCAACCATTAGAATTTTGAGGGGACACAGTTCAGCCCATAATATCTTCTTTCTAGTAAAATTCACTATTCAATTTATCTAAATCTTACACACCTAAGGTTCTGTAATATATATTATTATAGTAAAAATTTCTGCATGTTTAAAGCTTTCTATAGAGAAGTCAGAGTCAACTAATTTTAACCAATGACAAGAAATTGATGTACCACAAAGTAATTATAATAGAATTTTAGAGATGATTATTAAAATAAGGTTTGGCAGTATTTGCAAGATATAGCTGCTGAATGCCTATATAAACATTCCATAAATTTATGTCCGATTAAAAATAACACTAGCTAAGAATTATTGATCATTCATGTAGTAGAGTTGTTCTGTGGAGTTTACAAATGATTTAAGTTTCACAAAACTTTATGAGATGAGTACTGTTATCCCTCTTCTGTTGAGAAAGATGAAACAGAGGTTAAGCAACTAGTTATTCAGGTAGAAGCACACTTAGGATTTGAACCCAGGTAGTCCGGCTCTAGATCTTGTGCTTCAAAGCACTGTGAGTTGTTCTTCAAAGTTATCATTGTGGAAGGCTTTATAATGATGCCAAAAGTATTGGCTTTAATTGAGATTTTAATTTTTTTGAAATTGCCTAGATAGCCAGTTTGTGAATCACAAATGAAAACAAATTCCATTGGCTCATAGTTGTACTTTAAAAACTAAAATTGACATTCTCAAGAGAAGCAGCATATAAAGCTAAGTCACTTTTATGTTAGCAGATATTAAATATACTCTTAGGTTTTTAGTGCTGTACACTTTTACTTGTGAGTAGGAGTTCTACTTATTTTGGGGGTCAAGGAGAGAGGTGTAATCCTACTGGGGTATTACAATAAAAAACCTTCGGATGGCTGTGACCCATAGAATTTGAGAGCTTTAAAGTAGTTGGACCATTTCCCATGGCCGAAAGTATTGTCTGTATGAACAAACTTAATATATCAATGAAGTAAATATCTTTTTTTAGACAAATAATTATTTTCATTCTGGCTTTTATTTTGAAAAATTTTATGCCTCCAGAAAAATGTAAAGAATAGTACAGTAAACATCTGTATGCTGTTTACCTAGGTCCATTAAAGTTTTGCTTCATTTGATTTTTTTGCCTCTTTCTCTTTATTCCTACTTTTTTTTTTTTCCTGAACCATGATGAAAAATTGTAGACATCATTTCACTGTACATCAGTGCATTCCTGCTAAGAACAGGGATCTTTTCCTATATAACCAAAATACATTAGTCATGCCCAAGAAATTTAACATTAATACAATACTGTTATGTGAAATGCACTTAGTTTTCATATTTCTTTAGTTGTTCAGTGTCTTTATAGCTTTTTAATATGATCTTTCCAACTGATGAACCGGAATATAGGTGGACTTAAAGGCCCTTTTTAACTATGTAACACTCACTTCACTTAATTTTATTCTCATTCTTTAGAATTTGGGTTTTATTGTCAGTGTTTCTATGAATGGAAGTTTTCCTCCAAAGTTTTAACTGCTGAGATAAAATATTGGGATAGTTCTGCAGGAGACTAACCCTGATATATATAGTGTATAGGTTTAAAAATATATACATATATATTCTATAAATTATATATATGCATATATATACATACATATGTGTGTACATGTATACACACACCCACATACGTACACACACATTACCAGTATGCATTTTTCCTAAGGTGTTTTTCTAAGGCTTCTCTTGTGCTCAAAATGAATATTTTAAGATTCATATAGAACTAATAATGTGGCCTTGCTGAAAGAGTCAATATTGGCATTTGTTATTTTTATAGTTTTAATTGTTTTCTGTCATTAGAAAGTTATATCTTTAATTACTAAGGTATATTGCTTGTTTTCAGGAGATTAAGCGATGAAAAAAACCTTCCTCTTGACGGTAAACGGCAGCGTTTCCATTCACCCCACCAAGAGCCAACTCTAGTTAACCACATAGTGCCTTTATCAGGTGAAAGAAGATACTCAATGCCGCCATTGTTTCATACACACTATGTACCAGATATAGTCAGATGTGTTCCACCTTTTCGAGAAATACCATTTTTAGAACCTAGAGAAATCACACTGCCCGAGGCCAAAGATAAGGTAATAATAATATAGATTTTAGTTTTACCTTTTGGAAAGTTGATATAAATAATGTATTAAAAACATCAGAAATATCTAATGTTTTGGATTAAATAGAATATGTCTTTTTTTGCACTGTTTAAACTATTCAACCTAGTTTTCTGTCTAAATTTGATTTTTTGATTTTTGTTAGCTTTTCTTTTATGGAAGTGTAGCTTTCATATCAGGAAATCAGATTTTCTCTGATTCATAAAAATCTGGATTAGAACTCAAAACATTTGATTTCTTAGTTTAGAGAACTCTACTGTTACTTATTTTTATTTTAGAGAAACACATTTTCATATGGTTATTATAAATGTCAAAAAGCATTTCCTTTTGGGAGGTTTGTGTTCGTCATGAAGTTTTTGAATGTCAAAAATAGCGAATCCAGGAGTCATGGAGACAATCAGAGTGATATGATGCAGAAAGATCTATCAGAAACATTTGTAAAAAGCATTTCCAATAAATGAAATAAAGTTGTTTAATAATTCTTGGAAAATGACATTATCAGCATTGGGGAACGAGTTATTTAACACTAATATTAGAAGCATATTTACCCCCTACCCCCAAATAATTTTAGGTAATTTAGAAGAGTTTACAATGTAAATATCTGTGTTCTCTTGGCTTGTCTGTGGATTACATTTTGCTGTTGTTTTTTTTTTTTTAATTTTTTTTCAACGTTTATTTATTTTTGGGACAGAGAGAGACAGAGCATGAACGGGGGAGGGGCAGAGAGAGAGGGAGACACAGAATCGGAAACATGCTCCAGGCTCTGAGCCATCAGCCCAGAGCCTGACGCAGGGCTCGAACTCACGGACCGCGAGATCGTGACCTGGCTGAAGTCGGACGCTTAACCGACTGCGCCACCCAGGCGCCCCTACATTTTGCTGTTTTTACATTTTCAAAGTTGCTCCACTTTTAAGAAATACTGACATCTGTAGGCTAAGGAGAATGATCCTGAAGGGAGTATAGTGACTTTGTTTTACTCATCTGTGGGTTCCTGGCAACCAGCATAGGTCTAGAATGTTGTTAATGTATAGAAAATGTTGGATCAAAAAAGGAGCACTTGGTTCATTCTTTAGTTGTGCTGCTTTTTATTCCGTCATCATTCTTTCATTGTATCATAAAATTCACTCTTTTTAAGTATACAGTTCAGTTTTTAGTATATTCACACAGTTGTACAGTGATCACCACTCTCTAATTCTAGTATGCTTTCATCGTCCCCAGAAGAAACATGTACTTGGTACCAGTCCCTTCCCCGTCCCTGACCTTCCTCTCCCTTACCACCTGCCCCCCTTGGTTGCCACCAGTTGATTTTTTTATCTCTATGGATTTGCTTATTCTAGACATTCATATAAGTGGAATCATACATTATGTGGTCTTGCTTTTTTAACTTAGTGTATTTTCAAGGTTCATCCATGTCATAGAATGTGTCAGTTCTTTGTCTCTTTTTATAACTGAATAATATTCTGCTGTATAGATACACCATTGTATTTTGTTTATGCATTCATCATTTGCTCAGCTTTGGGGCTGTTTCTTCTCTTTGGCTATTCTGAATAATGCTGCTATGAAAATCTGTGTACAGGTTTGTATGGACATGTTTCTGTTTCTTTTGGGTGTATGCCTAGTAGTGAAATTGGTGGGTTAGGTGCTAATTCTATGTATACCTTTTTGAGAGCTGCCAGTGTTTTCTAAAGTGGCTGCACCATTTTACATTCTCACCACCAATGTATGAGTGTTCCAATTTATCTACATCCTTGTCAACACTTGTTATTGTCTGACTTTTTGATTATAGCCATCCTAGTTGGTAAGAAATGGTATCTCATTGTGATTTTGATTTGCATTTCTCTAATAACTAATGATGTTGGTCATCTTTTCATTTGTGTATTCAGATCTTTTGCCCATTTTTTAATTGGAGTATTTATTTTTTATTGTTGAGCTGTAAGAGTTCTTTGTATATTTTGAATATTAGACCATTATATATGATTTGCAAGTATATTCTCCCATTCTTGATTTGTATTTTTCCTTTCTTGATGGTGTCCTTTGAAGCACAAAAGCTTTTCATTTTAACCAAGTCCAATTTATCTTTTTCTTTGGTTGCTTGAGCTTTTGGTGTCGTATATAAGAAACCATTGCCTGATCCAAGGTCTCAAAGATTAATGTCTATGTGCTATTCTAAGAGTTTTATAGTTTTAGCTGTTAGATTTAGGTCTTTGGTCCATTTTGAGTTTTAATATGATATGAAGTAGGGGTCCAACTTCATTCTTTTGCTGTTAGTCCAGTTGTCCCAGCACTATTTATTAAATAGATTCTATCATTCTTCTGTTAATATGAAGTAGAAAAGCAAAGGTAAAAAGAAAAGGTAAAATGAGTGGGAGGGAGGATGAGGCAAAGTAAAATGGGAAAAGACTAACTTGAGAAGTTTTGGTACTGTTTCTCTCCTCCCTCCATTCTTTGTCTTTTCTTTGCTTTCTCATTTTAAAGAAACTTACAATGCTATAATGTAAAAGCCTATGGTATAAATCACATCTGACAAATTCTTTTAGTGAATATATAAGAATCTTTTACTATGAGTTTTTAATTATGTATACAGACTCATTTTCTATGGAATTTATAAATATTGAAGCTTTCTATCTTTTTGTATATATTTATATAGTCATAATAGGTAACTATTGGAACTAACTAAGTAACTGCTAGTTCTGCATGTGGACGAGGTATATGTTGAGTGTCAGTAAATTTAATAACATAATTTCCATTAGTCAGTATATATTATTTAGTGAAGTATGGTTCCATATCAGTAACTTTTTCTGTGCATAGTAGCATAGAAAAAGATCTCTTATTTCTCATGTTTTTGGAGTAAGCATTTGTTTCAGAAAGGTAAAGGTATATTTTGTTAAGCAAATTTTTTTGAGTGCTACTCTCTACCTGCCTAGTTGTGGGAGAAAGAAGGCAAGCAGTTAGTTTTGTGTTCATCCTTTAAGAGAACACTTTTAAAGAAAACTAACACTTATTGATGCCTTTTCTAGGCATTCATATGTTATATCATTTAGTCTTTTCAACAACCCCATGACATGGATATTATCCTAATTTTACTGGGGCTCAGAAAGCTAAATAACTTGTTCAAGGTCACAGCTAGTACCTGACACAACCAAGATTTGACCTTTGTCTCTAATAATACAAAGAGGAGGAATTTAAGATGTTTAAAATCAGGGGTAGGGAGATGACATTCTTAGAATTGACTATAACACCAGGTGATCTGTGAAAGTAATAGCTAATATTTAGTGGCTTTCTTTGCCAGCAGTGTGCTCAGTGGTTTCTATCATTTACCTCTGTTTATCTCTGCTACAGTATGAAGTGAATGGGAAGTCCAGTGTGAAAAATATGGAGTAGTGGTTTGGGGTCTTGAGTGCCCAGTGGAATGCCATTGAAGGTTTTTGAGTAGAGAAATAGCACAGATTGATATTTTGGGGAAGATGGTTCTTGTGGTATAGTGGAGTTGAGCTTGGAATAAGGAGGGCCTGGAAGATGGGTGATTACCTTTAAAGCTATTAAATTCATTTGATGAGAGGCATGGAAGCTTTCAATTATGGCATATGGTAGTGGGAAAGATGTGAAAGACCACGCATAAGGAAAATTGGTAGAATGTGTGGAATCACTGAGTATAGGGGAGAGAGAGGGAGGCTTTGATGTCTCCACTGCTTTGATTTTGGACTACTAACAGAGATAAGAAACCTAGATGTGAGGCGTATAAATTAGTTGAGGAACCAGTCATTTGTTTTGTTTTGTTTGATTTTTTTTAAATGTTTATTTTTGAGAGAGAGTGACAGAGCACAAGTGGGGGAGTAGCAGAGGGAGGGGACACAGAATCTGAAGCAGGCTCCAAGATCCGAGCTGTCAGCACAGAGCTCAATGTGGGACTTAAACCCATGATCTGCGAGATCATGACCTGAGCTGAATTTGGACACTTAACGGACTGATCCACCCAGGTGCTCCACAAGAGTTTTTGGAAGTATGGGAATATCTGTAATTTTTGGGAAACTTCATCTTCTGCAGATTACACACTAAGAATATAGGTCTATGGAAAAATAGGACTGGAGCATATTATTTGAAATCTAAATATTTTTGTAACCAGAATGCTATCAAGAGTAATAATTGATACCTTGGGAAATAACTTGGTCATACCAGATAGGCGGCTTAGTATGACTGGATGCTGCTGCAGGGGATATTAAAAATATACAAAATAGAGTTGAGATATTGGCTTGTGGAGGGCACTGAGACAAGGCAGTTAAAAGTGGAGCTCTGAGTCAGTGAGGCTGCTACAAGTAGACACAGAAGGAAATATACCAACAGAGAGCTGTTTGAGGCTGGGGAGATGTTTTATTGAGTGGGAACCCTCAATATAGTAGGAACGCAAACAAACAGGTGGGGGCTTATTTTTAGTTGTGTTAGATCCATAAGGACTCTTACCTGTGCAACAGCCAAACTCAGGGATTCTTTTTCTTTCTCATGAAGGTTATGATTCTGAGACTTCACTGTATGAATTTGAGTAAAGGTAGATGTAGGGAAGTTATTGTAGTGTTCTGTTCTAGGTGAAAGGGAATTATACCTTGAATTATGAAGTGCTTGTAGAGCACTTCACATTAGGAAGAGAAATTGATGGATTTAAGCTTTATTTGGGAATTCGAATTTATAGGATTTGGTGATGGATTATATTAGGTCATCCAGGCCTACTTTCACAAGGAGTGTCTTGTTCATTTTAGAATGTCTAACACTCCTGGCTTTCAGCTCACTAGATACCACTAATCCCATTACGAGAAACAAAAAAGTCTACAGACATTGCCGTCTCACCTTGGGGTAGAATTGCTCCTGGTTGAGAACCACTGAATTAGATAGAGAAGAAGATACTGAGAATTTCAGGCTTCTACATGGATTCATGGTAGTATCATTGACTGAGATGGAACAAAATGGAAGAGTAGCAATATTTATGTGTGTATGTGTGCTTAGTAGGGATTGGAGGATAAACAGAAGCCTCATCAGTTCTGTGGACATTTGTCTTTAATGTGTATTTGAAACATCACATTAGATATTAAAGATGATAGTTTAATATTATAGATCTGGAATTCAGAGGAAAGGTATTGACTAGAAATGTACATTTGGTAATCATTGGCATATAGATGGTAATTGAAGCCAAGAGTGTGGATGTGATTGTTCAGGGAGAGAAGAGAGCCTGGATTCAAGACTGAAATAGGTTGAGGAAAGGATGGGAAAACAGAAATGGAAATTAAAAATATATACAACTGTTTTGGGGAGTTTGGCTGTGAAGTGGAGGAGCTAAAGATTTGAAGTTGTAGCAAAGGATTTTTTAAATTTTTAAATTTTTATTTGAACCACATATAAATGTTTAGGGGAAAGATTTAGTGGAGAGAGGGGAAATTGACTATTCTGTCAGGAAAAGAACAATCATGAATAAGATTCCTCAGAAGATAGGAAGGGCATGGATCTTGCTTATGGGTGGAGTGATTGGCTTTAGGTAAGAGAAAAGCTTTCTGGAACTGGAGGAAAGGAGGGGAGGATAGGTGTAGATAATAAGGAAGTTTGTAGATATGATATAGAGACATTAATGTGGAGTTCCCATAGTTGAGTGGCTTCTTCCTGTTTTCTTTATGAATTATTATGCAAGGGCATCTGTTAAGAGTGAGGAGAATGAAGTGGGATGTCCAGGGTTTGAGAATAGTGGAGAGGGTTTGAAATAAAATTGACTGAGGGCAGGAAATCAAGCTGTGACCAGAGAAATAAAATAGAGAAAGACCAGTTGCTGGCTGGTGTTAGACGATTCACTTAAGATTGGTAATAATGAATTTATTATAATAATAATGAGTCATCAACTGGTTCAGTTAGCTCCAAGGAGAGGTTTTGTTAGTTAGTTTTAATTACTTTGAAAATTCATATTCTGTGTTTTGAAACCTGAAGATTTAAGTTTTTGAAAATGAATACCCTTTGAGTTTACATTTTTCCTCCATTTTAAAACCTTTTGTCAGTTTTTTCAAGTTGCTGTATTAACAGAATTCTTTAAAATATTTGAATTACCTTTCTGAATTAACATTTATTTCACTCTAGGTTTTAGGTGAATATATGGTTGCCTGGACAAAAAAGAGGCTGTAGAGGAATCAAGAGTTAACCAAGCTCCTGAATTCTATTATAACTGTTCTTTGGAAATTCTGATTAGTTTGAAGATACTATGTGAGTTGAAGTAATTGATTTTGAATTTTTAGTTGAGATGAGGTTAGGCTGAGGTTTTCTTGGTACTGATTATAAAATAAGATGATTGTGAATTAATTATTCAAGGTATCTTTTATAATGTTTAATTTTGGAAAGGAGAAAATATGGTGTATCCTCTTGGCACCCTTGGAGGAACAGTTTAGGGACAGTTATCTTACAGATCTCTTAGAGACTCCATGTTTAAAAAAAATTTTTTTTTTTTAAATTTCAGTATTTCACTTTATTTAGAAACATTAAAAAAGGGGATAAAGTATTTGTAAAGTGTTGGCTCACTGAATTTTAAATACACTTGGCCACTGAACAACACAGTGGTTAGGGGTGCTAGCCTCCTACACTGTCGAAATCCTTGTATGACTTTTGACACCACCAAAACTTCACTGCTAATAGCCTGTTGACTGGAAGCCTTACCAATAACATAAACAGTCAGTTAACATACATTTTGTATGTTGAATGTATCATATACTGTATTCTTAAAATAGGATGGAGAAAAAATGTTGAAATCGTAGGGAAGAGAAAATACATTTATAGTACTATAGTGTATTTATCGAAAAAAATCTGAGTATAAGGATACCTGTGGTGTTCAAACCTGTGTTATTCAAAGGTCAACTGTAGTTAAAATGCGTGTATGCCCACAACTCCTGCTAATCTTTTATTTCAGCTTTTTTGAGATATGATTGACAAATAAAAATTGTATATATTTAAGGTGTAACTATAATGTCTGTAAATTGTGATTTACCATAATCAACCTAATGTCCATCACCTCCCATAGTTACCACACTTTTTTTGTGGTGAGAACAACTAAGATGCAGTCTGTTAGCAAATTTCAAGTATATAATACATGATTATTAAAAAAATTTTTTAAGTGTTTGCTTTTGAGAGAGAGAGAAAGACTGAGTTTGAGCGGGGAAGAGGCAGAGAGAGAGGGAGACACAGAACTCGATGTGAACTCCAGGTTCTGTGCTGTTAGCACAGAGCCCAACGTGGGGCTCGAACTCACAAACTGTGAGATCATAACCTGAGCCGAAGTCAGATACTTAACTGACTGAGCCACCCAGTCACCCGCACAATACATTATTATTAATTAAAGTCACCATATTGTAAATTATGTCTCTAGAACTTAATCATCTTATAACTGGAAGTGTGTATGCTTTCATCAACATCACCCCATTTCCTCCATACCCCCAGCTCCTGATAATCACTGTTCTACTCTCTGCTTATTAATTTGACTTTTTTAGATTTCACATAAAAGTGGAGATCATGCAGTGTTTTCTTTTTATGTTTAGTTTATTTCATTTACTATATTGTCTTCCAGGTTTATCCATGTTGCAAATGGCAGAATTTCCTTCTTTTTTAAGGCCAAATGATATTCCATGGTGTATGTATGTGTGTGTGTATGTGTATGTATGTATACGTATGTGTGTATGTATGTTTATATACCACATTTTGTTTATCCATTCGTTGGTTGACATTTAGGTTGTTTTCTTATCTTGGCTACTGTTTAATGCTACAGTGAACATGGAAGTGCAGATATCTCTTTGAGATACTGGTTTTATTTCCTTTGAATGTATACCCAGAAGTGGAATTGCTGCATCATATGGTAGTTCCATTTTTTAATTTTTTAAAGTTTATTTATTTATTTTTAAGAGAGAGTGAGTGCTAGTGGAGGAGAAGCAGAGAGAGAGAATCCCAAGCAGGCTCTGCATGCTGTCAGTGCAGAGCCTAACACAGGGCCACGAACCCACAAATTGTGAGGTCATGACCCGAGCCAAACCAAGAGCCAGGCTCCCAACCAGCTGAGCCACCCGGGTGCCCCATATTTTTAATTTTTTGAGGAGTCTCCTTACTGCTTTCCAGTGTGGTTGTACCAATTTACATTCTCACAGACAGTATGTGTTTCCTTTCCTCTGCATCCTTGCTAACACTTGTTACCTTTGACTTTGATAATGGTCTTTTAACAAGTGTGAGAGGATATCTCATTGTGGCTTTGATTTGCATCTCCCTGATGATTAGTAATGTTGAACATCTTTTCATGTATCTGTTGACATTTGTGTGTCATTGGAAAATGTTCAGGTCCTTTGCCCGTTTTTAAATTGGATTATTGATTAATTGATTGCTTTTGAGTCATATGAGTTTCTTTATATTTTGGATATTAACCCCTTATTTGGTATATCATTTGCAAATAATTTTCTCCCATTCTGTAGATTTCTTTTTCATTTTGTTGACTGTTTCTTTTGCTGAGCAAAAACTTCTTAGTTTGATGTAGTCCCACTTGATTTTAGCTTTAGTTACCTGTGATTTTGGTGTCAAGTCCAAAAAATCATTGCAAGACCATTGTCAGGGAGCTTTTTTACGCTTTTCTTTGCTAAGGAGTTTTACTGTTTCAGATCTTACAGTTAAATCTTTAATCCATTTTGACTTGGCTTTTGTGTATGGTGTAAGATAGAGGTCCGTTTTCATTCTTTTGCACGTAGATATCCAGTTTGCCCAACATTGTTGAAGACTACCCTTTTTCCATTGTGAAGTCTTGGTACCTTTGTTCAAGGTACCAGATAGGTTTATTTCTGTGCTCTCTAGTGTGGTCTGTGTGTCTGTTTTTTATGCCAGTACCATAGTATTTTGATTACTATAGCTTTGTAATATAATTTGAAATCAGGAAGTGTGATGCTTCCAGCTTTTTTGTTCTTGCTCAAGATTGTTGTAGCTATTCTGGGTCATTTGGGTTCCATAGGAATTTTACCAGTGTCTTTTCTATTTCTGTGAAAAATGCCATTTGAGTTTTGATAGGGATTGCATTAAATCTATAGATAATTTTGGGTACTGTGAACTTCTTAGCAATTTTAATTCTTCCAATCTGCAAATATGGGATGTCTTTCTATTTATTTGTTGTCTTCGGTTTCTTTTGTCAATATTTTATAGTCTTCATTGTGAAGATCTTTTGCCTCCTTGGTTAAACTTATTCCTAGGGCCCTATCTTTGTAATGTATGTGTCAGAAAAGTTTTGAAAGCTACTGAGATGTAAATTTATGTAGAAAATCTAGGCCAGGACTCAGCAGAAGAGGTCCTCAAGTGAAAACTTGTTTTATTTTGTTTTTCCATTCTTTTATTTCTTGGCCAAGTTCAGTAATAATATATGCCTAAAAGCAGTCAAACTTAAGGGAAAGAAATCAGTAATTCAGACTGCCTAATCATTGTGCCAGTTGATAAATTAAGAAGACTACATTTTGTCCACACAAAAAACATAGTAATTTAACCTGCTAACAAGGAGTGCGTTATTTTTGACATGACATTTTCCTGATTCTATTTTATTTTAGTTAATTTTAAGAGAAAGGGAATTCAGCATCAGTAATGAATTTAAACTTTTATTACTTATCTAACTTTATTCAGTAATTAATACCAACTTTTTCTTTTTCTTTTTAAAGTTTATTTTTTGAGAGAGAAGGAAAGAGCCCGTTTGTGTGCACATGCATGTGTGCACGAGTGTGAGAGGAACAGAGAGAGAGAGAGAGAAAATCTCAAGCAGGGTGACCCCCTGTGTGGGGCTCAGTCTTAAGAACTGTGAGATCATGCCCAGAGCCAAAACCAAGAGTTGGAAACTTACCTGACTGAGCCACCCAGCTGTCCCAGTACTGTATTGTAATATTATGGCAGTCTTTGTGTCTGAGGGGAGAGAGCCTGAGAGAGCTTGAGAAATTGCCTGTTTTGTTGAAATGTTTATGAACTAATAACTAATGTTTTCTGTACCATACTTAATTTTATTTCCCTTGCCTTGATAGCTCATTACTGACTTGTGCTTGTTGTTTCAAATAGCAATTATGTTTAGTCAAAAGCCTGTCACCATTTTCATATATTATAGTATGTGGTCAGGTATTGGTAATCCCAGCTGATAGTTTTTTTTGCTTTCTTTTACCTGGGGACCCAGTGAACAGGGGCAGATATAGAAGCTGCTGAGGATGACATTAGGCTTTATTTATTGACACACTTAAAATTTTTTCTGAATCCCAATCTATACTTGTCCTTGATGGCTTGTGTTGACCTAAGACAGTGATAACTTGTAATTTGTTTGAGCCTGACTTTGAGGACGGGTTATAGTATTTTTTTAGGAAAAATGAACATTTATATTTGGAAGAAACAATAATATTTTAAACTGTATGTATATAAATCTTTTTACAGTTTCGAACATATATAACATTTACTTATAGTAAAAAATAGATATCTTTAACTATTATTATTACTTTGAAGTTAAAGCAGTAGATCTTGGCAGGCAGCCTAAACAGGTAGTATTGTAGAGATTTAAATAACTTTAAGAATAGGGGGGCCTGGGTGGCTCAGTTGGTTAAGCGGCCGACTTAAGCCTAGGTCATGATCTCGCTGTTCCCGAGTTCCAGCCCCGCGTTGGGCTCTGTGCTGACAGCTCAGATCTTGGATCCTGTTTCAGATTCCCTGCCCTCTCTGTGTCCCTACCCCACTCACGCTCTCTCTCAAAAATAAATAAACATTAAAAAAATTTAAATAACTTTAAAGAATAATCTATTTTACGGATACTTTGTCGTAATTATTTTTTTAAACTAACGATAAGGAGACAAAAGCAATTACTATATTTTTGAAGTTTATTTGTTTTGAGAGAGAGAGAGAGAGACAGTGTGAGTCGGGGGAGTGGCAGCGATAGAGGGAGAGAGAGAATCCTAAGCAGGCTCCACACTGCCCGCACAAAGCCCGATGTGGAGCTTGAACTCATAAAACCACGAGATCATGACCTGAGCCGAGACCAAGAGTCAGACTCTTAACTCACTGAGCCACCCAGGTGCCTGAGTGAAGCAAAAGCAATTAAAGAAAGTTCCTGAAGTGCCATTATTCATAGTCACCTTGGTGTTACATATATGATCTGAATATTTGATGCTTGATATTCATCAGCTGAGGAGAATTCATATCCTACCTCCCTCCCTGCTCCCCTGAATTATTGAACCGTCTTCTGAAATATTTCTCTAAATTTAAGTAGAAGTCTTACTTTAGCATATATGTGTATTAATTTTGAGTTTTGTTGCATTTTTACTCTATATTCTATATGGTGTTTGTTCTAAGATACAAAAACATAATTTGATAATGAGAATCCCTAAGTAAATAGATAGGAAGAAAAATTCTTTTGTATAGAAACCTATTAGATCTCCATTATAACAGTACTTGAAAGAGAAGAAATGTTTCCATGAGTGTAAAAAAGGGAAGGGAGCTAGTATATAGTATTATATTTTTCATATAATCATAAATTTTTTCATATGTGAATGTTTCTATATGAACACGATCATTCAGATGAAAGAATTTTTATATATAAAATTTCATTTGAGCATTGTTATAAAGAAATTTGTAACTTTTTGTTATCCAGCAAATGTAATTATATGTAGGATAGTACCTGCTGTCAGTTCTAGGATTGTGTTGATCTGCCTAACTGATTCTGTAGATCAGGGGATTGGCAAAACTTTTCTATAAGGGCCAAATAGTAAATATTTTAGACGTGTGGGCTATGTGGGGCCTCTGTTAAATTTTTTTTCTTTCTTTTTGAAGCAATCCTTAAAAAATGTAAAAATTATTTTATGTTACTGGCCTGTAAAACAGTTCAGAGACGGTTATTTGGCTTACAGGTTATAGTTTGCCAATCCTACAGATGAATGAAACTTAATCATTCAAGTGTCATTTAAAATTTTAGGGGCGCCGGGGTGCCTCAGTCGGTTAAGCATCCAACTTTGGCTCAGGTCATGGACTCACATGAACTCGCGGTTTGTGAGTTCGAGCCCTGCATCGGGCCCCGTGCTGACAGCTTGGAGCTCGGAGCCCAGAGCCTGCCTCTCTCTCTCCCCTTCCCCTGCTCATGCTCTATCTCTCTCTGTCTCTCGAAAATAAATAAATGTTAAAAAAAAAATTAAAAAATATTTATATTAACCACTTTACTGGAAACCTTTTTTCAAATCTTTTATAAACTTGGATGCTTTTTATTATGGAAAATATCAAATATATACAAAAATAGAATATGGTATCACAGATCCTTATATCACCAAACTTTAGAAACTACCAACATACTGCCAGTTTTATTTCATCTATACCTCTCTCCCTCATTAGTTTGAGTCATTATATAATGACATAATATTCACAAATATTTTCAATATTTTTTGTTATCTTTTTTATCCTTTTGCCAATGCCATACTGTCTTGTAAGTCTTGAAGGCAGGTAATGCAAATCCTCCAACTTTTGTCGTCTTCTTTGTGTGTGTGTGTGTGTGTGTGTATTCTTGTTTTTTTGCCTTTCAAATAAAATTTAAAGTTATTTTCTTAATTTCTAGAAACAAGCCTGCTAGGTCTGGTCTTGTCTCTTTTCTCTCTTTTCTTTCTTTCTTTCTTTCTTTCTTTCTTTCTTTCTTTCTTTGTTTATTTACTTTTGAGTGACAGAGAGAGAGTATGAGCACGGGAAGGGCAGAGAGAAGGACACAGACTCTGAAGCAGGCTCCAGGGTCTGAGCTGTCAGCACAGAGCCTGATGCGAGGCTGGAACTCACTGGCTGGGAGATCATGACCTGAGCCGAAGTTGGACACTTAACCGACTGAGCCACCCAGGTGCCCCCCCCCCCCTTTTTTAATGTTTATTTACTTATTTTGAGAGAGAGAGAGACAGAGGGTGTCAACAGAGGAGGGACAGAGAGTCAGTCACCCAAAGCAGGCTCCAGGCCCCGATGCAGGGCTTGAACCCACAAACCATGAGATCATGACCTGAGCTGAAGTCAGACACTCACCCAACTGAGCCACCTGGCCTCCCATCTTTTCTTTTCTTTTGATTGTACTGACTGTATAGATTAATTTCAGGAGAATTAACGTCTTAGTAGTTACTTGATCCATGGGCATGGTATAGCTCTCCATTTGTTTAGGCTTTTAATTTCTTACATCAATATTTGGTAATTTAAATGTACAAGTTTTATATATCTTTTGCTAAATATATTTCTAAATATTTCTTGTTTTTTGCTGTTATTGATGTTTTTTAAATGCAGATGTCCGATTGTTTTTTGTTAGTACTAATATATATACTAGTATAGTACTATACTAGTAACCTTAGAAACTTAAAACATGAGAAAAAATGCCTTGGCTTGATATATTATGTTAAAAATTCCATGGGGCGCCTGGGTGGCACAGTCGGTTAGGCGTCCGACTTTAGCCAGGTCACGATCTCGCGGTCCGTGAGTTCGAGCCCCGCGTCGGGCTCTGGGCTGATGGCTCAGAGCCTGGAGCCTGTTTCCGATTCTGTGTCTCCCTCTCTCTCTGCCCCTCCCCCGTTCATGCTCTGCCTCTCTCTGTCCCAAAAAAATAAATAAACGTTGAAAAAAAAAATTAAAAATTCCATTAATCTTGTGGGCATGTCTTTGTGGTGTGCTTTATTATCTGTAGGAGTGTTACTCTCTTCTGTTTTCTTATTAAAACTTTGTATGGGAATTGACCAGAATCCTCTTAAGGCATCATTTCTTCAAAATTTTTTCTTGCCTCTCATTCGCACCTCCTCCCTTTCTGAGATTCCAGTTTTCTGTTAATTTGTATTTAACAAATACAAATACAACTGAGGGATCTTTTCCTGTACCATTTTTATGAGGGTTGGGCAGGCTAGCTTTCCTGGGTTTATGGCTTTAGGACTTGTCTTCTGTTGTTATGTAGTATTTAAGAAATATATTTTCTGAGACCTTTTCTCTCCTTTTATATAGAGTAGGATTTTTCACCCTCTGCAATATTGGCATTTTTGAGTTAGATGACCTTTGCTGTGAGGGATCACCCTATTCAGGGTAAGATGTTTAGTGGCATTCTGGCCTCTATCTATTAGATACCAGTGATGAACCAATGGCACCTCTCTTCCCCCCAGTTATGGTAACTAAAAATGTTGCTAGGCATTGTCAAGTGTCCCCGTGGAGTCAGAATCATTGTAATGCTACACTGTCTTTTCTTTGCCTCTAAAATGGCTCTTTACTGTTTATTTTAGATTTCTCCTCCTTCCAGTTTCTTGCTTTGTTTTAGAAAGGAGCTTTCACTTTTTTTTTTTTTTTTTTTTGAGATTTCTGATATTTCTGTGATCCTCTTACATTTATCTGTGGACTCTTGCATGTAGCCTGTGAAACTCTCCCCCAGTTTTGATTGCTGTTCCACTCTGTATTGGATTCCTTAATTTGAGGAAGGGAGCAGGAAGTAGTACCTATGGGCAGTTAGATTTCTGGATGGTCTGGCTTTGGGACTGTCCAAAAATTTTTTTTCCTTTTTTTCTTCTTATTTCTGATACCGTGTAGGTCTTGGTACTATTGGTATTTGGTCCCCTCTGCTCATATTTTGGGGTCGATGAGTAATACGTAGTCATCATATTGTATTTGTTCACCATGTTTTATTTTGATTTGGTTTGGTTTGATCTGTTTATTTAATTCTCCTAGTTGCTTTATCTTTTTAGAGGGAAGGTTATTAAAAAGTATTAAAATATTAATGTTAAGGATGTTAATATTATCAAAGTGATATTAAAAAATTATGTCTCTTTATCATCGCCAAGTTGCCCAGACTGCCTGTCTTCTTAAAATGTGTAATCTAAACGTGATAAAAGGAAATGTTTTGTTTATTCACTCTTTTCTCAGTCTACTTAAAAATTTTTCTTTTATTTTAATTAAAAAACTTATTTCTAGTTGAAGGATAGCTGATATTATATTAATTTTAGGTGTACAACATAGTGATTTGACAATTGTATATATTAGGAAATGCTTACCACAATCAGTATAATTACTGTCGCCATACACAATTATTGTAATACTACTGACAATATTTCCTGTGCTGTACTTTTCATTTCTGTAACTTGTTTATTTTGTAACTGAAAGTTTGTACCTCTTTTTTTTTTTATTAAATGTTGTATCTTAATGTTTATTTTTGAGAGAGAGAGAGAGCTTGTGTGTGTGCGTGTGTGTGTGTGAGCAGGGGAGGGGCAGAGAGAGTGGGAGCCACACAATCCGAAGTAGGCTCCAGGTTCTGAGCTGTCACCACAGGGCCTGATGCAGGGCTGAAACCCACAAACCGTGAGATTATGACCTGAGCCGAAGTTGGACGCTTAACCGATTGAGCCACCCAGGCACCCTGAAACTTTGTACCTTTTAATCCCCTTCACTTATTTTGCCTCTTCCCTCACCTTCTCCTTCTGACAACTACCATTTTGTTCTCTGTATATTTGAATCTATTTCCTTTTTTTGTTTTGTTCATTTTAAGAAAACATTTTAAATGATGGGTGGACTTGTGCCTGGACTCTGAGGAAGGCCTAGAGAAGGAGAGGCTGAAAATGCAAGAGAAAGATGAAAAACAGATGGAAATATTTGTGCTCTGGAGTGACCAGAAGGCTTGGATACCAAAGTATTGGTACAGGGATGAACTTTGAATAGGGGAAGAGAACAGTTTGTCTGACAGAAGAGGGAAGGAGATGAGATTTTATTTTATTTAGATATGTTAGTTTGCAAAAGGTTGCAGTTAGGAAACTGAGGAATGTCACATCTGGTATTTTCAATTTGTGTAGTAAACTTTATGTAAAGTTATTTGCTAAAGAAAATGAAGTAAGTATAGGGGACTTGAGGAAAGTAGTAAAGATTTAAAATGGTGATGGTGTAAAATGAGAGCAAAATCTAACCAGAGGCATGGGTGTCTTAGTGATGGTAAGGACCAACCCTGGGCTAGACCTTAAAATATAAATTTGAAAGATGCCAATTTTGTGATTTAAATATTTTTTTCAGCTTCATGTTAGCAACTGAGATGTAAGAGCTTAGAAGGTGGTTGTTTGTTTAGACCTAAGATTAGCATTTTGCAGGACAGGAGTCAGAGCTTCACACGGGAATAATGTTAAGGCATGATAAAAGAGTGGTTCAAGGGATGTACTCTGGGGTATAGACTGGGTAGGGAAGGAAATCACACCATTCAGGTGTTGATGAGCTCAGAGAAAAGAAAGGATTCAGTGGAATCCAGGTGTATTAAATTTCAGAGCTAGAGACATTCTGTTTTATTGTAAAGACCATGTTATGGCTGTGGGATTGTAAAGCTGGGAAAAAAAATGTTGGAGTAAGAAAGTTCAGAAATGGTGGGAGTATGTTGTGATACGTAGCGCATTGTAGATGAGGAAATTACCTGTGATGATGGCAAGAGTTGGGTTGAAGGGGGAAGTGTGAATCAAATAGGTAGATAAACAAGAGGATCTAACTGTAGATGGCAACAAAAAGACAGGGTTCAGGCCAGTATTGTAAGAATGGGGAATAAGGGTGGTTTGCATGAAAAAAGACAACCAGGGGCTTCTAAAGTTTGTTAGTGTTTGTTATTGGTGGTATAAATATCAGGGGTTGGGCAAAACTTGTTTTTTAAAGGAACAGACAGTAAATGTCTTATACTTTGCCACTCACATGTTTCTGTTGTGTATTTTTATTTATCTGTTTGTTTATATAACCTTTAAAAATGTGAAAACCATTCTTTGCTCATGTGCCTTCCCAAAACAGGCCGCAACCAAAGATTATAGTTTGCTGTCCCGTGGATTATATTCTTTAAGAATTATCTGTGACCAGTTGTACTTTTTTGTGATTAACCAATGATACTTTACTTGGGAAAAGTTTGTAACTATTTTATTTACTAAGTAACTATCATTACTTGAGTGACAGTAGTTTTGGAAAGTGTAAGGAGATCATATGTATTCATTTTAAAGATACTGTTGGTAGTGTTGTTTTACACTTCTTAGTATGGTAATTACGTTTACGTTTCTGAACAAAATTTTTACTTTTTGTTGTGGTGGATTCAAGTTGAGTCAGCAGATACTGGAGTTATTTGAAGCATGTCAGCAGCAAGTAAGTGATTTAAAGAAGAAAGAACTGTGTCGAACACAGCTGCAGAGAGAAATTCAGCTCTTATTTCCACGTATGTTTTCCTATTTTGCATGCCCTTTACATATATATATTCCTGTTTAAAATTTTAAATAATACTTTATAATCTGTTCTATTTCTCTAGAAAGCAGACTTTTTTTGGTTGGGTCCTCTTTAAATGGATTTGGTACTCGGAGCAGTGATGGTGATTTATGCCTAGTTGTTAAAGAGGAACCAGTAAGTAATGAACATTTATTTCAAATGTTAAATTTCATATAAAAATCATTGAAGAAAAAAACTTGTTTGTTTTTTTTTTTTTAATTTTTTTTTTTAACGTTTATTTATTTTTGAGACAGAGAGAGACACAGCATGAACGGGGGAGGGGCAGAGAGAGAGGGAGACACAGAATCGGAAGCAGGCTCCAGGCTCTGAGCCATCAGCCCAGAGCCCGACGTGGGGCTCGAACTCGCGGACCGCGAGATCGTGACCTGAGTTGAAGTCGGACACTTAACCGACTGAGCCACCCAGGTGCCCCGAAAAAAACTTGTTTTAATTGGTTCTTTGGATTTGCTGTTCATAGTAATTCAGGAAAACCCAGGAAATGCTTTTTTCTCTTTTAAGGCATATGCACATGCACACATAAGCATAACGGGGATTTTAGCATTAATTTATTTTTAAGTTGTTAAAGTGAGATGGCTTCACTGTGTTTTTAAAGAGCTCTACCTCTGTTTGCTTGGATTGGATATGTTGCCAAGATGCAACAGACATGAAGAGAATGTGTCAGTATTATCTTGATATAGTAAAACCTTGGATTGTGAGTAACTTGTTCTGCGAGTGTTCTGCAAGAACATTTATTTAAAAACATTTATTTAAAAAAAAATTTTTTTTTTTTCCAACGTTTATTTATTTTTGGGACAGAGAGAGACAGAGCATGAACGGGGGAGGGGCAGAGAGAGAGGGAGACACAGAATCAGAAACAGGCTCCAGGCTCTGAGCCATCAGCCCAGAGCCCGACGTGGGGCTCGAACTCACGGACCGCGAGATCGTGACCTGGCTGAAGTCGGACGCTCAACCGACTGCGCCACCCAGGCGCCCCTATTTTTTTAAAATTTTATTTAAAATAAATTTTATTTATTTTAAATTTTATTAAAAAAAATTTTTTTTTAACGTTTATTTATTTTTGAGACAGAGACACAGCATGAGTGGAGGAGGGTAGAGAGAGAGAGGGAGACGCAGAATCCAAAGCGGGCTCCAGACTCTGAGCTGTCAGTACAGAGTCCGACGCAAGGCTCAAACTCACGAGCTGTGAGATCATGACCTGAGCCGAAGTCGGACGCTTACCGACTGAGCCACCCAGGTGCCCTGATGAACAAACATTTCTAATAAATTTTAACTTGATTAAGTAGTGAGGTCTTGCAATACTTGTAGTACGTGACACCAAATGTCACGTGATCACAAATGAACCAATGGTTCTTGAAATTCGCTTTGACATACAAGTGCTTTGGATTACAAGCATGTTTTTAGAATGAATTATGTTTGCAAACCAAAGTTTTACTGTATTTCCTTTCCATTTAAATTATCAATGATTCATCTTTTAATCTTTTTTCCCCCCTTGAAAATGCTACGGGGTTTGGAGTTCTTATTTTGGGAATACAAAAAGGGATTTCATTGACATTTAAAATATTTTTTAAAAATTTTGGCTTGTTTCTTTTTGTTTAGCAACCAAATTTTGTTATTTAGTATTATGTTTGTTTGAATTTCCTGTTAACTGATACTCTTGTGTGTCCTTAATACAACAGTAATCGGTGTTCACTAAGCTGACTTGAGGCAGACTCTTTAATATGCTGAAGTCTCTTCTGAATTACCCAAGATTAATTTCAGTATAATTTAATATGCTTTATTATATTCTGCCTCTTTAAAAATACAAAAATACCTACTGAATGGTAATATATATTTTTATTTTATTATTTCACTAATAAAATTGGCTTATAATTACTGCAAATCAGTAAGAGATTTATTCCAGGAAAGAAACTCTGACACTTTTCTATGCTTTGCAATCATATAAAGGAAAAAAAAAAAAACCCTCAGAAATAATAAACATAGTGAAGAATACTAGAGTTTTAATTAAATCTCTCATGCAGTTAGACTCTTTTCAGCCGCATCACACCAATCCTCCGTCTGGTTCATATGTTTGTGTTGTGTTGTCAGAGCTTGTCCTTAAAGCAGCTCACAATGTAGATAGGGAAATAAAACATGTTACAGAAAGTTAAAATTCTGTTTGTTTTTCTAGGAGAGGATTACTTTATGTGCATTTTTACTAAAGTAAGAAAATGACATAAGAATTTTGATATTTTTAAAATTTTGCTTTAAGTTTATAATTAGGAATTGATTTAGGAATGTTGATGTGAAAGCATAAAAGTTGACATTTTCTATAACATAATTTAGTGTATATTGAAAAGTAACTTGAAAGAAAAGTATGCTTTTTCTCTTTGTTGAGAAACATTAAGAAAATAAAACATTGAATTTAGAAAGATAGTGAAAAAACACTTTATTTTTAACTTTTCAGTGTTTTTTTCAGGTCAATCAGAAGACTGAAGCACGGCATATACTCACCTTAGTCCATAAACACTTCTGTACCAGACTTTGTAAGTCTCATATGCCTCAAGTTCATATGTCATCTGACATAACTATTTAATATGTCTTAATATGTCTCTTACTTTGTTTTCTGATAAGAATTGTTTATTTTCTGGTCAGGATAGGCATAATGTGAATCCTTTTTTCCCAAATGAATTTTTTTTAACTTGATTAAAAAGAGAACAATTCTTTATTGAGATAATCCCACTACATGCACTGGGGAATTCAAATGTATATAAGCTTCATTTCTTTCTCTCAAAAGATTATAGGCTGTTAGGGAAGCTACAGCATTAAATGAATAGCTGTAGTGTATAGTATCTGTGAAAAGCCAAGAGAGTGATACAGATAAAGTCTTATGGGTATTCATGTGAGGGAGTGAGAATTTCATCTGTTTCGCAGTGACATGCAATTTGTGATCTCACATTTTAAAAATATCACTGAACATGAAGCCCAAGTGAATTATTCCAACAGAAAGCAAATTATTGACTTAGGCCACTGTATTATAAGATTTTATTCTTTCAATAACCTAGCTAAGCAGATTTAATCCACATGTGTTAAGCCATCATAATTTATTTTAAACTTCCACAGAATATCGTAGATTGTTGAAGTCACACTCGCCACGTGATGTTGGAAAGAGATGTGTTCATTTATTCAGCCAGATAGTACTTATGTGTCAGGCTTTGAACTGGCAAATTCAAAGTCAAGTGACCTGTTACTGCCCATGAGCAAGTTATATCTGTTGTTGGGTAGAAATCAAGTGATTTATTTTAGTGGACTTAAGTTTTCACATCTGTAAAATAAAGGAGTAATTCATACCTTAAGTAGATTTTTAATAGCTATAACGTCAAATACTAAAAATGGAGGGAACCTTAGAGATCATTTAATTCAAAGGTATTTTTGGTTGTTATTTTTCATAGTTAAGGAGAATGGTGATTAGTGGATTCAGTAATTTGCCTGGGGAGTATAGTTTGTTTTTTGGTGTCACAACCTGCACCTGGAACTTGAAACTTTTATCTCTTATTTTTCATTAAGCCTCATTGAATTCCTGCCTACAAATTCTGTTTGAAGCTTGACATATTTTATGATTTTGGTGGTAAAAGCATTATAACGGGAAAATTTTTTAATTCTGGTATTATGTTTTTCTTTATAACATTAGGAAGCTGCTCCTTTGGGAAGAGTTGGCAGTTTATTTTTTACATATTTCTGTATTTTCCTAATTTTCTATAATGAACAGGTATTATTTTCAAAAAATATTTTTGTGCTTAATGTAGTAAAAAATATGTATACATGTATTCTTCCTCTTAGGGATCATATTTATTTAAATGTATCACTATCCCATGTATCATGTTGCAGGCATTTCCACATTTGAGACTCTTTGTAAATATGATATTTATGGCTGCTGTAAGATTCTGCCGTATGCTATAACAGAAATGAGCTATGCTCCTGCCAGCCTAGATATTTTTCCTGCTTATAATGCTTTGATGAATTTCTTTATAAGTATTATTAGATATTAGACCACATTTCTGAATTTTAATATAAAGCCCTCTAAATGGTATTGGAATTTTTAGTCTTAGAAGAATTTGATAATGTCCTTTCTTTGCGATCTTAAAAGACTGTGTTTTCATAAACTGTTTTAGCTTAGTAAGAAACCATTTTTTAAAAATATACATTGGAACTATGAATTTGAGAAATATTTACAGATATTCATATTTTGTCCTTCAGCTGGCTACATAGAGAGACCTCAGTTGATTCGAGCAAAAGTGCCAATTGTGAAGTTCAGGGATAAAGTCAGGTAAGTAATTACTGAATTTTCCTTTTTCAGTTATTTTAGATCGTTTTTACATATTCTTTTGATGTAGATAGTTAAGTGTATGCTACAGCATAATAGCTTATCTTCATCAGTTTTTAAAACTTCCTTGATTTGTCTTGGAGATGATTTTTTAGAATAGTCTGAGCAATTCTTTATGCTTAACTGTGCTTAGTTATTTTGCTTGGTATTTCGAGTGCTTAAAACTATCCATTTTAAAGAATATATATATTTACATTTCACATTTTTAAATTATCTCTTGCCTTTTGGAAATGTAATATACTCTTTAGAACATATCTTAATTGATGAGATTTGATGTATGTTTATATCAAGGGAGTTGTTACAAATATAATTATATCTGTCTGTACACTCTACCAGCCTGGGTTCTGAATTTCTTATGGGCATTGGGATTGGAATCTTTTATACAGTATCTGAATATAAAATGTAAATAGGTGTTGACTGTTCTATTGGTTAAAAAAAATTTGTTGTGGGGCGCCTGGGTGGCGCAGTCGGTTAAGCGTCCGACTTCAGCCAGGTCACGATCTCGCGGTCCGTGAGTTCGAGCCCCGCGTCAGGCTCTGGGCTGATGGCTCAGAGCCTGGAGCCTGTTTCCGATTCTGTGTCTCCCTCTCTCTCTGCCCCTCCCCCATTCATGCTCTGTCTCTCTCTGTCCCAAAAATAAATAAACGTTGAAAAAAAAAATTAAAAAAAAAAAAAATTTGTTGTTCCCTAAAAAAGAGATAAGATTGTGATAAATTAGGTTTTCTAGCCCAGTTTTATAAAATACTGAAATGGTTTACATAAATGTAAGTGTAAATATATATACATAAGTGATCCTTATTATTCATGGATTCTTTATTTATGAATTTGCCTACATGATGATTTTTATTTTGTAACCCCCCAAATTAATATTTCTAGCACTTTCACAGTCATTTGTAGACATTTGCAAAGTGGAGAAAATTCTGAATCACTAACTGAGATTAAATAATGTGACATTCTGCCTTCCTGTTTCTTCTCTTATGTATAAACAATTATTCTTTGCAGAGTCCGTTTCCATGTTTTTTGTATTTTGTTGCTTTATATAGGCGACTTTGCTCTTTTAAATGGCCCCCAAGCATAGTGCTGAGTTACTATCTATTGTTTCTGTGTACAAAGCTGTGATGTGCCTCATGGAGAAAAAACTTGTATTTGATATGCTTTGTTCATGCATAAGTTACAGTGTACTTGGCCATGAGTTCATTATCAGTGAATGGGGTGTCTTTAAATGGAAACACATAAAACAAAGTTATGTAGGGGCGCCTGGGTGGCTCAGTCGGTTAAGTGTCTGAGTTCAGCTCAGGCCATGATCTTGTGGTTTGTGAATTTGAGTCCTGCGTTGGGCTCTGTGCTGACAGCTCAGAGCCTGGAGCCTGCTTCGGATTCTGTGTCTCTCTCTCTTTCTCTCTGTCCCTCCCCAGCTCGTGCTCTGTCTCTCTCTGTCTGTCAAAAATAAATAAACATTAAAAAAAATATTAAAAAAACAAAACAAAGTTATGTATTAATCAATTGATGAAAATGTTTTGACTGAAAGCTTGTGGGAACCTAACCCTTTGTTTCCACTGTTTTCATTGACTTTATAGAAAATAAATACTGCAAATGATTAGAATTGACTAAATATATATATTTTAAACAAATCCTTAGGTATATGCCTGGTTCAAACCTTCTCCTCCATTCATTTAAATATCCGTCCAATCTATAATTATTTGAATTTTTTTCAAATAACTAATGGTAGTTTTCTTTTTAAAAAAAAATTTTTTTTTTTTTTTTTGGGGCGCCTGGGTGGCGCAGTCGGTTAAGCGTCCGACTTCAGCCAGGTCACGATCTCACGGTCCGTGAGTTCGAGCCCCGCATCGGGCTCTGGGCTGATGGCTCAGAGCCTGGAGCCTGTTTCTGATTCTGTGTCTCCCTCTCTCTCTGCCCCTCCCCCGTTCATGCTCTGTCTCTCTCTGTCCCAAAAATAAATAAACGTTGAAAAAAAAATTTAAAAAAAAAAAAAATAAAAAAAAAAAATAAATAAAAATAAAAAAAATTTTTTTTTGATGTTTATTTATTTTTGAAGGAGAGAGAGACAGAGTGTGAGTCGGGGAGGGGCAGAGAGAGAGGGAGACACAGAATCTGAAGGAGGCTCCAGGGTCAGCTGTCAACACTGGGCCCGACGACATGTGGCTCAAACTCAGAAACCGCGAGATCATGACTTCTGCTGAAGTCAGACACTTAACCGACTGAGCCACCCAGGCGCCCCAATGGTAGAGTTTTCTAAAACACTTTATGGGAGATAAACTAAACACAAATAAAATTATTAGCTTATTGTAATTATTTTTTAAAATACATGGTTGTGGGGCCCCTGGGTGGCTCAGTCCATTAAGCATCTGACTCTTGATTTTAGCTCAGGATGATCTCACGGTTCATGAGTTTGAGCCCTGCATTGGGCTCTGTGCTAACAGTGAGAAGCCTGCTTTGGATTCTTTCCCTCTCCCTCTCTGTCCCTCCCCGACTCGTACCCCTACCCCCTCTCTCAAAACAAATAAATAAACAAACAAAAAAAAAGTAAAACCCACGGTTGTATTTTTTTTTATGTTTAAAATTTTAATTACAGTGTTTTTAACATTCGGTTATATTACTTTCAGGTATACAATATAGTGATTCAACAATTCTATACATTACTCAGTGCTCATCATAATAAGTATAGTCTTTAATCCCCATCACCTATTTCAGTCATCCCCCTACCTATCTCCTCTCTGGTAACCATCTGTTTGTTCTCTATAGTTAAGAGTCTGTTTTTTGGTTTATCTCTCTTTTTTTTTTCTCTTTGTTTATTTATATATTTTTTAATTCCACATTAGTGAAATCATACGGTATTTGTCTTTCTCTGACTGACTTAATTCACTTAGCATTATACTCTAGCGCTATCCATGTTGTTGCAAATGGTAAGATTTCATTCATTTTTATGGAAGAATAATATTCCACTTGTGTGTGTGTGTGTGCATATGTTTATATATATCACATCTTTCTCCATTGATGGACATTTATTTGTGTATCTTTGTCTTTGATGGATATTTGGGCTGCTTCCATAACTTGCCTATTGTAAATAATGCTGCAGTTATCATAGAGGTGCATATTTCCTTTCAAATTCGTGTTTTTGTGTGATTTGGGTAAATATGCAGTAGTGCAATGACTGGATTATATGTTAATCCTATTTTTATTTTTTGAAGAATGTTTATACTGTTTTCCACAGTGACTACACTAGTTTGCATTCCTACTAGCAGGACACAAGAGGTTTTTTTTTCCTCCACATCCTTGCCAACACTTACTATTTCTTGTTTTTTATTTTAGCCGTTCTGACTGGTGTGGTTTTGATTTGCATTTCCCTGAAGATGAGTGATACTGAGCATCTTTGTCTACACATGTAGAATAATGTTGCTATGCCAAATTTCTGAGAAATTACTGCCTGTGCTCTCTTCTAGGATTTTTATGGTTTCAGGTCTCACGTTTAGGTCTTTAATCCATTTTGAATTTATTTTTGTATATGGTGTAAAAAAGAGTTCCAGTTTCATTCTTTTGCATGTAGCTGTTCAGTTTTCCCACTACCATTTGTTGAAGAGACTGTCTTTATTTTGTTGCATATTCTTGCCTCTTTTGTTGAAGTTCAGTTGACCATATAATCCTGGGTTTGTTTCTGGGCACTCAGTCCTATTCCATTGATGTATGTGTGTATTTTGTGGCAGTACCATACTGTATTGGTAACTACAGCTTCGTAGTGTAACTTGCATTCGGGAATTATGATACCTCCAGCTTTGTTTTTCTTTTTTGAGAATGTTTTGGCTATTTGAGGTCTTTTGTAGTTTTATACAGATTTTAGGATTATTTTTTCTAGTTCTGTGAAAAATGCTGTTGTTTTTGTTTTGTTTTGTTTTTTAGTTTATTTTGACAGAGAGAGAGAGGGCCAGAGAGAGAGAGAGAGGGAGAGAATCCCAAGCAGCCTCCATGCTTCCAATGCAGAGCTTGACTCATTCCCACAAACCGTGAGATCATGACCTGAGCTGAAATCAAGAGTTGGACAGTCAGCTGACTGAGCCACCCAGGCACCCCACTGATTATACTTTGAGAGGGATTTCATTAAATCTGTAGATAGATTGTTTTGGGTAGTGTGAACATTTTAAAAATATTTGTTCTTCTAGTCCATGAGCATGGAATGTCTTTACATTTGTCTGTGTTGTCTTCAATTTCTTTCATCATGTTTTATAGTTTTTAGAGTACAGGTTTTTGAACTCTTTGGTTAAGTTTATTCCTAAGCATTTTTTCTTTTTGGTGCCATTGTAAATGTGATTGCTTTTTAAATTTCTTCCTATTGCTTCATTATTAGTGAATAGAAATACAGTGGATTTCTGTATATTGATTTTGTATCCTGCAACCTTACTGAATTCATTTATCAGTTCCAGTAGTTTTTTGATGGAGTCTTTAGTGTTTTCTCTATATAGTATCATGTCATCTACATAAAAATAATGAAAGTTTTACTTCTTCCTTACCAATTTGGATGCCTCTTATTCCTTTTTCTTGTCTGACTGGTGTAGCTTTGGCTTCCTATACTATGTTGAATAAAAGTGGTGAGAGTGGGGGCGCCTGGGTGGCTCAGTTGGTTAAGCGTTCGACTTTGGCTCAGGTCATGATCTTGTGGCTCGTGAGTTCAAGCCTTGTGTTGGGCTCTGTGCTGACACGTCAGAGCCTGGAGTCTGCTTTGGATTCTGTGTCTCCCTCTCTCTCTGCCCCTCCCCTGCTTGTGCTCTGTCTCTCTCAGTCTCAAAAATAAATAATAAAACATTAAAAAAAAAAAAGGTGGTGAGAGTGGACATCCTTGTTTTGTTCCTGATCTTAGGGGGAAAGCTCTCAGTTTTTCACAATGCTCAGCCGAGTCACTAGGCACCCCCTTTTCTGCATCTATTGAAATGATCATATGGCTTTTATTCTTAATGTTACGGATGTGATATATCATGTTGATTGATACGCAAATATTGGACCCCACCCTTGCATCCCAGGAATAATCTCGCTTGATCCGTGGTGAATGATTTTTTTTTAATGTATTACTGGATTCAGCTTGCTGATATTTTGTTGAGGATTTTTACAGCTATGTTCATCAGAGATACTGGACTATAGTTCTCTTTTTTGTAGTGTCTTTATCTGGTTTTACTATGAGGGTACAATGCAAGTCTCATAGAATGAATTTGGAAGCATTCTGTCTCTTCTATTTTTTGGAATAGTTTGAGAAAAATAGTTATTAACTCTTCTTTGAGTGTTTGGTAGAATTTGCCTGTGAAGCCTTCTGGTACTGGACTTTACTTGTTGGGAGTTTTTTGATTACTGATTCAATTTCATTGCTTGTAATGGGTCTGTTCAAATTTTCTATTTCTTCTTGATTCAATTTTGGGAGGTTATATGTTTCTGGGAATTTATCCATTTCTTTTAGGTTTTCCAATTTGTTGGCATATAATTTTTCATAATATTCTCATACAATCCTTTATAATATTTCTATGGTGTTGGTTGTTATTTCTCTTCTTTCATTTGGTGATTTTGTTTATTTGAATACTGTTTCTCCCTCTTTTTTTTCTTTCTTTGGATGACACTAGCTAACGGTTCATCACTTTTGTTGATCTTTTAAAAGAACCAGCTCCTGGTTTCACTGATCTGTTCTGTACTTTTTTTAGTTTTTATTTCGTTTATTACTGTTCTAATCTATATTATTTCCTTTCTTCTATTGGTTTTGGGTTTTGTTTGTTCTTCTTTTTGTAACTCTTTTATGTATAAAGTTAGGTTGTTTGAGATTTTTCTTCTTGAGGTAGGCCCATGTTGCTCTAAACTTTGCCCTTGCAACCACTTTTGCTGCTTCCCAAAGATTTTTGGTCATTGTGTTTTCATTTTCATTTGTCTCTGTATTTTTTTGATTTCCTCTTTGATTTCTTGGTTGATCCATTCATTGTGTTAGTAGCATGTTGTTTAACTTACATGTATTTTGTGCTATTTCCAGATTTTTTCTTGTGGTTAATTTCTAGCTTCATAGCATTATGGTCAGAAATGATGCATGGAATGACTTCCATCTTTTTAAATTTGTCGAGACTTGTTTTGTGGCCTACTGTGTGATCTCTTCCGGAGAATGTTCCATGTGTACTTGAAACGAATGTGTATTCTGGTATTTTAGGATGGAATGTTCTGAATATATCTGTTAAATCCATCTGGTCTACATGTGTCCGTCAAAGCCACTGTTTCCTTGTTAATTTTCTATTTGAATGATCTGTCCATTGATGTAAGTGGGGTGTTAAAGTCCTATACTTTTATTGTATTACTATTGATTATTTCCTTTATGTTTGTTATTAACTGCTTTAAATATTTGGGTGTTCCTGTGTTGGGCGCATTTTTTTTTCCTATTTAAGATTATACAAACTTTTTTTCATTGTTAAATGTTCTTTATAAACACCATTTTATATTTCTTCTCTATATAGACCATTAAAAAAAATGGCTTCTAATATCCAAAGATAACCAATATTAACATTTTGGTGTAAAACTTTCAGTCCCTCTTCTATGCATGTGAATGCATAAGAGTTTTTAAAATTAAAATTGAGATTATACTTTTTTACCTGACCATGTATATCATGGATATTTGCTTATATCAGTGAATTTTTTCTGGCTTGATTTTTAATGGCTTTACAGTAGTTTTTCATTCAATGAATATATTGTGATTAACTTAGTTATTCCCCTGTTAGAATAAGCATTTTGTACATTAAATTTTTTCCATATAAAGGATTAGTTTAATATTTCCAGAAGTAAAATCTGAAGCAAATACTGTGGATATTTTTAAAGCGCTGAATCATATTTTTGGAAAAGTTTTTAACTGCAAACTGGTTGTTGCCTGTTTCTTCCTCTCTGTTGAGGTATATAAGAGGAAATGCACAGTGGTTTTAGTGTTAGCCTTGCACAGACACAGTTAAAGAATGTAACTCTCTTGTTGCCATAAGTTTCCCAAAGGCAAATATATATATCTGAAGTGTTGATACTACTATCCATTTTTGTCAATATGCATGGTTAATTGAAAGATTATAAGATTTCCTTTCCCTAAAAAAGGAAATCTGCATTGGTAAATTTCAAATTTTATAATTTAAAGTTTATAAAAAGGAATTTTGTTAAGTTTTTATATTAGGCAGTCTTTTCATAGAAAAACTCAGTGTGCAGAAGTTGTTGGACCTAATAGTATATTTACATTAATCCTTTCTTTTATTTTGAGTTTTGCCATTCTTTGTAGATCCCTTCATTATTGCCCTATTTTTTAAATTGTGAATTGCACCATATCTTTGCTTTCAAAGACGTATCCCTATTGTCCTTCCAGATTATCAGTAGCTCACTTTGGTATAATATAATTTATATGTTATTTATATCTTATCCTTTTTGGAGGGAATATAATGTATAGACTACTTTTATTTTTTTTCACCTGTTCTTTATTTGGCTTTTTATTCCTATTGTTTTAAAGCAAGCAATGCTTTACTTCCAAATTAGTTGAGAATATATAACTCAGTGAAATAACTTGACCAGAAATGTTTTTGGTCATATAATTTTGTTTACCTGGAATGGATTGCAAAATTTTATAATTTGTTTTATTAAGGATAATTAAAGCCTAAGAAGTACATTATGGATCTTACAACTGTTATCCTGTTTAATATTTTTAATATACAGTAAATCATATTAAAATAATATACTGGCTATATCTTTATTCTTATTGCTAAGTTAGTGCCTCATTTTAAAGTATTTGGTCTTTGGGATCATGCTATTTTTACATCATAGGGTAGATGAATATTAACTTAGTTATTAGGGAGTTAATTTGTTCAAAAACACTTGAGGTGAAGTATTTTTCTCTGTTTTTAATAGTTGTGTGGAATTCGACTTGAATGTAAACAATATTGTTGGAATAAGAAACACATTCCTCCTCAGAACTTACGCATACCGTAAGTTTTTTGTTTATTTCCAAATAATTATAGCTTCTCTCTTTATCCTTTATTCCTTTTTAAATATGTTTATAATAAACACTGACATCTTTTTAATTATTTTAATGTGTAGTGTCTCATTTTATTATATGTATAATATGTTGTACACTAAAATTATATGCTACCAGAGTTACAGGTCAATAAAATGAATTTTAGTAATTGGTAATTTTTAAAAGGTGACTAAGATAGCTTTTAAAAGTAAGACACATTTATGGTGAACACAATGTTTAATACACAGGGAGAAAATGCTTTTTCTTTTGGAGTTGGGAAATGATACAAACTTACAGAGAAACCGTAATATTTTCTTACCATTTTTAAGTTTTCATTTTACTTTCAGTTGAAAATCGAGTTCGTCCGTTAGTACTGGTGATTAAGAAGTGGGCAAGTCACCATGAGATAAATGATGCCAGTCGTGGTACTTTAAGCAGCTATAGTCTTGTATTGATGGTTTTGCACTATTTACAAAGTAAGTATTATGGGTTTTTCCCAATTTTTAAAATGGAAACACAGTTAAACTTCATTATGGTGTCTTTTCTGTTGACACTGTCTTCAAACAGTATTGTTTTAAAAAGTTCTTTCTAAGGCCCATATAGCCATATTTTTCTAATTTGTTGCTTTGAACAAATGTTTTAGAAATGTTATTCCCCAGAAAACATTATAAGGAAGTTTCGCTGTGTTTTGTTTTGTTTTTTGACAGTTTTTCCATATTACTCTTTTGTATTCAAAGAACTTTTACCGCTGTATTGTGGATCCATTATCTTGAGGCACATGCATGTTCAGAAGCCCTATAAAAATAAGCTCAAGCACCATTCATCATGTTTTTTATTTTTCACTTGAGACAGGAATTAAAGGATTTTCTTTTCTTTTTTTTTTTTTTTTAATTTTTTTTTCAACGTTTATTTATTTTTGGGACAGAGAGAGACAGAGTATGAACGGGGGAGGGGCAGAGAGAGAGGGAGACACAGAATCGGAAACAGGCTCCAGGCTCTGAGCCATCAGCCCAGAGCCTGACGCGGGGCTCGAACTCACGGACCGCGAGATCGTGACCTGGCTGAAGTCGGACGCTTAACCGACTGCGCCACCCAGGCGCCCCAAGGATTTTCTTTTTGGATAAAGAAGTTTTTATTCCTTGTGAGTTGGCATGGAGTTTGGGTGAAAGAAATAATAGAAGATTGGAACTAATCTAAGTTTTTAAGAATAGAGGAATGATTGAATTAATTATAATATTTTCAGCTGCTAAGAATATGTTTTTAGGCTATTTAATGGTAAAAGAAAATATCCATGATATGGTATCATATACAACATGGTACCAATTTTATTTTAAAAATTGTATCTGTATTTGAGTTTGTGTATGTATTCATATGTATATACATATTGAAAAGTTATGTGCCAGAAATATATCAGGGGTTATTTAGATTTTGTCAAATGTACATTTTAAATTACAACTAAAACTAAAAAGTGAATAGACACTAGTTGTGATTTAGAAATGAGATTTGACTACAGTATTGAACATGTATGAACAGCTATAATATGTGCTCTTTCCATTTTTGTGGGTTACATTAGATACTTTACTTTGATTGCCTTCTTTAGAAAAATGGACTTTTATCACACATGTACTGAGGCAGTTTGGTAAGCAAGTTGAAAGTTCAGAAATTTTTTACCACTGTTCAAAAATCATGTTAAAATTCTGTTTACATTTTGTTAAACCTATTTTGTTTTTGACAAAGTCCTCTTCACTAAGATGATTTGTAATTAATGGCACTATCATCACTATTTCTAGGTCTTTGTTAAAGTACATCCACTAAACTGTATTGCGGTGCCTGGGTGGCTCAGCTGGTTGAGCCTGTGACTCTTGATTTCAGCTCAGGTCATGATCCCAGGGTCGTGGGATTGAGCCCCGGATCGGGCTCCGCACTAAGTGTGGAACCTGCTTAAGATTCTCTCCTCTCCTCTCTCTCTCTCTCTCTCTCTCTCTCTCTCTCTCTCTCTGTGGAACCTGCTTAAGATTCTCTCCTCTCCTCCCTCCCTCTCTCTCTCTCTCTCTCTCTGATTCTCTGACTCTCTTACTCTTAGTTGCTCTCTGTCCCTCTGCCCATCTTCCCTTCTCACACTCTCTCTCTCTAAAATAATAATAAAAGTAAAAGCGTAACTGTTATTTGGCAAATTTTGGCTACTTCTCACTAGAAAAAATTAGATTGAAATAAGTAGCCGTGTTGAAATTAGACTGAAATAAATAGCTGCATTTTTGGCAAACAGGAGTCTGCAAAGTGTATTGAGCAGTTCCAGTCATGCCACAGTGAACTAGTGTTTGTAATTTTGGCCAGTTTATTCCACCTTTCTGGCCTTAATATTCTTATCTGTAACAGGGATAATTGGATTGGATGGACTTTTAGGTTTCATTTAACTTCTTAAAGGCTTATTTAATATCTTTTCTGCCATGAGTAGAGAAAGGAAATTTGTCTTTTGTATGTGGAAAGGTTGAAAAAGATTAAAGTATTTCCTAGAATGAATTTCAATAGTTAGTAATTGACTACATATGCTTGAAAAGGTGACTGATGAAAGTGTGAAGGGAAAAAGCCAATGAGAAGAGATTTTAATGGCCATCTAAGATTAATAATAATAATTAATAAAAAGGCAAAAGTATTACCTGGTTAGAAATAATAATTTGAATGAATATTCATAGAATGTTTACCATGTTTTCAGGTACAAAACTGTTTCAGGCATTCTAAAATTGCTCTTGAATTTTTGGGACACCTGGGTGGCTCAGTTAGTTGAGTGTTTGACTTTTGATTTTGGCTCAGGTCATGATCCTGGGGTCATGGGATTGAGCTGCATGTCTAGCTGTGCGCTGAGAATGGAGCCTACTTGGGATTCTCTCTCCTCCCCTGTTCCTCTTCTTAGATTGCATGCACTCTCTCTTTCAAAAACAAAATTGTCCTTGAATTTTCAAAATTGTTGTTTATTGTTGAAGATCTCTTTTTTTTAGTTGAATTTTTGATGAATCAGAATGGAATGTTTCCATGTTTAAATTTGTGGAGGCCTGACCAGAAAGCTCTCATCTGAAATGTAGGCAAAGTAAAATCTTACAGAGTAGCTGTTCTGAAGGTGTTATCTATTGATCAGATACTGTAATAGTAAGGTGTTTTGTTTGTTTGTTTTTTTTTTTTTTTTGCTTTTGAGAGAGAAATTTAGAAGATTGAAGTCCAAAATTTGGAAGTAAAAATAGTTGTTACAGCTAGATCCTTCCTGAATGTATGTTGCTTTTTTCCCCCCAAATGTTTAGTTTTGAGAGAGAGAACGAGCGAGCAAGAGGGAAAGGGGTAGACAGAGAGAGGACAGAGAATGTGAAGCAGGCTCTGCGCTGACAGCAGATAGCCCAATATGGGGCTTGAACTGATGAACTGTGAGATCACGACCTGAGCTGAAGTCAGATGCTTAACCAACTGAGCCACCCAGGTGCCCCTGAATATATGTTGCTTTGAGTAAAATAAACATTTGAAAAACTGTTCAAGACTTTGACGTTACTATCAGGATAGGGTTAACTGCCACGGTACGCCAATTGCTCTGCAATTTTACCAGTACAGTGAGTTTATTCTGGAATAGAGGAATCGCAATTCAGAACAAGCAAACTGTAGTGAACCAACCATAGGCAAGTCCAGAGAATGGAGGTTGAGGGGCTTGCCTTTATGGAGGAAGGGGAGGAAGCTGGAAGGGGCTGTTTTGCTGAATTCTCATTGCCTGGGCTGTTGCTGAGCAAGGAAAAATTCTTTCTTCCTTCTACTAGAGTATGTAAAGGAAGCTTCTTCCTATTGGGGAATGCAAAGTATACTTCTTATGGAGAATGGGGGCAGTGTGTGAGAGCACCCCTTTCAGGGCTTCCTGACTCCACTTTCTTTTATTTATTTTCACAAATGACTAGCTTTAAGGTTGTTAGACAAGGGATTTACTGAGTGATATCCCTGCTCCCCAAAACTTTCAAATTGCTTAGTTCTCAGGGTGCTTTGTCTACTGAAAGACCCTAACCAGTGATTACTGTTTGTTTGTCTCTTCTAACATTCTGGTTATGATTCTAGAATGAAATAAATTTTTTTTTCTAAATGTTTATAACCTTTCTTCACTGTTTTTTAAATTATAATTTTAATTTTCTAGGGGTATTCAGTGAGAAGGGAATTCAGGTTTTTAATTAAGTAAACTAATTTCTAGTAAGATTTACCAATTTGACTTCTATATTACAGCAAAATTGTTAGAAAGTCATTAAAAACTATTACATGAATATAAAGACGTTTAGAATTAAAGTAACTGGGGCTTGAGTTTATTTGTAGGATCTTCTAGAATTTTGAGCATTTGAATGCCTCTGGGAAAAAATATTTTTACTTCCTAAGAGTGATTCCAGTAAGTAATGAGTTTTTCCCCTCAGTCACACACTGTGAACATTCCAGACTATCATGGAATTTTATTTTATTCCGATTTCAACTTGGGAATGGAGCATGATACAGAAGAGATATTTAAATATCATGTGATAGAAATTTATACATTTATAATCATAGTTGGAGATCACGTAAGTTGGTAATAATAGTTGATTATTTAGATATTAATGTATTCCAGAAGTCATATAAAAAGGTTTTTTGCTAAACTGCAAATTAAAAATAATGATTGTTACTGAGTTTACTTAATTATATATAATGTATTTCTAATTCTTAAATACACAGTTTGTTTTATGGAATTATATTTGGTCTTTAATATTAAATATTGAAAACACATTACTTGTATCTTATACTCAAGATACTGTATTTTGCAGTTTTTTTATTGTGAATATTAAGTACTTTGCTTTCCATGTTATTTCCCTTATATTATAATGATGTGAAATGACTGTTAATGCATTTAATGAGGTTGGATTTTGGTAAAGATATTGGAGAATGAAGAATGACAAAAAATAAAGTAACATATAAAGATAATGATTCCTTTGTATGAAATTTTAATTTTTTATGGCAAAGTGGCATATTTATATTTATATTTCTAAACTTTATATTTCTGATTTATATTTCTAAACTTTGCTGAAGCCTCCTTTTTAAAAACTAGTGAAGTTGAAGATTTTTTTTTTTTCAGTTTTTTTAATAGATCGATCTCCTGAAACTATCTCAGTTTTGGTATTACTGTTTATTAGAAGAAATTAAACATAAAGGGACAATTATGATATAGCTATTATTCTTTCATGATACAGTATCATTGGACTTTACTTAAAAAATTTTTTTTGATAGCTACATCCATCTTAACAATGTTCATTCAATATATGTAGAACAATCCTTGTCTTGCTTATTTTGTGTGTGTGTCTGATGTTGGACCAAATGATGTGTGTCCATTGATGACTTGTTTTTCTATAAATGCAAGGAACATTTGTTTACCTAGAAATATACATAGTTTATTAACCTGAAGTTATCAACTTAGATATATCTTGAATTTAAATTTCTAGGGATCAGAGTTAATTCACAAAATATATGGAAACTGTTGAATTCTAGCAGAAACCCTTATAGTCTCATACCTGGGGTGTAGCTGACAAATTATTGCTTTGTGAAATGAATTATGTGAATCACAGAAGCTTTAAACTTTTTTTTTTATAGCCCTACCTGAACCCATCCTTCCATCCATCCAAAAAATTTACCCAGTAAGTGTTTCTTATAAATTATTCTAATACATATTATGACAAATATATGTGGAACTATTATATGCAGTATTAATGTGAATGTAAAAGGTGTAATAGTTACCTTCTAAGTATATAATAACATTTTCTATATAGGCTGAGGCATTGGCCACTAGCACATTAAAAATATTCCGTATACTTTTTCAGAAGACTGTCATATTTTATTTGGTTATTGGCAGTGTGGTCATTTTTCTTAATGGTGGAATTATTTGCATGATGCTCATGATTATCACTAAAAGGAATTAAATATATTCGATTGGTCAAGGCCTATTTAGACTCATTCCAGTTTTCTTCGTGCTATTTTAAAATAGTTTTATAGTATTTCTTTACTCAGAAGTCTTTTAGCCAAATCTACGTATACTTTGAAAGCAGGGGAAAAATTAAGTTGAACAATTGGATAATCATTGTATCTTTCACTTGATTTTACCAACTAATACACCAAAAGGAGTAACACTGATACTTACACTCCTTGAGTGCATAATATTAAGAATCCTTCTGAAGTTAATTGGAAACATGAAAGTGGTGAAGGGTGCCTACTAGAAAAAGTTTGGTATATACTCAGTTTGAATTTAGAGAAACCTAGGTAATGTACATAACTCACAATCTATATACTTTTGTTTCTTTTCCAGTTTTTTGTGTTCCTTTTTTCCAGAATTCTGTTTCCTTGTTTTATAGTCCTACCATTTCTGTTTTCCTCCATAATCATCCTTATTCCTGGTTGTATTTGGAAATAATATTTAAACTATCTGTTTAGAATGTTTAATCAGCCTTCTGAAACCATGTAATTTTTACCTGTTTAGTTTTATGAAGTTACAAAAAGCTGTTTTCTAAAATTACTAAATAGGCAAATTGAAAAAGATCTAGCTTGAGTGATCAGTTTTCAAAGGACTTGCTTATTTTATATGTATCATAGAAAATATAAGTCCTTGATATGGAATCTAAATTAAATATAACTTAACCTTTGATAATTGAGAAGAACTGATGTTCTTGTTTTTGAACATGTTATCATCATAATGCACACATGCAAGGTGCTGGATAATGAAAGGTTCACTGTTATCGAGGTTGCTGTGGTGAGGACTTCCCAGGTTGTGGTGGATCATCTGGTAAAGACACCATTATAAGAATCATTTGGAATCTGGGTATCTTATCTTCCTCATTTTGAAAACTAATTTCTGGTATTATAAAGAGCTACTATAATGTGTTTCAATTATTGCTAGGGATCACAATGCTTTCATAAACATTGTGAAAATGAAAGCATCAGAAAGTATAGAAATAAAAGTAACTTGAACTTTTGGGTCTTATCCTTGAATGGTTTTCTCCCTCCATAAAATATTGATTATTTAGCTTATGCTGAAAGGTCAGAAATAATGACTGGGTGTTTACTGTTTCATTTTATTGTCCCAGCTTTATTGTTAAGACCTAGGTTTCCGTGTAGAAAGAGCTGTGTATATTTTTCAGCATACAAAGCATCTAATAGTTAAAACTTATCCTTTAAAGAATCTCTTACTGTGTGTGGAACAGATGCTTCTACACAAATCTCACTTAAACTCTGTGCTGCATGAATTCGTTTTACTAAAATAAAATACTAATAAAGTCTCAGTTTAATGCTCTATGCTTGAGAACAGAGCAGAGGTATTGCTTTTATTTTAGGATACCAAGGTTCTTACTAGTATATTCTAGTTTGAAGAACCTTATTTTTACTTCTGTTTCATTTTTCTAATTTTCTAGCTTCCCCCCCATGACAGAGTCCCATCTTCTCTTCACTTACACTGTCTCTCACCCTATACTCTACACTCCTGTTGTGCTAATAATCCTATTTCTATACCTGTAACAAGGAAATAGATTTAATACTAGTTCAGTCCCAAAGCCTTAAAAAATACTTGTAGCAAGACCTGCTAGATTTAACAATGTCTTAATTTGCTTTCAGGTGTGGTTATATTACCATAAATATTTGAAGAATACTATCTTCACTATAAGATTAATGCTTACATGTGTAAGGATATACTATCCACTCTTAACAGGATTTTAAATTTTATCTGAAACCTGTAAGCTAATTGATCAGTAGAGTGCTTTTCTCGGTGGTCCATCCAATGGAACAAGCAAATCAGCTTATTTCTTACTACTGATAACTATTATTTATGTAGTATCTATTTTATGTCAGCACTCTATACATTTTATATACAGTGTCCTTAGTCCTCGACAGGTAAACTTATGTAGTATTTTCCTTGATTCACAGGTGAAGAAACTAAGTCTTAGGAAGATTATATTATTGATCCAAGTTGTATTACAGTCACAAATTATGGACCCAGAAACTGATATTTTTTCTATTATACTGTGCTGAATGAGGAAGGGCAAAATGATAGTAGCGTTCACTAATATATTATTTCATCTAGTTTCTGTTGATTATTACATTTTATTTGTGTATATCTGATTGTCCCTATACAGATATACCTTTCTTTAAGAAAAACATATATGACAAAATTTCAGGTTGAATAAGTAAGTTTGAGAATGACTTAAAACTTTATAGTAACAAAAAAAAACACTTTATTTTACAAGGGAACAAGGTTCTTTTAAATTTTGAGCTTCTCTAATATAGTTAAGTAGAATTTAAAAATAGGATATATAAATTTTGAAATAGAATAACATTTGTTCAGTATATTATGCTTTTTTAGTTATTTTCATATTTTCTCCTCAAATTTATGATAATTGTTTTAAAAATTGGTATGGTGTTTCAGTTCTGTTTGGATACTAAATTATGAAAGAAAAGGATGAAAGACTGTGGCTATATCTTTACCTTCAAAAGCTATATAACATTATTATTACTACTTAATTCTTATTGACTTAAAAAAGGCAACATGAATAGTCAAATAGAAGACAGAATATTTACTATTGAGTTAAAGCAGTGAAGTTGAGAATGTTTAAATATATAAACTCGGGTTAAGCTTATGAAGGGATCTTTAGTTAAATCAAGTATATTGTGAGATTTACCTAGATTTCTGCTAGGTGGAGATTCATGAAGATAACTTATATTTGTTTCTTTCCCTAATGGCATCTTCATATTCCAGGAAGCCATTTTTATAGTTATGAAGTTAGGAATTCTGAGAAGTAGAGTTCCCCTGTGTAGTTATGTATTGAAATATATTAAATTTTACATATATACATATGCATACATATGTATACATATAGCAACTTTTTTTTCAGTTTTAAAGTGTGTACAGTATGATGAAGGATTTTAGTTATGTAAAACAGGTTATAAATGAATACCTTTGAAAAGACATATTTAAAAGTTTGGGGGGAAGTTTTTTTTAGTGATAAAAACATTCTTTTAAAGTTGATATTACTTAAATTTTAAGAGTTATAAGGAAGTCAATTTTGAAATAATACATTATTTCAGGAGGTAACTATACTGCATTATTGCATAAATTGGACAGTTATGGGGTGCCTGGGTCGCTCAGTCGGTTAAGTGTCTTACTCTTGATTTCAGCTCAGGTCATGATCTCAGGGTCATGAGATCAAGCTCTGAGTCAGGCTTAGCACTGGGCATGGAGTCTGCTTAAGATTCTCTCTCTTCCTCTCTCTCTCCCACTCCACCTTGTGCTCTAAAAAAAGATAATGTACAGGGGCGCCTGGGTGGCTCAGTCAGTTAAGCATCCGACTTCAGCTCAGGTCACAATCTCGCGGTCCGCGAGTTCGAGCCCCGCGTTGGGCTCTGGGCTGATGGCTCAGAGCCTGGAGCCTGCTTCCAATTCTGTGTCTCCCTCTCTCTCTGCCCCTCCCCCGTTCATGCTGTGTCTCTCTCTGTCTCAAAAATAAATAAACGTTAAAAAACAAATTAAAAAAAAAAAGATAACGTACAGTTATAATAATAATGATGCCAAGCTATATAGGCAATACTATACTATACTACATACTATACTAAATATACTAAATACTATATAGGTAATACTATTGCTGCTATGCTTTACATATATCATTTAATCCTTATTACAGTTCTATGAGTACTGTTATTTTCCTTGTGTTATAGATGAAGAAGCTGAACCTTTGGAAAGCTAAGCAATTTAAGTTCATAGAGCTAAGAGAAGGTTTCAAAGCTCATTCTGACTCCAGAGCTCATGCTCTTAACCACTTCATTATAGTGCTTCTACTTTATGATGCTTTTGTTGCTTTCAAAATGTTAAACATTTTACTAAAAGCAAATATAATTTAAAGGAAATTTCATGATCAGTCTTTAACACGTATCACCGAATTCGTGGTAATCTGCGTATAATTAAGAAAGGTTGGTGAGACTTTAATATATCATTTAGCTCTTTTTTTATTTAGGCAGAACTCTGTTTAAGTAGTCTGTATCAGTTATCTTTTTCTTTGAAACCTTACTCAACATTTACATATAGGGTCTGATAATTTATATTGTTAGAATACTATGTAACTTAAATTTCTCTGTTTGCCTGGAGGTAAAAAATAGTCTTCTTTCAATTAAGGCATGTATCTTTTTAAAGAACAGCTAGCAAGTAAAAGTTTAGCCAGTCTATTTTATTCTAGAAAGTGCGTAATTGTCTAAATTTCAAACTTTGAAGGTAAGATGTTATGGCACAGTCTCAGAAAATGATGAAATTTGGCAAAAGATGTTTTTGCCATTTTGGGGGGAAGCAGTTCTATGGGCAAAGAAAAGTTGAGACTTTTCAGATGTTTTTCAAAGGGTTGCCCATTTAAATTTTTCTTAAATTGGCATTGATTGAAAAGGAAAAAAAGGTACAGAAGGTACAGATCTTCTAAAATCTTTAAATATCAATTGTCAAATGTTTGCAGGAATTAAGTCATTACAGAATAAAGATGTCTTCCCTACATTAAAAACAAACAGCAGGTATCGATAACCCACCTCACCTCGTTTAGAAAGATGTTACATTCTATCAGTTAAATTGTTTTTCCATGGATTTAGGATGTAATTCCTTTGACTTTTCAATTGTTCTTTATGTGTTTTCTAATATGTTAAAGTTCTGCCTACTCGTATCCAAGGTAGCATATATTATTTTTAAATACATGTGCAATGGGGCAGCTCCCTTTAAAAAAAATTCTTTGGTGAAATTTTTCTTAAAGCAGAGAATCTTTCTGTAATGTGAATAATTACCAACAATGGGGATTTCTTTTTTTTTTAAATTTTTTTTCAATATATGAAGTTTATTGTCAAATTGGTTTCCATACAACACCCAGTGCTCATCCCAAAAGGTGCCCTCCTCAATACCCATCACCCACCCCCCATCGACCCTTAGTTTGTTCTCAGTTTTAAGAGTCTCTTATGCTTTGGCTCTCTCCCACTCTAACCTCCTTTTTTTCTTTTTTTTTCCTTCCCTTCCTCTCCCCCATGGGTTTCTGTTAAGTTTCTCAGGATCCACATAAGAGTGAAAACATATGGTATCTGTCTTTCTCTGTATGGCTTATTTCACTGAGCATAACACTCTTCAGTTCATCCATGTTGCTACAAAGGGCCATATTTCATTCTTTCTCATTGCCACGTAGTACTCCATTGTGTATATAAACCATAATTTCTTTATCCATTCATCAGTTGATGGACATTTAGGCTCTTTCCATAATTTGGCTATTGTTGAGAGTGCTGCTATAAACATTGGGGTACAAGTGCCCCTATGCATCAGTGCTCCTGTATCCCTTGGGTAAATTCCTAGCAGTGCTACTGCTAGGTCATAGGGTAGGTCTATTTTTAATTTTTTGAGGAACCTCCACACTGTTTTCCAGAGTGGCTGCACCAGTTTGCATTCCCACCAACAGTGCAAGAAGGTTCCCGTTTCTCCACATCCTCTCCAGCATCTGTAGTCTCCTGATTTGTTCATTTTGGCCACTCTGACTGGCGTGAGGTGATATCTGAGTGTGGTTTTGATTTGTATTTCCCTGATGAGGAGCGACGTTGAGCATCTTTTTCATGTGCTTGTTGGCCATCCGGATGTCTTCTTTAGAGAAGTGTCTATTCATGTTTCCTGCCCATTTCTTCACTGGGTTATTTGTTTTTCGGGTGTGGAGTTTGGTGAGTTCTTTATAGATTTTGGATACTAGCCCTTTGTCCGATATGTCATTTGCAAATATCTTTTCCCATTCCGTCGGTTGCCTTTTAGTTTTGTTGGTTGTTTCCTTTGCTGTGCAGAAGCTTTTTATCTTCATAAGGTCCCAGTAATTCACTTTTGCCTTTAATTCCCTTGCCTTTGGGGATGTGTCGAGTAAGAGATTGCTACGACTGAGGTCAGAGAGGTCTTTTCCTGCTTTCTCCTCTAGGGTTTTGATGGTTTCCTGTCTCACATTCAGGTCCTTTATCCATTTTGAGTTTATTTTTGTGAATGGTGTGAGAAAGTGGTCTAGTTTCAACCTTCTGCCTGTTGCTGTCCAGTTCTCCCAGCACCATTTGTTAAAGAGACTGTCTTTTTTCCATTGGATGTTCTTTCCTGCTTTGTCAAAGATGAGTTGGCCATACGTTTGTGGGTCTAGTTCTGGGGTTTCTATTCTATTCCATTGGTCTATGTGTCTGTTTTTGTGCCAATACCATGCTGTCTTGATGATGACAGCTTTGTAGTAGAGGCTAAAGTCTGGGATTGTGATGGCTCCTGCTTTGGTCTTCTTCTTCAAAATTCCTTTGGCTATTCTGGGGCCTTTTGTGGTTCCATATGAATTTTAGGATTGCTAACAATGGGGATTTCTGATGGTTAAATGGAATTTCTGTTTACTTATGGCATCTTTTAGATCCTTTCTTTTTTTTTTTTTTTTTTTTTTTTTTTAGTTTGGATTTCTCCTTCGGTTCTCCTCAAGTATATATGCCATGGCCCTTTTTGTATGTGACCATGGAAAAGAATAACGGAGCTAAGAGGAGACTGGTCAAACTGTTAGTCAAGTCATTCAGCATTTGAGTAGAGTAGGTCTCACAACTCTTCATTGTTAATCTACAGTTACTGATCTTTTTATTTAAATTATTGAAAAAAAATAAAAATTTTAAAAGAGGTTCAAACAGTTTTAGAATTAAGGTAAGAAAATGACTGTTTTATTTCAGCATCAGTTCATAAATTGAATTCTTAGTGTGCTATGCTCTAGAAATCAAAATTAGTAAAAAGCTTTCTGAGCAGAAGGTATTAACAGTGATCTACTTTTCTTCTCCTTGTCATTTGAACTTATGTTATATCTTTTTGTTTAATTAGCCAGAAAATAACATTTAAATTTTACAAGTTAAAATGCTGTCCTAAGTCCAGTTTTATACTTACCAGTACAAGACAGAGGGTGGTAGACGCAGTACTCCTGCTGCCCCTCTGCTTTCACTCTTTGTTAGGAATTGAGGCTTCTCTTGTACTCCCCCTAGTTGGAGAGACAATGTAGATTTCTACCTTAGTCTCATAATGTAATACTAAATCTGAGAGAAGTGTAAGGGGAAGTTCCAGGTTTAGGAGTGTCAGCTTTACAAACTGTGGTTGGGGTAGAATGGTCTTCTCAGAGAAAGATAATCTTCTTGGTAGTTAAAAATTATTGATAGAATTGTAGGACAGGGAGAGAATTTGTTATTTTCTTGCTCCTTTATTTTTACTGGGAGGTTTGAGGATTACCTTTATTTTTTAAATTTTTTTAAATGTTTGTTTATTTTTGAGAGAGAGCGTGTGCACTCACGCTTGCAAGCAGGTGAAAGGAGAGGTGCAGAGACAGAGAGGGAGAGAGAATCCCAAGCAGGCTTCGCATTGCCAGCACAGAGCCCAATGTGGGGCTTGAGCTCATGAACTGTAAGATCATGATGTGAGCTGAAATTGAGTCAGATGCTTAACTAACTGAGCCACCCGGGCACCCTGAGGACTGCCTTTAAATAGATGCACTACCTGTTTCTCTGTATCAGCCTAGTTTTTTGGGAGCCTTTTTTTTAAATTTAATGGAGTGACTTAGACATTACTAATTGAATTGATATCCATAAACCGAAGGTTGATTTGTTAGGTATTTGGGAACCTTAAGGATAAGCTGTTTTGCCTGAACAAGTTGCTTAAAAAAAAATCTATTACTCTGATGGCAAAGAGGCATGTAGAAAACCCATCTTAAGGACAGTGTTCAAATTACCTTAAAGTTTTTTTTCTAATATGTGGATATGTGTTACGTTAGAACCTCCATAGTTCATTCAGTATGTTTTAGAGCCAGAATTTGTTACTAATAAAGATCATACATGAAAATGAATGGCATACTATCAGCAAAAAGATAAGTACCCATTAGTATTCTTTCCAATAAGTGTGTTGTTTCAGCATGGATTACAAGCGAATGATACCCTCCTTTATGAATATTGTGGTAAAAGTTTGCTGAATATTGCTTGCTGGTTTGTTTCCTATCTTTCTTCTTTTCCCTGCCTTCTTTGTCTTTTGAAGTTTAATTCATGTTGAATTTCTGTCTTTCCTTCCCATTAAGATACAAAATACAAAAATGAAATAAAATTTTAAGAATCTTAAAACTGGTATAAGTACTATACATATATTAATTACTTTTATGGCCTCTAAGAGAAATTTTAAGTGGCAGTTAGAAAACGCTCTTACCTTGTGCTTGATTTAACCCTTTATAAAGTACAACTGCTCCTTGTAGAAGCAGTTAAGGAGATACATTTATAAAGAAATCCATATGTAATTTGATGAAATCTTAGTATGTACAGTAAGGGTTTATGAGTTAGAAAATTTTTTGCTACTGTAGGGATCCACTTAAATGAGTGATATACCTCAGCCAAGGTTTAGAATCTCTTAGTTTTTTAAGTATTTTCTGGCATACTCCAAATACTGGTGAAATCCTTAGTAGGAGAAAAACTTCAGATTTCCAAACTGCCAACATAAAGATTTCTTCTCTCTTCTTCAGAGAGCATTACGTCTGGATTTGTAAAGTTTTTAGTGTGTGTTTTAAATGGCTTTATATTTCCCCCTTTTTCTTTCTGACAGGAATCTTTTAGTCCTGCTATACAGCTGCATCTTGTACATCAAGCTCCATGTAATGTTCCTCCTTACCTCTCGAAGAATGAATCAAATCTTGGGGACCTCTTACTGGGCTTTCTTAAATATTATGCTACAGAATTTGAGTAAGTGAAAATTTCAAATTGTGTTTATTCATTTATCTCTGTGAATGCTACAATTTTGGTCGGAAGCTATATTTGTTAGTTTCAGTGCTACAGACTTGTCTAGAAATACACAGCTTATAAAATTTAATATTCCAATGATTAATTGTTAGAAACTAAGTAGATTTCACATTCCTAGCTAATGAAAAATTACAGTTCAGTAAGCCCGATTTTAGTAGATTTCAGTAGCGATTTCATTTTATGTTTACCTGCCTCTTTTCATAGCAGGGCCTGAATAAATGTTTGTGATGGCCCTGTATAGGTGCTGCATAGTTTGAAACATCTGTTTTTAGGAAGTTAAGATTTATCATAAACACAGCTAAAACAAACTTGGGAAAAGATCTTCTGGATACTTGATACCTGAATAGTTGTGTTAGTATGAATAAAAATCAAGGAATACTCCTTTTCCTTTTTTTTTTTGTTTTTTTGTTTCTTCTTCTGTGGGTGATAGGTAAACATAGAACACTAAAGTGTATAATCAGACTGGATTTAACTGAAAGTTCTTAAGGGAGTTCTTAGTCCAGATTGAGTGGGATTAGGGATTGTTTGCAGCTCCTCTGGAAAGCTTGAAGGAGGAAGAGAGAGGACTTAGGAGTTGTACAAAGTTAGAGGAGGAGGGTGCCTCTTGGAAGAGATTTGGAGAGAGGGAAAATAGCATTTGTAATAAATTGCTGTTATTAGGTGGGAAAAATTGTTCTAAACAATTTAGAAAAATTGTTCTAACAGTTCTATGTATTATCTCATTCAGTTTACATAATAACCATATCATATGGTATTATATTATGCCCATTTTACCAGTGAAGCATTTAGAGAGGTGAAGAAACTTTCCTTAAGATCACACAGCTAGTCAGGGGAGTATTTCTGTTGGTTTTGACTGCAAAATCCATACTCTTAACTATGATGCTTTACTGCAGTGTCAGTATTGTTTTGTTTGCTGTGATGCAGTAGCTCTAAAGAAACCTGCCTCGTAGGAGATGATTTGAAACATAGGGCATGAAAGAAGTAATGTTATTTAAATTCCTCAAAGCAAAGCTTTTACCATACTGTGCCTGTTTAGTTTACAGTTGTGTCTCCATTACCTACCCTAGTGCCAGACAGTGGCTACTTGAAAAATACTTGCTATAAATAAATACTTTTGAAGCAGAGGGTAAGATTACTAAAGATACTAAAGGTGACTTAAAAATTACTGAATTAGGTTAAGAAAAGGAGTAGGAAAAATGCTGGAGAAAAGTAGTTGAATAAGAATGAAGTTAAAATAATCACCGTTAAAAATGACCAGCACCACAGTGTAAGTCCAGGCAATAAGGATAAAAAGGAAGGAGCCTTCATTTATAAAGACAAGAAAAGATTTAAGAAATATGAGACATGGGATGTAAGAGACTGTAAAGGTTATTCTAGAGTTAAGATTTTTGAGATGTTGCAGTAACTGTAGCTAATGTTTAGTGAGTACCTAATGTCCTACAGTATGCCAAGTGATTTCTATATATTATTTCATTTAATCCTCATGGTAATCCCCCGTGAGGCCTAGGGAATTTGTATACTTTGTATACTTTAAACTTGCCTATGGCAGTACAGCTAGATAGAGAACTGGGATTCAGTCTGGGGTCTGACTTCAAAACTATATTCTTAATTTTTAGAATATATTGGCATCGTCTGTTTTATTGTAAATTAGGGAAGTTTGAAGAGAGGGAAAGGATTCATAGAAAAAAGATATATTTCTACCACGTATAGTTTAGGACTAGAACATCTAGATACCAGTACCTTGAAAATCAACTGCTTTGTTGGACTGAAACAAGATGGTAGATGTGCAGGTTTGTGTGTTAGTTTAGTATTAACAGAAACTAGCCGGTTGTACCAAATGATACTGGCTAGGATGCTGAGGTTTCAAAAGAGGTTTTGAACTTTTGGATGCATTTGTTACCACTATGATACATGATTTAGGAGACATCTTCACCCATTCTTTCATCATACAGTGCAGTTGTCAAGTATATTGTTGTTTCATACCAGATATTTTCAGAAATTTGACTGGAGAGAGCACTGCCAAGAATGTAGTCATGGCAATGAACTAGATGCTGTTCAGATGAATTCTGGCAGCTGTTAGAAATGTTTGTAAGAATTTCTTCTGAACTTGGAGATACTCATTTAAAAAATTCTCTTTACTTGAAGGCAGAATTAAGTGCCTATTAAACAACACTTGAGTACATGGCATAAATGTTGCAGAAATTTGGTATGGCCATTTAAAAATCACTAAGATTTTCCTATCTGCTTCACTCACAGCTTTCTCCCAAACCTTCCTGCTGAAAATTCTTAAAATGAAGCCACGCTTCTAGAACTGTACCTGGGAGCAGGGAACTGACAAAATAAAAAAAAGGATCAGGTAGCTCAGAGAACCAAGGGAAAAAAAAGTCAGAATGTAATAATTTTGTATTTTAGCAAAACAAAGGAAAAATTTAAGTTTTAAATATCTTAAAAACTCCTAGGTACTAGAGATTCTAGGAACCTTAAAAGGTTACCTATTTTTTAATCCTCTTTATTCTCTGGCTGCCTAATCACATGCCATTACTGCTAGTCTATCTCAAGTTAAAAATGCATGCCTACATACTTAAATACATTTTTTAGGAAGGAAATTACAAAGGCCTAATTTTTCCAGCCATCTCCTTTCTTATTCTGATTTTTTTCATCTCATTTAATAAATCATTGCGTGCCTACTACATATCAAGCTATTTTTATGCATCAGGGATATGGCAGTTAACAAAACAGGCAAAATGTCTTCATGGAGCTTACGTTGCATATGTATTGTACTATAGAGAGATAGACAATAAACAAACAAAATGTCTAGTATGTTAGATGGTGGTAAGTGGAGAAAAATAAAGCAAAAGCAAAAAAGGAGTTTCTGGTATATGTAATTCTTACAGTTTTAATGCCTGCATTGCAGTTTATTACTTAGCACGGTGAAGGAAAAGTCCCACAGAAAAAGTGATCTTTTTTTTTTAATTTTTTTTTAATGTTTATTTATTTTTGGGAGAGGGTGACAGAGTACGAGCCGGGGAGGGGCAGAGAGAGAGGGAGACACAGAATCTGAAGCAGGCTCCAGGTTCTGAGCTGTCAGCACAGAGCCCAGTGCGGGGTTCGAACTCCCGGACTACAAGATCATGACCTGAGTCGAAGTCAGATGCTTAATGCTTAACCGACTGAGCCACCCAGGCGCCCCGAAAAGTGACCTTTAATAAAGAAATGATGGAGAGGAATGTGTGAGTTATGTGTCTGTGGAGAAGAGGTTTCCAAACAGAAGGAAAAGCAAGTGCAAAGACAAAGAACCTGAGATGGGGGTTGTCTGACATCTTCAAGGAATAGCAAAGAGGCCAGTGTGCCTGGAAGAGAATTGAAGAAAATGCTTTCAAAGAGTTAAGGAAATCTACATCATATAGGGCTATCTAGTTAATTTTGGTGACTTTGGCTTTTCATTTGGGTGATATGGAAAACCACTGGAGGGGTTCCAGTAGAGAAATGATGTAATCTGGTTTGGTTTATCACAGGGAAGAACAGACTGGCTGCTGGTGGGTAAGAATAGACTGAGGGGAGCCAAGGGCATACACAAGGAGCCTACTTAGAAGGATATTACAATAATTTAAGAGAAGTGCCTTGGATAAGGATGATTATAGTGGAAGTGGATGAAAAGTAGTCAGATTCCACTTGTATATATTAATTTGCAACAGATTAGATGGAGCATATGAGAAGGAGTCAAGAATGATTTCTAAGTTTTTGGCAAGCAACTGAAACAATGGAGTTGCCATTAGGTGTAATGGGGAAGGCAATGGAGGAGCATTATTGATTTTAAACATTGAAAAGTTGAGATACCTGCAAAATATTCACGTGGAGATATTGAGTATATAGTTGGATATACAAATCTAGAATTCAGGAGAGAGGTCATGGTTAGAGCTATATATTTGGGAGTTGTCAACAGGTAAATGGTATTTAAAGCTATGAAACTGTTTGAAAAAACCAATAGGAAAGAGAAAAGGCCCAAAGACAACCCTTAGAAAGTCCCTTGTTAAGAGGTTTATAGGAAATACAGAAGATACAGGAATATGTTAAATGACACAAAGAAGAGAGGCAAATTCAAAATCTAGGTGTTTTTTGAAACAACTGGCCTAGTCTCTTAAAATGTCAATATCATTAAAAAAATAAGTGGAGAGAACTTTTCCAGGTTAAGGAGATGGGACAAATACAATACACGAGGCTTGATTGTAATCTGATTAGGGTGGAGGAATTATAAAAGGCATTTGACTTACTGTTAATTTCTAGATGCTGTTTGTATTATAAAGGAAACAATGTTCTTTAGGAGATATATGCCAAAAGATAAAGAAATGAAGTTTCATGTATCCATAGCTTTGCAAATAGTTCAGTTCAAAACACGCACATATACACGTAAACAAGCACGTGTGGGAAATGTTAACGCTATTGTATTCTTTTTGAGCTTTATGCTTTTCAAGTTTTTCTCTCTGAAGAATTTCATAATACAAAGATGAAATAAAAATGAGGTGAGGAATAAGAAAGAACTAATTTATAGTCCAAAAGGGAGGATCATTGAGATAGGAGGAAAGCCAATAGAATGTATTGTCTTAGAATCCAAGGGTGGGGAAGTGTTTCAAGGGGGAAGGAGTGATTATCTGTGTCACAGTTTTTGATAGGTCAAGTACAAGATGAGCAGTAAAAGGTGACCGTTGGAACATTGGTCCACATGGGAGGCTCCTGGTCTCTTGCCAGGAGCCGTTTCTGTGGAATAATGGGGGTAAAAAGCATCACTGGTGTGGGCTCAAGAGAGAACAAGGAAGAATTAAATACACATAGTGTAGTATATAGAATGGGGAGTAGAAATCGGAGTTAAGTCTCTCCCTCTGCCCCTCTCCCCTGCTTGCATGCTCTCTCTCTCTCTCTCTCAAATAATAATAACAAAAAGGAATTGGAGAGTTCAGTGGGGTTGAGTTTTTCAGGAGAAATAACCCATCTTGATGTCAAAATTGATGATAGCAGGAAAATACATAGTAAATTGTTGAACAGTATACTTTTTTTGAATCAAGGAGGGTTGGAATCTAGAGCACAAGTGGGATAGGAGCACAGACAATGCATTAATGATAATAAGAAGGGCCACCTGGGTGGCTCAGTTGGTTGGGTGTCTGACTTTGGCCCAGGTCGTGATCCCGCTTTGTGGGTTCAAGTCCTGCATCAGGCTCTGTGCTGACAGCTCAGAGACTGGAGCCTGCTTCGGATTCTGTGTCTCCCTCTCTCTGTGTCCCTCCCCCACTCTGTCTCCCTGTCTCCCAAAGATAAATAAACATTAAAAGAAATTATTAAAAAAAAAAGAAAAAGCAGAATATGTGGATATAGAGGAATTGATAAGAGTGGGAGGTAGTAGAAATTATCTTTTGGTTGCTTTAGTTTTTTAGTGAAATGAAGGATGGACATCAACTGGGAATGATTGTGAGTGAGGAAATTTGAAAAGTGAGAGGAAGTATGAATTATCCTGTAGGAGAATAAAGGAGTGTATTAACTATGGAAATACAATATAATTGGTGGGTAGTAGCATCTAAGGTCTTTTTGAGCTAAGTCATCATAAATTTAAAGTGCATTTAATTTTTTTTTTTTTCAACGTTTATTTATTTTTGGGACAGAGAGAGACAGAGCATGAACGGGGGAGGGGCAGAGAGAGAGGGAGACACAGAATCGGAAACAGGCTCCAGGCTCTGAGCCATCAGCCCAGAGCCCGATGCGGGGCTCAAACTCACGGACCGCGAGATCGTGACCTGGCTGAAGTTGGACGCTTAACCGACTGCGCCACCCAGGCGCCCCCAAAGTGCATTTAAAGTTGTCATGAATTTAAAGGTCAGCATGGTTGCATATTTCTCTCCAGGCCTGTTGAGCTGCATGGGAATGAATTGGAGTAGACATAGATTTAATAATGGTTGTTTTTCTACCAAATAAGATCAGTGCAGCAGGAAGGGTAAGAAAGTTGAGGGGGTGTGCACGGAAGTGGTTTATTCTGACCATAGACAGAATGTATTAAATTAGTCTCGAAAATGTGGGCACAGGGATGCATGTAGGACATCCAGGTGGTGGTTTCCAGTTGTTAATTGCAAGGATTGTCCTTGAGCTTAGTATCAAGATGAGAGAGGATTTGGGAAAGAAACATCAGACTGTTAAAGCTTAGGAGGGGTGCTGTAGCATTAGAAGAAGATTGAAAGAGGCGAGACCCTGATGGACAGCAGAATTTAAGGAGTCAGGTGGAAGAAAGGGTCAGGCAGAAGGAGAACCAGTCAAAACAAAACAGAACTCTAACAAAAGAAAACTCTAGGGACGCCTGGGAGGCTCAGTCGGTTAAGCATCCGACTTTGGCTCAGGTCATGATCTCACGGTCCATGAGTTCGAGCCCCGCGTCAGGCTCTGTGCTGACAGCTCAGAGCCTGGAGCCTGCTTCGGATTCTGTGTCTCCGTCTCTCTCCGACCCTCCCCCGCTCACGCTCTGTCTCTCTCTGTCTCAAAAATAAACGTTAAAAAAATTTTTTTTAAAAACAAAACTCTAGCATTAGACCAAAATTTTCTGTCTGCATAAGAAGCTTGAAATCCCTGACAAAGTTTTCTTTTTGTTTGCTTCCCAGCCCCAAATATATATTTGTTCACTTAGACTAGTCTTAGCATATGTGTGTATGTATTTGTATGTATGTATGTATATGTATATGTATATGTGTACATATATACATGGTCATATAGTATCGGACCCATAATTTTGACTTGCTTTGTTAGACTTAAAATTTTAATTTTAATGTTCCTATTTAAGAAAACATTTCAAAACACTTTGTCATTAAAAAAAATGGCTAGGAGAGAGTTAATGGATAAGTAGCAGTCCATTATCATTACTGAAGTAAAGAAGCAGGCATTTTACCAATATAGAGTTGGTAAACTAAGTTTTATATTCAAAATATTACCATATATTATCAAATCTATTTTAGATTAAATTAAGCCCTCTATCTGCTTTCCTGACACATTCCTCTTTTATAGGCTGTATCTTATTTTACACCTTAATTATTGAGTGAAAAATAATAGATTTTCATATGGCAAACAAATTACAATAGAAAAATATGGTATGATGGGAATGCAAGCTGGTGCAGCCACTCTGGGAAACAGTATGGAGGAGGTTCCTCAAAAAACTAAAAATAGAACTACCCTATGACCCAGCAATTGCACTACTAGGTATTTATCCAAGGGATACAGGGGTGCTGTTTAGAAGGGACGCATGCACCCCAGTGTTTACAGCAGCACTATCGACAATAGCTGAAGTATGGAAAGAGCCCAAATGTCCGTCGATGGATGAATGGATAAAGAAGGTGTGGCATATATATACAATGGAGTATTGCTCGGCAATCAAAAATAATGAAATCTTGCCATTTGCCACTACATGGATAGAACTGGAGGGTATTATGCTGAGTGAAATTAGTCAGAGAAAGACAAAAATCATATGACTTCACTCATATGAGGACTTTAAGAGATAAAACAAATGAACCTAAGGGAAGGGAAACATAATATAAAAACAGGGAGGGGGACAGAACAGAAGAGACTCATAAATATGGAGAACAAACTGAGGGTTACGGGAGGGGTTGTGGGAGGGGAGATGGGCTAAATGGGTAAAGGTCACTAAGGAATCTACTCCTGAAATCATTGTTGCACTATATGCTTAAAAAAATAAAATAAAATAAAATAAGGAAAAATATAGTATGATACAAAGGTTAATTAGGGCCCTGTTTTAAAGAATGACATATTTAGGGAAAATGTTTATAAATTTCCATTTGGATTCTACATTTAAATTCACCTCTAAAAATAAAAATAGTAAATAAATTATATATCATATTTTATTATTTCAAATATTTAACAATTTAGAAATATTTAAAAGCGCTTTGAAAATGCAATAGATTGAATCAGTCTAAATTATAGTGTTTTAAAATACTCTTTTTTTTTTTTTCCCTTTGTGAAGTACTTCAAATGATATAGTCACTTAAATAGCTGCATTATTCAGGTTGATTATAGGCTGCAGCTTAAATGATACCTGGTTAGGGATAATAAAGTGAATGTAGCTATGTAACATATGTTTCTGTGACCCAGTTTAGAACTAAGTATTGGCATGTAATATAAATTCAGGATTGTATTTCATAGAAGTATGGTGGTAAGAAGAGTTCCTTTGATTAAAAAAAAAAAAAACAAAGAACTGTAATTTAACAGCAGGATACAGTATTTCAACATTCTAAATTTGTCTGAAAGAAAAAAAATCGGTCTACACCTTTTTAACATTCCAATTTTAATTTTATTTCAGATTCAACTGTCCTTTAAATTGAATGAGAAACAAGTAGTCTCAGGAAAAAGTTCAGTTTATTAGTGAAATTTACCTCAAGTGGTATGAAGTAAAGTGTAGCACAAAGTATCATTGTTTGGTTCTGGCACATGGTTCTATAACTCTCTCCTCTCCTTTACATTGTTATTTTTTTTTTTTTCTTTTGTATTTATGTATGTATGTAATCGCTATAACCAGTGCGGGTCCTGAACTCATGACCCCAAAATCGAGAGTCTCATGCTCTATTTACGACTAAACCAGCTAGATGCCCCTTCCTTGTTATTTTACAAAAATTTTGGAAACAAACTTGGACCAACAGAGCATTGTAGTTCTTTTCTGTTTGGAGTTTCTACTAATGGAGCTGCTGTACATGACAGATCTAAAACATGTTACTGTAATTAATACTAAGTATTTCTCTTTGATAACCTACTTAGTTTTTAAAAAGCATAAATTCTGATATGTATTCTTAATTTAAAAGCTGTCTTTGCTAAGTATTTCTAGTATTCCTGATAAGAAAAAATAGAAAATCATACTTCAAGGATCCTATTCAATTATCCAACTTCACAAGGTGCAATGTTTTCTTGCATATTTAACATAGAGATGGGTCAGTTTTCCAGAAACAAATGCCATATTGGACCCATGATTATATTCTTAGAAATTCTTTGTCTGATAAATAGAAGACGAGTAGATAAATGTTGGAGATGGAAGGTCCCAAAACTTGGTCTTTCTATTCTTACTGAAATGGTGGACAGAACTAAATATGGCTGAAAAAAAAAAAAAAAGATTTCACCTATTTTCCAAACTTATTTTTATCTTGTATACAACGTGAATTGTCATACATTTTAGAGAAAACGAAAATCATACTTGTGCAGAACTATTATAAAGAAATAAAAAAACCAAACAAAACCAGAATGTAAGGTTAGTACCTACTACAGACAGACTGGTCAGTTTACCTTTCGACATGCTGATAAAATTGTTTTATTTGAATATAACTTTACTGTTAATAGCTACATCTGATACACAGCAATAACAATATGTTTTCATAGAGTATTAATTTTTCCTAAAACAGCACCTACTGGCTTCTATTGGAAAATTGCAAAATTTTCTCCCAAATCATATAAATGGACATGCACTAAACAAGATTATTTAATGATATCAGAAAACAATGTGCGATTACATGTCTTAATAAGAAATCCTTCCTGAGGTGCTAACAATGAACATAATTTTTATATTTTCTGCTTATATTTTCTTATTTTTCATATTCATTTATTCAGTAAATATGTATTGAATGTTTACTTTGTACTAAACAATATTCGAACAGTGAAAAAAATACATAAATTATCTTGGAGCTTTCATTCGGCTTGGGAGAGACACACAATAAACAGTAACATAATAAATAAGCAAATTGTTAGAATTTAAGTGCTATGGAGAAAAAAGACGGGGAAATAGGGATTGTGGTGCTGAAGGTGGAGGCAAGTTTCAGTATTCTGTGAGAAAATCAGAATGGGACTCGCTGTTAAATATGATAAACCTAATAAAATGAAAATTAAGCAAATAGTTAACACGATATTTTTCTTCTTTTAGCTGGAACAGTCAAATGATTTCAGTTCGTGAAGCCAAAGCCATTCCCAGGCCTGATGGTATTGAATGGAGAAATAAATACATCTGTGTCGAAGGTAGCTTTCCCACAACTACTACTTTACCACCCAGTTATCACCATGGTACTGAGAGAATTACTTGAATAATTTCAGTTTGTATTTCAGTTAAAATTAATACATTCATATTCTGGCTTACAAGTCTTTTAGTTATAAAATTTTCTTTTTTTTTCTTCCAACTTTTTATTTAAATTCCAGTTAACATACAGTGTAATATTAGCTTTAAGTGTAGAATTTGGTGATTTCAGTACTTACATACACCATGCAGTGCCCATCACAAGTGCCCTCCTTACTCCTCATCACCTATTTAATCCATCCCCCCACTCTCCTCCCCTATGGTAGCCATCAGTTTGTCCTCTGTAGTTAAGAGTGTGTTTTTTGGTTTGCCTCCCTTTTTCCCCCTCTGTTTGTTTGTTTTGTTTCTTAAATTCCACATATAAGTGAAATCATATGGCATTTGTCTTTCTCTGACTTACTTCACTTAGCTTAATACTCTCTAGCTCCATCCACGTTGTTGCAAATGACAAGATTTCATTCTTTTTTATGGCTGAGTGTTTTCATTGAATTTTAAAAAATTAATTCTTTAGCTGTAAAAAATAGTAAATACGAATTTAGGCGTTTAATATTCCAGTTGGTAATATTTGAGCAGTCTTTATTCATCCCTCCTGCTTGTAGGTGATTGAAATTTAATTTCATGACTTGAAGGTGGAAGAAAATATTATCTTCATGTGATGATTCTTATACTGAGATAAAATGAGTTCTTTTACAGCTAAAATATCGATACTTAAGGCAAGCTAGGTTTTTATGAATAGTATTTATTTTACTTTAAAAATCGAATGCTCTGAAGATAATCTGTTCTCTAAAATTAATTTACATGTTGTTGAATATTTCTTTGAGTTGGTGGGAAATTGACTTCAAGAGGCAAAATTACTCTCACAGATTCCAAGTTGAAGACTTTTGTAAATCTTGAGGTAAAAAAGAATGTGTTAAGTGTTAAGTGCAGTGTTTGTAGGAAAACATCAAATTTAGAATATTTTATTCTTGGATTATATGCAACATCTTAAGCATCTTTGAATATGAAATTTAATTTCCTGCTTTGGTGGTTGGTTAAATTGCATAGTGGGTGTGTATTATTTTAGTTACTTGTGTTCTTTTGAATATTAAAAACTGTTGTGAAGTGCTGTGTGTGATGTGATCTGGTAGCTTGGCATAAGGCATTACTCTATTTTTAAAAAAAAGCACAGGCGTTCCTCGGATATATTGTGGGTTCAGTTCCAGACCACCGCAATAAAGCAAATATCACAATAAAGTGAGTCAAATGAAGTTTTTGGTTTCCTGGTCATATGAAAGTTACGTTTACCCTATATTGTAGTCTATGAGGTGTGAATAGTATTACGTCTAAAAGAACAGTATATGGGGTGGCTCAGTCAAGCGTCCGACTCTTGATTTCGGCTCAGGTCCTGATCTCATGGATTTTAAGTTTGAGCTCCACATCAGGCTCTATGCTGACAGTACAGGCCTGCCTGGGATTCTCTGTCTCCCTCTCTCTGCCCCTTGCCCGTTGATGCTCTCTCTCAAAATAAATAAGATATTAAAAAAAAAGAAAGAAAAATGTACATACCTTAATTTCAAAAGACTGTTGCTAAAAAATGCTAACCATTGTCTGAGATTTCAGCAAGTCATAATCTTTCTGCTGGTGGAGGATCTTGTCTTGATTTTGATGGCTACTGACTAATCAGGATGCTGATTGCTGAAGATTGAGGTGGCTGTGGCAATTTCTTAAAATGAGACAGTGAAGTTTGCTGCATTGATTGACTTCTTTTCACAAATGATTTCTCTATAGCATGTGAGAGCATTTTACTCACAGTATTTCTTTGAAAATTGGAGTCAGTCCTTTCAAACCCTGCTCTATTTTTTCAACTAAGTTTATGTAACATTAAATCCTTTGATGACATTTCAGCATCTTCACCAGGAGTAAATTCCATCTGAAGAAACCATTTTTTTTTGCTCATCTATAAGAGCAAGTCCTTATCCATTCAGGTTTTATCATGAGATTGTGGCAAAAGTCATTCACGTCTTCAGGCTTCACTTCTTTTTTTTTTTTTTTTTCAACGTTTATTTATTTTGGGGACAGAGAGAGACACAGCATGAACGGGGGAGGGGCAGAGAGAGAGGGAGACACAGAATCGGAAACAGGCTCCAGGCTCTGAGCCATCAGCCCAGAGCCCGACGCGGGGCTCGAACTCACGGACCGCGAGATCGTGACCTGGCTGAAGTCGGACGCTTAACCGACTGCGCCACCCAGGCGCCCCTTCACTTCTTTTTTTAATGTTTGTTTATTTTTGAGAGCGCAAGTGGGAGAGAGCAGAGAAAGGGGGACAGAGGATCTGACGCAGGCTTTGTGCTGACAATAGCGTTCAGGCTCCACTTTTAATTCTACTTCTCTCACTCTTTCCACATCTGCAGTTACTTTTTCCACTGAAGTCTTGAACCTCTCAAAGTCATTCATGAGGGCTGGAATCAGCTTCTTCCAAACTCCCATTAATGCTGATATTTTCACATCTTCCCATGAATCACAAATGTCCTTACTGGCATGTAGAATGGTGAATCCTTTCCAGAAGGTTTTTCAATGGACTTTGCCAAGATCCATATAGGAATCACTGTCTTATAGCCTTACAAAATAGATTTCTTAAATAATGAAACTTGAAAGTCGAAATCACTTCTTGATCCATGGGCTGCAGAATGGATGTTGTGTTAGCAGACGTGAAAACAACAATTTTTTTACATCTTCATCAGAACTCTTGGGTGACCAGGTACATTGTCAATAAGCAGTCATATTTTGAAAGGAATTTTTTTTTTCTGAATAGTATGTCTTAAAAGGTGGCTTAAAATAATTTAGTAAACTGTTGTAGACAGATGTGCTGCGATCTAGGCTTTGTTGCTCCATTTATAGAACACAGGCATAGTAGATTTAACATAATTCTTAAGGGCCCTAGGATTTTCAGAATGGTAAATGAACATTGGCTTCAACTTAAAGTTATCAGCTACATTAGCCCCCGACAGGAGAGTCCTCTTATCCTTAAGCTTTGAAGCCAGGCATTGACTTCTTTCTAGTTATGAAAATCCTAGATGGCATCTTCTTCCAGTATAAGGCTGTTTCATTTACTTGGAAAATCTGTTGTTTACGGTAGGCATCTTCACGAATTATCTTAGCTACATCTTCTGAATACATTTCTGTGGCTTCCACATCAGCGCTTGCTCCTTCACCTTGCACTTTTATGTTATGGAGGTGGCTTCTTTCCTTAAACCTCATGAACAAACCTGTGCTAGCTTCAGACTTCTCTTCTGCAGCTTTCTCACCTCTCTCAGGCTTCGTAGAATTGGAGAGAGTTAGGGCCTTGCTCTGAATTAGATTTTGGCTTAAGACAATGTTGTGGCTATTTGGTCTTCTGTCCAGACCACTAAAATTTTTTCCGTATCAGCAGTAAGACTTTGACTTTCATGTTCATATGTTCACAGGAATGGCTCTTTTCATTTCCTTCAAGAACTTCTTTGCATTCACAACTTCGCGTTCATTCCAAGAGGCTTAGCTTTTGGCCTGTCTTGGTGTTCAGCATGCCTTCTTCACCAAACTTAATCATTTCTAGCTTTTGATTTAAAGTGAAAACTGTGTGACTCTTTCTTTCACTTCACTTGAATACTTTGAGGCCATCATGGGGTTATTTTTTGGCCTGAGTTCAATATTGATGTGTCTCAGGGAAAATAGGAAGGCCCAAAGAAAGGGAGAGAGACAGGGCAATGGCCAGTGGGTGGAGCAGTCAGAACACACACAGCATTTACAAAGTTTGCCTTCCTATATGGGTGTGGTCGTGGTGCCCCCTAAAAATTCCAATAGCAACATCAAAGAGCACTGATCACAGATCGCTATAACAAGTAAAATGATAAAAAGTTTGAAATATTGTGAGAATTGCCAAAATGTGACAGAGACAACAAAGTGAGCAAATGCTGTTGGAAAAATGCCACCGGTAGACTTGTTCACAGGGTTGCCACAAAAAACACAGTATCTGTGAAGCACAATAAAGTGAAGTGCAATAAAACAAGGTATGTTTGTACCGTGACAATAAACTCCTTTTAAAAATAGCCTTTCTAAACAATCAAAAAATGTACATACAAAAGGAGTGTTTTAAAATTATGGGCCTGCTTAGATTATATGACAAATCTAGAGTTAACCTCTTCATCAGATTTCCTATTCTTCCACACTTTTTCTCTTTCTCTTTAGTCATTGTCTTTCAGCTTTAGAGCATACATACGTCTTCTCATCGTTGAAAAATGCTCTTGATTGGTACTGGCTCTTGTAATTAGTTTTTGTGGTTTTTTTTTTTTCCTTTTTCAGTGCCAGAATTGTTAAACTAGTAATTTTTACCTACTCCTGGCATTATTTCGGCTATCCCATCTCATTTCTAATGCCTTTAGTTATCTTCCTTTTCTCACTAGTATCCTCAATTTCCTTGTCCTCTCATATAGACAGTTTCCTTATCGCTACATATGGACTCTTCTCTCTTATCTTGTGGGGGAAGGGTTAGTGGGGTGGAGGTGAATATGTGGAAGGTAACATTGGAGACTCACACACACACACACACACACACACACACACACACACACACACACCTTTCCTTTGTGTTCTTCCTGTCTTCTATACTTGCTCTCCTGTTTCTCTTCTTTCACTGCTAAATTTCCCCTACAAATTACTGTTCCCACTGTATCTTTTTCTAAACTGTTAAACTGTCCACTCACACCATAACTTTGTACTGTTTTCCATCCTTATGAGTATTAAACTTCTAGTTTCAAAGGTATTGACCTTTCCTCTGCTGGATAAATCAGTGGTCTTTTAAATTAAATTTAAAATTACCTTTCTGTGATATTTGACATTGACCACCTTTTTTGTGTATAGTGTTTTATTCCTTTTGATAATACTTTGTTCTTTATTTTTAGTTCTCTAAGAGTAGGGGATAGGTCTTTGACCCTTTGTCATTCTTCAGATATCTTATTTTTATAACTTAGACTTAAAACATACCTATGCTGATGACTTTGTTTTTACTTGTCCTGTCACTTGAATTCTGTCTACCTTATTAGATGGTTCACAGGTATATAAAACTTTCTTAAGCAGATATCTAATTAGGATTCACAATGTGCACTTGCTATCTCATAGGTTAAAAACTGTCAAATATTGGCTCTTTCATATAGTTCAACCTAATATAGAAACCAAAATTCTCATTTTAATAATTTCTTGTTTATATGTGCATTTGACACTCTAGAACCTTTTGATGGAACAAATACGGCCAGAGCTGTGCATGAAAAGCAGAAATTTGACATGATCAAGGATCAATTTTTAAAGGTAAACAGTGTATGAGATTAACTCTAGAAACCTTAGTGGACTAGTATGCTTTGAAAATGGAAAAAAAAAAAATCTAATAGGACAGAGTAGCCATGGTTCCTGTGTTATGAAGCTGTTAATGTAGCACAATAGAGAATTCATGACTTGCTAGATACACTTTTCCTACAGAGAAATTGAACTCTGTGTTCATTTACATGGCTTTCATTTTCATGGAAGTAAGCATCAAAATGAGTGAATAAAACCTAACTGACTCCTTTCTGTCCTTGAAATATCAAGGAACTACATAGCTTTAGAAGAAAGCTGATGTTTGTTCTATGATTTTTCTTCTGTATACCCCATTGTAACAAGGAATTCGAGCACCATTTTATCTTTGTTTATATTTTGAGAAATTAAAAAAATCAATGTGTATATTTGTGTACACACACATTATATATAAACCTCAGCGATATATATATAAAATATTGTTTATTCCTTCACTCTTTAGTCCATAATATGAATTTATTCATCGGTGATTTTGCTAGGTGTGGTTTGTTTCCTCAAGGAGTTCGAAGTACTGTGTAAAAACACATTGATGTAAATATATACTATGAGACAGATAGGAGAGAATGCCTCATTAAAGAAAAAAAGATCAGCAAACTGTGAAGGTCATTTTAGAGGAATACTTTTTCATTAGACATACAAGTAGGCTTTATTTTGATGATAATTAAAAATGTAAGTATGTCATATTACAAGCTGTCTTTCACATTAGGTCCTCTTTTTATCAACCAGAATAGAAAATTTAAAATTAATAGAATTCTGCAGGGCAAAACAAATATCCAAGAGGAAATGTTTAGGTCTATCAGATTAAACTGAGAATTCAAAAACAGCATTGCTACATTGTGGTGTTTCTTGATGCCTGAACTTTCATTTAGGATTGTTCAGCTATAAAACCAATACTTTTAGTAGGTGAACAACTGAAGTAAGAATAAACCAGATATGCAGTCACTGAGTAGTGAGCCAAATCTGTAGCCTGTGAATAAGAATTTGTTTTTTTTCTTTTTGATAAGTTCTGTGTGCTCTTCTTTTTCTGAAGCACATAAAAGTGGTTTATTAGAGATTTACTCTCTGCTTTGTAGTACTATTTTTAATTGGAAAAGCTTATCGATGCAAACTAGTCAACCAAATAATTGAAATAATCTCACACTCTCTCAAACCCCAAAGGTTTTGTCTTAATTACTTTGCTATTTTAGATGAAATTATTTAAATCTGTGAGTAAATGTTAATATTGTCATTTGTATCTTTTTGTACCACCTATGTGTCTGTCCCTTTCTTTATTAATAAATTGGAACCACACAGGTATAGGGTTTTTAAATAACCTTTTCTGACAGCAGAAAAAAGACATTTACTATATTAAAAACTTGGGAGATAAAAACACATACACACACACACACACACACACACACACACACACACACACACAAAATCACCCCAAATTTTACCTCCTAGAGAGAACCACTGTTAACATTCTAGTAACTCTCTTTTCAGTCTTTTGTTCCACTTATATTTTATGTTTTAAGAATTATTTTTTTCTTTTTCTCCCAGTCATGGCACAGATTGAAAAACAAAAGAGATTTGAACAGTATACTACCTTTAAGAGCTGCTATCCTGAAAAGATAACTGGCTTCTATATCTTAATAAATTCTTCTGAGAAATAAAGAACAATAGTAACACCATAATGCATTTTGTTTACCTCCATCATGGTTTCTTTTTAACTGTTCTTGTTTTCATGTTTTATTTTTAAGAGGACATACTTATATAAAGATTGCATATTTTATTATGACATTTCCTAATAAAACCCTTTGATTTAAAGATGTATTTTTGAAAATGTTTACATTGATTCGTAATATTATGGCATGGATTTTCAAGAGCTCAGATAAAATATTTTTGGGGGAATTATCTGAACAAATAAAAGGTTTTTGATATAACTTCAATTAATTATACCACATGCTAATACTGAAGGGATGTGTGGAATTTTGGAAAGGGACTGATTCACACATACTTAACATATAACGTACAGTATATAGTTTGTTGCCCGTCTGTTCTGGTAAAGTGAAGATTCAAGCCAGTTATTCGGTTACTTGAAACAAAATGAAATCTGTAATTTCACTGAAATCACTACAGAGGCATGAAATACTGGACAATTGCCTTAAGTCTTCACTTGACTCTCCGGGATAGACTGAGGCTTTGGGTGTGTCTATATTAGCATTTCATTAGTACCTCACATGCTTTTGATGTACTCTTGAGATTGCTTTAAATTTTTGTTGAAAACAGTACATTTTGCACTGTAGTAATATGAGCACCCTGTATTGTTTAGAGGTTAGTAAGTTGTTTTAAAGAATTAGTTCATTGTAGAGTTTTGAAAAGATGAAGTCCCCTGTGCTTTATGATAGTTCAGTGCAATGTGCACTTTTACTTTATTTCACGTTTTTCTGCTTTTATTTTCCCTGTAACATGAAGCAACAGAAACTGAAAGATCAAAGTTGAGATTATATCCTATTGACAGTATCAGAGTTTGTCTGTGTACAAGTGTAGGATTGTAATCTAAACTGGAATTTTTAGGCAGTAAGCCACTATAAAATGTTTTAGGTAAGACAAAATTATTATAAATAAAAGCTTAATGTTTGTAAAGATATCTTTTTTAGTATTTTTTTCCATATGAAGAAGTAGTGGTGGCTGCTAAAAAAAAACCTACAGTGTTTATTAAGATTGATTATGGTTTATGTAAATATTTGTAAATTGGTCAGTGCCTGTACATTTAAATATGAAGAGTAATCTTGAAAACAATTTTAACTTTTTCAGAAGGACTGTGTACAACTTCTTTGAGACCTGCTGTAGCACAGTTTGTACCTCTAATGTATTTGAGTTTTTTGCAGACCAATTCAAATGCTAAGACTTTTGCTTTTCTTTGACTTGTAAAGGTGCAGATTTTCATTTCTTCTTTAAGTTTAAATTTTTGTATGATGTCAAATGGAATAAAGTTTATATATGGAAATTGTTGATGTGTTGGTTTTTTCTGTGTGAGGCTTTACTTATGAGGTGAGGCTGTAGTTATCATCTAGAACTGAGCTGAATCTAATTTTTATGCTTGATAACTTAGGTTATACAGAAAATCTCAGAACGGAGATCATATTTTGTTAAGCCAGCTAAGCACATCAACACCTTATTTCTCTGACATTATTTAGAATAAAGCTTTCCACATAGGTGAATTTTTTAGATTACTGATGTTTTCACACTTTTGAAGCAATTAAGCTTTACAGATCAATTCTTTTTCTTGGAAACTTTCCTAAAATATACACTGTGCAACTCTTCTTTATTAGAATGTATTGAACGTAATATTTTGGTGATGACTGGGCATCATTAAAAACAGTAAAAAATAGTCCTCATGCTCTGTGGTAATACTGTATAGCTCTCAGGGATGGGGAAGTGTGTAGGGAGTTCTGCCTTTATAGTATTAGGACATTTCCTAAGAAAGCCCTAGCGTTTACCATGGTATGGACTCTTCCACTGCCACTGTTTTCTCAGCTCTCAGTGCCATACCCCGTCAACCCCATCTTACTGCTGCTACTTTTTAACTATCTTGCTACAACAAATGCATAAAGAAGTTAATAAACTTGTACCCATTTCTAAGTCAATAGACTGAAACCTAAAGTTATGTATCTTGTGATAGCCAAATATGTCAAATAAGTGGCTGTTAATATATGAGGAAATTTTTTAGACTTTTAAATTATTTTCAGTTTGACTTACTTGTGTGGTGAATAATACATTCTTTTATTTTCTGTTTGTATTGATCTGGCCATTTCTATATGTTTGCATGTATCATTAAGAAAATAGTGTTAGGAAGTTAAAAATGTGCAGTCTGTACTGCAGCCAAGTTTTGGGTTGGTTTGAACTGGAATCTTTGCAAATAAATCTTGTTGGCTTTAGTTAGTGTTCCCAAGAAATGTTGAGTGAAATGCAAGGAATATACAGTGGCTTTCTATACTTTTGATTAGTGTTTAACAGATTCCCACAACTGTGATTGAATGCTTTTTGTCCTCGGTGAGCAGTCATTTGGGATTACTAGTTGGAAAAGCCTGGCTCATGTTAGGATAATTATTGCTGATGTTAAACCTGGTTTAGTGAACCCTGGAAGACTGGACTCTTGTTTCTTCCCTTCTCACACATACCAGCTGATAATTCTGAACTATCTGCAGTTCTTTGCTCACAGACTTAATGTACACCTATAATCTAGTGTAACTGGTGAATACAACCTAACTTATGTTCATCATCTTTAACAACTCTGTGAACAGAATTTGTGGTAATTAAAAATAAATGTCTATTTTAGTCATAAAATCATCCTCATGAAAAGAAGAATATGTATTATAAAGATCTCTCTACCTGTTCTATGTACTGAGCAGGTCTGGTCCTGTTCTCTTCAGGGGATATTCATTAAGCATCTACTATGTGCTAAGTACTTTGCTTCCTTCTGGGCCCGTAAGAGATGGGGATGGTGGGGAAAAAAATGAGTAACAAATTTACGAAATGTACAGAGGGAAACAGACACATGATTTGAATATAGGATTGAATTTAACCTGAGCATTTCAGAGAAAGGTAGTGATCTTGAATGGTGAGTCACCAGGTATATAAAGGTGGGAAGAACCTTTCAGGCAGAAGGAACTGTGTAAATAAGGGTACAGTGGTGTGGCTTAATAAATGTCGAGAATCGTGACTTCTAAAGAAGAAACCAGACAGATGTGGGCTGTTGTTATCCAGCATTCATCTTCTCGAGGAGCTTGAGCTTTCGTCCTTGAGCACAGGGACACCATTGAGTTTTAAGCATGGGCATGACATGATCCAGCCAAAGGTCTAGGGCGTTTGGGTTGAGTTTCAGACAAAACTTAGACGTTGACCAAAGTGGGGAAAATTATTTCTCTTCAAAGTTATTAGGAGAGACAATGTCCCGACTGAACAGGCTAGGGGCCACGGGGTAAGAGAATACACAATTCATATGCAAACATAAAAGGAGCCAATACTGAAAGAACAACGGTTCAAAACTGGGCTTATGAAAAGGGCAGACTTAGCTGTTTCCCCCTGGATCACTTACACTGGGCAGGAGACCTTGAGCAAGCCAGCTTCCCAAGCTCGTCTGAGCCTCAGGTTTCTGATCTAGAAAACCAGCATTGCAGTTAAACGTACCACCGCAGAATCGTGAGGGGATAATGAAAGCTAGACCCTTCGCAGTGTGCCTGAACTAGCAACGGCTCTGCTCAAGAAGGAGTAGTTATTTGGTTGGGATGAAAGGTTTACCAAGAAGTTCTGTGCCAAACACACGGCCTACCAAACCCACACTGGGGGAAAGAGAGGCGGGGCTGGGTGCCTTTTCTCCTTTCAGCAACCCGGTGCAGCTGAAGCCTGTCCCCCTCGGAGTGATGATCGCTGCTGGCCCTAAGGGCCGCCTGGGATCCGCCTAAACGGGTGGGGAGGGCTGGGGGCGGGGGGAAGTTGGCAGACGCGGGGGAAGAGGAGAAGCTGAGCCCGGGCCCCAGGAGCTCGATGGCGAAACTTTGACGCCTTCTATTTAAAGTCGCGGGGCCAGCCCGCCCCCCGGGCCGGGAACCCGAGCCGCGCGCCGGGGCAGGGCCGGGACGGGCCGGGGCCAGAGGCGCAGTCAGAGGGAGAACACCAGGCGCGCGCGGGCGGCTCCGGCTCCAGCTCCGGCTCCGGCCCGGCAGAGGCACGATGGCGAGCAGCGACAGCAACCACGCCGCGGAGAGCCCCTTCGGCTCCGACGGGGACGAGGAGGCGACCCGAAGGCCGGAGAGCGACGAGGAAGAGGAGGACGAGGAGGACGAGACGGCCGCCGAGTCGGAGGAGGAGCCGGACGCCAGGTAGCGTGCGCCCCTCTCCCGAGGCCGCAGCCCGTGCGCGGGCCCGGCCGAGGGCCTGGAGGTGCGGCCGCGAGGGCAGGTGCTTCGCAGGCCGACTCCGCACGCTTCCCTTTTCTTTCTCTGCGCTAGAGTTCGTTTCCTCCGAGCTCAGCACTTTGTCTCAGGGCGTGCTGCCGTGGTAAGGAACTTGAAGGTGAAGGTGCTTGCTGTCAGCTGGAGTGACAGGCCCGCCTGCAGCGGCAAAGTTCACGACCGCCCCCCTTCCCTCCTTCACTCCCCCCTCCCTCCCAGCAACTTGTGACTTGCTGCTCTTGTTTATTCCCGGGGATTTACTTAGGGTCCTGCCTGACCACAGAATGTGCTGAAACGCTCATGTTTGGCCCAAGGCTTAGGAATAATCGTGAAAGCCCGAGCTAGAAGAGAAGGGGGTACGGAGTGGGGGTGGAGGAGGAGAAGGCTGCTCTGGAACCTTCAGATAACCGGAGGTCTCTTGGAAGCCAGCCCTGGACCAGATCGCTATGAGAGGGCTTTAATTTGGTACAAAGGCTTACAAATTCTTTGGACGAAAGAAGCCTGACTTTCAATAACCCCTCTTCTTAAAATCGTGCTTTCCCCCCACTCTGGTTCCAAATATCGTTTCAATGAATGTGATTGCAATTAGGTAATATTGTATAAAAATATGGGTCTCCTTCTACTTCCATCTCCCTCCCTCTCTTCATGTACGTCCTAAAATGAGAACAGTAGAAATCACCAGGGAGAGAGTTGTGTTTTGTTTGCTTGTTTTGGTTTTTTGTTTTGTCAGTCAGTCACGTCCTTTCCGAAATCTATTAATATCAGTAGAAAGGCTCTGTAGGTGACAGATCGATGTGCAACATTTCAGAATGCCCCTCTCAAAGTTAAAAGTTCTGTCCAACCAAAGCCCGCAGAGCTGAAGTTGAAGTAGCCCACAGAGTAGCACTGATTAAGCTGAATGGTCAGTCAGATAAGAAGACTGGAATGTAGGTTACATACTGACCAAGCAATTGCCGAGTGGGAAGCAGGCACAGTCCCTGCCCTCAAGGACTTTATGGAAGAAATTAGGGAGCAATATGGGGAATATGAGTCTATGTGCTAAAGAAATGAGAGGGGCAGGGGGGACAGACCGTGCATACTGTGGAAGCTCAGAGGAGAGTATGTAGATGTGTGACTGCCTTGAGAGGAAGTGGGCATGACCTGGGCCTTAGAGAGTAAGCAAAAGATGCAGAAAGGAGAGGCAGAAGAGAAGGCACCTGCGGGAAATGGAGGAGGGAGTAGGCACCCGTGATTCCCGGGCAGTACTGAGAAGGGAAATCTGTCAATCTCAGCCTTTAGAACCTTTTCCCCTAAGTGGCACTGGGGATCCTTATATCTTAGCCCAACCAGAATTTACCACCTAGAGAATTTGAAAACTCCAATGTGAGCAGCTGACAATGATTCCAAACACCACGCTGGGATTCCTTTGCCTTTTTCGGGTAAAGATAGGATTTTTGGGTAAAGATAGGATTTATCTGCAATAAGTTTCAGCCTGCTCTGACTGCAGGTGGTCAGGTGGACACCAAGGCCAGCGTCGGAATTAGTAGAGTGAGGGAAACAGGAGGAAATGGGCAGGTGACTGGGCGCTGAGGCTTTGTAAACCATCACACTTTTACATTTTGGATTTGATAGCGTGAGTAACAAGAAATCAGTAATTCTGAGCAAGATTTAGCTAAGATTGGAAACACATTGGAGTTAGGGGAAGGTTACTGACAGCAGATTGGCAGATTAGAAAGTTGGTTTTCAGGAGGGCTCCTATCAGAGAGACAGTAGCAAAGAGAAAGAAAGGTGTGTAGAGACTGAACCATGGTGAGGGCCAAGGGAAAGGAGATGGCAGGGAGGCTAAAGGTAGAGAAGTGTCAGTGGGCAGGACTTCCTGGGGGAACTGAGAGTCCTGGACTTTTTACTATCTTGAAGTATTGTTAGAAATCAAACCATTTTGTTGTGTGTACGTTTACAAATATGGCCTAAAGTTCTTTTTCTTCTGAGGCTAGAGGTGAGGACTTGGAATATTCTGTAAAGGATGGGAGGTAGGAATGATGTCTCATGGTTCTTCACCACTTCCTCTTGCCTCTTCTGCCAAAGATTTACAATTATGAGAGGGTCCACTCGCTCTGTGCCATGCTTAGTGCTAAGTGTTTACGTATATTTTCTCATTTTAAACCCTCCCAGCAACGCGATGACTGTCCTTTTATAGATGAGGAAACTGAGGCTTTGTATAATTTCCTGAGGGTATAAGGCAAGTCATTATAAGAACCAGGAGGTGAGCCTGGGTGTTTCCTCCAAGCCACTGCTGGACTTTCACCACCTGCCTTCCTTTGCAGGACAGACCTTTATGTAGGTGAGACTGGAATGGCTCCAACTAGCTTCTGCCTTGAAAAATTCATAGAGCAAAAGGAAAGTCCTCATCTTTTTGCATAATAGTGGAAATTTTCCCCCTTCGTGAATGGAAAAGTTGTTTGCATTTTCTTGGAGGTCAGAACCTTTCTCAGAAGTTAGATTACAAACTGATTTTTTTTTTAATTAAGAGGCACATAATAGTAAATAAATGGAAATAGCCTAATAGTAACAGAATGACTATTACATCTACTTTATGTGTTATTATTAAGCCATTATTAAAATGCTATTTATTATAGGTTTCTTAAAATATGGAAAGTGTATATATTGAATAGGAAAAAAATGTTCACTGTAAAATTTAGAATGATCTCACTGTAAAATAAAATATGTATTGGGAATAGGCCTAAAAGGTTAGTAAAGTTTCCTAAAAAGTTAATAAAGGTTACCATAATAAACATAATAAAAGGTTAATAAAGAACATTTCAGGAATGGTATATGGAGTTTTCTGTATAGCCACCTTTCTGAATCAAGGGAAAAAAATCCCTTTTAATTATAAAAATGCTTTTCTAGTGCAGACAAGCTCACCATTACATATACCAATGCTTATATCGGATCAGAGAACTACCCTCCTGATGTATCATTTAGTGATATGAATATGATATATGGCATGAAAAAGCCTGAGTGTGAATTCTGTTAGCCATTCTATCATGAGCAGATTCCCTGTTTTGTCTTAGCCTCAGTTGTCTCATCTGTAAAATGGTAGTAATAGTTCCTAATGTATAAGGAGTGTCTAATGTATAAGGTTGTCATAAACTATGTGAATGTAAGAGTACTTGCCTTTAGTAGGTTCCCAATAAATTTTAGTTTATTATCTCCTTTCAGATGAATCATCATTGGCCATCAGATGAGTCACTATTGGCCGCAAAGCTATTTCTTCTGCCCACCTTCATCAGTGAGGGGAGCATAATGGTCTCAGTTTTCAATGAGTAATGATCCTGTTCCACTTTGACATTTTCCTGTATTCATTCACTAAACATTCATGGAATGCCTACTGATTGCCATGGACCATGCAAGGTGCTAGAGATACAAAAATTACTAAGAATCCATTACTGTCCCATGGTATTCATATTCTACTTGAAGAAACAGAAAAACACAATTATGTCACTAACTTTATAAGTGATTTAAGGGGGAAAAAAGGTCCTTATGAAGTACCTCAAAGTAGGGAGAAAGTCCTGGAATCCATCCTGCCTGGAAGGATTGGAGAAGGCTTCATAAGGGGCTTTGGAGCAGGGTATTCAATGCTAAAAGTGCCTAGAAAGCTAATAATTTGTGGATATCAAAAAAATATTTTTGTGTTGCTAAAACTTCATACCAAAGTTATATGTGAAAAGCATCTCTATAAAACCTACAGGATTTCAGAGCTGGGAGAAGCTTTAGAAATTTCTGTTCCCAGAGAATCCTTTTGCAGATTCAGAAACTGAGTGTCAGGAACATTTGTTCAAAGTCACACAGCTTTTTAGTGGTAGAGTTGGGACTTAATCAAGGTGTCTGAGCTCCAATCTAATGTTCATTAGTTTATTCTTTCAACAAATGTTTACTGATTGATTGATTGATTGATTGATTGATTATTATGTGCCGGACACTTTCTAGGCACAAAGGATATAGCAGCGGACAAAATGAACGAAATTCCTGTCTTCCTGAGAGTGACTTTCCAGTCTGGGGAGACAAATAAACAAATATGAAATATGTCAGGTGGCAACAAGTGGTATGAGAACATGTGTAGCAGGATAAGGGTTTCGCTGCTTTGGAGAAGGTGGTGAGGAAGGCTTTCCTGATAAGGTGACATTTGAGCAGAGACTGAAGGAATGAGGGTTCTAGGCAAAGGGAAGAGCTGGTGTCAGGGCTCTGAGGCAGGAATATGTGTGGCTGATTTGAGGACACAAGGAGGTTGGGTTGCTAGAGCAGAGTAAGTCATGAGAGTGGAGAGGTGGAAGGGGAGTCTGAGAGGTAGTTGGGTTGCAGATCAGGTAGCATTTTGCAGGCCATAGTAAGGACTTCACATTTTATTCTGAGTGAAAAAGGAAGCTGGATTCAGTCTGCCAAATCACTCAAGGTTTAAAACAAACAAACAAACAAACAAACAAGAAAAACATGGTGGTTGCGGTATTCCATTAAATAGTAAGGGCCCATACATTCATATACTCATTGATATTTATTGGACATCGACTATATGCCAAACACTGTGCTAAATGTTTCAAATTCATGGTGTCCTGTATGGTGGGAAATATGTAAATGTGCATTCATTATTTCTGCATTTTTCTGACTGCAGAGCAGTGAAGCTGGACTCTTTTAGTCTTTCTGACAGATCACTTAGAAATTTTTCAGTATTTTTGCTTTGGATCATTTTCTGTTGTTCGGTTTTAATTTCTCTGTTTAAGCACAAAGGATTTTTGCCACAGCAGTACCCAAAACCTAAAAATCTTCTTGAATTGCAATTTTGCCAGTGTCTGTATAAAAACAGGTCTGTGTAAGCTGATAGAATTAAAATTATTAGTGACATTTACATTTAAGTAATCATTGTAAGAAACAAAACTTTTGGAAGGTGAAGGGAGTTTGTAAGTGGTTTTTGTTATCAGTACGGAGCACTCTGTTTCCATGTATCTATTTATATGATGGCTCCCACTGCTGTGCTTACCCAGGTGTTTTGACAAGTGTGTCATTTGAGCCAGCCCTCTTTTGAGGTCAGTGGAAAGAGCTGCGAGGGGAGGGGTGACTGCTCAGGATGCCAGAGACGGAGGGAGGAGAGAGGATAAAACAGGCGCTTGGAGCCAGAAACTGAAGAGCTATTTAAGTGTTGGCTGCATGAGCATTACATGCCCTTGGTTAGACTTTGACTCAATATAAGGAATACAGCAAGAGTTGTTGTTGTTGTTGTTTTTTAAACAGCAAACCTACTAACGTGTATGACATATTGACTGTAGAATTTTACAAAAACAAAAGAAATGTATCCATTTCCTGGATATTCTGAACCTGGGCTTAGTGAAAACCTTGACTCAGTGCAGACAATATAGCCAAATTCCCCTTCCAACCAAGAAAACTTAGAGAATCAGGTATAAGAGACGGGATGTGGTCTGTACCTGAAATAGTAATCTTTGGCTTAGTCCAGCATTCTCAGGTAGACATATAATGTGAGCCACATATGTAATTTAAAATTTTCTAAGAGCCACCTTAAAGTCAAAAGGAACAGGTGAAATTAATTTTAATTTATTTTATTCAACCCAATATACAAGTTATTATCATTTCAACATGTCATCAATATAACATTTGGTATATTTTACATGTTTTTATGATAAGCCTTTAGATTTGATGTGTATTTTACTTTCACAATGCGTCTCAATTGTTCCCCCCCCAGCTACATTTCAAGTACTCAGTAACCACATGTGGTTAGTAGCTGCTGTGTTAGTGCAGGCCTGATAATACCTGGACATCCATTAGCTTCCCTGGAATCCACAGAACTGCCACTAAAGTTGCATATGTGTATACAACCTTAGACACTAGGAACATAAAGGTGATTGCACGACACAGTTCTTTCTCTCAAGGAGCTCACAGTCTGGCACAGGGAAGCGGTTAGCTCCACCATAATGTCATAATGTCATAAGCACTACACTAAGGATATTAACAAAGGAATAGAGAAAAGACATATATTCTTCTTAAAATGAGACTTAAAAGGTTTTGCAGAGGTAACGCCACAGCTGGGCAAAAAGATATTTCAAGTACAATATGCAGTTAGATATTGCCTTAGACCCTAGTTCCAGCTCTCGTGCTGCTAATTGCTCCTCTGCCTAAGCTTTCTTTTTCTCACCCACCCAGAAGCACTCAGCATTTCCAAGACTGAGGATATTTGTTCAATGAATGAGTGAGTGGCATGAATAACTGAATGAATGAATAAGCAAGTGAATGTCAAGTCATCAGACTCCCATGAGAAGCAAATTTAGTTGGGATGTTGAACCTGTTAGGTTAGGTAGAATTGTGGTACCAATCATTTACCAGGAACTGACAATATCCAGTGACTCTGGAAACACAGTAGCTTGGAGGGGACAGTGATAAGTACGGAGGGATTGTTCAATTAGGATGTCTGCAGTCATCATTCCCACCTTCTGTGACTTGTTGGAAAGCCTCCCCTAGGCTGACCCTCCAGCCAGATCATAGATGGGAGGATAAGAATAGGCTTTGCTTTTTGCCCAGAGAAAAGTCCTCTATTAAGGCAACTGGAGTGTATTCAGTTCCAAAATTCCACATCCTAATCTGATAAAGTCCAAGATATGTGGGAAGATTAAATGATGCTACTGTTGTCTTCCAAATTGAACAGCTCAGAGCCTTCTCATTGAGCCATTACTATGTTTTCTTACTTTGCATATGCTTCTCTTTAAAAATAAATTCACATGCTAAACACATTTACATTCACCACAAATTTCCTCTTAACGGCTGAATTCACTAGGGCACTTAAAATTGTTGATTTGTAAATAAGATTAATTTCCTCCTGTTATGACTTTGTTAAATTAGCATTCGTTAAGTGGCGCCATAGGGTGCCAGATGGTGAGCCATAGTTTGACAAAAGACCACAAAAGAAATTGCAGTAGGGATCTTTATTACTGACAAGCCCTGGAGGAAGTTCATAGCCACAGGGCAGGTGAAGGCAGAGTGAAGCAGAGAGAAAGTCAAGACCCAGGACACATGCTTTATTAGGATGAGTGGAGGGCTCTGGGTTTCCTGGGCTATGACTAGATCAGTCAATTTGAACTAAAATTAGTGGGGTTTTGGTAAGTTCCACTGCGGTCTTATCTAGGGGAGGCACTGAAGGTGGAGGAGACTGTTGATCACAAGAACTGTCGGGGAAGTCATAGCAGGAACTTCCAATGGCACGTGACTCTTCAGACTGTTACCTAAGATATGTGCTTGCCTGAGGGAGGCTGGTCAGCTTAAGGCTCCCGCAGGGCAGCCACTTGACCAAACAAAATGGATGCCGAGGCCCCAATACCATGGAGTAGCTTAGCTAAGCTCATGACACCTTCACTTTCAGGAATGTCCGTACTATAAGAAAAGAGGCTCATTCATTCAACAGAAAATTATTGAGGACCTACTTAGAATGAGTGAACAAAACACAATTCCTTATCTTTAGAGTTTAGTCTCTGGAGAGGGCAGCCAGTAAACAAGCAATCTCACCTGTAATTAGTTGAATCGAATGCTTTAGTGAAATGAATTGGGTCTGGGGAGCTGCGGCTGCTAGCTGGGGTTCTGCTAGTACGCCAGCCCATCAAGTCTCAGAGTCTTTGTGTCAGTCTCTGGATCCACCTTGCTAGCCCTTCTCTTTCTGCCTACAGAAAAAGATTTCAGTGTCCTGTGGCCCAAGGCTGGCAGGAAAGCCTGGCTGCTGATGGCACTTAACCTTGATGGGGCCTTAGCTTCATTTGCCTGACTTATGTTTCTGATGAGTGAACAGAGACCCAGAGAAGGGAAGCGAAACCAGTGTTGACTCAAGGAACAGTTGGTCTATCCCTTGCACTGTCACGTGTTATTTTGAGTTATTTTCTCAATAACTCTGTGATATAGGCATTGTTTTCATCTCCGTTTATGAAAGAGAAAATGGAGGCTTAGCAATACTGAGTAATTTATCTAATGTCAGACAGCTCGTAAGTGTGCTAGGGTTCTAACCCTAGCCTAATGGTTCTCATGAGTTCAGTGCTCACCTCAAGATGTATGTCTGTATACACAGTGGACACATATCTGGTCTTTATTAGCTAATTTCTTTTTTATTTGAGTATAAATTAGTTTTTTAAAAATAACTATTTTAATTTACCTCTACCTTTAAAAGCAAAGCATAAAAGACCCAGAAAATCTGCATAATAGCTAATCCTGACCAGCCCCTTAGCATATTAAGTTTCCTAGTGATAGGGGAAGTAGATCTTATGTTTAAAAATAGACATTAGGCAATCTAGTGTGATTGAATTTTCATAAGGTCAAACATAGCAACACCAAAATAACTTCTCTACATGCTCTATGGGATCATATGATAAATGTTTAATAGATAATTACTGTAATACCTTTGTTTAAAAGAATTTGTATTGGAGGGGCACCTGGGTGGCTCCGTCAGTTAAGTGTCTGACTTGGGCTCAGGTCATGATCTCTCGGTTTGTGAATTCGAGTCCCGCACCGGGCTCTGTGCTGACAGCTCAGAGCCTGATGCCTGCTTCAGATTCTGTGTCTCCCTCTCTCTCTGCCCCTCCCCTGCTCACGCTCTCTCTCTGTCTTTCAATAATAAATAAACGTTAAAAAAATAATTTAAAAAATCATTTAATAAAAAAAAAAATCATCTTGTTCCTGGGTGCCAAGGCAAGGGCATGGAACATGAGAGGTGACAAGTGGTCTTTGAATTTGGCAAAAATGCAGGTCAACAGAGATAGATTAAGGACAGAAATACTACCACCTGTGAGAAGTTTAAAAGATGAACCTTTCCGCATCTGTTTTAGATTGGATTCCCTTTTGAACAAATCCCTTCAAATACAGGACCTTACAACACTTTCCTGGGAGAAGAGGGCACCAGAAAGGGGAAGGTGGGTTCTTAGGAGTAAGAGGGCACCAAAGGCCCACCAAAGTGACAATTATGCTTCCTCGGTCCTGCTCAGAGGAGTGAGTTAAGGAGATTACCCAGGACACTGCAGAAAACCACTTTCTCCAAGACCTTGGCCTCAGATCACTCATTACTCAGGGAGGGAGGGATATTCTTCTGACTCCCTGACTCCAAGAATCCAGGATACAAAAAGAGGGGTGGGAAGGCAACATACACAAAGTTGGCAGTGCTGATATATGAACCAAAATCACCTGATAATAAAATGTATAGTTAAATTGACTGATAGGATTCCTACTCCGTTTACATACTTTGGAAGAAAATCCCCAGATACTGACCTAGTTGGCAGGAGATGCAGGGTAACACAGCCTCTGTGGCTGCAGGACCAAGGCAGAGAGGTGTTTGCCTGCACCAAAAACTGGGGCTTTACGATCTGAATAACTTAGGAGAATCAATGGCCTACTTAATCTTAGAAGAAAATGGCAAGAAGTGGCAACCATTTCTTAGAGTTTTCTTTCCATTTCTCTCTGCTCCAGTTCTTACCTGCTGCTCAAACTGCCAGAGTTTCCACCTGTCAATCCCACAAGTTCCCTTGGACTGAGTTTGCATAGCTTAAGAGTTAAGAATCACAAATTCAGAAACCCAGGCTTTAGTAACAACATTCACTCTGAACAGCTTTCCATTTGCCAGGAAATTCTCATGTAAGTGATTTTCTCCAGGTAAGGGGAACTGCCTTGGGTTCCAGAGTCAGGGTCAGTCAGGTTTGGAGTTGCATAGCAAGCTGTGACCAATTGAAGCAGAAAGTGACCCTATTCGCTGGACATTGGTAGTTGAGAAAATCAGAAAAGAGAGTTCAGATGGCCAGGAACAACCCTTAAAACCATGCTTCAAAACTGGTCTGAACTATGCAACTCAATTATAAAAAGACAAATAGCTTAATTTTAAAATGGGCAAAGGATCTGAATAGACACTTCTCCAAAGAAGATATTCAAATGTCCAATGAGCCCATGAAAAAAGTGTTCAATATCATTAGCCATCAGGGAAGTGCAAATGAAAACCACAAGATACCACTTCATACCTACTAAAGTAACTCTAACCAAAAAGACAGTAACAAGTGTTGGTGAAGATATGGGAAAATCAGAATCCTCATACACTGCTGGTGGGAGCGTAAAATGATACAACTGCTTTGGAAGACAATCTGGTAGTTCCTCTAACTCTGTTAAACATAGAGTTACCATATGACCCAGCAATTCCACTCCTAGGTATATACCCAAGAGAAAGGAACAGATACATCCACGTACAAACTTGTTGACAAGTGTTCATAGCAGCTCTATTCATAAGAGCCAAAAAGTGGAAATGACTGAAATGTCCATCCACAATGAATGGATAAAGAAAGTATGATATATTCATACATGGGATATTATTTGGCCATAAAAAGGAATGAAGTATTGATTTGTGTTACAAGATGGATGAACCTTGAAAACAGTATGCTTAGGGAAAGAAGACAGACATAAAGGACCACATATTGTATACTTCCACGTTTATGAAATGTCAAGAAGAGACAAATCTGTGGAGATGGAAAGGATATTAATGGTTGCCTAGAGCTGGGAGAGAGATGGGGAAAAGATTGGGGGATGATGCTTAAGAGTGTGGGATATATTTTTGGGCTGATGAGAATGTTCTAAAATCGATTGTGGCGAGGTTTGCACAACTCTATGAATATACTAAAAGCCAATGAATTGTACGCTTTAGGTGGGTGACTTGTATATGAATTATATCTCAATAAATTGGTTTGTTTTTTTAAAGTTCTTGGGTAAGGAAATGGTTGCCATTATTACTGGGCACTAGATGTCACAATTTGTAGTGTTGCCACTTTCATACCAGTAACTCAGGATTGCAACAACTGCTACCCCCAGAGAAAATGACGATCTCTACCATTTATTTCATTCATCAGTGGCTCTCAAGTCGGTCTGGAATGGGTGTGAAGATCATCATGGGGAGAATATCCGGCATTGTCACCTTTAGGACCCACAAGGTGAATTCACCAAATGGGAAGAGAGGTCAGGTGCTAGACAGTCAAAAGGAAGTCAGATGCCTACTGGAACAGCATGAGACACTGGACTAAGATTTCTTCAGGTTTTGTTACCTGATCCTCAGAATGTTGAATACATGATGTGTGAGATTTTACTTTTTCTATGGATGGACAATGCTTTATTTAAACAGTGAAACAGATCAAATAGTTAATATAATAGGAATAATAATAAATAATTAATAAATAATAATAATAGGAATTTATTTGGAAATACAACACAGAGCAATGACCGAGTACAACCATATGAGGTTGAAGTACCCTTTCCCATTAAATATCAGTTGACTCTGACTATCACTGTTTATTCTAGCTTTGACTTTGCATTTTATGATAGTAACAAGTCTTTAATTTAGGCCTCACTGTAACCTGTCTTGCACATCTTGGTATCTCTGCTTTGGGGTTTCAAAGCTCTATTGAAATCTCTCTGTTGCCATTAATTATCTGTTTGTCATTATTAGAAAGTTAATTGCCTTTTAATTCTTTTAGTCTATACACCTAGGTCAGTCCTCCTTTGGGGAATTATGCTTCAACTCACAAGGTGGGCTACTATGACCCTGACCAAGGGGAGAAATGAGACTCAGATTCTCTTTTCTGGTTACTTGGAAATGGAGACACTGATTCTACTTAGCTAGTTTTAGAAACAAAAGGTTGGGGTTCAGGTCTCAACTTTTTGGAGATCTATTCCACTTTATTTTGATCTTTTTAATAATATCTTGGCTTTTATGTCTTTAAAAAATTGGTAGCTAATTTTCCTATTAGTCAAAAAAATTCTAAATTTATTTCTATAAATTGTCCAAGAAGAAATTAGCTAAAATTGCTGAGCATAACTTGGGGTCTGAGTTGGTATCCAGAAAAAAAATGCGATTTAGAACTAAGTAAAGCCTATCCGTCAAGGTAGGGAGCCCAGAGTATAGAAGATGGGTGGGGAGGAGATCCCATATAGATGGGAAGGGTAGAACTCTGAGTGTAGGATCACCCAAGTGGGTTTCTAAAACCTTGGAACAGTCCACTCAAAATAGAGCCCAAACAGGGAATGTTTCAGTCTCAGAATTCTGCAAGCACACCTATTGTCTACCTAGGTGTAAGAGGGTGAAAGCCCTCTGAATCTATCCTGTCACTCTGAATCTTCCTGTCACTCAGGAAGGCCTCCATCCTTCATCAAGGCAGGTCATGCCATCTGCCAGAGGTGAGATTGTATTGCTTTCCCCGCCCTTTCCCTGTGTTCCCTGGAATATAGAGGTGTTGAAAGAGGGAGAAGCAATAAAACACCTTTTCAGAAAGCCAGGATCCTCTGCTTTTGTTTTTGGTTTATGTCTTAATCTCCTTGGGAAATAACTGTTAGGAAACATAAGAACTCCAAGACAATCGTGTAGACTCTGGGATTGAAGGTACCATTTGGTAGCAACCATGTTGGGCCATGTGCAAGAGAAACTGAGGAAGCCATGCTAAAGGAGAGAGAGACAGAGGGACAAGATTCATGATGGATTTCCTCTTTCCTCTTCCCTGTGAGGCCTGGATACATCTGCCCTTGGATTCCATGAGAAATCTCTGTTTCCTTCAGATAAGTCCTATTTAAGTGCTTTTTCAAAGCTAGCTTGAGAGAATTTGTTCCTTGCACAAGAGTGTTTTAATCTCTTCTTAACATTTCTAGCAGCTATTTTTTTTCTCTTGCAGACCTTGGCTCCATATGTGCCCTTCCTCAGAGCTAGCCAAAAGAACCCCTTAAGGTGGAGTCATGCCCCACTTTTCCAGAAATGCTTATTTCCCCCAATCAGGAATCTTTTGGACATCAATGGCTACAGTATTGAAACCCATTTGACCATGAAGTCCATTCAACCTTCATCAGTACAACTTACTCCAGCAAAATTTTAAAAGCCTGCTTCAGACCTGGAGAAACTCATCCTTCCCATTCACATGCCTCCCTATTGCAAATATGTTAACTCTGTTGAACACAGGGTTATGGACCTAACACCAACTCTAGCACATACCATCCAGGCGCTGGTAGCAAAACATTCATGATCAATCTCGGATTGACCTCAAGAGTCAGAGTCCCAGACTGTCTTTGAGTCTCTCCTGGAGAGTTGTTAAAGCCTTAGCAGAAGTTCTCCAGTATATACTGGTGAGAGCTGCATGACCTCTTTGAGTCTCACACTCTGAAAGTTGTGGGTATGGGGAGGAGTAAGTGAAAATATGAATGCACCAGGATATCACATGCTCCTAGAACAGAGTAGAGTGTGAAGGGGTATCCATTCTTCCCCCTGTCTCCCTTCAGTATGATCTGTCAGGACCTCTTGACTCGAGCAGTTTTATGGGACCTTGCTGCCGTCTAGCAATGCTGCTCTCCAGTGCCCACTCCTCACCTACACCTTAATTGGGTGCACTCCCAGTTGTACAAATAACTCTCCTTGATTGGTGCTTTGTTTTTTGACTTAAAACTGACAGTGAACTTCAGTCTGGACTACACCTATCTCATTAGTGTCTTTCTCTCATTTCCTCAGGGGGTCAGAAAATGTCAAAAGCTTTCTTGTTAGAAAAGTATTTGAATACATCTCAGGGTTTCATTAAAATATACTAGTCCTAAAGATCCCTGCAATAATTGTGAGCTCCAAGTCAGAATAGAGCCAGGGATGATGTCCCTGCAGCCACTGGGATGTACACTTGGAATAGCTCTGTCAGCAGTTTGGTGAATGGCTTTTCTCTGAATTTAGGTTTCAACACGATCATGGCATTCTAAAAAGGATTTCATTCTTCATTTCTGTTTTGTTTAGGGTCTGTGTATAATTTTTCTTTGGAACACATAGCACACACTCGTAGATGTTGACTGAGAGCATAAGTAACGATTGAGCAATGCAGGGAACAATAACCAGAAAACTCATCAATTTTGCTTCGTTACACTTTACAGAGATAATCATTGTTAGAGAGATGCCTTCTCTCTTTACTATTTATAGTGTTATGAATCAATCAAAGTGGATTTGTTGATCCTTAAGGTCTGGGCTTTACAAGGTTAATTCAACATCAGAAAGGAAAAGGCAGAGAACGAACATATGGAACACTTGTTAATTGCTAAGTATTGTACAAGGCATTTTACACATAGTGCAATGCAGCTGCCTTAGGAAATACATTATTAATTTCCATGTTAACTGATGATGACCTTCAAGCTTAGGAAAGGTAGAAGAAGTAATTTGCCCAAGCTCACACAGCTAGTAAGTAATGAAGCCAGGATTTAAACGCAGATCTCTCTGGGGTAAAAAATGTTATTTCTACCATTACCCCATCTGTCTGTATCACATTGACTCATCGCTGTGGTATATACTAAGGTAATGAGACTTAGTTTGTGTTTGAAGAACCTTAATGTCAAATAGAAGATGCATAGTAAATACTAATTGTAATAATGCTAAATAGCAGTAAGTAAACACTGTGGTCGAATTATCAGAGAAGTACTCTGTGAGCAGAGAATTCCAATAAATCTCAAGTACTGTATTTCATCTGAGAGAGTGAGCTCACTAACAACCAGCTCAGTCACATTTTGATTTTCTAAAAACAACTCTCAAGACAGGGCTCACATGGTACACTGTGTTGATAAGTGTGGGTAAGGACAGAAGGCTCTTGTACAGGCTGCTGATAGGAACACAGCAGGTATAAACCTTTCTGGAGGGAAAATTGGCAATATGTATAAAAATCCTGAAAAACTAAGTTTGACCCTCAAATTCTACTTCCTAAGGTGTTATTCTAAGAAAACAAGTGTGCAGAAAGAGATATATTTGAGGATGTTGTCATAGCATTTTAAAAAATTTTAAAGTTGTTTATTTTGAGAGAGACAGAGCATGAGCTGGGGAGAGGCAGAGAGAGAGGGAGAGAGAGAATCCCAAGCAGACTCTGTGCTATCAGCCCAGAGCCCAATGTGGGGCTTGAACCCATGAACTGTTAGATCATGACCTGAGCCAAAACCAAGAGTGGATGCTTAACTGACTGAGCCACGCAGGCACCCCAACATTTTATTTTTATAATTTTTTTTAATGTTTATTTATTATCGAGAGACAGAGAGAGACAGAGAATGGGCATTGGAGGGGCAGAGAGAGGAGGAGACACAGAATCCGAAGCAGACTCAGACTCTGAGCTGTCGGCACAGAGCCCAATGTGGGGCTCAAACTTACAAACCGCAAGATCATGACCTGAGCCGAAGTCAGACGCTTAACTGACTGAGCCACCCAGGTGCCCATCATTTTTTTTTTTTATAATAGCAAAAACTTAGAAATAGTCTGTTTGACAATAGGGTATGGGGTAAAGTGTTATATCCTGTGATAGAATGCCATGTTAACCATTAAAGCTATAGACCAGTAGTAGCTTTGAAAGTTTGATCTCACAGGGTGTTCTCAAGATCAAAACTGTTTTCATTATAATACAAAGACATTTGCATTTTTCACTTCCATTCTCTCATTAAAGTGTAGAGTGTGAAAAGTTCATTGGCAATTTTATTAGAATCCACATTGTAACTAATCTTTAAAACACTACCACTTGTCAAGTTTGGGTGTGGTTTAAAGAAAAATACCCACAATAATCTGAGAAGTACTCCTCTCTTTTTCCACTACCTATCTGTGTAAGGCTAGATTTTCTCCATATATTTCTTTTTCTTTTCTTTTCTTTTTTTTTTAAGTAGGTTCCATGCCCAATGTGGGCTTGAACTCACACTCTGAGATTAAGAGTTGCGCTCTCTACTGACTGAACCCACTAGGTGCTGCTTCTCATATACTAGTGCCAACAGAACATATCTACATTTTGCATGCAGAAGCAGATAAGAGAATTCAGCTGTCTTCTGTTAAGCCAAACATTAAAAATATTTGCAAAAATCTGGGGCACCTGGATGGCTCAGTTGGTTAAGCTTCTGACTCTTGATCTCATGGTTCCTGAGATTGAGCCTGAGCCCCTGAATTAGGCTCTCTGCTGCTAGCGCAGACCCTGCTTGCACTTCCCTCTCTCTGTCCTCTCTCTCTCTCTCTCTCTCTCTCTGTCCTCTCTCTCTCTCTCTCTCCCTCCCTCCCTTTCTCTCTGCCCCTCCCCCACTCATTCTCTGTCTCTCTCCCTCTTTCTCTCTTTCAAAATAAATAAACTTTAAAAAAAGTTTTTGCAAAAATCTAAAATAATGTCACTTTTATCACTAAATATTTTTGTTTACATTGAAAAATAGAATTTTTTTTGTAAAATATGTTGCTGATATTGACATGTAAGAGTTACCTTAATTAATTAATTAATTTTAATTTTAGAGAGAGAGAGAGTGCAAGCAGGGGAGAGGGGCAGTGGGAGAGAGAGAGAATCTTAATCAGGCTCTACGATCAGCGCAGAGTCTGACACAGGGCTTGATCCCACAACCCTGGGATCATGACCTGAGCAGAAATCAAGAGTTGGATGCTCTACTGACTGAACCACCAAGGCACCCCAGAGTTATTTGATCTTAAAATGAATAAAAAAAATAATTTTTGTTAATTGCTAATATTATAATTATCAAAAATACAGTCCACATAAACAAAAGCTTTTTGAAGTTCTTGATAATTTTTAAAAGCATAAAGTGGTTTTGAGACCAAAAACATTGAGAATAGCTGTTGGAATAGAATATAGCATGGGAGAATGTTCAGAGTACATTTTTAAACTTAAAAAGCACATTACAAAGCCTACCATTTGTGTAAAACAAACAAACAAACAAACAAACAAACAGAAAGACATCTCAGGATAGAAGAAGAATAAAAGAAATACACCAGTATATTAGAAGTAGTCGTCTTTGAGTGTTGAGATTATTGATTATTTTCATTTTCTTTTGTGCTTTTCTGTTTTCCCACATTTTCTACAGTGAATTATATTTGGCAATTAGGAAATTTTTTTTATTTTTAAAGACAGAGCATCAAAATCTTGCCTTTTTACCTGAATTCAAATGAAGAATTGGGAGAAAAGTATTAGCAAATGTTGCCTATATTATGCTTTTTAAAACATTTTACTAAGATCTTTTTTTTTCTCCACTGGATTTTTCTTTCTCCTTTGTGGGTGATGAATAAGAGACTGTTATGGGAAATTCATTTTAATTTTTAGAACTGCTAAAGACGTTTAAGTGCTTTAAAGTCTTATAAATATAATTTGTGGGGTGCAGAGTTTTACGTTAATCCTATTTATCCCAACATATCCATATATCCCCCATAAAAGCAAATTAAATGATTGAATCTATTTTTGCTGATTTCCAATTTTGAGGTTCTACAGTCAGAAAAAAAAAGACGAGGGGTGCCTGGGTGGCTCAGTCAGTTGAGGATCTGACTGGGGCTCAGGTCATGATCTCATGGTCTGTGAGTTTGAGCCCCGCATCAGGCTCTGTGCTGACAGCACAGAGCCTGGAGCCTGCTTCAGATTCTGTGTCTCCCTCTCTCTCTGCCCCTCCCCCGCTCATGTTCTGTCTCTCTCTCTCTCAAAAATAAATAAACATTTAAAACAAAAGTTTTAAATAGAAAATAAAAAAGATAATAAAAAAAGAAACAAAAAGACTAGAGCAAGCTACTGGCAAATTATTCCTAGTATATTAATGGAAATTTTATTTCATCTTTTTGTTTCTTTTTCTCTCTGGAATTTGAGAAACTTCCTTGATGATGTTGCTTTTACTATCTGCATTATGTTGTAGGTGAAATGCTTCTTGTTTTTTTCCAGCAACAGTGTTTGGACTTGATGAGGGGACCATCAGCTAGGTTGAGGGTGCCCTCATTGTGCTGCCAGTGGTGTCTCGTGAGGTTAATTCAAACAGGCCCAGGAGAGCCAACCCACTGTCCCCCAAGCCTCTCTGCTGGTCCAGGTGGAAGGTCCTTGCTCTGGAACCTCCAGGGTTGGGAAGTTTCTCACCCATCCCTGTTCAGCTCGGCAGCATCTGCCGGAGTGAGGTCTCGGTGTGTTTTATTTTTTTTCCCCCCTTTAAAAAAATGACAGAAAAAAGAAAAATGTTGCCATATACTATACTAGACATATGGACAAACCCTCATTTCATCTAATAGAGGAGCTGGGTTTTATCTTTAAGTGTATTATTGTAATTTTCAAGAGCACAATATAAGGCCTCTTTCTTTATTGCAGACCTAAGAAAAATCGCCGGAGGGACACTAAGGAAATGAGGAAAACTGATCCAATTTTTCCTACTTTTTGGACCAATTAGTCCTCATCCTCCATGCTTTTATGGAGTTATAATTGTAGTAAAAGAAAAAAAAAAGTGGAACAGCAGGAGAGAAGTCTATCCTGACTCACTGATTTATTTTAAAAAGATCCCAGCCTGACACATTCTATTCAGATGAAGTGCTCTGTCTCTTGGTAACCACCCCTCAACCCTCACAGGAATTTGACAGCAGTGGCTGGTGGGGCACAGTTTCTCTTCTGCGCTAATACTCAGTAGCTGTTGAAGAATTCCAGTGCTAAAGAGCTAAGCCTGTGTGTAACTCCTCAGCTGGGAATCCCAGAGCACAAATGTTCTTATCCTCCTTGGTTTTTCATTTGCATACTCAGCCAAGGTTAATGTTGCCTATGGTTGATTGTTTTTTCCCCTCAGTCTTGAGTCTCCCTATACCAGTGGTTCTCAACTAATATAATTCTGAAGATATTTTTGGTTTTGGGGGCCAGGTACTGTTAGCATCTGGTGGAAAGAGGCCAGGGATACTACTGAACACCCTTAGCACGCAGGACAGCTCCTCCCTCCTTGACAAAAAATTTACGTAGCCCCAAATGTCAGTGGTGCCACCACCGAGGAGCTCCCAAGGCCACAAATAACTGATTTGCCCACACTTTGGTTTGAAGTAGTCACTAAGCTATGAACCAGCCCTATCACACCATAGTTCATTTATTTTGCTTCTCTAGGCTTGGCACCTTTCTGCCCTTAGTTTTTTATAATAGTGGAGAATTTAATGGTTGAGTTTTTATACTTCTCTCTGGTGGATTCAGACATTTGCCTATAGTTTACTTAATTGAATCATAGCTCCTAACTCATGGCCAGGCCCTGAATAGATAGTTACCCCCTAAGTATTTATAAATTGATTGCTCATCCCAAAACCTAAAGTACTCTTTTCATGCTGGGGAGATAAACGGCTCCTAGAATTCCAGAATCCTGAAGGGTCATGTAACACCTTCACCCACTACTGGGTAGACGTTTCCTACTTGAAGTAAATGAAGAAGTTTATGCATGTAACCCACATGTAATATTTTGGTTGGGGAGGAGTGGGAGTCAGAAAGATGAAAGATAGTCACTATTTTGAAACCTTGCACTTTCAGATGAATCAATTCTTCATGTAATCCTGGTGAAAGGTCAAGCACATATTGCAGGCACTCAGTAACCCAAGTTATCTCAAGTGTATGTGTAGTTCATCATTTACTAATAATGAAGACTGTTTAAGCGCTGAGTGATGAGTATCTTCCAACCTGCTTGGAGGTTGCAATATCATTTGGAAGCATCGAAATAATATGTGCCACTGGATCTTTGAATTTTCAAAATTAGACTTATGCACACCCAGTCAGACCCTATGGTTTCACACTTCCCTCCTTTTGTACTTGTTCCTTTTACTTGAATTGCCCTCAATCGTTCCTAACCCGGACCTCCTGGGAACTCATTTTAATTTTGCAAAACTTTGTATCAGCTTTTCATATTCTGTGATTATATTTCAGACCCCGCCTCTCACATATATTCACACAGCCTGCCCCAATCTGCTCCCAAGTTAAAAAAATGTCCTCTGTTCATCCATGTCAGATGCCTTTTGCACAGTCTTTCTGTTATCACATGTGTCAACTGTATTTTAATGATCTCTGTCGATTTATCAACATGCTAGGGTTGATGTTCCTAGAAGGCAGGCACGGTGTTATTCCTCTTAGTATTCCCATGATTTTCCACATTATGAGTACTTATTAGAATTTAAAACAATTTCTATTATTTATTTTGCCAGGCTCAATTTTTTTTTCATTTGTAGAATATTATTGATTAACGGTTATCTCTGATTATGAGACTGAATCGGCATTGTGGTAGTTAAGAGAGACTTTGCTTACCAATGTTAGAGTAATTTTTTACAAGAATGTTTTCATTTACTTGTATAATCAAAATTAAAATTTTATACACACACACACACACACATACATACATACATATGTATACATATATAACAAAAGAAGTGTTTTCTATGCCAAGTAGTACCAATGTTCAATGTTGGTGTTCCATGGTGACTGAGAGATGTAGTTAAGGTTTGTATTAGATAACACTAGCTGCTGTAACAAACCAAATCTCAGTGACTCGTCATAATAAAAGTTTCTCCTAAGCTTGCTTGAAAGTCCAATGCAGGTATTTCTGGTTGGGCAGCTCTCCTCCAAGTAGTGACTCAGGGACTGAGGCATCTTACTTATTGTGGCTTTGCCCTTTTTATTATGTGACATTTAAGGTTGCCATGCTTCAAGCTGCACATGGGAAAAACTACAGAGGGTCACATGTGGGAGGTTTTAATGAGCCCTACCTAGGAATGGCATATGTTACTAGTGTTCACTTTCCATTGCCTAGAATTCCGTCACTTGGCTGCCATCTAGCCAGACCTAACTCAAGGGAGTCTCTCTGTATACAAAATGGAAAATGGAATCTGTTAGAAGAACTTTGAAAAGCTCACAGAACAAATGGTAGGCTGAGGGATTGGACAAGAACTAGGGGAGTGCTAGGTGGAGTCCAGGGAACAAGAAAGTCTGCCATGGATTTTCAGTCTTCCAATCATGCTTCTAAGATTCAAATTCCCCATTAGGATAGAGCAGGGGGTGGGGAGTATATGGACCATATAGTATATGGGGGGTATATTAGCCTAGTAGCTGCTCATCTCTGAGCACCTAGAAGACGGCAGGACTGACAGTCTGATGGCTTACTGTCCAATTCAGAGTGAAGTTCAAACACTTCCCATGGCTTTGATGACCAGGTGAACTGGCTCCCAGCTACCCTTCTTGCCTCATCTCCTGTTTTTCCCTCTCTCCCCCTCCCAGCTCCATTACACTCCCATATTTGCTGCATGTGTTTGCTAAGTAGTCTCATCTTAGCGATGTTAGTAATATTGTTTGCTAGTATTTGCATGCTTCATCCCTCACGCTTTCCAAATCTGCTCAAATGCCTCTTGACATTGAGACGTCTTCTTTGACTACCCTATTTAATATAGCACCCCAACTTCAACCATCTCCTTCAATCTAATTTTTTGTTTTATTTTATTCACAGCCCTTACCATTACCAAACATTTGTATGTTTGCTTTGTTTTCTGTCTTCCCCTCTACTAGAATTTAAGCAACATGAGAGCAGGAAGTTTGTTTTGTTCACATGTGAAAAATCAGACACTGGGTGAGTGTCAGAGCAAGCACTAGAATTCATCAGCAGATCACTTGAGGACCAGCCTAAGAATTGACATGGCCTGAGGTTAAAGTAGCTTGAGGCATTAAAGAATACTAACTTTTATCTTTTTTGCACAATCTGACTCAAATTGTCTACCTTATTCTCACAAACATTTTTGCCATGGATATAATATTATTTATCACTGACCATGGGTAATGCGCTTTTAAAATTGGTCTACATTGCTTACAATGCATCATAACAACCATTGTAATTCTGGACTTCTGAAAACTAGTGCAGATGAAGATGTGCACAGGTCTGTGTGCGTGTGAAAGAAACCTACACATGGACAGAGCATTACTGAGTTCTGCCTGGCGGATTTCTCTTGGTCTGATTGGTTCACATATCAGTTAATGGTGGATACTCACAAGCACATAGGTTAGCTTTCGTAACTGTTCTTGCTGTCAAGTGATGTCCTTTAGGCTTTGCCCACTGCTATTCTTGTGGCCATTTGTGTATATTGGGCTTTGACAAGTAGATTATTACACAATATCCTCTATCCTCTGCCTAAATTCTGAAACAACTGATAAATAAATCAAAGGAATGGCAAATAGAGATGAAAATGTCAACCTTATTACTGATAAAGCTGCTAATATCAGAGAATGTGGCTTAAATATAGGATAACAATGTGCTTTCTAATACCAAATCTCGGAAATAAACAGTTTTATGTACCCAGTCATGAATTCTGAAGGACTACAGGCCTCTCCACAGGAGGGCCTGTTCTATATACTTAACAGCACAAGGAACAAAGTAAAATAGGAAACAGTGATAGAGGGAAGCTAAGCCAGGAAAGACTGTTACATAATAGATGTTCTTCCACATGGAAAGAGATACCTGGAATGAGCAATGAGTGTCTCGGTTAATAATTTAAATAAATTGCTGTGGTGTATTCTGTGAGATTTTTTAGATTAAAAAAACTCCTTTAAAAAATCTAAAAAGGTGTGAATCTTTATACTGCACAGTTTATCCATAATCCCTTGTATAGGTGAAGCAGAAAAATGTTCCCACACAACTGAGTGTTCTGAAACTAGGCTGGGAGAATGTTGATTGTGTCTGGCAATGCTCTTGTAGAGGTGAGGGCTTAGGCAAGCACCTGATTCACTTTACTCTGGAACTGCCTCCAATAGCAACACCCAAATACATCTTAGATTTCAGAAGACTAAAATAAGGGAAAATTAATTTTCAGTTCTACCATAAATCTATAGCTCAGACAAAATTGGTTAATTTGAAGTGAACTGTAAAGATCTTTTAGAAAATTTGCACCAAATGATCATCTTGCTGTAAAAAATCACGCCTAACCCAGTGCCTACTACATACTTGGAGCTCAATAAATACTTGTTGAATAAGTGAATCTGGATTTTGGGCTTCAATCTGAAATCAGTTAAAAGTTAACAATGATTGAAGAAATTTTACAGTTTGGAAATTCATCTGAAACATAAATTCCATGGGTATAAATGGATATTAGAAATGTACAGAAAGAGTAATATAAGCTCTCTTAATTATTTTCCACTAAACTTAATTGACTAGAGTAACCAAAGGCCCCTAGTTAATCTTTAAAACAGGCTGATGCCCAAGGCAAGCTAACCACTCTTTGTAGTAGGCTACTGTCTAATAATACCCATCATTTTGAGTAGCATTGTTACTAAGGGTCAGTTTTGAGTATTCCCAAACCTTTTAATACTAGTTGTACTTGTTATTGTTATAACATGATTTAATTAAATATTACTCAAGCTGATGAAACCGAGTGCAAGAGTAAAAGAGCTATTCTTCTGAAAACAAAGGTGAATGTTTTGGAAAGACTTCACAAGAGGAGAGGTCATAAAAGACAGCATTCCTGTTCATAGGTAGTTCACAGCCTTGTAGAGTAGCTAAGAAATATGTAAAAATAATTCTAGTGTAGGGTGGCAAATACCATAGAAGATTATATGAAGATTCCAGAAGTTCAGAGGAGGAAAATTACTTTTGGCTCACAGAATCATTGACAGCTATGTGGAGAAGTTGATACATGAGCTGGTCTCTGAAAAGTGTAAAGTTTGGATGTACAGAGATGATTCACTCCAAGTAAAGAGAAGGATATAAGCAAAGCCTTGTGGGCTAAGGTTAATGTTTGGCTGGAGCACAGGGTTCATGAAGAAGAGTGAAAGATAAAGGCAGAGAGATAAATGGGTTTCAAGTAGTAGAGGGCCCAAACTTCCATGCTTATGAAGTGTCTGGTCATTGTGAAAATAAGATACTTATTCTTCTCATCCACGATGAACTTGAGTGGTCTTTAGGATACCTACAAACTGAGAACTTTATATTAGGGCATGATAAACCTGTTTAATAATTTTTTCATTCATGGTTTCATACATTTTTTTTCTTAACTGCCATATAGCTTATAAGCTCCTCTTAACCTAAGCTATTTTATATTACTTTCGTTCAACAATGCATGTGATTAATTTTCTGCTAAGGAAATGGGTATTCAATTAATTTTTGGTGAAAATGTTAATTGTAGCATTAGTGACTATGTTCTACGTGTCTTTTTTAAAGGCCCATATAAAATACTAACAATTTGTATTAGAATATTACAAGCCTGCTTGATATTTTATACTTCAAAAACATGTTTTTCAGAGTTTGCAATATAAGCAAGATCACATGTGAATTTTTTACTATGTTATAACAGTTGATACTTAATGTGCTCTAACAAGTATAGTAGGGAAAAAATCCTATCCATTACCTTTCTTTGTTTGAAACATTATTAGTGCACTGTGATTCCTTGAGAGTGGAATAAGTCATTATGAAAATCTGAGGTATTTCTCATAATTATATTCCCATAAGGAATGTCACTTTCGTTGATAGTCAGAAGAAGGTACCGCTAGTTCCTAGAAATTAATCTTCAGCTTGATAAAAACAAAATATAATAGTTATAAATCTTAGCCTTCAGGTAAAAAGTTTGGGGACCTGTTTCACTTCTTTAGAAGTATAGTTCTTTTGTCTTTAAGTAAAAATAAAAGCAGCAATTAAAACAAAGATGATAATGGAATAAGGGAAATCATTATTTGTTAGTTCTACTTCAATGGTTAGCCATTTTCCTCTTTAAAATTTTCAATTTGGATATATGTGTATTTCCTTTCTTTGGTTTTTCTCACTTGTAAAATGAAAAATGTTATAAAACCACAAGGCTCTTTCCATTCATGACCAATAATTTAATTTTCAATAAGTTATTAGTCTCTCTTTCAGCTAAAGTGTCGAAATGAAGAGACAGGGTATATCTAAGGAGGGTGATCACTGCTAACTTGTGAACACAAGAATTTTTTTGATATGGTCATATTCCAGAATTTTATCCTTCATTTTGGAACTTTAGAAGTTAGATTTTTCCAGCACATTTAATAAAATTTATCTCTTGAGAACTGATTTATACTAATACAACTCACACACACAAAATAAATTTAGAAAATACATCAATTTAACAACAAGATATGAGAATATTACCAGCAAGCATACCAAAACACAATTCAGGGGGTATCATATCCCCTCCTCACTATACAAAGGGGTTAGTATGTCACACAATGAAAATATAAATTAGGGTTTATTGGGAAAAATTTAAAGAGATGGAGAAGTAGCAGAATACACAAATCCTTCAAGTACTTATCCCACAGAAATTCTTACTTATTCAGGGCATTGGCTGGACTGCTATAGGAAGACAAGGGCTCCTGGGGGAGGGTGATGCTTATGTAATGCTTAACTTAATTATAGGGAGAGGTGGACATGGAAATAAAAGACAAGATTGAGAACTTTGTCAGAGGACTGGAAACAAAAGAATGGAAACCCTAGAAGTGAAAAATACAATAACAATGAAATATTTGATGATTTTAGTAGTTTAGACATAGCTGAAGACAGAATGAATGTACTGAATGATAGAGTAAAAGAAACATTCAAATGAAGCACAGGTAAGACACAATGCGAAATTGTAATATATGAAAAATTGGAATATTAGAAAAAGGAGAGACAAGGGACAGAAGTAATATTTGAACAGAATATGGCTAAGAATTTCTCAAAAATGGTGAAAGACATCAATATACAGATTCAAGAAGCCATAAAAACTCCAAGCAGGATAAGATTCCTAAGCACAAGATAGTAAAACTTCTGAAAACTAAAGAAACAACAAGATCCTAAAAATAGCAGAGTGATGATAGGGAGAAGTACTCCAGAATACCTTCAGAAAAGCAGTTACATTAACAGTTGATTTATCAATGAAACAATGGAAGATAGAAGACAGTGGAATGCTATTTTTAAAGTATTGAGAGAAAATACCTGCCAATCTAGAATTTTATGCCCTAAAAACATATTCTTCAATAATGGAAGTGTAAAAGACTTAAAAAAAAAAAAAAAAAAAGAATAAAGAGAATTTATCACCATCAGGTTCACACTAAAGGAAATATTAAATGGAATTCTTCAGGGAGGAGGAAAGTAATTCCAGATGGAATTTTGGGGTGCAGAAAGGAATGAAACACAATAAAAAGATTCAGTATCTAGGTAAATCTAAATGAATACCGACCTTTTAAAATAATAATAAAGCAGGGGCTCCTGGGTGGCACAGTTGGTTGAACATCTGACTCTTGATCTCGCCTCAGGTCATGATCTCACAGTTTGTGAGTTTGAGGCCTGCATCTGGCTCTGTGCTAATGGCACAGAGCCTGCTTGGGATTCTTTCTCTCCTTCTCTCTGCCCCTTCCCTGCTTGTGCTCTCTCTCACTCAAATAAATAAACTTAAACAAATTAAAATAATAGTAAAGTTATGTACACAGGATTTAAAAACATTTATAGAATTAAAATATAATTACAATAGCATGTAAATTGAAATTCAATTGGTTTATAGTCTTTGTGTTGTTTTGGAAAAAACAGAAATACCAATTTGTGTTAGGCATTAATGCGTCAAGGATGCATGTTATAATCTCTAGGGTAATCACTAAAAGAATAGTAAAATGTAACTGCCAAGCTGATAGAGAGGGAAAATGGAATAATAATAAATATTCAAAGGAAAATAAGGCAAGAAAGGAGAGAAAAAGGGACATTGAATAGGTGGTGCAAATAGAAAACAAAGAAGACTTAACCCCAAATATATGATAATTATGTTGGTAATTATAGTAAGTTTAAATGAACTAAGTGCTGCATTTAAATTGTCAGAGTTTATTTAAAAAAAAAATCTTTGAGCTACTGGTAAGAGACACATCTAAAATATAAGGATATAGGAAGGCTAAAAGTAAAAATGCAAAAAGATATACCATGTAAAAATTAATCAAAACCAAGCTGGTATAGTTTTATTAATATCTAAGTACAACTATATTAGTATCACAGCATCCCTAGGCAAAAATCATCATTTACAGATAAAGGGAACATTTCATTATGATTCAAAGTTACTATTTCCAGAAAGATATAACTATTCTAAATTTATTTGTATCTAATAACATAGCTTTAAATATATAAATCAGATATTGATAAACTACAAAGAGAGACAAATTCATAATTATAATATAAAATTTTAATAGATCTCTCTCAGCTAATAGAAAAAAACCGACAAAACATCACTAAAGATAAAAAATTTGAATAAGACAATAAGTCATACTTACTGGACCTATATAAAATGTTGCTGAAAGACTGCAGGACACATGCATTTTTCAAGAACACACAAATATTAAAAACAAAACCACCCCAAAAATTTGGCCAAATATCCATAAAACAATTCTTAACAAATTTTAAAGTGTAACTTAATATAAAATAAATTCTTTGGCTGCAATGCAAAGAAAGCACTAACAAGAAAATAACTAGGAAATCCCCCTGTATTTTGAAATTGAGAAATATATTTTAAAATATTCACTGTGTCAGATTAGAAATCACAGTGGAAATTCAAAAATATTTTGAGATTAATAATAATGAAAATATATATACAATCTTTTATGTGATACATCAAAACCTTTTTTGAAAGAGAAATACACAGCCTTCAGTTAATGCATTAGAAAAAAAAGTTAAAGAAAGGAAATAATAAAAAGCAGACATTTATGAGATAGGAAACATCAATAAAGCCAAACTTTATTTAAAAAGATTACTAAGTAATAACCTCTGGCTGTTCTTATAAAGAAAAAAAAAAAAGAAGATAGAAATAACCAATATCAATAATGAAAAAAAATGGATAACATTTTATTTTTTTATTTCTTAAGGTTTATTTATCTATTCTTGAGAGAGAGAGAGAAGAGGGGTGCAGAGAGAAGGAAAGAGAGAATCCCAAGCAGGCCCTGCACTGACAGCACAGAGCACGACGTGGTGCTCTAACTCACGAACTGTGAGATCATGACCTGAGCCCCAAAGGCAAGACACTTAACTGACTCAGCCATCCAGGTGCCCCGTTATGAATAATTTAACTCTAATGACTTTTTAAAATTTAGGTTCATAGACCAATTCTTAGAAAAATACAACCTACTAAAATGGACACAAAAATAAACAGAAATTCCAGGTAGACACAAACTATTAAATAAATTATTAATTAAAAACCTTACCACAAAGAAGACTTCAGGCCCTGATGACTTCACCAATAAATTCTACCAAATGCTCAAGGGAGAAATAATACCATCTTCCACAAATTCTTCCAGAGAATACTGAAAGAGAGAACATTTCCTAATTTGTTTTTTGGGGCAGAACAATCTTGATATGAAAACCTGACAAGCACATTGTAAGAAAAGAGATTACAGGTCACTTATTCATGAACACAGGAATAAAATTCCTAAACAAAGTATTAGTAAACAAAATCCAATATTATATAAAAAGTATAATACATCACAAACACATGTCAGCATTTCAGGAATTCAAGGTTGGCTTGACATCTGGAAATCAATCATTATAATTCCTTACATTAATAGAATAAAAGATATGGTCATCTCCATAGCTGTATAAAAAATTGCTTAATAAAATGTAACATTCATTCATTGTTTAAAAAAACCTCTTAACAAATGGGAATAGAAGGAAACTTCCTTAATCAGATAAAGCTTATCAAAAGGAAGGAGGAGACTGTGGCACTCAGCTCTGGCCTCAAGTATATTTTTCTTGATCTAACTCAGACCTGGTAAACCTTCTCCTTGCTCAATGTAACAAGTAAGTGAGTTACATACACAGGTCATTGAGATGTGTCGGTCTTCTACATGGGAAGCCAGGTAATACTGAGAACTTTGTGAGAATCAGAGGAGAATGAATGAGATGATGTTCATAGCCAATATCCATTAACTATGAGAAGATGATGTATACATTTTTGCATAGATGAGAACACTTGTGTTCCTGAACAAGAAATATATTTCTGAACTCTTTGCGGACCATTTATCTTCTATTAAGGGAAATTATTTTTTTAGACTGAGTGTAATGTGAATACTTGGGCTTTGGGTTTACACATGCTAATATAGTCATTCTCTGATTCCTGTTGGCTCTGTCATTCTTCTATCCCTTTGCTTCTCTCCAAAAATCCAGACATCCCAAAATACTTTGGGTTTTTCAGTGAGCCAGGCTGATTTATTCATATGTACATTTTGCATATTCTGTGACATTTTCCTGGAATAACCTCTCCATCCTCACACCACCTCCACTCCTCATCCATTTGGCAAACTCCTATTTATTCTTCAAAATCCAACTCAAGTATCTTTCCTTTGTAAAGTCTTCTCTTCTTTATATTGTCATTGTATCTTGCATGTCTTCTAGAATAATACTAATCACACTGTGTTAACATGTTTAGTTCTGTCTCCCTATTAGATTTTTAATTTCTTGAGAGAAGATTCTGTGTCTTTATATTTGTATTCCTAGTATTTAAACCCAACGAAAGTTTGTTAAGTGAGAAATGAATGAATGAATGAATGAATGAACTCACCTCAGTAGGACTCTGTCTTCTTAGGATCACCATTTGGGTATTCTGCTAAGCACCCGTGAACTCATCCTCGCTAGTAATGAAAATTTCTCCAGTTGAGTACATTAAATTTACAATCAATAATTAACTCTAAATTGAATTTATAATTGGTTTTATAATACTACTATAGTCATGGGGTCTCAAAATGCTGACTTCTCAGATGCATGTCATAACCTTAATTTTTAATTTCATCCTGCTTCTCTTAAAGCTAAAGGGAGAAGGGGTAGAAGGAATTGAAAATTCTGAGGAATAACTTTAATTAGGTATGTAAATAGCCTGAAAAAAAAAAACATTTTAAAATAAGATTCAATCCAAAACCAAGATAGAGTGTTAATTCCTAATTAAGTTCAGTGGTTTTATACCAAAGCAAATAAGTGAGAGAAGGGTTGCCAAGGAAATGGAGAAAGTAGTTCTTCCCACTGCTTTCCAGCCCTTTGCACTCATGGCATATATAGGGAGTGAAATTACTTACAGTGCACTGGGATGAATGGATGAATGGATGAATCTTCTTGCTGTTGAAGACCAGCAGGGCAGGGGTTCTGCCTAGCTGTGATGAGAGTTAGGGAAATCAGGATCTCAGCGGTCCATACACCCTTTGCTGCAGACTGTTGGGCAACTGTGAGGTTTAAGAAAGGGGGGTAGAATGTAACTGCAAGAATTTATGGTCTTGGCCCTCAGCCTCACCTAACAAATTAGGAAGTGTTCGAAGTGAGTGAGAAAGGCATGTACTATTTAAATTTCATAGTTAGGATTGTGTAGGCTGGTGATTTTTAACTCTGCTTTAGACTGGTGTCACTTGGAAGCTTTTAAAACCTAAAAACACAGAAAAACTGAGACCCTACCCTAGTAAAGTCAAATCAGAGTCTCTGCCGGGAGGGGTATAGGAAGGCATCAGTATTTTTAAAAAACTTCCTACAGGTGACTCTCAAATATATCCAGAGTTAAGAACCACTGGCATAAGCTGTGACTGATGATTAAAAATTATTAGTAAGGGACCTAAATTATAACTGTGTATGTTTTCAAAAAGTGACTCAATTTAATACTTGTACTTAGTGGCTTTTTGTATAGAAAGGTTTTTGGTTTTGTTTTTATTGTTGTAGAAAGGCATATGTCAGTCAGTAGTTTGTGTTTATCTCAAATTATAGCCATATTCCTAGAAGGATATAACCCTTGGAGTTTTAATCTTGAACTTAATGTTTATGAAGTATTGGCAAACAGGATCGCTGAATTGATCAGGAATAGTAACACTGGAGGTTTTTAAAATAAGCCTTGAAGAGGAGATAGAATTTAGGTGTGCAGAAAAGGTAGAGTGAGAATTTAAGTGGAGGAACAACATGAGCACCAGAAAGGAAAAGGTATAAGAAAATTTCAGAGAAAAGTACTGCAGACTCTGAGATGGGGCCCAATGGCAATTGAAGGGGCAGCCAAAGCCAGTTGTGTCTTGAGACACATGAGAGCAGTCCAAAGAGATCACCTTTTCAAACACCTGTAGCAGTTGAAAATGACCTTGCCAAGGCTCCCTAGGTCTCTACTCCAATGATTGTGTAGAAGCCTTAATTACAGATAGTGTTTAGTGAGCACTAACTATATGCCAGGCACTTTTCCTGAGCATTTCGTGTGTATTAACTAATTTAATCCTCACAGCAGCCCCGAGAGGTAGGTTCTATTATGATCCCTGGCTCACAGATGAGGAAAGTGCCACCCACAGGCTGTTTTTTTAGGATATCTCTATATTTTTCCTGTATGGCTCATACTCAGAGTCCACACAATATATTAACTGGACAGGAAATTATATAGTTAAAACAGAAATGTACCAGGTATGAATAAGGTAACAGTTGGTACTTGGAAATAATGTCAGCTAGGGATCAAAGAGTTAAGTATTTTGAATTTTTTTTCTACAGGTAGAAAAAAATTTACTGAGGAATGAGGAATTTACTGATATTTTTAAAGTTTATGTGTTTATTTTTAGAGAGAGAGAGAGAGAGAGTTGAGAGACAGAGAGAGAGGGCACGAGAGAGCAAGCACAGGCAGAGAGAGGGAGAGAGAGAGAGAATCCAAGCAGGCTCCGCATGATCATTGCAGAGCCCAACGTGGGGCTTGAATCCACAAACTGTGAGATCATGACCTGAGCTGAAATCAAGAGTTGGACACTTAATTGACTGAGCCACCCAGGTCCCCCTCTACTGATATCTTTTGAGCAAGCAGTGTGATGATGAAAATTTTTAGTGAAGTTGGTGTGGAAAGAGGAGTAGGGTAGGGTGAGGATGGGGAGGGTAAGAGGTAAACATTATACCAGCTGACCAGTTAGGAAGCTAATGAAATAATCTAGGGATGACATGATAAAGGTCAGGGTGGTCGTAGTAGTAACAGAAAGGACACAGATACAAGTGCCATTTTGAAGGTCCTTGTGCCCAAAGAGTGAGCCTGAGTGACTGGGTAAGCCCAGGAGGTCAGGGGGGCAATCCTGATAAGGGTAGGTGGTGAACTGAATCATTCCAGCCTGAAATGTGTTATTATATTTCATATTCTGACTTAGAGTTTTAAATTTTATTTTGTATACCTCCTTATTTTTGATATAGATGGCAATACTTATCTGTATACTTTAATTTCACATTAGCCCATCTACCTAGTAAGAATAAGATATTTACTTATTTCTATATGTAATTAATATTATTATTTATTATTAATATACATGTGATTATTAATAGTATTATTACTTACTTTAGATTATCAGACCAGGATGAAGAGGGCAAGACCAAGCAGAAGTGTATCATAAATGACCCCTCCTTTTCCATGGTGACAGTTCAACGGGAAGATAGTGGAATAACCTGGGAGACCAGTTCAAGCAGGTCTTCTACTCCTTGGGCCTCGGAAGAAAGTCAGACTTCTGGTGTATGTAGTCTGGAAGGGTCAACTATGAATTCTTCTCCAGGGAATGTTTCCTTTATTGTGGATGAAGTCAAAAAGGTTCGGAAAAGAACACCTAGGTCAAAGCGTGGCTCACCCTCATTGCGTCGGAAAGGCAACAAAAAGAGAAATTCTTTTGAATCTCAGGATGTTCCATCAAATACAAAAGATAATCTTTTAATTTCAGAAAGCCAGGTACTAAACAGTCAGAAAGAGAAGTCATCTAGTGGCGTTCATGATAAAATAAGAAAAAAGAAGACCACCTCAAACACACCTCCTATTACTGGGGCAATATACAAAGAACACAAGCCCTTAGTGTTAAGGCCAGTTTACATAGGAACAGTACAATATAAAATTAAGATGTTTAATTCTGTTAAAGAAGAATTAATTCCTCTACAATTTTATGGAACATTGCCAAAGGGTTATGTAATTAAAGAAATACATTATAGGAGGGGGAAAGATGCATCCATTAGTCTAGAGCCAGATTTGAGCAATCGTGATTCTAACTTAGTTTCCAAAACAGGCAAATTAGTAGCCCCAAGCATAGAAGATGATAAAGTAAAAGGGCTTGCTTCACCCTGGAGAGGTGTACTCTCCAAAAGATCAGAGTCCTCGACCTCCTCATTCAGTCATGAAGATGAAAAGAAAATTTACGTTGATTCTCCCCTAAAGGCCACATCTGCCACCAAGCACACAGTTTCCTCTTATGCAAGTAATGACACAGCAGAACAAGAAACACAGCTCAGCCCTCCACAGTTAGTGCCACAACAACCAGGCGATGAAACAAAACTCCGTGAAATGGAGTCTTCCCCTCTTACACCTGATACATCTACAACTGGGTTCCTGGGAAGAGCAAAGGAAGAATTTGAGCCTGATTCACAAGAAATTGTGACATTAGAGCATGGCTCTTCAGTCTCACCACCTTCAGTGGATGAGGTAAAGAAGGAAGATGTGTATTCTGCTGACCATTCCATTTCATTGGAGGCAGAAAAGGTTTCGCGGGTAACAGGTTTACCAGGTCTGGCAGCATCCATCCAGGAGGATTTTGGCCCAGAGACAGAAGGGGTGGACCTGACTTCAACAGAAAGGGCAGAACCAGTCTCTGAAAAATGGATCCCTCCTCATCTTGATGTCAAAGGAGTGGAGGAAGAAAATGTGCCTGAGCCATCCATTTCTCTTTCTGAACCTCCAGTATTAGAGGAATCAAAGAAAGAAATAGAAACTTCTCTACCAACAGCTACTACCCCTGAGTCTGAAGATTCTAATTTAGTGGAAGAAGAGATCATAGAACTTGAATACCCAGAAAGTCCATCTATTTCTGAGAAGCCCTTCCCATCATATTTGGCCCCTGAAGTGGAGCGGAAAGAAGAGGAGATCACTTTACCATCACTGAAAACATCAACACCTGAATATGTTGCTTCATCTGAGGAAGAAAGAGAGGAAAATGAGTCTGTTTCTACTGATTCTGCTTTTGTATCAGAATATTCAGTCCCACAGGATTTGAACCATGAACCAGAGAAGCAAGAAGTTGAGCCAGTTCCTCCATCCACTGTGAAAGGTATATCTGAACATGCGGTTTTTTCAGAAGAGGAGAATGAGGAATTTGAGCCTTTGGCCTCTGCGTCTGAACGCTCTCTCTCACCATCCACAACTGAGAAGACTTCTGAATGCCAGTCCCCACTGTTTTCAGCAGCTATCTCAGAACATGTGGTCCTGTCTGGAGAAGAGGCTTCAGAAAGTGGATATTACACACCAGATTCCACATCTGCTTCTGAATATTCAACTCCATCACAGGCAACAAAAGAGTCACTGAAGAAAACAATTGACCATAAGCCCCCATTAGAATCAACAGGTGTTTCTGAGCATGTGATTCTATCAGAAGAGAAGGAAGATACAGGACCATATTCCCCAGATGTGGCCTCTGAATATGAACACTCTCTCCCACCATCCACAACTGAGCAGACTTCTGAATGCCAGTCCCCACTGTTTTCAACTGCTACACTGGAACAGGTGGTCCTGTCAGAAGAGGACCTAGGAAGTGAGTGTTTCACACCGGATTCAACATTGAGTTCCCAATATGCAGTTCCATCAAATGCAATGCAGGAATCCCCAAAGAAAATAATTGATGTTGTGTCCCCATTAAAATCAAGACATGTTTCTGAGCGCATGATTTTGTCAGAAGAAAAGGAAGACACTGGGCCATATTCCCCAGATGTAGCCTCTGAATATGAACACTCGATTCCACCATCCATGACTGAGCAAACTTCTGAATGCCAGTCCCCACTGTTTTCAACTGCTACACTGGAACAGGCGGTCTTGTGTGAAGAGGACCTAGGAAGTAAGCGTTTCACACCAGATTCAACATTGACTTCCCAATATGCAGTTCCATCAAATGCAATGCAGGAATCCCCAAAGAAAATAATTGATGATGTGTCCCCATTAAAATCAAGACATGTTTCTGAGCGCATGATTTTGTCAGAAGAAAAGGAAGACACTGGGCCATATTCCCCAGATGTGGCCTCTGTATCTGAACACTCTCTTCCACCATCCATAACCGAGCAAACTTCTGAATTCCAGTCCCCACTGTTTTCAACTGCTACACTGGAACAGGCGGTCCTGTCAGAAGAGGACCTAGGAAGTGAGTGTTTCACACTGGATTCAACATTGACTTCCCAATATGCAGTTCCATCAAATGCCATGCAGGAATCCCCAAAGAAAATAATTGATGATGTGTCCCCATTAAAATCAAAAGGTGTGTCTGAGCACATGATTTTGTCAGAAGAAAAGAAGGAAGACACTGGATTGTATTCCCCAGATGTGGCCTCTGTGTCTGAACACTCTCTCCTACCATCCACAACTGAGCAGACTTCTGAATGCCAGTCCCCACCACTTTCAGCCACTCCATCTGAACATGTTGTCCTATCAGAAGAGACAGTAGAAATTGAGCGATACACACCCTCTTCCACCTCAACTTCTGAAGTTTCAGTACCACCATATGCAACACCCGAATCACAGGAGGAAGAAATTATCCAGATATCCTCTTTAAGTCTAAAAGGGGTCTCCTCACCCACGAATTTCTCAGAAGAAGAGCAAGAAGACATTGGACCCTTTTCTCCAGACTCAGCATTTGTGTCAGAATTCTCATTTTCACCCTATGCAACCCAGGAAATAGAGAAAAGAGAATTTGAATGCGATTCTCCAATATGTTTAACATCACCATCTGAAGACACTATTTTGTCAGATGAAGACACTGAGGTTGAACTTTTCTCTCCAGACTCAGCATCACAAGTTTCAATTCCACCATATAGAATCCCAGAAACAAAGAAAAATGAATTTGAGCATGATTCACTGGAAACTACAATATCTGCCTCAGGATACTCTTGCTTTTCAGAAGCGGGTGAGGAAGACATTGCACCAACAGCTGCTACACCTGTACCTGAGCACCTCAGTTCATCACAGAAGCAACAAGCCAAACCTTCCCCTTCACTGTCTGCACCTGAAGACTCGAGTTTGCCACCTTCAGCAAATAAAAGAGAGATCACAGAAGTTCAGCCAGATGCTCAAACAATCTCAAGACCTGTATCTGAATATCTCATTTTGGCACAGGAGCAGATAACTCGAGCATTTTTAGAACCTGACTCTGAGGACTTGATTCCATCATATTTAACCAGTGAAATGGATAAGGGAGAAATTCAGGCTATTTCATCAGTAGCTGCAAGACCAGTTTCTTTACCTGAACAATCATTTACGGTAAAGGAAGACACCAAACCTGTTGTGTGTTCATCTCAATATTCAGCTTCACCTGATTCAGTTCATGCACTTAAGGAGGAACAAGAACTCAAAGCTTCACTCACTCCAAAAGCTGCAAATGAACAGATGGCTTTGTTAAAAGTTAAAAGTAAGGAAGAAATTGTGCCTGATTCTCAAGAAGCTACAGCACATGTATCACGGGATCAAGAAATGGAGCCTCAGCCTCCAAATGTTCTAGGGTCTGGGATGAAATATTCAGTTCTTCCTGACTTGGTAGATGAGCCAAAGAAGGATGTGAAACATAATTTAGCTCCAACTGTGACATCTGAACTAGAACAGAGAATGTTGTCAGAGAACAAACCTGAAGTAATAAAACCATATTCACCTCTAAAGGACACATCTTTATCTGGACCTGAGATTTTATCAGCAGTGAAAACACAAGTGAAAGATGACTCTAAAATAACTGATACATCTAGAGTGCTGCATTCAGCTCCACCAGGAGTGCAAAAGGGAACTGAACATGAACCACCTGCACCAGAATTTCCGGAAGAAATAAAGAAAGAAATTGAACCTAGTTGTTCATTAACCACAACATCTGTAACTAAGCGTGACTCAGGCTTAACTAAGTTAGCAAAAGAAGAAACCCCAACAGATTTCTCTTTTACCACCCCTCTAGAACATCCAGTCTTAACAAAAGTAGAAAAGAGTGAATTAGGAAGTGATTTGCCACCACTGGTGACGTCGACAGATGAACATCCACTTCTTAAAGAAGAAAAGGTAGCACTGAAAATTAGTTCTTCTACTGAAACGGCTACATCTGAATGTCCAGCTTGGTCAGAAGCAGAGAAAGAAATTAAACTTGATTCACCTGCAGGAATATCCTCTGTACCAGTGCATTCTTTGTCCAAGGTAGAAACTGAAGAAGTTAAACCTGGGTTGCCAATAACAAAAGCATTGTCTTGTCAACATTCAGATGTAACTAAAGAAGAGAGGGTGGAAAATGAACAAGGTGTTTCATTTTCTACAGTCCTGGACTCTGAACAACTGGTTTTACCAAAGAAAAAGAATTCTCTGTCTGCCTCAGAAGTGTCAGGGCCTGAACATGTGCTTTTGCTCAACGAAGGTAGTGAGGTAAAGGAAAAAGAAACCAAACTTTTTTCCTCACGAAACATGTCACCTGCACCCAAACAGACAGCCCCAGAATGCAAAAATGAGGAAATAAAAAGTTCTCCTGCATTGGAAAATTTAGCATCAGAAGATTTAACTCCAACCCTTGGAGATGATAAGAACAAAGAGGCAGAAGAGCCATCTTCTACAGCGCGGGGAAATTTCCCATCAGAAAGACAAGATCTTGTTCTGGCAGAGCTCTCTTTGGAACCTGAAAAGAAAGACAAGCCATACCAAGTATCAGAATTACTGAGCACTGGGTCAGAAGTCATTCATAGTTTAGGTGGGCAAGATGGATCCATAGATACAAAACACATAAAATCTCCCATAACCGAAACAGGGGATTCTGTCTTAGAAAAGAGCCTCACTGAACTTAGGAGTAGAGGAGAAGGAAAAGAAGAAAACAGGGAACGTCATGTGTCAGCTACAGTCGACCCTGAAATTCCAGAGGTTTCATCATACCTTAGGGAGGAACCACAGATTCAAGAACTTAAATCTTTCTCTCCCAAGGTAGTCAGCTTAGGATCAAAGGAAGCATTGGACCCTCTAGTTGAAGGAGACAGCCCAAAAGAGCTTCAGCCACTTTCTTTTTCTTTAAAACCATCATCAGAGAAATTGAACCATTCAGCCGACATTAAAGAGGGAGAAAAACAGGAAATAAACCCATTACTGTCAACAGGAAATTTGAAGACACAAGTGATAGGACATATTGAAACAAAATTAAATGAACAAACAGACCAACCAAATTCATTCCGTGTGCCCCAGAGTATAACAGATCCATCTAAGATAGTTTCTTCTGACCTCCTTGTAGAAAAAGAGAAGCCAGGAAAAGCACTTCATTCAGAACAAGCTGTTAAATTACCTGATATAAGCACATCTTTTGCAGATAAACAAGATCTGGGAGTTAAACAATTTTTATTTCTGAAAGAGAATTTGCCTTTGGAAGAATCAAAATCACTTACAACAAATGAGCCTGAAGATGTTAAAGAAACACAAGTGAAAGAGGCCCTAATTTTTCCAAAGGATAAAAGCTGGATACTAGAAAAGCCAGAAAGGGATCTGGCAAGTCAACATGAAGAAAGAATATCAGGATCTGTGCAGCTGGGTTCCTCTGGCAGTAATGATTTGATGACAGGACAGCTTAAGGCTGTTGTGCCAGATAAAGACCACACATGTGAAACCAAAAAGCAGGTTCTGCCACGTTCTGCTGAAGTATCTCCTGTATCATTACAAGAGCCAGTATCTACTCTCAGTACCTTCAGTGGTGACAAAGAGACCTTATCAACTAAAACTTACTCTTCGGAAGAAACAAAGCTGGCCCCCAAACCAAAATCTTTAGTTCCAACTGGAAGTGTAGAGAGAAACGAAGCAGAGAGGAAGCAGATCTTTTCTTTCATGGGGAGTGAAAGTTTGACAGTGGAAAAAGCAAACGCAGAATTGTCCAGGCCTTGCAAAGAAGGCAGCCAGGAAGAAATCAACCTACCTTCCGAAAGAATCCTCCAGAAAGGAGTGTCTGGCCCATCAGTGGAACTGATCAAATCAGAAACCATTCCCTCTCCCTCCAAAGCAGCCCCTTTCCTGGCAGAAGATGCAGAATCTGCATTGGACAGTGAAAAAGAAGCGCACAGGAGTATATCTTCTTTACCTGGAGAGAAGTCATTAGAAAAAGAAAAAACGATTCAGTCAAAGGTTTTAGATGTTAATGAGAGAGGGAAACCAGCACCTGAAGTGAAAACACCCACACCAGTAAAACTCCTCTCTTCGATCCAAGAAAATGAAGAACCTCAATCTGCAGAGCCATCTGAGGCAACACAAAAATTGCCTAAGCAGCCAAAGGCAGTTGAGCGAGGCCTTTCTGAGGAGAAGGGAAAGAAAGGAATCTTATCATGGATGTCCAGTTTGTTTTTTGGATCAAGGACTCCAGATGACAGAGTTGCTGAAAAAGATTTAGAAATTCAGCCAAGTCCATCTGTAGAAAAAGCAGTGCCTGCGACACTGAAGTCTGAAGGAGCAGCTCCAGCTGACTTTAATGCAACCAAGACGCCAACTGATCATCTGTTACCAGAGACAAAACTTAAACCTGCTGAAAAATCCAGAGGTACTTTAGTTAAATCTGGTGAAAGCCAAGACTTTAAAGAAAAAACTACATTTTTATCAAATGTAGAAGTTTTACAACAGCCCCAATCCACCCTTGAGGTGTCTAGTGAAGATTATGGGAAAAAAGAAATCCTAGCGTATTCAGAAGAAATGGATTTAAACTCGGTAGTTACTTCTGCTGATGGTGAGGAACGTCTTGAAATTCAATCTTATTCTCCCATGGGTGAGAAATCCATGGTGGAAGAAGCACAAAATGCTGTTCCTCTTCACGTCGCTGATAGTAAAAGAGCCCAGAAGCCAGAAATTTCTGCTCCATCTAAATGGAATATTTCTATTCTTAAGGAAGAGCCAAGAAGTGATCAAAAAGAAAAATTATGCTTTTCATTTGATGCAGTGGATAAGGTGCCACAACAGCCAAAATCAGCTTCATCTAGCTTCACAAGTAAAAATATCATGAAGGAATCAGAGAAGCCAGAGACAATAATCTTGCCAGTAGAAGAATCTGAACGCAGTTTAATTGATCTGGGTGAAGACAGACCGAAGAAAGAAATGCAAAAACCTACTTCCTTGGAAATTTATGAAGAGGAAACAAAACTCAGGTCTGTTAGCCCAACTGAGGAGAAAGGTAACTTGGAAACCAGATCACATTCCTTGGCAGAAAAGAAGGTGCTGGCAGAAAAGCAAAAAACTATGGCCCCGTTAGAATTTAGAGATAATGAAATAGGGAAGGCACAAATTGCACGTGGATCTAGCCCTATTAAATTGGAAGAATCAAAAACCACAGCTGTGCTTCAGCAAGTCCCTCAAAATGAAGACCACAAAGAAAGACACACAATTATGGAGGAGGAGAAAGATGAAAAACAAAAGCAGTCACAAGCATTTTTAGAAGGAAGAAAGTGGCAGGAAATTCAACCTTATTCCTTGAATGTAGCCAGGTCTATGCCTGAAGAATCAGATATCTCTTTAAGTCATTCTTCAGGTGAAACTCAACCACTTTCATTAGTTAAAACTCTATCAGTTACTGAAAAACCAGAAACTGTGCTCTTGGAGGCTCACCCAGAAATCAGAGAAACAAGGGCAGTAGGAACTCAACCACATCCAAAAGAAGAAAGTAAAGTTTTGGTGGAAAAAACCAAGACTTTCCTTCCAGTGGATCTTTCTTATCATGAAGAAATAGATAAGCAGTCTGTACCCAAGGAAGGAAATCTGATATTGGAAAAGTCAAGCAGGGAGGTGGCAAGTCACAGTGAAGAAAAGGAACAGGTTACAGTGTCAGAGCCATCAAAAGGTGTTTCAATAGATATCACAAAAGAAAGTATGAAACAAGGATCTCCATCTAAAGAATCTGAAAGGATTTTAGATCATCCTTTTGATGAAACAATGAGCTTAGAAACCCCACCATCTTTGTTGTCATCTGTGAAATCACAAACACTTGTTTCTAGAACTTATCCAGAAATTGATACAGTGAAGAAACAAGAAATGCCATGGTCAGAATTGACTCCAGATAGGCATACAGTCCATACTATTCAAACATCTAAAGATCTAACATCTGAAAGGACTAAACAATCTGTTGTTGCTTCAAATCACCACTTGGAGGCTGTGGAAGATGCCCATGTAAATGAACCAAGCTCTTCAGTGAGCAGCAACTATGCTCGATTTATAAAGGATGCATCATCAATTGATGCTGATAAAATGGTTTCTTCTAGAGAAATATCCAAGGAACCTGAAGACACGTATGTAAAAGATGAAGAATTTACAATGACTAGCAAGCCAGCTGGACTTTCAGAAGATCAAAAGAGTGCCTTCAGTATTATTTCTGAAGGCTGCGAGATATTGAATATTCATGCTTCTGCATTTATTTCTTCTGTTGATCAGGAAGAAAGTGAACAAATGCAAGATAAATTAGAATATTTGAAAGAGAAGCCTTCATTTAAAACAATATCTCTTCATGACAATAGTGAGGCAGTCTCTTGCCATAAAACATTAAAGAGTAAGTTAGAAGATTCTGATCAAGTTATATCACTGCAAGAAAATAAACAAAAGGCATCTTTTAACACAGAAGGGGAGATGCCCACCTATTCAGAAACTGATGATTTCACCTTTAATCAGCCCGCAGCTCCCAGTGAAGAAGATTATTTTGAAAAATATACATTGATTGATTATAATATCTCCCCAGACCCAGAAAAACAGAAAGCTCCATGGAAATTAAATGTTGAAGTGGAACTCTCAAAGCAGGTTACAGAAGATACTGTCTCTTTCCCAGAAAGTTCAGAGGAAAGTGCCCTGGAACATGAATATGACTTGCTGAAGTTAGATGAAAGCTTCTATGGGATGGAAAAGGACGACAGCAAATTATCTCACCCAGAGACCCGGAAGCATTTGGATATCCAGCAATCAGCTGACAGAGATGTTCCAAAGATCATAAATAGAGATGTGGACTTAAAGTCACCTGGGATGCCATTATTTGGTGCAGAAGAAGGAGTTTTGTCACGAACCCAGATATTTCCTACCACCACTAAAGCCATTAATCCTGAACTTCTGGAGGAGCCACCTGCACTCGCATTTTTATACAAGGATCTGTATGAAGAAGCAGTTGGGGAGAAAAAGAAGGAAGGGGAGACAGCTTCTGAAAGTGACAGCGTGAATTCTGAGGCATCATTTCCAAGCAGGAACTCTGACACTGATGATGGAACAGGAATATATTTTGAGAAGTATATACTCAAAGATGACATTCTCCATGACACATCTGTAACTCAAAAGGACCAAGGCCAAGGTCTGGAAGAAAAAGCAGTTGGTAAGGATGATTCATACCAACCAGTAGCTGCAGAAGGGGAAATTTGGGGGAGGTTTGGAACTATTTTGGGGGAGAAGAGTCTGGAAGAGGAACAGAAAGCTATGTATAGGGAAGGAGAATCAGTAGGCTATGTGGGGCCTCTTGACAATGAAGCTATGCATGGAAAAGTTCCCATCACTGAAGAAGTCACAGTGGTTACCCAGAAGGTAAGCTATGCGATTCCATTTGAAGACACCCATCATGTCCTGGAGAGAGTAGATGAAACAAACAGTCAGAGTAATGAAGCAGAAAATGCAAGTCCAGAAGTCAGTCTGAATGTCCCAGTACAGGTGTCCTTCCCAGAGGAAGAATTTGCGTCTGGCGTAACTTGTGTTCAAGAAACACTGCAAGAATCTAAAGTAATAGTCCCGCCTGAGCCAAGTGAAGACGGGCTCCGCCGTAGCCCTGTTCAGGATGAGTATGAATTTGCTGAATCCCTGAATTATGAAATGGTTGTTCAAGACACTTTATCAGAGGAACTATATTCAGAATCCACACCTGAAGATGTGTTATCTCAAGGAAAGGAATCCTTCGAACACATCAGTGAAAATGAATTTGTGAGTGAGGTAGAACAAAGTACGTCTGCTGAACAGAAGGAGTTGGGGAGGGAGAGGACAGAACAAGAACAATTATCATCAGAGTTAGCAACTGAGAAGGAACAAAAGGAACTGAAAAAGTCCCAGATCGACACGTACTGTTACACTTGCAGAAGCCCGATTTCTGCTGTTGACAAGATGTTTGGTGCCCACAAAGACCACGAGGTTGCAACACTTGATACAGCTATAAGTGCTGTAAAGGTAAAGAGATGTTAAAGCTTATAAGTACATGACAATACATATACACTTAACTTGTTTTAATTAACGTTTTCTCAATTTAAAAAATGACCAATATTTAATATATTCATATTTAGGCATAATAGTCTGAAAGAAAGCTAAGAATTCTTTCCCTAACCATTTAGTTAAGATCAGTTTGACAAACATTTATTGGGTATATACTATGTGCGAGGCATTTTTCTAGGTTCTTGCAACACCAGTGTAAATAACACAGGGTCACTGCCTTTGAGGGGTCCTCTCTTATGGCAGTAGCCCTTAACATTATCTGAAAGGGCCAAAGGATTTTAAATTGAAAAATGTACTTTTGAGCATAAAACACAATTTATTTTCTATTATCTACACTATTATTCTTTAAAAATACACATTTATATTACATTGAACAATATTATTGCAAGTTTTATAAAAAACTCAAGATGGTCGTTTTATTTTTTTTTTTAATTTTTTTTTTTTTTTCAACGTTTATTTATTTTTGGGACAGAGAGAGACAGAGCATGAACGGGGGAGGGGCAGAGAGAGAGGGAGACACAGAATCGGAAACAGGCTCCAGGCTCTGAGCCGTCAGCCCAGAGCCCGACGTGGGGCTCGAACTCACGGACCGCGAGATCGTGACCTGGCTGAAGTCGGACGCTTAACCGACTGCGCCACCCAGGCGCCCCAAGATGGTCGTTTTAAATTTTGGTTTTCTCTATATTTCCTCCTTATGGTAAAATTGATTTTAAAAATGGAAAACCTTTGCATTCTTTCTGTCTATGTCTATAGATTCCCAATGTTTAAAAGCTAGTCACAACACGTACCCTCAATGCATGTAATTATAAATTACCCCAGAGATCCTATTGGAAGTCAAGTATTTAGTCTTACAGATTGTGACATACTTTCAGTAGCCTTCTAACTGGAATCCCTACCCTTGTCTCTCCAAACCATCCTCCAGTACATTAGCCAGAATGATCTTAAAATGCAGACCATCACAAGAATTGAGCACTGACTATGTGCCAGGCACTGTGTTAAATTCTGTGCATACAAGATATCATCTACTCCTCACAACAACCCTGTCATTATCATCAATTTTCAGACAATGAAATGAGTGCAAATTGTTTTAAGTGATTTGCTCAAGGTCATGGAAGACAGACTAGGATTGGTACCCAGGTCTGTCTGATGCCAGAGCTATGCTCTTGGCTGTATATCCGTATTGCTTGGCCCAGTGCCTTGCTAATGGGAGCAATTTTCAATATGATTATTCAATCAGGTCACTGTTAAATAATTGTTAGGCTCATTTTGATTTAAAAAATGATGTTAGAATCTTGACATTTTTTTCCCCAGAAAATTAAAATTTCTCAATTGTCTAACATAGGTTATGCTTCTCTACAGTGAAATTTTGTTGAAACTTTACCTGGTAAAATGTGGGGGTAGAAGATGGGGCAATTAAAAAAAAAGAAATCTCAGGCTTCTGGATGCATTAGCACTGGTGAAATGTGCCCCATTCTGTGATGACACTTGGTTTCGCTAACTGACAACTACTGGGCACTGTCAGCAGAAAGACTAGATTTTTTTTAGCTTTCTTAGTTATGTTTTCTTTATCTCTATGAGTTTTAGAAATTAAAAAATAATTCTGTCTAAAAATTGTCAATTTAAAACAAAGTTCAAAAGCAAGGGGTTACGTCTCCTGCTTTAAAACCATTTTGAAGTTTTTCCCCCCTGATGTTCTCTAAACAGTATGACCAAAAAAAGTGGAAAGCTAGTTCACTAAAGCCAGAGAGACCTGCTTTGTTTCATTAAATCAGCTGTGAAGATTAGGAGTTGGTTGACAACTTTTAAAAATTAGAAATCAATTTAAAGTTATACCTTGAGAATTCTCTAGCATCTTGTGTGAGCAGACCATTTGTGATGAGTCAGAAACTGGTGACTGCCTTTATAGATCATCGAGGTCCTTGCTTCTCCTTTCCTGCCATCTCCACTGTGGTGGCTTATCTTTTGCCACTTATTTTCTTCATTCACTCTCTCCTTCTTTCTCGGTATTTATTGACCTCCCATTACATATTGGAAACTGTCTAATCATTGGGAATGACAATAAAAATAAAAGAAGATGGACTAACGGCTCCCCAAATCAGTCAGGATTATGGGAGCACAGTGTTTTGAAAAAGGACCCTTTTGGGAGTGAGCCAAATGATAGAGTAGGACTGAGAGGGTGAGGGAAGGTGAAGACCGAGTGAACCTTCAGTAAGATAGAGGTTTTTCCAGCAATCAAGGCATGGAGGACATTCTAGAGACAGGAAATACCACACGAAAAGGCACATGGGTGAGAAAAAGTTCAAGGAAAGATGGGGCTTGTGTGATTGGAGCCTGGGACCTTGTGGAAAAGAGGCAAGAGCTATAGAGGGAAGCAGAAGCCAGATCCAGAAGGGGCTTCCATCCTTGCAATTTCTGCATCATTCTGTGGATAGTGAACCAGGCAGCTGAATAGATTATAGCAGGGTTTATAACTATGTGGCTAAGGTAGCTACCATCTTCCCCCATGACCCATACATTTTCTAGTTGGCTTTCACTTCTTGAGTATTTTAACCCTGTAAGGGTTATTACAACCTTTAGGTCTCTTTAGTAAACAGTTTCCATTATTTGGTATGCTAGGCTCCTGGCCCAGTGACACTCTGAGCACCTTCTCAGAGTGATCCAGGCACACTGAGGCCACTGGCACAAATGTGAGGAGACTACTTGGATAAGTTGAACAAGTTCAACAAAAAGTCTGCAATCTTTGAAGAAGACAATGTATAAAAATTGAAGCTTTAGGGACACCCAGGTGGCTCAGTCAGTTAAGTATCCAACCATTGATTTCGGCTCAGGTCATGATCCTAGCGTTATAGGATAAGCGCCAAGTCAGGCTCGGTACTGAGTGTGAAGCCTGCTTAAGATTCTCTCTCTCTCTCTCTCTCTCTCTCTCTCTCTCTCTCTCTTGGCCCATCCCCCCAACTCCGGCCTCAAATTTAAAAAAAATTGAGGCTTTACTAAGGAGAAAATTAAAATCCATGGTTTACTAAAACAAGTATGCTTTGAATTTATGTACTCAACAAGAACTCCTTCCTCTTGCATGAGAAAATAAACTTTCTATTGCTCTCACTCACAAACCTCCTAATTGTTTAGCGTACAGAATTATCTACAGTCAATTTAGATGAAGCAGCAAAGAAAATTTAAAGATTGATTTGTTAGTGAATGTCATATAGTAAATCTCTACCAAATGTACTAAATTTATGAGGAAATTAGAGCTCACTGGTTGAAGTTATTTTATCAAATGTCATATACCAACCATATCTAAATTTTTTTCTTCAGGTCCAATTAGCAGAATTTCTAGATAATTTACAAGAAAAGTCCCTGAGGATTGAAGCCTTTGTTAGTGAGATAGAATCTTTTTTTAATACCATCGAGGTAAGTTACCATAACCCTTTTACTTTGACCTGGTTTGTTCATGTCATTATAAGGAAAGAATTCTGAGCCAGAACAATCTGAATTAGGGATTGTGTATGCATATGTGGTTTGCCATTGTTGGTTTTGTTCCATTAAAAGTGAAGGTCCTCAAAGTCTTCCATCTGTGTTTAATCAGTGAAACTACTTCCTTTCCAAGGATAAACGACTTGTCCTTAAAAACATATACACATTTAGTAGGTGCTTACAATGACAGGGCAAATGCTTTGCATGCTTTATCCAAAGTAATCCTTACAATAACCATATGAAACAGGTGTTATTAATTTGTTCCCATTTTCTAGGTAAGGAACTGAAACTTAGAGTTAAGTATATTACCCAAGGTCATAGTAAGTTCATAGTAAGTTGAGAGTCAAAATTTAAATTCAGATCTGAGTTCTTAACTTGCTCCACTATCCTGTCTTTCACTGGCTAGCTCTGCAGAAATGCTTGATGTCCAATGCCCAGGACAAATGCGTGTCTCTCATAGTACCACTATCTGGATGAATTTATGCCCTCCTAGCTGTTGGCCCCTGCTCCCTCCTCAGTGGAGGCAGGGGTGGGGAGCCATCTCCATCCATATGCAGAAATGGCCCAGATATCCTCACTTGTCAATCACACGTGGCAGAGGGCTGCTGCAGAAGGCTGGTGCCCACGTTCCCTATCATGAGGGCAACTCTCACCCTAGTTTGCTTGAGAAGAGTCTCCTTAACTCCTGTTTTAGATCATTTAACACCTGCTAATTATTTCGAATGCCCCCACCAAGTATCCATTTTAGACGATAAATTATATGATCACCTTATCACTAGCCCCGTAGTGAGAACCACTATAACCAGTGGGTATCTGGATTTGCCAGATGGGCAATAAACTTTCTCTTACTGTGGTGGAAGCTGTCCCCCTCCCTGGAGAGCACTTGTGAATGTAGTGCCCTGTCCAGTATCTTGCTTCTCCCTTCCTCACACAAGGATTTTCATGGAATGGTGAAAATGGCACTAAACGAAGGTCAGGGATCTTCATTCATTCACTGTGACGCCATCTTCAAGTTTTATCCTGTGGAAATGCAAGTAGGCAAGCCTTCCACACAAATATCTTTTTGTTTGTTTGTTTTGTTAACTAAATCCTTCTGGATAATAATCTTACAGTGAATTTTATTGCAAAGCTAAGAGGCTTGATGTGTTGGCCAAGAGGCTTGATGTGTTGAAAACATAGACTGTGCCCATAATCTAAAATTCTCTTACGAAGACACCAGAGCTCAGTTCTTTAAAAGACTGGTGTTTCTCCTAAAAGAAAAGAAGCAAGACGTGCACTTTGTGATTCATTAAAAAGTGGGCTTTTTTTGTTTGTTTGTTTTATTTGTTTTTTAGGAAAACTGTAGTAAAAATGAGAAAAAGCTAGAAGAACAGAATGAGGAGATGATGAAGAAAGTTTTAGCACAGTATGATGAGAAAGCCCAGAGCTTTGAGGAAGTGAAGAAAAAGAAGATGGAGTTCTTACATGACCAGATGGTCCACTTTCTGCAGAGCATGGACACGGCCAAGGACACCCTGGAGAGCATCGTGAGAGAAGCAGAGGAGCTCGACGAGACTGTTTTCCTGACTGTAAGCACCAATTAAAACAGGCCTAGACACCCTCCACCTGCTCTATACATCCAAGTCTAGTTTTTAGAATTCATCTTTCAATATTCCCCAAGATCACTTGTATCATTTATATTTCTCTGTGGGGTTTATGTAATTCTGACATTTAAAGATTATTAGGTATGCCTGATGCTTATGGAAAAGGCCCAGAAAATCCTGAAAGTCTTAACATCCAAATCTAGCTGAAGGATACATGAAAGTCAGGCCACAGCATCAACCATTCACTCTGTCACATGGATTGGTCACCTTCTAAGAGTGAAGGAAAACAGCCTGAAAGCCTTACTCATGCTATGCCTTCCCTTTGGGTGCCAGCCTGATCTCCCAGTGCCTGGCATCCTCATGCTGGCCCCTGGGCCTGTCCTCTCCACTCCTACTCCCTAATCTGAAGTGACATCTCCTAGGGACCATTCCCTCTGAGCCTCACCCAGTGGCTGAGAGTAACATGTCAGTACACTTGCAGCATGCAAAAGGACGACATAATGTGATACCTCTTTCAGGTAACACATCAGTGTTTTTACAAGGGTCCTCCTGGGGACCAGATTCCTTAATTCAAGTATCTTATGGACCGAGATTCCCCTGGGTGATTCTCAAGTTGCACCACAGAGGCAGCTCTTTGCTCTCCTAATTCCCTAGAACATTCAGTAAGTTCCTGATTCTCCATGGAACCAGAATTGACCAGGAATAGTGTTTTCCTGGAGGATGGTCTCACACCTAATTGTCATATTGGAGGAAAGCACCATCTTATGAAGAGTTGGGACCTCCCTTTCAAAGTTCCCCAGTCCTCCCAGCTCTCAATTGAAGTCTGGAGATAGAACAAGGAAAAATGGGATAATGTTAAGCTTTTGATATGGAGATACTTCCAGGTAGGACTAATTTGAGTAGGTTAGACATGGCATCCTCAAAGGAGAATGAAAATCCTTCAGTTGCTTTATGTTTAAGGCAAAGCTTTAATCTTTTAAAATTAGGCGCCTCTTGTGAAGTGTAACATTAATAAAGTTCTTTGTGTTCCCTAAGAACCTTACCTTTGTTTGATAAAAATATTTTCTCTCTAGAACAAATTGGAAAAAAGAAAGCATTTTTTTCTGCTTATGAAAGTAATACATATCCATTTTTAAAAATTTGGAAAATACAGAAAAGCACAGAGAAGGTATCACCCAAAGATAACTACTGATTGCATTTTAGGTATATATCCCACATTGAACAAATAGAAGTCCTTTTTCTTGCTTTGGAGAATTCTATTCTGGAAGCTAAGCCATTTGTTAATGAGTAGAGAGGAGCAGCATAAGAATTCGTTGCTGGCCTTGCTTATCATAGAGAGTAGAGTAGAACTGGAAATTAAGCCCCCTCCATCCCTGCCCAGATCCCCCTACCCCTTCTGACCCTCATTTCCTTGCTGCTGGGGGTTATAGCCCCCAAAAGAAACAGACGGAGGGAAGATAAAAAGCTAAAAAATAATGCCTTTAGAACATGCATAATCTTAAGGCTCTAGGTTGGTTTTACACTTTGTTGTTAATTAGTTTCTCTCTCTCTTTTTCTCTCTCCCTCTTTCTTACTACCTCGTAAGTCATTTGAGGAAATCAATGAAAGGTATATAAAACATGGCACAATGTAGTGGCGACTGAGAATAGCATGACTGTATGCTTTATTTTTAATATTTTGATGCTTTCTAGAAAATGAGCTGCCAATTAAAAAATACATACATTGACTGAGCTACTGAATTTTCACTTTTAGACACTGTGCTTTTAAAAGCTAAATGACAGCTTCGAAAGAATATTGCATGTGCTTTAGTTAAATAACAATTATAATGTAGATTTTTAACTGCTTCCTTGAGATGTATTCTGTATTTTCAGCCTAATCTGGACCATCTTTCTTGTCATTGCATATAGAATATTTTGTAGATACTTAGACTTACTGGTTAAATATGAACATTTGAAAGAATCATTCATTTATGCTTTGAGTAATTGACTTCTGCAATCTTAATGGAATGTTCTCTCAGTTTCTCTTCAAACGATAGGCATGCATGTATCTTCTTTCTTCTCAGCTAATCTAAGTGAATCTTCCTCTTTTGATTGTGTTTTGTCTTTGTTGCTGCCGTTAACACTCAATCTAAGGGATTTTTGTCATTATTTTAAAAGGCAAAACACTCAACAAGAAACTAGGAAATGTCTATAAAAACACGTACCATCAGATCTGTGTTTATCTTTTGGAGCATCTGATGTTGAACTGCTCATACTGATCTGACACATTTTCCCTTTCGCCACAAAGCAAGACCTGAGGACTTTCCTACTAGTTGAGCCTAATGTTCTTATTATTTCTATCCCTTTGATGTACATTTTTTTAAAATTGTAAATTTGGTTCAGTTTACTTCAATGGCAAATTGCAAAAGAGCATAAAGCAAAATAAAAAAAAATTGCATTTGTGTTATATTAAAACATAGAAACCTGATTTTTTTTTAGATAATGAAAACTGCACAGATGATTCCTGCTTACCTTTAAAAACAATCTATGCAACAGAATATTGCTAATACGTTTTAAGAAAATACCTTGTATGTTAGTACTGGCGTTATTCAATAAGGGTTTTTATTACAATGGCTCTGTCGTAAATCAAATTACCCAGGGAGCTTTAAAAAGTGCTGACGCTTGAATTGTGCCTCTTGTGATTCTGATTTAATTGGGTTGGGATATGGCCTGGGCATTTTTAAAGCTTCTGAGGTGATTGTAATGGGCAGACAGGGTTGAGAACCTCTGGCGTATAACAATCCATCCTCCAGTGCACTGGTTCCGTAAACATGTTATGCCTGAATTACCTGTGAGGTTTGTTAAAGGAAAGCGCCTGGAGTCCCACCCCAGATCCACTGCAGGAGAAGCCAGGGTGGGATGATGGGTCTGCATGGTTACCAGTCCTCACACAGGAGTCTCAGGCACACCAGGTAGGTCTGGAAACTCATACCCAGACCTTATTTCCAGTTCTCTTTATTTTTAAAAAAAGTATACATTTCTCTAAGTATTATTGAATTTTGTCTAAAGAGTATATGGATTTTTATATTACAGTGCCATTTCATATACACTGGACAGTGTAGATGCATTATTTGCTTACTGATATTTCATCTACTCACTGAACATGCTGATTGGCATGAAAATTTGGTGAATACAAAATAGCAAACACTTTGACCTTCAAAAATGCTATAGTACATTTTTATTTTTCTTAATGTTAGGATGTTAACTTGCTAATATGAATTGGCATCCATTTAATTCTAAACACCAGTTCTTTGGTTTTGTGCTTGAACTTGTTCATCTGTGTGTCCTTTTAATTAATTTTTATTTCATTGTCCAATTGACAATGGATTAATCTTTGCTACAGCCGCATGCCACCTAAAGGAGAATACACGTGGGTAACTGTTATTTTTCTTGAAGAAAAAAGACGACAAAACTTGGGATTTGGTGAAGAAACACGAGCAATTAATGAAAGCCCTTTTAGACACGCACAGGGGTGTGTGGACATGCGCACACAGCTGCAAGCGGTAACGCTTGATTATTTCACCAGAAAGAAGACTCTCAGGTCCTCAAGACAACTTCTGCCTCAAAGCCTCAGTATTATTGGTGTTCTTTGCCATAATAACTGTTTATTATCTGGTTGTATTTTTTTTAACTTGTTGTTGCTTCTCCCTGCCTTCATATGATATCTCTAAAGGCAGTGCTTGTATATTAAATTATTTTTCTCAACACTGAAAACACTTAAATTAAGGAACGCTGTCAAGCATATTTAGACTCAATATTTGCATATTTTGGAAAACACATTTGCTTAGAAAATGCTGGTCTGTTAAGAAGACGCATTTACTTTTTCTCTCTCCGGTTCGCTTGTTTGTGTTACAATAATGAAAAAGAAGGAGAGGCCCAACCATTGTAGGACCTGCCCTTAAAAAGATGCTTGCTCATCCTTTCATATACAGATGTTAAAATTGAACAGGGAAGTGTGTCAGGGAAAACTCAAACATTTCATTTGTGGTATCTACACCCAGAACTTTTGCGTTACAGAAATTCCCCCACGTAGTCAGTTACATGCCTTGATTAGGCGCGGTGAACGTGCTAGTCAGCACTATTCCTTAATTCAGAATCCGTCATCTCCACCCTCTGCCTCCCCAAAGCCTTCTTTTAGGCCCGTGGTGTCTTCCCTCACCCAGAGCATTGTGGGCTTCTCCCAACCCACTTCACTAATGCCTCTGGTCTGCGTAGTTGCTCTGGTCCTTTCTTAGACTCATTCAGGGATGTTCTTCTAAACTTCCCTTGTGAGAACACTCCTGTGGTTCTCTTTGCCTTGTGAGATAAAATGGAAACTCTTGGTAGATATGAAAGTCTTTTCACAGTCAAGCCACAAACCACCTTTCCATTTGTTCTCTGTCTTCAGTTTCCTGGTTCCCAAGGGAGCCCCTGGGTCCCTCTGGCCCCTCAGACGTGCTGCACCTTTCACAGCTCTCAGCCTTTATTCAAGCTGTTTTTCTGTCTGCAACACCCTTCCTTCCTTTCCTGCCTCAGAAACTCCTATTCATTCTTCGAGACTCAGCCCAAATTTCACTCCTCTTTGAAGCCCCTCCTGGAACCATCTCTCCTAAAATCAGATTATAGTGTATTTTATTATTTTATTATTCCTAGCACTAGTAAGCATAGTGGGCACTCTTTAAATATTTCAGTTATATTTTATGATCTTTTCCCCTCACACTGATTAAAACATTTACTAGACCTGAGATCCTGATAATCTCACCCAAATGAAAGTATCCTCTATTCATTCCAAATTTATTTGTTAAAAGCTTATTGTGTGCCAAGTAACACAGTACGGTATGGTGGTGAACAAAACAAAGTCCTTTCCTGCATGTAGATTATATTCTGGTGAAATAGAAGGACAAAAACAAATAGGTTGTGATAAGTTTGAGGAGGTAAAATTCAACAGAGTAAAGGATATTAGGGACAGGTTGTGCTGTGTGAGTAGTGTACTCTCTGAAGAGCTGACCTTTGAACAGAGATGCAGTGAGGAAGGAGCCATATAATATCTAGGAGAAGAAAGTTCCAACAGCAAGTGTAAAGGCTCAGAAGTGGATCTGTGCTACCCAAACCAAAAAGTCCACGATAGTGAAGCCAGTGGAGTTCCTCGAACCTGGCTTAATTGCTGGTATATATTTCTAGTCTCCTTTGAGCGAGATGCACCGAGGAGAGCTCCTAACGAAATTTAGGGCCCCTCATGCTAAAGTGGAACGCTTTTGCAGTCTCTCCTTCCCCCTTTTCCTCTCTTCGGAATCAACCTGTTTTATTTTTGGTTGTTTTGGTTTTTTTTAAAGCCCAGGTTGTACCTGAAGACAAATGCTAAGAGTTAGCATCTCCGCTAAGAGGGTCTTGAGTATATAAAAGCTGTTGACTTATAAACTGTGGTTTGTTTAGTCTTTTAAGGATTTATAGGGGCACCTGGGTGGCTCAGTTGGTTAAGCGTCTGACTTCGGCTCAGGTCATGATCTCACAGTTGGCGAATTCAAGCCCCGCGTCTGGCTGTGTGCTGACAGCTCAGAGCCTGGAGCCTGCTTCAGATTCTATGTCTCCCTGTCTCTCCCTGCCCCTCCCTCACTCATGTGTGCACTCTCTCTCTCTCTCAAAATAATAAATATTAAAAAAATTTTTCTAAAGAATTTATAGACTTTATCCTCCTTCACTGTTGTATCCCCAGTACCAGAACAGTGCCTGCCACATAGTAGGTGAACATAATTTTTGAAAAACTAAATAACTAGAAGCATAATAGTCAGAGTTGAGAAAAGCAAGGGCATCAAAGAGTATGTGAATTTCCAGAAGGGCTGTCCACCTTTATATCCTTCTGGAAATAATCATTAGAATATAGTAATAGGACTAGTATATTAGGACTATCTGTTAGGACTAACCATTATAATAGGACTCTCTATTAGGACTATCTATTAGGACTAAACTTATAGATGCAAAATTGAGACTGTATAACTTGATGGAATCTATCTGGTTTGGGAATATAGGTATGCAATTTCTAATATTAATCAGTTACAACCAAAGGATCCTAGAATAAATAGATTTTAGACATATATTTTCTAGACTTTGAAACAGTTTAACTCCTTTTTGGATACAATGCCTCAAAAAAAAAACCCCACCACCACCACCACCAACTTTATTTTAAACAGTTATTTTCATTTTGTATGTTAGTAATTTCTTGACTTATGTAGAAATGTTTTTCCTCCTATGGTAGGTTGCTGTCTGCAATGGAGAACACAGCTTCTTTAGAGAAAATGCCTGCTGCATTTTCATTGTTTGAACATTATGATGACAGCTCAGCAAGAAGTGACCAGATGTTAAAACAAGTGGCTGGTAGGAATTTTAATATATTAATTACCTTGTTGAAATCTGGCAGTTTTTCCTTGCTTTTTTTTTTTTTTGTTTTGTAAAGGTTTTTTTTTTTTTTTAATATAAATACAGTTGACAATGTTATGTTAGTTTCGGGTGTACAACAATGATTCAAAAATTCGGCACATTGCTTGCAATGTGCACCCGGGTAAGTGTATTACCATCCATTACCACACAATGTTATTACAATGTTATTGACTATGTTCCCTGTGCTGTACTTTTCATCTCTGTGATTTATTTATTTTATAAGTAGAAGTCTGTACCTCTTAATCTCCTTTACATATTTCACTCATCCCCCAAATCCCCTCCCTTCTGGCAACCACCAGTTTGTTCTCTCTATATTTATGTTTCTATTTCTGTTTTTGTTTGTTTACTCATTCTGTTTTTTAGATTCCACACATAAATGAAATCATATGGTATTTGTCTTTCTCTGTTTGACTTACTTCACTTCACCTAATACTTTTTAGGTTCATCCATGTTGTTGCAAATGGAAAGATTCTGTTATTTTTTATGGCTGAGTAATATTCCATGATATGTATATCACATTCTATATATATATCACATCCTCTTTATCCATTCATCTGTCAACGGGCCTTTAAATTGCTTCTATCTTGGCTATTGTAAATAATGCTGCAATAAAGATAGGGGTGCATGTATCTTTTCATATTACTGTTTGTGTTTTCTTTGGGTAAATACTCAACAGTAGAATTCCTGCATCATATGGTATTTCTGTTTGTAATTTTTTGAGGAATCTCCATACTGTTTTCCACAGTGGCTGAGCCCACTTACATTTCTACCAACAGTGCACACCAATATCCACAATCTCCACATCCTTGCCAAGACTTGTTTTTTCTTGTCTTTTTGATCCTAGCCATTCTTACCAGTATAAGGTGATATCTCATTGTGGTTTTGATTTGCATTTCCTGATGATGAGTGATGTTCAGCATCTTTTCATGTACCTGTTGTCCATCTGTATGTCTTCTTTGGAAGAATGTCTATTCAAGTCCTCTGCCCATTTTTTTTTTTTTAATTTGTTTTTCAACGTTTTTTATTTATTTTTGGGACAGAGAGAGACAGAGCATGTACGGGGGAGGGGCAGAGAGAGAGGGAGACACAGAATCCGAAACAGGCTCCAGGCTCTGAGCCATCAGCCCAGAGCCCGACGCGGGGCTCGAACTCACAGACCGCGAGATCGTGACCTGGCTGAAGTCGGATGCTTAACCGACTGTGCCACCCAGGCACCCCCCTCTGCCCATTTTTTAATTGAATTATTGGTGTTTTTTTTTTTGATGTTGAATTGTGTAAGTTCTTTATATGTTTTGAATATTAACCCCTTAGATATATCATTTGAACATATCTTCTCCCATTCAGCAGGTTTCCTTTTGGTTTTGTTGATTATTTCCTTCACTGTGCAAAAGCTTTTCATTTTGGTATAATCTGAATAGTTTATATTTGCTTTATAGTTTTTGTATGTAAGGAAATATAACTGGAAAAAAAACCTCTTAGTTGTAAAAATTTACAGCTTGATTCTGAATCAAAGCATAAGACTAGCATACCATTACAGTTATAATCTGCATTTCCATTTGAACCTTTGTGACTGTCTTAGAATATCAAGGAGATAGGGAGAAGGAGTGATGGAACCAAAGGTCTCATCTTTTTTTTTTTTTTCTCTTTGTAAAACAAGATTTCTCTCTCTGTCTTCTAGAGATTATTTGCTTCACTCCAGCAGTTAGGTATAGAAGGAAAAATAAATAAAATATTTTCATATCTGTTGAACAGATTTTTCCTTATGAGTGGTTTTTCTCTCTTCAACTGAGCCCCTGCCCCCTTTTTTTCATACTAAACAGATTAGTTAGAGAACTACCAGCTCAGCATCATGCTCTGTGGCCAGGAGCCTCCTACTCAGCTGTCAGAAGCATCCTGCTGGCTCTTTAAAATATTTTTTAATGTGCTATTTTAACAAACAAGACAATGAAACTTATTTAGATTTCCCAAAGCTGCTGTGTTTCAGTGAAGTTACCAAGTTTCACTTACTGTAAAATGTACTCACCTATCTTCCTTAAAAGATGCTATATTCCTTCTAGACCACCTTAAAGACAGCTGATGTTTTTAAACTGACAATTAATTTACATTCCTGTAGGAACAATTTTAGTTTAGTAACTAGTAAAAGGCTTTTTCTGTGTCTTTTAGAAAGACCCCAAAAACCCATCAACCTTATATAAAGTGCAAAATTCGATGATTTATCCTAATAGATTTTATCCATAAATGTGTCAAACAAAAGGGTGTTTTTTGGTAGTGTCTTTAAGAGGCATTGAAATAGAGCAGTGAACTATTGGTGGGAATGTAAACTGGTATAGTCACTCTGAAAAACAGTATGGAAGTTCCTCAAAAAATTAAAAATAGAGCTACCTTATGACCCAGCAATTGCACTACTAGGTATTTATCCAAAGGATACAAAAATGCTGATTTGAAGGGGCACACGCACCCCAATGTTTATAGCAGTACTATCAACAATAGCCAAATTATGGAAAGAGCCCAACTGTCCATTTACTGATGAATGGATAAAGAAGATGCAGTATATATAAAAAAAGGAATATTACTTAGCAATGAAAAAGAATGAAATCTTGCCATTTGCAACAACCTGGATGGAGCTGGAGTATATTATGCTAAGCGAAATAAGTCAGTAAGAGAAAGACAAATCTCATATGATTTAACTCATATGTGGAACTTAAGAAATAAAACAGGTGAACATAGGGGAAGGGAAGGAAAAATAAGATAAAAACAGAGAGGAAGGCAAACCACAAGAATCTCTTAAATACAGATAACAAACTTAGGGTTGCTGGTGGGGAGGTGGGTGGGGCGATGGGCTAAATGGGTGATGGGCATTAAGGAAGGCACTTGTTGGGATGAGCACTGGGTGTTATGTGTAAGTTATGAATCACTAAATTCTACACCTTAAACCATTACTACCCTATATGTTAACTAACTTGGATTTAAATTTTTAAAAACCCAGCAATTAGAGCGGTGATTGGAAAGTAAGAAATTCTGATTAATGAAGTAGATTGTTTGCTTTTAAGGGATTCATTAAATGTTGTTTTTCATGTAGAAGGATTCTTTTGAATATCTGATAGGCAATGACAGGACATCTAATGTATTTTAGAGGCCACAGGGTTAAATTGTCACAAAGCGTTAATGATTTATTCGGAAATAGGGTGCATGGCAGTCCCACCAGTTCTGAGCTGTTTATAGGGAGACTGATTTCTGAGAGGAAAATGCCATGCATGGTGTGTCTGTTTCATAGAACTGGAGCCCAGGGTGTTGACTTGCTGCTAAATAGTTTTTGCTCATTTGTGACCAGTGATGCCTCTCAGATGTAAAATCTTTGCCTGGTACCTGAAAAGTTAATCTGATCATACCCTAAACCAATCAGAAATCCTAAGGAAAGGATGTGACTTTTCTACTGGGAAGTGGAACAGTCCCTAACACTCATTCCACACTTACATGATGCCATGTAAGGGTACCAGGGAGACTGTTAAGCATATCCTAGCATCCAATCTCACAACAACCCTAGGAGATAGGTTTTGTTCTTATTCCCATTTGACAGGTGAAGACACAGAGGGAACAGAAAAATGTCTCTCATATTGCCCTAGATACACAGCTACTTGAGGGTAGGGGGTGTGTGTGGTGGGGAGCACTTAGGCTTCAAGGTCTTCATACTTGAACCACTCTTCCACACCAGAGAGGTGAAGCACACTGCTGTAGCAGGAAGGGTAACCAGAGATTAGTGACATCCAAGGCTTCCTTGACTTTGGCTCCTGAGGACTTTTTAAATTATTATTTGTGGTAAAATACACATAACATAAAATTTACCATCTTAACCACTTTGAAGTGTACATCCACATCCTGTATAACTATCTCCATCATCCGTCTCCCAGGTTCTTTTCATCTTGTAAAACTGAAACTCTGTACCTACTGAACAACACCTCCCCATTCCCCCAGCTCCCCGGCCTCTGGCAACCACCACCCCACTCCCTGTCTCTATGAGGTTAACTACATCCCACGTATAAGTGGAATCATACAGTATTTGTCTTTTTGTGATTCACTTATTTAGCATCATGTCCTTAAGGTTCATCCATGTGTCAGAATGTCCTTCCTTTTCAAGGCTGAATAATATTGTATTGCATTGTATTGTATTGTATTGTATTATATTGTATTGTATTGCGTTGTATGTGTTGTATTGTATCATATTGTATTGTATTGTGTTGTATGTTTATATCGCATTTTGCTTGTCCATTCACCTATTGATGTCCACTTGGGTTGCTTCCAATTTTTGGCTGTTGTGAATAATGCTGCTCTCCTGGGAAGAACTAGATGGAATGGGAATCTGCATCTGGCCACACAGGTCCTGAAGTCTAAGTTGATCTGATGCTTAACTTCCTGAGTGTGACAGCTCTTTATGGGCACACTCCATCAGGAGGAGGGAATCCATGGGGTGATTTCTCTGCCCAATTCCTTAGCCTCCAATAAAGAAGCCTTAAAATCTCATTTTGTATTTTTTTTTTTTTGGCATTACTCCTGTGCAAGTTTATTCCTATAGAAGTGTAAACAGAGTTGCTGACATATGAAATCTCAGTCTCTAATATTCTGCCACATGGGAATTGTAAATCCAGCCATAATCGTTTGATTATATCTATGGAATATTCTTATTCTCTTTTTTAGAGTACTTTGAAAAGTAAAAGTATTTCCTGTTTTTGAAAAAGAATGTTTTAACTGTGATAATTTGGGGGGAAGGAACACATGAGGTCCAAAATCATTCCTAGCCCACACTCTTTGTTTAATTCTCTACAACTACTTCTTCCTTAAAATTTGGTGATTTGGGGGGAGTAAATATCACTTTTTAAGTTTGTTACGCTACCTGAGAGAGATGTTTTTGTAAACATGTTGTCATTTTTATGTATTATTTTTTAATTATTTTTTAAATGTTTTATTTATTTTTTATATATATATAGAGAGAGCATGAGTTGGGGAGGGGCAGAGAGAGAGACACACACACACACAGAATCAGAAGCAGGCTCCAGGCTCTGAGCTGTCAGCACAGAGCCTGACACGGGACTCGAGCTCACAAACCATATCATGACCTGAACCGAAGTCGGACGCTTAACAGACTGAGCCACCCAGGCACCCCCATGTTGCCATTTTTAAAAGCAGATATAGCTCAATGTAAAATTCATAGGAAAAAAGAAAGGGAGATTTTCATTGTTCATGCCTCAAGGAGTTCTCCTACACTGTTTCAAAGGCAATTGACAATAGTTGAAGAATTCTGCCTGGCTTTTCAGTAAACCTAGGTAACATGAAAATTTACTGAACTCCATTTATCCGGATGAACTCCTTTAGATGTGACACTGATTTCCTGCTGGGAAGACAAACAGGAAAGTCAAAGACAGTGTATGGGCCTCTGAACCATTATCATTTGTTGGGGAGGTGCTCTGCCAGGCAGGCTTCTGAGTTTATTAAGCATGGCTGCTCAGCCTAAGTTTACTCAGCATGTCTTACCTCTGTAGACCCTCTGTGATATACCAGATGATGGATCCCCGGTTCCACTCGCATCTTCACGGGCTTCCTGCCTTCTTCCCTCCATTGTCTGTGCTGCTGCCAAGGCCTTTTTGCCTTTTGAAAATTTAGCACTGCTGATATGTGAGAGAATCTGCTAAGCACTTAATGTATATATGCTGGTTACAACTAACCTGGGAGGAAATGTTATTATTATTATTGTTGTTTTCCCATTTTAAAGATGGGGAAACTGACACTAAGATAACACAGCTAGTAAGTGAGGGATCTGGCATTTAACATCAGGCTCTACTTTGAAGCCCATGAACTTGACCACCTGTTTATCCTGCTTCTAATTTTTCATAATTCTGTACTTCCTCAGCTCTTTATGTCTTTATTGAATCTTCGATTTGCCTCTTTTTGTTCCATCCCTTAGATCATTTATTTTTTTTTCTTGTTTTTACCTTCTTGTTGAACTAACCTTTATTGTCTTTTCCTTCGGTGTTGACTTTTAATAAAGTAATCTCATAAGACTTGGCCCATAGTATTTCAGTAAGCTTATCTCTCAGGAAATGTTGACTGGAAAAAATAACCACAAAAACAAATTTAGAAGCATAACATCTTTTCAACTATAGGAATAACCTTTTCCTCTAATTTGTAAAATATGTTCAATGCTTTTGTATCTCAAAATTTTGGAAGACAATTGCATTGGAGCTTGATTTATGGTGTTGTATACACTGTTAATGTTCAATATGCATAATGTTAACTTTTTAAATCTCTGTGAAAACTCTTGAGAATATTGTCTGAATTTAAAATTCAGAATAACAGAGTTATATCAGATATCTAAACCTTATCATTGAATCAGTTAATAGTGTACTTTTTCTATGTAATTTTAATATTTTGTTTAATATTTAAAAAAATATGTAGGTATAGTCACATTGGAAAGAGAAAATGGAATATAATTTCAGAAAGTGTATTTTGATATTTTATTCATACAAATCTTTTTTCTGTTTTGGTCATGTAGCAACTAAATCTCTTTTGTGAACATAGACTCTATGTAGAAGGATACAACATTGGTTAGGTAGCAGAGCAACTCAAGTTTTTGTTTTGAATGAAAACCATATCATTTGATGCATCCTCTAACCTGTATACATTTATTACTCTGAATATAGGACCACAGAGGAGTATTTTCAAGTGATCATATTTTGGGGTCTATTTTTATTTCTACGTGGATATAAGCACACATATACAAATGGATAAAAAACATTTTGGAGGGATATGCCCTTAAATGTCACAGTGGTTGTCTCCAGTGAGAGTCTTTGGGGTGGGGGGTGTTGAGAATGAGAGAGCCCTTCCACTTTTACTCCACGTACTTCTATATTGTTTGAATTTTTTTCAACAGGCCTAAGTGACTTTTGTAAAAGGAAAAAAAATCAATAAATAAAAACAGCATTAGTGATAATAAATCTTGCTTATATTGCAGTTCCACAACCTCCTAGATTAGAACCTCAGGAACCCAATTCTGCCACTAGCACAACAATTGCAGTTTATTGGAGCATGAACAAGGAAGACGTCATTGACTCATTCCAGGTTTACTGCATGGAGGAACCACAAGATGACCAAGAAGTGAACGGTAGGATCTCTAACACAGATACAGATGTGTGTGTACGTTTCTGCATCTTTATGTGAAGTACTTACAGATATCCATATTAAGACTCATTCCACAACGCATTTGTGGCCACATACAGAAACAACAATAAGCCAACAACCATATAAGTAAACATAAGACATATAAGCAAATATTGGAAGTCAGAATCAAGAAAAAGAAAATGCATAGGTATCATAATGGTCAACATGAATATTGTAATTGAGATTCAAATTTGGCTTTGAGTTCGCGGGATAACAGGAGCAACTAAGATATTCTGATTTTCGGAAAGGAAGTAACATACCAGCCTTTCAGGGAGAACAAGTCCCTTTCAGTGCTTGAATCTAAAAGAAAGTATAACACGTACCATTTTGCAGGGGAGAAATGAGCCATATATAGGACAGTGTCCTCCATAATAATTGTAGCACAAATGTAGGATTAGATGTCATGGTTGGCAGTTTCTCAGATCCATCTTGATAAAAGCTGCAAACAAACCATAAAGGTTAATTTAGAGTTCACAATTCTTGAGGCATGGGCTTTGAAAAATGTGCTTTCCTCATGTTCCCGATTAATATGCAGAGAGAAGTGAAAGTGCTTAGTAGGGTGAATGTATGATACATCTTTAGTGTATGATACATCTTTAGAGCCTCTGTAAATATCTCTCTGTTCAGTAGGACTTGTTTTTTCTTTCATTTTTTTTTTTTTTTTTTTTTTTGAGAGAGAGAGAGAGAGAGAGAGAACGTGTGAGCAGGGGAGGGGCAGAGAGAGAGGGAGACACAGAATCTGAAGCAGGCTCCCGGCTCTGAGCTGTCAGCACAGGGCATGACACGGGGCTCAAACTCAGGAACCATGAGATCATGACCTGAGCCGAAGTTGGACTCTTAGCCAACTGAGCCATCCAGGCACCCCTGTTCAGTAGGAGTTCTAATAAGACCTGGAAACCAGACACTTTGAGGTTGTACTTCCTGACGAATCAGAGCTGGGTGTGCTGGCATTCTATATTGCTTGTTGAAGACAGACCCACATTTTTTGGAAAACAGAGGAGCACACGACAGGATGGACATGCTATTCCAAAACTCAGGAGCCCAATTTGTAATGAGGAATGAATTTTATTATATTTCACTGTTACCAAGATTTAAGTTTTTTGAGATGTCATGTGATACATATTGAAATTAGAAAAAAGTTTAAAAAAATTTACAAAGGCAACCATAGACATAGCGTGAAGTTGGCTAAGTTTGTCAGTTAAGGACTCTTTATTTTACTGGTGACCTATGACCACATACCACATGAGATAAGTGTTATCCCCATTTGCAAATAAGAAAACTGATGTGAGGTTAAGTAATTTTCCGAAGGCCACACAACTTATACATGACAGGGGTAGGACTCAAGCACAAACCTTTGAGACTCCAAAGCTTACGTTTTTGTCTGCTTGTCTCTGGGTTTGTCTTGTTGTACCACACTTCCTCTTCCTCTGTATCTAGCTGCATATGTCATGGACCTTCGTGACTCTCCAAGACTCCTCTTAACAATGATTTATTGATTGCCTGAAGTGCTTTTTTTTCTTAGTACTTCACCTCCCCATCTGCCCCAGCCCCCAAACACTTACCTGTCCTGTGTCGCATCTATTCACCGCCTTGAAATCTGCAGATGCCTGTTAGCTAATCTGGTGATCTATACTGTGATGCCCTGCTCTGTGTAGGGTCTCCAGCAATGTATGTTATGTGCGTTGTTAAAAGAAGTACTGGGGCAACGGAACTCAGCCCAAGTGGATGATTCCACTGAAAACTGTAGCCACAGTTTCTAGGATGTGGGGGAAATGTTTTTCACTATGGAAGTCCTTATAAGATTCTTTAAAACAAACTTTCTGTCCAGAAAGAAGAGCTCATTGGGACAGAAAGATGCAATTAAATAAATGGAGTTGAAGAGTTCCTAAATTTCCTTTAAAAGTAAATGATCTGGGCTTCTTAACTGGGGGAGTTTTGAAGATGTGATTTTCAAGAGTAATCAGGGAGGATAACTAAAATTATCAGGGCTAATTCAAAAAAGAAAATAATTCTTTTTAAAGGAGAAAACATTTCAGTAAGAATAATCAGATTGGCCCAAAGGGGCAGGTGTTCGTAATGGTATCGAGTAATGATACTACTAAAATATTGAGAGTAAAGTGACTTAGAAACTTTTGGAAATGTCTTAATTGACCAAATTACTTTTTAGAATAGTTTATGACCTATCAAAGTTATTTAAGTATTTCTGTAAGTTGTGGAACTCTCTAGTTGGAAGGATTCTGGAATTCATGAAGAGGAACCAGGATTTGAAACTTTGAAAATTATACTGAATACTAAAATTGTTGACTAATTTGGGAAGTTGCTTTATAACATCATAAATTTGGAAAACATGGGGTTGTCCTTATTTTATTACATGCTCTCCTGAAATATTGGCATTGCTTCTTAAGAATTTTTTGAGAATGTATTACTGAGATTTAAGCTAACATAAACTATGCAATTTTAGTATTTGCTATTGAACTACATTACTTTAATTGTGGCAGATGAAGTTCATATCTTACTAATATCCTATTATTTTCTGTAAGTGTTCACATGTAATACGGCATCATTCTAAATGTCTCTTTTTAGCATGCTCTTGTTTTCTTAGGTATTTGAAAATACTAGCTATCACCTAATGATATCTGTAAGTTTATCAGTTTGAATTTTCCACCGAAAATAGTAGACCAATTCTTCTAGTAGCTAATTTCCAATTAACTTTAGAAGACACCCTAAAGCTTATAATTGTGTTTTGTGCTAGACTTGGTGGAAGAATACAGATTGACAGTGAAAGAAAGCTACTGCATTTTTGAAGATCTGGAACCTGGCCGTTGCTATCAAGTGTGGGTAATGGCTGTGAACTTCACTGGATGTAGTCTGCCAAGTGAAAGGGCAGTTTTTAGAACAGGTAAAGAGATGTTAAGAGGGTGTCGGGAGGCAATTTTCAATTAAGATCAACCTATAAGCATTTATTAAGCACCTATAGTGTGCTAGGTGTTGTGCAGTGGTGAGTACACAGTGATGAGTAAAACTGGGCTCCTGTTCTCAAGAAGCTTGCTGTCAAAGGCGAGAGATAAAACAAAATATCATAAAAATTGTGGTAAGGGTCATGATCTATTTATGTACAAGTTATTGTGAAAACACTCCAGAGGAGTACCCAAGAGAGCCTGGGACAGGGGCAGGTTTAGGAATGGCTCCTTAGAATTGATGCCTAAATGGAACCCTTTGAAGGATCAGTTAAAGGAGTATATTCCATTTATAGAGAACATATGAGCAGAGGCATCAAGGTAAGAAAAAGTATGGAGTGTGCAGGGCATTACAAGAAGTTTAGAATCATTTCTTTGACTTAAAAACGAGGAGAGGAAAGATGTGAGGTGACAAAGGCTAGTGTATGGGGGCCATGTTTGCTAAGGTAAGATTGGGCTTCATCGTATGGGTACTAGGAGCCCCAAAAGGTTTTTCAGCAATGATATTCAACTGGGAATGCATCCCATGATGGAATCTTTTCACTGAAGGCTGCCGTGGGTGTGGCATAAGCCAGGTTTGCATCACCTTTAAGATCATTCTAACTACTTCAGGGGGAGAAATGACTCCCACCATTTTATTCTTTCTTCTTGCCTCCTGAAATAAGTATTTATTGAGTACCTACTGAAGGCAAGATTATGGCTAACTTGTGTGAAGGGAGACAGACAAGAATCTGTATTGTAATTTGCTTGTAGATGTATAAAAAAACTGTTGAGATTTATAGGAAGCTAGTATTAGAGGCTCTCTGGGGATGGGTGAAAACCGTACAGTTTGGAAGGCAGAGGTGGGAGGGGGACTTTTCATTATATACATTATCTTTTGGGCTTTCAACCAAGAATGTATTTTTTGATCAAAAATTAAAATGAAACCATGCCCAAGCACTCTTCCCAGGGTACGAGGGAAGCAGAGCTGATGTTGATTGTTCCGTGATTGCTTTGGTTCTCTCTTGCAGCACCCTCCACCCCTGTAATCCGTGCCGAGGACTGTACTGTGTGTTGGAACACAGCCACCATCCGATGGCGGCCTGCCAACCTGGAGGCCACTGAGACCTACACTCTGGAGTACTGCAGACAGCACTCTCCCGAGGGTGAGGGCCTGAGGTAAGGATCTTTTCCACAGGGAGAGCCCAGGGTGCCTGGAACTCAGCTCAAGGTCCTAACCTAACTGAGCTTCTGCCTAGAGAGGGAGAAGAGCTTCCTAACATCCTGCTGAGCTCATTAAGCTGTTGATTTGATTTGCAACTCCATCACTATATTCGTCAATGAACTCCAAGTTTGTAATAAAACACATGCTACAATGTAGAATAATAACTCCCTTGTAAGAAAAATGTATGCAAATTTTAATAAGATAGAACATTCTTTGAGGTATATTTAACTTGAGTCGTTAGACAGGATTTATGCATATTTCATGCATTTTTTAGTAGTTATATCAGAATAGATACACCTAACTCAGGAAACTAATAGTGAGCTTATATATAATGTAAATCTGTGTCTCCATGATGTATTGGTAATATAAAGGAGCTAATTATATATATGTATATGTACATATGTGTATATATGTGTATATATATATAATATGTATATGTATACATATGTATATGTGTGTGTATATATGTGTATATATATAATATGTATATGTATACATATGTATATGTGTGTATATATATTATATATATATACATATGTATATGTGTGTGTGTATATATATTATATATATTACATATATATAATTACAGACACATACCTGCCTCTCCAAGAGCAAGAAGGATCTAAAGAGATTTTACCAGGAAAAAAAGAAATGGGAAGCTCTCTCACTAAACTTATAAAGCTTTAAATTTGTTAATAAAGGGGTATGCATCCTGGGGGCATTTGGTAAATGTTAATTTATTTACTGAGGTGGTGATTTCTTAGACTCCCATCCATGGCAATAGAGCAAGTTCACATTCCATGATATGTATTCAGATTATTATTATTAATGCTCATATTTTCATAGAGACACTTTTAGCTTGTTTTCATTTACCTTTTTGAAATGTTTATTTAAAATTTTTTTAATGTTTATTTATTATTATTGAGAGACAGAGAGAGACAGAGCATGAGCACGAGAGGGACAGAGAGAGGGGGAGACACAGGATCAGAAACAGGCTCCAGGCTCTGAGCTGTCAGCACAGAGCCCGACGTGGGGCTCGAACTCACAAACTGCAAGATCATGACCTGAGCTGAAGTCAGATGCATAACTGACTGAGCCACCCAGGCGCCCCTGAAATGTTTGTTTATTTTTGACGGAGAGAAAGAGGGCACGAGTTGGGGAGGGGCAGAGAGAGAGAGGGGGATCAGAAGTAGGCTCCGCACTGTCAGCAGTGAGCCCGATGTGGGGCTCGAACCCACAAACTGTGAGATCATGACCTGAGCCGAAGTCAGATGCTTAACCAACTGAGCCACCAAGCACCCCTAGCTTGTGTTTAAAACAAAGTTTACTGAAATAAATTATTTTGGTAGGATATAAAACTTTGAAATAATAGTACAACATTAGGCAGCTTTTTAATAAAGTATATTATTTAAGCTCTTGATTATCTACATGATCAATCAACAACTATTTATTTAGTTATGTAAGGTTTCACACGACTGAGCAATAATCATAGTTTCTTTTAAATATGTGAAGACAGGCTTCACAAAACAATGATCAAACAATGAATTCGTGTTGAGTGGGGTATGTATGGGTGGGATGTAGGCATTTCAGCAGATGTGAGAACATAGTAAATGTACATAAAACAACATAGCTGTTAATGTGCCAACTGCTGGATGGCAGACCTCAATAATCAGCAAATAGAGGCGAGGTGAACTCTGACCACAATGGTGTGGGAGAAGAAATGGGGGCAGCGGGAGTAGGGAGAGAAAGAGACAGAGACAGAGAGATTATAACTGACTTTTATTGAGCATTTACTGTGTGCCAGTCACTGTTTTTGCCTTATTTAATTCTCATAAGAACTCAGAGAAAACAGACTCTTTGAGAGGGTACTCAGCTAGTGAGTAACAATCAGGATTCAAGCCCCATTTTGTCAGTTGTCAAAGTCCAAGCTGCTAATCCCCATTTAATGTCACCTAGGGGCATCCTGAAACTTCCTGGAACTTCTCCACAAAAAACCCTTGGTGTCATGAGAACCCCGTATCAGCAGTGCCCAAGTCCCTGGCAACCCCTCCCACTGTTCTCCGCCATCACCTCAGTTCTTTCTGAGGCAAAATCAGACTGTTAAGGAGTGCTCTGAAATGACTCATCCTTGTTATGGCATCTGGCCTCAGCTGACATTTGCATAAATAATAGCACAGTTGGATTCTTAAATCAGCAGGGATCTGGAAACCCTGAGATCTAGTGGCCATCGCACTAAGGGAACTGTGATGTCATCTCATAAATGTGGCTACAGGGAGAAGGAATGGGGGGATGGATGGGGAAATGGCAATCCACTGAGGGCCTCAACATGCCAGGAACTATGTTAAATCTCTTTCAACTCTCTCAAAAATCCTAGGAGGGAGGTGAGGTGATGAACTCCATTAAATGAGATTCAAGAAAGTTAAATAATTTGGCCAAGGTATTAAATGATGGAGTGAGAATTTGGAGTCAGAATTCAGACTCAGATCTGTCTTATTCTCTCCACTAGTTCTAAAACTTGTATTATTATATAGACTGAGTTAGCATACTTCAACTGCCTGACAATAGGGAGTTATTATGTATCTAGAATTTCTTTTGACATATGAAAATTATAGATGTAAAGAGAGAATGCAGTATCATTATTCAAACCTTTCCTGACCAATGTTTTTCCTTTCCCTGATCACCCTGGGAGCCTCAAAACAAAACAAAACAAAACAAAAACAAAAAACCAAAATATTCATTTAGTATCAACAATGAATAATACATTCCAAACAAATCCTTCTATCAAAGCCAAAGAAGCCAAAGACGGTTCCATTTGTAAGAAGAAAATGGCCACCCACAAATTTTTTTTTTTTAATTTTTTTTTTCAATGTTTATTTATTTTTGGGACAGAGAGAGACAGAGCATGAACGGGGGAGGGGCAGAGAGAGAGGGAGACACAGAATCGGAAACAGGCTCCAGGCTCTGAGCCATCAGCCCAGAGCCTGACGCAGGGCTCGAACTCCCGGACCGCGAGATCGTGACCTGGCTGAAGTCGGACGCTCAACCGACTGCGCCACCCAGGCGCCCCACCCACAAATTTTATTAAGACAAAAGTTGTGCTAATTAAAACATAAGGCTTGTCATTATTTTATTCTGTTTGGGACTTGCTGGTAGGTTCATTCTAATTTTTCTTGTTAAAGGAGAGCCTCTGAGAGGCTGGATAAGCAGATGTTCCTAGTAGTTATAGAACAGTACAGGGATCCTTTGTTATTGAATGGATATAGTCCAGCAAGTTTAAAGTGAAGGGAAATTCCACATTCAGAGCCTTGTTGATAGCTTGGAGCTGTTTTGGAGATGGAACTGTTTTCCAGGTGCTAAAAGATTCCTCAGTGCCAGGAGGTAGAATGGTATGTCCAATCCACAACCCAGGGGGGACTCTCCAGCCTCTGGATCCCTGCTGAGTCTGACAAAAAAAATAACTTCTTGAAGCAAGCACACATTTGTTGGCCACAAATCACTACCTTGTTCATTTGCTAAGTCTGTTGCCGATGTACAACATTAGAGACATTCCTCATCAATACAAGAACCCTCAGTGTCTTAAACCCCAGGTTGGCATCAAGAGACTGCAATAACTCATTTTTAATTTCAGACGCCCAGAGCTGCAAAACTCATTTGTGTTTCTCTTGGTTCTCCAACTTAAGAGTTGAGAGGAAAGGAAAAGTGGCCATATGCCATAGTCTTTTGACTATCTGGTGCTTACAACTACCTTGAAAGTATTCCTTACAGAGTCTGATGGATCAAAACTATAAAACATTATGAACTATTTAACTATGATCTGTATTGTTGCATCTCTAAGATAACAACTGTACACAGCTAGTCAGATAGTAGAATTGATAAACAAACTTAAAACTTGATCACCTCTAGTCAAAATGCAAACAATCCCTACTGTTCCATTCTATTAGAACCACATTCTTCACTTCGGTTCTCTGTACAGCAGTACATAATTAGAGTTATTTTTGTCTTGGAAAGAACAGTAAGCCAAGAGTTATCTGATCCCACTCACTTGTTGTCTCCATGAAGGGATCATTATGTAAATTTGCAGCCTCAGTGTCTGGGACACTATCTGGCATATTGTAAGTACTCAATAAATATGTGTTACCTATGAGTTAATATCAATTAGCACTGAACACATAATACTGATACCAACAAGAAAAGTTAGGCCGGATTTGAGGATAATCTCTTACTCAAAATGGGAACAAAATAACCTGTGCTGAAAAGTAGCACAGAATGGTGAATGAATTAATTTTAGTGCTTGGGTGCTTAGCTAGGAAATAAGACCAGCCTAGTTCATGGACTAGAAACTATTTAATGGATCACTCTATGGCACTTATAATCTTGGTCACATAACCTTTTCATTGGTTCTGGGTTCTATCCAAAAATCTTACGCTAAACCAGATCCAAAAATCGATACAGAGGTCACTGTTGGGGAGTAAATGGGATCAAAGATTCTTTCTTTTTGATGTGGTGTGTTTGGGTGAGGATGGGCAACTTATCTGTGTAGATATTCAATAAAGTTCTGTTAAATGAATGAATGAGTGAATGAATGAGGGGAGTAGCCAGCCTCCTTCTGGCCTTGCCACCCTCAGGTCATCTAGCTGGCTAGAGTCTCTGGTACAGTAGAGAGGGAAGGCTAAAGCGAATTGAGAACTAAATGAGTTCATGTCTCTTTCTCACCTTCAATTTCTGAAGAGACAGATAGCCTTAAAGGCTCTGATCTGGAGTAGGAAGAGAAGTTGAAAGGAAATGAAAAGAATGGAGAAAAGGATGAGTAACATGAACGTACACACACACAGGGAGGGCATTGATTACCGTTTAGACTGGGGAATCTGTTCTGCCAGAACAGAAGGACCTGCATCTTCAGACCAACATTCATTCTCCCAGTATGATGGCCTCTAAATGTTCCAATTTAAGACCAAAGGTGCTGGGCAAACTCTTACAGTGAGTGTTTGAATGGAGTGAGCCTACTGAGCCCCCAAGTTCCATGACGTGGTATCTGAAATAGCCAAGCAATTGCCTCCATTCCGTAATCCTCACAGAAAACGCATTTGCATATTTTTGTGTGTGGGCATCATGGCTGGGTCCCAGCAGTCGGCCCCTGTTGGGATTGGGCGGTGGGCGGGAGTGACAATCCCCGGCTTGTGTGTGGGGGCTGAGGGAGCTCCTACTCACCCTTTCCTGTTTTTCTTTGAATGCTCTCCTCAGGTTGGGTGGGCTCAAAACACTTTCAAAAATTTTCCACCGCTCGGCTGTTTCCTCAGCTGTTCTGTCTCTCCTGTGTGGAGAGAAGTCAGCAGAACTGTGGGTGGAGGAGGGAAAACTGAGAGAAATATAGTACAGGGATTAGCTGTGTGGGCTGTGCAGAGAGAAGCTGTGTACTGAATGACAAATCTGTGAGACTCAATACACCACAAAAGTAGTTGGTAGTGAACTTCCTGCCCCTTCCCCTGCCACCCTGGCTGTGGCTGTAGGGTGGAGAAACCCTCCCTGGGTCTCCCTCCCCAGAAGCATCCCCAGGGTGAGCTGGGGTCTGGGTGCTGGGCCTGTAAACTCATGTTCCTCCTGCTTCCAGCATTCAGGGCCACACATGGTGGGGCAGGAACAGAATTGTCTCTCATGGTTGGGTTTTCTAGCTGGGGACAGATGCCACTCTGTCTGTATAATAAAGACAAATAGGGGCGAGTTTTCTAATGAACTTAGTACCTGAATAGGATATGAAGAATCCCAGCATTTCTTTCTTTTTAAAAAAACTTTGTACCAAATTTTCGGCTGGATAGGTGATGACCAATTGTCAACAGCAAATGATTTGACCTTCAAATCATTGACTTCCTCCTCCTGGAGGAGGCAGTTATTCCTGCTCCAAGCTTGCTTCACAGGATGATAGGAGGATCATTGACATGAACAGGCCAAAATTTATTGAGTATTTAAGAGCTAATAGCCAATCTTTACATGGTATTGTTTTCCTGACCCAGGTAATATCTCTCAGCAAGGAGCACTTGGGAGAGTGAGTTATGGGATGATTCCCACTCCCTTACCCAGGATTCTTGGCATTTAGCTTTTCCTAAAAGAAATCTTTCTTCCCAAATGAATCTAATTGACTTTGATCATTTACAATCCTATACACCTCCTGGTTGTATAGTAAAACCTCAGTCAATGAAAACCCAGACTGTTCCTTCACTTCTACCTATGTTCTGTCAATTTCCAAAAGGATTCAAGTTGTTCACTGTAAAAGACCTAGACATAATAGAATGACTAGAAACAATCATGTAAGAACAAGAGCCAGATCATGCAGGGGTGAGGAGATTGTATCAGAAAGTACAGGTTAAGAACAGTAGCTCAATGGAACATAAAATTTCAATCTGAACTTCCTGGTAGCTAAGGTGAAAACAAGAGAGGGGGAGACAGCAAGAGGGAGAAAGAGATTACATAACTCGTCTTTTTATAAAAAGGAAGCATAACATTTCACTAAGAGACAATTATATTTCTTGACATTCAGCTCTAAGATGAATTTTTCATGTAGATCTTTATATAAGGGCTATTGAACAAGATAATAGTGATTGTCTTTAAGAGCAGTTTTACAAAAATTGCAAAAACATTGCCGATGTAATCATTTTTTAAACAAGGTCTGAAAATATAATGTTAAATCACCATTCCAGGCGGGTGGTGCTATAGGGACCTCAAGTAATTGTCTACATATGTGGGCTTAAAGTGGTTAAGGAAAATTTAGAGAATCCAGAGGAATGGATGTTACTAGACTCCTGGGCTTCTCTGCCTGAAATAGAAATGCTATCATTCAGGCTTGGGAGGGGAATTACAGAGAAAACAAAAATCCAGGATCCTTCTGCTGGAATCCTTTGGCTCACTTAGATTTTTGTGAGAAATCTAATTACAGGAGAGCCTGAGTCCCAAGGTTGGCAGTGTTCAGCCCTCGTGTTCCTACGCTATTATGAATAGTGATGTTTAGTTAACACTGAATCTCATAATGTCCTCATTTATCAAAAGAAAAATGGTCCTGTTCAAAAATTTTTATTTTACCAAGTTAAAAAAAAATCCATATATAAATAATTTTCTTCTTAATCCTGATTTAACTAAAGTTTTTCATCTTAAAACAGAAAGTTCCATGTTTATACAGTTTAGGTTTTTAAAATGGCTTCCAACAGCAAAAGTTAGTTCTTGCATTTAATGTTGCTTATGTTCTCATGGATTTTTCTTCTTTTTCCTATTTCTCCCTCCCATCCCGTCTCATCCCACTCTATCTTATGAGTGTGTTTTCCAAACCTAACTGATCATAAAAATCAACTGGGTTGCTTGTAAAAGCTTAGATTCACAGGCCTCCTTAAGAAATTCCAATTCAGAAGGTCTAATGTGTCCGGGCAGGTCTGGGAAACACTACTAGCTGGTCCCCTAGGGCCCAGCCGTGTGCTCTGTTCACAGTTCACATGAAATGGTGTTGACTGACTGGCTGAATGTTGGTGCGGCCAACAGGAATGCTAGCAAGAACCCACTGTGTTTTTAACAAACAATTTGTACTTAGCCATCTGTTGTGCACTGCAGTGACAGCACCATCCGTAGGCTGCTTCCAGGAGTAATGGCACTGGATTCCTCCATATTGTTTGTACACATGCCGCCCCCCTCTGCCGGGGAGAAAACATGCTAAGTCTAGGTGTTAGACACGGCAACGCAGAGGCAGTCACTCCTCAGTATTACCAGCCCCTCAGGTTCCCTAAAACACACATACACTCCTTTCTTCCATCCCACACAAATTGTCGAATTATCGAATTCCTAGAGAAGCTACTATACAAAATTCAAATTAACACGTGTTCTGCAAACACATTCAACCAACTCCTGAGCTTGTAATATAGCTCTAAAAGTAAATTATTTAATTAATTTTGGATAATATCCAAATGGTACAAAATTCAAAAGATACAAAGGGATACAGTGAAAATTAAGTCTCCTTTCTATTTATCTGTCACCTATTCAATTCTTCTCCCTGGAGGCAACTACTCTTACCTGATTCATATTTTTCCTTTCAGATGTGTGTATACAAACATCTCTATATTTTTGCAACCAATGGTAGCATACTATAGATATTTCTACCACCCTTGCTTTTCTTATTTAAAAATATTTCTTGGTGAGTATCCTGTACCAATAGATATGGAACTGTCTCAATTCTAAGAACAATTCCATTATATTCTGGTTTAAGAATATAATTTAATTTATTTAACCAATTGAAAGGTACTTAAGTTGTTTCCATTTTCTTGCTATCACAAACAATGCTGCAGAAAAAACCTTATCATATATCATTTCACACGTGTACCAGAATATCTGTAATTCCTAGAAATACAATGACTGGGGTACCTGGGTGGCTCAGTTGGTTAAGCATCCAACTCTTGATTTCACTCAAGTCATAATCTCATGGTTTGTGAGATTGAGCCCCACATGGGTCTCTGTGCTGACAGCATGGAGCCTGCTTGGAATTCTCTCTCTCCTTCTCTCTCTGCCCCTTCCCTGCACGGGTACACACACTCTCGCTCTCTCTTTCTCTCAAAATAAATAAACATTGAAAAAATTCTTTAGAAATAGAATGACTGGATAGAGGTTTTACATTTTGGATTTTGATAGATATTACCAAACTGTTTACGTAGAGGTTGTGGCTGTTACACACAGGCTAGAAGCATACAAAAAGAGTGCTTTGTTCTTCATATCCTAGCCTGCATAGGGTATGATAAAACTTTTGATCTTTGACAACTTGATAGGTAGAAGATAGAATCTTATTATAGTTTCAGTGTGCATTACTATTAATAGGTTGAACATCATTTCATATGTTTCGGAGCCATGTACTTTCTTTCCTGTGAACTATTCATTTCCTTTACCTATTTTTTTTTTCCTGTTGGACTATAGTTTTTTCCTTATTGATTTGTAGAAGTTCTTTGGTTTTTAAAGAATGTTAGTACTCATCTACAACATGGGTTGCTAATTTCTTTTGAAGGTTTTTTGCCATGCATAATTTTTAAATTGATTTGTAGTTGATATTCAATATTATATTAGGTTCAGGCATATGACATAGTGATTTATTTTTATTTATTTATTTATTTTAATTTTTTTTTTCAACGTTTATTTATTTTTGGGACAGAGAGAGACAGAGCATGAACGGGGGAGGGGCAGAGAGAGAGGGAGACACAGAATCGGAAACAGGCTCCAGGCTCTGAGCCATCAGCCCAGAGCCCGATGCGGGGCTCGAACTCACGGACCTCGAGATCGTGACCTGGCTGAAGTCGGACGCTTAACCGACTGCGCCACCCAGGCGCCCCAACATAGTGATTTAATACGTATCTACCTTACACAATAAGGTAGATCACAATAAATGTAGCTACCATCTTTTAGCATACAAAGTTATTATATACTATTAACATACTATTAACTGTACTAACATACAGTATTCCCAATACTGTACCTTGTATCCTCATATCTTATTTTATAAGTAGAAGTTTGTATCTTTTAATCCCCTTCTCCTATATCACCCATCCTCCCACCCCTCTCCCCTCTGGCAACCACCAGATGGTTCTCTGTATTTATGAGTCTGTTTCTGTTTTGTTTGCTCATTTTTCTTTGGATTCCACATATAAGTGAAATCATATGGTATTTGTCTTTGTCTGACTTAGCATTGTTTCACTTAGCATTATACACTCTAGGTCCATCCATGTTGTTACAAATGGCAAGATTTTGTTCTTTTTTATAGCTGAGTATTATTCCATTGTGAGATAGGTCTGTAGGCCTAGATATAGAAATATCTCACATCCTCTTTAATCCATCGATGGACCCTTAGGTTGTTTCCGTTTTTTGGCTATTGTAAATAATGTTGCAGTGAACATGGGGATGCAGGTGTCTTTTTAAGTTAGTGTTTTCATATTCTTTGGATAAATACCCAGCAGTGAAATTGCTAGATGATATGGTTGCTCTGTTTTTAATTTTTTGAGGACCCTCCGTACTGTCTTCCACAGTGGCTGCACCATTTTGCATTCCCACCAACAGTACACAAGGGTTCCCTTTTCTCCACATTCTTGCCAATGGTTGTTACTCCTTATCTTTTTGATAATAGCTATTCTAACAGGTGTGAGGTGCCATCTATTGTGGTTTTGACTGATGTCTCTGTGGTGATGAATCATGTTGCATATGCCATGTATACCTTTTGATATTATTTTAGTTGAATTTATCAATCTCTTTTTAAAATAGCTTTTAGTTTTTGTCTCCTATTTAAAAATCCTCTCTGTTATGTTTTTTTTAGTATCCACTGATTTCATTTTTAAAAACTAGATCTTTTATCATCTGAAATTTATTTCAGTAGCAAGTGTGAAATTAGTAATCCAACTTTATTTTTTCAGTATGACTATCCAGCTGTCCGAGGAAGAAAACCCATCATTTGACCTTCTGATTTGAAATACTTCCATTTTTATCTACTTAAGAGCCTGTGTTTGGCTCCATTCCTGACCTTTATAATCTGTCACGTGTTCTATTGATCCATCTATTTATGTCCCAGTGCCATGCAGTTTTCATTACCTTAGCTTTGTAATTTAGAACTCTTGGTAGGTTAGGTTGCCCCTGCGTGACTTCTTTTTTTAACCTCATGTCCATGTCTCCAACTTATAGGAATGCTTTTAATATTTTCTCATTGAGCATTAGGTCCCTAATGGTTTTTTACTTCATGAAGACCCTTTTCAATTCCCACGTAAAATGATTCTTGCCCCATTGTCTGTATGGTAGGTTGTGTCAAACTTTAGACTGCCTTGTGAAAGGTCTCAAGCTACAAAGGCCTTCCTTATATTGGGCGGACATTGGCTCCCAGTGGCTTCCACTCATTTGCCTTCTGAAACAACAGAAGAGGGGAACAGTCTGATTTACCATAGCCTTTTGGACTTCTGTGGTTCTCCTTGAAAGTTTCTCTCTATAGCACTGGAGTTTAACAAATGTCGTTTGTTCTACCAGTGGAGAGATGAGCAGCTGAAAGTCTTTCAAAGACCTGCTGAGCACAGAAAGGTGGGATTGTACTCCTCAGCATGCTTATGCTCCACCAGCAATCTGCTAATTGCTGATGCATCAGGGTTTCTAGATGCTTCCTTGCCCTCACATTCCTGAAAACTGCACATAGAGAGCTGTCCCCTACACTGCAGTATGGCTCTTGTAGGGAGAATTCCACACTTATGACCCAAAGTGAGGCCATCTGACTCACATTTCTTATTGTCTTTTGAATTTTACTCTTGGCTTTAGACTTCTCACATAGATCAGTCATAGTACTGATGAGGCTAACATCCCTCTTACCTAAGCACCAACAACTTGCTGTGGTTCCATGTGTTGTGTAATCACTTACCTCAGTTTGGATATTCTGTGAATCTGGGTCCTACTGCAAACTACACTTTGAATAAGTCATGTGGGTTCGGTTGCAGTGATGATGTTTTTGTTTCTGCAATTAAAAAAATTATCATCTGTGGAAGAGTGCCACTCTTCAGATTTCAAATTCCAAATTTTTAAGTCTTTATTGGGTGGGGCCCTGGGTGGTTCAGTCCGTTAAGCGCCCTACTTCTGCTTGGGTCATGATCATGTGGTTCGTGAGTTTGAGCCCTGTGTCAGGCTCTGTGCTGACAGCTTGGAGCCGGGAGCCTGCTTCAGATTCTGTGTCTCCCTCTCTCTGCCGCTCCCCTGCTCACACTCTGTGTTTCTCTCTCTCTCTCCCTCTCTAAAAAAAAATAAACATTAAAAAAAGTTTTTATTTGGCTACAAAGCAAGGAAAGCTAATATGAGGAATTTTATGGCATTCAAGTGATGAGGTCAGACAAGTAAAAAGACATGGAGATAAACCATTTGTATGTGAGATTTTTTGCTTTGTTCTTGGTGCTGGAGCATAAGATGACAACTTGTCACCAATAAAACTCTATGACATTTCACATCATTTTCGTGCTCATGCCTAGTGCTTTTATTTCACAGATGCAATGAGGGCATCGTGCATATCTATCAACTCTGCATGGCCTGTTCACATACTGAAAGCAGGATCTGATCCCATATTCTGACTTCAATACCGTGTAGACCTTTATTCTTTAAATGAGTGGTGAGACATAGGATGCAGTTGATTATATATTTGGAATTCTTTCCTTGACAAACTTCCTAAAACTTCAAGGCAAACACTTCCCCCAAATCAGTATTTTTGGTATTTAACAATCTCATTGTTATGAAATGAAGCCAGCATGTTTTATCCCTTCTCTGAAACTAAAATTTCCTCACCTAGTCTTGCTAAATGCCCCTCAGGCTTCAGGGTAACAGGGTCTGGGCACACAAGTGATTGACAGACATTTATTTCATGAGTGAATGAAGTTAATTCAGTACAGGCCCAAGTGTGCTTACTGAGACAATAATTTTACAGCTTATTATAATTAGCATACATTTAAAACATCTCTTTAGTCATCAAATCAAATAAGATAAGCAATATATCCACCCCAGAATAATATGCTAGATATTAGTCAGGAATTACATTCTTAATCATAGGACGTGGGTTTTCATTAACTAACTGAAGCATAATTAGTTGTCTGTGAACATGTGGCTCATTGATCCCCTGTGCATCTAAAGATAGTGCTTGTGGAGGGCTGGGTCAGGTGGTAGGTTCTGAAATAACCACCAATAACATCTGAGTAGTCTCCAGCGGTCTCTTCCAGACAGGGCACTAAATAGCATATACACAAATAGACCCAGTCTGCTCCCCTCCTCTGTCCCCTTCTTTCTGAGGAAGACGGGGTGTTTTTTCACTTTTAGACGTGGTGGGGGAGGGCATTGTTACTTTGTACATATTTCCTGCTTTTGAAAACGTTTTGATTAGTTTGTTTTTTCAATCAATGATGCTTTTTCCTTCTTCTGATTCTCCATGGTGTTCTCTAAGGCAGGTACTGAGAAGTGAAATAAATCTACAGAAGTAGAAGTGACCTGAAAAAAATCTTTGATTCAAACACTTTTGTAGTACATTTGTTGATAACAAACACAAAGAAAAACAAAAACAAACAAGCAAACGGATTAAAAAAAAAAACAAAACTTTCTTCTGAGAATGAGCAGGAAGGGTATTGTACTATTGTTTTCACTGACCATTATCCAAAGGCAAGATCTCCAGGGAACAGAGCCTGGCATTAGCACTCAAATTAGGAATTCCTTAGTAAGGAGCCTAACTTGTAACTCTCTCCAAAGCCTCTCCAAATAGAGGCTGAAAAAACAGAGCACTTGTGTAATTTACTTGTATACATGCTCTGGGTCATGCTATCAAGCAGATCAAGAGAATAGAAAAGAGGCACAAACTACTTCAGCTCCCCAGCAAGTTCTGAGAGCTCTCTGTTCAAATCCAGCAAGTCTGTATGTGTTTAAATGGTTGGGCTGTTGTAAGCCCGCTGCCACTTAGATACCACTACCAGCCTTTTATCTTAATCTACATGGGAGATTTAGAAACAGAAACTTTGGGGATTTTATTTGGCAATTAGAACTTGCTTTTCTTGCTTGGACTAAACTTGCTTTACAAGATACTGTCTTCTAGGGGCGCCTAGGCTACTCAGTCGGTTAAGCGTCTGACTCTTGATACCAGCTCAGGTCATGATCCCAGGGTTGTGGGATCAAGCCCCGCATCGGGCTCTAAGCTGACAGTGAGGAGCCTGCTTTGGATTCTCTCTCTCTCTCTCTCTCTCTCTCTCTCTCTCTGCCCCTTCCCTGCTTACTCTCTTTCTCTCAAAGTAAATAAACTTAAATATTTTTTAAAAGATATTGTATTCTTTAGGGCTCTTCTGTTTCTATAACTTGACTGGCTTTTGTATGATGGCCATGTACAAAATCATCACTCACCTTAAGTTTTCCACTATGCTGGATCTGCTAATTAGATATTAGGATCTGTGGTATTATAGATTGGCTTAACATCATCTTAATCCAGAAATGCCCTCTTAGGCAGAAATTGATAAAGTAATATATTCTTGCAGACTCATTAACCACAAAATTAGTCTGTTTTCTGAATTAAAAAAAAAAAGTTTGGTTCATTTCAGGAGCATTCTGGAAGGCATATATTGGACAAAGTTGACAAAGGTAGAAGTGATTTGATTAAGTAATCTTAGTGGACCATAAACATTTTGTAGAATCGGGCTTGCTAACTCGGTGGTCACCAAAAGGGAAAAATGAGTTATTTGTTGTTAATAAAAAATGTTCATTCACTCCAGGATTGAAATATGATGAGTTGTTTAGCGTGTGACCCAGTATTTAAATTAGTTTTTCTTTTGTGTTTAGATCCTTCTCTGGAATTAAAGGACTCCAGCTGAAAGTTAACCTCCAACCCAATGACAATTACTTTTTCTACGTGAGAGCCATCAATGCATTTGGGGCAAGCGAGCAGAGTGAAGCTGCCCTCATTTCCACCAGAGGTACTTCTTTTTCATACACACACAGAGAACTATTTCCAAGCATTTCCATTTCTTTCCTTCTAACACCTAGAGAAGACACTGTAGAAGACTACTTCTTAAAGCTCCAACCTCTTGGACTAGGTTCTTGGCATGAGGACCCAACATTGGTTAAAGACCAAGATATTTCTTTTAGATTTCTGGTTTAAGAAGTTCTCAACCTTGGCTACCCATTAGCCATCAGTCAGGGTACTTAAAAAAGACCGATGTTGGGGCCCCACTTATGGAGACTCTGATCTGATTGATCTGGAGATGCATATGGGCTCTGACATGTGTTTTTAATCCCCCCAGATGATTCTTGTTTGGCTCTCAATGTGCTATAATTAGTGGGCATGTTTTGAGTGTGTGTTAGGGACAGTGGGATGGGGATATTCTTATTTTATTACACTGTAAACTCTTTGAGCAAGCTTCCAGTCTCATTCTTCTGTTTATTTCTGGTGCCTAGCACATAGTTTGTGCCAATTAATGTTTGTTGAATAAATGAGTGAATAACTCAAGGAAGTGATAAAGCTGTTCAATGACATTTTGGAGAAAATAGCCAAATGATGCCAATAAAAAAATACTTGGCTGTTCTCAATTATTGTGAAAAGTGAGAGATGCGAAGGTGATCATTTTCTTATCTTACCCTCGACCCAAAGATGGCAGAAGATTGAGGGCGGTACATCAAGTGATTTGCTTAACCAGCAAAAACTTGTGCACATGCCTTGTTTGTGATGTGGTCAGGGCCAGCCTGATGTTTACAGGAGAGGACATGAGGGCTGCCTTCCCAGAAATATTTCCCCTCCAGTCCTAATATGGTGCCTGGATCTTCCACTGTTAGAACCACTCCCTCGGCTGACACCAGTGCATCTTCAGACTTTCATGTGCGCGTGAATCTCCCGAGGAGCCTGAGAAAATGTAGATTTTGGTTCAGGAGGTCGGGACGGGCCTGAGCTTCTGCATTTCTAGCCAGTTTCCACGTGATGTTGCCGGCCAGAGGAGCACAGTTTGCATAGCAGAGGGAGCTCGACTATGCGAGGCGCACCGCAGCACCAGGTGCAGGCACGTGGTCATTAGCACTCACCCAGGCCTTGTTTGTCATGGATGAGATTTCCAGCTTGTGGATCTGAAGACACTGAGCAGGGCATTTTGATGTCAGGGGAGAGGGAGACTGCAGTCTGAAATGTGGGGCTTGGCCCAGGGACAGCACTTACTATTGTGGTCATCTTATAATCTTATGTTCATAACTGCAATAGGAACCCGATTTCTTCTGTTGCGAGAAACGGCTCATCCTGCCCTGCAGATTTCCTCAAATGGGACAGTGATCAGCTTCGCTGAGAGGAGACGGCTGACGGAGTAAGTTGAGTGTTCTGAGAGGGGTGTCGCCCTGGTGTGGCCTTGCCTGCGCATGTTCTTGGTTTAATGGACATACCTGGGAGTATAGTACCGAATATCATCACGAGCACACCCATACGGTTCGGGTACGGCTCATCACTAGGGAGAAAGTGCCAGTAGTTCCTAAGTTGGAGTAAGTGTCAGTATTTGTATTGCAAACACAAGCACAGATGGTTTTGCTTAAAACATAGGCTGTTTTCAGGTACCATCTCTGATTTAATGAAAAAAAGAGTCTAGGCTAAATTCTTCTGTTATTTTCAATAGCAGACCAGGTTTTGAAGAGAGGAGAATGACATTTTGTTGAGTTTCTGATTCTGGCCACAGGGAGGACTTTCAGAGTTTCAGACTTTCTTGTCCCTCCCCACCCAGGAGCTCCCAGAAAAAGGAGTACTAAAGAGCCAAAAGCCGAGGGCCCCATGGGGAGACTGATCTGCAATTTGCTTGCGATCTGTCACGGTCATTGTGAGGGGCAAATGGTCAAATGGGAGAAAGTATGTGAAGACTTTTGAAAAGTGTAAAACATGTGAGACACAGGCAGCTGTTGGCGTGGATGTGCCTCCCACATGGCTGCCGGCAAGCCCTCAGTCCCTCACTGTGGCTGCCAGCAATGACCTGTGTGGTTTTCCCTTCTGGTTGCTGTTCACCGTATTCACTACAGCGCATGGCCCAGCTCAAGTGCTAGCTGCTCCTGGAAGTCTTCTCTGGGCCCCAGCGCCCTTTGATCTTACCTGTGAAAAGGTCTGAGCGCAGGTGGATTGTTTGTTAGCCACTCTGTCTTGAATAATCCTCAAGGAGCAGCCCTGTATTCTGCATCTTTGAATTCCCAGTATCTAGCATGGGGCCTGGAATGTTGTAGGTGCTAAAAAATATACAAATAAGTGAATTCAGAGGAAAAAAAGATTTAAGAAATAGATTGGGCTTTTCTTTTTCTGATTTTTCAAAAAATCAAAAAGAAAAAAAATAGACTGGAAGTTGGTTAGAGTTCATAGATGGTAACTGATGGTAACTGTAATGTATTTCATAGACCTTTATTTATTATTAACCTGAAAATTAGCCCATAAATATCAGGCAGCCAGGCTTTGCTCAGAGAGCAAGGGCCTGTCAGTATCCACCTCTTTGAAAGGAGGTTGTTGGGTAAAGACACGAGAAAGTGAAATACATTCCTTTGCATTAATCATTTTCTCATCTGTTAAAAAGGAGAGGGTGCTGACTGAATATTAACACTGCTTAAATTAAAAATGCTTCCTTGCTGTCTCAGCCATTTCAAAGCAGGATTGAGTACTTCATGCAAACAAGGTCACCCATCAGCAGTTGAAAGTGCTTGGGTTCATTTCACGGTGCCTGTTACAAAAATAGCTAAGGTGAGACAAAAGGAGACCTTTCAATAACCTCTCCGGTGCCCCTACTACAATCCAAAGAGGCCAGAGTCCCAAAGACTGTTGACCACAGCTTCTACAAAGCACACTCATCACTCCTGATCAGTTCTACACTCTGCTCTGGCCTCACCGGCTGTCTTGCCATTTAAGAGCTGCACCTCGTTTGGTCTCTGTGCCCAGTAAGGTCAGCAAACACCGGAACTCATTGTTAAAGAAGATTTTGGAGACTCCTCCCCTACCTCCTCCTCCTTTTCTTCCTCTTCTCTTGATGTTTTGGAAAAAAACTTTGCAAGTTATGTTCTCTTGGACCTCCCCACCTTCCTCCCTTGTATTTCCTCACTCTCCCTGAAAACAGAGATGGTGCCATGTCTTTTTTTCCCCTGCCATTATTCTAATTATTTCCTGGCTCTTAGCTCCTTCAAGAGATGCAGTATACTATACATGCATGGTGTATGTGGCAGCAGAAATATGTTGAATGCATGTTGAAAATTTGTGCAGTTCTGTGGCAATGAGCTCAAAGTTGGGGGCACAATGGACAACAAATGTCTCTAGTCAAATTCCAGCAGTTTCCAAGGATAGAATCCTGCCTAAACTGTGTGCAACTGTGTGAATGTGGATGTTTAGGAGATCAAAGCTGGTGATACCTGTGCTAGGCTTAAGTGATCCACTTTGTCTGCAGAATCCCCTCAGTGCTGGGTGAGGAGCTGCCTGCCTGTGGCCAGCATTACTGGGAAACCACAGTCACAGACTGCCCAGCTTACCGACTTGGCATCTGCTCCCGTTCAGCTGTGCAGGCTGGTACCCTGGGACAAGGGGAGACTTCGTGGTACATGCACTGCTCTGAGCCACAGAGGTAAGCTGGAGCCTTGCTTCCCTTCTTGGTCAAAGTGTTATGAGTTAATGTGTAGGCAGAGGTCTCTGAGGCACCTAACAAGTAGTATCTTACTTCCCTGTCCAAGTCTGAGCCGACAAAGAAAGAAAACAAAAGAGTCAAACATATGAAGACTAAACTGTTAGTCTGATTACTGAGGAAGCCAACTTTAGTGAATGTGATTCATACCTGAGGAAAGGAGATTTCTTACATTGAACCCTATTAATAGATTTCACCCGGCCATGCCACCTTCCCCACCCTGCATGGCAGAGTTTGTCCCTGGAGAAACAAAAAAGGAAGTATGTTTCATCAGTCAGCTCATTCTCCAAAGATAGTGAGGAGTGACCTCTATGCCACGCATGGCCAATTTCTCCTTCTAAACTCACCTGAGGGTGGAGGAGGTGACAAGGGTAGTACTAAAAAGCTTCCTCCCCAGCGGAATCAACAGGAGTGAGAAAAGAAGTGAGTCCCCGATACCCCTCTCATTGGTCCATATCAGGAATTGGCAAACTATAGCCTACAGGTCAAATAGGACCACGGCCTGTTTTTGTAAGATTTTACTGATAGTATTATTGTAATACAGTCATGCTCATTAGTTTACATATTGTCTGTGGCTACTTTTGCATGTCAATGGCAGAGCTGACTAGTCATAACAGCAACCAGTGACCCCCAGAGCCTAAAATATTTACTATGTGACCCTTTACAGAAAAAGTTTGCTAACTGTATTAGTTGTAGTTTTGTTTGGTTGGTTACTATGGTAAACACCATAACCTGTGTTAGTCTCAGAGAGATGAGGCAAGCATGGAATGGTCTGAATATGCTCACAGGGTGGTCTTTATTAGAAACCTGACTTTAGTCCTGGCCCCATCCTTGATTAGCCTCCCGTTGGCTACTCACCAGGAGTCAGTGAACCCTTTGAGCATACCTAATAGACCTCATCTATCTTGTCAAGGGACAGGGATGCCTGGTCTGCTGCATTTTTGGGTTGTGAGGATCACATGAAGTCAGGTACAGGGGAGAGTCTTGAAATTGTAAAGTATCAGGAAAATGTGAGGCATTATTCAAATGTAATGCTTTAAAAAGGAAGACTTCAGTGCTCACAAGTTCCCAGAAAAAGGCCCACAGATTGGGATTTTGCATATCTCTGGCTGCACATTCCTCCCTGTATCCTATTTGACAGAGTTTGATTTTCTGACATGGTTCATAAGGACACTATCTCCAAGAGCTATTTAAAGTCACATTTCATCAAGTCAGAGCAATTATGATAATTGATGTTCATTGCTGTGCAATGCTTAAGGGCCTAGCCCCTGCCTGGAGTTTAAAATCTCTCAAACCCAGAAATTATAATGAGTAGATTTAGAGCTGGAACCAGATATTGATTTCATGAACCAGATAGTGATTTCGTGAAAATTTCCTTAGGGACTTGAATCTTTTTATTTATTTATTTCTTAACATTTTAAAAAAGTTTATTTATTTTGAAAGAGAGAGAGAGAGAGAACATGAGCTAGGGAAGGGCACAGAGAGAGAGAGAGAGAGAGAGAGAGAGAGAGAGAGATCTCAAGCAGGCTCTGCAGGGTCAGCATGGGCCTGGTGCAGGGCTTGAACTTAACTAATTGTGAAATCATGACCTGAGCTGAAATCAAGAGTCAGATGCTTCACTAACTGAGCCACCCAGGCGCCCCAACACTTGAATCTTTGAAACCCCAAAACCATAGATTAGCCTCCAGTAACAAATTTCTAGACTCTAGAAAACAGAATTGTATCTTGTCAACAGGTTCAACAAGTTTGGTCTTCGGCTCTTTCAGGCCCAGGGTAGGCTCTGTGGGTTCCGGGAGGAAGAGTGTGCCTGTCTGTGTGGTCACAGCACAGAGAGGTCAAGCCTTGAGTGCCTTCATTTCATGTTTCAAATAGAGCACCCCACCTTAAGGCGCTGTGATAACCACTGTAGCAGACCCCTCTCTGTTTCACTTTTCAGGCTTCATGATTTTAAACCAAACTGTATTACTCTTGATACTACTTCGGTAGAATCTAAGGTTTAAGATATTATAGGTGGAAAGGAGAAATGGAGAGGGTCTGAGGACATAGAATCAACTGGACTTCTTCCTGCCCACTCCTATACTTTCTCCCCTAGTTCACAGCCTTTTCACCTCCTCCACCACAGCTACTATGCCTGTACCTTCCAGGGCGAGGTCTGCACCCATGCCACACTATCCTGTGTGTTGCAACTGGCAAATATTTCTAGAATATCATTTCCATCATGTCCCTTGTGTTTTTGCTCAAAAATCTACAAACATCTACAGTTTGTAGATGGGACCACAGTCAAGACAGGAATCCAGGAATAATATGACCAGGAAGGGGGAAGGATGAGGAGACCCAAGGGGAGTAAACCATCATGACCAAAAGGGGCTGGACTCAGTCTTGGCCAGTAGTGAGATTCACAGAGGTGAGCCCACCGGGACGTGGGGGCCCCAGTAGAGCAGTTCCAGAGTTACACGGGTATCTAGAATCAAGTTTCGATCTTTGTCCGAAAGACACCAGCAGTCCCAAGAAGGGGCAGGCAAAAGCTGGGCAGGGAAGAGGGCTCCAGGCAGACAGGCTTGGTTTCAGGCCAGAGTGGAGGCTAGAGAAGGAACTGATATGCTGGATAGGAAATGGAGGTGGAAGCAGGGCAGGGCAGGGCAGGGCAGATTCCAGGCCCTGCAGAACTGGTGGAGCCAAGGCTTTGAGGAATGTCTCTCCCTCCTTGGCCTCTATGGTGGGGACTAGCTCAGGGACTGACTGGGGCTGGGCCTGTGAGCACCAGGGGCCTTCTAAGCATGACTTGGGGAAAATAGCTCAGTAGGGCATTCAGAACTCTCTAGACCAGTGGTATGCAATAAAAAATTCTATGAAGATAGAAAAATGGTGTCACAGATGGCTTTTGAACACTTGAAATATGGCTACGAGGACTGCAGAATTGGACATTGAATTTTATATCATTTTAATTTTAACTTAAGTGGCCACATGTGGCTAGTGGCAATTGTGATGGACAGGGCAGGTCTAGTTCCTGGCCCCTGACTTTACTTATTCATGTAATATCCTCACAGTCACTCACATGTCCTCTCCGAACCTGTCGGACAGATGGTGCTGTTCTCTATGACCAATGGGCTTATTTTGCCACCTCGTCATTGCTTATGCTGTCCCTGCTGGTTGGATCCCCTTCCTCTTTCCCACCTATGTCTAGTTCCAACTGTTCCTTTTTGCTGAATATGAGCTCATCTGCTCCCAAAGCCTTCTGTAAGAGTCCCAGCCTACGCTGCTGTTCCCAGTCACTGCCACTTGCAACCTTGGTCTTCTCTGTGGCTTCCAGGGCTTCCCGAGATTCTTATTGTTCTGTCAGATCTCTCACTGGCAAGACATTGAAAAGGTCCTTTATCGCTGTGTACGCCTTGCTTACTTTCACATCCCCGTGAAGCTCTGCCGTCTCACATGGTGTTTATTCTGCAGGGAAGTTGCTAGCTTCCCATTCCCAAAACACACCTGTACTCAAGCTTCTGGGCCCTTAACACTGACGTCATAGGCCTTAAGGGTCCTTGGCTTTCTCTGCCACACCAGTGCCGCTGTGCTTCCACTCCTCAGACCATCCCCACTGATCTTTCCCTCATCGCTTCTATCTCATTTTTTCCCTTCTCCCACTTTCAGGGCCCCAGCCTCTGCTTCTAAGACTTCCAGGAGAAAACACCAAACTTGGGTTACTTTTTGCCCAGAGAAATTTAGCCTCTTCTGTTGAGCGATTTCCCCTTCCTAGCCTGCTCTTTAACCTGTCCTTTCACAACCAAACAGGTCCATTAAATGTGTGTATAAACACTTTACCAATCTCTGCCCTGAGACGGAGCCTCACCCATAGCCCACTTTTAAGTGATCAACAGAGTTTTCCTCCATGGTCAGGAGGGTCTGGGTTCCCCAAGGGCAAGGACAGTACTCTGTGGTCCTTCGTAGCCCCCAGAGGGCCTAGTAAAGTGCTGGACTCACAGACATGCCCAGTGAATACTTGTTGAGTTGAATTTATTTGAATTGAAGAGAGAAATTAGAGGCAACACACCTGAGCTGCAAGGCTGCAAAAAAACATTCAGAAGATAAAAAGGAAAGTTTGTCTGGGGCGGGGGGGCATATACAAAGGATGAAGTTGGGCAAAAATAATGAAATTTTTCTTAAACTTCATAAAGGCCCTTATGTAAGTTACTTAAGAAATTTTTAAGCTGTAAAAGTAATACATTTTATGGAAGGCAAGCCTGCAGTACTTTTAAAAATACATGGCAGCCTCAAAGGAGTTTTATTCAAAAGAATGACACCATGAATGCGGTAGTTAAAACATGTGGGCAGCTGGGAAAGAATTAGAATGTTGAGAAAAATCACAAGGGAGGCATATGCTGGTTATTCTGGGACCGCCTCCTAATGTAGAAGGAGCAAAATTATTAAAAGTGTTTGTCTGTTGAGATGAGCTATGCATTTTAGCATCTAGGAGGGATCTGGTTAAAGGAATTGGGATAACATTATTGGAACTCACTGTGTACTGAAATTAATAACTGAAAAATTAGTTATCACCAAGTGATCTTCTTCACCATGGTCTTTCAAGATTTCCAGTTTTTAATTCCCCATTCTGTTTCATTTCAGATACACATTCTTCTACAGTGGCATTGTGAGCGATGTGCATGTGACAGAGCATCCCGCCAGGGTGGGCATTCTGTTGGACTACAATAACCAGAGGCTTCTCTTCATTAATGCTGAAAGTGGACAGTTGCTCTTCATCATCAGGCACAGGTTTAATGAGGGTGTTCACCCTGCCTTTGCCCTGGAGAAACCTGGAAAATGTACTTTGCACCTGGGGATTGAGCCCCCAGATTCTGCAAGGCACAAGTGATTGTTGGCTTTCAGAGTTTGCAAGAAGAATAATTCAAATTTTGGGGGTCTATTGTTCTTTCCTTTGGGTGCTATATAATCAAAACGTCTCCCATACATTCGCACTAATGATAGCTACATGCACAGTGATCAGCACGTGAGCAAAACCACCAAGGAAACCTTGACTTTCTAGGTAGCGTTTGAGTAAAGACGATGGAAAAACAACTTCTACCCTTTGCTTTATGTATGTTTGCGTTCTCCCCTAAACTAAAAGAATTTATACCTGATTTGGGCACCAGAATAGAGAAGTGGTCTTCCACCTGTTTTATTCGTGATGGACAGACAGGATATCCTTCTCTGACAAGAAACATGGGCTTTTTCCATAAGAAAGATGTCATCTCACTCCATTAACGGATGTTGGATTCTAATCATTAGAGAAGGAGTTTTAATTGTTCACAGATGATAACGAACTCTTTTGTAATAATATGTACTGTAGGACATAAGTCTCTTTTCCCTGAAATTTTAAATGTAGACAAGAGCTAGGTATTAGAAATTTCCATTTGCTAAATAAATGGCTAGAGTCTATAAAACAAAACCTGTTATATGAACTTATTACATATAACTTATGAGCCCTGCATCTCTGGACTGGGACAGACGGCCGAGTAAATGACCATCACGCTTCAGTGGGTTGTGTCACGACTAACTTTCACATAAGAATTTTACATGCGTCTTTTAAAATCTGAACACTTTTATCCCATAGTTACAGTCAACTACAGGAAGCTGGGAATCTCTTTTTGCCAAAATGAAATAGTTGGTCATTTTTAGATACTATATTGAAATCTCCTGAATTCTTCCTAAAATATGTGTGCCAAGTTGATAAATCTAGAAGGCATTTTGAGATGATTGCTCTTGTTTTCAATAATGTAAATACTTTGATCTTATTTATAGATTTTTTAAATTATGAATTCATTTCTTTCTTTTCTTGTAATTAGGAAATCATATCCTACTTTTGAGATCTGTTCTAAATTCTCTTGATTCACAGCTAGAAAATCCAAACTGGATCTGTAACTGCATTGGTAGAGCCCCTCCAAAACCATCACAACTCTGCTTTAAAATGAGAGCAGCTATGGACAAAGTGGATACTTAGTGAAATAGAAGGAACAATGTAGTGCTTTGTTGAGAATGTTCTCTTCACTTTTGTCAAGACTTAAAAGTGTTACCATCAGGTTCTGACTCATCAGCAACCCATGGGCATTATTACTTTTTTGGTGAGAATGTCATGTAATTAAAAACAGGAACAGTAGTAGCAACCACATGAATTTTAGAATTTGTCTCAGCTTGGGTTCTTCCAAAAGTAGACCTGGAGATAAAGATGCAGTGCTGGTTGTTTACACAGGAAGGAATTCTGGGAAGCACACGGGAGGAAGTGGGGAAAGTAAGACAGGAAGGGGGAAGAGCCAATAAAGGACATGTTTTATGAGTGGGGTATTGCCACTCTGAGCAACTGGGGCTCACTTGTGCTGGTGGTACCCTGGAAACCACCCAGAACATTCCAGAAGCTGGCATTTAACCACTCTGTCCAATCCCTGTTGGTTGAAGGTTGATCCAGGGGGCATTAGGTTCCCATCCACTGCCCCCCCCACCCCCACTTTTCCAGGTGTGTTCCTTGCAAACTCCTGCAGTCTCCAGAAAGCCCTCAGACAAAGGAAATGAGAAAGAAAGTCATCTAGTGCAGAATTGTCACCAGACAACTGCCTAATGCAGCTGTTGGTACACTCAAGTGCGCTGGGGGTGAGTTGGAGGTAAATGGGACAGGGCACCAGCAGCATCTGCCATCAAGTTGGCAGCTCTGGTATGAAGGGGAGAGTCAGAATAATGGGAAGAACTAAGGTTGAAGCTTGATTCAGCTCTTTCCAGGTTTTAACTCAAATTCTTTAGTTATGCCTTTCTCTTGGGATAATTGTAAACATCAGATTAAATAAGCATATGAAATGTCACAGCATTTTGTAGTTTGTAAAACATCCAGACAAGGGACTTCGGAGATCCTCTTTAAAGCCAATCCTCCATCACGTCCCGTAAGTGGTCCTCCCATATCTGACTCCATGTGTGTGGTGGAAGATAGGACTCTGGGCTCAGAAGGTCCATGTTTCAGCTGCCTCCATCTGTTGACTGATAGATTTCCAGTGGGTGGGTTTCTAGGGAATTATTCCAGTGGAGACAAGCGAAGTGAAGTTAATGCTTTTTCCTTACATCCTCAAGCAATTCCTTCCTCCTGGCCCTTGTTTTGAGTTCATTTTTCCTTCTTCTTGTCCTTCCCACTCACATAACACAAACCCTCAGAGCAAAGAAAGGAAGTCAGCAAATTTTGTCAAAATTGCTCCTCTGCAAATCTGTCAATGGTACTTATTAGTTTAATAACATGCAGAGCTCATACCTCATCTCTTTTAATCTTCATCAGGACCTCGCACAGTAAAAATCACTGCCATTTCATAGATGAGGAAACCAGTCTCAGAGCAGTTAAATAACTAGTTCACACTCACAGCCGGCAGGTGGCAGAGTGTGGATTTAGATACAGCTCAAATCCTGAGCCAGGAGGATAAAAAGATGTTTCATTTTGTATCAGAGATCATGTTTTCCATATATATGTGATTTGTGAAAATTATATGTGTGTGTATATACATACGCACTCTCCCCCATACACCTGTACATATGCAGGCAGACATTCATACATAAATATTTTCTTCCCTCCTGAACTGACTTCCTTCCCAAATGTCAGTTTTGTTGTTGATGCTGTCTTGGGTTTACCTTTGATTCCTTCTTCAGTACCGATGACCTTAATTAGGATTCCAAAGAGTCGGTAACATCTTATTTGTGAAGAAAAGACTTTAATACATGAAACCACAATGCTTCCTCTCAGAGGTATAGGGCCAAAATAAAGGAGTTTTGGGAAAAAGAAGAAGAAATGAGGGTTAACACTGTGGTCCTTCTTTGTTTGCATACACACCTGCACAACCCTGGACAGGTACGTTCTTGGTCAAAGATGGAAGGATTTTTCTACTGAAGCAAATCAAAATGCATTCCTGCTGTTTTTTCTGGAGATGCTTCCATAACGTGCAACAGAACTGAAGTATCTTACTTCATCATACCCACTTACAAAATTGTGTGCCTTAAGCACCAAACACTAACACTCTCCTGTCAGAAGCATCCTTCAGGCTCCAGAGTGGCCTGTGTTGGAAGTCACTTCTTATCTTTACTGTGTTAATTACCCACCAATGATCTCAAGTGTTCAACTGCTGAAAGGACTCACAGGACTCAGTTCATATTCAACAAAGAGCTTCGTCACAGGCAAAGGATATAGTTCAGCTGCACAGAGGAATGTTAGGCCATCAAGGGGTTCTGGTATCTCAAGTGCAGCCTTGTTTGTGCTCCCACCGTTGGGTTACGCATTCTGTCCAAAGTCTCCAGGCCTCAAACCACCACCAGTGTGCATGTGAGGCATTGTGATACCAGGAAGCCCAAGTTTTGTTTCTGGTGGTGTTGGGCCAGTGAACTGGTCACATAGGCACTTTCCAGATATACAACTAGCCCTACTCCCCTGCCTCCGTCAGCCTCCACCAAAACCAATGCAAATCATCAATCTGTTGATTATTACTAAATGATACTATCATTCTGCAGCAAAACAACTGGTGGTTGTTGAATCATGGTTCCAGAATCTCACTTATTTTTTTTAATGTTTGTTTATTTTTGAGAGAGAGAGAGCACAAGCTGGGGAGGGGCAGAGGGAGAGGGAGACATAGAATCTGAAGCAGGCTCCAGGCTCTAAGCTGTCAGCACAGAGCCTGACGTGGGCTTGAACTCACGAATTGTGAGGTCATGACCTGAGCCGAATGCTTAACCGACTGAGCCACCCAGGCACTCCATTTATTTTTAGTTAATAGATCTCATGACCGTATCCAAGGGTCAGTAGCTTTGTGGATATGCACGTGATCAAGACTAGCAAAAATAAGCCCGTGCTGGGCACTTACTGTCCTGTGTCCCTGAGCTCAACTGCTGGGGAGTGTAATAATAGTAAGAACTGAGTCCATCCGCTCATGTCCCTGATATGGTGATTGCCAGAGTGATCCCAGGCACATCCCTGAGTTGAATGACACGGGTGCTGAGTTCCAGTCCCCTTTTTAAAGTGCAGGAGGGAACACGCTTTCTGGGCTGCTTTCTGAAGAGGAGATCAACACCTTTCCTTTTTCCTTAGTATCCTCAAAGTGTTTGTGATTGTGTCCCTCTTGGTGCTTCTGTTTTGGTTGGAAATGAACTCCTTTTCTATGCTGAGTTTGTTTTTTGCAAGTGATATCAATAATTTCAAATCCCAAAACAGTATATGAACTACAGTTTCAGAATAGATGGGGGATTAAGAATGTCTAACTTGGAGCAAAGATGATTAAGGAAGGAGGTAAGAGATCTTTAAAGGTTTGAAGCGTTATCTCTAAGAGGAATAAAGCTTACTTTGATTTTTATACTAGGACTGGTAGGGAGTCCCAAGGTTGACGAATTTGGTTCAAAAGATGGAAGAACGCCCATCAGTGATGATTGGCTCAGGGACATGCTGCTTAGCAGTAATGAGCCCTCAGAGTTAGGATGAATGATCAATTGCCGGAAATATTAAAGATTTGGGTTCTAGATTCGTGGTTTTGAAACTGTGTTCCTGAAGTGCTGGGATTCCACAGACTTGCCTGATGGCCACTGTGGGATCCAACAGGAAAACCGAGTGGGCATAAATTCTGTCCCCTGTCCTATTTCATCATGGCAGCTCAATATTAATCTGTTTTACACATTGGGTTTCATATAATAATTCATTTGATGAAAAGATTTCCATGAGTAAGTAAAGTTGGAAAAGTAGATAACCATTGAGGTTCAAGTCTGAATTCTGTGATGCAGGATGACCCAAAAGTCCTTAAATCCTCCATTCTTTCAGAGTACCTTTTACTTTACTATCCAATACTGATATCATATGGACTTAAAGAAATTGTTTCCTATCCCAAATTTCCAAGAACTTCTATAGATGATTACATTCTCCTGGTTGACATTGCTGATCTCCTGCTTCTGCGTTCTTCTCCATGACCTCTAGCTACCTCACCACTACATCTTCATCCTTCCTTCATCCTATTTGATCATCCCGAAATATTGACACAGTGCTCCATTGATTCCTTAAGGCAGTGTTAACACAAGGCTAAAGCTGGTAGTGGTTAACACACCTTTTGCTCAAGAGTTGGGTTTAGTGAGGGAAATTTCTTCATAGATCATGAAACAAAGTAAAGCTGAATGTGAGGCATCTAACAGTGCTAGGAGCCCCTTTGGATCTCTTCTCCAGCTCGGTCTTCCAGCCACACTGAACAGACTAACCTCTCCATGCTACTTTATTCTTTAAGTTTCTAGATTCTGCTCAAACTTTTTTTTTTTTTTTTTTTTTTTTTTTACTATCAGCTTGCAAGGAAGCTGAAAATGTCAAAATACAAAAGCCTCTCTTACCAATATAGACATTTTGTATAATAGAATGAGAGAAAATTTTTCCCTCCTACCTCAGCCTCTTCCATTCTGCCCAGATTCTAGGCCTCTCTTTGCAGAACTAAAAAGGCCACTAAATCAATTCTCTAAACCAAAGAACACTCATTTCCCCAGAGTGAATTTGGCCATTACCCCTCAGAATGGTTTTAGAATTCCCTTAGTGTCTTCCCTTAGTAGATTTGTGTAGAACTAGGTAATGTTTGAAAGTTCTTTCTCAACCTAACTGGAGCTCCCAGACTTTGTGGTGGACTTCCTGGCACTGTGGAGGACTTTACTGCATGTTAGGCACTTCAGGAAGAATGACACCCTTCTAGAGTCAACATATTATTTGAGGATTTGATAACTTCAGAGGCAGTGGGTAATTAGGACAAAGGAAAATGGGGAAGGAGAAGCATAATTCATTCATTAATTCATTCAACACATGTTTATTGAGTACTTACGATGGGCTGGGCACTCTTCTAGGCCCTAAGGAAATGATAGTTATCAGATCAGACAAAATCCCTGCTTTCAAGGAGCTTATATTCTAGTGGAGGAAGACAGACAATAAATAGATATATAGCCTGTCAATGGGGAATAAGAACCAGGAAAAAATAAGAGTAAGAGAATAAAAAGTAATAAGAGGTAGAGGCTGCTATGTATTTTAGGTATGATGGAAATATCTCTGATAGGATGATATTTTAGTAAAGACCTGAAGGAAATGATGGGGTGAGCCACATGGATGTCCTCGGGAGAAGAGTATTCCACACAGAGGAACAGCAAGTGTAGAAGTCCTGAGGCAGGAGTATGGGGGTGTTGGAAGACCATTGAGGCCATGAAGGCCATAGTGGAATAGCAAGGGAGAGAGAATGCTATGAATACAGTCAGAGAGGAGCTGGGAACAAGTCCATAATGAGCTTAACAGCCAAATAAGGACTTTTTGTTTTATTCTAGATGAGTTTACAAGAAGTAACAGGTATGGAGAGTAGACACAATGGCAATCTCAAAGAATTGGCTTTTCATGTGCTTGGGTATTATGTTTTTTAACATTAAATGGAAGATTTCATGAAGGCCCCCTGAGCTGGCCTTTGCCAACTCTCAGCTCCCGCAGAGAAAGTGCTTGGTGTAGGTAGAAGAAAAGGTGGTTTTTGTTTTTTGTCTCCTCCCCAGCTCTGCCCAGGAATCCTATGGCCCTACTCACTTTCTATTTCAGGGGAGCAGCCCCTGCTGACTGGTTGCCATTAGGACCATCTAGCCCAGAACTGTGGAGGGTGGGGTGGAACTGCTATCATAGCCGGGCTGACATTGTGCTGAACAGAGTCTCCTCACCCTGATGGTTGACAGGTTGGCAACCATCAAAGATGAAGAAATATAAGCACATTTGAAGGAAATGTTTCATATCTTTTCAACTGCATGATTTTTCAGTTACAGAGAAGGTGAAGTAATGATGTCATCTAGGGAGGTTGCCTGCCAAACAGGCCCTCATAGGTGTGTATGTGAGTGTGTTTGTGTGTGCATCTGCATGTTGTAAATATTTCATATGTGTGATTGTGTGTGTGTGTGTGTGTGTGTGCGTGCGTGCATGTGTGTGTCTTAGCAGGGGTGTGTGTGTGGCCAGAAGTGTCATTACAATTCAGAGCTTGCTTTCCCATTGAAGATCTAGGAACTGGATTTGTCAGAGCTCCCAAGGGTTGTTAGGTTCAGAGGGACTCACCCACATTAATCGAACCCACAAAAGACTTATTAAGTAATTTAGAACACCATTTGCTTAATTTATAGTGAGAAATCAAATTATCAAAGGGACTGATGACCACATCTCTGCTGGTCACAGGATTCTCTCTCTAGGCCCCTGAGGAGAATTAACATATTTTCCCCCCGGGGAAGCCCTATGACACTCAAAAGGTTGTTTGGTGATCAAGGCAAATTATGTGAATGATCTTAATGACCAGCATTATTAAACTGCCATGACAAGCCATGGGCCCAAACATTTGGGTTTACTGCTCTAAGTACTTTCTCTCTGCATTAGCACTGGGCTTCCCTAAATCCTGTCCTTGGAGGGTTATTCAGTCCAGTTGCTTACATTACCATTAAGAAAAAATGTTGCCTTAAGACCATTTCCCAGGCTATAGATTTTTTCTTCATTTGGTAAATAATTGATTCGATTTTTAAGCCCTGTTCCTCCTCCTTTTGATCTGAAGAATATCATGCCTGTTACGATGACTGTTGCAGATGATAGAACATTATCTATTACATAAAGATCTTACTAATTTAACACAAGGAAACCACACTTGCAAATTCTTCTGTGGCATCTCACTATCTCTCTCATGGGTTGACTGCATGTGGGAGGAGGACATCCATTCAAGGATTTGTTGTCACTGATGAGAAAGAGTGGTTGAGAACACACATCCGGGAATCATGGAGATGGAGCTCTGTACCTTCATAGCAAGTTGGGCAAACTGTTCCGCCTCTTACAGAGTCCTCATAGTAAGACAGGAATAGTACCAGTTATTATGTCATAAGGTTGCTCATACACTCATTTGAGGACTAATTAAGTACCAAGCACTGCTCTAGGTACCAGGGAGCCAGCAGTGATCAAACATTGCTGCCCTCCGGAAATTTGCATTCAAATGAGAGGAATGACACACAGTACAAGAGATAAGTAAGTACACTGTTTAGTTTCAGAAAGTGATCAGTGCTATACAGAAAAATAAAGCAGGGAAGGGTTGTTGTGACATGTAAATGAAAGAATGTATGTAAAGTCCTTAGAATGCCTGACCTATAATGATAGCAAAAACTTCAGCTGTTACCAATTGAGCTGTACCGCAGGGACTCTTACAGTGAAAGAACTAAGTGTGGCCCTCAGAATAGCACATGGGCCTCACACACAACTTGGCATGTAGTTATGCTATCCATGACCACTGTGTCTCCAATGCAAGTTTAATATTTTCCTGTTTTTACTCGTTGCAAACACTCAGGAAAAGTATTTAGAACAAAAGATAAATTATCCTTAATGTCACCACTCAGAAGCAATTTAACATTTGGTATGCATCCTCGTAGGCTTTTCTCTTTTTCTTTGGACGCGCACACACACACACACACACACATTTTTTTTTTTTTTAATTTTTAACATTTTATTTGTTTTTGAGACAGAAAGAGAGACAGAATGCAAGTGGGGAGGGGCAGAGAGAGAGAGGGAGACACAGAATCTGAAGCAGGCTCCAGGCTCTGAGCTGTCAGCACAGACCCTGACGTGAGGCTCAAACTCATGAACCTAGAGGTCATGACCTGAGCCAAAGTCGGATGCTTAACGGACTGAGCCACCCAAGTGCCCCCCACACGCATTTTTTAAATGCAACTAAAATTACTGTTACATAACCTGCTTTTGTCACTTAAAGCTCTATCTTCTGACATCAACAGATTCACATCAGTATTTTAATGTCCAATTATAGTACACTGGAAAGAGAAATCTTTTTATTTTTTTATTTTTAGAGAGCAAGTGAGCAGGGAAGGGGCAGAACGAGAGTGAAAGAGAAAGACAGTTCAGCGCAGAGCCTGACCTGGGGCTCCATTTCATGACCATGAGATCACGACCTGAGCCAAAATCAGAAGTTGGACGCTTAACTGACTATGCCACCCAGGTGCCCCTGGAAAAATTAATCTTAAGCTAGTTTGTTATTGATAGATACTCATCGACTTCCAAGTTTTTGTTTCTATAAAAATGCTTTGGTTTTAAAGGCACAACTTCACTATTTGGCCTAGAGTTTGCCATGGATCTGTCATGAGAAAGTATGCATTATGTCCATATTTACTATGAACTCTTATCACCTTTTAAAAACCCAGCTGGGAAGATTGAATAGAAACTCCTTCATGGTACCTAGTTTAATTTAGAGTCAATTCAGTGTAATTACATTTAACTGTATTCAGTTTAGATGTGTTTTTTAACATCTTCCGTGTCAGGACACCATGCTGATTCCTGCTGGGAACCAAGATGAGTAAGACGTAATCCCTCCTTTCAAGGAGACCAAGACAGGAACATAGATATTGGTAATCAGCATATAGGCCAGAAGAATCATCGGATCACAGACTAGGGAGAGGACATATCTATCTGTTTGCTGTGACCAAATAATAAGAAATGTTAGCCTTATGTCATTAGTGTGTGGAATAAGCAAGCCTCCTGAGACAGAGTCATAAATGATGTACTGTTTTTGTCTCCTTGTTCCCTTTTAAGTTTACTCAGTAGAAGGAAGTTCTAAATGAAATTTTAGGCAGAGGAACTTGGGAGGCCTTAGGTGGGCTTTCTTAGAAGAAATGTGGAAACTAAGACCTGGTGATTGAGTAAAAGTTGGCCAAATTGAGGGGTGTGGGCTCTGGGGCAGGAAGAGGGAAGAGAAGAGTGTTCCTGATGTAGAGTAAAGATGAGGAGGTGAGAAATAGCCTGATGCCTTAGAGGGGTTCAAAGATCAATATAGTTATGTGGGAGGGAAGGAGAGGTGTACTGTGGAGGGCTTTTATAGTGGGACAGATTTTCTCTGAATACCCCAGGTTACCCCAGGTTTTAGCCTACATTCATACAAAGTGGGCAGTAAATAAATATTTTTGAAAATAAAGTCTGAAAATCATATAAGTTTTTGGTTCCTTAACACAATTTCCCTTCTCGTAATTCAGAACCACCATGCATCAACTTCCCACTTCTCCTCACTGGAAAATTGGAGGACTATCTCCAAATGGTTTTTGGACCTTAAGGCAGAGGGAGAAAAGTTTGCATCCTTCAAGCAGAAGCTCCCATGGAGTTTGTTGGTAAAGCAAGTTGTCTCAGGAAGTAATGACTGAAGGTGAGTGAAGGATTGAAGCCTCCGGGTCAAGGATTATCATTCAGAGCGGACGAATAAGCTAGACTCATCCAAAGCACAAGCTATTTCAAAGGTGGTTTTCTTAGGAAAAAAAATGGTGATCAATCGTATCTTTCAGGAAATCAACTCTGCTGAAAATAATTTATCCTGCTTTTTACTTTTGTCTTCTTTCAGTGAATTAAACTATAACCAAGCTTATTTCTTGATTTGCATTTCTCCTTAATTATTCTGAGCTAAGTTCTACCCTGCAGAGCTCCAGAAAATGGATAAAATATGCATCCGAGTGTTGAACAGCAGCGGCAGACTCCTACACACCAATCCCTGGCTGTGTGGGACGCTGCCATTTTCCCCAAGTCATTTCAGGTCAGAAACACCTCTGCTCCCAAAGAATAGCATTTAGGGGCCCCCACACAAGGTCTTTGTATGCACCGTATAATATCTATCAAGGAGCAATACATTGTTCTGCACCCTCCCAAGAGTAAGTGCAAGGCTACTTTTCTGCCCCTATGGACATAGAAGGGATTCTACAATCATTCTGCCCAATGGGAAACCCTGCGAATTACCTTTAGAGGGCTTGAAGTCAAAATCAGAACATGATTTTACTTTATTCTCATCCAATAAGCCAAGCTTTCTTTTAAAAATAACATTAATCCATATGATTGTGGAACTTCTGAAAACTGCAGAAATGAGTTAAAAAAAAAAAAAAAAGTATCCACAATTCTGCAGACTTAGACTTGGTTGGTGTGTTCTTTGGCTTCTGGACTTCTGCCTCCTGCCTTCCCCTAATGCAGATACAATGCCTAGAAGTGTCACAGGCAACTTGCAACCTTGAGGATAAAATTCACATGCTGAGCATGAAGGAGCATAATGACAGAAGCTTGGATTCTTTCTCAATGCCATTGGTGAGAAACCATTCTGGTTCACTACTTTTACCTCTAATCTTTTTGGAGTAAAATAAACCCCTATCCTTGGAAACCATTAAAATTTTAGCTGTATTTTGAAGTATGACACACGTTCAGAAAAGTGCATCACAAGTTTATAGCATAATGAATTTTTTTCAAAGCCAATATAAGTGTGGACATGTAATATATGTATACCAAGAAAAAAAGCATTATAGTAAGTGACTCCCAGTTACTCTCACTTCCTTAAGTAACCTGAATCTGAAGTTAACCACAGATTAGTTTTTCCTGGTTTTGAACTTTGTATGAATGGAGTCACACAGTATTTTTTTTTTCTTTGTTTCCAGCTTCTTCTGTTCAACATTATATTTGTGAGGTTTATTCATGCTGTTGTATGTAGCATTATTTATTCATTCTCTTCATTGTATAGTAGTATAATTTATAAATATACCATAATTTGCTTATTCATTTTGCTACTGATGGACATTTGAGTTGTTTCCAATTTGGGGCTGTTAAAAATAATACTGCTGTGAGTATCCTTGTACATATCTTCTAGTGAATATGTACACACTTTGTAGTGAAGATAGCTAGGAAAAGAACTGCTAGGTCATGACATATGTATGTTCAGCTTCAGTAGATAGTGCTCAAGTCCAAAGTATGAAGTTCCTTCCAAAGTAAAAAAGTTCCAATTTCCACTCTAACCAGCCCTCATAAGAGTTTCAGCTGCTTCATATCCTTGCCAAGTATATTCACATCATCGTGGGACCTGAACTTTTTTTTTTTTTTTTTAGGATTGGAAGACACTATACTTTTACAAAGTGATTGTCATGCAATTCTTCTTATTGTTCACTCCCTAAATACTGAGTACATGCCTGAGTCTTAGTGATGATTCTCTCTCTTAAGGGAACAAAATTTACAATGAGTCAAGCTGGTTAATATGAGGTTTTGGATTTTGGGATTATAATGAGGTCATCCCTTAGCAACTAAGCTTAAAGCTAATGTCATGCTTCATTTGAAATGTTAGGTTAAATTGACTTTGGTCAATCAATGCTAGGTTTAAAAACTAAGAGAGAATGTGTGGGATGTTCTTGCTCCATTATGATAAATGCTGTGATACTCAAGGGTATTGCTGTGGACAATAGGATGTGGAATTCAATCAATCTGGCACAGTGCCCTCTACTTTGCAGAATGAAGAGAAAGGTGACAGTTGGATGAAGAAAGGCCTTGTGGAGGAAGTGTCATTAGAGCTGACCTTCAGGAGCAAGTTCAATGTTACTGCAGGCAATCCTGGGGAAGTTATTACAGAAAGTGCAGAGGAGATCACTGGATCAGAGGTGAAAAGAACATGTGAGCAACCCTGAGGAAGCCAGCAACTAGGCTGCCCCAGAAGTCAGGAGTCTTTCAGTGTTTTCCGTGCTTAGAGCCTCATCAACCAAGACAGGTGTGTGTGTGGTGGGGGGGGGGGGGGGGGGGGTAGGGGATGACGGGGGAGGTTCCTCTCAATCCCCTGGCTTTAGTCTTGCTCAGCATTCTGGGGTGTGCTGGCTCAGGTCGAAGAAGCAGCACATACTAACTTCCTCCCAGCTGCCTTAGTCAGCTGAGCCAATTGCATTGAGTGCTTGACATCAAGGCTTCTCAAACAGAATCCTGTTGGAAGAAACACAGACAGAGCTCTCCCCTCTTGTGTCTCGGCCTCTGGTAGGAGATTTTCATAGATGGTGCTCATCTCCCAGTTGTGGTACTGGTGGTTGGGATAGTGATTACCTGTCTAGGTTGTGGCTTGGCTGGACTGAGGTCCCATCTAGTAACTTGCCCCAGGGAGGGGCCAAGGCTCAGTCAGATAAAGCCTCTTCTCATTACACGGAACACACCCACCCCATCGGCCCAGTTCTACTGCTTTTGATGTCAGGGATGCAGACTTGGGCTGATTAGTCCATTCAAAGTAGATTGAAAAAAAAGTCCCTATTTATTTAGTCAGGATTGTGTTTCAACAACAAAACCCTGAAAAGCTCTGAGGCTTCAAAGTTTATTTCTTATTTCTGCTATATGTCCATTATGGGTTGGATGTGGCTCTATCCCATCTTACCTTTACTCTGGGACCCATGCTGATGGAGCAGGGGGCCCTAACTGAAACATTGCTATTTATCTCCTGGCAGGGAGGAGCTCAGTGAACCATCCATTAGCCCTTAAAACTTCTGCTGGGAAGTGATCCAAGGCTCTTCTGCCCAGTTCCATTGGCCAAAGTCAATCATATGGCTAAGTTTTCTCTAAGGGGTAAGGAAGGGATAATCCCCCCCCACCACCCCCCGGGAGCAGCATGGAATATTTGTGAAAAATGCTACAATATTCCACACTTGGTCACCAAGGGAGGTATTCCTCAATTTCATCATAAATTTACCTTAACTGACAGGTACTGGTGTGGTTTTTATTTACCATCTTTTAAAACAGTGGGAAAACCTGAGTGGTAAGTACCAATCTCCAGGTGATTGGTGAAGGTCATTCATTTCGGGTGAAGAGCTGAGAAATAACAGATTCAAAGCGTAGTGTGTGTTGTAGGTTGGAGGCATAGAGTAGGAGGCAAGATGGGGGAGAGAGAGGAGCTTGAGTGTGGTGGGCCTTAGGCACCAAGGGTTTAGAATCATTCTTTAGGCAGTGAAGTTTCATTGAAGACTTCAGAGTGTTGGGATGCACACTCTTCCTGCCAAGAGCCCCTAAGACATTTATAAAGGATGAAATGAAGGCTGGGTACTAGTTAGAAACCATCACTAGGAGAATAATGGTGAATTTGACTTCAGTTCCAGACAGATTTAAGTTCAAGATCTGCCTTTGAAATATCATAGCCACATGATTCCAGGGAAGTTCCTCTACCTCTCTAAACCTTGGTTTGTTCCATGTAAGATGGAGATGATAATAGTATTGCCTTCCATGGTTTGCTGTGGGAACTAAGTAAAGTAATGTATGTAAAGTGGTTAGCAAAACCCAATACACCTAGAAAGCCCTTACATGTGGGAAAGCAGAGACAATGAAGATTTAGAATCAATAGGATCTGGTGATTTTATGTGAAGAGTAAAGACATGGGAGGATTTGAAGAGAGTACCAACGTTCCCGGACTGGTGAATGGTAATGCCACTTACCTATTCAGAAGCTGGTAACAGCTGGGGGAGGAAAAATCCTGAGTCTGGGATCCCAGGGAGACATCCGTGGAGAAGGTTTCCAGCAGGTGCTTAGAAATGTGAGCAAGGCTTAGTAGATAGAACTTGTACAATGAGTCATTGGCTGATTGTGTGGACAGATGGTTTCTGGGGTCTTTTGTGGAAAATACTTAATTTTATTTTAATACTTACACAGCACTAAGAGCTGAGGAAAGAGACACTTCTCCAGGCTAAAGATTCTGGACGTCAGTGATTCTCACACTTGAATATATCAGAATTACCTGGAGGGCTTCTTTAAGCCCAGAATTTCTGATTCAGTAGGTCAAGAGGCTGGAAACTGGGTTTCCTCACCTCCTCCAAGTGCTCTGCTCTTATGTTGTCTCTGTCTTAACTGAGTCTTAGAGTAGACCTGGAAAATGCTGACCCCACAAACAGGAGTGATTGCATTCACACCATCGATCCTCATGTCTAGAATAAGATTTAGGGAAATGGCCTTTTGAGAATACACAGCAGATTGCTGGGAGATCAGCAGCAATTCAATATGACAAGTGTGGCAGATTTTTTGATTTGTAACATCCCTATGTTATAATTCATAGAATAAGTCTTTAGCCTATGGACCTTATTCAAGAGATATCATCTGTCCTGATGAACTAAAAAATCCAGAAAACCACAATAAATGCCTGTTGTGTGCAGATCTTTGTCTCACTCAATAGTCTGCCTTTAGCAGCAGCCGCTGTCACAGAGGGGATCTTCCTTTAGGCATTAGCAGGGATGAGGGGTTGGGATGGAAGAAGTGACAATCCTAAACTCCCCTCAGTAATAAAGACTGCACGGATTTACATCCCTAAAGAATTTATAGTTTTTGCCTGGATGTAAAGCATTCTCTTAGTTTACTAACAACTATGTAAAATACAGTAATCCTTTTGTCCAAAGGACCATCTAGTAGAAGCTTCTAAAGTTTCCCATTACTTTTTTTTTTTGCAGTATAATTGACATAAAATAAACTGCACATACTCAAAATGTACAGTGTGATGAGTTTTGACATATATTCACATTCATAAAACCATCACCACACTTAATATAGTGAACATATCCATTACCCTAAAAGTTTCCTTGTGCCCCTTTGTAATCTAGAGACTACAAAGTCTTAGAGTGTGCTCTACTCCCTACATGACCCTATTCCTCAGCAATCACTAATCTGCCTTCTATCACTATAGGTTGGTTTACATTTTCTAGAATGTTGTATAAATAGAATTATATAATATATACTGTTTTTTTGGCAGGGGAGGGGTCTAGCTTCTTTCATTTAGCTGAAGTTTTTTGAGATTCTTCATGTTGTTGTATGTATCAATGGTTCATTCCTGTTTCTTTTTTTTTTTAATTTTTTTTTAATGTTTATTCATTTTTGAGAGAGAGACAGAGAGTATGAGTGGGTGAGGGTCAGAGAGAGAGAGAGAGAGAGAGAGAGAGAGAGGCAGACAGAGAACTTGAAGCAGGCTCCAGGCTCTGAGATGTCAGCACAGAGCCCGATGCGGAGCTCAAACCCATGAACCACAAGATCATGACCTGAGCCAAAGTCGGACCCTCAACTGATTGAGCCACCCAGGTATCCCAGTTCATTCCTGTTTCTTATTGAGTAGTATTTCACTGTATAGATATACTCCACTTGTTTACTTATCTGTTAATGGGAATTTACGTTGTTTCTAGTTTGGGGCTATTACAAGCACTGCTGCTATGAATATTCACGTGAAAACTCATGTACATGCAGATGCTTTCATTTCCCTTGGGCAAATACCTAGTAGTGGAATGTCTTGATCATGTGATGTACGTGTAAAGTTTTAAAGGAATTGACAAAATTTCTGAAGTGTTGGAACTATTTAAGATTCCTTAAGGAATCTTAATGGTGTATGCAAGTCCCAATTTTTCTGCTTTCTAGCCCATATTTAGTTTTGCCAGTCTTTTTCATTTTAGCCATTTTAATAGATATGTAGAGGTATCTTATTGTGGTTTTAATTTGCATTTCCTTGATGGTTAATGATGTTGATTATTTTTTTCAAGTGCTATTTGCTATTTGTGTGTATATATAAAAACATATACAATGTATACAAAATATATGTATGCAATTTTTTGATGAGGTATTTATTTTTAAATTGATTTGTTTGACTTTTCATCATTGAGTTGTAACAGGTTTTAAAAATATATTCCAAATACAAGTCTTTTGACCAACATATGTTTTTTCAAATATTGTTTTCTCAATCTGTGGCTTGCCCTTTTCACTTTTATAACAATATCTTTTGAAAAGGAAACATTTTATTTTGATGAAGTCCAGTTTGTTGGTTTTTTAAATAGTTCCTATTTGTGTTTCATTTAATTACCCAAAGTTACTAAGATTTTTTTATGTTTTCTTCTAGAAATCGTATACTTTTAGTTCTTATATTGAAGCCTATGACTCATTCTGAGTTAATTTATGTTTATGGTGTAAGGTAAGGATCAAGATTCATTTTTTTTTTGTTTTGTTTTGTTTTGTTTTTACATAGACTAACCAGTTGTTTTGGCTCCATTTGTTAAAACAATTAACCTTTCCTCATTGAGATGCCTTGGCATCTTTGTTAATCAGTGGATCATATATGTGTGAATTCTCTGTTCTGTTCCATTGATCTGCATCTGCCTTTATGCCAATATCACACCGTCATAATTACTTTTACTTTATATGTATTTCTATCTTACTTAGTTACTTTATAATGTTTTAAAGGTAGTTCCTCTAATTATTTTTTTAATATGAAGCCAACCGAAATCTTTTAGAGTTGTACAAACTTCAATCAAATCCCCATGTAGCTTTTGTCTCTCTAAACTGAGAAGTCTTGATTTTTCTGATTTGTCTCTATCCAAAAACTCAATAACAATTATTGTAGTGAAATTTTATCCCATTGCTTCCATTTCTTTTTTTTTTTAACGTTTTTTAATGTTTTTAAATTTTTTAATTTATGTTTTTATTTTTTTGAGAGACAGAGAGAGAGCACGAACAGGGGAGGGGCAGGGAGAGAGGGAGGTGTAGAATTCAAAGCAGGCTCCAGGCACTGAGCTGTCAGCTCAAAGCCAATGCGGAGCTTGAACCCACAAGCATGAGATCATGACCTGAGCTGAAGTCGGGGGGCCCCCCCCCCACCCCCACCCCATTGCTTCCATTTCTAACGTGCTTTCTTTGTGACACACACACACACACACACACACATGGCACCTAAGTAAGTGCAATAAGAGTAGCTTTCCTTCACCCTCCTGTCATTATCACTATTGCTGCTACTGTTGTTACCATTATTGCACACACACTTTAGTTTCCAACATCCTTCCTAAATATACAAAACCATTCATTTTAGTTTTGTGCCCAAAAATTGAGCCAGGTTAATTTCTTTAATAAACGTACATCACTCCTATGTTCCATTCCATCTCGGCTATTCTAGAGGCTGTACTGGGGTATCTCGTTGTGGTTTTAATTTGCATTTTCTTATGAGTAATGATGTTGTACACTTCCTGGAATATAATGGAAAACTCAGATATTATTAATTTATAAGTATTACTTAAATTCTTTCTCCCTAAATGTATAACTGAGTACTTTTTTACACTGATCCTTTTTCAGGATCTTGCCCCTTTACCTGTCTTCGAGAGATCATTCTGTGGTGTGCCCTGATCAGATTATCATTTAATAGACTGAAAAGCCCTATGAAAACTGGAGGTCATGTCTTGTCTTTGTTTTCTGTCTTAAACCAGTGTTCTATTCATAATAAAAATTTCCATTTCCAACCCAACCCCTAAAAATACAGTTTTTAAGAGTGCTGTGTGTGTGTGTGTGTGTGTGTGTGTGTGATTACGTCAAAAGTTTGGGGAAATGCAGATTATAAACTCAGCAACATCAGGCTTACATCTCTGCTTCTCGTGCTTGAAACCAGTCAGATTTTTGTTCAAATTTCAGCAAATTCCACTCTAAGTGATGATCTGACTTTAAGTAGGGGAAACTCCTTTCGGCTCTTTTACAGCATTTTGGAGAAAAAGGAAGAGGGGCTGACAGGCAAAGTTGTTACATGTTAAATCATAAGCTGAAAAGTCATTGAATGCAAAATAATTCAAACTCCAAATGAGAAGAGAGTTCAGGAGGGACTTCTCACAATGAAGTGGAAAAAACATGTCAAGCCAGCAGTAATTGAGGGAAAAGTCAAATGGAGGATGGAAGTCTCCTTTCTCAGAAAAAAGGGCTACTCTGTCTTTGGTGCCTCCTCCACTTTTCCTTTTTTCAATTTGGGATGAGGAAGGTGACAAACTGTAGGGAACATAGGTGGAGGGAGAGCAGAGGAAATTGCTGGCTGAGCAGGAGCTGCAGGGGCGGAGGGGGAGGGGCCCCACTTTGTGCTTAAAAGAATCTGAGAGGCTGCCAGCAGCCCGAATATGAATTAAGGAAGGTGACCTTACAGAAATAGAAAAAATGACCTCTCTCTAAAATCTAGAGGGAAAAGATGAGGATGTTAACTAGTTAGGAAAAAAAATCATCGCATATTGGAATATGAAAGGACCTTGGAGGTCATGGAAACCAACTCTTGCATTTTACAGATAGGCCAACAGTTGTGAAGAATGAACCATCAGAGTCCAAATTGGTCTGCCACAACATAATATGTTTGCATTTGAAGTAATAAAAAATAATGTCCTTCAACATCGAAGAAACTGTGTGCTCTGAGAAGAGTCAGTCTTTTCCTCTCGTGGCTTTTTGTCAGTGACACTTAGCACCATCAGAGCCCTTTTAGAAGCACCGGATTGACTTGCCTAAGAGCCATAGCTTGTTTCATGAGATCATTTTAAATTGTGTTTTTGAATATTTGGAAAACTATATTCATCATCATACTTAGTACTTAATCAATAGTTGTGTACATTTTGATTCTTTTAATAAATAGCTATGGTATTTGAGCAGGGTTGCTGTATACCTGGTGGCCCAGTGGGTTGGGGCCAAGGAAGACAAGGCTCTTCATTCCCACCACCTCATACGTTTCTTAGCTTTGGCTGTAAGAGCAGCCTTTCATGTGTCTTCCTGTCTCCTACCTTGCCTGCTTCCTAACCATCTTCTGCACCAGCCCGCAGAGTGACTTTCCTAAAATGCAGACCCGATCATACCGCCTTCTTGCTAAAAACTCTTGGTAGCAACTCAAAGACCACAGGTTAGATTCTAAACTCCCTAACCTCCAGGTCCTTCCTGCCCTCCCCCCCCCCTCATTTATGGCTCCCCTCTTAACACTTTACACTCAAGTTTTAGTGATCCCGTGTTACTCAGCAGACCACTCCAGATGGCTGTGTCTTTGCTAGCAGTTCTCTACTGCCTAGGATGTCCTTTCCCACTTCCTTCTCTACCTACTATCTGTCTACCCATCCCTCAAGGCTCAAAGCAATAATTTCCTTGCACTCCCAGTTACAAGCGACTATACTTCTAATAGTGTCTCACTCCTTTCTGGATGTACATTTCTCATCACACCTGTAACATCTTATTGCACTTATTTGTACCCACATCTATGCTAGAGAAATCAATGGTTTTCAAACTTCAAAGCACATGGTGCACATAAGAACCATCCAAGGAGTTTGTTTAAAAGGCAGAAATTTCTTGGCCTCACCCCAGAGCTTCTGTTTCTGATTCTGATTCAGTAGGTCTAGCATCAGAGGGGTTCACGGACATCTCTGAGCCTAAGGAGAACCTACTGTAAATCAGGTAAGTCTTCTCCTGCTTACAGCACCATTTTTCCAAGGGCAGAAGATACTGCTGGTGAGTTCCACCTGCTTCTCCCTGATCACTGACTCACAAGAGTATCAGCTTGAGAGATCCCAACACTCCCTTCCTCTCCTCCCACTCTCTTGGGGGTAGAATATGCAAAACTCATTTATATTCCCGCAAGTAGGTGAGAATCACATTCTGGGCCATCACCATTCAATAATGGAAGCTTTGTGGAAAGTAGTGACAGGTGAGAGGAATGATTTCATTTTTCACTTTGACAATTGGGTGAAGCAGATTCCTGGCAGTTCTGCAAAGGTTTTATGCCCACATAGTTACCCAAGATATCTGCTTAGCAACCAAGAAATGCTGCAAGGGGAGGCAAAGCAGATTCTTCTCTCAGTGGCATCTTGTAACTGAGATGCTGCTGCACAAAGAGGAGATAAGAGGGCACCTCTGACCTAGGGTTCCCGCTTGTTCTATGGTCTCCAGAAAGGCCTGTCCTGAATGCCCTGGTCCCTCTCCCCTCCCCACAGCCCACGCAGAGCTCACCTAGAGGGGAGCATCATTCCCCAGGGGGCTTGGCTGTGCTTGGCTAGACTTCTTCTTTGCGTGACTATTTTTTCTGACTGTAACATTCAACCTATTTGTTGGAGGTTTGTTTTGAGAGGATCTAATATAGCACCCCTCTTTCATGCCTGGGTTTTGAACTGCGAAGGCAAAAAGCAGGCACTTGGCAAACCAAATAGGACAAGTTCATGGAAAAAGTGGATATTGGAGGATGGGGCTTGTATCTGCCGACAAGGGGGTTTCCTAATGCTGAATCCTGGAACCAAACTGAACTCCCTAAGTGACAGCCCTCCCGTCCTCTGCCCAGGAGCTGGGGCAATCTAGCAAATGTGCCCTGGGCCAGAAGGTGGGTTCCCTGGAGGAAGAGTGGCAGGGGCTGAGCAAGTCTGGATGTCTCTTTTAAACCCACCCATCTGGTGACTCCTTCAGTCTTTCTGGGTGGAGGGAGTCAAGGGCAGGGAGAAACCACAGTGGCAGGAAACATCAGACATAGGTACAGGTGTTCCCCAAACCCAAGTATATTTACTGTTAACTATTGGGAAAATACAGAAAAATATATAAGGAATAAAATGCAAATCATCAGTAATTCCAAAGATACACCATATATTTTTTATTCTAAGGCACATATTTCTTACTTTCTAATGTTCCTTAAATTGGGATGTACTTTACAGTTGTATGTGTTTAATGTAGTATTATGACTTTTTCATGAAAGTTTTTTTAAGCCTCTAGTGCCTCTTTCAGTTGTCAATATCTTAGAAATGAGGAAAGATGGTAAATTTCAATTGTTTTACAAAATAGGGATTTTACTGGAGCATTTGTCTATATCAATAGGTAGTGAAAACCTGATGTACAATGACTGCAAAATAGTCCAGCAACTGAATGTATCAGAACGTATTTAATCTCTACCTTTTGTCATTTAAGTTGTGCTTTTCTGTTTGTTTTAGTTTTTAGTATTATAGATAATGTGGCTGGTAAACTTTCTTGTACCGAAGTCTTTGCTCCAAATGTGATCTTTCCCCCCTTAAGAATTGGTTCTTGAGTCCAGGATATTAACTTTTTTTTAATGTTTATTTTTTTTGAGAGGGAGTGTAAGTGGGGGAGGGGTAGAGAGGAAGGGGGTCTGAAGATCCAAAGCGGGCTCTGTGCTGACAGCAGCGAGCCTGATGTGGGGCTTGAACTCACTGACTGTGAGATCACGACCTGAGCTGAAATTGGCTGCTCAATGGACTGAGCCACGCAGGTGCCCCCAAGATATTAACTATTTAAAAGTGTTGATTTCATGTGACCAGATTGTTCCTCAGAAAAGTTATCCAATGGAGCATCCCACTAATACTGTCTGAGGGTGCTCATCTCAGCACAGGCAGCAACACTGAATATCATATGTTACATTATAAGGTAAGATACCTTCTGAATTCGAGAATTGTCTATCTTAATGCCTACCTTGCCACTCTTCATCAACCCTCCCATGGTTCCTCCCAGTCTGGTCCAGTATCCTGGGAGAATAAGAACAAGCACAGAGGACAAGACTCAACAGTGTAAAAATCTTTGCTGCCAAACCCAACATAGTCCCCTGATTGGTTAGGCTCACTGATGGAGGAATGAGGCAGCCCTAAATGGCTAGAATCAAAGCAGGCAAAGGAACATCCACAGCTCCTTTGCCCTCTGTCCATGATCACAGCTCCCAGTGGCAAGGTAGCAATATGGCAAAACTGTGCCGAGGAAGCTGGCCGGCTAAGCGTTTGTCTTGATGCCTAGAACACGCTGTTTGAGGTTCCTCACTGCACCTCCTTCTCTCTTTACCCCAGTGCTCAGGATTGGAAGAACCTTGAGCTTCCTGTGGATGCCAGAAAGCATCATCGGTGGGGATGCCATGCTTCACCTTGGTCTCCAAGTAGCCATTCCAGAGACAGCAAGGGAAGGCTTTGGTCTGGGTTTGATGCCATGCAACACATTTTAATCAGCATCTGCCATGTGAAAGTCAGTATTAAGTGCTGTAGGAAAGACAAGGTTTTATTTCTGTCGAGAGCTTTTTATGGCAGCAGTTCCATGGATCCCCACCCCACTCCAACCCATCTGCTTGCTCCTTGGGTATAGGCAGGAGATTTTTCTGGAAAGGAACAGCATGTGCTCACTCCTCAGAACCACAGACAGAAGCAGATTGGACTATGGCAAATGCAAGCCTGTCATGTTTACTGGGGAAAAAAAAAAGTTCTTGGTTCCCCAGAGAATAATGTATCAAAACAAAGTGGATTCTATGGACATTTCTCAGCAGGAGGATGTGTACTCAGGTTAAGTAGAGAATTCTAAGGCCTAAATATGCCCCAATTACACTGGATTCTTTACCTGTTTCTTCCCTGAGAAACAGATTCTCTTATTTGATACTTAAAACCAACTGGGGGCTTTAGGTGAAGATTTTAGGGTAGAATTTGGGCTTTTTCTAGTAAGATGATTTACCACATCTGCTGGGCCAAGTGCCTTCATGCTACAACAGTTTATGTTTAAACAGTTTCTATAAAAGTAAGGGGGCTCGTAGGGTTTCCGAGACAGGTAAGCTGCACTAGGATAGAGCTCACTGGTAATGGAGCCCAAGGAGCCTTCTCAAGGGACACTACCAGGGATGGTGGTTGTGGACCAAACAGAGGAGCAATTTGAACAGCCAGTCTCTCAGACAGGAAAGGTGGAAGAAGATATCCTTTCCCAAAACAGGTGGTAGTGCAGAGTGTTGGATTACGTAATAGTGGAACAGACCCATCTTGGGGAAGACAGTGTCCTTGGGGGGTTCCTCCAAAGGGAATTCAAGGAGATTTGAAGGCAAAGTGAGTAGGGTTGACATCTCATCAAGACAGTAGGGCTCTAAGGGTTGATCCAGGAGCCCTGGGCACTCTGATGTCCTCATAATGGTATCCTGTTCTCCTGGCAGAGCAGAGAAACTGGGGAAAACTTGGAGAAGCTTTGATGCACTGATCTCAGCCAGCTCCCAAAGATCTTTGGAGCATAGGAGAGCAGAAATGAAGCCTCTCAGTATTATTTTTCCTGAGGCCCCATCTGTGCAATGAGATTTACTGCCTGAGGTCAGGATGGGGATTAACTCTTGGATCTATCCAGCCCATTGAGGAGAGGGTCTTTGTCAAACAACCCTTCACTGGGTTGGTATCTCACCAAGAGAATAGGGCAGAACCTGTAGGGTCAGCAGGGGGGTAGGGGATCTCAAATCTGTCTGTGCTGGTGGGGCTTCCACTATGAACACTCTTGGGGTTTTACTTCCTGCTGACCATTTGAAAAATCCTGGAAAGTAAATAATACATAAGAATAACAAAGAAGATTTGGTTTCAATAATAAAAGATGAGAAGATTAAGATGGGCTTAAAATGAGACATTTTAAACATGAATAGGCATTTCAAAATAAGTTTAAAAATAAGCAACTGTGTTTGAAATTCCAATAAAAATAAAGGAGGAAAAATAACTGAAATAAATTAGGTTTAAAAATAAAATTTTAAATTAAATTCAAAAAATAAAATTTAAGAAGTTTTGTATCTGGAAAGTTGGAAGAAAAGTTACAATTCCAATAAAAGAATATTAAGAGTTTTTTCAAAAGAGAAGCTACAGCTAGATGAGATTTAAAATAAAAGAAATGGCTGAACTCCAGTAAGAGATCAAAAACAAAAAATGAAGCAATGCGTGATCAAAATAAAACCCAAAGCCATGAGGTGAGAAGCTAAAAACCTGTTGGTAAATGAAGCTAACCATGACATAGGATTTGTAAACATTATAAAATAAAAGGAAAAATATGTAGGATAAAATGAAAATGGAGAGTTTTTCAATTTGGAGTCAGGTGTAAGACAAAGTGGGTGAGGAGGAACAGACCAGGCAATAAGTTCCTGTGGACATGGTTTCCAGGGACTGCTCCTCCTTCTCCCAGTCAGTGACCTCCACCTCAAGGGGCGCCATTTATTTTGGGGGTGGGGGTGAAGAGCCAGGTGGCAGAAAGTCAAGAGCTCCTCTTACCCCCTTGTCCTAGACATCACCCCCCACCCTCAGACTCTTGGTGTGGTCTAACCCTGACGGTATTTCTCCTTGCTCCTTAATTCATCGTACCTATGAGAGGCCCCGAGGAAAGGAATTTTCCAGAGCCACTGCAGCCCTGGGGCAGAAGAAAGAGCCCCAGATCCTGCTGTGACATTCACCCTCCTATTTTCACAGGAAAAGGAGAAGACATGAAAATAGGTAAAGAGAAAATCAAATATGTATTGAGGGTAAAATGTCTAGAACTGTAAATCATTCACTAATAACTCCTTTTGATGTCTTCTGCATCAGAACATAAATACCAGCGGCAGGAAGTTTATCTTCTGCAAAGTTGCTAAAACTACACCATATATAATTATATATTCTTACTGTATTGGCTTAAAATTGTGCAGAATAAAGTGTAACCTAAAGAGAAGCCAAAAATAGTTACTTGGTTTCCTTTGCCAAATTTCCTTGAAAAATGTAAATGCATGAGTGTTTAAAATTAGGTAATCAGCTAACAAGTATTTGTTGAGTATCCTGTATTTGGAGGCCTGGAAGCCTCCCTGGAAGCAATGAGGACAGACTTCCTGGCCTTGCTGTCCACTAGAGGGGCACAGGGCCCAGCCCAGGCTAATTTTCATTGCTGTGACCTACTTTTCATCAATCTGATAGCCAAAAAAAAAAAATGTATTTTGAGCATGCTTGCTCTTCTAGGGTCTTTCTTGGTCTACTACTAAGACACTCAGGCATTTTCTTCTCTTCAAAAATAGATTGTTCCTGCAAGTGGGCATTTTAGAAAGTGCTGTGCTATTTTACTTCCTTAACTCACTTTTTTCTGCCTCAGATGATGCTGCAGGTCTGACCACACTACCTAAGCAGCAGCAGGTAGAATCCTCTGGTAAGAATCACATTTATAAATTAATTTCATGTTCCTGTTTATTACTGTGTATAGCCTGGTTTCTCTAAGCCTCATCAGTCTGTCAGTAACAGAGAGGTCCTATAAAACATCATAGCCCAATAATACCTAATAAATGCACATCCCAGTCATCCATATTTCGGGGAGTGCCTATGATAGTTCATGCCATCCCACTTAACTCCTTATGTTCACCTCTGGACCCTCTTTGCTGTCCGTTTGTGAATCCACTGGAGACTGTTGTGTCACGGTTACCACCAGGTCCCGTGGTAAATGGGAACAGGAAGCAGTTTACACACCACTCCCCCCACCGTCCTGAGCCCTCCAAAAGACTTAGAGCGAAGGTAGACAAAGGAATTTTGCGTGTTTGTGCCTGGATGGTGGACCCCCAACCCTGCTGTTCACCTCAAGCAAATAGCTGCTGGTGCCAAGAGGCAAAGCTAAGAGCTGTAGAGCCATTCTTCATCTCTGGGAAGCCTTACCTGCCAGAGCCCTGGTGTGCTTCACACAGAGCTAACGAGAATACCTACTTCCTACATGCGGGATGGTACTTCTCACCTGCACTCAGAAAAACATGCTGGGCCCTTCCTTGGGTTTTTCCTGGAGCTCCTTTATCCATAGAACTTAGACACAGAACCATGGACTTGGCATCAGGGCTAAAATGTGACATATACACCATGTTCTCCTCCTGGAGGGATGTGAGCTCTTTTCCTTCTTCTCAATAAAAATACTCTTAATGCAGGTCGACTCCTAGAAGGCCCTCCTACCACTCAATCAGAGAGGCTCCTGAAAGCTGGTTCCCACCTTGGTCTCAAAATGCTCCAAGCACAAAAGTAACCTGTGACCATCAGCAAGGCGTTTGTGCCCCCTGGACCTCCATTTCTTCATCTGTAAAATGTGATGTGCCCTTTCCATGTCAGTTATGAGTATCAAATGACATCATTGATGGCTGAGCACTTTTAAAAAGCCCTATAACAATACAGAGTTGGAGGAAACTAAGAGCCAATTGCTTTGTTTTCTTTAAGCCCAGAATGCCAGACTTGGGGGAAAGGTTGGTTTCCTTTGCCTAATTCAATCTGGCTGGCCTAGTTTAGTTTTTTTAAATAACAGATTAACTTTATATGAATTATTTATATATTTTACTAGAGTTTTGCCAAGAGACTTTAAACACGTCAAAGATGTTGGGGTTGGGAGTACAATGGTGGGTTGAACAGGTAGGCAAGCATTAGGTGGGGGGGGGGGGGAGAGAAGAAAACAAGAGGCTATCTCTCATAAAATAAATCAAAGTGCATAGCCCCGCCAGTACCTAAATGGAATATACTGGATATGCGCGAGTTAATTAGCTCACTAGTCTGCGAAGCAGAGCCATACCCAGGACTAACTGGCAAACCCAATATCCAGAACCACCATTTCCCCTATGCCCGCAGACATGGCAGACATTTCTAATGGATTGTGGCACCCTCTCTATCTGGGCCGAAAGTTGACCTCACATTCCTTCACGGGAAATGCTTTTTAAATTCTTCTTTTTAATTTGTAATTTTTTATGCTAGAAATCTTGAAGAGTATAGTTAGATCAGGGTAGCCCACGTAATGACAACAGTAGCTTGAAGCTACAATCATTTAAAAAAAAAAAGAAAGAAAGAAAGCTAAGGGGCCATATGTTGAAGGAAACTGCTTCATGAGCTATTTGGGCAGTTGTTGGTGGAACGTGGGAGGACCATAGACCAAGAGGAGACTAAGAGAGGAGGGAGGGGGTCAGAGCCTGCTGCTGTGGGATTGTTGTGCTGCTTACCTCCCTCGCCCCCTCCCTCACCTCACAAACAACTAATCCCCTGAACTGGGTCATATATTGACACATTGAACTTAGATTTAGATTTAAATGAATTTAAATGAAATGTACTTAAAAATTCAGTTCTTCAGTTACACTGGTTGCATTTCAACAACTCGCTAGCCTTATGTCGCCAGTGGCTCCTCCATTGGGCAGTGCAGATATAGAACATCCCCATCATCACAGATAGGTCTATAGGCAACCTATAGCAAACCCCACCATGTATCCTACTCATAACACTGCTCAATAGCTTGGCATCATAGGACTTGTCCTCACATGGTGGGAGTTCCTCACACACAGTATTGATAGAAACTCAGTTCTGACCACCTGCCTTCACTTCACCTATACAGAAAGAAGGACTCAGGCTGGGGAAAGAAGGAGAGAAAATACACTATTTCAAGAAATTATTTTTCTTCAACATGAAAGTTACAAAAAGAACAGATGGCACTTTTTGAAAAATGAAAATCTGGGATCGAAGAGAAGAAAAGAGCCAAGCATGAGTCTCAGGACTGCTGTTGATTTTTCCTGACCACCCCAGCCAACTCAACACCATCGTTGTTGCTATAAAATACACAAATGTTCTTAGTTTTAAAACTTGGGTTGTGGAGAGAATTCTTACTTTTACATTCAGTTGAAAAGAAGATGCTTGCTTTTACCTAAATTTCTTAAGATTCTGTGATTTCCTATCCTGCCTGCCTGCTGGCTGTTTTGTGTATGAGGCAGAACAGATAAGCTTTGACCTTGGAGCTGCTCTGTGGGATTTTCTGCAGATGGTTCTCAATAATAAGGTGTTTGCTCATTTGTTTCTAGGTTCCTTTATTTCAAAATAAAAGTGCAGCCAAATTGACCCATGGGGAGAGAACAGATTAGGCAGAAAATAGAATCTCCTTACATTTCTTACTCTAATGCACTCTGATTCCACCCGTGAAATTGTCCCACCAGGATGCTGGCAGTAACAGAACAGGGCATGGCAAGGAGAGGCAGAGAAGAGACCTTAGTTCTGGATGGGCACATGTGAGAGCCAGGAAAGTCAGCTGAGGCTGAGAGGGCAGACAGGGGCCTCAGGTTCGGAGCAAGAGGCCAGGATCTAAAGTGCAGGAGTCTGGGGAGAAGGTGAGCCTCATATGGTCTGTTGCTGTAGGCACCTTAGAGCTGAGCACAGGCAGTTTCCCCACCAGCCTTGAGCCCACAAGGCTTATCTGCATGTGGGTTCCGGCCCTAATTGAGGCAGAAAGGAGATGGAATCCTGGCACAGACCTGAAGGGACCTTTGGTATCCCCTTCTGGAGTCTTCCCGAAGAGCCTGAAGATAAGAAGCACTTTGTATACTTGTTAAGCGTGGAGCCCTGCATCTGAACCACACCTCCTGAATCTTGGTCACCTAGGTATCTGATAAGCAGCTCAGGTGACTGATCTCAGAAAGTCTGGGGGATGCCTGGGTGGCTCAGTCGGTTAGGCGGCCGACTTCAGCTCAGGTCATGATCTCATGGTTCATGAGTTCAAGCCCCGTGTCAGGCTCTGTGCTGACAGCTCGGAGCCTGGAGCCTGCTTCAGAATCTGTGACTCCCCCTCTTTCTCTGTCCCTTCCCCAGCTCATGCTCTGTCTCTGCCTCTCAAAAAATAAACGTTCAAAAAAAAAATTTTTTTAAAGGAAGTCTAGGAAACACCTATCCAACGGTTTTCAGACTGGACCCCACAGAGGTCTCTCGATGCTTCTTTAGTGCTACAGAAAGGTGCAGTAAGAATGAGGGGAAGGTAGGTGATGGGCATTGAAGAGGGCATCTTTTGGGATGAGCACTGGGTGTTGTACGGAAACCAATTTGACAATAAATTTCATATATTAAAAAAAAAAAAAAAAAGAATGAGGGAAGGACAGAATGTGAAACTTGAGGCTTCCCACCCTGCTACAATGTGATAATGGTGAATAATAGTAGCAAGTGCTTATCAAACCCTTCTATCCTACGAGCTATGCATGTATTATCTCATTAATCCTTACAATCACTCTATGAAGAAAGTATTATTAGAATACCTATTTTATGGATGACAAAACCATGGCTTGGCAAAAAAGTAGCTTATTCAAGGTCACACAACTAGTAGGTAGCAAGGCTGAAATTTGAGTAATAAAACTCCTTACCATCATGTTATACTAACCTTGAAGAAGCTCTACCTGCATTTGGTTTATGTCTTATTGGGCACCTTATAGTATTTAGACTATAAAATAGTGGATTACCCCACTAATAAAGGTGTGAAAGCACTTGGCTAATCTGATCCCTACCTTTTATACAAGAAGAAGCTAAGGCCCAGAGAGGTGACGTTGTAGTCACAAGATCACAAAATAGGGACACAAAGTTGGATGATCTAGCCTGAACAAGGCTGGTAGCTTCCCCAAGAGGCTGGCTCTGAACTGGGCTCTGCACTCAGCCAGCGGTATGCACTGAGCCAACCCGTTCTTGCCACCTTTCCTGATTTCCTACGGCTGGCGGTCATCATCGGCTGAGAAAGAGTTATGGCCCCCACTGAGGCCTGGATTGGGTACTAAGGGCATTTAGCCAAAGGGGAAAACAAAGGTCACAGTTTATGGTGAGTAAATTTCTCATCTTGTTACACGGAACCATGACTCCTTTGTTAGCCAGCCTCGAGTGTCTATGACTGCAACTGAATCTGATCCTCTTTTATTCCTGTTGTAACTAATGTCCATGTGGCATGGGGCTTCCTGAAAGGGTGAAATATTTTCTAGAGGAGGCTATATTTCAGGTGCCGGTGACTTATTTCTTCTTCCCTGGGACTGGTTCATCAATCACTTGGAGATGTTTTGCAACCAAAGGGCAAATGCATTTCTCAGAGCAGCGGCCTCCACCCCAGTCCCCAAGGCAAAGCCGGGTGATCAGGAAAGGGCTTGGGGGGCAGCCAACCCTTGTCTTCCAAATCCCACCATCTGGGAAGTGTGTGTTTTGCTCCCGCTGGGGAATGGACACATGGCTAGATGCCTGCAATCCCTGATCCCAGAATGTATGGTGTCTGTCTGCCTACTGTCCCTGTGAGGGGGAAAAGAAGGTTTTGAAGCTGCACACTCTGCTTGGGAAGTCCTGCTGAGCCTTCAGGTTGATTTATTTGATTGAGTGTCCAAGACCCGGTGTGGTTTCCAGGGCTGCTCTCAAAACTATCTTTTCATATTGAGAAATCAATTTTCCTCCCTTGACTGAAATGGTTTTACAAAATGTACATTTGAGAGAGAGCTTTATTCTGGAGGCTACTTCTTGAATGACATGTTTCTTGACACAGGCTCTGTCTTGGAGGGGCTTGGATGAGTTGGGTCTTGACTCCATGGATGGCCTTCTTGTTCCCGCCCCCCCCCACCCCAGGTTTCTAAAGAAGGTGGTTGCATAGTTGCACCAAGTAGCCTTTAAACATCTCTCCTCATTACCTAGCAGATGGATCGCAGACAAATTCTGCTTTCGTTTTTTCCAAGTAGTGATATCTCTGATGTATCTTATCAGAACGTCCCATGCTAAGCAAATCTGGCCAAGGAAATCTGACCTTTGCAGCGAGAGGCAACACTGCGGTGCCACACATCTGCAGGAAGGTCTGGGAAAGACAGGTGGGTAAATAAAATGGAGGTGGGATAACAGGGTGAATTTGGAAGCCAGCAGTTGTGAGGGAGACACAGCTTTACCCTCTTAGGGTTCTTTTTGGCTGGGCCTGAGAATTAAACTGACACAGACAGATCTACAGGAGAAACATGCGCACGTTTATTTAATGCAAGTTTTATGTGACACGGGAGCCTTCACAAGGAATGAAGAACCAAAGAAATGGCGAAGACTACTTGCTTTTCTATTAGGTTGAAAAAAGAGAAGCAATTGTGGAGCTGCAGGGAAAGGCTAAAGGAAGATAAGAATTGTTTTAACAAGGTCTGTTTGTGTAGCAGAATTCTCTCCAACCCAGCTTATCCGGGATGATAAGAATGTTGCTCTCCTCCTGGTACAAGGAAGACAACTGGTACAAGGAGAAAAAGAAGGAAGGTTAGAATATGTTTCTTGTATTTGCTGTTTGAAGTGCCTTGACTTCAGAAGAGTCAATATGGCAGAGAGGCATATCTGGGGTGGCTTGTTCTGAACCCCTTCACCGTGCAGCATGAGGGGAGGCTGCATAGGTGGCCGTTAAGAGCATTAGGCTTCTGGCCAGCATGGGTTCGAATCCTGGCTCTGTCACTTCCCAGCTATACCTCTGGGAGCGAGTTCTTTATTCTCTACTTTTGGTGGCTTCATCTGAAAATAGCACTTACTTCATGGAGTTGTGAGAATTAGATGAGTTAATGGATATAGAGCATTTAGCACCATGCCTGGCCTATAGTATGTGCTTAATAAATATTAGTATCATTATTCACCCTTTCTTGGGAAGTGATAGTGGCTTAGTGTAGGGACCTACCTAGTGAGGTTTTGATTCATCCTTGACTGATTTCTCAGCCTCTTGGGTGGCCATGTTTTCCCGGGAAGTTGGCAAGTGGAGTGAACTACTCTCACCTACCCTGAAACGCTGGGTCGAGCTTCCTAAAAGCAAGGCGGCTGGAAGGCAGGTGATTCTCTCAGAGGTTAAATGCTCCTCGGTCTCCTGACCACTTCATTCTGCCATTTCAGAAGGGATTTTTTCAGTTAAAGAGAGGCAAGACCAATTACATTCAGCCCTGCCTTATAAGGAGAAGACTTGCTGGTATCTTTACAGCCTTGCCTCATCCCAGCGTGCTCCTCCTTACCCTCCAGGCAGAACATGTGTGTCTCTTTTTCAACCTCCTCAGGAGAAAAATGAATGACTCTCATATAAATACACAAATGGCAAGAATAATTAAATCTGGCAGTGTTTGAAATAAAGCCATGGCCTATTATTGTCCTGTCTCCGCGGGTCTCTCATTCCTGGCCTGTGCAGAGTCCTTGAGCAGAAAGAAATCACGGGCGCTGTGCAGCGAGCTGCAGTCAACCATGCTTATGAACTGCAGGGCAAGTTCCCCAGCTTGAGCCTCAAGGGCTGTCCTATGGGTTGAGGCAGCTGTCTAATAAACGACCATTTTCATAATCAGTGTTCAGTGAAAACGTACCATTTTTATTTATAGAAACAGTGAAGCCACCTGCTATTTAAAGGCCCCCTCCTCCTCTTCTTCCTCACCCCAGGGCTGAATCTCCCAGCTCACTCCCTCAGCCAGCTGTGTCTTGTCAAAGTTCCAATCTCCTCCTTCGGAAACATAAATCTCTCTGACCGTCCACCCCATGCACATTGCCTTTTATCCTGTCTGGAGTGTAGGATTATGGCCTCACCCGCAAAAATAGCTTCAGTGAGAGTGGTCAGCTGAGAAGGAACTAGGTGTACCCTATCAAGGGAAGGGTAGCTAGACATGACTGCTTCAGAGCCCGGACTCACTGATTCACACGGCACCCATTCCCACACAGCTCCGGCTGAGTCAAGCACTGACAACTGAGAGGGCGGAGAGGAGAGAGGAAGAGAAGAAAATGCTGCTGCAGAGACAGGAGCGCAGCACCCAGAGTAAAAGGAAGGGGCTCAGAGCAAACAGAAGGAGGAAAGCAAAACAAAGAGACAGATGCAGCAAAACCTCAATTAGACAGCCGGCTTGGGGAATGGGCGTTTTGGTTAGTGGAAGTTTCTAGTTAACTGTGAATGGAGCCAGAATCCTTTGTCTTAACCCTTAATTCAGAAAAGCTTTTTACATAATGTTAGTTCACTTCCCTAAGACCATTACAGATGGGGACCATGGGATCTTATGGCATCTCAAAGGGCAGCAGTCAGGATGTGAATACCAAGTGCACAGTGGAGAGTGTATGGAGGGAAGTGTCCCAGCCTTGGAGAAATAGATGCTGAACCTTGTGTTTATCCTGAAAGTTAAATCTCTGATTTAAACTTGCCTTTTATCTTAATCACTAATTGCTGCGAATTTTTGTTAAATTTTAACTGCATAGTACGCTCTTATTTATTCTTCACATCTCAACTTGAATATCACCTCCTCTATGAAGCCTTTCTGATTACTCCTGCTCTCCCCTCAGGCCCTCCCTGTCACTTCTGTCTTTGCTTAGCATACTGTGTTTAAATAATCTGTAAGCATGGGACACAGTGGGCAAGTGATTGAGGGAGGGCTTCATCTAAGACCTTGCTTGTAAAGAAGCTGAACTCCCAGTCTTTGCCTTATGATAGTAATAAACTCCAATTACCTGTAAAGTCTCAGACAGTAAAAAAAAAAAACAAAAAAACAAGTCCAACTTTACTGTTAGATCCCCAGCCCATAGTCAGAAATAAGGGAGGGAAAGAGAGGGGTGAAAAAGGGAGGAGAAATTCTATAAACGTAAGAGGGGGAGTGAGAGAAACCATTTACAGTCTTGGTGATTTAATCTTAATTCTGAGACCTAGTCCTTACTGTTTCCCTCTGATCTGTAAAACAAAGTGCCTCCTACCGGGTTTTTGAGTTCTGAAACAACTCAGGAAGATGATAGTTGTCTTTCCATTAACCACTCCATTCTCTAAATGTACCATAGGGGGTAGGAGTGGGGTGGGAGTTTAGGGAAGAAAATCAGTCAACAGTTAGCAAGAGCCACATAAACACAGTGGCAGATCAGTGGAAGCTGAATTTGAGGATAGACTGAAGTCCAACCAAGAGCTAGAAGGTCAACTCCATTCAACATTTGCTGGGTCTCTATTCTGGGGGCCATGATAAAAGTCACCAAAATAGTCCTTGTTGGGCCATGATCTGTTGTGGAGAATAGAAAATAAGGAGTAAGGCAAAAAGAAGGCGGGGGGGGGGGGCGCCTGGGTGGCTCAGTCGGTTAAGCATCTGATCTCAGCTCAGGTCACGATCTTGCGGTTCATGAGTTCGAGCCCCATGTTGGGCTCTGTGCTGACAGCTTAGAGCCTGGAGCCTGCTTCGGGATTCTGTATCTCCCTCTCTCTCAGCCCTTCCTCCGCTCGTGCTCTGTCAAAAAGAACTTAAATTAGTTTTTAAAAAAAGAAGAAGAAGGCAGGGCACTGGCTTGGCATCCAGTTGCACAGCTCTGGTTGTGTCAGGTCTCTGGTCCAGGAGGCAACTGCCTAGACACTGGTCCGTGGACTGCTGGCACTAGAGGGCCATGGAAGGAGCAAGCAGGCAGGGTTGGTATCTGGGAGATTAGCTCCATCTTCCCTGAGCTCAGCGGAAACCCAGAACCCCTCTCTGCCCTGGACATACTCCTGGTGTGTGCCTAGCCCCCAGTAAGCCCTGGCAGTCTCATGTCTGTCTGGCCATGATTTCAATTCTAATATAAGCCATGGCCCTGGTGATCTTTTTAACACCCCTCTGAGGGGCGCCTGGGTGGCTCAGTTGGTTAAGTGTCAGACTGTTGATTTCAGCTCACAGTTCGTGAGATCGAGCCCCACATCAGGCTCTGTGCTTGGGATTCTCTCTCTCTCCTCCCCTCTCCCTGTCCCTCCCCCACTCAAGCATGTGCTCTCTCGCTCTCTCTCTCAAAAAAAAAAAAAAAAAAAAAAAACCTTTAAAAAAAATCACCCCTCTAAGAAGGGCTGCATATTCCTTAAAAACTAACCAATAGCCCTTTTGAGCTATGGGTTTTACAGACAGGAGAGTGTGTGGTGAAATCCTATTATAGATGTTGCAACACTGTCCTTTAGGATTCCCAAGGTAGACAACAGTGTGGATGCCAACCTGACAGACAAACTGCCCGTTATGTTTATGTGCATCAGTTGTCTGTTCAGAGCTATACCCACATGAGGAAACAGGAAGCACCCTGGACATTTCCCTGGTATGTCCCTGCTTTCCCTGGTCTCCTGGAGGAGAAGGCCTATTTTCATAGTATCTGGCACACAACCTGACAGAGTGTAGGTGCTCAACAGATGCTCCCTGAATGAATATAATAATTCTATTTTCAGAATTCAATTATGACTGGATCAAGTCTGACCCATCATCTCTTTGCTCCTTTATAGGGATGAGCTCATTGAATGTCCCCACAGGCCCCAGTAGCTCACCTGTTACTCAGCTGCCACCATCTCAGCAGCAAGGCAGGCTGGTCCTCAGGCCGCAAGCTAGAGCATGCAAGATATTATATTGCCTTATCCACACATAAATATAAGTAAGGATCTTGGCCCAGTTATAAGATGGGTGATTATTTCCATTCCTTTCTGTGGCACCTCAAGCCTCGATTTCTGCCACATCTAGAACACAGAGCCTGATGAAGCTGGAGTTGGGCGTCATAGTGCCTTTTGGCCTAGGATTTCAGAGCCTGAGCTCCACACTTACATTGGGCAGCTCTTGAGCCAGTTCAGGGCTTCCAACATCTCTTTAACATCTATCCTTGAGATAGTGGAGAAGAGACCTTAGATATTTGGTGGGAGTCTACTGAGCCTGCTTTTGGTCAGTCTTTTGACCGAAATTGGACGCCTTCTGATCTCTCTTTGCTGGCCACAGCGATTGCCAAGAAGAGGGAATGACAGATACCTCTGAACCAGAGCCTTGTCTTATTCCTTCAGGTTTGTGGTAGACTGGGAAGCCCACCATGTGTACACACACCCACAGCACATGTCGTAGGCACTCCTGGTAGTTCAGCTCCATGTTAACTTTGCTGTCCAGTGGAAAGTGGCTGGAGTGCTCAGGGATGAGTTCACCCACTTTCATGTAAGAGTCTGTATTTACTGATGGATCAAGGCCTTTGGGATTTCTGTAATTTGACTGGGTCCATTATTTCTCACCAGCACTAAATTCAGGGGGTAATCGGAATCAATTTAGGGTTTTTATTCTAGTCACTTAAAAGTAATTTTAAAAAAATTCACCTTGTCCTACATCTACTTCCCACCTGTACCTTAACAACATATTCTCTTCTGACTTATGTACTGAATAGGTTTTGAGATGAACTTAGGGCAGGAAGTCTTCATCTGGCTGCCATGGAGGTAGATAGGTTCCCAAGAATCTTCTTCGGTAGGGCAGGTGGCCATGTCTCGGTCCCACCAGGTTTGACAGCTACATTATCTAGGGTCTGCTAAGCTGCCTTAGGGAAGCCTGCACCAGAGGAGGTGGGGGTTGGGTCCCGTATTTGTTTGTAGACCCAGAAATCCTGAAAGCCCCGCAGGAGCCTATTCTTCTCATCTATACACGTAGATGTTGACTTCTGGAGCCTTCCAGGTTCCCAGGACTGAGGCCACCAAACTAGGGGGAGGAGGGTGCTTTGGACTTGGGTAAGTGCTTCTTTCTAAGCTACTGTGAAAACGGGCCAAGGAGAAAACAAGAGATAATGAACTCTTACATTGAATATGTTCCTTCTTTTGTGGAGGATGTTGCTTTCCCTACAGGAGCCTCCCTTTAACTTTTCTCTTCTCTCCGGCTGAGTTCCTCTGCAATTTATGGTAGAACTTCTTCCTACCACGTGTTTCTCCTGGAGTCTACTTCAATGTCAGTAGTCTGTTTTCATGGATTCAACAATTCACTAATATTCAGATCTGGATTCATGGTATCTTCATACTACTATTAGGGAGAGAAAACCCTCTGCCAAAAGGGACAGTGCGCATAGTTTCTTTCTCTTTTTGAAACATATTCAGCTATGACTGGAAGTGGAGAGACAAGAAAAGAAAAGAATGTGGCCACCCAGACTAAACCATAAAAGTATAGAAAGAAGGTTCCCCCCACCATCCTCGTAAGGTGCCATGTCAAGACAAAAGTGCCTTTCAATGAAGATAGCTCAAAGTGGCTTGCTGATAACAAGTACAATCATGACATTGATGACAAAGATGAGGAGGAGGAAGATGATAATTGTAATGATGTGATCTGAGTGTTTGAACAAGTGCCAAGAATGAATTCATTTGATTCCTGAAACCTTCATACTGGGAGTGTCCAGTAGTTTCATAGCAATTGGCATCATGGATCGATCAGTAGCAGCCATTTCAACTGAGTGGAGAAGGATTCTGAGGTTACATCCAGGGTCATCTGCAGACGATGTGATGACCAATTAGTGACATCAGATGTAACCAAGAAAGACAGTGGGGAGCAAGAATTTCATATACTCACCATCCACGCCGTGTAAACCATGGTTTGTTTGCATCTCTTCTCATTCCACGGTTGAGTCATCTTAGCTGTTTTGTTTTGCATTGGGTTATTTTTGAATGTGCCATAGTTTGTTGGTCAGCCACTATGTGCTAGGCACTCTACTACATCTTATCTCGAAGACTTGAGGAGGGCTAGGAAAGTGGCCTTTTCTTACAGTAACCTTGTGTCCAGAGCCCACCCTTCTCTTTGCTTTCTGTGGGGGCACAGTCCGTTTTTCAGTGACAGGCCTGATGTCATGATGATTTCAAGTGATTTGGCCCAAAGACAACACCTACTCCCTGAACAATATCCATGAAAACTTAACACAGTAACTCGAGTGAGTCACATTTTCCCTGTGGATGTGATTTGCAGATGTCGGGATGGAACTTAACCAGGGCTGCCTTCTGAAATGGAACTTCCAGAGAGCAGCAGACTGCAGAGCTGCCTTCCCAGAAAAAGAAAAGCCTCCTCTAGACAATTAAGAGCTCTGATCACACAAATGAAGGCAAGGTTTCCAAAGAAATCTAAATAAGAGTTGAGAGAAAACGAGCGTGGAAAATTTCTTTACAGAAAGATTCAAACTCACTGTAGAGCCATGTAAAGGAATCTTTTTTTTTTTAATCAAAATATGTTCACAAATACTGGCTTATTTGATTCTCATAATAACCATGGATGTGGACTGTGGATGTGGGCCATGAAAACATTATCCTCCATTTTGTGGTTGGGAGAAGCCAAAGAGAATGTAGTGGTTTGCATCTCAGGGCACATGACTAGGAAATGATGGAAGCAGGACACCGGTCTTCTGGTTACTCCTAGACAGTGTTCTTTCTGCCTCACCCTGCCTTTACAAACTGGAGGTAGGTCACCTAAGTAGTAATCTATTTTCTTTCAGAGAGAAATGTTATCTTTTAAAAAAATGAGGATAAAAAATAGACTTAAATAGGAGCGCCTGGGTGGCTCAGTCAGGTAAGCATCCAACTCTTGCTCTCAGCTCAGGTCTTGATTGCATGGTCGGGAGTTCAAGCCCTACATTGGGCCCCATGCTGGGCATGAAGCCTACTTAAAAGTCTCAAATAAACATAAAAACAGTATTTTTGTTATATTTTATAATACATTCAAAGATTTTCTTAAGATAGAAAAACTGAGGGGCAGGGGGAAGTAGGGACAAAAGGAAGTGGAAAAAGACACAGTGGAGTGCTAGATACACCCATGACTTGCATGGAGTAACAGCCCCATAGTGTCGCTTTTTACAACACAAAAGGGCGGTTATCTTTTCACAATGATAAGCAGAAATGTGGGCAAAACTTCTCCTGGGAGCTCGTGATGTTGAGGATAAAATTTGGGGTAGGAATGAGAGTTCTCTTAGCTGTGGCTGAAAATGAGGGAGATCATTTCCTTTGATGTTGTAATGTTTAACTTTGAGAACTAAGCTACTGCTCTGGATTCAGCTCCTTCTTTATAATAATGGGCAATGACGACTGATGAGCACATAGAATACGAAGAGTAAGAGAAAGCATGGCAAGAGAAAACCAGAGTGGTGGCTTTTTAACACATTAGGATCATCCAGGAAGCTGTAAACCTGTCCAGCCCAGCCCTGACCCCAAACCTCTCGAGCCGCCACGGCTGGGACCCTGGCAGCAGATCAGGACTTAAGAGTCTACAGGTGTGGCCAATGTGTGGCCAGTTTGAGAACACTGGTCCAAAAGATCTGTCCCAAAAGGCTGATATAGGAAAGGAAAATACACCAAAATAACTGAAATGAGATTGGGGGAGGGCCACGCAAAGTCTTCTCCTGGAAGAGAGACTGAGAACAAAAGATAGAGATGATTCAGGAGGTGAGAACGCAGGAGGGTGGCAGCTGAAGATGCCGTCTCTCTGATTCAACTTCCAAAAGCAAAGACAGAGGGGAGAACCCGGGGATTTTGCTGGAAAGTTGAGTGTAAGAACATCTTCCCCCTTTGCCTTAATTAACCTTTATTCCAATGCAGCACTTTGAGGGCTGGGAGAAGGGTGCTAAATCCTCCGATTCATTTGGTGCTGGGCCTCACACAGCAGCAGTGTAGGAGGAATTCTCACCGGAGGGAACACTTGCTCTTATGTAGGACTCTTAAGGTTTCCCTCCTCCAAAGAAGCCAACGGTTCTGACAATGGACAGACCAGCCATACAAGAACAGCCGCCTCACCAGTGGAGGTGACCAGCCAGGCCAGCAGGAAGCTGGTGATGGTGAGTGGGTGAGGGACTCTGAGATAATGTGTGATGAGAATGAGAAAGGAAAAGAAAATGTCAGCTTTCAAATTCCTTCCGAGATGGAGTCAGGATGAGGGGTTTCTCCTTTTATAAATGATCTGAATGAAGGGATGAAACTTCCTTTTAGATCGATATTCGTACCAACATCACTTGTTATGGCTACACCACCCCAGGAATCCTTAGTGTCATGACCTCCCTCCCCACCCACTCCCAGTGGGTGTAGAAGCTCCCTGAGGGGCTATTTCTTATGCAGCTTTGCAGCCTTTAAGGTATACAGTTTAGTACCTCCCCAACATGTAGTAGAATCTAAGTGAAAGTTGATGGAGAAACCAATGTGTATGGGAAATACCATGGGCTAAATTAAATGGGTCCCCCTGAAATGCAGTTGCCATGTCCTGTTGCTAAGGGGCAAGCGGGGATGCCCTTTGGGGAACCCAGGTCCAAGGGATTTCTACTCTCCAACCTCATTCAGAATGGGGGCAGGGAAGAGGAGAATGGACTAGAGATATCCTGGAGGTGACATTTTAGATCATGACACTTGGAGACTCTCTGACAGGAATGTGGAGGGCAAGGCAGTAAAATGATCTTCTCATCCCTCAGGTCATGGCCAACACTTTGGGGAAGCAATTGAGGGACCACAGCACCAGGTGTCACTGCTTCCCAGAAAACTCAGTTTGTGATCAAGTGGATTTTATGATGCTGAAGTCCTTTCTGGAAGGACTTTCTGGACACTTTGAAATTGGGTGTCCGAGTGGTCTTGAGAACTGGATTTTTCTATTGGTGAGAGAGCTCTTGTTTCCTCCAAAGCAGTAGGCCGTGAGTAAGCTCTTGGAACCCCCCTGAAGCCTTGGAAAACTTGCCATCTTCTGAACAAAAGCACCTTGTACATACCCTTAGGAAGTAGTTACATGGAAGTTTATGCTCAATCTCACTTTGTTTTGCCTGCAGCATATAAAAAGTTTCCAGTGTGCATCTCCCGTGCTCTGATGTTGTGGATTAATCACATTCTGAGGTAGAGCCTAGAGCCTGGCCCTGCCTGAACTTTCAGTGAGAAGATGCAGATATATTGGTCAGGACAATTATGGAGATAGGTCAGGGCATTAGAGGCTTTGGCTGCAGGCACTGGTGATTAGGTTAGAGCCCGTTGGACAAATGGATTAGTGTTGGCTGATTGGGCTCCCTTGGACAAAGGGAAAGAAAAGACTACTTTAATCAAGACTAAGCCACATCTCCCAGGCAGTCAGCCATCGTCAGTGCCTAAGAATGTTCCAGGATGCAAGGCCTGGCTGGTGTCTGTTAGATGGGACTCTGCACCTGCACCGGTCGGGAATACAGTCAAAAGATGGAAGCCTGGGAGGAAAAAATCTAGGTCAACTTCTGTTGATTCCCTAACATTCTAGTTTCATGACTTAAAATGTACTTCTCATTGGTCCAAATAACTACTGGACCCCAAGTTTATGAATATAAGCACATTCAAGCAAAGTGGCTCCCAAGGAATATATAGTTAGTCCAAGACTTGGACTATATTTGCATTGACCTTGGCTTCTTACTTCTTTATCAGCTCCTAGGTCTATCTGATTGGGTCTTGCCATTTGTCAATTCTGAGTAATAAAGCTTCTAGATGAGCTCCTGGGCTGCAGTATGTTGATTTTCCTGCCATGGTTTCCTTCTCCTTGTGCCTTCTGGAAAAGAAGACCTGGTCTGAGTTCCCTGGGTGTTTCTTTGCTGGAAACATTTGGAACCTTTGAGAATCAGTCAATATTTATTCCTTCTGGCTGGGGAAATCAGGGAGGGCGAACTGATCTCTGTATTTAAGAAGAGGTAGCATTTAGGCCAAATTTCTCAAGTCTGAGTGCACCTGAGACTTGCATGGGTGGGGGCGAAGGGGATTGGCAGGGTTAAAAATTATTAGTACCTGGGCTCAACCTAGATATTTCTCATTCAGTTGTTTGGTATGAGGCTCAGGCCTCAACAGTGTTCCTAAAGTTCCTTGGGTGATATTAATGTGTGACCAGAGTTGAGACTCCGATTTCAGGTTCTCAGCTGAAAGGAAATTTGTAGGTGGGTGTAGGTATCCCATCTCTCTGATTAGATTATAAGCCCCTAGAGAGTGAGGACAATGTCCTTTGTTTTGGCATCTTCTCCCTCAGCGTTTAATAGTGTGCAATACGCACTGGGTTCTCAGTAGGTATTTAAATATGAATTCTTGGGTGCATGGACAAAACATTCCCGGAGAAACCTCATCCTGTTGAGGCAGTGGCTACTATTTTAAACACACTGCAATCCGGAGGCCCTTTTAGGGAAGTCTGGGCCAGCTGGACCTGTCACAGTTACACTCAGCACCAACCTAAGCTGCTTAAGAAATGTCTAGACGGAGAAATCCTCCAGACAATGAAAAGTAGAAGGTGTCTAGGGTATTCTTTCTGCCTTGCCTTGTCTTGCTTTGCTTTGCTTTCTACAGGGAGGTGGGGAGGGGGAGATGGTCAAGTATCTGATAAGGCATCTCTGTTTCCCTTATCTTAAACATACAGTTTCTGTAACTTGCTGGAACCCATTCTTTCATTATCAAGTTTTCCTTGGAAACTTAGACGAGGGGCCCCTGGATGGCTCAGTGGGTTATTCATCTGACTCTTAACCACAGCTCAGGTCATAATCTCAGGGTCATGAGTTCAGGCCTGCATCAGGCTCCACACTGGGCATGAAGCCCACTTAAAAAAAAAAAAAAAAGAAACAAGGGAAAAATTAGACAATAGAGTCGCTTGTCTAAGTACATCTGGAAGGAGCCTCTGCGGTTATCCCTTGATACACTATTATGATTCAAGTGCCTGTAGGCCTGAGCACTTCATTCTCATAAAGAAGGAAACTGAGAAAAGCATGACAAAACAGAGAGGGAAGCAAGAAGAGAAAGCCAAGAGAGGGTGAGAATGGAGTTTAGAATGAGCCCCGGCATAACAGCCACCTTTGCTACATAACACAATGGTCTATGGATTCTATTTCAAAAATCGACCTAAAAGCACAGAAGAGCATTTTGGATTTTCAAAAGTAGCATACACAACAAGGAGGGATTGCGGATCAATAAGAGACTAGATGGAGCCTCACAATTAAATGCTTTCTATACCGTGAAGAGCAGATTTCTTCCGTTCCCTTTGTTCCTTTCTCTCTCTCCTCTCCTTCCCATAAACACTCATTGAGCTAAGAATAAAAGCTCACAGTCTTCACATTCCCTCAAAGAGGTCATGATTTCCTAGGGCAAATAGGGCATGCAACAGCTCTGACAAACGGTGGAACATGAGACATGCCCAAGCGAAGGAACGTGGGAAAGGAGGGGCTATGCTCCCACAAAGCTGTTCCCATTAGAAAATGAGCCCCCAAGGCAGCCCAGCTTGGTGAACTCAGCCAAGAGAGAGTGGGCCTGGCCCAGCCCAGCTCTCAGAACGCAAGCATGACACCCAAGAGGAAGGTCAGCGAGATTGTCATCTAAACCTCCTCCTGTAAAAGTGGAAACAAAGCTAAAAAAGGAGGCAGGTGGGGTGCCTGGGTGGCTCGGTCCATTAAGCATCCGACTTCAGCCCAGGGCATTATCTCGTGGTTCACAATTTCGAGCCCTACATTGGGCTCTGTGCTGACAGCACAGAGCCTGGAACCTGCTTCGGATTCTGTGTCTCCCTCTCTCTCTGCCCCTCCCCCGCTCGCTCTCTCTGTGTCAAAAATAAACATTAAAAAAATTCTTTTTAAAAAGGCAGCAGGAAAGTATAAATCTTCAGACAAAAAAGTGCAAACAGGGAAAAGTGGAGCAAAGGGAAAACGGGCTGAAGTGGCTAACCAAAAACCAGACGACTTTCTCCTGCAGAAAACGGAGAACGTAAAAATGAGGAAAGTCCAGCCTCTGACGAAGCAGGAGAGAAAAAGCCAAGTCTGATTAATACCATGTCTTCTCAGTGTCCCTGTCTCCATTCTTGTACAATCTGGAGGACTGTTTTTATCAACTATTTTATAAACGCAAGTTTTTTGGTAGCTCTTGAAACATTTTTTAAAAAGAGAGAATCCCACCTTGTCCCATTTTTTAAGTGTAAATGCTTTTTTTAAAGAAATGAAATCATTTGCAGGTTGTTTATTTTCAGGTACAACCAGAAAATAGTGAGATATTGAATTTTGGAGGTTTTGATTGTCTTGGGTGTCAGCTTAACATTCCATAGATGGGGCAGTTTTCATAACCTATAATACCAAGCCAACTAAATGACAATTTGGAGTCAGTCTTGCATTTCATATGTCTTGAAAATTTTAAATTACCTCTATTCCCATGTTGCTTTTGGTAGAATTGTTTCCTAAATAAAACCACTCCTTGATCTTCACTCTCCTTGTCAGAATTTTGTGTGCTCTGTGTAACACCTTGGTCGTGGTAATCCAGTTTTCCTGGTAACTTTGTTAATGTGCTGTGCAAGATCGAAAATTTGACTATGTACTGTATATGATATTAAATTGTAAATTAGTGGGGCTTACCAATGTAACATCTGTACATATGTACATATGTACATTGGGGCTTACCAATGTACATGTGTAAGCATATCTTCCACAACATTTGAAGATATTGGTACTTGATATAATGTTAAGGAAAATTTGTCTCCAAATTTTAAGATGGAAGGTCACTGGAATAACTTTTCAAAAAGAATCACAACTACATGATTTTTTAGATTTTTGGTATGTACGTTAAGAATTCTGTACAAATTGAAATCTCTGTATGATCCTCAGAACAACCAATAAAAACTCAATTATTAAAGAAAAAGAATGAACCCCAAAATGAACTCTGGTTCTCAAAGTCTAAAAGGACATCTAAGGCCATCTCATCCAGGGTGCCTTGTGGTATCCTTAACCAATCCATGGTTGTAGAACCTTACTTAAATATTTGCTGTCTTCCATTGCCAGACACTTCTAGCATCCTTAAGACACGCAACAAAGTCAGTCATTATCATTCACGACTCTCATAGTTATGATAGAAAATTGCTTCCTGGTGGAAGCAAAAAAGATAAGTTAGTAGCTCATATAACAGTAATGTCCAAGATGTAGGTCTGGTTTCAGACAAGCCTAGGTGTAGGGCTCCATAGGGAGTCTTCTGCTTTCTCTCCCTCAGCTCTGTTTTCCTCAGATTCAGCTTCATTCCCTGGCAGGCAAGAGGGTCACCAGCACCTCAAAGTTCCTATAAACTTAGCAACCCACAAAGAAGAGAGCACCTCTTTACTACCAGTCTTGGAAAACTCTCATTAGCCTAGTTGGAGTAAGGGCCAATCCTTAAAGAAGGAATGATTAAAGATAACTCCAAGGTTTCAGACTAGGGAAAATTGGGAAATATTAATACCTTGACCAAAATTAGTGTAATCAGAAAGAACACTAGATTTGGAGAAAGAGAAATTGGAAAGGAAGAATTTGTTTTGGGATAAGTCAAAGATATTCGTGGGATTCTAATGAAGAATGGCAGGTGGTTAGAAAAATGACTGTGGTACCAAATGGGAGAAGATATTTGCAAATGATATATCCAATAAGGTGTTAATATCCAAAATATATAAAGAACTTATTCAACTCAACACCAAAAAACCACATATCCCAATTAAAAAATGGGCAAAGGACTTGAGTAAACATTTTTCCAAAGGAGACATCCAGATAACCAACAGACACATGAAAAGATGCTCAATATCACTCATCATCAGGGAACTATAATGAGATATCAAAGATATAATGAAATATCACCTCACACCTGTCAGAATGGCTAAAACCAAAAACACAAGAAACAAGTGTTGACGGGGATGTAGAGAAAAAGGAACACTTGTGCACTCTTGGTGGGAATGCAAACTGGAGCAACCATTGCAGAAAACAGTATGGAGTTTTGGTCGAAAAATTAAAATTAGAATTACCATATGATCCAGTAATTCCACTACTGGGTATTTACACAAAGAAAATGAAAACACTAATTTGAAAAGACACATGCATCACTATGTTTATAGCAGTATTATTTATAATAGCCAAGATATGGAAGCAACCCAAGTGTCCATCAATAGATGAATACATAAAGAAGATGTGGTGTGTGTGTGTGTGTGTGTGTGTGTAGTGGAATATTACTCAGCCATAAAAAAGAATGAGATCTTGACATTTGCAACACTATGGATGTATCTAAAGGGTATAAAGCTAAGTGAAATAAGTCAATTAGAGAAGAGAATAACATATCACTCATATGTGGAATTTAAGAAACAAAATTAACAAAGAAAAGAGACAAAAAACCAGAATCTTAAATAAAGAGAAATGATGGTTACCAGAGGGAAGGGAGAAGGGAGGGGGTTGGGTGAAACAGGTGATGGGGATTAAGATTGCACTTATCATGATGAGTGCTGAGTAATGTATCGAATTGTTGAGTCATTGTAGACCTATGTTGCAATGCAACACTATGTTGATTATATCTGAATTAAAAAGAAATAAAAATTTTAAAAGTTAAAAAAAAGGAAAAGGAAGAGGGGGAGTTTTGTGGAGAAGCTGGAATTGGAGGTGAGAATCTGGATCATTCTATAGAAATGAGAATGAGAGCTACAAAATTGATTGTGTTCAGTAAAAAATAGTATGTAAAAGTGAGGGTTGGGGAGGCTCTGGACAGGTGACTTGTGAGCTATAAAGCATTCAGTAAGTGGAAATTTCTATTATTAGAATCAGGATTACATGTATGAGAAAGGAAGAAAACAAGAGGCCAGAGAAGGAGAATGAGATTACAGGATGGGGCCTGAGATGCTGCAGATCATAATAACCATAATTAGGATTCTTGACTAGGAAAGTCAATTTCTCTAGGTAACTCAATTCAAATTGGCTTAGGAAAAATAAGGAGTATTTTGACTCCTATAACAGGTAAGTGCAGGATAGTCCAGACTTAGATGAATTCTGGGATTCAATGACTTTGGGACTTGTTCTTAGTCTTTTCACCTTATTCTGCTTCCCTATGTTAGCTCAGAAATCTTCTTCTTATGGTGACAAAAAAAAGAAAGAAGAAAGAAAGAAAGAAAGCAAGCAAGCAAGCAAGCAAGCCAGGAGCTCTATTCTATCTTCTTGAGAGCAGTTCTCCAGACAGTTCCAGTAAAGGGCTCCAAATTCGTCTTACTGACTCTGGTTGGCATACCTGCCATTATATGCCCATTTATAAGCTAATCTCTGGGGCAAAAGTTTGTTATTCTCTGATGTTTAGAATTAAATCAACTGGAGACGTGAATGGAGGCATCCAAACCACATGGGCTGAGAATAAAGGATGGGCGATTCCCTAGAGGAAAAGTGAGGTGCTGTTCCCAGAAGAAGGTGGAATAGATACAGCAAAAACAAGACTATCTACCACAGAAACCAGGAGAAGAATGTCAAGACAGGTGATAGTCCCAGAGGTTGAAGAATATGGGAAGTGAATGGACACAGTGCACCTTAGGCAAAGGCAGACGTTCTTTAGACAAGTGGCTGAGTCATTTACTTCTTTAAAAGATCAGAAACATGGGAGGAAAACAGATTTTAGTGGGTGAAGGAGTTAGTGGGAGTAGAAACACTGTAAAGGCAGGGATTTGGTATTTTAAAGAAGTCTCTGAAGGAAGCGGAGAGACCAGCTCTAACCCAATTTCCACAATTATTGAGCCAGGCACTTTGCTAGGCACTAGGAGAGCTGAGATGAGTAATTACCAGTCTGTGTCCTCAAGAGGCTCAAAGTGTGGAAAGGAAGGGAGAATGGTCAACAAATAAAATATGCAAAGAAGGAATATGTAGTATCTCAAAGGTTGCAGAGTGAGAAGGTGCACCCCTGGGAGCCTGATATTAGATCAGAGTTATCTCACAAGAGAGAATGAAGAAATCTATCCAAGGGTTTGGAGGAAGTCTCTTCACGGAAGGTGGTGCCTGAACTGGGTTTTATGTGATGAATGGGAGTTTGCTTTAGGAAGCAAAATGGGGAAAGGGGTGCCAGGCAAAGGCAGAAGTTCCCTAAGAGGCTCATGGATGCATATTGTGGGAGTGAAAAGCATTGAGTGGGGGAAGGCAGGTGGAGAAGGGCCCATGTGATATGTGGAGGGTGTGAGGGCTTTGTCCAGTGGTGTTGGGCAGGGGGCAGTGAAATGTCAGTCAGGGCAAGACACATCAGACTAACATGTTAGAAGAATCTCTTTGGATCCGTCTAGAGAGGAAGCCGCATGGAGATGGACAGGCGAGTTCAAAGGATGGGTTGGTGGTGGTGGGAAGGAGTGACAACGTACAGTAGACCTCTGTGCCCAATAGACACTGAAGAAGGGAGAGAGTGAAAGGACCATCAAGAGCAAGGGAAACTCATGAAACTGAATAGTTATTGGATGGAGGAGCGAGAAAGAGCAAGCTTTGAAGGCAGGTGACAGAGATGAGGAAGGATGCCCCGGGGAGGGCGATGCCAGAGGTGCAAGGCGGGGGAATGGGGAATGGGAGGAGAGCAATACCCAGAGAGGCAGGGAAGGCGGTGCGGCTGGCTCCACACACGGTGGCGGCGCCACAGGCTGAACGCTGAGTGGAGGGGAAAGTTAGAGAAAAGGGCTAAGAATCCGGCGTGTCATTGAGGACGGCAGGAGAACAGTTGGAGGGCTTTAATTTTGTCAGTTCAGAAAGCAGTAAGATCACCTGTTGGGAGTGAGTGGGCTTCCGACTTCCCTGTGGGAAACATGGGGATAGTAACAGAACCAATCAATCCCCGAGTCATGCCAACTCCACCCCCACCTGGGCCCTCCTCTCCACTTCCGGCCGCTTGCCTCTTCTAGGTCGTTAACTACACCAGCGGTGCGTGGGGTGGGAGTGCTTTTCAGACCTAATCGCCCCTCGGAGTTTCTTCAAATTCTCACCACCCCAGCATCTGATTTGGGAGGTCTGGAGTGAGACCCAGGCACGTGTGTTTTCAGAACACTTCATATAGGAGATTCTGAAATGCATCATACCCCCCCACACAGTTGAGAGTCGCTGAGGTACGTAGGGCTGAGTCCTGGAATTTGCTATGATGTGGGAGAAGATGGCATGGATTCGTTTGCAAAAACTGGGTGGGTGTCAAGTGACTCAGGAAAGGAGGACAAGGAGAGCAGGTGGCTGTGCCAGCAGATTCGGGAAAGCGCGGGGGGCCCCCATTCTTGTGTTCAGCGGATATGCCTCTCCCAACCACACAGAGTGCCAGAGAGCACATAAGAGACTCAGAAAATCTATAAAAGCTGAGAACAACCGAGGATAACCACATTTCTCTGAAATATCACGGTCATTCTTCTAAAGGAATGGAAATGGGGAGGGAAAAAAAACTATTGATAATGGAAAGGCACTGGGGAATCAGTAAAGTTGTAGTAGTTTGTGTGCAGCACTGCCCTCTGCTGGTTACAGTCGGACCTGCAGCTGTATGGCAACAGCACCCCTGACTTCTTGCGTGCACCGTGGAGAAGACAGGTGAGTGGGGCTTTTAAGCAATTGGAGGTGAAGGCACGAACTAGCATAAGTCCACACATAAGACTTTCAGGTGAAAGTTGAGCCTGGAAATTTAGACTTGGAAATCTTCCAGTTAGCTATGTTCAGAAAAAACGAACTTGAGGAAAAACTGCTGGGGCCCTGAAAAAGTTTCTTTGGAAAATATTTTGATGTTCATTTAATGGGCACAGTCACCTAGAAATAAGCTACAGAGGTAGAATTTTTTCCTGGAATGAATTAATGAACTCTCGAAAAGGTTTGGCATTTCTATGCTGTTAATAATAACGTCCAACATTTATTGAACATTATTGGCCGCTTGTATGCGTTACATCAATTAACTTTCATAACAACCCAATGAGACAAGAACTATTATCATCTATACTTGACTGGTGAGGTAAGTGAGGTGTAACGAGTATAAGTACTATAGCCAAGGTCACAAAACCTGGGCTGGGCAAGGAATGAAGCCTAGAACCATTATGCCATCAACTGCTGTATCACATACATGAAAAAATGTATAATCGCTCAAACATCAGCGATATTTATTTTGTGTTCGTGTAATGGGGCCACTCAGGTGTTTCTTGTGAATGGGTGCATCTCTTCCTCCATGTGCTGGTTTAAGGACTCAGATCTCCCCTGGCTTGCAGCTCCTTTTAACTGGGTCTGGTCATTTTCATACACCTCTCGGCAGCCAGAAGAAGAGAAAAGAGCAAAAAGAAAGCACTTCTTAATACTTGTTAAAAACTGTGGCTCACATTCCAGTGAATAGAACTAGTCCATTGGCCACACAATGCCAAGGGGGCCAAGAAATGTGGTTTCTGGCTCATCGGCCACTTTCCAGCACCAACTCTACACCCTGGGAAGGGGAGCAGGGATTTGCGTGGTCAGCTGGCCACCTCTGACCTCCTTCCAGTAACTCTGATGGCATGGTTCACTGGCTCAGGTCACACCTGTTCAGGGAGGATGGAGGAAAGCGATCACTACCCAAGTGAATAATACCACAGCAAGATCCTGAAACTGGGGTCTTTAGCAATAACCCACTTGTACTTTTCCTGCTAACAAAGCATTTTCATGCTTATTTTCTCATTTAATCCTCACAACTCCTGGGGGTGGGTTAATGATTTTTATTTCCCACATAATAAAACCAAGTGTAAGCAGTCAGGTGATTTGCCCAAATTCTCACAGCTGGGGCTCAGAATTCTCATTTCCAGATCCTTGAAATAGTGGTGGCTGCTCAGGTAGGTGGAGCTCGACCGAAATATTTTATGGTGAGATGAGAGGAGTAGGCAGAGCAGAAACAGGTGATGCTGCCCATGGCCTGAATAATTGCTTATTAAACAGGGACCTGGTGACTCTGTCCAATCTCTGCCAGGAATTCTAAAATTGGAAAAGGATGACAGTGAAGCAGAAGGGAAGCAACAAAGGGAGGAGAGGGAAAGAGGCTCTTGGAGAGTCGGCAAGGTTCTCAAAATGTGTCCTTGTTTTCTTTCGTACCAAATGCAGAGAACGATCAACTATGGTACATTTCACGATTTATCACTTTACATTGCAGATTCTCTTTACCTTTGGTAATTCTATCGTGTTCTTAATTGTTACAGCATTTCCCTTCTTCGAGTTTAGGAGGGGTCTTTACTTCCATCTACTCCACGCCTCCTTTTTGCTTTATCACAGTTGCCCATAACAACCTGGTAAAAAGGAGGGACTATCACTATTTTAATTCGCCAAGTTTTCATTCGGTGCTAGTTAAAACTTTTATATTTTTTTGTGTAATTATTTTAATATACACAAGGCAGAAAAGTAATATATAAACATAGAGACACTCAACAAGTGAATTAACAACTTTAACATTTTTCACATACTTTTCTGTTAGTGATTTTTAGATTAATTCCATTCTGTTTGGAGAGTAGAATTTGATTTCAGTTATTTTACATTTGCCAAGGCTTACTTATGACACAGAATGTGATCTATCTTCTGAATGTGTATTGTGTGCGTGAAGAGAATACATATTCTGTTCTATGTAAATACTATACTACAGGTCAAGTGTGTTGGTAGTGTTGTTCAGAACAGTGTTGTTCTGTGTGCTTGCTGATTTTCTGTCTATGGTTCTATTGATCAGTGAGAGAAGATTGTTGAAATCTCCAACTGTGGATTTGTCTGTTTCTTCTTTCACTTTTTGCTTCATGTATTTGGAACTTATCTTTGTAGGTGCATACACATTTAAATTGTTAGATCTTCTTGGTGAGTTGAGCCCTTTATTATTATGAAGTGCCCCTCTTTATTTCTGAAATATTCCTTAATCTGGAATCTGCTTTGTCAATAATAAAACCACTTCAGTGTGTATTTGACTAATTTATATTAGAATTATTTGTGTTCCATCTAAATTTATCTGTTGGCTTTTTTTAGTGGTTTTAGTGGTGCACTAGTAGTTAGAATATATACACCTAAATTTTCATAGTCTACTTAAAGGTAATATTTTACCACTTAAACTATAGTGTCCTTAGACCATACTGGTCTTTACTCTCCCCTCTTTATGTCGCATTTGTCAAGTGTAGTATATCTACATACACAGAAATGTCAGCCATATATTTTTAGGATTTTTGCTTTCAACAGTCCTATCTATAAGTAGGGGGAGAGAAATGGTTTTTATTAACCCGGATATCTACCCTATCGTCGGCTCTTCTTCATTCCCTAAGTTTGTAATGCCCGAAGTTCCGAAACCTCCCACAAAAGTCCACCAAAGTCGTAAGTCAAAGCCAAGCGGCAAGGGTCGTTTATTGCAGGTTCGAACCTGGTCCTCTGCGCACTCGTCGCCGGTGACGCAAGAGGCCACGATCAGGGTTGGTACAGCGTTTTTATAGACAGAGACAAATAGCACAGGGGAGGTTTCAAATTATGAGGGGCCTGATTAGTCGATTTTAAAGTAAAGACATTTGTTGTTTTCTGATTGGGCGTCCTTTGTCTGTCCTTTGGCGGGAAGGCTTTGTCCGTTACTTGTGGCGGGAGAGAAAAAGGGGAAGGGGGAAGGGGGAAGGGGAGGAATGTGTTAAGCAAGCAAGATTACAGAAGCGAGAAATGCCGGTTAGTTTATGTACAATCACTCATTCCATTACATATCAGACTACATTTAGGAAGGTTTACAACCCATTCTACTACACAGCGGGTTACATTCAGGAAAGGTCTCACAATGCTCATAGCAAACAGCAAGCAAAACAGACTTCTCAGCAATTGTATTTCTTATCAAAGATCCATAATAAGCAGAAAAGAGAACTTTAAACTAAGTTTAAACCTTAGCTTTAAACTAAGGTAGGGCTGTCATTTGGATTGTTCCTTTCAAGTTTCAGGTTTTCCTCTGATACCCTCTTCCTTCTGCCTGAAGAGCTTCCTTTAGTATTTCTTTGAAGGAAGGCCTGTTGGCAACAAACTTCTTACTTTCCTTCATGACCGAAGACCCCATGGGGCCATGACTAGTTTGAAGGCTCTAGAGGAAAAACGGGAAAAACAATGGCGGGGGGGGGGGGGGCGGTAAATCCTGGAAACCCATGCCCATGCAGGTTTTTTCTTCAGATTTTGATACCCCTTCTCAATCTGCCTGCTTTTCTTTTCAGAGTCCTCAGATAATTGCTTTTTGTATTTTTTCCAGTATTTTAGTTATAACCAGTGCGATAGTTTGCAGGGGCTTAATCCATCTTGGCTCAAGTCTGTTTCCTCTTGTTTCATTGAATTTTATCACCTTTTCTAGCTTCTTAAGATGAAAACTTAGATCATTGATTGGAGAATTTTTTCTAATGAAACAATTTAAAGGTATAAATATCCCTCAAGACACTGCTTTGATTGTATCCCACAAATTTTAATGTGTTTGATCTCTATGATCTTTTAGTTCAAAATATTTTATATTTTTCTTTGTGATTTCTTCCTCGATGAGCTAATTAGAAGTGCATTGTTTAATTTCTGAATATTTAGAGGCTCTTAATTTATCTTTTATGTTAATGATTTCATTAATTCTGATGTGATCGCAGAACATATTAAGTATAATTTCAATGAAATGCATTGAGATTTGTTTTATGGCCCAGTGCAACCATCTATAAGTTGAATATGTGCACTTGAAGATATTATTGTATTTTGTGGTGTGATGTTCTATAAATGTTAGACCGAGTGTGGTTCAGATCTCCTATGTCTCTACCGATTTTGTATTCTATCAATTACTGAAAAAAATGTTGAAATTTTGTAGTTCTTCTTAAGTTTTATTTTATTAGTTTTTGCTTTATGTATTTTTTGAATCTCTGAATTTGGATGTATTCACATGTAGGATTTTATTACTACAAAACATCTCTCTTATCTTTGATGATAATCATTGCCTTGAAATCCATTTCATCTACTATAAATACAGCCATTCAGTTTTCATGATAATCTTTCTAGTGTAGCTTTTCCCATCTTGGCCTTTAACTTCTGAGTTTTTAAAGTGGGTTTTCTTGTACAGAACACTTGTTGGGGTTGTCTAGTTTGGCCATCTCTGCCTTTTATTTCATGTATTTGACAATTTATATTTAATATAATTATTGATATAGTTGGGTTTAAATATAATATTTTACTATTTGTTTTCTATTTGTTCCAATTTATTTCTGTTGCTTCTTCTCCTCTTCTTCTACCCTCTTTTGGATTTATTGAGGATTTTTAATATTCCATTGTATCTTCTCTATTGGCATATTGACCATACCTCTTTTATTGACTTGCTAAAAGTTGTTCTGAAGTTCACACTATCCATGTTTAACTTAGCACAACCCATCTTCAAACAATACACGATTTTGTATATTTCTACTTCTCCCTTCTATCCTCTGTATTATCATTGTCATACATTTTGCCCCTGCAAATGTTACAAAGCCCACAATACACTGTTACCAGTTTTGCTTTACACAATCAAATGTCTTATTAAAGAAGTTTAAAAATGAGAAATAAGTATATTATATTTCTCCCTTTATATTAAATATTTATCTTTTACTTTTAGTTATCTTTTTTGTGCAGACACAGATTTCTTTCCGGTATTATTTCTTTCAGATTGAAAAATACCCTCCTTCATTTCTTTTAGTGTGAGTCTGCTGGCAATGAATGCACCTAGTTTTGGCTTCCCTGAAATAAAACATGTTTTTATTTTTGTCCTTACTTTTGAAGAATATTTTTACTGGATATAGATTCTATATTAATAGCTTTTTTCCCTTTCAGCACTTCACAAATGTTATTTCATTTTCTTTTGTCTTCTGTTACTTCTTTTCAGAAGTCACTAGAATTTTTTTAAATCTTTGTTCCCCTCTATGTAATGTGTTTGTTTTGTTTGGGCTGCCTTTAAGATTTTTGCCTTTGTTACTCATTTGCTGAACTTGGATCTATGGGTATATAGTTTTCATCAAGTTTGAAAAAATTTGGTCATTTCTTCAAATTCCATGAATAGGGTTAGTCTTTACATTCTTTCAAGTTGTCCTTGGTATCTCTAAGTGGCATCTTAAAGTTGTCTTCTTATAGATCTTAAATATTTCTTATTTATTTCTAGGTATTTATATTTTTGTTGTAGTGGCTGTTATAAATGAGGTTTCTTTGTTACTATATGTTCCAAATGGTTGTTGCTTTTATAGAGGAAGACCACTATGCATTATTCTCTATATTAATCTTGTCCCAACCACCTTACTGTATTCCATTATTGCTTCCTGTTCATTTGCCTGTATTTTCCAGGTGCATTTAATATCAGGAAGTGCTACTGTGATTGTATTTCAAGATAATTCCCTTTCTTCATGATATAAGGCATATTTCATCTTCAGTAAGTAGCATTTCCTATAGAGCTTGATGAGCCTGTATTATACAGGCATCTGTTGTACTTGGTTCATTAGCCCTTTGTAGGGTTAATTCTTGGATACTTTTTTTTTTTTTACTGTAACTCCCTTTACTTATGGTTTGGAGAAATTTTGACTAACACCCGCACATGGTACAATTTTGGAAGTTTGATTTCTAGAGGTCTACTTTTTTACCACCCACAACATTGGGCAGATGGTCAGCTTCCTGCCACATCCTTAGACCAGTGGGCTGAGTTTTCTAGTCCTTATTTCATGGAAGGAACAGCCTTCTCTGGCTTTTAGCTTTATTAAAAGAGGTCAGTTTCTGCTTCTAACCACCAGCCAGCCAGAGGCTTAATTCTCTCTTCTTTGTGTCTTAAAACCCAACTTCAATGCCAACACCTATTTCTGGTATCCCTGTAGGCCATTTGCTCTTAGCACCTGCTCAACTTTTTGGGTTTGAGTTTCAACTTCTTTTCTGGGACCTGGGAATTTTCCTTGCTTAGTTTTGAGTTTGGCTATGAAATAATGATGATAATAGTAATGACAACAACAGCAACACATGTGGTTGCTGTTGTTGTCATTATATTTTATAGAGAATTTATATGGGCTTGGAGCATAATGAGAAACTTCCCAAGTCAGTTCAATCTGTGCTGTTGACCAGGATTTCCTGATAATCTCTTAAGTAATCCTGAAATATGTTCTTTACTGCCACAGAGAGGAATTAGTTATCCTCAGAATATCTTGGGCCCTGGAAATAAAAGATACCAATTGTTCGTATTCGCTTGTGCACTCAGCAATTTCCTTCACAACCTCCATTCTACTCTTTTATATACAAACATCTATTGAACATCTATTTTGTGCCAGGAACTACGCTGGCATATAAAACTTAATACAGTGACATCACTTGCTTATAAGACATGACTCTATGGTACAGGGTCAGGGAATACTTTTCATATACTCTAAGTACCAGACAGGCATGCGGGCAGTGCATTTGCAGGGAAATGTTGCTTAAACGTTTTGTGTATGAGTACAAAACAGAGATGACCATGTATCTGTTTTTTATTTTTCTTTTACATCCTGGGAATAATAACAGACAGTGGGAAAGTAGGCAACAGGAGATAGGGAAGAGAGTGGGAGTCACCCTGAGAATCAAGACACTTGGCTACTGATACTTGTCACTAACCAGTCAGAGGCTGTCAACCCCAGCTGCCCTTCAGAAGCCACCCACCTGAGGTCCTGACTCAGCAGATCTGGAGTGGGTCCTAAGTATTTGCATATTTAGAAGTGTATGTAATTTAATATATGATTAAGACTGAACATTAACCTAATGTTACAACCTTGGGTTAGTCATTTTAACCCTTATTTTCTCTGTGCCCTCAACTGGGAAATGAAGCAGGTAATTCCCAGTTAACACATAATAGTTGCCCAAGAAGACTGTTTGTGACCATTGTTGTTTTTGGTGATAATACTATTGTGTAATCCCACTGCTTTTAGCAGCTTAGTTGGTATTTTTCCTGAGAAAAGTGCCAATAACCTCAAATGAAAAGCAGACTACTTTTCCTATCATCCAGTGTTTTAATTTGGCTTCCAAAAATTAAGTAATGGTGCTTGCTGTAACAGCTTTGCCAGTCACAGGACCTGCCTTTACACACAGTATTACAAAGTAACGAGGCTGAGTGTTAGGATTTGTGGAATCTGCCTTCTTGCCTTTCAGTAACACCTCAGGGGTGTGTGGGCAGGCAGGAGAGTGTGAATGGTAATTGTTACTGAACCCAGTTGGAAGACTACAGCAGGTGCCCAGAGGTTAAGGTTCCAAATGTTTCTCATTAATTATCTTCAAAACAACCTCTCATCCTAAAAAAGCCCCAATTAGGGAGCAACACATGGCTTTGAAAGCCATAGTGGTAAATTTCCTGAGGTACTGGTTTTCATTTGGGGAATTAGTGAAGCACAATGGGAAAAACGTGGACTCTGGAGCCAGCCAGGCTGGGTTCAAATTCTACTGCTACCACTTAACGGTTTGATGACACCGGGTGAATTACTCCATTGCTTGTGCCTCAGTGCCCTCATTGGAACTATGGAGATAATGATAATGACTCCTACGTCACAAAGCTGTTACACAAATTAAATCAGTTAACCCATGCATGACATTTAGGACTATGCTTGGAGTATGTAAACATTCAAGAAGTCCTGGCTTTAAATTATTTACTCCGAGACAAAAATTAAATCTATAGGGACAAAGTGCAAAGTGGGGGCACACGTCAGGCTTGTGGGGAAGACATCTGGGGGATGGGTTGGGCTTTTTTTTTTTAAATTTTTTAGTGTGTTATTCATTTTCTGAGAGAGAGAGAGAGAGAGAGAGAGAGCAAGGGAGGGGCAGAGAGAGAGAGGGAGACACAGAATCCGAAACAAGCTCCACGGCCCACAGCCTGATGTGGGGCTCGAACTCACGAACCATGAGATCATGACCTGAGCTGTAGTCAGACATTTAACTGACTGAGCCACCCAGGTGCCCAGGTGGGGGCATGGGTTGGGCTTTATTGAAGTTCTTACATGGCATTTTCTGGTCCTTCTAATGCAAGGCCAGCCTTGCCTGGAGTGCAAGCCCACCTCTGGCTGGCCAGGTTGACAAGGACTGGACTGAGGATCCCACAGACAGTGTATGAGGCCAGACCACGAGACACTGGGTCAGACAGTGAAGAGCTCTTTCCATCTATCAGCCCCAGCACGGTTTCCCCCTCAGCCTCTCCCTCACTCCTTTTAGCTCTTTCCCTTCCTTCTGCCCAAGCCTGGCCTCCACTTCACCTGCCTCATCCCTAGGCTTTTCTCCACCTAGAGATCATCCTCAGGGCTTGCAGCCTCGTGTCAAGTCTGATGAGTTCCTGGCGCCTTGACCCCACCCTCCCCACCTAGAGCAACAAGGTCTTGGGCCCAGCCTCTTCTGCTTCCTAGGATAGTAGGACTTGCGTGGAAGTGAGCCTCCTGTATCCCATGCAGAAAAGAGCCATCCTGGCTAGGGAGGGGCAGCTTGTTTTTGCCATTCCCCTGGCAGACTGTTCTCACACACACATTTTGCTCAGGGCTGTTTTCAGAACACAGACATGCCAAGCTGGCCTCACCTCTTATTAACTGGGACTCAACAGTCGAGTCAGTTTTGGTTTTAATTAAGAGAACACAAGGATTGGGGCAAACTTTGCAGAAGTAAGAAACAGGAGCGAAGGAAAGAGATTAAAGCCATGCCTTGTTCTCATTGGAACATTGGATGTTTTGAGAATACAGAGTTGTTACTGAGTCTTCTTCATTATCTCTAAGGAGGGAGAGAACAAACCCACTCATGGAGGGCAGAATTGACTAATGTGTATCCTTTAATGAATTCTTCTTAGCAACTGGTTTTCAGGGCACTGAGAAGCCCTGTGAGTGTCGAGGGCGTGTTTCATTTCAACGAACTGGGTGGACCTTGGGAAATGCAAACTTCTCTACGCTCACATATCCTTCCTTCAGTGTGCGCGTTTCCACACGCAGAGCTGTGTGTACCGGAATGCTGGAGAAATCTGTAGGTGATGAGAAGCCAGTAGGGTTACTTGATTAATTCCCCAGGATTGCCATGGTAAAATGCCACTAACTGGGGGGCTTAGAACAACAGAAATTTATTACCTCTGAGGTTAGAAAACCTCAGAAGTCAGAAGGGCAACACTTCCTCTGAAAGCATCAGGGAAGGATGTGGCCCAGGTCTCTCTCCGAACTTCTGGTGTTTGCTGGCTTGTGGCAGTGTGACTGTAGTCTACATGTGGTTTGCTCCCTGTGTGTGTATGTGTTTACATCCAGATTTCTCCTTGTTACAAGAATACCAGTCTTGGAGGCCTACCCTATTCCACTGTGACTTCATCTTAACTAAGTACGTCTGCAGCAACCCTATTTCAAATGAAGTCACATTCTGGAGTACCAGAGGTTAGGATTTCAGCGTATGCATTTGTGAGGGGGGGGGGGCACAATTCAGTGTGCACCAGCCACAGCTATGTGCTACAAATTTGAATCCTCAAAACTGTGGGACTCTGCTTTGCATAGCCTATCCCACAGCTCAACACTTCCCTGCTCCTTGACCACACGTTTGCTTGAATGACTCTGGTAATAGCTCTGCGTGTGCTGGAAATGAGGCCAGAAATGTGGGCTGGGCTGAGTGTTCAGAGTCTTAGGGACCGGGTTAGAGCCCGGTACTTTATCCTAAGGGCAATGGGGGCCATTAAACATTTGTCAACAGAGGGATGGTCAACCTCTACAAAGACTCTTTCAACTATAGTGTTGGGAGGAGGAGTGGAGATAGAAGAAGGCTGTCTCAGTTTTCCAGGCAAGAGACAGAACTGGCTTGAGCCCCACTAGTGGGAGTGGAGTGGCAGGAAGATGGCTTAGAGAGAGGACTGCTGTGATTTCTTTATCAGTGTCTAGAGAAGAGGAACTCAAAGTGTCTATTGTAGTATGGGCACTGCTATTTGGGCTTCTGGAGATGGACACTCTAATTTTGGAACAGATTCTCTTGTTTTCGAGGAAATCACCAGGATGAAATCGTTATTCACACCAAAGTAAAGCAGGTTGTTCTTAGAACAAGTGATACAGACATCATACATCTGAGTGTGACCACTGCAGAGTGAGATGCAAAGTGGTAAGAAATTAGAGAAAAAATTTCCTGAAGTAAGGATTTAGACTAAATTATTTGTAACCCCCATGTATTGGTTTCCTGTCTGCTGCCACTACAAACTTAATGGCTTAAAATAACACAAATTTATTATCTTACAGTATCCTATCCCTGGGTCAGGATCTGACATGGTTCTCCCGGGGAGACAATGGAGGAGTTAGCAGTGCTGTGTTTCTTTCTGGAGGCTGTGAGACTCTTTGCTCTATTTCTTTCTTTCTTTTTTTAATGTTTATTTATTTATTTATTTATTTATTTATTTATTTATTTATTTTTTTGAGAGAGAAAGAGAGCTTGAGTGGGGGAGGGGCAGAGAGAGAGGGAGACACAGAATCAGAAGCAGGCTCCAGGCTCTGAGCTGTCAGCACAGAGCCTGCTGCGGGGCTCGAACTCACAAACCACGAGATCATGACCTGAGCCAAAGTCAGACGCTTGACCCACTGAGCCACCCAGGCTCCCCTCTTTGTTCTACTTCTAAGGCATCTACATTCCTTGGCACATGGCCCCTTCCTCCATCTTCAAAGCCAGTACTGTGGATAATCCAGGGGAATCTCTCTACTCAAGGTCAGCCAATTAGCAAGCTTAATTCCATCTGAAACCTGAATTCCCCTTTGCCATGTAACCTAATGCATTCACAGGTTCTGGTATTGGGATGTGCATGTCGTGGGCGTGGGGGTGCATTATTCTGCCTACCACACCCCCTATGGTGAGTAAATTAGTATAATGCAGGCAGTGCAAGGCTGAGTAGTGCACTTGTCTTATCTGAGCTCTGGAGAACTTCTCAGGGGCTTTCTCTTGAAGGAAATGGAGATTCCCAGGGCCAGGTAGGCTGAGGCAGCATGAGCAGACCTGAGTCTGGGAGTAGGGGGCAACACTCCCTGTTCTCTGCGGAGAGGGGTTGGGGAGGGCGATCCACTCTGCATTGGCATGATATCTTGTAAATAATCTTATTGAGATACAGGAGACTGATAGGAGGTAGACATGGCCTTAAGGTTGGGGGTCCAGGGCCTGTGACTCCAAGGAACACAACAATCCCCTTCTGTTATTCCCCAGACATTCAGGACATATTGTCACCTGTCCTAGACTGGGGAGTTAATGATGGGTGGGGGGTGGGGGAGGTGCCATGTTGCCACTTGAAGCGAGTTCCTTTAGTAAAACAGCACATCCTGGCTAGCCGAGTTAGGGGAGGCAGCGTGAGATGAACTGGGGGCCCCAGACCGCAGCACTGGAGCCTCAAGTGGTAGATAAAGTGACACACACTCACCCTCACAGCATCTTCAGGGATTCCCAGAAATGGAAGAGGGAGACCCTTGGGGGTGGAGGGAGGTGACAGGGGTGAGGGGTGGCGCGGGGGTGCAAAGTAGCTGTTCTGCTAACCCCAGACAGATGCGGGTTTGACCGTGAAAAAGTTGAGACTTTATTTTAGGCTCCTGAAGCAGACATCTGGGTTTCAGGAATTAGACATGGAAGGACTGTGGGAGATGATGGAGGAGAAGGTGTCTGGCTGACGCTCACATGTTTGCTTGTGGAGCAGGGTGGATTCTCGGTCCCTGGAAGATGCATTTTGAGGAGGCCTGAGGCAGCAAGGATGCAGCCATTTGCCTTGTGTGCCTGGAACTGGGGCAGCTCCTACAGGCCTAAGTTTAGAGTTGAAGCTTCCCGTGGTAGCAGCACAAAATGAGGGGCATGACTATTGATGCTAAACAGGTGAGGGCAGGGAGCACCCTAAAAGCCTCTAGGTCTTTGGGAGGTGGGCCCCCCCTCCTCTCCCAGTACCTATTGCAAAGGTCAGCTACAGGTGTAGGGCGGTTTCCTTTTCTGGTTCCATCTTCCAAAGAGAGGAGTAGTTTCCCTGTAAGATGTCAGGAAAGACGACTTTTTAATGAGAGACCTTGGTGCTTGGGGTCTTCTCACCCTCCCTCCTCACCACCTTGGCCTTCTCCTCCCACTTGCTGTCTTTTCCCTTATTTAGAAGAAAGGTTTGGTTAAGACCATTTGCTTCATAAGATATTTTCTGTTTAGTCTTTTTTTTTTTTTTGATTAAAAAAAGAAAAAATTGTCAAAGTCTTAGCCTCAGACACCTAGTCCACAATTGTCCGTAGGGTTACATGTTCCTATATCTGACTTTGTCCAAAATGCATCCCCTGGAAGAGACCCAACTGATCTTCTGGTTGCAATGGAAGAGAGAACAGTAGTAGTCCAATGACAAGCATCTTTTCACTGCTACCAACTCCCCCTGGTTCTGGAAGCAGCAAGAACTTAAACCAGATACTTGTTGTAGGTTCCAAAGGCATTTTGTCTTAGCCATGCCCTTGTCCTTCAGACTTGTCTAGTTGTGCCTTTGCCTCTTACTCTTTGATTCAGTTATGTTCTGTGAGGGATCCAAAGAAACGAATCTATTGCCAGTCTATGCTTAAGCAACTGATGAGAGACAAGGGCTATCTTCAGGAGGCAGGCAGTTATGCTAGGAGGTTACACTATGAGGCAGTTTGTGAGTAGGTCACAACCATAGTAAGACTGATGGGAAATTCTGTCAGGGTTCAGAGCAGGTAGAAGGAACTACTGAGGCATTGGTAAATTGGGAACAGAAGACTTTTTGAAATTATCCCTTGAAGGATTGTCTCTGCAGAGAGAAAGGAATAGGGGCATGGAGTAGGGAGAGAGCATAAGGGATATGGTATATGTGTGCATGTTTGCACGTACAGGCACATAATTGTTATACGTGTCAACGGTGTAAAATTCGAAAGGATAAAAATGTATACAAAGTCTCCCTGTCTCCTAGTCCCTTAGTCACCCAGTTCTCCTCCCTAGAGACAGAGTTGATATTTAGAAACATTTAATAAATACAGAGAATCCCCCCAACACACACACACACACACACACGCACACACACACACGTACACCCACGGCCGGATGGCCAAACCATCTTCTAGGAATGGAAGTCTTAAACATGCATGTTGACTTTTTTTTCTCTGTAGTGTTAGATGGCCATTCTTGACAACCACCAAACCCTGACAAAGAATACTTCACACACTGTTTTGAGGGCCATGCTTCTGGAACAAGACGCTGAAAACTAGAAAGACCAAGTGTAATTACATAATGTTAGCCACCCCTAACCCCACCCAGGAATCCCAGGAGGACTTGGCTCCCCCAGGGCATAGGCTGTGGAGTTGGGCCAAGGTACCTAGATGACATGGACTAGCGGCCCTAGCTGACACATGGGCTGCACCTAAGGGAGAAAGATTTGGTCCCATTTGGAGACCAGGGAAGAGGCAGGGCTACCCCCCTCTTTGCAAGTGAGTGTGCAAAGGAGGTGCACAGGGGACCCACAGAAGCACCCCTCAGGGAGGGCGCTGCCAGGGCTCCAACACTGGGGAGGAAAACAGAACCTGCAGCCCTGCTGCGGCTCTTTCCAGATGGGTTTCCCGACCAGAGGAAGACTCCCACATTGAAAGGTTATGTGGGAAGGATTCTGGTTTTTCTTCTCCTGCTGTGAAATCAATTAAAAACAGGACGGATATAAAATGGTTTTATAACCTCCTCCCCCTCCTGGCTTCCTTCCCTCTTGGGGATGGGCCAGCCCCAACTGGAGAGAGACGAGAGTCTCATGGTCTGAAAATTCTGTGGCAGTTTAAATAACGGTGACCTATTGCTCCCGCTCTCCTCAGGGGACCTGAGGCAGGAGGAGCAAACGTCTCCTGGAAAATGGACAGATGAAGGAGGCCCCCATAGGTTGGCAGAGAGGGGCCGACCCTTCCGGGCGCTGTGCCAGTCCCTAGCCTCTGCTCCCCGCAGGTCCGGAACTGGTCTAACCTGGGGAAGTAAGGCTACCTGTTTTAGAAGACAATGTATTTCTCACAGAATAATTCAAATTGGCTTGTTCTGCTTACACATACTTGCTCTGTACAAACCAACATCAAGAACTTTCATTCTGTTTATCTACAAATGATTGTAACAGATAACTTTTATTGCATACGACTGTGTGCCAGGAACCTGATTAGGTGCCTTTGCTAAATTAATTCTTCCAATTCTGCCACCACCGAAGGTTAAGTAGTGTTTTGCCCAATGTACAAAGAAGGAAAATGAGCCTCCAAAAGCTACCAAGTGGCAAAACTAGGGTCCTAGTCCGGGTCTGCTTTCCACAGCCCACTAAGGTAAGTAATAATGATTCTCATTTGTTGAGCCTTTGCTATGTGCCAGAGACATGACGCACGTTATCTGGAATCCTCACGGCGAACCTGTGAGGAGGCAGCAGCTCCGCCCCACTTGTAGACAAAAAAGCGGCCCTTAAGGAAGTAGCCTGAGGTCACAGAATTGACTTGGTGAAGTCAAGGCTTGAAGTCAGCTCTCCCTGCGTTCAGCAATTCATTCCCGGCATGAGGAAGGTGCTTGCGTCCTGAGGTGCTCCCGGTGGGTGCTCTGCGAACAGAGAAGGGCCCCTGAAGGTCATCCCTGGTGGGCTGAGGTTGAACTGGTCTGTGGACAGAGCATGAGTGCAGCTGTCGCCAACACACATGGTTCTCAGCAGCGTGTAATGTTTCCTGGGACTGTGGCCAACTTGGCTGAGGCTTTTTAGACATCTTGAGGGACACAGTTCTGAGCATCTTAAATGAATAGACAGACTTCTGTCAGGAAGTGCCACTTCATACCACAGAACTGCCCCCATTTTTCCCAATGAAGAGTCTTAGTTGAAAATACGTGATCATTTTAGGGTCCTGTGTTTTTCTTAAAATGTTTTAACACTTATTTATTATTTTTGAGAGACAAAGAGACACGGAGCATGAGTGGGGGAGGGGCAGAGAGAGGGAGACACAGAATCTGAAGCAGGCTCCAGGCTCTGAGCTGTCAGCACAGAGCCTGATGCGGGGCTTGAACCCACAAACCGTGAGATCATGACCTGAGCCGAAGATGGAAGCCTAACTGACTGAGCCACCCAGGCTCACCTTAGGGTCCTATTTTTGTACCTGATGCAAAATCTTGTGAATGGACCCATATGGCTTATACATCCCTCCTTACACATTGGGCAGTTTTTAATCTCTCTTTAGGCACCTCCATCCTCCCTGAACCCCTGTGCTATTTTCCAAGGTACAACCTCCCCTCAAAACATCTTGCAGTGTCTTAACATCCTAATCAGCATCTTCCCTTCACTCACTTTTCCCCATATGATCCTCATCCTGAAACGTGTAGTCTGTAAACAATAGCAACATAATACAATCCAGGTTTGGGTTGGCATCAGAACTTGCTGACACATTCTCATGTCTATTATGTATTTTAGGCTCTTTTTAACCCAAGGAGGAAAAGCCGTACAAACACAGGTTTCAGAAAGGAAATGCAAGACAGTTAGTGATCAAAGCAGGACTGGGGCCTACGTTTCCACTTTCTCCCTTTTTCTCTACCTCTCTTGGTCCAGACTGGATTCTCAGGTGCAGTCAGGCAACTGCACCCTTGTGACTCAGGAACATTGCTCTGACTCAGACTGTTTCCTTCAAGGGGTTTCTTCAACTGCTCTGAAAACTCAGCCTGGAAATGGAAAATGCCCCATACAGGCGAAGCTTAGATCTAGAACAGTGCCTTTCAGAAGAAGCGTATTTTCTGAAACCAAGATTGTTGTACAATTTGAGCTATCTCATCTGCACCAGTGGCCGGTCAGTCATTCACTCAGCAAACACTTAGAGTATCTTCCAGGCACCAGTACTGCCAAGTACTGCGATGTGGTTGGTAACGATATAGGCACAGTCCTTGTCCTCCTGGAGTTCAGAGTGCATTCAGGGAGTTGGATAATAAACTGGAACTCACAGTGAAGTTATATGTTATAACAACAGGGAAGCCAGGTCAGTCCCAAGGTTTGGGACAATTTCTCTGAGGATATGACCTTCAAACTTGAAGAAGAAGTTTCACAAGCTGGCCAGGTGGGGATGAGTTGACAAGGACTTCAGGTATGACAGCCAAAAGCATGGTCCTCACAGATCTCTAAGTTGAGGGAATTTAATTGCCCAAGGCCCAGATGCTGCTCTCTGAAATCCATCCCCATGTGTTGAGGCTGTGCCTCCCATAGGCACTCCCAGCCAGTGACTGATCATGGCAGCCTGTTCCTTGGAAGCCAGGACTCCTCTGATGCCACCTTGGCTTGAGGATACCCCCACAGCCCTTACATGGCTGGCTGGTCTAAGCTGTGTCCACCCACCTTCCTTCCCTCCCTCCCTCCCTCCTTCTCTTGGGATCAGACTTGCCCCTGTGCTCTTTGTTCAGCCTCCCCATTCTGCTGCCTGGGGAGTGGATGGCATTGCCCAGGGGAAGTGAGCCAAGAAGAAAGGAAAAACCAAGAGGAAAGGGCCCAGAGCAGATCCAGGCAAGTTCTGTTCTCTCAGCAGGAGGAGGAAAGTCAAACATGAGGTGCTGACAATTTATTCCAGGCATTGTTTAAGACTAGATTTCTCTGTCCCTTCCTTTGAAAATTTCAGAATGACTCTGGCTAAAAGCACCCTGTTTCAGGACAGGGTCCCAGAGGATTCTGGGGCAGGATGGAAATTGTTACGAAACCATCTTTTATTCTACCTATAAGAACTTTTCCCTTCCTGTAACATCTGTATCTTTATGGGAGCAGAAGCAGGTGACCCTCCAGGAATTTACCTTGGCAAGGCCCTTCCCAGACCTCACGGGGGGCAAGCGCAGGCAGGCCTCAGACAGGGCCAGTCTAGTCTAGGTGCCAGGTGTGTCCTTATTGTGGAGATGGACACTACAGCCTGTCAGCACCTGGCACCATTCAGTATCCAGATCCTTACTAGCCATCAGCCCAGGCTCAGATGCTTCCTGGCTACATGGGGAGAATGTCCTTTTCCAGCTACCGTGAGTCACGTAGCAGATCTAGTTCTTCTTGCCTATTAATAAATTGATTTTCTGGTTTTATTTTTAAAACAAAAGAACAACAGTAACATCAAGGGAGGTCATCAGAGAGGGAAAGAGTTACAAAAAAGCAACATGCAGCCTGTGGGTGTCAGGTGGAAGTAAGCGGAGTAGATTTGGGCTTTTAGGTGGGCATAGTTACCCCAGCCAGGATTTCAATGGTGCCTTTCAAATTCATTCTTTATCTATGTGATGCCTAGGGATTAGGTGGGAGTACCAAAATGCTATAATTATCAAGAGGAAAAAAATGACCCTGCTGGTGATCATTTAAGGAAGTATTTAAGAACAAATAAAAGGAAGTACATCTTTACACAGCCTGTAGCGTGTAAGTGGAACTCATTGCCCCCTAAGGTGTTACAGATGAAAATAATGAAAAATGGGTCCAAGAAAAGGCTAAGTAAATTCACGGATATTGGATGTAATGTTTATTAAGGTCAGCCTATGAAAACCCCATGTTCCCTCAGAAATGTTTCTGGTGCCCCTCTAGAGACACCTGGGTTCGAGGCACATCAAGCTCCTACATGTTTCTGGAATGCAGAGTGCTCTTTCTCAATGCTATGCCTTTGCCACACTGTTGCAAAGTGTGTTGCACTTGAGAGTCCCTTGCCACTTTCTTCTAAGTCTGATAAACTACCGTGAATTCTTCAAGACCCAATTTAAATGGAGCCTCTTCTGGGTAGCACCCCCTCCCTGATTCCTCCAGGTCAATGCTGATCACTCCTTTCACCAGTGGAACCCTCTCCCAACACACTATCATGGTTTGCCCAACTGGACAGATATTGTGTCTAATTCTTGTGGGCTTAATTCAGAGCCTAGTTGATAGCCCCTAGGTATGAAATGTGTTGAATGAATGAATGAGTGTTGAACTATATCAACCAATGGTTTGAACACATACAATGTTTATGATACTCTTAATGACCCTCTTAGAAGCTTCTAATATCGGATAGATGATACTTTTCTTCCAGGACATATGCTTGTTTATGTCAGCTAATACATACGCTAGTCTCCAAAGAAGCATCTATGTAGTTGAAGTGGAGTAGCCAAGAGTCTTATTGAGATTTTAGTGTCTTTAACTTAACTGTGTCTCTTAGGCAAGTGAGCCAGTTCCCCAGAAATCTGGTCTAGAAATATTGCCAATGCTCATTCCAGTGACTTTGAGATGTTAGAAAAACAGACATATCACCTTTCAGGCTGAAATCACTGGGAACTGCATTTTAAAGTTGGGTTTCCTTCCAGATCCTTAGGTTATGAATGACACACAGTCTGTGGAAACTTTATGAGATCACCAAGAAGCTGAGGTCTTTAACTCTCAAGAATTGTTTAATCACAGGTCAACCAAATACAATATTTGCAAGTTTTAAAAAAACAAAACAGCAAGTAAAGGTCTGTTGATCAAAATGCTGACCCAGTCCAACTAACACGAGAGGCCTGCCCAAGCTCAAACATGGAGATTCAGAAGATGATGAGTTTTAGGCAGAGGGAAGAGAGCAGCAACCCTGGACAATAAAAGAAAATCTGAGAATAATGAGAAGTCCTTCTCTGTCAATTAAACAATCAGGCCTAGAGAAAGGCTCTTGGCAAGACTCCTAGCAAGAACCTGGAGGTCCAATCCCGATTTTAATCCCCTCAAAAAACTATTTGAGTTTAACTTTTCTAAAGTTTTAGTAGTCAATTTAAAAATAAGTATCTACAGAGGCGCTTGAGTGGCTTAGTTGGTTGAGTGTCTGACTCTTGATTTTGGCTCAGGTCATGATCCCAGAGTCATGGGATCAAGCCCTGAGTCGGGCTCTGTGCTGAGCATAGAGCCTACTTAAGATTCTCTCTCTCTCTCTCTCTCTCTCTCTCTCTCTCTCTCTCTCTCTCTTCCTCCCTCTCTCCCTCCCTCCCTCCCTCCGCCCCTCTCCATTGCTTACGTGCTCTCTCAAAATAAAATAAAAATTTAAGAATCTACATACTCTACTAACTTGAAGGTAAATATAGGGACCACATACAGATGTCCATTCAACAGACAGCTGTGGGAGCAACTCTTTCATTTAGGGGCATCTGCTTGGACCCTGAAGATGCAGCAGGAAGCAGGGCTAAGGTCATCCTGCCCTCTTTGGGCTTATAGCCTCACAAGAAGGACAGGCCAGGATAAGTGACAATGATAATGACTGGTGAGGTTTCCTGGGCAAAGTTCAGGGAGTTCTGCTATTGTGTAACTAATTAGAGGGCTTTATCTATCCCAGAGGTCTGGGAAGATCTCCCTAAGGAAGTGATTCTTAAGCTGTTGCTCAGAATTGAGGTTGTAGGGAGAAGAATGTTTCAAGAAGAAAGGAGAATCCTGAGGAACTGAAGCTTTCAGCATTGCTGGAGGTCTGAGAGACGGTGGGGCAGGGCTGTGTAGGCCTTGTGCAGGAGTGAGGTGCACGTATTTAACCACCGAGCATGAATACAGCTCAGTCATCACATTCACCCAAGGTGCATTCCATTTTATTCTCTCACTAAGCTAAATTGTAGATATTATTCAACCTCTTCCTTGCTAAGAGGTTTAAATAATAGTACGAATTGTTCGTAAATGTGCGGTTTTTTTTGCTTGCTGTACCTACCAGTGCATAAATGATGTGCCACAGTCATGATAAAACTTTTCCAAAGATGTTTCCCATTACGTTGCTGGACATTAAGTAACAGGGAGAGCTCGGTGTAAGAGGATAGGTAATTCACTTAACTTAAATGATATTTTTTAGGATGCAGAATTTTTCTCAGCATTTGCTGAACTGGCAGCAATCAACAAAATTTCTTAGCCTATATAATACTGTGTTAGAATTTTCGTATTGACTCTGTATTGACTAACTCATGAAAATTGTATACTGGAATAACATACTTCAGTCTAACCTAATCCTCCAGTCTAGATGAGAGGCTCAAGTTGGCAGTTACATACTGAGCTGTGAATTCAGAATCCTGGCTCAGCCACTTGGGTGTTAGATAGCCTCTCCGTTCTTCAGTTTTCTCACCCATAAAATGGAGATTATGAGATCTATAGTCCTCAACTGAATTAATATACCAGTAGCATTAGTACTCATTTTTAGTAATAAAATTAATATTGTAAATTCTCAAGACAGGTGGGCATCAGGTGGGTTTTAACCAAGGCCTTAAATAAATGTACGAGGACTTCAACAGGGATGAATTTCACACTGGTCTCCAAACAATTCCTAAGGGAGTCCATATATCTCAAGAGTGACAAGCATTCCTGAGGAAACCCTGCCTGGAACCTGACCACAACCTGCGGGGACCTTTTACCATCCACCCATTTGTTCTCCCACTTTTCACCCCCATAATCTGGGAACCCAATTCCAGTGGAGGCTGGAGTTCCCACGTGTGGCCAGGTGGGGGTTACTGTGAGGGAACACTGCCCTGTGGTAGTTAGCCACAGCCTCAGAGGACCCTGGGGTGCCAGCATGTCTTCCAGGACCAATGTTATCCCCTGCCACAGAACTTGGGAACACCCTGGTTAGAGGACTTGGTCAGCATAAGGACTAGCACTTGGGAAGCATATTGGGCTGGTGTGCTGAAGAAACCAGAATGATCTCCAAGCAACACCCACCTGGGCTTGAGGGGAAAGGGAGCACCAAGATACAGGCATTGAGCCAACTATGGTGGAAGCCAATGACAGTGTCCAGTAGTCTGTACTTTTGAGAAGACTGGCATAAGAACCAACTGGTCAGACCAGATTCAGCATTAACTCTTTAGTTGATAGCTAGTGAAGACGTAGGGAAGGTATTTCCAAACTATGGGAGAATTTCAGTATTTAAACAGCCAATGTAACTAGCTATATACATAAACACAAGTTGAATATTAATTTGGGGACCTTGGAAACCATATTAATGGCTCTGGACTCCATCATAAGGATATGGAGAACTATAAGGGTCTTAAGAGATTTTATGTATTTTTTGGACCAAGGCTTGCTGAATACAGTAGGGAGGACGGATTGAAGGAAAAGAATATAGGAAACAAGAAAACAGTTAAGGTGCCCTTGCAGGAGTTCAAGTTGGAGATAATAGTAGGAATGGGTGGATATGAGAGATATTTAATGAGTACAATTTTCACCACTTGGTGATTGACTAGACATGGGAAGTAGGAAGAAGGAGGAGTCCACAATGACTTCTAGGTTCCTTGCTCAGGAAATAAGACAGATTATGTCACCATTTAATAAGGGAAATCAGGAGACAGAGCAGCTTTGAGGATATGATATGACCAGTTTGGTTTCAAATGTGTTGAGCTTGAGGTGCCTATTACATATTTACACAGAGATTCAGTAGGCAATTGGATATATGGGTACTGTGTGTGAAATAAGCCTGGCTGGAAATTATGGTTTTGGAATTTTTATATATTGATGCATGAAGTTGTCCTGAAAGAGAATATAGAGTGAGAAGAAGTAGGTGTGAGTCTTGAGTAACAAAAACATGTCAGGAACAGGTAGTAGATGAGGTACCACAAAGTTAGAGATTGTGAAGTTGGTGAGCTGTGGACAGAGGGAAGAGAGCAGAAACCCTGGATAATAAAGGAAAATCTAAGAAGAACAGAAGGCAAGAGAAAGGTGTGTTGAGTATGGTAGATGAGCAATTAGCATCCATTCCTACCTTCTGTTTTATTTGTCTTCCTGGACAGCCAAAGACTGCTTCCCAAGATTCCCTTGCCTCCAGAGGTCTGGATGCAAATTAAGTTCCACCAATTACGTATACCACTCAAGATTTAGGACATGAAACTGAGGCAGAGGCTGATGCTTTTGGCTATTTTCCATCAAAGTTGTGGAGCTTTTCTGCAACAGCATTCCAGGATTTAGTTGCTAGCTTCGTGGTTCTTCAGTTGTCATGGTAGTAGCAGCAGCTTCCTAACACCAAGATTGTAGTCATAATAGTGTGTTCTAATTCCCTACCTTCCTAATTTTGGCAAAGGTATCATCTTCCCTGGCAGGCCAGTTTGTGATGTCATTCTTGGAGATTCACCTATATCTCAAGCCCTTCCAACTTTAATAAACTCCTAATTTCTTTATCTTTATTTTTAGAGAGAGAGTACATGAGCAGGGGAGAAAAGCACAAAGAGAGAATCTTTTAAATTTTTTTAATGTTTATTTTTGAGAGAGAGAGAGACAGAGAGATACAAAGTGGGAGTGGGGGAGGGGCAGAGAGAGAGGGAGACACAGAATCCCAAGCAGGCTCCAGGCTCTGAGCTGTCAGCACAGAGTCTGATGCGGAGTTCACACTCATGAACTATGAGATCATGACCTGAGCAAAAGTCAGACTCAACCAACTGAACCACTAAGGCACCCTGAGAGAGAATCTTAAGCACGCTCCAGGCTCAGTGCAAAGCCCAATGTGGGGCTCAATTCCGTGACCCTGGGATCCTGACCTGAGCCAAAATCAAGAGTTGGACACATAACCAGTTGAGCCACCCAGGCACCCCAATAAACACCTAGTTATATATTAAATCCTTTTCTGCTTAAAATATCTACAGTGGTTTGTTTTTCTTTTTGAATTCTGAATGATATGGAAAAATATTTCAGAGAAGGATCCATCATGTGTGTCTTTGCCCACACCATCAAGCAATTAAATCAATTCTGACACTATCTACCCAGAGATAGTGTCAAATCCTATAGGTAAAGAGCTCAGTCCTACAAGACTGTCCCCAACCTCAGATGCCAATTGCAAGTCCAGAATGTCACCTGGGCTTGTAACTGATGAGCTATATAGATTGGAGATTTCTACAATTCTCTCCTCAGGTTTGAGTAATTTACTAGAGTGGATCACCAAACCCTGAGAAATGTTTACTTATGTTTAACAGTTTATTATAAAAGGATATTAGGAAGATCCAAAAGGAAGAGAGGCGTAGGGCAAGGAATGGGAAAAGAGCAGGAGCTTCCATGCCCTCTCTGAGTGCACCATTTATTGTCTTAACACTTCCATGTGTTCATGAACCTGGAAGCTCTCAATCTCATCCTTTTTGGACTTTTATGGAGTCTTCATTACACAAACACAGTTGGTTAAATCACTGGCAATTGGTGATTGATTTTACCTTTAGCCCCTCTCCGCTCCCAGGAGGTTGGGATGGCACTGAAGGTTCCAACTGTCTAATCGTTTGATTGGTTCCTCTGGAAATCAGCCCCCATCCTCTGTGCTTTCCAAAAGTCACTTCATTAATATAAATTCAAGTGTGATTGAAAAGGATTTGTTAGAGGTATCAAGACAACTCTAACCCTCTTATTAAGAAATTCCAAGGGTTTTAGGAGCTCTATGCCACAAATGGGGACAAAGACCAAATATGTATTTCTTACTGTAAAGCACAATATCAAAGGACTTCAGTGCACTTCATTTCTTCACAGGGTCTCTTGTGCCACTCTAAAGAGTTTTGGTTTAATCTGTGAGCAAAAGGAAACCCATAACTAGTTTTAAGCAGAAGAATTACAAAAGCATATTGGCACACATCAGAAATGTTATTGAGGGGCGCCTGGGTGGTGCAGTCGGTTAAGCGTCTGACTTCAGCCAGGTCACGATCTCGCGGTCCGTGAGTTCGAGCCCCGCGTCAGGCTCTGGGCTGATGGTTCGGAGCCTGGAGCCTGTTTCCGATTCTGTGTCTCCCTCTCTCTCTGCCCCTCCCCTGTTCATGCTCTGTCTCTCTCTGTCCCAAAAATAAATAAACGTTGAAAAAAAAAAAAAAGAAATGTCATTGAATACAGGGAATGGTTGGGAAGGTAGCAGACTGGACAGAGGTTACCCCTTAGGATTTGTTGGTCAGTCCTCTGGGCAAATTTTGATGAGGTCTAAACTCAGGCAATGACAGTGGAGATGGTGAGAAAGAAGGTAGATGAAAGAATTTTAGGAAATACTGTCTTAAACTTTGATTAACCTCAGGTAAAATTAAAAAATTCAGGTCACCATGGTATTTTATGAGAAGCCCTATAAAGAGAAGTGCTATAGACAGAATATTTGTGTACCCTCAAATTTCGTATGTTGAAACCTAATCTCCAAGGTGTTGCATTGGGAAATGGTGAGCTTGAGTTTGGGAAGTGATTTATGTCATGAGGGTGGAGCTCTCATGAATGAGATTAGTGCCCTTATAAAAGAGACCCCAGAGAGTTCCCTTATCCCTTCCACCATGTGAGGACATAGCAAGAAGATGTTTGTCTATGAACCAGGAAGTGGGGCCTCACCAGACACTGGATCTGCCAGTGTGTGAATCTCAGATTACCCAGAACTGGAGCGCCTGGGTGGCTCAGTCGGTTAAGCATCCAACTTTGGTTCAGGTCATGATCTCTTGGTTTGTGAGTTCAAGCCTCATATTAGGCTCTGTGCCTGGGTCTTATTTTGGATTCTGTGTCTCCCTCTCTCTCTTCTCTCACCGCCTCTGTCCTGTCAAAAATAAATAAACATTAAAAAAAAAAAGAATATTCTTGGGAATGCAAGTTGGTGCAGCCACTCTGGAAAACAGTATGGAGGTTCCTCAAAAGACTAAAAATAGAACTACCCTACGACCCAGCAATTGCACTACTAGGCATTTATCCACGGGATACAGGTGTGCTGTTTCAAAGGGACACATGCACCCCCATGTTTATAGCAGCACTATCAACAATAGCCAAAGTATGGGAAGAGCCCAAATGTCCATCAATGGATGAATGGATAAAGAAGATGTGGTGTATATATATATATATATATATATATATATATATATATATATACACACACACACATATATACATATACATGTATATACATATACATATATGTATATATATACATACACACATAATAGAATATTACTCGGCAATCAAAAAGAATGAAATCTTGCCATTTGCAACTACGTGGATGGAACCAGAGGGTATTGTGCTAAGTGAAATTAGAGAAAGACAAAAATCATGACTTCGCTCATATGAGGACTTTAAGAGACAAAACAGATGAACATAAGGGAAGGGGAACAAAAATAAAAACAGGGAGGGGGACAAAACAGAAGAGACTCATAAATTTGCAGAACAAACTGAGGGTTACGGGAGGGGTTGTGAGAGGGGGGATGGGCTAAAGGGGTAAGGGGCATTAAGGAATCTACTCCCGAAATCATTGTTGTACTATATGCTAACTAATTTGGATGTAAATTAAAAAAAAAATCAATTTCACCACTTCTACTTCCTGCTCTTTCTGGAATTCATTGCTCCTTTTCACCATATGAAATAATACTGGAATTAATCTCTGCATTAAACAGGCATTTATTAAGTACTTGCTGCACGTAAAAGAATTTGAACCCTGATCTAAGGAAACTTGCGATCTAGATGGGACATTCATCAGCAAATAAATACATAATATATTTTAAATATTATGGTGGTGGGAATCTAAAGTCCTCTGGAAGCTGCACAGAGGGAGATTAATTCTGGGTTGGAAACTGGGGAAGGCTTTACCAAAGACAAGTTGGGAAGCAGAAGGGGACGGGAAGGGCACTCTCAGACAAATTTCTGTAAATATTTAGAACTTATGTCTGTGAATTTATGAGAAATCTGGGTGAGGAATCAGTAAAGTGTCAGTATTATTTGTGTTTGTGGAAAACTCTTTATCTTCTAAATTTGCAGAATAAACTTAATTCTGCTTTTAACTTAAAGAATATTCCATATTTGCACTCTAGCAACAATAGGAGTAAGATGAAAAAATTATCTAGGTAGGAAAAAAGTCTCAAATAAGATTAAAATACACATCCTCTGCATCTTGACTTAGGATGCCTTTCCTCTCCAAGGTTGGGATTTTCAGTGAGAAAGAGGGGTTTGCCAAGATAAGCAATTATTTACAAAGTTTGTACTATATTCTTTTAGAAATGTAATATTTAAAGACTTGTGATAACCTCAGAGGATAGAAAATACATTCATTTAAGAGATGGTTTACTTAAGTCATAAATGTGATTGTTATGGGAAAGTGAATTTACCTGCTTAAGTTATAAGTGGACTCAATAATTGTATTAATTCATCCATTTGATGTACTGAATTAGATAGAAGGCACCTGATTACTTAGTCTAGTTTTCTCCCTGCAAAGTGCTTGCAATTAAAGCATCCTGGGGCAGCTGGGTGGCTCAGTTGGTTAAGCTTCTGACTTTTGACTTTTTTTTTTTAATGTTTATTTGTTTTGAGAGAGAGAATTCATGGGAGCTGGAGAGGGGCAGAGAGAGAGAATCCCAAGCAGGCCTCATGCTCAGAGCAGAGCCTGTTAAGGGGCTCAATCTCTCGACAGTGAGATCATAACCTGAGATGAAATCAAGAGTTGGCTCCTCAACCTACTGAGCCGCCCAGGTGCCCTTTAACTTTTGACTCTTTATTTCGACTCAGCTCATGATCTCATGGTTTGTGAGATGGAGCCCCAAGTGGGGCTCTGTGCTGACAGCATGGAGCCTGCTTGGGATTCTCTCTCCCTCTCTTTCTGCCCCTCCCCACTCAAAATAAATAGATAAACATTATAAATAAATAAATAAATAAATAAATAAATAAATAAATAAAGCATGCCTTTGGCCAATTTTGACCCAAACACATGACAAATCTTGTTTTTCTGTAGATGTTAAAATAGTCAGGACTTGGTGATTGGTTTGAAAGATTAAGGTTTGAAAGGAATGATCTTCAGGAATGATGCTCAGCTTGTTGGCTTCGGTAAGGAAGTAGGTGGAGAAGATGTCCAATGCTACATGGGACACAGGAGGAGGAGGAGCAAGTTTCCAAGGAAGACATTGAACTTGACTCTGAACATGTGGAATTTGAGGTGCCCATAGGACATCTGAGTAGAACCGATTAATAAGCAAGTGGAGGAATGTGTATGGAAATCAGGAAAGAGATCTAGAAATCTACATTTGGAGTGGTGAATATTGCCTTTAAGTTATTTAGGAGGAAACCAGCCATAGCACTGATGTTTTAAGACCCAAATGGCATAAAGGACTCTCCATCCGGTCCTTATCAGAGTCCAGACTATAATAGGTACTCAGAAATTATTCATTGAATGAACAAATGGTTATATATCTCTGTTCTCCATAGCCTGTTTCAAATATGTCCCCATCACCTACTAAAACTAAAAATGCAAAGGCTAGACGTACCTTTTTTTTTTTTAATTAAAGGATTGCCCCCCAAGTTCTTCTGGAGAGGTAGTGCAGCAGCCACCATCACTCACACAATTTCCCAGTGGAATAATTTTTGGAAAAAAAAAGAAGGAACAAGCATGGAGAAAAGTGGGAGCCACAAAAGTCTGGCTGGTTCCTCCACATCTTTTCCTGGGGTTGGTCTGGCTTGGAAACCTGAGGCCCTCCACCCAGGGCACTCTTAAGTATATCAAAAAGTTCCTCTTATCCTTTCCATTACTTGCTGTCAAATCTGCTTCTGGGACCCCCTGGGGATGTCAACATAGACTGAAGGCCAGTCTACCACCTCCACCTATTTTTTTTTTTTTTTCATTTCTTCACAGCATTGATCTTTGTAACTTAGCAACTTGAAAAGCCAAGGAACAGAATGCCTCTTCCAACAGTAATATTGAAACCTCTCGGGACTGTCAAGATCCCAGGGTTTACAAGAGGTTCCACATACTTGAAGGGTGGGGAATATGGACATGGGGGTAGTGGTGGGCAAAGGAAAGCTTTTGTTGAAGCTACAGAGATAATAGTTGGAGTGAAAGGAGTTACAAATTTGCTCTGCTCTGCTCTGATTTTGGCTATTGCTTATTGTTTCAGCTTCTCTCCTTAAGTCACTGTTGGCTTCTGTCTTGATGAGCAGCAACTCAGAAACCATAAACCTGTCCCTGGAATGTCTTTCTTTAGAAACATAAATGGAGGGGTGCCTGGGTGGCTCAGTCGGTTGGGCGTCCGACTTCAGCTCAGGTCACGATCTCATGGTCCGTGAGTTCGAGCCCCACGTCTGGCTCTGGGCTGATGGCTAAGAGCCTGGAGCCTGCTTCCGATTCTGTGTCTCCCTCTCTCTCTGCCCCTCCCCCATTCATGCTCTGTCTCTATCTCAAAAATAAATAAACGTTAAAAAAAATTAGAAACATAAATGGAATATTTCTGGTATAACCTTTTCCCTTGTATCTGCACACAGTCCCAGGAGCAGCACTTCTGCAAGAGGGTTGTGGAGAGGGAGGCCATTACTCACATCATGGAATCCTCCAAAAGGCAATTCCTTGATGCAAGTAGTAATTTATACAGACATACTTGGGAGAGTTCTGAATGATCAGGTTATTAACCTAAAGTTGAAACTTTTTCTTCACCAGCTTCCCTCCTCTAGCTTCCTTCCCTATATAGCAAAAGCTTAGTCAACATTTGCACAATGTACTGGGGCTTCAGTAAAATTAACATGGTTGATATGAAATACCAGTGACCCCATCTCCTAACTAATTTGTTCTAAGAGCTCCAGGAAGAGATCTGCCTTTAACAACACCTAGGAAAAAGACTCTACCAGGTTTCCTCTCTTTATCTTCCAAAAATTCTAGTGAATTCATCACCTGAGTTAAAATTATCCTCTTGCAAAGCAGACTCAAGAGACTTGGGCCATTCTAAGTCCAGCTGTTCTTTACTGTCAAAGCAATCTGACTTAATTTAAACAAATGAGTGAGTGTTGGTGGTGAAAATCAATCACTCCAAGAATGACCAAAGAAGCAGACTCTAAAATTCCCTGAAGCTCCAAATTCTTCTGAGGCTCCTCCCCAGAATGTAGAGGTGTGAGGAAATGTTAAGTACACCCCACCTGAGCAACACCTGTTGTTGTTTGTGAGCCAAGACTATTTGTTGAAGTATATCTGAGAGGTCTGATTTGGTTTTCCTGTTTTAATTTTGGGCTCTGGTGCTTGATTTTGCTTTGTGAGGCTCTCTAGGGACAGGTGCATCCCATCTGCTGACATCTTGTTGGCTGAGTTGACACATTCTCATTAAGACAGCTTCTATTTAATGTTGTGTCTTCAGCTGTTTTGGTCTCTGCAACTTTCTCATTTTCAGTTTTTTTCCCCCTATCCACTGATCCCAGTGGACCCGAATGGACCACTTGACATTCTCCTGCTTTTAATCCTCCACCTGTATTCTATCAGTATGGAAAATGGTAATTACTTGATTCGTCTTCCAATTCACTGGACTATAAACAGGAGCCAGGGAAAGCCAACAACTCCATTTTCCATTGGAAAATTCCCAGGGGCTGGTTAACAAGAGGTGGGGGGAGAGTTCAGAGGAAGGAAATTAACAGTTTGATGAGATTTCAGAATATGTGCTTGGGAGGATCAACCAGCAGGAAGCCTCTTACATAAAGCTAAGACTATGAATCTATTCTATACCAAAGCTCAATTTGAAGTACAGACCCACACTCATATTTTCCCATAAGACTTCTTAATCATTCTTTTAAAAGGTAGGTGTTCAACTGAGTCAGGCCATTTTGTTTCTGAAGTGAGAGGGGTGTAGTACACTAGAAACTATGTCATTGTTGTATAATAAAAAAGTGGCTGGTCTTTCTTTCTAGTTAGTGAGAGGTAACCTCTAAATCTTTGGAATTTTCCTAAGGTTAGAAATATCTTTACTGTTCATGATGAGCCCCTCAAAACTATAACTGAATTTACACTAACAACATGACTCTGACTTGAGGCTGCCTATGCCAGAAAGACTAATCTTGTGATTAGAGGGTAGAGCCTTGAGCACAGGTGGAGAATAGACACTTTTTTTTCAGATAGTTATAAAACTGGAAGTTGTTCTCTTTTCACCAAGAAGTCTAAGTTCATAAATTCCTTCTCATCATTGAGGAGCACCTCAGGATGTAAGCAACTTAAAGATGTAGAATACAACACTATACACATAAAGAAAATATATGCAGGGCAAAAAGCAACAGGTATTTTACAGAGTCTGTATTTAATGTGCCAGAATTGCACAAATCTAGTAGGAAGAGAAAAATTAAAGTTATAGACCAACTTTATGAAAACTGTATTTAAATGAGATCATTTTGTATTACATAAGACAAAGAATCAATATTCCGAGTATACAAAAGTTCTAATATGTCAATAAGAAAAGACTAACATCCCTTAGGAAAAAATGGCAAAGCAGAGAATATAGGCAAGAAAAGTTTAAAGTAGGTAACACGGAGCAGGAAAATAGCACAGTAGGAGGACCTAGGCTCACCTTGTCCTATAAACACAACTAGATAACTAGATATCAGATCATCCAAAATACACTAGAAATCAACCTGAAGACTGACAGAAAAAAAATTTACAATTAAAGGGAGAGAAGAGGCCACATTGAAGAAGGTAGTAAGTGCAGGGAATGGTTTAGGAGGGAAACAGATCACAGCTGCTGTGGAGGGGCAGGGGCCGTGGTTGTGGAGAGGGTGAGACAGAGAAGATCACATAGGGTAATGCTCAAGGAGAATGTTTTCCCAAAGCTATTGGCTTGGAAGATGAGAGGGGCTGAATTTAATGAGTTCTTGCAACCAGCAGAGCTTAAAGCCTAGAGTTGTAAAGTTCAGTGGACTTGGCTGGGACAGAACACTGAGAGCACTGCCCTGCTTCTGAAGAGAAGGCAGGCAGACAACCTGAGGACAGACAGCATGGAAACAGTGATCTGAAGAGCACTTGGAGCACACACTGGGGAGATTATTTGCTCTTCCCAGAGTGTGTTCCTAAGAGGCAGCATTCATGAAGACACTTCTCCAGGAACAAAGGAGCTGGCCTTCACCATCTCCCTCCCCTGCCCCTCAGTATAAACACAGAGCCAACTGCAGAAAGCAGTGCAGCACTGACACTGGATGCCTAACTTGATTACACCAAGGCCCTGCCTCTCCCCACCCCCACACTCCAGTGGAACTGCCCTTCTCAGTCACACTTACCTCAGTCCCAGTGTGGTGGTCTTGCAGGGCCTCAGTTCTGTTGGACGTGGTGACAGGTCTCATTTCACAAGCAGACCAGAGTGCCCCTAGCTAAAACTCACCACATTCAGGCCAGGGAACAAACACTACCCACAGCAGGCAAATGACTGGCCTAAAGGATGGAACAGCCAGAACACAATAGCAGAGCACACACAGCACACACTGGAGACACTCCCTGAAAGTGCCAGGCCGTGGGCATTATATGACCTCTTCTTCATAAGGTTATTACTTTCAAGATCAGGAAACATAACTGGCTTTTCTAATACTGAGAAGAAGGCAGAGACTTAGACAAAATACAAAGAGGAATTTATCCCAAATGAAAGAACAGGATAAGGCTATGGCCACATAGCTAAGCAAAACAGATATAAGTAACATGCCTGATGGACAATTTAAAGCAATGATCGTAAGGATACTCACTGTGCTGTAGAAAAGAAGACATCAGTGAGACCCTTACCACAGAGATAAAAGACTTAAAAAAGAATCCAAGCTAAAGAATGTAATAAATGAGATTAGAAACACCCTTGTTGCAATGAACAGCAGGCTGGAAGAAGCAGAGGAATGAATTAATAACTTAGAAGATGAAGTAATTGAAAGCAATGAAGTTTGACAAGAGAGAAAAAAGAATTACGCAGTAGGAGAATAGACTTAGAGAACTCAGTGACTCCATCAAATATAATAACATTTGTATGATAAGAGTCCCAGAAGAAGAGAAAGAAAAGGAGGCAGAAAATTTATTTGAAGAAAGAATTACTGAAAACTTCCATAATCTGAGGAAGGAAACAGACATCCAGATCCAAGAGGCACAGAGAACTCCCATTACCATCAACAAAAGCAGGCACACACCAAGACATATTGTAATTAAATTTGCAAAATATACTGGTAAAGAAAAAAATCTTAAAAGCAGCAAGACAAAAGAAGTCATTAACTTACAAGGGAAAACCCATAAGGCTAGCTGGATATTTTTCAACAGAAACTTGGCAAGCCAGGGGCAAGTGGCATGATATATTCAAAGTACTGAATGGGAAAAATTTGCAGCCACCAATACTGTCTCCAGCAAAGCTATCATTCAGAACATAAGGAGAGATAAAGAGTTTCCCGGACAAATGAAAACTAAGGGAGCTTGTGACCCCTGAACCGGCACTGCAAGAAATATTTAAGGGGACTCTTTGAGTGGAAAAAAGACACCAAAAGTGACAGTATAAAGGCAAGAAACATAAAAGCAGCAACAATTAATATTTCTGTAAAAATGAGTAAAGGAACTGTCTCTCTCTCTCTGTCTCTCTCTCTCTGTCTCTGTCTCTCTCTCTCTCTCTCTCTCTCTCTCACCCACCCACACACACACACACACAAAGATATAGAATATAATAACATATACGTAAAACGTGGGGAGGAGAAGAGAAAATAATGGGTTCAAACTGAAGGACCATCAACTTAATATAGACTGTTATTTGCAGAAGAGGTTATATATAAACCAACTGGTAACCATTTATCAACAATCACTAATAAACATACAAAGAATAAAGAGAAATCCAAATATACTGCTAAAAATATCAGCAAAACATGAAAGACAAAGAGTAAGAGAGAATCTCCAGAAATAACCACAAGTAATAAATTGTCAATAAGTACATATCTATCAATAATTACTTTGGATATAATGGACTCAGTGCTCCAATCAAAAGACATAGGGTGACAGAGTGGATTAAAAAAACAAGAATCATCTATATGATTCTCTATATGCCTACCAGAGACTCATTTTAGACCTAAAGACACCTGCAGTTGGAAAGTGATGGGATGAAGAAACATTTATCATGCAAATGGATGTCAAAAGAAAGCCAGAGTAGCAATACTTATATCAGACAAACTAGACTTTAAACAAAGACTCTAACAGGAGGCAAAGAAGGTACTATATAATAATAAAGGGGACAATCCAACAAGAAGATGTAGCAATTGTAAATATTTATGCACCCCAAATATATAAAACAGTAACATGGATGAACTAACCATTAATGATACAATATAGTATGTGTCTTTTACACCTCACTTACATCAATGGACATATCATGTAAACAGAAAATAAGCAAGGAAACAATGTCTTTGAATGATACACTGGACCAGATAGAACATTCCATTCTAAAACAGAACATACATTGTTCCAAGTGTGACTGAAAGATTCTCCAAAATAGGTCACATATTAGGCCACAAAACAGACCTCAATAAATACAAAATGATTGAAGTCATGCTATGCACCTTTTGTGACCACAACATTATGAAACTAGAAGTCAACCATAAGAAAAAATCTGGAAAGGCCACAAATACATAGAGGTTAAACATTGTGCTACTAAACAAGGAATGGGTCAATCAGGAAATAAAAAAAGAAATTTTAAAAATACATGTAAACAAATAAGAATGAAAATACAACAATCAAAATTTGGTGATGCAGCAAAAGTGATCCTAAAAGGCAAGTATATACCAGCAAACCTGATGTAGGACTCTAACTCATGAACCGCAAGATCATGCCCTGAGCCAAAGTTGGACATGCACCAGCTGAGCCACCTAGGTGCTAGTGCTATAAATTTCTCTCTAAGCACTGCTTCTGCCGCATCCCACAAAATTTGATAAGTTGCTTTCATTTTCATTTAGTTCAAAATATTTTAAAATTTCTCTTGAAATTTCTTCTTTGGCCCATATGTTGTTTAGAAGTGTATTGTTTACTGTCTACTCATGTTACTGATTTCTAGTTTATCTTTCTGTTATTGATTTCCAGTTTAATTCCATTGTGGTCTAAGGTATTGTATTATTTCTATTCTTTTAAGTTTATTAAAATGTGTTTTATGGCCCATAATTTAGTCTGTTTTGGTGGATGTTCCATGTGAGCTTGAGAATGTGTTTTCTGCTGTTGTTGGATGAACTAGTCCATAGATGTCAATTATATCCAGTTGACTGGTGGTGTTGTTGAGTTCACTATGTCCTTGCTGATTCTCTGCCCACTCTGTCTGTCCCTTTCTGCTACAGGAGTGTTGAAGTCTTCAGTTATGATAATGAATTCATCTGTTTGTCTTTGCAGTTCTATCAGCTTTGAAGCTTTGTTATTAGACACATGCATGTTAAAGGTTATTAAATTTGCTTAAAGAATTTATTCTTCTATCATTATGTAATGCCCTTCTTTATCCCTAATAATTTTGCTTGCTTTGAAGTCTCCTCTGTCTGAAATTAATATAGCTACTCCTGCCTTCTTCTGAAGCTTTGAAGTGTTAATATGCTGTGTCTTCTCTGTCCATTTGCTTTGTATCTTATATGTGTTGCTATATTTACTTTTTCTTCCAAGTTTTTATTTAAATTCCACTTAACATACAGTGTACTATTAGTTTCAGGTGTAAAATTTGGTGATTAATCACTTACATACAATACCCAGTGCTTTTCACAAGTGCCGTCAATACCCATCATCCATTTAACCCATCCCTCCAGCCACTCCCCTCCAGCAACCCTCAATTTATTATCATTAGTTAAGAGGCTGCTTTATGGTTTGTCTCTTTCTCTCTCTCTCTCTCTCTTAATATTTAAAGTGGGTTTCTTGTACATAACATATAGTTGGGTCTTGTTTTTTTATGTACTCTGGCAGTTTCTGTCTTTTAATTGGCACATTTAGACCATTGACATTCAGAGTGATTACTGATATAGTTGGATTGATATCTACCATATCGGTTACTGTTTTCCATTTGTTGCCCATGTTCTTTGTTACTGTTTTTGTCTTCCATTTTTTTTCTCCTTTTTTGGTTTTAATTGAGCATTTTATATGATTCCATTTTCTCTCCTTTCTTAGCATATTATACTTGTTATTTTTGTTTTTGTTTTTGTTTTACTTTTTACGTGACTATTCTAGAGTTTGCAATATACATTTACAACTAATCCGAGTTCACTTTTAAATAACACTTTACTGTTTTGTGGGTATTATAAACAGCTTATAATGACAAAATCATCCTCATTTCTCCCTCCCATCCCTTGTATTGTTACTGTCATTTATTTCACTATATAAAAATATATATAAGCATGCATATATGTACATATATAAGACATATACATAAGCATACATAATTGAGTATGTTGTTGCTATTATTTTGAATAAACTGTTCCCTGTCAGATGATTTAAGAATAAGAAAATCAAAGTTTTGTTTTACCTTCACTTATTCCTTCTTCGGTGCTCTTTCTTTCTTTATGTAGATCTGAGTTTCTGACATATCACTTCTTCACTCTAAAAACAACATTTCTTGTAAAGCAGGTTCACTGGCAACAGATTCTCTAAATTTTTGTTTGAGAAAGTCTTTATTTCTTCTTCACTTTTCAAGGATAAATTTGCAAGGTACAAAATTCTAGATTGGTGGGGGTTTTTCCTCTCAATATTTTAAATATCTCACTCCACTCTTTTCTTGTTTGCATGAAGTCCTCTGTAAGTAAGGTATTTTTTAACCTCTAACTTCTTTCATGATTTTTTCTTTATCTTTGATTTTCTGAAGTTTGAAAATGATATGCATAGGTGTGGTTTTTGTTTGTTTGTTTGTATTTATGCTGCTTGGTATTCTCTCAGCTTCCAGAATCTGTAGTTTGGTGTCTGGCATTAATTTGGAGTAAATTCTCAATTTTTTTTTTCAAATATTTTTTCTGTTCCTTTCTCTCTTTCTTCTCTTTCTGGTATTCCCATTATACATATGCTATACTTTTTTTCTAGGTGTTCTTGAGTATTCTGTTCTATTTTACCCAGTTTTTGTTCTCTTAACTTTTCAGTTTTGGAGTCTTCCAAAACTATTGAGATATACCCAAGTTCATAAATTCTGTCCTCAGGCTTGCCCATCTACTATTCTAATCAGCCCATCAGAAGCTTTCTTCATTTCCATCACAGCATTTTTGATTTCTTACATTCCTTTCGGCTCTTTGTACATTGCCCATCTGTTCTTGTATGCTCTCTGCTCTATCCTTTGGACACCTTAGCATATTAATCATAGTTATTTTAAATTTCTGATCTGGTAATTATAACATCTCCTCCATGTCTGCTTGTGATATTTGCTTTGTCTCTTCAAATTGTGTTTTTTGCTATGCCTCATGAATTTTTGTTGATAAATGGACATGATGCACTAGGTAAGAGCAACTACACTAAATAGGCATAAGCAATGTGGTGAGGTGTGGGGCAGGGGAGGTGTTGTATAGTGCTTGTGTTAGGGCTCAGTCTTTCAGTGAGGCTATGCCTCTGGACTGGGAACTTCACCTATATTTCTTAAGGGTTTTTTTCTTCCCCCTTAAGTGAGACATCCTGGCTAGAGTGAGCTGGAGTTGGGTATTTCCCTTCCCCAGGTCAACTAAGCTCTGATTATATCCCAGCAGCTTATGCTCTGCTTAATTAGTTTCTCCTGAGGATAGATCTTATGAAAAGAACAGGGTACTCTGGCATATTTCCAAATAATTCCTTTTCTCTTCCCCCTGCTAGAAGCACAAGGAGATTTTTTTTTTTCTCTAGTATTTACTGTCAGAACCTGGTCAAGCCACACAGAGGTAAATCTCACAAAATTGTGAAGGCCCCCCATGACTGGGTCCCCGTGGGGTTTTTAATTCTTAGAATTATCCACACTGATCTTCCTGTTACATGTTAATAATAGTTCAAGTTTCTCTAGCCTGGCACCAGTTTTCTCAGTGGTTTCTATTTATGAGATTCTACACATGTAAGATGTGGCTCCCTAAATTTGCCTATCTCTCTGATCTTGGGGGCAGCAGTTTGCCCTGTGACCTTTCCTCCCTTATAGATCCTAGAAGAGTTACTGATTTTTCAGTCAGTTCAGCTTTTTACTTGTGAGAACAGTGGTGACTTCCAAGCTCTTTACATGCAGAAATGGATATTGGAAGTCTTGATTTTTTTAAAAAAAAACTATAAACACAGACTTACTTCATAATCAGAAAAAAACCCAGCTAATTTCATTTTGGAATTTTTAAAAATGAAAACTTTTAGGAATTTCATACAGATAAGAGACAGTTCTCCATAATTATTATTAAAGATTCTGATATTTTTAAAAGCTGGCATTTTGGGGTGCCTGGATGGCTCAGTCAGTTAAGTGTGTGACTCTTAGTTTTTGTTCAGGTCACGATCTAACAGTTTTATGACTTTGAGCCCCACGTTAGTCTCTGCACTGTCAGAGCAGAGCTTGCTTGGGATTCTCTCTCTCTCCCTCTCTCTCTGCCCTCCCCCACTCAAACTGTCTCTGTCTCTCTCAAATAAATAAACTTAAAAAAAAAACTTTTTAAAAAGCTGTCATTCCGTTTTTTTTCTTGGGGAAGATGGTGGCTCACCCACCAGAGTGGGTTTCTTGGGGAAGATGGTGGCTCACCCACCAGTGAGACGCTGGGCTCACCACGTCCTGCTGATCACTTAGATTCCACCCCCACCTGCCTAAATAGCCCAGGAAACCACCAGAAGACTAGCAGAACAGATTCTCCGGAGACAAGCATAGACAAAAGGCCCACGGAAGAGGGGTAGGAAGGGCGGAGAGGCCGTGCGAGCTCCACGGACTGGCGGGAGGGAGCTGGGGTGGAGGGGCGGCCTGCTGGCAAAGCAGAGCCTCCGAGTCTGGCTTGCAAAAGCGGAGGGGCCAGATGGAGTGTGTTCAGACAACAAGCGGGACTTAACATCTGGAAGGTTATAAGTTAACAGCTTCTGCTTGGAGAGCGGGAAGCCTGGAGGACAACGGGAGGGAGAGTTGTTGAGCCCCGGATGACAGAGCTCAGCTTGGTGGGGAACAAAGGCACTGGCCAGCGCCATCTCCCTCGCCCATCCCCCACCCAAAATCCCAAAGGGAACTGGTTCCTGCCAGAGAACTTGCGTGCACCACGCAAACACCCAACACTGTGCTTCTGCGGATCCATCCCTCCGGCAGCGGGTCTGACTCCCTCCTGGTGACACACGGCCCCTCCCGAAGCGGATCTCCGAAGGAAAAGTGAGCTGAGCCTGCCCCTCCCGCCCCTGTGCACCTTGCCGATCCACCCCAGCTAATATGCCAGATGCCCAGCACCACAAGCCTGGCAGTGTGCAAGTAGCCCAGACGGGCCATGCTACCCCACAGTGAATCCCACTCTTAGGAGAGGGGAAGAGAAGGTACACACCAGTCTGACTGTGGCCCCAGCAGTGGGCTGGGGGCAGACATCAGGTTGGACTGCAGCCCCGCCCACCAATGCAAGTTATTCAAGACAGCACAGGGGAAGTGCCCTGCAGTTCTGCACCACTCCAGGGACTATCCAAAATGACAAAACGGAAGAATTCCCCTCAAAAGAATCTCTAGGAAATAATGACAGCTAACGAACTGATCAAAAAGGATTTAAGCAATATAACAGAAAGTGAATTTAGAATAATAGTCATAAAATTAATCGCTAGGCTTGAAAACAGTATAGAGGACAGCAGAGAATCTATTGCTACAGAGATCAAGGGACTAAGGAACAGCCAGGAGGAGCTAAAAAATGCTATTAATGAGCTGCAAAATAGAATGGAGACAACCACAGCTCGGATTGAAGAGGCAGAGGAGAGAATAGGTGAACTAGAAGATAAAATTATGGAAAAAGAGGAAGCTGAGAAAAAGAGAGATAAAAAAATCCAGGAGTATGAGAGGAAAATTAGAGAACCAAGTGATGCACTAAAGAGAAATAATCTACGCATAATTGGTATTCCAGAGGAGGAAGACAGAGGGAAAGGTGCTGAAGGTGTACTTGAAGAAATAATAGCTGAGAACTTCCCTGATCTGCGGAAGGAAAAAGGCATTGAAATCCAAGAGGCACAGAGAACTCCCTTCCAACGTAACTTGAATCGGTCTTCTGCACGACATCATAGTGAAACTGGCAAAATACAAGGATAAAGAGAAAATTCTGAAAGCAGCTAGGGATAAACGTGCTCTAACATATAAAGGGAAACTGATAAGACTTGTGACGGATCTCTCTACTGAAACTTGGCAGGCCAGAAAGGAATGGCAGGAAATCTTCAATGTGAAGAACAGAAAAAATACACAGCCGAGAATCCTTTATCCAGCAAATCTGTCATTTAGAATAGAAGGAGAGATAAAGGTCTTCCCAACAAACAAAAACTTAAGGAATTTGTCACCACTAAACCAGCCCTACAAGAGATCCTAAGGGGGATCCTGTGAGACAAAGTACCAGAGACATCGCTACAAGCATGAAACCTACAGACATCACAATGACTCCAAACTCATATCTTTCTATAATAACACTGAATGTAAATGGACTAAATGCGCCAACCAAAACACATAGGGTATCAGAATGGATAAAAAAACAAGACCCATCTATTTGCTGTCTACAAGAGACTCATTTTAGACCTGAGGACACCTTCAGATTGAAAGTGAGGGGATGGAGAACTATTTATCATGCTACTGGAAGTCAAAAGAGAGCTGGAGTAGCCATACTTATATCAGACAAACTAGACTTTAAATTAAAGGCTGTAACAAGAGATGAAGAAGGGCATTATATAATAATCACAGGGTCTATCCATCAGGAAGAGCTAACAATTATAAATGTCTATGCACTGAATACGGGAGCCCCCAAATATATAAAACAATTACAAATATAAGCAACCTTATTGATAAGAATGTGGTAATTGCAGGGGACTTTAACACCCCACTCACAGCAATGGATAGATCATCTAGACACACGGTCAATAAAGAAACAAGGGCCCTGAATGATACATTGGATCAGATGGACTTGACAGATATAGTTAGAACCCTGCATCCCAAAGCAACAGAATATACTTTCTTCTCGAGTGCACATGGAACATTCTCCAAGATAGATCACATACTGGGTCACAAAACAGCCCTTCATAAGTATACAAGAATTGAGATCATACCATGCATACTTTCAGACCACAATGCTATGAAGCTTGAAATCAACCACAGGAAAAAGTCTGGAAAACCTCCAAAAGCATGGAGGTTAAAGAACACCCTACTAAAGAATGAATGGGTCAACCAGGCAATTAGAGAAGAAATTAAAAAAATATATGGAAATAAACGAAAATGAAAATACAACAACCCAAACGCTTTGGGATGCAGCGAAGGCAGTTCTGACAGGAAAATACATTACAATCCAGGCCTATCTCAAGAAACAAGAAAAATCCCAAATACAAAATCTAACAGCACACCTAAAGGAAATAGAAGCAGAACAGCAAAGACAGCCTAAACCCAGCAGAAGAAGAGAAATAATAAAGATTAGAGCAGAAATAAACAATATAGAATCTAAAAAAAACTGTAGAGCAGATCAATGAAACCAAGAGTTGGTTTTTTGAAAAAATAAACAAAATTGATAAACCTCTAGCCAGGCTTCTCAAAAAGAAAAGGAAGATGACCCAAATAGTTAAAATCATGAATGAGAATGGAATTATTACAACCAATCCCTCAGAAATACAAGCAATTATCAGGGAATACTATGAAAAACTATATGCCAACAAACTGGACACCCTGGAAGAAATGGACAAATTCCTAAACACCCACACACTTCCAAAACTCAAACTGGAGGAAATAGAAAGCTTCAACAGACCCATAATCAGCGAAGAAATTGAAGCAGTTATCAAAAATCTCCCAACAAATAAGAGTCCTGGGCCAGATGGCTTCCCTGGGGAATTCTACCAGACATTTAAAGCAGAGATAATACCTATCCTCTCAAGCTGCTCCAAAAAATAGAAAGGGAAGGAAAACTTCCAGACTCATTCTATGAAGCCAGTATTACTTTGATTCCTAAATCAGACAGAGATCCAGTAAAAAAAGAGAACTACAGGCCAATATCCTTGATGAATATGGATGCAAAAATTCTCAATAAGATACTAGCAAATCGAATTCAACAGCATATAAAAAGAATTATTCACCATGATCAAGTGGGATTTATTCCTGGGATGCAAGGCTGGTTCAACATTCACAAATCAATCAGTGTGATACATCACATTAATAAAAGAAAAGATAAGAACCATATGATCCTGTCAATCAATGCAGAAAAAGCATTTGACAAAATTCAGCATCCTTTCTTAATAAAAACGCTCGAGAAAGTCGGGATAGAACGAACATACTTCAACATCATAAAAGCCATTTATGAAAAGCCCACAGCTAACATCATCCTCAATGGGGAAAAACTGAGAGCCTTTTCCCTGAGATCAGGAACACGACAGGGATGTCCACTCTCACCGCTGTTGTTTAACATAGTGTTGAAAGTGCTAGCATCAGCAATCAGACAACAAAAGGAAATCAAAGGCATCAAAATTGGCAGAGATGAAGTTAAGCTTTCACTTTTTGCAGATGACATGATATTATACATGGAAAATCCGATAGACTCCACCAAAAGTCTGCTAGAACTGATACATGAATTCAGCAAAGTCGCAGGATACAAAATCAATGTACAGAAATCAGTTGCATTCTTATACACTAATAATGAAGCAACGGAAAGACAAAGAAACTGATCCCATTCACATTTGCACCAAGAAGCATAAAATACCTAGGAATAAATCTAACCTAAGATGTAAAGATGTGTATGCTGAAAACTATAGAAAGCTTATGAAGGAAATTGAAGATATAAAGAAATGGAAAAACATTCCATGCTCATGGGTTGGCAGAATAAATATTGTCAAAATGTCAATACTACCCAAAGCTATCTACACATTCAATGCAATCCCAATCAAAATTGCACCAGCATTCTTCTCAAAGCTAGAACAAGCAATCCTAAAATTCATATGGAACCACAAAAGGCCCCGAATAGCCAAAGGAATTTTGAAGAAGAAGACCAAAGCAGGAGGCATCACAATCCCAGACTTTAGCCTCTACTACAAAACTGTAATCATCAAGATAGCATGGTATTGGCACAAAAACAGACACATAGACCAATGGAATAGAATAGAAACCCCAGAACTAGACCCACAAACGGATGGCCAACTAATCTTTGACAAAGCAGGAAAGAATATCCAATGGAAAAAAGACAGTCTCTTTAACAAATGGTGCTGGGAGAACTGGACAGCAACATGCAGAAGGTTGAAACTAGACCACTTTCTCACACCATTCACAAAAATAAACTCAAAATGGATAAAGGACCTGAATGTGAGACAGGAAACCATCAAAACCCTAGAGGAGAAAGCAGGAAAAGACTTCTCTGACCTCAGCCGTAGCAATTTCTTACTCGACACATCCCCAAAGGCAAGGGAATTAAAAGCAAAAATGAACTATTGGGACCTCATGAAGATAAAAGGTTCTGCACAGCAAAGGAAACAATCAACAAAACTTAAAGGCAACCAACGGAATGGGAAAAGATATTTGCAAATGACATATCGGACAAAGGGCTAGTATCCAAAATCTATAAAGAGCTGACCAAACTCCACACCCAAAAAACAAATAATCCAGTGAAGAAATGGGCAGAAAACAGGAATAGACACTTCTCTAAAGAAGACATCCGGATGGCCAACAGACAGATGAAAAGATGCTCAACGTCGCTCCTCATCAGGGAAATACAAATCAAAACCACACTCACATACCACGTCATGCCAGAGTGGCCAAAATGAACAAATCAAGAGACTCTAGATGCTGGAGAGGATGTGGAGAAACGGGAAACCTCTTGCACTGTTGGTGGGAATGCAAACTGGTACAGCCGCTCTGGAAAACAGTGTGGAGGTTCCTCAAAAAATTAAAAATAGACCTACCCTGTGACCCAGCAGTAGCACTGCTAGGAATTTACCCAAGGGATACAGGAGTACTGATGCATAGGGGCACTTGTACCCCAATGTTTATAGCAGCACTCTCAACAATAGCCAAATTATGGAAAGGGCCTAAATGTCCATCAACTGATGAATGGATAAAGAAATTGTGGTTTATATACACAATGGAGTACTATGTGGCAATGAGAAAGAACGAAATATGGCCCTTTGTAGCAACGTGGACAGAACTGGAGAGTGTGATGCTCAGTGAAATAAGCCATACAGAGAAAGACAGATACCATATATTTTCACCCTTATGTGGATCCTGAGAAACTTAACAGGAACCCATGGGGGAGGAGAAGGAAAAAAAAAAAAAGAGGTTAGAGTGGGAGAGAGCCAAAGCATAAGAGACTGTTAAAAACTGAGAACAAACAGAGGGTTGATGGGGGGTGGGAGGGAGGGGAGGGTGGGTGATGGGTATTGAGGAGGGCACCTTTTGGGATGAGCACTGGGTGTTGTATGGAAACCAATCTGACAACAAATTTCATATATTTAAAAAAAAGCTGTCATTCCAATTTCATTTAACATTGTACACACACACAAAAAGACAATGAAAGGATCAGTGAATGATACAGAATAGTGAAAGCCTAAGTGGGAATAGTTCATATTTCCTTAACCACATAGCTAAGAATTTTATTACATTTTCATACAAAGAGGCTAACCTCAAAATCACACTGTACTCTTAAAACCAAATAATAAAAGCACAAATAATCCAATTTAAAAATGGATAATGGGGGCACCTTGTGGCTCAGTCCGTTGAGCGTCTGACTTCGGCTCAGGTCATGATCTCGCAGTTCGTGAGTTCGAGCCTCACATTTGAGCCTGGAACCTGCTTCACATTCTGTGTCTCCCTCTCTCTCTCTCTCTGCCCCTCCCCCACTCACACTCTGTCTCTCTCAAAAATAAAAGAAACATTTAAAAAATCATAAAAATGGAAAATTATTTCAATAGACATCTCTCCAAGATTATATACATATGGCCAATAAGCCCATAAGAAGATGCTCAGCATCTTTAGTTTTTAGGAAATTGCATCTCAGAAGCCAATTAAATACTTATCCACTAGGATGGCTATAATTAAAAAGACAGACAATAACAAGTGTAGGCAAGAATGTGGAGAAAATGGAACCCTCAAACATTGCTGGTGGGATTGTGAAATAATACAGCTACTTTGGAAAACAGTTTGGCAGTTCTTTTAAAAGTGAAACAGAGGTCCATATGGCCTAGCAATTTTGCTAGATATTTATCCAAGAGAACTGAAAAACATATGTCCATATAAAAACTTCTATACAAATGTTTATAGCAGCATTATTCATCACAGCCAAAGGTAAAAACAGCCCAAATATCCATCAACTGATGAATTGATAAATAAAATGTATATCCATGCAATGGAATATTACTCATTAAAAAAGTGAAGTGCCAATGCTTGCTGGATGGATGAAAAAGGATGCATTTTGAAAATATTAATGCTAAGTGAAAGAAGTCAGACACAAAAGGTCATATGTGTATGATTTCATCAATAGGAAATGTCCAGAATAGAAAAATCTATAGAGACAGAAATTGGATTAATAGTTTCCAAGCACTGGGAGGAGGAGTCAGGAGTGACTACCAATGGGTAAGAGTTTCTTCCTTCTGGAGAGATGTAAATGTCTTTTTTATTGCATAAACACCTTATATCCCCCTGCAAAACCCAGAAAAGCAAAGACAGTAGTTACCAATTACCTTGCCACTCAAAGATACACTGTTAAGACTTTTATTTTACATTCTTCCAATTTTTTAAAGTCCTTTTCACTTTATGAAAATAGGATTTTTTTTAATGTTTATTCATGTTTGAGAGAACAGAGTATGAGCGGGGAAGGGGCAGAGACAGAGGGAGACACAGAATCCGAAGCAGGCTCCAGGCTCTGAGCGGTCAGCGCAGAGCCCAACCGCAGGGCTCAAACCCACGAGCTGTGAGATCATGACCTGAGCCAAAGTCGGATGCTCAACCTACTGAGCCACCCAGGTGCCCCTGAAAATAGTATTTTTAAATGTAAATATTTCTCTTTAGGCCACCACTCAGCTGTCATCTCGAACTTCCCTATGTTACCATCTTGGGAGTTCCTTTTGCTTTTCTCATGATTATATTCCCTGCTTCCCAGTCTCCTATCTTCCTGCTTGCTATAGTCTCTTGTTTTGAGGATGTGACAGGGTGGCATAGATAATAGTCTCAGCAGCCTGCTTGGCCCCTGAGACACACTGCGGCAGTCTGGGTTGGTGGTACTCAGCTGGTGACACGTTGTCATCTTGTCATCTTGGGATCTCTCTTTCCCATCATTGTGGAGATTCCCTGTTTTTCTCCGGTCTCTTGGCTGGAGATTCTCTTGGCTTTCCAGTCTCCTTTATCTTTTTATTTTCCTTTAGTCTTCCCCTTGCTGAGTTTAATCTCTTCTTTTTGATATAGCACATCCTCCAGTAGATTCTGGAAAAAAGATGCATGGACGGTAAGTTTTTTGAGACCTTTAAAAATGCCTTTAGTATATGCCCACATTTGATGAGAGTGTAGATAGGTTGAAAATTCCAGGTTTAGAATTCTAAAGGTGTTGCTTATTACCTTCTGGCTTCTAGTGCTAGCACATGGCAGGCCCTTCCAATCTGGAAAATCTTGTATTTCGGCCTTGGAAATTTTCTTGAATTATTTCATTGGCAATTTCCTCCCTCCGTTTTCTCTGTTTTCGCTTTCTGGAATTTTTGCTATTTGGCTTTTGGACCTGCTATTTGAATTCTTGTTTGTCTCTTAGACAAATCCTCTTAATTTTCTATTTTCTTTGTTTTCTTGCTTTACTTTCTAAGGGCAAGAGTTCAACTCTATCTCCATTCCTTCTTCACTTTGCTATCACAATCTTAATTCCAGGAGGTCTTTTATTCACTGCATATTTCTTTGTGTAAGAGAGAAGAAGAAGCACATAATGTTCCATTCTTTTTTCATGTATATAGCATCTTTTCTTAGCTCTCTGATATATTGCCTATAATTGGTTTCTTTTTCTAAAAGTGTTCTTTGTCTTTCCTCCAAGTTGCTTTTTCTTTGTTTGCATCTCTTTCTTCCAAAGTGGAGACTTTCCTCAGATGTCTGGTATTCTTTAACTACCCATGATTAAGGGTTGGGGGATAAAAGGCTGTTTGAAAGCTATGAATATGTAGGTTGGGCTTGATAGTCCTAAGCTTTACTGTAGGGTGAGTAAGCCATTTGTCGGGAAAGACCCACCTTTGCACTAGCCAAATAAACCAGAGTTGTCTTTCCTATATCCTTCCAAGAGGGCAAAGGACTGAGTGTCATCATTCTGGGACTGAGAGAAAAAAAGAGCTGGAAATGTCTACATTCAGCATTCAGAAAATAGTCACTGAATCCTCCTGTTTTGAGTGTTCACTGTGCCTGTCAACCCATTAATAGCCCTAGTTCCAGAGACTTTGGGTTTGGTTCTTAGCTCTCCTCAGCACAGTTTAAGAGTATTCTTTCCTACATCTAGGAAGGAAGAGCTATTATGGCAGAAAAGCTGAGAAGAAGAATCAAATCTTAGTTTTGACATTTCTAAAGTCTAAACCCCCAGGACCCAGTTTATGTCATTATGCAGCAAAAACTAAAACTTGGAAATAGGACAAAAATGATGACTGTGTGACTGTTCTAGAAAGTCTGTGAAGGGTTATCTGACTCACTCAGGGAATGTCCCTTTGGTTGTGGACCAGACATTGTACAACCCTGGTAAGTTAAAGATTCACTTGTAGAAAAATGATAAGGTGTGATGATATATTTAAGGGCTGGGGAGGAGGCTGGAAAATAAAGAAGATAAACCTAACTCTTATGTGTAGGGCACTAGCTTTTTTAGTATCTTTTTAATAATCTTATTTCAGTATTCCATTTCTCACTAACTATATAATCTCTCTTTCTCAAAATTTCAAGCTTTTTGTCTTGCTGCCAGTTCCTTCATTAATGAGTTAAGAAAACCTTGGTTTGAATTAGCCCTCTATATGTAAGGGAAATAGGATTTTATTTTTTAAAGAATTCGAGAATGGTGCTTATACACCAAGAATGAAATATCCGGAAGACTAATGCTCAGTGATAATAAGTTGTCTTTCCTGAACTTTCTCCCCAGATTAAATGAAGGGTCCCCAGGCTGGGAGAAAGAAGAATCAGGGAAGCCAAAGAGCTTAGAAACTGGAAGGTGCTAAGAAGAGGTCTGAGCTACAGAATGTAAGTAATTTACTTTTTATACAGTGGATCATTTTGTACTTCTGTTGTGTATTATACTCAGTAATATAGCGTAAACATCTTCATAGGCCAACAAATGGCCTATATATGATATATATGGCCTAGAATATGATTCTTCATTGCTACATAGCATTCCACCCCATGAGCTATTTTAATGTTTAGAAAAACTCTGAACATTTCTCTTTCCAACTGGTAGGCAAACTCCATCTTAGTTATTTTAGTTATTAAGTCCTGAGTTAAAAGACCATCTCCTTATTGGAAAAAAACCTAGACTGGGTAGAATCCAACAAACAGTTTTAGTCAAGGATCTAGTGACCATAGTTGGCAAAGCCAAGTTAGCTTCTCTTGTAGAAAACTCTTTAATGAAGCTGGTCATGTTTAATTCTGGATGGCCATACTAGGGCAACACTTATTTGACACCATACAAGGAGAGCTCTAGGAATGGAAGACAGTGGATTCAGGGAGCCTCCCCAATGCATGTCTTAAGTAATAGCAAAACCTAGCTTTCTGCCCACCCCTAGCCCTGGTTTCCTGCACAGCCAGTGATCGGGAGGCAGGGATGTGCCTGCTGATGACAGGCTGGTGCTGGGCTTCTCTCAGCCTATAAACAGAAAGTAATAAATGGGCCTGCTCGAAAAGGCATGGGGGAGACTGCCGTGGACTTCCACAGCTGATGGAAGGATTCCTAATGTGGACAGAGATACTAGTGTCTAAAGGGCCCCAATCCCATGATGGAGTCTGCAATGGCCTTGGTATCCCCTGAAGTACACTTGGTAGTAGAAGTCTCAGAGTTGATCAGTCACCTTTCCCTGAGATGCTGGTTTGAATCATTCCCTGTTTGGGGTGAGGGGGTTGGGGGCTTACTTTTACCATATATCAAAACGCTTCCAATTGAGATCTATGTGGGATTGGGGATTTTGTTGTTAGTGTGTGTGCACGTGCCCGTAGCTTTGAAAAACACGGTGTGTTTGGATCAAACAGCAGCATTTGGATAACTGTGGTTTGGTTAAAACAGATATCTATTTGCTCTTGCTATTGTGTACATTTTATTCTGAAAATCACAGACACTTAGAATCTATTCAACAGGGTCAGAAGATAGTTTTTAAAAGCTCATTCCAGTGATGGAAACAAAATAAAAATTCCTAGTTTCTTTAAGAGAAAAGAAAATGTCACTTTCTTCCCTCAAGTGTTGAGAGAAAAAAATAATATTTGCATTATAAATCTTGATACTAAATTACAGGCAAAAATGTGACCCATGGAAGTTATTTTATTGTTCTGTAGTGTTGTGTTATATTCAGGGTATATTATCTTCGTTAGTTGGAAAAGCAAAGTTAGAATCATATGCAGACTTTCTTGGTAATTCATTTAATTTCCTGTTTTCTGTTTTTTTTGGTGACTTCTGTAGAAGGACTATTTAAAAAGCTTCCCTTTGAGAATGGCCCAAGGAGCAAAGGAAACTTCCATTTTAATGCTTTATGAGTTGGAGAGAGGAATGCATCTCACAAAGCCTAAGCACCATTCCAAACAGTGACAAGACAAAGTTGAGCTGAGTGAGAGAACAAACTAGGGGCAAAGTCGTGGGTTGGGGAATGGAGGTTAGTGTTCATCTGCTTCATAAAAGAGAGTGATGATCTGTTTTCCACCTGTGAAATGGTAGAATGAGTGATTGAAGTCCAGTTGTCTTAACATCAGAAAAATAACATTGATTTCAGAAACTAATACATAATAATATATGTATATATGTATACGTATGTAACTTGTACACACCAAAAATAAGAATGATCATACCATTAATGGTTCTCAAAATTAAGATTGCTTTTTCCCCTGCTTGAAAAAGAAAACCTTAGCCAACCGAAGGAATATACTTCAACACTCTGACCCTGCTGTCCAGCCCTCTTACCTTCCCCACACAGATCCTGTAGACTAGAACAGTTGGCATTGGTCACAAAGGCAGTTGACATGAATAAAACCGTTTTATCCTGGATTCCAAGATACCTGTGCAATGCTTTCCCTGAAGACTCTGGGCTTTCCCAGCTATAGAAACCACCCTCTTTCCCTTACTTTTCTCCAGGAGGACAGAGGAATCCACAGACTGTCAAGAATATCAGGTCTCCACCCACAAAGCAGAAAGCCTTGGAGAGGTGACACTTCCAAGATCATATTGTTTAATGTGTTTACTATACCTTGTGAGGGACAATGGTCTTAAATGTTTTTGAAGTACAAAAGCTGTTCATTCCAAGGGGACTATCATTTTGCTAAGAATAGGACAAAGAGGTCTATCCACCCTCATCCTTAACCTCCTCCCTGTCCCTAAAAAAGAACTGGATTAAAGGGCACATGTCAGAAAATCTGATCTGGAGAACATGTGATGAAGTTTTATCCTTCATGAAAAGAAAATGTTCTGTTTTTCCCATTATAAATGCCTTGGTTCCTGCCAAGCCTCTTTTTATCCCAAATGTCAGAATATCCTGGTATAACACAGCAGAGATAGGGCAGCACAAACACTGAGTTATAATTTAATTCAATGTATACTCATTGAGAACTGTTATACTAAGAATACCTTCCTCAAATCTCTTCCCCTGTCACCAGTAAAATAGTTTTTGATACTAAGAATTTCATTTTTTTAAAAAATTCTCCCACTAAATAAGACCGTGATGTTTCCACCTGGACTTTGCCATGGGCACCCTGGGCTGGAAGTATAAAGTACAGTCTTTCTCTTGTTCTGGGAAATCCTCATGGCCCAGTACAGGTAGCACCACTTTGAGCATCTGGCCAGTATTAGGGACTATACAGAGGGGCCAGCATGGCCATTTGCTTCCCAAGGCCAGGTGGTCATGAGAGACCTAGCGGGCAGGGACTATCAGTGCCTACCATGAAATAGGCGGTCAGTAAATGTTGAGATCTGAAATCTCAAGATCGGAATGATCAATATGCACTTTATTGGCTATAAAAATAGACTCATCTCTTCTTGTACTGGCTCAGAGAAGTGTGAGTATTCATGTAGTAGAGGAGGTTGTTTAAGGCAAGCAAAGCTCTGTTCTTTTTCAAACATGCCTGTTTCAAACACACTGTTCTTTTTTTTTTTTTTTTAATGGCTTCTATTTCTTCTTGCATTGCCTTAATCATTTGAACAGAAGGGCTCCTCTTTGAGGCTCTTTAAGATGGAACAGAATGCTACCTTTAGGTTCCCTGCTTTGCACAGACCCCCAGCCTTGTCTCCTACCCCTAAATCTATGTCTTTGTCCAAAACGCCCTTGGGCTCCCTCCACACCAGCTCACATGCATGGCACTGGTTTTTCTTTGTTTCCAGCACTCAAGAAGGGAATTATATATATTGTGGGAGGGGTCATATCTACAGCAGCTCAGATTCTCCTTATTGCAGGAAGTTCCTCCCATCTCCTTTACATCATGGAAAAAGTATTCTTTTAAGTTTAGAGATTTTGTAAGAATAATGTATGACCTTTAAGAAATGAATGCAACAAAATTAATACAGCTTAAAGTCTAACAGAATGAGTTTATATAGATCATATAAACTCTGTTTCCTCATTCTCAAATACAAAAGCTGTTGCTTCCCTCTCCCACCACCACCCATTGGATATCATTATTTATGGGTAGAATTCTATTTCTTAGAATCATTATATTTTTGTCAGTAGAAGGGGAACTCAGATACCTTCAATGCCAGGGAGATACCACAGATAAGTGACTCTGACCAGGTGTAAGCCACCAGGGAGGGATGCAGGCTGGAGTAAAATGAAGACCTCTCTCTCACACAAAGGAAAAAAAAGAAGAAGAGAGACTCCCTTACATGTTGCTGTCATTAAAAGAAATGTCGCAAATTTTCTTGTCCTCAGCTTTCTTTTAACAACAAATTCTGAATAGCATCAGAATATATAGATAAGTTGGTCAGAGCCTGAGCAGACATGCAGGCCTGGGCCTGATTTATGAGAAGGTTTGAGGACTGTTGAACAAGGGTGCAGCTCAGGGTTTCCCCACCTTAACCTAAGCAACCACAGAAAGCCTTGTGAATCACTTAGCAAGTCAGAATCTTGCACCTGTTTCACTCAGAGAGGACTCCAGAAGCCCTGACACTATCACTTCCCTGTCACAAGGGGCTGGGGGCCAGATTTTCGCCTATGAAGCATCCTGAGAAATTCTTTTCACCCAGTAAACAAAGCCTGACTGAAACCCCTTCTGATATATAGACCCTGGCCGAGTAGTCTGTGTGACCTCGTGCAGGGCCAAGAATTGCTTTTGGTCACTCTGTGGCATTACATATGTCTTAAAGGGGCTTGATTATGCAAGAAAGGTGTGGTGTGGTGTGGTGGCAAAAACAGGCTTTTGGAACAGGATCGACCCACTTCTGAATGCCAGTGTTGATGAACAGTGCATCACTGTCCAGTCAACAACGCTTTCTGAATGTCCACTAAGTGGTGGGCACTGTTCTAGACCCCAAGGAGACAATGGTGAATAAAGCAGAAAAGTCCTTGCTTTGGGGAAGTTTACATTTAGCTGGGGGGAGACTGGTAATAAATAAAAAATTAATTAAATGACATAGTAGGTTAGAAGGTGATGGGTGCTGAGGATAAAATCAAGTAGGGACCGTGAATGGAGAGTGCAATTTAGTGTGCTCAGGAAAGCTTCACTGAGCAGATGACTGTTGGGCAAAGACTTGAAGGGGGTGAAGGAGAGAGCTGTCAAAATGTGTGGGGAGTAGGGTTCCACGGGAAGGTCCTGAGGTCGGTTCAAGTAACAACAGGGAAGCCAGCACATCTGGATGGAATGGGGTGGTTGAGAGTGGTAGGAAATAAGTGGCTAAAGGCGATGAGGGGTGATCAGGCCATTGCAAGTACTTACCGTGAGCGAAATGGGGAGGTGCTGTGGGGTATATTTTGAAGGATTTCCTGATGGATTGAATGAAGTCTCAGAGAAGAAGAATAGTCAAGAGGGAGCCCAAGGTTTTTGGCTTGAGCAACTGGAAGAGTGGAGGTGCCATCAACTGAGACAGGAAGGATGTAGGAGGAACTGATGGCAGGGAAGGGCAGAATCAGGAGTTCACTTTTGGAATTGTTCGGCGAAGATGATGAATAGACTGTGGCATAGGAGTCTGAAGCACACAAGAGAGACCTAAACTGAGGATATAAACGTGGGACCGTGTAAATGGTATTTAAAATTGTGGGAATCACTGATAGCACTGACGACTGATGGTAGACAGGGAAGAGAAGAGGTTCTAGGACTGAGCCCTGGGACACATCGACACAGTAGCCCAGCTACTGTGGAGGATCTGGGTGGCTGCAGGGGTGATAGGGTTAGGACCAAGGCACTCATTTTTCCCAGCTGCTAGCAGTTAACAATCTACCCCCCACCTCCAGGAATTGCCCTCTGCTGAAGGAGGCTACCACACCCCAGGTTATACCCTCATCCCAGGGACGGCCTGGGTCCAATTACTGGTGAACTTAGGGGTTTAAAGCCCACCTAATATCTCATTTCAGAACTCTGAGGGGCCCTCCCAGCTCCAGAGCATTTGTGGTATCAATCAAAGCCATTGTTGTACCTGCTTCGCTGTTCAGCTTCTCCCTCGGCCTAACCCCACTGCCTTCAAGTCCTTGCAGGTGGTGTTTCCAGGAGCACCCCTGTATATAGATCTCTACCTCGGTTGATTTCTTAGGGGATCTGTTCTAAAACAGTAGCTTTGGGCATAGTGCTTGCTTTTACAGTTTCCACATTTGTAACATGGCAATAATTATACCTACCTGGCAAGATCGTTGTAGGGAGAAGAGACTTTGTGTGTACAGTGCCTAGAACAATGCTTGATTAGTGGCAGGCACTCAAAACTTAAGTCTTGTCAGAATCAGATTTCACTATTCCACTTTCTCAAACTCTCAAGAAGAGTAGGAAAGGTAGCATTACAGTGCTCAGGAGGTCTGTCTGTCCTTCCCCTGAACTCCCCAGACTACATTCAGATGCTTCTTTTGTGTGCTCTGGCAGCACCCTCCACTTCTCACATCATAATTATAGATTGCACTATTCTAGACTACAATTGCATATTTAATTTTTTCCCACCCCTCTTTCCCATAAGGTCTGTATCTGTCTTGTTCATGATTGTGTATCTCCAGGGACTAGCACATTGTAGGCATTTCATAAATATTTATTGAATTGAATCGAATCGAATTGACATGTGGCAGAGTTTACAGAATAAGGCAAGACTCAGTTTGGCTCAGCTCTGGGAATTAGACTCAAGTAACCTTTATGAAGCCCAAAAAAGACTATCCATCTACCAATCTATCCATCTATCCATCTATCCATTTACTCAAGATTTAGAGAGCACCAATTTGTGCTAGGCACTAGAAACAGGTATCAAACAAGATCTTACAGGCAAGCAGGGGATAGACAGTGGACAATAAACAACCATAAAATCTGCTGTTAAAAAATAAAGGGGGAGAGAGAAAGGCAGCAGGGACTCAGTTAGACAGAGTGATTGGAGACTTCTGAGAAGAGGAAATTTAAGATGACCTGAAAAAATGTGTAGACGCTAGATATGAGAAAGGTAGGAATATTTCAGGCTAAGAAAGATCCTGAAAAGGGGAGAGAAAACCAGTGTGAAAGAAGAAGAGGGAGGGAGGCAGAGGCTGAGTTGGTGGGAGGGGTGGGTTTGGGGAGGGCAGTCCGTGCAGAGCCTTTCTCACAGTGTAGTACACACTTTGAGACAATGAGAGAATTATTGTTGGTACTGTTGAAGAGAATGGATTATAGGAGAGCAAATGTGTGGGTAGGAGAGACTAGATCAAGTAAATCTCTTCCTGATACACTTTGAAAGGAACCATGATAGGACTACCTGACCGGTGGAGGTGAGGGAAGGGAAAGACTCAAGGATGGCTTCTAGGTTTGGGGCTTGATTCTCTGAGTAGATGGTTATAGGAATAAGAGAGACTGAGGGAAGTAGGCAGGATTTTAGAGAGAATCAAGAGTTCCCTTTAGGAAATGTGCAATTCCCTTTTGGAAACTCGAGAGCCTGCCTCAGGACAGCCAGCTGCACTCCTTGCCCAGACTCTTCTGAGATCGCCTGAAGTTCTTGGGGCCCCCGGGAAGCCTGGGGAAAAGAAGGCCCGCAGTGCTGGGGGTGAGTAACCACAGAGAGAACAAAGCATAAAGCAGTGCTTGTCTCCTGCAAAGATCAACACTCAATGTTCTTGGAAACTGAAGTGCAGGAGTTCAAATGTCTGCAGCCCCATTACCAGAAGGAGAGGTGTTCCCCAATCAGGAAAACTGCTCACATCGAGCTCTCGGCACACTGCCCACGAATCCCTGAAGAAGGGTCCCCTCGTCTCACACGCCACAGGAATGGAAACCAGATCTGAAAGAGAGCACAGGCCTGCCAGTTGGGTGTCGTTCAGACATCTGCAGGCAATCAGGGGCCTCCTCATGCGTCTGGTCCTGCTCACGACTGGCTTTGTGCTAAGAAAAGCACATTTCTTCTGTGACCACCGGTCTGTCTAATCCACAAAGTGTGCTCTGGGACTCATTGGGCTTCTGGGGGTCGAGGATGGGCGAGGAGGGTGGCCGGGAGCCTTATCCCTTAGCTTGAGCCCCAGGGGATATGACAGCATCGAAGCCAACCACCAGTTCTTTTCAAGCAAGTGTCGGGAGTAACTCAAGTCCTAATGCCATTTGGCTGTGAGCACCACAGAAATCCTGTCACTGGTCAGCCTGGGTCACAGAGCCCCTGTTCCTCAACTCTGAGGCCTCTCTTTTAATTGCTGTGATTTGGCCAGTTCTCAGCACAGCCCAGTAGTGCACTCTTGATCCATCAGGGACATAGGAAATTTTCTCTTTAGTTACACTTTTCTGTGCCAATGAGATTATTTTAAGGTGCTACCCCCCACCCCCACCGCCATTTCCCCTCTGTGTCAAGGCTATGCTCATTAGCCATGAGAGACTGAATATGCAAATGGACAGTGGCCAGACCATACCTAAAAAGAGAACCCTACTCACAACTTTCAGCAACCTGCCTAGGAAACCAATCCCCTTATGTATAGTAAACAGCCTGGAAGCCAGTCTGCTGTACATGAGGCTTGTGAGAAGCCAGGTTGCCATCTCTTGTGACAATCCAGAAAGCCAATCGATAACTTCTTTAACAGTCAGCCACAGATGGCCAAAGCTTGGTTAATAACTTCCAGATTCCCTAATCCTTGTCCCTGCTTTCAACTTAGGACTAGAGAAAGTCAAATATGCACCTTTAACCAATCATACAGGATGCCCCACTCCTAGTTAGCCAGCCTCCAGCTTCCCCATGCCACCGGCCTCCAAGCAGGTGCACCAGAAGCCTTCCCTTTCCTCCACTCTAAAGCTTTCCCACTCCTCTGCCTGCCTTTGAGTCTCTACTAAAACGTATGTGACAGTGGCTGACTCCGCTGCTTTAGTAATCTCTGATAATAGGCTTTGCTTTCTTCATTTGCTTGATCTTGATTTCTGCAGCCATTTATGAATTTTTTTCCTTTATGAGTTTCTGAAAAAATAATTTAATAGTACATTTGGACAACCATATTGAGTCCTAATGTAATAGGTCAGGTACAATTAATCTGCTGTAACAGACCCCAAATACTATGGCCTAATTAAGACAGAAGTTCATTTCTCTCCCACGTACCTGTCTGCAGCAGCGGGTGGTCGAGGCCTGGATGGTTAACTGTGTTCCTTGAAGCCACTCAGGGACCCAGATTCCTTTCTCCTTGTTGCTCTACTGTTCCTTGGTATGTGCAGAAAACAAACTGACTCAGTCCCACGCTGTCTGTGCTCTGGCTGTAGAAAGGAAGAAAAGCTTCCCTTTCAAGGATGTGGTCTGGAAGTTACACACTTCACTTTATCTTATAGTTGGTGAGAACTCAGCCTCATAGCCACACCTGGCTGTCAGGGAAGCTGGGAAAAGTCATCTCTGCAGGTCTAACACCTGTGGAATGAGAGGAAGTAGATGTCAGAGGACAAATTGAAGCCTTGCCCACATCATGCTGGGTAAAAAGGGATACAGAGTACACATGGCTTTTGTCCTCAAAGGTTAACCAGTAATGGTTCATGTGTAGGGTAAAGACTAGATCTTCTAGCCAGGCATTTAAGAGCTACCACCCTCTGGCTCTTTCCTCTTTCTCCAAAAAATTCCCTTCTCCCTTCCCTCCCATGTGTTTCTGCCAATGGAGTCATGCCACACGCTGCCATAATAACTACTTTTAATTCAAATTAATTCCTTTGAACATTTATTCTAACAAATTGTTCAAGAATTTTTAAAACACACCCTTGATTGCTGGTGATTGAGGGAGAGGGTGGCATAGCCCCCCACTGTTGGCAGAGAATTTCCCTACCCCACCCCCCAATTGTGCATACCGGACTCTGTTGTCATTAACTCTGTCTGCTCTGGTGCCCAACCATGAATTCAGTCAGGGAGAACGTCCATCTCTCCATCATCATATTCCCAGCACCTGGCTAGGCCCTGATGCACAGAGTTTGTGTTGGACAAGCAGACTGGGTCATAGCCCTTACTTCTTAGGTCTTATCATCTGAGGAAAGCAACCCCCCCTTCCCCCCCAGAATGAAGACTACCCTTCCCTGGCCCTACCATTCACCTGGCAGCAACTCATGAGAATCCAGACAGGCACACTGGGGAAATAACAGAGTTTTAAGCTCATATCATCATTGTGATGGTTAATTTGATGTGGCAGTCTGTCTGGGCAAAGGGAGGCCCAGAGAGCTGGTGTATCTGTAAGGGTATTTCTGGAGGAGATTAGCTTTTAAATCGGTAGACAGAGTAAAGAAGATAGCCCTCACCAACATAAGCGGGCATCATCTAATTCATTGAGGGCTTTAATAGAACAAAAAACAGATAAAGACAAAGTTGCTCTCTCTGCTTGAACTAAGACATCCATCTCCTCCTGCCCTTGGACACTGATGCTCCTTGTTCTCAAGCGTTTGGACTCATACTGAATTATGCCCCTGGCTTTCTTGGTTCTCCAGCTTGAAGACAGTAGATCATGAGACTTCTTAGAGTCCATAATTGCATGAGCCAATTCCTATAATAAAACTCATCTCTGTCTCTATCTGTGTTTATATATATATATATATATAATCTGTTGGTTCTATTTCTCTGGAGAACCCTGACTAATACAAACATAATCTTGGAGAAGCTGCTGGGGTGCCCATTCACACATTAAAGAACTTGGAATATTTCTCCCCTGTGTAAAGAGGGCAGTTTTCAGGCCCATGTGGTCTGGCCACTGGCATGTGACTTTCATCTACTAGTCTGTTCCCTGGAACAGCATGTTCTATGGCTCGTTTTGATCTGGCACAGTTAGATCCCCTCCCCACAGACTCTGGCCATGAACTAGCGCCATTCTAAGGACTCAATGGGCTCTGCTTTCACCCCACCAACACAATGCCCAGCCAAGTCCTCTTAGACCTGCAATGTCCTTAGCAGTTTGAAATCTCCTCAAACCAGTGGAAGGTTTATTAGGTATATATTTACAGAAGAAGCTGAGTTAGCAGCTTTATGTGGCAGAAAGGTTAATAGGGAGGCTTTCTGGTGGTAGCATTCTGCCTCTTCTCTGTTGGTCTAAGCAGTTCAGCTCTGACCCCAACTTGCATGCTCTTCTCAGGTAAACAAAAGCCGTGTATGACTTACTTGAACAAGCCCCATAGTTTCAACATGAAGCAGCTCATCGAATGAGTCCTTCCAACTCTCTCCCTGTAAAGATTTCTGGTAAATACAATTTTTTCCATCCTGTCCCATTTACAGGAATGTCCTGGCATTCCTTATGAATTGCTGCCATGCCCCTAACCTAAATCTCATCTCAAACAGCTCCGCCTCTACCGCGCAGCTACCCGGCTCCTTTATGTCTCCCGTTCCCAGCCCAGCCCCAAGCGAGACTGTGGTCGTCTGCCTCTCGGTTGCTGCCTTAGGATATTGATGGGAAACAGCATCGAGTGACTGCGTTTCATGCCTCTTGGCCTCCAAAGAAGCAAATTAGGGTTTTAAATAAGATGAACTAGGCTTGAGTGGGAGTGGGAAGACCGCCAATTACCATCTCTTAATTCAAGGTTGCTAGCAAAAAGGCTTGAACTATTTCTACTTTTAAACAAAGTGAAAATTTGATGTTAATTCTGACCTAAAAATGTGGGTCTTGGAGGGGAGAGAGAGAAAGAAAGGAGATGCTTTCCTCCTCTGATTTCAACTGGGAGTTGTGTTAAATCCAGCCCTCCGAGGTGCTGGGGTGGGAGGGCTTTTTCTGATTTGCAATAGACTCCAAGCCACCGTGGGCCCACCAAACCCAGGTGCACTCTGTTGCTTTCTGTAGCCACCAAAGCTACAGACTTTCCTGCTCCAACTTCCAGCAGCTTTCCCCAGTTTTACCCACCAAGACTCAAAAATTGCGGACAGAAGTTATTTTCCGGTTTCTTTACATTTAACTGATTACATTGTTCACGTTACAACACCTGCAAATACCTGAGAGAGTCCCAGTCTATTCCAATTTTCTCATCATTAGCATTTTTAGCCTCCCACATCTGCTAATAAGAACAGAGCTGTGGGTTGAGGTAATCCCTTCCGAAACTAAATTATTTTGTGTATGCAGTAACCATTCTGGGATTATGGCTACACTCCACTGACATAACAGACGCATAAAGATGATGAATAGAAGTTGCAGGCTTTGCAACCACAGAAGATAATTCTGGCTTATCCTTGTCTCCAAGCAAGCTGTACATTCTTTAATATCTGAATTTTAAAAGCGAGGACCAAGATGGTGGAGAATTTTTTAATGACTTAACGCATTTAGTATAAGTACCGCTCTATGAATCATTGTGCTGGTAGGAGCAGGAAGAAGGGGGAGGTGGATAAGAGAAAACAGTGGAGTAGGTGGCACAGAAAGAGGAACACGTGGGCTGTTCCAGACTGTTTCAGGCAAGCGCCTGAGATGGGGTGCCTCCCTTTCAAACCACCCTGAATTTTCATCACAGCGAGTGATGAAACACCCCTCACCACCACACCCTCACCTCCCCACAGAGATTGCAGACTTCCTTTGCGGGGGGGGGGGGGGGTCCTCTGTCTTCTCACTTGCCAGGAGCTCACGAAATAATATACCTTTCAACCCAAGTCCTGCAGGGGTAGGCACCTAGCAGAGGGAAGGCGGGAGTAGTGACTCATCTGTGATGAAATTTTCACAAGTCTAGAGTGATATGAGAAAAACAAGGATAATTATATACATATATATAATTATAATCATATGTATGTGATGGTGTAAGATTACTAACTTATTTGGGGGGAAAGACTGTTCATTATACGGAGATTATGCTTTTAGCACTCATTTGGGGTCAAAAAGTCCTATTATGAAAAATGTATGACAGAAGATGCTAGGATTTTTATGTTTGGTTTTGATTAATCTGTCATTTGGCAAAATTAAAAGCTGACTATCCTGTGTATGTCTCCCACCCTCCCACTTCTTTTTAAAATTTTACCAATTTGGGAAATTATAGTTCTGAGAAACCACTGGCCCGGAGCTCCACGGCCAGCCTTGAGCCCCACCATGAGTACCAGCACCCAAATGCCCTCCCAGCTTGCTTGAAAGGCATGATTCCCACTGCCTTCAAGGTCAGTGCATTGAGTTCAAAGCCAGGAGTCAGTGAATGTGGGATGTTGCCTAGTGCCCCTTACTGTCTTTGCTTTGTTCACTCCATGTGAATGAACCTTTTCTTTTGGGTCCTCTCCAACTCCTCAGGGTCTCCTCCCAAGCTAAAGACAGCATTAAAAAGTCAGAGAGGGGTGCCTGGGCGGCTCAGTCGGTTGAGTGTCCGACTTCAGCTCAGGTCATGATCTCATGGTTCCTGGGTTTGAGCCCCACGTCAGGCTCTGTGCTGACGGCTCAGAGCCTGGAGCCTGCTTCAGATTCTGTCTCTGGCTCTCTCTGCCCCTCCCCCACTTGTGCTCTGTCTGTCTCTAAAATAAATAAAGCTTAAAAAATTTTTTAAAGATAGATTTTCCTTTCTTTCACTCCCACACACCTGTGTTGTTCCAGCAGGCAGACCCTTGAACCTTGCATAAGAGGATGGGGGTGTTTGTGGATAATTATTAATAAATGACAACAGGCACCTCTCAGGAATCCCTCAGGATATGGAGAGGTGACACAGCCTAGTGTTGCTGTTTATATGAGTGAAGGTGTACTTCCCACACCAAAACTTGTGACATGTTTACAGACAAATAAATCCAACTCAAGCGGCACATCTGTCGTCAGAGCTTTCCGCAGCTGTGCTATGATAGGGGCGCAGTCCTCTCCTGCTTCTTTGCCACCCCCAGGAGAAGCTGAGTGTCTTGAGGCTCGGTGGCAGCATTTGTGAATGGATGTCACTCCATTGGTGGGGGAGGGAACAGCACAGAGGGGACAGGGCCTAGCAGAGAATGAGTGACTTGTGCAATGGGGATTTGGGTCTGATTTCTGGTTCTGTCACTTTCTGGCTTAGGGTCTAGGGGCTCCTTGATTCCAAACAAGTGAAGCCAAGCTCAAACAAGATTAAGATGCAAGGGTGTCTCATGGGATCCACGAGTGGGATGGCAGTTGAGCCTCAAGAAGGAGACTCATCAGAAGCCAACAAGAAAGAGCAGGTTCACTCTTGGCTTTTCCTCACTGCCTCCCTCTGTGCCTGGCTCAGCAGCTCCTGCCCATGAGGTGGGCAGGAGACCACTGCCTCACAGCCCCTGGGTTTACACATTGTAGGTCCAGACACTGGATTGTGACTGTCAGCCCCAAACCCAGTTTCCTGGGGGAGTCACCCCGTTGGCTTAGCCCGGGATGGCTTTCCACTCCTGCTCCAGAAAGCAACAACATGGGGCCAACAGCGCTGCTGAGGCCCAGATGAGTTTGCTAGGAAGGCTGTGTCACTGTTAGCAGGGCAGAGATCTGAAGTGTGTCTAACACTGGCCAAGGATCAGCCTCGGAAGAGCCTGCATCCCTCTCTGTAAAATGGAGCTGTGGAAGTGGCCTATTTCCATATATTCCTGAAAAACAAACACCTTTTCATGGACTAAGAAAACACTCAGTAATATTAATTTAATGTCTCTTATGATAAATTCTTTTATTCTTATCCTTTGAAACGTTGGAAAATATAAGAATAGATAGGTCTGAGATCAGGCAGGAGTATGGCAAAGAGTGAGTGACTGTTTCCAGATCCTAGGCATTGCCAAAAATAGTGACAGTCCAAAGCTACAGAAAATATTTTTAAATTATCTTTTTCTCATTATAGAAGAGCATATTCTTATTATAAAGCATCCAAATAATACAGGAATGTATTCAACAATAAGTAAAATATCCCCCATGATCCACTCTTGCCCCCAACCTGAAAAATCCCAGAACAACATCGCTACAGTTGAGTTAATCCTCCTAGGTGGTTTTTATGCATGTTCGCTTACGTGCGTGGACTCGACACACACACACACACACACACACACACACACTCATACGCACACACACGCTCTGACTCAGGTTTGTTGCTTTTTCCTACAGGACGGAGTCCTGTGATACATATTCTTTTAAATGTGTTTTTAATTAACCTGTCCTGCATCAATATATATAGATCTAGTATCTATAACCGCTGTGAAGTATCCCTTTATAAGGCCATACCACAAAATATCTATTGTTAGATACTAACAGTGACCATCGAGATACGGCTAGAGAACACTGAAGCTAAAAGAAAGTTTATTCTTTTTTTTTAAACCTTCTTTATCTCTCTCCTTAGAACATTCCAAAAGCCTTTGGAAAAGAAAAGTGGCAGGAAACCCAAATAGAGGCAAAGGTAAAAATAAATGCAGTCCCTCATCGGGTAGGTAGCTGAGCCACGGCAAGATGTCTGGCAGTGCTGGTGACCCTTATGGCACCTCAAGGGCTCAGTGAATTCATGTTGAAAATATAAATGGCTGTAACTTTATCTTCAGATGTAAGAGCTCAGAATAGTATTGCGACATGTTTAAAGACATGGTTCAAATGACTAGCTGGAGGTTTCCACACAGATATCTTTATTCTGATATCCACAAATTCATCCTAAATGCATACTCTGAGTCATACAGGCTTTAAAGAAACACAATTTTGCACTTATGGCAAGATGGGGTTTCTCTCCACCTGCCATCTCATCCTGGAAATAGAGCACTTACTCGGTTTTCCTCTGGTGCCTTGTCCTTATCAAACCAAGATAACAGAAGAGGTCTTCGGTAAGACCTGTTAAAATGTCCGGTTTGTATTGCCAGTCAGCAAAAGGTCATCTGAAAAGTCCCCTGTCAGTGTCATTAATCAGGAGGGGAAGAGCCCAGGCTGGACCTCCTGAGTTTGAACCACTTGTATGGGAAAGTGCTTTTCTTTTTTTCCTGTTGATAACTCCTAAGCCTTTTTGATTTTTGGCCAGATGCTTGTCAACAAGAGATAAGTGTGTGGGGGATCTTAGAAGGAGGATGGGCAATTACGGGGGCAGAATTGAGGCATACGCTGGAACTGCCTGTCTAGCCTATGCTTAGCACACGTGCCTTTCCTTCCTCCTCAGAAGGACAGACAACCACCCAGGTGGTCATGGAACCAAGTCAGTGTGCCCAGAGGCAGACACATTTCTGATGACCTGTATGAGGGGGGATCGAGTAAGGAATTGTCTGCTTTCCATTAAACACAACCACGATGACTGGTGTCTGATGATAGGTGAGGAACTGTGCCAATTCTGGGGTGCCAGAATGAAGGAGATGCCATCCTTGACCTCCAGGAGCTTACAGGAGGGGCCCAGATGTAATACAGACGGAATGACCTAAATAAGTTATAACTAAATACCAGGAGAGAAAAAGAAAGAAGTAAAAGAGGCTTATAGTGAGCCTGCCACTTTGTAATACGCTTTCACATCGATACGCTTATTTAGTGGAGTTGACGTAGGAGTACCGTTGGTGGTATGGGACTCTCACTCCCAGCCGGCCAAGCTCTTCTACATTCAGGCTGTATTCACTGTTCCACAACATTAACCTAACTCTGGCTTCCTTCCAGTTCCCCCCCGAGTCAAGTTTTAAGCCCCACTATTTTATTTTTTTTTCTTCATCTTGACTGATGCTATGCACCCCAAGACCATCTTTGGGTGTTAGGTAAAATTAAAGTCTCTATAGACCAAGTCAGATAAAAGGATGGATAAGGATTATCCCATGAGGGCAGAGAAGATTTCCCTCTTACCTGATGAAAAGAACTTTCAAATGGAGTCTTTTCACCATGCTAACCTCACTTGGCAGCGTCACATGTTGCTCCCAGTGAGTAGGGATGGTCAGTTGTAGGTGTGTTTAAACTCATCAGTCCAATCATGCCCACCTCCTTCCTAGCTAACTTGGTCACTTCATACCTTTGCTGGAGTCTTTTTTAGGTTTAAGTAGCCCTGGGCTGTCTACATCCTTCAGAGCCCCCTCAGAAACAGTTTGACGGGACTCAGGTTATGGTACTGCCCTGCCTCATGGCCATGGGACTGTAGCCCTGGATAAAGTGACACGTGGTGACTAAAATGATCCTTTCCATGTCCCCAGCTGTGCCTGGCACCACAACCTGTGTTTCAGTCCTGGCCTTGAAGCTCCTTTGGAAACCTTTTACAGAGGTGCTTCCCTTCACAACGAATAATTCCGGATTTCAGGGTTGTCCTCGCAAGAACTCAGCTTCCACTTCTTGATGTGTCATAGGCTCCAATTTTCATTATTTTTTTAAACACTTTTTTCCAGATTTCGAAAAAATTTTCTGGGGGAACTGCTCCCAGAGTCCTCTGAAAACATTAGCTCCTTGGCCTTCTTTCCCCATAAAGCCTAGTCTAGGCTGTCAGATGCATGGACTTCATGGAAACTTTCTGGAGTTACCTCTAATCCTCTGATCTCGGAAGAAGAGGGATCCAGTAAGCAATTTCACATTGCCACAATGCCACCAGGGAGGCTGCAGACCTTGATTAAAGAAAGGTGCCTTCGGGAGAAGCAGAGAAGAACCCCTAGAAGCCCCTACACTGTGGCCATTCCTCTTGTAGCCCTCTGTGTACTCCTACCTACCCTCATCATTCACCACCCCTCCAGCCCATTGGAGAGGGGAAGATGTCTGTGGCCCCACATTTCTGAGGTTCCATTCATGATCCATGCCCCACTGCATGCTACAGGTTATTGAATCTTAGAGCTCCATGGAAATCTTAAACTTGAAAAATCACTTTTGGCCTGTTGGCATCCATTTTATGTCTTGGGGTTACAACACCTCAATTTTCTTTATGGAACTGTTTCCCCCACAGTGTGTGGCTTGGTTAAAAATGTGTCAGTATGCCCTTATCTGCCTTCCCCGAGGGGTGGGCAGTGATCTGAGTGAAGCTAGTTAGACTGAATATTAACAAGTGAAATAAGGAAGGGGGAGGCTGTCATAACTCAGGCATTCGAAAAGGACCCCACCACCACTGCCTGACAAGGCCACTGATTAAATCTTGCCAACTAGCCCTTGAAGCTGTCCTGGTTCCTGTCCTTTTTCAATCCTAGTTCTCTAGTCTTTGCTTCAATTCTGTAAGCTATTAGATATCCCCATAATAGATTTTCCTTTACTTTTTCCTTTCTTTCCTTCCCTCCCTCCCTCACTTCCTTCCTTCCTTCCTTCCTTCCTTCCTTCCTTCCTTCCTTCCCTCCCTCCCTCTCTCTCTCCCTCCCTCCCCCCTTCCTTTCTTTCCTTCTTTGTTTTTGCTTAAGTTTGCTAAAATCAATTTTTGTTGCTTACAACCAAAGCAACTTGGCAAAGGATTTATCTGACTCCACTGCTTTATTTCATGAAGAAACTGAGGACCAGGGCAAGTCTTGCCAGAAGTCACACAGCAGAAGAGAACAGAGCTAGACAGAGAGCTCACGTCCCCTTGGTCCCTCTCTAGGCTCTTCAGACTCCCCCAGTCTGCCTGTGTGTCTTTGGTAACTGAGGCAGCATGCAGGACACAGGACCCCTTCCCCTCTGTGACTGGGTGATGGTGGCCCCATAGCTCTGGAAACTTCTCTGCACCTCAGGTGCTAAAAGCTAAGAAGAATCTTTAGTGTCTCTGATATAATCCATTGTCTTCTTGATGTTTTGGGGGCGTGAGTTGCTAAATGCCTACTAAAAAAATAGCTCTACACCAGATCTGGGGCTGAGGGGAGGCTTGAGAGGGTTATAGTATAAAGGAAAACACTATCTCAGCACCCAGAGACACACCCTCTGGGTGTGTGGCCCTCACCCTCTACCCAATGCTGTATTGTGGGAGTCCAGCTGCCATGATGGCTAGTACTCCAGGAAGTGATACTTTTCAGGGTGATGGTGACATCCCTGCTCCCCTCACCTCCACAGGGTCCTTGCTTGTCCCTGCGTCTCCACTCCCAGACCCACTCTTTAAGTCAGTTTCATGTCATTTTGCACCTGGACATGTGTCAACAGCCTTCTACAAGGCCTCTCTGCCTCCCTCTATCCCATTTTAGGAGATATTTATGAGGGTAGATCAGGTCACACTGCCCTTTCCAACCTTTAGTAGCTTCCCACACCTGTGCAAGGGTGGAAAGATTAGAATAGCAGCCACAGCCTTCCCAGCCCCTTTATCTGACCTTGATTTCTATTCAATGAGATCTCTCCCTCTCCCCCTCCCTCTCCCTCTCTTCCTCCCTCTCCCCGCCCCGTCCCTGCCCCCCCCCCTCCAGCTGTGCTTCCCAGTCTCCCTTCAGCTCCTCCTTTAGAAATACTTTCTTGTTCACACTCCTTGCTGTGCCCATCCTCCTCTCGCCAGACTGCTGTCTCTTCCCTAGTGCTCCCTGCAGCGATTTGCTACTGCTTGTATTGTGGGGTTCCCACCCTGCTTTGCAGGAGCATCAGTCATGGCATACACTCTCTCGCTGGATTGTAAGTGCCTCCAAGGCAGGAACTAAGTACCCCACCCACAGTGCCTAGCACATAATGCTCAGAAAGAATGTGTTCAATTTGTTCATTCAAAAAATATTCACTGAATATAGAACAGTAGGCGTATTAGCCTTGATTGGATGCCAGTTCTGACCGGCCCCTTCTCCCTCAAGAGATTTTTCTCCTTTTTCACCAAGAAGCTCTGGTTCTCCTCTGTCCCCCGACTTTGTTCCACCTTGTAGGTTCACATCTTGTCCTCTCCCAGCCGAATCACATTATAACATTTTGTCACACTGGCTCTCTCTGCTAGAAAGAAAGAAAACATTAGAAAGAAAGAGACACGTTACATCCACTAGGATGTCATCTTGTTTCCAGTTTTATTGAGAAAGAATGACACACACTGCTGCATGATTTGAAGGCATAGAGCGTGAGGGTTTGGCTTGCATGTATTGTGACACGATGACCACAAGAAGTTTAGTTAGCACAGGGCATCTTCTTGATCCCCTTCTCTCTTGTTCCTCACCAAAGGTGACCGCGTTCCTGAAGTCAGTATTTATGTGCTTTACATGTACTTATCCTATATATATGATCAGTCCATTGAACCAGGAACTTGAAGAGACCTGCTGCTTCAGCAAATAAATAAAACGTGGGCGTTTGTAAGTGTGGTGGGGCAAGAAATCTCTGTATGACAATACACTGACCCCCAGATTAAAAGGGCATTAATGGCAGTGGGCCCAGAGGTTCCCTCACTCTTTGATGGCTGTGAAGACCATGTCCTTGAGAGCCTGGGGAGAGGACTCCCCTGTTACCCCCACACAACCTTGAGTGTAAACCAACACGGGTGTCATCCCAGCCTTGCTCTCCACCCACCAGCCTGGACCAGCCCTTGTAAACTGGTCTAGCTCCTTATCTTTCATCCACAATAGCAGATTAAGTTTGCATATTTTCAATTTTATATAAATAATGTGCTGTTGTCATTTATATCGTTCTGCAAAGTGCCTTTTTTTTTTTTTGCTCAGCCTTATGTTTTGAAGGTTTATAACTCCATTACATCTCAAAAAAAAAGTATGCATATAGCAAAATTTGTATCTTCTTTTCCCGCTGAAAAACAACCCAAATTTAAAATTCTGACAATCTACAGTGAACATACTTGTACATGTATGTGTCTTTGTTACTATGTGTGTTTCTTCCTTTTCTCACTTTATACTTTATGACAGTCTGATGGGAGTGTAAAGTCCTGTCTCCTTGTGATTACAATTTGTATTGTTCTGTTACTAGATGGAGTCCAACCACTGAGTCAGGCATCTATAAACTTTTTCTGTAAAGGGCTAGATAGTTAATATTTTAGACCATTCATCCTTTACTGCAGTACATAACCCTGCCCTAGAGGCATAGAAGCAGCCACAGACATTCATTCATAAGCTAATGTGCATGTTCTAATTAAACCGTATTTATGAAAATGGGCGGCCAGCCAGTAGGCTTTGGTTTTCTGACTTTTGTTCAACAGACAGTCTCTGAAAGACACAAACCAGTAGAAAGATAGTCAAGATCTGAACAGGCAGTATACAGAAGGTAATGTGCAAATGGCCAATAAATATAAAGCAGTTCAATCTCAAGTTACCCAGAAAGTTGCGATCAAATTCCCTCCCTGACACCGCCCTAAAAAGGTACTTGTAGGACAGCAGGAGGCAGCATGCAAGTGAAACCAGTGATAAGAGCATCCTAAGACAGCTCTCCCCACACAGAATGAGGGGGTAGGCCCTGTCATTTACATACACTCAAAGCATCCAAGACCATCCTTGGCACCCTCAGATGCACGTAAAATATGTACCTCCTGCCATTCAGCAAGGCAGGAGGCAAGAAGTGCATCTGGTGAAATCACTGATGAGAGACAGAGAAAATTTCCAGACCATCCTTCCTGAGGGGTAAATTCTTTCTTTGCGAAGGGAGAATTGGACAATGGAATAACAGCAGAGGCAAAGAGGTTTCCAGAGGACTTTCTGCTTGGTCAGCTGTAATATGTTTCCTCTGAACATTGCTGATGTCATACATTTTAAGTGACTCAAGCTTAACAAGAGTTTACCATTAGAGAAGCGTCCCACTACCCTGAAGTGTGATTAGCAGGGAAACTGATAGCTGCAGAGTTTGCAAAACTCTCCATCTTCCCTGGATTAAGTTTGCAACCTGGGAAAACATTGGAAACAGATGGTTCAAGATCATGGCTTAACGAGCAGACCTGTGAGGCACTGAATTTTTGCCCGTGGCACACTAATGGAGGAAACTGTACCCTGCCCCCCACTCCACCCCTGTGCCGTTGGGAGGACCCTGATATGATGGTTCTAACGTCAGGGATGGGCCCCAGGGGACAGGGCTTTAAAACACAGGCCTATCTCACTAATTAAGGAAGTGCTAATGCTCTTCTAACCCACCAGGGTGCTCTGAAGCCTTCCTTATCTCAAATGTCAAACAGCTCTTAGCTGGATGACAAGGCAGATGCTATGGGCCACAGCCAACTGAGGCACATAAGGAATGAACATAGGCCACCCCTATTTCCCCAAAGATCCCCAAACCATATTCCATTGCAGAAGTCACCACGGCAGGATGGTCCTCTCATCCGCACCCCATCCCCTGCCCCCAAACCGAGTGAGGGAACAAGTAGCCTGAGAAGCATAAATCTGCTAACACAGAAGGAGAGGCCTCGGCAAGGTGCGTGGCTGGCCCAGGACTCCAGTTCTCTGTGTTAGGTCAGATTCCATAATGAGCTAACTCTAGTCAAAATGCCCCCACTGTAGAGCATTTTCAGAATGATACCAACACGGGTCTCTGGGAAAGGGCAGCCTTTCAGTCCTGACAGCTATTTCTCAACAACTAAGGTCTTTCTCAGAAACTGTTTTCCTTTTTTTTTTTTTCTTTCTTTCTTTCTTTCTTTCTTTCTTTCTTTCTTTCTTTCTTTCTTTCTTTCTTTCTTTCTTTTGACAGAGAGCATGTGCTTAGGGGAGGGGCAGAGAGAGAGAGAGAGAGAGAGGGAAAGAGAGAATCCCAAGCAGGTCCCAAGCTATCAATGTGGAGCCCAACTCGGGGCTCATCCCACAAACTGTGAGGTCATGACATGAGCCAAAATCAAGAGTTGGACACTTAACCAACTGAGCCACCCAGGCGCTCCTCAGAAACTGTTTTCTTAAAGCCTCTGTGACCCAATTGGTGCCTCAGATTGTATCAGAATATAGGAACAAAGGGTTCGAAAGGTACCATTCTGACTTGGATTACACAGGCTCTTGTTCATCCCCACCTTGCTCTAAATGGGTATCCCACAAATAATATGGACATTCCCCAGAGGCAACTCACTCTTCCCTAACAAGACCTCTCCCACTAGTGGTGCAACTGCCCAGGCTGCTGGGAATCACTCTCATTCTGCTGTGGGTGAACACATTCTGCTGGGACCTCTGGGCATCAGCGGCCCCCTGCTGAATCTGCTGGGGTGAGGGGGGGGTCCAGGTGGGGGGGTGTGATGCACATGCCCATATACATCTGGCTGGACCCTACCTTGTACTGAACAGTGTCTGTTCCTCTTGGGAGGGATGATTGGCCCATTCTCTGACTCTGTGTCTCGCTTTGCTACTTGGACTGAAGTACTTCTTCCACTTGCACTCCCATGTCTCACTGAGACTTTAACGAAATCAACTCTTTCAGCTTCTCTCTGGAGCCTTTTTCTCGGTAAAGGCTCAGGGGCAGCTGACCCCAGAAAATCGAGGCATCACACCACCCTTTCCATCCCCTCCCTCTTCTCATCCTCCATAAGCTCTCCTACCTGCCTTGCCTATGGGGCCAGTAGCAGAAGCCCTTCTGCAAACCACCTCACATGAAATGCCACAGCACCGGGCTGCCTTGTAGCTCAAAGACAGACCTAGATATGCTAGAACATCAATTTGAGTTCAAGGTTGAAGACCCTCCTCACTCAAGGAGATGAATCACTGCAAAAGCTCACTGGACTGAAGGGAAAGTTTGTTTGAACTAGGAAAAAGCCTACATTTCTATCCATTCATCTATTCACTGGCAAACTTTATTGTGCATTTACACCCAGGAGGCCAGATGCCTTCACTCCTTGCACCCTGGCCCATGGCAGACATTGCTTGCCAATCAAGTACTTCACCATGGAATCTACATGAGGCAGCATCTTCGTCAAAATTGCAGGAAATCATTACCAATCAATAGGAATTGGCCTGTGAAATAAAATCAGTGTGCTGTTTCTAACCAACTGCACGTTGGTAACATTAGATCCTGCAGATATCAAGATGAATAAAAATAAGATGCTTGCCTTTGAGCAACAGCTGGGTAGGCAGACACGGGGCACCTAACTATCAATACAGATTTTGAGGGAGGAGAGCTGTGGCATTCAGGGTAGGCTGAACTGTGGTGGTGATTTCACATAAAAATAGTAAAATGTCACAGTGGGAAGGAGGAAATAGGGCAGGCCAGGCAGACAGAGCAGCACCATCAAAGGCAAGTGGGCATGAATGTCCACAGTGTATTGGGGAGTGTCTCACAGAGATGGATTGTAGCATACAGAGGACAAGGAGGGAAAAGCAGGTTGAAGCCCAACTTTAAAGGGCCTAAGGAGATGGAATGTCAATCAGAAGACAATGAGGAAACCCTGGAAAGTTTCTGAAAAGGGTAGTACTGATAGGATCAGATCTGTTTTGGAAAATTATTTCTGCTACCAGGATGGACGATAGATGGTGGAGACATGTGACAAGAACCAGGAGGCTCAGTCAAGAAATTAAGTTGACACACTAGGCCAGTGGTATTTGTTAGTATTTATTGAATTCCTATTTATTGAATAAATAAATGAATTAATGGTGGAGGCAGGGATTTAAGTAGCAGGGATCCAGGCCCCAACCTTGCTTCAACTCTCTTTTGTTTATAAATTGGATTTCCATATAGATTTTGCTTGAAATCTTATTCTGTGATTTTTTTTTTTTTAAGTCTGAAAGCCATGCTCAGAGCAGGAGGTCATGGCAGCATCCATGAAAGAAGAGGTATAAAAGGCAGTTTAAGAGAGATTTCCTAGAGCACAGGAAGGAGGTGGTGACAGGATAGGAATATGGTTTTTGTTTTTTGTTTTGTTTTGCTTTCAAGAGCAGAATAACATAGGGGCACCTGGGTGACTCAGTCGGTTAAGCATCTCTTGATTTCGGCTCAGGTCATGATCTCACATCAGGTTACAATCTTCATAAGGTCAAGCCCCTGCAGAGCCTGCTTGGGACTCTCTCTCTCTCTCTCTCTCTCTCTCTCTCTCTGTCTCTGTCTCTCTGTCTCTCTCTGCCCCTCCCCTACTTGCACTCTCTCTGTCTCCTCAAAATAAATAAATTTTTAAAAAATTACTTAAAAAACCAGAATAACAAACAACAGAGTGCAAAACAAGATCTACCCAGATCTGTCTCCAAAATATTTGTTTTTAATGAAAATTAATATTTTAACATTATTTTAAAGATCACATTCCTATGGAGATAAAATGTTTCCCTGTAAATTTGTTGTTTGATTTGCTTTGTCACTTCCCCTTTCCCTCCACACACCTCAGGAGGTAGTAGCTCCTAACTGAATGATTAGTCTCTCTGAAATATCATACATTTCTAATGAGTCCTAATTAATAAACTTTGAGAGAGGTGCCCTTGGGTCACCCAGAACTTTTCTTCTAAACCATTACAAAAATATTCCTTTGGAATATTTAATTCATGAGTGAGCCATGTGCTCCTAGACATCAATGGTAAAAGACTAGGGACCCCCATTTCCCATCTGGTCTTCTATTCCACCTTTGGTTCACCCCTCCCAAAGCCCTGAGGAATGAACACTACAGCAAAAAGCCTTCGCCTACAACCCAGAGAAATGGAAAGGCATTGAGCAGTGGTTCTCAGAATTGGAGTTCCCAAAACAATAGAATGAAGTTCTAGGGACTGACAACATAGGACTGGCTAATATGTTCTTTTTCCAAGAAAGAACATTCAGGAAACATGTACAATCATTTCCAAAAAAAAAACACAAAAAACAAAAAACAAAAAACAATTTAGCACCAAAAGGCAAGAAAAGTCATCTCAAGGATAAGGGTGGTTCTTTAAGTTGAGCACTTTGCTTTGTGAGAAACTTCCTGCACTGGATTTACATGTTGTATTTCATCTTAGACCAGTGAGACCTTTGCCAATGATGAGCACTTTCCAAGTACCAGGTTTGAGAGCCAGAAGTTAGCAACTTCCCAGGCCTTGGGGGAGAGTTCCTGCCTCTTCTCCTGACTCCAGGACCCTGGAGTCCCAGGCAACTGCAAGAGAAACCACTAGCCTGGGAAAAAGAGGAAGACAGGTTGCTGCCTTCTGGGCCTGGAATGTTTTTTTTCCCCTATGAATGAAACAAACTTATAAATCCTGTCTTTTAACACCTGGAATGTCAGAACTTGTCAGGTGCTTCAGGTAAAGTTAGGTGTTAAATTAACTTGTCTAGATTGACCTGGGAATTTAACCAGTTATACCATTGCTTTTCTCTGGAAGTATATAGGGTTTCCAAACAAATGACATGGAAATGAACTTGAAATGCAGACTGATCAAAGCTGGAGGCAGCCTATATTCTTCTTGGTCTCCTGGTCCCTTTGGATTCAACATGCAGTGTTATTCTTGTCCCTGGTCCTCAGATGCTATATATATATATATATATATATATATATATATATATATATATATATATATATATATATGTGTGTGTGTGTGTGTGTGTGTGTGTGTGTGTGTGTGTGTGTATTTAAATGGCACTTCTTCATTAATGTGCTTACTTTCTGAAGAGGTGTGCTCTTGGCACCTCTGGACATGTGCCTGGTTGGTAGAAAGGACCCTATCTGTGAGCTGGGAGCCAGGGTTCTAGTCCTGAAGATGTCTTATGTTAGCTTTAAGCCTTTGGGCAGGGGGAAAGGACTGTGATGTGTACCTTTACAGTTCTTCCATTGCCAACATTCTATGATTTATGATTTTATGGCAAGTAGATCATAGATGGTGACAGGATCTTTCCATCATTCCCTTTTTCTGGTCCAATGCAGTGAGAATAGTCCAACCACTTTATTAGGATGTCTTTATTTTTATGACTTTTCCACCAAATGCATTGCTTTCTTTAGTTGGCTGGGGTTTTGGGGACATAGACTTGGCTATTATGACCACAAATGCTCTTGACAACAGGCAACAGAGGATGTGGGAGCCAGAGGCTTTGGAAGTTCTATAACTTACAGTTCCTGCTGGGATTTTGATTTGATGAACCTGTTTCATCCTAATAAGTTGCTGAGGCTTCTCTTTCCTCTGAATCTTTACTTGTGTCTTTGTTCCAAAACAGGCCAAAGAATGTGCTCTAGAAACTGGCCATTTCCCTGTTTTGAAGGTGAAAAATTGCTCGGTGTCCCCCTGAAAAAGAGACCTCTTCTCTTAGATGTTTCTGTGGTTCCAAGCCCACGGAGAGCTGTGCCTTTGACTTGGCAAAGAAAGTCATCGTTTGAAAAGCTATTTCTAACCCAGCACAGCTGTTCACAGCTTAGGTTCAGCAAATGCCATCATTTTTGCATACTCAGTCCCAATACCTCCAGAGAAATTATGACAACCCACGTATGTGACTTTGATGAGTGAACAAAGAGTGACCACACGTCCAGAGTCTCACAGAAGTCACCCATTGGACGCTGGATTATGTTCCCTCTTCTCTTAGCTGGCCTAATGGAGGAGGCTCTGAAATGCGAAAATCCAAAGAGTCTGCAACCTTCTAGGTTCCTGCCCTGGTTTTTCACTAGTGAAATGAAGGGATTAGGTGATAATAGTGATGATAATAATAATAATAATAATAATAATAATAATAATAATAATGGTAACAAAAACCGCCATAGTAGCAACTCCCATTGATTTGGTCCTTATTGTACAGCAGGTAATATGCTAATACTTTCAAAAGCTGTTATGTCCAGGGGTGCCTGGCTGGCTCAGTTGGTTAAGCTTCTGACTCCGCCTCAGGTCAGGGTCTCACGATTCATGAGTTTGAACCCCGATTCTGCTGTCAGCACAGAGCCCACTTCCGATCCTCTATCCCCCTGTCTCTGCCCCTCCACCCCCTCAAAAATAAGTAAACATTAAAAAAAAAAAAAAAACCTGTTATGTCCAATTGCAGATGAGGCGAAAGAGATCATGTAGTTTGCAAAGAACCCGATAGCTAAGAAATAACCTGGAATTTAAACCTAGGTCCACCTTGGTGGAAGGTTCATCTTATTCTGTGGTGCATGGATTAAAATTCTGACCTAGAGACAGGTGATGTGGACATCTGTAACTGCCTCGGCTCCTCCTAGCTTACGGGTTCTTGCTAAGGTTCTCTAACATCTCATCCTTAATTCTGCTAAAACAGCCACCTCCCCAGCCTGTTCCTGCCCGCGGAATGACCGGACTTTCTCCTTTAGCCCTTCCTCTGTGCCTCTGGGAATATCCAAGCTGTAGCCCACATACCGGCTGCTGCTTGCCCCTCCTGTCTTGCTCCTCTCTGCTGGGTGCTTGATCAGCCAAGTGATGCAGACCATAACATCCCGTGACCAGCCAAATCTCCTGTGACCTCTGATAGACTTTGGGCCATCTACCCTCCTTTCTCCAGTTGGTTCTGGGGCCCTTGGTGTCTCTGTGACACCTGCCTACCCACCCAGGCTTCTCTATAGCAGAGGGGGAAGGACTCCACCTTCTGTGCCCTGCCTTTTTGTGCATTTCATTTTGCCTATTTCTGGTGGGGTGGGGAGATGCAGACCACTAGCAGCCTTGCCTGGGCCACACTGGGGCTCTGGTTCCCTTTCTCTATACTGTCCTCCCATCCAGGGCATAGAAGTACCTGGGCTGCATCAGGGTGGTTCCTTTGGGTGAGTGTTATGCTCAGCTCATTGAGCCAGGGCTCCTTTACCAGTTACAGGAAAGTCTCAGTCCTTCCCCATAATTGGTGTGCGTGTCTGTATGTGAAGCCATAGGCTTGTGGGTCCCTGAAAAATCAGTAAATGTGGTTAGAGGGTGGAAGGTAGTATTTCCTAACAAACACTGGGTGTTCAGGTCTCGGGACAGCAAGTCAGGGAGGTGTGTGTTCAGGCTAGATAAGATTTTGAGCTATCTGTCATGATTTCATCCATTTCTCTTCCTTTTCTTTCTTTGCATTCAAGCAGATAATAGCTGACTCTGCAATCCTACCTCATAGGAGGTTTGTGGCAGGACACAAGGCAAAGACCTGCCTTCCAAGGGTTGAAGACAAAGCCTAAGCCCTTAGTAGATGAGGATTCAATTAAAAAGAACACACACACACACACACACACACACACACACACACACACAGACAGAGACAGAGACAGAGAGAGACTGTCCTAGAGAAACTGGGAAGGAAAGAAGTGATTTCTCCAAACTGGGAAGATACTCTGTTCAGCTAGGAGGGGGTGAAGGTGGAAGTGACAGGATTATGGTGCAAAGGCGACCAGGCAAAGATGCTTCAGAGTGAGGTGCAAGAGTGGGGAGGGAAAGTGGTTGAGCCTGAGGGGGCCCTGCAGGCTGGGCCAGGACAAGGCTAGGTTGGAAATCAATTGTGTAGACAGGGAAGTGAGGACCAGGTGGGCCCCACCCCACAGGCCTTGGCTCTGCCTGAACTCCAGAAACACTGGCATAAATAGCCACAGGGAGGGGACCCCAGGGAGGGCTGAGGTTATGCATTCTTTTTTTTTTTTTTTTTTTCTGTTAGGAGAAATGAGACCTTGGCATTAGAAAATAAGTTATTCTAGAAAAATAAGGCAGTTATTCCTAAACTTTGAGCTTCTGGACTGGGATCCGTGCCAACTCCCCCATCAGTGCCCCTTTGGGTTCCTTCTGGAGGGAAGAGGCTGGCTGGTGCTCTGGCCAGGCATTTGGCAAGACTCAGACCTTTTGTCCTGAACCCCAGAATAGGTAGCCTTGACCACGACTGCCTTCGTATTGTGCTTTCTTTTCCATTCCAGTAGTCATTCAGTGAAATGGTTTTAAATGGAAAGCATTCAGTAAACCATGCTGAGTGTTTCCAGGACCTGAAACTTCAGAGGGACGTCACAAAATCATCTGCAGAGAAGTTGAGTACTTGTAAGGTCAAAAAACAAGAGTCCTTAAAGAAAAGTTCTAATCATGCAGAGCAGAGCACTGTATTTTCTGCCTTGTAATTGTGATGAATGGTATGCCTTTGTTTTTAAACAACACCTAATCTTTAAAATGACTCTGCTGAGAAGCCTAGCATTTTTTCCCCCAGAATATGTCCACTGTGTATATTAAATTGACTAAACTTTCAGAAGAAAGAACACAAATCAGACCCTGGAGAGTCTATTGCTTAGTGAAAGCAGGAGGGAGAGGGAGATGTTACCAATACTGCAAATACACTAAAATTCTGATGAAAATACCAGATCCAGTCCCATGAAGTCTCTCAGGAACACTCAAACTGTTGAAAATAAAATGGAAAAAAGCGATTACCCGCTGGCATCAGCATCTAATTGTTTAATGAACATTACATGGCCTGGATCCTATTACTAATGTTTCTCTTCTTCAACATATGTCCACTGATGAAGGAAAGTTTTTTGGTTGCAAAGTGGCCTTCAGAATTTGGACACTCTGACAGATGACAAACAGGCAACATCTTTTTCTTCTTGCTCACAAGTAAATTTCTGGCACTTTTTGACAGGTCATAAACACACATGAAATGCTAAACTTAGTGAGTTGCTAGATGCTTTTCTTAAAGTTGAAAAACATTTTTAAAATAAATTTTCCTTATGTCTCCTTTTTTCCACTGCTCAACTCTGACATTCAAGTGTACTTCTCGAACCGATGCGTAATAACATTTGAAGACCAAATTCAGAAAACCCTCATGAATCCAGACTCCACTCTTAGAGAATTTCTAAGGTTTTAGGCTAGGGGACTACAAGGAAGCTTATCTTAGCATTCTTAAGGACAAACAGATGAATACTGTAAATAAGATAGTTAAGAATAACGTTTACTTCAGTGAGAGAAATGTTCATATGTGTTAGATAGCCCAGGCAATTCGTTACTTTGAAGTTCTCTGTGTTTTGGTCTTTTGGTTGAAGCACTTATGGTCGTTAGACCCTTCTGGAAAGGGTCTTATCCACTGGTTTCCCTGACATCACTCTTCCTTGGGATTCCAAATGGCTGTCAGGACACATCTTCTCAAATCCTTTTTGTTGACTCTTCTTCCTTACTACCTACTTAAATGGTGGAGTTACTTAGGATTCCATCCGTGGACCTCTTCTTTTCTCATGCTTCACAGCTCACTGGGTAATCTCAACCCCAAAAGCTTACCTTAATTCTAGGGAGAAAAGGCTTACATTTGGGTCTTCAGCCCTGACCTCTTCCTTAGGCTCCCTCATGTGCCTCCTGTCTCGGCAGGTGACCTCACAATCTCCTGCTAGCTTCAGCCTTAAACCTGCACGCGTCCTTCATTCCGTAATCCCTCACCCATCATGATCCTAAATATCACTTTCGTCATCCACTCTGTTCTTCCCACATTTGCCAACTTATCCCTGCCCTTATCATTTCCTGTCTGGTTTTCTGGAACAATCTATTAACTGGTCCTTCTGTTTCCAGGATGTTCCCCTCACTGAGACCACTGGGACCTTTCTAGAGTACAAATCTGAACGCATCATCCCTCTGTTAAAACCCCGTGTTCAGGCCTCTCACTGCCCTCAGGATGAAGTTCAAACTCTGAAGGCTGACAAGGGCCTTCATGATGGAGACTCGATTCACCTAGCGTAATTCACCTAGTGTAATATCCCCTACCCATGCACACAGATGGAATGTACTATACCTGCATTTCCTGTTCCCTGTGCGTAGAACACCATTTCCCCTCACCCCTACTGTCTCCTCAATCTATTAAGCTTTTTTGGGGCCAAGACATCACTTCTGCTAGGAAGCTTTTCTTGCCTTCCCAAGACTGCATAAAATACCTCTCCTGTGTGTTCCTTGGTGGTTCCCATATCATAGCAATTAATACACTGAATTGCAGTAGCAGATTTAGTCATCAGTTCTCTCCACTGAATTATAAATGCCTTCAGGAGAGATGTGTCTTGTTCATTATATCGCCAACCATCAGTTCATTCTAGACATTCAATAAATATTTGAAGGGTAAATGAACGTACTTCTAACTTAAAGTGTTCTGGTTCTAAATTCTGAACAGGGAGAATCTTGAGTCAGTTTCTGGTCCAATGAGCTGAGTTAGGGGTATGAGGGTAGGAATAGAATGTCTTAGAAAAGAATGCAGGGGTGGAGGCAATGGGTAGCATGCTTACTAGAATTATACAATGTCCTTCATTGAAAGAGTAAAACTGCATTATATTTTTTAAAAACCCGAACACAGTGTATTTTTCACTAATTCATATGGCCTCTTCCCATTAGCCCATTATTAAGAAGTGAAATTGTACTTTCGTTATAACACATAAAATAATAATATTATCACTTCTTAATATTAGTCACTCATCCATCCACCCATTCACAAATACTACTAACTGCCTACTAAGGGCCAGGCTCTGTGCTAAGTACAGGGTAGACAGTGGAAGATAAAACAAATCCTTGTTTTCCTGGTACTTACTCTAAAAAACAGACACAAATGTGAATTTCAATTCTGAAATTTACGATAATAGAAAAGAATAGTGTGATTTGAGAAGGAATTATCGGGGTGATGAGATTCAAGTATGGAGGTCAAAGAAGGCTTCTCAGGAAAAAAAAAAAAAAAACAAGACAAAACATTTAATCTAAGACCTGGCTTCTTGGGGAAGAAAGTTGGGGTGGCCAGCTGTGGCAGAGTAGACAAGAGTGGAATTGGATCTCCAAGGAATTATTTTGACAGTCTCAGCCAAAGGCTAGGGTGGTGGCAACTGTGATGGAAAGAGGTATATGGATTCAGGACATTTTTGGAGGTATAACTAATTGCACTTCTGATAAGTTGGATGTAGGGGTGAATCAGAGGAAGGTGCCAAGAGTAACAGTTGGTGTACAGGTTAAGCACATGGACTCTTAAGACAGATCATCTAGGGGCACCTGGGTGGCGCAGTCGGTTAAGCGTCCGACTTCAGCCAGGTCACGATCTCGCGGTCCGTGAGTTCGAGCCCCGCGTCGGGCTCTGGGCTGATGGCTCAGAGCCTGGAGCCTGTTTCCGATTCTGTGTCTCCCTCTCTCTCTGCCCCTCCCCCGTTCATGCTCTGTCTCTCTCTGTCCCAAAAATAAATAAACGTTGAAAAAAAAAAAAAAAAAAAAGACAGATCGTCTAAGTTTAAATCCCAATTCCACCGTTAGTAAACTCTGAAGCAAATTACTTCACCTTTCTGTGGCTTGGTTTCCTCATCTATAAAGTGGATGATAATAATAGTAGCTACCTAACACATTTGTTAAAAGGATTGAACAGGTTATCAAATATAAACATTTCAGACAATGCCTGGTATATTAGTAGGTTTTCTCACTAACTAAAAAGAGGTAAATTTCCAGGTCTCTGACTTCAGCAATGGAAGGTGACATTTATCGAGGTGGGGAAAACCAGCAGAAGAGATTTTGGTAGAGTGAAGATCAGAGTTCAGCTTTAGGTAAAATTCTGAGATTGCTGCAGACCCTTTGGTCATCTCTGGATAGAAATCTGATCTCAGAAGAGGTGCCTGGGCTGGAGATGTCAATCTTTGAGACTTCAAAATATAGGCAGTATATAAAGACTGGGGAATGGAAAAGACAAACAAGGGAAAGCATGTAAAGTGGGTGTGTAGTGTAAATGAGTAGAATGTAAAAACAGGGCCAAAGACTGAGCCAGGAGACTTCTCAAAGCGGAGTCGAAAAGAAACCAACAAATGATTTATGTTCAGCATTGGTATACACCTGTGTTACACTAGCAGAAATAGAAACATCTAGCATAATTTGAACATAATGAATACTGAAACAAAGGATCTCCCTTCCTTTTTTATTTTAAGGGAGCGTGAAGATTTAATTCTCTGTTTAGTCTTGTTCAGTTGATTTTGTGCCTTCTTCTCTTACTCATTGGAGCCTCCTCATGCAAAGACTTAAAGTATGCAGATGAGATAAATTTGGAGATTTTGGTGGTTTGGGTCATTGGATCTTCAGTTGTGAGGACAGAAAGTGGGGCATAGTTGAACTTGAACCAGATGATTAAATGTCTTATAAGCTATGTTAAGAAGCTTAGGCTTGATAACAACAAGGAGCCACTGAAAGGTATTAAGCAAGAATGATGCATGATCATTTTGCATTTTAGAAAGAACACTCTTGAACAATATGGAGAATGGTTTGGAGAAAACCCAGAAGCTGAGAGACCAATGGTGTATCTGTGGCTGTGACCCAGGACAGAAAAGGCCAGGGGGGAGCAGAATCACTCAGACTGGAGTGATAACCATAGTGAGGAACAGAGGGGAGTAGGAGACTGACTAGGTAGAGTGGGTGAGAGAGAAAATGACGCCCAGGCTTCTGGGTTGTTTTCAGACTGGTCTGTGCCTTTAAAGCATTACATTTTTTCCTAATACGTACTTGTGCTTCACACAGCATTCTCATTGCTTTCTACAGCGATAACCCTTTAATTTTCAAATATGTTCTCATCCTGCCCCCTGATGAATGCACACAGTCATTAAGTAGCTCAAATGGAAAATAAAGATGCAGATTTACTTCATTTGGGCTCAGTTTTCTGGGCCCCAGGCCTAGGTAGAGGAAACAAATTCTATTACCTAAACCACAGAAGCTGAAATCCTCCAAAGAAAATACCCCCATGACTGACTTGGTCTCCTTATCACCTGGCTTAACTAAGGATAAAGTATTAATATGCTAGACCTTATTTACAAAGGAAAATAATTTAGCTCATCATTGTGAGAAAGAGCCCATGTTTCAAATAGCAATATTTTCAAAATAAATAAGAAGTCCCTTAACAAATTCTGTAGACCCCATTTGGATCTCTTTTAATGGGGAAGATTTCTTAATGACCTAGCTCAACACTGCCAGCTGCATGCTGACTTGATTTGCAGCTATACATAAATATACATACATAAATAAGTGGCTGCCTCCTTGATGGGAGCTCAAGGACCCAGGGAAAGGCATTTTTACCTCTAGGTATCTTTCCCAGCCCTGTCATGCTGCTTACAGTTATCCGATTTTTCATTTGCTTCTTTTCACCCCAGTTCCTTTCCTCCTGGCCTGTCTTGAACTTACCCCTAACAACCACTCCATCCAAACTGCTCCTCAGGATCACCAATGACCCCCATTTTGCTAAATTCAATGGTCAGGTCTCAGTCCCCATCTTACAGGACCCATCCGCAACATTCACTGCAGTCAATGACTCCCTCTTCATTGACACATTTGGCTTCAAGGATGCCACGTTCTTTTGATTTTCCTCTTTGCTGCTTCTTTGCTATTTCTCTCCATTATCCCATAGTGTTCAGAATGTTCCTGAGTTCTGTTCTTAGTCCTTCTCTCTATAACTTAAATCCTTAATGCTTTCATTCAGTCATATGGTTTTAAATAGCATCTTTATCCTCTTTATGGCTATTTTTTTTTTCCACAAAAAGCAAAAGAAAGAAACAGAATGGTAGTTTTTATTTGCTAGCATTTGTTGCTAGATTAATTTATTACAGAGACAACAGTATGCTGTTGAAATTGGTTAGAATTAAACACACGGTGACAATTCAAGATCATCATATTCATAGGTAGGGGTGGAATACAAACTTTATACCAAGCCCCACAACCAGCCGTGCTTTCATTCAAGTGAGTTTTAAAATTAATTGGTCCCTTCCTTGAGGAGGGTCTGGATCGGAAGAATCAGGAACTGGTAGAGCTTCACTCTGTCTATAGTGACCCACCACTAAAACCATACCTGAAGGACCGTAAACTTCTGAATGCTGGTTCATTAAGGTTCCCATGTAAAACTGAACATCTCGTGTGGTGCTCCACTTGGTACTCCAAGCATCTCCACTTGGATGTTTAACAGACATCACAAACTCAACATGTCAAAAATGGAACTCCTAAACTCCTCTCAAAAGCTGTTCTACCCAGAGCCTTCCCCACTCCATTGATGGCAACCCAGTCCATCCAGTGCTCATAGCCAAAATCTTAAAGTTGCCCTTGACTTTTCTCTTTCTCTTACAACCCACATCTAATCAGCCAATAAATCTTGTTGGTAGTATGCACAGATTACATCCAGAATCCAATCTCTTCTTACTACTTCTGCCGTTACCATCCTAATCCATCTGAGCCACCACCACTTCTTGGCTAGGTTACTATAACATACTCCCAACTTGTCTTCCTACTTATACACTTGTCCATCCTGAGTATCATAGCTGAGGCAGTCCTTCTGAAAAATAATGAGTGACATCACTTTTTTACTCAGAACCATGAAATGGCTCAGAGTAGAAGCCAAATGCTTACAAATGTCTACAAGCTCCCATCCTTCAGCTCACTGACCTCATCTCTTATTTTTTGCCTTGCTCACTCTGCTCCAGAGACCCTGGCCTCTTTGCTGTTTCTCAGACATGCCAGACAAGCCCTACCTTAGGACTGCTGCTCCACCTGTACCCTAGGCCTAAAATTCTCTTTGTCAGATATGTGAAAGGCCAACCCAACACTTCTTTCAAGTCTTTATTTAGATGTTCTTTTCACAATGAAGTCTACCCTGACATATTTAATACTGTCATGTGCCCCCAACTCCAGAACTCCCAGCCCCTTGTTCTGCTTTACTTTTTTCTTTTTCCATAGCAGTTATCATTTTGTAGTATATTATGTAACCTCCTTATTCATTAGGTTCATTATTTATTGTCTCCCCAGCTAGAATGTAACACAAGGGCAGTGTTTTGTTTGCTGATATATCATCAGTACCAAGAACAGTGGCTGAAACGTAGGAGGCATGAAGTAAATACTTGATGAATGAATGAATATATCTTTGACACCTTTCCTTTCCAGCTCACACCTTGAACATATACTTTGCACCAGTGTTCTGATCTTGTCCTCAGGATGGGGAATGAATACACTGAACATTGCCTGCTTAGGGTTTGTCCTCCCTACCATATTTTGGTTCTCTTCCTCCTCATCTCCATGGGATCCTCACTCTGACCCTTGTAACTGAAAAAGAGAGAGAGAGAGAGTGAAGTAGTGACTCCATTAAAAAAAAAGTTGGAGGTTCCTAAATTAGGCCAATATCACAATAAATCTGATTTTGTTTATTGACATCTAGAGTAAATACAAATGATTGCTAGACCTTTACAGCAAGAGAAGGATAAGGCTAGTAGGAAATCCAAGCAAAGGGCTGTGATGGGAGCTGTATGTAACTAGGGCTTAACATAAGGACACTAGAAGAGAGAAGGAGAGGGGAATGGCTGGTAGGAATAGACTACTTCATGGGTAGCCACTATGAGACACACATCTTATTTTTGCTTAAGCTGGACTCCTGTGCTAACTTGAGAAAGGTTCTGTGGTGCCTCCATCATGCTGATGGCAACTAGGATAGCCTAGGGAAAACTGTGCCAAGAATTCTCAGAAATATACACTGAGTAAGAAATGCTTGGGTAGGAATGTGAAGGACCTTTCCTTCTAGAGCTTTTCTGGAGATTCTGGGACTTCCACAATGCTCTCCAGTACTTATAACACTCTAACAAACATTAGGACCAACAGAGGAAGGCTGAGCTTTTGTTTAAGCACTGAGCTTTTGTGCATAATTAATCCTCAAAAACTCTTTCTTACACAGTACTGAATTGCTTAACCTTGGTCAAAAAGAAATCAACACATCAGTGTTTTCATTTCTTTGGGTAAATACCCAGTAGTGGAATTACTGGATCATACAGTAATTCTGGTTTTAATTTTTTGAGGAACCTACATAGCATTTTGGCTGCATCAATTTGCATTTCCAAAGAAAACAAAAACACTAATTTGAAAAGATATACACCCCCCCCCCTCCACTGTTTATTGCAGCATTATTTACAGTAGCTGAATTATGGCTATTGGAAGCAACCCAAGTGTCCATCCATAAATGGATGGATAAATAAGATTTATATATGTATATAACAAAATATTACTCAGCCATTAAAAAAAAATGAGATCTTGCCATTTACAACATGGATAGACCTAGAGGGTATAATGCTAAGTGAAATAAGTCAGCCAGAGTAAGACAAATACCATATGATTTCATTCATGTGGAATTTAAGAAACAAAACAAATGAACAAACGAAGAAAAAGAGAGACAAACCAAAAAACAGACTCATAAATCCAGAGAACAGCTGGTGATGGCCAGAGGGGAGGTGGGTGGGGGATGGGTGAAATAGATAAAGGGGATTAAGAATACACTTACACTTACCATGATGAGCATGAGTAACATGAACACTAAATCATGTATAGAATAGGGAGGGAAGGGAAGGGAAGGGAAGGGAAGGGAAGGGAAGGGAAGGGAAGGGAAGGGAAGGGAAGGGAAGGGAAGGGAAGGGAAGGGAAAAAGGAAGGGAAGAAGGAAGGAAGAAGGGAGGGAGGAAGGAAGGGAGGGAGAAATCAACACAGAGTGTACCAAATCATAGTTTGGGGCACATAGTAGGCATTCAGCAACCAGTGGTTCCTGCTTCCTACCTTTCCTGGTCTCTAGTACCACCCCCCAAACTCCTTTGAGATGACTGTTTTCCATGTTTGTCTCTTTCATGGCATATCTGCATTTCTTCATATTTGGCCCCAAATGTCATATTGGCTTGCATTACTCCAGCCTGAATCACTTGATTTCCTGTCCATGTTCCTAACCTTTCCAGCTCCTCTTGTATCATTTCTCTGTCATTCCTGCTGTTTACAATACCTCTCGATTTAAAGCCATCTGCAAATCTCATTAACAAACCACTGATTCCCTCTCCCCCACAGTCACAGGACATGTTGAATAAAACAAGACCTATCACCAATCTTCTTCCTTCCATTTGAGGCACCACCACTCAGGGTCATTCTAACTCATAAACATTTTGAAATATGATTACATTATTATTACACATTACTCCCAGTCTAGGAAAATCGAATGTGAAAACCAAGATTAATCATATTTTAAATTCATTTACTATTCACTTTATAAAAAGTTAATTATGAATTCCTTTAGTCACCTTTCCTAGCATACTGAAAATACTCCTTTGCTTACAAAAAAAAAAAAAAAAAAAAAAAAAAAACAACAACAACAACTTTACAAGCCTACTTACATGAATATAGGAATTTAGTGTCCTTCAGCCATTTCAGTCTATAAGAAATTGTTTCTTGGTAGAGTTTTAAGAATAAAATTTAAATTCTTCCATTTTAATAGCAAGCTTCTGAGGAAGCCACCAGTTTTCTCACTGCTGATTCATTGGATCTTGGCTTCAGCTTTTCTCACTCCTTTTCCTGCTATGCTCAAAATGTTTTCAAATCCTATCTATTCTTCCTTCCTCAAAAACTTTTTGAGCTCTTTCTATGTTCCAAGCACTGTGCTAAGATACAATAAAGAAAAGAATCTCCATCCTCCAGGATATCCTAATCCAGGAAAGAACATGAAGGGAAATAATAATGTTGAGCACCTGCCATATTCTGGATGTGCAATGTGTTATCCCATTCAGACCACATGGAAACCCCATCTTACAGCTAAGAAAACAGGGTTTCAGAGAAGTGAAATCATTTGCCTTTTATGCAGAGGATGACTAGACAACACAGAGAAGAAATACAAATGGACTATAGACATATAGGAAAATAGTCAACCTTACAAGTTATCAAAGAAATACATATTAAATAAATAGGGGCACCTGGGTGGCTCAGTCATCTGACTATCTAACTCTTGCTCTCAGCTCAGGTCTTGATCTCAGGATCATGAGTTAGAACCTGCGCTGGGCTCCACATTGGATGTGGAGCCTACTTAGAAAAAAAAGAAAGAAAGGGGTGTCTGGATGGCTCAGTTGGTTCAGCGTCCGACTTTGGCTCAGATCATATCATGGTTTGTGAGTATGAGCCCCGCATTGGGCTCTGTGCTGGCAGCTCTGAGCCTGGAGCCTGCTTCAGATTCTGGGTCTCCCTCTCTCTGGCCCTCCCCCACTTCCACTCTCTCTGTCTCTGTCTCTGCCTCTCAAAACTAAATAAACATTTAAAAAATACATATTAAATAAATAAATGTGCTATCTTTTACCTATAAAGTGGTGAAGTGAGAGAGAATACTTGAAGCTCATGAGGTTGTAGTAATAAAGGCTCTCCTACATAGGGCTACAGAGAAGATAAAGTAGTGCAATTTTCCTGAGAAAACAGTTTAAGAATATGTAACAAGAACAGTTAAAAAGAGGAATTTATCTTAATGTCCATCACAAGGAATGAAATAAACAATACTACATCCATACAGTGAAATTGTGCATAGCCTTGGGGCACCTGGGTGGCTCCGTCGGTTGAGCATCTAACTCTTGGTTTCGGCTCATGTCATGATCTCACGGTTCATGAGTTTGAGCCCCACATTGGGATGCATTTTCAGTGCAGAGCTTACTTGGGATTCTCTGTCTCTCTGCCCTTCCCCCGCTGTCTGTCTCTCTCAAAAATAAAAACTAAAAAAAAAAAAAAAGAAATTGTTCATAGCCTTTAAAAGTCATGTAGAACATGTAATGGCCTATAATATTTTGTAAATATTAAATGAGAAAGTGTATTAGAGAATAGTGTGTACTGTGGGATTACTGTATACACAGGATTGTGTATGCGTGTGTACAGAAAAAGACTAAAAAAACCAGATACCAATATGTTAACAGAGGTTACTCATAAGAGGGTTTTTTTGGTAGCTTTTAAATTTTAATAATTAAAAAAAAAAACCCACACACATAAAACTGTTCCTACATTCAGATCCTGTTACTGCCCCGCATTGTAGTAAACAGCAAGGTAGACTAAGAATCAGGTAGCTTGCTCAAAATTACCAGTTGGTATATTGTGTTAAGCTGGGCTTTCTTACTCTAAAATCCACTTTCTCCATTCCATCCATCTTCCTCCCCAGAGCCCCAATGACATCATATCTAGAGTTCCTTTCTCTTGGGTTTTTTTCCTTCTAATTTCTACATTTACTATATCCCTTCACACCTTTCCTAAACCTGTTGACTAAACCTGTTGACCTATTTTAGCAGTAGTGACCCTGTGATTCGGATGTTATGTGTAACACAAACTAAATCACATTCACTAAGTGAAAAAGGCAATTTTCCCCCCTCCTGGAGAAAACTGGGACATATATCAGTATAGGCACAAGCTAAGAGTCTACAGATAAGTCAGTTTGCTTCATGCATTTAACATAAAACTGAAATCTGTTTGGTCTTACCTGCGATATTCGGATAGTGTCATACTTTCTTCTGTACCAAAAGATTTCCTGAATTCTTAAAAGGACCACCTCCCCCAAAGTAGGATCTGAGGAACCAATCCTTTATTGTATTTCGTATTGTTTTCACTTGCTTACTCAAAAAGTAGGATAAATATAATAGCTTCTGCTCCCTTGGCAAAGAACAACTTTTGGAGCCTCAAGTTGGCTGCGTTAGAAATTAGAAATGTCTTTGATGATGCACAGCTGTCTTCATGTCTTCATCACAGATGTCCAACGCATTCCAGGAGGCTGAGTCATATACCTGAAGAAATGGGCCATGGTTTCTCATTCTTTCTCTTGAAGCTCTTGTCAGTTCAAGAAGGGACTAGTTTATCTTTGCTCTACAATAAGGAACTTAGTTACAAGATGCTTTTGAGTAAGACAAACCCTCACATTCCTCCACAACCATTTCCTTCTCAGTGTCATACGGGCTCGCCTCAAACATATTTTGCCACCCTGAGTGATCATACTGGAACCCCATTATCTCAATGTTTCTCGTATGGAGATTCACTTAGGACAAGCTCCCATTTTGGCGAAGCTTAAAAGTTTTCCTCCTGACAGCTGCTATTAGTGGCAAAGGAAAAACAGAGCTTGGTTTATGTCGTAGCTACATCCACTGAAGGACATGGTACTAAAGAGTCATCCACAAGGTTTTGAGCACCCAAAACAATCCCAGACCCAAGTGAAGCCTCTGAGCTGAGCAATTAAGAAATAAAATTTTTGAAGACCTTTGTTGTGTGGTTCTCAGCTTTGTAACTCCAAATAGTTCTCTTTCCTCAAAAGATTTCCATTATTCCACAGTAGCACCTCTTCTTTCCTGCTCTCTTACAGAAAGCAGGTGATCATTAGTAATCACTTCAATTTACCCAGGAACCTTTCACCTAGAACCTACAGTTCATAAGCAGTTAGGACTTGTGTTCTTTGGGGATAGAAGTACCAATAATGATGTAGCCAGATTCTCATGTGAGAGAAATACTTATATATCTGATATATCTGACAGCTTTACTTGGAGGATTGATGCATTTTACCATATGTTAATTATACTCAAATTAATTCTAGGAGTGCCTCAGTGGTTTAATCGGTTGAGTGTCTGACTCTTGATTTTGGCTCAGGTCATGATCCCAGGGTCTTGGGATTGAGCCTGTGTTGGGCTCTGTGCTGAGCATGGAGCTTGCTTGGGATTCGCTCTCTCTCAATACCTCTCTCTCTCTGCCCCTCTCCCCTGCTCAGGTCCCTTTCTAAAAAAAAAAAAAAATTTTTTTTAAATTTAATTCTACTAACAAAGGCATTCACCCCTTCAGGGAAACTGCCCTTACTTAACCAAAGTTGTAACAGGATTCTATATACCCATATATCCTATCCCATTTATAAAAGGTGGGAGGGGGCGCCTAGGTGTCTGTCGGTTCAGCGTCTGACTTCAGCTCAGGTCATGATCTCGTGGTTTGTGAGTTCGAGCCCCACATCAGGCTCTGGCTGACAGCTCAGAGCCTGAAGCCTGCTTTGGATTCTGTGTCTGCTCCTCTCTCTGCCCCTCCCATGCTCATGCTCTGTCTTTCTCTCAATAATAAATAATAAACATTAAAAAAAATTTTCTTAAGGGGGGTGGCAGCCAAAAAAAATGAACATCTTCCCCCACCACACACTGACCCCAATCCCCCACTAAAATGCATTTTTCTCTGTGTATGTCATCCATTCAATTACATGCAACATCACTGGGCTGTCTAGGTGGGCAAAAGGGAAAATTTTGAAGAAACTTACAGGGCCACAGGGATGAGCTGTAGCCCTGCAAAACTGTTTGAGCCCTCTCAGTCATTTGCATACCAGTGGCTGAGGGAGCAGGCCTCCAAGCTGCCTGAGCTCAGGGTAAAAAGAGCACAAGTGACCTCAATGTATCATAGAAAGAATGAACATTTAAAATCCTACCTAGCTCAGTTCCAGCACTGAATAACCATTTTTAAACACTCAAAAATTCTTCCCAATGGAAATAATTACCTCAAGGAATTGTTAACATTAAATCAGAAATTAATAGACATTCAGGCAATTTGAGATTTTATTGTGAAAATAGCTATTTTGACATTATATCCAGTTTCTCACTTATCAGAATAAATTCTTTACAACATTGATCATCATTACCACTTCTGGGTATTTATACACAGTCTCTGAGTAAAATATATTCACACTAGGCATGACTAGAATATTTAAATTATGACCAACATTGCTTATTTTCAGATGTTTACTTTACAATAAAACTATAGTAATTTGTACAGTATGACAGATATTTAAAATATTTACCAAAGAGAGGCTTGGTGAGACAAAACCAATATGTAGACACATAGATTTCTTATTTATCTTCTTTGCTGTCAATCGTCTAGAAAGCTACAGTTACATTGCAAACACCTCAAATTTCCATTTCAAAATGATTAGAAAAATGGAAACATGTTATCTCCTATTGTACAAACTAAAACATTGAATCAGAAGAGGAATAAAGCTCATCTTTATGCAATTAACATAAAAGCTTGAGTACAGCCTTCCTTCTCCAAGAAAAGAGACACGAGCAGTGCAAGAGAAGTAGCCAACAGTCTAAACAGAGAGGGGCCGGCACACCCTTCTCGACAGTGCGTGACTCACTGATGACTGACGCAAACCCTGGCAAGCCATTTTTCTTGATTTCCAACAACCTGAGGCACGTAAACTAAATGATTAAAAGGCATTTCTCTGAATGTGCATGAGGAAAACTGAAGAATCAGAACAGAGATCGAACTGCTTTTCACATGGCTAGATGTTCACCGTTACACAACTCAAAGCCAAAGTCCAGCTTTCTATCAAATACATAATCACAGTGTGGAGTTCCAAATATGCAACTGGACACACTGCGGAGAAGAAACAAAGAGCATCCTTATGCCCTATTCGAGATCTGGTTTTATACTTTGAAAGGAGATCAAACATACTTAGTCCTCTGACATTTAGAAGTCTAGTGATGTTTAAATTTTTTAGGCTATAGAAACTGCTGAGGGAATGCCTAGGTGCTAAGTCGGTTAAGTGTCTGACTTCGGCTCAGGTCACGATCTCACGGTTTGTGAGTTTGAGCCCCATGTTGGGGTCTGTTCTGACAGCTCAGAGCCTGAAGCCTGCTTCGGATTCTTTGTCTCCCTCTCTCTCTCCTCCTTCCCTGCTTGCGCTCTCTCTCTCAAAAATAAAAACATTAAAAAAAATTTTTTTAAAGGAAACTGCTGAGAATTTTATGAAAACTGAAAACCCTCATCCTAGAAAATGCACACAAATATGCAATCCTTGTTTAGAACATGTCTTCAGTACTAGACTAGAACTTGAAAATATTAAATTTCTTTTGCTTGGTCACTGACACAACTGTAAACTTTCTACAACACCGTGTATATGTGCATGTGTGTATGTGTGTGCGTATGTATTTATAAAATCAGCAGCTTGTATGTGGCTTTACCACTATAAATCCCATCACCTTTTTGTCACTTTTAAAGCACAGCCAAACATGGTTTGGAAAATTGTTCTGGAATTCCAAGCTAGTTCCCTCTGTCTCACAGACACCTGGAACCACCAGGTCACACCCTTGTGCAGATGTTCCAAGCCAAATGGGATTCTAGGGAAAAGGGATGACTGACTGACCAGGGGCCTCACAGGTGCCTAAATAACCAAACTGTTTAAACACATGGCCACCCCTCTCTCAACTTCAGGGTCCAAGGGAGTCCTGACCTGTCTTTCCATTTTATCACCACTCACTAGAGCAGCACCTAACAACAGGAAACCTTTGCAATGAGCACAAACAAGCAAAAACACTCCAGGGCAGCATTTCCCCAAGTATGCTTTTCAGCATATAAATCCCACAAGACCTACTTTAAACACACACACACACACACACACACACACACACACACACACCAAAAACCACATACAATAAATCAGGAAAATAGTGTATAAAATGCAGACCTTTGTTGGAGATTGAAACTACACAATAGCATTTCAAAGGTTCAGAAAGGCTCTAGGAACTTAATGTTGTCTAACCAAGCATTTCCCAAACTTTTTTGACAACAGAACCCTCTACTGACCTAATAATGATAGAATCTGCCAAAACCCACCTACTTCTCCAAGAAACTAAAAGATGTTTTTTACAGTTCTTACAGTATCATTTCAAATGAACAATAATCACGATGCAAAAACACTTATTTTTCTGTGAATTTTTTAAAGAAACTACTTTGTTTTGCTAAGAATGCTCTTCTATCATAACAAGTCCCCTTCCTATACAAGTCCAGCTCAAAGTTTCCCTTTCTTAGAATACCTCCTCACCTCAATCACAGTGGTTTTAAGTCTAGGGCTGGGAAGCTGCGCCCTGAGCAAACAGTACATCCTGAGTTTTGGACCAAAATATTTTGCAAACCATTAAAAAAAACCAAAACTTCATCTTTACTTTCAGAGTAAAGCAGCATTCTGAACCTCCAATGACACTTCAATTAAACTTTTGAGGATAAAAGGATTACAAACCTTTAGTTCATGTAATGAACAACGAATTTCTTCATAATCTATTTAAGAAAAGTGAAAACACCGAAAAGCACATGTATATTCCACAGGGCTGAACAAGAAAAAAAGGCAAAAGATAATTCTCAGTGCCAACAATATACACAAAAGACGACAATCACAACCCAGATTATACTCAGTGGCTCTGCTCAGGATTCCAATTATATAAATAACCAAACCAAGACAAAGTCAATTACTAAATCCCTATGAGCTTAGGACAAAAAACACAGACTGCACTTGCTTCATTAAAGCCCGGTCCTCATGTCGTCTCGTCACACCGTGTAATTAGAGATAACACAGCAAAGCAAAGGACGACCACATGAAGACACACAAGGACTGTTTTCAACGTATTTATCCTTGGAAGTAAACCCAGGTACCATAGGAAGAAAATGACACTATTACAAATATAAAAACCAGAGCATATTTTATAGGGAAAAGGAATTCTTAGTTTTAGGTTATTGTTTTTTCTTTTCTGGTGAGGCAAAACAGATCTTTAGATAACCATTCATTACAAACCTGAGTTGTTTTTTTCTTTAAAATTAAGAAGGAAGTAAATTATATTTAATTTACATTATGTATTTGTCAGAAACTGAATAGTAAATACTGTGTTTGGATCATTAAATTTAAATTTGTAGTTTAGATAATGATACATTTACTTACTTTTAAAACTCTTTTATTTTGAAATTATAGACTCACAAGAAGTTGCAAAAATACTACAGACTGTGTATCCATCACTCAGCTTCTTACCTTTATTTATATTTTGGCTTTTAAAGGGTTAACACTTTTGACAACATGAAAAACTGTCAAAAAACCTAATAGGCCTGATGAACACATATTCTTGGAAGAGGCTCTATGAAAACATACTGCTGACTTCAAATACCACGTTTATCACATGAAGGTACCTTAAAAATTGTTTTTCTGAGATTCTGTCACTGTTACCAATCTCTGCCTCTTTTGATGTCCAATGGTTTCCCACTTTTGCAGCTTCTAAAAACTTTAACTTAGCTGTTATTGAAATAAGCTCCCTTATTCCTTCATGTTAATATATCTGGCAACATTAAATGAATAGAAATTACGAATAGAAATCAACATGCTTGGATTTATTGTAAGAATCTTGAACTCTCTAGTATCCCCAAAATAATGCAAACATACCTAAGCTGGAATTTGTCAATGCCAACCTTTGTAAGGGAAAAAAAACCATTGTGTAGGAATGACCATCCTCAATGCTCTCTACAGGGTATTTACTGTTATAAGAAGTGATGGGTCTTATGGATGACTGATGACAATGTGTTGATGAGGGATCTTTATCTTATGGGAGTTATCTGATCAATTTTCTAATCCTATACTAGCACCAAACATAAACACATAGTCCCTTTTATCATATTCCACCATCACATCCAAAAGAAAATAGCTCACAGTATTTTGTTTAAGACTGTGGGCCATCCATCTCAGCAAACTCAAACTTTATCCAAAGCACATCCTGCCAGGCTGATCGCAAATTCTCTTCCCAATCTGGAAAGCTGTTCCTTTCTAAGAGCTTGCTATATGTGTGGCTGCTCCCTGGAGCAGGTTATACTCAGTTATAGCTTCCGAGCATCTTGTTGGCCAGTCCCCAAAATGCTCAACTAAGTAGCCCCATATATAAATTCTCACTTATGTAAATCACATTTTGCATCTTAGGAAAGGTAGTCTGGAAACATCAGACCCTACCTACTGCAAGGCTAAAGGCAAGTCAAAGCAGGAATGACCAAAAAGAAATAAATCATATTTACAGTTGTCTTTTCTACTAAAATATGACAAATCCTTGTCATTCTAAAATGATGTCTTTTCATTAAACTTTCAACACATGAAATATTACAGTATGATTACTGGCTGAATTCTGTGTCAAAAGAACATGATCTCACATTCTTATAAAAATTTGAACACATTTCTTACCATGGGCATTAGTAGTTTTACTGACAGAAAACTGTTACATAACCCAGTATTACTTTGGACTGTGACCATGGAGAAATTTGGGAGTTAAATTTACCACTTGATTTTAGAATCTGTTAGGGTTGGTATAGCTCTCTCTCCCCCATTTTTTAGTTTTCCAAAAACTAATTTTAATTGTCCTGTTTTATGTATTTGACAATTTTAAGCCACTTCAAATGCTTCTTAGAAGGTTTAATATAAATCATGATTGAAAATGATCACCTCTAACTACAGCATAACCAGATGTCTGATTAATGTGTTAACCACCCTTCTCCAATATACATGGACCCCAGGGGACAATAAAGTCCTATGGTAATGATTTTCAACATAGCATATTCATACAGGTTTTGGATGCTGGAGTCTAATGGAAAATTAATACAAAACACACAAACCTGTTGTATAAGTAATGTGAAACTCATTACTTTCCCTAAATGCATCCAAACAGATGAACAAGATTTTGAAGATTACCTTGTTTCTCATTTAATTAAAACTTTCAAGAAAAAATATTTACAGTGACTTAAAGACTCCTGTATAATACCTAATACATGAACAAACTGGGAGGATGCGGGTCAAATACAGCTGAGCTCCATTCAGCCCAAATTAGGGGAGTCTCTTGACTACAAAACTGTTTTCTTAACACGGGAGTTTCTGCAGGATGTGATAAGATTTGCTGAGCACCATAGTAATCTTTTAAGACACTAATCAAAAACATGAGCCCATAATTAAAAAAAATCCAGAAGTGGTTTTAGCACAACAGGAGCACCTCAGCCACTAAAGTATGCAAGATTCTATTCTAAGCAAAACCACCTGCACAACAAATCCTTCAACAGTTCAGTAACCAATAAGTAGAAAATGTTCTTTAAAAACTATTGTTATCTCTGCATATTCCACTGGATCATTCAACTGTTGTAGTTTAACTATATGGAAAATAATAAGTTGCCATAACGCTTTTGACTACATGATAGGCTTCTTCTGAAAGAACACTGGTCTGAACCAAGCCTGGTGAACTTGGACCAGGCACACAGTAGGTACTTCTATTACTCTGGCTGAGGAAGGTCTAACAACTGGGCAAATTCCAGTAAGACTTTACAGCCTGGCGTAATAACGATGACCAACATACTCAGTTCTCCTGAAATCAATCCAAGAAAGAGATTACTAAAGTTAAAAATGTACTACAAATACACAGGTCTAAAGCTGCCACATTTGCCCAATAAACTAAAAGCGTCCTTGTCAACCTTATATTGAACACATCAGCAAATACCAGAAGTGCATATAGTCAGATGAATATTATATGTAACCACCTTTGATATTTATATATATACATATCTATGGTACTAATCCTCCCAAAAGATTACGCTTCTGAGAGCATAATTAAAAAGCACATTCCTCTTTGTTTTTTAAATAGACTTTTCTATTGAAGTGAATAGAATATTAGAATATTACATTTTTCCTAATGTCTAAAGTCATCAAATTTCTAAACAGAAGAAAAAAGCCTCAAAGAGCCACCTATTAGATATTCAAACTGTTCTAAGAAAACGAAATTAATAAAATAACTTGAATAAATAAGAGTGCACATTCAGAACAGAATTCTAGCTTTTGGTCAGCAACATATGAAATAAAGGCAAAAATCTGCCAAGATTAAGGCAGGTTTTTGGTTTTTTTTAATATACAGTACAATATGTTTTCTTTGTTCCCCAAGTTCATTTAGCATTCACTTTGATGTTATCTAAAGTGCACTGCCAGGTCAAAATACAAGCTTCCTAATTAAGAAAAAATAGATGTCATAGAAAGTTTCTTTTTAGAGTCTCCCTTATACCTACTAATGGCATTTTCTTTTTGCCTTCACACTTAGTGTAAGAGATTACTGCAATAATCATGACTGTGGACACAAAGCACGATGACTGTCAGGGTGATAGTCGTTGTAAGGAATTATTTTCGTCTTCTGCTGGAGTCAATTTGAGTGTTGGCAGTTTCCGAGGAGGAAGTTGAGGGCTTTGGCGAAGATTGTCATCCATCTGTGGGAAGTACAAAAAGTACATGTGACTGATGGCTGTGGTACCACTTTCGTGGACTGTGACCTCCTCATCCAAACTATAGCCTAGAAGAATACAGAACCATATGGTTCCAGGACTGCTCGAGAAACCTTTTTCTTACAGATAATCTCACAGGAACTCTAAATGTCATACCTCAAATACCAGCTAACTCAGTTTATGTGTACAAGCAATATTGCTCATCCTTGATGCCTCTGCAAAATTATAGCAATTCCACAAAATGAATATTCTACTGAACTCAACCACATCACAACTGGATTTAAGAGGTCTCCTAGTATAGTAAGTGGAAAAGCATTACTTCTGATACACTAAGCTCCACAGTTTACTAATTATGTTGATGTACAATACCTCATTTGATCTTCCCAACACAACTGAAGAAACCATGGAAGACGATCATTCCCTAGTTTACGTAGCCGCAAAAACGAAGCTCAGAAAGGTTAAGAAATTTGCATTAGGTTGCAAAGCTAGTATCAAAAGTTGAAATTAAAACCCAGGTCTTCTTTAAAATTTTTTCTTTAACCTTTATTTATTTTTGAGACAGAGAGAGACAGAGCATGAATGGGGGAGGGTCAGAGAGAGGGAGACACAGAATCTGAAACAGGCTCCAAGCTCCGAGCTGTCAGCACAGAGCCCGACGCAGGGCTCGAACTCACGGACTGCGAGATCACGACCTGAGCCGAAGTCGGACGCTTAACCGACTGAGCCACCCAGGTGCCCCAAAACCCAGGTCTTCTTATTCCAATACTATTATTCTTTCAACTGCACCCCACAGCCTCAGTGAAAATGACCTGTACTCCCTTCAAAAAGACAAATTCTTTTAGGCTGCAAGTATTTAGACCATGGGAAGCTAGGAAAAGAGACAGATAGAAGGAGAAACTATTTACACCTAATCCAGAATTCCAGGTATTCCAAACACCAGATCAGTTCTAAGCCTGCTCTAGAAAAAGAAATTACTATGAAGCATATTGAGAAAATGTCCAAGAGTTTCAGACTTGCCCTCAGGAGGACATTAGCATCCCTGGAAACACTAGGAGAGGAATCATTTAGAACTGAGTCAGGCTGGTGGGAATGCAAACTGGTGCAGCCACTCCAGAAACAGTATGGAGATTTCTCAAAAAATTAAAAAGAGAACTACCCTATGACCCAGCAATTGCCCTACTAGGTATTTATCCAAAGGATACAGGTGTGCTGTTTCGAAGGGACACATGCACCCCATGTTTATAGCAGCACTATCGACAAGCCAAATTATGGAAAGGTCCCATATATCCATCGACTGATGAATGGATAAAGATGTGGTATATATATAATGGAATACTACTTAGCAATCAAAAAGAATGAAATCTTGCCATTTGCCACAATGTGGATGGAACTACAGTGCATTATGCTAAGTGAAATAAGTCAGAGAAAGACAAATATGATTTCATTCATATGTGGAATTTAAGAGACAAAGCAGATGAACATAAGGGAAGAGAAGCAAAAATAATTATACATTACTTATATATAAATAAATACATATGTATTTATATATGTATATACATACATATATACATTTATGTGTGTATATATATATTCCATGTATATATATATACACACACATATATATATTCCATGTGTGTGTATACACACACACACACACACACATATATGGAAAGAATGGAGTCATACCTTACAAAGCTACCTTTCAACCAGAACACCCCACAAACAGAGTGCAGGGTTCACAGCCTGGTACTGAGCTCTCTATCAGCTCAACTTCAGAAAAGACTTGAAAGCAGTTGCCGCCAAAGATCCCACACCAACAGCAAACAGCATCTGACTACCCACTTGATAAACAGGCTTTTCCAGAGTTTTGATTATGTGCAGAGCAAAACTCTCCCTTATCTCCTCCAGATGCTCTTACAAAGCACAGAGGAAATGTCTCAGCAGAGATACAAGCAGCTTACAGGAAAGGAAAGAGTATAAAAGATTAACTTTTAACTTTCCAATGGAAAAAATATTCCCAGTGGACTGCTTGAATCAATTGGGTTGTCTTTTTTTTTTTTTTGTAAGAACTAAGTCCCCCAAACATTACTTTTTTTCTTTTTTTCTTAAGCTCTAGATTTTCTGCACAAATGGCGAACAGTAGTAGCCAATAGGATTTGTTGCTTTTATGTCCTGCAGCCAACAGTGAACCACACTGAAGAGCAGATATGAAACAGGGGTGGGAAGGAGAGTGCCTGATTTAGAGTTAGGAAACGTTCACATGCTGATAATGACCCAAGATCGAAGTGTACAAAGCGGTGACAGGGCCTCTTGGGTTCACCTCCTGCATATGTAGGTATTCCGTGGTTCCCTTTACATGTCTGTCATGAATTTGCCAAATATAGAAAATGAAAACTGTATTGGATAGCCTTCATCCAGCAGCTAAGTGTCGAAAACAATCTGAGTAATCTTTCCATTATCCACACCTAACACTCAATATCTTTCCTCTCATGGGATTTACTGGGTTGGGCTAAGAAGACAAACTTGGCATTCAACAAGCCCACCTAAACTTTAATACTGGTCTTTTACAGTTTTACTGCTCAGTCCTACTCACTTCTCAAGTTCTAACAACACATGAGATACTCTACAAAGAAACAGAAAGGTCATTCCAGAGAGTGACAAAGGTTTCTTGCTACTAGTACTACTAGCACTGGATACATAATTTCATTCATTTGCAGCTTACTAACTGCAAAGCCCATGATGGAATCCATTTTGTAGGGTTCGAATCCCCTTTGCCTCTCACCACCTGAATGATCTCGGGCAGGTAACATACACTGCTCTCCAGGCTTCACTATCCTTATCTGTAAGATAGGACTGACGGAGTAGCTGCACACACAGCGGCTGTGAGGATTCAATGAGGTAACTCGAAAGCTCATAGGACACAATGCCTGTTATTCAGACCTCAAAACTGCTAGCCAGTGTTATTAGGCCACATTGCCTCATTAGTTAGTGAAAGAATGAAGTATCATTCACTGGCATAAGAAAAAAGGAAGTTGATCAGACACTTGGGGAAAAAAATGAATCAACTCTCTTGTATTTTTCCAATTAGAATCACCCTTGAAATTCCCACTACTGGCGTGCGTGCTCTCTCTCTCTCTCTCCTACCCGCTTCTTCAGTATCTCTCTCTCAGCAAATGAACACGACCAAAGTGGCAAAATACCCACAATGATGAAAAACTGTGGGCAACAATTAGAAAAGAGAAGGATAGAAGAAGCAAAGCAAAACAGTTTATGTAGAAGAAAGAAAAAGACATCATAGTGTGATTAACAAGAAAGAACCAGCACTGGTGCTTACAATCTCAAGAAATGTTAACCTTGGGAGACAGAAACAGACAAGCAAGAAGTGTGTTTGTTTTGTCTTTTTTTTTTTTTTTTTTTTTTTTTTTTTTTAAGCTAGGCTTTTGGTCTCCCAACTTGAAAAATCCTAATTATGTGGTAAAAATAAGCCCAATACCACTATCAAAGTAATCGAACCACTACTGGCTTCAAAACACTATATTATATACAACTGTAGTAAATGTATATTTGAGCAGCTTTATGAAAAAATAAACTCTTTAAAAAATAAGAGGGTAAAATAATGCATATTAACTATACAATTAAAGTTACAATATTAATTTCAGAAAGAAAAATACTAAACTACTATAAAATAATGATTGAAGTAAACTTGACCTTTTCAATCAAGTTGGATTCCTTATTTACAAGTTGTGTGAGTTTCTGCAGATTTGCGTCTACTGTTTCTTGACCAGCAGGAGAGGTGCCTAAGAAGCCAGGACAGAAATCAGAAAGACAGAAAATTTTGAAAGTCTTTAAAGCTGTTCAGACTGAAAGAATTTTGAGTCTATCCACCCTCCCAAGTACACTGCCCTCCAAAAATAAATAAAATCAAGCAAAGAGAAAAACCATTATGGGTTCAAAGGCAAAGAGGGATAGTAATACTCCAAAACCAAACCTAAACAAAAGGACTAAATTTGTCCATGAAGTAGACAGCCAAGTGTTATGCAACTAGCCAAAGTGATTAGTAAAAGAGCACAATGGTCCTCATTTCCTTCTCCAATTTGAGCTGTACCTTTTCCCCACCCGTATGAAATAGGCCTTTAGTCACAGCTATTTGGATAGCTGTCTAAGGCAGGGACTCCCAAACAGCTATCAAACAGGCATCCAAAGTATTTGGAAGAACTTTAAAAATACAGATTTCTGGGCTCTACCCTGAAGGGATTCTAATGCGGTATCTCTGGCTTAGGACTCAAGACTGTATATGTCCTCCAGCCAGGTTTGCTAATCACTGCTCCAAAGTAACAAGGTTGAAAGTGATTTAGTTTCATGACTCACCCCTCTCTCTCTAAAAAACATATAAACCACCATGAAAAATAAACTGTCCCTAAGCCAGCTATCCTTGTAACTGCTGTTTCTTAAAAGGACAATTTCTGCCAACTCTCCCAATACAAATTTAGTATCCCAATCACTTACACACATGGCCCACACACCCAAGGAATCATATCCTAAGTGACAGGTGCCCTCTATTTACAATACTTCCAGTCTGATGCAATCAGTTTTCAAGTAGTGGTATCATGGGAGTGTACCTCACCCAAATCAATCTGCTGCTGATTTCTGTTCACGCAGGAAAATGCTAGAAGCAACATTTAAAATAATTGCCCATTTGCATTAGGATAGATCCTATCTTTCAGCAGGGACTCAATAAATACCTGTAGTTAACTTTTAGAAGAAAATGATCCACTTCAAAGGGGCAATATTTAAAGAAGAACAAGAGGCAAGAAATGTATAAAATCTAGAAGAATAGGCAAAAGGAAAATATTTCTCTATTTAAAATAGAACTAACACATGGGAATAAAGTTGGAAAAATAAAATTTTTTCAAATGCTGTAAGTCAGCACTTAAAGACGATACACAAACTTCTTTATTAAGTCATGAATTTTGCTTATCCATCCTTAGGAGAATATGCAGATATTCTACGCAAACGCAGATTAGCTGAAGAGAAGCCAGCTTACCTCCAAGACTAAGCTTAAAATAACTATTTAGGATGTCATCACAAAAGCGGCACAGGTTGGAGAGCTGTTTCAAATGTTCTTGTAATTGAACTTTAGGAAAGCGTATTTTATAAAGAGGTGCAAGAAAACCAAACACGTAGGCATCCAAGGTAGATGGCCTAAAAATAAATTCAGGATTTTTAAAAAACACATAGGAAAATATTAACTTGGGATCATGTTAAAAATATTTTTTCTCTAATACATTTACCAATTCTGAAGTATACAATATAGTCTTTCAGAAGGTTTACTGCACATGTAAGCTTATAAAAATGATGTAATGAGGGTTTTAAAAAAAATTTTTTAATACTCTAACCATTTATTTTATTTAGAAGAAAATTAACTTATAAATTAAAAATTCATCTTTACTTACAAGTGTTATATGAAGATATGAGACAGAGTGGGGGATAGTCTTAGATATTTTAAATTCATATATATAGCATGTCTAGTCAATTTTTGATTACCATGGACAGAGAAATTACTATAGTAATTCATTAAATCTTTTTTTTTTTTTTTTTTAAAGCAAAACCTCATGGGTGGGAGGGGTGGCAAGAGGACTTGCTTTAAATAACTACTCACGGACTATATGCATACAAAACATGAAAACCATTTTTAAGGGAATGCACTCACGTATCTCCAAAGAAAAACTGAGATGTTCCCAATCTGTTTGACAGAAGATTTAGGCACTCCTTGGCATCTCTGTATATCTAGTAAGGATGAAATTACAACTCAAAGGTAGAACAGATGCTCTAGAAGTCCTTCTAAGCAGGCATCCAGGATGTTCATCTCTGCTGTCTCTCTTGTCCCTCCCCTGGAGGGACCTTGCTCTGAAAGTAATCCCAACCATACCTGAGCTTCCACTTCTCGGAGGTGGTAAAGGGGAGGCTCTCCTTTAGTCAGGAGAATTCTATTCAGTGCTCCCTTAGACATCCTTCCAGGCAGGATCAAACTCAAGGGAAAAGGAATTCGTGAAGCAAACCATGGCTTTGTCACAGCAAAGTAATTGTCACTCTCAACCCAGAATGTGTGAAGCTACAAAACAAAACAAACGAAAAACGCAAGCATGTTCTTTTATGAAAAGAAAGGTCATTTAAACAGTGTGAAAGTTTTGGGTAAATATCCTTGTATAAAGTGGCTTCATAAAACTTTCCCAATTAGAATGACTCAAGGATGAAACAAGATTTTAAACATGTGGATTTGTTGATTGCTATATCCCAGGCACCCAGAACAAGGCCTGGCACATATGTGCTCAATAAATATTTGTTGAAGGAGTGAATGATAGTTAGCTAAATTCTATACATGGAGGAACAAACTCTGTCTTCCACAAATAATTTTTATTTCCAAAATGACAGTATCTTTCATGTTGTTTCATGTCTTAGCTGAATGTCTAACAGAACCCAGTTTCACAGTAACATGAAAGAATCAAAATTAATTCATAAATGAAATTTCCTCCTTTAAGCCTTTTTCACTATGTTCCTTCTAAATAGATTAAAGCATACTTTTAGTAGGTCACTACAATGATGTAATATTCACCAATGCTCACCACTGCAGGAAGAAGCTTCTCTTCAAGGAGAGCAATGTAAGCCAGTGTATCTGCCCCCTGTTTTGCTGAGAGTTCATAATCAGCATTATATTTCTATTAAAAAATATAAAACCAAAAAACTTCAGAAGTCAAGGGTATCCCAAAACAGTGAAGTTAAATAAATTAAGATTCCTATTCTTCCTCAAAAATGGCAAATATGATATTGAAAGGCATAATGATAAAAACAAATTCAATGACAAATGCCGTTTAATGCAAATACAGTTCTTAGCACATCCCGCACACAGTAAGGTCAATAAATATCAGCTACGATTTTTTATTAATTGATATTCTGTGATTGTTTACAACCTAGTTTAGCGCATGGCATGTTGTTACCAACAATAAATAGAAGTTATTACCTTTAACAATAAGGAAGAAGTTCTAATTGGTTGCATTTTTTCCCCATGAAAAAATAAAGAAAGCCTTCCAAGTTAGAACAATTCTAAATTTTGTTGACCTAGGATTTATTTTTTCAAGAAAAGTATTGGCAAAACCAATTACAACTTTTGTATTTATAAAAGTCTTTACATGTTTAAACATTTTGTATGCATTATATAAATCTTTAGATGCTCACACGTTTTAGATACCTTACTTCATGGGACATTTAACTGCAACTCTCCAGTGAAGCGCTTTTTAAAAATAAAATAGGTGCTAGTTGATGGGAACTCAGATGCCATATACAGCAGAAAGTGAGTGGCAGCTTTCACTCAAGTGATAATCATACCAATAAGTGTAATCATAAAGATGGCTTCATTGAACCTGCCTATTTCTAAACTTCAAGAAAATCCAAAAAAGTACATGAAAATATAAATTGAGTGTTCCTCACTACATGACTTTCAAATCACAGTAAAACTCATGATTCAGAGCGGTAATTCTCAAGTCTCTTTTTATATCAAACTCCAATTGTCTACTGAGTTGGTAAAAAAAGAATTTAAAAAAATTCCCCAAACCTTACAATGTATTTTTTTTTTAAGTAACATGTAGGGAACAATCTACTTCTTCAAAAGGAACCACCCACCTGTTTTCTTAAAAAGTTTAGTATTTTCGCAGGCTGAGAAACAATGTTGTCTTCAGTTGTCAAAATTGGTACATCTCCTACAATCAAAAACAGTTTACATACAAGGAAACATTTCTATTTGCTCTGAAGAGATTGCAGTCCCCTAAAAACCATACCAATTGCACATTCGGAGGGGGCAAAATGAGAAGCTCATCTTAGTTTTTTGCAATTTCACAAAGCAGTTGTAGAGAACAGTGCCGTATTTCCATTGATCTGACTTGTACTTTACAGTATTACTCAGAATGCCCAAACCGTAAGCAACACACAGCCAAAGTTATGGTAAGAAGAAACTAAAACCCCAAGGTACTCCATGGCTATATGCTTCATAGCTTTAAATTCAGATATGGAGGTTGGGGGGCGGAGGGGGGGGGGGGAGTCCCTTAAGAGAGGAGAAAATTGTGTTTACACTGTACCTCTTGAACCTCTCCAGGTGTTATCTATGACATTGACTTTCAAGGGTGCACCAGAAAATTTGGCGTAAGCCTGAAACAAAGTTGGTAAGAAAACATTTAGACTGAGTACGTAGTGCAAATCTGCAAGCAGCTTTAATTCACAGCCCGGTCGCCCTAAGGCAGAAACTCCTGACACCGGGGCTGAACCCCTCTCAGGAGGTCTAGCCGAGGAAGCGCGCGCCAGCTACCCAGCTTTCGGGGACTTTGTTCCCCCAAAGGTTCGGGGGATGCAGAGCGGGGCGCGTGCGCAGCCTGCTTTGGTCTTAAGCTCCACCGCCCAGAAAGCTTTGCAAGGCTGAGTGGGCTCGCAGGCAAGCGGAGAAGCCTTGACTCTCCCGCCAAGGCCTCGGCGGGGTCACAAGCCAGGCTTTTGACTCCACGGGAGGGAACCCAATGTGGTACAGCGAGAAGCGCCGCGGCCGGTCTCGGCCCTGCAGCGCCGCAAGGAACCGCGGCGAGCAGCGGAGACCAGGCCCAGCCAGCCTCGCGCTCTGGCCCCGCCCATCTTTCCTGCGCCCTGGTCCGCGAGGCGGCCTCACCATCACCACCAGGGACTCGCTGTGCACCGATGGGAGCCCCCAGCCACCTCCCCAGCAACTGAGCTCCAAGGGGGCCGCCATCTTGCCGGGGCCGACCTTTGTTACCCCGGAAGTACTTAGACGCTCAATTTCCGGCCCGGTGAAACACGGGGCGGGGCGAGAGGAGGGAAGGGTACCTTTAGACTGTGAAATGCGTCAAGAGGTGGAGGGGTTAAAAGCTCTCTTAGCCTCAGTGTGGCCTGATGGCTAGGAGTCTTGGCCCTTGAGTTAGACCCCCCGCCCTCTCCGAGAGTCTTAAAATATTTATAGGTACCTAAAGTGCTCCGAGCCCTTTGAGAATTACTACCTTGGGCTTCAATTAAGCCATCTGTAAAATAGACATGATTGTTGTGTTTAAAATTATGACACAGGGAGAAATAATTTGACATACAATAGGCACTCAATAGTTCAACTCTTTCCTCCGTATATTTGGCTTTTGTCTCTTTCCACTCTGAATTATGTCACCCTCAAGTTCACTTTTTCTGCTCTCCTTAAGAGTGATCCTATTCCTGAAATTTGTGAAGTGAATTGCCTTTTTTCAATCTGGAATATCTCCTTTTCCCTGCCATTGCTCCTTCAAAAGTGACCTTAGATGTCACCTTCTCTGGGATGATTTTACAAAGTTAGGAAGTTCCTTGTACATACTTAAATTGTAGCTTCTATTCCATACAGATTTTTTGCCTTTCACTATCCTTGAAAACTCCTTGAAGATACAAAAGGACTGGCTTCATAGATGTGAGACCTGTGCAGTCACCCAAGGCCCCATGCTTAGAAGGGCCCACAATTGACTTACTGTTCTGCTACCATTGTCTTGAAATTCTTAACTTTTGAACAAGAGCCTTCCATTTTTATTTTCTATTGGGTCCTAGTGATTGTAAAGCCAATTGAGTCTGTGGGCATGAACTAAATGTTTGTTTTTTGGTTTTTGGTGTTTTTTTTTTTTTTTTTTTAACGTTAAACTGACAGTTTCTCAGAGAAACTGTCAAAGAGGAAAAATGGGCCTTCAGAATGCCATGATCCTAACATGCTTACAGAGTGTGGGAGTTACGCCTTGGGTGCTGGATCTCTAGAAGGCACAACAGTCTTTCTGGGGTACCCTCCCAGTGACTTCTCTGAATTCTTTGCCTTCCTCTGTTTCACTAAGTTAGTTGGGTCCCCTTAAGTAACTGAAAGCTCAAAAGAAACCTCTGCAAATTTTCATAAAATTATAATTCGACATATAATTGCTAGGTACTCCCTAGGGTTACACGGTTTATATAGCTTATATGGCTATATAAATTTTTCCTCTTTCAAATGCAAGAGTTCTCAGAAATGAGAAGGGTAAAGTATATCAATGGTGAGAATCCATTAAAAATACTTTATAACCTAGGAATAAATCTAACCAAAGATGTAAAAGATCTGTATGCTGAAAACTATAGAAAGCTTATGAAGGAAATTGAAGAAGATTTAATTTTTTTTTTAACGTTTATTTATTTTGGGGACAGAGAGAGACAGAGCATGAACGGGGGAGGGACAGAGAGAGAGTGGGAGACACAGAATCGGAAACAGGCTCCGGGCTCTGAGCCATCAGCCCAGAGCCTGACGCGGGGCCCGAACCCACGGACCGCGAGATCGTGACCTGGCTGAAGTCGGACGCTTAACCGACTGCGCCACCCAGGCGCCCCGAAGATTTAAAGAAATGGAAAGACATTCCCTGCTCATGGATTGAAAGAATAAATATTGTCAAAATGTCAATACTACTCAAAGCTATCTACACATTCAATGCAATCCCAATCAAAATTGCACCAGCATTCTTCTCGAAACTAGAACAAGCAATCCTAAAATTCATATGGAACCACAAAAGGTGGTTTTGAATTTTGAAGAAGGAATTTTGAAGAAGAAGACCAAAGCAGGAGGCATCACAATCCCAGACTTTAGCCTCTACTACAAAGCTGTCATCATCAAGACAGCATGGTATTGGCACAAAAACAGACACATAGACCAATGGAATAGAATAGAAACCCCAGAACTAGACCCACAAACGTATGGCCAACTCATCTTTGACAAAGCAGGAAAGAACATCCAATGGAAAAAAGACAGTCTCTTTAACAAATGGTGCTGGGAGAACTGGACAGCAACATGCAGAAGGTTGAAACTAGACCACTTTCTCACACCATTCACAAAAATAAACTCAAAATGGGTAAAGGACCTGAATGTGAGACAGGAAACCATCAAAACCTTAGAGGACAAAGCAGGAAAAGACCTCTCTGACCTCAGCCGTAGCAATCTCTTACTCGACACATCCCCAAAGGCAAGGGAATTAAAAGCACACGTGAATTACTGGGACCTTATGAAGATAAAAAGCTTCTGCACAGCAAAGGAAACAACCAACAAAACTAAAAGGCAACCAACGGAATGGGAAAAGATATTTGCAAATGACATATCGGACAAAGGGCTAGTATCCAAAATCTATAAAGAGCTCACCAAACTCCACACCCGAAAAACAAATAACCCAGTGAAGAAATGGGCAGAAAACATGAATAGACACTTCTCTAAAGAAGACATCCGGATGGCCAACAGGCACATGAAAAGATGTTCAACGTCGCTCCTTATCAGGGAAATACAAATCAAAACCACACTCAGATATCACCTCACGCCAGTCAGAGTGGCCAAAATGAACAAATCAGGAGACTATAGATGCTGGAGAGGATGTGGAGAAACAGGAACCCTCTTGCACTGTTGGTGGGAATGCAAATTGGTGCAGCCGCTCTGGAAAGCAGTGTGGAGGTTCCTCAGAAAGTTAAAAATAGACCTACCCTATGACCCAGCAATAGCACTGCTAGGAATTTATCCAAGGGATACAGGAGTACTGATGCATAGGGGCACTTGTACCCCAATGTTTATAGCAGCACTCTCAACAATGGCCAAATTATGGAAAGAGCCTAAATGTCCATCAACTGATGAATGGATAAAGAAATTGTGGTTTATATACACAATGGAATACTACGTGGCAATGAGAAAAAATGAAATATGGCCTTTTGTAGCAACGTGGATGGAACTGGAGAGTGTGATACAAAGTGAAATAAGCCATACAGAGAAAGACAGATACCATATGGTTTCACTCTTATGTGGATCCTGAGAAACTTAACAGAAACCCATGGGGGAGGGGAAGGAAAAAAAAAAAAAAAAGAGGTCAGAGTGGGAGAGAGCCAAAGCATAAGAGACTCTTAAAAACTGAGAACAAACTGAGGGTTGATGGGGGGTGGGAGGGAGGGGAGGGTGGGTGATGGGTATTGAGGAGGGCACCTTTTGGGATGAGCACTGGGTGTTGTATGGAAACCAATTTGACAATAAATTTCATATATTATAAAAAAATACTTTATAAATGGGAAATGCTTAACATATGTACCATTGAAACCAAGTATCAAAACATTTATTGAGTAGTTACTGTATGCAAGACACAGTAATGCTCTAGGAGAATACAGAGATAAATAAGACATGAACTCTATCCTCAGGAATTTATAGTGCACAAAGGAAAGATACAACTAAGGGTAACAAGTCATATTATCATGAGTAAAGTCAGAGATATAAATGAAAATACTATAGAAGCACAAACCAGAAAGGATGCATTCTCTGTGTGATCAGTGGAGGTTGTCTCTTCAGCCTTCAGAGTAAAGAAAGTAATTCAACTTTCAGACTCAAGAAATAAGACCTCCCTGTTTTGAGGTTAAAATCTTAATCCATAAAACTCAGAGTCCATATACTGCAACCGAGCATTTAAACTGTGAATGCCCTGAGTCTTGTTTGCAAGGTGGAGGGGGGTGGGCAGTGGATGCACATTTTTTTGTGGACACATAATATAATTACTCAGTTCAGCCTTCTCTCTTATTTCTGATGTTACATATGACAATTTCATTTGCATGAAAGAGAAATTAAATATCTCCTCTTAGCATTGCATTCAGACAGAATAGCATGCTAATGCATCTGATGAGAAAATCCTTACACACAGGTTTATCTGTGTCTATTTAATAGCAATCTTTTATTGTTGCAATTCCTCCTGAGAGTCTGTATTTGCTAGGTTGAATTTTAAAACCCTAGCGCAGCTGATTGCACAACCAGGCTGAATGTTGTTCCAGAGAACCACACAGAAAGCTGAAACCTTCAGGAATTATGCCTGGTATGGATAGTTGGCCCCTGTGCCTTTTTTGGCTGCTAAAGCATGTTGTTCAGAGTTCATCAAAATCATAATTTCAGATTCCTACCAGGAAGCATATTATCTGCAAAGCATTCACATATGTGTGGGATAACTTGAATCACAGCTTTATAATGAGTATTCCAGACAATGTTTTCCCTTAAAAAGAAATATTATTTTTGAAAAGAAGGACATTAAAAAGGGCCTCATCTAGTGACAGTCATGTGAACTCAGGGGACCTGACCTTGGCATCCATTTGTATCCTTCATGTGTTTCCTAACTTGAAAGCCATGGTGTAAGTTCTATTAGGATCTTTTTGTTTGGGTGATTAAGAATCTGTGAAATGCCCCTGTCAACAAAGATGAAAGTTTTGTGATAAGTGATCAGAAAATATGGTCCTTTGTGGAAAAGGTAAACCAAACAGCCTTGACTATCTCTTTCCACTCTGAACATCTATAACTTAGTTCCGTGTTCGGGTATAAAATCCTTGGGGAGGAAAAGCAAACATTGAGTAGAAGTCAGGAGTGTTGGTTTCTTACTTTGCCTCTAATTAACGATAAGACCTTAAGCCAATCATTTTACCTTTATTACTCAACTCATTCGCTTATAAAGTAAGTGAGATACTGAAATACTATCATGCTATGTGTGATAAGCATTTAATAATAGTTAACATTCTTGGAACAAGTTCTACATGACAGAAACTGTTCTTTGTATCTGACGTAACTCATTTGATCTTCATAATGACTCCATAAGGTAGGTAATGTTATGTTCTCCTGTTTCCAAGGAGAGAAATTAAGCCACAAAGATGTTCATTAACCTTCCCAAGTTCATCTAGCCAGTAAGTGACAGAAGTAGGATTTGAACCCAGGTAGTCTGGGCTCATACTCTTAACCACTGTGTCATACTGCTGGTAGCCTTCTAAGTAGTCCATTAAAAATCCTAGCTTCGGGGCGCCTGGGTGGCGCAGTCGGTTAAGCGTCCGACTTCAGCCAGGTCACGATCTCGCGGTCCGTGAGTTCGAGCCCCGCGTCAGGCTCTGGGCTGATGGCTCAGAGCCTGGAGCCTGTTTCTGAATCTGTGTCTCCCTTTCTCTCTGCCCCTCCCCCGTTCATGCTCTGTCTCTCTCTGTCCCAAAAAAAAAAAATAAATAAACGTTGAAAAAAAAAATTAAAAAAAAAAAAATCCTAGCTTCAGTCAAAATAAACCTATCAATGCCATGATAGTACTATCATTACCTGTTTTAATAATATTTTTTGGTATTAATCCATTAAATAATTTCCTTAAGCAATTTCTGTATGCCCAGCACATTGCTGGGCTATCAGGGAATAATAACTTATGTTCACGCTTTCATAGGGATAGTTGATAAAACAAGGCCTACATGTTTGAGGTAAGTAGAGGTGATTAGGAGTACCATTTTGTCCAGCAGACCACAAGTCCAATGTGATTTTAGACAAGAGACTTTAACATACTGCACTGCATGGCAAAGGCCTAGTGGAAGAAGTGGGACTTCAGCTGACCTGGCAGGAAGGATGGCTACATTGGATTTAGATTGGCACAGGGAAGAGATTCCACATGAGCTATGCTACCTTAGTCAAGGCATAGTGCTGGGAATGATTATGGCAAAGAATCTTAAGTAAATGGATGCTGAATTTGATAACAAGACTGATCGGGATGTTGACTGACTAACTTAAGAACCAGAATTGGTGATGTTGGAAGGCATGGATATATGTAGTTTTGAGAAAGTATAAAAGAAGAGTAAAAGTCTGAATACAATATTAACAGACACATGTAGTCATGGATAGAAAGTGGGATGCTATCGTCTCATGGACAACGTAGGAGGAAGGGCTTTATGAACCTATCAATTGTACTAATTGAAGGAAAATGTTGTGGCAAATGAAGTGAGGAAATGAGGCTGAGTATTAATAGAAGAAAATCAATTGGCACCCTTGTGCTGAGCATTTTTCATTGAATAGGTTGTTAGAAATCAAATTGGAAGGGATTGTTGAAGAAAATGGTATTAGGAACAGGGGCAAGGAAAAGATCATAAGGCATGTGACAGATGAAGGAAAGAATGGGACGGGAGCAGATGACTCAAGATAAATGTTTTGGAGGAGATGACAAGGTGAATCTACATACATATGAAGACAAAATTGGCTACTAGTGAGCAAAAGCCTAAAGATGCCAGATAGAGTATCCTATCTTAGAGTTCTCAGAATTACCCTAAGAGTTGAGAGCCTGAGATCAGGAGTATGAGCAGTGCAGCTGGCACTGAAAATGAGAGAGGCTTTCTTTCTGACACCAAAGGAAGTTTCAAGGACAGCATGGAATCCTGAGTTAGCCCAAGCCAGTTACCTTCAAATTTCTGTCTTACATTAGAAAAAAATCAAAAGAGCCTGAGAGATTGGGGCTTCAGAAAGAAGGACAACAATTTAGAGAATGTACTGGTGAGTTAGTAAAAAGTGAATGGAAGCGTTGCTGACAGTGGCAAAGGTCAAATTTAAATTAGTATGAAGGAGATAAATCAAGTGAGAGTCACGGACAGGCTAATAATTGGCATCCTTTCAGTTATTATTTAAATAGTCACCATTTTTCAAAAACTGTAATGTTGGTAGCTAGAGAACATAACAGGATCAATTTAAATCTTAATCTTTCCATCTGTTAAAAGTCCTCCATGGAAACCTAGGCTTTAGTACCACTTAAAGTTTGCTCCAGAGGATTGCACAGAGAAGAGGGAAAGGATCCTAGGCATTGTGTGAAGACGGAACTTATGGATTCAGTGGGGCTCAGCCATCTTTATGTCTTGCTAAGTTAGCACAGTTGTGTGGCTTCCTCCAGTGGCACTTTGTGGCCCAGAAGTTTAAATAGGGGGCCAGCCTCATTTATTCTTTAGTATCAAGGCTATCAGGCAGTGGTATGTATTGTAAGGGATTAATTTTGTTTCTCCAGCATAGTGAACCTGATGTCTGTGTTTTGTACAAAAAAGAATTAGATAAAACAAAAATAGTAGTGTTATCTGACATAGCAATCAAACAGGAAAATTATATTTTAAAAGTGAAGATGGTGAAGAGTCTTAAAAGGAAATAAGGTGTGTGTACCTCCTCAAAGTGGTAAAGAACTATATACCAGTAGACTGTGACAAGTTATATATGTATATTGTAATGCTTAGAGCAACCACTAAGAAAAGTATACAAAGAGATATACTCAAAAACACTGAATAGATCTAAATAGAATTCTAAGAAATGTTAAGACAAAAAACTACACACATGTTCGTTAGCAGCTTCACTCATGATTGCAAAAAGCTAGAAACAGCTCAAATGTCCTTCAGTAGGTAAATAGTTAAACAAAGTAGCTCATCCTTACTCAACAGTAAAGAGGAACGAACTACTGATACACACACAACAACTTAGATGAATCCAGAAACAATTATTCTGAGCGAAGAAAAAAAAAACTTCACAATGTTTCACAGTGTATGATTTCAACAGATTAGTGGCTACCAGAGGTTGGGGATGGGGGTGATGGGCTGGGTGAGTCCACAAAGGGATAGCTCAAGAGCCTTGTAGTAATGAAGTGATTTTGTATCTTAGTTGTGGTGGTTACTCAAATCTGCACATGATAAAACTACATAGAACTATATACACATAGACACATGCAAATGAGTGTGTAAAACTAGTGAAATCTGAAAAGGCTCCACGAGTTGTACCAATGTTAATTTCCTGGTTTTCTGTTGTATTATATGCAAGATGTTGTCATTGGGGAAAACAGTATGAAGGGTATACTGAAGCTCCCTTTACATTTGTTTTGCAACTTCCTATGAATCTATACTTATTTGAAAATAAAAAGATTTTTTTAAAGAATTATGGGCCTCTGGGTGGCTCAGTGGGTTAAGCCTCCGACTTCGGCTCAGGTCATGATCTCACAGTTCGTGGGTTCAAGCCCCACATTGGGCTCTGTGCTGACAGCTCAGAGCCTGGAGCCTGCTTCAGATTCTTTGTCTCCCTGTCTCTCTGCCCATTCCCCACTTGCACTCTGTCTCTCTCTCTCTCTCTCTCAAAAATAAATAAACATTAAAAAATTTTTAAAAACAGTTATGATGTAATAGTGTGTGATGCAAAAAAAAAAAAAAAAAAAAAAAAATTCGTATATAAAATGTCCAGAATCCTCAACCAGATGGCAACTAAAAATGTAGACTATCTGCCTTCGTGGACCTTTGTACTTAGGACATCCTTTCATCAACAGAGCCATGCCATTTATATGTTTTCCCAGAAGAGGTGTTGAGCTACGTTCAGCCAACCCCACAGCTCTCCATAATCAATAATGATGAATAAGGATGGACAACTGGGATTAAGGAGCTCTGCAGGACACAATCTTAGCACCAGATAAACTTCCCTGTACCACTGGGGTTCAGTCAGCCTTGGAACTTCTGTATGACCTACAAATAATCCAGCCACCTCTATTTTGGCTAAAGATATAGTTTTGAGTTTTCTTTAAGAAAAGAAAAGTGATGCATAAAGTTGCATAGATTCAGTTCACTGATATAAAGGAATTATATATTAAATACAATATATAATATATGTATAAAGGAATTTATATACATACATACATACATAAACTTATATATGTGCATATAAATATACATACATTATGTTATATATGATTATATTAATATAATTGTTATAACAATAAAATTATATTTAATATAGTGTATATTCACTATAATTATTGTATTAATTGATAACTTAAGTATTAATTATTATATTAGATATAATAATTATATTACTTAGAATCATATACATGTAATTTTATATGTACATATATTCCTTTATGTTTCTTCCATTGAATTAGCTCATTTTACAAGGGGGAAAATCATTAAGTTCACATGCCTCATTTTTTATGGTAGTTATTGAAAAGCTATAAAGTACCATCTTTGTAAATATTTAAAAATGAGTATATAAAATAATCCTAGGTATTTCCAGAACTTAAGTCATTCATGATATTGTTAAGTTTTTAGGGAGCTGCATTAACTTTCCCAGATTAATAGGCTACCATTAACAGTGAAAGGCAAAAACAAATCCTACCTTGTGAAATCTTGAGATCTGGATAAGTAGTCATTCATTTGAGGGATTCTTTGCTTTATACATTAAGTTGTTTTATTTTATTTTTTTTAATTTTTGTAATGTTTATTTATTTTTGAGAGAGAGACAGAGCATGAGCAGGGGAGGGGCAGAGAGAGAGGGAGACACAGAATCCAAAGCAGGCTCCAGGCTCTGAGCTGTCAGCACAGAGCCCGACGCGGGGCTTGAACTCACGAACTGTGAGATCATGACCTGAGCCGAAGTCGGACGCTCAACCAACTGAGCCACTCAGGCACCCATTAAGTTGTTTTAAATAGCAAAACCCAGTAGCATTTTTAAATAGCTCATAAATACAAATTCTGTCTATACACAATCATATCAGTTGTGTAAAATGACACATATCTGGTCTGATACCCTACTTCATGGAACCTCCTCTTGAAATAACCATTACTTACATAAATGTTTTAAATGTTATCTTAGCAGGCTAAAAGGAATTAGTGTATATTCTGAGTAATGGAAGTGATTTAGGATGAGGAAAGGACAGAATCCAACACATTTGAAATGATGTCACAGGACAGTTTTACGTGTGTGTACTGTTTACAGCTCTTGAAATCCTTTTGTTCTCCATATTCATCAAAGGTCTGAGGCAACAACATTAAAACCAAGCCAAAAGGTATACTGAGTAGGTATATAAAAGAATGGAATGTATGTTGACTATCTGACAATATGTCTCTATGTAAAAACTTGTGAATTATTATTAACTTGTATTATTGTATCTACTCACACCCTATGGGTGCTTGCACATCAGGCTGCACTGACTTTCGACTTCAAATGCAGGGGCTAAGTCTTATATCCTCCATAGCCAACAAGCACATCATAGATGTTCATAGTTGATGGCGTTCCCCTAAAGGGAAGGGAAGGACACCAAACATGTTCAACTATTTTTTTTAATGTTTATTTATTTTTGAGAGAGAGACAGAGCATGAGCAGGGGAGGGGCAGAGAGAGAGGGAAACACAGAATCTGAAGCAGGCTCCAGCTCTGAGCTGTCAGCACAGAGCCTGATGCGGGGCTCGAACCCTCAAGCCATGAGATCGTGACCTGAGCTGAAGTCAGGCGCTTAACTGACTGAGCCACCCAGGTGCCACATGTTCAACTATTAAAAGAGTGAATCTTGGGGTGCCTGGGTGGCTCAGTCAGTAAAAGTCTGACTTAGACTCAGGTCATGATCTCCTGGTTCATGGGTTCAAGCCCCACATCCGGCTCTGCGCTGACAGCTCAGAACCTGAGGCCTGCTTTGGATTCTATCTCTCCTCTCTGTCTCTCTCTCTGCCCCTTCCCCACTTGCTTGTTCTCTCTCTCTGTCTCTCTCTCTCTCTCTCTCTCTTGTTTTCTCTCTCTCTCAAAAATAAGTAAACTTTAAAAAGAAGAAAGAAAACTTAAGCCTAGTTAACAAATCAAACAAACAAAAAGAGCAAATCTTTTAAAAGAGCAAAAATTGCTTCCTCAATTTCCAAAGTCTCAGACTCACCCATTCCATCCCATCACGATGTCTGCCCCTTCTTACAGTGGTTTCCTCTGAGGGCTGTGTTCTATCTTTCCATTGCATCTTTTCTCCACTTCTGAAACCTTTTTTCCTTTTGCTGTCTCCTGTCTCTACAAGGCACATCCATCCATTAGCTTCCTGATACTTTATGCTTTCTATTACTGCCACCACAGTCTTCCACTCTGCACATCTGAATCCATCATGTGAATGAGACAATAAGACTATTCTGTGAATAAATACAATTAATGTGCTTTTCCTCCTCTTTGTTGGAGTAGATAATTAAGTGACCTTGAACTCTCATGCAAATCATGTTAGTCATGCAAGACTAACTAAATGCTGGAAACCAACAGGATAAAGGAAAGTGAGCAAAGCAAGTCCAGAGGATATTCTCTTGGGTGTATTTTCCAGTGTGGAACAGTGACTCAGTATGAATATCCAGGGCAGTGCTTCCAAGAACATGTATGTGTGTGCAGTGGGGGAAGTGTTACAAGGCAGGAATTGTGGTAGAAGCTTCCTCAGGCAAAAGAAATATTCTCAAGCGGGTCTCTACTTTGAAGAAAAAAATCTCTCTGATCTTTTTATGTGTAGAGGTATTCATTATGTATGTGGGCCTGTTTTTAAAATAGTGTATTTTTAAATTCATTCTTCTTTAAAATAATTTGTACTAGGAGATATGGCCAACAGTTTATAAAAATTAAAAGAGACCAGTTGACTCTCAATTAAACTGCTCATCCGATCCATAAGTATCCTCCCTCTATTTGGATTTCAAAAGCCAAATGGTGTCTTCAAATTGGCAAATATAGTTGCAATTCTGTTGAACATATTTTTCCATGAAAAATGTTATGAGTACAAAAACAACATCTTAGAGGTGACTGTCAATACATATTTTCCTTGCAAGTACTCTGTATTTGTTTCTGTATTTTAGGAAAACCTTAAGAGAAGGTTGGGTAACAGAATTAGCAGTAGCATTCTTGAATCTTTCCTCACAATAACCCTAGGGATAGTATTATACTCATTTTATAGATATATCCCTTTCAATCCAACAAACATTTATTGAGTTTACTAAATGCCAGCACAGGTAATGCCAAGGTAAATAAGATGTAGTTCTTGTTACTGAGTGGCTTACATCGGAGAAGATAAGCATATAACATGCATTCTGTGCAGCTTGTGCTCACTGGGATAAATTCAAGGTATTATGGGACTATAGGGGAAGGATAATTCACCCATCTGCAGAAGGCTTGGAGCTGAAGTGGGATCAGACAAGTACTCTTGGAGGCAGTTGGCCAGGAAGGAGTTCCCAGCAGAGACAGTAGCTCCAATGGAGTATAACCTACTGAATGAAAGAAGATATTTTCAAATGACACATCTGATACAGGGTTAGTAGCCAAAATATATAAAGAACTTATACAACTCAACACCCAAAAAACAAATAATCCAATTAAAAATGGGCAGAAGACATGAACAGACATTTCTCCAAAGAAGACAGCCAACAGACACATGAAAAGATGCTCAATATCACTCATCATCAGGGAAATGCAAATCAAAACTACAATGAGTTATCACCTGTTATAACCTGTCAAGGCTAAAATAAAAAACACAAGAAAAAAGTATTGGTGAGAATGTGGAGAAATAGGAACCCTCATGTACTGTTGGTAGGAATGTAAACTGGTGCAGACACTGTGGAAAACAGTATGGAGGTTCCTCACGAAACTAACAATCGAACTACCCTATGATCCAGTAATCACACTACTGAGTACTTACCCAAAGAATAAGAAAACACTAACCCAAAGAGATATATGCACCCCTAAGTGTATTGCAGCATTATTTACGATAACCAAATTGTTGAAACAATCTAAGTGTACATTGATAGATAAATGGATAAAGGAGATTATATATATCATATATATATATGATATATACAGATATTATGTCTATAAAGCATTACAATGGAATATTCTTCAGCCATAAAAAAAGAATTAAATCTTGCCATTTGTAGCAACATGGGTGGAGCAGAGTATTATGCTAAGTGAAATAAGGCAGTCAGAGAAAGACAAATACCATATGAGCTCACTCATATGTGGAATTTAAGAAACAAGACAAACGAACAAAGGAAGAAAAAAGAGACAAACCAAAAAACAGACTTTTAACCATAGAGAACAAACAAAGAAGATGTAAGGGGGGGTGGGAGGGTGAAATAGGTAAAGCGGATTAAGAATATACTTTTCCTGGGGTGCCTGGGTGGCTCAGTTGGTTAAGCATCCACTCGGCTCGGGTCATGATCTTACAGGTGGTGGGTTTGAGCCCCATGTCAGGCTCTGTGCTGACAGCTCAGAGCCTGGAGCCTGCTTCGGATTCTGTGACTCCCTCTCTCTCTGCCCCTCCCCTGCTCATGCTCTGTCTCTATTTCTCTCAAAAATAAATAAATATAAAACATTTTAAAAAAGAGAGTACACCTCTCTTGCCGAGCACTGAATTATATATGGAATTGTTGGATCACTATATTGTACATCTGAAATGAATATAACACTGTATATTAACTATACTGGAATTAAAATTTTTTAAAAAGACATGGAGTAGAGAAATACTATGTTGTCATCTGAGAACTATGTATAATTCAACTTTTCAGGAGGGTGAAGTGAGCAGTAGATAATGATGAGAAGTAAGACTACAGACATAATCAGAAGCCTATGTAGCCACACCAGCCACACTAAGGAATTTGGACTTGGAGGCACCTGGAGTAAATATCTTGTCCTGAAAAGTGATTCCATGAAGATTTTTACCCAGTTCTATTTGTCCCCAAAGCCTGTGCTTTTTACATTATTACATATTTACTCCACAAACAATCTTAAAGTTCAGTATTTGCCAAAGATATAAATAAATTGTCTTGTAAGTCGGAAAAAAATAATATTAACTTGGAAAATACTTGAATAACATTACTTGGAAAATGTGTGTTATAATCCTGCTTTCAATATTTTTTGAACTTTGAGTCTATTAATTAGACATCTTACCCTCTGCTATTTTAATTTATTTTTTACACCCTGCTTTTTTATACCATACCATGCACTCTGTTGTCATTAGTATTAAAAGAGCAAACTGACCAGCATCTAATATTGGGCTTATACTTGGTGGGTGCTCCAAAACAGTCACTCTACTTTTTGAGAATCCAGCCACCACCTTCAGTAGCTACCTGACATGGATCTGAGACCAGACCTTCACATCAAGGGCATTTCTACCAAGGCACATCTGCTGGGCCTGATGGGAGCAGAGGTCTCTCCCAGGCTTGACTTAGGGGACTGACATCCCCTTGCTGGAGGTCAAGGGAAACCCAGTTACTAAGAATGACTCTGCTGCCCCTAAACCATTAGCATTTTCCAAAAAGGAACAGAAGCACAAAGACCATGCCCTCTGTCATATTTAACAGTCATACTGCCTCAGGAGGGCTGGGAAGAACCCTCTGGATGACCTCACGCTCCATCCTAACATGAATGGTCTTCATCCTTTCCCACCAAACCATTTAAATAGAGAGGGTGCAGAGAAAGTCAACTGTAATCAATTGGTGCAGAGCAGAGAGCAGAGAGAGAACATTTTATATTCAAGAATAAATTGTCCAAGCAGGAAATGTCATTGGGGTGAGTCCTGTAATGAGACAGGAGAGAAACATCAAACAGTTGAGGAAACTCCAGGAAAGAAAAAGGAAAGCTTGAGAACTAGATGAAAGAGCATTAAGATTCTACGTCTTCAGAAAAAGACTTCTGAACAAAATTGCATCGATGGTACTGGAAAGCCGACCTAAGACATACCCCCACCACAGGAGGTGGGTCAAGGAACTATTCTTGCAATGAAAGCTCATGTGACAAACTTTGCTTCCTCTTTCTCTTCAAAATTTTTGATTAAATGTCCTGATTCTCATCATAAGAACAAAGAATGTAAATGTTTTCCAGTAAGAACAAGGTTGTTGGTTTAAACTTCCATATGATAGTCTGTTACAGATGAAGGCACATTCAATATTGTGTTTAACTCCGGGGTTGGAGAGTGGAGGGTGGTTATTACCAGGAGAGGGAGATGGACGGGGCGTCAGTAATTTGCAGTAACGAACTTAGCTGATGGTGGGAATGAATGTTTGTCATATTATTCCTTATAACCCTGTATATACCTGAAGCATTTTATATACATTTAAAAAGTGGATTGGAGGGGCGCCTGGGTGGCGCAGTCGGTTAAGCGTCCGACTTCAGCCAGGTCACGATCTTGTGGTCCATGAGTTCGAGCCCTGCATCGGGCTCTGGGCTGATGGCTCAGAGCCTGGAGCCTGTTTCCAACTTTGTGTCTCCCTCTCTCTCTGCCCCTTCCCCGTTCATGCTCTGTCTCTCTCTGTCCCAAAAATAAATAAACGTTGAAAAAAAAATTTAAAAAAAAAAGTGGATTGGAGATTCAGGCAATAGTTAGAGAAAGGAGAGAGGGGGCAAGAAAGAAATCAGAAGGGCAGGCATGAGACAAAGAGGAGAAATAAAGGAGAGATAGAAAAAAGACAAGAAGGGATGGTTTTGAACCTACAAGAGTTTTTTGACTCAATGCTGTTTGCTAGTGGTTTGCCCTATCAACCATTGCCCTGATTGAGTAAGCTCTCTGTCTCTCACCACACAAAGCTCAAGGAGAGGCTGAAGCCCGTGGCATTGTGATCTTTACAACCCAGACAAAAAAAGCAGTTCTTCCAAAGGAAAAAAGAGAAAAGAAAAGGAGGGGGAAACGGACAGCAAATGCAGTTATTTCAAGAAGAAAAGAAAAAACAATCAACATATATATATATATATATATATATATATATATATATATATGAATGAACCTAAAGCCACTCTAAACTATTCCCCTTTGGGGACAGAAGCAGATACCCCAGCCAAGTTCAAAATGAAATCCCATATCCCTCCAGACCCTTTTCTTGCCTTTACTGTGTAATTTATATGCAAGTTGTCTGCATAGTTAATCTTTTGTAGCATCTGGTATTTATCATCAGAATCAGATTTGGGGGAGATTCTGGAGAAGCTCTTCGTATATTGTGGGTTTTTAACATTTCTCTACAAGTCTATTTCTTTAAAAGTTAGAAGTGCAGCTGAGTACAGGGAAATATGTAATACAAAGGAGGGGGGGCACATTACCAGGGAGGTGAAGATAAAACAGAACTAAATTTTTTTGGTGTTTATTTATTTATTTATTTATTTATTTTCAACGTTTATTTATTTTTGGGACAGAGAGAGACAAAGCATGAACGGGGGAGGGGCAGAGAGAGAGGGAGACACAGAATCGGAAACAGGCTCCAGGCTCTGAGCCATCAGCCCAGAGCCTGACGCGGGGCTCGAACTCACGGACCGCGAGATCGTGACCTGGCTGAAGTCGGCCGTTTAACCGACTGCGCCACCCAGGCGCTCCTGGTGTTTATTTATTTTTGAGTGGGGGAGGGACAGAGAGAATCTGAAGCGGGCTCTGCACTGACAGCACAGAGCCCAACGTGGGGCTCAAAGTCACAAACTGCGAGATCATGACCTGAGTGGAAAGTCAGATGCTTAACTGACTGAGCCACCCAGACGCCCAAAAGGGAACTAAATTTTACAGCTAAAGGGACTTTGAAAGTCTTCCAGTTTGGCTCCCTGATTTTTTTTACAAGGAACACTGGCTACAATGGCTGAGCTAATACTAGAAGCTAGGTTTTCTGAAATGTCATTCGGGTTTGCCTCAAGGTTTTATTTTCCCCCCAAATGGAGAGAATGGAAAGGTTTTATTAGATTATCCATTTAGAGTGATGACTAAGACGTGTAAAATGATATTGTTCAACTTCTGTAAGTGGGATCAGCATTGCATTCGACCGGCCTGAGAGAGTCAGGATTCTATGCCTTCTGGGAAGGTGCTTTCCAGTATTGGTGACGGAGAATATCTCTCAGTGTTCATTCTCAAGATGCAGGTCTGAGATCTTGCCGGACCCATCACACAGGCTAGATCTTTGCAGGACATCAGTTGGACCCATCTTCCTTCTCACGTACTACAGTCGTCCCTTCTCTGTGGCCTGTAGATTTGATTTAGAATTTCAGAAAAATCTAGAAATAAACAAATAGATGAAAGTTCAGAGAAGCGTTTGCCCATTGGAGCAAAGATTCAACTTTTAGCACTCTTCAACTGTGGTGAATGAAAAAATAAAAAATAAAAACCAATTTAAAATTAGAATAATAATTAGAGAGCAGAAAATGACAGTAATTAGACAGAGCTCATGTGGGAAAGTCACAGTCCATATATTTTGGAACAAGGTAGGCTTTCCATGTTCTGTTTCTTAGCTCCTTTTGTGTATATTTATTTTAGAAAATCCAGAAAGTATTGTAAATGTCTTCACTTTCACTGTAATATTGTCCAGCTTTCCCTTTATTGGCAAACATAAATGGCTCATGGTTTTCTCCAAGTTTAGGGGCTTGTACTTCCATGTGTAAAAAAAAATCAGTATAAAGGTTAATTTAATTAGTAAATTTGCAGTTATCTGAATTAACTATCATTTAAAATTTAATTTACCAGACATGACAATTTTGATTAAATTAAGTCATTCCTAATATATTTTAATAGACCTGAGCCACGAAGTACCTTAAACTCTGTATGGAGACAGCTTGGCCTAGAGAGACGAACAGTATATGTGAATTCTAGAGAGTTGGGGCTGACCACACGTTGACCTGAGTTCTTCACTTTACTTCTCTGAGTTCTAGAATCCTAATTTGTGTAGAAGGGCACCAATCGCCCTTCTGCCTGGCTGGTGGGCTGTTGTAAGAATCCAGAGAGATAGTGTAGTTAGAGATGTTTATAACCCAGAACACCGTGCACACCATACATGTTTTGTTTGTGGCATTGTTATTAAAATAAAGGGTTTTGTATGCATTATCATTTTCCTGCAAAGCAATGGTTTTCAGAAAAGGAATTGGGGAAACTTTTTTTCCTTGTAACTATAAAATATCAAGAGGTTTCATTTCCCCACATGAGTCAATTCTACTCTGCTCTAGTTCTTTCTGGAGTGACACCTCTTCCCTCCAGATTCTCTTGCCACTCACAGTCAGATTGGACACCACTCTCCTCACTGGACCTCAACATCGCCCTGCTGGCAGATGCCACAGGAGTGCCTTTCTTCTCCCATGGCGCTTGCATTCCAGAATACGAGAGCCAAAGACATCAGAGTACCAGAAGGATCAGATAGGAGGGTGAGTAGTTGATGCCCAGTGAATAGGATAATGCCCATGAGGTGTTTATCCTCTTCCATAACTTCATAGCCCAATGTGACTAGATACTAACAGGGAGAAATTAAGCTTATATTTTCTTAGGAATTTCACAGGCATATGAAAGAACATGGTTAAAAAGGACTAAGTTAATTTAACGCTACTCATTTTTTTCAAACTTTCTGGTATTTAGTGTCAGTTCCTACTTGTCCCAGCCATGCCCGCCTGTAGGTGTGTGGGCCTTGAAAGGACAGTCTTCATGTTGCTCTGAGTGAACAAAAGCAAAGTTGAGTGCAGGGACATCCTGTGCCTCCTAAAATTAGTTTGTACCATCAAGCCAGGTGAGTAGTGTTCAAGGTCAGTCACCCCACCCCCGAGAATCAGGCATCCTTCTTCCATGCCCCATCTGCAGGACTCCCCTGTTACCCAGATCCTTGTTCTTGATCAGGTTCTACCTCAAGACTGGAATCCTGCCAACTGACACAGCTCTTGGGCTCCATTTGCTTCAGGGACCCAACTTGTCTGTGCATCAAACAGAAGCCCAAGAGTAGATGAGAGACCCAGAGTGAGCTAGTAACAGGATCTAATCCAGAATGCAGGTCTTCCGGTACCAGCCCTGGGCCCATTCACATATCACATATTTTTATGAAAGACACATATCGTTTTGGGTCTTACTGTCACTTTTCTTCTGGTGATGTGGATGGTATGTTGCGTTTTGTCTGAGATTAACAGTATCAGTTATTCTTCTCAAATGGTAAATACTTAGTTTTATTTTGAGAGTGAAGAAAGCCATAGATGTCCCTGCAAGAAAAGAAGGTATAAGACCCTGATCTGTGTATTTTGGGTATGATCTTATTACAAACTGAACCCATGTCCAGAATAAATGTGGACCATTCTCAGCAGAGCGTAGGAGCATTAAACCATTTATTATCACATCACAGCAACGCTAATAAAAATCAGATTGGTATGATTTTCAGAAAAGAAACTAAAGATACACTCAAGCTGTGTTCATAGTAATAGAATCTTTGTGAAAGATAATTAGCTTGTTTATGTACTGTATTAACAACAAAAAATTTTTTACAGACCAGTGAGCATCTCCTAACTAAAATCAGTGATTTATATTAAGACATAAAAATGGTTCTACCAGTGAAAAAACTAAAGCACATGTCTCCGTCTGCGGTAGAGTTGCCAGGTAAAATACAAGATGCCCAGTTAAATATGAATTTAATATGAATAACAAATAGTTTTTATACTAGTAAAAACTTTAAATTTAACTCAGCTTCCCATATTTTTGATAAATATGGGCACTATAATTTTAGGGGCAAATTTTGTTTCCAGCTAGTGGTCCTGTATAAAACCAAAGGATATGATGGCACACTCATTTGGAAAATATTTAAATACAATTTCAAATCTTACTGAGGCAGGGTTTCTTGGCACTGTCACTACTGACCATTTAGGCTGGATAATTCTTTGTGAGGGGCTATTCTGCGCATTGTAGGGTGTTTAACAGCATCCGTGGCCTCTACCCACTAGGTGCCAATAGCATTCCCTAGTTGTGACAGCCAGAAATGTGTCCAGACATTGCTAAATATCCCCTGGGACACAACATAATCTCTGGCTGAGGACCACTGTTCTGAGGGAAGAAGCTTATTTATAAGTAAATATGGTGCATGTATTTTTTTTGGTAGAAAACTAGTCTGTCCTTGTCTGGAAGAAAGAAGGGAAACCCCATATTTTATACAGTTTTCATTTTTTTTTTAATTTTTTTTTTCAACGTTTATTTGTTTTTGGGACAGAGAGAGACAGAGCATGAACAGGGGAGGGGCAGAGAGAGAGAGGGAGACACAGAATCGGAAACAGGCTCCAGGCTCTGAGCCATCAGCCCAGAGCCTGATGCGGGGCTCGAACTCACAGACAGCGAGATCGTGACCTGGCTGAAGTCGGACGCTTAACCGACTGCGCCACACAGGCGCCCTATACAGTTTTCATTTTAAAGCATCTTGAGAGAGACACCAATGGAGAACTGATGGAAAGTGGTTGAGAAGCTGAAGAGCTGGTAGACAGGATTGTTTTGCAATCTGAGGCTCTGTGAGAGAAGCTTCTGCTTCCTCTTTGAGATCAAAAAGGCAGTAGAAAGGACTTAAGTGAAGGCTCGTGTTCCCAACATAGCCTCCATCCAGGCTCTGAAAGAACAGTTAGTACAGAGTCTGCTGATTTCTGGAAAAGGAGTGTTGTATTTGGATAGCAATAATTGAAATTCCAACCTAGACCACCTAGCTGAATAATCATGTGTGTGTCCAAAAAACCCAAATTGCCAGGAGATGTGTTGAGAACCAGAGTGGGGAAAACTGTTTACTGTTTGATCTCCAGAAAACAATTTGACAGGAAATTTTACTATGGTGTTGTTGCTTCTGTTTTCCCCAAGAAAACATATGAATTTAGTTTATTGTCTAAACCAAGAAAGTAATGTGGTTACACATATTATGGAGGCATTTTTTAAAGAATTAACCTTTCAATCCTTTGTGGCTCTAATTACTGTTCTTTGGTCGTACATAGAGAGTCACTAATCATTCATTCCTCCAAAGAATTTACAGCATAATCCTATTTTCCACTCAAGTTCTAAATGATTGCCAGATTGGAGTGAAAAATCAAATCAACTTCCAATGAAGAGAGACTCAAAAGAACAGTGGTTCAAACAAAATTCCAAAGAGAATACATGAGCTTCTTATTCTGCCTTTATTAATTTGAAATCTACAATTTTGTATTTTGTGAGGGTAGTGCAAAAAATATTCTTTTAATTGAATCGTTCTAACAAAATTTAGGGGACAAATATCCCCACTAATATTCTTTTTTAAAGTTAGGTCAAGGCAATTCTGCTCTAAGGGTGAAGCACTTAAGTTCTGGTCTGAAGTTCTTTGTTTAGACACACAATATACACAATGCAGCAGAGACCCATTGCCCTTGAGATAAAGTCTTGAATCCGTACTGCACTCTGCAGGGTCCTGACGTATCTGGCTGGAGTTGATCACCCTTTCTCTAGCTCCTAGCATATAGGCTAAGCTGCTCCAACATAGAGACCCCAAAGTGAATTTGCTCAAAAAAGATCAAAGTTGGTTATTCTCTCACAAAACAGTTTAGAATGATGCAGGTGTTCAAAGGCCCGGGATTCATGTGGAGCTCGACCCATGAGGTGATCTAGTGACCAGGTACTCTATCTTGTTGCTCCTCATCTATATGGTCAAAGCTTACTCACCAGCACCCTCTTTGTGCTCCAGTCTGAAGAAATATGGGCAGAATGGCAGGCGAAAAAGCTTTCTTTTAAAGATGTGTTGCAGGTGGGTTTCCTAGGAAACAGATTCTGAGGCGGGGATCAGCATGCAGGAGGTTTGTTAGGGAGTGCTCCTGAGATCAACAGCTGTAGGGGGAGAGGAAGGAAGCAGAACTGTGCAGGGGAGAAGCTATGCTGCAGGACAGGCATGACAAGGCCTTGAGTGACCCTCTCGAGAGCCCTGAAGCTAACATGTCCCTTCAGAAGGGGGATGGAGAGTTGGCCCTTTATATCCCTTGACCAGTGATAAGCTGTGAGCAGCTCCAGGTCGGGGACGTTGCCTGGGATGAGATGGCTCTTTTTAGCTCAGGCGATTTTCAAAGAGGGCTGTTGGCCAACAGCTATCTGGATGGCTACATGGCAGCACAGCACAGCAGCCAGGACGTGATGTGACCTGGAAGTTGCACGAACCTCTTCTACTTACATCCATTATCTGGAATGTCTCGAATGACCTAGAATGACCACCACAGTTGCAAAAGAGACTGAGAAATATAGCCTTTAGCTAAAAGGCATGTGCCTATCTATGAACTAAAAGGAAGAAGGGGAGAATGGGTATTGGGAAGATAATCATTGCTTGAGTTTGTTCCACTTATTGACTATTTTAGATCAAAAGCTATTTCATTGAGGAAGCCACCTGCAAAGCACCGAGGCAGAAAGAAAGCTAAAATTGGGGCAAGAACAACAGAGGTTCCTTATATCCAGTGATGTCCCTTGACTAGTGATGACTACACCAAACTTAGCTAGATTTTGGAATGAGCCAGGGACTGATTCCCCAGAACTCTGCAGGAAGAGGTTCCTAGGAGCACAATTCCAATCTCCTTCCCCAAAGCACAAGCTACAAGGAGAACTAAATAAAGCAGTATCTCCATGAAGGGCCTTACTTTGGGCTCTATCTATATCCATCTATGGGATGAGGGGCTTTTCTAAGACCTGCTGCATGTCAGAACAAGTCACTTAATATAGAGGGTAAAGTGTACTAAAATATGATTCTGATTCTGCAGAGAATACAGTAACTGTACTGACCCAAATCAAACACACATCAGATAGCACTGAAATACTTTATCACTTTCTGTTAAAGGTACTTGGATTTCAGCATAATAATTGTGTGTAGAAAGGAAGGAGACTGAGGGAAGCTTAAGTGCCTGCTGTCCCTCTTTCTGAACAAAGCAGCCAGACTGGTTCCTGCTACTGACTAGACCAGGAATTGGAAGCTAAAATCAAAGCCACTACTATAGGCTGAGCGCATAAGGAGATCATTAGCCTCAAAGGAAGCCTGGTAATTAACCCTTACCAGTAACAGAACTGTATTGCATAGTACGGCAATAACCAACCAACCTCTTGTGCATTTGGAATAAGAGAAAGGAGGAGCCAGTCTGCAGGAACAGGAAAAATAATAGTGAAACTACAGAGACCAAAACAAAGAGAGTATGAAGGACCATAACAGTCTGACTTCCAGAATGCCTGATGGACTCCTAGAAGATTCCTCTCTCCTCTCCCCTCTGCCCTGGTCCCCATCCTCTCCCACACACCCAGAGCTGGATTACCATGTGCTTCTTAGCTACACACAGGCACGTCCACAGGGATCTTCCTGATGGGCCAAGTTTCTGCCGTCCTAAAAAAGTGTTTCATTTCTTGACTCCTGAGGAGTCATGCTAGGATTCTGCATACTGATATTTTAAGAATAAAACGAAATTACCATGAAGAGAACTACTTTGAGGCCCATCTAGGTCCACTTCTGGGATTTAGCCATAGTCAAGTATATGCAGGTGATAGTGATGGCCTGCCCTAAGTGTATTTGTACCAGGCAGGGAAGGAGAAAGATTAAGAAAGCTGTCTCTGGATTTCCACAGATCTGGGTTTAAACTTTAGCTTTGCCACGTATGAGCTATATGGCCTTAGAAAAGTCCTGTATCCCCTTTAAGCTTTCAGCTTCTCATTTTTAAAATAAGCACATAAGGATAGTGTCTGCTTCCTCCTTGATTGTGAGAATTAAATGAGGTAAAATTAGCTCTTGGCACAGGGCCTAGAATGTAGTCAGCACCCCCAAAATGACAGCTGTAATAGTAGCTACCCCATAAGTAAGACCCCGTGGAAGACATTTACCTTAAGGTAAGAAGAAAGTCAACTTGACCCAGTAAAACAAACAAACAAACAAACAAACAAACAAACAAACCTCAAAAGGAGAGAATCTGAATACAGTTGGCTGGTTCCCAGCTCTCACCTCTGTCTCCTGGCCCAACTTCCCAGCAAATCATCATCAAATTCCACGTGGAGGTGGGATTATAAGTAAAGCGTGACAAGAGCTGTTTCATTAAAAGCTCGTTGAGGCTTTGAGGTACAAGGCAGTGTTGCTTTGGCCCACCACCACTTCCTGCAGTGTGTATGCCTATGTTCCACCTGACCGGGGAAGCTGTAATCCCTCAAATTTCACTTCACAATGCTGCACAGCTTTGGAATCTCACAGGATCCAAAGCGTCAGCGGTGATACCTGGAAAACGTGACACGCGTTTCCAGCAGACGTGAATGTGGTCATGATGTGATGACAGTACCTAGCAGACATCAACATGGTTGGTATAACAATGACCTCCCGCAGACACGACTGCGGTACTCAGCAGACGTGACAATGGTTCCTAGCGGTCGTGGTATATCTCCGGTGCTCTGTGGCTAAAGCAGGACCCACCGAAGCCACTACAGCCTGAGGCTGGTTGAGACCGAGTGGTGCCGGGGCCCAAGGTTGTGGTATTTATTGGCCAGTGGTTGGAGGAAGAGAGGAAGAACATGGCTGACACCAGGGAGTGGCTGCTAGTGTTTAGTTATGAACATGTGCAGCTCTAGTCCAAGGTATAGAAATTTGGGTATGAGGGAAGTGGTGAAGAGATTCTGAAGTGAGCTGGAGGGAAGAAAATAGGCAAGGAGGTATAGCATACACTTCTCTTATCTGGGATCCCTATAAGCATCCAATGAAGAACTTCCCCTATGGCACCATATTTCAGTGAGGGATTGGAGTGAGCACTGCACCAGGACCATAGAGCACTAGATTTTCTTCCTACCTTGCCACTGACTCTCTCTGGGGAAGTGACTTAACCTCTTGGAAGCTCGGCTTCTCATCTGCAGAAAGGAGGGAAGAGAGTTGCACTTGATAACCAAGACCCTTTCTATAATGGTTTTACTTCATCACTACCGGATTCAGATAAAGCCAAGGTCTCTTTAGCACTCTTCTCCAGTGGAAATGTGTAACTCCCAAGGACTTGGAACTGTTACCATTTTGGTAAGGAATCTTTTCATGGAAATATTACATCCTTTAAAGTAATTAACATTCAGTACTCAACCTTAGAACATTATCCAAATTTAGATGAGAAAAGATGAAGGAAGGGAAAAGGTGTTACCCTATCATACTTTTTCTTTTGGGCATGCAAATAAAGATTCATTTAGGGGATGGGGAAAGTTTTCGTTTCTTTAGTACTGAGTTGGTGGCAGCAAGAACTAAGTAGGAGTTGACTATCTCAGGTATAGATTTTCCTGAGGTGATTCAGGTATCCAGGCTGCATCCTTGCAGCCAAGGCAAATGATGCCCTTCTGGGGCTTGCATGCTTGATTACAAGTAAGAGACCTTCTGTAGAGGTCTACAAGTCCCTAGGGAGATAGGAGGGCACATTCTAAAGGGCTAAAGCTGGTGCACCTGGGGGGCTCACTTGGCTAAGTGACCAGTTCTTGATTTTGGCTCAGGACATGACCTCGTGGTTCATGGGATTGAGCCCTGTGTTGACTCTGCGCTGACAGCACAGAGCCTGCTTGGGATTCTTTCTCCCTCTCTCTCTGCCTCTCTCTCTCTCTCTCTCTCTCTCTCTCTCTCTCTCAAATAAACAAATCAGCATTTAAAAAATAAATAAAGGGCTAAAGCTGGCCTCCCCTGGGGGATAGGGGTAGACAACTGGTACCTCTATGAGATGTAATAGGAGGGGTGAATTCATATTCTGGAGCTCATCCCCATGCCTTCTGGTACATCTCCCCCTCTGATAAAGAACCTCTGATAATCATGTGTTTCACTGGAACAACACCATCCTCATCATTAGTAAAATGATTGCTGATTGTCGACATTCATGGAAAAGGTCCCTAGAGAGGCCAGGTGTCACAGGGAAGACTGGAAGACTGGCTCCCGAGGGGAATGTTCCTTTCCATGGTGAACGAGCCAGAGACCAGGGTCTGGGACTCAGCCTTAGACAAACAGATACTCTTCTCTTGTCAGTGTGTGAAGGACGCAGAAGAATAATAAGCAGACTACCAGTATTGTCATTAAAAGGCAAGGTCTCTTTTATGAGGTTGACATTCGCCTCAGCCTGGTAAGAACATTCTTAGACAAACTGCAAGGAAGCCAATTTAACAGAAAGCTGTCTGGCAAGCAGCAAGGGTGCTGCTGGATGGGGTCAGCCTGTAATTACCTGATGCATCCATTTCCACCATGTGGCCTGCCTGCCTCTTGGACTTCTTGGTTGTGTTTGGAGCCAGGACAACCCTTCTGTGGACACTACTCACATGTCCGCTGCCAATGTTTGCCTCACTGACTCTTCCTGTGCCACCCATTTCCAAACTTCGATGTCTGACCACTTCCCTTTCTGACGGAGTCTTTCCTTTAATGTGTTACAATCTTTCATCAGGACAGGTCACACTCTAAGATATGGCTGCATACTGAGTTTACCCACTACATGTGCTCAGCTGACAAAAGGCTATTTCCTTTCATAGCCTAATTCTTGAGGTCACCTCCTTGTTGCCCTCCTCCCATACAACACCTACACTGCAGTCTTAAAATACCATTTTGTTTTATTTCATTTCACTTTTATTTTCTGTGTGCTTTTAAATGTCTCCACTGATTTTTTGAGTGGGATTGCTCTGAGAAAGGAGGTTATTTTTAGCATAGATTGAATCAAGGAAGATGAAATCTCATAACAAATTCAACTGCCATAATCAACTTCATTATATCAAAGGAGGCCAGGTTCTTTCCCTCTTACAATTTCTTTTTTTAATTTTTTAGTTATTTATTTATTTAGAGTACGTGCAAGTGGGGGAGAGGGACAGAGGGAGAGAGAGAGAATCTTTTTTGTTTTTGTTTTTTAGTTTATTTATTTTGAGAAAGAGCACACGCACAGGGGAGTGCCAGAGAGAGAGTCCCAAACAGGCTCCACACTCAGTGCAGAGCCCAACGCAGGACTCGATCTCACAACCCTAGGATCATGACCTAAGCCAAAATCAAGAGTCAGACCCTCAGGGTGCCTAGGTGGCTCAATCAGTTGGGTGTCCGACTTCAGCTCAGGTCATGATCTCACCGTTCATGAGTTGGATCCCCACATCAGGCTCTGTGCTGACAGCTCGGAGCCTGGAGCCTGCTTCCGATTCTATGTCTCCTTCTCTCTCTGCCCCTCCCCAACTTGTGCTCTGTCTCTCTCTGTCTCCAAAAAATAAATAAATGTAAAAAAAAATTTTTTTTTTAATTAAAAAAAAAAGAGTCAGACACTCAACTGACTGAGCCAACCAGGTGCCCCTCTCTGGTACAATTTCTATTTGAGAGATAAAATTGTGTTCATAAATGGTAAGATGAATATACATATATTATCACATTTAGAATTACTACTAGCTCTAAAACTTGGTCAGTAAAATACTGAGAAAAAGAATTCCTTTCTCTTTTTCATAAGATTTTGGTTGTTTTGTTTGTGTTTTGTAACCACTAGTGGCTACTAAAAACCCCAAGCCTAGACAAACTGCTTGTGACTTCAACCTTAGATGAACAGATTCAAATAGGATAAGATTAATCCATACCTCACTCCCATCAATGAACGCTAAAGAGCAGGCAAAATAGTTGCTCCTTTCCAGATTTCGATCTTCTATTTGCTTTAATCATTTAGTTTTTTTTATTGATCCCCTCTATTATATATTTATTTATTCCTACCTGTTTTGTTCCACAAAGCACTTAAGACAGATGAGAAGAACACAGGATGGAAGTTAGGATAGGGGAAAATAAAAATCAATGTTAGATAAAGTTAGAGGGAGGAGGTAAAGATACATAGGATAGTAGTAGTTCCTGCATAATTATTAAAGTAGAGGTCAGTATTTGGGCTGGGCTTCCTGGTGGCAAAAGGAAAAGTGAAAATTTAATAGATACAAAATTACCTATTACTTATAAAGAAAATCTCCCCAAATAAATAAAGCCTTTTTTTGGCATTTGAACGTGAAATTTCTTTTTTTGAATTTTTTTAATGTTTATTTACTTTTGAGAGACAGAGCACGAGTCGGGGAGGGGCAGAGGCAGAAGGAGACACAGAATCCAAAGCAGGCTGCAGGCTGAGCTGTCAGCGCAGGGCCCATTGCGGGGCTCGAACTCATGAACCATGAGATCATGATGTGAGCCGAAGTCAGAAGCTCAAAGGAATGAGCCACCCAGGTGCCGCTCAAGGTGAAATTTCCTATTTACATCTTTATATAAAAAACCCAGGGATATGGATGACACCATCCCACAATATAGTTTGGCAACATGCAAACCAAAAATATTCTGTGTTTTTTGAGGGATTTTTTTTCCTTATTCATTTTCTTCCTTTTACTAGAGCAATGCTTCCTCTGTCTGTTCTTCCAGAGCATAAATATTTTAATAATAAGCATCTAAGCTTATCCATTTTTTTTTACCTGCTCCTGAGACATATGATCATGGACATTATAAGACTGTATCAAATTGCTTCCCTCCCAACTTTATAGTACTTTAGTTCTTTTTTTTATGTTTATTTTTTGAGACAGAGCGAAAGACAGAGTGCAAGCAAGGGAGGGGCAGACAGAGAGTGACACAGAATCCAAAGCAGGCTCTAGGCAACGAGCCGCCAGCACAGAGCCTGACACAGGGCTCGAACTCACGAACCTGTGAGATCGTGACCTGAGCGGAAGTCGAATGCTTAACCGACTGAGCCACTCAGGCACCCCTATAGTACTTTAGTTCTATCTCACTTTTTAATTCTACAAATTAGCCATTATTGTTGTTGTTTTATATGACCAATGTTTAAATTTATTTATTTAAGAATGTTTTTGCTTACCATTTCGTCTTGCATTTCACACTTCCCATTTGAATTCATCTTCTCTGCATCTGAAGTATATCCTTGAGAATTTCATTTTGTAATGCCTTATACTCAGTTTTATTTGTCTTAAAATGTCTTTATTTTGCCCTTATTCTTTTTTTAAGAAGTTCACTTTTTTATTTTGAGAGAGAGAATCCCAAGCAGGCTCTACATTTTCAGTGTGGAGTCCAGCATGGGGCTGGAACCCATGTACTGAGCCCCAATCGAGAGTTAGATGCTAACCTGACTGAGCCACCCAGGCATCTCTGCCCTCATTCTCAGGAGTTTTCACTAATTGTAGTTTGGGGTTGATAGTTATCTCTTCTCAGCACATTAAAGATAACATTCCGTATCTTCTTGCTTTGGCAAAGGCTGTTGAAAACAGTGTTGTAATCTAATTTTTATTCACTTGAGATTTGTCTTTAATCTTTGGCTGCTTTAAAGATCCTCTCTTTGACCTTGGTGTTCTGAACTTTTGCTGCAATGTGCCTAGGAGTGATTTTCTGCTTATTTATCCTGCTTGGGATTTGTTGGGACTCTGAGGTTTGGTGTCTTTCAACAATTCTGAAAAATTCTCAGCCATTATCTCTTTAAATATTGTCACTTTTTCATTTTTTCTAATGTCTGCATCTAGAACTTTAATTAGACATATGTACTTTCTCACTCTATCCTCCTTTACTTTCAATTTCTCATATTTCTTTTTAATCGTGTTTCTCTGCACTACATTCTTTGTAATTTCTTTCGCTTTATCTTCCATTTTGCTAATTACCTCTTAATTTTGTCCAAGCCGATGTTTAATTCATAGATTGTTTTTTAATTTCAGTTATATTTTTCATTTCTAGAAGATTTCTTGCAAATATACAGTAAAATCTTGGTTTGTGAGCATAATTTGTTCCAGAAACATGCTCGTAATCCAAAGCACTTGTATATCAAAGCAAATTTCAAGAACCATTACCTTAGTCGTGCTCATGTGACATTTGGCGTCATGTCCTACTCGTATTGCAAGAAATCGCTCGTTTATCAAGTTAAAATTTACTAGAAATGTTTGCTTATCTTGTGGATCAGTCACAGAACAAGTTCCTTGCAATCCAACGTCTTACTGTACTTGGTTTTTTACTTAATAGTTTTTGTTTGTTCATTTCTTGTCCTTACTTTCAGGCTTCTCTTTTATTTCTTGAAGCATATTAAATGTGTTAATTGTATGGTCCAAAAGTCTGTGGAAGTGTGATTCTGTTGTTTCTCACTTATGGTCCTTGTTTCCTTGAGTGTTCTGTAATTTTCTTTTTATTGCAGGCTTATATTCTTTGGAACATTATCTGTAGGAATTTTTTGAGAACGAAGTTAAAGTTCTTGTCCCCCAGACAGGATTTCCTGTGACTTTAGTTGTCTGGAGGCACTACCTTTCTCTGTCTGACAGTTTTTCACACCGTATAGTAGCATGAATTTGGGACTACAGTACAACAAGGAGCAACATCAGCTATGAAGCATTTTTGACAAAAGTTTTTCACCTGAATCTAGTCATGAGAAAAAATTGGTCAAATCCAGAATATAGGACATTTTACATGACTGTTGGCCCGAATTCTTTAAAAAAGTCATTGTCACACATACAAAAAAGAAAAGGCAGGATACTCTTCTTAATTAAAAAAAAAAACACTAAAGAAACAGATCAAATGCAATGAATTCACTTTAATAAGCTTCTGTTTTTCTTTTTTTAAGTCATAAAACATATTTGGGAAGCAATTAAGAATATTAGAATACAGAGCATATGTTAAATGATTTTATGGAATTATCATTACTTTTCTGAGGTGAGATCATGATATGGTGATTATATAGGAGGATGTCTTTATTCTAGGAGATGCCTACTGAAGTAGTTAGGGGTAACATGTCCTGTGCTTGTAACTTAATTTCACTTGGTTCAAACAAAACCCCCCAAATGTTTATCTACACACACACACACACACACACACACACACCCGACACACACACACACACACACACACACACACACACACACACAGAGGTCTTGGTATAGGTATAGGTAGGGAAATCGGTGACTGTAGGAGAATTATTCATTTGTACTTTTCTCTTGACTTTTTTGTAGGTTTTTTAAATATTCAAACTTTTAGGGGTGCCTGGGTGGCTCAGTCGGTTAAGCGGCCGACTTCAGCTCAGGTCATGATCTCACAGTCCGTGAGTTTGAGCCCCACGTCGGGCTCTGTGCTGACAGCTCAGAGCCTGGAGCCTGTTTCAGATTCTGTGTCTCCCTCTTTCTCTGACCCTCCCCTGTTCATGATCTCTCTCTCTCTGTCTCAAAAATAAATAAATGTTAAAAAAAAATTTTTTTAAATAATAAATGAATAAATATTCAAACTTTTAAATTTTGTGGGAAAAGGCAAAAACAAACAAAAAACTACTTTAGGGATAGCTGTAGCTACAAATATTAGGGGGGAGATTTTCTCCCCTACACAAGGGCCAAGATCAAGACAGGCAAGTCTCCATGTTTTCCCCTTCTGAACAGAGGGTTCATTTCTAATCTCTTACACAGAAGGCATAACTTCTTGAGGTCTCAACTTGATATGGAGGAGAGGGTCTTTTAGATTTTTCACCCTGGTAGAGTCTTAGACTTTTTTAATCCCTTCAACCTTTGAAGCTGCTAAAACAGAGGTTCAATATCCCGGGGTTTATCAGATACTCTCAGGGTAAAAGCTGATTTTGGTGCTTATCTACTGCCCAGGTTTCATGCTTTAACTTTATATTAGGTCACTATGGATTTCTTGATTGCTTGCTCAGTAATTCATCTAATTTGTAAAATATTTTTCACCCCAAAATTTCATGTTTTTAGTAGGAGGATCATTTAGGGCATCTTGTCCTTTTATACTAGTAGAAACAGAAGTCTTCATGCAACAACATCTTAAATGAAATTTATTATTTTTCTTCCAATTCCTATAGAGATTTAAAAAGCAGTTAAAGCCACAAGCACATTTCAAAAAAATATTCCTTATCATACCATTGTTATAAAGCGCCTGGCCTTCATACATAAATCAAGTATATTTACCTTTCATCTACCCAGTTGAAAATATAGTTGTCTCAACACAAAAAGGTACTCCATCAAGCCAGTCTTTTCCCCTAAGTTATAAGCTCATTTATTCAATTTATTGTAAAGTCATAATTCTGTACCATATATATATATATATATATATATATAGAGAGAGAGAGAGAGAGAGAGGCTAGATTATGAAAAAACACCTTCTCAGTAAGTCATAAACACCTTTCATAACAACAATGGAAATAGCCCTGTTGACAAGAGCAATATATCCCTTTTTCTTTCTTTATTTATTTGCTTATATGAGGAGCAAACTACTAAAGCCATTATCTCTCACATTTTCTTTTTATTGTAATGGATTTGGTATGCTCCGGACACAAGCCTTAACACAAGCCTCCATTTAAGAACCAGGGTGAACCTTTCCCCTACAAGGCTGAGTAGACTGTCATCAGTCCCTCAGTTGCATGAACACCAACCTCAATTGATGAATAGGAATATGTATTAAATAAAAATAAAGAACAGAAAAGAAATATTATTTATTCTGCAAGAAACAAATCTCAGAATCATAACATTCCATGACGTCCCACAGTCACTGATTGTAGTAGAATAGTTAATCTCCAATGTTAGTTACAGGTTTTAGATGGAGGATATTTTTATTCTGGGACATTCCTTGGGTCTGGGACCTTCTGAACCAGCCCCCAGACTCTATTTTTCTGATCTGTGTGTTGGTCAACATATCTAGGTGTCCCTGCATACAAATAGTTACTCAGGAGGGAGATTATTGTGTTTTTATATATAGCCTTCCCCTTGATTTTGGTGTTCAATTTTTTCTCTAAATTACCAAAGCAGCCAAAAGCATTAATTATGATTGTAGTCAGAGTAATTTCCTCTAAATCCTTCTGTCCTTTTCTTCTTTTTACAAGAGGGTTGGGTGCCCTTTCCCTGAGAGAATATGTTCTGCTTGTTTAAAGATTGTCAAGGCAACCTACTGCTTCTCCATTTCCTCTCACTTAGGTTCTGGATAATAATAGATTAACCAACTCAATTACAAATCAAAATACTTGAGCCTCATCAAAAAAGAAGAAGAAGAAGAAGAAGAAGAAGAAGAAGAAGAAGAAGAAATGAAACAACTACTTGCCAGGCACTAGGTTACATGTTTATATTTATTCTTTCACTTAAAAAGTGCTACTGGCATCTCCATTCACCTTAAAACAGGCACCATTAGCATTTCCATTTTCGGATGACACTCCAGTCTAAGAAACGGAGCCATTAAATGGCTGCCCAGGGGCACACAGTGATGGAGTCAGGAGCAAAACCAGGCAGTATGACCACAGAGCCTGCTGCAGTCCTAACCAAGACACTACCCCTGCTTGTTTTCACTGACTCTTCTCAGAAATGTTTCAAATTCACATATCCAGGTTGTCAGCTTCAGGTCTCCGGATTTAGAGCCCAGCCTAGGAATGAGCAACTACTACTAATTGAAAGCCACAATATGTGAGGCACCATCCTCGAGCTCCCTCTCATACAACTCGCAAGGTTGGTGTCATTCACATTTTCCAGTGATGACAAGGAGACACGACCTGTCCCATAACAGGAGCTTAAGAGAATTCCCAAGGCCATAGACCTAATAAGTGGCTGAGCCCATGTGTTTCCTCCATGCCACTTCCCCAGCTTAGACCTAGCATTCCTTCACAGGTCAGGGCAAGGTCATAATATACTGTGCTGGTGACCACACCATTTTGGCAATGGTCTTTAAAAAGTGCAAAGAAAGAAACGGTAAATACTGGAAAACTGAGTTTTTTTGTTTCATGTAATATTTCTATATAAATAAGCTAAATTAATAATAAGAAATGCATTCTTATGGCCTCATTTTACTTAATTTCCCAGGAAGCAGAGTTTGGGGTTTTGTTTTTGTTTTTTGATAGAGAGAGAGAGAGAGGGAGAGAGAGAGCGCGCGCAAGCCAGTAGGGGAGGGGAAGAGGGAGAGAGAAAATCTTAAGCAGACTCCCCACTCAGTGTGGAGTCCTACTTGGGGGTCTATCCCATAACCCCCATGACCTGAGTCATGGATCATGACCTGAGTCAAAATGAAGAGTCAGACGCTCAACTGACTGAGCTACCCAGGTGTCGCAGGAAGCAGGGTTTTATGCATTGATCAGATATCCATTCTCCCTAAGGCAGCACAGCAGAGTAGAAGGGTGCTGGGCCTGGGGTCAGAGACTTGAGTGCGAGTGCAGGCTCTTGCATTTCCTTGGGAAGGTTGTTCAACCTCCTTGACCTTTAGTTTTCTAGTCTGTACAGTGTGAATTATAACCATCCTACCTATCTCACTTGTTGTGAAGATTGAGGTTGCGTAAATGAGATATTTAATGAGATATTAATGAGATATTTAAAGTTGATTACTATTATTGTGTGGGATACTAAGACTCTTCCACAGAAAAAAGAAAAAGATGAGGGATGTATGTGTGTGTTCTTATGCGTATGCATGAACAAATATGCATATATGAATATGCACATAAATACTGTGTATAAGTAAGTTGTGTTATGCAAATGAAGATGAAAAAACTAGTCATAATGTCACAGGATAAGCCCTGATAGAGTATGCTAAGGCAAGCCTACAAGGCCTCTGATTTCAGCAGCTTAAACTATCAGTTATATAGACAATGTTGAAAGATTGCTGCTGGGACCAAGGTAAGAGGAACAGTAGTCTTCATAGGACTGACACAAAGCTGCGTCTCCACTGGTGACTTCAGGGGGTTGCCATGGAACACCCTAGCTCCCCCAGAGGGCACTGGAATCGAGTTCTCACATGGGGGATGGGGGGAGAAATGGGGGATAATGAAAGAAGAAAATATTACAAGGGGCATGAGACTCTCTGACAGGTTCTTTAAAAGGAATCAGCATTTAACACCTGCAGACACAATAAGCTTGTCCTTGAGGGACCCTTTGCTGCCTTCTCACCTTTTCTTCCCAGGCCTCACTTCTCTTTTCTTTAAGAAAAAAAAAATTAACATTTATTCATTTTTGAGAGACAGAGAGAGACAGTGCAAGCAGGGGTGGGGCAGAAAGAGAGGGAGACACAGAATTCAGAGCAGGCTCCAGGCTCTGAGCTGTCAGCACAGAGCCCGATGCAGGGCTGGAACTCATGAACCATGAGATCATGACCTGAGTCGAAGTCAGATGCTTAACCAACTGAGCCACCCAAGTGCCCCTCTCTTTTCTTGTTCCCCAATTCCCATGCTACTTTTGCTCACTTCTGGGTTTTCTAGCACAACTTTTACTTTACTGAATTTGTCAGGTCTATTTTCCTTTTCTGCTGGTCGATTTTTAAATGTAGCAGCCAAAAGAATCAACATCACTAGCAATTATATCCATACTCAGAATTACTTCTATAAAGGGACATGCTAGAGACCCACAAGAAAATCTCTTTCTGAGAATTATGTAAGTTGGAATTTCATTTTTCACTGACATGAATGATGGAACACATACTATATACCAATGAAAGTCAGTGGTCAAATGGAATAATAAAATATGTTTGCAGTTCACATTTCCCATAAAAGGAATCACATTTTCATTAGACAGATTTTTCAGGTCAGTGACCAACTCCCTCCCATTTCTCTTGAAAGTGCTATAAACTGGTCCATTTTAATACTGCTGGAAAAATACTGTACCTCAAAAGAGGAAGGAGAGGAACAGTAGATCTAATATTTATTCGTTTGTGGTACTAGGAAGCAAGATGAAACTCATGCCCTGTGCCCCTCAACTCCTAGGTCTGAGTAGAGTAAGGAATGGAATATTAGCAACAAGAGCCCACTAATATTTGCTTCTTCTTCCTTCCCACCCCTTCGTTTTTTTCTCTGCTTAATATTAAGCCTGATTTAATGGATAGGATTTTGGGAAAATATGTGGTCTAAAACAGGACTTGGTAACTTTTTCCATTGAGGGCCAGAGAGTAAATATTTGAGGACTTTACAAGCCATATGCACTCTGTTGCAATTGCTCAACTTTGCCATTGTGCTACAAAAGCAGCTGCAGAAGAGTGAAAATGGCTGTGTTCCAATAAAACTTTATTTATAGCTTAAGTTTTATATAATTTTCACATGTCATAAATAATACTCTTCTTATTTTTTTTCCTATCCATTTAAAAATATAAAAACTCTTCTTAGCTTGCTGAGCCTACAAAAACAGATAATGGGCCACTGTGGACCAGTTTGCCAATTCCTGGTCTTGTACTTTTTTTTATGTTAGACCCATTGAAATTTAAGTTATTTTGTCCTTCCCTCCCCCCCCTTCCACTTTTTCCTACGTTGGTTTTTTTTTTTTTTCTCACACCTTTCCTCCTACTCCGATTTACCAGTACATCACTTTTCCTTTAGCTTCACTTATTTGTGAACCTCACAAGAGAATAAAGACTATTTGCCAAAGACTTCCCTGTAAGCACCTATCACTGTGGTGGCACTAACAAAGTGGAAAACACAGAATCTGTGGCTGACCATGTTGACATGGTCATTTAACCATTGTCCTCTTTTTCTTCCTTCCTGGTACGGTCTACTCCCTCAATAGAGGCTGGACACTAGTCGTCACTTTCGCACCTTTCCTTAGAGACAAGACATGGATATGTCTGTGATCTACTCCTAGACAATAACACTTGAGAAGTCTGTTTGGGTGCTCCTGGGAAAGGTTCCTTTTTTCCCCACTGGAATAAGAAAGAAAGAGAGAGCAACACCAAGAGTGAGAGTCAACAGCAGAAGCCTTATTTCCTGCTTCCTACTTTTGGACAATGTCATGTAAAGATAAGATGTTTGGAGCTGCAGCAGTTAACTTGTAACCATGAGAAAAGTCCAAAAGCTGATCTAGAGGCATAACATTGTTAATTCACTGAACTACCCCTGCAACTCTGTCTCTGGACTCCATGTTATCGGAGAGAAAATAAACCCCTGCGATGGGAACTCTGTTACTGTCTTACACAGACAGGCTTCACTCTTGTGAAACTGTTATTAGAGGAGTGATGGGACACATAAAATGAAAACGATGACAAGAAAACACAAAATATCAAGGGGAGGAGTTAAGACGGCAGAGTAGTAAGGAGACCCTGGGCTTGTCTCATCTCTTGAATGCAGTCAGATCAACATCAAACCATTTTGAACACCTAGGAAATTAATCTGAGGATTAATAGAACAATCTGCATAATTTGAGGGAGAGAATATTGCAGCTTCTCTTAAAAAGCAGACCAAAACATACCTACAATGTACCTTCCTTCATATGGTATTTTTAATTTTTTTTAATTTTTATTTCATTCTATTATTGTCATTATTGTTTTTTCTTCCTCCAAAGTGACAAGATGGAGGAATTCACCTCAAAAGAAAGAATAGGAAGAAATGATGACCAGGTATTTAATCATGCAGATATAAGTAAGATGTCTGAGTAGAATTTAAAACAATGATTATAAGAAGACTAGCTGGGCTTCGAAAAATCATGGAAGACACCAGAGAGTCCCTTCCTGCAGAGATAAAAGAACTAAAATCTAGTTTGGCCAAAATTAAAAATCCTCTAACCGAGGGGCACCTGGGGAGCTCAGTCGGTTTAACATCCAACTCTTGATTTCAGCTCAGGTCATGATCTCAGGGTTGTGGGATTGAGCCCTGAGTTGGGCTATGCACTGATAGCCTGAAGCCTGCTTGGGATTCTCTCTCTCTCTCCCTCTCTCTCCTTCTCTCTTTGTCCCTCTCCCCCTTTCACTCACTTACTCTCTCTCTCCCTCTCAAAATAAATACATAATTTTTTTTAAAGCTTTTTAAAAAATGCTATAACTGAGGTGCAAACCCAAATGGAGGCCATAAAAACGAGGATGGATGAGACAGAGGAGTGAATTAGCAATACAGAAGATAAAATTATGGGAAAAAATGAAACTGAAAAGAAGAGGGAAAGAGGTCAGGGATCATGAAGGCAGACATAGGAAACTCAGCAATTTATTAAAATGTAATAACATTTGTATCATAGGAGTCCTAGAAGATGAAAGAGATAAAAAGGGGCAGAAGGTGTATGTGAGCAAATTATAGGTGAAAACTTCCTTAATCTGGAGAAAGACACAGACATCAAAATCCAAGAAGCACAGAAAACTCCCATTAAATTCAACAAAAGCCACCATCATCAAGACATATCATAGTCAAAATCACAAAATACACAGACAAGGAAAGAATCCCGAAAGCAGCAAGGGGGAAAAAAGTCCTTGATCTACAAGGGAAGACAGATCAGGTTCACAGCAGGCCCACAAAACTTGGCAGGACAAAAAAAGGAGTGGCAAGATATATTCAATGTGTTGAATGGCAAAAATATGCAGCCAAGAGTACTCTATCCAGCAAGGTGGTCATTCAGAATAGAAGGACAGATAAAGAGTTTCCCAGACAAACAAAAACGAAAGAAGTTTGTGACCACTAAAATAGCCCTACAAGAAATTTTAAGGGGGACTCTTTGAGTGGAGGAAAAAAAAAAAAGATCAAAAGCATCAAAGACTACGAAGGACCAGAGAGCATCACTAGAAACACCGACTCTACAGGCAACACAATAGCACTAAATTCATATCTTTAAGTAATCACTCTGAATGTAAATGGACTAAATGCTCCAGTCAAAAGACATAAATTGAATGGATAAAAAAACAAAACAAGATTTATCTGTATGCTGCCTACAAGAGACTCATTTTAATCTTTTTCAAAAATGTTTATTTATTTATTTTGTGAGAGAGCACACGAGGGACAGTGAGAGAGAGAGAAGGAGGGGAAAGAGAGAATCCCAAGGAGGCTCCATGCTGTCATTGCAGAGCCTGACATGGGGCTCAGTCTCACAAACCATGAGACCATGACCTGAGTTGAAATTCAGAGTTGAATGCTTAACCAATGGAGCCACTCACGTGCTCCAAGAGACTCATTTCAGACCCAGAGACAACTGAGATTGAAAGAGGATGGAGAACTATCTATCATGCTAATGGGCGTCAAAAGAAAGCTCGAGGAGCCAGCTTGTCATATGTCAAACAAACTAGATTTTAAATGAAAGACTGTAACAAGAAATGAAGAGGGCACTATATCATAATTAAGAGGTCTATCCATCAAAAAGATCTAACAACTGTAAATATTTATGCCTCCAACTTGGAAGTGTCCAAGTATATAAATTGATTAATCATAAACATAAAGAAACTCACTGATAATAATGCAAAAATAGTAGGTGACTTTAACATCCCACTTACAACAATAACAAATCACCTAAGCAGGAGATCTACAAGGAAACAATGGCTTTGAATGACACACTGGACCAGATGGACTTAATATATCCGGAACATTTCATCCTGAAGCAGCAGAATACACATTCTTTTTGAGTGCACATGGAACATTCTCCAGAATAGATCACATACTGGGTCACAAATCAGCCCTCAACAAACACAAAAAGATCAAGATCATACCATGCATATTTTTAGATCATAATGCTATGAAACTTGAACTCAACCCCAAGAAAAATTTTGTAAAGCTCTCAAATACATGGAGGTTGAAGAACATTGAACTAGAGAATGAATGGGCTAACCAGGAAATTAAAGAAGAAATTTTTTAAAATACATGGGAGCAAATACAAATGAAAACATGACAGTCAAAAGCCTTTGGGATGCAGCAAAGGTAGTCCTAAGAGGGATGTACATTGCAATTCAGGCCTATCTCAAGAAGCAAGAAAGGTCCCAAATACACAACCTAACCTTACACCTAAAGGAGCTAGAAAAGGAATAGCAAATAAAGCCTAAAGCTAGCAGAAGAAGGGAAATAATAAAGATTAGAGCAGAAATAGGGGCGCCTGGGTGGCTCAGTCGGTTAAGCATCTGATTTCGGCTCAGGTCATGATCTCCCAGTTAGTGGGTTTGAGCCCCGTGTCGGGCTCTGTGCTGACAGCTCACAGCCTGGAGCCTGCTTCGGATTCTGTGTCTCCTTATCTCTCTGTTCCTCCCCTGCTCATGCTCTGTCTCTCTCTCTCAAAAATACAGATTAAAAAAAAATTTTTTTTTTAATTAGAGCAGAAATAATGATATAGAAACCAAAAATAAAAAACAGTAGAACAGATCAGTGAAACTAAGAACTGGTTCTTTGTGAATAAACAAAATTGATAACCCCCTAGCTAGACTTACCAAAAAGAAAAGAGAAAGGATCCCAATAGATAAAATCAATAAATGAAAGAGGAGAGATCACCACCAACACCACAGAAATACAAATAATTACAAGAGAATACTGTGAAAAATTATATGCCAACAAACTGGACAATCTGGAAGAAATAGACAAATTCCTAGAGATTCACAAACTACCAAAACTGCAACAGGAAGAAATAGAAAATTTGAATAGACCAATAACCAGCAAAGAAACTGAAACCATAATCAAAACTCTCCCAACAAACAAGAGTCCAGGGACAGATGGCTTCCCAGGGGAATTCTATCAGACATTTAAAGAAGAGCTAATAACTATTCTTCTCAAACTGTTTCAAAAATAGAAATAGTCATTCTATGAAACTAGCATTACCTTGATTCCAAAACCAGACAAAGATCCCACTAAAAAAGGAGAATTACAGGCCAATATCCCTGATGAATATGGATGGAAAAATTCTCAAAAAGATATTAGCAAATTAAATTCAACAGTACATTAAAAGAATTATTCACCACGATCAAGTGGGATTTATTCCTGGGCTGCAGGGCCAGTTTAAAATTTGCAAATCAATCAGTGTGATACACCACATTAATAAAAGAAAGGGTAAGAACCATATGATCCTGTCAATAGATGCAGAAAAAGCATTTGACAAAATACAGCATCCATTCTTGATAAAAAACCCTCAACAAATTAGGAGTAGATAGGACATACCTCAACGCTATAAAGACCAAATGCAAAAGACCCACAGCTAGTATCCTCAATGGGGAAAAACTGAGACCCTTTCCCCTATGGTCAGGAACAAGACAAAGATGTCCACTCTTGCCATTACTATTTAACATGGAACTGGGAGTCTTACCTTCAGCAATCAGACAACAAAAAGAAATAAAAGGCATCCAAACTGGCAAGGAAGAAGTTAAACTGTCACTATTTGCAGATGACATCTAGAAAATGTGGAAAACCCAAAAGATTCCATCAAAAATTGCTAGAACAATACATGAATTCAGCAAAGTCATGGGATATAAAATCAATGCACAGAAATCTGTTGCATTCCTATATACCAATAACGAAGTGGCAGAAAAAGAAATCAAAGAATCGATCCCATTTGCAATTGCACCAAAACAATAAGATAACCTAGGAATAAACCTAACTAAAGAGGTAAAAGATCTATACTCTAAAAACTATAGAACACTTGTGAAATACATTGAAGAAGACCTAAAGAAATGGAAAAGAATTCTGTACTCATGGATTGGAAGAACAAGCATTGTTAAGATGTCTATACTATCTAAAGCAATCTACACATTTAATGCATCCCTATCAAAGTACTCCCAGAATTTTTCCCAGAGCTAGAACAAACAATCTTAAAATTTGTATGGAACAAATTTGTATGGACTCCAAATGAGCCAAAGCAATCCTAAAAATGAAAAACAAAATTGGAGGCATCACAATTCTGGATTTTAAGCTATGTTACAAAGCTTAACATACAAAGCTTGAGGTCAAAGAAGTTACTGCCTGTGTTCTCCTCTAGGATTTTGATGTTTTCCTGTCTCACATTTAGGTCTTTCATGCACATTGAATTCATTTTTGTGTATGGTGTAAAAAAGTGGGCCAGGTTCATTCTTCTTCATGTCGCCGCCCAGTTTTCCCAGCACCATTTATTGAAGAGACTGTCTTTTTCCCATTAGATATTTTTTCCTGCTTTGTCAAAGATGAGTTGACCATATAGTTGTGGGTCCATTTCTGGATTCTCTATTCTGTTCCATTGATCGTTATGTCTGTTTTTGTGCCACCAGTACCATGCTGTCTTGATGACCTCAGCTGCAGCAACTTCTTACTAGACGTGTCACTGAAGGCAAGGGAAAGAAAAGCAAACATCAGTTATTGGGACTTCATCAATATAAAAACTTCTGCACAGCAAAGGAAACAATCAACAAAATTAAAAGGTAGCCTATGGAATAGGAGAAGATAGTTGCAAATGACATATCAGATAAAGAGTTAGTATCCAAAATCTATAAAGAACTTAACAAACTTAACACCCAAAAAACAAATAACCCAGTTAAGAAATGGGCAGAAAATAGGAATAGACACTTTTCCAAAGAAGACATCCAGATGGCTAACAGACACATGAAAAAGATGCTCAATGTCACTTATCATCAGGGAAATAGAAACCACAACCATGATGGCTGGGTGGCTCAGTCGCTTAAGCATCCGACTTTGGCTCAGGTGAAGATCTCATGCTTAATAGTTCGAGCCCTGTAATGGGCTCTGCACTGTTGGTGTGGAGCCTGCTTCGAATTCTCTCTCTACCTCTCTCAGCCCCTTCTCCACTTGTGTGCACTCTTTCTCAAAATAAATAAATAAACTTAAAAAAATAAAATGCTAACATCCTTTAAAAAAAATAAACCATGATGAGATACGACCTCACACCTGTCCCAATGGCTAAAATTAACAACACAAATAGCAGGTGTTGGCCAGGATGAAGAGAGAGGAGAACCCTCTTGCACTGCTGGTGGGAATGCAAACTGATGCAGCCACTGTGGATAACAGTATGGAGGTTTCTCAAAAAAAAAAAAAAAAAAAATAGACCTACCATACAATCCAGCAATTGCACGATTAGGTATTTACCCAAAGGATACAAAAATAAATATTTGAAGGGGTACATGCACCCCAATGTTTATAGTAACATTATCAATAATAGCCAAAATATGGACATAGCCCAAATGTCCATCGACGATAAATGGATAAAGAAGATGTAGTATATACATATACAATGGAATATTACTCAGCCATCAAAAAGAATGAAGTTTTGTCATTTGCAATGACATGGATGGAGCTAGACTATATTATGCTAAGCAAAATAAGTCAATCATAGAAAGACAAATACCATATCATTACACTCTTATGTTGAATTTAGGAAACAAAACAAATGAACATATGGAAAGAGGTGGGTAGAAAAGAGAGGGGAAACAAACCACAAGAGGCTGTTAATAATAGAGAACAAACTATGGGTTTATGGAGGGAGATGGGTGGGAGACAGGTTAGGTGGGTGATGGGTACTAAAGAGAGCCCTTATTGTGATGAGCACTGGGTGTTGTATGTAAGTGATGAATCACTGAATTCTACTCTTGAAACCGACATTGCACTGTATGTTAACTAAAATTTAAATTAAAAGAAAATATCAAATATCAAATATCAAATACATGATATTTGATACATGTATAGACCAATACATGTATAGACCAATACATGATGCTAGTTGTACTTTTAGTGCCCCTTGATTAAGAAAAATGATGTATCAATGACTCCCTTCCTGGCAGGAGCTCTCTTCAAAATACCTGAAAATACATTCATACTTCTCCCAATGTTTACTGTGCTATCTCCACCTTCCACTTCATAGGCAAGCTTTTTCAAAGTTACCTTACTTTTATTGTTACCCTGGATAACAGGGATAGTATCTCCACTGCCTATTCTGTGGTCCTCACTCATTGATGACATTACTCTGCCTTCCTTTCACCCACACTACTCCATCAAGCTGCTTTCAACAGTATCACCGTTGACTTCTGGGTTGATAAACCCAAGCACGGTCTTTTAGTCCTTACCTTGCTTGACCTCTCAAAAGTGCTGATACTGTTTACCATTCCTCTCTGACACTACACTTTCCTTAGCTTCTTTTACATCTTTCTCTCTTTATTGCTGGTTTCTCCTTCTCTACTGGCTCTGTAGTGTAGTGTTCATCAATGTTCTTCCCTGATCTTACACTTTTCTTAGGTAGTCTTATCTATGCCTATGGCTTATATAGGTACCTATATTGCTGCCTATAAATTTATGATGTCAACCCAATTCTCTCCTAGTTACATACTCATGAAACTAAATGCCTAATGGATAGCTCCATTTGAATGTCTTGAAGGTGCCTTCACCTCAATACAGCCAAGACAAATCATCACCTCCCCGTCATATCTTGGTGGATGGCGCTACAGTCCACCAAGTTGCCGAGGTCAGAACCCCAGATATTGTCTTGATATGTCCCTTGATGCTCTTGCATATAACATGCATTTCCTGTTTGTAGTGTTCTTCCCTTACTTTGTCACATGGAGATTCTCATCCTTCATGATTCAAATGAAAAGCCAGCCCTTCTAGGAAGTCTTTTCCAATTCTAACTACAAGTTACTTTCTCCTAAGTATTTCCTTGTTTCTTAGGACACGTGTCTACTATAGATCTTATCATATTATTTACATCATCTGGTTTCCTGAGTAAACTGTGAGCTGAAGATCAAGAACTATGTTTTATTCATCATTGTATGGCATTGTCTAACAGCATGCTGGGGACATTCTAGAAGAGTGTCAATAAATATTTGTTAAGTATATTAAGTGATGGACACATAGTAAATATTTGTTGCTAAACTGATCACATTAATGAGAACAAACTCTCTCTAATTAAGATTTCATACCTGACAGGCAACTATTCTTTCTAGCTTAACAATTTTGTCACTGATTGGATAGCAACACCCACATAATTTTAGAATTTGGAATTAGAAAAATTGTGTATATCTAATCCAACTCTTTTATGAACTCATTAAGGCTCATTTGTAATTAGTTATACCAGTTTTCCTATTGATAGTTAACTAAGATCCTTTATATGTTCATTCTTTTAGTTAGATTAAACATGTCCCCAGGAATTCAAGTGATACTATTTGTTTGCTTACAAACCTTTTTTTTTCCCCATAGATAAACTTCAATTCAAATCAAATTATCCCAAATTCTAAACCCCTGACATCCAAATGAATAGAATTTTAGTATTGATTACAAGTTTTCTTTATGTCCTATTATTTCATTGCACTTTGCATCATAGTTTCTTAGCAAATATATTTAGACATCTGGCACTAAATTTGGTATTGTCCTGGCACAATAATCATTATTATCACTTGACATTGCAGGAACTACCATGCAGATGGATTAATGTATTGTTTAATGAAGGAGACAAGTTACTTTAAGAAATGCTAGTTTCAAAACTCTCCCTAGACTTCAAGTTGGGTAGACATAGTTATTTGTAATAAATGTGTGCACAACTGCATTTTTCCAAGAAATTTTTACACAGCATTTAGTAAAGTATATTAAAGAAGCTTAATGAGAGGTTTTTCTAACAGTCTGCTTAGACTCTTAGTGAGATTGAAAATGAGTGATTTTACACATTTCTTTTCGCTTCACTAACCTTCAGTGCCTAAATTGCTATCTTTTAATTTCTGGGAAAAAAAGCTTTTTACTTTTAACTGCACACTAATCAAAAGCCCCCTACCTAATTTACAGACCCTTATTTGTGCTAATGAGTTTCTAGAGAAGCTGTTTTCCTGTCACTTAATCAAGTACCTTCCTTTGTTATTAACATTAAACTACATAGTAACCCAAAGTCTGCATTTTCCTGTGCTGTGGCATAAATGTTATCACACATCATGGTGTAAACTATATTCCCTTTAAGCCATCTTTATTTTATTATATTTTTTTAGAGAGAGAGAGAGAGAGGGAAGGAGGGGCAGAGAAAGAGAGGGAGACAGAGAATTCTAAGCAGGCTCCATGCTCAGCACAGAGCTTGATGCGCGGCCCCATCTCATGACCTCGTGACCCTGAGCTCGTGACCTCAGCTGAAGTCAAGAGTCAGATGCTTAACTGACTGAGCCACCCAGGCGCCCCCAACCTTTCTTTACATATTAATCATTATTTCCCATTTCCATTCCCTTCAAGAATTCAAGTGGAAAACTTGGCATAACTAATGATAACCCTATTCAAATATCAATTAACAAATATGCAAAACTTCTGCTTCGTTGTGCCCAATAGCAGTATGTAATATGAGTAACTTCTTGCACTTCTAAAGAACAGAAGGAGTAGGAGCAGATGGGTATCCCCACATCCAAAATGAGGTTTGGATATTGAGACTGATGATGTTGCCACGCATGTAGCAAAAGGGTTTGAAAGTTTATCACCCACATAATGAGGCTTTCTGGCGAGAGTAGGATGGGTTCCCAAGCTTGTGTGAAGATGGCTTCAGAGAGCAGGGAAAGGAGATGGTTTGGGATTTTCGTGGTGGTTAGGGGGTGAAGATGGGGTGAGGGTTCCTGGCTATAGTCAAGGGCTTGCACAGTGGAACTTCCTGCCAGCACCAAAGGAGGGAGCACCCAGGCTTCCTTCTCAGCTTGCTCAGACATGGGGCTGAGGGGGAGGGGAGTGGCAGACATTGAAAGCTGTGAGCAAACATAAAAAATGTTATATTCTGTGTTAAACAGTTACAAATGGAAGGACACCTAGTATATCACTTACCTACTGTAACTGCTACTATGTCAGTTACATAACAATCCTAAAATCTTAATGACCTCCACAAATAAACGTTTATTCGCATGTCTGGAGTCGGCTAGACAGCTCTGCTGATCTTGCCTGAGCTCACTCACCTGAGTCAGCTGACAGCTAATCTCAGGTGGCTTTGCCTAGGATGACTGTGGTGACTCATCTCTGCTCCATGTCTGTCATCCTCCAACAAGCTAGCACAGCCATGCTTTCATGGCAAAGGTAGACGTGAAAGAGCAAGCAAGTGCAATCACACAAATACTTTTTAAGCTCCTGAATGTGGCATATTTCCTAAAATCTATTGGCCAAGGACGTTACATGACCAAGCCGAGAATCATAGTGGGAAGGCAAAAGATATGTAGATGGAAGAACAAAGAATTGGGACAGTTTTTTGCAACCTCTCTCACAAATGGATTACTAACATATCACAGCCTCTTATAACCTACTTTGCTGAGAGATGGAAAATCAGTTCAGTGAGTTATTCACCAGTAGGTGCTAGGCACTATACTTGCAATTGGGGCTACAAAAATAAATAAGAGTGTTAGGGAGCTCATAGTCTGATATTGGGGTAAAATAAACAATACATTATTTTTTTTAATGTTTATTTATTTTTGAAAGACAGAGAGACAGAGTGAGAGCAGGGGAGTGGCAGAGAGAGAGGGAGACACAGAATTGGAACCAGGCTCCAGGCTCTGGGCTGTCAGCACAGAGCCCGACATGGGGCTCGAACCCATGAACTGTGAGATCATGACACAAGCCAAAGTCGGACACTTAAACGACCGAGCCACCCAGGCTCCCCCAACAATGTGTTATTAAGATTAATTAAAATCCAGTGTGATAAGTGCAACAACAGATATTTTAATAAGGTGGCACAGAAAAGAAACTGATTAAGTTTTTCACCTCCTTGATCATAGATTTCATAGCCAATTTAATGGATTTTATTATAATCAAAAATAATTGATTTTCCTCTTGGTTCCTCCTCTTCCTCCCTTATGGAAGACATAAAGAAAAAGCTGGGTGAGATTCTCCAGTGAATAGTTTAATAAACATCCAGGATCTTTAGCAGCAAAACTAGATTGTAAGTGTGCTGGGCTAGCAGAAAGTCACTTGGTTCTCTTGTTGATCCATTACCCTTAGTAGTCATCCAGTTTCAACCAAAATTTATTGTGTGTCTACCTGGGCAAGCTATTTTGCTGGCTGTCTCCTAAGAATTGGGGTCACCTAGCAAAGGTGACTAAATGAAGATGACTAAAAACTAAGATCTGCCTCCAAATAACTACAGTTATTGTGTAAGTCCATTGTAGAAGACATAAATAGGCAAAGCTGTTCTGCTTCTAGCAGAAGTTGGGAACCTGGAGGCCGCTCTCACCCAGGCCACTGTCGGGGACAGTTTGAAGATTTGAACATTCTTCAGTCATTTCATTGGTTTACAGTTACATTGCTGGAAATACATGCCCTTTTTCGCTACAGTGCACTCTCATATGTAGAGAAGCGGTACCCCATTCCAGAGAGTGGCGTTAGTGTAATGTGGCATTAAATAAAACCCAGAACTGTGGTAGACCTCAAAGAGAAGCGATATCCTAAGATAGCTTGCAAATCTCCAGGTCACCAGCAATGGCTGGAACCATAATAGGTGAAGGGTTATTCTTGCACAGCTTGAAAATAAGATGATGGGTTCATCTTCCAGCTTGTGGCACATAGCTTATTAACCTTTCAAGTGACATTCTTTGAGACATGACGACAGGGATAGAAATACTTTGCGGAATCTTCTCCATTACTCAAGATTCTTTAACAGGGAAACATTTTGCCATTGTTCTGAAATATCTTTTCCTCTGGTGAATCCGCATTATCCTAGAGGGCTTCGCTTAGGAGAGAGATGAATTCCTTATGTTCCTTCCCTCTCTTTCGGTATGCTCCCTGCTCCCAGACCTTCAAACTGTCACATGGAATCTTTTGGGAGGACGCAACAGAAGTGGGCATGCAACAGTGTTTGGAAACCAGACTGAAAATAAACCGCCCTCCTATAAACGGTTCTGTCCGGATTGATTCCTTGAGATGTGTTTTATTTCCGTTAAAAACGCAAAACTTTCAAACGTTCACTGTTCGTGTCTTAAAACTTGATGGGAAAAATATTCAGCATCCGAGGCACGCAAGAAAAGCTTGAAATAAAAGAAACCAATTGCTGTCTGGACCGCTTTAGGAGGCAGGAGAGTCTTCAGGGTTCATTCCCAAGGGAACCTACGACGGGCTACGGGCGTTACAAAGCCTCTCCAAGCGCGGTTCTTTTTAGGAAACAGAAGGAGGAAAGAAGGGGGGGGGGGGCGGAAACAGGGTCACTTCATCTCTCCCCCGTCCTGTGTGCCTAGAGCAGCCCTGGTTGCCCCGCTCTCTCCCAAGAACCCTCGCCCGCCCAGGTCCCGCTAGACCACGTCTCCTTCCCCTCGCCACACGCAGTCAGTCCCCTCCGCCGCCCACGCTCCCCGCTCGGCCGCCCCCTCTCTTCCCGGCGAACCGGCTTCCCCGCCAAGGGGGCCGCCCCGGCCTCGGCCCTCCCCCGGCTCCGGCCGCCCAGACCATAAAGAGCCCGGCGCCAGCGGCGGAGGCAGCCGCTAGTGCGCTCAGCTCTGCACCGCCCCCGACGGCAGCCCCGGAGGCCGCGCCCCGCGCACCCTGCACCTGCGCCGCCCGCGGGGCCCGACGGAGGGTCAGCGCGCAGCTGGGGACACCGAGGCACGGCCAAGCCGCCTCGCTCGCGGGCGTCCGCGGCTGCAGGAAGAGCCAATATGCTGGCCCCGCGCGGAGCCGCCTTCCTCCTGCTGCACCTGGCCCTGCAGCCGTGGCTAGGGGCCGGCGCCCAGGCCACCCCCCAGGGTAAGTGGGCTCGCGCCGGGGCGGGGGCGACGAGCCCCGGGTTCCTCCTTCGCGCTCCGCTTGGACGACAGGAGGGACCAGCTCCGCGCGCTGCTTGGCCCTTGGCTCCCAGGGCCTCCGTCGGTACTTCTCTGACCCTCTGGGGTCCGAGTCCCAGCATTTTGTGATTGGAAGTGGCGATTGGAGTACAGCATTTTCTGAGAGACCATTATCCAGCCATGAGACCACTTCCCTAAACAACAGCTTAGGGGATTCGAAACTTATTTTCAGTCCATGCAAAGAAGTGGAGTTCATTTCAGAGCTCACCCTGCGCTAGACCTCTAACACATCCTGAAATCCAGGTTGTATCCCCTGCGGTTCTCTCTGGCCGGCCATCCCCTAAGCCTTTGTCCACTAAACTCCCACCCGGCGGGAGCGAAGTTCCCGAGAAAGGCACACGCAGCGTTACTCTCTTTGCCCGGCTACTGGCTCTTTGCTGCTCTTTGGCCCCCAAAACCATCTTTGGGAGTCGGCATCATCTCTTGATTCCTGAGATGAATAGAGCAGGAAGGACCAAGAAGTCGGTGTTTCTCTTCTAGAGGTAAAAATTCGATAAATACTTTGAAAAGACAGCTGAATAATCTTCAAACCTCTGTGTGAAATGGGGTGCAAATGACCGTTGGGCAGAATGCACTTAAGTTTAAACTGATTTTTTTTTTTTTTTTGTAAAGGTCAAAAGGAAGAAATTACTTAAGCAAGAAAAGATGTTAGGGCTCTAACTGGCCATCCAGTGATGACCTTCACCTGTTGACTTATTACTGCGGCATGAAATAAAGCTGGAAGGAGTCAAACAGGTTGAAGTGAAAGTTGTTCTTCCTCACAAACCCAGGGTGAAGCATGCCTCTGAGGGAAGTCTCCAATTCCTCCCTCTCCTATTGCAGTAATAACCCATTTAATCTTTGCATGTCACCAAATAACTCCTTTTGATTTCAGACCAGGCAACCAGAATAGTGGTTTCAGGGGGTAGGTAATAATACACTGCATTTAGTTTGCCTTGAGATATTTGGAAATACTATAGTGTGTATTTATTCATTGTGACCTCTCTTCGAGGAAGGCAAGAAAGCTTTTTTAAAAAATTGAAGTGTAATTGGCACAGAAGGATATATCAGTTTCAGGTGAACATGAAACATAATGATTCCAAAATTGCATACGTTGTGAAATGATCACCACAATAAAGCCGGTTAACATCTGTCACCATATGCCATTACAAAAAAAAAAAAAAAAAAAAATGACTTTCTGCAATGGAAACTTTTGGGGTTTTCTCTCTTAGCAACTTTCAAATATGCAATACTGTATTATTAACTATAATCAGTATGCTGTACTTTAAATCCCCATGGCCTATTGGTTTTATAACTGGAAGTTGGTACCTTTTGACACTTTTCACCCTTGCCTCCACCCCTACCCCCCCCCCCACCAGGATGCTCACTGTCTATGAGCTTGGCTGCTTATTGTTTTAGTTGCCACATAGAAAATGAGATCATACAGTATCTGTCTTTCTGTGTCTGACTTATTTCACTGAGCATAATGCCCTCAAGGTCCCTCCATGTTGTCACAAATGGCAAGATTTCATTCCTTTCTTAGGTTAAATAATTTTCCATGATACACATATACCACATCTTCTTTATTCATCTATTAATGGACACTTCGATGGTGTCCATATCTTGACTATTGTACGTAATGGTTCAGTGGACATGAACCTGTACATATCTTCTTGAATTAGTGTTTTTAGGGTTTTTGGATGAATACCCAGAAGTGGAATTGCTGGATCATAAGTAGTTCTATTTTTAGTTTTTTGAGGATCCTCCGTACTGTTTTCCATAGTGGTTGCACCAATTTACATTCCCACAAACAGTACACAAGAGTTTCCTTTTCTCCACATCCTTGCCAACACTTGGTATTTCTCTTTGATAATAACCATTCCAACCGGTGTGAGGTGATAACTCATTGTGGTTTTAATTTCCCTGATGATTACTGATGTTGAACATCTTTTCATGTGTCTGTTGGCCACTTGTATGTCTTTTTAATATAATTTATTGTCAAGTTAGCTAACATACAGTGTATACAGTGTGCCCTTCGTTTCAGGAGTAGATTCCCATGATTCATCATTTACCTACAACACCCAGTGCTCATCTGTATGTTTTCTTTGGAAAAAAATATCTGTTCAGATCTTCCACCCACTTAAAAATCAGATTCTTTTTTTGCTTGAGTTGTAGGAGTTCTTTATATAGTTTGTATATTAACCCCTTATCAGATATGATTTGTCAATATTTTCTGTCATTCAGTAGGTTGTCATTTCATTTTGTTGATGGTTTCTCTTGCTGTTCAGAAGCTTTTTAGTTTGATGGAGTCCCACTTGTTTGCTTTTGCTTCTGCTGCCTTTGCTTTTTGATGTTAGAAAGGAAGCTTTTCGGGGTGCCTGGGTGGCTCAGTTGGTTAAGTGTCCGACTTTGGCTCAGGTCATGATCTCAACTTTGTGAGTTCATGCCCCACATCAGGTCTCTGCTGTCATCGTGGAGCCCACTTCTGATTCTCGGTCTCTCTCATTCTCTCTGTCCCTTCTCCACTCAAAAATAAATGAACATTAAAAAAAAAAGGAAGCTTTTCAAAACAATTCAAAAGTTTTCTGATTGTACATAGGATTTGGCAGTTTTAAACTTAGGGGTTAATATTTTGTGTTGTATGAATTCCTGACGTGAACACACAGCCTCATGGTGTGCTGCAGGTATGGATTTTGCTGCTTCTTGGAGCTGCCTGTTTCATAGAACTCGGAATAAGGCTATACTACCTAAATTATCTGGTTAACTTAGTTGCTGTAGATTATCAGATTAAGTTTCTGATAGATTGTTTTATTGAGTTAATTAGTCTTACCGTCATCAGCTCAACTGAATAATAATTTGTATCCTTTCTCCTGTGAGCTGCCTTGCTAGTCTTATTGGTATGTATTCAATTGTCATACCGTGGTAGTTGGACTGATTCGTAGTAGTAATTTGACCTCTAACAGTAGAAGGTTGTGCTTAGATCGTGGCACTATTAATGAAATGTAATAACATTAATAGAAAATTGTGTCTCATTTCCTTTTCAAAACACTCTCCAAACTCATTACCAACTAATCCCAACTCTGCCTCTTGAGAGAGAAGCCAGTGGGTTAGATGAGCCTTGAAGATTGAAATAGGGTAAATTTAGCTTGAGCTAAATCATGTGCATAATCCTAGTCAAAGCAAGACTCCAGAATAGCAAGAGTTTAGTGTTGAATGCAGTTCCCATACCTGTTTCCTTTTTGAAGTACAGTAGGCAATAGTCTTCATGTTTGGGGGTGGGGGGGAAAGGCAGAGTCCTAGAAGGAACATAATAGATGTTTTGCTTTCCAGTATTTCTAATATTAAATACATTATTTTGTAAGGTCCTTAAGTACATGGGAAAGAATACATATCCAGTATAAAGACAGATAATTTCTTAAAGAGTAGAAATTCTTGAGTAATTAGGGTTTTGCCTGTTTGTTTTATAACTTTTATTTGTTTTTTCTTATTACAAAAGTAACACCTGTTCATTGTAAAAATAAAAATAAAAAATTGCATAGCCAAAAAAAAGGAAATAAATGTATAATTATATGACCCAGAGATAGGTACTATTCATGTTAGGTTCTGTTGTGTTGTCTTTCAAATGTTTTCATTTGGAAATATATATTTCGAGTGGGGTCATGTTACATGTATAGTTTTATGATTTTTTCAATTCTTTATATCATGAACATCTTCCATATCTGTAAGTATTCAGCTGCATTACTATTTTTTATAGATAATAATCCACTTTTGGGAGGGACTAAAGTTTATTTATCGAGCGCTCTAATAAAGGACCCTTAAGTTGCATCCAGTGTTTTGATATTATAAACAATAATTTGTTGAACAATTGTAGTGCTACAGGATGGCTTGGATGGCTAAAATCTCTTTGATCTCTGTCAAGGCCTTCTTTCTCTGCTAAGGACAGTTGATGTTTTCATAAAAAAGTGCTATGGTAACAAGGCTTTGGTTTTCCACCAATTCCAGTTAGATTTTCTCCCATTTTCTTTGGATATCTTTGGGTATCATTGTATTTTTTGTTTTTACAGTCAGATGGTGAGAAAAATACCTTATTGTTCAAGTTAGCAATTCCTTCATCATTAGTTAAGCATATGAACTGTGTGTGTGTGTGTGTGTGTGTGTGTGTGTGTACATACCACAGCCTGCAGGAACTTCGGCCTCTAAACCTTTTTTCTAGATACAGTAATGTGTATACACACACACATACACACACACACACACACACACAAAGTACTTATTTGCCATTGTAACTCTTTTTCTGTAAATTGTCTGTAAATTGCTTTTTCATATTCTGTGCCCATTTTCCTTCTCTTTTTAAAAATTTTTTTCTTTTTACTTTTTTTTTTTTTTTTTAATTTTTTTTTTTTTTCAACGTTTATTTATTTTTGGGACAGAGAGAGACAGAGCATGAACGGGGGAGGGGCAGAGAGAGAGGGAGACACAGAATCGGAAACAGGCTCCAGGCTCTGAGCCATCAGCCCAGAGCCCGACGCGGGGCTCGAACTCACGGACCGCGAGATCGTGACCTGGCTGAAGTCGGACGCTCAACCGACTGCGCCACCCAGGCGCCCCTCTTTTTACTTTTTTTAATTACATCTAAGTTAGTTAGCATATAGCGCAGCGATGATTTCAGGAGTATATTCCTTAGTGTCCCTTACCCACTTAGCCCATCCCACCTCCCACAACCCCTCCAGTAACCCTCTGTTTGTTCTCCATATTTAAGAGTCTCTTCTGTTTTCTCCCCCTCCCTGTTTTTATATTATTTTTGCTTCCCTTCCCTTATGTTCATCTGTTCTGTGTCTTAAAGTCCTCATATGAGTGAAGTCATATGACTTACCTTTCTCTGACTGCTGTGTCCATTTTTCTATTGCTTATTTTATTAATTTGTAAGAGCTCTTTATAAATTATGGATTCTATTACCCTTTTCATAACCAGATTATTGTATCTAGAAAACAGCTTTAGAGGCTGCAGTTCCTGTAGGCTTTAGAATTGTTCAAACAATATTAGTATAAACCAACAAAAATACTGAATAACTTCTAGTGAGTATTACCCATTTGGCCTTTGCCTTTTAAATAATTCTGGATGTATACTCTTAAAGCTCTCCAAAATATTACAAATATGTATATGTATCTATATCTCTAGATAGATAGATAGATAGATAGATAGATAGATAGATAGATAGAAAAAGAAAGCAAGAAAGAAAAAGAAAGCAAGAAAGAGAAAGAAAGCAAGAAAGAGAAAGAAAGAAAAAGAAAGAAAGAAAGAAAGAAAGAAAGAAAGAAAGAAAGAAAGAAAGAAAGAAAGAAAAAAGAAAAGATAGAGATAGATGCATCCAACCTGGGGTTAGAACTTACAACCCTGACACCAAGAGTCTCCTACTCTACTGGCTGAGCCATCCAGGCACCCCTGCATCAGGATTTTTAACAGAGAAATATGGGAGAACTATATATGCACAAAGGGAACACTTGGGTCTCACAAAGACAGCAAATTGTTTGCTGACACACTGTGTCCCACCACATCCATTCTTTCTGCTGCATGCCTGGGATCATTTATCACTGACCAGGAAACTACAGTCAGCTCTGGTCCAGGGGGTGCATGAGAACCCTAAGGCAGGCATTTACTACTTGGAGACATAAAAGAAACAATGACTTTCATGCTCTTACCTGTCTCCCTTGTAGCTTTTAGTGCTTTTCCTAGTGGGCTTTTTCAGAGCCACTTCTTGGGCCACATGTGATTTACGGTTTGCAAATTTAGTCTTCTCTTGGGGGTTCATGACCTAGTGATGATGATTATGCTGTATTTTTTCTGGTTCAAATGTCCAGCCACTGTAAGAATGATAAGGAAGAACTGGTGAGTTTAGCAATGTAAATGGTAACCGTGTTCATGTACGTTGTATCTTACTGTCAAATTGTGCCCCCTCAAAAAAATGTTTGTCCCAAACTTCTTTCACTGATTATCCCTTTCTCTCCATTCTCCCTAGTCTTTGACCTTCTCCCATCTTCCAGCCAGAGGCTGAACCCAGCTGTTCTGCAGCCAATCCTGACAGATCCCACCTTGAATGAGGTCTATGTGATCTCCACCTTCAAGCTGCATTCTAAAAGTTCATCCACCATCTTGGGCCTTTACTCTTCAGTTGATGGCAGCAAATATTTTGAATTCACTGTGATGGGACGCTTAAACAAAGGTAAGCACATTTGAAGAAATCATTTTTCTAAGAATCTTCTTTTCCTATTTGAACATTTGGGACCTTCTTGCCTTGAGATGGTTCCCTCGTCCAATTTTATACTGATCCAGCATTCATGTCAGTTTTCAATACAAAATTCTTCTGATTGTTCATTGACCTGTCTGGGGAGGATGAGTTGATAATTTGGAGAGAGAATGAAGAATTGTTTGTGGCCAAAATGCCCTTTGACATTGTCCCACCTCCTGTTATTCTGAGTCCAGTTTGGGAAGGGACAGGACCCAGGACCATTAGGCCACTGACTTAGTTCAAGCTGTTACAACAAATACCATAGACGGGGTGGTCAAACAAGAGACATTTATTTCTGACAGTACTGGAGGCTGAGAAGTCCAAGATCAAGATGCCAGCAGATCTTGTTCATGGAGAAAGCCTGGGTCCTGCCACCTTCTTGCCATGTCCTTCCATGGCCTTTCCTCAGTGTGTGCCAGTGAAGAGCGCAAGCTCTCTGTCTTGCCTTCCTTAAAAGGAAACTAATGGCATCGTGAGGGTCCCACCCTCATGACCCAATTTAAACCTAATTAATTCCCAAAGGCCCACTGCCTAATACCACCACACTGAGGGGTTAGAGCTTCAACATCTGAATTTGGGGGGGGGGGGGGAGGAGGGACACAAACATTCAGCCTCTAACAGCCACCCACACCATTCTTCTGTTCCCTCGGAAGCATGTGGCTTAGCAGACCTAACTCCCAGCTCTGCAAGAACCTCCCTGGACTTGATGCAGAGAACATACCTCAGTCAGTAGAACTAAATGAACAGCGTTCTTTTCCACCTGTTTCATCCCAGTTTACACAGGTCTGTCATCTGTTTGGTTGCTTTGCTGTCAAATGTTTCACTGTCACAGTGAGTTACTACAAATACTAAGAAATGATTCTCAAAGAAACAGGTCACTATTTTTTCATCTCCTTCCCCTCCACCCATGCCCTGGGGACAAAACCTGTTCCTGCTTATTGAGGAATGTGACAGATACGTGTTCCTGCTGCTTCATGATTTTAATAAAAAAAGGGGGGGACTGGTCCTTCTGGCTAGATGTTATATTTATTTCACTTTGCTTTACTTCAAGTGCTTCAGACTCTCTATCAGATTCTAATTGTGATTGAACATTTAATTTTCAGATATTAGGAGCTGACAGAAATTCCTAATTCTTAGCTTTCATAGGACTACAGAGTTAAAAGCAGGAAGGAATGGGTTTTTAATTCCTTTTATGTCAAGTCCCAACCACCCCCCTGCCCCTTCCCTCCCCACTCATATGTGCTCTCTCTGTCTGTACCTCGGGCCTGTCAGGGGCTGTGTTGAGGTCCCAAATAGTGAAGGGAGTCTGGGGACATGGTGACATGTCTCAGCTTGGTGACAGAAGGGCCTTCTGTGGAGTGAAAAACTCTGCTCCTAGCTTTTCATCCTCACTGAATCTCCCCCCTCCATTTCACAATTGTCCAGTATGCGTGAGCCCATTGTGGAAAATCTGTGTTGCCTGGAAACACAAGGCAGCATATTCCCCAGAACGGATTCTTTTTGTTGACTCTATATGGGCAGAGGTAACACCAGATAGCAAGATGGAGAGCTAAGGGTGTTTTTAGTTCTTCCTTTGAACAACCAGCAGTCATGTGATTCTGCTGTAAACACCAGCTAATCTCCATGTTAGAGGAGAAGACCCCAAGGTTGGATGAACACCTCTCCACCTTTCTGGATTTTGTTAGAAAATGAAAATTAAAGGAAAACAAAGAGGAATTTATACCAGAGTTTGGAGAGTGGACGAACTTGACATAGAGAATTTTCACTGGAGCAATAGAAAAAAGTATAGAGAGTTGCCAACACGGTGAATCTGAAGGTTCTGCGAAGGAGTAGTAGCCTTCAGACTGGAACGAGAAGGAGAAGTGACTGGGTCCATCAGCTCCATGGAAGAGACGGCGATGTGATTGTGACTCCCTGTCAAGGTATTTGATAGTGGCCGTGCAGGCCTGACCTGGAGGGTCGAGGAGAATCATCTACCTTGAAGGTGAACCTCCATCACTGTCTAGGGATCTAGATGAGCTCCTACAGTAAAGTGAAGTGTATTGCGTGAAGAATGTGAAGCACAAGTTGGCCAATGAGCTCCCTGCTTGTACAAGTCAGCCTTTGCATGGCCGCCTCATTATTGTTCATAAGCATGACTTAGATGGAGTTAGGCTGGATGGCAGAAACCTTTAGTAGCTTCCCATTCCAAACTGAATAAGATACAGATGTCCCTGCTGAGCTGTCAGAACTTTCTGTGGCATGATCTCCCAACCAGCCTTTGCAATTTATCCCTTCTTCCAACCCTCCATGCAGCCTATGCTTGAGCTAGATGGACTAGTTACCATTTCCTGGCCCCACTCATGCTGTCTGTCCTTCTCTATCCTTTTACTCTTGTCCTTTGCTCCCCACGGGTACCTTTCCTGCATCATATACAGATACCAAAATCCTAAAGACACAAGACCGTTCTCAAATTCTTTCTGACACCTTTTATTACAATTTCTACAGAAGGTACTAATCTTAGTTTGCCTTGTTCTTGAATTCTTCTCTCCAGTAGGTTGTAAGCTCCCTCAGAGCAGGAACTGAGCATCCCTGAATTCACCTTTGTGTATTTTGTAGCCCCTAGCACAGTGCCTTGTACATAAAGTAGCTCATGAGCAAAGTGAATAGAATAAATGGAGGCTGTGAAGAGTAGCCTTGTTTATTAAAGAAAATATATACTGTTGTGAAAATTCTGGAAGTATACAATGTCTGGCACATAATAGTTCTGGCTCAAATGCATTAATGAATTTTGAAGACCATTTGGATGAGGACATAAGGGAAATGGACTATTTCTGATATAAATGATCTATCAAATTGTTAGTAATACAGGTGGTACAATCTTGGTAGAAATAAGTGTTCTACAGAAATCACCTGGCTGTACAGAAGATCTGGTTGATATTTTTCTTGTATCTGGCATAGAAGCAACCTTCCAGTTAGGATTTTGAGTTTGAGTCACAGTTAAATCTCTTAACAGCTCTGTCTCCATGAATATGTCTCTGAAGTGCTTAGCCTTGGTTTACTGTCTCTACGGTCGGGTTGATTGATTGCAAGAACTGAATTATATAAGTATACTTTTTATAGATTGTGAAGCTCAATAAAAATTTCAGGTTCTTCCATATGCTTGTATAAGATAGGTAGAAAGAAGAGGAAGAGAAAGATCTCTGTTTTTTTTAGGGGACTGTCTTCCAGAGAGAATTTGGTGAACTCTTGGCTTGCCTTGATGAGACCTTCACCTTTCAGAAAAAAACAGTAAGAACTGCTTCTTTAGTCTTAGTTTGTTTGCCACAGAAGTTGTTCAGAAGAACAACTTGGGGGGTGGGTGCCTGGGTGGCTCGGTCAGTTGAACGTCCGACTTTGGCTCAGGTCATGATCTCACGGTTCATAGGTTCAAGTCCCATGTTGGGCTCTGTGCTGACAGCTTAGAGCCTGGAGCCTGCTTAGGATTTTGTGTCTCCCTCTCTCTCTGCCCTCCTCCTGATCACAATCGGTCTCTCAAAGATAAATAAACATTAAAATTTTTTTTAAAAGAACAACTTGGTGCTGTGGAAATGAAGGGAACCCCAAGAATTTACAGTAATAACTGCAGACAGTCAAGCTCCTTAGCATTAAGATAGGACATGTCAAATAGTTCAGAGTAATGGTTCACAGAGAAGTCTGTGGGCTAAAGAGAAACACAGTATAAGAGAGCTAGATGAGTTTCAAAACTAGAATTCTGGGGGCACCTGGGTGGCTTAGTCGGTTAGGTGTCCAACTCGTGATTTCAGCTCAGGTCATGATCTCATGGTTTTTGAGATCGAGCCCCATATCGGGCTCTCCACTGGCCATGGAGTCTGCTTAAGATTCCCCCTCTCCATTGTCCCTCCCCCCCCCTAAAAAAATTAGAATTTTGGACCCAGTAATGAAGGGGGACAATGAGATGCCTCAAACATTAATAATAATATTTATGGGCCCATCCAGTGTCCCAAGAGTGTTCTAAAGGCTCAAACCTCATTATCTCTTGTGACCTTCACTGTATTCCTATGAGGTGCCCTTGAATTGCTTGGTTTTAAAATGGTCATGTATAGAAAATGGAAAGAATATTAGTGAACTTTAGGACGAACTCCTGGAGGGTTATATTATTACTCTTGTATCTTGGGATTACCTGGAAAAGAAAGAGCTGGGATTATTTACAAGAAAATGAGTTCACTAAAAATAAGTCATGCCAAACTTTTTTTATAGTAGTTTCTAAGCTGAGAGATCAAAAAGATGCTGTGAGCATAATGTATCTTGATATCTGAAAAGAATTTTTTGAAGCCACTCATTATACATTTCTGGAGAGTATAAAAAAGAGTAAGCTAGATAAATAGTACTATTAGGGGTTAGTAAGTTGTTTTACAGCAAATCTAGTGGTTTTTGACAAGGCTCTGTCTTGGGCATTGAACCGTTCAGCATATCAGTGACTTAGGTGAAGGCATAAATAGTATTTTATCATGTCTGCAAATGGCACATAGCTAGAGAAGACCATTGAACATGTTGGATGCCATCATCAAGTTTAAGAAGGTCCTACCAGTCTGCCACATATGCCACAATCATATGAAATTTAACAATAATAAATGTAAATCCATCACCTAGGGGTGAAAAGTAAATTGTCAAAGTACAGGCTGTGGGAGAACTATCCTCAGAGGTCTAGTCAACATTAATAACCAACTAGTGTTGAGCACAGTGCCTGACACTTAGTAGTTGTTTAGAAATGTTTGCTGAATGAATGAATGAATGAATGAATTAGCAGATGCAGTAATGCAACAGTTTTTTAAATCTTCTTAAGGGGTGCCTGGGTGAGTTGGTTGAGTGTCTTACTCTTGATTTCAGTTCAGGTCATGATACCAGGGTTGTGGGATCTAACTCCGTCTCAGGCTCTGCCCTGAGCAAGGAGCCTACTTGGGATTCTCCTCCTCTACCCTTCTCCCTCAATTGCATGCTTTCTCTAAAAATAAAAATTAAAAAAATACATATCACCTGTCATCATTTAAAAAAAAATCTCCTTAAATTTTAGACTTCATTAATGCATTCATGTGGCTGGATTAAAGGAGCTAATAGTCCCACCATACTTATTCAGGACACATGACACAAGGACACTCTCAAGTCATAGATTACCTTGAGGAGAGTCACCAAAACAACAGCCCTTTGGCCCTCATTTTTTATGACATCACAAATCAAAATGTTAAAGGATCTGGAGAAATAAAGGAGCCAAATAGAAGACATGAGAGAGATGAAAGCTGCCTTAAAATATTTGAAGAATATCATTTGAATTAAGGATAAGACTAAATCTGTCTATAGTTCTGAAGAGCACAGTTAGGACTCACTGGTGGAAGTCAGAGGGAACAACAGATATTGGTTCTGTATTAGGAAAATCTTGGAGAGCAATCCAAAAGTGAAATGGGTTTCCCTATAAAGTAATTAGTTCCTTCTTCCTGGAAATGTGCTGGTAGAGGCTAAACTTTTATTGAAGGGATTTGTGAAATGGGATATTGAGCTAGATAACTTACAGTGTTCATATTCTGTGGCTCTGCTAAGACCAGAATATTCCATGGGTGCTTAAGGAATTGCTTTGGAACTCCCTCCTATAAGATGACCTTGGGATTTTGTGTGCACTCAACAGCTTTTGTCACCTACCAGATAGTTGCACACTTGAGGAATCTCATAACTTCTCAAAATATCAAGCCCTCTGCAGATGTTTAATATAATTACTGTGCTTCCTTTCACTGGATGGTTTCTTTGCAGGGTGTGTGTGTGTGTGTGTGTGTGTGTGTGTGTGTGTGTATACATGTACTCTGTGTACTTTACATTTGTTCAAACTGCTATAAGAAAATTTCAAAACCTCCACACGGCATTCATCCCACTTGGGAGTCACCCAGGGTACTTTCAGGAAAAGCAATTTGACGGCTTACCTTTTATATGTATTTCCAAAGCACTAAAGTTACAAAGACTCAGTGTATAGGGCATGAAGATAAATAAGCAAAGGCAAACAAGAATATCCATCACAAGAGACATTAATGGCAAGAAGACTTTTTTTTTAATGTGCAATTATTTTAAAAGAAGAGGAAAGGTTGACAGCAATGGCTTTCATCAAATATTGAAAAGTGCCAAAGAGCAAAGCCATTTGCCAAGCAAAGCAGAAAGCCCCGGACTACGGCTTCACGAGTTTGCTGCCTGCGGGCCAGGTCACTCTGAACTCTTTCGCCCAGGCAGACAAAATATTATCATTTCCAGTTCTTTAAAGCTGGCGCCCTACTTCATTGCTCTGACATTCAGTACATCATAATATTTTTGACTACCAAGTCCACTGTTCCGAAAAGCACCCTTTGAAAATTATTTTCCAAGAAAGCAGTATTTCACATCTTCATTGCTTGGGTTTGCTCCTTCATCTTTTGCCAGCCGTGGAGATGGTATTTAATCAGGCTAAGTTACGTGGTTTCTGTGTCAAGCTGGTAGCCAGGCATGTAAATGGAGCTATAAAATCAAGCCTCAAATTGTCTGGGATACAAAGATGCTAAGTTTAGAAGGAAAGGATTTGTAAAAAAAAATAAATAAATAAACCAGTAGAAACTGCCCCTCACGTTGTTTAAGAGATTGTGGGTTAAAAAAAATCAGAGTGGATACATGAATACTCTGTTTTTCATCCAATAAATAGTTGTATTTTGCGTTTTCAGATGCTATGGTATGTGAGAAAATTGATAAAAATTAGAATACTGGCCCCAGACTTTATGCTCTAGTAGTGAAGATAAGAAATAAATACAAATAGATAACACTAATACCTACATTTGCATAGCAGTTGGTAGTTTTTGCATTTTCTTATTTGACCACCACTGAAAACCAAAAGAGATAGAAAGGAAAAGTCTTCTTAGCTGCATTTAATAGTTTAAGAAATGGACAGCTAACAAAATTAACAGGCCCAGGGTCACATAGCTATTAAGTATCTGAGCCAAAACTGGACTCTGAGTCCTGGAAAAGTACAGCTGGAAAAGTCCCAACAAAGTGTTACAGGACTAGGAATGAAACAGCTGCCAGCCATTGGGAAGAAGGAAGACTTCGGGAAGTCGGGTGCATTTGAGCTGGATCTTGGTTTCAGATGAGTAGCCGTGATGGATCAGGAAAGAAAGCGATGGAGCAGAGGGCATTCCACACAGAGGGAAAACCTAATACAGGTTGTTCAGCTTGGCTGGGTAATGAAGGCAGGGGGAAAGTTGCAGCTAGTCCTGGGATCAGGAGGTTAGATGTTATTTAGGAACCACTAGGGAGCTATTAAAAGATTTCAGTTGCTTGCTTGTGTGCGGCTTTGAGAAGGCAATAACTTGGTCAGAAGAGCCCTTTAAGGAGCTCAAGCTGTCTGTCTAGATAAATTGTGCAGAGAGAAGCTTTCGGTGGGAACGTGAGGCAGGAATGTGGTGGACAAAGCCAGCGACAGAACAGAGTGGAGACAGAAACGCCGTTTGAAGATGTGCGGTTTTCAGGCAGTTATCACCAAACCGGTTTCAGCTAGTGGTGAGTGAAGAGGGAATAAGAGAACGCAGTGTGCCGCAGCTGAAGAAACAAAGCTGTACCGATGACTGTTTTCCTGAGTGCGGTGTTCCTGGAGGTGGTGATGGGCAGAGGTGTGGTTGACCCAGGAGAAGACCACTCTTAGCAGCTTCAGGGGACTGGCTTTGCACCCCTCCTGGAGGGGGGGGACCTGATTATGTTATTATCTCTGTAGTATCTCCGCTCCATTTTGCTCTCTCTGCTGTGTGTATGTGTGTTGCATTAAGATAGGGCGAGGTGAGCACTGGAAAAGGGGGCTGGAGAGAGGAAGGCAACTATGTCTGCCCTCTCCTGCTCCAACGGTGCTGTCTCTGGAGAAGGTCGGGGAAACTTCCACCCCGCAGGCTGCAAGCTCCTAGAGCCAGAGCTTTAGAATGTGTCTCAACTCAGTGTGACTGATGTGACAACAGTGAGTTTCCTGAGCAGGTGCCTGTCTGCCCTCTGGGGTAGTCTTACTGCTCTGAAGATAAAATAAGTATTGAAGCACTGAAGCATTGAAACTCCTTACTTTGCAATAAAAAAGAAAAATGAAAAATGGAAGCCATAAGAGAAATGAGAATCACTGGATCAAATATGAAGAATGGTAAATGTCAAAGCACTTGATAATTTTTCTGCTAACGGACGTTTTGAAGATGGAATTTCTGTGATTCTTCTTTTCCTTTTGTTTCCTCTTGCCATTGTCACAAGACCTAGGAGCATGAGGAATTTGTCATTTCAGCACTGCGCTGCAACACAAAGCCAGGCAGAAGTATAGAATCCCCTTAAATAACAGCATGAGCACAACAGTAGGTTTTGCTCTCTGCAGTAGATATTGAATTGCCCCTCTCTAAACTTCATAATTTATATATGGAACACTTTCCATGCAATCATTTTATTATTCATTGAAAGTTCATGTTCACAACATTTAATGTGCACCTGCTATGTGTAAAGTGCTCCACTGGGTACTATTTATAAAATTAAACTTAGTGATTCAGTTATGAAAATAAATCATGGCCCACATGCCCTGGAAAGCCTGTTAAAAGCAGGCAAGATGCCCATGAAAATATGTTTCCTTTGAATTCCACAGAAATCTCAGTTTGAGGAAGAAAACCAAGGCTATCTGTTTTAAGCCACTGTGTGTATCCTCTTAAACTGTTAATTTGAGGCACTGAGGTTGTGGTGTGAAGAGAATAAGGAGATGTTGAGTATACATGTCTATGACCTAATTGAAGTTTGGTGGCCCAAGTGGTATTGTCACTGGCCTGTAAAACTCCAGGTATTTGTAAAACTGTTCAAGACAATGAAGAAATGAGCTCTGAAAAGTTGAATTAGTCCATAGGTTTTGATCAATTTTCTCCCTCTTTTGGGTACCATATATGCCTTCAATTTCCAGCTGTGCAGTTATTGTTTAAATTCTGAACAACATTAAATAAAGAGGTAAAAATTCTGGCGTATCCCATATTTATAATGCCTCGAGAATGTCTACTCATGTCTACTTTCTTCCTTCCCACTCTTTCCCTTCATACCACCATATATAAAATACTATGTTTTATATTAGAGTCAGAGAAAGGTCTTTTAGCCAGTCTGTCCTGCCAGGTCTTACCAATTGTTTTCTCTTGGTAAGCGAGTGGTGGTGAGCACATAGGCCTAAGAGAAGATCTCCTTACTCCTCCTGGCATCTCTGTATATCACAGAACCTGAGGCTATCTGGCCCTCTCCAGTCATGGTCAAATGGAAAAACAGATCTGGGCAGATTTTAGAAGCTGTGGGAATATCCACCTAGACGGCCTTATACATTTGGAGGAAGTCTTCAAATAAATCCTGAAAGTTTCATAGTGGTGATTATTTCTTCTGGCAGTACTACAACATCAACAGGCTGGTTACTCCACGGGGAGGCACCAAGTTGGCATTTACACTCTTCAGAAAAGGTACCTGTGGAAAAATAGTCCAAGTTACTTGCTACAAATCATACAGCTTGACAGCAGCACAGTCTGGGTATATGTACGTAATTCACTTCTTAATTTTTTTTTGTATACTATAACGCATGTTTCTTGTGAAAAAAATTAGACAATGAGGATGAGCAAGAGGAAAACATCATCCACGCACCCACCAATGACCGTATTAAAGTTGACATATTTCCTTCTAAATTTCTGTATATTTTTTTCTGAACGAAATTATACTGTGATTCAACGTGTTTCTCCACAAAATACCAGGACTCTTTCTGTGTTTTTAATGCGCACCTATTCCATAGTATCCCATTTCATGATTACACTAAAATTAAAGTAGCTAGTGCACCCTGTTCTTTTTATGCATATATATTGTACCAAATGTTTCTTACATATTCCTGAAATGATTATTTCTGGCAGTGAACTGGAGTTTGGCAATGGTACCTATGGATGAATTTGGAGGTGTTCTTGGGTCGACTCACTAAGCCCTTAGAAGCAAATCGGTTTGCTCCCAAGACCAAACTTGGGTCTTTAGAGCAAACCTCACCCGATGGGCTTTAACTCCCAAAGGCTCAGCTGAACAGATTTCAGCTCAGGGCTCAATAAATTCAAGAAAGTAACGGAGTAAAAAGCAAGACAGAAAACCAGAATCTTAAAGTTTGTAAGAATTTTTATTTAACAAGAAGTGGAAATGCTTGAGCTTGAGGATATATGTGAATAGATAGCTACCTACATGAAAAAAGAAAAAATCAAACAGAAAATAAGATAGTAGATCATCTTCTTAGTCCTTCTTTTGCAACCATGGATACCTTAGGTTTTCTGAGCATTGTTAAATTGAAGATGGGTTGCAGAGGGACAGTATGACAGATAATACTCCATTCAATATATGTTTACAAAGGCCTAGCCATAGTTTGCATTCCTTTAGTCATGAAATAAACCACTCTCAGTTTCTTTTTTTTTTTAACTTTTTTTTTTCAATATATGAAATTTATTGTCAAATTGGTTTCCATACAACACCCAGTGCTCATCCCAAAAGGTGCCCTCCTCTCAGTTTCAAATTCTAGTCTTGCCACTTAGGTGTCCTTGTGTAAGTTCCTTCACTTACCTGACGTTCACTTTTGTCATCTGGAGTTATTCCACTTTGATAGGGTTGCAGTGAATAGAAATTAAGTGTTGAAAGCAACTAAGGGCGGCACCCAGCTCCATTGTAGTGCTTAATAAATGAATTGGTGAATTAATGGATTTATGCGTTCAGGAGCTTATTTGGATTTCAATTGACTTTTGGTGGATTCTGCTTGCTTATTGTACTTATCACTGTCTGAAATTGTTTGTTTTCAGATATGCTACTTAGTGTCTGTCTTTCCATGAGCACAAAGCATCCTCAACAACAGAGTGGGTTACAGGTGTCTAGAATAATGCCTGGCACACAATGTGTTGAATATTTATGGTTCCAACTTGCTTGCATTCTTTCTAGTAACCCAGCCTTGTGACCTACAGGCTGTTTAGCAGAGACTTGCCCTTCCTCATCCTCTTCTCATCCTTGGTTGATATGTGCTTGGTTCCAGCTGTACTCCGTTACCTGAAGAACGATGGGAGGATTCATTTGGTGGTTTTCAACAACCTGCATCTGGCTGATGGCAGGCGGCACAGGGTCCTCCTGAGACTCACCAACTTGCGGCGAGGGACTGGCTCTGTAGAGCTCTACATGGATTGCACCCAAGTGGATTCTGTTCACAATCTCCCCAGAGCCTTTTCCGGCTCTTCCCAGAGTCCTGAGTCCATTGAATTAAGGACCTTCCAGAGGAAGGCACAGGTAGAAACCCATAAGCCATTCTCCAAAGTGGAAAGAGCCCAGGCTCAGGGAACGCAGAGGAGTATGCTGAGGTCATGTGTGGGTCTCATTCTGGATGCATAATTAGCATTACCTGTAGAACTTAAAAACCTATTGAAAGAGGGCCTAGGCTCAAGGCAAATTGAATTAAATTCTGTAGAGGTGGTGCCTAGGCCTAAGTATTTTTAATACTGATTCTAGGGGCGCCTGGGTGGCTTGGTCGGTTAAGCATCCAAATCCGGCTCAGGTCGTGATCTCACGGTCCGTGAGTTAGAGCCCTGCATCGGGCTCTGTGCTGACAGCTCAGAGCCTGGAGCCTGTTTCAGATTCTGTGTCTCCCTCTCTCTCTGCTCCTCCCCTGTTCATGCTCTGTCTCTCTCTGTCTCAAAAATAAATAAACGTTAAAAAAATTTTTTTTAAATAATAATAATACTGATTCTAATCAGAAGCTAAAATTGAGAGCCTCTGAAGTTGGAAAGGAAAAGCAAAAATTTAAAGAACAATTTTAGAGGGGCCCCTGACTGGCTCGTTTGGTAGAACATGCGGCTCTTGATTGTGGGTTCTTGAGTTTGAGCTCCACATTGGGCCTAGAGATTACGTAAAACAAAAACAAAATCTTAGAGCAATAGGATGATCTATTTTAAATCTTTCTATAATTTTACTGTTTTTAATGAAAGTGAAAAAGAATGATTGGAAACTCCAAGCACTAGGAACATTTTTCATGTGTCTTATTAGAGCAATCCTAGCAAAAAAGACCTTACTGCCAACTTAGTTCCATGAGGCCTTAAAAGTCTCATCACCCCTTTTCTGTTTTATGATATGTTGATGGTATTTTTTATTATATCATGGCACCTCCCCTAGAAATTGCCACATGTATTGCTTTTAAATTTTTGTGCCAGGAAATAATGTGTTTCCTATAAAGAACTAGCATTCTTTGTCCTTCCCATTTATTATAACTGGTCATAGTTCTTGAATTTTACCTTCCATTGATGTAGAAGTCAATGCCAAAATCAGTAACTGTGTTCATCTGTTACGGCCTATAATGTTATCTTCTGTGTCTCAATCTTCATTTCCATTTCTACTTTATTTTATTGTATGTGCTTTAGTTACAAGCTGCTCTGATCCCTTTGTACAAAGAGACTGGGTATAAGCAATAATTTCCGTTACAACTAGGAATGCTGAGAAGTTTTACATAATAATATAAAAACAATGAATCTGATACTGGAATTTTGTGTTTGGAGAATAGGAAGCATTTTCAAGCAGAAACTGCAAGAAAGCTAAAATGCAAGGGTTCTTTTGTTTTTGCAGAAAAAGAGAACACATATAGACTTAGTATAGATTTTTATATAGAGAAAAAAATAGTGAATAGAGAGATATGCAAAACTTTATTTCTGAATCCCCAAAGTAGCCCAAATAATCAGAATGACAGTCACAAATTGTGTCACTGACCATTTCAGAATTTAGTGTGTACCACTAAATAAGTCAATTTCTAAAAGCCAGGAGTCAGCCATGTCAAGGTCATGAGAAACTAAACTCATTGGAATTTTTCCAAAAGTTCTAAATCCTTAGACTATCAAAGACTACAGTATTCTATCTTCATAGTCACCTTCTTATTTATTCAGTCAGCTAACAAATAGGCATATTCTAGGCGTTAAGGAAAGCATAGTGGGCAAAACAGTCATGGCCCTGCCTCCATAGAGCTTATAGCCTGATGTCCAAAACACTATCTGTTACATAGCATGTGTTGTGTATTAACTTAGCAAAATTAGAAAACAGAATTACTCTGAAAATACTTAGTGTCCTTGTTTTATTTCTTTATTACTTATATATTTTTTAATTTAAATTTTAATCAACATACAGTGCAGTATTGGTTTCAGGAGTAGAATTCAGTGATTCATCCCTTACATACATCACCCAGTGCTCATTATCACAAGTGCCCTCCTCAATACCCATCGTCCATCTAGCCCATCCCCCACCCACCTCCCTCCATCAACCCTCAGTTCTCTGTTGTTAAGAGTCTCTTGTGATTTGCTTTCCTCTCTGCTCTCCCCCACCTTCCTATATGTTCATCTGTTTTGTGTCTTAAACTTCACATATGAACATCCTCATTTTTAAAATAAGGATGATATGGGAATGCAAGCTTGTACAGCCACTCTGGAAAACAGTATGGAGGTTCCTCAAAAGACTAAAAATAGAACTACCCTCCGACCCAGCAATTGCACTACTAGGCATTTATCCACGGGATACAGGTGTGCTGTTTCAAAGGGACACACACACCCCCATGTTTATAGCAGCACTATCAACAATAGCCAAAGTATGGAAAGAGCCCAAATGTCCATCGATGGATGAATGGATAAAGAAGATGTGATATATATACACACACACACACACACACACACACACACACACACACACACAATAGAGTATTACTCAGCAATCAAAAAGAATGAAATCTTGCCATTTGCAACTACGTGGATGGAACTGGAGGGTATTAAGCTAAGTGAAATTAGAGAAAGACAAATATCATATGACTTCACTCATATGAGGACTTGAAGAGACAAAACAGATGAACATAAGGGAAGGGAAACAAAAATAATATAAAAACAGGGGGACAGAACAGAAGAGACTCATAAATATGGAGAACAAACTGAGGGTTACTGGAGGGTTGTGGGAGGGGGGTGGGCTAAATGGCCAAGGGGCATTAAGGAATCTACTCCTGAAATCATTGTTGCACTATATGCTAACTAATTTGGATGTAAATTTAAAAAATAATAATAAAATAAGGATGATAACTTTACACTGGCAGTTAACATAAACTTCTTCTGTCACGAGTATACAATAATGAGTAGATTAAAATTATAAAATAAAGAGGTGAGGAAATTGACTTTGTGACTAGAATGATTGAAATCAACCAATAATATGAAAGTATGATTCCAACTACCTGATAATCAGAGAGTATACTGTTTATTCATTCTCCTAGCCCAAGGAAATCAGGGTTTATTCATTCTCCTAGCCCAAGGAAATCAGGGTCTTTGCTAAAACCTGGAGCCGAGACATCCTAAAAACAATAGCGTTTAAAATTGAGATCAGTGTCTTATTTATTACAGTCTAAACTCCATAACTAAATTCCAGACAATTCTTAAGAGGTGTCTGCCACAAAATAACTTGTTTACCATGAAAGCAAAAGCCTTTCCTCTTCTCGGAGACACCTTGATGAACCCTCAGGCCAAGTTGGATGCCAGCATTTTCCTAGGTTATTGGCTACTTCCATATTTGCTTCAGTCAGAAGGATAGGGCTGGCAGGTTTTAGGAAAAATCAAACCCACAAAATTATGCAAGCTGTCAGAGTCTAAGTATACAGGGCTACTTACTCTGTTATGAAAATTATGTGAGTACGCAAGCACATTGGTTTTTTTAACAGTGTCAGCAATGTGTGGTATGAATGTGATTTCTTCCAGGATTCCTTGGAAGAGCTGAAGCTGGTGGTGAGGGGCTCACTGTTCCAGGTGGCCAGCCTGCAAGACTGCTTCCTACAGCAGAGTGAGCCACTGGCCACCACAAGCACAGGTATGGGCTCTTGGGCAATTTGCACACCTTCATCAGTACAGATAAACCCTGAGCCCCCAAGTGGGCTGGCTCCCATCACTGAAAGGTGAACTTCAGTAGAGCATAGGTACAGGATGTGTCTACAGAAATCAGGCTCTTGTGCCAAAGAGCGGGACAAGAAATATTTCCATTGTACTTTTATTTTTACAACTCATGAATTTGGGCTAACAGCCAATGGCATCATTATCAATTTTTTTAGGTGAATTAGATGAATTACCCCAAGTTAAATTCCTCTCCTCAGGTTTTTGTCATGATGATTCTCTGGGAAACCATTTGCTTTTGAGCCATGGTAGAAATGTCTGTTAGTGGCTGAATACTCCTTGCCTTTTGCTATTGCTACAGGAGACTTTAATCGGCAGTTCTTGGGGCAAATGACCCAACTCAACCAGCTCCTGGGAGAGGTGAAGGATCTTCTGAGACAGCAGGTAACAAGGCCACAGCATCAAAAATCCCTAGTCCTGTCAAAGAAGCTCATCATACGAGCTAGTGGAGCTGCTAAGGCAGCAGGGGCAGGGAGATGGACCTGGAGGCAGACCTCAGGTGGCCCCATGCGGCCCACTACCCCGGAGGTCTGTTCGAAGGGCTCTGGAAGTGGGGGACAGGTATGTGATGGCTCCTTAGAGCCATCAAAGGCTACATTAGCACTACCTTAAGAAGTGTTTACTAGATTGCTACACATGGATTCTTTCATTCCTGGATTCTATATCAGATACTCCTTTTCCATCCTGTTTTTCTCTTCCCATTTCTAAAGGTCAAGGAAACATCATTTTTGCGAAATACCATAGCTGAGTGCCAGGCTTGTGGTAAGTGCTGTTCTAGTAACTGCTTCATCCTGAGTTGGACGAGCAGGTGAGGACTGACGAAGGGCCATGGAGTGAGGCTACACTGACTATGGTTTCTGGAGGTTTGGCACAGAGTTGGAGGGAAGGGAAGTTCATTGGAAAATCAAATAGCATTTTGAATCAGCTACGTTTTTCTGGTGGTCAAAAAGTCTGCGGATTATTGGTTTTCCTCTAGGTCCACTGAGCTTTCAGTCTCCAACCCCAAACACGCTGGTGCCCCCTGCATCCCCAGCGCCCACGACATCCTCGACACCCCCAGTGCGCCGCTGTGATTCTAACTCCTGTTTCCGCGGCGTCCGATGTACTGACACCAGAGATGGCTTTCAGTGTGGGCCCTGCCCCGAGGGCTACACAGGAAATGGGATCACCTGTTCTGATATTGATGAGGTAAAAGTTCAGCTTCCCCGGGACAGGGGCTCCCTAAGTATCTTGTACACCCTACAGCTTATGGAAAAGGAAGCCAGGTTGATGATGCTGGGATGACATGGGCTGTTCTCCAGGTGACATAAATACTCTCCCTCGTGAATCCTTAGCGACCACAAGACCATGAGCAGCAGGATGAAGGAGGCATGACACCTGATTGTGGCTCTGTTTGTAATATCTCCTCTCTGTGTTCCCGGCTGTTCTGCTGGGCCATGTCACTATAATGCTGAGATTTGTACCCCAGCATCGATTATTCCTCTCATGTAGTCAGTGTTACAGTTTGGATTTTTCTACACTTCTGCAAACACAGGAGGGGGAATATCTGTGTGAGGGTATATTTCAGGGGTTGCAACTAACTTCTTCAGGTTAGATGTGCAGAGGGGAATCTCAGACCAGCAAAGCCTGTTGAGGAGATCCTATAACCTGTGAGTAACCAAAAGTGCTGAGGGATGGAGCCAGAAGGACATACAGCAAACACTGGCTGTTTGGCCGGCTTGCAAAAGCCTCTAAAGGAGATTGTTTCAAGACTGTGGTTAGCCAGTCTTTAGTCCCAAAGCAGTGTTCACAGTAGGTAGCAAGGCCGCCACCAGAATATGCCTTTCCCCTCCCACCAAGCCAGAGGAGGACTAGAAGGAGAAAGAACGGTGCCTGCAAAGAGGTTAGGTGTGTGTGCATACACACACACACACACACACACACACACACACACACACACACAGCTCCTTCAGGCTCATGGTAGCACTCAGCTGATTACTTTCCCAGGTAATAAGCAATTAAGATGGTCTGTAGTAATCCCTCACTTGGAGAGACGTCTGTACATGTTTCACAGAACTGCATCTGGTTTTTATCTGTGAGCTGGAATTTTCCTCCTTTTGAAAGGGCAGGAAGTGGTCATGTTTTTTACATTAGTTGAAGCGGTTAAAAAAAAAATCAGAACCAATCTCCTAGACGACCAAGAGCCTTGGAACATCCGTGGACTCTATAGGGCATGAAGACAGGCACAGACCCTAATAGATCACATCTTGTTGAAAAAAGCAACAGCTACCCTGGCCTTGTCTTCTTGAGATTTTTTCATTTGAGAATTTGGTTTAGTAATGCATTTGGATTCATCTAACAGCCACCTGACAGGCAGTCCAGGAACACTGTCCTTCCGTGGTGGTTTTAAATTACAAGGCATAATATCAGAGAATTTACACTGGGAGGCAGACTGATTATCGTTAAGGACCTTTTCCACTTGGCCATGCCGTTATTTGTAATATAGCAAAGCCCACTAGAAGTCAGCCTTATACTGTGTGTGTCTGAGATTCCATCTATAACTATGAAATTAGAAGCCTTTATATCCTTTTACCATCTTGGTCACCAAGAAGTGGACAGTTAAGTAAATAAGCATGTACAAATAGATGAATGAGAGTTTGTGTTTTCTCCATGTGGCTAAAGACTTTGGTTTTTTTTGTTCCCAGTGCAAATACCATCCCTGTTACCCAGGTGTGCGCTGTGTGAACTTGGCTCCCGGCTTCAGATGTGATGCGTGCCCCATGGGCTTCACAGGGCCCATGGTGCAGGGTGTTGGGATCAGTTTTGCCAAGTCAAACAAGCAGGTGGGCTGAAGTTATGGTCTTTCTACTCATTTTTTGTCTTAATTACCAACAGAAAACCTTGGGTTTGTTCCCACCTCTTTCATTATAACCCTTTACCTCCTTGAACAGCCAATGCCATGTGGAATGTCATGGTGCACAAAGGACAAATAGGGAAGTTTTCCAACTCATTTCTGAGTATAGATGTTCATATCTAGTAGGGAGGAAGCTATTAAATCAGGATAATAGAGTATCACTAGGAAAACAATGAGTGGGGTAATACTAAATATGTGGTATGATTTCATACTTATTCTGTTAGCCATTGAACGTTTTGTCCTGCAGAATAACTTGAGAATCAAGGAAACAAATAAAAGCTTTGAAAAATTAGGTCACTTTTATAGAGTCATTGTTGCTGATAAGAAGCTGTTTTAGAGATGAGAGGATTTCAAGAGTAGAAATAATCCCCTGAGGAAACCCCCCTTCTTCTTATATAAGCTATAAACTGCCATAAAGCACTTGAGCACTTTGTGACAGTCTCCATTTATTTCCAAATGTTCTACTATATGCTGGCCATTATTTAACTGACTGACTGTGAAATTCTTTTTGATGTCTTCAGCCCTTAAAAGTGGTTGGTCTATAAATATATTTTACTACCTTAGGGAAATTATTAGGTTTGAAGAAGGGCAAGGGTTCATTATTTCCTAGCTGCCTATCAAAGGATTCTAGAGGGCATCATTTTTTAAGACTAGAAAAAGGAGGCAAGCTGGACATAGATGAGTAACAAGAAACCATTAGAGTAGTGACCCCAAGTTTTTCATCCTCTCCTCTAAAGACAAAAGTCTCCAAGACGAAACCAAGGAAAATAGACGAAATGAAATAGACAGAGCTTTGAGTAAGAGAGTGAGAAGCAGTGCCCAGTGGATTTCCAGTAATATGGTAGACTCGACTGAAGTAGAAGGAGCCACCTTGCTAAAACTTAACAAGTTAATGCGTATGGGAGGTAGGAGCTGGGCATCAGTCCTAGGAGTGGGAGTCAGGGGTTTTAGCACCTGTGTAGGTATAGCAGATGTAGTCCTGGACCTTTAGAAAGACCTACCACGCCTTCATAAAGCCATGAACCCTACCCATGCATTACAAGGAGATGAGAAAACTACTAGCCCCCAAAATCAACAAGGAAACATCATGTCATCTTTGGGACATGGTTGACAAAAAGGAATATTTCCCACAACAAATCAGAGCTCCAGGTTTGTGCCGTATACCGTTATGAGCTTCAAATCTATGTTACTAATACCACATGGAAATACAAGCCAGAAAATTAACATAAAAATTAGCCCTGGTGCAATAAAATCCCTGGGGCCCTCGCTAATGTCAAAGCCATACCAGAGACTCTGAAACCCAGTGCCAGTAGAACATGCAAAAACAGGGCACTAAAGGTATGTTGTTCATAAACATTTTGTTCATAAACAAAAATGGTGATTTATGTGAATGGTGATTTAAACTACCCTGAGGATACATGATAAATATAAAACAGTTCAAAAGGATAAAGAGGCCAAGGAAGAGATAGATATCATAATTTAAAAATAGGGCAGTGTGAAAAATAAAAGGCAACCTTGAAAAACAGGTTAAACTTACTCAGTGAAAAATGTAATCATTGACATTAAAAACTCAATAGATGGGCAAGACAGCTATCGGAGAATATATAGAATGGAAGGTGCATCTAAGGAAATCATCCAGAATGCAACACAGAAAAATAAAGGTAAGTGAAAATATGAACAAGAGGTTAAGAGTCAAAAGGAGAAATTAATGAGAAAGTCCAATATTGACTTATATTGGTAGTTCCAAAGAAAGAATTGAAAGAGTAGGAGCAGAGGGAAGCTGAGAATTTTCCAGAATTGAAGAAAGCTAGGAATCCTCATACAGAAGTACATCTAGTACCAAACAGGATATAGAAGTACTTTCCTGAGTAAAAAGGTTGCAGGAACAGATGAATCATACCAGTTCTGTTTTCTGAACAACCTTAAATCCCAAGGCGGCAACTATCACTTGAAATTAGGTCAAGTACAGATTGGTACAAACACAGGGAGGTGGCTAAAGCGACGCTCCTGTTATCATTTTACCTGAAATCCCATGTCTTCACCCAAAGATATCAAAGCAAAATTTATTTGCATTTCTGCTTAAATGGAGTATGTCTTTAAACTTCCCTGTACTAGGTCTGCACTGACATTGATGAGTGTCAAAACGGAGCGTGTGTTCTCAACTCTATCTGTATTAACACTCTGGTAAGTATTTTTCATGGATGATGTTATCAAAGCAGACCAGTTATTGAGACAATCATATGTTTATAAATCATAACCCCAAACACACATAGAACAGGTGGGTACAACATATTTGGTTGGCAAATGAAGATAAAAGTTTATGTTGAAAAATAATTTTTCATGTGAGAGTAATTTTTTAAGTAATTTTTATATAAGAATAATTTTCTAACTGCTATATATTTTTTTTTCGACGTTTATTTATTTATTTATTTATTTTTTTGGGGACAGAGAGAGACAGAGCATGAACGGGGGAGGGGCAGAGAGAGAGGGAGACACAGAATCAGAAACAGGCTCCAGGCTCTGAGCCATCAGCCCAGAGCCTGACGCGGGGCTCGAACTCACGGACCGTGAGATCGTGACCTGGCTGAAGTCAGACGCTTAACCAACTGCGCCACCCAGGCGCCCCATCTAACTGCTATATTTTAATCATAGTTGCAATGTTGGGCTTTTAGAATATATTTTTAAAATATTCTTTTATTTTAAAAATATGAAGAGCTTCTTAGTTTATACAGTTCAGAATATACATTTTATTGGTGATGACACAATCCCCAAATAGTATTCATTATTTTTATAAATCTCTCCAAAAGTCATTCATATTAAAATGCTTAGCTCTTAAGAGGTCTAAAGTGTATATATTTAGATATGGTTTTATTTCTGAAAGTTCTTGTCAACTGATTCCGAGATAGAGGTGTGGCCCAGTAACCATCAAGAGACCTGCTGATTCCATTTGTGACTGCTTCTTTGTCCCTAGGAAAATTACTCTAGTTTGCTTGTATGTAAAAACATTGTATAGGGGTGCCTGGGTGGCTCAGTTGGTTAAGGGTCCGACTTCGGCTCAGGTCATGACCTCACAGCTTGTGAGTTCGAGCCCTGCCATCAGGCTCTGTGCTGACAGCTCAGAGCCTGGAGCCTGTATCGGATTTCTGTGGGTCTCTCTCTCTCTCCCTCCTCCACTTGTGCTCTGTTGCTCTCTCTCTCTCAAAAATAAACATTTTTTTAAATTTAGAAACATCTTATAAATATCAAGCCCCTTATTTTAGTCCTCACAACAACCATGTCACTAGGCACTATTATTCCCGTTTGACAGTTGAAGAAACAACTCCAGAAAAGTAACTGGGCCAAGCCCACACCTCTCCTAAGACTTCCAGCTGCAGAGCCTGTGTTCCTATCCACATACTCGGCTACCTAGGAATATATAGGGATTGTTGCTTCTTAGCTTTTCACCGGGCCCTTATCAGTGAGTCTGCAGATAGAGATTTGGGAGACACTGACATAAAGGTAATAACTAAAGTCACCCTGGGGGAAGAAAACTAGTTGGTGGAACCATCTAGAAAGTAGAACTCCGGAGAACCTCAAAAATGGGCCGAGGAAAAAGAGCAAGAGCCAAGAAAAGGAGAGAACCGACCAAATGGAGCAATCCGGTAAGGCCAGTAGATCAAGGAAGACCACTGAAGAGCGTCCTTTGGAGTTGGCAGTAAGAGGTTGTTAATGACCGAAATCATTGAACCCTACAGGTGACATGGGTGTCTTTCACGAAATGTAATTTCATCTCAGTAAAGCTGTTAAAAAAAAGTCACGGCCGGTAGAAGGGCTGCTGTAGCAGGGCTGACAGCTCATTTGCCAGGCTTCTCCACGGAGCCTACCTCATCAAGAATTCTCAGTGCAAGGCCATTGACATTTCTCTGTACAACTGTTCTTTGTCATTCCATTTTTAAAAAGCCAAAGGAACAGTTAAAAAAAAAACCTTGTTTTTTCCTAACATGCTTTTCAATCAAACCATCTCCCTTGTCCTGAGAATAAATGCTCTCTGCCTCCCAGGGCCTCACTGGCGCCATCAGCCCCTTCCTCTTTTGTCTTCCACGGCAGAGCTGGCAAGTCCTGGTGATGGTAGTTCACTCTAGCCTTCTTCTGCCCTCCCCGCTCTTCCCTCATGTCCGTGTGGCTCGCTGCAGCTTCCAGGCTGGCGGTGTCTTCCTCCACATTCGCACAGTCTTCCAAGATGTACACATGGGCGGAGAGGCAGGCATGGGTGTCCCTAAATCTTGGCATCACTGAGTACCTACAAAAATAAACACAACTGCAGTCGCCTCGCTCACAGTTCTGAGCCCCAGCTCATCATCTGATCTTTGCAGGGATCTTACCGCTGCGGGCCTTGCAAACCGGGGTACACTGGTGATCAGACAAGGGGATGCAAAACCGAAAGGAGCTGCAGAAATCCTGAGCTGAATCCTTGCAGTGTGAATGCACAGTGCATTGAAGAGAGGCAAGGGGATGTGACATGTGTGGTAAGTTGTCTGTCACCTGCTCAATGATTTTTTTCCTCTTCCATTTCAAACACCAACCCCTCCCCTGTTTCTCCTTGCTTCCAGGTAAAAAGTACTCAGAAGTGAAAACATTTCAATTGAGATAAACACAGAATTTAATAGTAACAGGGTCAGCTGAGTTCGCGGAGAGCAATGTGAAGTCCATCGAACATCAGCTGCCTTTTCTCTCCCTGTCAGTCATGGGTCAACACCATTCCCTCGGGCACATCAGTGGTAGAGCCCTCACTCCTAGATACCCTCTGTGGAGGGCCAAGAAGTGGGCGGCAAGAAGCGAAGGGCCCGCCTTCCCTCCCTCCCATCCACCGCCCTATTTACTCAGGGAATGTATTAGCATACTGCCATCCTTTCTAGCTGTCCTTAGAATCTGGCCTGATGCTCCAGGAAGCAGGTTGGAGGGAAGCGGTAGGCTGTTTCAACTCTCAGAGAACCCTCCTGTCTCCTGCCAGTGAGCGCGAGGGGACAGAGGGCACTTTTCTGTCTCCACCTACACCCAGATTCAGGAATAGGTCAGCGGATGGTCACTCTTCTCCCTATGCATTACCCAACCCTGGAGCCCATCTGGGGAGGAGCTGGCTGGCAAGAGAGCTCACGTGGGTCTCGGGCCAGGTGGGTGCATGCTGGGCCCTTGGTGAAGAAGAAGGCCCTTTCTGACACCCACTCCTAAATCCCAGGCTCCAGAGTCCTCAGAGCTTCTAGACACTGAGAAATCAGCCACTTCAGCTGCTTCCCAGTAAGTCAGGCCCATGGCAGGTGGCCCTTCAGACTGTGGGACTCCCAGGTTCACGACGGTCACTCCTGAGCAGCAGGATGGATTCTGGGAGATGCTTTCTCTCTTCTCTATACCTTGAACTTAGGCTTCTTTATCATTATGCTCACAAAATTTTCTACTGGGAGCATATTGCTTTTAAAATATTGGAAAGGAGAAGAATCAGAATGAAGTTGAAGAAATGTAATAACACGCATTCTCTCTGGCAGCACAGATAGTCTGTAACAAGGTCCTGACAAAGGAGCAAGCTGGGTCAGAGGGAAAAACCCCACAACTTGCCTAATTCCTATTGCCTGGGCATGTTTATTACCATTGAGAGGCGAGTGTAAATCTGTGTTTAAATCCTAATTTTCTGTGAACAAATTAATGACTTCCCTGGGATGGTGGGTGATGGAGCTCTTAATATGTTTTTGAATTTGTAATAAGGCACGACGACAGATGGTAAAGGATTAATACACTTGGTGTGACTACTAAAATAATTTAATCTGCCAGAAAATGGCTCATTAAAAATGTATTTGTTCCTAGAGGAAATTTTTTCTTTCATTAAAATGAGTCAAGGACCATACCCCATGGCCAAGCTTTCCAGGCCTTCTGAAGGCCCGCTGAAGCAACTGCACGGAAATAGGGGCACTAACGGGAGGGGTGTCTTTGGCCTCCTGCCTTCTAAATTCCTGGTTGCAGAAGGAAAGCATGGATGATTGAGAACAGGCAGGCTGCCGCTTAGGAAGTCACTGGTCTTCAATCACCTTCTTTTGATTAGCAAGGCCAGGAAATTTAATGTTTATTCATGTCAAGTTCTTTTTCCCTAAACCCTGCTTCTGTTCCTCAGGCTCTCTGTCCTCTCCCTGACTTTCTGGTTCCCTGTCCTTTCCCAGGTCCTCTTCCTCACTGTTCCTTCCTCTGTTCTGCCTTCCCCCTCTGCAGGTGCCTGTCCTGTTCCTGGGCTGGGCCCCCAGGTCCTACCTCATGCCCAGGGCACCACTTACTGAAAAACTTCTTTTGTCTTCGGTTTGCCAGCGATCCTTGCTCAATAGCCTAGTTGTCTCACCTACAATGGGGTAACAATGACCTTGCAGTGTCATTGTAAGGATTGGAGACAATGGGTGTAGGGTCTGATACTATTGATGAATAGTATATTCAGAATAACTATTGATGCCTCTTAAGCTAGCAATGAAGTGAGGGCTGGTGATGACAGGGTACTTGGGTAGACTTTTCCAGGGATGGAGAGAACACACAGGACCAGCCCTGGACCTGTGGGAATCTTCTTCTGCTAAAGGGCATGAATAAAGGTAAAGCACCTTGGAAGGTTACTCTTTTGATGGAAATTGATTTAGAAGACTGTTAAAATCAGAGATATGACTGAGATTCAAGAATGATAAGGGAAGTGGCACAAAAGCCACATGCATTCGTTTCTGCTGGGAGAGGAAATTGAATAATCATATGGAGAACAGGTTAGCAGTAACTCTAAATTACAAATACCCTTTGAACCAGGAATTCCACACTAAGACACCAGTACATGTGCAGAATGACCTATGTACTAGAGTAACCTGGTGTAGCCTTGTTTGCAATAGAAAAATGTTTTAAAAACCAGACACCCATCAGTAGACGACTGGTTTGAATTCATTAAGGCACATGCCTACCACTTTGGGTATGATATATCTGTGACCACTAAAAAGAGTGACGTGATCTACATGGAGTGATATGGAAAGAGCTCCAAATAAAGTACAGAACAGTGGATATAGGTGCTGTCAGTTGTGTTAAAAGTCGAAAGAAAAAGAATGCGTGTATTTGCTTGTCTGTGCATGTTGTATCTGTGGAAGTATACATAATAATGGATGGCCTGAGCCAAAAGAATAGGAATGGGGAGGAGTCTTGATTCTATCTCCCTTTGTACCTTTTGATTCATAAGACTATTCAAAAAACAATAGTTTTAAAATCCTACCCAACAAGGTGGTGTAGCTCTGGGCCCTCCCTCTGGGGGAGCATATATGATTAGCAGGGATTCACGGGGTCAGAGCTGAGGCCCTTGTCAGCCACCTGCCTCCTCCCAGGCTTGGCTTCCCAAATTTCTCCTGCGCTTTCCCTTCACAGTGTGGCATTGGTTGGGCTGGCGATGGCTATATCTGCGGAAAGGATGTGGACATTGACAGTTACCCCGACGAAGAACTGCCGTGCTCTGCCAGGAACTGCAAGAAGGTAAGGAGGGCACACAAGAAAAACACCACATTTGCTGTGGGCTGTCCAGAGCCAGAGCTTATATGGGGGAGGGTTCCATTTAAAACTGCATTTTGAAAGTAGCTGCATGTCAAACGTAGCCAAACAGCCATCAACAGGAACGTCAGGCGGCTACAGTCAGTCTTGAGGTTAGAAATCATTTCTGACCTAAGACAGATGTAGATGGGGGTGGGGAAATACAGAGAGGTTGATAAAAGGGTACAGACGGGATACGAAGGGATAAGAAGAATAAACCTGAGGATCTAATGTATAACATGGTGACTATAGTTGTTAACCCTGTATTGTCTAACTGCAGTTGGCTAAAAGGATAGAACTTAAATGTTCTCACCCACACACAAAGAGCCAGTGAGATGTTGGATGTGTTAACTCAATGGTGGGAATCCTTTCACAACATAAAGGTATATTAAATGATCACAGTGTACACTTCAAATATATTAGAATTTTGCCAGGTATACATCAATAAAGCTGAAAAAAAAGTCAGATGTAGATGTTTCTCTGAGCTCTTGTTTCTTCTCCTTAGGATAATTGCAAGTATGTGCCAAATTCTGGCCAAGAAGATGCAGACAGAGATGGCATAGGAGATGCCTGTGACGACGACGCTGACGGAGACGGGATCCTGAATGAGCAGGTACTTGCTCTGCCAGCCGGGCGCATGAACTGCCACGTACCAGGGATGCAGAAGAAAGCCTGCGGAGTCCCCTATTGTATTAGTCATCCCCCTTGGTAGTTGCCATGCCTGTGATCCCCTGGCATTGCGGCTCTCTCTCCTGAGTTCTGACAGTGCATGACAATGGGGTGGGGGCTGGCTGGCATCCACTGCAGGACCGGAGACCTTGGAGGGATTCAGTAAAGCCTGATTAAACGGTCTTCTGATCCTTTAGGATAACTGTGTCCTGACTCACAATGTGGACCAAAGGAACAGTGACAAAGATATCTTTGGGGACGCCTGTGACAACTGCCGGAATGTCCTGAATAATGACCAGAAAGACACTGATGGAGATGGAAAAGGAGACGCCTGTGATGATGACATGGATGGAGATGGTGGGCTTGCTTGCTTTGTCTTTTATGTGGGACTCTTGTGTCCTTTTGCCCTTGTTCTCTGTTAGGAGCAGAAATAGCATTGCTAACTCAGAAGGCCTCCCACACGGAGTGGTTTCCTGCAGCTTGTGTCTGGCCCGCCTCTTTCGATGGAAGGAGACTCCATAGCCCACTCCTCTATTCAATAACCCTGGGTGTTTCTGGAATTCTACATCTTTGCCAGAAACTTTGTGGGGATTACTTCGAGCGGCATCTTTGTAGGCCATGTATCTTCCTAGAAAGAGTAGATCTCCCCCACCCCCACTTCCCACCTGTGAGATTCCTGGGAGCAGAGAATTGAATGAGGGGGCCTTGAGCAGGGTCACAAACTACAGGCCCTGGGTCTGGCTCCTCCTGCGAAGAATCAGGCATCTCCCGGAAGACAGGCCCTTCCCCTGCCTATTCTGGGAAGAGTGTGGAGGCAGGAGTGGGCCAGCTCTAGGCTCCACTGAAGAGGCCTTCTAGTGTGGGCTGTGTGAATGGCAACCCCCAGAGCACAGTTTGAGCTCTGGAGCCTCTCAGGATGGGAGGCAGAACATTTGTTTCTGTGTAGCTTCCATAGCATATAGATGACTATCATCAAAGTATAGGCTGGATGTGATAGTTTTTGAAAAATATTTCACATCACAAGGGCCTTGAAGGAAAATCTTTAGAAATACACTCCCGGCCCTCCACCTACTCACCCACCACACACACACACACACACCGCTCCAGAATATCCACACCTCCCTAAAACATGACCTCATCCTCTGCAAGCCCTACTGATGATCAGATCCAGTGGTATGCTGGTAAACCAGTTCAACAAACCAAAAAAAGCTCCAAGATGTAGCATTTGCCAGTTTCTATGCTATAAATACCACTCCCACCATGACTGATTACAGGCTGCTTGCATGACAGGACATAGTCAGACAACAGTTGGGAAGAGGGGGGGCACGGTGGGCCCAGCCCTTGGGTCCCAGTCTTTATTCACATTGCCACAAGGTCCTGCCTCTCCAGGGCTGGCCCACCTTTCCCTCATGACCTTTTCATCTGGTTACATGATAGTCGACATCTTGCATAACTTCTAACTGCATGGAGAAATGCCTCAGATCGCTGTTCATTTTTAAGTCTCCCAGAATCCATGCTTTGAGGGTACATCCAGGTAAGTGCTGAGAAAGGTAGTGGCTCTTGGAGGACAGCTCAACAGAAGTCACTCACCCCAGGCCTGGGTAGAGGCTTGATCTCTTAGCACCCAGAAGCCTGTCTTCTAGATCTGTGTGTTCACCTGACTCAGGGAACCATTCCTTTCTTGTAGGAATAAAAAACATTCTGGACAACTGCCCAAAAGTTCCCAATCGTGACCAACGGGACAGGGATGGTGATGGCGTGGGGGATGGCTGTGACAGTTGTCCTGATGTCAGTAACCCTAACCAGGTGAGTAGCGTTTGAGGGCCTCATACTCTAGGCTGAGCTCCCCTATATGAAGATTCTTTAAGACCAGTGCCTAGAAAAACAGCAGAGCACACTGGCTCAGCTCCTTGCTGTTGCATTTACCTACCAGAGCAGACATGCTAGAATTGCACACCTTAGGTCTGGAGGTGGTAGGAAGAACGCTTCACGAGACCTAAGGCCCTCTGGGCTAATCTCATGGGCTGTAGAGTGCCTATGTAGAGTGCCTTAGTAGTAGGAGTTTAATGATGCCCAAAACAAGTCTTTTTGCTGGAAGGAAAATGTAGCATGGAAACTAACCTTTGGGAGCCTGTGCCCTTTTAGTCCCCAAGCCCCTATACAGCCTATGTCTGGACATTTCAGATGAAGTTCAGTTAGCGCCGTGTTGTTTCCCTTCTTGCTTCTTGTCTGGATAATTGGGTATGATGTGTCATGTATTTTTAAAGCCCTGAGAGAGGGGCGTCATTGTTGCCCTCTGTGACTCACTCCCATTCTGGCTTAATTCCAACATGCAGAAGCAAAGCCAAATCAGTTTGCCTTGTCCCCATGCCTTTGGCTGGCTCTCCTCAGACCCGTGCCAGAGTTCCACGTCTCCACCTGCCACCATCCTGCCCCGGCGCCCTTTCCAATCAGCTCATCTGGTGTGTAGGCAGCCCAGCCATGTGGCTTGATATTTTGGAAGGCTTTTTTGACAATTCAGCATTGTGCCTACACCAATATGGTGCTGTCCTTTTGCAGTTCTGCACCAACCCAATTCCAGAGAGACTTCCTGAGATGCAGTGGTGAGGGGCCAGATCTGCCTTCTCTGGAACGTTCTGTGCATAAAGGCCCAGGGATAAATAATTACATGCTCTGTTCTCTTTGCAGTCTGATGTGGATAACGACCTGGTTGGGGACTCCTGTGACACCAATCAGGACAGGTATGGCACATTTCCCAGTTGCATTAAGGCCCAATGAAAAATTTAGAGGGAATTTTAGCTTTTGGAGCTCTCTGCTGCTACCTTGCTTTGGGATCTCTCTGAATAAATTGAGAGAGATTGAGCTACTGGGGGGACAACAGCCCTGCCTCTGGCCAGGGTCACCGCACTTCCTTGAAAGTTCTCTATAGCCAGGTGACGGTGTCAGGAGGGACCACGAGGCACTCCAGCAAGTGAGATTCTAGCACAGGAGAGGCAATAGAGCATCATGCTTCAGACACGGGCTCTGGATGATACACAGCTAGATAAATCCCAGCCCCTTCACTTACAAACTACCTAACCTTAGGCAGGTCATCAAATCTCTGTGCCTCAATTTTCTCATCTGAAAAATGGGGACGACAATGGCACGTAGCCAGGTCTGTTGTGAAGATGGAGTTAATTTATGGAGAGTGCACATCACAGCTTCCCTTACATAGCTAGCACTCAGTAGGTATGAGCTCTTTTATTATTATAGTCTTTCAGCTCAGGGAAGCTTCACCATCATCCCAAAATAGGAAACTGTCAGTTTGCTGAGAGATCACTGTTATTTCATTGTCCTTGGAATTTTTTCGTTTTGTGTCCCTTTATTGGTGGTATTGTCCTGTGCAAATGAGTTTTGTCAACCCGTCTAGCCCCACACGATGTAGTCCTATATTAAGACACAGGGCTGGGGGCGCCTGGGTGGCGCAGTCGGTTAAGCGTCCGACTTCAGCCAGGTCACGATCTCGCGTCCGTGGGTTCGAGCCCCGCGTCAGGCTCTGGGCTGATGGCTCAGAGCCTGGAGCCTGTTTCCGATTCTGTCTCCCTCTCTCTCTGCCCCTCCCCCGTTCATGCTCTGTCTCTCTCTGTCCCAAAAATAAATAAATGTTGAAAAAAAAAATTAAAAAAAAAAAAAAAAAAAGACACAGGGCTGGATCAGATGCCGTAGCAACATCAGCAAGAACACAGACAAGTTTATCTCTGCCCTGGAGGCGCCTGTGGTCCTAGGCTCTGTCCCCTTTCATTTCCATCAGGGATGCTTGTCGGGGCGGCAGGACAGGGATGAGAGAGGGAAAGGACCCTGGAAGACAAAGCAGGGCCTCCCTTCTCAACCCCTTGGAGGTGGCCCTATCCCCAGTGGTTCTTGAGCCCAAGCTTGTGCAAGGACAGCTGCCATAAAGTCCCATTTCTGTCCTTGTGCTCAGTGTCCTTGCTGCAAAGAATGTGTCAGCCAAGTGCACTTAATCCTACTTCTCAATGCAGTCTCAGTTTCTTCATCTGCAAAGTAGAGAGAATTAATGCACCTTGCAGGTTCTGTAAGAATAAAAGCTAAAGTAGGTAACGCTCCTGGCAGAGGGCTGGTCCACAGGTGATCTGCACCAAACGGTGGCTGTGTTATTGTTACCACCACACGAGGAGAGGGCCACAGAGTCTGCCCTAGGAGGTCTCCATTTCTAAGTGGAACCTTCCCTAAGGGATGGACATCAAGAATGTTCTTTGGTGCAGGTGGTCTTGCACCGACTGCCATCTACGGAATCTCTAAAATGTCCTATCCTGTCACCCTCTAGATATTTGCCTAAAGTAAATGACTCCTTCTGCTACATTTTAATTCCCATAAACTTGAACCTTCGGGAGGAGGACAGGAACTGCTTGTTTTTGCATAAAAATGTGCAAGGCCATATAGAATGGCTGCTGATGGAAACAGCTCGATCTTAGGATTTAAAAGTCAGCCCTGCTACAGGCACAGGAATTCCGCTGTTCGAGCCATGTCATCTTCTACTTGCCCAGGTTGGCCTCGTTTTCTCTGGGACCCATCTGGGACATGTGGCCTGGAGGGCATGGGCTGGTGTCTGGCTTCCCTCCCCTGTCTGGGATAGGCCATGGGTAGAATGAGGTGAAAGGGACATCTGCTCTGATACAGAGTAGCCAAAGAGGGCCTCCATCAACACGGGGAAAAAAAACTCTGGGGACAGGGCAGTCTCCTCCTCGAGTGGCTCTAAGGCCTGGAAAAAAGAAATGTCAGGTGGAGAATGAGGGTTCTGAGAAGTGCTTTAGAGCAGGACTGAGCCCAGCCTCCATGCTTACCTCTCAGGCAGGGGCCGCCCCCTCCTCTCTGCCATTCTTCCTGAGGCATGCACATCTGATCCTTCTTGGGTCTGCTGGCCAGGGACTGTGAAGAGGAATGGAAAACACTGGAGGGCTTCCTAGGAGCCAGCACATACAAGTACTCTGTCATAGATTAAATTGCAATATGCAAAATTCTAATCACAGAAGCATTTAATCTTCCTAACAACGCAATGAGGTAGGCTCTGTTACTCCCATTTTACAGATGTGGACACTGAGCCACAGAGGGGTCAAGTATCACGCCTGGGGCTGCATGCTAGTAAGTGGCTGAGCCAGGATTCACTGAGCAGCCTGGCTTCACTGCCCCTCACTTTGTTCCCTTTGCACAGTCTCAGCTGGAGGTGGTGGGATGTGGGGAGGTGATCACAGTCCCCAGGGACTGATAGGAACATCTGGTCACAAAATCAGAAATCAACCTTTATCTTCTTGAGTAGGATATGATGTACTTGTTTCAACAAGATGAGGAAGTGGAGAAAATGGTCCCGGAGGCCCACAGGGCAGCCCTGTCTAAGGACATGTGGGTCAACAAAGACTAAGCCCCCACACCCAACTCTTTCTTCCTCCCTGCTCGCTGGTCACCTGTGCCACAAACCACCTCTTCCTCCTCCCACAGTGATGGAGATGGACACCAGGACAGCACAGACAACTGCCCCACCGTCATTAACAGCGCCCAGCTGGACACTGATAAGGATGGCATCGGTGACGAGTGTGATGATGATGATGATAACGATGGCATCCCAGACGTGGTGCCCCCGGGACCAGACAACTGCCGGCTGGTCCCCAACCCAGCCCAGGAGGATAGCAACAGTAGGCAGGCTCAGCCTCGGGTTGCACGGGGGCCCCCAGGCTCCCTTCTGCCAGGCACACGGTGGCACGCTTCTCCTAGGGCCTCTCTGAGGAGCCACAGTTTGGGTGGTCAGCAGACAGCTGGTAGACACCACTGGTGAGCTCCGTCAGAGAAGCACTGCCCGGCAGCCTCTGAGTAGCCCTGGGATGAGGTCACATGGGCCAGGGAAGCAGCCACACGATTCCCCTCAAAGGGCTTGGGGAGCTGCTCTGCCATCTTGCTTGCTCGTCTCACAGGAGTCCCAAGCTCAGATGGCTACAGGGGCGAGGCCAGTAAGGAAGAGTGTGCACAAAACCAGAAATGACACAGAGTAGTTAGGACCTTGGCGAGTGGGGGAGGGTACGCCCATCCACAGCTCAGCAGTATTCATTTCAAATATCTTAATACCAGGTCAGCTGAACAAAACAAACCATGAGCCAGAGGAGCCAGAGAGCCTAAGGATCACCAGATGGTCTTAGAGACCATCTGGTGATGATAATTTCCCTGTTTTTCATATGTTCTAGAGAAAGTACTATAGATGTTTGCTTATGTAAGATCAGCCTTAAGATTCACCACTTGGTGAACCCCAGCATCCTGACCCAAGGTTTCTGACAAGATCAGTTTTGTAGAGTTGCCTACCACACCACTCTATCCCCAGAAAATTCTTTTGGTCACCTACAGTGGGGTTCAGCAACCAACCATGATGACTCCAGGATGGGGCTCAGGGCCACCTCAGACATGGCTGCTGCTGGGCTCCTCTGCCCACATGGGTGGAGAGTCATAGCCCTGGAGGTGGGGTGTGGGCTCCCTCCAGCTCCTTGCCCAGCCCTGTCTCGTTCAAGCACGGAGTGGGCAGTAGCCAGCTCCTCTCCTCCTCCCCCGCCCCACCCAGGCGATGGCGTGGGAGACATCTGTGAGACTGACTTTGACCAGGACCAGGTCATCGATCGGATCGATGTCTGCCCAGAGAATGCGGAGGTCACACTGACTGACTTCAGGGCCTACCAGACAGTAGTCCTGGACCCTGAAGGGGATGCCCAGATCGATCCCAATTGGGTGGTCCTGAACCAGGTAAGCGTCACGCGGTCAACAGCAGCTCAGCTCTGCCTCTCAGCACAGGTCGTTCTGGGAGAAGTGGGTAACAGTGACAGGGGGCACTGTTTCGGACTGCACTGACTCCTCATAATCACCCTAGGACAGAGCACTTTCATTAGCCCTGTTTTACACATGAGATCAAGTCCCATCAATCCGAAATGATTGCTCCGGGTAGCAATGCAGGTGATGGCTAAGAATGCTGGAACTGGGACCCAGGCAGTCTGACCCCAGAGCCATGCTACTGATCTCTCCAGGGGACTGCCTCCCGCATGTCTTCCTTATTGTGTAGCTACAATGAGCAGGCACAGAGAGGCTTAGGTTTTTTAGTGTCACCCAGGAAATCACATTCATTAGAAGTCTATGTTCTCTCGATTAAGCTGATTCAGTAAACCCTTAATTACAGTTTTAGCAAAATAATCTCTATTCAGCTTCTCTTTCCCCCCTCACAAGTATGTGCTTTCTTGGAGGACATAACAAGGTAGAACAGTTCCTCAGGTAATTAAATCTTTGTGTGGAGGTCAGACCTTGCTGACCACTCACCAATGCTGCCGGAGGCTCTGGGCTTCCTTGAGCTTTCTCCAGCCTCTAAGATGGCCTTCAACTCTCTCTGCAGGGCATGGAGATTGTGCAGACTATGAACAGCGATCCTGGCCTGGCAGTGGGTATGTCCAGGGCATCAGGAGCACGTGTATAGAATCCACTCGTTGCAGCTCCTCATGGGGCTGGTCTGCCTCTCTGATCTTCTTCTGATCCCTACAGGATACACGGCATTCAACGGAGTTGACTTTGAAGGGACCTTCCACGTAAACACCCAGACAGACGATGACTACGCTGGCTTCATCTTTGGTTACCAAGACAGCTCCAGCTTCTACGTAGTCATGTGGAAGCAGACAGAGCAGACATATTGGCAAGCCACGCCATTCCGCGCTGTGGCGGAACCTGGCATCCAGCTTAAGGTACCAACAGCTCTAAGATACTCATCTCTCTTCGGAGCCCTCTTTTTAAGTCCTCTGTTGTCCCATGTGGCATTTAGTTCATCTGTGAAATCGAGGTGTTTGTGCTACAGCACGCCCAGGGTTTGGCCTTCATTCTTGGGTACAAGCTGTGTCCTAACCTCTGGGTGACTGATGGTGAAAATGTCAGTCTGAGTAGGGCTCAAGAGTTGGGAGAGATTTGGGGGTATGTCACCAGGCACAACATACCAGTTTAACTGGCTAATCTGTTCCCTTCATGGGGCCAGCTGTGTACAGGAGGGCTGAGCCGCTGCCTCCCTCACTCCTGCTTGGAGAAAAGGCACACTTGAGAGCTCTCAGAAACACGTGTGGGGAGCAATGGATTTACAGCAGGAAAAAAAGTGGAATGGGTTAGTGGGGTATCAGCCAGGGCTGGTTATTAAAGGGTTAAGGGTCACCTCAGGAGAAAGGGCATTTAAGTGTTTACGCTTTTGTCCAAATCCAAGACAGCCAGGTTCTAACCATGAAGTCACCACCCCAGGGACCCAGGAAGCAGGAAGGGTGGTCTGTGTATTTGGTTCTACCGTGCTCGTGTCCTTTCCAGGCTGTTAAGTCTAAGACAGGCCCAGGGGAGCATCTCCGCAACTCCCTGTGGCACACCGGGGACACGAGTGACCAGGTCCGGCTGCTGTGGAAGGACTCGAGGAACGTGGGCTGGAAGGACAAGGTGTCCTACCGCTGGTTCCTGCAGCACAGGCCCCAGGTGGGCTACATAAGGTACGTGGAAGACATCTCACCTTGCACTTGAAGCAAAGCACATCCTCATTTTGCGTCACAGAGCCTTCACTGCCCTGAGCAGTCCTGACCCCGGATGGCCCTCCAAGGGCATGCTTCCAAGACTCAGGCCATGGCTCCCAGAAAAGTAGTAGGAGAAAGACACCCAAGCTCAAACTAACCAGCTGGACATTACGGCCCAACTGGGAGGGACTTTCTGCACGGGAGGTGTCAGCATTGGGGAAGGAGGTGCTTGAGTGGTGACCCCCTTTCTGCCATGCTGACCACTGTGAGGCAAGGCCTGGGTAAGCCTCCTATCCACACCTGCCCTGTATGGTGGCTTGTTCACGAATATTCATGCTGCACTGCGGTGGGTCCCTTTTATGGTCTCTTCTCCTCTGGACTATCAACTCCCTGAAGACAGTGCCTGTATCTCCTTTCACCTTGGTCTCCCCACTGCCAGGCCTGTACCACATGCGGCAGGAACGGATCTTCACATGAGCCAATGCCATCTGCCTCATTTCCCTATAGGACTATTTAAAAAACAAGCACTAAAAACTCTTCTCAGAAACGAGGATGGCTTAGGCTACATCTTTGAAATTTAGACCATGTACTTACTTGCTCATTCCTCAAACGTGCAGAACGACACCAACGACAGCTTATGTAGACCAGTTGCAATCTCCTGACCAGGAAATCAGCCTGGTGGAAAAAAGAAAATCGTGGTGGCTAATTCATGTTTTGTTCTTCTTTGAGCATTTAGTCAAATGCTGAGCTGGTTGGGTCAGGTCACGATTTTGTGGTCTGTGGGTTTGAGCTCCCTGTCAGGCTCTGTGCTGACAGCTCGGAGCCCGGAGCTTGCTTCGGATTCTGTGTCTCCCTCTCTCTCTGAGCCTTCCCACCCCATGCTCTGTCTCTCTCTCAAAAATTAAAAAAAAAAAAAATTTGGGGGCGCCTGGGTGGCGCAGTCGGTTAGGCGTCCGACTTCAGCCAGGTCACCATCTCGCAGTCCGTGAGTTCGAGCCCCGCATCAGGCTCTGGGCTGATGGCTCAGAGCCTGGAGCCTGTTTCCGATTCTGTGTCTCCCTCTCTCTCTGTCCCAAAAATGAATAAACGTTGAAAAAAAATAAAAAAATTAAAAAAAATTTTTTTTAAGTGGGTCCCCTGGGTCCCACAGTGGGTGCTTCACCTTGACTTGGGTTTGAGGTTCCTGAAGACCGGCTTGGGCTGTGTTGTCCGCAGAGTACGCTTTTATGAAGGCTCTGAGTTGGTAGCTGACTCCGGGGTCACCATAGACACCACCATGCGTGGAGGCCGGCTCGGCGTGTTCTGCTTCTCCCAAGAGAACATCATTTGGTCCAACCTCAAATATCGCTGCAATGGTAACGTGCATTCTTGTTACTATACGATATTATTACTATCATTAATCAGAAAACGCCGCCTTATTTTTATAGCACATTTTCTTCTCAGGAGCTCCAAGCTCATGCGGCATATTCATTAAAATGTAACAGTCTCTGTGTAACCAAAGTAAATGGTAGATCTCATTTTTCCTACTTGGTAGATGAGGACATTGAGACCCACAGAATTTAACTGCTTGGCTTAGGATTTGGGGTTCAGTGAGAAATTCAGTCAGATTTAATTTACGGCAGCCTTTATTTTCTCATGGCTCAAACATAATCACACTCAAAATCCATTCTGGCTGCTAATTTCCTCTAGGCCTATGAATGAGCACTCCCGGGCTTTAAGCCAACAATTTGCAAAGCAGCCTGAAGTAGAAAATGGCTGTGGAGGCTTCAGGGGCCTGTTGCTTAGGCTGACAGTGACCCCTACAGGATGCTTGCACAGCACGAGATGGACCCGGATTCCAGGTGGAAGAAGCTTTACTAACCCCCCTGTGCCTGTTCTGGTTTGCAGACACCATCCCAGAAGACTTCCAAGAGTTTCAAACCCAGAATTTCGATCGCCTGGATAAGTAAACCAAAGAAGCAATCCATAATTGTTTTTCCAAGCACTAAAGCCATCTATTTTTTAACTTACTACACCTTTTTTTTTTATATACACTGTGCCTGCCTTTTACCAATCCAAATAATATCAAACTTTTTATGTGGATGTGGCAATAAAGAAGAGATAATTTCTAAAACCTGGGCTACTCAGACATTGCTTACATGTGGCTCAGGCTTTGATGGTGTGTATGTGCTTCTCTGAGGTATACATCTTGAACTTGTAGGGGGAATTTTTGCTTAGACTGGGTGAATCAGTGACATTGAGCAAGTGCGTGAATCAGGAGACTCAGGCCGAAGGTCTGATCACTGGTCCCTCAGGTTATCTTCACATAAAAGCCTAACAGTGCTATTGCTCACCTCAGCAGCCTCAAAAACACATGCTCAGGGGAACCTTCCCCAAGAAGATTTTTCCTGACCAGTCCTGGAGCCAATCTGTCTAATTCATTCTGACACCCTCCCCCACTCCACACACACCTTTCCACACCCGCACATTCAGCAGCCATTGTGCTTATTTATATATTTGGCTCCCCCCAGTGGAATGTAAGCTTACTGACATCAAAGACCATGTCTTTTAACTATAATCGGTATTCCCAGTACCCAACATAGTACCTGAAATATAGTAGATATCCAGTAAATGTTTGCTGGCTTGATGGCTGAATGCCTCTTAAGTAACAAGGACAAAAGTGTAGATGGATCATATAAGCCCTTCCACAACTCAAAAAGCTCTTCACAGGGGCGCCTGGGTGGCTCAGTTAAACACCCGGCTCTTAGTTTCAGCTCAGGTCATGATCTCACGGGTTCGTGAGATTGAGCCCCATCTTGGGCTCTGCACTGACAGGGTAGAGCCTGCATGGGATTTTCTCTCTCCCTCTCCCTCTGCTCCTCCCCCACTAATGCGTGCTCGCTCGCTCTCTAATAAATTAAAAAAAAAAAAAAAACCCTCACAACATATGCTCTATGATTATATCAGTAACCTAATTTCAGTGCCTAGTTTAGACATACCATTCCATTTGTAAGGCAAATTCCAGGCCCATTTTTATAAACTCCCTAAGAATTCTGTTTTAAAGAATATTGCTGGGTAGTAATATATCCTCCTATGCCAATACTCCTGGAGGTATCTTAAGTCATAAATAGAGGATAAACACTATCACCACAGTTTTATGATTTCAATAGTCCTAAAATACGACGCATATGCGTGAGCAATAGGAGATATGCAGGATTTCAAGACAGCCCCCTACACATGTAAAGCCTAGAGGTGTCTGTTGCCTCCTAATTCAGGACACTAGATCTCCCACATCAAGGTCTTCAGTGAGTGGACAGAATTCAGGCCTGTCTACCAATTTTTCCCTCTGCTGACACTGTCTCGTCTCCCAGGGGGACTATGTTACAGGAGATACTGTTCAAGGATTTCTGGACCATACTGCTGTCATGGGCTTTTTTCAGTTTGTGGTTTCATACCTATAATTCTTTCCCAATTCCAAAAAAAAACTAAGAACAAGTTCATTTCATTAGAGATCATCCTCTTTCAATCTTAGTCCTTTTCCTGATTTTTTTTTCTTTTTTTTTTTTAATCTCACTGAAAGGTTATTATTTCCTGAGCCCTTAGGGCCTCTCGGAGCTCTCTGGCCCATTTGGTCTTCCACACACTCTGTCAACAATACAGTTAGGTTACACCTTTATAGCTATTTTCATGCCCTTCTGCTGAGTCTTTGGCACTTTACTAGGCAGTCTGTGATGAAAACCACAAATCTGTTTCTTCAGAGATCTCATTCTCATCACCAAAGCATATACCAGATCCTGGACAGGAAATAAACTACTCTGTAAGTTAAAGAGAGTGTGTTAATCAGATCTGGTTGTGAAGCTGAGCTGAATTCTTACAGTATTTTGATCGGACTTTCAGTGAGCCCGATTTCCTTATCAAAACCATCCTCTGGCTCCCATATTCTCTCCTTTCCTGCCTCCCTGATGCTGGTGGAAAGAGGAGGCAGCCTTCCTGTCCCCTCCCCACCCCCAAGTCTCCCTGCTGTTAGCAATACAGCTGCTCTAGGAAAGCAATATACCCATAGGAAAGTTTGATACTTTTGTGTCTATAACCATGCTAGTACCATTGGCCTATAAGAGATCAAGAATACAATTGTATCCCTTAGGGAGCTTATTAGACCATTGGGAAGACAAAGTCATTATATACAGAGAGCAACAGACCCAGTGATGTGCTGAAGCCAGTGCTTACCAGCTCAGGAGAGCCAACTATTAGGTTCTGAAGACAGGATATCCCGTCAAGCTGTTGATGGTTTGATATTAGCCATCATGAGAATATTTACACCACAGAAATTGGCAAACACTACAAAGCAGGGCTCCAGAGAGCTGATGGTCAAACATTTACCAACACACAACTGGGTGGGGTATACTATCCTGTCTTATTTCTGGTTGCCCCTCCTCAGTATCTTGGGAAGTGCTGTAGAAAGCTTGAAACTTTCAGAAAACTTCTTGTTTAAATGGAGAAGCAACAGGAAAAAATGTAGAGAAGAAGCTTCTGGACACTGGTCTCGGCAGTGATTTGAATATGAATGCCAAAAGCATCCAGCAAAAGCAGAAGTCAGCAAATGGAACTACATCAACCTCAAAAACTTCTGCACAGCAAAAGAAACTAAATGTACATCAGATAAGGGGTTAATATTCAATACGTGTAAAGAATTCATACAACTCAATAACAACAACAAACCCTGATTTTAAATGGACAGAACTAAACAGACATTTTTCCAAAGAGGACATCAAAATGGCCAATAGGCATATGTAAAAACATGCCACATGACCAACCATCAGAAAAATGCAAATCAAAACCATAATGAGTTATCAACTCACACCTGTTAGAATGGCTATCATCAAGACGAGACAAGTGCCGGTGAGAATGTGGTGAAAAGGGAACCCTTTTACGCTATTCATATGAATGTAAATTGGTCCAACCACTATGAAAAACAATATGGAGGCTCCTCAAAAAAATTAAAAAGATCTACCATATACCCAAGGAAAGGAAAACAGGAGTTCAACCACATATCTGCACTCCCATTTATCACAGCATTATTCACAATAGCCAAGACATGGAAACGTGAATGTCCATCAGTGAAGTAAAGGATAAAGAATATGTGGTAAATATACATGGTGGAAAATTATTCAGTCATGAGAAAGAAGGATATCCAGCCATTTGTGACAACATCACAGTCCTTGGGCACAATATTCTAAGCAAGGTAAGTCAGAGAACGAGAAGTACTGTATGATATCACTTACATGTGGAACAGTAAGTGCCACTGGGTGGCACAGTTAAACATCTGACTCTTGGCTTTTGCTCAGGTAATGATCTCATGGTTCATGAGTTCCAGCCCCACATTGGCAAAGAGCCTGCTTGGGATTCTCGGTCTCCCTCTCTTTCTGCCCCTCCCTATGCACGTACTCTCTCCTTTCTCTCAAAAATAAATAAACTTAAAAGAAAAAAAAAGATTGGGGCACCTGAGTGGCTCAGTTCGTTGAGCATTCGACTTCGGCTCAGGTCATGATCTTGTGGTCCATGAGTTCGAGCCCCACATCAGGCTCTGTGTTGACAGTTCAGAGACTGGAGCCTGCTTCAGATTCTGTGTCTCCCTCTCTCTCTTCCCCTCTCCGGCTCATGCTCTGTCTCTCTCAAAAATAAACAAACATTTAAAAAATAAATAAAAAAGATTGATGGTGTTTAAGGGCACAAGCTTGCAACAAGTAGTAAATAAGTCATAGAGATCTAAAGTCTATACAGTATAATGAATGTAGATGATATTGTACAATATTGTACTACGATCAAACTTACTATGAGACTAAAACTTAATTATCCCAACTGCTAAAAAGAAAGAATAATTATATAACATGATAGAGGGGTTAAATATTGCTACAATGGCAATTATATTACAATATATAGATGTGTCAAACTAATAAGTTGTATGCCTTAAATTTGCACATTACATGTCAAATATATTCAATATTTTAAATGTGGAAAAGTGGAGAAAGTTGTGAGAATGAGGAAACACTTGAAAAAGGCTAGCCAGATGCCTGCGACAAACTATAGCAATGGCCTAGCTGGTGTGGTGCCCTCTCCCCCAAATTGAAACCTGGGAGTTTTTAATATTTATATTCAACTCTAGTGCAGAAACTCAAATTTCTATGAGAGTTCCATCCATGTTAGCAAGGTCTTCATTTGAATCTTATTAACGGTCCTTTCCCCCCCTTCCTCTCCCTTTCTCTCAAAAATAAACAAACATAGGGGCACCTCGGTGGCTCAAATGAGCATCCAACTCTTGATTTTGGCTCAGGTCATGATCTCACAGTTTGTGGGTTTAAGCCCCACATCAGGCTCCATACTGACAGTTCAGAGTCTGCTTGGGATTCTCTCTCTCTCCTTCTCTCTGCTCCTCCCCAGTCACATTCTCTCTTTCTTTTTTTTTTTTTTTTAATGTTTATTTATTATTGAGAGACAGAGCACAACAGAGCATGAGCATGGGAAGGGCAGAGAAAGGAGGAGACACAGAATCCCAAGCAGGCTCCAGGCTCCGAACTGTCAGCACAGAGCCTGCCGCGGGGCTTGAACCCACCAACTGAGAGACCATGACCTGAGCCGAAGTCGGACACCTGACTGAGCCACCCAGGCGCCCCATCCCTCTCTAAATAAATAAATAAATAAATAAATAAATAAATAAATAAACTTTAAAAAAAATAAGTAAAATAAATAAAAATTTTTTAAAAACAGAATAATTGCCTTATAGAAATAAACAAACATAAAACAAGAATAATCTTATTAATACCTCTAAGAGTGTGAGCAGCCCTCACTCACTCACGATTTCATTCTATTGTCTGTCTTCCTCCTGACTGTTCACTGAGATCAAGGGTCCTGAGGAAATGGGAGGAGTGACGGAAAAATGAGAATGTCACTGTGGGGAAAGACCATTCCAGGGTAGACACCCACAAGATGAGGGAAGAGTTTGGAGGGCAAGAGGAGGGCCCTGGGCCATGAGAAGAAGCCCCAGGGCCATGGGAGGAGGGGCTGAGAGGGAAGTAGAGCACCCCCAAAAAAGGAAGCTTTTGCTTCTCTCTTCCCAGGTTATTACTCCCATATCTCAGAATTATCATGGGAGGTTATCCTTAGCTTAATTTTAATTCTGGGCTATAGAGTCAAAGAAAATGAGAAAGATGCAACATCTAGTCACCCATTATTGAAGTATCTGTAAAGCATTTTTTTAATGACCCAGACTAGGAAGATAACTCAGAGTATATTCAAGGGACAGAAAAGAATCTGGTCTAAAAAAAACTTGAGAACCAAGTCATTTATATGAACCTACAAAAGTGGGATATGAGGTGCCCTTGTTTGAGGGCACACAGTCCACTGAGAAGTTTACCCTAAATTTCTTGAGACAGTATAGTTTCCTTAATCGGTAAGGATTTTTAATTCCTAAAAACACTTAGAATTAAGTATAGAGATACTAAACCTACTGTCCTAATATTTTTGTGTAGTGTTTAGGAATTATTTTTGAATATGTGGTATTTAAAGTACTTGAAGGGTGCCTGGCTGGCTCAGTCAGAAGAGCACATGACTCTTGATCTCAAGGTGAGTTTAAGCCCCACGAGTGTAGAGATTAGTTAAATAAACTTTAAAAAATAAAATACAAATAAATTACTTGAAATATTTTAAATAATTTGGCATATTAGAGAATCTAATAAATTGAACTTGTGATTCAATTAAAAATATATCATTCTGGGGCATCTTAGTGGCTCAGTCAGTTAAGCATCCAACTCTTGGTTTCAGCTCAGGTCATGATCTGCCAGTTTGTAGGTTCAAGCCCATGTCGAGCTCCACTTGTAGGGTCCTGCACTGAAAGCACTGAGCCTGCTTAGGATTCTCTCTCTCTCTGCCACTCCCCCACTTTTGCACTTGTGCATGTGCACATGTGCTATCTATTAAAATAAAGATACTTTAAAAAACACACATTTGAAGCTTCCTCATTTAGGCATGTTTTTAAGTTCCCACTCACAACTAGAGTTTCCATGCTTAGAAACACATTTTCTGAAATTCAAAAGTCTTTTTTCCTCACTTATTTGTTCATTTGAAAGCAAAATTGAGCTTCCTATGTTCTCTGCACTCTACTAGGCACCTGGGATGCAAAGATACCAGACTCCTCTTCCCTCAAGGGCTAAGAACTCCAGAGTCCTAATAATTTACTAGCCTCTAATGTAGTCGCTCCCAAACCTTTGGCTTTCTTTTGAAATTTCAAAATAAATTTCAGAGGATGATAAAGGATTGCTGATTTCTTACTTTGCCCAGTTAATTCTCTTGACAAAAACAAACACCTGCTAAGTCTCACTGTTATTTTAGAAAAAGAGCATTTTGGGGAACTGGGTGATTCAGTCCATTGAGTGCCCACCTCTTGATTTTGGCTCAGGTTATGATCCCTGGGCCATGAGATTGAGCCCCACATTGGGCTTCATGCTGAGTGTGGAGCCTGATTAAGATTCTCTCTGTCCCTCTCCCTGGCTCTCACTCTCTAAAATAAAGGAATGGGATGGGATGGGATACAATGCAATGAGATTCAATGGGATGGAATCAAATGGACCACAATGCAACACAATGCAACATAAATAAAATATAATAAAATAAAATATAAAATATAAAATAAAATAAAATGGTAAAGGTAAAGGTAAAGCATATTCCCAGTCTCAGAAAGGTTGTTCTCATTAAAATTGCAGATAAAAATCAGTTGGGGAGGGGTGCCTAGGTGGCTCAGTCAGTTAAGCATTTGACTTTGTCTCAGGTCATGATCTCACAGTTTCATGAGTTCGAGCCTTGTTTCAGGTGAGCTCAAGCCCCACTTCAAGTGAACCCTGCTTCTCTCTCTCTCTCTGCCCCTCATGGGATATTCTCTCCCTCTCTCTCTCTCTCTCTCTCTGCCCCTTGCTCACTTGTGCCCTCTCTGTCTCTCTCTAAAAAAAAAAAAAAAAAAAAAATCAGCTGGGGAAACTTAAAAAATAAATCTATGCCCTGCCCCCAACCAATTAAATTAGAATATCTGTGGATTTGACCACAGCATCCATTATTTTTTTTAACGTTTATTTATTTTTGAGACAGAGAGAGACAGAGCAGGAACAGGGGAGGGGCAGAGAGAGAGGGAGACACAGAATCTGAAACAGGCTCCAGGCTCTGAGCTGTCAGCACAGAGCCCGATGCGGGGCTCGAACTCACGGACCGTGAGATCATGACCTGAGCTGAAGTTGGACGCTTAACCGACCAAGCCACCCAGGTGCCCCTACATCCATTATTTTTAGAAAAGCTTTCAGGGTTGGGGCACCTGGGTAGCTCAGTCGGTTAAATATCCAACTCTTGATCTAGGCTCAGGTCATGGTCTTGTGGGTTCCTGGAACAGAGCACTGTGTGGGGCTCCATGCCAGCAGTGCAGAGCCTGCTTAGGATTCTCTCTCCTTCTCTCTCTGCCCCTCCCCTCCTGCTTTCACTCTCTCAAAATAAAAATATAAACATTTTTATTTATATATATAATATATATAATGTATTACATATTATATATACATATGTACATATAGTTGTGTATTTGACTTTAGACTTCTGATTTTAAGTTAAAAGGTATGGAAGAATTTGGTTGACTATATAAATAAGAGTGAAGTGATTAAGATAAATTAAATCCACAATAGTTATAAGTTTGTTATATTTACAAGAGTTACTTGAGTACCTAGGTAGTTTTTGCCGGACAAATGATACAAAAATTAATTTTATAAATGAAATTTAAACATATTAAGTTTGGGGGAATCTAGGTGGCTCAGTCAGTTAAGCATCTGACTCAATTTCAGCTCAGGTCATGATTTCATTGTTCGTGGGATCAAGTCTCACATCGAGCTCTGTAGTGACAGCACAAAGCCTGCTTGGGAGTCTCTCTCTCTCTCTAAGTAAATAGACATTTAAAAATAAACATATTAAGTTTATTTTAGTAATTTATATTATACATTAATATAGTATTTTAGATGCTATAAATTAATATATTCAACTTATAAATGCAATTTAAAATTTAAGTTTGCAAATGAGACTAAACATTAATCAAAAGCTTAAAAGTGATGATAAATTGTTCTAGAGTACATTTATAAGTACATTTATAGTGCATTTATAATACATTTATAAATACATTTGTATATTTATGGAGTATAGAAGTGTAAGAAAATTTTTAAGTTGAACTTATAAACTTAAGGTTTTGCAATTTGTATCTTTAATTAATCAAATACTAATTTTAAAAACCTTAGGCACCTGGCTGGCTCATTGGATTGAGCATCTGACTCTTGACTTTGGCTCAGGTCATGACCTCTCAGTTTGTGAGAGGGAACCCCATGGTGTCAGCGCATGGTGACAGTAGGATCTGACAATGCAGAGCCTACTTGGGATTCTCTCTCTCCCTCTGTCCTTCCCCCTCCCTCTCTCTCTCTTTCAAAATAAGTAAATAAATTTTTTTAAAAAACATAAAAGCCATTAATAGCTTTCTATGTACAAAAACTGCCCTCATAAGCAAAAAATAAAACCAACAAAATACAGTCCAGTGCTAGCCTGGGGAAATACATCCTCAACTCCAAATAAGGAGTGACAGTTGTTCTAGAGCACAGCGCATTTCTACAATGGGGACCATCACTGCACAGAGGGGAAAAGAGCCTTGGTACCGCTCCCTATGGCTCCCCAGGCATCACCAGGCAGCTGCTACAGCATCTCAATGGCCTGGGTGATGTTGCTCTCAGCAATCAAACCCTCATTTGTTGGCCATTTGGTCCAAAGAACATTTCATGCTGGACTTGGGGCCTCAGGTAGGGATGTGGCAAGAAGCACCCCTCTTTTGTCGTCCTCCTGCCACCCCCCCATGTTAAACCTTAAAAAGAAGGTTTAACACCTACTTACCTGGAGGGTTGGGGGTGAATGAGACCTGCAGAATTAAAGCTTCCTTCTCTGGCTAGATGCCCCAGAAGTAACAGTGGCCTCTTCCTGAGCCTGTTGTAAAACAATGACAATTATTTTCCTCATATCACTTGCCTCCTCAGCCATGTAGTAGACATGAATCAGCCCTTGAACTCAGGTTTTTGATAAAAAACACTTTAATTCCCAAATTTCAACTTGTTTTCATTTTGAAAACTCATTCTCCCAGACTCCAGACAAGTACTACTTGAGTCTTGCTTGGGGTTTCCACTCTTATCTCAGAATCACCCTAGGATGCCTTCTCAGTACCAAAGTGTTAGGGACTGGGGAGTGGCTGTCCACACAGATTCCTCCTAACACAACCATGGTCAGCACTCACCACCACCCCCATTCTCAGAGGCCATAAAACGACAGAAGGGCCTCCAAATCTGAATGAACCCCTGGAGCCATTTCTTTACTGGCCCTCACCTGGAGGGCTGCAGGAAGCCCCTCTTCTCCCTCTCTCTCTAGCATGGGACAATCTGTCCCTAATCTGAGAAGGAAAGCCTTATCTCTGCCCGCCTTCCTTGCTTTTGGCAAAGAAATTCTGTCTGTTCCCAGTCTTCCTTTACTTATGGCCCCTAAGTTCCCCTAAAGGCTTAGCTTGCAGGCCGGCTCTGACTCACACATGCCACATCCCCTCTGAGGTAATAAGCTCAGAGTCCACCCTCTGAATGGAGAATTGGGGAATAGGGAAATATCAAAGGGAGATGGGCTCAGTGTCTTCTGGTGCTACCCCACCACATTCTGAATGAGCCCAAATGATGATGACCTAAGGTGTAGTATAGGATCCTCTTTGGGTTTCTGGAGCCTACAAAAAAAAAAAAAAAAAAAAAAAAAGCCACCAGGAATATTGTTTGGAAAAGGCATACTTACAGAATGAAATTGCAGGTGCTCAAGAGGCAGAAGGGTGTGATGGCAGAGGAAGAAGAGAAAGGGATTCCCCAAGGCTGGGAGAGCAGAGGCATGGTGGAGTCTGGAGTGGACTTGTCTGCTCCACGCCTAAATGGTTTGAGAAATGGAGAGGAGCCTCTGATGGGAGTACCTGGTCATGACTGTGGTCTGGACACTTAGCCTGCACCCTGGAGCAGAGATGAGGGCTCTAGATGGCCAAGCTTACAGCAGCAGGCAGGCTGATCTCGAGGAGCACCAATGCAGCCCTCCTAAAGGAAGCACCACCTCCTCCCCCCAGTATGCCCAGAGAACCTATAGAATGGGGCTGAGGAAGGAGGCCCAGTAAGGACTGACATTGCAGGCTGGCTAGGTGAGAGGGCAGGGGGACAGAGTGAGAGCAGGGAGCAGGGCTCTGCTCAGCTCTGACAGGGGGGAGCTGACCAAAGAAAAGTTGAAGAGCAGAGGCCACAGGGACCTACGCTCAGGGAAGAGAAGGGGGCCATACGGAGAGCCAGACAACCTCCAGGCCCCACTCCCAACTCCAGAAGGTGTTTCTGGCGACACTCTCCATCCAACCTCCAGTCACCAGAGGCAGAAACAGGAAGCCTTGGACCCACATGCAGAAATGGGGAGCCCGCCAAGCATATTCACTATTCTAAAACTCCTGCACATGTGTTGTTTCTATAAGAAGAAATGGAATAAACATTAAGAAAGTACCAAAGAAACCAATGAGCCATTAAAACTGATTCAGCAGCATGGGGCGCCTGGGTGGCTCAGCTGGCTAAGCATCTGACTTCATTCAGCTTAGGTTATGATCTCACGGCTTGTGGGTTTGAGCCCTGCATCCATCTCTGTGCTGACTGTGGAGGAGTGTGCTTCAGATTCTGTGTCTCCCTCTCTCTGCCCCTCCCCTGCTTGTGCTCTCTCTCTCTCAAAAAAAAATAAACATTGTTTTAAATAAATAAATAGATTCAGCAGAATATTACCTAAGAGAAGTATGGGTGATTAAATGACATAAAGGGAAAAAGATAAAACGAAAATCAAACAAACAACTTGACCTTACCTCCCAACTCACATCACCAAGGCTGGACCCCAATGCAGTTTCTTCAGCCACTATTTGCTGGACCTGGATTATTCAGTTCCTACTGTTTGGATTTGTTCCTAAAATGAAAAGATGCCTATGTTTAGACCAGGCCACGTCCTCCACCTAGAAATTCTACAAACAGCTCCTGAGAAGTGCTCCACGTGGGTGGAGCACCCTCAAGGGGCAGCTCCTGAAGTCACAGCTTTGGTTCAAAGTACCCTGAAGAAAGGATTCACTTCAAACCCTTATCCAAGCTATGATCTAGCACACATGTCTCCCCTTCACTAAGGTTACCTTACTAAGTAATATCAGGTTTATACATTATAAAACACAATAAGTAATCACTGTGAGGCCCATACATCTCTGCAAAAAAGAGTTGTCCAACTATATGAGCATCTCTTTCCACATTTGGGGGGAGGGTTCTTCTAAATAGCTGTTCATTAATTGCTTATTTTATAGCACCCACTAGAAAAAAACAGTAGCAGATATCTCAAGTCTAAAAAAAACTTATGGAAGTAAGTTTTTCATTGAAAGTGTTCTCCAGCGGCACCTGGGTGGCTCAGTCGGTTGAGTGTCCGACTTCGGCTCAGGTCATGATCTCGCGGTCCCGGGAGTTCCAGCCCCGCGTCGGGCTCTGTGCTGACAGCTCAGAGCCTGGAGCCTGTTTCAGATTCTGTGTCTCCCTCTCTCTCTGACCCTCCCTCATTCATGCTTTGTCTCTCTCTGTCTCAAAAATAAATAAACGTTAAAAAAAAATTTTTTTTTTTAAGAAGAAAGTGTTCTCCATTAGGGGCACCTGGGTGGCTCAGTGGGTTAAGCGTGGGACTCTTGATTTCAGCGCAGGTCAGGATCTCATGGTTCCTGAGATGGAGCCCCCTCCGCCCTGGGCTCTGTGCTGACAGTAGGGAGCCTGCTTGGGATTCTCTCTCTCCCTCTCTCTGCCCCTTCACTGCTTGTGTACTCTCTCTCTCTCAAAACAAACATAAAAGAGAAAAGAAAAGAAAAGAAAAGACAAAAGAAAAAAGAAAAAGGTGTTCTGTTATCTTCACAAGAAGCCCTTTTTTTGTTGTTTGATTTTTGTTGTTTTGTTTTCCCGTTGAATTCATTTGGGCAGAACTGGAGCCAGGGAGGCTCGGCATCTAAAAGAGAGTGTTCGGCCTCTTGGTGATGAAATGCGGGTTGTGCTGGTGACGCAGGACCCGGTGGGGCAGTGGGAACTTGATTCTTGGAGTCATGGAACTGTCTGACTGCTGCTCGGCGGCACGTGCTGGCTGCAATCTCGTCCACCTTCATGATCTGGATCCAGCGGTCCAGGGAGCGGTGCAAGGTGCCCATGTCTCGGTCGCACTGGGTGACGGCGCCCTCGTCGTCAGGTCCCTATACGCCCCGCACATGTTGTGGGTACCACTGCGGGAGACGTAGCGCAGCCAGATGCTGAAGTTCTTCACCCACAAGGGGAATTTCTCAAACACCTGTCCACAGTAGACAATTTCCCCTGAAGCCTTCTTCATCTTCAGACACAAAGTACCAGAAGCGGGACTTGATGATGACATGATTAGGTGCAAATACTCGCAGGAGATACAACAGCGGAGTGCGGCATTTCGGGGTGGGCAGGCAGCGCTCCACTACCTTGTACCCCGAAGTGTGCCATCATGGCGCACTGTCCGCTCTCAACCGCCACCCAAGAGAGGACCGCTCCCACCAGACTTCTGAGGACCAGCGGTTGAAAACGAACGTCTCAAAAGTCCCTTCGAGCTCTGTGGTTTCTGTGAGCTGCTGGAGGATGAGTAGTATGCAATATTCTTATCTGTACCCTACCCTCAGCCCCTGAATAAAGTATTTGTTGAACTGGAAAAGCCAGTTGCCTCCATTAAGCCAAGAGCAGGAGGCTTCAAACTCTTGTCTTTCTCCACTGAATCCACGAGGGGGCGGCAATCCTCCAAAAACATGCCTATTCTGAGCAGGCTGCCCTTTTCTAGCTAAAAAACAACACCTGAAGTTCATTAAAAATCAAACAACTACCATTTATTACTTATTTTACTCCTAGTAACAACATTGCTAATAGTTCAGTGCTTAAGAACTCATTACCAAAACATTAAATTAAACAAAAACCAGCAACCACACATGAAACAAATGATATTTCAATTATTACAGATGAGGCTGTGAATGAACACAGAAGCCTCATTTTTTTTTTCTCTTTTTCTGGAATTGCCTAGAGAAGACCTTCCTTGTCCCTCAGCCTAAATTCACATGCCGGTCTTCTCTGTGAGCCAAGCAAAGAGCCATTCATCCATCCATTCATCATTCATTCACTCACTCACACATCAAACTAACACCTACTGAGCAACTGCTGTGTGCTAGGCTCTGTGCTAGGCACTGGGAGGAACGCAAAAAAGTACGTGAATCCAGTTGGCATTAGTCCAAGTCTCTATTTGAGTGAGAGCCATTTTCACTCCAACACTGTTAATTGCAAAAGAATAATTTGTTTTAGGACTGGATGAAACTTTATTAAAGCAACTTGCTGGATTCCCTTGCTCTCTGACTCTATTTGTAAAGCATTTGTCCACTGAAAGAACCCCCATTTATTTAATCCTGAGAGTTTTTAGCTAAGTCAAAAAAAAAAAAAAAAAAAAAAAGACTTGTCCTAAATGTCTCACCAGAAAGAATGGCTTTCCAGGGAACACAACATAGCTTACCAGGCAGGGACAGGTGGCTTGACAGAAGTTAATTCAGTCAAAAACTGTTTGGTCTGCACAGTGTTTTCACTGTTCTTGGGGCTTTTTTATTTGTTTTGTTAAATAATGCAAACTTTAAAAACAGACAAATTTGGAGCTCTAGTCTAAGATGACAATGTACAAAGACCCTGAACTCACCTCCTCCACAGATATACCAAATCTACCCCCATTTGTAGATCAATTCCTCCTGGAGAAGGACCTAGGGCTGTCTGAACAGCTTTTGCACAACAAATGATATAAACAACCCAGAGAGAATGGCAAGAAACGGAGACTGAGTGACAAGGGGAATCCCCATTCCCAACGCTGCCAACTGCGCTGGGGAGGGATGGTACCCACAGGCTGGGAGATCCCTCTTCCCTGGAGCACCAAAAAAAAAAAAAAAAAAAAAAAAAAAAAGCTCAAGTTTAAAAGGGCAACTAGAATATAAACAAACCAACCCTAAAATCCTGCCAGATGGTAGGAGAGTTGCGGGAACACTCTTGAGGTTAGAGGGACTAGTGAGCAGCACAGTTTACATTCCCCCTCCACCTTGACAGTGTGGACAGGAGCAGGGCCCAGTGCCATAGCTGGCCTGCTGCCTCAGTGAGCCCCAGGCCCCCAGCCCACACCAGTCACAGCCATACCACCAAGGCCACCCCACCATGGTGCACACACCAGGACATCCCTGGTCGATGCTCACTACAACTAATGGCAATTTCACCAAGGCGACACAGGGACAAAGCACCCTGCAACTCTCCAGACCCACATCACTTTGGCTCCAGACAACTTGCCAGGGAACCCCTCCAGTGCAGAGCAACTGGGGGTACACTGACCTTGGCTCTAAGCACTCTGGCACAAACCATCTATACAGAAGATCCCAGAATCCCCTGGCCTGTGCACACCTCAGCTCCAGCCATGCACAGGGTACCCTGGAATACCCTGGCTTGTAATTTCAGCTTCAGCTGTCCTGCCAAGGTACCTTCTGCAGAGAGGGTCCCAGGACCACTCTGGCCCACACCTACTTCAGTCCCAACCATCCCAACAGGGCAGCCTAGTATAGAGTTTCCTGGGATCCCCAGCCCATGACAGCCACATCTCCAGCCAACCAACCAAAGTCACCAGGAACACACAGTATTCACAGGGGATGGCCTGTGATAAACAAAACCGTTCCATCAAGGTTAGGATAAGTAGATGTTTCACCTAATTCACAGAAACACAGTAAGTCAAGCAAAATGAGGAGACAGAGCAATATGTTCCAAACAGAAGAATAAGACAAAAATCTCAGAAGGACTGAAATGAAAAATACCCAAGAGGGAATTAACAGTAGATTAGAGGATGAAAAAGGAAAAATCAGTGATCTGGAAGGCAGGATAAGGGAAAGCACCCAAGCTGAAAATAAAAAAGATTTTTTTATTTTATTTTTATTTTATATTTTTTAAGCACAAGCAGGGAGCAGGGGAGAGGGCAAAGGGGAAGAGGATGAGAGAATCTCAAGCAGGCTCCATGTACAGTGCATTTGGTTGATCATGAGGTGGCATTTGGTTGATCATGACCTGAGCCAATCCAAGATTTGGATGCTCAACCAAATGCCACCTCAGCACCCCCAAAAAAGATTTTTTTGAGAGAGAGATAGAGATAAAGAGAGTACAAGCAGGGGAGAGGCAAAAGGAGAGAGAGAATCCCAAACACGTTCCATGGGGTCCCAACATGGGGCTTGACCCCATGGCTGTGAGATCATGACCTGAGACAAAATCAAGAGTGAGACACAACTGACAGAGCTGCCAGGCACCCCGCAAAAAAACAATGTCTAAAAATGAGGATAGGAGAGACTGAGAAAATGGCAGAGTAAAAGGACCCGTAAGCTCATTCTATCCCATGGATACAACTAAGTAACACTCACATCAGCATATATAACTAGGAAATAACCCTAAGACGGGCAAAACAAAGTCCCCAACTAAAGGCTGGGAAGAAGCCACACTGAGGAAGGTAGGAAGGGTGAAAACAGTTTGGAAACAAAACAGACCATGGCCACCCATGGTGGGGAGGGAACTGGTAGCACAGAGAAGGGTGAAAAACAAAATTTCACATAAGGGAGCCCACACAGGCAAGACAAATCCCCATAACACTTGGCTTTGAAAGTGAGAGGGGCCAAATTTAGTGAGTTTGTACAACCAGCAGAACTTGAAACCTGGGATTTTTTAAAAAATCAGAGATCTCAGCTCTGAAAGAGCCCAGAGGGTGTTAGGAAGCCAAGTCACCACCCTTAAAGAGATAGCACAACAGCCCATGCAAAAACAGCCCAGAATCAGCAGTTGAAATACACTGGGGCAGATGGGAGGGAGAGTGATTTACTCATCTCAGAGTGTGACTCAGAGAGACAGAGATCACAGAAGCCCCCTCCAGGAACAAACAAACTGGCACATTCCATTTACCTCCTGCTCCCACCAGCATAAATAGCGGCCACCTACAGTAACAAGTGTACCTCTGACACTCATTACCTAACTTGCTTACACAACCCATGCCCACCCACCCCCCACATCAGTAGATCTGCCCTTTCCAGTCACACTGGCCTTAGCCCTGGTGCTGCAGGCCCCCTCCCCCAGAAGACTGGCACAAACCCTGCCAACACCACATCTCCTGACCAACAAGGTTTGCAGGATTTCAGTTTCAGTGCCAGCGGTAGCAGCAGGTCTCATTTCACAAGCAGATGAGCACACACCTTGTAAAAACACACCCCACCCCTTCTGAGGAACAAATATTGCCCACAACAGGCAAAGAGACATGGACTGAAGGGAAAAGAGGTCAGGATGCAACAGCACAGCTCGTGATATACACATGAGAGGCACTCCCTGAAGCACCAGGTCCTGGGGATTAGGGGACACTGCACTGCCATGCACTAAGGACCTCTTCTTCTTAAGGCCACTAGCATCAAGAGTAAGAGACATAGCTGACTTTTCTAATACATAGAAATGGACACAGAGAGTTAGACAAAATGTGGAGACAGAGAACTATGTCCCAAATGAAAGAACAGGACCAAACCAGACCAAGATACCTAAGGAAAACAGATGTAAATAATATGACTTAAAGAGAATTTAAAATAATGATCATAAAGATATTCACTAGACTTGAGAAAAGAGTGGAGGACATCAATGAGATCTTTAACAGAGATTTTTTTTAAAACGAACCCATCAGATGGTGTTGCTCATGCCTGAATTTTTTCTATATATAAATGATGTCTTTGTACTTTTTTTACTGCCTGACACATCTCTAGAATACACTTTTCAGATTCAAATCTTTGCCTCTTATGACAAAAATGTGTAAGTTCATTTTCTATAGAGATTAGAAAGATAGTTTATGTCAATATCTAGAATACTTGACGAGCATGTTTCTATCACTGATAATTTTTAAAAAGCTTCTTTTACTTTCACAACTCATTATTAATAGTCAGGTACATTTCTCAGAATGTTGTCTCTTTTGGGAAAACATCTATCAAGTTCCTTTCATACAAAGGTGTTTTATCACTGTGCTGTAGCCCTGAAACTAACATAACATTGTGTGTCAACTACACTTCAATAACAACGTAATGAAATGAAATACAGAATATTTAAGATTCTGGGGGAAAAAAGAACCAATCAGAGATGAAGAATACCATAAATGAAATTAAAAATACACTTGATGGAATAAACAGCAGTCTAGATGAAGTAGAGGAATGAATTAATGAAGTGGAAGACAAAGTAACAGAAAGTAATGAAGCTGACCAAGTGAGAGGAAAAAATATGCAAATTAAGAAAAGTCTTGGGGGGGCGCCTGGGTGGCTCAGTCGGTTAAGCGTCCGACTTCAGCTCAGGTCACGATCTCGCGGTCCGTGAGTTCGAGCCCCGCGTCAGGCTCTGGGCTGATGGCTCAGAGTCTGGAGCCTGCTTCCAATTCTGTGTCTCCCTCTCTCTCTGCCCCTCCCCCATTCATGCTCTGTCTCTCTCTGTCTCAAAAATGAATAAACGTTAAAAAAAAAAAATTAAAAAAAAAAAAAAGAAAAGTCTTAGGGAACTCAGTCTCTACATCAAACGTAATAACATTTGCATTATAGGGATCATAGAAGAAGAGGAGAGCAAAGGCTGCAGAAAATTTATTTGAAGAAATAATAGCTGAAAACTTCCCCAATCTGGAAACAGATATCCACATCCAGGAGGCACAGAGATCCCCCTAGAAAATCAACTCAAGGAGGTCCACACCAAGACACATAGAACTGAAAATGGCAAAAAGTAGTGATAAAGAAAAAAACTTTAAAGCAGCAACAGAAAAGAAGATAGCATCATTAGATTCTCCCTGTATGTAACTATCAGCAGATTTTTCAGCAGAAGCTTTACAGGCCAGAAGAGGGTGGCATGATATATTCAAAGTCCTGAAAGGGAAAAACCTGCAGCTAAGAATACTCTATCCAGCAAGGCTATCATTCAGAATACAAGGATAGACAAAGAGTTTCTCAAACAAAAAATAAAGGAGTTTGTGACCACTCAGCCTACCCTACAAAAAATATTAAAGGGTACTCTTTGAATGGAAAGGAAAGAACATAAGTGAGAATATGAAAAGTAAAAAAAACATAAAGGCAGTAAAAGTGAGTATTTCTGTAAAAATAAGTCAAAGGATTCACTAAATAAGAGGATGTAAAACACAATACCATATATCTAAAATGTGGGGGACAGGGGGAAGGGGTAGAGAATGGGTTCAAACTTAAGTGAATATCAACTTAATATAGATTGCTATATACAGAAGATGTTATACACAAACCTAATGGTAACCACAAATCAAAAATCAGTAATAGACAGGCAAAGAATAAACAGAAAGGAATTCAAGGAAAGCCAATGAACCATGAAAGAGAGCAAAAGAAGAATCACATAACAACTACTAAAACAGCCACAAAATAGGTAACAAAATGGCAATAAATATATATCTATCAATAATAACTTCAAATTGGACTCAAATAAATAAATGGGTCAATGCTCCAATCAAAAGACATAGGGTGTTTTAAAATAAAAATGGTGGGGTTGCCTGGGTGGCTCAGTGGGTAAAGTGGCTGACTTCAGCTCAGGTCATGATCTTGGGGTTCATGATTTCAAGCCCTATATCAGGTCCCGTGCTGACAACTCAGCACCTGGGCCTGCTTCAGATTCTGTCTCCCTCTCTCTCTGCCCCTCCCCCCTCATGCTGGTCTCTCTCCCTGTCTGTCTGTCTGTCTCTCAAAAAAACAAACATTGGTGGGGTGCCTGGGTGGCGCAGTCGGTTAAGCGTCCAACTTCAGCCAGGTCACGATCTCGCGGTCCGGGAGTTCGAGCCCCGCATCAGGCTCTGGGCTGATGGCTCAGAGCCTGGAGCCTGTTTCCGATTCTGTGTCTCCCTCTCTCTCTGCCCCTCCCCCGTTCATGCTCTGTCTCTCTCTGTCCCAAAAATAAATAAACGTTGAAAAAAAAAAAAAAAAACGTTTAAAAAAAAAAAAAAACAAACATTGGAAAAAAGAGACCCATCTATACGCTGCCTACAAGAGACTTACTTCATACCTAAACACACCTGCAGACTCAGAGTGAGGGAATAGAGAAACAGGTATCATGCAAGTGAAAATGTAAAGAAAGCCACGGTAACCATACTTAAAATGGACAAAATAGACTTTAAAACAAAGACCACAACAAGAGACAAAGATGGACATTATTTAATAATAAAGGGGACAGTCCAACAAGACGATATAACAATTGTAAAAACTTATACACCCAACATGAAAGCACCCAAATACATAACAAGTTAATAACAAACATAAAGAAAGTAATCAATAGTAATATAATAGCAGGGGACTTTAAGACCCCACTTATATCCAAGCACACATCATCCAAACAGAATATCAACAGGGAAATTGGCTTTGAATGACACACTGGACCAGATGGATTTAACAGATATATTCAGAACATCCCATCCTAAAACAGCACAATACAAATTTTTTCAAGTGTACATAGAACATTTTCCAGAACAGATCACATATTAGGCCACAAGTCTCAAGAAATTCAAAAAGATCAATATCATTCCATGCATCTTTTGTGACCACAACACTGAAACTAGAAATCAACGACAAGAAAAAGTCTGGAAAGAGCAAAAAAAAAAAAAAAAAAAAAAAGATTACATAACATGCTACTAAACAATGAATGGGTCAACCAAGAAATCAAAGAAGAAATCGAAACATACATGGAAAGATGGGGCTTCTGGGTGGCTCAGTTAAGCGTCTGACTCTTGGTTTTGACTCAGGTCTTGATCTCATGGTTTGTGAGTTTGAGGCCCACATCAAACTCTGTGCTGGCAGCATGGAGCCTGCTTCGGGTTTTCTCTCTCCCCCACTCTCTCTCTTCCCCTTCCCTGCTTTCTCTCTCAAAATAAATAAATAAACATTTAAAACATACATAGAAACAAATGAAAATGAAAACACAACAGTCCAAAATTTGGGGGGTGCAGCAAAACTGGTTCTAGGAAGGAAGTTTAAAACAATACGGGCCTTCCTCAAGAGGCAAAAAAAATCAAAGCAACAACCTAACCTTACACCTAAAGGTGCTAGAAAAAGAAGAACAAACAAAACCCAAACCTAACAGAAGAAAGGAAATAATAAGGATTAGAGCATGGATGGAGCTAGAGAGTCAAATGCTAAGTGAAATAAGTCAGAGACAAATACCATATGATTTCATACATATGTGGAATTTAAGAAACAAAACTAATGAGCAAAGGGAAAAAGAGAGAGAGAAAGAGAGAGAGGGGGAGAGAGAGGGAAGCCAAGAAACAGATCCTTTACTATAGACAACGAATTGATGGTTACCAGATGGGAGGTGGGTGGGGGGAGGGGGAAACTGGGACTAAGGGGTGTACCTGTCATGATGAGCACTGGGTGATGTATGGAATTAATGAATCACTATACTGTATACCTGAAACTAATGTAACATTGTATGTTAACTCTACTGGAATTAAAATTAACACTTAATCAACAAAACACAACAAAAATAAAATAAAATGAGGACAGAGTACAGGATCTCTTAGGTAACATCAAGCAAACTGACATTTGCATTATAGGGGTCCCAGAAGGAGAAGAGAGAGAGAAGAGGGCAGAAAACTTACTTGAGTAAATAATAGCTAAAAAATTCCCTAACCTGGGGAAGGAAACAGATATCCAGGTTCAGAAACACAGAGAGTTCCACATCATGAATCCCAGGAGGTTCACACCATGACACATAATAATTAAAATGTCAAAGATGAAAGAGAAAGAATTTTAAAAACAGCAAGAGAGAAGCAACTAGTCATATACAAAGGAAATTCCATAAGGCTATCAGCTTTTTTTTCAGCAGAAATTTTATAGGCTAGAATGGAGAGGCATGATATATTCAAAGTGTTGAAAGAAAAAAAAAAAACAAAACCTATAACCAAGAATACCCAGCAAGAACATCACTCAGATTTGAAGGAAAGATAGTTTCCCAAACAAAATCAAAGAATTCATTACCACGAAGCCAGCCTTAAAATAAATGTTAAGGGGACTTCTGTAAGAAGAGAAGAAATTTCCATAATTAGAAACAAAATTATAAAAGGAAAAATTTTCAGGGCACCTGGCTGACTCAGTTGGTACAGCAGGTAACTCTTGATATTGGAGTTTTAAGTTTGAGCCCCATGTTGGGTGTAAAGATTACCAAAAAATAAAATCTTTAGAAAACAAAAGGAAAAATTTCTTGAGTAAAATCAAACATAAAGGTAGCACAGCAATCACTTATAAAGCTAGTATGAAGGTTGAAGGACAGAAGTAGTAAAATCAATTACATCTAAAAAATTAATTAAGAGGACTTACAAAATAAAAAGATGTAAAATATGACAACACATACATAAAATGTGTTCGAACTTAAGTGACCCTCAAGTTAATATAGACTGCTATATATTTAGAATGTTATACATAAACCTTATGGTAATCACAAGCCAAAAACCTGTAAGAGATACACAAAAAATTAAGAGAAAGAAAGCCAAGCATAACAATAAAAAAAGTAATCAATCAGGGGCGCCTGGGTGGCTCAGTTGGTTGAGCATCCAACTTCGGCTCAGGTCATGATCTTACAGTTTGTGGGTTCATGCCCCGCATCAGGCTCTGTGCTAACAGCTTGCTCAGAGCCTGCAACCTGCTTCAAATTCTGTGTCTCCTTCTCTCTCTCTGCCCCTCCCCAGCTCATGCTCTGTCTCTCAAAAATAAATAAATGTTAAAAAAAGTCATCAATCATAAAGAGAGGAAGAGAAGAAGCAACAGAGAATACAGAAACAACCAGAAAACAATGAATAAAATGGCAATATGTACATATTTATTAATAATGACTTTAATTGCAAATGGTCTAAATGCTTCAATCAAAAAATATAGAGAGATGGAATAGACTAAAAAAAAACAAGTCCCATTTAGATATTGCCCACAAGAGACTGACTTCAGAACTAAAGACACATACAAATTGAAAGTGAAGATATGGAAAAGATACTCCATATAAAGGTGGGGGGAAAAAAGCCAGGGTAGCAATACCTCTATGGGACAAAATATACCTTAAAACAAAGACTGTAACAAGCAACAAAGAAGGGCATTGCACGATAATAAAAGGATAAATCCAACAAGAGGATGTAACAATTTTAATAACTATATGCTCGAAATTGGACACCTAAATACATAAAGCAAATATCAACTGACATAAAGGGGAAAATTGACAGGAGTACAATACTAATAGCAGACTTAACCCCTACTTACATCAATAGATAGAACATTCAAGCAGAAAATCAATAAGGAAATTTTTTTTTCTCCCTCCCTCCCTCGGAAATGTTTTTGAATGACACATTAGACCAGATGGGTTTAAGAGATATATACAGAACATTCCATCTAAAAACAACAGAATACACAGAGTTTTGTTGTTGTTGTTGTTGTTTTTCAAGTGCACATGGAACAGTCCCTAAGATGGATCACATATTAGGCCCCAAAACAATCTCAACAAATTTAAGAAGGAAATCACATCAAACATCTTTTCCAACCACAACAGTATTAAAGTAGAAATCAATTACGAGAAAAAAAAAACTGGAAAAAAAAATGAACACATAAAGACTAAACACCATGCTACTAAACAACAAATGGGTCAATGAGGAAATCAAAAAGGAAATGAAAAACTACATGGAAACAAGTGAAAATAACACACAACAATTCAAAAATTTTGGGTCTCAGCAGAAGCAGTTCTAAGAGGGAGATTTATAGTGATACAAACCTACCTCAACAAACAAGGAAAATCTCAATCTAACTTTATACCTAAAGAAACTAGAAAAAGAAGAACAAATCCCAAAATTAGTAGAATGAAGGAAATAATAAAGATCAGAACAGAAACAAATAAAATAGAGACAAAAAAAAGAGAGAGAGAAAAGATTAATGAAATCAAGAGTTGGTTCTTTGAAAAAATAAATAAAATCAATATCCTTTAGCCAGACTCATTAAGAAAAAAAGAGAAAGGACCCAAATAAACAAAATCGGAAATTCAAGAGGTGGGGTGCCTAGCTGGCTCAGTCAGAAGAGCATGTGACTCTTGATCATGGGGTTGTAAGTTAGAGCCCCATGTTGGGTGTAGAAATTACTTAAAAATCAGCTCGGGGGGGGGGGGGGGGGGGGCGCCTGGGTGGCGCAGTCGGTTAAGCGTCGGACTTCAGCCAGGTCACGATCTCGCGGTCCGGGAGTTCGAGCCCCGCGTCGGGCTCTGGGCTGATGGCTCAGAGCCTGGAGCCTGTTTCCGATTCTGTGTCTCCCTCTCTCTCTGCCCCTCCCCCGTTCATGCTCTGTCTCTCTCTGTCCCAAAAATAAATAAACGTTGAAAAAAAAAATTAAAATAAATACCTATTCTCCTCAAATTATTCCAAAAAAGGATAAGAAAGCTTCCAAATACATTCTATGAGGCCAGCATTGCCCTGATGCCAAAACTCGACAAAGACACTACAGAAAAAGTAAAAGAAAACCACAGGCCAATATTCCTGATGAACATGGATGCAAAAATCCTCAGCAAAGTGTTAACAAACCACATTCAATAACACATTGAAAGGATCATTCACCATACTCAAAGGGGATTTATTCCAGAGATGCAAGAATGGTTCAATACCTGAAAATCAATTAACATGATACACAACATTAACAAAATTAAGGATAAAAAACATACATTCATCTCCATAGATGCAGAAAAAGCATTTGAGGAAATTTAATATCCATTCGTGATAAAAACTGGTAACAAAGTGGCTTTAGAGGAAACATACCCATCACTTCTCAGCCTTACAGTTAAGATCAAGTGTAGAGGAAACATACCTTAACATAACAAAGGCCTTATATGACAAACCCACAGCTAATATCATTTCAATGGTAAAAAATTGAGACCTTTTCATCTAAGATCAGGAACAAGATAAGGATTTCCACTTTTATTCAACATAGTACTAGAAGTCCTAGCCGCAGCAACCAGACAAGGGGAAAAAAAGCACATCCATATTAGTAAAAAAGAAATAAAACTGTCACTAATTGCAGATGATATGATACTATACATAGAAAACCCTTAGGATTTTGCAAAAAAAAATCTATCAGAAGTAATAATTCAGTAAAGATACAGGATACAAAACTGATATACAGAAATCTGTTGTGTTTCTCTACACTAATAACAAAGCAGCAGAAAGAGATTAAGAAAATTCCATTTACAACTGCACCAAAAAGAATAAAATACCTAGGAATAAACTGAACGAAGGAATTAAAATACATAGTCTGAAGACTATGAAATGTTGATGAAAAGAATTAAAGATGACACAAATGGAAAAATATTCCACACTCATGGATTAGAAGAATTAATATTATTAAAATATTCATACTATCCAAGGCAATCTACAGATTCAGTGCAATTCTTATTAAAATATGAATAGCACGTGTCACAGAACTAGAGAAAATAATACTAAAATTGGTATGGAACCACAAAAGACCCCAAATAGCCCAAGTAATCTTGAGAAAGAAGAACAAAACTAGAGGTATCACCATCCAGATTTCAAGATACACTAAAATGCTGTAGTAATCAAAACAGTATTGTACTGGCACAAAAAGAGACACGTAGATCAACAGAATAGAGAGCCCAGAAATAAACCTACACTTATGTGGTCAATTAGTCTATGACAAAGGAGACAACAATATACAATGGGGAAAAGACAGTCTCTTCAATAAATGGTGCTGGGAAAACTGGACAGCTACATGCAAAAGAATGAAACTGGACCACTGTCTTACACCATACACAAAAAGAAACTCAGAATGGATTAAGGACCTAAATATGAGACCTGAAACCATAAAACTCCTATAAGAAAACATAGGCAGTAACTTTTAGACATCAGTCTTAGCGATATTTTTATAGCTACGTCTCCTCTGGCAAGGGAAACAAAAAGCAAAATTAAACTGTTGAGTCTACACCAAAATAAAAAGTTTTGAACAGCAAAAGAAACCATCAACAAAACAAGAAGGGAACCTACTAAATGGGGGGAAATATTTTCAAATCTATCCAATAAGCAGTTAATATCCAAAATATATAAATTATTACAACACTAAAAAAATTCCAATTAAAAAGTGGACAGAGAAACTGAATGGACATCTTTCCAAAAAAGACATTCAGATGGCCAACAGATACATGAAAAGATGTTCAACATCACTAACCATCAGGGAAATGCAAATCAAAACCACCATGAAATATCACCTTATACCTGTCAGGTATTAAAAAGGCAAGAAATGGGGCACCTGGGTGGCTCAGTCAGTTGAGCGTCCAGCTTCCGTTCAAATCATGATTTCGCTGCTCATGGGTTCAAGCCCCACATCAAGCTCTGTGCTCACAGCCCGGAGCCTGGAGACAGCTTCGGATTCTGTATCTGTCTTCCTCTCTCTCTCTGCGCCCCCCCCACCCCCCCCCACACACTCTCTTTCTCTCTCTCTCAAAAATAAATAAACATTAAAAAAATTTGGCGGGGGGGGCGCCTGGGTGGCGCAGTCGGTTAAGCGTCGGACTTCAGCCAGGTCACGATCTCGCGGTCCGTGAGTTCGAGCCCCGCGTCGGGCTCTGGGCTGATGGCTCAGAGCCTGGAGCCTGTTTCCGATTCTGTGTCTCCCTCTCTCTCTGCCCCTACCCCGTTCATGCTCTGTCTCTCTCTGTCCCAAAAATAAATAAACGTTGAAAAAAAAAAAATTAAAAAAAAAAAAAAATTTGGCGGGGGTGGGGGGACACCTGGGTGGCTCAGTTGGTTAATCGTCTGACTTCAGCTCAGGTCATGATCTCACAGTCCCTGAGTTCGAGCCCCACATCAGGCTCTGTGCTGACAGCTCAGAGCCTGGAGCCTGCTTCAGATTTTGTGTCTCCCTCTCTCTCTGTCCCCTTCCGGGCTCATGCTCTGTCTCTCTCTGTCTCAAAAATAAATAAAAACATTAAAAAAAATTTTTTTTAATAAAAAATTTTTTTTAAATAAATTTTTTTTTTTTTACAATACAAGAAATAACAAGTATTGGCAAGGATATGGAGAAAAACGAATGCTCCTTAAGTGTTGTGACAATGTCAATTGGTATAGCCACTGTGGAAAACAGTACGGCGGTGTCTCAAAAATTAGAAATATGGGGCACCTGGTTGGCTCTGTCAGTGGAATGTGACACTCGATCTCAAGGGTGGTAAGTTCAGGCCCTAGATTGGGTGTAGAGATTACTTAAAAACAAAACAAAAAATGTTTAAAAAATTAGAAATATCATACAATTCAGTAATCCCACTACTGTGTATTTACCCAATAGGAAAAAGAAAACACTAATTTGAAAAGATATATGCACCCCTATGTTTACTGTAGCATTATTTACAATAGCCAAGGTATGAAAGCAACCCAAGTGTCCAGTGATAGGTGAATGGATGAAGAAGAGTGGCACACACACACACACACACACACACACACACACACTGGAATATTATTAAGCCATAAAAAAAAAAGAGGGGCATCTGGGTGGCTCAGTTGGTTGAGCATCTGACTTCTGCTCAGGTCATGATTTCAAGGTTTATGAATTTGAGTCCCACATCAGGCTCTCTGCTATCAGCCAGTCAGCACAGAGGCTGCTTGGGATCCTCTGTCCCCCTCTGTGCCCCTCCCCCACTTACACTCTTGCAAAAATAAATGAATTTTTTTTAATGCCTAAAAAAGAGAGATCTTGCTGTTTTCAACAACATGGATGGACCTATAGGGTAGGGTATTAGGTGAAGTGAAACAAGTCAGGCAAAGAAAGACAAATACCATATGATTTCACTTATATGTGAAATCTAAAAAAAACAAAACTAAACAAAGGAACAAAAGCAGAAACAGACCCATAAATACAGAGAACAAACTGGTGGTTGCCAGAGGGGAGAAAGGTAGAGGGATGGGCAAAAGGGGCAAAGGGGAATGGGAGGTATGGCTTCCACTTATGGAACAAACGACTCAGGGTAATGAAAGGTACAACATAGGGAATATGGCCAGTGGTGCTATAATAGTGATGTGTGGGGACAGATGGCAACTACACTTGTTGTGACAGAGTCATTGAATCACTCTGCTGCACACCTGAAACTAATTACCATTGTGTATCAACTATACTTTAATTTAAAAAAATACTTGGGGGATGCCTAGGTGGCTCAGTCAGTTAAGCATCTGACTCTTGATCTTGGCTCAGATCATGATCTCGAAGTTCAAGAGTTCAAGCCCCTCATTGGGCTCTGTGTTGATAGTAAAGAGCCTGCTTGGGATTCTCTCTCTCTCTCTCTCTCTCTCTCTCTCTCTCCCTCTCTCACTGCCCTTCCCCTGCTTGTACTCTCTCTCAAAATAATCAAAATTTTTTTAAGTTCAAAATAAAGAAGGAAAAAAATTATAAGAGTTCACATTAAAATCTGGATTTTCAGGGGCGCCTGGGTGGCGCAGTCGGTTAAGCGTCCGACTTCAGCCAGGTCACGATCTCGCGGTCCGTGAGTTCGAGCCCCGCGTCAGGCTCTGGGCTGATGGCTCAGAGCCTGGAGCCTGTTTCCGATTCTGTGTCTCCCTCTCTCTCTGCCCCTCCCCTGTTCATGCTCTCTCTCTCTCTCTGTCCCAAAAATAAATAAACGTTGAAAAAAAATTAAAAAAAATAAAATAAAATCTGGATTTTCAGCTTCTCTTAAGAAATCAAAAGTTCTGACTGCTGTCCATAGTGTAGTGGGCAGAAACACACTTGTGTTTTCCCTTACTGTAGAATTTTAAAATGTATTGCAGAGTAACAGTAATAAAAATGAAAAGCTCTGGCCACACTATCTACATTCCTGCACAAGAATCTTAGAGAGAGCTGCGTTCTCCACATTCCCTCTTCATTCAACCCTCTTCACTCATGGAGCTCTTGTCTAGCCCCTAGAAGTGACAGTCTGAAACCCTCAACTTGCGATGTTGAAGGCACAGACAGAGGAGGGCTAGACTCCACCCCTCTGGTTGACACCTGTTAGGTGACCTGTTCCTACTTCCACAGCTACCGAATGGCAAGGCCTGGGCTCCAAGCCAGGAGTCCTAACTCCTCCTACCAGCAGGGCTCTACTAGAAACAGATGGCACACTCAATTAGGTAATTTGGATTTTTAATAAAAGGGCCATTTATGAGGTTGGGGCAGGTTTCAGGAAACCAAAGTGGAGAGTACAGTATCCCTCCCCACGTTCCCCTCCACTGGCCAAACAAGAGGGGGGAGCTGCTCCCACCCCTTCCCACCAGCCTTGACAGAGCAAGTGGAAAGAATAATCATCATTCCTGGAGAGGACAGGAGTGCAGTGAGTGTCGGTGGACAACAGCTGTGGCCTTGGATAGATGGGCACAACAATCCCGCAAAACCATAGGGAGAAGGAACCAAGGAAATAAGTGGCCCAACCCCATGTTCTCCCCACTCTCCAGTTATTCAAACTCAACATTCAGGTGTACAAGGGGGTCCATTAATGTGAAATGTTCATCCAGCCCCGTGAGACGGAAAGCAGGGTAGAAGCAGGCAGGGAGTGGGCCTCACTTTTGCCCCAGGACAGAGAAGACCCCAACAAACTCCTCCTCCACCTGAATTGATCTCGAAGTTCTGTGAAGTTCCACCACACTGCCCTGTGCCCCAGGGATCAGACCAAAACATCATATTGCCAACAGACAGGGAGGAGAAAAGATGGACACCAACAGGAATAGCTCAGCTTACCTTCCAGACACTTTGCACACATTCCCTCTAATCCTGCAGGGGAAGGAATTTCTTTCTGTAGGTGAAGAAATTGAGGCACAGGATGGTAAGGACTTGGCAAAGGACACCTACTTTAAAAATGTTGGAGGCAAGGTTCAAACTCAGTGTCACTAGCTCCAAACCTGAAGTTATTATATAGTTACAGAAAATATTCATCAGTTGTGCCAGAAAAGGTAACATAGCAGGCCTGAGATTGTTATCCTTTTAAAAGTCTGTTTGCAAAGTTGGCCCTCGACTGGCGTCTGAGAACTTGAATTTTGGTCATGTCTGGTTTGCCAAAGTCACATGGCTGTTAGCAACAGGGCGGGGACTAGATCCCAGGTTTGGGGACTTGTAGGCTCATGCTCCTCCACTAACTATGAAAGGCTTCAGGGTACTCAAACAGAAAGTGTTGACAGAGCATATGTGACAAAGTTCCAGGGATCTCATGGGAGGCCATCCCCACTGCTGGTCTTGGTGAAGACGTAGCAGAAGGTAGGCACATCCTGGGACTTCCGAAGCCCCCACTTTCCTTCTCTACACCTTCCTGTCACCCTTCTGAGACTTCATGCCTTCATCTTCCCTCAGAGTTCAAACCTGGGTTTACTGGGAGTATCTCTTACTCAGGTGCCATATACTGAGCAGAAGCTGGCTCTTTCAGCCCCACCTGTACCTCCATGGCCAGCTGCCTTTACGAAGCACAAAGATCCAACAACTTTATACAGGGCCCCTGGTCAACCTCAGGCTTGAGAAGGAACTCACTGGGACCCATCTTGCTTCTCAATGCACACTGGGCCTTGCTTACATCAGTGTTGTACTCAAAAACACTGTAACAGATGCTTTGGTGGCCTGTCCATCCCTCTTACCACTTGTCACCCATTGATGTCCAACTGCCAATACCTGCAGTTCTTTATTTCAGAGCATTCTCTGGCACTCAGGCCTTCTCTGCACCCCCCCTCCCTTGGCAGGCTACAAGTGCAGGGGAATTAAGTGATACTCACCTCCCCATCCCTGCCTTATTCTCTCCTCCCCTTCCTAGGGTTCCTTCACCTCCCAAATAAACAGGGTGTACCGCAATCCTTCTCTCAGAGTCTGTTTCTGGATAAACCAACCAGAAGAAAATTTCATTCAGCACAAGCCCACTCAAATTTTACTTAATCCAGAGTTCGGGAATCTGAGATTTGCATGGATACCCTATGCACATGAGCAAAAATACATCCACACAGAGAACTTCTCTCTGAACCAACCATTCCAAAGACATCCATATTACTCAGTCACTTGGCTGGACTTTATTACCCCTCCATGAATAGCCCATAAATCCAATAAGTGGAATGAAAACTAGCACAGTGAAGGAACAGTGGTATTGGATCTCATTCATCTTTTAACCCCACCCACCACCCACCATGACACCCAGCCCTCAGGCCTGGTAAGTGCTCATTAAATATGTTAATCAGAGGAGCAGTTGGAGCAGGCAGCCTCTGCTCCGCAAGGCTCCACTCCTAATCCCCTACTATGTGATCTCCCAGGGCACCCAGGACGATTCCCCCACTCGTACTCTCTCTGCTCATAATGGTGCAGAATCTCACTTGGTCTTGAAGAGTGTGCCAGAAATATGCTCTTGAAACAGCCTGCTTGTTCACAAATACATTTCCATTTTAGCAAGAGCAGCTGTCACTCCTGCTGGAGGCCTGCTGGTCTCACCCTTGCCACCTGCCCGAAGGGAAAATTTAATTCATAGAAACTTAAGAGGGCCTAATTCAACCCCTCTTCTAATTCAGAGATCCTCTCAAAAGCCTCCCTGATGTTTGTCATCTATTTCATGAACACTTCAAACAACAGGGAACTCATTACTACATGCCATAGCCAATCCTATGGTTAGAAGGTTCTAATTATTAAGTTTTTAGACAAATTCTATTTTCAAAAATTTTTTAATGTTTATTTTTGAGAGATTGAGAGAGAGAGAGAGAGAGAGAGAGAGCATGAGCAGAGGAGGGGCAGAGAGAGTGAGAAAGACACAGAATCTGAGCTGTCAGCACAGAGCCTGACACGGGGCTTGAACCCACAGACCATGAGATCATGACATGAGCCGAAGTCGGATGCTTAATTGACTGATTCACCCAGGTGCCCCTAAATATTTATTATTTTTTATTTATAATACATATTATATATGTATTATATGTATTACATATATTATGTATTATAATATATATGTATTATATATTAAACATTTACTATGTGCCAGGTACTTTTTTTTAAAGTTTACTTACTTATTTCAAGACAGAGAGAGAGAGAGAGAGAGAGAGAGAGAGAAAGCAGAGGAGGGGCAGAGAGAGAAGAAGGATCCCAAGCAGGTTCCAGGCTGTCAGTGCAGAGACCAACGTGGGCTTGAACCCACGAAAGGTGAGATCATGACCTGAGACAAAACCAAGAATCAGACACTTAATGGACTGAGCCACCTAGGAGCCCCTTTCTTTTTCTTTTTTTCTTTTTTCTGTGCCTGGTACTATTAAAAGTACTTTATGTGCAAACTCTTTATCACCATCATCCCATCTCACAGCACAGACACAGTAGTAGCTTGCCCAAGATGGTAGAGCTGACAAGTGGCAGAATGAGATTCCAAACCAAGGAAGTCTCACTCCAGAGTCTTCCTGTATTACCTTTTTGTTACTTGGGGCAGAAACATTTCATCATGTAACTTAGCCTTTTAGGTCCAGATCCCTGTGAGGTTGTGATGAAAGTCAAGGACTCTCCCCTCTTGCTAATGTGCATATATACACAAAATTTTGCGTATCATTTCAGGAAGTCAACCCACTGCAGCCCATGACACCCAGGTTAAAAACTTCTGCAAAATCCCTATCAAAATTCCAATGACACTTTTTACATAAGTAAAAAAAAAAAACCACTCCTAAAATTAATGTAACACCACAAAAGACCCCGAATAGCCAAAGAAATCCTGAAAAAGAACAATATAGGAGGCATCACATTTCCTAATTTCAAGCTATAGTCATCAAAAGTGTGGTATTGGCAATAATAATAGAAAAATAGACCAATGGAACAAAACCTAGAGCTGAAAAATAAACCCAAGTATATACAGTCAACTAATATTTGACAAGGGAGCCGAGAATACTCAGTGGAATAAAGGTGGTCTCTACAATAAATGGTGCCGGGATAATTGGATAGTCACATGTAAAAGAACAAAACTGGATCCATACCTTAACATCATTCACAAAAATTAACTTAAAATGGGTTAAAGCCATGGGGCACTTGGGTGGCTCAGTCTGTTAAGCATCCAACTCTTGATTTTGGTTCAGGTCATGATCTCACAGTGGGATCAAGCCCGGAGCCTGGTTCTGCGCTGACAGCATGGAGCCTGTTTGGGATATTCTCTCTCCTCTCTCTCTGCTCCTCCCCTGTTCTCTCTCTCTCTCTCTCTCTCAAAATAAATACATAGACATAAAAAGCCTTAAATGTAAGATCTGTAGCCATGAAACTCCTAGAATAAAATATAGCAATAAATCTCTTTGACATGGGTCTTCATAATGATTTTTTGGATGGGACAACTAAAACACAAACAACAAAATAAAAAATAAAGAAGTGGGAATAGATTAAACTATAACTCCTGAAGAGCAAAAGAAACCATCAACCAAGTGAAAAGAACACCTTACAGGATGGTACAAAACACTTGCAAATAATAAAACTGATAAGGGGTTAATATTAAAAATATATATAAAGAACCCATACAATGCAACAGCAAAAGAAAAAAAAAAATTACAAATGGGCAGAGCACCTGAATAGCTATTTCTCCAATGAAATGTCCAGATATGAAAGGACAACACGTACATGAAAAGATGCTTTTAGCATCATTAGTCATGAAAGAAATGCAAATTAAAAACAGTAAGATCTTGCCTGATGCCTGTTAAAATGGCCATCACCAAAAAAGACAAGCGATAACAAGGGTTGGTGTGGAAGTGGAGAAAAAGGAACCTTTATGGGATTGTGAATTGCTACAGCCACTGTGGAAAACAGTATGGAAGCTCCTCAAAAATTATATTATTATATCCAGCAATTCCACTTCTAGGAATATATCCAAAAGAAATGAAAACACTAATTCAGAAAGCTGCACCCCCAAATTCATTGCAGCATTATTTACAATAGCCAAGACATGGAACCTAGTGTCCATCAGTGGATAAATGGATAAAGCAGTTGTGGGGGCATCTGGGTGGCTTCTCTGGTTAAACATCCAACTCTTGATTTCAGCTCAGGTCGTGATCTCATGGTTCTGAGATCATGTTCCATGTCCGGCTTTGTGGTGACATTGCAGAGCCTGCTTAAGATTTTCTCTCTCCTTCTCTCTCTGTCCCTCCCCCACTTGCACACTCGCTCTCTCTCTCTCTCTCTCTGTCAAAGTAAATATTAAAACAGAACAAGTTGTGGTGTATGTGTGTGGTATACACACACACACACGCATACACATACACAGAATATTATTCAGCCATTAAAAAAAATAAGGAAATCCTAATGTTTGCAACATGGATAGACCTTGAAAGCATTATGCAGAGTGAAATAAGTCAGAGAAAGACAATACTCTAAGATTTCATTAACACGTGGAATCTAAAAAAAAAAAAAAAAAAAATCAAACTTATAGGAAAATCAAGCTCAGACTTGTGGTTACAAGAGGCAAAGGGTCAGAGGAAGGGGGATTAGAGAAAGGTGGACAAGAAGTACACAATTCGGGGCACCTGGCTGGCTCAGTCAGTGGAGCGTGTACCTCTTGGTCTCAGGATTATGAGTTCAAGCCCCACATTGCGTGTAGACATAACTTAAAAATAGAATGTTAAACAAAAAGGTACAAACTTCCAGTTAAAAGACAAATAAGATAACTAAGATAATAAGTACTAGGGATATAACATAAACATGATGACTATAGCTAACAGCGGTGTATGAAATGTAGGAAAGTTGTTAACAGAGCAAATCCCAAGCATTCTCATCACAAGAAGAAAATTTTCTTTTTATTGTATCTATATGAGATGATGGATGTGAGCTGAACCAACCGTGTAATCATTTCACAATACATATGAAACGTGCTATACTGCTTAAATGTATATGGTGATGTATGTCAATTACACACACACACACACACACACACACACACAAACACACACACACAAACACACACACAACCACTGCCAATACACCAACACAAAATATTTTGCTTTCGCAACTGTTTGAAAGTTCTTTGAGGAGCTTTTCTATGTCCAGTGGGGTTCCTTGTGTTTTTCCAGGCTGTTTTTGCAGATCCATGTGAAAGACTATTCAACCTCATTAGTAACCAAAGAAAAGAGAAATCTAAATAATGAGATTTAAACAATGAGTGCTAATTTGTACTTTTGAAATTAACAAGAAAGACTCAGAAATCATATGCTTGAAAGGTTGTACTCATTTGTTGCTGTTGACATTGGACCTGTATCTACTACCTTTAGGAAGAAATTTGGCAACACACAGGAAAAAGCAATGGAAATGCCCACAAGATTCTGACCTGGTAACCCCACTCCCAGAATTTATTCCAAGACAGTGATTTAGATGAAAAAAAAAAAAAAAAGCCATAGGTGGAAAACTATGTCTGGCAAGGTACCTGTAAAAGGAAAAAAAAAAACCTTAATACCCTACAAAACAATTGGGAATTATAGTAAATAAAGTCATTAATGTGGCGCAATACATCAAACAATGCAAAGTGTTAACATTCAGAGAAAAGAAGTGGAACAGAGAAGCAACATCATGACTGCTGTTAATTATGGGGAGATAGGGTGGGAATGCCCAGAGAACTTTGGATTTGCTTTTTAGTGTCTTCCTCTAAAAGGCAAGACACCAAGCAATCAGAATAGAAGCAGCTCAGGGGCACCTGGGTGGCTCAGTCCTCAGTCAGGTAAGCGTCTGACTCTTGTTTTCAGCTCAGGTCATGATCTTTACATTTCTTGGGTTCAAGCCCCATGTTGGGCTCTGCACTGACAGTGCGGAGCCTCTTGGGATTCTTTCTCCCTCTCCTTGTTTCTACCTCTCCCCTGCTCACATAGTCTCTGTGTCTCTCAAAAATAAATAAATAAAACTTAAAAAAAATTATATATATATAAAAAAAAAGAATAAAAGCAACTCAGAGGGGAGAGAAAAGGGCCATAAAAAGAGGAAAACTTAAAAGAAAAAGTACCACAGGGGTTCCTGGGTGGCTCAGTCTGTTAAGCTTCTGACTCTTGGTTTCAGCTCAGGTCACAATCTCACGGTTTGTGAGTTCAAGCCCCCCGCTGGGCTCCAAGCTGACAGTGCAGCGCCTTCTTGGGATTTTCTCTCTGTTGCTCTCTCTGCCCTTCCCCACTCATTTTCTCTCTCTCAAAAAATAAATAAACTTAAAAAAAAAGAAAAAAAAAACTAAATAATGCTCTCCATGAACTGAATGTTTGTGTCTCCCCCAAATTTACAAATGTTAAAATCTTTATCTCCAAAGGTGATGGTATCATGTGGTATGCCTTTGGAAGTTGTTTAGGTCAAGAGAGTAGAGCCCTCATGAATGTGATTAGTGCCTTATTTAAAAAAAAAAAAAAAGGCTCTAGAGAGAGCCCACCCTCTTGCACCGAACTGATAGAGGACACAGTGACAAGGTGCTGGCTATGAATCAGGAAGGAGGCCTCACCTGAAGGCAACCATGCCAATCTATTTCTGTTCTTTATAAGTTTCCCAGTCAGTGGTTTTTTCCTATAACAGCCTGAAAGAACTAAGGCAATATGCATCCATGAAACAAGAACAGAATACTATATGTAGGAAAGAAAAGGAATAATCACGAAACAGAAAAGAGCTCTTGTGAGTTATAATTGTGACAGCTAAAATAGTAAATTCAACAGAAACTCTGAAAGATAAAAGGAGGGGACTATCCAGTCAAGAGAACAAAGTAAATAGGTAGAAACTGAAAGAGAAAAGATGACCAACGGAGAAGGTTCAGTATCTACATAATAGAGTCCAGAAAAAAAAATCAGAGACAATTTCCAGGAAATTTTAAAAGTTTAATTTTAAAAGTTTAATTGGCTAAGCCAAAGACATTTGCACAACCCACAGCTGGATGGGGGGGGGGGGAGGCTGGGAGGATCTGGCCCCATTGGGTTCTACAAGACAAGGCATTTTCTCAAAGTTGACCACAAACAAGAACACGGTCCGCAAAAGTAAAGTAATAGGTGCTGTTGGCAAGAGAGGGTGAGCTGCTGGATGATGTGGGAAACAAAGGCAGAAGGAAATGGCAGATAAAATAAAATTTCCTTACAACCTGCAGCCCATTGATCAACACGTGAGGGTGGTTTCTCCAGAAACTCCCTACTGCCTTAATGCTGATGTTTTGCTAGAGGGAAAAACAACTTTAGCTTGACAATGGCTGGGCTCCCAGTATCCTGTGAGTCTTCTTTAGCACATGAAAATCTCATTGGAAACTTCCCCTGGACTTTGCCTCCCCCAGCTCCATAGTATATCACTTGTGTCTCTTCATGGTCCCGGGGCAGCTCTTCCTGCCCACAGGTCCCATCCCTGTGCTTTAACAAAATCATCTTCTTGCACCAAAGATGTCTTCAAGAATTATTTCTTGGCTGTTGGCTCTGGACCCCGCGAACCCCACTCTCCCCCAAAAAACCTCATCAATGGACACCCAGAAACTACAAATGCCACTAATCAGGAATGCATGCTGCCTCCTAGTAGGCAAACATTCTTCTCTAACTTCTGATGGAATACCTTTAATAGAATCTGAGAATCCTATCAAATGTGTAATCTCCCCCTCCAGACGTTTTGTGCATCATCACAGATAGGTAAGGTTGCTCCTCCATGTCCTACGTGCCAGTTCCTTCACATGCCAGTTCTCTCGCGAAAGCCTTACAACAGAGCAACAGACCCATTTTGCAAATGAGGGAACTACTGCCCAGAAAGGTCAAGAAGCAAGCTCACCCTTGGGGCGTAGGACTGGCTCAGTCGGTGGAGCATGCAACTCTTGATCTCAGGGTCCTGGCCCCACATCTGGCAAGGAGCCTACTTTAAAAAAAAAAAAAAATTAATTAAAAAGGAAAAAAAAGAGAAGCAAGTTCACCAGCTAATGATGAAAGCCAGGATTTGGACCAAGTTCATCTGACCATGAAGTTTGCCCTCTTATCCATCCCCAAGACTTTATATTCCTCTTACCAGTGCTCTCTCTCCGAGACCCAGTTGCCCCACTGCCCTTAAGATCCCCAAAGAGGATAGCAGGTGGGTCATTAAACGGTTATGATAACCTGAGCAGAGCAATGCACCAGGAGCACGGAGCTCAACACCTCACCTTAGGGAGCCCCTGGCACCCAGGCCACCCAGAGGAGGTCCAACAGACTTCACCTTTCAGTTTTTTTAAACTGACATGTAACATTAATTTCAGGTGTACAACACAATGATTTGATTTTTGTGTATGTTGCAAAATGATCACCATGGTAACTCTAGTTACCATCTGTCACCAATTACAAATTTTTTCTTATGATGAAAATTTTTAACACTCTCTTAGTAACTTTGAAATACACAATACAGTATTGTTAACTACAGTCACCATGTTGTACATTATGTCCCCCCCAGGACTTATTTTATAACTGGAAGTGTGTACCTTTAGACCCTCTTACACATTTTGTCTGCCTTCCCACACCCAGGAACCACCAGCCTCACCTCTCCTCCCTCATCTCACTCAGGGGCTGCCAAAGCAGAAGCTCGGGTGGTTTTGAGAGCGCCCCACACAGGTGACACCTTCTCCCAGGCAGCAACAGACAAGGCCTCCAGTCCTTCACCAGCACAAGAGCAACTATGCCAAGAGCATCTGGCACTGGAAGGTTCAGTGGGCACAGGCTATGGGTTCGGTGGAGACGCACCTTGGAGCCCCTACCTCTATCTTTTTCTGCCTCTCTCTCCCTTGCTTGTTTCTTTAAAAAATGCTGACCTGGACAGAGAAGCTCTCAGCCTTTAGGAAACATTAATTCTTTTTTCTTATTCTATTTTTTTTTTTTTTTTTTACTTCAGGAATACAACTTAGTGATTCATCACTGACATATAACACCCAGTGCTCATCCCAACAAGTGTCCTCCTTAATGCCCATCACCCATTTAGCCCATCCCCCACCCAACACCCCTCCAGCAACCCTCAGTTTGTTCTCTGTATTTAAGAGTCTCTTAAGGTTTGTCTCCTCTGTTTTTATCTTATTTTTCCTTCCCTTCCTCTGTGTTAATCTGTTGTGTTTCTTAAATGCCACATTTGAGTGAAATCATAGGGCATTTGTCTTTCTCTGACAATTTCACTTAGCATAATATACTCTAGTTCCATAGGAAACATTCTAAGTCCATCGAATGTGAGATCTCTATAAAAGTTCTTGAAGGGGGTCCCAATCTCAGGCCACAAATTCAGGTGTGTGAAAAACAAACTTTTCCTATCCTTCAGTTTGTTTTGATCCCTGTCTCACCGACAAGGCAGGGATGTAATCTCAAATTGGAATTTACCCCCTGAACCCCAGATCTTGTCACAGTTCTGGGGTTTGAGGGATGGGGTCTTCGGTGTCTGGAGGGAGTCACATATGGTCACTTACCTTGTACCCTGCCAACTGCAGACGCACCATCCAAAACTCTTCTATTGCTGCTGTAACAAATCACCACAAATGTAGCGGCTTAAAACGACATGAATATATGATCTTAAGGCTTCCATAGGTCCGAAGTCCAACACAGGTTTTACTCAGGTGTTGGCTGAGCAGGGCTTCTATTGGAGGCCATAGGGAAAAGTCATCTTCCAAGCCTGTTCAGGTTTTTGGCCCACTTCAGTTCTGTGATGTTTGTTTGTTTGTTTTTAAGTGTGTTTGTTTAAGTAAGTAATCTCTAGGCCCGATGTGGGGCTTGAACACATGACCCCGAGATCAAGAGTCACATGCTCTTCTGGGTGAGCCAGCCAAGCACCCCACAATTCAGTTCTTTGTATTTGAGGGACTGAAGTCTTCATTTTCCAGCTGACTGTAGGCCAGGGTCACCCCCAGCTCCTAGAAGTCTCCTCCCTGGCCTTACTCATGGGTAGCTCATGGTACTCGTGGGCACCAACAAAGAAGAAGCAAATCCCTCTCATGCTTAAGCCTCTGACTTAGCCTCCTGCTGCAGCTCTATGAGGGACTCTTCCGCTTTCCTCCTCGGCTTGATTCCATCAGGCCCACCTGGTTAATCCCTATCATCCCTATTTTAGGTCAGCTGATTAGTAACCTTAATTCCACCTGCAAAGTCCCTTCCCAGCTGTACTAAATTGGTGTTTTATCTGAATAACAAGGGTGGGAGAATGGTTCAGGGATCAGGGAGGGATCTCTGAAATTCCAACTACCATGGAGACCCCTGTGTGAAGGCTTTCCAGAGGTGTGCCTGCAGCTGCCATGGGAGCTGCTGAGACATCGCTTGCCCCTTCAGCCCATGGTCACTGGAACATGAGCCAATCTTTCAAGGTCATGGCCCTTTTTTTTTTTTTTTTAAATGTTTTTATTTATTTTTGAGAGAGAGAGAGAGAATGCAAGCAGGGGAGGGGCAGAGAGAGAGAGAGACACAGAATCAGAAGTGGGCTTCAGGCCCTGAGCTGTCACACAAAGCCCAACATGGGGTTCTGTGCTTGTGAACTGCAAGATCATGATCAGAGCCCAAGTCAGACACTTAACTGACTGCGCCACCCAGGCGCCCCAAGGTGATGGTCCTCTTAATGCTGAAGCCTCACTGTTATTACTCTGGCTGTCATGGGAAGGCACTTGCTCTGCTCTGAACCACACCAGGATGGGACCTCTAGAGGCCAAGGTATCACCTCTGCCTGAACACACCACATAAGCTATTTCCTATCTGGGATCTCCCAAGGCTCTTTCTAGTTTGCAGGGTGGAGGACACCCCCTATTCTCCATCTAGGAACCACCATTTCTGTCCTGTCATTGTTTTTTCCTCTTCCTCCCTTCCACCACCCCAGAGGGATCTTTTCTCATATACAGAGGAAATCACCCTCTCTTCAAATACAACAAATACTACATCCCAAATACTTTGCTTAGATCCAGAGTCCTTTCTGTCCTGGAGTGGCTTTAGGTTTCAGAATCTGAGGCCTGGTCCTGTTCTCCTCTCTGTCACATTCCTTACCTGAAGCAAAGGGCCTGGAAAATCAGCAGCTTTCAGGTCCAAGTTTGTGTGTGTTGGGGTGGGGGTTGGGAGAAGCAAAGCAAAGCAAACATGTTTTCCTGCCACTCTCCTGATGTGGCCTCTTCATTAAAATGCCCTTGGCATGGGGCGCCTGGGTGGCTCAGTCGGTTAAGCGGCCGACTTCAGCTCAGGTCATGATCTCGCAGTCCGTGAGTTCGAGCCCCGCATCAGGCTCTGGGCTGATGGCTCAGAGCCTGGAGCCTGTTTCCGATTCTGTGTCTCCCTCTCTCTCTCTGCCCCTCCCCCGTTCATGCTCTGTCTCTCTCTGTCTCAAAAATAAATAAATAAACATTAAAAATAAATAAATAAATAAATAAATAAAATAAAATGCCCTTGGCACTTGGTCCCTCCCAGGCTCCCGTCCTTGGTTACTAAGTTGGAGACGACATCTCCCTCTTTAAGCACTGGGCAAGGAGGGGCTGTGTGCAGCTTTGAGGCCTGCACCCTACTTGTGAGTCTATTTTGTTCCCTTTACAGGGCCCACTTCGGAGCTCACCTCTCTATGTGGCCTCTCCTTCCCTTCTTGGGGATTCTCACGCTTGCTCTCTAATGTCCTTTCAAGGAGATAATGACACTCTCCACTACTAAGAGGGCTTGTTTTCAGGATCAAACTGAAAGGTCAAAGTGAGAGCAAGTCACAAGAACCTGTCCCGTGGATGAATTTACTCTTGTGCCCCGGGCCCACCTGGAAGGATCACATTACGCTCAGCCCCCCACCCTAACCGTGCAAGCAGGTCTAAGAGCATAAAAGGAACAGAGCCAGGGAGGAAAATCCTTCAGATCAACATAGTTTCACTGATCTTCTAGCCAGTACTGGGTAAAGGGCCAGCGGAATTTCTAAAAGGAACATAACCTTGATCCTTGTCCTCAGGCAGCTTATGATCATTGAAGAGAACCAAGATTCTCACATAAGTGAATGAGACCAGACACCATCGGGAAGGAGCAAGTTCTCTCCAAGACAAATCTGTGTAATGAAGAGTGAGCTATGCAAACTGCTGTAAAGGGCGGGGGGGGGGGGGGGGGGGGGGGGAGGCGGTGAGGCAGAAGTTACCACAGGCATTCTGTTAATTTGCTGGGGCTGCTGTAACAAAGTTGTGTAAACTGAGTGGCTTAAACCACAGATATTTATTATCTCACGGTTCCAGAGATTCGTCTTGGAAATCAAAGTTTGTTCTGAGGGCCCAGAGGGAAGGATCTGTCCAGGCCTCTCTCCTCAACTTCTTGATGGCCATCTTCTCCCTGTTTCTCTTCACATCGCTGTCCCTCTCTGCATATCTGTGTCCAAATGTCCTATTTTTACCAGGACACCAGTTATATTGGATCAGGGCCCAGTCTCATGACCTTGTTTTAACTTGATGACCTCTGTAAAAACCCTTTTTTCCAGTAGGGTCACGTTCTGATGTACTGGGGGTTAGGACTCCAATATATCTTTTCTAGGGGACACAGTTTAACTCGTAATGGGTGGCTTCCGGGAGGGGGACTTGAAAGACTTGAAATTTGGCCATTTGAAGGGGGAGGTCCCCAAGCACAGGTAGGTATTGGGTAGTCTTGCACTTTGTGATTACTGAATTAATTGTAGGATTTGGAACTGTAGGAACATCTTCAAGGCCAAAAAATACCATGTTGCAGAGGCCTTCTTTATGCCTGTGCATATGCCCCACATATGGGTAAAACAGAATCCTGGCCTCTGAGGAGACCGTGCCCAGCCATAGGCATTGGCTAAAACCAAGTCCCCAGTTTTCCCACCAAAGGGGAAATCTGCTGGGATCCCCATGAGGACCATAGTGGAGACTGATTCAGAGGACAGCAAGCAGCCAGAGTTCCCTAAGGGGGAGGGAGGACCAACACCACACACACAAACACCGGAAAAATCAAGCCCCTCCCCCTGCCCTCTTGAATGGCTTATGGGTCCAGGACCTGGACAGGGTAGAGGAAGGAGAGCCACTGGGCCTCTGCCTTACATTCGTGATCTACATTTTACTTCTGATGTTATTTCCAAACGTGTTTGTTATGAGCTGAGTTGTGTGCTCCTGAAAGGGCGGGCCTACGCCGGCCAACTCCATCTTGTTCTGTGTCCTCCACTTGAGTGAAACCTCAGACCACGCCTCCACCCCTTGAGTAACCTCCCGCTCACCCATTCAAACTTCCCGATCAAAACAGGCCCAGGGACCTGTGTAACAGGACTCCGACCCTTCCCCAGCCAATCGGCCGAGGCCACGACCCTTCCCCAGCCAATCGGCTGAGGCCACAGCCATTACCTCACCAACTGCCCCTAGACCCCAATAAAATCTTTGTGCTTTTGAAACTCGCTCTCTCTCCCCGGCATCTCACCGCTGCGTGGGTGCAGGTAGGGGATTGAGCTGGAGCTAGCTCGAATAAAGGCTCTTTGCCTTTGCATCGGACTTGGCTCCCTGGTGGTCTTTGGGGATCACGAATTCTGGGCATAACACTCCCAAAATTCTAATGTTGAAGTTCCTAACCCCTATGATTTCAGAATGTAACTTGATTTAGAGATAGGGTTTATAAAGAAGTAATTAAGTTAAAATGAGGTCATTAGCGTGAGCCCTGATCCAACATGACTGGTGTCCTTATAAGAAAACAACTGGACACCGAACACAGAAAAAAACATGGGAACAGATGGAAATCTACAAGCCAAGACGAGAGACCTCATAAGAAGCCAACCCTGCAGACAGCTTGATTATAGACTTCCAGCTTCCAGAACTGTGAGACAATTTCTACTGTTGAAGCCACCAAATCTGTGGTACTTACAGTCCTAGCAAATCAATATTCCTATCAATATTCCTATCGTGTGTGTTATTACACATTTTTTAAGTGTATTTATGTATTTTGAGAGAGATAGAGACAGCACAAGCAGGGGATGGGCAGAGAGAAAGGGAGAGAGAGAATCCCAAACAGGCTCCGTGCTGCCAACCACGGAGCCCAACATAGGGCTCGAGCTCACAAACCCGTGAGATCACGGCCTGAGCCAAAACCAAGAGTCAGACGTTCAACCAACTGAGCCATCCAGGTGCCCCTTTCACATTAATTTTTAAATGAAAATATTAAAAGACTATAACATTTTCATCTGGGTATTTCTGCCTTTTCAATATATTGGAAACCACTACCACCCCTCAAAAATGAAAGCGGCTCGGGTCTCTCTGTACCTCCGAGCAGCCCGGATGCCGTGTCTCGGCTGTGAGAAGAGAATCCAGCAGCCTGCTGTCAACTCTCTGGAGATCCGAAACGATAGTGTGCCTAAACGCAGCCTTCATATCTGGCCCGAGAGCCAGCTGGCACCCTTGAACTGAAGAGAGGGCTCTGAGCTTTCTCAGCAGGCTGGCAACATCCCAGCCCCTTCCTCCCAACCCCCACACAACCATCTGGAAAATGAAAATAATACCTTCTGCTTCCTACCAAACCCCAAGGACCCTGTGAGGGACAGGGAGAGATTATCCACTAAGCCCCCACATTCCTAGAGAAGGTTGCCCTGGAATAGGCTATTGTCCAGCCTCCTTTACCCTAAATAGCAGAAGATGTGCATCATTGCTCTCTCCAGCTGCCCTGTCCTCAGGAGCCCCTGCTGCCTCTAGCCCACAGGATTGAAGGCGAAGCTTCCCAGAGGCTCCATCTCCTCAGCCGGGCCCCTCTCCTCCTGCTCCCTGCAGTGTTAGGCAAACTTAGTGCACCTGGGGATTTGTTAGACTGCAGACTCTAGCTTCTGCATTTCCCCCTGGTGATACAGATGTTACTGGTCAGGGTGAGAAAGTGCTAGACAATACAGCAGGAGGGAATTGGAGTCTCACACGCACTGTGGCAGAAACCTGGACTCCCAGTCAAGCGGCTTGATGGTTCTTTGGAGGAAAGTGTGCCGCTCTCCCCGGTGGCTCAGAGGGGGATGCAGATCCGCCTGAGCTTTTGCCCAGACACATTTGCACACACTTCAAGGTGGGCACACGGCCCCAGAGTTAGGGCGGCGTTTAGCTGGCTTTCGGTCCGGCGCCAGCAATTAATCTGTAAATTAGGGCCCTGGAATCCATAGGTGGGCACAGTTCAGTTTTGAACTGTTTCTCAGGGACAACGCAGCCCCTCTCCAGATGGACTTCTCTGCACCTTCCCTCCTTCCAGTGAGGGCTGGCCCAGGCCCCAGGGAGGATTCGTTCTGGTTAATTGCACTTTTCCTGGCAGGGTTTCCAGGCTTATGAATTTTGTCTCTTGCCAAAGGCAGAGTATCAGCTGGCAACCGAGAGCGCGGGCTGCAGCTAATCAGGTGCAATCCTTTTTTAATGGCATCTTTCTTCCCCCTGATTATCAAAATCATGCAACTCACTTTGGCAAATTTAGAAAACATTGAAAAGTATAAAGAAGGAAATAATCCTGCAATTCTAGAAGTCAAAAAATAATCCATTTTAACATTTTGAAAAATGTCCTTCCATCTTGTATGTACTTAAGTGCCATCAGTATACAGTTCCACACTGGGCTCCCCAGATTCCCTGAAAGCATGATTTTCAATAGCTACATAATACTTTCCCCAAATGAACTCTGAGCAACTTGAGGGCAGGACTTGTTCCCTTTAATATTCCTAGAATTTGACAAATAGTAGGTATTCAACAACCTTCTGTTGAATAAATGAAAATTTCCTGACTGTATTGCTTACTGCATGAAAGGTTATACGGTTTTGCTCATTTCGATACCAGGTGAATCTCGGAAGGCTAGGTAAGAGTATTACAAAAAATACAAATAGAGGCCAAGTGCAGTTACCCTCTGCAAGCAAGGCCATCTAGAACTCTCCTATGGATCTACGATAAATGTTCAGTGGGGATTCCCACCTCTGCTAACAAATGAAAATTGTAGAAAGGAAGGACATCCTTGATTGGGGTGCTTAATATTGGTCACAAAGTCAATTCAACATTGAAATGGAGAGAAGACATCAATTCCAACAAATGGGAAAGAAATCAACAACCTGGCCTCATCTGGGAAAGCCATGCTGAGGAAGGCTGGGGGTGGTAGATGAGAATGGGGCAGGGCTGAAAGCCTCGTCTTGGCTGCTGCAATGCACAATCAGGCCCCTTACCTCTGGCGTGGCTGGCATTCTGTCTTGTCTTTCCTCTCCTTGGAGAGGCAGGCTATATTCAATCTCCTTTACAAACTCTAAAACCAGGCTTTCCTGTCAAGAGTCAGGGCCAGACACTTTCCATTGCCTCTTGAACTGAGGATATTTTACCTGGGCCTCAAGTTCTGTAACATCGATAGTTTCTGGGAAAAAAACAGAAATGAAAATCCAGCCTTGCTATGCCTCCTCTAACTGAAAAAAGGGTGGGACAGGCCGAATCGGTCCAGGTCACCATGAACCTTATAGGAAACTTCAGTCCATAGTCCCCATTTCCTTCTATGGGACTTGCGTGCTCGCTCTCCATGCCCTGTGGCTGAGGTGGGGAGTGACAGGGAGCGCTCACAGACCCTCTCCCCCACTGTGGGCAGAAGCTCAGTGGCAGAACTCAGAAACTGGTGGCTTACCTCCAAGAGGATGTCATACACCCCTCCAGTGGCCCGGAAGCAGCCAGAGCTCAGCTGGCATCCAGCCCCATGCATCTGACTCATTAGCACACCTCTGCGGAGCCAGACCTGCCTGGAGGGCTTAGCCTCCTGGAGACCATTGTTCATTCCACATCCCTGCTCTGGCCATCTAAAGTTGTGGAGCCCTGAACTGCAATGACTAACCTAAGCACGTGCTAGAGAAATAACTCAGAAGGAAAGTGGTGCAGGGAAAGGCTTAATCCAACACTTAGAGGTAAGACAGACCTGAGTTCCAGTTCTCGCTCTGCCACTTAACGCCATCCAACCACAGAGGGAATATGACCTCTCTGAACCTCCTTTCCCTCATTTGTAAAACAGCCTAATACCGGTACCTACCTGGGAACTGGTGGGAGGTTTAACTGAGGTGTGCTGGTCCGCACTGTGCCTGGTGCCTAGCACATATTAGGTGCTCAATATTAGAAATGACAAAGGTGATGATGATGATGACGTTAGTTTGCCACAACCAAGAGGAAGGTGGCAGATGCTGACCGATAATTACATGGGCACACTGACTCCCCAGTTCCAGCAATATCTTTCTCTGATTTTTTTTTTTTTCCAATCTGTCAGCACATGCCCTTCCATCAGCCCTGAATGCTCCCTGATGTTTTTCCTTAAAATAAATGGTTAGGGACACCTGGGTGGCTCAGTGGTTGAGCGTCTAACTTCGGCTCTGGTCATGACTTCATGGTCTGTGAGTTCGAGCACTGCATTGGGCTCTGTGCTGACAGCTCAGATACTAGAGCCTGATTCGTATTCTGTGCCTCCCTCTCTCTGCCCCTCGTCCACTCACACTTTCTCTCTCCGTCTCTCAAAAATAAATTACCCCCCCCCCACCAAAAAAACCCAAACAAACAGATTGTATTAGTTTCCTGTGGTTGCTGGAAAAAATTACCACAAATTGGTGTCTTAAAACAGAAATTATTCTCTAACGGTTCTGGAAACCGTAAGTCTGAAATCAAGATGTCGCACTCCCTCTGTGTCCCTCTGTGTCCGTCCCTTGCCTCTGCTAGCTTCTGATGACTATTGGCATTCCTTGGCTTGTAGCTGCTTCACTCCAATCTCTGCCTAGTGGGCACAACACCTTCTTTTCTGTGTCTGTTTTCTGCTACGGTGTCTCCTATAAAGAAACTTGTCACCCACCTTATTAATCCAGGATGCTCTTATCTCCAGTTCCCTAACTTCATCACATCTGCAAAGGTGACCCTCATGGGTTCTGGGGATTAGGATGTGGACACATCTGAGGGAGGCCACCTTTTAGTCCACCCCTCAGGGTAACTAAGAACACAGACTCTAGAATCATATTGACCTGGACTCCTACCAATGCCACCACCACTAACTAGTTACATCACTTTGATTAAATTACTTCACATCTTTGAGCCTCCGTTTTTGGGAAAGGGCCAACAATGCCAATTCTTCAGGATTGCTTGTGAGAATTCAAGAAGCCAACAGGTAAAAAAGTCCTGAGCAAACGCTAGCTCACATTAATGGTAGGTTTACCCTACTAGGCTGCCAGCCCTCTGCTTCCTTCACGGGTCTGCACAGTGCACGTGGCCCACGCTCCGCGAAGACGGGCGGAAAACTTGCCTCAACAGTGACCTAGACAGCAAGCATCACTAAGTTCATGAGATCCCACAGGTGAACAGCAAACTTGGGTTCAAGTTCTCCAGAGATCTGAAAGAGGCTGCTAGAGGGCCCAGCTGCACGGGCTGTGAGCAGAGAATAGGGCAACCAGGGCAGGCACAGAACTGTGTTCATTTGGCCCCGTTGTTACCATTCTCTGGACTCCCTTCCTGGTGACCTCATTCCTTGGAGTGGGGCAGGGGAAGCTACTCTGGAGAAGCCCCAGAATTTCACGAACCCCAATTCCCAGAGTGGGGCACTTTTCCAGACCTCCACTGGGAATTCACCTAATCATTTCTCCTATTCTGAAAGAGCCAGCTGCACTGGCATTTTACAAACATTACAACATATCTGAATAACCCAGGGAGCTTGCTGATGCATATTCCTGCCCACACCCCCCAGACTGGCAGAATGAAGCTTTAGTGAAGTGGGGCTAGGAACTGACCATTTTATTATTTTTTTTAAATGCTTATTTATTTATTTTGAGGGAGAGATAGAGCACCCAGGTGAGAGAGGGAGGGAGGAAGGGACAAAAAGAAAGAATCCCAAACAGGCTCTGTGCTCACAGAGCCTGACATGGGGCTTGAACTAAAAAACCCTGAGATGATGACCTGAGTAGAAATCAAGAGTCAGATGATTAACCAACGGAGCCACCCAAGTGCCCCAGGAACTAACCGTTTTAAACAAGTACCCTGGGTAATTCTGATTCACTTGGAGAAAACCAGCCATGATAAGGAAATTATAACCCAACCAACCCATCCAGAGCCATGGGTTCAGTCTCCAAACCCTCCACCTGAGAGCCAATATGTCAAACTGGAAAGAGTAAGAATTTGGGAGTCAAACAGGATTGAGATCCAAAATGAGGTCTTCAGGGCACCTGGGTGGCTCAGTCGGGTAAGCATCCGACTTCAGCTCAGGTCATGATCTTATGGTTTGTGAGTTCAAGCCCCATGTCAGGCTCTGTGCTGACAGCTCAGAGCCTGGAGCCTACCTCAGACTCTATCTCCCTCTCTCTCTGCCCCTCCCCTGCTCATGCTCTGTCTCTGTCTCACTCTCTCTCTCAAAAATAAATAAAGATTACAAACTGAGGTCCTCCACATGAAAGTTGTGGGACCCTGGGCAAATTACTTGACTTCTCTGGATCTCAGCTTCCAGTTCTGTAAAGTGGGAGTGATATATCACTCAGGGTTGCAGGGTTGATTAAATGACAATTATGTAGAATGCCAGCAGTAGGTTGAAGCAGAGACTGCCACCGTTCACCAATTCATTTCCTCCTCTTCACTGCTTCACACCTGGGCCATATTTCCAAACTCCTGATGGTTAGGTATGACTCTGTGACTAGTGCTCACCAAGGAAATGAGTGTAAGTGTTGTGTGCTTGTGCTAAACCAAGTTTCAGGAACCGATGTGCCTCCTCCATGTTCTCTTCCATTTTGAACCAATTGGATGTAGGTGATTAGTTCTAGTGAAAAGGCAAGCTACAATTATGAAAGAACCCTGGGTCTCTGAATCACTAGATAAAGGAGAGCCACCACCACCAAGAATACTTGCCTTGGAATTTTTTTTTTGCAAATGAGAACTAAGCCTGTATATTTTTGGAATCTATTTTTTACCACTAATATGTAAGTGGTCAGGAAATGTTCATCTTCTTTCTGCACCTCCAAATAATAATTACTCATTACCCAGAACTGGTGCAAATTATATTCTACTCAAAATGTCTTTTTCTTTTAGATGTTTAATTATTTATTTTGAGAGAGAGAGAGAGAGAGAGAGAGAGAGAGAGAGAGAGAGAGAATCCTAAACAGGTTCCAGACAGCAAAGAGCCCAACACAGGCCTCGATCTCATGAACCATGAGATCATGACCTGAGCTGAAATCAAGAGTCAGATGCTTAAACAACTGAGCCACTGAGGCACCCCCCTACTCAAAATATCTTCATAGGATAAAACATGATCCCTCTGTGATAGACCGAACTCTAAAAACGGCCTCTCTGAGATTCCTGTCCACTGGTTATTCAATCAACTGAACACAAATCTAGGTACTTTTGTAAAAGAATTCTTCACATGTAATTAAAGGTCTAAGACAACTGACCTTAAAGTAAGGAGATTATCCCAATGGGACTGATTCAATCACATAAGCCCTTTAATTTTTTTTTTTAATGGTTATTATTTGAGAAAGAGATGGAGAGCAAGCAGGGGAGGGGCAGAGAGAGAGGGAGACACAGAATCGGAAGCAGGCTCCAGGCTCTGAGGTGCCAGCACAGAGCCCGACGTGGGGCTCGAACCCACAGACCATGAGGTCATGACCTGAGCTGAAGTCGGCCACCTAGCCGGCTGAGCCACCCAGGCACCCCTGAACCCTTTAAAAGACAGAAGGGGAAGTCAGAGATATTCAAGTGTGCTAAGAATCCACATGTCCTTGGTGCTTTGAAGATGGAGGGCTTTGTGAGAAGGAATGGGGGGTCGGCCCCTGGCTAGCAGCCAGCAAGGAAACAAGGACTTCAGACATACAGCCACAAGTAATTGGATTCTGCCAATAATTTGAAAGAAGATTCTTCCTAGAGCCTGCAGATAAGAGCTCTGTCTAGCCAACATCCTAATTTACAGCTTTGTGATACCCTGAGCATAGAACTTAGCCAAGCCCACCCAGACTTCTGACCTTCAGAACCGTGAACTAATTAATTTGTGTTTTAACCCACCAAGTTTGTGGTAATTTGTTATAACAACAATAGAAGAGTAATACTTTTTTCACTTATTTTGTAAAAAATATGGTGTGGGATGGGTGCCTGGGTGGCTCAGTCAGTTAAGCCTCCGACTTTGGCTCAGGTCATGATCTTGCAGTTAGTAGACACCCATGTCCGGTTTCCACTGTCAGTGCAAAGACTGCTTTGGATCTCCTGTCTCCCTCTCTGCCCCTTCCCCATTCATGTGGCTCTCACTCTCTCTCTCTCTCTCTCAAAAATAAACATTTAAAAAAAACTTAAAAAAAAATATTGGCATGGGAGTGACTGGGTGGCTCAGTCAGTTCAGTGTCTGACTCTTGGTTTCGGCTCAGGTCACAAGCTCATGGTGCATGAGTTCGAGCCCCGTGTCAGGCTCTGTGGTGACAGTGTAGAGCCTGCTTGGGATTCTCTCTCTCTCTCTCTCTCTCTCTCTCTCTCTCTCTTCCTCTCTCTCTCCCTCTCTCCCTCTCTCCCTCTCTCTCTGCCATTCTCTCTTCTCACTCACTCTCTCTCAAGATCGCCAGGGTTGATTCAGCTGATCTGGCTGGCTAGGCGGGCGTCCCCTTCCTCCCTCACCTCTCCAGAAGCTGTGTGCTTGGTGGAAGAGGATGACTTTCCCAGATAGAGGAGGACCGCTCTTCAGTCAAGGGTATATGAGTAGCTGCACTCCCCTGCTAGAACCTCCAAACAAGCTCTCAAAATAAATAAATAGGGGCGCCTGGGTGGCGCAGTCGGTTGGGCGTCCGACTTCAGCCAGGTCACGATCTCGCAGTCCGTGAGTTCGAGCCCCGCGTCAGGCTCTGGGCTGATGGCTCAGAGCCTGGAGCCTGTTTCCGATTCTGTGTCTCCCTCTCTCTCTGCCCCTCCCCCGTTCATGCTCTGTCTCTCTCTGTCCCAAAAATAAATAAACGTTGAAAAATAAATAAATAAATAAATAAACTTAAATAATTTTTTTAAATAAATAAATAAATAAATGTGTGGAGAATACCATTTGCTCAGTTCCTAGTGCCCAGTTGTATATTCAGGAGCTCCTTGCTCCTTGCAGTGGGAGCACAGCAGGGGCTGGATGTTAGCTTCAGCTTTATAGCAGTGACAATCTACCCCCCACTTCACCAGCCCCCACATCCAAAACTTAGAAGTGGCACTGCTGTCAAGAAAAAACGTTGAGCAAAGTGATTTCAAAGGCCAATGTACTTCCCTTCAGGTAATGGGGCTGAGTCTCCTGCTCTGTAGCAAGCTCTGGATAGGCGTTGCTTGTTCCCACGTAGGAGGTCTTTATCTATTTATACCAGACTTCTTTTTCAAGTAGATTGAGGGCTCTGAGATAAAGTAACATATTAGTTGTTTTTAGTAATGTGAATTATTCACACCAATTCCAATAATAAAAAGGGAATTTTTATATAAGGAGGCTACAAGAGTGTTTTGTGGAACCTCAAGGTCAGGAAAGCATCTGAGCCACAGGAAGACACTAGAACCAGAGTCTGGAAAACCCACCAGAGATCTCTCATTGTCTTGCATCTTGTCTTAAAAATCTTTCTTTTCCTTGTCTAATTGAAAACAGGCTTCATTCTCTGTACTCTGGTCCATATGACAAAAAATGTGACTATGGGAATGGCCTGTGTTTAATGGAGATTGGCCACCTGTAGAGAGACAACTCTCCCTCCCCACTCCACACCCCATCTTGATTACAAATTCTAGGGGAAGAGACACAAACCAGACCACCTTGGGTCAAGAACCATTCTAGAATAATTCACTAAGTCCCCAACCCCCTAACGCAGGCAGTGAGTGGCTGTGGGCAGTCTTGTTTATGAATGTGGCAATCATCCCACCCCTATAACGCTTTGGAGGAAAGGCTGGGGCGAGGACAGTTCCCAGAGAAAATGTAGAGGGGCAGACAAGCCAAAGGGGTTTACCCCATTCCTGATAGCACAATGAGATAGTAGTTATATGGGACTAGACTCTGTGCTTCCCAGTATCTCAGTATCACTAACCAACGTGGTATAGTCAGATTTCCTTATGCAGCCAATCACCCATTCATTCATTTAACAAATAGAAATTGCAAACCCAACATTATGCTAGGTACTTGGTAAAACTACAATCTCTGCCATCTTGGAGAGGGCCATACCACCACATAAGTGGAAAATTACAATAGTGTACAAAATATTATAGTCTAAAACCCAAATCAGATCAGGGGTGGGGCTGAGGAGAAGGCTGTCAAGAAATGCTTCCTAAAGAACAGGATACTTTAAGGGAATCTTGAAAATTAGCATGGTTGTTAGAAATAGGGGAAGGAAAAGTGTTCCAGGCAGCAGTAAGGTTCATTGCCAAGGAAGAGCATTTGGGGAAACCAAAAGTAGTACAGAAAGGTTGACATGAGGTATGTCGGGGTGAGAGTACTGGGAGGTAGACTAGAAAAGGGGACAGAGACTAGATCTGAAAGGACATGAAAAACATAAGCATATGATGAAGGCAATGGGCTTCTTATATAGGCATGATGTAGGTAACTTGAGTTACCTTCTTGAAAGGTCAGCATGGCTTGTAATGGATTGGGAGTATCCGAAGATGGAAACATGCAGGTGGGCAGTTGTTGCAGTGACCTTGGGATGGCCAAGGTGAACTAAGATAGGGGCTTTGAGGACGGAGAAGAGCAAAGTGATTCAAGAGATGTCATTGCATGGGTCAAGAAAAGGCCATGCAGTGGGTGGGGTGGTGAGAGAAAGATACATAAATAAAGTTAATACTTGAAATAGTGGAAAAAAGATTAAGAGATGGATTCTATCAGCATTTATTGAGCAGACACACAAGGCTGAATCATGAACCTTCTGTAAATTTAGTCTAAAATTTGTGCAGTTCAGAGACTGAGTGAGGAGGAGTTTAAGGGTCATCTATCAATGTGGTCTCGGTTCTGTCTCCATGGGACAAAGAGGAAGAGAACACTTCAGCGTCATTGTTATGAAAATTCAGTTAAATACAATGCGAAGTCAAAATAGTGGGGGTGGGAGGAGAACTGAAAATTTGATTGAGTCTCAATCAAGTAGAACTGGGACAAAAATGACCAACTAAGCAGAGATCCAATTTGGATTATAAAAAGCTAGTTCATCAGTAAGATCAGTACTGACTATAAAATCAGAAGCAAATGAAGAGTCAATTAAGCACAAAAGTTTTGCTGTGATGTTATGCAGTAAGATCCAAACTGTACTAAATATGAAACTTCCTGCCAAGGAGAAATATAATCTTCCCTGGTGGCAAAAGTCAGAATTTCATAACATTAGCCAGATAACCACAAAAGAATGTATCTTGTAATACAAGATGTCTGTAAGCCATCATGAGACTATGCTCTCCCCACTAATTAACTAACATTCATCATTTACTGACTGATATATTTAAAAAACACATTCCATTTCGTAGCCATGTTCTTATTATGCTGACAGGTTGAATAGAGATATACCTAAAATGTAAGCTTGCCAACAATCATTTTTTCCTTCAATGTTGTGACATTTATCTTTTTAGAAGAGTTGCACACATACCACCCGTTGTTATTAAAAACAATGTTATCCACTGCCTTTTTGCCCAAATAAAATTTATAAATTTTAATCTGGCTACCAAATAAATGTTTAATTAAAAACTTTAATTTAAGGGGCGCCTGGGTGGCTCAGTTGGTTAAGTGTCCGACTTCAGCTCAGGTCATGATCTTGCAGTTCATGAGTTTGAGCCCCACGTCAGGCTCTGTGCTGACAGCTCAGAGCCTGGAGCCTGCTTCTGATTCTGTGTCTCCCTCTCTGTCTGCTACTCCCCTGTTCATTCTCTCCCTCTTTCTCTCTCGCTCTCTCTCTCTCTCCCTCTCTCTCAAAAATAACAAATAAACGTTAAGAATTTTTAAAAAAAACTTTAAAGTGTTTAATCTGGCCACAGTATCTGGCCACATTCATTGTAGAAATTCCAAATAAGAAAATTAAAATCATATAATTCTAACAGTCGGCAGCAATCAATTCTGTAAATTAGGACATATTGACAACACGTGTGACAGAAAAAAAGGAAAATGTAAGAAATTTTTTGAAATTTCCTGATTCCTGGGGCACCTTCGTGGCTCAGTTGGTTGAGCATCCAACTCTTGATTTTGGCTCAGGTCATGGTCTCATGGTCATGGAATCAAGCTCTCCATTGGGCTCTGTGCTGAGCATGGAGCCTGCTTGGGATTCTCTGTCTCTGTCTCTGTCTCTCTCCCCCTCCTCCCCACCCCCAACTCCCCATGCTCTCTTTCTCTCTCTCTCTCAAAATAAATATTTAAAGAAATGTAAAATCTCCTTATTCCCCTATTATAGATTATACGATTATTCTAAATATTCGCTCCCCCACCCTTGGGAGGATATATTACTTCCCTGTCTCATTACATCAGCCCTGGGTATGTGACTTGTGTGGCCCTCCACGTGGGAGGACTATATATCCCCTCCCTGCTGACCTCAAGAGTGGCCATAGTACCACCTCTGAACAGAAGATTTAGGAATCACCATGTGTTTCTGCCATCTTCTCTCTTTCTTCCAAAAGACCAGTGTAGGGGCAAAAAAATAATTTCCCTCTACCCTTCTAAGTTCTAGACTGGGGACCCTATAACAAGAGTTTAAAAACAGAACAAACAGAAGTTTATTGACGTCTCATAGGAAAGAGAAAATAATTTTCACTTTACCCTTGAGTTCTTGGCTGAGATTCTTATATTAATGCTCGATTAGCAAGACAAAAACAAACATAAGTTTATTAATGTGTGTATTTCATGTACACATGGGAGATATCCAGGAGAAAATGAGTAACTCCCTGACATGGCTTAGAATTCAGGCTTAACTACAATCTCAATAGGAAAAGGGATGAGGTGGTGGGATGGGATGTAGGCCTCATAGGGAAAGTAAAGCATTTTTAGGAAAGATGAATGGGCCCTTAGGAGAATGGATGGGAGGTATGATAGTTTGGGATGGTTCATCTGGGTGTGGTGTCAACTTCTAGTCTCTCCTGTGATGAAAGTCAATCCTCCCTGGTTGATGAAAATCCCAGGGAGGGATTTATAATAACTGAGTTCCTTTTGGAGGATCTATCTTTACACAGACAAGGAGATTTGAGAAAAAATTTCTCCCTGCATTTGCTGTTTTTAAAGTTCATACAGCTCAAAATAATCAATATGCCCAAGTGGCATGTTTGCTACCCATCATTCTATACCCCATGTAAACATGAGAGATACCCAGGATAAAATAAGTAACTCTCAGAAATGGCTTACAACTCAGGCTTAAATAACATCTTCAGCTAAGACAAAAGAGAGAAAAGTGGAAGGGAGGTCATTTACGGACAGGTAACCAGAAAGAGCACGGCAAACCAGAGTAAGGTTTAAAATTTAAGTCAGTGTCTCCTCCATTGTTGACTTCTGGGATTAACATTTCTCCTTCCTGGTACAGAGAGGTTGGGGGATAACTTTGTAATTTTATGCCCTGCTTTTAGGTAAATAGGGAGAGAGCAGAGCTTTTCTTCTATCTGTTTCTTCTCACTTACCTTCAGCTTGCAATAATCCTTATGCCAAAGTGGCCTATTTTGGTGTGACACATTCTGTCACCCTACATCAGAGAATGAAGCTATTCCCAAATAGAAGCTGTTATATCAACCTGGCTCCCAGAGTGAAGAGAACTAAGCAGATGGCCCGCAGTTGACAAGTAACATGAGTAAGAACAGAATTTTGGTCACTGTGAATCACTGAGACTTCTGGAGTTGCTCCTTACCGCAGCATAACTAAGCCTATGCTGACTGATACACCCAATGTCAACAGGAGTTTTTACGTCTGAAGAGAGCTTTCATGCACTGCAATAAATAAGTTGAGTTTCAACTTACATTTTATATATTTAAGTAATGTATTTTAAAACTTAATTTCTAAGCCTTTAAACTCAGGTAATTTTATTTTCAAATTGATGAATTTTGGGTTAATACTTAATTGTCCAATTTCATTTGTTTTTGACTAATAAATTTATAAGCCTAATTAAATAATTAGGCTTATAAATTTGATAAAGTACACCCCAATATTTATCAGCTTTTAAAATTTTTACAAAGTTCAAATTACAATCTAATAAATTTGATCTTGTCAAATTTCTTCAAATTCAAAAAAAAGTAGATTCACATTCCTATAGACTAAATCTTTCTAGATGTTTAAAACACACTAAATTGGGGCACCTGGGAGGCTCAGTTAGTTAAGCACTCAACTTCGGCTCAGGTCATGATCTTGCAGTTTGTGAGTTCGAGCCCCTCATTGGGATTTCTGCTGTCAGCACAGAGCCTGTTTCGAATCCTCTGTCCACCCCTCCCCCCGCCCCCACCCCCCGCCTGCCTCTCCCCTGCTTGTTCTCACTCTCTCTCTCTTTCAAAAATAAACAACCTTAAAAACACACACACACTAAATGTAAAAAGTTTAACCATATAAGTTTAATACATTAAAACTTAAACATTTAAACATTGACCTCAAACTTAATTACCTGTATCTTCTTATGAATTATTGATATAATTCTAAAATCAGTCTCTTTACTCACCTTCTCACCCTAAAAAGCAGAAAAACACACTACATAATGATTACAAAACTTATTTCTAGGTAAAATTCATTACTAGACATAACTTAGCTTGTCATCAGAGTCTTTGAAAGTATTCTTATTTACTGACAATAACGGAATATTCCAGACCCTTAGATTTCCTGCCCTCAAATGTGCAATGTTCTCACCAGGGAGCCCTGAGCCCTACCTTGGTCTTTTGCCTGGAATGTACAGAAGATGGATTTGCAAAGTAGCCCCTGAGGGCCACAAAGGAAAAGTCAGAAATTCACAGTAACCTTTTGCCTGGCATCCCTGAGATGCTAAACCCAAATCTCCGGTGTTTAAGAACCTGAGGTCCAGTAGGTCACACAAATGCAATTTCTCACCAATATAATTGTTATACAAATAAGAGAAACCAAGAGAAAGCTATACACATAAAATGGAAAAACTGATCTAAAAGGGTGATGGGGGTGGGAGGCAGAGAGAGTAAAGAGGGGAAAAGGGGTGGGGAGAGGGGAGATTTGGCCACCTCTGTAAAAACAAATGCATTTCGTAAGAATCTTAAGAAAATTTGCCCTTTTTCCTCATGTGTAAATGAGGGTTAGAACACTAAGGCCCATAGGATCTTTGTGAGAATTATGCCAGGCACAACATCAAGGACTCCGTACACCTGAATTTACCATTATGGTTTTAAAATGGAATTCCAGAGGGGCGCCTGGGTGGCTCAGTCGGTTGAGTGTCCGACTTCAGCTCAGGCCATGATCTCATGGTTTGTGAGTTCGACCACGTCAGGCTCTGTGCTGACAGCTTGGAGCCTGGAGCCTGCTTCAGATTCTGAGTCTTCCTCTCTCTCTGCCCCTAACCCGCTCACATCCTGTCTCTGTCTCTCTCAAAAATAAATAAACATTTTTTAAAAAATGAAAAAAATAAATAAAATGGAATTCCAGAATGGATTAGAGCTGGGGGGACTGGATGCCATAGGACATGCAGAAGCCTGTCCTCGCTCCCTCGGCCTCCCCTTTCTCTTTCACAACTATTTCTCTGCATGTCTGCTTCAATCCTGTAGCTTTCCTGTAATTTGGCTTCTTCCCTAAGTCACTAACAACATCGTTTAGTTTCCCACCTCTTTGGTTCAAGACAGCAGCCACTCTAAAGCTCTAATTTCAGTCCTAAGCCCAAATTTCCAGAGGGGTGCTGCCATGAAGACAAGAGATGAACATGTGGGTACATTTTCTGGATGTGCATGCTTGTGCGTGTGTTCTGATAAAGACCCTCTCTTCTCGACCAACCTGCAGTCAGGCTCCTCTGGGCCCTCTTCTTGACTAGGCCTGGGCCTTCTGTGTCCATCCTCTCGTTGCTGGGCCTGCACAGCCCCATCTTAGCAAGAATCCCCCACCCTTGATATCCGCTCATGTTCTTCATTCCTCACCTTTGATGTATAAATCCTTGGCCGGGCTTTAGTAAGAATCTTGGTTTTGTCAGTTGAACAAGAATCCCCCTACACTTGATGTCTCCTCTCATAATCCCCATCCACTTATCCTCTCCCTCTGCTCTTGGCTACACATCCCCACTTATCCTTGTTGCGTTCAGAGTTGAGCATATTAAAAGGTAAACTGAGACATATTTAAAAATTTAAGAGTTTGAGTAAAATTGGATTAAAATTGGGCAGCATCCAATCTAGCAGACAGAAAGAAGCTCTATGGAGCAGCACGAAATGGAAGACAAAGACAGAAGGGAGTAGGAATGAGGTTATACCGGCAAAAAAATGGACTGGTTATTACAACCAGTAAACACAAACCAGTATTTGTGTTGTCAGCACAAAGCTGGATGTGGGGCTTGAACCTACAACTGTCAGATCATGACCAGTGCCAAAGTCTAATGCTCAACCTCAACCAACTGAACTACCCAGGTGTCCCTGTCGTCTTGTTTTTAACTGCCTGATCTCCGCCCTCTTGCAAAACTCCAACTGCAATAGTCCCAAATAAAATCTTCCTTACAGTTGTAACAAGCATCAGAGTAATTTCCTTCTTTAACAGTTCACACACACACACACACACACACACACACACACACACACAGGATGTGGATTGCCCTGGAATACAGTTTTCTAAATTGTTTTTCATTTACTAACACACCTGAACACATTCAATGAAATACTTTTTTTTAAAATTTTTTTTAACGTTTTATTTATTTTTGAGACAGGGAGAGACAGAGCATGAACAGGGGAGGGTCAGAGAGAGGGAGACACAGAATCTGAAACAGGCTCCAGGCTCTGAGCTGTCAGCACAGAGCCCGACGCGGGGCTTGAACTCACGGACCGCGAGATCGTGACCTGAGCCTAAGTCGGCCGCTTAACCGACTAAGCCACCCAGGCGCCCCTCAATGAAATACTTTCAACAGCATTGATTTATTAGTTACTTATCATTTCTAAGATGCCACAAGCAAAATGTGGCCTCAGGGTCAAGACAAAAGCCCTCTCTGCTAAGACCTCAGAAAGACTTAAGGGAGTGATTTCCAGATCCTCAAGGCTAGACAAAAGGGCGCCTGCAAGATTAAGGGTATTGTCACACCCTTAATCTGACCTGCAGTCCGAAGTAGCGGACGTGTATCTGGAAAAGATTGGCAGAGATGGTTTCTATCTGACCTAGTGAATCCCTTAATATTCACAGAGAACACAATGTTTTTAAGAGAACTGAACAAAAGTACCACCAGCTTAAGCTACAAGACAAGAACCATTCAACCTAAAGCCACTGACTCCCAAATCATTATGGGCAGGACTCAGGATGAGCAAACTAGTTGGCTAGAAATCAGGCCTTATGGAAAAGAGAGAATGATCCAGAAGATGGTTCCTTGGCTGTGATTCTGTGCGTCGGAGACTGGAAGCTAAGAAAAGCTATCTGTCTCTTCTGATCTTATGTACGATGTCAACAGGAGCAAGATAACTATAATAGACAATCCCTTTCAAACCAGGGAGATGAGTATTTGGATATGTGAAATCTCAATAAGGTAATTTAGTTAATACCGTCAAGTGCATCTGATAGGCCACGTAAGATAAGGACATTGGAGTCAGCCACACAGAGGTTACCAATGACCCGAAAAAGCAGTTTCAGGGAAAAGGTGTGTGTAAAGCCTTGTTGCAAAGGGTTCAATTCGAGTGAAAGGAAGAAACAATGGCAACAGTAGAAGCAGAGATTTTGGATATTCCTGAATTCCCACATAAAAAGAGGAATTAGTGCAACCAAAAACACACAGACAACATTTGCAACACGAAGTAGTGAACCCCAAGTGCAAATGGGTCAGAAGACCTGAACAGTATCAGCTTCTATGTGGGAAGAAGCAGATGTGGGGAGGAAATGAAGCAAATGACAAAGTCACAGAGACAGTAGAATAGTGCTGTCCAGCGGCTGGTGGGAAATTGCTGTTTCATGCGTGTAGAGCTTCACTTTGCAGGATGAGAAGAGTTCTGGAGATTTGCTGCACAACAGTATAGATGTCTTCAACACTACTGACTGTACACTTTGGAATGGTTAAGATGGTCAATTTCATATTATGTGATATGCACAATTTTAAAACTCAGGAAACTAACCTCACATTTAAAAAAGGAGTAGAGGGGCGTCTGGGTGGCTCAGTCGGTTGAGAGTCCGACTTCGGCTCAGGTCACGATCTCAAGGTTCATGAGTTTGAGCCCCATGTCAGGCTCTGTACTGACAGCTCAGGGCCTGGAGCCTGCTTTGGGTTCTGTGTCTCCCTCTCTCTCTGCTCCTCCCCTGCTCACACTCTGTCTCTCAAAAATAAATAAAGATTTAAAAAAAATTTTTTTTTAAAAGACTAGAAGAACCAACTTTGGCTCAGGTCACAATCCCACACTTGGTGGGTTCGAGCCCCACATTGGGCTCTCTGCTGTCAGTGCAGAGCCTGCTTCAGATCCTCTGTCTCTTTCTCTCTCTGCCCCTCCCCCCACCCATACTCTCTCTTAAAAATAAACACTTAAAAAAAAAGGAAAAAATTTAAAAACTCACATAAGTGAAACACTATCCTAGATCAGAAGACTTACTCTAATTCTCATATTTAAGAAAGTATAGCACCAGCCCAAGAATGGGAAAAAGAAAGCAAGACCACAGAAGTTTTCAGGGGTGAAGGAAACAAAAAACTTGGGTTTTTGCGTTTATTTTTGTTCTCAAGAATTGGAACAGACTCTACGAAGCTTGAGAGAAAGCTGATTAACACTTCAACACTTTGGAAAACACCACCTAGAAGACTTCAGTTACAAAACACACACACACACACACACAAAACAACAACATAGTTCTCCATTTTAAGTTTTATTAAAGTACAGAGTTAACAAGTTTTGAGTTTTCTACCTAGGAAAAGACTGGTCAACTTCAGGAAAAGACTGGTCAATAGAAAAATTAGCATTCAAAAAACAAATACAAACCCACAGTTGCCTTTGTGTCTAGAGGGTAGAAAATAACTTCGTAAAAAGTTCCCAAAACTATAACCATATCCAAGACTATTATAAATTTCAAACAGTAAATTTACCACACATTATACATTTCAAATTCTAATATAGCAAAACATAACCAATAATTTGGCTACAGCTAATTATTTCACAAAAGTTTAAAAAATTAACAAAGTTATGATTATAAAACTTTCGTAGAATTTTTTTTTGCAAAGTAAAAAAAAGAACTTAAATCTTTAATATAGGAAAGCAAAATAATCCTCTTAAATTTCTCATAAATAACTCTCAAGACATATATTACACATCTGTTGCAAGCTTTCTTTACCTGAGAGAACTTCCCAGGATCCTTCACCCAGAGGATTACCTTAAAGAATGCTTCATCATTTTACTCACATAAATATGATCAAACCCCTACAGAAGTAGATTTGGACATAGGCATTTTTAATGTATCCTTACCCAATTAATTTTTTCTGAAGGAATTTTGCCTAAAAACAAACAAACAAAAAACCCTCTTTGGTAAAAGCCAAATATTTCCTCCTTTCAAAACGAATGCCTCTGCGAGTGATCTACGTGAAGAAAATTTTAAAAAGAGAAAGATCTTTAGAATGACCAGCATTAGTCTGAAAGATCTGTGTCAACAGCTCTCTAGTCCTGTAAGGTAGGTCCAACAGGTCCAACATACCTCTGTCTGCCTGAAATGCAACACTAGATTAAAGTGTCTGAGGCTTTACAAGCATCTTAAAGATGGTGGGACACATGGTGGCCACCTTAAGAAGAAAGCAGAGGGAGCTCGTTCTATCAGGAGAATATCCTAATAGAACTGGATATGAGCAGAATTCTATGAGCGGACTGGCTACTGCACTGTCCTTAAGGAGGACCCAGCGTTCTCTCTGAACATGTAGGGCCTTAGCCCAAATCACTTTCATTTCCAAGAGGAGTAGAACACAAATGTATGCCAAAACGAAATGCTATTTAGAAAGGCAGTCAGAGGAGGAAAAAGCCAAGGCAGCTTAAACACAGGCTCTCGAATTCCCTTTGCAGGGTAACATGAAGCACCAGCACCAATGGTGGTAAACTTCTGGCTAAAATTAAATAAGTACATAATCTTAAATAGAGAGAGGGGGACAATATGGGTGTGGAAGTGGGATTAGCACTGCATGAAGGTCATCCAAAACAAAGGCTCCTCTGAGGAACTGGAAATAAACAATGAGGTGTGGGGGTGCAATGGGAGGCGGTTCCCCAAATCTCCAGTAACCCCACCCTCCAACAGCTCACATGCACACAGTCCATCTATTCACAAAAGAGCCCCAAGTATCTCTGATGAACAATTCTTTCAAGCCATTTCCAAGAAACCAAGAGGACAAAATTAACCAGTATTAAAAAACTCAACCCAGTCTGGATGAAGTCGGGTTGCCAAAAGCCTTGGACAGAAACATCTCTGGCCTTCAGTGAGGTGACACATCTAGGTACACAGCAACATTCCCAGAAGAATCCCTTCCCCCATTTAGTGTTTTTACTCATGAAAACGAGAAGGGAAAAAATCTCCACATGGAAGGAATAGCACAGGGGAAACATACACATAGTTTTTTTAAAAAACTTCTTCCACTTTCATCACTAAAGGAGTCTGACCAGCAGCTACAGGGAATGTACTTTTTTAAATCACGTACAAAAAGTTGTAGGAAGCAAAATTATATTAATAAAAGATCAGTGAATTTCTCAAATGAACACCATGACAGCAACTCAAAGCAATTGGCACAATGTTTCCAGTTTCTTAAATCACGGTAGCATAAAAATGTAGGTTCTTTAAACCCACAAACGTTGACTCATCACCTGAGTATTGTTTATTACAATTAATAATCATTTAAGTCAACTTATTTGTATGCCCTCAATCCTTAGAGTATATCCACATCGCGTGCACCATTCAGATAAACTTGCTTAAATACCCAGCTGAGCATAAAAATCAGTGGCTGCAACCGTTCCTCTCGCGTCAGACTAAACTTCAAGAACTTTGGGCCACAAACCAAGTTTTAAGCAGCTGGCAACCATGGGATTGGCTGGGCCAGCTCTGAGGGCTCGGCCACTGGCAATGGATGTCCTTTTCCTTTGTGTTTCCCTGAGCTTCTTTCTGCAGGGGAAGTCGGCCAACGAAGGACAGCCAAGTAACAGCAGCCTTGTCAGAGGGACTGTGAGCTGCTGAGGACCAGTTCTAAAGTCACACAGCTGGCTGCTCAAGCCAGCTAGGCCCTACCAGGAAGAAACCCATATTGAAACTGGCATCCCAGCTCTTGAGTTCCCAAAGCCAACCTCAGCTTACCCAGAGCCCTGTGGCACTACCGCACTGTGGCGGCTTCTCCCGGGAGGCTGTCACACATACTCACAGCCCGCTCCCTCAATCTGTCCCCGACCCACAGAGCTCCCAGTCCCACCGGCTTAATAGGGGCTGCACACAGCGGCTATCCATTTTGTGACTCCAGAGGACCTGTCAACTGCCAAGCTCCAAGAGCCTCTGGCCTAAAAAAATCAAATGGATGAAGTTTACAAAACAAAGCCCTCACACACACACGAGTGCCTTTATAAATGGAACCTTAAACATTATAAACAAGGCAAGAGTCTACAGGAATTCATCCACTGAATTTGTTTCCCCTCTGATTTTCCTGGGAGGAGGGCAAAGGAGTAGAAATGAAGAATTTGACTAATTCCCCACACCAGCACTTTGGCACACTGGGACCCAATGCTGCCCAACTCGTACAGTAGGGCACACAAAATACAGGCCAAGTCTCTCCATTTTCAGACCCTCTATCGCCAGGGAGCTCGAGAGGACTCTTTCCACCCTGTGTGCGACACTAACAGAAGCACCCCCACTGTGTCTCCACTGGGGTCTCTAACGGCCTTTCCACTGAGAAAACTCTTCCGTGACTGAGGAGAGCAACACTGAACATGGAAATCTTCTTGGGCAACTGCGTAAAGTCACATCTCCTAGGAGTGTTCCAAGTATGTATTTTTGGAACTCTCCATGGACGTTGTTTATGGCTTAATTAAATACCCCTCCCCACGCCCCACCCCTCACCATTTCTTCTAGGTATATTTGGCCATTTCTACAACTTGTATAATAGGCTTTTATCTGGTCAGCCCAGTTTGAGGGGCTGCCTGGGATCCTTACCTCAGCAAATCTACTCTAAAAAACCACAGTGGATATTAATGCCATGGTCACATCACAGATCCTGGAAACAAAAGCCCTTTTGCTGTTAGAATTTCAAAGGCCTCAAGGTGGAAGAGAAACTGGTTGACTTTCATAAATGAAAGAGGGGTACAGCAGGCTTCAGTCAAGAAGCAACTTTTCAGGTAAGGTCCTAGAATATTATTACTATTAATAAGTACAAACATGTGAGAACTATAAGAACTATAGCCCTCCATTGTTCAAGTGAAGAAAACAACCCGAATACTGTTCTATAATCATGTGAAAAACACCACAAATGGGAGTCATAATTATTGCAGTAACTCAGATCAGGTAGTAAGAATACAGTGGGGACCACACGGTAGTGATGGCAAAATTGTGCTTTTTCACATTATTAAGCAAAGATACTCAGCCCAGAAAGAAGAGGGGACCTCTGGGAAGGGCAAGGGCAGAGAGTGAAGCTGTGATTCCCAGCATCACAGTTTCAAAGGGAAACGCTGGGGGGCCAGGAGGAAACAGCATAAGGGTGGAGTTGCAAGCAGGTGCTTCCTCTTGGACCCTATAAATACCAAGTAGCTGTGAGCAAGGGGCCTGCAGGCTGAGTTCTGTCTACAGAGCCCGCTGGGGACGAGACTCCGAGCTGAGGTGTGTGAGAGGGGTCTGCATTCTATCAGGGGCTGAGGGCTCAAGATTTTGGCATGTTTTTCTATTCCAAGGATAAGAATGACAGGCCACACAAAGGAAGTTGTATCCCTGTGATAAGATGTCGTGCCCCAAACCCTATTTTGGTAAAAACATACAGAAGCAAAATACTAGCCTATTCCAGTTTTTAGGGTTATGACACACACAAAATACATGATCACTCGGGATCAGCCTGGCTGAAAATTTCAGTTCTTTTGGGATAAACTGGTAATTTCTTTTTGATTTTCAGAATGAAAAAGCTAATCAGGTGATTTTTTTTTTTTCTGAAGGCCTTTTCAGACCCACTTCAACCAGCCTGAAGATGCTAGCTTTTCACAAAGCACCAGTCACTACTCAGACCCTTGTTCAAAGGATGTCACTTCCAGCCTGTGGGCCTGGTCAGATGCCCCTCACACGGAGAACTGCCGAGAGGGGCAACAGAGGGGAGCAACCAGGGTCCCCAGGTATAACAGGACACACATCCAGCAGGAGGCCATCTTGACCCAAAAGATGGACCAGCTTCCGCTGAAGAAGGTTTCGATGTTGGCACTTTCATAGCTGTGGAAACAAGAGACCCACCTGTGGTCAGAACAGGAACAGAACGAGGTCGGGGGGGTTGGGGGGGGGGGAAGGGAGGTATCTTCCAGCAGGTATCTCCCCGATTCCATCCCCTCCAGCCTTTCTGTTTTTTTGTTTTGTTTTCCTAACAGCTCAATTCAGATACAACTTACACCATTTCTCCACCTACTTTCTATCTCTATGTATCTGCCTACTCGGGACATTTCACAGAGATGGAATCATGTGGCCTCTTGGTTTTCACCAAGCACAGTGTTTTCAAGGTTTAACCATGTATTCCTTTTTATGGCTGAGTAATATTCCATTGCACGCATATGGCACATTTTGTTCATCCATTCATCGGCCAATGGGCATTTGGGTGGTTTCTCCTTTTCCCTAGTATAAATGAGGCTGCTATAAACACGTAGGTCAAAGTTTTTGTGTGGACGTACTTTTTTTTCCCTATTGGGTAGATACTTAGGATTAGAACTGCCAGATTGTGTCATAACTCTATGTTTAACATCTCGAAGAACTGCCAAACTGTTTTCCAAAGTGGCAGCACCATTTTACAATCCTACCAGGAGTATAAGAGCTTCCAATTTTTCCCACATTCTCAACATCTGTTCCTTTCTGCCTTATTGATTAAAGCTCCCTCCTTTAAGCTTTCCACACCAAAACTTTCTAGGGATTATCAAAGCATTAGAAGCATTAGGGACATATTAGAAGCTCCCTCCTCTCATCTCCCTCAAGATGTTCTGGAAAAATCTCCCCAGTGAAGCATTCTGCTATCTCCACCATCCCCAAACTTCACCCGTTACTCCTCATTTCTCTTCCTCAGTTTTCTCCCTAATAGTTATTAGCACCACCTAGCACACTGTATTTGATTTGGATCATGGTCTGTGTCCTCCATTCAATTATAAGCCCTGCCATTTGTAACAGCATGGCACATGGGAGCCACTCACACAGTTGCTGAAAGAATGGATAAAAGAAAGCACAATGAGCCTAAATGTCTATCCCATGTTTATTCTGAGTTATAACAAATTATTATCCAACAAAAACTTTGGATCAGTGAAAAGTGATTTAAAAAGAATTAAAAAGAACTTCCATGCAGTGATAGGGAAAGTCAGACCCATCACGTACTGTTAGCTTTAAAAACAAAATGAAACATGGGGCGCCTGGGTGGCGCAGTCGGTTAAGCGTCCGACTTCAGCCAGGTCACGATCTCGCGGTCCGTGAGTTCGAGCCCCGCGTCAGGCTCTGGGCTGATGGCTCAGAGCCTGGAGCCTGTTTCCGATTCTGTGTCTCCCTCTCTCTCTGCCCCTCCCCCGTTCATGCTCTGTCTCTCTCTGTCCCAAAAATAAATAAACGTTGAAAAAAAAAAAAAATTAAATAAAAAAAAAAAAATGAAACAAAAAAAATCTCAAGGGGAAACATGTATAATCATACTTATATTTAAAAAAATGGCACAGGCTTGAGGCACCTGGGTGCCTCAGCCAGTTAAGCATTTGACTCTCGATCTCGGCTTAGGTCATGATGTCACATTTATGAGATCGAGCCCCACGTCGGGCTCTGCGTGGACAGTGTGGAGCCTGTTGGAGATTCTCTCTTTCCCTCTCTCTCTGCCCCTTCCCCAGCTCGTGGGCTCTCTCCCTCTCAACACTTAAAAATTTTCAAACATTTAAAAACATAATAAATAAATAAATAAATAAATAAATAAATAAATAAATAAATAAAAATTTCAAGGTGGCACAGGCTTGTAAATGCATGGAAAAGGAGTGAGAGTATGCACCATGTTAGCAGTAGTCGTGGGGCATGGCGGGGGGTCAGGGAGAGGACACTGTCACTTCCCATGCTTCTATGTCAGTCTTTTTAAAAAAGATGTTTAAAACTTTCATAATAAAAGTGCAAAATTTAAAAAGACAAAATACAAAGTAGAAAAAACAGGTATTTTCTCTTCCTTAAAAGCAGATGACTGAGGCACCTGGGTGGCTCAGTTGGTTAGGCGGCCGACTTTGGCTCAGGTCATGATCTCATGGTTCATGACTTTGAGTCCCGCATCGGGTTCTGTGCTGACAGCTTGGAGCATGGAGCCTGCTTCGGACTCCCCCTGTGACTCCCCCTCTCTCTCTGTCCCTTCCCTAGCTCATGTTCTGTCTCTGTCTCTCAAAAAATAAATAAATGTTAAAAAAAAAAAAAAAATCAGATGACTGTTGAGGTGCCTGTCTGGCTCAGTCAGAAGAGCCGCGACTCTTGATCTTGGGGTTTTAAGTGCAAGCCTCACGTTGGGCGTAGAGATGACTTAAATAAATTAAAACTTAAAAAAAAAAAAAAAAAAGCAGATGACTGCTTAAGAATTCCAAGTTCTGGGGCACCTAGGTGGCTCAGTCAGTTAAGCATCGACTTCGGCTCAGGTCATGATCCCATGGTTCATGGGTTCAAGCCCTGCATCAGGCTCTGTGCTGACAGCTCGGAGCCTGGAGCCTGCTTCAGATTCTGTGTCTCCCTCTCCCTCTGCCCTTCCCCTGCTCATGCTCTGTCTCTCTCTTTCTCTCAAAAATAAATAAACACTTAAAAAATTTTAAAAACACAGAAATAGAATTCCAAGTTCTTCCTCCATTACTATTACTGTGTTCCTCAAGACTGCCCATATGCGGTTAACATTTCCTTCTCTTTCTTTTTTTTTTAAGGTTTTATTTTTAAGTAATCCCCACACCCAACATGGGGCTTGCATTTACAACCCTGAGATCAAGAGTTACATGCTCCACTGACTGAGCCAGCCAGGCGCCCCAACCTTTCATTTTCTTAAAGCTGCAGGGAGCATCGCCAATTCCAAGGGTTAATTAAGAGCATAACCACAGACTGTTGAGACCCCAGCACTGTTTCTGTGTAGGTGAGCACAGCAGGACTTGGAGAAGAGGTAAGCCAACTGTAGGAGATCAGGTCTGTGACTCAGTGGGCCTCAGCACTTAAAGAATAAGACTTCACTTGGTTTTCTAAAGATCATCCCTTCTAAACGGTCTAAGACAAGGGGTCACACTCACTTGAACCAGCTGGTGACCGTCATCATCACATAGAGGGAAGCCAAAAAGAACACGAAGTGGAAATAGGAATAGCTATAGACGGTGCCTCTCTTCTCATCATAAATGACCCGTGGTCCCTCCTTCACGTTCTGCTGCTCTTCAGTGTCTGTGAACGACAGAGCGAGTGCAAGCTCATAGAGTGAACACATGCACACCTGCCACTTCAGCAAAGCCACACTCACTAACTTCAATCCCAGGGGCTCTTGAGTAGGGAAGATGTCGAAAGCCACCTTTACCCACATCCACACCCTAAGCACAATCCCCGCCCCAACTCTAGAACTGTCCTCCACAGGCTGAGTTACCTAACATCACATTCACTTGAACAGAGCAGAAGAGAGCCCTTCCAAACGTGAACTTATGATAAGCTCAGATGACAGTGAGGGAGCACACCAGGGGTTCTCAAGCCCCTGGGATGCTCCGATCCAAATGCCCATTCCTTTGAAAAATGTACTTCCTCCTTCTCTAAGTCTCTCTGTATAATTTAACTTACATGTGAACCAAAACATAAACTGATTCCTGCGTGCTAGAATATGAACACAAATAAAACCCAGTAACCATTCAGAAAGAATATGGAAAGTATATCAACAGTAAACCAGCTTTGGAGTAAGAATCTCCTCTTACCATTCAAGTAATTTTGCTTGAATCCCAAATACCTACAACTACAGCCTAGTGCCACAGGTCCACAGCACCACAAGGCTGAAAGGAAGGGGAAGTTCTCTACTCACCCTCTCCATCGGGGCCGAAGCAAAAACAACAGCGAGCCACCTGGAAGAACAAACCCAACAGAGTCAGGTGGCTTGCATCCCACTTTTCTACCTCCACATCAGTAAAGTACTAATGGCCATCTGTGTGACGTGCCAAGCCTTCCCGTGGGAACTGTATCCCAGGCTCTGAACTGTGCACATTCTTTCCCTTCCAAAGGATTTGATTAAGCATCTGTTCTTCCCAAGTGCTCTTGTGCTGGTGATAGGAAACACAACACACATGGGTTGAGCCACGCACACCCCCTCAAAGGTGTTCACTTAGTGATTGCTCAGCTACTTAGAACGCTGTGAGCATCCTCTGGATGGCAGCTCCTAGGCTTTGGCTCAGCCACAGAGCATTACTCTGCCCTACAGAGTAATGCTACATTACTACATTTTTTTTTACAACATTTTTTACTACATTTTTTGCTACAGTAAATGACTGCACATGGCAGGGGTGTAAAGGCATAGCCACTGACCCTTGGGTACAGCTCTGATGGGTCCTATCTGCTCTGGTCAACAGTGGCTTTGTCCGGCCTCCAGTGCCCTTCAACTTCACGCTCTGCCCAATTCTGCCTCCTTCCTCTTCCTTCCTTCCACATGTGTTGATCACTAACAGACACACTGCACATCAACTCTGCCTTGGCAGCTGCTTCTGGAAAACTCAACCTGAATCACAAGGTGAATGAGACAGATTCTCACTCTCATGGAGCTCACTCCTGGTGATGATTTGCTCTCCTTGCTAGGATTATTATCCCGTTTGCAGGTAAGGAACCTGAGGTCAGGCAGGGTGAATAACTGGCCTGAAGTTACAAAACTAGTTTAGTCACAGAGCTGGGATATAAATGCAGGATGGGAAATCCAAGGCCTGCAATTCACAAAAGGCAACAGGTAGCATGTGAAATGTAGGAGACGGTGGAGCTGGCAGAATCAGAAATGGTTAAGGTTATGAGGTCTGGAAACAGGAGGCCCACCTCCATTTCCTATGAAATCAGGCTGCTCAAATGTCTGCCTCTATGGAGGCAGGGGAGCCGGGGACCGGGATGGATGGGATGCTTTCCTTTGAAGACTCTTTGGCACCTTTTAAACGTGGTACCATGTTCATGACCTACTCAAAACAAGAAACCAGTAAAAAAAACCTGGATTATGAAAAATTACTACATGATTGCAGAAGGACTCTGGTAAACGGGGTAAAAAACATTACATGTACCAAGACAAGGTGGGAAATGCTGGGTCCTTGGCACTTCCTGGCTGACCATGTTTTTACTAGAAAGAACAGAGAGCCAGGGATAAGGACATAGGTGCTTGAGCCTTTGTCTCTTTTATATACTTCAAGGCCAACCCCCTGTTTCCTTACTACATCAGGGAAACTTCTAATAAAGGGATTGGCCTTGACGGAATCTTGGATCAAGTTACACAGTCTAATCATTCAGTGGGCTCAAGACATGGTGCCCTGGGGTCCTAGTTCTTCTGAAGCTTCATTTAGCATAAGAAACTACCAACTCTCTCTTTCAAAGGTGTATCCTGCGAAACGGGATAGAAGGAGAGCAAACCAATTTCCGTTTTGCACATTCTTCGGTTCAGAAGGAAACACTGGGACACTTTCCTTAGAATGAGAAGGAAAACATCCTCTTAAAGCTAACTTAGAGACTTGTTGTTCTTTGAGCTTACGCTCTACACAATCGGGACATTGAAGCCACAGCGGCACAACCGCAGCAGGTGGTCACCCAGCCAGTGGTGAGAACAAACGCCTGCCTTCTAGAGACCATTCTTTTCTGTGTAATAAGCAGTAACCTATTCAGACTCAGCACAGATTCCTCCTTTTTCAAGTGACAGAGAGCTGCTGAATGCTGCTGGCAGATTGACAACCCTTCATAATGTTCACTATCTCCAGGTCAGGTGCAGGAAAGACCCTCCCCAGAGACCCAGCTGCAGAGAAGAGTGCCCGTATCTGGAGAGACACCAGAGCTCTTCCATCCGGGGAAAGCTATCAGGATACTGTCTGGGGCCCGTGTCAGGCAGGGCTGGCAGCAGGGCCAGGAGCCAGGAGCCAACCTCTCGGGCAGTGGCATTCAGGAACACAGACTTTGGAGCCAGAGCGCACGGTTTACATGCCAGCCAATCAAAAGTTTAAATAACTTCTGCTTTTTCCCCTCTGTAAAACAGAGATCAAACCCTTACTGGGTTTTTATGAGGATTAAATGAAATCACAAATGTAGTGCTTAGAATAGTGCCTGGCATATAGCAAGTGCTGTAAGTCTCAGCCATCATTGGAACCTCCTGTTCCATTCCTGGGCTCAGGGTTGAGTCTTTTCCTGGCTGCCTCCATGCGATTAGAACTTTCCTGACCTTAGTGGATGTTCCAGAGGGCCCCAGCAAAAGACTTTTGCACAAATAAGGAAATAACAGGCATTCTGCTGACTGATAGGCATCTGCTCACCACCCTGATTCTCTGGACACCTACTGTTCACAATTCTTTACGCGGTGAAGGAATGGACACAGTTAAATAAGCTCATGCACCGACACTGCTCAGCAGTGTGGCATGGAGCAGATGCTGGTTCCTTCCCTTCTCCGTCTTTTTCTCCTTCTTCAAACAGCTATTACATCTAACCTCATGGTCATGCTATATACGGAGGACAAAGACAGGTATGTAACAGAGGAATGCACTAGAAGTTAAAACAAAACAAAAGAAGACTCACACACATTCCATTATGACAGAGGAAAAGAGCGGAAAGCAGACGGACCAAGCTACCCAGGCCTCTGGTGGAGATGGGCAACAAAGCCCAGCAGAGGCTAATTTCGTTGGAGGAAAATCAAAGGTACATTTGAATCCCCATAGTATCTACAAGGCATTGTTTTTTCTGTACAAAAATATGGTATTCTTCTTCGAGGAGAAAAATGGGATCGTGGAATGCCAATCAATAAAGATGCAAAAACACGTAAAGAGCCTTCCTGGAAAATAGGTCTTCTGAGATGAAGCAGAACAAGGGGAGGAAATGAACTTACTTCCAGTTCAGGGGCTGCATATCGGCCTTGAAGAGCATCAGAACTTGACCTTGTCGTGGACGTCAAGCTAAGAAACAAACACACGTTATATCACATCAAAGGAAGGGCAGAGCCGCCTCCCTGCACCCTCTTGTTGGGCTGCTTAAGTCTATTTCATCTTTCAGTACCCCACTTTATTCCAAAATGGATACATCGTTTTTATAGTTCATGTCTTTTTACACGATTGCATTAGATCATTTTAAGCAAAGAGAGGTCTGCAGATGAAGAAATAAATCTTTTGGTCCTATTATCTTGGTTTTCACTTCTCTCTCTCAAGCTGCCCAAAATAATTTTCTGATTTCCCTTTTATCTTTCCCCTCTCTTTGACTACTCTCACTTAGAAGGGATCGAAATCAACAAAAGAACCCAGAGACAGCAGTAAAAAAAGCAAGGGCGTGAAAAGCAAAGGTCACAGTTACTTACTGTGATAATCAACCTTTGGCAGAACAAGGTTTTCTGTTTGCAAATTCAATAGAGTAGCTGTGAGTGTGATTTAAAAAAAAAAAAAAAAAAATTCTTCCTACCACTCTCCCTACACCCAGATAGGTAAAATGTTATAAAATCTGGCTTACAAGGGTAAAAAAGGTATATCTTCTGGGGCGAAGAAAAGGAAATACTTTAAGCAAACAGAAATGTATAAATACTTATGTTTCCAGCTAACTCTATAAATTCCTTTAGCAAATATCTACTGAAGGCCTGCCATGTGTCAGGTCCTGTTCTAAGCCCCAGGGAATTTAGTGAAAAAGACAACAATCCCTAGCCCCTTGCACGAAACCACGCACGCACGGACATATCCTATGTGCCAGCCTGGAGGCGGGTAGGGAGTGTGGCCACTGGAGAAGCAGGAATTAGCAGGTTCATTTCAACCAAATAAACCCCAAGAGGCAACACTGCTTTTCTCTGTTCATTCTCATCCTCTTTCTCAAGGAGAGAAGAGATCAGTGAGATGCAAATAAACAATAAAAAGACTTCCTCATAAAAAAGTCTTCTGGGATCCAAGCGCACTCCTTTGGTGAGCCACTCAAGCCCAATAGCGTCACTTTGGTTTCTGCTCTGAACAGATGGATGCTAATGGAGGCCCACTCCATTCCCACTTCCTAACCTCAAGCCTAATCAGAGGAATTGTAGAGATACTTCCTGATGGTTGTGCACCCAAGAAACACACACACCTTGCTCGTGCATGTAAGAGCATGCTGTATTTTCTGCATGTAAATTATGATTTAATATATCATTTCTGTGGAGGAAAAGTTAGGTTTTGATTCTGGCACCTCTGTCACTTTACTTCCATCATCAGAGAGCAATAAACTAAGCTTTTGTTCTTCTACAAATACCTGCATTCAGTTCATCATTAATGACACAGAACTTCTGTAAGTAGATGCTACTATAAAATATTATTATAATTCAGTCATGGCCTTTACCCACAAAATACTCTTCTTGGAATTACCTTAGAAACGTTGTTTTTACAAACTTCTTAAAAGCCTAGGAAATTCTTATTGTCTGCATTCTATTACTCAGAGCCATCTGTTTGGTGAGCACAAGACGAGTTGCTAAACAGCAGCCCCTGGATTATGCATAACCTCCTCCTTTCCAGGGCTAAGGTACGAGCAACTTTCACCCAGTGCTTCCTGTCGGGGGGTGGAAGGAGACTGACAACATTTGGTTGGGACAGTGTATCACCATACAGATAAGTCATAGCCTATTCACTGTCTCTAGTCTTCACTCACAAAAAGCCAGCACTGTCTTGCAGTTATTGTGACAACCAAAAAAAAACACCTCCCCTCCCGCCACCCACCCCCTCCCACCGCCATGCCCAGGGCCTCTTCCATATCGGCAGAATGATTCAAAATGCAGGTGGCCCTCCACACCTGCTTCAGCTGCTTTTGGAACTGGCCAAACTCCCCCAGATCAAAGAAAATCTCTATAGAACATGTCCAGACTTTCCTGTTGGAGACCATAGATTCTGCTCCCTGACAAACTTACAGGGCCCTTGAGGGATCCCATGACTATTCCCACCCTTAAAGGGAGGAAGTTCAATTATGTTCCCGGTACACAGTGTAAGTGGTGATTCACAGCTCCCAAAGGAGACCACCATCCCATGTGAGCTGGGTGGGGGCAGGGGTGGGGGGAGGGGGACGCCTTAACATGCCCCCGATGCAGAACCAGGAAAAAATTTTTTTAAGTTTCTTTATTTTTTACGAATCTCTACACCCAACCTTGGGCTGGAACTCTTAACCCTTAGATCAAGAGTCGCATACTCTTCTGACTGAGCCAGCCAGGTGCCCTGAGCCAGGAAGATTTCTGATAGGTGAGGAAGTGGCAGGATTCCCAAAATAAAGGCTGTACACCGCTCCTCCTTTTTTTTTTTTAATAGATCCGCCTTTCTTAAATAAAAGTGGCAGACACAAAACACACCAAAAAATCGACACCTCGATTTGCCAATTCTTCTCAGTTTAAGCCAATCTTCTCTTCAATTCTCTTACCAACCTTATTCTTACTTCTACATAGTCTACTCCATTGCCACGGAAGTTTCATTTTGAACTAGCAAGTTGTTTGACATTTAATAAAGATCCGTAGTTTTTCTAATTTTCTATTCAAATTTCTTAACATTTAAATAATAATTTTTTTTCTCATAGGCATAGTTGACACTGAAATAGCCAGGACCATTTTACAGCACAAATACCTCCCGATGACAAAATGAGACAAATCATACACCTTATCCTTGTACCTCAGAGAAGCATCTGACTCCAAGCAATTCCAGGGGCAAAAGTGATTATGAACATGCCTCTCCGAGTACTCTAGCAAAGGAGACTCAAGGAGAAGTTTCCTGAGATCAGGGGTAGAGAATCACAGAAATAGGCTCTATGCCCCTCAGTTTCCTTTTTATGTACAAGGGAATTGAAGCTGATTGCCCCCAGGATCCTGCCAGACTGCACAGTCTCAACTTGAAGCCAACAAAATAGTAATTTCAATCACCTAGCGATGCCTAGATGGCTCAGCTGATTAAGTGTCCAACTCTTGATTGCTGCTCAGGTCATGATCTCACAGTTTGTGAGTTCAAGCCCCACATTGGGCTCTGTGCCGACAGTGTGGAACCTGTTTGGGACTGTTTGCCTTCCTCTCTCTGCCCCTCCCCTGCTCACACTCCGTCTCTCTCCAAAATAAATAAATAAAACATTTTTAAAAAATCTAGAGACCAAGAAGGGGATTAAGGAATCGTTAGTGGAGGGTGGGGCCCAGTACAGCAAAGATCCAGGCCTAAGGGGGGGTAGGAGGGTGGATCTATAGAAAGAGCCATTGGGGAAACTCCTACATGGGGTCCCAGCTGTGACACTTCTTCACAGCAATGATGCCTGGGTACAGTAGAAGGGGCATCTGGAGGAAAATTGACTTCAGTTGGAAAGCTAGGGAGTAGGTTTAGGTTGAGCCCTCTTTCAAGCTATAACAGCAAAGATAAAACATACTCATAGTGAGTCATGAGAGCACCCTAAAGAAGCATGTATGTCTGTGTGTTGGTGGAGGGACAGTGGAGCTGGCTGGCTCCAGATAGGGAAAGAGATAGTGCAGTGAGCCTTCCAGGACCTTACAAAAAAGTTAACCCCAATCCCAAGCAATCATGTGACTTTCAGTGAAAATGTGTGATTTCTTCTTGCCATTTGCAACTACATGGATGAAACTAGAGAGTATTATGCTAAGCAAAATTAGTCAGCTAGAGAAAGACAAATACCATGTAACTTCACTCATATGAGGACTTTAAGAGACAAAACAGATGAACACAAGGGAAGGAAAGCAAAAATATTATAAAAAACAGGAAGGGGGACAAAACATAAGAGACTCAATTATGGAGAACAAACAGAGGGTTACTGGAGGGGTTGTGGGAGGGGGGATGGGCTAAATGGGTAAGGGTCATCAAGGAATCTACTCCTGAAATCATTGTTGTACTATATGCTAACTAACTTGGATATAATTTTTTTTTAATTAAATAAAAGAAAAAACACTTATCACGATGAACAGTGAGTATAGAATTGTTCAACCACTCTATTGTACACCTGAAACTAATATAACATTGTATGTTAACTATACTGGAATTAAAATTTAAAAAGACATTTCAAAGCATAATAAAAAAAAGAAAAGAAAATGTGTGACTTCTTCTCCTTGTAACATTCAAACTACACAGTCTTCAGTTTTCCTACAATGTCTATCAAGAATTCTAAATATTCCTTAAAAAGGAGGGGGGGAATTCTAGATATTCCTGCAATCATCTTTTTTCTTTCTTTCTTTTTTTTTTTGAGAGAGAGAGCGCATACGCAGCAAGAGACAAGAGAGAGGAAGAGAGAATCTACGCCTTCAGCACAGAGCCCGTTGTGGGGCTCAATCCCATGAACCGTGAAATCATGACCTGAGCTGAAATCAAGAGTTGTATGCTTAATGGACTGAGCCACCCAGGCGCCCTTTCTGCAGTCATGTTTAAATGACAGTTTCCACGCAAGCAATGGAGCCTCGTTTTGTAACATTTTCCAATCTCTCATTCCTCTGAGTCTGGGAAGAGACAATCTCTAGAAAGTCAAGATCCGAAAACGTAAACTGGGCTGCCTCCCCTTCCCAGCAGCATTCCCTGACTTGAGGCTCCATTGGGCCTGATCTCACTTCCCTGGGAGCCCAAGACATTTGGCTAGAGAGTTCTCAAAGCTGACTCCTCCCGGAGCTGCACGGATCCTCGCAGCGAACACTAATCACCAGCCTCCGGAGGGGTGCTTCACTGAGTCCTGGGAGAAGCAGCTGCCCATCACAAGGAGTGTGTTCGTGCCCTGCATCCCACAAACACTCCTGGTCACTCTGCACTCCGCTCATGGAGATGCTGTTAACGCCCCCCACCCCCACCCCAAATCAGGTCTCGTTACTAGCATTCAGAGTATTTGTTACCAGCATTCAGACAGATTTTAAGTAGCAGTGGTCAGCTTTGAAAATTGTTATCTTTTGGGAATATCAACCAAAAGGGGTGAGGTTTTATTTATCACCTCTCACGCAAGGGTGGCAGTGAAAATCTGACACGGTGAAAAGTCCATGCTGCAAAACAACACCATGTGGCAGTTCTATCAGCACACTAAGTAGAATTGTTGCCATCTTTCCACTGACAGATTTATAGCAAATCTAGGCCCTGTTTCATCTAAGCAGCAGACACCTTTTTTCATGTGTGATGAGGCATTCAGCAACCCACACAAACACAGAGTTTTATTCTGTCAGATATCTTTCTAGGTTTTTTTAAATAATACAAAAACAAAAGAAATGCTACCTCCCTATAAAACAAAACCAACAACAAATATAAGTTATCTCTAATACCACCGCTATTATAGGTTTGGTGATTTTTTTCTATATAAGTAAACATAACCATATTTCATTTGTATTCAAAAAAAATTTTTAATGTTTATTTATTTTTGAAAGAGAGAAAGAGAGACAGACTGCAAGGGGGGGCAAGGCGGGGGGCAGGCTGGGGTGGGAGAGGGAAACACAGAATCCGAAGCAAGCTCCAGGCTCCGAACTATCAGCACAGAGCCCAACATGGGGCTCAAACCCGTGGACTGCGAGATCAGTACTTGAGCCTAAGCCAGACGCTTAACCTACTGAGCCACCCAGACACCCCAACTATATTTTATTTTTGAAATGGAACCGTCTATCATTACATTTTAGTAATCTACTTCCTCCCACATAATTTGCCAATATTTTTTTTACATACTAATACAGAAAAAACTGAGTGATAAATGATGAAATTAGTCACGCTACTGCCATTTCCCCCAAAGCTCAATAAGGACTCAGGAAGGAAAAGCTTACTCAGAAAAAGGAGAGCTGAGAATTGGCAGTCAGCATTTGGCTGGCTTTATGGTTTTCCTGAAAACATTCACGAACTTGAGCCTGAATCCCATCCACTACTTTGGACGTAGTAGGTACTCAGTGAACAACTATGGAATTAATAAGAATGAAAGGTCGAAATGGTGACCGTGGTCCTTTCTGCTGCAAGAAGGAGAATCTGTCACTATGTCAGAGGCAGGATAAGAACCAGTATCACACAACTGTCCCTGGAACAACCACCTGCAACACAAGCAAGCATTTCATGGCTTGACGCATGACTGAACAAGTACTCAAGACCCAGTTCCTGCATCTTCAAAACGTCTGTCGGTCCCTTTCTAAAAGTAGGGAGTGTTAGAAGCTGTAAGAGAACGTGTCAACATTCTCAGAAAGACATTTTATTTCTATTAGCCAAGGGAAGATCATAATGTCCCTATGCCAAGTTGAAATTTTTATACACTGAAACGTAATAAACAAAGCGGAAAACCTAAACATGAAAAAGTTACTGTCAAAAGGGAGCTTAGTGATCAGTGAAATGCCTATCAGAATCAGTAACTAAGCATTTCTACCTGTTACTTTTCTCCCTTGGGCAAACTCTTAAACATTCTAAATAAAGGTGGAACACACCCCACGACTAGCATGTGAACTACAGTCTGCTTTAACAGCACTGTGGGTTTTAGCATAAAAGAAAAGGGACGTTTCCTGTCTTTCTCGGGCCAAACACAAAATGACTGTGTAAGTACTGCTCTGTATTCTTTCCATCAGCAGCAGAACAAATGATACTTCCCTTGGATTAGAAAGCTGCCAAAACATTCTGGCATATACTATCTCTTCCCTGCTTTGTATTCCCTTGCCCTCCAATAATGCTTTAGCAACTAATATCCAACCGTCTCCTGAATGGCTACAATGTACTATGTATCTAATTTATTTATGCATATAAATGCAAGTAAGGAAAGTGAAGTCCAAACACTGTGCTTCCATGCTGTAATACAAACTTTTAACTTCAAGCTATTTTTCCTCTTCCTCAGATGGGATTTGTTTTGCTATCTCATACTTGCTGCAACTTACTTAAATTTTACTCTGCACTTTTAAGTCTGCAAGGATGGTCTCAAGTTATCTCCTAAGACTTACCATGAATATAAGATGCACACGAACAAGAGAGCGGTACCTAGTCCAGTAACCAAGTTTTCGTCTCTGTACAGGACTTGGCCGAACTCTGGCACACAGATCGTAACGTTCTTCCCATGCTCATCTAGAACTTACGAGGAAAAGACAAAATAATCACAGTTAATCAGAAAAGTTTTTTGTAACTCACAGACGCATTCGTTTTGGGAAAATATGCGCATCTTTAGAAGAGTTAAGACTTATCATTGGAGGCTTCTAGTCCACAGCCCAACTTGACTCAGACTAGACTAGATTGTTGCTATGTCAAAGCACTCCCTCCCACCTAAGCACCCTCTTAGCACAAGACCCTCAGATTCCAGCTCCAGCGCCAAAGGGTTCTTCTGTTCCATGATGTAATAAGAGTCTTGCTCTTCTCAGTACTATTCAAACAGTAGCAAAAAGTAACATTAGATCCATTTATCAGCTGACTCAGCAGGCTCTGAACAGAGGTAGGATGCAGACATTAGCGAGTTTCCACTGTTGTCTATCCTCTGTGGAAGAGTGGTGAGACTACTCAACAACCAGACATGACTAGCTGGTCAACAGCCACCTGACCAACAGCCTCTACCCAGATGTGAAGTCCCTTAATTGCCAGTAACAGGATGGTCATGACTCTAGTATCCTTTGCTTGCTTGTTACCCACTTTCCCAGGAAAGTTCTCCCATAGCGGTTCATTTCTTTAAATTCTTTACACTTTTGTTAAAAAAATTTATATATATGTCGTGTTTCTTTTTATTGATCAGGTATCTAAATTTATGGTGCTAAAAAAATCAGTTTATTTATAAACAGAATAGCTTATTTAAAGAAAAGGTCTTTCCTCAACAATACTGCGGTGTGCATTAATTCCATTTGTTACTATTATGCACAAAAACCTTGCTTACAAGGGGATGGTATAAACATATCATTTTGTTCACTGTATTTAATAGGCATAACTGGCTAATAGTTACTAAATCATAATGTAAAGAAATGTGAGAGGTGCCTGGGTGCCTCAGTCGGTTAAGCATCCGACTTCTGCTTAGGTCACCATCTTGCAGTTCATGAGTTCGAGCCCCATGTCAGGCTCTGTGCTGACAGCTCAGAGCCTGGAGCCTGCTTCAGATTCTGTGTCTCTCTCTCTCTCTCTCTCTCTCTCTCTCCCCTCCCCCATTCGTGTTCGTTCTCTCTCTCTCAAAAGTAAATAAAAACATTAAAAAAAAAAAGAAATGTGACAATATTTCAGGTACATGCTTTCTGAATGTTTCAAATTACAATCTATGAGTGCTGCCGATACCCATGGGAGAGAAGAAAAATACCTGTGCAAAGATGGAGGAAAAAATAGTGTCTAATCTGGGAATATTCTGAGATTTTCAGGATTTCTTAAAAATTTTGAAAGCCTACATCATAATAAAGATTTCTATCATATTACCATCAGTGGTACTTTTTACTTGACACAGAATCTCCTATCTATCTATCTATCTATCTATCTATCTATCTATCTATCTATCTTTAAGTAAATTCTACGCTCAACATGGGACTTGAACTGATGGCCCTGAGATAGAGAATTGCAGGCTCTACTGACTGAGCCAGCCAGGCACCCCCAGAACTTCAATTTTAAATATCCAAGTTAGATCTGATTGCCAATAAGAAACATAAACATAAATTAACAGTCTAAAAATCATCTTACACACATGTACATTCTAAGTATTTGAAGTCAGACTAGAATTATTACTGGTACCCACATTTGAAACAGTAAAAATAACTGTGTATGCTGTGGTTTAAGGAATCTTTATTCTTAGGCCAACAAAAAATAAAATTTCCCAGGCACCCCAATAAAATGTTTTTAATTGACCAAAATACTAACTTTTCTATTTAAGTAGTACCACCTGAAATTAAAAATAAGTTTTTTTCTGTTTTTAAGTGATACTTGCCATTTAAAAGAAAAATTCTGTAACCAAAAACCTCATTAAATTAAAACCAAAAACTAATAGTCATAAAAGAAAGTGTTGGGGCACCTGGGTGGCTCAGTTGAATGAGCATCCAATTCTTGATTTCGGCTCAGGTCACGATCTCACAGTTCCTGGGAAAAGCCCCCTGGGCTTTGCGCTGAAAACACTAAACCAGCTTGGGATTCTCTCTCTCCCTCTCTCTCTGCCCCTCCCCTGCTGAAGTGTAATACACACATACATATATGAGAAAGTCTTAAAGAAACTAGATTTAGGGGCGCCTGGGTAGCTCAGTCAGTTGGGAGGCCAACTTCAGCCCAGTTCATGATCTCATGGTTCATGGATTCGAGCCCCGTGTCTGTGCTGACAGCTCAGAGCCTGGAGCCTCCTTTGGATTCTGCGTCTCCTTCTCTCTCTACCCCTCCCCTCTCTCTCAAAAATAAATAAACATTAAAAAAAATTTTTTTAAGTAGAGTCAAGATAGAGCTATTAAAAAAACTGAACCCAGGATAGACTATAATTAATATAAGACCTACAACTGTGTCATTTTGCACCAAAAGTAGCCATAAAGACAAGACTCACACAGTATGTGTATATAATGAAAACTTTCAAAATTACCTTTGCATTTTTTCTACATTTAAAAAAGGAAAACAACTTCAATTTCCTAAAGACAGTATATTTATTTAACCTTATTTATACAAGACAAAATGTACCCCCACACACATTTATATATAATTATGTGTATATATGTGTGTATACATTTATATCCACATTTATATACCACAAAAGTGAAACAGATGATGAAATAAAATGAGCTCAGAAATCAAAAGATGGAATGGTCTTTTAGTCTTTTACTGGCAAGTTTCAGGTGCTCATTATTATAACAATTTATAATATAATAGGGCTCTTATAGTTCTTCAGTAATCATTTCAACTACTCTGTAATAACAGCTAACCTTTATGGAGCACCTATTACATGCCAGGAACACACACACACACACACACACACTCTCTCTCTCTCTCTCTCTCTCTCTCTCTCTCTCTCTTTGAATTCTTTAAAAACAATCCTATAAAATAAGAATCTTATTTAATTACCTTGTTAAAATAATAATTAAAATCCTTATTTTAAAGACAAGGTATCTAGGCAGAGAGAGGTAAATAACTTTCAACAAGTTACTGAAGGGGCAGAACCAGGCTATAAAGCCAGGCGGTCCGACTCCAAAGTTCACACATGTTTTGTTGTCTCTAAAAATAAACATTATTTAAGATGAGCGATTCGAAGTCACACAGGCAGCATATGATAGAGGCAAGTCAAATCCTGTCTCCTGCTTCCCATTCCCATGTTCTTCCCAGTCTCTCTGACAGAGAGATGACCACCACTTAAAGAAAATTAATTAATAACCAATTTAAAAAAATAAGCAAAACACAAAAGTTCTTCGAAAACACAGGTTAGGCCCAAAAGCAAACTCAACAGCCCATCTTTGTTTCCGTCTTTCCTACACAGCAGGAAGACTCAGAAGAAGGAATTTTCATTTTCACATCCCACGTTAAGGACCTTATTTAGAGAAAAATCTAGATCTCTCTATTTCGATTTATAGATGTCATCTTTGACATTCTAAACAACAGCTCAGTAGAGACATATTCCTTCCTCCGCAATGAAAATATTAATACCACAAACACTTGCTCCCTAAGACGCCAGCTGGCTTACCTACTTCTACAGGTTTGCTGGAGAGAGCTGAGAAAGTGAGATAGGTCACATAGCAGCTTATGAGCCCCGACTGCAGTAGCCCGGAATGTGGCTGTCCTAGAAAGTGAAAGTGATAGATTTCAACACAGCATTTTACATTTCAACAATAAATAAGCCAAAAAAAGCTCCCACCCCTAAATGATATTCTTCAAACTGAGACCCCCATCGTTAAAGGAAAGAAGAGGTATAACATGTTTTCCAAATAACATTAAAAAGGTTGATTAGGCCAAACCTAACTCCCACGTTCTGCTGAGTTCTCTACCTACCATCACGTTATTTTAATAATAACTACAACTGTACTTAAACGCTCTGCCTAGTCTTCCTGACGTTAACACTAGCTCTTAAATCTTAAGATCTCAGAAGAAAATTCACCATCATTATTTGTGAGACCACATAGCTTAGTGAGGTAAATGATAGAGATAGCACAGTGGAAAAAAAGCTCAATCTGTTAACAGACAAAAAAAAAAACTTGTGGGGATAGCAGTTCAGGTCAAAAAGGAAAGCACTGGGGCTCGGCATTCATTGAGGAAGGGCTTTAATATGTTATAATATTTAAACTAATCTAAGTGTTTTTATCATTCAGAATAACCAAGATATGATAAAAGGAATTTATCAAATTTTGGTGAAATTTTCTACGACCTGTCTACATGAAAAAATTTATTTCATCCAGTCTTCCCTCTGATTAAATGTGTTTTGAGTTGTAGTTATTAAGAGTTATAGACTCTTTTATAATGTTGCTCTTTGGCACGAGAGTAAGACTCACCTTAGCAACTCATGACATTAAACCAAATATTTCAAAATATTACAACTATTTTAAAAGGTAGGATTTAACCCAAACAGTATTTTAATCTGAACACTAATATGTTTCAGGGAATTCTTAACTGATCAGTTAAAGGGACTGGGAGATTAGTACTCTCAATTTCAATAATGTACTTGAAATTTTCAGTGCCAGAAAACCTTTAAATTATCCAATGCTAGTTCATTTTTTTTTTCCTTAAAGTTTATTTATTTAAGTTATCTCTATACCCAATGTGGGATTTGAACTTACGACCTGGAGATCATTCTTCCAGGAGGGACTAAACCATCCAGGTACACCAATACTAGTTAACTTATTAAATCACCATTTTAGAAATGATTTGAAGAGCTATAAATTATTGGCCACATTGCCCTTTTCCTATCTAGAAACCTGAATGTCATTTGGTTTTCTACAAGGAAATTAGGCCATGGACACTTCTTTCTATAACCAAAGATGGCAGTCTGGCTTAAGACATCAGAAGTTGTTTATAAAAGACAACTCGAGTCTATACTTTCTAAAGCACTTCCAAAATCCCATTATTTCTTCCCTTTGCCTTTGTGGATTGTTTGTTTGTTCGTTTTTAAGTAAGCTCTATGCTCAACATGGGGCTTGAACTCATCAACAGGAGATTAAGAGTTACATGCTCAACTGACTGACCCAGCCAGGCACCCCTCTTCCATTTGCCTTTGAAACAACCTTAGGTCACGTCAGGTTTACAGATTTCTGTTGGCTTTACTGAGAAAGGACTTGGATCTGAGGAAGGTTAGCTCGTGGGCCAGCTGCTGGCTCAGTCAGATCAAATTTCCTGCTTCTTGACTCCTAGACCACATGGTCCCTGATTTTTGGTCCACAGGCCTTGAGTGAAAGATGAGCCCAGAAAGCACTCCTTCCTCAGCCTTCTCATTCAAGTTTTACACAGAGATTATAGGGAAGAACTTAATATACAATCAGGGCATCTTCCATTTAAACGCTCCTTGTGGTACATTCATTAATAATGGTTAATAGCTGGGGCGCCTGGGTGGCTCAGTTGGTTGGGCGTCTGACTTCAACTCAGGTCATGATCTCACAGTTTGTGGGTTCAAGCCCCACATCGGGCTCTGTGCTGACAGCTCAGAGCCTGGAGCCTGCTTCGGATCCTGTGCCTCCCTCTCTCTCTGCCCCTCCCCTGCTCATGCTCTGTCTCTGTCTCTCTCAAAAATAAATAAATATTTAAAAAAAAATAATGGTAATAGCGATCTTCTTATTTATTGCCTTTACTACATTGAGATCTTTCTTGACAAGAAGCATGCCAACTATCCCATTCAGCCCAAGTGAAGACTTCAATCCCACCCTTCCTACTGCTGACCCACCCATGATAAACTATGGAGTGGCCAGAATTTAAAAACAAAACAAAGCAAACAAAAACACCGGGTTTGGTCAAAGACACACAAAAAATATATAAATCAGGAGGGATGGAAAAAACTTGTGCTTACGATTTTGGACACAAGGCGAGATGGCTACCACTGAAATAAGCAGACACAGGCCTCCATTCAGCCCCAGGAGAATTTTGTTTTCCAGGCAGCCGTCCTTCTGGGTGTAAAACACTGCCATCAAAATCAAGCCTCCGGTGGCGATGGAGTACATGACGAGTGTCACCAGGGCCAGAGCGGCATACCACAGCTTGTTGGTAGCTGTGCCGGCAGTCCTGTTTCTCCAGAAGTGGTAAGAGGGAGAGGAGAGAAGACAAGGTGATGAGGCCCCTGTTCTCTGACCACGCTTACCGTCTCTCAGGTGGTAACTAATGCTATCAGCCCCCAGGCCGCTATCACCCCAGTTGTCCGGAAGACTATCATTTTATCAACAGTTAGGCTCAATCAAAGCTAGAAGGTACAGGTAAACATCTGAAAACAATTTTGGTTCAGGCTTAGAATTTTTCCTAAACACTACAACATTCCGTTTTTAAATATGTATTCATCAACTAAAATGTACTTGCACAGACTTGACTCTAACCTCTCCATTCTTTTTTTTTTTTTTTTTAATTTACTGTGAGAGAGAGAGTAGGGAGAGAGTGCACACACACACATACACATGCGTGCAAGCGGGGAAGGGGCTGAGAGAGGGAGAGAATTCCAAGTGTGGAGCCTAATGCAGGGCTTAAACACACAAACCATGAGATCACAGCCTGAGCTGAAGTTGGAAACTTAACCAACTGATCCACCCAGGCGCTCCGTAACCTCCCCATTCTGAAAAGGAATCGCCCTGGGATAGGTTTTGGCAGTATTAAAAAGCAGCTCTTGGGGCGCCTGGGTGGCTCAGTCGGTTGAGCATCCGACTTCGGCTCAGGTCATGAACTCACGGTCTGTGAGTTCCAGCCCCGCGTCGGGCTCTGTGCTGATGGCTCAGAGCCTGGAGCCTGTTTCAGATTCTGTGTCTCCCTCTCTCTCTGACCCTCCCCCATTCATGCTCTGTCTCTCTCTGTCTCAAAAATAAATAAACGTTTAAAAAAAAAAAAAAAAGTAGCTCTTAGTTAAGTTCTCTTTGTGGTTTCCCTCTCAACACAGAGCCTGGAGGGGCTGCTGTAGCAGCTTCTGCTAATGTCCATCTTCTCTTTAGGGAGAGACAAAGTTCACTCAAAGACTGGATGACCTCGGCCCTTTCATCCCTCTGCTGCAAAGGTGGGTCTGTAGTGGTACTGCTTCTCCAAAGCGATGCCACATAGGATTAAAAGAGAGTTGTTTTTTTTGTTTTTGTTTTTTTTTTTTTGCTATTTTTTTAAGTTTACTTATTTTGAGAGGGGGTTTATTTATTTTGGGAGGGGCAAAGAGACGGAGAGGGAGAATCCCAGGCAGGTTCTGCACTGTCAGCATAGAGCCTGATGAGGGGCTCATATTCATGAGATCATGAGAGCATGACCTGAGCTGAAGTCGGACGCTCAACTGACTGAGCCACCCAGATGCTCCAAGGGAGAGTCTGAAAAGAATAAAATCAGCTAGCAAAGGAGTAAAAAACTGTAATGGGATTTACAATAAAAACCCTTAAAGAAGAGATTAATTTTCTCTCTAGTTTATGTAAATATTAATAAAGGGATAAGAGAAATAAGCGGTGGTTTAACAATCTATAGAAATCGTTGAGGACAATAACAAAACAAGAGTTCAAAACTGCTCAGTCAAGACAATAGAACCATAGGGAGCACGGGTGAATCACTGTCATCTGCCTTATGATTAAACTGCCACACTGTAACCACGTTCTCACAAACCTTCACAGAGAAAGCAACTTGCTTAATGTTTTCACAGAACTGGAAAGTATTCAGGCAACTCAGCTAAAATGTTTTAATGATGAAAAAGTTACTGCAGCCAGAGACAAATAGGGAGGGAAGACCAAAATCATAATGACCATCATATTCCTGAAACCATGCCAGTGACCACAGAATTAGTCTAACATAAAAGGCACACGAAGGAAATAATAGAGTAAGACTCGAGAAGGGGTGGGGGGGAAATGGATCTAGAAGCCAAATGGTAATCGATGACAGGAACAGAATGCAATGTATAGAGAAAGGCAAACACTGCTGACCAGTGTGTGGGTGGGGTGCAACTGTTCCTTTACTGGTCTTTTGGGCTGTCGCTAGCATATGAAGACTTTCTTATAGTCCATATAGGTCTACATTCCCAAAGTTAAATTCCCAACCCTAACCTCTCCCTTCAACTTTAGACTCACATTATCCAACTGTTCAGCGCAGGGGGCGGGGGAAGGGGGCTGGTCCAAACTGACTTCCCAAATGCGCATCTCTACCCCCTAATCCTGCTTTTCTTCATCTTCCCAAACTCAGAAGATGGCAGTTCCATTCCTTCCTTTTGGGAAGGGAAACTTTTTTTAAAAAAGAAAAGAACTCGTGACTACAGTCTTTTTTCCCTCCCCCCACCCAACCCCACCTCCTCATCACCATCAGCAAAGTCCATGAGTTCCAATTTTGGAATAGACTAGAATCTGACTGCAGCTACCATCGTCTGAGCTACAGCCATCTCTCACCTGGATTATCTTCCACGGGCCTCCTTACTTGCACCTCTGACACCCCCTAACCTTTCCTGGAATTAAAATATACTTTGTATCACGTTCCTCTGGTTTCAAACCCCACTAATGCCCTTCCTACCTCACACAAATGCCCCAGAAGCCCGACAGCATCTGGCCAAATGGCATCTCCTACCTCACCTCTGGTGCCCATCCCTCACCACAGGGGTGCAGCACAGTGGGCCCCCATTTGCCCCCAAACAAGCCGGGCATGGGCTCGGCACAGTCCTGCCTCAGCCTCCACACTTCCTTCTGTTTGCAGTCGTCTCCCTCACACCTGATCATGAAGCCTTTCCCTGCCCTGCTCTCCTCAACCCCCACACCCTGCTTTCTTTTTCTCCGGTCTTTTCCCATTGAACCTGTTAACTTATTTACTTGATCATAAATTGGTTATCTGTCCCTGCCTCCTGCCCTCCCCAACAGGAGAAGGTAAGCTTCATAGAGCAGGACATCACTGTGTTCACTGCTCTTCTCCTACTATTGAGTGCCTGGCAAACAGGCGCCTACTGAATATTAGTGTAAGAAATGTCAACTGTTAAAAAATAACTTTGTGGAGGGTGCCTGGGTTGCTCAGTTGGTTGAGCATCCAACTTCAGCTCAGGTCATGATCTCAAGGTTTGTGAGTTCGAGCTCTGTGTCTGACTCTGCTGACAGCTCAAAGCCTGGAGCCTGCTTCATATTCTGTGTCTCCCTCCCTCTCTGCCCCACCCCCCTACTTGTACTCTGTCTCTCTGTCTCTCTCTGTCTCTCTCTCAGGAACAAACAAGCATTAAAAAAATAATAACTTTGTGCAGCAGTGTTTTTTTTTTTAATTTTTTTTTTAATGTTTATTTATTTTTGAGACAGAGAGAGACAGAGCATGAACGGGGGAGGGGCAGAGAGAGAGGGAGACACAGAATCGGAAGCAGGCTCCAGGCTCTGAGCCATCAGCCCAGAGCCCAACGAGGGGCTCAAACTCACGGACCGTGAGATCATGACCTGAGCTGAAGTCGGACGCTTAACCGACTGAGCCACCCAGGTGCCCCTGTGCAGCAGTGTTTTAGCAGAATGGCTGCTATTACTGCTGCTCCAGATTCATGACATCCTCCTTGATGACCTTTTGTTTTGCAGATAACCCAAGTGCCATGACTTACTTATCTTTATACTCTCGGTGCCTACCACATTGTCTGGGACACAGTTAGTACTCCCCCAAACTGTGAATAAATGCTAAATGAGAAGAAGTGCTTCAAAGGAGACTAGAAAAGGACCAGACAACGGGGCAGAGTGCACCAACCCAGCAGTATGCTGGCACCAGGCTGGCTTGGGTTCTGGAGTAAATAACACCTAACCACAACAGAAATGACAAATCTAGCACATTTAGAAAATGGGTCTTTGTTAGAAACACCTAAATGTACCTTCTACTTTTTGCTATTTCAATTTTGATATAGAAGTGTCACTTCAAATCACAATATCTGAGGTCGAAAGGAAAAAGAAAATTAAACATCTAACGTGACCATGTTATTTTGCAGGTGTGAAAACAGCGGTCAGAGAGGCCAAGTAATATGCCCAAAGGGAAACAGCGATCTAGAGGAGCAGAGGGACAGACACCTGCAGCCTCCTGGTTTCCGGACCCATGGCCTCCGTCCTACTGCCTTTGGGATCTTCTCAAGATATTTCTTGAAAAGAGGAAACAGAGGCACTTGGGTGGTTCAGTCAGTTAAGTGGCCAACTCTCAATTTCAGCTCAGGTCATGATCTCCTAGTTTGTGAGATCAAGCCCCACATGGGGCTCTGCACTGACAGTCGGGAGGGAGCCTACTTGGGATTGTCTCTCCTCTCACTCTCCCTCTCTCTCTCTCTAAAATAAATAAGAAAACTTAAAAAAGAGAGAGAGAGAGAGAGAAAACAGAGAGGAAAAGGGAAGAAAAAGCAGTTTGGTTGTTCCATGAAAAGTGATGTATTATATTTTCTAGACTATCCTTGTAAACAATAGTCTCTGTTAAAAAACAAACCTAGTAAATTAGATTAATTTATCTGAAAATACATTATTAGTGAGCTGCCTAGCTTAATCCTAATCTTAGGCAGACAAATCAACTATGAATATGCTGACATTAAGGGATTTTGTTGGGATACTGGCCTCAATGTGTAGACAATAGCAACATCATCGGTTGCAAAGAGCTTAAGTTGTTCTTACTGAGTGGTTTCTGGAAGGTTTTTACAGCAGCCAAACTCTTCCAAAATGCCTGTTAAAACTTAGCATGAATAATTAGTCCCAGAAAATGGCTTCAGAACTGAGCAAAACATTCAAGTCAGAGTAAAGAAGCTCAAATATTGTCAAGAGAACATACTGCTTACTGGGTAAATCAGGCACCCAGTATCAAAAACGGTATTCTTCCACCATGAAGTTCCCTATTTTGACCTATATGTGTAAGAATTTTAGGAAATATTTAGAATGATTTTATATTAGACAAAATAAATTTCTGTAGTATCACTTATGTGATTCCTCTATGTGCTGTAAATATTTTAGAAACTGACTATTAAGTATTTGGGTATTTAGTATTCACTAAATTATAAAATGATAACACTAGCCTTTCACTCAGGCATCTCTTGATTTGATCTCTAAAGAAACAAAACCAAATCCAGTGAAACACTAACTACCACCAAGCTGAGGAATATAATCAGAATGAAAAGTTATTTTGAGGGAATCTGGACCGTATATTTTGTTTTGTCCAAGAGAAAAAATAAATTTCATGTTCATACATTATTTTCTGATTTCTTTTTTCCAAAACAGTTTAAAATAACACGATGTGAATAAAAATGACAAAACAACAAGAAGTCTTCCTAGGCACAATAGATAGTTATTCTCATTTGTTATTTTATAAGGAAGCTAAGCAAAGTGCCCTGCCTGGGGGCACAAAGGGAGTCAGCCTGGCCTTTAGCACTCAAGGGGCTGACAGTTACCTAGTTGCCATTTCCTGAATTGTGTGGCTCAGCGAGAAATAAAACTAGCTATTAATAATTTGGCATTTCCTACTTATCCTAGGATGTGAATTCCATGCTCAAGGCGCTTAGAAAGAATCTACATTTTTAAATTCAGGATGGCTTTTTAAGGTAGCACAACAGATCTTCCTAATGAAGGGTCTTGGAAACCTTCCCAAAATGCACATACCAGTTCTTGTTCCATTTATGTGCAAACTCCACGAGCAGGATGAGCTGGATGCCTATAAAGATGAAGCCCCCGACGGCTCCCACATAGCGCCAGGCTGCAAAAGAAGACCATCCAAAAGGAGATGAGGGGATCACTCCAAGTGCTGAGCTTAAAGGAGAATAATGACTACAGTTTATCTTTACTACATTCTTACTGTACCTGCAACACATTTAATTTCCACGCAAGCGTATAAGATGGGTGCTATTGTTACACGCACTTTACAGATGAGAAAAATTGAGAGTCTATGCAAATCGACAAAGTCCCACAACCACGGGGCTCAGTCAGTTAAGTGTCCGACTTCGGCTCAGGTCATGATCTCACAGTTTGTGGGTTTGAGCCTTGCATGGGGCTCTGTGCTGACAGCTCAGAGCCTGGAGGCTGCTTCGGATTCTGTGTCTCCCTCTCTCTCTCTGCCCCTCCCTAGCTCACACTCTGTCTCTTTCTGTCTCTCAAAAGAGAAATAAAACGTTAAAAAAAAAAAAAAAAATGTCCCATGGCCAGTAAAGGACGTAGCTGGGATGTGAACACAAAGCAGTGTGTGTGGCTCTTGAGCATCTAAGCTGAACCTACACACTGTAACTGACAGCTACCCTAAAAGACGCAGCTATTCACAAAATCAACAACGACCCACGATTTCTAAGTAAAAACACATCTTAAGAAGAAAAAAGGCAGTGAGCCACCAGAGATTAGTAGGGAAATGAGGGTCAGACTGGGGCCCACGGACTCAGATCCACTCCTCACTCTGCTACAAGGAAGCTCTAACCTTCCGTGCCATGTCTCTAGGTTACAGGTTGTCTATGAAAATGGCTGAACTGCAGTTGTCTATAAAAAGAACTGTTGGCCCCGTCCCATTCTAAATCTATCTTTCTAACACATAAAAGTACATCTGTGGGGAACAGAAAACTAGTTAACAGCATTTTAGGAAAAAATAAGACTCCGAGAGGACCTCCTTCAGGAGTGCATGCAGCTAGTTATGCCCCTAAAAACTAGCCAGACCCTAGTGACCATTTGAGGGGCCATAGGCTGTTCCTTAGGGACTGACACAGTGTGAATGTTTTTACTACCTTAATTAGGAAAATGAATTCGTTTGGGTTAAACAATGTTTTGAATCTCCCTAGTTTTCACGCAGAAGGGCCCCTGTTTCAGCTATGATTAACGGTTCCAAATTAAATTAAGTTTGGGAAATTCTAGGAATAAGAAATGTAATCCAATATTATATACAGTTTCACATAGGTAAGTTTAGAAATAAGGCTGGATGATGCCTTTCTTATCTCATTATAGCTGCAGCTGATTTAAAACTCAGTAGCCTCGGGTTCCGCGTAGGCAGATTTCCGGGCAGTGCTCAGAAAGAACAAGGCGTCCCAGAACCCCTTCAGTGATGGTGTCATGCTGACATGCTAAACTGGTTTTCAGACAGACTTGCAGGGCCCCATTTTCCCTTCAAGCCCATCACCTTAAAATTATCAATTGAATTCTCCAGGCTGTAGAGTAACACCTGGCCAGAAAGGGAGGGAATAGGGGAAAGATCTAGATGGAGAAAGAGGAGTGAACAGGAAGGGATAGGGAGTGGGGAAGGTGGATACAGTGTGAGCAGGTAAGGCAGGAATTTTTTTTTTTTTTTTATTAAACCACAAGAAAATCACTAATTCGAAATATCAAAGGCACCCTGGACTACACTTTTGAACAATTTTACAAAATGGGTAAGAACAAAATAAATAGGTACCCCAAATACCCCATTTGTACCATTCAGAAAGGTCTCCTGATCTGGAATGAAGAAAGCTCCTGAGCACATGGCCCCCAACAGCAGAAGTTTAAAGAACCAAAAGCTGGAAAGAAAAAAAAAAAAGAGGAAATGTATTTAAATGATATTCATGGAAGGACAAAAGACCTTTTATAAGGTAAGCATGTCAGGGGGCGCCTGGGTGGTTAGGCGTCCGACTTCGGCTCAGGTCATGATCTCATGGTTCATGGGTTCGAGCCCCGCATCGGGCTCTGTGCTGACAGCTCAGGCCTGGAGCCTGCTTCGGATTCTGTGTCCCTCGCTCTCTGCCCCTCCCCCAGTCATGCTCTGTCTCTCTCTCTCAAAAAAAAAAAAAAAAAAAGAGAGAGAGAAGGTAAGCATGTCAGTCCATGTTTCTACCATTGGTACTGTTCCTTCCAAATCGAGAGGAAGTAATTAAGTGACTGGAGACTGCCTTGTCCCATAATTAAGACCAATTCAGCATAGCCGCTGATTGCGCAAAACACCACTTTGTTGCAGGGGGGTGGAAATGACCTAGGGGTAGGTCTTAGTACTAGAAATAAAAACGCCTATCTCTGCTGCATCTCTCACTGTGGTACAGGCGTGACCAATAGGATTCTAATTCTTGGGCCACTGAGGGGTGACAAATCCCCCCTTCCCGAAAACTAGTGTCAACAATTTCAACTACAGGAAGAGCAGTCAGATGGTCGGATTAGAAGAGGTCAAGGAACACTATTCTGAATATCAGGAAAGGGGAAACTAGGGGCGCCTGGGTGGCTCAGTCTGTTAAGCGTCGGATTCTTCATTTTGGCTCAGGTCGTGATCGGATTGATGCTTTGTGAGTTAGAGCCCCGCACGCTGACAGTGCCAAGCCTGCTTGGGATTCACTCCCTCTCTCTCTACCCCTCCCCTGCTCACACTCCCTCTCTCTCAAAATAAATAACTATTCAAAATAAAAAGGGAGAAAGCAACCCCCCAAGACTGAAGACTCACCCGTTGTGAATATGCGCTCTACAACCTTTGCTGCTGTTGATTTTCAAGGTCAGAAGGCAGAAGATGAAGAAGAAACAGGCCATTCCAAAACAGACTCTATACACGGCAGAATACCCCACTAGTTTCTCACAGGTGTCACCAGCTTTAATGCCTTTACAAATATCTTCGTAAAAAGGAATCTGAGGAAAAAACAGAAAAAAGTCATCTGTTAAAACTGGGTAAAGAGAGGGGTGCCTGGCTGGCTCAGGCGGAAGAGATTTGACTCTTGATCTTGGGACTGTGGGTTTGAGCCCCATGTTGAATGCAGAGATTACTTTAAATTTTTTTTTTTTCAACGTTTATTTATTTTTGGGACAGAGAGAGACAGAGCATGAACGGGGGAGGGGCAGAGAGAGAGGGAGACACAGAATCGGAAACAGGCTCCAGGCTCCGAGCCATCAGCCCAGAGCCCGACGCGGGGCTCGAACTCACGGACTGCGAGATCGTGACCTGGCTGAAGTCGGACGCTTAACCGACTGCGCCACCCAGGCGCCCCTGCAGAGATTACTTTATAAACAAACTTCTAACAAATAATAATAATAAAGTTGGGTAAAGAGGGGCTGTCATGAAGTGTTCCCTGAGCCTGCCAATCAAAGTCCAATGTGGAAATGTACTTTGGGCATAGAGAAACAAACAATTTTCTCTGAATCATTTTTTTAAAAATTTTTAATGTTTTTATTTATTTTTGAGACAGAGACAGCATGAGCAGGGCAGGGGCAGACAGAGAGGGAGACACAGAATCCGAAGCAGGCTCCAGGCTCTGAGCTGTCAGTACAGAGCCCGACTCAGGGCTCAAACCCACGGACTGTGAGATCATGGCCTGAGCTGAAGTTGGATGCTGAACCAACTGAGCCACCCAGGCGCCCCTCTCTGAATCATTTTTAAAGACACAGTGCTCATAGCATACCACTTCACCTTTACTTATCCTAATGAATTTTGAAATCTAGCATCAGAATTTTTAAAAATTATACTTGTCATTTTTCTTGAAAAGTATAAACATACAGAATAAAAGTGAGAAACTTCCTTCACTCCTGACCCAAAATGTCACTCCTCTCCTCAAGAGAGTTAACAATTTGGTGGGTATTTTTATTAGTTCAGGTGTGTGTGTCCTCATCCCCATACTTAGTCACAATACACACACACACACACACACACACACACGTATGGTACCATGTATATAGTATATACAAAAAACAGCTTTATTAAATAAAAGATTATATGTATTGTTCTGTGATGTTTCTTTCCAACTAACAGTAAGCCGTGGAGATCTTTCCCTATTAATTATACATAAAATCCCAACCCACTTCTTAACCACTATTTAATATTTTATAGTAAGAATTCTAGATCAAAATTGGTAAGCTTCCCACACTGAACTTGTTAGGGACAATTTTTTGTTTCCTGTTATATGTTTTCTTGCTATTACAAATGCTGACTCAATAAACATTGCTATGCCTCCTCATTGCACACATGCCATTATTTATACAGGAAAGACTCCTGACCTAGAAATGGAATCAAGTTTTAGTTTCAAGAGTTAGAGTCAAACCATACTTCAAAGACTGTAGCAATTCATGTCTCATCAGTAATATCTGAGACTGCTCACATTTCCAACCTGAACCTGCAATTTAAAGATAAAGTAAAGGTTCATAACAAATGGCCCCAAGATATGCCACTTTGGTGTGAGAATTACATTGATCTGAAAACAATCAAGTTCCAGAAGACTCAAAAAAACTTTGGCCTTCCTTGCTAATTGCCTAAAAAAATATTAGATGGAGGCAGGGGAGAATTTAATAGAGGACTTGTTCCAGGAAGGGAGCTACCACCATAGACCAGTACAGCCTAGTGCACCTGGGTGGCTCAGTCAGTTAAGCATCTGACTTCAGGTCAAGATCTCACCCACCATTCGTTGAGTTTGAGCCCCGCTTCGGGTGCGCCCTGCTTCTCTGAAAGAAAGAAAGAAAGAAAGAAAGAAAGAAAGAAAGAAAGAAAGAAAGAAAAGAAAGAAGAAAAGAGAAGAGAAGGAAAGAAAGAAGGAAGGAAGGAAGGAAGGAAGGAAGGAAGGAAGGAAGGAAGGAAGGAAGGAAGGAAAGAGAAAGAAAGAAAGAAAGGAAGGAAGGAAGGAAGGAAGGAAGGAAGGAAGGAAGGAAGGAAACAAACTACAGCATACTATGAACTAGGTAGTAGATAAGGAGGAATTCAGCAAGGTCTGTTTATGAAAATTCCTCTGTCCCTTGCTTCCATATGGCCCAGCAAATCTGTTTACCAAGCATTTACCCTTTATCTTCCAGTAAATTGCCTTCCTTCCCATCGGAGTCTCGAAGTCTCAAGCCCCTTCCCCCTTCTCCTTAGTTCAGGATGACATATATACCTCATTTTGTCTATCTTTGGAATCTCATGTTTATGAGATTATGTGGATTCTGTGAAAGTATGACATTAAGTTTGATTTCCCCTATTAATCTGTCTTGTATCAATTTAATTTTTAGACCAGCCAGGAAATTCTTGAAGGGTGAGGAAAAATTTTCCTCCCCCAAAATAAAAAACACTATCTTGTTTCAATGTCCTCATTATGAGTAGTGTTCACATCTTTTGTTAAATTTATGGCTATCTGCATTTTTCTCTCTGAATTGGCTATTAATTGAGCTTTTTTTTTTTTTTTTGATCTGTTGACACTGTTATTTATGAGTCTTAATCTTCTGATAAATGTTGGCAATGGTTTCTTCTAGTCCAACTAGAAGGTTTCAATGTAAAACCTATATGCATTACCAGAATGATTAAAATCTTCCATAATAGGGGCAGGCGCCTGGGTGGCTCAGTTGGTTGAGCGTCCAACTTCAGCTCAGGTCATGATCTCATGATTTGTGAGTTAGAGCCCCACATCAGGCTCTGTGCTGACAGCTCAGAGCCTAGAGCCTGCTTCAGATTCTATCTCCTTCTCTCTCTGCCCCTCCCCACTTGTGGTCTGTCTCTCTGTCTCTCAAAAATAAATAAAATAAAATAAAAATTTTTTTAATCTTCCGTAATAAAAACAAGCAGTATATTTCTATAAATTTTTTTTTTCAACGTTTATTTATTTTTGGGGCAGAGAGAGACAGAGCATGAACGGGGGAGGGGCAGAGAGAGAGGGAGACACAGAATCGGAAACAGGCTCCAGGCTCTGAGCCATCAGCCCAGAGCCCGACGCGGGGCTCGAACTCACGGACCGCGAGATCGTGACCTGGCTGAAGTCGGACGCTTAACCGACTGCGCCACCCAGGCGCCCCACAAGCAGTATATTTCTAACTAATGTTGGAAAATAAAGATTTAGTCAATGGTTATTAAAAAAAAAAAGAAAAGAAACCTTGCTTCTTACTAACATCAAAGTGGAACATTCTTCAGAACAAAACAATAAGCTGAAAATCACATTGTAACTGTTATTCACAAGACGAAAAAATATCGCAGAGGGAAAAAAAATGACACAAAGCTGGAAGTAAAATTGAAGCATGACAAGCTAGTTTTTTCTTCAGAAAAGATTTTTTTAAGCTTATTTATTTATTTTGAGAGAGAGAGAGAGAGAGAGAGAGAGAGGACTAGCAAAGCGAGAGATAGCAAGAATTCCAAACGCGGGGCTTGAACTCACAAACTGCAAGATCATGACCTGAGCCGAAACCAAGAGCTGGACGCTCAACCAACTGAGCCACCCAGATGCCCCTCTCCAGAAATTATCTTAAAGGCTACTCAGATTTCCATCAGCAAAAGGAAAACTAAATTTAATTGGAGTTCATTTTCCTGAACGAAGATGCCCTCCACTCAGAAAATGTCTGCAGCCATTATAATACCTGAATCTGAAACATGTTTTTCCAAAACAGCATGTTTTTTCAAGTAAATGCCTCGGGCAAAAATGCATTGTTGCTGAGAACCAATTAGTATAGGTCCTTGTCTCTGAACAGATAGATACACAAGATTTCATAAAGAAATGTCAAATATTTTGTAGTCAGAAAGTTTCTACAACCACAATTTTCTTTTTTTTAGATCAGTTCAAGATGTAAAAGAATAGAGACACTACTGTATTTTTTAACAGGCTACAAAACAAAGTAGCATGTGTAGGATTACCAGATAAAATACAAAGTGTATAGTTAAATTTAAATGTTGCACAATGACAGATTTTTTAGTCTCAGTACATCTGCAGGAGTGCTGACAGTACGGACTCCATCTTTGGCCCTCCTGCTAGTTTGTGTTCACTTGATGACCTCTCTTGGGGCTGGGTGTTCAGGGCGCCCTGGAGATTAATATACTTAGAAATGCCTGCCAAGCCCAGATGGAGGCTGGGGGAGGCTTGTTTGGGCCCTATGAATCAGTTAGATAGAACATGGTCTTCCCTCTTCCTGAGGCACAGGTGGTACCAAAAGATCTAATTAAAGGTTAGCTGTCAATTAGGTACATGTGAACCCTCTGACCTCATTACAGTGCTCTCACGCATGTCCCCTCCCTCTGTAAAATCCAAACTAAGGTCCAGACTTTGCAGAGAATAACTGCACTTGCCGCGGATCCTTCTCTGCCAGATCCACCCCCCACAACCCCTCACCCCCACACTCAGTAAGTTACCCTAAATAAAACTGTATAAATTGTATCGAGTTGCCTGCTTCGTTTTCCAGTCTCAAAGTTGCCTTCTCAGTTTGGGAGAAATAATTTACTCTTCCTCCTCTACCTTCTAACAATGCTCCATACAATATTTGGGACATACTTATGCTAAAAGAAAAAAAAAAAAAAAAAAAGCATTCCTTGTCATAAAATAAAGCTCAAAAGAAGTCAGGCTCTCTCTGGAAGGGGCCAGGTGTACTCCATGCTAGAAAGATGAAAAGATGACTGGTTTCAGTAGGTGGGTAAGGTGGAAGGCCCTGGTTCAAAAGTCCAGGTAACAGGGGCGCCTGGGTGGCGCAGTCGGTTAAGCGTCCGACTTCAGCCAGGTCACGATCTCGCGGTCCGTGAGTTCGAGCCCCGCGTCGGGCTCTGGGCTGATGGCTCAGAGCCTGGAGCCTGTTTCCGATTCTGTGTCTCCCTCTCTCTCTGCCCCTCCCCCGTTCATGCTCTGTCTCTCTCTGTCCCAAAAATAAATAAACGTTGAAAAAAAAAAAAAAAAGTCCAGGTAACAGATGAAGAAGGTAAGCCACTGGCAGGGAGACTAGAAATTCTGTAGGTAAAAGTCCTAACTGGTAGGACTATATGAATGACAAGAATGAAGTGAAGGAGGGGGCGGTGGGTACTGTTTGGGGTGGTGGGGGAATGGGGTTGGCATAGGACAAACAGGGGAACTAGAACAGATCAGGCGTTTGTTTTAACATACAGGGTTGGAGGCACCCTGGGGCATCCCAGTGAAAATGTCTAGTCTGGAAATTGCTTTAGGACAGCGATTCGGACTAGGCCCAAGGGCACAGGAAGCACTCCCATGCAGGTAATAAGAGAAGTCAGCAAGTGCTTTCCAAAGGAGTCTCAATTTTTAGCTTGTGTTTTACCGTAAGTGAGCAAACTCACAGGGTTAAAAATCGTCAAATAGTCAACATCCAAAAACCAAATGATCCAATTAAAAAATGGGCAGAAGACACGAACAGACATTTGTCCAAAGTTGACATCCAGATGGCCAACAGACACATAAAAAGATGCTCATCATGACTTACCATCAGGGAAATACAAATCAAAACTACAATAAGATATCACCTCACACCTGTCAGAATGGCTACAATCAACAAAACAAGACACAAAAGGGGTTGGTGAGGATGTGGACAAAGAGGAACCTCACGCACTGTTGGTGGGAATGCAAACTGGTGCACCGCTTTGCAAAACAGTGTGGAGGTTCCTCAAAAAGTTAAAAATAAAACTACCCTATGGTCCAGCAAATGCACTACTGGGTATTTACCTAAAGAACAGAAGAACACCAATTCAAAGGGATACATGTACCCTGTTTATAGCAGCATTATTTACAACAGCCAAATTATGGAAGCAGCCCAAGTGTCCATCAAAAGATGAATGGAAAGGGGCGCCTGGGTGGCTCAGTTGGTTAAGCGGCCGACTTCGGCTCAGGTCATGATCTCACGGTCCGTGGGTTCACGCCCCGAGTCGGGCTCTGTTCTGACAGCTCAGAGCCTGGAGCCCGCTTCGGATTCTGTGTCTCCCTCTCTCTCTGACCCTTCCCTGCTCATGCTCTGTCTCTGTCTCAAAAATAAATGTTAAAAAAAATTTTTTTTTTTAAAAAAAGAAAGATGAATGGAAAAATAAGATGTGGTGTTCATACACACATACAGTAGAACATTATTCATCCGTTAAAAAGAATGAAATCCTGCTATTTGCAATGACATGGATAGAGCTATACAGTACAATGTTAAGCAAAATAAGTCAGAGAAAGACAAATACCTTATCATTTCACTCCTATGTGGAATTTCAGAAACAAAACAATGAGCAAAGGGGAGAAAAGGAGAGAGACAAACCAAGAAACAGACTCTTAATTATAGGGAACAAATTGATGGTTACCAGAGGGGCGGGGGTGGGGGGATAGGTGATAGGGATTAAGGAGTGCACTTGTCTTAAAATGAGCACCGGGTGATGTATGGAATTGATTCATTATATTGTATACCTGAAACTAATATATTAACACTGCACCTTAACTAACCGGAATTAAGATAAAAGCTTAATTTAAAGAATGTTTTTAATTTATTTATTTTGAGGGAGCGAGAGAGACTGAGCACGCACACAGGTGGGAAAGGGGCAGAGACAGAGACAGAGAATCCCAAGCAGGCTCTGCACTGTCAGCACAGAGTCCAATGCAGTACTCGGTCTCACAAACTGTGAGATCATGACCTGAGCTGAGAACAAGAGTCCAATGCTTAACCGACTGAGCCACCCAGACACCCCATTAGGCTGTTTGGCTTATACAGAACTTATTGCTCTACAATACTCATCCACCTCTCCCTCCCTCCCTTCTCTCTTCCACTCAGTCAGCAAAACTAATTTCTGACATTCCCCCCTCAACTATGACACAAGCATGTCAGTACCCCTTTCATCTACACCAGCCCATCTTTTAACTTCAGGCGCTTCTCTGCCTAACTCCCCACAAATCCACTTCTCTCCTCTCCTCCCCCAACCCATTTCAAGGAGAACACTAATGCCAGGAGGCCTAAACTTCCACTCTAAACACCCCCGCCCCTTATTTACTCCCAGAGGCTCTCAGGCTCCTCAAAAGGTGAGTATGTGTTTCATCCAGAATAAAAGTAGCCAAACTACCCACTGCTCCAAGTACTAAGACCTGCTTTATGCTCTGTGGGTGACTTAGTCAGTTAGTCCCCAGTAAGTGGTGAATATTTTTAGGCAAAGAACCTCTACGTTGAACAAGCTGGCAGGATTCACGAAGGGGGAATTTGCTCTGGTTCAATATTTGCTCTTCCAAGTTCCATCCCAGTTTTAAAAAAAGAAAACACACATCATACACAGGCTCCACACTGTGGGGTGAAGGCAATGGGCTGGCTCAGGGTGTTGCCTCCTTAAGATGGGCCCTGGGCATCCAAGGACACTGCATCTATGTTGGTTCTGTAGGGACCTGTGGGCAAAGGGTTTCCTTTCAATCCTCAAGGCAGCCAAACTCAAAGCCATAAAATTATCAGAAAAAATAAACAAGGACTCAGTGGACTTCCAACCCCAGCTCCCCTACTAACTTGAGCAAATTACACACCCTCTCTGAGCTTCAATTTCCATATCTGTACAATGAAATAAAATTGCCATCTACCTTATGAAGTTGTCCTGAGAAATCAGTCAGTCCTTGTAAAGTGATTGCCACAGTTCCTAATCCATAATAGCTATTAACTAAACTTCCTGGGGTGCCTGGCTGGCTCAGTCTCAGAGCATGAGCCTCTTAATCTCAGGGTCAAGAGTTCAAGCCCCACACTGGCCACGGAGCCTACTTAAAAAATTAAATAAATAAACTGCCTTAAATGCTAACGTATTATCTACTTTATAAAAAGAACTTTTGGAGGAGGGGTGCCTGGGTAGCTCAGTCAGTTGAGTGTCCAACTCTTGATTTTGACTCAGGTCATGATCTCACAGTTCCTGGGATCGAGCCCACATCGGGCTCTGTGCCGACAGCTTGGAGCCTGACTGGGATTTTCTCTTTCTCTGCCCTTCCTCTGCTCGCGCCCTTTCTCACACACACAAAATAAATAAACATTAAAAAGGGGGAGGGTGCCTGGGTGCCTCAGTCAGTTAAGCATCCAACTCTTGATTTCAGCTCAGGTCATGATCTCACAGTTGATGAGATAGAGTCCCACATTGGGCTCTGCACTTACAGTGTGGAGCCTGCTTGGGATTCTCCCTCCCTCTCTCTCTGCCCCTCCCCTTACCCTGCACAAATGCTTTCTTGATCTTTCTCCCAAAATAATTAAATTAACATTTTAAAGAGAGAGAGGGAGAGAGAGGAAGAAAGAAAGAAAGAAAGAAAGAAAGAAAGAAAGAAAGAAAGAAAGGGAGGGAGGAGGGAGGAGGAAGGGAGGGAGGGAGGAAGAAAGATCTTTCCAGGGAGGGAATCAGCACATTACATGAACAACTGATGGGTTGCTGCATTCTGACTTAAACACAGTGGGGAATAAGCATCTTAGAAATCAGGAGATGCTCTACTCACTTTACCAAAGGATTGGTGTTGCAAGATACAGGCTAACTTCCAATAAGATGACTCCTGCCCTGGTATATTTATATAAGAACTGAGTTCCAAAAAACAACATTCATTTATCTGTTTTTCAGAGACCTAGCCACTGGTCAAAGAAAATATATCTGAACTCCCAAATCAGGGAAGATATTTTCAAAACATCAACACAAGTATGAAGCTCAAAGACATGGAAGCTAGAAGGAAATCCACACAATTTTTCCTATACAGGAGAGATGCCAGCTACGCCCCCCCAAACAACTTCAATCTCAGAGGAGTAAGTATCAAGAACCCACAGAAGAGCTATGGAAAGGCCTACACACAGGTCTGGTTGGCCCAAGGCCCAGATGCTACAAACTTAGAAAAAAGTATGGACTTTGGGAGTGTTCTTACAGAAGCAGAGAGGAGGAAGATGAGAGGTGTGTCCTCCTAATATGAAAGTGTTATTTGGGAGAGATGAGAAAATGGCATATTAGTAAAGCTAAGGATTCTTACATTATATAAAATTTCCAGGGCATTTCCATTTAAAATTTCCATATAAAAGCTGCAAGGAAAGCTTTGGGCAGGTTGGCATGAGTAATAGCATGAAAACCAGAAGAACTAGCTCTGCAAGTTCTGTTTAATATCTCTTGACAATGACTTTCATAACCAGAGCCTCTTTCTGTCTGCCTCTCCTCTTTCTGGTATTCCACTTATCTTCAAACTTTCTAAGGCAATTTGTTTTTCTCTGTGGAATAATGTCAGGTCCGTATCACTGATGTCTATCTGTCACCCGCCAACAGACAGGAGCTGTGAAATGGGGAACACCGAAGTCAGCTTCCATCCTCCTGTAGACCACCTCTGGGCTCATTCCTAGATAAGTGATTATCTCTGAGGCCATTTTTGTCATGGGGTACAGGTTTTTATTTTCATTTTTTTATTTTAGAAAGAGCGCACACGCATGAGAAGGGGAGAGTGGCAGAGTGAGGGAGAGAAAGAATCCCAAGCAGGCTCCACAATCAGCGCAGAGCCCAATGCAGGGCTCAATCCCACGAACCGAACCGTGAGATCATGACCTAAGTAAGCCCAAATCAAGAGTCAGGTGCTCAATGGACTGAGCCACCCAAGCGCCCCCTGGGGGTAGGGGTGGGACTATTTAAAATCAGTACCAACAACCAACACTCACTTCTCTTTGGGGTGGGTTTCTAAATATTTTTAAGATGCAAGTCTCGGGGCGCCTGGGTGGCTCGTCGGTTGAGCGTCTGACTTCGGCTCAGGTCATGATCTCACAGTCTGTGGGTTCGAGCCCCGCATCGGGCTCTGTGCTGACAGCTCAGAGCCTGGAGCCTGCTTCCATTTCTGTGTCTCCCTCTCTCTCTGGCCTTCCCCTGCTCATGTTCTGTCTCTCTCTGTCGCAAAAATAAATAAAAACATTAAAAAAAAAATAAAAATTAAAAAAAAATAAATAAAAAAAAGATGCAAGTCTCCATTTGTCATTGTTAAAAACCACAGGAGGAACGAAACTTCCACAGTCTAGTTTTATCTGACCCTGCCACCTCTGAAATCAGGAACTCAATGCCTCCAACAGTAACTGCAGAATCACAGAGGCATGATACAGAGCTGGCATAAGCACTCACAGCTCCTCCACCTCAAGCATTTCATCAGGATCGGCACAGCCCCAAATATGATTAGACAGAAAACAACTCTGTTCAAACTGTCAACAAAAAGCTTTCAACAGAAACAAAACAACTCCCCGAGGACTGACTAATTATGATGGAATGAAAGGATCTTCCACGGGAGAACAGGGATCAACTAATGCCAGTCTCTAGAAGAGAATTAGGTAACATCGAAGGTAGAATGTACAAACTACACCACACCAGTAACACAAGTAAGAGTTAATCCCAGTGAAAGCTTTTATAGCTCTGAATTCAGAAGGCAACAGCATCGGGGAATGGGGGCCATGGAATGGATAGGTCCCATTTGCTGATTTGATGTAAGCCTACAAATTAAGGCAGAGGAACTCAGATACAGGAATCCTGGTTTCTAGCTTGAGAGCTGATCTGATGGCAGACCAGTGGTGGGGCAATAATTCACTTAAAAAACAGATTGCATTGGAGGTGTCTGTATCAATGGGAAGCATGAGCCGGTGACTAAGCAAGGTGCGGTGCTCCAGGAAGATAGCTGGACTAGAGATAAAGATTTGGTAGACCAGCAGAAGTGGTAAAAGAGGCAATCATAGGTAAACTCACAGGGAGAGGAATGCGGTGAAGGAGGGGAGGGGGGACAGGGGTGGACACGGCCCCAAATGCTGGGGAATGCAAATATTCAGGGGCTGGGAAGAAGGAAAAAACTCAAGGAAGAAACTGAAAAACTACAAACTGAAGAAGAGAAGTGGAAGGAGAGGCATTCAAGAAGCAGAATGTGGACCGTCTGGGTGGCTCAGTCTCTTTGGCATCTGACTTCAGCTCAGGTCATGGTCTCATGGCTTGTGAGGTCATGAGTTTGAGCCCTGAGTCAGACTGCCTGCTGTCAGCACAGAGTCCATTCAGATCCCTCTGTCCCCCCTCTCCCTCTGTCCCTCCCCAACTCACTCTCTCAAAAATGAAAACAAACATTTAAAAAAAAAAAAAAAAAAGGAAGCAGAGTGTGGTCAGCAGTGTCAAATAATGCCAATGTGAGGGGACTGAGAAGTAACATTGGGTCTGGCAGCCAAGAGTCATTTGGGACATTGAATCAAAATATTCTCTAGAGCCGGTGGGAGCAGAAGCCGAACTACAGATGGTTGAGGAGATAGCCCAGGTCTGGGTATGGGTCAGGAAGCGAACCCAGCAGGTCTTTTGCCCATACTTCCACGAAATCAAGCGGCGAAGGCCAAGGATCATTCCTAAATTTTATTGATTTGTGATTAATCACGCAATACTTAATAATTACATTCTTGTTGCCAAGGAAAATGTAAATTACAATAAAGGTAGAGAAATACAACCCTCTTGACCATTATCACCCCACCTCCAACTTGATTGCTCTCCAGAGGTAAGCACTGTTGCAGCTGTGTGCATACCCTTATGGACACTTTGCTGTGTTATTCTACACTCACTATGTCTTGGGGATGGTTGCATGTCCGTACCAACCCTAATTTAGTTTCTGTTACCCAACTGCCAGACATTTAGGTTGTTTCTGATTTTTCACTCTTATAAAAATAATGCGTGGGAATGCAAGCTGGTGCAGCCACTCTGGAAAACAGTATGGAGGTTCCTCAAAAAACTAAAAACTAAAAATAGAGCTCCCCTACAACCCAGCAATTGCACTACTAGGCATTTATCCACAGGATACAGGTGTGCTGTTTCAAAGGGGCACAGGCACCCCCATGTTTATAATAGCACTATCAACTATAGCCAAAGCATGGAAAGAGCCCAAATGCCCATCGATGGATGAATGGATAAAGAAGATGTGGTATATCTATACAATGGAGTATTACTCAGCCATCAAAAAGAATGAAATCTTGCCATTTGCAACTACACAGATGGAACTGAAGGATATTATGCTAAGTGAAATTAGTCAGTCTGTTGCATCCACACGACTCCTGAAACAGAATGCTACGGGCACCAGTGACAGTCACAACAAAGTTTATTACAATGAGAGTCAAGGCCGACCGATCGGGACCAACACTCTTGATAAGAGAGCACCCTGAACAGCCGGGGTACAGAGTGTTTATAGCCAATCACATCGTTTTATCATCACTTGGGAACAGAACAAATAAACAGTTTCCAGATGAGTTAGAAACAGTTGCCAGATGAGTTAGAAACAGTCGTCTAATGAGGTGCTTATTTTAGACTTTCTGCCTCTAAGATGCAACCAGTAGATCTCCTTGACCCTGCCTCTGATGCTCTTTTCTTTGAACTTTTGTTTCCTTAATTGGTGAAGCCTAATTTACAAGAGTATGAGGCTTAGTTTACAAGAGTAAAGCAAGGCTGTTATCTCTTAACCTTCAGTGTCAACACAAAGCTGTTATTTTTCAAGCTAAGCATTAGCCCTACACTACAATTTAACTCTTACAAGTCAGAGAAAGACAACTATCATACGACTTCACACATATGAGGACTTTAAGATAAGGGAAGGGAAACAAAAATAATATAAAAACAGGGAGGGGGACAAAACAGAAGCGACTCTTAAATATGGAGAACAAACAGAGGGTTACTGGAGGGGTTGTGGGAGGGGGGATGGGCTAAATGGGTAAGGGGCACTAAGGAATCTACTCCTGAAATCATTGTTGCACTATATGCTAATTCGGATGCAAACTTAAAAAAAAAACAAAAAATCAAATTTTAAAAAAAACTGGAAAAAAAATGCATGATGGATATTTTCCCCACTGTACATATCTCTCTACACGCGTGTAAAACATTAAGGAGGGCAGACACCAAGAAGGTAACTTTGGGTCATAAATTTAGTATGTTTTAAATTTTAACAGATATTGCCAAACTCTCCCCAGGGAGGGTTTTGTGAACTCTAGGGTTAGAGTAAGAGGGTGAGTAGAAGAAAGGAAAGAAAATGTCAGGAGAGCCACATATATACTCCTGGGAGCCAGGAAATCCTCCACTGGCCCCCTGGGGGTCAGCATCTCAATCCTCTTTCCTGAGTGTCTTCACCCATTAAACACTGCCCCGATAATCAAGGCAAGTGGGGTGGGAATGGGACCCTCTGAGATCAAGGAAAAAATCTACACTTCACCCCAGAGACAACTTAAAACTCACTACAGAGGTTTGCACTTTGTTTTAGTGGTTACTGCCCCCCTACTCCTCCCACAGAACACAGGGTCTGGATGCAGGACTTTCTGCTGCCCTGGGAGGAAAAAGGTCAATAAAGAATCACTCGTGAACACAGAGATGCTGGGGGTTCTATAACAAGAAGACTAAACATCTCAACAGGAAAACTTTTCTATTCGGATAACTTATCAGACAAAAGACATGCTTATAGCCTAAGTGAGCCCCAAACAGGCTTTCTTTGTGAGTATGTGGCCTTGCAATACAGCGATGACATGTTATACACAAATTCAACTGTGTGTGACCGTCTTCTATAACCAAGTTCTTTAAACCAGCGAAACTAGAGCTTGCATGTGAAATCTTTCTTCCATACTACACATTACATTGTACAATTCAATATACAATATAGCACAGAGATCATCGTTCACTCACTCATTCACATCTACTATGTGCAGGTATTGTGCTAGGTTATAGGGATACGAGCAGTGAATAAAATGGGTTTAAAAAATCCATGCTGGGGTGCCTGGGCAGCTCGGTGAGTTAAGCATCCAACTCTTGGTTTCGGCTCAGGTCATGATCACACAACTTCATGGGCTCAAGCCCGGCATTGGGCTCTGCAATAACAGTGCAGAGCGCACTTGGGATTCTCTCTCTGTTCCTTTCACACTTGTGCTGTCTCTGTCCTCTCAAAATAAATAAACAACAACAACAATAATAATAATAAAATCCATGCTGACAAGAAGCTAACTTTCTAGTGAAATGTTGTACACACAGAACCACGTGTGCTCTCCTTTATGGGTATTTCAAGCATTTTCATGGTTAATTTTCACTGCTCATGCATGATTTTTGCCTTAAGTGGGACATGAGAATCTAAAATCCCCAAAAGATCAGACGCTACCATACACAGAACCTCAAGTTTCTGAGAGATCCTAGTCCCCAGTCCTCATACTGAGGACCAGGACATGGCAGACACTCAGTTTTCTGACCCAGCATCTTTCCCATTTTGCCATTTATTGGACCTGGAATGGGGTGTCCCCAGCAACAGGGGACCCATAATCTCATTTTCTCCATCCCCACTTCTTGCTGACCACCAAAATGCTTGGTTTGGCTATATAAAAAAAAAAAAATGTAAGTTTTCTTTTCTTTTTAATCACTTACCATTTATTTCAAAAGGCCACATAGAATAAGACAGTTAAACGTGTCACACTAAATTTATTGGTACATTATTCTTTTCTCGTTGACACAACATGTGGTTGACCCATCCCAGTTATCTGCAACTTCAGGACTCTGGTGTCTTCAACACAAAGTTTAAGCCACTGAATTTCTCCCCCCAGAGAGGAGAGAATTAACTGCATATGACAAGCATAGAGCCACAAACACAAGAATCAAACACTCACAGCCTATGGGTCAAATTCAGCTAGCTTCTGTTTGTGCAAATAAAGTTTTATTGGAACACAGCCATGCTCCTTTGTTGGTACATTGTTTGGGTGCTTTTGCCCTACAATGGCAGGGTTTGAGTAGTTGCTACAGGCCACAAAGCCCTCAGAGCAGAGAATGTTTTCTAGCTGACTCTCCACAGGAAAAGTTAACAGCCTAGACTACCAGAAATAACAGCTGAGGAGTTGTGTAGCAAGGGTGAATAAAATTAACATCTCAAAGGCAAATGACAAGTGGTGATGACTTACTCTACAGATCAAAAGCCAAAGGCCCAGCAGAGAACAGAGAGGTCCATTTGGAGGATTTTCTGAGTGTCCAGGACTCCGCCCTGCCTTCTCACCTCCACTGAGATTCTTTCCCTCCTCCAGAGCACTGCTGTCCCAAAATGGAACTTGTGCTTTAAATGAATTCAACTGTACATCTCCTATATGCCATTTTTAGAGCAGTACATTAAGTGTTTTAATTTATCTGCCGGGTGGTGGAGGAGATGGGGGGAGGACATGCCTGGGAGTTCCAATGCTCCTCTCTGCAGGCCAGAAGCCCTCAATAGCTCTAACAGAAAAAAGTCCTCACATCTGTTATGCAAACACACCATGTGCAACCAAAAATAAAACCCACACTGATGAAAGCCGACATTTCGGAAGATAATTTTGGACTTATTTTAAAACTGTAGAAACAGTCTCACTGAAATGTAAAAACCACAGCCCCAAAATGCCTGACCCCCTAGTGATTAAGCTCAAGGCTGCTTTAGAGGTCAACACGCTCCATTCCATTACAAACCTCCCACCTCACCTTAGCTTCGCTGTGTCCAAAGACGCAGAGAAAACATTCCTGAGTGCTAATGTGACCCCAAAGGTCAATAGAAATGATGGCTAAGCTGACAGCAGGGTCTCCAAGTCGCTAATGGAGTTCTCGTACTTGGAGCTTTCAAACACACCCACGTGCATACGGCCTCTCTCACATCAAGGGGTTCCTTCTGCATACACTCACCAAACTGGTCTCTTTCTCCCCGACCTGAGGTCTGGTTCTCTAAGGACAACAACCCTATTACTCATACTTACATCCCCTGCACTTTGCACAGTGCTTGGCATCTACATAGTAAAGAAGGAAAGACAGGAGGAAAGAAGGAATTATAGGACTTAAAAGACTTTTTCAAGCATGAACTCAGATTACAGTGTAACCAAGTAACACAATCACCCAGTTAAATTCTGAAGATCATCAAGACTCAACTATTCACAATATTTATGTAGCGTTTTGAGGCTACCCACTCCTAGTTCCCTCTGTGTTGTGCCATTTGTCTGCTCCCTCGGGCCCATTTTTATAATGACAGAACTGTTCATTTCCAACTGTAAGCTCTTGTCTGCCCTATTTATCTGCAGAGCGCTCCAAGGTCCCGTTGGCAGACAGCTGCTGAAGAGATGCTTTTGAGGATGACAGAGAAAAGGGGCAGGAAAACTTGAGTTCTCACATCCTATCATTCTTCACTTCCCATAGCCAGATCCACCCTGAAACAGAGATCCTCTTAACACCTGATGCCCCTCCCCCAAAGTTTCTAGGTAACAGACCCGCAGGTCTAAGGACAATAACTATTGTTTCTTTTTCTCTGGCTCCAGGCAAGCTCATTATTACTGGACAAGGATCAAACCTCTCTGCCCTTGATTCAGACTGGAAAAAAAAAAAAAAAAAAAAAAGAACTCTCAGCAGGGTATCCATTAGTTCAAATGACTGCTTGTAGTATAGAACTATTTCCCACCATCATTTTCCCCCTGGAATTCGGAATTCACTTGTGTGCAGAAGGGTGAGGCCTACGGGAGGGGAGGGGTGAGGGATGGGAGGGTTGCAGGGACTCTGTTTTCTCCCACATGTTGTTAGGTCTGGATGGAATTTACACCAAAGATAAAACTGTTTGGAAACATGTGTCCCCAAAGTCCCTCCCCCTTGGAAGGGAGGGGACCCAGAGCATTTAAGAGGTGGAACCTTACTACCAGCTCCCCACAGGAAAATTTTCATTAGGGCACAGTGAGAATTTTCCCACAGTGTCCTCACAAAGGACTTGGGGTTTGATGGCCCAAATCCACCTTTAACCTGAGAAACATACTCATTGATAAACTTGGCACATGCAAGGCACAACAGTACCATGAACTCAGCTGCTGTTCAGAAAGACAACTTCTGAGAAGCATTCTATCCCAGCTGAATTTAAAAACAAAAACAAAAACAAAAGAAAAAGAACAAACTCCAGAATCAAAGAACTGGGTCAGGTCAGCAATTATTATTATTTTTCTGCTAATGTGACTCTTGTTCTAACACAAAAACATAAAATGCCAGCCAAGAATGGGGAGTTCTACTCTACAGAGCTCTAACGCTCCATAATAACACCTGCCAGGTCTCAGGTACACAGTTTTCTTAACATTCAGCTGGTAAACATCAAAATCAAAATAAGAGCCAGATTTTCCAGCTTCGGTGTGAATACCTGCCATTCTATGCTGGGACAAACCACTCAATGTTTTGGATCAAACTGGAATATTTTTCATTGCTGTTTGCTTACTTCTAAAATGTAATTACAGCACACACAATTTGAAGGCAGTTTCTATTTTACATGCAAAGCCACTGGATAAATAAATACTAGATTTGTGACTGCTCCTATTTTCTACTTCAGACCAACAAGTCGTCCCCTGAGCCCAGCTTTTGGCCCTCACAACAGGAAGGAAGCAGGTGGGGGAGATAAGCTAAGAAAGCTGCTAAAGATGGTAGTTTCCAGAAGGAATCCTCCTCCTCCACTGGCTACAGAAAAAAGATTAGCAGTCAGGAGGAAGAAGTTTGCGAAGGCCTTCCCTGTTATACTTCTGTCACCATCTAAGTGACAACCAGACCCAGCGGTGCAGAAAAAGGGACTGGCCAGGCAGCCAGGAGACCAGCACTCCTGGGTTCTAGTCTCAGCTCTACCTGGGGTCACAGCTTTGGACAAGCCACTTCCCAGGGCCCCACCCACTCACCTGGCAAAAGAGGGGTCTGGTTAGGATTAAGATTTAAGATTCTCCCATTTTAAAACTTCTAACCTTTGGGGCACCTCGCTGGCTTTGTTGGTGGAGCATGTGACTCTGGATCTTGGGTTTGGGGGGTTGGAGCTTGACACTGGGTGTAGAGAGAGATTACTCAAAAATAAAAACCTTTAAAAGCAACAACAACAACAACAACTCCAAAAAACCTTCTAACTTATCATTTAAATCATATTCTAAAAGAGATAATAATTTTCTCTGCATAACCCTTATCATATCATAACCATAGGATACTTGCTGTCTCTTCACAAAGTAGAACACATCATAAATGTAAGCTGGATCTTTTTTCCATTTATCTGTTTAACTAGATCCTTTGCCTAGAAACTGTGTTTCTTTCTTTCTTTCTTTCTTTCTTTCTTTCTTTCTTTCTTTCTTTCTCTCTCTCTCTCTCTCTCTCTCTCTCTCTCTCTCTTTCTTTCTTTCTTTCTTTCTTTCTTTCTTTCTTTCTTTTTAAATCGCCTGTGACTACCACAGGGAGGGCTTTCCCACCAACAATACCAACTCTAATGCCTTCACATTCCTCTTCATACTACAGGTTAAAAAATAAAAGTAAAGGGGCGCCTGGGTGGCGCAGTCGGTTGAGCGTCCGACTTCAGCCAGGTCACGATCTCGCGGTCCGCAGTTCGAGCCCCGCGTCAGGCTCTGGGCTGATGGCTCAGAGCCTGGAGCCTGTTTCCGATTCTGTGTCTCCCTCTCTCTCTGCCCCTCCCCCGTTCATGCTCTGTCTCTCTCTGTCCCAAAAATAAATAAACGTTGAAAAAAAAAAATTTAAAAATAAAAGTAAAGTGCTCATCTACCAAATTTCAGAGCCTCAAACATGTTGCATCAGAACTCTGTCAACACTAGGAACTACCGAAGTATTGTTAAATGTCAATGGACTAAAGCATGTACTTGTAAAAAGCCTTCTGAATTCAAAGTTGTTTCTAAGGAAAGTAGCTTTCCTTAGAAAGCTCATCTGTACACTGTGGTGAGAACAGAATTTGGAAATGGGGTGTCATCTGGGAGAAATACAAATGGCAAGCAGTCATTCATGGGATTTAGCCACCTGGAGAAAGATGTCAAAAGGAAGTGAACGTGTGAAGCTGGGGACATTCAGGAACAACCCAAATCCAAATAACACAACTGGAATGTGACATCAAGGAGCATGGTAGAGGTGAATCAGAACTGACTGGAATGCACAGTGGAAACCCAATACTTTTATGACCTGTCTGTGGTTAAGCACGTGGTCAGCACTAGATCTGGAAAAAAGAAGGGGAAGGCAACTCCCAGGGTCCCCAGCACAGCCCTGAGAAAAGCATGCCCTAACTAGCAGATAATCCATACAGGTACAACCAAAGCTAGAAATGAATGAGCTGCCCCAGGGAAAGGGGAAAGGCAGCAGATGAGAAGGGCAGAGGACCGTGTCTCAGGCTTAGGCAAGGAGGAGTTGACCGCTTTGTTCTGGATGATGGAGACTACAAGATTTGGATGTGGCCCTGGCACTAAACTGGCTACAAATAATTCTTTCTTTTTTTTAAGTTCATTTATTTTGAGAGAAAAACAGCACACATGTATGTTGTGCACCTGAGCGGGGGCAGGGCAGACAAAGAGGGAGAGAGAGAATCGCAAGCAGGCTCCATGCTGTCAGCCCAGAGCCCAATGCAAGGCTCACACTTATGAACCCTAAGATCATGACCTGAGCCAAGATCAAGAGTCAGACGCTTAATCGACTGAGCCACCCAGGCGCCCTTGTTTTAAAATAATTCTTTAACTATTTTGCTTTCATCTACTTCCACATAATTTTATATTAATGTTGGTAATATACATGAATTTCCTGCTACGACATCTCCTTCTCCTTTCTCCTTCTAACTAAGATAATAATGAACAGTGAAAATTACTGAAAAATACAGATCAAAAAAAATTATATAGCATACACTAGGGAATGTGTCATGAGACAGAATTTTCTGAATAAATAGAGAAAAATTCTTTAAGCCTATCTTGTTACCTTTGTTCAAAGAGCCTAAATCCACAGTTAGCAGCCTTAACATCCACCTCCTTTCCTGTTACCTGGTGCATTTTGGACTTCACAATAAATGTAGAAATTGTAATTACAGTATGTACTTAAGATTTTAAAAGTGGTGGTGGGGTGCGGGGGGGGGGGAGGGTAGTGATGATTATTAGTTGGGAAAGAAAGGGCCTGGTTTGGATCCAACTCAGTGTCCCACCTCCACCACACATTAGTCTAGAAATGGGAGTGGTCCATTGAGCCCAGTGGACCAAAGGGATCAAGAAAAATTCTAAATAGTTACTTGGATAAAAATGCCTGATTGCAGTAAGCAAGGGGTAGACTAGTTCCGGTGGAGAAGGGTTCCTTGGATCTCAGCCTGGGGCTACGGGTGTAGACGTGCACAGACTGCTCTAGCACAGTCCACTCAGCAACTTCCCTATTGCTCACCGAAACAGGTGGGTGAAGAGAAGCCTGGTGTCCACTCTCATACTTACAGCTTTTTCTCAAGAGTTTAAGCTGTTTCAGGAGTGGCAAATCCAAATGCCTTTCTTCGGGGCAAGGAGTAAAGGTAAATGTGTGAGACACTGTAAGCAAACAACCTGTGTTGGGACCTATGATGAGCTACGGCATGCTCGCCCTCTCTGAAGGAGCCAAATATAAATTTTAAAATAACAACACCAACAACGATAATAACCACTGGCCAGACTCACTTGCAGTCTCTGGGAGTGGCACTGGCTGATGGCGAGGGCAGGGTTCTAACGTCAGACTGGCTAACTTTCACCAAGTTCAGGGAGAGAATGGAGTTTAGGAAATGCTTTTAAGACACTGAGGAAACTGCAGCCAAGAGTCCTGCTCACGATCCTATTAGACCTGGTCCACAGTTCTTTTAAAGCCCACTCTACCCTGTAGCATTATTACCCTGTGTTGAATAGACAAAAAGCTCTTTTCATCCAGGGCAAGAATAACCAATGACAGGAGGACTGCAGTTTTCTGCATTATTACTCCCTTAAAGGAAAACGGACCTAAACCCATGAGGAGAAAATACCGCAAAAAGTAAAACATGTTTCCAAAAGTAAGATTACAAACAAAGCAGAATGTCTTCTAAAACAAATGAAGGGGGGCGCCTGGCTGTCTCGGTTGGAAGAGGACACGATTCTTGAACTTGTGGTCATGAATTCGAGCCCCATGTTAAACATGGAGTTTACTTTAATTAATTATTTAATTAACAAAAAAAAAACAAATGAAGGAACAAAAAAAGGCTGCTATCAAAAACAAAAGATCTTAGTAGCCTTTCCTCTCGATACACAAACTAATTCTTCAAAATTTAAATTTAAAACAAACATACAGCACAAAAACCAGTCTTCCACAATGTGGAAGATGTGTTTTGGTTCGGAAGAAAATAAAATGCAAAGGTCCAGCCATCTCAGGTACTGACCTACCACCCATCTCAAGGATTAGAGCAGTGTGGTGATAACATAGGATGGGAGTGAAGGAAAGGACCTAAGAAGTTTCTGGTCAGGTGCATTTAGGGCTCTTCCTACTTGGCCTGGCTCACTGAGCTCAGAGGGAAGAAGGCTCGAGGGCCATATCAATCACCTGTCCTTCCTTCTCCAATGTATGTTTGGTTTCAGAGGCCCCTCCTCCACAGGAAACAAGAACCTCTCTTTCTTGTCCCTCTCAAAATGCCAGTGCAGAGGCGCCTGGGTGGCTTAGCAGACTGAGCATCTCTTGATTTCAGCTCATGTCATGATCCCAGGGTCATGGGATCTAGCCCCACATTGGTCCCCACACTGAGTGTAGAGCCTGCTTGAGATTCTCTCTCTCCCTCTGCCTCTGCCCCATCCCCTGCTTGCATGCACTCTCTTTCTCTCTTTCAAATTAAGGGGAAAAAAAGAACTTTTAAAAATTAAAAGAAGAAAGAAAGAAAGAAAGAAAGAAAGAAAGAAAGAAAGAAAGAAAGAAAGAAAACAGCAGAGGCACCTGGGAGGCTGCCTCAGTTAGTTGAGCGTACAACTTCGGCTCAGGTGATGATCACAGAGCCTGCTTCAGATCCTCTGTCCCCCATTCACTGCCCCTCCTCTGCTCACACTTTCTCAAAAGTGAATAAACATTTATTGAAGGTGGGGGGAGGGGCACCTGGGTGGCTTAGTGGGTTAAGCGTCCGACTTCGGCTCAGGTCATGATCTCATGGTTCATGGGTTTGAGCCCCACATCGGGCTCTATGCTGACAGCTCAGAGCCTTGAGCCTGCTTTGGATTCTGTGTCTCCCTCTCTCTCTGCCCCTCCCCTGCTTGTGCTCTGTCTCTGTCTCTCAAAAATAAATAAATGTAAAAAAAAAAAAAATGGGGGGGGGGGAGCCAGTGCAGATTACAGGGGGGTCAAAACCTCAAAGTGTCATCATTTGCTTCCAGAGAAGTTCCATCTTGATTTAGTGGTGCAGGTCAGTAGACTTAAACCTCTCTCAAAATAGCTACCCTCCCCATTTGGGAGTTGTTGTTTTGTGGGGGTTTTTTTGGTCACCCTACATTCTGAAATGGATTTTTAATCCCCTAGGCATCAAGTATCTCAAGACCATACCTGCTTGAATTACATGCCTAATGACATGAATGTCCTGCAGTAAAATGGCTCCTCCATTTAAGATGGGAACCATGCTCCAGGAGAAGACAGAAGTCATGCCCCACTCCACCAGCACAGCAATTTCCTCTGAGCCCAAGTTCTCACGGGAAAGAGGAGTTTGCCTAGTGACACAAGGCAGCATGAAGTGCGGCCCCGTGGCTCCCTGCAGTTCTCTCTTGCTCAATTTTAAACACAGGCCACCTTTTGAAACCAAGGCAAACACTGAAAAACAACTGAATAGGAGGGCTGCCCTCGTGTTCTTAACCCCAGCAGCCCCCGTCCCTTGCACATAAAGGTGAGAATGCCGGGTGGGAGGCAATTATACACTCCCATCTGGGCAGTTACAAGCACACACGCTTTCTCCTCTTCCAGTCACATCCTCAAACGTTACCACAGCCCAACAAAGCGGGGGAAGGACTGCAGCAGAAGCCCAGTGTGTGTCCCCACAAGGGGACCTTTCAACGCCCGCCCTCAAGCATCGCCTGAGGATGAGGTCAGCCTCTACTCTATAGGCTGCAAACAAGCTGACTTTGTGACCAGCTGGCCTGCCCACTATGAAGCCCTAAAGATGGAAAAGGATTGGTTTCGCCCACAGGGACCTCATTCCTTATGCAGAAAGCTCAGCCAAACCATTTTTAAAGAAGTACATTCAGGAGACAGGCATAGAAACATTTACAAGAGCCAGTGCGAGGTGTCCGGGCGGCCCCTTCTCCCTCTCGCTCTCTCCCTTCCTCCGTCCCTCCCTCTGCAATGACCCCAAATCACACTGTACATACACAGGACTGCTGGGCTCACCTCCCTAAATATCCATCTGTTTTGACAAGGACATACTCTTACTCAAGAATTGATAATAGCTTCCAATTGGCCATCAGACCACGGTCAAATGCCTAACTTTGGCAATAAAATTCCCGCAAGGTCATTTTACCTCCCCATGTCTCATCTCTGTCCTTCTACACGTGCCTCGTCCTTGTTCTCTTCCCTCCTGTCAACCTACACAGCCAATCACTAAGAACGCATTCAGCCTGGGTTCAAATCCCAACTGTGTACCCCTTAGAGCGAGAGACCTCGGATAAGGTACTTAAAGGATGCGATGCCTCAGTTTCTTCATATGTAAGGCAGGAATAATGCTTAGCTGAGTGCAGCAGTGATGAACCGAGATAATTCAGGTAAAATGCTCAGAATAAAACCTGGTGCGTGGTATTACCCAATAAATGTTAGCACTAAAGTACTCATTATTCTCACACAAGTCACTTCCATGAAGCCTCCCTTAGTGATACCACTCCCTTAGTGAAACGCTTTCTGTTTCTTAAATGTTCTACCAACACTTAGAAACCATACATGCTAGCTGGAGTTGTCAGGGACTATTTCATGGGGCAGGTTTGTTGGATGGCAATCAAATAGTAAAATTAGTATTATGAAAGTTATATCCTAGGGGGGGCCTCAGTAACTCACTTGGTGGAGCATCTGACTCTGGATTTCAGCTGAGGTCATGATCTCATGAGCATGGAGCTGCTTAAGATTCTCTCTCTCTCTCTCTCTCTCTCTCTCTCTCTCTCTCTCTCTCCCCCCCCCCACCCACCCACTTGTACCCTCTCTCTCTAAAATAAAATTAAATTAAATTTAAAAAAAGAAAGTCATGTCCTAAAATGTATACTGGTGGCTCCCAAATGAACCCTACCTCCAGTAATGTTGCTCATGGGTTCACCACTACACATTTGTATACTTTCAGGTTTTGTTTCTTGGATCCAAAGCTAAATTCTACCAAGACTGAAAACTTCTTAAGGGCTGGAAATGCACCACAGACAACCGACATACACTGAGAATTCCTATCACAACCACAATGGATCCTCAAACCGATGCTTGCTGAATTGACAAAGAGAATATGACGTTACCTGAAAAACAAAGGTAATAAAAGGGAGATGAAATGCCCTTTCAGTTTTCCTCCTCTCAAACGTCCTGCCACAAACATACAAGATTAAACCATGGTATGCAGAAGACAATTGGTGGTAACTACCACCAAGGTGCAGTACAGCCTGATGTAGCCTAACGAGGCAGTCTTAGCTCTGGGTCTCCCTACCTCCAAATTTCCAAAGCGCTTCATGCATCCTCTCATATGGCACTGACTAATTTCCCCCTTGTTCTATGCCTCAGATGACTGATGGATGATAAGCTCCATTTCTCACAAGTTTGAATGCCCCAGAGCTCCCACTGCAGTGTCTTACTGAGAAGACATCCAATGTTTAAAGCACGGAGCAGCTGGGTGGCTCAGGGGTTAAGCATCTGACTTTGGCTCAGGTCATGATCTCATGGTTCATGAGTTCGAGCCCCGCATCAGGCTCTGTGCTGACATCTCGAGCCTGGAACCTGCTATGGATTCTGTGTTTCCCTCTCTCCTGACCCTCCCTTGCTCTCTCTCTCTCTCTCTCTCTCTCAAAAATAAACATTAAAAAAAAAAATTAAAGTAATCAGGGGAGAAGTGCAGTGTCACAGGTTTTGACAATAGTTTCCCCAAATTCCAGACCATACATTCGCAATTATAAAAGCAATGCCCAATGGGAATGCAAGCTGGTGCAGCCACTCTGGAACACAGTATGGAGGTTCCTCAAAAAACTAAAAATAGAACGACCCTACAACCCAGCAATTGCACTACTAGGCATTTATCCAAGGGATACAGGTGTGCTGTTTCGAAGGGACACATGCACCCCCATGTTTATAGCAGCACTATCAACAATAGCCAAAGTATGGAAAGAGCCCAAATGTCCATCGATGGATGAATGGATAAAGAAGACGTGGTGTGTATATATATACAATGGAGTATTACTTGGCAATCAAAAAGAATGAAATCTTGCCATTTACAACTAATGGAATTAGAGGGTATTATGCTAAGTGAAATTAGTCAGAGAAAGACAAATATCATATGATTTCACTCCTTTGAGAACTTTAAGAGACAAAACAGATGAACATAAAGAAAGGGAAACAAAAATAATATAAAAACAGGGAGGGGGACAAAACAGAAGAGACTCATAAATATGGAGAACAAACAGAGGGTTACTGGAGGGGTTGTGGGAGGAGGGATGGGCTAAATGGCCAAGGGGCATTAAGGAATCTACTCCTGAAATCATTGTTGCACTATATGCTAACTAATTTGGATGTAAATTTTAAAAAATAAAAAATTAAAATTAAAAAAAAAAAGTAATGCACAACAGAAAACTTCAGAGAGCCTAATGGATAAGAATATGTCAAGTGTTTCTAAGGAAATGGTTGTTCTGAATCCCCTGATGTGGGACCCAAGGAATTTAACAAAAATCCCCTACCCCTGGACAAGCAGAGCAAGACTAACTCCATTTTGTGCTACACCCACCATCTCATGTATAACCCCCACATGACCTACTTATTGCTTAAGACACTCCCCCACCCTAGTCAAGCCGCTGAGCACACCCTTACTGGAAACCGGCTCATATAGGAATGCGGAACCCCTAACCGCCAAAGAATGTAAACCCCACCTTTTGCCCGCAAAACTTGTGCGCCAATTCTTAAACCCCACCTTTTGCCCGCCAAATTTGCGCGCCAATTCCAACCAGAGTGATAGGCTAGTTCAAACAGTTACTATAGGGTAAATTGTAATTCGATTGGCCACCTGCGTGTGGACCCACATGACTATGCAACTTTCTGTGTGTGTTACAATCTCATTGGCCACTGGCCCCTATAAAACTGCTACGCCTCTTAACCTAGGGGTCCAAGTCCCTGCTCCACTGTGTCGGGTATACTTGGGCCCAAGCTCGAGCTTGCAAATAAACCCTCGTGCGTTTGCATCGGTATCGGCTCCTTGGTGGTCTCTCAGATTCGAAATCGGGGGCATTACACTGAGAGTATATTTAAGATGGCCTGTAGCTTCAGCATGAGGCTGGGGAAAAGAGACACTTGCTCAGGAGTTGTTCCTGGTGATGGCGTCTCCACGGTGGTGGGGTTCCATCAGAGTGCTGGCCCTAGCCTTCTCTCCCTCCTCATTCTGCTGGGCCCCAGGAAAATGGGGTTTGGATAGCTAGCCTTTGTTCTCCCCCTTTCCCTTAGACAAGAGCTGCCCCTGGCAAAGAGTGCCCCTGCCACTCTTCTCCGGAAACTGTATCTCTGCAGGGGAAATATCGCTCAACCTAGGGGTACTGGGGCCTGGGTAGGCTCCCTCAGTGGAAAAGTCTAACTTGTTTTGGGGTTCAGTACTAGGAGGCCCACTTCTCTGCAGATCCAAGCCATACTTTCTCATATGAGCTTATGAGGGACAGAGGGTGATGTCTGGCATCCATCTACTGACACTTCGGTCTTTTTTGCCCATTTGTTTAGAGACTAAGAGGGGAAATGTTATTTATTGGACTCCCTCAAAAACCCCAACACGTGCCCCTGTCATCTGGCTGATTAAAATGCCTTCTATGGGGAAAGTCCAGGAAAACGCCCTGCTTCATCAGCATCACAAACCAGGCCTACTTCTGCATACATTGCCCAAGAAATGTCTAAAAATCCACTCCTCACCCTTGGAGACACCCGAACCACAAATGACATGTCAGCAAAGTAAAAATCGCCCTACTGCCCACTCCTCATCATGTCATCATTTTCTAAGCTTTATCAGGCTTCCCAGGTAGGCCAAATAGAGTTTATTATAACAGCTGCTACTTGAGACACTGGAAGCCATCCTTACAACAAGGGAAAAGTACCAAGTCTACAAGAAAAGACTGTACATCTAGGAGGAACAGTTATAAACAAGGCATAGACCGAACACACAATACACCAAAGAACAGACTGTATCTGTTCTACTGCTAAAGTTCAAGACTTTGAATGGTTCCCCTGCTTGGCAGGAAAGCACTGAAGAGGCTTCAGGAAGGTCTGGAGATAATGAGTATACCCCTACCCACACCAGCGTGGCTGGGCCCCATCCTTTACAGGGAAAGTTTTCCCACACACCCTCACCAATCATCATCAAATGAGAAGAGTTCAAAAGAGGCCACGGCACCTGAGTGGCTCAGTCGGTTAAGCGTCCGACTCTTGATTTCGGTTCAGGTCATGATCTCACAGCTTGTGGGTTTGAGCCTGGCATCGGGCTCTGTGCTGACAGCATGGAGCCTGCTTGGGATTCTCTCTCTCTCCCTCTCTCTCTGCCCCTCCCCTGCTTATGCTCTAAATCTCTCTGTCAAAATAAATAAATCCAAAGCATTAAAAAAAGAAAGAAAAGAAAAAGAAAAAGAAAAAGAAAAAGAAAAGAAAAGAAAAGAAAAGAAAAGAAAAGAAAAGAAAAGAAAAGAAAAGAAGAGGGAGGGAGGGAGGATGAGGCAGACTTACATGCTCCTTCATTTCATTAGCTACGGTTTTTGACATCATGATGCAGCAGAGAAGAACGACCAGAATGAAGTACAAAGCATACATGAAGCGGGTGCTCCGGGACTGTCGGATCTTGGGGCAGCAGTCACAGCAGAGGGAGCAGCCAGCAGACCCACAGCAGCAGGCCAACTAGAAAGGAACACAAAACATCCTCTTAGAGCCATTGATTTACGGACCCATTAACCCCAGACCGCTGCAGGTCGACCTCCCAGGCTATCAGTCTTCTGAGCCATCTTGCCTACAGAACGTGCAGTAACAGTTTAGTGTGCAAATGAAGCTTTCACCAGAATTGGTCTGATATTGTCTTTAATAAAAAGAAGGGACTGTGGCTTGGGAGATGCCCAATCATTAAAAAAGAAAGGTCACAGTTCACCTGAAGCACTATAATCAGTACTCTGAGGGGAAACAAAGATTTCAGGGATCAGCTAAGGAGTACGAGAAGAAGTCTAAAACCTAAAAATTCAATCTCTTGGTGATGATTTGGAAGGCACTTCAGGACCCTGCAATGGTTTGAAAACAAGCGTCACACTGTAAACATCAATGCCAATGAGAAGAGATCATAGGTATCAGATAAGAGGCTATAATCACATCTTACTTCATTTACTGCAGGAAACTGCCTTTGTAACACCACTCCAATAGGTCTTAGGGCTTCACCAGCATTAAGCTTATGCACTCCCTTGGTCTGAGTGAGCCAAACTCACTTACCTTCCTTGAGATCTGCAAACCACTGGCCTTGAGGAGAGAAGGACCAGTCTTGCCCAGAAGAGAAGTCCTGACGACATTTGAAAATAGCTGCTGCTGGCGCCCGCAAGCCTGTTGAGGGTCATGTCGGCATATGCAGACTAAACGCCTGGGCACCATCTTCTCCTCCAGGTAGCCCACCCCCAACCCCAGTGTCCCACACTTTCCTCTTTAAAACCCTCCGGCTTCGCCTGGACGAGAAGATGATCTTTGGGACCTTAGTCCGCCATCTTCCGATGCTGCTGGCTTCCTCAGTAATGCCAACCTCTCCTTTCCCACCATCACCTGTCTCTCAAGTATTGATTTTTGAGAGGCGAGCAGCCAAACCAGAGTTCAGAACGGGTTTTCTGTCCAGTAACACCGCTGTTTGAGCACTTTGTGTAGTATTTCATCATTTCACATGCTTATAATGGGCTCTCTCCATCTTACATTGCTTTCCAAACCATCTTCCTCGCAAGACTCTTCTGGCATCCTAAGGCTAGGCTGCTTTGTAAGATAAGCTACTCTACTCGGGCAGGGCTAACAGATCACACGGGTGAGATCTAACACTACTGCTTGTATGGGGTCCTGATAGGCCACCTTCCTTCACAATTCACTCACATTCCCTATCCCTATGTCACAGACCTCTGTCAACCCATCTGTTCAAATTTCCCCCTCTCCTCCCACTGGCAGGGCTGGCTTTTCTCTGGGCCTTGCCTTCCTCCTCCTTGCCTCCCAAATTCTTTCCCAATTGTCTCCTTCGTTGCCTGCTAACTTTTTTTAGTTCTATGGTCTTAAATAACCAGTCTTACTGACTGCACTTCAAATTCAAATGCAGTAAGATATTTATTCTATTTGGGAAAGGAAATACTTTTATTTTCTTTTAATTTTTTAATGTTTGTTCCATTTTTGAGAGAGAGAGACAGAGCATGAGTAGGGGAGGAGCAGAAAGAGGGAGACACAGAATCCAAAGCAGGTTCCAGGCTCTGAGCTGTAGCACAGAACCCGACACGAGGCTCGAACCCACAGATCACGAGATCATGACCTGAGCTGAACCAACTGAACCAACTGACGCTTAACCAACTGAGCCACCCAGGTCCCCCAAAAGAAATATTTTTAAAGCAGTTAATCCTTCCCATGACAGAACATTCCCATAGTACAATCAACATTTATCTCCACAGAAGGGGGAAAATAAATGGATTTTATGTGTATATATATATATATACCATGTTTATTATATATATTTATATAAATTATTTTATATATTATTTGTTATTATTCAAAGGCAAATAGTAACAAAAGAAATGTGATCATGCAAAGTGTGAAATGAAAATCATACTGCTTACTTAGAATAATCCTATCTTATCATTAAAGTCATGTATCATTGTATGGATTTGACTTTTCAAACTTTTCTCATTTCACTTTCACTCTCTATAGTGCTATGATGTTTTTTAAAACATACATATACATGTGTGAGTGTATCTGTGTGTATATATACAGGTAGGTGTGTGTACATGTTCATGTGAGTGTATCTGTGTACATATATACACACACCTAACATTTCAACTGGGGCCCTCCCACTAGAGCAAGTGAGCAGCACTTGCTTGGGGCCTGTGCATTCAGGGTATAGCTCACAGGGCACTGTAAGAACTCATTTACCACGTCCCCTTCATTCCTCTTGGGAAGGCAAAGAAGGATACTTCTGCCGCAAGAACCATTCCAAAGAGGGTCACATGTTTTACTTCCACTGCTTTAGTTTAGGAGCATGTAAATCCCTAAGCAATGTGGAAAACCTTCATTCAGAAAGACTTACTCCTTGAGAGTTCTGGATAGCCCAGTTGGCTTTGGTTTGTCTAAACTAAGTCCCAACTGCAAAAGGAAAGAAATCTTGACCTGACACCAACTGTCATTCAGTTGGTTTTCCCAACTCGGAAATACGGGAGCCCTAGCAGAATGGAGGAAAGACATCAGAGACTTCTGTTAACTACAATAATTCTAATACTGTCCCTTAATAAATGGTGGAGAGAGAGGGGCAGCAGTAGGGAAGTTCCCCAAATACTGAAGCGGTTGAAGCTGTGAAAAGCAGAACCCAGGTGTTCCTGAGCATGCTGCAGGGCTTATAACATCAAAGAAATAGAAGAAAAACATTAAAGCATAAAACTGGGTTTTATTATGTTTATTTATTTTTGAGAGAGAGACAGAATGTGAGCAGGGAAGGGGCAGAGAGAGAGGGAGACACAGAATCAGAAGCAGGCTCCAGGCTCTGAGTTGTCAGCGCAGAGCCTGACACGGGGCTCGAACTCACAAGCTGTGAGATCATGACCTGAGCCAAAGTCAGAGGACTGAGCCTCCCAGGCGCTCCAGGTTCATTTTTTTTTTTTTTTTTTTAATTCAGGTAAAAAGCGTTCTCTATCCTTTACCTAAATTTGGATTTCCACATCTTTCAGTAATATACAATACTTCACATACAATGTCACAGCCTGCTTTCCTTCCTTCTCTTTTGAGGTTTTAGGCTTACCTATGAATAACCGGGGGTTAGCAGAGAGATAATCAACTGATTCCACTTTGACAAGCAATATTTATTTAAGTTTTAGAGCCCCCAACCAACATTTTGCAGCTCATTCTCCAGGCTCCAAGTGCAAAAACAGCTTCCCATCAAACTTGTACACATCTCTCACTACTACTAGAAGGCAGAGGTAGTGGTAAATTTCAATTCCTGCCAGCATGGGGCCACGTGCTGTCCTTTAGTGGTAGCTGTGCAAGGGAATGGTAAAACTTGAAAACTAGGAGGTCAAGAACACGCAGCTCCCTCTGCTCAATAAAGGAGGAGCTCCCCAAAGAACAAATACACTTGGCAGGTAGTCCCTAACACACAAAATGATCATGCTGTCGGAAACTCAACCATGCTACAATTGCGTTAGTAAATTGGGTTGGGGCTTACAGTGGATTTCTCCCATACAAAAGAACATAGGGCAATTTACTAAAGCTTATTTAATTTATAATATTAGCTAACAATAGCTAACACTTATTGATCTCTTACTCGCTGCAAGGCACAAATAGTATTATCAGCTGTTTTGTCACCCCAAAGTTACAGAGCCGAGACAGGGGCTCAGAGGGGTTAGGCAACCTAAGGTCAGAAGGCTGATGAGTGGAGGAGCCTGAATTTGAATCTGGTTGTCTCTCCTTGCTGCTGGCACAGAGAGGGTGAGCAGGACAGACAACGCTGGCCTGAAACTTTGGTTCCCTACAAAAGGGAAGCTGGCTGCGTGGGAAGGAGGCAGCAAGACAGGAAGCGCTTTTTCTTGCCTGCCCTTGGGTGTGCAGTAGGCATTCAACAAATATGTGAAGAAGGCATCTCCTTCTCTGTGCCCCTTTCGCTCTCGCAGGCAATCTCTGGCCTCAGTGGACCTGAATGATCCCGCTTAAATACAGCCCTGCCCCAAACAGCTCAACACCCCCAATCACCAAGCTCCCTGAACCACTGTGCCCTACCCCATGTTAAAAGCCCTATTCCCAATCCTATGGAAATAACTAAGCCATTCATTCACTCAACTAATATTTATTTTTTTTAAATTTTTTTTTTCAACGTTTATTTATTTTTGGGACAGAGAGAGACAGAGCATGAACGGGGGAGGGGCAGAGAGAGAGGGAGACACAGAATCGGAAACAGGCTCCAGGCTCTGAGCCATCAGGCCAGAGCCCGACGCGGGGCTCGAACTCACGGACCGCGAGATCGTGACCTGGCTGAAGTCGGACGCTTAACCGACTGCGCCACCCAGGCGCCCCTCAACTAATATTTATTATACTACAAACCTACTATGCACAGCATTAGTTCCTGGGAATGAGGCAATTAAAACAAGAGACCTTTTTCTTCCCTCGCTAAGCAAGAATACAAAGATATGTGTTAAGAACGACCATCTACGTGCCATTTTGGAGAGAGAAAGGAAACCTGGATGTTCAATGAAAGAGTACTAACCACTGAAATTATGGTACATTCACATCACTGAATTCAATGCACCCACCACAATGATTATAGAGTGGATACAGAAAAATTTATTGCCATGGAAAGATATACACAATGTATTAACTGAAAATAAATAACACACAACAATATAGAGTATGATAGCATTTGAGGTAACAATATACCCAGACCTAGAGCAGTAACAACAACAAAAAAAAGAATCTGAAAGGATATACCAATATGGCAACAGACATTAATAGACCTGTAGGATTAGGAGTTAACTATGTTTTTCTGTATTTTCTAAGCTCTTTGCAACAAGCACATAGCTTCTAATTAGAAAAACATGACAACACGTTTCTATTTTGGAAGAAAACAAAACAAAGTTTCTGTTCTCACAGGTGGTAAACATTCAAATACTTATGAATTTAATCAGCCAATAAGTAAAAGAAAACTACTAATTTAGCTATATGAGAGAGAAAAGCCAGAGTGTACCATCTCTGTAACTGGGGGGATAAAACCAGAAAATTCCTACTGTACTGTATCTTTAAAGTTGGTTAAGATGGTAAATTTTCTATTTTTTACCACAATAGAAAAGTGAAAACTCCTTAACCCTTGTAATATTTGTTAGTATTTAATACCTATAAGGAAACCTCTACTTGGTGGAATTTGAAGCAAATAAAAATGAAACGACAAAAATTAAACAACTACCTAAAAGTTCAAGGAGTTGAACAAGAAAGCTATACATTTGCCTAACCCAAAAATCTGCTCTTATATTTCCTTCATCTAAAATTCTTAAATTCTTCAGGGTGCCTGGGTGGTTTGGTTGGTTGGGCATAGGACTTCAGCTAAGACCATGATCTCACAGTTCGTGAGTTCGGGCCCCATGTCGGGCTCTGTGCTAACAGCTCAGAGCCTGAAGCTTGCTTTGAGTTCTGTGTCTCCCTCTCTCTCTGGTCCTCCCCTGCTCACTCTCTCTCTCTCTCTCAAAAAAAAATAAACATTAAAAAAATTAATAACAATAATCAAAAATAAATAAAATTGTTAAGTTTTTCTCTTTTGAGTTCAAGAATCCCTTAAAACTCCGAGGGTTTTACAATCCTGGCCATGACCGTGGGAACCAGATTCTGGGGGTTTGCCAGAAAGGAGTTTCTGACAGGTAGTTTCTCACGCAGGTTTCGACATACCAGAATATACTGGTTTCTACCCTTAACATCATTTCAGTGAAAAGCACTGTCAAGGGTCAGTGTCCTTCCTTAAATGGCACTGGGTACCCAGGGACTGAGTCTGAAACAGGCACGCTATGAACACACACGATGCCAGCGCTGGCTTCTGGGGGTGGTACCTGGACAAAAATGTTCTCCCTGAGAGTCTCTTTTCTCACAAGGTTAGGGTTACGTTCAGCACCCAAAAAACAAAGTGGGAGGGGCCTGGTGGCTCAGTCAGTTGAGCTCCAACTTTGGCTCAGGTCATAATCTCGTGATCCGTGGGTTCAAGCCCCACATCGGGCTCTGTGCTGACCACTTAGAGCCTGGACCCTGCTTCTGATTCTGTATGTCTCTCTCTCTCCACCCCTCTGCCACTCACGCTCTGTCTCTCTCACTCTCTCAAAAATAAACAAACATTAAAAAAATTAAAAAAAAAAAAGTTGATCAAGTTCTCGGTCCTCAGATAGCAGCTGGATTCTTTGACTCATTCCATCATGCCAACCTCCACTTATATCTCTTCTAAAAAACACCACATTTGATATAGTTCTGTAGGTCAGAGGACAGAATCTATTATGTTTAAGGTTAAAAGGTGAACTAACTCCACTTCCTGGCAGTTCAACAGAAAACAAACATTCCCGGGAGGCAGGTCAAACTCGGCACTAGGGCATTTTGGGGCCCTGTAAGTCTTTGTTGGGGTGCTGTCCTGTGCATGGTAGGATGTTAAGCAGCCTCCTGGGCCTCTACCCACTGGATGCCAGGAGCACCCTCCCTGTCTCCTTCACAAGTGGTGACAATCAGAAATGTCTCGAACAATTGCCTCCCCCCTTCTGCTGCAAACCACAGCTTTCAGGGTTAAAATCAAGAGCTATGAGGTCAGGCCATCTGGGTTCACACCCAAGCTTGAATACTGCCTGCTTATGTGGCCGTGCACCAATTCTTTACCACCCCCTAAGTATTAATGACCTCATTTGTAAAATGGGAATAAAAACATCTACTTCAAAGGACTGTTAGTAAGATTAAATGAGACAATTCAGATAAAGTTAACACAGAGCCTGGCACAAGGTGATAGGAAAAAAAAAAAAAAAAAAAAGAGCCAGGTATACACATCATCAGTCCATCTGTCATGTCCCTCCTCCCTAGATATCCATTCTCCTTGGTCCTTGAGGTTCTAAAGAAAGAGGTAAGGATGAGAGGGGGCTGGGACCAAATGATTAATACCTCTTTTATAGCAATGTTTTCATTTCCTGCTCTAACATGGTTTATAAATCCATCTGTTGGAAGGAAACTACTTTTGGGTATAAAGCTCCTGAGATCCAAACCCAGGAGAGCATCCTAGCAACCTGAGAAAAAGCTGGACCACTTACATAGAAGCACTTCCCACCCGCCAAAAGCTACAGCCATCTTTGTACTTTGCTTCCAGTAAGGAACAAACAAGGCAGGCAGAACATTCATTTGCACCCACTGAAGCCACAAATACCGGCAGCAGAACAGACCTTAAGAAGGAGGAGTTAAGCAAGTTCTGGAGGGAGAAGGAAAAAAAAGTGTAAGAAAATGAAACCTTGAAATTCAAAATGGTAAGTGTAGGATGGGAAGAGAGGTGTTCATTTTTTAAAACTTTTTAGGGGCGCCTGGGTGGCGCAGTCGGTTAAGCGTCCGACTTCAGCCAGGTCACGATCTCGCGGTCCGTGAGTTCGAGCCCCGCGTCAGGCTCTGGGCTGATGGCTCAGAGCCTGGAGCCTGTTTCCGATTCTGTGTCTCCCTCTCTCTCTGCCCCTCCCCCGTTCATGCTCTGTCTCTCCCTGTCCCAAAAATAAATAAACGTTGAAAAAAAAAATTTAAAAAAAAAAACTTTTTAAATCTTCTCATCAAAATAAGAGAGGAAAAATCCTGCTTGTTCTACTTATCAACAAGCAATTATTGAAACACAAACCCCAAAATTCGCCTAATTCTGTCATGGGGGTTATGTTGCAACGGGAAAAACCTGCCAAACCCCTTCCAAGAGGTGCCTCCTGCCAGCCTGATCCCCAAACCCCGCCGAGTCACGAGTCACGGAGCACTTCCCAGGCTGGGGATGGAGGCCACAGAGCCAACCCGATGCAAGGATGTTGTGGGATGGAGAACAGAAACGAGCCTGTCTCAGCGGATCAGACAGTTGGGGCGGGGGTGACCTCAGAGCTCAGGTGGGTTGGCGGGGCACTCCTCTCCCCGACAAATGGAAGCCTTTGTGCAACTCCAATGTATAAAACGTACGGATGCACTGTAATACTACAAATGTGCTTACGTGTTCATACACCAAATTTACCTAATGCTTACTGGCGACCAGGCACTACCAGGGGCGGGTGGTACAGTTCCTCATGAAGCTTGCATTCTAGTCGATTTAGGTCAAACTCAGCATTCCCCAGATTCTACCCAGCACTTAGGGTGAAAGCCTCTGGTCCAGTCCAGTCCTCTCATGTTGCTGATGTGAAATCTGAGGCCCAGAAATGTTGGGTGATTTGGCTCAAGGACAAATTCAGTGATGAGCATCAGTGGACCAGGAAACACACACCACTTGAGACAACTGAGTACATCTGGAGGAGGGACAAGCCTTTGGATCCCACACCTCTGTATCTATAGTGCCAAAGACTAACGGATATTCAAAACAACTAAATGAAGTCCCCATAAATTGGTTTAAAAAAAATTTTTTTTTATGTTTTTATTTATTTTTGAGACAGAGAGAGACAGAGTATGAGCAGGGGAGGGGCAGAGAGACAGGGAGACACAGAATCTGAAGCAGGCTCCAGGCTCTGAGCTGTCAGCACAGAGCCCGACGCAGGACTCAAACTCATGGAGTATGAGATCATGACCTGAGCTAAAGTCAGATGCTCACTCAACTGACTGAGCCACCCAGGTGCCCCTCCACAAATTGGTTTAAATGACACTGTTGACCACAGTAAGAAGGCAGTAAGGGTTTAAGCGTCTAGTACAGTTTGAAAAGTTTCCATCACAAAACAGTTAAAATGAAAGGCTGGCACATGATGAGTTAACCCTGGGGTGGCCACAAAACTGAATGCTGTTGAACAGCCACAGGCTGTGGCTGGTAAGCGCCCAGTCCCCTGTTGCACCTCCCTTCCCCTCCCCTCCCCCCATTCTGAGAAGACAGAGAGCAGGAAGTCCCTCCCCCACCCCCAATCTCACACACAACCTAAGTGCAGGGTCAAGTGCTGGCCAGTCCTCTTCCAGGCCATAGAAAGGAGCCACTACTCACTCAAGCGACACCTCTGACCCTCCTCGCGCTGGCAAGATGCCTCTCTGTGAAGGTTAGTCTAGCTCCAGTGGCTCTGTGCAAGGAAAAACCTGTATGCACCATCTACCTCGGGTTTTCCAGCAGTCAGGATTTCATTCGATCCTATTTTTTAAGATTCACAAAAGAGCCCAATAGAAGGTGACATCTAGAACCTCTTTGCACTTAAATGAATACATAAATTGGAAACAAAAATGTCAGGCGTGGGGCCTCTGGTTTGGAAAACCCGTGGGCGGACCCGGAAGGCTCCAGCACTTGGGGGCAGGAGCGAGGAGGGGGACAGAGGAAAGGCCCACACTGGCCTGGACTTCTCCTTTCTCATGGGTAAACTCACGTCCCTCCCACTGGCCGCCCTCCACCCTCTAACTGCCTCTATCTTTCAGGATGAAAGCCTCCTGGTTTAACAGCTTTTTCTTGGAGATGAAGTAACAGCTGTACTGCTTTCCTACAGCTGAGAAAAAACTTTCTCGCCATTAATTCCACCCTTCCTCAGTCCTTCAAAACTTCAGGAAGCCTTATCAACTCTCCTCTCCTTTCATCTTCAAAATCTATCTCTGTCTCCCACTTCTAGCTTAAAGAGGAAGGAATGAATGGGTGTATGCCTTTCCCCCCAAGCAAATATCTGCAGTTAATTCCCTTTTTCATTTGAAGTGCTGTGCAGATGCCCAGCGAATTTCATCATCACCCCCTCTTGTGAGCCTGGTCCTCACGACAAAGCCAGCTGGCACAAAGTCCGAGGCAGCATTTATGATGATGCTTTTCTTCAAGTAGAGCTGCCTCGATGGTACCAACCAGCAGAGAAGTGTCATACATGTGCAACTCCTCCCCTGCAACCAACCCCCAATTTGAGACGCGTCCTGTTGCTGGTCCTAAAATTTGCAGAAGGAACCAGGGCCAAATGAAGGAACCTATGAGTCACATTTTTTCTATCAAAATACCAACAGAAATGTAAATATTCTCATAGAGGGGACCCCTACCCCAGCTTTTGCCTTCTTATTTTCTACTCATCGGAGCACTGGTTATGTGACCAAGTGCAAGGTGGAGCAGAGGAGCCTAAGAGAGAGGATTCCCCTGGGGCATTCTTTTTAATGCAGGAAGTTACTTACTCATATTGGGAGTGGTGTTCCCTCTGCTTTTTAAAACTATAAAGACAGCTCTTCCATCAGCTCTAGACTGAAGTTACCCAGCATCAAATGGAACACAATGGCCCACAAGGCTAGGCTGACACACACACCAAACGAATGGTTATCCGGCTACAAGGTAAACAGGCCCCAGGGGTGGGCAGTTCAGAAAATGGACCTTAATTACTGTTATTTGTTCAATCAAACCTAGCATTTCTCATCTAGGCAGAGTGGGTGATGGACCAAATAGAGGGCTCTTTTGAAGATTCTGGATCTGTCTCGCCCCTCCTTCCTTCACCAGAGAAATCCAAGGTCTTGTTGTTCAGGGAGCCCCAGGGGGTGGGACAGGTTGGGGCGGGGCTGCCAGTGAAGTGGGTACCCCCACCCTCCATGGAGACCAAGGAATCAGCACTGTGCCTGAGTTCCCAGGTGGGAAGCTGAGGGGTGAGGGAGGATGGCAATAAAGTAGGAAATAACTGAGAAACCTTTCTGGACCCAGACTTGCTGGTGATGGTGGGAGTGTAAGGGTTAAATTGTAGTGTAGGGCTAACCTATAGCCTTGAAAAATAACAGCTTTGGTTGACACTGTAGGCTAAGAGATAACAGCCTTGTTTTAAAAGGGGCACCAGAGGCAGGGTCAAGGAGGTCAACTGGTTGTGGCTTAAGGGCAGAACTGTTTCCACCCCCATCTGGGAACTATTTCTTCTTTCTGTTCCCAGGTGATGATAAGACGATGTGGTCGTGGTCGACTATAAAAACTGTACCCCTTGGGGTGCCTGGGTGGCGCAGTTGGTTAAGCGTCCGACTTCAGCCATGTCACGATCTCGCGGTCCGTGAGTTCGAGCCCCGCGTCAGGCTCTGGGCTGATGGCTCAGAGCCTGGAGCCTGTTTCCGATTCTGTGTCTCCCTCTCTCTCTGCCCCTCCCCCGTTCATGCTCTGTCTCTCTCTGTCCCAAAAATAAATAAACGTTGGGGAAAAAAAAAATTAAAAAATAAATAAATAAATAAATAAATAAATAAAAATAAAAACTGTACCCCAGCTGTTCGAGGCTGCACTCTGATCAAGATCAAGAGTGTCAGTCCTGATCCATCGGCCTTGCCTCTCGTTGCAATAAACTTTGCTGTGACAGTCACTGGTGCCCGTAGCATTCTGTTTCAGGAGTCGTGTGGATGCAACAGGAGGAGGCCTAGGGAAACTTCACCTACTCTCAATTAATTAGGTATACAGGCAGAGCGCAAGCAGAAAGAACACATCACAACCATTCATGAAATGGAATACCAGGAATCAGAAGGTGATATTTAGCTTGCTTTTTCATGAACAGACATGTTGGGATTTTATAGGCCATATATAATAATCATGTTCTGCTGTAAAAACTTATCTAGTTTTTCAGAATACTCCGTAAGGGACACCAGACTTTACAGAGGATCCCCACTCTGAGAACAAGTCTGAGAGTCAATGCTCTGATCAAATTAAAACTCATTTTGCAGACTAAATTCCAGGTTACCCTTAGGCATCCAGGAGACCTTGAAATGAAGCCATCCAAAGCAGGAAAAACAAAACAAAACAAAAAGTAGTTGTCAGACAAACACGGAGAAACCCGGAAGATTTAAACCTTTGATGATACAACTGACCATTCGACAACTAGAAAGGAAGAAGGCGTGATGCAGAAATTCTAGCCAATGTCCAGTCTTCCCAAAGAAGGCAAGGAAGAAACTGGGGAAATACTGAGAAAACTTAGGACAAAATGGGTAACAGAAACAATGCTAACATAAGCAACTGACAAGTTTGTTCCGAACACAATTTAGTGAGTACCTATTCTGTGCATCATATACTTTACTCAACTCTTTACATATGTTATAGAATTTAATGTTCACCATAACCCTATGGTGTTATCCAGCTCTATTATGCATGAGAAAGTTGATCAAATAACAAAGACACACCCAGTAAATGAAAGAACTGGGGTTTCTGCTTCAGTTGGGAGCCTTCTAAGTCAATTTCTTCCCACTGCTTTATAATGTTTAATTATCAGTGTAATACCTTTGCGGGGGGCTGGGAGGGTGGGGAAAGATGGGGGGGCTCAGTTAACAGGAACTGCCCCTTGATATTCTACACGATGCATTTCTGGAAATTAGAAAAAGGCACAGCATGAGCAAGCCAGCAGGCATAGCATCTCAGCTCCCACCTTCCCTCTCAGCTGGTTACCTTTGCGTAGTACTACGCAACCTTATATGGTGGCCCCAGGGCTAATGCTTCCCCAAGCTGCTGCCTGACCGGCTTAATCCTACTGGCTGGATTAAGTTCCTTTTATAAACTGTCTTAACTTCATAAAACTAATCACACTGGAATTAGGTCTCTTGGGAATGATTTAGTTAAAATCTGTCCCCCTCACTAGACTCTATATTTCATCAAAGCAAAGACTGTCCATCTCATTCTAGGCAATGTCTGCAGTGCCTCACCTGAGGCCTGCAACAAAGCAGGTGCTCTGTAAATATCTGTTGAATATTTCAGAAGCTCATTGTCTACCAGGAGAGACAGAACTCTTATTGAAGTAACTGGTATGAGATGGACCGGCAGAGAGCTAAATGAATGGTGCAGCCCCCCAAGAGGGAGATGCTACTTCGAACTGAGGTCATCAAGGATGCTCGTGAGACAGGTCGTGTTTTATTTTGCCTGCTTATTTGTTTTTTTATTAGCGCCAAATGTCTGGCATAGACCAAAGACAAATATAAAAATATTTCTACCACCTAAGAGAAGGCATTTGCCTCTTAATTTTTTTTTTGTTTCATTTCATTTTATTTTTTTCAAGTAAGCTCTATGCCCAACATGGTCGGCTTGAACTCATGGCCCCAAGATCAAGAGTCACAAGCTGTACCTACCGAGCCAGGCAGGTGCTCCTCTCTTTTCATTTTAAAGATTATAACAGCAGGTAGGCCTATTATGGAATCAGAACTGTGTGAATTCTATGTTCCAGGAGCCTGTACCCTGACTTCATTCACTTGCAAGGGCTGAACTCTTTGCTGAGGCCTGTACTAACTTCCCGCATGAGGCTAACTCCTGCATTCTTACACTCCCATCAAAGGGTTACACTTGGGGATGTCTGGGTGACTCAGTTGGTTGAGCGTCCCGACTCTTGGTTTTGGCTCAGGTCATGATCTCACCATTCATGAGTTCAAGCCCTGTGTTGGGCTCTGAGCTGACAGTGCAAGCCTGCTTGGGATATTCTCTCTCTCTCTCTCTCTCTCTCTGCCTTCTCCCTCCCTCTCGCTCAAAAAGAAACATTTAAATATATACATATGTATGTATACATATAAACTTTTTTTCAAGGGTAACACTTGGATCATGCCTTCACAAACTTCCTCTTGTTCTATCCTGTTAACCACCCTACATGATGGGCAGGCAGAGTAGCATTATTCCCATTATAGACTTGAATGTAAAGCCTAGGTAAGTTACATCCTTTTCGGAATTCACTCTTATTCTAACATAGCACAGTGCAAGGATAAGGGTAATGAGCAGCAAAACCTTGATGGCACCAAGGAGAGAGTGGAGATCCCTAACACTAGAAAAGGCAGTTGAGATAACTTCAATACTGCCTTGAGAGCATAGGGTTATTTCCTGCGCAGGTATAATATGCAGTTGCATATGTAAGCATGTTTGTGCACGGAGCACGTGAATTCAAGAAGGGCAAACAAACTTTGCAGCAAGTTCCACAATTTAAGCAGAGAATTCCATAATTTAAGGCAGAGAATTATATGCTGCGCTGCTATTAAACACTGATAATTAAAGATGAGACTGTCTCAGGCAACCGGATCCTTCTACCCTGTACTCGTTATAAATAATATTTACCTACCATTTCTTAAACACTTCCTCTGTATCAAGGCACTGCAGTAAGGTGTTTCTGTGACATTCTTCCATTTAATCTTCAAAAGAGCCCTATGTTGTAAGTGTCACAATCCTCATCTTACACATGAGGAAACCTGACTTTCTGATTTCAACAACCAGGAGGATTCCAAAAACAGTTCTGCTACATCATCACATCTCCAGGAGACCTGGAGTGCAGTGTTTTGAAGCCTCCTGCACCTGACCCCACAGAAGTACATAAAATCAAGAGACGGTAAAGCAGATGGATACATGCACGTAAGGCGTGAGGCAGAGCCCGCTGGACCCGCATCTTCCTGATCTGCGCCCACCACTCCAATGGCTTGCTGTAAGAACACAGACACAGCCTCTGGCATCCCCGTGTTTCTGGAAGGCATTCTTCACTCTTCTTATAAATTCTGGCATAATACTAATACTTTAATAAAAAACTGCGTTATGTATTTTCCAGGTGCCAGGCAGGGTCCTAAGTTCTTGGCATAGATTCATATTTTTTTTTTCCTAAAGATGTTTTTATTTTTAAGTGATCTCTACACCCAATGTGGGGCTCGAACTTACAACCCTGAGACCCAGAATCATATGCTCCACCAACTGAGCCAGCCAGGTGTCCCAGCATAGACTCAATTCATCCTCACAACCTCACAAGATAGATACTCATTTAACCATTTTTTCATTGGCATTTTTGCCATTTTTCACAAATGAGAAAGTATTACTTAATTTTTTGGCATGAAAACTTATATAAGCTATAGGGACTCTAAAAAGGTATTGGAAAGACAAAATAGTAAAGTAGTCATGTGGTAAAAATAAAACCACAGGCCCAAAATGGTGTCACTTAGAGATTAAGACCCCAGGTCAGTAAACCAAGACTTAATACCTAACCCAACTGCAGTGTTAACTCCCCGGAAATGTAACCTTTAACCAATCAACATAGAATTTCCTGACCAGCACCAGGAAGTTTACTGACAGATCCCTTCCACTCCCCTTAGGAAGGGGACTTTGCCTAAATCAATGGATTCTCTGCTAGTAATTTCCTTTTTTCCACTCCTTGTCTACCTTTAAAAACCTTTCCTTTTCTCTAGCCATTTGAGCTCCCCTCTATTTGCTTGATCAGATGTCGCCCTTCATGAATGGATGAATAAAGCCAAATCTTTAAAACTGACTTGGTTGAATTTCTGTTATTTAACAAAAGACACAGAAAAAGAAGGTAGATTCCATTTTGTCACACATGAGAAAGCTGAGGCAGATAGAAGTGAAGGAAATTTCCTACGGTCCTGAGATATGAACTCAGTCAGCAAGGCCCTAAAACTTACCCAGACTTCTCCGGTGCCATCTCTAAAATGGAGCAGCCATCAAGATCTGCAGACATACACGCTCGTGATAAAATTATGTTCTACAGAGAGAGGTGATGTTCAAAAGTTTCTAGGGGCGCCTGGGTGGCTCAGTTGGTTGAGTGCCCGACTTCGGCTCAGGTCATGATCTCACCACAGTTCGTGAGTTCGAGCCCCACGTCGGGCTCTGTGCTGACAGCTCAGAGCCTGGAGCCTGCTTCGGATTCTGCATCTCCCTCTCTCTCTGCCCCTTCCCCACTCATGCTCTGTCTCTCTCTGTCTCTCAAAAATGAATAAACATTAAAAAAAAAAAAAAAGAAAAGAAAAGAAAAGAAAAGAAAAAAAAGTTTCTAGCAATTATTTGGGGCCCCAGTTAAAAATGCCGACACTGGGGCACCTGGAGTGATTCAGATCGGTAAGTGTCTGACCCTTGACTTTGTGATCTCACGGTTCTTGAGTTTGAGCCCAGCATCAGCCTCTGGGCAGTCAGCACAGAGCCCTCTTTGGATTCTCTGTCCCCCTCTCTCTACCCCTCTTCTGCTCGTGCACTCTCTCTCTCTCAAAAATAAACAAACATTTAAAAAAAAAAAACAACTTTTTTTTTAATGCAGACACTAAGCATAAAATAGAGCGAAACCAAGCTTGACACTTGTAGTGAGTCTAGAATCCAACCCCATAATCCAAGTCTCCTGTACCATTAGCCGCCTTCTTTCAACTAGTAAGTACAGAATTTTACAGGTGCTTCCGTTTTCATTCATTATGATTCTGTACAAAACGTCCATTTCTAAAATGTCCCATGATTCACTTTTCCCATTGCTAATACTAGAATACCTTCTACTCCTTCTAAGATACCTAGGAAATTAACTATTACAACTTGATTCAAAAGCAAAAGACAGAAAACAAAAATTATACGTAGGCTTAAAGCAAATTTAGTGATAAGTTCAGAAAATTCCCTTTCCCTCAAAATACCACCTTCCAAGATCATGGATCGTATAAAAATTACCATACATATATATTTTTTTTTATTTACACATATCACCTGAAGACTTTACATACATAGAAACAAATTTTTGCCAATTTAACATCTTGGAATCATCTCTTTTCAGACTGCATGAAATAAAATAGTTTTGCGACCAATCTTGAAGTTAGCAAATAACTGAAAAATGATTAATAGGGGCGCCTAGGTGGCTCAGTCAGCTAAGCATCCAACTTTGGCTCAGGTTATGATCTCATGGTTCATGGGACTGAGCCCCATGTCCAGCTCTGTGCTGACCGCTCAGAGCCTGGAGCCTGCTTTGGAATCTGTGTCTCCCTCTTCTCTCCGCCCTTCCCCAGTTCACACCCTGTCTCTGTCTCTCTCTGTCTCTCAAAAATAAAGTTAAAAAAAAGACTGAAAAATGATCAAAAGAAACAAATAAGAATTTGAACTCCCCTGCATTAAACATTTGTAGTTTAAGTCAACACTATAAAAGAGTAAAAGTGAACAACAGAAACTTGCTCCCTAACATAAGGCAGAATCTCTTAGCCAGCAAGGCAATACGAAACACAGTTCCCCCATGATCAAAGTTATGATGATGAACATCTGTAAGGATTACAGGAGATCAGCCCTCTAAAGTGCTTATTTATCAGCCCATGTGCCTGGCACATAAATCAGTGTTCTACAGCAGCTTATATTAAATGCTCGTTCCAGGGGTGCCTGGGTGGTTCAATCGGTTAAGCGACTGACTCTTGATTTTGGCTCAGGTCATGAGTTCATGGTTTGTGGGTTCAAGCCCCGAGCTGGGCTCCACACTAACAGTACAGATTCTCTCTCTCCCTCTCTCTCTGCCCCTCTCCCACTTGCAAGCTCGCACACGCTCTCTCTCAAAATAAATAAACTTAAAAAAAATAATAAACGCTCATTCCATTCACTATAAGGTTATTTAACTACTCTGCACCTTGGTCGCCTCATGTACAAAATAGAAATAATAGTATTTCCCACATCATGGGATTATTGGGATAGAAAAGGTATTCAAAGCACTTACAACAATGTTAGTGACTGATATTATTCTTAGTGTTCTTAAAAAGGAAGAAGCTTGGAGATTTACAGGACTAGGATGTGAACCTAGCTACTCCAAAGCAGCTATCATCTCATTTCCTCGCATTCAACATGAAGCTGACGCTTAGGAAGACTTCCCTGGCTGCCAGCTTGCTTCCCAACACTCAAGGAAACTCCCAGTGGTTCCCTTCCTCCCAGCAGCTCAACCTGCTCCAGGAACATGCAGCTCAAGCACTCTTAGCCCCATCACCCAAAGGTCACATCTGACCAAAAAGCGAATCCCCTCAGTGTTCCTGTTTGTCAACGTTTTCCAGAGAGGGCTTGGGGGATGGTGGGAGCACAGGCAGCGGTAGGTTAGAACTATCTAAAAAATTACAACAAAGGCAACCACACCCATTTGTGCAGCACTCAGTTCCAAGTGCTCTGATGGCTCTGTTATATGTGGACAATCTCTCCCAACTCAGGAGGCAGTTACTTTTATTATTATCTCCACTGTAGCAATGACATACTTGGGCTTGAGAAAATAAGTCACCCAAGGTCACAGCTCATTAGGGGTGAGGACAGGGGCCAGACCCAGACGTGACTTCAAAGCCAGCCCTCTTCAACTAAAAAAGAAAGTCAGCATTCTTAACCACCTAACCAGGTGAATATAGAAAATATAAAAGGGGGGGCACCTGGCTGGCGCAGTCAGTAGAGCATGCAACTCTTGATCTGAGTCATGAGCCTGAAACCCATGTCTGGGGGTCGAGATTACTTTAAAAAAAAAAAAAAAAAAAAAGCTAAAAAGGAAAAAGGTAATAGCGCTTTAAAAAAATTATTATTTTGGAAAACTGAATGAAAATTCATTTTCCAATTAACTTATTTTTTTAATGTTTTATTTGTTTTAGAGAGAGAGAGAGACAGAGCACGAGCGGGGGAGGGGCAGAGAGAGAGGGAGACACAGAGTCCGAAGCAGGCTCCAGGCTCTGAGCTGTCAGCACAGAGCCCGACTCGGGGCTCAAACTCAGGAACGGTGAGATCAGGACCTGAGCCGAAGTTGGACGCTCAACCGACTGAGCCACCCAGGCACCCCAACTTATTTTTTGATAAGTGAAAATATCAAATAAAGAACCAGCTACTGCTCCATATGGCAAGGAAGTGCACTTTAATCCTGACAACTCCATTACCCAGGAGCAATTTAACTGTGATATATGAATGGCCCCAGTTTCTACTGCTGCAGTATTTATATTCTGTGATTTGCACAAAGAAAATCATTTCTCATGCCTCTAACAACAGCCTTGTGTTACTTATAATTAAACCACTGTAATATTTAACCTCATGATCACACAGAGATGAGTCAACCATCTAAGAGTGACTAGTCACCAGTCACCAAACTGCAATTTCCAGCCCACTGATTGACAGTCCCACTGTGTCTAAATCCCAGATGAATAATTCCTCCAATGTATAGTCAATTTTTAGAAATTAATTGAATTGAGAGGCCAGAAATAAATCCTAACATTTATGGTCCAATGAATTTTTGACAAGTGGGCCAAGATACTTCAATGGAGGAAAAAAAGAGTATTTTCAAAAAATGATGTTGGAACTGGGCATGCAAATGCAAAAGAATGAAGTTGGACCCCTTTCTTATGCCATATGCTAAAATTAACTCAAAATGTACCCAAGACCTAAACGTATTAGTGAAAACTATGAACCTGTCAGAACAAAACACAGCACTAAATCTTCATGACCTTGAGTTAGGTAAAAATTTCGTAGGTACAAAACCAAAAGCACAAGCAATGAGAGAAAAAATAGATAAACTGAACTACATTGATTAAAATATTTTATACTACAAGTGATATCATCAAGAAAGTGAAAAGAAACTCCCAGAGTAACAGAAAATATCTGAAATTACCTACCTTATAAGGAGTTGGTATCTAGAATATATGAAGAACTTATAAAATTCAGTAATAAAATGGGCACCTGAGTGGTTCAGTCGGTTAAGCGTCCAACTTTGGCTCAGGTATTGTGGGTTTAAGCCCTATGTTGGGCTTTGTGCTGACAACTCAGAACCTGAAGCCTGCTTTGGATTCTGCATTTGTCTCTCCTCTATCTACCCTCCCCTGCACTCTGTCTCTTTCTCAAAAAGAAATGAACACTTAAAAAAAAATGTTTTTTTAATTCAGTAATTTAAAAAAAAAAAGCCCAGTTTAGAAATGGGCAAAGGATCTGAACAGACATTTCTCCAAAGATATACAAATGGTTAGTACACACCTGAAAAGATGTTCTACATCATCGCTCATCAGGAAAATGCAAATCAAAATCAAAATGAGATGCCACTTCATACCCACTAGGGTGACTCTAGTTTAAAAAAACTTTTTTTAGGGGCGCCTGGGTGGCTCAGTTGGTTAAGCGTCCGACTTTGGCTCAGGTCATGATCTCACAGTCCGTGAGTTCAAGCCCCGCGTCGGGCTCTGTGCTGACAGCTCAGAGCCTGGAGCCTGCTTCAGATTCTGTGTCTCCCTCTCTCTCTGACCCTCTCCCATTCATGCTCTGTCTCTCTCTGTCTCAAAAATAAACATTAAAAAAAAAAAAATTTGTTTTTAAAAAAACTTTAATTTAAAAAAAAAAAAAGGACAATAATGACAGTTGGTGAGAATGTGAGGGGACATACAGGGACACCTGGGTGGCTTAGTCAGTTGAGCATCTGACTTTTGATTTTGGCTCAGGTCATGATCCCAGGGTGGTGTGATCAAGCTCAGTACAAAGCCTGTTTAAGATTCTCTCTCTCTCCCTCTCCCTTTGCACCTCTCCCCAACTCACACACATGCTCTTTCTCTCTCTCACCAAATTAATAAACATTATGGGGTGCGTGGGTGGTTCAGTCAGTTAAGTGTCTGACTCTGACTCTTGATTTCCACTCAGGTCATGATCCCAGAGTTCATGGGTTCAAGTCCCGCATCGGGCTCTGGGTGTTCTCTCTCTCTCTCTTTCTCTCTCTCTCTCTGCCGCTTCCCTGCTCTCTCTCTCTCTCAAAGTAAATAAATAAACTTAAAAAATAAATAATAAATAAATGTTAAAAAACAATTAAGTATTATTTTTAAAAAGAAAGAGGGAAGTGGGTGGGGGGAAAACCTCAAATCATGACTTTTTTCAATTTTTTTTAATGTTTATTTTATTTTTGAGAGAGAGAGAGAAAGAGAGGCAAAGCATGAGCAGGGGAGGGGCAGAGAGAGGAAGACACAGAATTCGAAGCAGGCTCCAGGCTCTGAGCTGTCAGCACAGGGGCCAACGAAAGGCTTGAACTCACAGACCCCAAGATCATGACCCGGGCTGAAGTCGGATGCTTAACCGACTGAGCCACCCAGATAGTATCCCCATGATTTTTTTTAAAGTTGGATATTTCACAACAGAAAAGTAAAAGCTTAGGCATTTCTCCAACTCCACTTTAAGAATAAAAATGAAACTGTGAGATTTTTTTTGAACACCTGTTAATTTAAACAGGAATATAGTGTCCCCAAGGACAAATTCCTAGCGCTTGGAAAAGCTGAAATTGTTTCATGTGCTTAACTTATTGGTCAGCTATAAAATGCTTTGTAAAGTTTACATAAAGTATTTCATGGACCTTTCAACATTTAGTTTTCTTAAGAGACTGTACAATGGCAATGGATGATATTGGAGCTCCCATTTCTCCAACAATTTTCTTGTCATATCAAAGCAGCCCTTTCAATGCATCCTAATAATCCACAGCCAGCTGGAGACACTTACAAAAACTGATTTGACAGTTTAACTATAATCTTCTTTTTTTTCTAGCTCTATTCACTTTAGTATACTTTAGTTATGAAAAATCTATATTTACATATGCAACTTGTGGATAATGCAGATACACTACATATCTGTACCAACTGTGCAGCCAAATTAATCATCTCAGTTTCCTGTCTTAATGTAAAAATGAGTTAAATCTATTATGTCTAAACCCATTTCATATATATAACATATATACTACCACCACCATCTCCTTGAGGGGTAGAGTTAGTATCAAGAATGAAAACAGTGCCAGAAAACGCAATTATACAACATGTTGAAATTCACACATTTGTTTCAGTTTGCTACAATCTAAGACTGAAAATTTTGAAAGTAACCAACACATGCTCACAATAAATTCAAACAGCACATCAAGATATCAAATGAAAAACAAATGCTCCCTACATTATCCCCTACCGCCCAACCTCCTGTTCTTACTCCAAAGCAATAACCACGGTTGACAGTTTCTATATATATCTTGTATATATAACAGTATATAGTCCTCCATATGTAACAGTTTCTACACATGACAATAGGTCTTTAAAACGCTCAGAAATTTTTATGCATATACAAATGCTGACATACTTACATACATATGTGCCTATTCCTTTTGAACCCCTGTACATTGGGTTCATTATACACACACTTTTCTTTAATCCCTATTAAACACCACATCTTAGACATCTCTCCCTGTCTGCACACACAAATTTACCTCATTTTTTTAGTGGCGACCTAATATTCCATTGATGGAAGACTAATAAATTTTTTTAATCAGTTTTCATGATTAATGATGAATTAAGATGTTCCACGTTTACTTCCAATACAAAAAAACAGTAGAATTACTAGATCCACGAACACAGACCAATTTAATGATGATTCAAAATGATTATGCTAATTTAAATATTCCTTCAGAAATGAATGAGCCATGAACCCACAGAGGTTGGTTTCTCTATCACCTTGTCAACTGTGGGTATTATACTTCTTTTTTTTAATGTTTATTTATTTATTAGAGAGGGAGAATCCCAAGCAGGCTCTGCACTGTGCGGGGCTTAATCCCAGGAACAGTGAGATCATGACCTGAGCCAAAATCAAGAGTCAGATGCTTAACCAACTGGGCCACCCATGTACCCCAAGGGTATTATACTTTTTAACTACCAATCTGATTAGTGAAAAAATATCTCCATTTTTAATTGAATTTTTTAATTATGAGTAAGACTGTTGGGGCACCTGGGTGGCTCAGTCGGTTAAGCATCCAACTTCAATTCAGGTCACAATCTCACAGTTCGTGGGTTCAAGCCCCATGTCGGGCTCTGTGGTAACAGCTCAGAGCCTGGAGCCTGCTTCAAATTCGGTGTCTTCCTCTCTCTCTGCCCCTTTCCCGCTCATGCTCTGTCTCTCAAAAATAAATAAACATTAAAAAACTTTTTTCTTTTAGTTATGAGTAAGACTGAGCACCTTCTCACATATTTACCAGCTATTTCCATTTTTTTTTCCCCTAAGGTATCTATCCCTACCCTTTGTCCATTTTTCCACTGTGTGTCTTTTCCACTGATTTATAAAAACTCTTTTGGCACACTAAGGAAAACAGACCTTTTTCCTATAAATCACTTTGTTCAACTTTATTTATCTTTTACTCAGGACAAGTTCCTAAACTTTCGTATAGTCAAATTCATCAATTTGTTTTATGTATCTTCCATCACAACTAGAAAAACCTTAGGCATTCCAAGATCATTATTTTAGAAGTTCACTAATCTTTTCTCTTAAGACTTTTTTGGATCCCTTTAACCTACTTTAATATGGTTAAATATTAGAGCTATACATTATCTATTCTGATGTACAGGGCACGGATCAAACCTCAAAAGAGGCTTATTCACAACTTAGAATTTGGGTACTGTTATCCCAACAAAGCGTGCCAGCCCACCCCTAACAGGGAACATTTATGAACCCACATTCTGGGTCTGTTACTGTTCCAAGTGCAAAATCCTATGAAGATATCAGTGACTACATTTCACAGGTAAGTAAACTAAAGGACCAATGAAAGGCACACCAATGGTAAGGGGCAGAGACTACATCTAAACTCAAGCTGCCCATCACAGCTACTCAACTATACTGCCTCTGGACTATCAACAACAACAACAAAAAAAGCCTTTTTAAAATGCACACCAGAAAGGGGCACCTGGGTGGCCTCAGTCCATTGAGCTTCTGACTTTGGCTCAGGTCATGATCTCACAGTCTGTGAGTTCGAGCCCCACGTTGGGCTCTGTGCTGACAGCCTGCTTCAGATTCTGTCTCCCACTCTCTCTGACCCTCCCCCATTCATGCTCTGTCTCTCTCTGTCTCAAAGATAAACATTAAAAAAAATTTTTTTAATGCACACCAGAAATAGGTCTAAATGAATTCTCTCTCCCACGATAAAGCATGCTTTTTCCTTTTCCTATCAAACATAAGCTCATTTAACTGGCATATCGAAAGCACTAAATCTTAATATAATACTTCTGAGTAACATTTAAAGCAAACCACATCCGGGTGCCTGGGTGGCTCAGTCGGTTAAGCGCCCTGCTCTTGATTGCAGCTCAAGTCATGATCTCACGGTTCATGGGTTCCAGCCTGCTTAGGATTCTCTCTCTGCCCCTCCCCCTCCCTCTGTCTCCCCTCCCCCCAAATAAATAAACTTTATTTTTTTTTTATGTTTATTTATTTTTGAGACAGAGAGAGACAGAGCATGAATGCGGGAGGGTCAGAGAGACAGGGAGACACAGAATCTGAAGCAGGCTCCAGGCTCCGAGCTGTCAGCCCAGAGCCCGATGCAGGGCTTGAACTCACGGACCATGAGATCATGACCTGAGCCGAAGTCGGACGCTTAACCGACTGAGCCACCCAGGCGCCCCATAAACTTTAAAAAATAAAACAATTAAGTAAACCACATCCAGGGGTGCCCGGATGACTCAGTGGGTAGAACATGCGACTTGATCTCAGGGTCGTGAGTTCGAGCCCCACATTGGGTGTAGAGATTACTCAAAAATAAAATCTTTAAAAAGTTTTTTTAAATAAAAAATAATAATAATAAAGTAAACCACATCCAAAGTACAACCTGCCATCATTGTGTCAAATTTTTACTGTATTTCCTTTATGTCAAGGTGGTGCTGTGGGAGAGAATAATCTACTTTGCTTGTGTCCTTTTTCATCTCTATAGCTGTACCACACTGGGGAGGATTCAGTCTGTTTTGCAAGAACTCTAACCTGTATGAAAAAAAAAAAAAAAATCAAGCCCAGAGCATTCAGTAGTTCTTATCTAGGCAGCACCAGGCCATCCTCCTGGGGCTTTGTGGGTCACAGGTCATAAAGGTGGGGACAGTGTTTTCACAAAGATTGGTGAGTGCTACTGACATCTGAGGGTTATTACGAATGCTATATATCAGCTCTTCATAAGAGTCCCTCACAAGAAAGAACTGACGTACCCAACATACCAATAGCACTGCCCTGGGACACACTAGCTCACATCCGTCCTTCCAAATGCTATAGCTCATTTAACCAGTCTACAGCTTTCTCTTTATTTCTTCTAATGACAGCCTTATAGAATAGATAATATGTGATCAGGAGCTCCAGACTTTATTAACAGTACTAATAGTTACTATTCTCAAAGTCTTACAAACATCAGGAAGAGGTAATGGATGGATAATGCTACTTGGAAGAGAGGAGGGGCATCTCCCAAGTAATCTGGGAATACCCTCAGACTCTCCATAATGAGAGGCAAGTGGAATGAGCATTAATTAGCCTTCTTCTCCAGCACTCCAAGCCCTGCTTTCTTTCTGCCACACCACAGCAGGTAAAAGAAGTCAGAGACTCAGCTCTGCTGGACCTCTTGCTCCTAAGAAAATGTAATCCCATGACAACCCTCATTGCTCTCTTCCCCCCATCATAAGGAAATAATTTACTACTTCATGCTTTTCAAAGCCTGCAACCAGAAGCTACTGCTGAGCATGATAATTTGCATAGAGTGGCTCATTGGTTAACCAGCTCTTTCTAAATGGCCTAATATCCCGTATTTAGCAACCTGCAACTTTCACAAACTACATCACTGGGTAAGAAAGCACATTCTTAAAAACTGCTTTCTGTTAAATCCCATGACCCACAAACAGAGTAGAATTTTCTAGGGAAAAAAATTTTAAAAACATTTACTTATTTTTGAGAGAGAGAGCAAGCATGAGCAGGGGAGTATCAGAGAGAGAGGGAGACATAATTCCAAGCAGGATCCAGGCTCTTAGCTGTCAGCACAGAGCCCGACATGGGACTCGAACCCACAAACCACAACGAGATCATGACCTGAGCCGAAGTTGGATGTCCAACTGAATGAGCCACCCAGGTGCCTCGCTGGGAAAAAAATTTAAACAATTACGTGGGAGTTTAAGAGAAGAGAGGGGATGGGACACCTGGGTGTTTTGTTTGTGAAAACAGTAACCCACGACCAGGAGTGACAGCTATTGCTCCCATCAGAAAGTCAGCAGTAAGACTTTAGGTCGCTTGCCACCAACCAAAGATTTCCCAAGATGGTTCTAATTTCAAACTGCCTAACCATTATCCTTAAAAACTATTTAAGTCTACTAAAAGTTCCAAATATTTTGGCTTCCAACTGAAATTTCTCATACCCAGAGGCCCAATTCCCCTTTGTCAGCATGTCCCAATTTTCAGTATATGGTTTGGATGGACGCTGTGGATTCCCATAAGCAACAGCATCAACACAACTGTGGTCCTCTTTTTTTTTTTTATAAATTTTTTTAAAGTTTATTTATTATTGAGAGACAGAGAGACACAGAATGTGAGCAGGGAAGGGGACAGAGAGAGGGGGAGACACAGAATCCAAAGCAGGTTCCAGGCTCTGAGCTGTCAGCACAGAGCCCGACGTGGGGCTCGAACTCACAAACTGTGAGATCATGACCCGAGCCGAAGTCGGTCGCCTAACCAACTGAGCCACCCAGGTGCCCCCAACTGTGGTCCTCTTATGGCCTGTGCCCACCTTCAACACTGCCTGCCTCTTCTTACTACTATGCAAAATGACTGCCTCCCCCTCCAAGATCCCAGCCACTGGGTCATTTCAGCCTTGGGAGGCCCACAGGAAGAATTAAACCAGAGCTCCCTAAAATGAAGGAGAGCTGCTTCCAAAGATAGGAAGTTCCGGTCTCTGGAGTTATTTGCTTATTATAGTACAAGAAATCTGAGCACAATTGGGGAGGAGGAGCAGAAGACCCTTCCAGGCACTTCCAGCACCAACTTTCTTGGAGTTAGTCCAAAGGGAGGCAGGGGGGCCAACTCCTCCCTCATACGGCTAACAGGAGCATGAATTGGTCACTCAGCCTTAGTGAGGAACGTCTCCAATGCCCGGGGCTTCTGAGCTATATTTGTTCCAAGAGGATTGAGTCTAAAGGACTTTAGAGCATGTCACCCCAAAATAAGTACTTTGCTATATTGATTATTTTGAGTTAAAGGCACCCGAGAAACAGCAGGTACAAGAAGGGCACTCTGGCCTTCCTTTTTCTCCTTGAAAGCAGGGGATAATTCCCGTAAGGTGTCCTCCCTTTACCAGGAAGAAGGAAGACATTCTTATGAAGGACCCATGAAGGACCAGAAGTTGAGATGGAGCAAATCCTAAACAAACATTCCTTGTGAAAATAATTCTCGGAGCACCTGGGTGGCTCAGTTGGTTAAGCATCCAGCTCTTGATTTCGTCTCAGGTCATGATCTCACAGTTTGTGGGTTCCGAGCCCCACTGCACCAGTGCAGGGCCTGCTTGGGATTCTCTCTCTTTCAAAATAAATATACAAACTTTAAAATAATTCTTTTCTTTCTAGTAGATCTCCCCACACAGTTAAGTCACTTTTCCACACCTGCCTCTCTTTGTTCAACCTAATATAAAAGCAAGCAGGTTATGCCATTTTTTAGGTCTTTATTTCATTCGGAGGGCTCCCAAATCACATAAAACTTATATTAAATAAACGTGTATGGCTTTCTCCTGTTAATCTGTCTGTGTCAGCCAGACATACTAGGAAAGTCAAAGAAAACTTCTTCCTCCCCTGCCATGTTAGAGAACAATTTGAACACAGCAGGATGTGTAATTATGTCTGTGGGAGACACTCACTGAAGGCAGAAAACTGCACTCAGCTGAATGGAGCTACACAGGAATACTTGAAATGCATGCCTCAGTTCAAACAGCACTTAGGAACTTCCAAAGCACATGTGGTGTTACACACATCCAATTTCAGATAACCCTCCTTCCACAACTTCACAGTAACTCATAAGCTACAACTCTTTCAACACCCACTTCCACAATCAAATTTCCATCTTTTTGAGATCAAGTACCAAACTTTTCATAGTATTTATGTATTTCTTCTTAACCACTTAACATTTGTAAAACCGTAATACCATTTTAAATAGTTTGCCTTTTGTTTTGTTTTGTTTTTAGAAAGAGAAAGAGTACAAGGTGGGGTGAGATGATAGAGGGGGGAGAGAGAGAGAGAGAGAGAGAGAGGGAGAGAGAATCCCAAGCAGGCTCCACACTCAGTGCAGAGCTCCACAAAGGACTTGATCCCGTAACTCTGAAATCATGACCTGAGCCCAAATCAAGAGTCAAAGAGGGTCAATGGACTAAGCCACCCAGGCGTCCCCATTTTCCCTTAAGGCCTGTGGTTTTTATTTCACAATTTTGCATAGTGTGACTTTATAGAAATGCATGTTCACATTGTGTGACAACAGGAATGTTTCCAGAGCTCTAACCTAAAGAGGCAGGGCATAGAGAAAGAGTACATAAGACTTATTTATAATAATTGTGTGTGTGTGTGTGTGTGTGTGTGTGTGTGTGTGTGGTGTTGTTTTTGTTTTTGTTTTTGTTTGTAAGAAATACAGTAGGGGTGCCTGGCAGGCTCAGTTGGTGGAACATGTGACTCTTGATCTCAGGTTGTAAGTTTATGCCCCGTGTTGGGGGCAGAGATTACTTTTAAAGTTTTAAAAAATGAATAAATAAAACTAAAAATAAAAAGAAATACACTGTCTAATAAAAGGAAAGTACGAAATAAATGTTGATATGATAGATTAAATGTGATATACCAATTACAATGTTTACTTTTAAGAATTTTCAGTTAACCGTTGGTCTTCGGCTAAGGTCATGGTCTAGTGGTTTGTGGGGTCGAGCCCCGCATCGGGCTCTCTGCTGTCAGTGCAGAGCTGGCTTGTGATCCTCTGTCTGTCTGTCTGTCTCTCTCTCTCTCAAAAATATATGTAAACAGAATTCTTATGTAAAAATGCTCACAATGTCATGTGATAACAAGTTAGGATATAAAATAGCACACACCATGGCACATGGGTGGCTCCATCAGTTGAGCATCTGACTCCTGATTTCAGCTCAGGTAGTGATCCCAGGGTCATGAGATCAAGCCCCACATCAAGCTCTGAGCTGGGCCTGGAGGCTGCTTGAGATTTTCTCTCTCTCCTCCCCTTGGCCCCCACTCCCCACTCATGCACAATACAAACATACATACATACATACATACATACATACATACATACATAGAGTGCATACAGTATGGTCTAATTAATTGCATTTTTTTAAGTTTATTTATTTATTTACTTATTTATTTATTTATTTAAAGAGAGAGCACATGCTGGGGAGGGGCAGAGAGAGAGAAGGAGAGAGGGAGAGAGAGAATCCCAAAAAGACTCCACACTGTCAGCACGGAGCCTGACACAGCTCAATCTCATGAACTGTGAGTTCATGACCTGAGCCAAGATCAAGAGTTGGACACTTAACTGACAGAGCCACCCAGGCACCCTTAATTTACTGTACTTTAATACTAGAATGAAATAAAACAAAATACTAACAGGGTTTGTTCTCTCTGGGATTACAAATGATATTTACTTTCTTCTTTATACTTTTCTGTTATTTCCCAGATTTCCTCTGATAACTATGTATTATTTTTTACAAGGCAGAAATACAGTTCTAAAATATCATGAATGTTACTTAATTCATCATTTGCTATAAAGATTTGGTCAGTATCTAGTACTGACGCACCTATAATGGATTCCATTACTAATGGTGAATTTCTGACTTATATCCCTTCTTCAAGATGCTACAATACCATAATGCTTACAACATTTTAAGAAATAAAAAGGCAATAGAGGAGGACTACTGAAAAACATTCAATGAATGCTCCCCTCCTCAAAAAAAAGATAAAAAATTAAGAACCTAAGGGAAAATGAAAATGGCCAATAATACATAGTCTCAGGTTCAAACATGAATAATTACATTAAATGTAAATGATCTAAACATCCAGTTAAAAGGCAAAGATTGTCAGACTGGATCAAAAAGCAAGTCCTAACTACATGTTGCTTATAAGAGACACACTTTTGAATATAGTAAAACCTTGGATTGCGAGTAACTTGTTCTGCGAGTGTTCTGCAAGACTACCAAACATTTCTAATAAATTTTAACTTGAGAAACAAGCCATGTCTTGCAATACGATTAGTATGTGATGCCAAATATCACATGATCACAACTGAGCCAATGGTTCTTGAAATGAACTTTGATATACAAGTGCTTTGGATTATAAGCATACTTCCAGAATGAATTATGCTCACAAACCAAGGTTTTACGGTATAAGACACAAATTGGTTGATGGGGCTCCTGGCTGGCTTGATCAGTAGAGCATGCAACTCTTGATCTCTGAGTTCAAGCGCTACATTGGACATAGAGCTTACTTTTTAAAAAAAGGCTAAAATGGGGTGAAACTTAAAAGGATGGCATAACCATCAGACAAACATTTGAAGATAAAGAATATTACCAGAGATAAAATGGATCATTTTATAAGAGGATCAATTCATTAAGGAAACAACATTCATAAATGTGTGTACACTTAATAGAACTTCAAAATATATTAAATAAAAAATGACAGAATGGGACAGACAAAAAACACAATCATGTTTGGAAAACACCCTTCTCCCAGTAACTGAGAGAATTAGATGATTTCCACCATCACCACCAAAAAATCAGTAATGGAGAAGATATGAGCAATACCAGCAATCAACTTGAACCCTGTACCCAATAACTGTAGAATATATGTTCTTTTTTTTTTTTTTTTAATTTTTTTTTTCAACGTTTATTTATTTTTGGGACAGAGAGAGACAGAGCATGAACGGGGGAGGGGCAGAGAGAGAGGGAGACACAGAATCGGAAACAGGCTCCAGGCTCTGAGCCATCAGCCCAGAGCCCGACGCGGGGCTCGAACTCACGGACCGCGAGATCGTGACCTGGCTGAAGTCGGACGCTTAACCGACTGCGCCACCCAGGCGCCCCGAATAGATGTTCTTTTTAAGGGCACGTGGAACATTCACATAAAACAATAGCTTTAAAAGGAATTAATATGTAGAGAATATGTTCTTTGATTACCACAAAAGTAAATTAGAGGGGTGCCTGGGTGATTCAAGTCAGTTGAGCAACTGACTTCACCTCAATTCATGATCTCATAGTTGGTGAGATCAAGCCCTGCAGCAGGCTCTGCACTCACAACAGAGCCTGCTTGGGATTCTTTCTCTCCACACCTACCCCTCTTCTAAATAACTAAATAAACAAACTTTAAAAAGATAAAAAAAATCTTCTAAAAATTAAAAAAACTAAAAATTAAAAAAATTAGAAGGGGCATTTTAAAAAGACATCTAGGAGGCGCCTGGGTGGCTCAGTCAGTTAAGCACCTGACTCTTAATTTTGGCTCAGGTCATGATCTCATGGTTTGCGATTTTGGGCCCCACATTGGGCTCTGCGCTGACAGTGTGGAGCCTGCTTCGGATTCTGTTTCCCTCTCTCTCTAACCTCCCGTGACTTGCTCTCAACATCTCTCTCAAGATAAATAACAATAAACTTAAAAAAATAAATAAATAAAATAAAAAGACATCTAAGCTTCAGATGGGGAATTAAAAGGGATGCCTTTTAATGTCTTCCAAGGGAGACTGGGTGGTTCAGTTGAGCATCCAACTCTTGAGTTCAGCTCGGGGCATGATCTCAGTCTGTGGGTTTGAGCTCTGCATTGGGCTCCACACTGAACAGGATTTTCCTAAGAATAAAATCCAAAAAGGGGCGCCTGGGTGGTTCAGTCGGTTGAGCAGCCGACTTTGGCTCAGGTCATGACCTCCTGGTTCACGGGTTCGAGCCCTGTGTCAGGTTCTGTGCCGACAGCTCAGAGCCTGGAGCCTGCTTTGGATTCTGTGTCTCCCTCTCTCTCTGCCCCTCCCCTGCTTGTGCTCTGTCCCTAAGATAAATAAAGCATTAAAAAAAATTTTTAAAGAATAAAATCCAAATGGATCAAAGAAATTTAAACAGAAAAATAAGGGGAAGGAAGTTAGAGGGGGAGAGAAAAATCGAGGGGATGGAGGCTACCTCCAGACTAAATTTTGACAGGTTATAGAACTTAAGAGTACATGAACTTCAGCTCCTGCAATCTGGAGACAGGAAGTATCCAAACCTCTTCACTACTCATACCAAGGGCCAGCCCCAACTCTACTCAGGTTGTAACCTGCTCCTCTTTCACAATGGCAATCTGTTCACATCCCTCTCTAAAATCAACCACAGGCCCATGACAGAGTCACTGACACCAAGGCAAGTAACCAAACTAGGGCTTAATACCTAACCTAATTGCAGTTTCAACCCCTCTGTAATATGTAGTCTTCCCTCCCCCCCACCCCCCTCAAGAAATATAGTCTTAGCCAGTTAGTCAGGAATTTTGCAGTCAGCACCAATGAGGTCATCTGCTGCATGGCCCTCTCTATCCCCCACCCAAAGGATATGAGGAAATCTACAAGTTAAGACCCCATGTTATTCCTCCTAAGGGAAAGTGACAGTGCCTGAAACAATTCTTTCTTTTCTTTGGCTAGTAACTTCCTTGCTCCACTCTCCTTTCTATAAAAATCTTCCATTTTATAAAACTTGAAGTTCCTTTCTATTTGCTAGATGGGATGTTGCCTGATTCATGAATTGTTGGGTTTTTTTTTTTTCAAATTATTTTATTATTTTAAGTAATCTCTACGCCCAATGTGGGGCTCGAACCCACAACCCGGAGATCAAGCGTTGCATGCTCCACTGACTGAGCCAGCCAGGCGTTCCCAATTCATGAAGTGTTTAGTAAGACCAACTACATCTTCATATTTACTCAGGTGATATACGTTTTTTAACACCCCAAACCACATTCCACTGAAATGCCACATCTCCCACTAGTTACTCGTCTCCCCTCCATTGCCAAAGGTCTTAAAAGATCATAACCTCCCCTCCCTGGCTTCAATTCCTTAGTTCCCCAGTACTCTCCAACCCCCAGTGCCATAGCTTCTGCTCTCTGGAAACCAAAGATGCCAAAAACCCCAGGAATCCTGGTCTCCCCCTTACTAACTTCTAGAGTATAGGGTGCTGTCTGACAAAACCCAAGCTTCTCCCACCCCAAACCCCCAGATTCTTTCCTCTTCAGACAGGTTGTAACCTCCATCACTTTATTTTCTTTCTATGTTTGCTACAGGAATGTCTGCCTTTTAACTTTTGGGTTTCTTTTTTTTTTTTTTAAGATTTTCTTTTTTTTAAGTAATCTCTACACCCAACATGGAGCTAGAACTCACACCCTGGAGATCAAGAGTCGCTTGATGCACTGACCAAGCCAGCCAGGTGCCTCAGAATGCCTGCCTGCCTTTCAAATGGAGAGGTCTCCACTGCTGGTCTTTCCCTTCTCATTCTACATTAGGTTTTTCCAAGGTTGTAAGATTCCTTTGAGAAGCTGAGAGATACTAAGAACTCTCTTCTAGGAAAAGTATTCAGAAAAACTGTGTAACTGCAGGAAACCACTAGAACACATTCTTGAGGACCCCAGTTCTCCCACATGTCCCCATGGGTTGGTTCATTTACTCCTAGGGAAGCGTCTCCCCCAGTGGACCCTTTCACAGGCAAAAAAGGTCCAAAACTGAGATATACAAACCTCAAATAAGTCTTTGAAGATGTTCTGCCCCAGGAGAGATCTTATACTAAGAAAAGCCAGCATCAATTCACTAGTTGTTCCCAAGCATGAAAGTAGGCTTAGTAGCCTTGGACTAATATTATGCTAGGTACCAATGAATATTTATCAACTGACATATTGCTTTAAGAGTTGTAAGCTTTTTTTTTTTTTTTTAACAGTAAAGAAGTTGACAGTGTCCTTAGGAATGTTAAAAAGAAAACCACAGGCCCAAAATGGTGTCACTTAGGTTAACCTAAAGGCAGTTTCAATCCTTGAAAATGTAACTGTTAACCAGTCAACAGGAATTTCCTGGTCAGCACTAGAAGTTTACTGATAGAACCCTCCCCTTTCTGCTCCCCTTAGGAAGGCAACCTTGCCTAAAACAATGGATTCTATACCAATAATTTCCTTTTTCCCTCTCCCTCCAACCTTTTATAAAGGCTTCCTTTTCTGTAGACTTCTGGAGCTCCCCTCTACTTACTAGATGGAATGCTGCCCAATTCGTGAATCGATTAGTAAAGCCAATTAGGTCTTTAAAATTTAGTCGGTTGAATCTTTTGTTATTTAACAGGAATAATGTTACCAAAGCCGAAGAAAATTCGTGCTGATAAATTCGTGCTGTTCTATTACATAGAACATTTTCATTACTATGGTTACAAAACACTGCCATTGTTTCTGAGAACACCACTGGAAGAGTTCAATGAGCGTGGAGTGAACCCCAAAAGACTGAATTCTTTCCTAGTTTTGGTGAACTACACACACCAAGGATCCCAGCGTTAGGAGACACAGTCCTCTGTGAAATCACGGAGATACAAGGCAAGAACAAAAAACTGGAAAATAAATCCTATGAAGACCTTGTGGGCTTTATTTCAAAATGTAGCTGACCAGTTTATAAAAAATGATAAACAAACCGAAGTCTGATTTTCCAGCTCTCCTAGTTATCTTTGCATAAATAAGATTTAAGGGGTTGTGTGTACGTGTTTTTCTCACTTTTGTTTCAACTGGACAGTGTTCATGAGGGGGAAAAAATGTTGTTTAATCACTGTCTACTGCAACCTTACTCCAAACCCGCAAGTGGTTTCAAAATCTATTCTGTGATAAAAACCTCCTCTAACTTTTTCCATAACAGCTGCTTTCCTTAAACAATCAGCTCAACTTTAATCTTACAAGGCAAACTACAGCAGAAAAGCCAAAATAAAATCCTGTTTCCTTTAAAATTCAAACAGATGTTTTATGTAACCAAACCAACCCACTATTTGAATTTCCTTACACACACACTACACTGATTCCCACATTATGTTCTAAAATCTTGCAAAGGCTCACTTTAGACTACTTGGAAAACCTGATCATTTAAGACAATCACAGTGGTTTAGATTAGTAACTGGATTAATATTGCTCTGAAGATCCAATCTCAACCCAAATTCAACTGACAACCTCAACATGTAAGGAAATTTCACTAGACACACAGAACACAGGATCTTTAGAGTGTTAAAAAGAAAGACCCCCAAGTCAGTAAACCAAGACCTCGTATCTAATCTAAGCGCAGTTTCAACCCTCCAAATATGTAATCTTAACCACTTGGCATGAGAATTTCCTGGTCAGCACTAGGAAATTTACTGATACATCCATTCCCCTCCCCTTAAGAGGGCGACCTTGCCTAACACAATGGATTCTTTGCTAATAGTTTCCTTTTTTCCACCCCTCTCTTCTTTAAAAAAAACCTTCCTTTCTTGTATTTCTGTGATGCTCCCCTCTACTTGCTAGATGGGATAAGCTTGATTCATGAAACAATTAATAAAGCCAATTAGATCTTTAGAATTTACTCAACTGAATTTTTTAAATGATTTTTCTTATTTATTTTTTGAGAGAGGGAGGAGGGACAAGGGTGGAGGGGACAGAGGATCCGAATCAGGATCCACACTATCGGCACGGAGCCCGATGTGGGCGTCCAACCAACTCTCGAACCGTTGAGATCATGACCCAAGCCTAAGTTGGACGCTTAACCAATTGAGCCACCCAGGTGCCCCAAATTTTTTTAATTTAACGATAGTTATAATTACAGGTACTGAAAACAACTCAAAAGATAAAATGTAATTGTATCCAATGGCTAGCTCTGCAGACATCCCATCTTATATAAGGACTTCCTTTTTAATGTCAAATTATCTATCATGGATGAACTGGCCACAATGTACTCTGAATTGTAAGCAGGCGATGCCATCCTTCTTGTTCTACCCTTGCAGTTCACATTAAAACACCCGGGACATGGAAAGGTAAGATTCCAAGGATCATAGCTGACTCACTCCCAGATCTTGAATAGCTGTGGCAAATCTACAGGTGACATTTATACAGAAAACCAGGCAGAAGCAAACAATGGAGAAGAGATTATCTCATTACAGTCAGAGGCTGCCTTCCACTCCCTACAGGTTGGCCCTCTTCAGGCCTCCCAGCCAAGGCATCCCACTCAGACTCCCAGCCAAGCATCCCACACAGCCGAAAGCTATTTGTCAGCTTGCCCAGGTCAGCTATAAAGCAGCCCAAGAAAACAAATCTGAGTGATCAACCCTCAAGCTAACTCTCCAACCAACATGGCCACCTTCACTCTCTACTGCTTAAAGTAAGTGACAGACTGGTGTTCATAACAACCTGAACTTGGCTAACTACACATCTCTGAACGTTCTTTCTGTCTCAGCTCACCAGTGAGCTATATTAGTCAAGAGTTCAACATCAGCCAGTCCCCTTGTCCCACCCTTTGTCAGTGTGGGAGAGCAACTATGTGGGCACTTTACTGCATTCTGCCTGTTTTTCAAAAATGAACAGAAAAATAAAAGTGCTGATACTAGTGATATGACAAGACTCAAACTTAATGTAACTGAAACAGAGAAGGGCACCTTCGTACAGCAGGAAAAAAATGATTCAAACACCACCTAGGTAGATAGTATCTATATAAATCTATACATATAAAGAAGATCAAATTTAAAGAAATTGTTAAAAATGACTGAAATAAATCTTCAATGATGATACTGAAAGAGGGTAATTCAGATTTCCTTCATTATTTTTAAGAATTATTTTAAGAATTATTTAGGAATAGAAAAACACACAAACCTATTAACACATATGCTTATGAATTAACTTCCACTCATCCAACTTTATTTAACACCTCTGGAGAATTCATCATGTTTGAAGGCAAAAGACTACCTACACCTGACTGTTAGCTCAGAAAACATGAATGGCTGCAAAGCAGTACTCAGTGCCTGTTAAAAACTTCCCTGACCAGAGGGCATCTCACTAGCTCAGTCTGCAGAGCATGCGGTTTTTGATATCAGGGTTGCGAATTTGAGCCCCACGTTGGGAGTAGAGATTACTCTAAAAAAATAAACAAGGGATGCCTGGGTGGCTCAGTTGGGTAAGCATCTGACTTGATTTCAGCTCAGTTCATGATCTCACAGTTCATGAGCCCTGTGTAGGGTTCTGCACCAACAACAAGGAGCCTGCTTTGGGATTCTCTCTATCGGCCCCTTCCCAGCTCAGGCATGCTCTCTCAAAATAAATATTTTTCAAAAATAAATAAATAAACAGAAACAAAACTTCCTCAATCACCCAATATTTCACAAAAAGAGTAGGACCAAATACAGCACAGCACCTACAGTATAACCTTAATTTTGCTAAGTAAAATCACATATACTAAATAAGGGTGACTGGACTATAAAATATCAGAATATGGTTCTCTGGGTGGTAAGTGTGATGTTTTTCCCTTTGAGTCTCACAAATACCCCCAATTCATTCAAAAGCACATCAGTCATGAACAGAATGTGTGCCTGGATGTCTTCCAAAGGGTGGAAGCATCATGCGATGTAATGAAGACCTAATATTTCCAATCACTATTAACAAAGAGCTATAGGGAGAGTTTTCCATCCAAAAGCACTCAACAGGGGGATCACCTAGTTCATGATAGGTACTCCGTCTAGAGGGAGAGAGGAAACTCATACATGCAGTAACCAGGAAACAAGTCCTATGCATCAGATGACCGAGTACTAGGTGGTGTAGACAAATCTAAGTGCACATTCAGAGAGAACTCTCAAAGCTCAGGGAAGATCATTCCTAAGGAAATGCTTCTTGAGCTTATTTACTTTTTGTGGAAGTCTTCACGGACTCTGTGTGTGTGTGTGTGTGTTCAGCTACAATCTGGAGGTGATCAGATGCCCTGATGAGGAAGACCCGTTCTAGTTCACACTTCCTCAGAGGCCACAGTCTAAGAGTCTCCTGTGTGGGCTTTGGTTACCTCTAACTCTGAGGAACCCAGGTTTTGTTAACCACTGTTAATAGTGAGAAACGGTGGAAATTACAAGAAATCTCAACACAAAGCCACTCTTCACAAACCCTTGCAGGAAGGAACTTGACCAAACTCTAACATGGCCTCTGGCAGCCTAAGGCTGCATCCGTGGGATGTCCCAGCTGTCTTTTGCCTTTCAGTTCTAGTCTGGAAAAGCTCTGAGCTGTAGGGAATACTTATACATCTCAAAGGGACAGGAAGAATGCACAACTGTAAGCCCTCTTTGGTAAATGTTCTAAGAAAAGGAGGTTGGGGCCTGTTTCAGGTGCTGGCTAGAACAGCAAAATCTGGTCTGGAAGAAGCTAGACCTTATCTACCCACGACTGGCAGCTAGCAATATCTATCAAAACAGCCCAATAGCTGTGTATTCAACTACCTTTGGTCCTTTATAGGCAACCATAATAAGCAACAGTTACTCATTATTTATACAGAGCAAGAATAATGAGGAATGGCAGTCTTGCAGTTAAGAGCCCCAACTTGAGTCAGGTGGGCCAGTGTTCAAGGCCTGGCTCCACTACCAGGTAACATCAGTCAAGTTAATTATTTATTTCTCTGTACTTCAGCTCCCTCCCCTGCAAAAGAAGGCCAATTAGAACATTAATTGCCCCTGAAGGTTGCTGTGAAAAATGTATGACATAATGTAGGTAAAAACAGGTAGCACATTGTAGACATGAAATTAAAACCTCAGCTATTGCTTTTACTATCATTAATGTTTATACTTGCCTGGCATAAACCCTGCCAAGCTTTATTCTCAAATTGCCTTGAAAGCATTGTCTGGACTTTTTTTTCTTTTTTTAAATTTTTTAAAAATTAAAAAATAATTGTTAATGTTTTATTTTTATCTTTGAGAGCGTCGCGCGTGTGGGGGAAGGGGAGACATAGGATGTGAAGCAGGCTCTGCACTGACAGCAGAGAGCCCGATGTGGGGCTCAGACTCACAAACCGTGAGATCATGACCTGAGCCAAAGTCGGATGCTTAACTGACTGAGGCATCCACACACCCCTGGATTTTTCACTTACACATCTCATTTCACCTGATGGTGTATAGTGTCATTTTCTGTAGCAAGTTTCCCCCACACTTCCACCCCTAACTAGCCCTTAAGTTCCAGGAGAGCAAGGAATTTCTTTGTTCATCATCCAGTCCTCAGGGACCTACCACCACAGTGCTGAGTGACCGAAAGTGTTGAGTGACCACTCTCTCTTGTAATCTCTCCTTACATTAGCATCCATTAGCAACAGCATGAGGAAAATCTAAGTGTATAGCAGAGTTAGGGCAAAAATAAGATGAACTAGAGATGAGGTGCAGGTGGGTATGGGCCACTAACAAACTAAGAGTTTTGGGATTCCTTACTGTGTGCTAAATCATGTACTTTGAGACTTTATGTCTAGATCACATATAATCCTCATAACCCCAGGAAGTATTATCACACCCATTCTACAGCTGAGGAAAACTGAGGTTAATAGAGGGTAGGTAACATGTGCACATTCACACCACCCTTGTTGTTCAGATTTCCCAATTCAAACCCAGACGTGAGTCCATAGCCCAGGCTCTTTTCTGAGTTACACATTGTTCCTGATGGTCCTCAGTTAAAGCCCACAAAATTTCTATCTCCAGCCTCACACTCCTCCCAACTTAAACATCCAACTGGTGACTTACCCTTTCCATTTAATTTATAATAGGCTTCTCAGGGCACCTGGGTGGCTCAGTCATATAAGTGTCAAACCTCGGCTGGCGTCATGATCTCATGGTTCATGAGATCGAGCCCCACATCAGGCTCTGTGCTGATAGTGCAAACACTGCTTCGGATTCTGGCTGTCTGTCTGTCTCTCTCTGCCCTTCCCCTGCTCATGTGCACATGCTTGCCCTCTCTAAATAAATAAATAAATAAATAAATAAATAATAAACACTTATCTATAATAGGCATCTCAAATGTAACAAAGCCAAAAGAAAACTATGGCTCTTCCTTCCCTAATGTCCTCCTCCTCCCTTTAAGCCTCCTATCTCATCTCATAAATGGCACCATCATCAATCCAGTTGCTGGAGCCAAATACAGAATCGTTCTTATTCCCACACCCTACTTCTAATCCACACAAAAGTGCAACTCTACCTCTAAAATTTGCCCAGAAGCCAGCAACATCCCACTGTAAGCACAAAAGCCTACATTAAGGTACCGCACTCTCTCCTCCTCGGGCTATAGCAACAGCAGATCGCCAAGATTTAAGCTCCATCAGGAGGCATTTTTGTTCACTGCTGCAGCCTGCTTGCACACAGAACAGGCAGTTAAAAAATACTCACTGAAGGAACAGCTCTGACTGCTCTCCCTACCTCCACTCCAGTCCCTAATATGGCTGAGTCTTCACAGCTCCCGAAGTGATCAAAGTGTAAATCAAACCACAGTTCTCACTGAAACAAGAACAAAGCCCAAACTCCAAAGGCAGCTGACAGTCCCTGGCCGCATCGGGACCTGCCTGCCTCTCTACCTCACCGGCCTCACTGATGATACTCCAGCCCCCCTGGACTCCCTTCGGTCCCACCCAAAGGCACTCTGCCACCAGGTCTTGTTCCAGAACTAGTACTTACTGTTTCATTGTTTACATGGTTTGTGGAATACCCCCACCCACAAATAAATGGACCCCTGAGGGCAGAGATGATTTTGTCTGGCTCACTGCCCTATCTCTAGCTCCTGGAACAAAACAGATGTTATGATATCGTGAGATAGCCAGAAATATGATTATTTCTTCCTCCCTGGTATGGGAGGCCAAGGAGACCTGTGACTGGCTTCTGAAATTCAGGGCTAGGGGCAGTCTTACCCAACTAAGCCCTTAACTTGTGGGACACTAAATCCAGGTGGTGTCATAATTGAATTGAATTGTTGTATGTCCAATTGGTGTCCAGGGAGTTGGGAAACTGGTTGGTATGAGGGGGGAAAAACCCCACACATTTGGTATCAGAAATGCTGTGAGTAAAAAGTTTGTAGGTGCTCAAATTAAACAAAAGCTTGGTAGAATAAAAGATAAACTAAATAACACAGTTAATTAATTAATTTAAATAAATAGGTAGGTGGACTTAATTACGATATGCTGAGTCCTTTTAATGTACACCTAACAGCCTCATTCGTAGGAAATCATAGTGTCATCACCCCCTTACTGTGTTGAGACCCACCACAGTGTTGCCTCAAGCAGTCCAGAGAAAGCAGAAGTTAACTTTCCTGTGATGAATGGCCAGGATTTGGTTCTTTCCAAAGTCCTGAGAGGGGGATTTTAGAAACGAGTCCTTCAATCCTGCCAAAATATCAACCATACCAATAATTCTTTTACAAGACCCACCTCAGTACTGGTAATCATTTTCAAAGCCCTAAATTAGCTGTTTGGAGTCACAGAAGGCCTCAAGGGCCTTTCAAAGGAATAGGGGAGGACAGATGCTCCTAAATATCTATAATTACTAAATAATAGAAAGTGTGGCATCAAATTGGAAAGCAACTGGAAACAATGAAAGATGTGCAAAGTTTTGAGATTGGAAACATTCAGAAAATAGCTTTTCCGGTCCACATTGGTCTCAGAAGCCCTGGTAAGGGGGTAAGCATCCTCTCTCTCCTTGCCGGACTCAAGGCAAGGCATTACACCTCGAGTTAAAAATAGTTTCCTCATCTCCAAGAAGAACAACGCGAATGCATGTCAGGTACAGTATTAGACCTCTCAGCGTCACACGGCCACTAGAAAGAGGGCGTATTATCTGCCAGAATAATCGGCCAGTAACGAAAACTCACAGTTTAACCCCTGCATCACTTACTGGCAGGCTTTGACTGCCGTGAGGTTGACTGGATTCGGAAGCAAGAATATCCCCGTACCTGAATGCCCCCACGGAGTTACATTCATTTGAGAACAAACAAACAAAAACACCCCATTAAAATTATGTGCAGAAATGCTGTACAGAATAGGGAGGATAGGCAAGAGGGAGTTCGACATCCGGAAGGCTTTGCTTACTTCGTTTTTTCTTACTCGGCAGGAAGGCGTGAAATTAGCATTAAAGTGTTAAAACCTACTAATTCTGCCCAGATGCGCTACTAACCAGTAGGAGTCGCCTATCCAAAGTAGACAAATATATTTTAAGATATTATATGAGGGTAACTGGCAAGTTCAGTTGAAAGAAGGGACGGGAAGGCTCGAGCTCTGCCCAGGCAGCAGGTAGCGTGCAGCGAGGGTTGCGTCGGGAAACTCAGGAAGCAGGGCTGGGTTAGTCTTCCCTGCGCGCGGCCCTGAGAACCATACTTTGGAAACAAGGTTTCGAGACGTTCTGGAAGGCACAGAGCCAATGCTCTAGGCTTGCAAGATGCCAAGGGCAAACTGCCTGCGCCATATGACCCGAGTTTTGTTCACCGCATGAGAAAGGAGACGTTGCCCAAACGTACGTCTTTTTCTGGACTCATCAGGTAAGCAGAACCTGGTGGGCTACGGGGCTCAACCCCACACACCCTTGCCTTGAGGGGTCGGCGACACTCTCCAGGAGCAGTCGGGATCCTTCGCCCGAGCCCTGCCTGCCCCGCCCTAAGCGAAGTCCCTAAGACCGGACGGGAAGACCTCAGGGTCTCCTCTTGGGCTTCCCCGAGTGCCTTCCAGCTCGCGCGCGGCACAGGGCTTCCCCGACGGCTGAGCGCCGCGCTCGGGCCCGAGGCACTCACTCACTTAGACTGCGCAGTGTCAGCCCCGGGCGACCCACCACCAGCCTCACTTTCAGCCGAAGATCTGGATCTGGGACTTGCACCCAGGGAAGCCGTAGGTGCCTGGGCTCCCCACCCCGTAGCCCGATCCACCTCCCCCCACCCCCCACCCCGCCACACGCTCCCCCAGCTCACCTGGCCCGCACAGCACTGCGCTGACATCCTGGCGGCTGACGACCACGGGCTTGCTCGCCCGCTCCCCGCGTCCCTCCGGCCCTCCTGGCTCCCTCCAGCCGCGATCACCCCTTTCTGGACCAGCTCACGCCTCCACGCCGATCTGCCCCAGCCAAGCGCCAGGCACCGCCGCCAGGGTGAAAACAACCGCCGCCAAACCCCGCCCCGTCGCTGCAGACCCCGCCCGCCCCCTCGAGCCACGACAGCCCTTGCTCCGCCCCGTGCCCGCCCCCTCCCAGGCGGTCCGCCGCGAAGCAGGCTCGCCCGGGGCTCGCACTTCCGCTGGCGTCAGGCGGCGGGGCGGCTGCCATCACTTCCCGGTGCAGTGAGAGCTCCGAAGTCCGCCCACCGTCGGGCGGGCCCGGCGCTCCCGTGCTCCCGCGCCGGCCTGACTGCGCTTGGTCTTGAGGAGAGCGCAGCGCCCCTTTGACCCCCAGCTCCACTCAAGGAGCTGGTTGCTAGCTCCAGTAAAGCTTAAATCCTTAACTGAACGATTGCTGAGTGACCTGCACCGAACCGAACCGAACCGACGCAGTAGGGACCACCGAGTGCGGGTTGACTGCCTCGCGCCAACGAAGACACCCCCTGGATTCCTGTTTCTGAAATCCCTTACCTCCCTCCTTTGTCAAGAAAACTGAACTACTTTAGGGAAAAGCCCCTCTGCCCAAGTTTCCTTGAATCTATGGGCACCTGGCTGTTCTGCCAGGCACTCTGGGGGATTCAGTGAGAGCCCTTTCCTCCCTTCTGGATATTGATCTATTTTCCAGCCTCCATCCCCGCCCAGGGACTTGGTTTGCATCCCTGCCTCCTTTCACCCGACCTACTTTAAAAACGGGTCCCAAATAATCGCTTTTTACATGCAGAAGACAGAGCACTCCTAGTTTTTCTCCGTACCGAAATCTGCTCTCCTCACAGCCACTTCAAGAAGAGGAGTTTGTTAGTATGAACTTTGCCCCGTGCCCTTTTACTTTAAAATAAACATTACTGGGGCGCCTGGGTGGCGCAGTCGGTTAAGCGTCCGACTTCAGCCAGGTCACGATCTCGCGGTCCGTGAGTTCGAGCCCCGCGTCAGGCTCTGGGCTGATGGCTCAGGGCCTGGAGCCGGTTTCCGATTCTGTGTCTCCCTCTCTCTCTGACCCTCCCCCGTTCATGCTCTGTCTCTCTCTGTCCCAAAAATAAATAAATGTTGAAAAAAAAAATTTAAAAAAAAATTAAAAAAAAAATAAACATTACTGTACCCATTTTACAAATGAGGCAACTAAAGCCCAGACACGTTAAACAACTTGCCCAAAGTTTCACCGCAAAGCTGAAGAAGCAAAATTGGGACTGGAATCCACTTGTCTGATCCCCTAGCACTTGATGCAAAGCCTGCTCTTAAATGGACTCGCTTTCGAGACAGAGCCTTTGGCCAAGGAGTGTCTTCTCTGGAAGAATAGAAGCTGGAGAATAGAAAGTCGAATGGGAACCGAGTTTTTAATGAGCTGCACAGGATCTCCTAGAATCTCAAATACCTGAGTTTAGAGGAAGAAAAATAATGGAGCAGGCCCTACTCAGAGCCATGGAAAGTAACAAGTGGCTCTAACTAAAATTTGGAAATAATAATAAAGCAGAAAAAAAAAATTAAAATAGCATAAATAGAAGCAGACTAGTGCAGCAACCTGCTCCATGGTGGCCTGTAACTCATCCCAAACAGAGGTCACTTTGGCCCCATTTCTCACCTGGGGAGATTAGTTGGACATCTAGAGTTTTTGTCCATCTGGGAAGAGCCAAACAGCTTCTGGGAAAGGGGAGGTGTGACATCTATGTACGTTTGAGCTGTCTGGGATCCAAGCCTCCCATCCAGTTAGGGTAGCTGAGGCTCAAGAAGGCAGAGGATCCTCACCAGGGACCGCTGGGATAGATAGAGGCGGAGCTGGTAGCAGGATGAGGCCTCCTGACCCTGAATCCTGTGCCCTTTCTGCCAAATGGATTCCAATGTGGGAGGGTTCTGTGACTGTTATCATTGCCAGCCTGCTGGGGAGTTAATGAAAGAATAACTCAGGGATTTGTCAATCCTGCCACAAGGTACAGAAAAGCATAGTGGAAGCCCAAGCTTCCAGAGTCAGGAAGTTGCAAATTTTAACTCTACCCAGAACTGGCTGGGCCACCAGTGAGTCTCAGTTTTATCATCTGCAAAACAAGGCTAATAATGCCCCCTCCAAGGGGCGCCTGGGTGGCTCAATTTGTTGAGTGTCTGTCTCTTGATTTTTGCTCAGGTATCCCAGGGTCATGGGACGGAGCCCTGAACCCCGTGGCAGGTTCTGAGTTGAGCATGGAGCCTGCTTAAGATTCTCTCTCTCCTCTCTCTCTGCCTTTCCCCAACTCATGCTCACCCTCGAGATCACTCTGCTGTCTCACTCTCTCGCTCTCATGACGGAAGGGAGGGAGGGAGGGAGGGAGGGAGGAAGGAAGGAAGGAAGGAAGGAAGGAAGGAAGGAAGGAAGGAAGGAATGACATACACTCTCCAAGGATTAGATAAACTCACCCCTATAGACCATGCCAGGGCCTGGCCTTCTAAGCAGACTGAATAGCAGCCCTGACTGATATTAATAAAGAAGTTTAAAGGATATTGAGAAATAATCTGTGCAAGCTGATTCCCCCATCCCTGCTGGAAGATTTCAAAGGCATGTGGCCTTGTGTAGAGGATTACCACCTTCCTTGCTCTGAGGGCTGTACTGTTACTATTTAAGGGCTGGTTGGTAGCATCCTTTGCATCTGCGGCTAGTTAACAAGAAGAGAAGTAATGTCAGCAGACATAACATAAAACAGTGGCACCTTAATTTTATTTTAAGTACTCTGAAGACTTTTTTCAAGGAAGACAGTTGTACATGGTGTTCTTCACATGTAGATACTTTTACAGTCCATCTCTTTTGATTTGGGTTTTTCAGGAATACGCAGTAATAGACCTCCTTTAATAAGACTAGCTCTTGGCACACCGTGTGAAATATTTCCCCCACAAAAATTTTCTTAAATTAACTGAATTAGCTCCTTTTATGCAATATAATTATATATGTATATATGAAATATTGTAAATAACCAGCTTATAATTTGCTTTTTTCTCCTCCCTAATTTGAAGTGCTTTTTTTGGTTTTTCCTTTTTAGGAAGTAGAAGTCAATGTTGAGTTTGAAACACCACTCACTAAGGGTGCCTGGGTGGCTCAGTCGGTTAAGTGTCTGACTTTGGCTCTGGTCATGATATCAAGGTTCTGAGGCTCTGTGCTGACAGCTCAGAGCCTGGAGCCTGCTTCGGATTCTGTGTCTCCCTCTCTTTCCCTGCCCCTCCCCTGCTCTCTCTCTCTCTCTGTTTCGCAAAAATAAATAGACATTAAAAAAAAAAAAAAAACTGAACTAAAAACAACAGTGGTATATACTCATATTATTAAAGAAAAAAGCTAGTCATAAACACCCACAAACCTTCATTATAATTTAGTGTCCAGTTCAATAATGGCTTAAAAGCAAATAAAATTAATTACTCTAACTCCCTAAAATTTTCTCACCTTTAAAAAAAAAAAACAACCTAGTGATGCATTTGGTTAGTTTTTATTTTATTTTTTTAAGTTTATTTATTTATTGTGAGAGAGACAGAGAGAGAGAGAAAGAACATGAGCAGGGGAGGGGCAAAGAGATGCAGAAAGAATCCCAAGCAGACCCCCAAGCTGTCAGCAAGGAGCCCAATGTAGGGTTCAAACCCAGGAACTGTGAGATCATGACCTGAGCCAAAACCAAGAGTGGGACACTCTGAGCCACCCAGGAACCCTTTTGTTAGTTTTTAAATAAAAAAGAAGAAATTTCTCTAATCTTCATTATAAACTCTCTAGGGACCTCAATCTACTAGCGGAAATTGTATTAATTTCAATTACAATAAACAACAAAGTCTTCATTTAGAAACAAAGAGCTATAGATTTGGGACCCCGAGCAAAAAATAATCAGAGCTCTGTATTGCCCTTACCCCACTCTTTCTGGTAATTGCATTCTCCTTTATTTCTGCTAAATTCACATATGCACAATGGTTTTGTTTGTTGTTTTTTTTTTTTTTTTTTAATTTTTTTTTTTTTTCAACGTTTATTTATTTTTGGGACAGAGAGAGACAGAGCATGAACGGGGGAGGGGCAGAGAGAGAGGGAGACACAGAATCGGAAACAGGCTCCAGGCTCTGAGCCATCAGCCCAGAGCCTGACGCAGGGCTCGAACTCACGGACCGCGAGATCGTGACCTGGCTGAAGTCGGACGCTTAACCGACTGCGCCACCCAGGCGCCCCTGTTTGTTGTTTTTTTAATGTCAAAAACATGACAAAACATAAAATGAAAAATAGCATCTCCCTTCTCCACACCCTACTTTTCAATCCCCTCTCTAGAGCCAAACACTTTCAATTATTTTAGCAGTTTTCCCTTATTACCTCCATATTTTCAAATAATATTCTTATGCTGTTATTTCCCGATCTGTTGACTGTATTTATTGTACATTATCTTTTGTTTCATGTAGTCTGAAATCTTAACCCACTGAACATTCCATCTGACATCTTGCCGACCTAATCATATCACAGTGTTCATAAAATTAAAGTCAACGTTTATGTAATAATAAATGGTAAAGATATTCTTTGCATAACCACAAAATTGTATAATGATAACATTTTTTCTTGTCAATTTTTTTTTCAATCCCATCCACCTTACCTGGAGAGACAGTATATTCTCATGGTTGAGAGTAGAGACACTAGGGTCTCCTGGGTGGCTCAGTCGGTTAAGCATCCAACTTCGGCTCAGGTCATGATCTCACAGTTTGTGGATTCTTTTAAAGAGTAGAGACTCTGGAGGGGCACCCGGCTGCATCAGTTATAGAACATGTGACTTGTTCTTGGGGTTGTAAGTTCAAGCCCCACGTTGGGTGTAGAAATTACTTAAAAATAAAATCTAAACAAAAAAATATTAAAATCTATACACATTAAACCACTTACAACAGCACCTTGAATGGATTAAGTATTCAGTGTCATGTTTTACTTGCATGAATTTGTATGTACCTAATCTTGATTTTTTTCCATTTGTCCATCTGAACTATCATAATTCTTTTTCCCAGATATCAACCATATCAGATAACCTATTGATTCCATTTTCCACAAGAGTTTTCTCTTTCTCCCACAGCTTTCCAGAGGACCCCAATCTGGATCCCTCCAGGCTGCTGCTGCACCACTGTCCTTCTGGCACCCCCCGCCCCCTCCTTGCCACTCTCTTCTGTTGGATATCTGGCTTTCTGGAGTGTTCTTTCTTAGTTAACTCTCATTTTGGTGAGCACAGCAGCTTTGGGACACCAAACTCCTGCTTTTAACCCTATATGGACCTTCCTTGAGTTTCCCAACTTAAAATAAAAATCACTCACCTTCCTTTTTAACACTAATTCGGGGCGCCTGGGTGGCTCAGTCGGTTGGGCGTCCGACTTCGGCTCAGGTCATGATCCCGGTGCGTGAGTTCGAGCCCCACGACAGGCTCTGTGCTGACAGCTTGGAGCCTGGAGCCTGCTTCAGATTCTGTGTCTCCCTCTCTCTCTGACCCTCCCCTGTTCATGCTCTGTCTCTCTCTGTCTCAAAAATAAAAATAAACATTAAAAAAAAATTAACACTAATTCTTATGTGTTAAATCACATCCTACCTTAGTGTCCGTTACCTCCTGTCTCCTCATTTGCTCTTTTCCAAGCGTTTTATTTATTTATTTATTTATTTATTTTGAGAGCGAAAGAGCACACACTCATGCAAGTGGGGGGGGGGGGGGGAGAGAATCCCAAGCAGGCTCCTCACTGTCTGCATAAAGTTTGAAGTGAGGCTCAATCTCTGAAATCAGCAGTTGGACACTTAACCGGCTAAGTCACCCAGATGCCCCTCTTCCAAGCATTTTCAGTCCTTCCTTTCTATTGAATCATTCTCAAGCTATACACATGGTCAAATTTCTCCCAAATTAAACAACAAATGAAAACCTTTTTTTTCAATGTTTTGATTTGTTTTCATTTTTGTTTTTGTTTTTCCTTGAGAGAGCAAGAGCTGGGCAGGGGCAGAGGGAGAAGGGGACAGAGGATCTGAAACAGGCACTGCATGGACAGCAGACAGCCCAATGGGGGGGCTGAAATTCACAAACCATGAGATCATGACCTGAGCCACCCAGGTGCCCCAAATGAAAACCTTTTTTGATGCAGCTATTACCCTTTCCTCTTTTTGCCTTAAGACTTCTAGGAAACAAAGATTGGTGCTTCATCTTTCTGAACCCTCTCTGGCCTGGCTTCCGTCCCTCCAGGCCACCCACGCTGCTCCTTCTGAGGTCCCTGGTGCCCACTGTTCCTGCTCTTCAGCCTCCTGCTTGTTTTGGGCAGGAAAAATAATACCTGCTTAAGATATTTTTCTTTTTATCTCTTTACCCTGTTAAACAAAAACAAACAAAAAAACACAGGCCCCAAAAGGTATCATTTACACCAAGTTCCCAAACTGGGACTTAATACATAATCATATTGCGGTTTCAACCTCTCCGAGAAATACGGTCTTAACCCGTCAGTCAGGAATTTTTCAATAGGTACTAAAGAGTCAGCCACCTGGGTCCCCTTCACCTGCCAAAGAAAGATGCAGTAATCTGCAAGGTAAGGAACTTTACTTTTCTCTCACAAAAAGCACCCTCATCTGAAACAATCCTTTTCTTTTGCTAATAACTCTCTTGCCCCACCCTCCTAGAAAAACCTTCCATTTTGTACATTCAGTGCACCTCTCTGTTGAATTTCATTAAACAATCCAAAGGCAGAAAGCAAGTCGAATGTAAGTCCATTAATTCCTACTGAGAGGAGGGTTTTCTCTTTAGTTTAGTTTTTTATGTTAATTCAAATATGGTCAACGTAAGTGTTCTGTTAAAGTGTTCAATGCAGTGATTCAACCCTCATAGAACACCCAGTGCCCTTCACGGGTGCACTCCTTAATCCCCATCACCTACTCACACATGCCCCACACACTTCCCCTCTGGGAGGATTTTTTTTATACTTTTATTTTTTACAAATTAAAGTAATGAATGTAAATAAGGTAGCAATTTCTAAGGGTAGATGCTTTAGAGAACTGGAGAAATCTTTTGTAATGGTCAGTTATTTTGTCAGTATGGAAAGCTAAGGATTCTTCAGCACTTAGATCATTAAAGTGTTTTGCCTCAGTATTTTAAAGATTCTCCTTTTATCCTATCTTATTATTAATTTGCTTGACAAGTCCTTTGAGTATAGATAAGGCAAAGGAAAATATTTCTTGTAATATCCCAGGGCCCAAATTCCAAATTAATGAAGAGGGGAGAGTGTTTTTCAATGGGTTTTTCAGCATTGCTCAACCATTCTGGGAACAAATCATTTTTTTCTAAATCCTCAGGTTAATAGCCTAGACTTAATATCAGTGGAAAGGAAACATATATATGTATAATGTGAATATATATTCCTCCACCCATCTCTGAGTTGTATCGTGAGAAGGGGCCAAGGACAGACTGCCCCAAGATGGACTGTTTGACATGAAGATTATTTTGAGTTAAAAGCAATGAAAACCCAGGAGATTCAGGAAAAGCGCTTTACCTCCCACTCAACTGCCTAAATTTACATTGGAAAGGAGAGCCTCCACCAGGGAGAGAGCTATTAACAGAGATCTCTTTATCTGAGGAACTGTCTCCATAACAGGGCAACCTTTGTTTCCCAAACATCTCCTCTCACCTTCTGGTTAGAAATCGCCCCCACCCCCCCCTTCCTATCTTCAGACCCGTCCCCCTCTCCTTAGCTCTGGAAGTCAAATAAGCCTCAAGCTGCATGTTAAGGGAATGTCACATCTGTGGATTCCCCATAGGAAACTACATAGTATGTAGGAAACTAAATTTGATTTTCTTCTGTTAATCTGTCTCACATCATTTTGATTTTTAGTCCAGCTCGAAGGAACTTGAAGGACGGAAGAAATTTTTTTAAGTCTCCATTTTCCTCTCTTAAAAACAAATATTTGTGTAAATCAGGCAAATCAACATTACAGTCACTATTCAACTTTATTATGAACTTTAAAAACCATTTCTCAAAACAGCTCATTTCTGTTCTTCTGCATACCGAGGAAAATTATTCTGACTTTGGTTTTTAAACTCAACCCAAAAAACTTTCCATATTCTGATTTCAAGTAAACACTTTCAGAGAGGCTTGAGGTTGAGAGGGGAGGAGAAGACAAAAGAGAAATCAGGCAACGTTTTCAGTTTTCCATGTTAATCCGTTGTAATTAATTTCCTGAGGGGAAGAACAAGAGGTCAGCCCACTTCTTCAAATAAGAACACTTGGGCAGCTCCAGGCTGGCTCATTCAATCGAGCCTGGGACTCTTGATCTTGGGGTTGTAAATTCGAGCCCCAAGTTGGGTGTAGAGATTACTTAAAAATTAAATAAAAATAAAACCACTTTATGCAGTATTATCTTTTTAATGTGTATCTAAAGACACTACTGCTGATTTCTTTTTTTTCTGTTGGTTTCGTTTACATCCCCTTTATATGATACTTCCTTTGAAGGTAGCCTCTTAGGAGGTAACTGGTTTTAAAAGACCCACAGAGAGTTAAATGCCTGTGAAACCACCTCGTTTCTTGAAAATCAATAAAAGGCTTTCATTGAGGGTTTCAGTTGAAAGATGTTTACATTGTTCTGTGAAGGATGGAAAAGTGGAAGGTGATTCCTGAGGTTTCACAGAAAGACAATCCAGTTTATTTATTTGTAATTGTATTTCGGTTACAGAAACATGTTTTTGATTCGACAATAGAATTTTAAATGGCTAAGAAAAGATGGTAAGAAAATATCCAAAACGACTTCATTTTTGTTTCCCTCTTTAAAGCAAAAGAGAAAAACACCCAATGAAGAAAATCAGTGACTCTGAAACTCATGACAAGTTTAGGAACGATTGCTTTAAGGTTTTTTTAAGAATGCATTTTTAAAAGTACACTTTTATTGAAATGACATCAATCATTTTGAATTTTTTTGTGTTTTTTCCCATGCCATTTCTACAAATCGGAGGCAAGATTAAACATTCTTATTTTTTTTGTTTTATTTTTAAAAAGGAGTGGCTTCTATTCCATAACCCGACTGCATTTTCTGAAGAAGCAAATTGAGTCTTAGGAATATTCATTTCTCACCCACCAGTCAAAGTATGATATCTGAAATGGGGATGTTTGATTTGAGCTGCGGTAAACTGAGGTAGGAAACAGACAACATTTTTTTTTTTTTCTGAGAAATGGGATCAATTAATAGAAAACTCAGAGTTAAAGCAATGTTATAGACTTGAGGGTGGAGGGAGAGTGACAAGGCAAGTAGCAGGGAAGCAAAAGATTGACCATTTAGTGGAGAAAATGCTTAACTGAAATCTCTCCCCAGGAAAACCTTAGGTACCAATTTATGAAAGGCTCATGCTGTTGTCAACCTCCAGATTTACCATCTAGTTCCTAAAAGGCTAATGGTGATGACCTCATACCCTCATCAAGGAGATAACTTTGGGAGGTTTCTCTTTTAGAAATATAGGTTTTCCTGGTGCCCTTACTTTTTAATTCCTTTTAAACACAGAGGCTTTGGAAAAGTAGGAGACAGAGTAAAATGTCTTAGCTTCTACCTTAAAAGTAAGTGAGGCTTAGTGCTTAGATGGAAGAAATACCAACAGGGGTAAAGCCTTCTTAGTTTTGGGGGCCCCTGGGTGGCTCAGTCGGTTAAGTGTTCATCTTCATTTCAGTCAGGTCATGATCTCAGGGTTCATGGGATCCTGCCCCTCATTCTGCTGATAGGAGAGATTCTCGGGATTCTTGTTTGAGATTCTACTTCTCTCTCTCTCCCTCCCCCTCCCGTGCTCTCTCTTTCTCTCAAAATAAATAAACATTAAAAAAAAAAAAAGCCTTCTTTGCTTTTATGTTTTAAGAATGTCAAACGGTGCCTCTAACTATATGCCCACTGCAGCCAGATGCAGGCAGAGAACAGTTTGGGCCCTCATCTTCTGTACAAAGTCGGCCTGTGACTTCCCTCAAGCCTTGCTCCAGGGGAATCCCGAGAGGAAACAATACCTTAATCTAATTGGAGTTCTCTAACTCTGGGAATCTTTCACATAGGGAATGCTTGGAGTCAAACAGTTCTTTGAACATTTATTAGTTCAGATAAGATGAAAATTTTTGGATGTGAACCCCTGTGGCTTCTGTTTAACCACAGCCAATATTGAGGACCCTGGATTTTAGGGAAAAGACTGAGTCAAAAACTACCACCTTTTGTAGAACAGGAGGCTGGAAGAAAGGAACCAACCACTTTGTGTCCCACTGATTTCCAAATTTATATATATATTGCCTTATTTCAGCTGAATCCCAAAGCAGGACAAGGGTTCATAAGAGTACTTCAAAATGGAGACAGCTCACACAGTGAAGTTGCCTTATATTTTTGTTCTGATGAAAAACTTAAAAAAAAAAAATTTTTTTTTTTAATGTTTATTTATTTTTGAGAGAGCAGGAGGGGCAGAGAGAGAGAGGTGGACAGAAGATCCCAAATGGGCTCTGTGCTGACACCACATTGCCCGATGTGGGGATCAAGTTCACAAACCTTAAGATCATGACCTGAGCCAAAGTCAGACACTTAACTGAGCAACCCAGGTACCCCCTGATGAAATAATTTTAAAACAAGGGGAGGAGATTAGGGGTTCAAAATGGCAGACTGAGTGACATTTATCTCCTCTCTTTCTCAATATCTACATTTTTTCTCTGAGTTTAGCTTTTTGGTTTTTTTTTTTTTTTAAGTTTATTCATTTATTTTGAAAGAGAGAGAGAATGAGCAGGGGAGGGGCACAGGAGACGGTGGTGAGAGAATTCCAAGCAGGCTCCACACTCAACACAGAGCCTGACTCAGGTCTGGATCTCAAGATCTGGAGATCACCTGAGCCAATATGAATGGTTGGATGCTTAACCAACTGAGCTACTCAGGTGCCCTTCTATGACTTTAGTTTTACTTGATTTCATATATAAGTGAGATCATACAATATTTGTCTTTCTCTGTCTGACTTATTTCACTTAGCATAATGACTTCAAGGTCTAGTGGCATTGTCACAAATTGTAGGATCTCCTTCTTTTTATGGCTGAATAATATTTCATTTTTTATGTATACCATGTCTTCTTTATTCTCCCATCAATAGACACTTAGTTTGTTTCCATGTCTTGGCTATTGTAAATAATGGTGCAATGAATATGGGGGTGCAAATATCTCTTCTAGGTAGTGGTTTTTCCATTCTGAGGAACTTCCATATTGTTTTCCATTTTGACTGCACCAATTTATATTTCTACCAAAAGTGCACAAGGGCACTCTTTGCATCCTTGCCAACACTTGTTATCTCTTGTCTTTTTCACAATAGACATACTAACTCATTATGGTTTTGGTTTGCATTTCCCTCATGATTAGTGATGCTGAATACCTTTTCATGTACCTTTTATCCATTTGAGGATCTTCTCTGGAAAAATGTCTACTCAGGTCCTTCACCCAAGTGTCGTTCCACTTGTTTATTTTTGCTTGTGTTGCTTATGGTTTTGGTGTCATATCCTAAAAGTCAACAACAAAACCAATGTCAAGGAGAATTTTTCCCTGTTTTCTTCTAGAAGTTTTACAGCTTTTGGTATTATTATGTTTAAGCCTATAATCTGATTTAATATTTGTGGGGGATATAAGGGAGAGATCTTATTTCATATTTCTGAATGTGATTATCCAGTTTCCCCAGCACCATTGATTGAAGAGACTATCCATTCCCCATCAAGAATCCTTGGCTCCCTTGTCAAATATTAGTCAATCGCATATGTGAGGGTTTATTTCAAGGCTCTTGAGTCTGTTCCATTGGTCTACGTTTTTGTTTTTGTTTTTTTTTTATGCCAATACCATACTATTTTGAATACTATAGACTTGCAATATAGTTTGAAAAGAAATGTGGTCTCTTCAGTCTTATTTTTCTTTCTCAGGATTGCTTTGACTATTTGAGGTCTTTCAAAATTCCATATGAAATTTAGGATTATTTTTTCTATTATTGTGAAAAATACCATTAGAAATTTGATAGAGTTTGCACTGACTCTATAGATGGCTTTGGGTAATATGGACATTTTAACAACATTAATGACTCCAGTCCTTGAACATGGATTATCTTTTCATTTATTTGTGTCTTCAACTTTCTTCATCAAAGCTTTATAACTTTCAGTGTACAAATCTTTTTACCTCCTTCGTTAAATTTACTCCTAAGTATTTTGTTGTTTCTGATGCTATTATAAATGGGGTTGTTTTCTTTATTTCTTTTTCAGATATTTTGTTGTTAGTGAATTTTCTTTCCTCGCTCATCTTCAATACCAAGTCATGAATCAAGTTTCTATATATGCCTGGATCTGTTTCCTGGGTTCTTTGTTACATTCCATTTATCTAATTATCTATCCCTGCACTATATTTACTCTTTTAAATTTTATAGCATAAATCTGAATGAGTCTTGATATCTGAAAAATTAAGTCCTACCACCATAAGTTAAGGAGTATCTTAACTATCTGTGCCCTTTTGCTCTTCCATGTAAATTTGAGAATCGTTTTGTAAAGTTTCACAAACTGCCTGTTGGAATTTTTACTGGAATTTCATTGAATCTATAGATGATTATGAAGAATTGACATCTTTACATGAGTGACTTTTCTATCCAAGGACACCATATATATTTCTCTATTTATTTGAGTCTCTTTTATTAACTTTCATTAAAATTATATCATTTTTTGCTCAACATCACTCATCATCAGGGAAATACAAATCAAAACCACAATGAGATACCACCTCACACCTGTCAGAATAGCTAAAAGGAACAACTCAGGCAACAACAGATGTTGGCGAGGATGCGGAGAAAGAGGAACCCTTTTGCACTGCTGGTAGGAATGCAGTATGAAGGTTCTTCAACAAATTAAAAATAGAACTACCTTATGACCCAGGAATTGCACTACTAGGTATTTATCCACAGGATACAGGTGTACTGGTGTACCCCAGTGTTTAGAGCAACACTATCAACAATAGCCAAAGTATGGAAGCAGCCCAATTGTCCATCGACAGATGAATGGATAAAGATGTGGTATCTACATACAATGCAGTATTACTCGGCAATCAAAAAAAAAAAAAAAAAAGCTGAAATCTTGCCATTTGCAATAACATGAATGGAACTAGAGTGTATCATCCTAAGTGAAACTAGTCAATCAGAGAAAGACAAATATCATATGACTTCACTCATATGTGAAATTTAAGATACAAAATAGATGAACATAAGGGAAAGGAAGCAAAAATAACATAAAAACAGGGAGGGGGCCAAACATAAGAGACTCTTTAAAAAAAATTTTTTTTTTAATGTTTATTTATTTTTGAGAGAGACAGAGACAGAGAGCAAGCGGGGGAGGGGCAAAAAGAGAGAGAGAGAGAGAGAGAGAGAGAGATGAATCCAAAGCAGGCTTCAGGCTCTGAGCTGTTAGCACAGAGCCTGACACGGGTCTTGAACTCAAGAACTGCAAGGTCATGACCTGAGCCGAAGTGGGACGCTTAAGTGACTGAGCCACCCAGGTGGCTGGAGGGGTTAAGAGTGGAGGGAAGGGCTAAACAGACAAAGGGCATTGAGGAAGACATTTATTGAGATGAGCACTGGCTGATATATGTAGGGGAGTAATCACTGGATTCTATCCCTGAAATCATTATTGTCCTATATGCTAACCTACTTGAAGATAAATTTTTAAAACTAAATGAAATTTCAAAAAATTAATTAATTAAAAAACTAAAAGATATCATTTTTACATAGGTTTTACACAGTTTTTTAAAACATATTCTTAAAAATTATATCATTTTTACATAGGTTTTGCAGTTTTTTAAAAAATATTCTTGCACAGTTTTTGTTAAACATATTTTACATTTTTGTTAAACATTAATATAAACATATTAAACATGTATTTGTTAGTGTTATTGCAAGCAATGTATTTTTATGTTTTTTATACATATATATTTTAAAGTTTATTTACTTTTTTTGAGAGAGAGAACACACAAGCAGGGGGCGGGCAGAGACAGGGAGAGAGAGAATCCCAAGCAGGCTCTGCACTTTCAGAGCAGAGTCCGATGTGGGACTCAAACTCATGAACCACGAAAACATGACCTGAGTGGAAATGAAGAGTAGGATGCTCAACCGAGCCACTCAGACACCCCTATATTTTTATTTTTAATTATGAGATACAAAATAGCTACAATGAATAAATGAACATATATGTATACTGTAAAGAATAGGACACCTGGGTGGCTCAGTCAGTTAAACATCCGACTCTTGATTGAGGATGAGGTTGTGATCTCACCATCGATCAAACCCACCTTGGCTCTTCACTGACAGCATGGAGCCTACTTGGGATTCTCTTTCTTTCCCTCTGCCCCTCCTCTGCTTTCTCTCTCTCTCTCTCTCAAAATAAATAAACATTAAAAAAAAATATTTTAAAAAGGAATAATTAAAAGCCATCACTCATGTAAATTCCATCTGGATGAATAAATACAACCCTGCTTGTAGTATAAAAGCCTCCGTGGTGTCCCCTCTCTATCATATCCTTCTTTCTCCACCCTGAAGATAATTATATTCTCTGTCTTTGTATAGTTTTACTACCAATGTACATACATCCAACTAGTTTAGTTTTGCCTATTTTTGAAGCTTGTGCAAACGGTATCATATTGTTCGTGTTATAGACTTATCTTAGTCATTGCCATTTTATAAGATTCATCCATTTTTTTAAATGTTTATTTATTTTTGGGAAAGAAAGAGCACAAGTAGGGGATGGGCAGAGACAGAGGGAGACACAGAATCTGAAGTAGGCTCCAGGTTCTGAGCTGTCAGCACAGAGCCTGATGCAGGGCTCAAACTCATGAACTGTGAGATCATGACCCGAGCTGAAGTTTGATGCTCAACCAACTGAGCAACCCAGGAGCCCCAGATTCATCCACTTTATTGCAGCTGGCTGCTTTCATTCCTTTTCATCAATGTGTATTACATTATTTGAATATACTACAATTTGCTTATCTATATTCCACTTATCTTGTAACTGAACTAATGTAAGTTCACTCTTTGGTGAGTTAGAGATAGAGAGATTACAGGCAGAGTTGTCACACAAAGAAAACTTAATTTGCAGCAAACAAGGAGACCATAGGGAACAATTTCCAAAGCCATGACTCCCCAGATGGCGTAAGTGGTTTTCTTTCATTTAGGATTGGAGTGAATCTTCAGAAAGGGGACTTTTAACAACTCAAAGATAAAAAGAGAGCCTGACTTAAAAATGGCTGAAGGATTGGTAATGGGACAGATGGTAGCTATACTTGTGAGCATAGTATAATATGTAAACTTGTCAATCACTAAGTTGTACTTTTGAAACTAACGGAACATTGTGTGTCAACTATCCTCAAATAAAAAATAAATATATACATATAAAAACAAAAAACGAAAAAAAAAGGAAGGGGAGTTTTATCATCACATATAAAGGCAAGCGTAGGGTTGTGCAGGCTTACTTGGAGAACATGCCTATCCATGTATCCTATGTTATATTAATGAAGTTTGTGCTGCTCCTGGGGCAGAGATTTTAACATTGTAATGAGGTAGCGGTAATTATTGAACATTCCAAGGTTCCATCTGTGCAGGTGTGTGTCACTGGTTCAGCTCAAACTGGTTCAGGCCAGCAGGAGCTTTTCCTGTTGTCTGCTTCTAAAAGATAAGATTAACATTCCTGTGAAGAAAAGGGGGCTGGAAGCGGAGGGGGGGGTGGGGGGGGTCAGTGGAGGTTTTCCTGGTGATAGTTTTGACCTCATTAACCCTGGGGCATGGTTTCAGTATTTCGGTATGTATCTTGCTTCTAGCTTTTGGTTAGTTAAAACAATGTTGCGATAAAAATGCATGCTCATAAGATATGTATATATTTTCTGGTACACGTGTACAAATATTTTTCTAGGTCAACAGTTTTAAAATGTGGTCTGAGGGCCCCTGGGAGTCCTCTTGGGAGATCATCCCTTTTCCAAACACACATCTGTGTGAGTCCAAATTTCCTTCATATCCTTCAACCAAAAGAGTGTATCACAACATATTGGAAGCAGGAGTTATGAGGATCTAGCTGTCTTCTATTTTTTTTTTAATGTTGATTTATTTATTTTGAGAGAGAGAGAGCACCCATGGGAGGGGTAGAGAGAGAAGGAGAGAATCCCAAGCAAGCTCGGTACCATCAGCACAGAGCCCAACACGGGGCTTGATCTCACAAACCGTGAGATGATGGCTTGAGCTGAAATCAAGAGTCAGACATTTAACCGATTGAGCCACCCAGGTGCCCCAATAAAAATATGTCTTTTTAAACAATAGCCAAGATATGGCAGTAACCTGTCTTTGATAGATGAATGGATAAGGAAGATGTGGTATATAAGTATGGTAGAATATTACACAACCCTAGAAATGGATGAGATTATGCCATTACAACACAGATGGACCTAGAGGATATTACACTAAATGCAACAAGTCAGACTGAGAAAGACAAATACCATATAATTTCATTCATATGTTAATTCTAAGAAAACAAATGAATAAACAAACAAAAAAACAGAATTAGACATCATAAGTACAGACAGCAAACCAATGGTTGCCAGAGGAGAGAGGGGTGGGGATATGGGCAAAATGGGTGAAGGCAAGTGGGAGATACAGGATTCAAATCATGGAATGAAGAAGTCACAGGAACAAAAGTTACAGCATAAAGAAAATAGTCAATGGTACTATAATAGCACTGTATTATAGCATTGTAGCTGTGACTAACAGCTACACTTATGGTGAGCATAGCATAACATATGAAGAAGTTGAGTCACTATGTGTATTCCTGAAGCTAATGTAACACTGTGTATCAACTATACTCAAGTAAAAAAAAAATAATGCATCATTTTTGGTAATACGCAATAGGTTTGTTGTTATTTATTTATTTATTTATTTATTTATTTATTTATGTTAGAGAGAGAGAGCACATGAGTGGGGGAGAGGGGCAGAGGGAGAGAGAGCATCTTAATCAGGTTCCATGCTCAGTGCAGAGCCTGACACAGGCAGGGCTCAATCCCATGACTTTAGGATCATGACCTGAGTCATAATCAAGAGTGGGATGCTCAAGTGACTGAGCCAACCAGGAGCTCCAGGTTTATTGTTTTAAAAATTGGATTACCTGGATATTTAAATTTTTTCTTTTTCTTTTTTTTTTCAATTTTGTTACTTTTAAGTAAACTGTGCACCCACATGAGGCTTGAACTCATGACCTCCAGATTAAGTCACATGCTCCATCGACTGAGCCAGCCAGGCACCCCTAATTTTTTTCTGTTTTAATTACTGATACTATTTTGGGAACCAAGAATTCCTCTCCCCTCAAAGGTCCTTCTAGCTGGACTAAGAATCAAGTTGACATGAGACAGATTAACAGGAGAAAATATGGGGGAATCCACATAGACACGGAAATTCCAAAGACAGGCAGAATGAGGCATGAATGTCGTTCTGACCTAAAGAAAAGGGTGTATGGGTCTGGGACTTCAGAAGAAAGGAATGCACTTCACAGGACAGTAAGAAGAGCAAAAATTTGGTAATTAGATGTTTGCTCTGCCATACAGATGAGCCACTCAGAAAAAAATTTATCCGTTAATAATCCTTATTCTGGGAAAGACCCCCCAGTTTAGATTCTTCTGTGTGGTTAAGGGAGGACAAAATTTTCTCTTGAGCCCATAAGGTTTCAAGTGCCTTCAGCTCAAAATAATGCATGTGCTAAAGTGGCACATTCCGTGGTGGTGGTGGTCGGGGTGGAACCCCTCACTGAAAATAGATTTAACCCACAAAAACAAATGCTATGTGGTGCCCTCGATTATTTGTAAGAGTACAAAAGGGTCCTGAGACCAAAAAGTTTGAGAATTGATGCTTTTGGGCATGATCTTCAAACTGTGTGCACTGTCCAGGGAGAAAAAGGTACAGATAGATTTGAAGGAGTCTATTTCCTATGTTGTAGCTTCCTATAGTTCTCCTTTCCTGCCTTCCCATTCACAATACTATACCTCACTGGTTCTAAGATACTCTTTCTGCCCCCTCCACAACTTAATACTATTTCTGGAATTGTTGCGTGTTACCATCTGTATGGCGGTCTTGCCATAGTGGTCTTTGCCTGGTACCTTCTGTTCAAAACAAGAAAGTGTCAGCACCAAAACTTAAATAGATGTCAGCAACTTACAGGAAAACCCTCCTGAGAACAGAATGAAGCAGGTTTTTAGGAAATGATGCTTCACCAATGTTCATGATGCCCCTGAGACAATGTATAGGAAAACAAACAAACAAACAAAAGACATAGACTCTGAGTGAAACAGTGATTCATATGAGCCACGCTGACATGAAGACGGTTTAAAAAATACTTAACCTTGGGGCGCCTGGGTGGCGCAGTCGGTTGGGCGTCCGACTTCAGCCAGGTCACGATCTCTCGGTCCGTGGGTTTGAGCCCCGCGTCGGGCTCTGTGCTGACGGCTCGGAGCCTGTTTCCGATTCTGTGTCTCCCTCTCTCTCTGCCCCTCCCCCGTTCGTGCTCTGTCTCTCTCTGTCCCAAAAATAAATAAACGTTGAAAAATTAAAAAAAAAAAAATACTTAACCTATTTATTTTAGAAGGCTAAAAAAAAAAAAAAAAAAAAACCCGTGCCAATACGTTTTTTAAACCTCCTTTAATAATTAAACATTTCAATTTTGTATTACTCATAATTGTAATTTATAAGACTTAGAGCCTTAGGTTCAGAGGAAATTAAATAAAATGAAGATTTCAAGTTATACACATTTTTGTTGCAAAGAATTATGACAAGTGATATAAAAAACTTTCAAGAATAAATACATATTTCATTAGGATAAAACTCTGGGTGTGGGGGGAAATGTATTGAAAACATCAGTTCAAGGAAAAGAAGGAGTGATACAAATTTCCCATTGTTAAAAAGGAGCTTGTTTGTGTATTTTTTAAATGGAGGTTGATGCATATCAAAATCACTACAGTATTTAAATACCATTGGATACATTTTTTAAAAATGATGTAACAGATTTATGTCAACATGCCAACATGCAGGAATTATAATGTATGTACCTAAATGAAATTTGCTGAGAAAGCTTGTCAAAGTAGAAATGTGTAAGGTAGTACATACTTTTAAAAAACTTAAAAAAAAATTTTGTTTAACATTTTAATTTATTTTTGAGAGACGGAGAGAGACAAAGCACGAGTAGGGGAGGAACAGAGAGAGAGAGATACACACAGAATCTGAAGCAGGCTCCAGGCTCCGAACTGTCAACACAGAGCCCCACGCGGGGCTTGGACTCATCAACCGTGAGATCATGACTTGAGCCAAAGTCCGACTCCTAACCGACTGAGCCACCCAGGTGCCCCCATACTTTTAAAAAATTTTATGAGGAGTATACTAGCAAAAAGTTTTGAAGATTGCTAATCCAGAACATGGACAAACATGGGAATGTTCATAGGATTCAACCCAGTGATAGGAAAGAAGGGTATACATCTGAAACTGTGGAATTCAGCAGGTTTGGAAGGGCTCCAAGAACATTTTTTAATTTTTACTGGGACTAGAATAGAGTCCGTAAATCAGCAGTTACATCCCAGATAAAGTAACTCTTTAAACCACTCCAACTCAGACCAGCCCTGTGCCCTTGAGCCCAGGGTGATTGCGAATCTGGAAGGCAGAAAGGCCAGCTTGCTCAAGGGCAAGGCCCTGAGTCACAGATAATAGCAAGCAATATGAGACTGCTTTTAGGATAAATGAGAAGAGGAATTGAGGAATGCTGAAGGCTGGATTGAGGTTGAATTGAGGCCTATTTGAAATAAGAGCTCTGACTAGCATACCCAGGAAAAGAGATAATTCAAGAAATATTTAAATTGTATCAGGCTTCTCTCATAAACACATACACAAACACGCAATTTTTTTCTCCTTTCTTTTTTATTTATTTATTTTGAGAGAGACAGAGAGAGAGAGCGCGCACGCACATGCATGCACGACCCTGGGATCATGACCTGAGCCAAAGTCAAGAGTCGGACATACGCTCAACTGACTAAGCCACCCAGGCATCCCATCTGGATTACTTTGGAATGAAGACAAAAGTAATTCACTTCATGTCCTTCCACTACTTCCATCATTAATTATGGCTTCCTTTTCAAGGCACTTAATCTTGGCTGAAGCTTAGAAGATCCTAGGGCTGGGATCTTCTTCTTTTAAGAGTAATAATCCCTTTTGGGGTTCCTGGCTGGCTCAGTCTGTGGAGCATTCAGCTCTTGATCTCAGGGTTGTGAGTTCGAGTCCCATATTGGATGCAGGATTACTTAAAAATAATATCCTTTTTTTAAATATTTATTAATTATTTGAGAGAGTGTGTGTGTGTGTGTGTGTGTGCGTGTGTGTGTGTGAGCAAGGGAGAGGCAGAGAGAGAGGGAGACAGAATCCAAAGCAGGCTCTAGGCTCCGAGCTGTCAGCACAGAGCCCAATGTGGGGATAGAACCCACCAACCATGAGATCATGACCTGAGCTTAAGTCAGATGCCCAACTGACTGAGTCACCCAGGTCCCCCTTAAAAAATATCTTAAAAAAAAGAAAGAATAAGGGGAGCCTGGGTGGCTCAGTCAGTTAGGCGTCCGACTTCAGCTCAGGTCACGATGTCACAGCTCGTGGGTTTGAGCCCCGCATCAGGCTCTTTGCTGACAGCTCAGAGCCTGGAGCCTGCTTCAGATTCTGTGTGTTCCTCTCTCTGCCCCTCCCCTGCTCATGCTCTGTCTCCCTCTATCTCTCTCAAAATAAATAAACATTAAAAAAATTATTAAACAACAACAAAAAAAGAAAGAATAAGAAGCCCTCTTGTTCATGTGAACCTTCTGTTTCTGCCACACCTGTTTCATTTCTTGCACCAGGACAGCAGAGACTGCCAGTTGTCTATCCCAATACCTTTCATCCTCTCTAAGAACTCTCAAATCAGACAAAATCAACACAAGAAAAGAACTTTAGCATTCTATCTCCTTTATGCACATACATGGAGAATTCCATAATGATATACAAGCATCACTTCCACTTAAATTCCATTGGCCAGAACATATAGTCACATGACCACTTCTAGATGCAGAGATCAATGGGTAATACAATCTTTACTCCAGGAAGTCTTGTGCCCAAATAAAAAATCATCTCCTTTCCTTCCAGACAGCAACAAGATCAAGGTAAGCAAGTTCCTCACTGTGCCCATCTGTGATGTGCATTTACTTCTGGTTTACCCTTATATAAAGAGCTTACCATTTCGCAGACCTGGCTTTATAGAGAAGTCTTCTATTAGACTCTGAGAGGGTTTTGTCACTTATCCTCCTGTATTATACCCAACAGCCAAAGCTGAAGTTCAAATTTACCTGGATTTGGAGATGCCCTGAGAGAAAAATCTGGTTTCCTGCTTCCTTTGAGTGTTCACTTTCCTTTCTGTCTCTTTTCTCTTTTTTAAGATTTTATTTTTGGGGGCCTTGGGTGGCTCAGTCGGCTAAGTGTCCAACTCTTAATTTTGGCTCAGGTCATAATCTCACAGTTCATGAGATCCAGCCCTGTGTCGGGCCCTGCAGTGATGGTGCCGAGCCTGCTTGGGATTCTCTCTTTCCCTCTCTCTCTGTCCCTCTCTTACTCTTTCTTTCTCAATAAATAAATAAAGATTTAAAAAAATTAAATAGAGGCACCTGAGTGGCTCAGTCAGTTAAGCATCTGACTTTGGCTCTAGTCATGATCTAGTGGTCCATGAGTTCAAGCCTTGTGTCAGGCTCTGTGCTGACAGCACAGAGCCTGGAGCCTGCTTCGGATTCTGTGTCTCCCTCTCTCTCTGCCCCTCCCCCACCCACACTCTGTCTTTCTCTCTCAAAAATAAACATTAACAAAGTTTAAAAAAAAAATTTTTTTAATTTATTTATTATTGAGAGACAGAGAGAGACAGAGCATGAGCAGGGGAGGGGCTGAGAGACAGGGAGACACAGAACGTGAAGCAGGCTCCAGGCTCCGAGATGTCAGCACAGAGCCTGACATGGGGCTCGAACTCACAAACTGTGAGATCATGACCTGAGCCGAAGTTGGATGCTCAACCGACTGAGCCACCCAGGTGCCCCTAAAAACATTTTTTAATGATAAAAAAAGATTTTATTTTTAAGTAATCTCTGCACCCAACTTGGGGCTCAAATTTACAACCCTGAGATTAAGAGTTTCATGCTCTATCAAATGAGTCAGCCAGGCACCTCTTTCCTTTCTCTTTTGAATTAATTTTAGTTTTACCAGTTCAGCAATACAGTTACATAATTTTTTAAATGTTTACTCCAGCATGCATAATTGTTTTACTGGGAAGTTTGTCCAGGGTGTCTGGACAGCATCCTAATCAAGTGGAAGTTATTTTTAGAAGTTTATTAAATATAACTTCAAAGGACAGCTAATCTTCATTCTATACAAATTCCTTCAAAAAATAAGAAGGAAGGAAAGTTACACAACTCGTTTTCAAAACTTGTGCAACCCTGATACCCAAACCAGGCAAGGTCAGCACAGAAAAAAAGAAAATTAAAAATCACTGTCACTCGTAAACAATGATGGAATTGCCTCTGGAATTTTCAGTCAAATGAGCCAATAAATTCTCTTTTGTGCTTAAAACATTGTTTATAGGGGTGCCTGGCTGGCATAGTTGGTGGAGCGTGCAACTCTTGAACTCACAATGTGGGTTCAAGCCCCATGCTGGCTGTAGAGATTACTCAAAAATAAAATATTTAAAATATAAAAAAATAAAAATAAATAAAACAGTGTTTATAAACATAGATGGAAAAGTCCTGAATAAAATACAAGCAAATCCAATTCAATGGTATATTAAAAAAAACACCATAATTTCAAAATAATTCAAGGATGGTTTAATATTAGAAAATCTATCTATATAATTTACCACATTAACAACTTTAAGGAGAAAACCACATGATCCTTCCCTTGATGCAGAAAACACATTTGATGAAAGTCAACGCTCATGACAGATTAGAAATAGAAGAAAACTTCCTTAACCAACAAAAGCACTCTACCTGGGGCTCATTTGTAATGTGTTAAAATCTGCATAATCAGGGGCACCTGGGTGGCTCAGTTGGCTAAGCCTCCAACTCTTGATTTCAGCTCAGGCCACAATCTCATGGTTACTGAGTTTGAGCCCCACATCTCGCTCTGCACTAATGATGTGAAGCCTGCTTGGGATTCTCTCTACCTCTCTCTCTCTCTCTGTCCCTTCCCTGCTTGAGTATGCACAAACTCTCTCTCTCTTTTTTTTTTTTAAATCAGCATAATTAGACACCCTAGAATTGGCTCTGACTTTGGCATGAAAGTGCACCAGGAAAGTGTCAGGCTGCCTGTCCAGATCTAGGTACCATGGCATGATTCATTCCTCCCAAGTGAACAATTTCTCCCAAGTCATGTCATCCCAGAAAAGCAGTGAAACTATTTTCAGGTTTCTCCCTGTTCCTTCAGTCTGGACACTAACCCCTGATCACTGAATGGCCCCAGAATGCCAAATGTGGAGGCAGCCCTTATGATCATCTAGCTCGGTCTACTTATCCTACAGTGACCTCTCTGAAGCTCAGGGTAGAATGCCCAAAGTAAAATGCCAGAGATCAGCTTGCTCAGCTATTGGCATGCGAAGAGGTGGGACCAGGCCTGACACCTCATCCCATTCTCTTCACACTTCCCTGTCATGAGCAAAAATAAACTCTTCTCAATTTCTTATGTACCTTATCCATCATCTCTTTTAAATATTTTGGGCCTCTAGGGGCACCTGGTTGGCTTAGTCATAGAGCATGTGACTCTTGATCTCAGGATCTTGAGTTCAAGCCCCATGTTGGGCTTGGAGCCTGCTTAAAATAAAAGTATATCTATTTTGGGATTCTCTGGATACTCATGGTGTTGGGGGTTTACCTTTTATCTTGAACAGTAATATGGGACAGGCTGGAGGAAGGGGAAGGCCAATGGGATTGGGATTAAACTAAAAAGTTTCCCAGGAGGAAGGCAATTTCTATTTTTTGGGTCATTCTAGGAAGGGGAGTTCACACTGCAGGGGGCAGGAGGTATAGGCCACTATGTTTGATTGTACATGTTGTAAATGGTGTATCTTTAGGAAACACCAGTGACATCATATTTACCATAGATTTGAGCACGTGTTATGACCAACTTGGGTCAGAGGGCAGGAAAGCATCGTGGAAGGAGATGACTGCATCTTTTTAAATGTTTTTAATTTATTTTTAAGTAAGCTCTACACCCAACATGGGCTTGAACTCACACCCCAGGATCAAGAGTCATATGCTCTAATGGCTGAGCCAGCCATGCACCCCAGGAGCGCTTGTTTCTAATTCCCACACAGGTGCTACTGAGTAACCTGTACTGCTGAGGAGAGGGTCTGACTGTAGCAGGGCTAGAATAAGATCTGGGGAAGGACTAGCCATGCCTGATTCTGGAATAAAGATCTGGGTGCCAGTCCCAGATGCAATACTACAGGAAGTTCTGGGACACCAACAGATCCTGAGTTCTAGCTCTTTCTTCTCCTGGACTTTTCTTCTCGCCTGGCTCTGGTAGGAATTAACTTCAACAAGTATATCCCCTGCTTGGTCCCACCTAGGCTCCTTTTTCTGGAGCCTGCTAGCTTCAACCTTCTGTTCTCTCTGACACATCGCTGTCCCACACTATAGTCTCCATAGCCTGAATTTCTTTTTTCTTTTCAAATTTTTTTTTAATGTTTATTTCTGGGACAGAGAGACACAGATCATGAGTGGGGGAGGGGCAGAGAGAAGGAGACAGAATAAGAAGCAGGCTCCAGGCTCTGAGCTGTCAGCACAGAGCCCAATACGGGGCTCAAACTCAAAACCGTGAGATCATGACCTGAGCCGAAGTTGGTCACTCAACCAACTGAGCCTCCCAGGTGCCCCTCAATTTTTTTTAAAGTAAACTCTACCTCCAGCATGGGGCTTGAACTCATGACCCTGAGATCAAGAGTTGCATACTCAACCAACTGAGCCAGCCAGGAGTGCTTCTCTACCCTGTTTTTCTTTCTCGTCTTTCTTTCTTTCGTTTTAATTTTTTTTTAACGTTTATTTATTTTTGAGACAGAGAGAGAGAGCGTGAACAGGGGAGGGTCAGAGAAAGAGACAGACACAGAATCTGAAACAGGCTCCAGGCTCCGAGCTGTCAGCACAGAGCCCGACACGGGGCTTGAACTCACAGACCGCGAGATCATGACCTGAGCCGAAGTCGGACGCTTAACCGACTGAGCCACCCAGGCGCCCCTCTTTTTCTTTCTTTCTTTCTTTCTTTCTTTCTTTCTTTCTTTCTTTCTTTCTTTCTTCTTTCTTTCTCTCTCTCTCTCTCTCTCTCTCTCTCTTTCTTTCTCTCTCTCTCTCTTTCTTTCTTTCTTCCTTTCTCTCTTTATTTCTCTCTTTCTTTGTTTTCCATAGCCTGGTTTTAGTTTTAATTTTATGTTAATGTTTATTTATTTTTGAGAGAGACAGTGTGAGTGGGGAAGGGCAGAGAGAGAGGGAGACACACAGATTCTGCAACAGGCTCCAGGCTCCAGGCTCTGAGCTGTCAGCACAGAACCTGATGCGGGGCTCAAACTCGCAAACCGTGAGATCATGACCTAAGTTGAAGTCGGATGCTTAACCAACTGAGCCACTCAGGCACCCCCATACCCTGGTTTTTAATAAGTGTCTTGGGAATCTAGAACTGCCTTACTAGGAAGTAATTACTTGGCATTTTCTTTAGGAGGAATATTTCTGTACATAATGAGAAAAAGATATGAAGTGACTAGCAGCACACTGTGCAGAAATTTAAAAACCTCTTGGGGGAAAAAAGAAATTCTCAAATAATTGTCAGATTATCAATAGATCATCAGAGCTACAAAGAAGGTTTTTAAGGAACCCAAGATACAAATAAGAATCACTTTGAAGAAGTGGGTTTAAAGATGCAATCAAAGTGGGGCGCCTGGGTGGCTCAGTCTGTTGAGTGTCTGACTTCAGCTCAGGTCATGGTCTCACAGTCTGTGAGTTTGAGCCCCACATCGAGTTCTGTGTGTACAGCTCAGAGCCTGGAGCCTGCATCAGTTTCTGTGTCTCCCTCTCTCTCTGCCCCTCCCCTGCTCATGCTCTGTCTCTCTCTGTCTCAAAAATAAATAAAAACATTTAAAAAATTTTTAAAACAAGATGCAATCAAAGGGATTGATGGAACAAATCAGATGCCGGTGGTAAATCCACTTGTTATTTTAGGCCTCCCCAAACAGGAATGTAAATAGCCAGGATAAAATATAACAATGCCAAATCTTAGTGAAAATATTACTGGTTTTTACAAGGGCTTTTGCAAACTTTCGGAGATACAAAGAACCTTTAATGAAGTTAGTCTAAGTAAAGGGACAAAACCTGAATTCTGAGGGTTAAAAAGAATACACTGGACTTCAGAGACTTAGACACTTGCAACTGGAAACAGAAAACTGAAATGAGCTCCGTGATCTCATGAAACATTGTCAGAAACTTCCAAAAGACATAGCAAGTGCCCTTGCTCACAAAGAAAATGAATTTCAAGTTTTGAGTAATGGCATTGCGCAGCTGAAGTAGCTGGCAGGTAACCAGACTGAGAAGTTAAAAAACAGATGATAGATGGCTCACAAAAGGAACTTTTGTTAACGTTGGTTGAAAAAGATAAAGGCCATTTCCAGTCCAAACTGAGCACTGAATTGCTAGCTCGGCAAGGGCTGGAAAACAGAGAAGTTGGAACACAAATCTTATTCACTGCTTTAAGCCAAAACTCTGCTGGAAAATGAATACAAAACTTTGCATCAGAAAGCTGATATACTTAATAAACTCTTGAGCAGAAAGGCAGCATTCTTCCAAAGAAGGTTTTTCAAGAGGATTAAGAATGGGAAGAGACAAAACAGAAATATCAGCTAGAAAGTAAGTAAAATTCTACAAGCAGAAAATTCAAGAGATGGAGAGTAAAGCACAGAAAACAAAGATCTTATGAAACCCAGATTTCTCTTCATGATAACAACGGTCATGACAGTTGACTGATTGCCTGTACTGCAGAATGAGCTCTAGGGAGAAGATACAAGCACCTAGTCCAAAACACATATTAATATGTGTGTATCAAAAGTTTATAATTTTTCAACAGCCAGGGAATGTCCAACCAACAACAGGAAGACCATCATAATAGAAACCTTCAAAGAGAGATTTAGTGTTCCTAGATAGGTCTTTTGGTCCATCCTTGAAACTAGTGGAAGCCTCTATTTTGACTGATACCATATCCACCTGGAATCTCTTACTCCTGTCTCAATGGAATAGGTGTGTTAAAGTGAATCTGGGTCTGTCAGTGGTCCTATATCTGGTCCTCAGAGGTCATTTTGAGTATCTCAAATAAGATCTGTTTCTTATCTGCATCTCTGTATAGTGTCAACAAAATATCTTATCATGGAAACTCACCAAGATCTCACATTTACTCATATATTCCACAAACAATTGTGTCTTTCATGAGTCAGGGATTTACAAGTGTCAGAGATAGACAAGGAACAAGACAAAATTCTTGCCTTTGTAGACCTTACCTTCTAACAAAGAAAACAGGTAAGTAAGAAAGTGATAATATAATGCCAGGCAGGGATAAGGGCTGCGAAAGACAACGACACAGTGTAAAGGGGTAATCCTGGGAGCACCACTTTATATATGGTGATCAGAGAAGGCTGCACTAAGGAGATAAAATTTGGGCAGAGAGACATGAGTAGAGAAAGAGAGTGAAGGTCCTAAAAAGATCCTCCCAGGCAGAGGGAATAGCCAGTGCAAAGGCCTTGAGCCAGAATCATGTTTGATATATTGGAGAAACAGCAGATGTTTCAGGCAGAGAATGGTATGTTTGAAGGGTGAGAGCTGAGAGGTGAGAACTGAGAATGAACATACTGCGTTCTCATATGTATGAGGGAATAAAATTTCTTTTTTTTTTAATTTTTTAAAGTTTATTTATTTTTTATTTAAAAAAAATTTTTTTTTTCAACGTTTATTTATTTTTGGGACAGAGAGAGACAGAGCATGAACGGGGGAGAGGCAGAGAGAGAGGGAGACACAGAATCAGAAACAGGCTCCAGGCTCTGAGCCATCAGCCCAGAGCCTGACGCGGGGCTCGAACTCATGGACCGCGAGATCGTGACCTGGCTGAAGTCGGACGCTTAACCGACTGCGCCACCCAGGCACCCCAAAGTTTATTTATCTTTTAGAGAGAGAGAGAGCACAAACAGGGGAGGGGCAGAGGCAGAAGGAGACAGAGAATCTGAAGCAGGCTCCGGGCTCTGACCATCAGCACAGAGCCGGACCCAGAGCTCAAACCCACAAACCATGAGATCATGACCTGAGCCGAAGTTGGATGCCCAACCAATGGAGCCATCCAGACGCCCTGAGGGAATGAAATTTCTAATGGCTCCAAGATCAGGAGAAGCTATTGGAAGGCTAAACCCCTGGTTGATGCTATTGTGTGTTCTAAGTCATGTTAAAGAATTGGAACTTTAGTCTTATATTATTATCATATGTTGAGTCCTCACTACATGTCAGACAACGTAATAAAATCTTTACTAGGATTTTCTCACTTCATCCTCCTGAATATCCTATGAGCTAAGAACCAATGTTATTTCAGTTTTATAGATGAGAAAATTGAGTCACAAAGTGAATAAGTAATTTGACCAAGGACCCAGAGCTAATAAATAGTAAAGATCCCATGTCAACTTGAGTCTCAAGGCTGAACTCTTATCCTACACTATTCTGCATATTTTAATGATCTCTATGACTGAGTATAATGGAGGATATAGAGGGGGAAAATCCCATTAGAGGCAGTGGTTAAAGGGAGAGATGATAGTAATGGGGCCTTGGTAAATCAGAGTTGAATTGAGAAGAAAGAGTTGGAAGATTGAGAGAGATTTAGTAAGTGGAATGGTTGGGATTTGGTATTTTATTGAATCCAAAGAGGGAGGGAGGAGTCAAAGATTATTTCCAGATTTCTGCTTCATGAAGCTCTGTGGGTACAATTTAAGAAGAAACCAAACAGGAAGAGCAGCTTGGGGCTTGAGGAGAAGATGGTGAGTGCTCATGGATTAAGAATGGCAGAATAAGGACTTCTGAAAATCCACTCCTTTATGTAAGCAAAAATATTTCCTGAAAAAAATTGCCAAACTCTGGAAACTAACCAGAATTAGTTTTTTTTTTAAGTTTTTATTTTAATTCCAGTTAGTTAACATACAGTGTTATATTAGTTTCAGGTGTATGATATAGTGATTCAATAATTCCATATATTATCTGGTGCTCATTATGACAAGTGCACTCCTCGGTCCCCATCATCTATTTAATTCATCCCTCCATCTTCCTCACCATCAGTTTCTCTATAAGAGTCTGTTTCTTCGTCTCTCTTTCTCTCTTTCTTTTTCACCCTTTGCTCATTTGTTTCTTAAATTCCACATGTGAGTAAAATCATATGGTATTTATCTTTCTCTGACTCATTTTGCTTATCATTATAATCTCTAGTTCCGCCTATATTGTTGCAAATGGCAGGATTTGATTTTTATGTATATATACACCATACCTTCTTTATCCATTCGTTAATCAGTGGACACTTCGGCTGCTTCCATATCTTGGCTATTGTAAATAATGCTGCTATAAACTTAGGGGTGCAGGTATCCCTTTGAATTAGTGTTTTTTTATTCTTTTTTTTTTTTTTTTTTTTTTTTATAAATTTTTTTTTTTTTTTCAACGTTTATTTATTTTTGGGACAGAGAGAGACAGAGCATGAACGGGGGAGGGGCAGAGAGAGGGAGACACAGAATCGGAAACAGGCTCCAGGCTCCGAGCCATCAGCCCAGAGCCTGACGCGGGGCTCGAACTCACGGACCGCGAGATCGTGACCTGGCTGAAGTCGGACGCTTAACCGACTGCGCCACCCAGGCGCCCCTAGTGTTTTTTTATTCTTTCAGTAAATGCTGAAAAGTGCAATTACTGGATTGTAGGATAGCTTTATTTTTAACTTTTTGAGGAAACTCCATACTATTCTCCAGAGTGGCTGCACCATTTTGCATTCCCACCAATAGTGCATGAGGTCTCGCCTTTCTCCACATCCTCACTAACCCCTGTTGTTTCTCGTGTTGTTGATTTTAGCCATTCTAACAAGTGTGCAGTGATATCTCATTATGGTTTTGATTTACATTTCCCTGATGTTAAGTGATGATGAACATCTTTTCATGTGTCTGTTGGCTATCTGTATGTCTTCTTTGGATAAATGTCTGCTCATGTCTTCTATCCATTTTTATTATTTATTTATTTATTTTAACGTTTTTATTTTATTTTTGACAGAGACACAGAGTGAGAGTGGGGGAGGGGCAGAGAGAAACGAGGCATAATCTGAAGCAGGCTCCAGGCTCTGAGGTGTCAGCACAGACCCTGATGCGGGGCTCAAACCCTGAAGCCATGAGATCATGCCCTGAGCTGAAGTCGGACACTTAACCGACTGAGCCACATAGGTGCCCCTCTTCTGTCCATTTTTAAGTTGGATTATTTGTTTTTTGGGTGTTGAGTGTGATAAGTTCTTTATAGATTTTATCTAATATGTCAGTTGCAAATATCTTCTCCCATTCTGTAGGTTGTCTTTTAACTTTTGTTAATTGTTTCCTTCACTGCACAAGATTATTATTTTGATGTAGTCCCTATAGTTTCTTTTTGCTTTTGTTTTCCTTGCCTTGGGAGACATATCTAGAAAGAAGTTGCTATGGCTTATATCAAAAAAGTTATTGCCTGTGTTCTCTTCTAGGATTTTTTTTTTGATGTGAGGAATATTACTTTTAATGGAATATTATTTTTTAATGGAATACAATTTTTTTACCCAAAAGTTGGTTTCAAATAATATAATTGTGACATTGTGTTCTTAATTATGCCCTCATTTTACAATTCTTATATTGCAAAATTGCTGTATATATCTTTTTTAATTTAATTTTTTTTTAATTTACATCCAAATTAGTTAGCATATAGTGCAACAATGATTTCAGGAGTAGATTCCTTAGTGCCCCTTACCCACTTAGCCCATCCCCCCTCCTACAACCCCTCCCATAGCCCTCTGTTTGTTCTCCATATTTAAGAGTCTCTTCTGTTTTGTCCCCCTCCCTGTTTTTATATTATTTTTGTTTCCCTTCCCTTATGCTCATCTGTTTTGTCTCTTAAAGTCCTCATATGAGTGAACTCATATGATATTTATCTTTCTCTGACTGACTAATTTCACTTAGCATAATACCCTTCAGTTCCATCCATGTTGTTCCAAATGACAAGATTTCATTCTTTTTGATTGCTGAGTAATACTCCATTGTATATATATACCACAACTTCTTTATCCATTCATCCATCGATGGACATTTGGGCTCTTTCCATACTTTGGCTATTGTTGATAGTGCTGCTATAAACATTGGGGTGCATATGTCCCTTTGAAACAGCACACCTGTATCCCTTAGATAGATACCTAGTAGTGCAATTGCTGGGTCATAGGGTAGTTCTATTTTTAATTTTTTGAGGAACCTCCATACTGTTTTCCAGAGTCGCTGCACCAGCTTGCATTCCCATCTTCTAGGATTTTTATGGTTATAGGTATCACATTTAGGTTTTAAACCATTTGGAATTTATTTTTGTGTATTGTGTAAGAATGGGGTCTGGGGGTGCTGGACTGGCTCAGTTGGTGGAACAAGGATTCTCGATCTTAGGGTTGTGAATTTGAGCCCCGTGTTGGGCATAGAGATTATTAAAAAAAAAAAAAAAAAAAAAAAAAAAGGAAGTGGTCCAGTTTCTTTCTTTTGCATGTTGCTGTCCAGTTTTCCTGATACTTTTGTTAAGGAAACATTCTTTTCCCCATTGGATATTCTTTCCTTCTTTGTCAAATATTAATTAACCATACAGCTGTTGGTTTATTTTCTGGGTTTCCAAGAAAAACAATTGAATCTTAGTAAGAAAAACGAGATTTGTGGTGTTTTAAGTTACCCTACACCCATCCTCATCTCCCTAGCTCTGGAGTAGCCTTACAGCTTGAGTAGCTATGAAAGCCAGCAACCTAGCAGGCACCATAGTAGGCAGAATAGGTTTGGAGTTCCCAAAACAGACCCAGCCCCAATAGAATTGTCACTATTTGCTTTATCTAGAAGTTCCTTGAAAAGCTCCATTCTTTTTTTTTTTTTAATTTTTTTTTTAACGTTTATTTATTTTTGAGACAGAGACAGAGCATGAACGGGGGAGGGGCAGAGAGAGAGGGAGACACAGAATCCGAAGCAGGCTCCAGGCTCCAAGCCGTCAGCCCAGAGCCCGACATGGGGCTTGAACTCACGGACCGCGAGATCGTGACCTGAGTCGAAGTCAGATGCTTAACCGACTGAGCCACACAGGTGCCCCGAAAAGCTCCATTCTTAATACCTGTCTCTGCTTAACCTAAGAGCTCACACTGCAAGAACAGCTCTACTCCCAAGGCATTTATCATAAAACTATTAGCAGCAATTGTTTAATATTGTGACTGCCTGAGGTGGCTATACCAGCTGAATCTAATGAGAAAAAATTAGACCAAAAAACTTAAATGGAGGTGGTTCAGTTGGATAAGCATCCAACTCTTGGTCTCAGGTCAGGTCTTGATCTTAGGGTCATGAGTTCAGGCCCTGCGTTGGGCTCCATGCTGTGTAAGAAGCCTACTTAAACAAAAGAAAAAGAAATTTTAATGGAAAAACTGGATAATGAGATATTTAAAGGGGGCTTTGAAAAGATAAGGCATATTCCTGGGAATCTAGAAAGCTATGCACAAAGAAAGCGCTGAGTAAGAACAAGAATGAGACAGAAAATCAGAAAAGTTGGGGCCATGGAAAAACAAAAGGGAAAATAAAGTCACAATTCATTGAATGCTTATTCAATGCTGGCTAGATGCTGTGCTCAGTGCTTACAATATCCTGTCTCATGGACACATATAATCACATTTCCCATGTAGCAGTTGAGGAAACTCGGGCTTTATGAGATTAGGTAAATAGCCAAGGTTGCAGGGCTAGTAAGTGGCTAAGCCAGGCTTTGAACTCAGGCTCTCTGATTTCAAAGTCTGATTTCAAAGTCTGGGTCTGGATGTCTGGAATGGGTAAGAGTGTAAAATGTTGCTGAGGGGACAAGTCAGTAAAGATGTAAACTTGTCTTTCAGATTTCTCAGCAAGGAGGTCTTCAAGGAACTTCTTGAAGTTCTGGGGCAAGAAGGCAGATCGATTCTAGTGGTTTGAAGAGTGAGCAAAAGTAAGGAAATGGACATGGCATTTAGCTGTTTGCTTGGAAAGAGAAGAGAGGTAGGGCCTTAGGTGGAAGATTGGTGAGGATGTAATGTTCTTTTTTTATTTTTTAGAGATTCCAGCATATGGAAGTAGTACTATGTAGTCCGTAAAAATCCTGATCTTTCAGAAGGTAAAAGTCTTGGCATCCTGGGCCCAGAGGAGATAAGGAAGAAAAGAGAGTGGGGATGCTAGGCCTGATAGGCAAGAGAACTGAAACCCGACACCTAGTGACAAGCTATTTGGATTCTTCTTAACCTTATTCTCCAATCAATTTTATTGCTTGCCCTTTTTACTTTAGAGATGGAAGCTTGTCTTCAGAAATTAAGAAACAAGGAAGAATTGATAACTTAAAAACATCATAGTGAAGGAAGATTAATTATTTACATCATTCAAGTGCTCTGCAATTCTTTTAATGTAGTTACATAATCATTAGTCTTATTAATTACCTTAAAAGCATGCCAATGTTAGGTTTATAGGATGTCATCATGACAATCTGTCTTCAGAGCATCCTAGCGATCCTCAGACACTATGCAGGACTTGGAAAATGCTTGGTCTTACTGAGCAAACGGTGAATTCTAACTGGAAACCAGGATGAAGAAATCTAGAGACCTAATGTACAGCTTGATAACTATACTTAATAATACTGTATTGAACCTTGAAACCATGTTAGGAGAATGGATTTCAGGTATACTAATCAAGCACATAAAATGCCATGTGAGAAGATATGTATTAACCAACTTGACTAGTAATAATTTCATTATATATATATATATATATATATATACAATCATTATGTTGTACACCTTAAATTTATACAATTTTTATTTAAAAATATATAAATAAATGAAAAATAAACAAATCTATTTTTTAAGAAAAAAGAAAAAAGAAAAAATCAGGGAAGGGACTCTTCTGGTTCTCAAATTTGTCTGTCCAGGGAAATCTACTGGGGAGCTTTAAAAAGTACTGATGTCTGGGTTCTGATCTACAGACCGTATTCAAATTTAATTGTCCCAAATTTAATTGTTTCCTGATTTCTTGAAGATTAGTTAGCCATACATTTGCAGGTGTCTTTCTGGGTTTTTATTTTGTTCCATTGATCTATGTGTCTGTTTTAGTGCCAGTACCATACTGTCTTGATGATTACAGCTTTATAATATAGCTTGAAGTCCAGAATTGTGATGCCTCCAGCTTTGGTTTTCTTTTTTTAAGATTGCTTTGGCTATTCAGGGTCTTTTCTGGTTCCATACTTTTAGAATTGTTTGTTCTAGCTCTGTGAAGAATGCTGGTGTTATTTTGATAGGGAGTATATTGAATGTGTAGATTGCTTTGGGTAGTATCAACCCAATAATTTTATTTATTTATTTATTTATTTATTTATTTATTTATTTATCTATTTATTTATTTATGTTTATTTTACTTTTTTTTTAAGTTTATTTATTTTGCGGAGAGCAGAGCCAGAGTGAGCAGGGGAGGGGCAGAGAGAGAGGGAGAAAGAGAATTTCAAGCAGGCTCTGTGCCAGCAGCACGAAACTGAGATCATGACCTGAGCAGAAACCAAGAGTGGGATGCCTAACTGACTAAGCCACCCAAGCGCTGAGAGAGAGAGAGAGAGATTGAGCACAGGAGGGGTAGAAAGAGAGGTAGAGACAGAGAATCCCAAGCAGGCTCTGCACTGCCAGCTCAGAGCCCAATGTGGGGCTCAAATTCATGAACCATGAGATCATGATCTGAGTTGAAATCAAGGGTCAGATGTTTAACTAACTGAGCCACTCAGGTGCCCAGATCACACATTGCATTTAGTTGTCATACTGTTTTGATGCCCTTTGAACAGGTCCTTGGTCTTTTTTTTTTTTTTTTTTTTTTTAGAGAGAGCATGTGAGTGGGAGAGAGGGGCAGAGGGAGGGAGGGAGGGAGAGAGAGAGAGAGAGAGAAAGAGAATCTTAAATAGGATCCTTGATCAGCACAGAGTCTGATAAAAGGCTAATCCCATGACCCTGGGATCATGATCTGAGCCAAAATCAAGAGTTGTATGCTTAACCAATGGAGCCACCCAAGTGCCCCTCTCTTTGCTTTTATCTTCTTAAATTTTTGAAGAGTAAACCCAGTGATTTTATAAAATGTCCCACAATTTTTGTTTTACTGATGTTTTCTCATGTTTAGATTCAGATGATGGATTTGGGGGCACAAATACTACAGAAGTATTGCTGTGTCTTTCTCAGTCCATCCTGGAGGCATAGAAATTTTATTTGTCCCCTTACTGGTGATGCTAACTTTAATTACTTGCTTAGGGTGGTGCCTGCTTGGTTTCTCCCCTGTAAAGTTACTCTTCTTCCTCTTATTAATAACTATTTTTGGAAAGATGCTTTGAGATGATGTGAATATTGAGTTCCTATCAAATTTTTACCCATTAGTTTTAATCATACATTGATGATCTTTGGTTGAAACAGTAGTTACTATGGTGGCTACTAAATGGTGATTTTCTAAGCTCAGCACTACCTTTGCATTTACAGTTGGCATTCTGTCATAAGGAAGAGTTTTCTCTTGGAGTACCAGGGTGGTGGTGGTTCAGTCAGTTAAATGTCCGACTTCGACTCAGGTCATGATCTTGCGGTGTGTGAGTTTGAGCCCCGAGTCGGGTTGTGTGCTCACAACTCAGAGCTTGGAGCCTGCTTTGGATTCTGTGTCACCCTCTCTCTCTGCCTCACCCCTGCTTGTGCTCTGTCTCTCTCTGTCTTTCAAGATGAATAAACATTAAAAAATTTTTTTTTAATAAGAAAAAAAGGGAAGAGTTTTCTCTTCATTCTCATCTATCTATTTATACCACTCATCTACCACCTGTTTATAATCCTATGCACTCATGCGTTCTTATTTTATTCTATTGGTCATTTCTGTGTTGCCAAGTAAGGAATTTGACTAACATAAAAAATAATGTTTTTATTTTAGAATGAACTTTCAGATTTAGGGAAAAGTTGCAAAGATAGTTCAGAGAGTTCCTGTACATCCCTCCAGGTTCCCTTATTGTGAACATCTTATACTACTATGGCACATTTGCCATGACTGAGAAACCAACAATTGTGCATTCCTCTTAACTAAACTCACCACTTCATTTGGATCTCACCATTTTTTCCTCAATGTCCTTCTTCTGTTCCAGAATCACATCCAGGATACTACCTTACATTTAGTTATCATGTTTCCTTAGTCTACTCTGGTCTATGACAGCTTCTCAGACTTCTCTTGCTCTTCATGACTGTGATAGTTTTGAAAAACACAAGTCAGCTATTTTGTGAATGTGTCTCAATTTGTTTTTGTCTAATGTTTTCCTCATGGTTAGACTAGGGATAATGGGGATGGGAGAGGAAGACTATAGAGATGAAGGTCCATTCTCATCACATCAAGGATATATGCTATTGCCATGATTCAACACTGATTTAACAACCCAGATAGTGTTTGCCAGGTTTCTCCAATGTAAAGTTATCTTTATTCCCCTTTCCCATACTCCACTCTTGGGAGGCAAGTCATTAAGCATTGTCACAATCTGCATTTCATCCCTTCTGTCATTTAAAGTCCTGGTTGATTTTTAACACTTTTTCATACATTACAGTTCACTCTTTCTGCTGTAGTTTCTATAGGTTTTGACAAATGCATGGAGCTACAAATTTCTTCCCATGCAGGTCTTAGTTAACCCCTTCTTCTTCTAATCCCTGGAATCCACTGATCTGTTTTCCATTCCTACAGTTTTGCCTTTTCCATAATATCTTATGAACAGAATCATTCAATATATAGTCTCTCCAGACTTTGTGCTTTTTTTTTTCTGAATAATATTCCATCATGCATAACACAGTTTGTTTATTCATTCATCTACTGAAGGACATTTTAGTTGCCTCCAATTTGGGGTGATTATGAATGAAAATGCTATAAATATTCATATGCAGGTTTTTCTATAAACATAAATTTTCAAATCAGTTGGGTAAACACCTAGGAGCATGATGCTCTGTCATTTTGGTAAGTTTACACTAACACTATATAACACCCAATTTGTATAGTGTTATCTTCCAACGTGTCTGTATTGTCTTCCAAACTGTCTTCCGAAGTGCCTGTATGATTTTCGCATTCTCACCAGGATTGAAAGATAGTACCCTTTTTCAAAAGCCTTGACAGTGTTCGGTACCGTCAAGCTGTACGTGTGTGTGTGTGTGTGTGTGTGTGTGTTTTAATATTCTAATGGTAAGTCATGGTATCTCATTGTTTTGCAATTTGTCTTCCCTAGTGGTAAATAATATTGAGCATCTTTTTATATCCATGTCTAATTTGCTGTTCACATTATCTTCTTCGCTAAAGTGTTCTGTTCAGATATTTGTCCAGTTTTTAAGTCTTCTTATTGCTGAGTTAAATATATATATACATATATATATATATATACATACAAGTGTACGTATATATATACGTACACTTGTATGTATATATATATATATACACACATGTATATATATGTGTGTGTGTGTGTGTGTGTATATATATATATATATATATATATATACACGTATATATATAAAATATTTTTCTGGATATACATCTCATTGCATAAATGATTTACAAATATTTCCTCCCAGTCTGTGGTTTGTCATTTCATTCACCTCACAGTGTCTTTCACTGAATGAGAAGGTTTAATTTTCAGAAATTCCAATTCATCAAACTTTTATTTCATGCATTATGCTTTTGGTATTGTATCTAAAAAGCCATCGCCAGATCCAGGATCATACGTATTCTCTGTTTTCTCTTAGAAATTTTAGTTTTGTATTAAAAAAAAATTCTTTTAGGGGCGCCTGGGTGGCGCAGTCGGTTAAGCGTCCGACTTCAGCCAGGTCACGATCTCGCGGTCCGTGAGTTCGAGCCCCACGTCAGGCTCTGTGCTGATAGCTCAGAGCCTGGAGCCTGTTTCAGATTCTGTCTCCCTCTCTCTCTCTGCCCCTCCCCCATTCATGCTCTGTCTCTCTCTGTCCCAAAAATAAATAAACGTTGAAAAAAAAAATTAAAAAAAAAATTCTTTTAGTTTTTTTTAATGTTTATTATTTATTTGAGAGAGCGAGAGAGACAGAGTGAGAACAGGGGAGGAGCAGAGAGAGAGACACACACACACAGAATCTGAAGCAGGCTCCAGGCTCCAAGCTGTCAGCACAGAGCCCAATGCAGGAATCAAACGAGGTCTGGAGCTTAACCAACTGAGCCACCCAGGCACCCCTAGTTTTGTATTTTACATTTAAGTAAAATGTAAAAAAATACATTAAATTACATTTAAATATGATCCATTTAGAGTTAAATATTTTTAAAGTTTTCATTAATTATTTTATTATTATTATTAATTTCTTTAGAGAGAGAGAGACAGAGTGAGCAGTAGAAGGGGGGAGAAAGAGAGAACCTTAAGCAGGCTCCATACCTAGCATGGGCATAGCTCAATGCGGGGCTCAATCTCAGGACCCAGGGATAATGACCCTGAGATCATGACCTAAGCTGAAATCAAGAGTCGGACACTTAACCAACTGAGCCACCAGGCACCCCAAAGTTTTAATTTAAATTCCAGTTAGTTAACATACAAGTAATATTAGTTTCAGGTGTACAATATAGTGACTTAACACTTCTGTTCAATACCCAGTGCTTATCATAGCAAGTGTGCCCCTTAATCCCCAAAGAGTTCAATCTTTTTTATAAGGTGTCCAGTATGTGTCAAAGTTTATTGTTATTTTGCATACAGATATCCAATCTGTCCAGCACTATTTGTTGAATTGCCTTTGGGTCTTTTTATGTATGTATGTATGTATGTATGTACGTATTTATTTATTTTTAAGTTTATTTTGAGAGAGAGAGAGAGAGGGTGTGTGCACAAAGCAGGAGACGGGTAGAGAGAGAGGGAGAAAGAGAATCCCGAACAGGCTCCACGCTGTCAGTGCGGAGCCCAATGTAGGGCTCGAACTCATGAACTCTGAGATCATGACCTGAGCTGAAATCAAAAGGGGGAAGCTCAACTGACTGAGCCACCCACACTCCCTGCCTTTGTATCTTTGATAAAAATTAGTTGGCTGTATTCGTGTGGGTCTACATCAGTGCTCTCTATTGTGTTTTATTGATCTATGTGTACCCTTTCACTAATATCACATTGTCTTTTTTTTTCAATATATGAAGTTTATTGTCAAATTGGTTTCCATACAACACCCAGTGCTCATCCCAAAAGGTGCCCTCTTCAATACCCATCACCCACCCTCCCCTCCTTCCCACCCCCCATCAACCCTCGGTTTGTTCTCAGTTTTTAAGCCACATTGTCTTGATACTACATCTGTAGAGTAAGTCTTAAAATCAGGGAATGTAAAACTTCCCACTTTGTTTTTCTTTTTTATGATTGTTTTGGCTATTCTGGATCCCTTGAATTTCCAAATGAATTTTAGGATCAGCTTGTCAATTTCTGCCAAACAGGCAGCTGATATACTGATAGAGATTGTATGGACTCTGTAGATCAGTTTGGGAGGTATTGCTGTCTTAACAATATCAAGTCTTCAAATCCATGATCGTGAGATGTTTTTCCATTTATTTAGGTCTTCTTTAATTTCTTTCAACAATACTTTGAGGTTTTCAGAATGTGAATTTTGTAATTTTTTTTTTTGGTCTTTATTTCTACATACAGCTGAATCTTGTTCTTTGCAGTAATGTTCTATAAAGTTGCTGCCAAGATTGAATTAGCAAATACAGAAGTATTGCTTCTGAGGGAAATAAAGGTTAGATTCTTCTGAGTCTCTGATCATATCTTTGCCTGTGAAATGCCATTTGTCTTACATAGGTTTGTTTGCCAACATCTTGTAAAACAAGCCAGTCTCATCAGCTTTGAAAACCTGCTTTTCCACATAACCCCTATCTCATATAACACTTAAATATTTAAAAATTCTTCACAGCTTTCTGATGTGCAGAACCTGCATCCCTTCAAGTTAACTCTAATCCCAGCTCTCATCATAACTATCTGTACCCTTGGGCAAGTCACCTCCACTCTCAAACTGTGGGAAAAAGAAAAAAAAAAAGACTGTGGACGACACTATCTTTGCAATATCACTAACTCTGGAGTTAAATATTAAAAAAAAAAAAAAAGTGGCAACTTCTGTAATGTTGAAAGCCGACAGCACCACCTGGTGGTCTAAGAGAACAGGCAGAGGATCACAGCTGTCCAGTTACATCTGTATTTTGCTTGTTTGAACAACAATTTAATTTTCAGATCATTTTCCCCCTAACTGGGTACATACAAGTACACTACTACGTATTAAAGCAACCATACAAGTCCTTATATTTAAAATCAGACTCTGCACAGAATCCCTTGTCAATATAAAGACTCTTAAATAGTCATCAATAATCAACTATTGCTTTGGTTTAAAAAAAAAAAAAACAACAACTATTAAACCAAAGTTGGAGTCATTACAATCCCAGACTTCAAGCTGTATTACAAAGCTGTGATCATCAAGACAGTATGGTACTGGTGCAAGAACAGACACACAGATCTATGGAACAGAATAGAGAACCCAGAAATGGATCCACCAACTTATGAGCAAGTAATCTTTGACAAAGCAGGAAAAAATATCGAATGGAATAAAGACAAATGGTCCTGGGAAAACTAGACAGCGACATGCAGAAAAATGAACCTGGACCACTTTCTTACACCATACACAAAAATAAACTCAAAATGGATGAAAGACCTAAACGTAAGACAGGAAGGCATCAAAATCCTCAATGAGAAAGCGGGCAAAAACCTCTTTACCTCAGCCACAGCAACTTCTTACTCAACACTCTCCAGAAGCACGGGAAACAAAAGCAAAAATGAACTATTGGGACCTCATCAAAATAAAAAGCTTCTGCACAGCAAAGGAAACAATCAGCAAAACCAAAAGGCAGCCGACGGAAAAAGAGAATATATTTGCAAATGACATATCAGATAAAGGGTTAGTATCCAAAATCTATAAAGAACTTATTAAACAACATCCCCAAAATACTAATACTCTTATTTTGTGTAACTGTTCTAATTGTTCAGTAGTTTTGTTGTTGTTGTTTTTTATTATTTACATCCAAGTTAGTTAGCATATAGTGCAACAATGATTTCAGGAGTAGATTCTTTGATGCCCCTTACCCATTTAGCCCACAACCCCTCCAGCAACCTTCTGTTTGTTCTCTACATTTAAGAGTTTCTTGACACCCCCAAAACAAATAATCTTCTGAAGAAATGAGCAAAAGACATAAATAGACACTTTTCCAAAGTGGCCAACCGACACATGAAAAAATGCTCAACATCAGGGAAATACAAATCAAAACCACACTGAGATACCACCTCACACCTGTCAGAATGGCTAACATTAACAACTCAGGCAACAACAGATGTTGGCAGGGATTCGGAGAAAGAGGAACCCTTTTGAATTGTTGGTGGGGAGGCAAGCTGGTGCAGCCACTCTGGAAAACAGTATGGAGGTCCCTCAAAAAATTAAAAATAGAACTACCCTATGACCCAGCAATTGCACTACTAGGTATCTATCCAAGAGGTACAGGTGTGCTGTTTTGAAGGGGCACATGCACCCCAGTGTTTAGAGCAGCACTATCAATAATAGCCAAAGTACGGAAAGAGCCCAAATGTCCATCGATGGATGAATGGATAAAGAAGATGTGGTATGTGTGTGTATATATATATATATATATATATATATATATATACACACACACACACACACACACATAAATACATATATACATATATATATATATATATATATATATATATATATATATATATATATAATGGAGTATTACTCGGCAATCAGAAAGAATGAAATCTTGCCATGTGCAATTACGTGGATGGAACTAGAGGGTGTTATGCTAAGTGAAATTAGTCAGTCAGAGGAAGACAAATATATGAGTTCACTCATATGAGAACTTTAAGAGACAAAACAAATGAACCTAAGGGAAGGGAAGCAAAAATAATATAAAAACAGGGAGGGGGACAAAAGATAAGAAACTCTTAAATGTAGAGAACAAACAGAAGGTTGCTGGAGGGGTTGTGGGAAGGGGAATGGGCTAAATGGGTAAGGGGCATCAAAGAATCTACTCCTGAAATCATTGTTGCACTATATGCTAACTAACTTGGATGTAAATAATAAAACAACAACAACAAAACTACTGAACAATTAGAACAATTACCCAAAATAAAAATATGTTTCCATATACCAAAAAATCATCAAATTAAAATTATTCTTACATATTTGAGCAAGAAAATAAATTATAGTATTCAATTATAACCCCCAAAAATAAATATCTGTAAGTCCATACTTCTATAAACATATTTGTTTTTTGTTTTTTTTAAATGATTGTTTTCCATGTAGGGGATTTTAAGTTTATTTATTCTTTTTTTTAAAAAAATTGTTTTAACCTTTATTTTTGAGAGAAAGAGACAAAGCTCAAGTGGGGAAGGATCAAAGAGAGAGACACAGAATATGAAGCCGACTCCAGGCTCTGAGCTGACCATGAGATCATGACCTGAGCCTAAGTTGGATGCTTAACCTTGGATGTTTAACCGACTGAGCCACACAGGTGCCCCTATTCATTTTTAGAGAGAGAACAAGAAGGGGAGGGGAAGAGAGAGCGGGAGAGAGAGAGAATTCCAAGCAGGATCTGAGCAGTCAGTGCAGAGATCCACATGGGACTGAAATGCAGAAATGGTGAGACTATGACCCCAGCTGAAACCAAGAGCTGGTTGTTCAACTGACTGAGCCACCTAGGTTCCCCTAAAAATACATATATGAATGAATGAATGAATGAATGAGTGAATGAATGAATAAAAGTAAATACAGGAAAGAGACAGCTCTTCTTTACAATCAACAAATATAAAAGGAATGACAGAAATAGAAAATCACCTGTAGATCAATCACCACAGTAATAATTGTTGCATGAAAAACCAAACTCTGTGCTCTAAAATTATACCAATAGGTAAAAGTTTGAAAACAAACAGAATACTTTCAGCGTGTCAAAATATCTCTCCCAAGATGTTTGTTAATTACAATGGGAAAGAGTAACTTTATAATAAATCCAGCAGATATCACTTAATGAAGTGACTAGGGTTAACATCACCAGCAGCAAGACATATTGACATCATGTGTACTTTGATATGATTTATGTTTTGTTAAGGCACACTGGTTTTAAATATATATATTTTAATGTTTATTTATTTTTGAAAGAGAGAGAAAGAGAGATTGAGACAAAGCACAAGCTGGGGAGGGACAGAGAGAGAGGGAGACACAGAATCCAAAGCAGGCTCCAGGCTCTGAGCCATCAGCACAGAGCCTGACACAGGGCTCAAACCCAAGAACCACAAAATCATGACCTGAGCCGAAGGACACTTAACCAACTGAGACACCCAGGCACCCCAAGGCAAACTGGTTTTAAAGAGAGAGAAAATTTTACACAAGTTTTCTTCTAATATTTTAGAAATAGCTCCTGCTCTTCTTTTTAAATTTTTTAAAAATTTTAATTCCAGTAGAGTTAACATGGTGTTCCATTAGTTTCGGGTATACAATATAGTGATTCAACAATTTCGTACATTACTCAGTGCTCATGGGGATAAGGGTACTCTTAATCCCTTTCACCTATTTCACCTATTCCCCTATCCACGTCCCCTCCAGTAACCATTAGTTTGTTCTGTATAGTTAAGAATCTGTTTCTTGGTTTGTCTTTTTTTTCCTTTTGTTTTGTTTCTTAAATTCTACGTATGAGTGAAATCATATGGTATTTATCTTTCTCTGACTGACTTATTTTGGCATTTGTTTTTTTTTTGTTTGTTTGTTTTTATTTAAAAAAATTTTTTTTAACGTTTTTATTTATTTTTGAGACAGAGAGAGACAGAGCATGAACGGGGGAGGGTCAGAGAGAGAGGGAAACACAGACTCGTAAGCAGGTTCCAGGCTCTGAGCCACCAGCCCAGAGCCTGACGCGGGGCTCGAACTCACGGACCGCGAGATCGTGACCTGGCTGAAGTCGGACGCTTAACCGACTGCGCCACCCAGGCGCCCCTGGCATTTGTTTTTTAAAAGTCTTTAGGTTACTGGGAACTTAGTGGACAGCAATTGTAAGACAGTCTAAATCTGTTTAATTTTCATAGTCACCCACTGAGAAAATGGGTCAATAAAAAAAAAAAAAAAAGAAACCACTCTAGATATCTTTCACCATCTCCAGTTAATTCAAATTTCAGTGAAATTAACAGAAATGTTATTTGAAATTCATTACACTTGTAAGAAGGAACGAAATATTTACATCCTATTTTGATGAAAAAAGAATGATCTTTAGTATCTTGAGCAAGCCACCTTCAAACTAGTTTCCATAAAAATTAAAGGCAAAAGTAATATCAGGTTTATGTCCAAAAGCATCAAAAAGCCACAAAAACAAAAATAAAGAATACATATTTTTCAATTATCCATAAAACATAAATGAACATTGATAATTAGGCCAAAGAAAAAATATCAATTTCAAAAGGTAGAAATATTTTATTTTCTGATTACAATGCAATAAAGCTAGAAATTAATGACCAAATCAGAAAAAAAAAATTCCTTTATTTTGAAGATTTAAAAATTGTCTTAAAAAAATTTTTTTAAATGTTTATTAAATTTTGAGAGACAGAGCATGAGTGGGTGGAGGGGAAGAGAGAGAGGAAAACACAGAATCCGAAGCAGGCTCCAGGCTTTGAGCTGTTAGCAGACAGCCTGACACAGGGCTCAAACCCACAAATCACGAGATCATGACCCGAGCCAGAGTCAGATGCTTAATTGACTAAGCCACCCAGGCACCCTGATTTAAAGACTATCCTAAATCATGGTTTGAGTCAAAGGGGAAATACCAACAGAAGTTGGATCTTAAGAAGGAGAATGAAGGCATAAGGGCAATAGCTAGCCTCTGTAATATCATTTTGTTTCCAGTTAATTTACTTTGAAAGAGAGAGCAGGAGCAACAGAGAGGCAGAGAGAGAGGGAGAGAGAGAGAGAATCCCAAGCAGGTTCTGCACTGTCAGCGCAGAGCCTGATGCAGGGCTCAAACTCATGAACCATGAGATCATGACCTGAGCCGAAACCAGGAATTGGACACTTAACCTACTGAGCCACCCAGGTGCCCCCTGTATGATATCATTGTATGAATTAGAAAAGGTGCTCCTTCTTCAAGTAGAAAAGAAAGACCAACACTGCTGCATCTGTGGATGGTCATGAGGCAGTGTCTCAGAGCCCAACTGACTAGAGATGTGCATGAGGCTCGGGGAAATTAAAGTCAGAGTGAGTTGGTAGCTATGAAAGAAAAAAACATAAATTTCTTTCCTCTAATAAAATAAAACTCACCTACAAGAGCATGAATTTTCCCTTAAGACTGGATGCAAACTTCTAGTTAGTGAAGTGCTTGCTAGAAAGATTTTGAAGGCGAAGAGAAAGTCTCATATAAGGAATGTTTCTTTTGAATTTAATATTCTCAAGGTTCTGATTCCTAGGAACCAAAAGACAAGAATGCACCAGGTTTAATCCATTTCAGTTACTTTTCTATAGCTCACTACAGAATCTAGTTGTTTCAAATGCTTTAAATAAATTATGCTATTTTTAGCAAGTTCTTGTGAAAAGTAATGATCAAAGTTTTATATCACCTGTAAATGAATCAGGAACGAGTGTATAAGTCTGTCTTAAAGGATACCTTAGCTTATTTTTGAAGCTAAGAAAAGTCCCAGTTTGTAATTATGTTAAGGAACCATTCGGATATTCTCTTTTTACTGCAGTGGATTTTTTTCTTTTCTTTTCTTTTCTTTTTTTTTTTTTTTTTTTTTGAGAGAGAGGGAGCATGTCAGTGAGCAAGGGGCAGAGGAAGAGAGAGACAGGGGAGGTGGGGGGACAGGGAGCAGGGCTCACTTGATGCAGGGCTTGTGTTTACCTGAAGCAGGGCTCTTGCTCACCTGATGCAGGGCTTGTGCTCACCGCAAGCAGGGCTCAAGCTCACCTGAAGGGGGGGCTCAAGCTCACTCATCATGAGACCAGAACTCACAAAAACATGAGATCATGGCCTGAGCCAATGTCAGATGCTTAACAACTGAGCCACCCGGGCACCCCTGGAATATTTTTGAATGCAGCAATTCCATTTCTCGATTTCTCTAAACTCACGAAGACATGCAGCACTTTTTGGGTTCTATTTTGTACGGACAGCTTTGTTTTATGGTAGTATCTCTCCTAGGAACAATAAGGTTCCAAGGTGCTATGAAAGTCCATGGAGAAGTTTTCACACCATGCAATTAGGTGGTAAAAAAAAACAACAACAAAAAACAAACAAACAAAGAAAAAACCATGCTGCAGTTGAGTTTGGGTTATAGGTAGTAGAGATGAGGTTGGGAGGTCATAGAATACAGTTAGAATGAGTTGAATAAAAACCTAGAAAAGTAGGGAATTTTGGAAAGGACTGGCATAAAGGTCTTTCTGGGATGAGGAGTAGGTGTAACTCAAGATAGATTTTGATTCATGAGTCATTGGTTTTGGGGTTAAGAAGTTTCTATTGTGACAAAAAGAAACAGAAGCTGGAGATAGGCCACAATAGTGCAGTGACAGAATAAAGACCTGGTTGCTAGGGTCAGGGAATGAACACTAGAAGCCTGGAGAAGGGGAGATGGACCCTAGCTCCTGGTCCCCTTACTCACCCTTCCTCTCCCCTAGGTCATCTGAGATGTCACCTTCCACTTAAACATCATCTCCCTGGTTTGAGACCTTAGCTCTGGTCTCTGGACTTCTGGTTGGTTTTGTATTCTCTACCCATTTGCACAGAGGACCACCACCTTCCCTTCCTGGAATTTCTAAGGTTTTCTGCTTGCCACGTGCTGTAATCACCAGCCCTACTAACTCAGCTGAGATGGAAGTGTCCGCCCTCTCCAAAACTCTTAAACCTACTCCTGATCTCAATCAAGAGTCCTTGGATCCTCGGATTATCATTGCCTTATTCGAAATTGGATCCCTTCCCCCTGTCTCCTGGGGTTCTCTCCCTTCCCTAAATAGTAGTGGTCATCAAGTAACTGAACAACAGACTGCACAAAAGTTTGAAAATCTCTTAAAAGAAATTAAAGACATCATTAAAAGTGTCACAAGTTGTGGAGAGAAGATCACAGAAACAAAAGATTCTTTTGAGGAAACCAGTATTTCTGAGGATGTGTCAGAACTTAAAGAAAAAATCAGAGAACTTGACAAGATAAATAAAGTGTTATTGAAAAACTTGCTTGGTAGTTCAGACCTAGAGAAAGAACAGAATGTAAAGAAACAGGAGATGATATTGGAAAACCAGAATTCCAAGGACATGGTACAAACTTTTGGAAAGGATTTGGTAAGTCATTCAGAAGAAAACAGATCCCTTAATGAAACTCAATTAAGCAAGGAAAAAGCAAATTACAGATACCATCATATTCAAGAAGAAAACATCAAACTTAGGAGCAACATGGAGCAGTTACTACAGGAAGCTGAACACTGGAATGTGCAACATACTGAGCTTAGTGAACTAATAAGATCATATCAGAAATCTCAGAAAGACATACAAGAAACTCTTGAAAATAATGGAGCGCATTTCCAAACTCAACCAAATAACGAGGTGTCAGCTAAGCATGAACTGGCGGAACAAGTGAAGAAACTGGAACATGACACATATTCATTACATTTGATTGCAGCTTTGCTGGAAAATGAATGTCAAATCTTACAGCAGAGAATAGAGCTTCTCAAGGAACTCCATCATCAGAAAGAGGGAACTTGGCGAGAAAGTCCAATTCAGATAAATTGTGAACAAGACAAGAAAAAACAGAAACTATCAGAAACAGAGTATAAGGAAAAAATGCAAGGAAGAGATGGTACATCTCAGAAAAAACACAAAGTCTACAAAAGCCTGGATGCTTGTAGTAAGAAAGCGCTTAATAACCGCTTCAATACCCATATTGCAAGAAGAGATCTTGTGGGAAAAAAGAGGCCATCCAGCAGCCTAACTTAGAAAATACAAAATTAGAAGAAAAGACAGTTCTTCAAAAACTGTAATACATCAACTCCAGGCATAACCAATCAGCACACCTAGGATAGATCTGTTGGTTCAACCAAGAGCAAGCTGTAGAACAAGAGGATTAACACGTTATTCATTACCTTAGTACTTACATAAGTTTGGTCTTTCGTGAACTTTATTGTCAACAACAAGTTCATAACCTGTCATACAATTTGCTTGTTTTGTTGTAGTTATTAGAGATTCTATGACCCGTTAACCAAGAAGGAGAAGTTATCAATCTAAATAAATAAAAACAAGAATGAGCAATGAAAAGTTTTTATTTTCTTTAATCATTTACTGGGTAAGGGGAGTTTTCTTGGGAGGAAGTATATAACACTTTAATTGCGAACCTTTAAAGCTCACTTTTTAAAGGCATGTTTCCTTTTCTTATTATCTATTGAAGTGTGGGAAGTAGTGAAGTAAAGAAGCAAAAAAAAAAAAAAAAAAAAAAAATGCTGATAAACCACCCCAGAACAGTTTTTCTCTTCTCGTAAATCTCCACATTCCCTAGCACTATTTTTTCTAATATTCCTCCCTTGATCCTCCACCGGTGAACAGTGGGCATACCAAGCAGCAAAGCAGCAGAGGCCTTAGGTGAAGGATACTTCAGTTGGTTTAGAAGAATAGATACATATCTGGATTTTGTTCTGTGCTGGCAAAATGCTTTCCACTCCTCCAGGTGGGGGCAGTAGAGTTACCCAGGGGAAAAAGCTGTATCTTCTATTAAGGGAGCTGGACTTCTGATTCCAGGAAAAATAGAGCACATCCATTTCTTCCTCTTCTATTAAGTATGCTAAAAACCCTGCATGTTATGTATAAAATGAACATATGAAGATTCTGAAATGGAAAGAATGAGATGGACTATCCAGAGACCCTGAGACTTAAGGAACAGCATGGTATTGAATTTCCCGGGTTTTCTTTCTATCTTGTATATCCTGGAAAGAATGTTGGAGGAACCACAACCCAGAAATGCCAATGTACTTACATACAAAAAATGTTCCCTTTGCCTGCTCTCCCTTGGCAAAGGATGAGGAGAGAGACAGTCTTGGACAGGAAAAGGAGAGGAAGGGGACTCTAGCCAAATTGCATGCAAAATGCCATGTCTCCACCCTCACCTCACCAGTAAATACTGGGTGGCAAGCCTAGACTTTCACCTTTGCCTGGTGGTAATGAGGCACTCCTCCCCTTTTCTTCTGGGATGGTACAGAAGAAGCAGAGTGGGGACTCTGAAGTCCTACCTCCACTTCATGGTAACAACGTGGTCCTCCCCAACCCCCTCCTCCAGTGGATTAGAATGTCATGGAGGCCTTATGCTGCTTTTTTACGCAATTTCCTTGCTGGCACAGCATCAGAAGAGGCCTGCTAAAACAGAAGGCTTAATAAGATCCAGGGTGTCATAATAAAATGCTAGAATGTCCTGAATACATAGAAAAATCATTAATTATACCAAGAACCAGTAAAATCTCAATTTGAATGAAAAAAGACAACAGATGCCAACATTGGGATGACATAGATGTTGGAATTATCAGATAAGGATCTTAAAGCAGTCATAATAAAAATGTATCACTGAGCAATTATGAACACATTTGAAACAAATGAAAAAATAGAAAGTCTCAACAAATAGAAAATATAAAGAAGAAACAAATGGAAATAGTTGTAAAATAAACTCACTGGATGGGCTTAATAGTAGAAGCTGATGTCAGAGGAAAAATTCCATGAAACTGAGGATAAAATACCCATTGTGAACAATGGAGAAAACAGGCTGAAAAGAAAAGAGTTTCAAGAACCTGTGGAACAGTAACAAAAGATCTGACATTGGTGTCATCAGAGACATCTCCCAAAAAGGGCAGAATGTGACATGAAAAAGTATTCAATGAATATACGGCTAAAAATCCTCCAAACTTAGTAAAAGGCATCAAGCCACAGATTGAAGAAACTGAGTGAACTCCAAATACTATAAACTCAAAGAAGTTTGAGGCACTCAAATTTCCGAAACCTAAAAACAAAGTAAAAATCTTTTTTTTTTTAAATTTTTAAATGTTTATTTTTGAGAGAAAGAGAGAGAGCTGAGTAGGGAAGGGGGCAGAGAGAGAAGGAGACAGGGAATCTGCTGACAGTGCAGAGCCCCTCGGGGCTCGAACTCATGAATCCATGTGATCATAACCTGAGCTGAAGTTGGCCACTCAACCAACTGAGCCACCCAAGCACCCCAAGACAAAGTAAAAATCTTAAATGCAATTAGAAAAGATTCATTAAACTTAGGGGACAATGATCCAAATGACAGTGAATTTCTCATCAGAAACCATGGAGGCCAGAAGGAAATGAACATATTTCAAGAACTGAAAGAAATGTAACCCAAGAATTATTTACCCAGTGAAAATATCCTTCAGAAATGAAGATGGAATCAATACATTCTCAGAGGGTAACTGAAAGAATTTGTCACAAGGTCACATCTGTCTGAAAACAATTAGAAAATGAGATTTTTAACTGGGCAACCATGTTGCCCAGGCAGAAGGAAGAATTAATTTTGGAACCATGTGAAGTATTGAGAAAATATTTTTGTATTTCTACACAGGGCTTTCTGGGAAAGTTTTGTGGAACCTTGAGATCTTGGACTAAAAGCCAGCTCTAGAAGATAATTCAGAAGACATGGATAATTAGAACTAAAAAGATGTAAGTTCGGGAAACATGTGTTTTCTTTTCAAGTTGGGATGAAGTGTGGGACTCCAGAGATATCTCTTGAGTTATAAAGCTGGAGACACTGGGCTTCTCTGGCCCCTGGAGAGATTTATTTACATTATGAAAGAGTTAGAGAGAGTACAAGGATTCTTTACATCTTGTCTTCAAGGAGCGAAGTGTTTTTCCCCTTTCTTCTAGAAGGGTAGGAAGACAGTTGCCTTCTTTCCTACATAAATGCCTAGATTCATTTTCTCCCTTACAGTACAGACCCTATTGCCTGTAGGGTGACATCTGGTTTTCATTGTGTCTCTCCAGGGATAAGAATTAAAGCAGGGAACCAGCACAATTATTATTATGTAAGTAATAATAATCTGTCTCTCATCCAAAAATGTCATGTGTATATTCAGGATTTTATAAAAATGAATGTGAAAAGTCCACAAAGACAATCACAATCTCCACCATAAATTCTATTATGAATGAAGCATAAGGAATAAGAATTTTTCATATGTTGGAAGTACCGAATATACAATTTGAAATATTGCTTCCTACTCACAAATTTACAATCAAACCAGTAGTTACTAAAACAATCATATTTCCTTACATTTGACTTTCCTTCAAATGGAAACTACCATCTATACTATTCTATTTTCCAACCGTCTTGATTAATAAAATATGCAGTTCATTTCCATACTTTACCAGATATATGGTTCATATTGCCAAGAAAGAAATTATTGCCGAAATAAATTATAGCTTTTTAATTAAGCTTCTAATACAGCAAGTAATTTCTGCTATTTCAGACCTTCTAGATTTGGCATTAACTTTAACATTTTATATGTGTAAATGCAATTATTTTCCTACCACAATGTTGTATTTATTTTTTTGGTCCAAATCCAAAACATGCAAGTGAGAATTTCTAAAAGCAAGGCATTTTTATAGGCGTTTCATGTGGGTTCCAGTGGTAATGATCTATTCTATTCTTTCAATCAATGTCAGATTTATTTGGAGACATCTCATGGCATTTTATATGTGGAAAGAACTTTAGGGCATCACTTGTTGGCAGGGAAAAGCCAACGTGTGAAATCAGTTAAAATGTTGGACAAGAATCGGTACTGATCTAGTCCAGAGTTGTTTCACACTGTATTTTCTCATACCTGAGAATCAAATGGCAATAAATATCAAGCTACAGAACTTTAAAATTTTCTTTCTTTTTCTTTTTCTTTTTTTTTTTTTTTTTTTTTTTTTTTTTTTGGAGTCAGAAAGCATGAGTGAGGGAGGAGGGGCAGAGGGAGAGAGAAAATCTTAAGCAGGCGCCATGCTCAGTGCAGAGCCAGATGTTGGGCTGCATCCCACTACTCTGGGATCATGACCTGAGCTGAAATCAAGAGTTCGACAGCCAACCAATCGAGCCACCCCGGTCCCTGTAAAAGTGTTTCTATTGCCCTAAATTCTCTCTGAAATTTGGTATTCTCAGACTTTTTTTGTCTTTTTTAAAAAATCTTAAAATTTTTTTTTAATGTTTATTCATTTTTGAGAGAGAGAGAGACATAGCATGACCAGGGGAGGGGCAGAGAGAAAGGGAGACACAAATACCAAGCAGGATCCAGGCTCTGAGCTGTCAGCACAGAACCTGATACGGGGCTTGAACTCTCAAACTTTGAGATCATGATCTGAGCCCGAGTCAGATGCTTAACTGACTGATCCATCTAGGTGCCCCCAGAATCTTTTTTCTTGCTCTTGGCTGGCTCAGTCCATAGAACAGGCAACTCTTCTTGATCTTGAGGTTCAAGCCCCATGTTGCATGTAGAGCCTAGTTAAAAAAAAAGTCATTTTACTTTTTATTAATATTATTAGGGGGTCACACTTTTTGGGAGGGGTCAGACTTTTAAAAAAATATTTATTTATTTTTGGGACTATGCAAGTGGGGGAGGGGCAGGGAGATGGGGACAGAGGATTGAAGTGGGCCCTGTGCTAACAGCCTGACAGCAGTGAGCCTGATGTGGGGCTTGAACTCAAGAACCTTGAGATCATGTCCTGAGCCAAAGTTGGATGCTCAACCGACTGAATCACCCAGATGCCCAAGGTGGGGGTCAGACTTTTTAATTTGGTGGTTGTGTAATAGTACCTCATGGTAGCTTTAAATTGTATTTCCTTGATTACAGAGTTTAGTCAAATTTTTATATTTTTGGGCCATTTTAAGTTTATTTGGAGAGAGAAAGAGCATGTGTATGCACACACACACGCACAAATGCAGGAGTGGCAGAGAGAGAGAAGGAGAGAGAGAATCCCAAGCAGGCTTCTCACTGTCACACAGAACCTGACTTGGGCCTTGACCTCACGAACTATGAGACCCTGGCCTGAGCTGAAATCCAGAGCTGCATCCTTAACTGACTGGGCCATGCAGGTGCCTCCCAATTATTAATTATAGGAGTTCTTTATATATTTTGAACACCAGTCCTGTGATAGTTATGAGTTGCTAACATTGTCTCCCATTCTATGGTTTCTCTTTTTTTTTTTTTTTTTGTTCTTTATAGTATCCTTTAGTATACAGAAGTTTAGTTTCAGTGTAGGCTAATTTATTAAACTTTTGCCTTTTAATTATAGTTTGTTTAAGAAACCTTTACCTAGATCATGAATAAAAGTCGTCAAAAGTCCTTTTCATTTTTCGTCTTTCATACTTATTTTTTTAATCTTTCTGGAATGGATCCAGAGAGATTTATCAAGATATTTATGTTGGTTTTCCAAGGGTTCTGCAATTATGGATGTTTTCATGTCCTTTTATTTATTTTTTTTTTTACTATTTAAAAAAAATTTTTTTTTTCAACGTTTATTTATTTTTGGGACAGAGAGAGACAGAGCATGAACGGGGGAGGGGCAGAGAGAGAGGGAGACACAGAATCGGAAACAGGCTCCAGGCTCTGAGCCATCAGCCCAGAGCCCGACGCGGGGCTCGAACTCACGGACTGCGAGATCGTGACCTGGCTGAAGCCGGACGCTTAACTGACTGCGCCACCCAGGCGCCCCTTTTACTATTTTTTTAAAAGTTTATTTATTATTGAGAGACAGAGAGACACAGAACAGGAGAGGGGCCAAGAGATGGAGAGACACAGAATCTGAAGCAGGCTCCAGGCTCTGAGCTGCCAGCACAAAGCCCAACACAGGGCTCAAACTCACAAACCACGAGATCATGACCTGAGCCAAAGTCGGACGCTTAACCGACTGAGCCACCCAGGCGCCCCTTCATGTCCTTTTAGCATGTCTGTGCTTTCTGAGCACTTTTTAACCTTTCTTTTCTTTTTTTATTTCTTTTTTTTTTTTTTAAGTGCCCTAGAGTGGCTTCTACTTAATCCATCCCAGCTCACTTTTTTTTAAAAAATGTTTATTTATTTATTTTTGAGAGAGAGAGAAAGAGAGAGAGAGCGACAGAGCACAAGCAGAGGAGGGGCAGAGGGAAACGCAGAATCTGAAGCAGGCTCCAGGCTCTGAGCTGTCAGCACAGAGCCTGACGTGGGGCTAAAATTCCACCAACCACGAAATCATGACCTGAGCTGAGTCAGACCCTTAACCGACTGAGCCACTCAGATGCCCCTTAACCTTTCTAATAAGAAAAAATATGAGAAGCTTTATATTAAAAAAAAAAAAAATAAGGATGGTATAATGGGAGAAGAATTACACACAGAAGGAGGTGATTCTGTGTCCTAACTTGTCTGAATCCTAATTATTTCTTTTGCAAGATGAAGATAGTAACTTTCTTTTGGACCAATGACTAATGGTCAATGATGCCCTGTTTCTCTCTCAGCTAAGGTCTTATTGTTCTCTGGGGTACAAAAACAGATATAATGAAAGAATTAGAAACTAATTAGAAGCAAGCATGGCCAAAAAGGAAAGAAACAATAGGCACACAAGATGTCCAGAATTTGAGGTCATCGACAATTTTTTTTATTGTATTTTAAGTCCAGTTAGTTAACATACAGTGTTATATTAGTTTCAGACACACAATATAGTGATTCAAAGAGGTCATTGATATTTTCCAAGGTAAAAGAAAGATATTACACAAAGGAGAAAGTAACCAGATCAAAGTGAAGTAAAAAAGTGGATTTATCGTCATCATCATCACATTGGCATTTTTATTATTATTTTCATATTTTTCCACAAACCTGATTGAGGTAGAAAATTATTATTGTTATTATTATTATCAATTATTATAAGTAGGCTCCACGCCCAACATTGAGCTTGAACCCACCACTCTGAGATCAAGCATGCTCTATATGCTGAACCAGACAGGTGCCCCTACAAAATTATTTTTAAAATATTTCTTACCATAAATAAAGACCTCAGGCAAAGATTCATCATCAGAGTGTCACAGTTAGTTGAGACTTTGGTTTTATTTTATTTTTTCTAACAATTACATCGTTTTCCAGAGGAAACTGCCAACTACTAATCCATATTTAATTAAATCTTCTCTCACAGGGAGGTATACATCATTTTAGTTGGCACTGGTGTGTTATAAAGCTCCATTTTATGAGGAATTTAATGCTGTGGTTTGCGTTCTGTTTTGATTGTAAGATTTTTGTTTTCTTTTTTAAGTAAGCTCTACACTCAACGTGGGGCTTGAACTCACAACCTCAAGATCAAGAGCCACATGCTCTACCAACTGAGCCAGCCAGGTGCCATTTAAACATTATTATTTTAGGGGTGCCTGGGTGTCTCAGTCAGTTAAGCATCCGACTCTTGATTTCGGCTTGGGTCATGATCTCACAGTTTGTGAGTTCGAGACCCACATTGGGCTGATCGTGTGGAGCCTGCTTGGAATTCTCTCCTTCCCTCTTTCTCTGACCCCCCACCCCTGCTTGTTCTTTCTGTCTCTCTCTCAAAAATAAACTTAAAAAAAAAAAGATGATTTTTTTTTTTAGTTTTAAGAGAAAAGTATTGTTTAGTTGTCCTTAGACTTTTCCAGGGAAATATTTCCTTCATTTGTATCTTTACTCTTTATCTTTACTTATTTATTTTTTTAATGTTTATTTTTGAGAGAGAGAGAGAGAGAGAAAGAGAGAGAGAGAAAGAGAGTGAGCAGGGGGAGGGGAAGAGAGAGAGGGAGACACAGAATCTGAAGCAGGCTTCAGGCTCTGCTCTGTCAGCACAGAGCTCGACAGAGGGCTTGAACTCACGAACTGGGAGATCATGACCTGAGCTAAAGTCGGGCTTAACCGACTGAGCCACCCAGGCACCCCTAAGTCAGTATTTTTATTATTATTATTTATTATTATTATTTTTTAATTTACATCTAAGTTAGCATATAGTGCAACAAAGACTTCAGCGGTAGATTCCTTATCCATTTAGCCCATCCCCCTCCCACAATCCCTCCAGTAACCTTCTGTTCTCCATATTTAAGAGTCTCTTATGTTTTGTCCCCTGGCCTGTTTTTATATTATTTTGCTTCCTTTCCCTTGTGTTCATATGTTCTGTGTCTTAAAGTCCTCATATGAGTGAAATTGTATGATATTTGTCTTTCTCCGACTGCTAAGTCAGTTTTTTTACAGGGATAATCCTCCAAGGAAGAAAAGAGAATGGCACCTTTCAGTAGTCACTGTATTCCCAATGTGTTGATATCACTTACAGTCATATTTATAGACTTTCCAGTAGTATTTTCTGAACATCAGCTTTATTGACGAAAATTATATTTTTTTAATTAAAAAAAATTTTTTTTTTTATTTTAGAGAAAGAGAGAGAGAGAGAGAGAGAGAGAAAGCAGGGGCGAGGGGCAGAGGAAGTTTGAGAGAGAATCAGGGCTCAAACCCACAACCTGAGCTGAAATCTAGAGTGAGATGCTCAATTGACTGAACCACCCAGGTGCCCCAAAACTTATTTTTAAAAAGTGTATATTAGCACCTATTATTAGCACCTCTGACAGGCATATACTCAAATGTGCCCATAATCTTCTTTAATTAGGGTGCGTTTTCTGTTTACCTAGTACAATTGTTATTTATTAAAAGCAACGAATAGACAATATAATTTTCTTAGCTGACCTTCAGTGATTAGTTTTATTTTGGGCCTTGAAGTCTTCTGAGTTCATGTATTTATTACCAACATAGAAGTTTTACCTTATTATAAAGCTTTTTAAAATATGCCTTTATTTTGTTAAGCTGGGTTTGGCTCTTCCTTAGAGGTTTCCACTGAGAAGCTGTGTCTTGGAAGATAGAAACTTAGTGGAAAAACATTCAGTTTTCCTCCATCGACAAAGAGCTTAGCTGTAGATTTTTGTAGATATTCTTTGTCAAGTAAGGAAATTTCCCTCTATTCCCAGGTTTCTGAGACTTCTTATCAGTAATGAGTGTTAAATTTTGTCAAATACTTTATGTATCAACTGATATGATCATGTGATCTTTTAAAAATTAGCCTAATTGCTCTTTCTCTCTCTTAAAAAAGGAGGGGAGGTGACTGGGTGCCTCGGTTGAACATCCAACTCTTGGTTTCTGCTCAGGTCATCATCCCAGTGTCATGGGATTGAGCCATGTGTAGGGCTTCATGCTGAGCGTGGTGGCTGCTTAAGATTCTCTCTCCCTCTGCCCCTCTTTCCCACTCTGCCCTCTCTCTCTAAAATAAATAAACAAAATAAGTCCACTAATATGGAAGACTATGTATTAATTTTTTAATATTAAACATACATTGCATCCCTGAAATAAACTCACTTGGTCATGGTATTATTATTATTTTTATATTGCTGAATTATATTTGCTAATATTTAAAAAAACTTTTTTTAATGTTTATTTGTTTTTGAGAGAGAGACAGAGCAGGAGCAGGGGAGGGGCAAAGAGAAAGGGAAATGCAGAATACAAAGCAGGCTCCAGGCTCTGAGCCGTCAGCACAGAGCCGGATGAGGGGCTTGAACCCACAAGCAGTGAGATCATGACCTGAGCCTAACTCAGACATTTAACCGATTGAACCACCCATGTGCACCCATGTTTGCTAATATTTTGATAAGAATTTTTGTGTCTATATTCACAAAGGATATTGGTCTATAGTTTTCCTTTTTGCAATTTTTTTTTTTTTTTTAAGTAAGCTCTTTGCCCAGTGTGGGGCTTGAACTCATGACCCTTAGATCAAGAGTCCTGTGCTCCACGGAATGACCCAGCCAGATGCTCCTTTTCTGCACTGTCTTTGTTTCATTTCAGTATTACTGAAATATCTTTGTTTAATTACTGGCTTTGTAAAATGATTTGTGAAGTGTTCTTTTCTCTGTTAATTTTTGAGAAGATTATGTATAATTGATGTTAATTCTACTTTAAACATTTGGCAGAATTCTTCAGTGAAATTATTTGGGCCTGGAATTTTTCAGAGGCAGATTTTCAACTATGAATCAATTTCCTTAATAGTTATAAAGGTATTCAAATGATTTATTTCATATTGGGTGAGTTGTGGTAGTTCATATTTTTTTTTGAAGAAGTGATCCATTTCATCTAAATTGTCAAATTTATATGTGTGGAGTTGTCAAAGAACCAGTTTTTTGTTTCATTGATTGTTTTTCTCTTCAATTTTATTGGCTTCAGCTTTCCATTATTTCCTTCCTTGTGCTGGCTTCGGCTTTATTCTTGCTCTTATTTTTCTAGTTTTTGAGATGGGAGTTTATTGATTTGAGTCTTTTGAAAATTCCTCGTAGTACCAAAATCATAACTGAAATGTATGATTGTCATACAGCAGTTGGTAAACTTTTCTCTTTGTTAAGTTTTGAAGGATATTATTTTTCAAAACGATTTTCTAATATTTGAGGGAATTTAGGAAAAATTAAATTATATTATATTCCATATTCCACTTGAGATTATTATCCTGTCATCTAATTTCATCAGCATGGTTCAATACAAATATCTGTATGGAAGGATCTTGTGAGTACAAGAATATAACAAAAATAAGCCTTATATGAAAGCTACAAGTCTTGTACTGCACTGAGGATAAAGCTGGGGAAACTTTTTAAGGTTTCATAATCTGGAAAACCACACAAAATAGGTATTTTGGGAAAAATAGAGATAGAGTCAAAATTCACATGATAAAAAAGAAGGGAATGAGAATTGTAAATTAGAGGATTTTAAACAAAACCCATTTGTATATGGTACTTTGCTAGATAATTTAAGGCCTACTTTTTATTTTATAGGTAATACTTCTATATCTATGCAAAATTCAAGAAGATTCAAGAAGAATGTATGGCATAATACTCTTCCTACTCCACCATTACGCTAAACCCTGAAGTTAGAACGATGAATAAACCATAGTCCCTAATTTCATAATCTCATAGCCCTACAAGTTCTATCCTCAGCCCTTAGGCTTACCCTTCCAGACAAAAATCTCAGGGACCTTGTCAATTAGCTCTTGTATCTTCATCCTTTTTTTTTTTTTTTTTTTTTTTGCTGTTAGTTCCTATCCTTCCATCCGTAAGCAAATTCCATAGCCTCTAATCTTAAAGCAAAACAGAACTACAGCTCCTCTGTCCCATCTCCCATTTTTGCTGGAGTCTAGAGGAAGCAATTAATATTCAGAATTTGAATTCCTCAGCTTTTTAATTTCTTTATAAACTAATATATACAAAGGCTTTAAAAAATGATTGCATAAATTTGAATGCTTACTCTGTGCCTAGTGCTATTCTTAGCCCTTTACATGTATTATCTCAGTTTATCCTGACAACAATCTGTAAGGCAGACATTATTGTCTCCATTTTATAGATAAAGAAACCAATGTAGACATGAGTTTATGAGGAAAATTAATAGTTCTTCCTCACACCCCATTTTGTTTTGTTTTTTTAAATTGACTTCCCCATGTGAAAAATGAAGATTTAACTTCATTATATTCCCCTTGAAGAAACTTACATTGCTAGGGCACCTGGGAGGCTCAGTCTGTTGAGAGTCCAACTTAAGTTGAGGTCATGATCTTATTGTTCATAAGTTCAGGCCCTGCATCAGGCTCGCTGATGTCGGCAAGGAGCCTGCTTGGGATCCTGTGTTTCTCTCTCTGCCCCTTCTCATTTCTCTTTCTACCCCTCCTCCCATTCCCTGCCCTCCACCTCTCTCTGCCCTTCCTTCTTCTCTCTGCTCCTCCCCATCTCTCTGCTCTTCCTGCACAGGCATGCACACCCCCCCCCCCCCCCCACACACACATACTCTCTCAAAAATAAATAAAACATAAGAAAAAAAGAAGTTATACTGCTGTTCTCAGTTCTTTTTCTGATCAACCTCTATAGCTGTAAGCATCACACATCTCTCTTTTGTTCCATTAGTTGTAAACAATAGTTCTTTGCGAGATGAGAACATCAGTTCACCCCACCTTACATGGAATCCTCATCTACTATTTTCCAGTGTCATCTCTCTTCCTTACACTGGAATTCTTGTGGGTGTGACTTTCTTATACTTGAATCCATTGGCATTTTGCAATCATTTTCTTATTTCATCTCTATGTGGTGGTTTGACACTTTTGACCCTGCTCCTTAAGCACTGGCTGTTCTTAATTCTCAGCTCTTCTTAGGTGATCTCATTGGTACATGTCTGCAGTAACCCACACACCCTCAATGTACTTCCCCCCCTAAAAACTGACTAAAGAATAGACAGATAGGACTGACAAATAGGGATGGATATGAAATCCCATATCTCATGGGCTGTCTATTCAGTGTGACTTGGTGAGAGAGTTAATGTGTGCAGCTGGAAGAGTGAGTAGAAGGAAAAAGGAGGTGTTGAAGATAAGACCTAAGGCTCCAACTTCAGCACTCAGTTCCATTCACTGTGACAGGAAATGAAACAGGTGACATGGTTTAGAAAGAAATACAGTAAGTCAACTTTTGGATATGGAATTTTTATTTCTTTATTGCTTCCCACAATGCATAAACTACTGAAGACATGTATTTGAAAACAAAATAATTTCATAAATGTGGAATAAATGGCTGGCTCAGCAGGTAGAGCATGTGGCTCTTCATCTCAGGGTTGTGAGTTCAAGCCCCATGTTGGGCGTGGGGCCTACTTAAAAAAAAATTTCCTAAAGAAAAAGAAACCTATTGCTTCTTCTGTGTGTCCACCCTTATAAGAGAAATATGTAGGCATATTAGTCAACAAATGTTTATTAAGTGTCTATTTTATACCAGGCCTTAGGTAAGGTATATGTTAAAACAACAGAGAAAGGTATCTTTTGGGAGACAATTCCATATGGACTTTTGTAGTCTTATGGCAACTTTTTGTGAATCACCTTTTCAAGGATATTTGTGACAAACAGCCTTAGAAGACTAAGGGCAGAGAGCAGATGTATTTGCCGTCTAGGATAATAAAGAATAGGGTAGATTTGCTATCAGCAACTCTTAAAGATTGGGATTTCCTAAGTTCAGAGCTCCTCAACAGGGACACAAACCCACTACATGCATAGCATCTATTGGGGCCCTACTCTTTGTCACTCCCATGGGATCTGGGGGGACAAGAAAACAGATGCAAACCTGGAGCTCATGTTGCCTATGCTATGAGTATTAAGCCCTTTTTTTCCTGACCTGGGAGTCTCATATCTTCTGTCAACACCTGTAAAATTGGCAGGTTAACTAGTTATCTTAGAAGTAGGGTAAAACCTCAGAACATTTATAGTTCTTGATAATGGCCAGCAGACAGTTGGATATATGATCTTGAGTTCAGCAGGAGAGTTTGGGCTAAAGATTGCTTTGGGCGTCATCGGCACATAAGTGGTCATTAAACCATGGTAACGGATGCGATCATCTAGGCTCATGTTATCTGGAAAGGAGGACTTCATTCAGAGCTTTGAGGAACTCCAACATTCGAAAATCTTCTAAAAGAGCGGGAGTTCAAGGGAGACTTGAAGAAGCCTTCAGGTCAGTGTGGTGTCACAGAACCAAAGGGAGAGAGTGCTTCAAGGAGTAGGGAATGGACAAATGTGTCCATGCTGACACCATACAAGCTGACAACTGAACATGTCCTTTGACCTTAGCAATTTGGAAGTCACTGTGACTTAGCAAGAGCAGTAAGGGCAATTTAGTGGAGTAATTGGGTAGAATCCTAACTGGAGAGGGTTGTGGTGAAGAAATGGTGGCAATGAGGGAGAGCCAGCTGCTCTCTTCTACAGAAGAGGAAGAAAGAGATATAGGGGTAAAGGAAAAGCCTTTGCTTTCAGCCTTATGGGCAGAGATTATGCAAACAACACTGTCAATGCTCTTCAGGGATGACTGAAAATATTTTCTCTGCTTTCAGAAATTTGTTGGTGTAAAGAAAGTCCTTTGGTTTGTGGATGAATAGCTGCACAGACTGTTGAGCCCATGTGTACCAAATCAAAAGAGTTACTCCTATGCCAAGAGATCTTCTGATGCTTTTAGTGTCAAAGGTGGAAACAATAAGAAAAACTCAGAAACAGGCTTAAAGGAGATATAGGCCATCAAGAAAACCATAAAAACAAATAAAAAGCTAATAATGAAAGTCCCATTTTGGGGAAAAAAATGTATGATAAAATTTATTGTCATCCAAATAACTAAAGCCCAGAGGGCCAGTTTAGGAGCTTAGGAGCTCAGGCACTCTTAACCTTAATATAGGACACCTATAAAGAGATGATCATAAAGGAGAAAATGTTGTGGAGGAAATGAAGTCCCAAATGAGCCAATCCCTTTGTGAACTGAGCACCCCCGCTGCAATCACCCTATAAAGAGATTTTACAGAGAAGTAGCGACAGAAAGTTTCCCTTTTTTCCATTTAGTATATACTTTTCTTTAACTTGTTTATTATATATTTTTGCTCAATTTATATTGTAAGGATCTGAAAAGCCATATGTTTCTGTTCATATTTTTTCATTCAATGAAGTTATGGTAAAATCAATATTAAGATAAATTATACAATATGGAGGAAAAAATGCATCTTGTATACTTTACAATCTATCCTTGAAAGAATAAATTAAAGTTTTACTGACTACCACATCCCAGGAACAAAAAATACTACCAGAGTTTATTGGAAGTGTTCTCTCTTTTTAAACTTTATGTATTTTTGACAGAGAGAGAGAGAGAGAGAGAGAGAGAATGGGGGGGAGGGACAGAGAGAGAGAGGGAGAAAGAATCCCAAGCAGAATTCTCTGCCCTGACAGTTTAGAGCCCAACATGGGGCTTGATCCCATGAACCACAATATCATGACCTGAGCCCAAATCACGAGTCAGATGCTTAATGGACTGAGCCACCCAGGCACCCCAGTAATGCTCTTAAAGAGGGTAGTATTCCTAGTTGATTCCAATCTTCTTTATCGAGAGGTTAAAAACCATACTTAATGGGTACTTAATAGTAGTACAAAAAGTCACAGACCCTCATTTCCCTAGATTAAATTTAATCTGCTTTGCATTGATGGAGGGGAGCCAACCTCAGTTATTTGAGGGCTCCTTCTTTCCCTCCATGGAATTTCACAAGAATTCTGGGTTCCTACGTCTCAGAAAACAGAGGTTGGGGCTGACACTTTGCCTCTGGCAGTTGCATCTTTGCCATTGCTTTGAAGACTTCACACTGCTCCTGCAGATCCTGGCTCCGGTTGCTGTCTTTTGGTCACAGAGGTTCCAAGGCAGCTTCAGGCATGAGTTTTGTCTGATTCCTCCCGTACTGGCTTCAGAACATGCCTGTGTTCTCTGGTTCTTTGCCATCAGATGGACTCTGTAGTATTTTGTTGCCTTCCAGGCCTGAAAGAAGCTTAAAAACTCTCTCAAAGTTTTGAGAAACATGATGGATCTTTGCAATTGTGAAGGTGAGCAAACAATATGCTAACTCTTGTTGATTTTATTTTTATTTATTTATTTATTTATTTATTTATTTATTTTTTTTAGTGAGCTCTACACCCATTGTGGGGCTTGAACTGACAACCTCAAGATTAAGAGTTGCACACTCCACTGACTGAGCCAGAGAGGCAGGCGTGCCATCCATTGGATTTTTTAAGATAACTCATCCAGGGGCACCTCGGTGGCTCAGTTGTTAAGCATCTGACTCTTGATTTCAGCTCAGGTCATGATCTCATGGTTCCTGCATTGGGCTCTGTGCTGACAGCACAGAGTCTGCTTCTCATTCTCTCTCTCTTTCTCTCTGCCCCTCTCCAACTTGCCCCCTCAAAATACATAAATAAATAAACATTTGGAAAAAAAATAATCTGTCCAGGATAATTTGTGTAACTCAAAAATTAGTCATTTGTTTCACTCTTTTCTCTCACAAAATATCTTTTGAAGATAAAAATAACTGAGCAGTGCCTGGGAAAATCATGCAACTCTTGATATCGGGGCTGTGAAATAGAACCCCACATTGGGTGTAGAGATTACAAAAAAAAGAAGAGAAAAAATATGATTTTCACTTGTCTTCCTGGTTCTAGTTAAGTGATGACTGGCAAGAGAATTAGTTCACCAACATTTGGCTGTTCTTTCTGTAGATTTGTTCTAAGACTGGTAGAAACTGTGTCCTTTTGAGCCCTAGTGTGAGTTTCTTGGGACTCAACTTTCAAGCATTCAGTTTAGATACTCCATAAAATAGTACATATTTGCTTAATAGTGTATGTATTTATATATGTATTAAGTACAGTATATATGGGTGCCTGTGTGGTTCAGTCGGTTGAGTGTCTGACTTCAGCTCACAGGTCATGATCTCACAGTTTGGTTCATGAGTTTGAGTCCCGCGTCAGGCTTGGTGCTGCCTGCTTTGGATCCTATATCCCCCCCTCTCTCTGTGCCCTTCCCCCTCTCCAAATAAAACATTAAAAAAGTATAGTATGTTTATTAAATATGTGTATTTATATGTGCAAATATATTTGAAGATACATCTGTATTGCATCCAACCTTAGATGAGAAAAAAATTTACATTTTTGAAAAAGTTTTTGTATTGAGCACTTTGTGTTAGTGAATAGAAAAAAATTAAAACCTGACAAATTTATAACTAGACTCAATTCAGATTTGAATTTTATTGACTTCATCATTTATTTATGGTAATTACAACTTTGAATTGGGATTATGGCAATGGGTACGCTTTTTAATTATTATATGCATCAGGCATTTGGGCAAAAACTTGTGAAAATGCATAGATATTTTAAAGATGCAAAATTAGGTGAGACATCTAATACCCTGGAGAACTGAATTAGAATTCAGAGTGACCCTGAAAAATTGTACAAGTGGGTGGAAATTTATGTAAAATATACTTACCTGAAAAACTGTAATAGGAATAATTTAATTTACTTAAGAAGGAAAAACATCCTTTAGAGAAAGATAATGAGGAAAAATGTTAGTTCATCATGCCACTTGAAATACCTTATGGGTGCCTCACAGAACTTGCATACTGATGTAGAAGTAGTAGGTACTGAAAATTTCCTAGAAATATAGCTATCCCTCATTCCAGATTCTATGAACAAAAGCACAGCAATATATCCATGGTTCAAGGCAGTTATAGTTAATAATACAGTATATTTTTTCAGTCTTTTTATGATTTTTATGATTACATAGTGTAATCATACTATATATTCAACTTTTGGTTACTTGTGTATGATTTGTATAATTTATGGATTATCTACAGAAAAAAAATTTAACACAGTTTAGCTTTTCTTTTCTTTTCTTTTTTTTTTAGTGTGCATACATAGCTTTTCTTTTATAACAAGCCGTGATCTTAGCCTGTAGCATTAATTAGTATTTGCTAAGAAATAGAAATAGTTTTAATATAAGGAAAGTAACTAGGCTACCAGAAATTAAAATGTACTTAGCAATAAAAACGTGAAATTACTCTTAAAATTATTCATTATTTCACTACTTCATGAGTACTTGCTATGTAAAAGGCACTGTGGTTGAGTCAGTGAGAATCAAAAAAAATAAACAATAGGTATTTTTGCCTTGGAGGAGTGATGGATTCAGTGAATTACCATGTTGTGGCAATTGTTTGGAATTAATGATTACTTTTCTCACCAACACACATAGGTTGAGAAATGACTTTAGGTTCTTTGGAAGAGATTTAGAAGAGTCTTCTTTGGAAGAAATTAAAATTTCTATTATTTCACGTGGTGATTGAAATGAAATTTGTACATCAGATATAGTACTAAATCAAATATTAATGAAAAAGAAATCCTTGGTGTGATTTGAGAAACAACGTTAAAAAAAATCATTCCAGGCAGGATCTCATATATTTCTAACTGAACATGTGAAGCACTTGAGGAATTCCTGCTAGCTCTAAAGTATTTGCTTCTCAAAACTATTGCTTCTCAAAACTAGTCTTTGCTTCAATCATCAACAGCTTCATTATTTTGAATGACAATCAAGTCTTATTGATGTAAAACTTTAAGAAGCTTGAATTACATAGTGGTATGTTTTTTCCAAATTTCCAAAGATTTTACCCTGAATGCCATATTATTTGTGAACACACTGATTCTCATTCATATGTAAATTGCATGGAGAAAATACCAGAAACATGTAACATTGAATTATTTGTAGTTTTCCTCTCATTTATTCTTTTTTTTTTTTTTAAGATTTTATTTTATGTAATTTCCACACCCAATGTTGGGCTCAAACTCATTACCCCGAGATCAAGAGTCATATGGTCTACCCATCAAGCCAGTCAGGCACCCCTTAGTATAATAAACCTTTTTTTTTTTTTTTAAAGTAAGCTCTATACCCAGTGTGGGGCTTGAACTCACCACCTCAAGATCAACAGTTGTATACTCTACTGACTGAGCCAGTCAGGCACCCCTATAATAAACATTTTTAGACAACGAATTCAATGACCTAAAAAATAAAATATAATGTGTAATTCTCTTTTTTAAAGTTTATTTATTTATTTGGTGGTGGGGGGAGAGAGAAAGAGAGACAAAGAGAGAAAGAGAGAGAGAAAATCTTAACCAGGTTCCACACTGGGCGTGGGTCTCCATCTCACAATTCTGGGATCATGACCTAAGCCAAAATCAAGAGTCAGAAGCTCAAACGACGGAGCCACCCAGACACCCCTGAAATTCTTAATAATTTTGTGCAAAAGGCTCCACATTTTCATTTTGCACTGGGCTCTGCAAATTAGAGTCAGTCCTGTCAATTTGTATTAGCTTTATATACAACAAGGGATCAACCTTTGGCTATGTGTTAACAATTTGTTTTAAGGAAAACTAAACAAATTTCTCTTCAGCTTTTATTTTCTGTGAATAAAAATTCATGCTTCTTGTAAATTTTAAGTATTATAGAATATATAGTATAGAAAGCAAATGTAACTTATACTCCTATCTCTGGAGATAACCACTGTTACGTTTTGTGTATATTATATATATTTCTCTAGGTTTTAAATTACTTATAGCAATAAAGGTGACAACTCTTCAGTTGGTTGTGAGCAGTTTCAGTGCAAGATAACCATTAGCCATCAAAGAATCGTCTGCCTGAAAATCAGTCATCTATCTTCCACCACCTACAAAGAAAAACTTCCTCAAATCCCTCTTCCATCACAATAGGAATCTTCCTCCTTTAATGTTTAAAATACACTTTCATTTCCTAGATATTATGTGCAAATTGCATTTATTTACTTTCAAACACTTTTTATTATTATTTATATCATCTATTGGTATATTTTCCTGTTTGTGAAAACTGTTGGGTGTCTTGAGATGGGATAGACCATATCATCATTTTTCTCCATTAGAATGAATAGAAATATCTTTTCATTTAATGGCAGAATCTTCAGAAATTAAATGGAGTCATTAATTGAGGACTAATTATTTTGTTTGTATATTTTATAAAAATGAACAGTCCATTTTGTATCTTGCCCTTATCACGGACAATATATCTTAGATTTCTTTCTATAGTAGTATACGTAACTCTGAGAAAAGATTTGAAAGCAGAGTTTTGTATGTCATCTTGTTTAAGGCAAATAAGCTTTAAATATTATTTCTTATAAAATCTTCTTTTTAGTGTTAATTAATGTCCCATTGTGCATGCCTTTCTTCTGAGCAATTTTCAATATGATCCTTGGCATCTGGGCTTACTGCATATATCTAATGACTTATGACTGAAAGGATATGCACAGGTCGGTAGTCTGTGACTTGTTTCTAATCCACTGTAGAATTCTCCTCAAAGAACATGATAATTTTATATTTATGGATGGAAAGTTATAGTGTGCTGACTCTGATGACTGTGTATTTGATGTTTTATTTCAAATCATAAGGCTAGGTGCCCAAATCATTCTCAAGGTCCCTATCTGTAGTTAAGCAAAAGAAGCTATAATTCATACTTAAAGCTACATACTTCCTCTTTTAGTGTTCTGGCTCCGCAGTTCATTTCTATTCTTAGGATACGTTCAACAGGCAGGTCTTAGTGTGCTAAAACCACATGGTAAAGCTGTTTTGTTTCATGGCCCAGGAATTTTGGTTCATTTCCCTGCCTCCTCTGCTTGCTAGTCTTAAGAACAATCTCTACCTCTGACTCACTTAATAACTCATCATGACCACAAATATGTAAAGAATAATCTTAAAATATTTCATGTCACTGGGGAAATCATTTGCCTAGTCAAGGCTTAATTTTTTTTAATGTTTATTTTGGGAGAGAGAGCAAGAGAGAGAGCAAGAGTCGGGGGTGGGGGGCAGAGAGAGAAGCAGAGAGAATACCACTCACTCTTACATGCACTCTTTCTTTTATTTATTTATTTATTTATTTATTTATTTATTTATTTATTTTTTGAGAGAGAGTGCATGCATAAGTTAGGGAGGGGCAGAGAGAGACAGAGAAAGAGAATCCCAAGCAGGCTCTGAACTGTTCAGTGTGGAGCCTGACTCAGGCCTTGACCCACAAGATCTGAGCTGAGCCAAAGCTGGACACTTAACCAACTGTGCCATCCAGGCGCCCCTAGCATCCCACGTTTAAAAAAAAATTGTTTTTTTCATTTTTAAAACATTAAAAAAAATTTTTTTTAATTTATTTTAGAGGGAAAAAGAGCACAAGTGGGAGAGAGAGCTCAAGTGGGAGACTAGAGAGAATCCCAAGCAGGCTCTACATTGAATACAGAGGCCCAATTCCATGACCCTGTGATCACGACGCAAGCAGAAACCGAGAGCCAGTCGCTCAACCCACTGAGCCACCCACCTGTCCCTCCACATTTTTTATTTGTAGATCTATGAAATATATATAATATACACCTGTAGACATTTGTCTTCCATGATGTAACTATAAGATTTATTAAATTCTTATTTTTGTCTATCTTATCAACTCATATTTTCTCAGTGAAAAATCTCTACCAATATAATAGGCTTCCCTTTTTTGTTATACTAAACACATTTCTATAAGTTATCTAGGAGAAGCACTTTCCATACACTTAAGCCATGAAACTGTTTGCTTTTTTCCAAACAAAATTTTATGATGACCTGTTTTACAGTGTGAATTTAATTTATAATGTCAAATTATAGCATATATTTTTAGCAAATCAATCCTGCAAGAACAAGGAGACTGTTTTATTCTATTTTGTTTTATCTTATCTTATTTTTTATTTTAGAGAGAGAGAGAGAATGAGTGGGGGAGAGGGGCAGAGGGAGAGAGAGAGAGAGAGAGAGAGAGAGAGAGACTCTTAACCAGGCTCCATGCTCAGCATGGAGCCCAACACGGGGCTCATTCCCACGATCCTGGGATCATGACCTGAGCCAAAACCAAGAGTCAGATGCTCAAATGACTGAGTTACCCAGGAGCCTGTAAAATAATATTATTTTTAAAAATTGGTTTTATATGGGCTGTCACAATGAAGTAAATCCATCTGTTAGATGTTAGGGACACTTACAAATAGAGACAGTGCTAGAATTTTGTAGTAACGTAGAAATGATGGAAGACTAAAATGCATCATTTTGTTTTGTATAAAATGTAAAGTTAAACAGCAGAAGAAGTGGTGTTTGAGAAAAATATGGACGAAAGCAATGTTTTTCTAGGGCTAATTATTCTCCACTGAGGCAAGTCACTTTTAAGTACTCTTTCTAATTCTCAGTAAATTATGAGGTTTTCCAGTCTGGCTGGTAGGAATAGGCACCACTCCTGGCCCTGTGTCAGCCCTGGCTTCTGTTGTGCTGAATCCTAACTACCTGCCAGCTGCAGGTAGTATCATCAAATACCTACCCTTATCAATCCTCAGCGGAATCTTTGAGGGGGCCCATGTGCTAATTTCTGGGGTTCCTTTTCTGTGCAACCCTGTACTCTTTGGTACTCTGACCTACACACTCTGGCTGCCTGTCTCTGTAATTTGGGGAGTCCACCAGGCTCTTCCTGGGTGCTCCCTGTCTACACTGTGGCCTAGAAAGTCTCAAGTCAGAAAGCTTCAAAAACCTAGGGTTCACTTTGTTATTTGCCATCTCTCAGGCATCACTGGCTTTCATCACCTGATGTCCAATGTCTTGAAAACTGTTTTGTCATTGACAACTATTTTTACTTGACTTTTCGGTTGTTTTAGATGAGAGAATAAATCCAGTCCCTGGGACTGCATTTCAGAAGCTTTGAACATTAATCCTCTCTCCTTTTCTTTACTCTTTTACTCTCCATAAAAGGGGGGGAGGGGGAGGAGACAGATTTTTGCAATCCAAAAGATAGAAATGTGCCTTAAGAATTAAATACTTGGCTTGAGGAATCCCTGTAAAATTTCTGTTATTAGTTTTCCATCATCCTGAAATTCTCTAGATAACTTGCCTTTTAATATTTTCACTTTTAGTTTTAAAATCCAGGATTTCACATTATTTCATTTGATACAACTTTAAAAAATTTTAATTCCAGCATAGTGAATACACACTGTTATGTTAGTTTCAAGTGAATACAGTGATTCAACAATTCTATACCCTACTTAGTGCACTCATTTGATACTTTTATATTTCCTTTTTTAAGTTTATTTATTTTGAGAGAGAGTGCACACACACACACACGAGTTGGGGAGGGGCAGAGAGAGAGAGAGAGGGAGAGAGGGAATCCAGAGCAGGCTCCGTGCTGTCAGCACAGAGCCCGATGAGGGGCTTGAACTCACAAACCATGAGGTCATGACCCGAGCTGAAATCAAGAGTCAGACACTTAACCACCTGAGCCACCCAGGTGTCACCATAAAACTTTTAAGATGTAATTTTGGGCTGCCAGATCCTGTTCATAATGAATGTTATGTGCATTGTCTAACAGAAATTATTCTTTGTTAGAGCAACTAACACCAACTAAATAACACCACTTAGAAACTATTTAACTGATTCTTTCTGATCTTTTACTTCTTGGTTTTGAATCAAGAGCATTTGGAGTCCCTTGCAATATTCAGTTAAAGAGAAGCTTATTGCTCAGGAAATATACAATTTTTGTAAGGTTGTCTTTGGAGAGGTAACAGATCTTGAAGTATCTGAATGTTAAATACAAGAAAAAAATTATTTTCTTGTCCTTCCTCTTTTGACTCTTTTGCCAAATTATTGAAGTGTAGAAACCCTTAGAAATTTGGGATTGAGGGCATAGATAGGTGAGTACTTCCTGCTTTGCTAACACAATGTCAGCCATGCATAAAGTTTTCAACCATTAGAGAGAGAATGTGTAGATTCCCTAAGTACTCTATATACATTTCATTATTTCACATGAAGCCTTTGAATGACATGGGGCTGTAATTATTACTCCACTGTAGAGATGTAGAAATTTAGGCCTGGAGAAGTTAAAACACTTTCGCAAGATGATATACCTTAGTTAGTGGTAGAGCCAGATCTTAAACCCAGGTCTGCTGACTCCTGACCTAATGCTAGATCTTTAAAGGATGCATTGTTAACTCCTGACTGGAATGCTAAATGCCTTAAAACCATGCCCTTTTGAAAAGAAAGTAAATCTCAGCAAAAAAGGTCTTAGAGTAAGTAAAACAGGATTAGTAGCTATATTCTTAGAGGCAACACTCAATCATGAGAAGTTATGGTAAAGTCTTCCATAGAAGTCTCTAAAAATAAGATATAAAATAAATCTATCTATTTTGTAATGAATATACTTTACAGTCACTAGAAGTCTAGAAAATAATTCTATAATAAGTCCCGCATGAAAGAATTTGATGCTTATATGCTTATACCTTATAAGCATAGACTAAAATGGTGAACAGAATGTCCCCAATAAATGGTAGAAATCAGATTTTTCTTTGAAAGTAAAAATGTATTATCAGTTGTTAAGTGAGTATCAAATGAAGGATCCTTTATTTTTATCACATTTTTGGTGAGTTAATCAGAACTAAACTCCATGTACCTTTACTTTGCACTGGGATAAACAATGGTATAGAATTAACTTCTGATCACTTGTGCTAATATAAGGGATTAGGGGCATAAGTATTTTAAAAACATCATCATCCAAGAAATCTTTTTTTTTTGTTTTTTTGCCTTAAAAATATATGATGAGAGGCACCTGGGTGGCTCAGTTGGTTAAGCGTCTGACTCCAACTCAGGTCATGATCTTAGAGTTTGTAAGTTCTAGCTCTACGTCGGGCTCCATGATGACAGCTCAGAGCCTGGAGCCTGCTTCAGGTTCTGTGTCTCCCTCTCTCTTTGCCCCTCCTCCGCTTGTGCTCTCTCTCTCTCTCTCTCTCTCTTTCAAAAATAAATAAACATAAAAAAATTAAAAACTATATATGGTAAGACTGCAGACTGTGAGGTGTTTTACTCCCCCCCCCACCTCCAAGGGGAATGAAATCATAGGAAGCTTGTGTTTTACCCAATTATATATTGTAAATCATTTGTCATTTCTTAACTTATAGCAGCCAGTGCTGGAAGGGATTGGCAGCAGTTGGGTGCCAGGCAGCAGCAAAAAAAGAGTATGGAATGTTAATTTCTTACAGAAGATCCTGCAAAGTACAAATCTACATGCAGATTATACCCAAGTGTTATTTGTGAAATTAGGTCAAATTCCTTCTGAGGATTTGTAACTATTGAAGGTGAATGCCAGGGCTCAAGGATTTGACAGCAAAAAGAGGAAAGGTAGGCCTGTGTTTCACTTTCTATTTCAAGTAAAATTTACTCTTTCCTCTTCTGTTGTTAATTCCCACTTGAAATCCTGGCCTTAGCACTTCTTTGGGTCACACTTTCCTTTCTGGTTTCTTCGAATTAAAAAAAATATTTTTAAGGGTTATTCATTTTTGAGAGAGAGAGGGAGAGAGAGAGAGAGCGCAAGAGCGAGAGAGCGCACACATATCTGGGGGAGGGGCAGAGAGAAAGGGAGACAACTCAAAGCAGGCTCCAGGCTCTGAGCTGTTAGCACGGAGCTCGACACAGGGCTCAAACCCACGAACCCAGATCATGACCTGAGCCAAAGTCAGACACTCAACCGACTGAGCCACCCAGGTGCCCCCTTTCTAGTTTCTTTGGACATGGTTCTTAAAAAATATTGTACAAACTTGTGAGTGTACGCCCTCAACTTTGTGAGCAAATAAAATAATTGTAGGATGCTTTTTGGGTTTAAATCTTGCAGTGCTTAAGAACTGGCTCCATGTATCTTCTGTTTCTCAGAGGAATGTGACAGTTTCTCTTAGGAAGTAGCTTCCTCCGTTCAAAAAAGGGGTTCAGTAATTAGATAAAACAACTGCTTTGGTTTTGCTTCTGCATTTTTTGTGAAATAAATGTAAGTGACTATTCCGGTTTAACTTCATAATGGAGCTCAATGGATACTGAAACATATGATTAGTTTTACATGATAGAATTAACTCATTGATTCAATATTGTTTCCATGGTTCAAGTGACAAATAGTAGTTGAGATGACGTTTGAAGTCATGTACAGTTGTTGACCTAATCAAACAGTTTTCTACGCTTAGACTTAATATGTCCTAAATTCATGTATCTTTCACGTGGTCCTATAATTACTATGTAAATATATAATATATAATAAAACCTATTTGTGCTTGTTAAAATCATAAGGATGAGCAAACACTGATTAATGTGAAGGTGGGCATGCCGTATGTTAGAAAAATGGAATGGGATAGAGGAAATTGCTCGTATCAAGCAGATGAGTGTGAGGCCAAGCCTCACCATGTATAAGCTACATAATCTTGGTCAAGTTCTTTCATTTCTCTGGGCCTCGGTTTTCCCCTTTGATGAACAGGGAGTAGTAACTACCTTACAGGTGATCTTGAAGATTTGAGAAAACATTTGCAAAGTGTCTAGCTCAGTATCCAACCCGTGATAGGGATTCGCCCAAATGGAAGCTGCTATCCCTAATCTTGCGAATGAACACATAGACTATGCTTCTAAACATACTTCACTTTCATTTATTACTATTAATTTTTAATGTTTCTTTATTTTGAGAGAGCGAGAGAGTGCGAGAATGCATGCACACAAGTAGAGGGAGGGGCAGAGAGAGAAGAGAGGGAATCCCAAGCAGGCTCTGTACTGTCCACACAGAGCCCAATGGAGGGGTCGATCCCACGAACGTGAGATCATGACCTGAGCCAAAACTAACAGTCAGACACTTAACTGATTAAACCCCCAAGGCACCCTCAAACTCCATTTTTATAGAAGGTAGACAATTTTGTTTTAAACCTTCAGGGTAGCTATGAATGCAAACAAATATTAGTATTGGGGGAAAGTCTGGTTATAAGCATAAAACTAGAGCCAGTATTAGCAGAATATGGCAAGAATTTGAAAGGTGGCAGTATTAAGGTCGAGGCAGAAAATAGAACGAGGGTATTTTACTTTTTTTAATTTTTTAAAATTTTATTTTACTTATTTTAAGAGAGAGAGATCGAGTGCAAATGGGGGAGCGGCAGAGGGAGAGAGAGAATCCCAAGCAGGCTCCCTTCTGTCAGCACAGAGTCCAACGTGGGGTTTAATCTTATGAACCATGAGATCATGACTTGAGCAGAAATCCGGAGTCAGGCACTGAATTGACTCAGCCACCCAGGTGCCCCCAGAACCAAGGTATTTTAATAGAGAAAATTTAATGTGGGGAACAAGTCATGAAAGTGATGGGAGAGCTGAGAAGGCAATCAGAGGTCAGCGAGGCAACACATTGGAGTTTACCAATAGCAGGAAACTGCTCTTGCTCCAACAGCCAGAGGGACAGAAGGAGAAGGAGGTGGAACCAGGGCTTAGGAATCCTGGAGAGAGATGGAACCATGGTGGGGATGGAGCCCTGCCTGAGATGTTACACAAAGCAAAGAGAGAAAGGAGAAATGCCTTGGTTTTCCCACTTCTCATCCTCCAAGCTCCAGTCACTGTCTTCTCAGTGGTCCATCTTAACTAGGAACCAGTTGTCAAAGAGCCTGGGAAATGCACTTGGCAGGTGTCAGGGTGCTGCAATACACAGTGGAATGGAGGAAGGACAGGGAATAAATCTGAAGACAAATAGACAAATGACCAGCACAGTGACAGTCATGGTTATTTTCTGAGGAACTGTTGGCATGGCCTGGGACAGAATTACAGGGCAGATAGTTTATTGCTTTTGCTCTTCTCCCTTCCTCACCAGCAGAGCCCTCCCTCCCTAGATTTGGTGTACGGGAGGCCTAAAGTAGTGGGTTCCAAAACTGCAATTTGACTGGAAGGAGTCTCACAGGTACCACAAATCAGAGTATCAGTGGTCAGGTCCAGAGCAGAAAGCTATGGCATGAAAAAAACACAGGCAAGTGGAGCATATTAGCATATTGGTCCAAGTAAATAACATATAGATTCTTTGTTGGCGACAGAGCAGGAATAAATGTTAGTAGAGCAATCTGCCATAGACTAGAGATGGTGGTGGTTTGCAGCAGATGGTGAGAAGTGGATATATTGTGAGGGCGGAGCCAACAGGACTTAGTGATTGACAGAGGTAAATATGAGGGAAAAGGGAAAAAAAGAGACAAGTGAACGATGATGCCCAAGTTTACTTTGAGCAACCAAGAGTATAAAGTCACCATTTATCAAAATGGGAAAACTGTGAGAAGAGAAGATTCAGGAAGAATAGCCAGAATTTGGTTTTTAATGTGCTGAATTTTAGAACTTTTTGTTTTCAAAGGTCCTTTTAAAAAACCACTCTTTTTGTAACTTTTTACATAATTCAGAAGGCTCAGGACTGAAAATCAGGAAAACTACTAACTGAAAGTCTGCACATCTAATAGTGAAACCCCATCTTTCTTCCCTTCTTTGATTCTGAGAAAGCTCTTAACTGAGATTTACCCACTTCCTTTCCCCCAACCTTCTCCCCAACCCCCCCTAAATTAGTATGTTACTCTTTGTGATAGTTACTTTGTGTATGTTACTCTTTGACTAGATGAAAAGAAAATCTTGGCAGATACAAATAATTAGAGATTTCCCACAGAAATATCTGAGTCCATAATTATTCCAAAGTAATTACTCATAAATCCAAAACTCTGATGTACATTTCCATCATATTGTTAATTTCACACATTACATATGTGCGAACAAAGATCACAGACTTCCCTAGGCACAGTGTGAGGCCCTGAGAGGGACTTGGGGTCAGGAGACCATATCTGCTCTTCAGTCTAAGAATTTAGGCAAGAATTATTCTGGGATTGCCCCTGGCACTTGATAAGCATTCCTTCAAAAACACTTGATGTTCACACGCAAGCAGTATGAACATGTTCACAGCAGCAGTATTCACAATAGCCAAAACATGGAAGCAACCCCATGTCCACTGATGGATGAATGGATAAGCAAAATGTGGTACATATATACAATGGAATATTATTCAACCATAAAAAGGAAGGAAATGCTGACATATACTACAATATAGATGAAACTTGAGGACAATATGCCAAGTGAAATGAACCAGTCATAAGTAGACAGATACTGTATGTTTCTATCTAAATGAAGTGCTCAGAACAGTTAAACTTGCAAAGACAGAAAGCATAATGGTGGTTGCCAGGGGCTGGGATATCCCTTAAACCCTAGCTCCTTCTGATCCTCTGAGATATGGAGTTTCAGTTTTACAAGATGAAAAGAATTCTGGTGATGGATGGTAGCGGTGGGTTGCACAACAATGTGAATGTACTTAGTACCATTGAACTGAACACTTAGTTATGGTTATGATGGTAGAAAAAATATTTGGAAAAGTAAAATACTCTGCAGAAGAGGAAAGAGGAATTAATATAATGGCAGATATTCCCCAAATTGCCTTTGAGCAACAATTCATCAAGAAAAAGAAGTAGGGCCGTGTTTGGCGGCTCAGTCCTTATAGCATCAGACAATCTAGGGGTTGTAAGTTCCAGCTCCATGTTGGGTGTAGAGATTACCTACAAATAATTTTTTTTACATGTTTATTTTATTTTTGAAAGAGAGAGAGAGTGTGAAAGTGGGGGAGAGGCAGAGAAGAGGAAGACAGGATCAGAAGCAGACTCCTTGCTGGCAGCAGAGAACCTGGTGTGGGACTCAAACCCACTAACCATGAGATGACCTAAGCTGAAGTCAGACATTTAACCAGCTGAGCCACCCAGGTGTCCAAAAATAAAACCTTAAAGGAAAAAAAAAAAAAAAAAAAAACAACTAGGCACTAAAATTGGCACAAATGGATGAAATGTACAGAAAGAATATCAGAACAGATAAATTAGAGGCACCTTAAAGAAGATGTTTAAAATATTATTCTAATAACAGTGATCAAGTATAATTTTTATATTTTTTATAAACATAGGTATATTTACTTCAGTGTGTCCAGTTTAAGTAATACTGTAATTGTAATGTTTCACTTACCCTTGTGATATGCATTTAATTAATTAATGCATTAATTAATAATATGCATGTAGCATCTATGAATAGAATAACAAAGGAGGTCATTGGAAGTCACAGCTGCCAATGACTTATTGTAATAATGAAATCATCCTTTTGTTTTTTTTAGATTTGCTGGAGGCTTCTAAAGAAAGAAGCTTCCTCATTTTTTTTAATGTTTATTTATTTTTGAGAGAGAGAAAGTGTGCATGAACAAGCAGGGGAGGGGAAGAAGAGAGGGGGACAGAGGATCAGGAGCTGGCTCTGTGCTGACAGCAGAGAGCCAGATGTGAGGCTCGAACTCACAAACTGCAAGATCATGACCTGAGCTGAAGTCAGAGGCTTAACTGACTGAGCCACCCAGGTGACCCCTCATTAAAAAAAAAAGTTTATTTATTTTTTTTTGGGGGGGGTGACCCCCCCTAGGTATCCATTGGCTTAAACTTTTTTTAACTGTTCTTACTAAAAATGAAATATTGCTGTGAGTGAGAGAAAAGGGAATATACAGGAATGCTGTACTTTTTGCTATTTTTTTTCTGTAAATCTAAAAGCTGCTTTAAAATATACAGTCTAATAGGGTGCCTGGATGGCTCAGTTGATTAAGCGTCTGACTTTAGCTCAGGTCATGATCTCACAATTTCTGAATTTGAGCCCCACATCAATCTCTACACTGACAGATCAGAGCCTGGAGCCTGCTTCAGATTCTGTGTCTCCCTCTCTCTCTCTCTGCCCCTCCCCAGGTCATGCTCTGTCTCTTTCTCTCCCTCAAGAATAAACATTAAAAAATAAAAATAATTTTTTTTTTAAATATAGAGTCTAAATGGGACACCTGGGTGGCTCAATCGGTTAAGCCTCCGAATCTTGATTTCACCTCAGGTCATGATCTCTCGATTTGTGAGTTCGAGCCCCACACTGGGCTCTCTGCTGTCAGCTCAGAGCCTACTTTGGATCCTCTCTCTCCCTCTCTCTCTGCTTCTCCCCCACTTATGTGTGTGCCCTCGCTCTCTGTCTCAATAATATAAAGAAACTTCATAAAAATAATTTTAAAAATCTAATATTAAGTTTAATTAAAGAAATTTTTGGGGTGCCCGGGTGGCTCAGTCGGTTGAGCGTCCGACTTCGGCTCAGGTCATGATCTCGCAGTATGTGAGTTCGAGCCCTGCCTGGGGCTCTGTGATGATGGCTCAGAGCCTGGAGCCTGCTTCGGATTCTGTATCTCCCTCTCTCTCTGACCCTCCCCCGCTCATGCTCTGTCTCTCTCTCTCTCTCTGTCAAAAATAAATAAAACATTAAAAAAATTTTTTTAAAAAGAAATTTTTAATGAAAAAGCCCTTTAAAAATATTTTTAGCTTTATAACCCTATGAAAATTTTATGGCAATTTGAGCCTTGTTGCATTGCCTTTCCTAAGAAAAATATAAAACTGCATGGGAGAAGATTATAATTGAAGAGATCTTGCAATTTAACGAAAGCAGTTCATATTCGTTAGAGACTGTGTTCTTGCTAAATCTTCAATATGCAAAAGCATCCTAATTTACTTTATTCAATAGAATTCATGATGTGTAAATTAGTAATGCAAATCAAATCATGATTTAAATCTATTTGTTGATCATTTCAAAAAAGATTAAATTGAAATTTAGAATACATTTAAATATTTGTCACTGCAGTATTGAAATCCCAAGAAGATAATTCTAAATATTTTATTAAATTTCTTAAACCTTTAATCCTCACTCCAATATTTCTTATGTATTTACAATGACTCTCTGAAATGATGATTTTCCATTAACATTAACAATATAAGAAAAGAAAATCTTTCCTTAACATATTTTATGTGGCTTATCCTAAGGGAGATCTATCTGTTATCTATCTATCTATCTATCTATCTATCTATCTATCTATCTATCTATCCATCCTATCTATCATCTATCTGTTTATACACAATAAAATAGAAATATAGAATCAATCATGAAAGAAGGTAAAAAGTGATCATAATAGTGATGGACTTAGTGTGATTGATCATTTGATTTGCCTTTTAACTTCCTGGAAGCAAGTAGCAAACCAAAACAGGACCAAACTAAGTCAGGTTTCATAACTTTTAGATAGGAAGAAGCATACCTGTTCCTTAAGACATACACATCGTTCTTTCAGGTTTTAAATTCTTATAGCAATTTCTGACAATAGACACAAAGATAAAACGAACTCACTGAGCAATGAAATGGTCTGGTTTCGCTTAATAACAAACAAGACCAAATTTTACATCACTATGTGTTATAATAATTTTGGTAAAAGCTGGGAATATAATATTAAAACTCAAATTAGCATTGGTGATTTTACAAGGGGCTAAGTAATTTAGTTCAAGTGGTGCTTCTCAGGATGTAATTTAATCCAAGGAAAAAACATTACCATAGATGATTTCTCAAGAACTATTCTCTCAACTAAGCTTTCGATATGAGTTCACCAGCAGAAAATTCAAATATAAAATCTGAGGAGCCCCCAGGAATGCAGGTATTCTGCAGCTGATGATGGGTTCTAATTGCAAGTGGGCATGCTAGAATAGAAGAATAGAATAGAATAGAATAGAATAGAATAGAATAGAATAGAATAGAATCTGCATATAAGTAGGTCATATGACTAGGTATCAGAAGACAAAACCAGTGATTTTCCTTTTCCTTAAAAAGTACATTTGAATAGCTCTAACACTTGAATAGCTAGTCACCTGCTATCTCAGTGTTCCACACCAGAACACCCACAACGATCATTTTGGTCTGAAAAAAATTCAAAACAACTATAGACAGCCTTCAATAACATCTCATGGAGGGGCTTCTGGGTGGCTCAGTTGGTTAGGCCTCTGACTTCAGCTCAGGTCATGATCTTGAAGTTCACAGGTTTGAGCCCTGTGCTGACACCCTGGTGCCTGGAGCCTGCTTTGGATTCTGTGTCTCCCTCTCTGTCTGCCCCTCCCCTGCTCATGCTCCGTCTCTGTCTTGTTCCTCTCTATCTCAAAAAGTGAATAAAACATTAAAACAATTTAATAATGTCTCATGGAGAAAAAAACTGTGAGAGGTAGAGCTCAAAAATATCTCAGTTTTATTAGGTATCAGTGTTATGTGGAATTCTTTTTGTAACTTTTGAGACACTCCTATGTAGATCAATCATTTAATCTCTACAACAATCTTGTGTTATTGTTATCTTTATTTCATAAATAACTGAACTAAGGCACAGACCCATTATATAAACTAATACTTATCCCTAGAAGGGCTTAACATTGCTCTTTGTGTACATATAATTATGTATATGTTGCAAATACCTGTGTATATTTGTATATTTAAGGCATATCTTCATTCTCAATTATTTTTGAGAGAGAGAGAGAGAGGGAGAGTGCGAGCGAACATGAGTAGGGGAAGGGCAGAGAGAGAGAGGGAGAGAGGGAATCCCAAGTGGGGCTCAGACCATGAACCATGAGGTCATAATCCAAGCTGAAATGAAGAGTCAGACGCTTAACCAACTGAGCCATCTAGGTGACCCTCAATTAGATTTCTAAATTCCCAATAAAGAGACATTTTCTTTCATTTCTCTTTTTAATCCTCAATAACACATAGAGAATGTGTCTGTGAAACAGCAGATATCTAATTATTTAAGTCAGTTGACAGTTTGAGGAATAAGAGATTAATCATTATGGTGATAAGCTAGTTATAATATTTTTCTCTTAATGTGGCTATAGAGTTTATGGTTTACTAACAAGCTCATACATTTTTAAAAATTTCTGTGCATTCAGATGGATAATAAAGAAGCAGCTTTGGCTAATCAAAGACAAATTAGTCACTTACTTGCTCAGACATTGAAAGTAAAAGAGATATTGCAAAACAGAATAAAGTTCAAGCTATAAGCATAGTTTAGTGAATCCTTGACACACAATGATAAGTGAAGCCTCCAGTGGATGACTTCATCTATGTGTAATGGCAGAGAACAGAACTTAGAACTGGACTTAGGAGATCCATCATTTTGTGTTCTGGTCAAGGAGAAGTTCCACAAAGAAGACTTACAAGGAGCCTCTGGAAGAATGTTGTGTCGTGGAATGCAACGGAAGAGGTTTCAAAAAAAAGGAAGTGCCAGCTTTGCCCGATGCTGAGAAGCCAAGGAAGATGACAGAAAAACAGCTGACTAATTTAGTTTTATGGGTTAACTCTTGGCCTTAGCAAGAATAGTGGAGTAATTTGGGAGAATCCATTCTGAAGAAGGTTGAAGATAAACAAAGGAGGTGAGGAAGTGAGTCAGCAAGAGCAGATATTCCTAAAGATGTGATGAGGAAAAGAAAGGGAGGGGTGGAGAGAAGGTTTTGTATTTGACTTTGCAGGTGAATATTAAACACTGACAACGTAATCCTCAATAGGGTGCTCCAGTATGACTGAAAAGTCAGCCTTTATTCTAGAGTTACAGTAATCATGCAGAGCCTGCTCAGATCCTTGCTGCTTGATAAAATATTATTGTGTTCTTGCAACAAGGGAGTTCTCAAAGGTACCATGGTTCAAACAGAGGGTAGCAGAAACTGCTATTTCCTCCCAATATCCATTCTTCCATTAGAATTTCCAGCTGGGCACAGGGCTCCCAAAATGAAGACAATTCCCCATTCTTCCTTGCAATTGTATGTGGCCAGGAGAGTAAGTTCTAATCAATGGATACAAATAACAGTATCCTGTAACAGCTTCAGAGACCCTTCCTTAAGAAATGTCTTACATGCCCTTTGACCCACTGTGTCTTTTTCCTTCTTCTTGCTGGAGCTAATGAGCCATCTTGGACCATCAGGATAGAGGCCTCAGATGATAGAGTAAAAAACTAGAAGAATCCAAAGTCTGCACTCACTTCACAGAAGAGAGTTCCATGGCATTCCTACACTACTTGTATCTGGATGTTAAAGCAAAAGAAAAATAAGCATTTAGTTCAAGCCTCTCATATTTTGAAGGCTACTAACATCCTTAGTCAACTCTAAATCTAACTATATATAGAAGGACAGCAAGAAAAGCCCAGACTGTAACGGAAATGACAAACCATCATTGAGATGAAAATAGGAGTCATTGAAGAAGATTCTATTTGGGAGAAATAATAGTGTTTATTTGAGACCAGGCATCCTGTCCAGGAGTCCTTGATGTTAAGAAGGAAATGGGCATGGAAATGACTGTAACAGAGAGAAATCCCATATGAGGAAATGTGGTCCTATATTATCCAGTCTCCTTGTATATCACTGGTCAATCACAGCAGACAATTTTGCAAAACCTTACTTCAAGAGGAAAAATGAGGCAGATGATGATTCCCTTTTCCTATTTAATGCATACTTTCATACTTTGTTAAAACCTATTTAACTGTGTATATATATTTTAACCTGTTTAACTGTACATATATATCTCTAATCTGCTTAACTATATATATATACACACACATTATATGTATGTGTGTGTATATATATATATATATATACACACATATATATATATGCATAGAGTTTAATTTGTGTTGTAAGTCTGAGTCCATAATTCTACTGTTTACAAAAAACTTTTTTAATGTTTATTTATTTTTGAGAGAGAGAGGGTGAGAGAGACAGAGAGCAAGTGGGGGAGGGGCAGACAGAGAGGGAAACACAGAATCCAAAGTAGGCTCCAGGCTCTGAGCTGTCAGCACAGAGCCGGATGCAGGGCTCAAACCCATGAACTGCGAGATCACGACCTGAACCAAAGACGCAAGCCTAACTGACTGAGCCACCCAGGCACCCCTGCATTGTTTTTTTTTTTTTTTAAATAGTAAGGCACATTGCAAAGTGTGCAGAAAAGATTCTTCTGGTTATTACTATTTCTTTTTCTTGATTTGAAGAAGTCAAATAAATTTTATATAAAAAATTCACTTTTGAACTAACTACTCAATCTGTTACCAAAAAAAAAAAAAAAAAAAAAAAAAAAAAAAAAGCCTGACAGAAACATCATTATCTCTCATCATAAAGGACAGGATTTCTGTTCCATTTATGTGCTTTTTTTTTTTTAATCAAGGAATCACTATTATAAAATTACATACAATGGGGATGAATTTTATTCTACAACGCCAGGATAAAAGAAATATCACATTCCCATATTTCTTAAATAAAATGTAATCTGTTCTGAGGTTGGAGGGAAAATTCAACCAATCATTTTTGAAACTCCCTTTCCTGCTTTGGGGAGGTCCTGCACTAATCCTGGACTTCAGTATTGTCAAAACAGTGTGGTTGTGCTATTCTCGGTTCTCCATTGCTTAGCCCTCTTTGCCATTGCTCTCTTGCTTGCAAGATGCTGCTATACAGCCCTGGAGCCTGACTCTTGGGCATGAAATGTCAGGCAGGCTCAGAGATGCATCTCACAGGAAATTTCCCACTGACTTCAGGGTGTGCTTCTCATTGCCACATTCTGAGAGGGTCACTACAGGCCCTCAGGACGTGGTCTCTGCCACCCAGTGGTGGGTTACTTGTCTTATTTCCCGCTGAAGAAAGCTCGAGTTTTCCCAATGTTTGCAAATGTGATCTCTTTTCTCAAATGTACATAGAGAAGATGATAACCCTAGTTCAATTTTTCTCCTAATTATGGCACAGGATTAAACTTATGTAACTCAGAAAGCACATTAACACTTCTTTTGAGCTTATTCTCAAAAAAATATTATTCAAGCAACTGACAAGGAGAATAATTAATTTCACTTCTCTGATTTGAATTTCAGTTCTCTTTCTGTCTCCAGTTTACATGCTAAGTGGTAGTGGAATTGGATCATCAACAGTTGTTTCTTCTCTCTTTCGATTGCCTGAAATTGTTAATTCAGTCTGAACACGTTTTAGCTCTGGTGAGTTTCCTTATGCCAGTTTCTAAATATAAAATTAGTGTGTGTACTAATATGATATGCCTATGTCTTCAAAATTTTTGCAGATGAATTCAGATGTAACTATCCTTATTTATATAAAAGCAACTAATAGTTTTAAAAATCTTTTCTGGGGCGCCTGGGTGGCGCAGTCAGTTAAGCGTCCGACTTCAGCCATCTGAAGGTCACCATCTCGCGGTCCGTGAGTTCGAGCCCCGCGTCAGGCTCTGGGCTGATGGCTCAGAGCCTGGAGCCTGTTTCCGATCCTGTGTCTCCCTCTCTCTCTGACCCTCCCCCGTTCATGCTCTGTCTCTCTCTGTCCCAAAAATAAATAAACGTTGAAAAAAAATTAAAAAAAAAATAAAAATCTTTTCTTATTGATTTGTATTTTGACTTAATAGAAAAAAGTAGAAATCTAACATTAGAATTTAAAAAAATCCTAATCTGATTTAAATTTAATTATGATTCCTTTGACCATTTTAATATGTTTTTGTATTATGATTAAGGCAATAAGTATGACGTGTTCATTATAGTGTTAAATATTGGGATGAACAATGGTGAAATGCTTAAGTTTGTTTACACAAAAAATCTAGAGAACTGGTGTAGTATCATACATACACATATACATACATATACATACATTTAACTTACATATATTAACCCCCCTCCCCCCACCATTAGTCTCCTTTAGAGGATACAAGGGAGGCAACTCATTTTTCTGAAAACAGTAAAGTAAAAGGTCAAATATTTAACTTTCCTTTCTATATGAACTATATTCTGGGAAAACTAAATAGCTGTTGAGGGAATTTTTATCTATTGGAATTTAGTTCCAATAATGAAAAAAAAAGAAAAAATAGGATGTCACCATTTTGCAAACCCAAATGAAAGAGCGAATCCAAGTGGTGACTATCAATGGTTGCTAACATCATGGAAAGAGGCCAATAAGATATTATGTATCTGTTGGAAGTATATAACACCACTTATGGGACGGCATTGTGAAAAAATTAAACCTGTACCAAACCAAACTTCCAGATGTAGCTATGAGCTTACAAGAAACACACAGGCAAGAGGAACATGTTAAAAGACACTGTGGGGAAAGACAAAGTCCAAATCCTGATAATTCCACAGGCCAAAAGACATGGTTTTGTTCAAAAAATAAGGTGCAAGGAACAAAAAAGAGAGAACATTATTAGAAATCAATCTCAAAATGTTGACTTTAATTGGATTTTGATTCACACAATTTAAAAATTATAAAATTTATGAAATAATTAGAAATATGAACACCAGTGCCTAAATATTTGGCATTATTAGAGAATTATTGTTAAATCCTCAGGTGTGAAAATAATATTATTATGTTTTCGCAAAGAGCAATTTTTTTGTAGAAATACATATTGAAATATTTATGGATGAAATGATATGACATATTATATATGCTTCAAAATAATATGCATGGGTAAAGGTATACATGAAACAAGTTTGTCCACATTGAAGTTAGATGGTGGTATTGGATATGAGGGAATTCATTGCATTATTATTTCTACTTTGTAAAGTACTCATCTTTTAAATACACAGGCAGAAAAATTTAGAGATGAAAAAATATGATAAATGAGTTTGCCTCCAAATTATCCAGCTGTGGGGGGAAGGGTAGGGTGGGTGAATGTACATCTTACGAAATAAGATGTGACCATGAGTTGTTGATACTGAAGCTGAGAGGGTTATTGTACTATTCTACTTTTACATGTGATTGACATTTTCCATAATAAAAAAAATTAAAAGCAAAAAAAATTTCACTGTTACTCTGAGAAGAAATAGAGGTAAGTATTCATTTACAATGAAATGTATTTACCTGGCGTATCATAATAATTACGAGTACTGAGTAATTCAGGTGTGAAGGAAAAACACTTTAGGAAGCAATGCTGCCACAGATAGGCTCACTGAGGCACGCAGTATATCATTCAGAATAGCCACCTCCAAATGTGAGGCTTAAGCAAAGTTTATTTACCATGTCAGGCTAAGCTATGCTGCAGTAACAAATCACCCCCAAAATCTCAGTGGTGTATAACTACAAAGTCTATTTCTTATTCTAGAAGTGTTCTGTTCACTGGAATCTCTCAAGCACTCAGACTGATAGAGTAGCCACAGTATCAAGTCTTGCCTGTTGCTGTGCCCGAGGGACAGCAGGCTCTGGAATATCTTACATTGGTGAGTAAAAAAAAATCCAGTGTGCAAAGACACGGGTTACTTCTCATAGTTCACTTGTCTGAACCAGTCACACGGCCCTATTCAACCACAAGGGGGCCCGGAAGTACATTGCCATCGTATGGCCAGAAGAGAGAATTGGAATTATTTGGCAAAGAATTCTGACTTCCTTGCTAAGAGCACCTGCTCGTTGTGTTGAAGCTGTATCATATGAGCCCTCCAAATAACTGTACCTTGTTGCCACCCCTAAGACAGTCTCCAGACAGAAGTGCTTATCCATCCTTTTGGGTTATTTCACTGTTAATGACCATAGTCATGGAATATACTGTATGCAGTATGCAATGTATTGATTGCATAAGGACTGTAAAGTAACTGGTTGACTCAATTATGAATTTAGCAATACTTCTTAAAAGTGTTCTATTTTCCTTTTGGATTATTAAAGCAATACATTCTCATTGTAAAACACTTAGAAAACATAAAAAACTAGAAAGAGGGAAATCACCCATAATTTCACCTTCCAAAGATAATCACAGTTAATATTTTAGTGGATTTCCTTCCAAACTTTTTCTGTGCATTTTAAAAATTAGTTCTCATGGTCACCAAAACTATAGCCATTTCTTCATTAGTGGCATTGCTTCAGGTAGCTGATCTAAGTGGCCCTAAAGTAGATACTTCAAAACAAAATTAGCTCTTTTCCTTGTAACATGGGTGTTCTAACATGGTTAAATAGCATTAAATACTAATGATTAACAGTTCCATGTCACTTTCTGTGTTTGGGAGCAATGAAATCCTAGTTCTAAAATTGCTTGTTAGTATAACACCAGCCCTGAAACAAATGAATAATTGTAATTGTTATCTTCATTTGCTTCTGGTATTTTCTCCACCCAGACTACTAATGAAAAGGGAACAGCTTTGCAAGTTCATGTTACTGTGGAATTTAAGCCTCTTAAGATAATCAAGATTCTGACAACCTTCAAAATAATGAAAACTGTTTATGGTCCAAGTAAGAACTAGTTGAAGTCTAAAGAATAAGTTGGCCACATATGTTACAATTGGGACGATTTCCTCAAGTCATAACTATTTAGTAATAAATTGGGATCTTTAGAGGTTAAATAATACATGGGAGTTTTTCAATAATTATTACTCAAACTTTGCAAAGTCTCTTTTTCATTAATATTTTATTTGACCTTGCATTCAATGTGCAGATTTCTTCTTCATTTCTATCAGCAAAGGAAATCATAGGAAATTTAATTGACAGGCTCCACGAACATCTTGTTATTTTATGATATTGCAGCAACCTCTCAACTATTAATGTTTGTAAGTAAAAGAATGACATAGTGGATTGTGAACTTCTTAGGGCAAATTTCATGAATTCCCCATCGTTGTAATCCTTACAACTCCAAACCAAGTATAACGAACCACACAGAGGAAATGCCCATAAACAAATAAATGTGATACAAAGTACAATTGCATTTGTATGAGAAAGGAATTCCGGTTTGGGGAGCTTTTTCACTTTCCTTATTGTTATTTCATATAAATGTTTGTATTCTGGAGTATCTCCTTATAATTTCCAGAAAGAAGATTATTAATTTAGGTCATGCGAAAATTTCTTGTTATGATTTGACAAATAACTTTCCAAAATCTTTGTCCTAATTTAGATCCCCAACAGGATGAGTATTCATTTCACACTACCCTCACCAATGGAGTTAATTCGCATTTTAAACAAATTGGCTAATTAGATCCACTGGAAATAATATCTCATTTGTCTTCATTTCATTATTAATGAGTTTGAATATTAGTAAAACATGTACTAGGCACTTATGAATTTATTTTGTGAATTGACCATTCATGTATACAGTTTTCCTATTTATCTGTAAGGTCTTAGTGTTTCTATTTCTATTTTTTGTCCTCACACTATATAGATATAGATATAGATATAGATATAGATATAGATATAGATATATAGATATAGATATATAGATATGTTATACTATATGAATATTTCTATATAAATATTTCTATCCCAAACACTTGTATCCACGAGTCTCTGCTATTAGATGGTGGTTCCATAGGGCAATGACCCTTTTATCTGTAAACAACATTTAACGCATAGTAGAGAAATATGCATACAGTACTTTGTAGAACTATTTAGGATTAAGTGAGATAATGTAAGCAAAGCATTTAATGCAACGTTTGTCACATGGTTGATGCTCAATAAATTATCAAAATTATCAAGTATCAAAAAAAGTTTTACTGTTGGACTAAAACAACACAATTTCATTTCAGGTTTAGTAAAATCAGACAAAGAAAATAGAGATTTAGTACTTTTGAAAGAGCACAACCTATTGTTTGTTGCAAACTGCAGATTTAGAATTTGAACCGATTCTCAAATCTTTCACCATAAATCACATCTGATTGAAATACCCCTAACGTACTACATACAACTCTTGAAATTTTTGAAAGACCAGTATGAATTACCGGTAAAACTTTTTGGCAACAGATGGGATTCTTCTCCCCATACCCATGATCGCCTTTTCCCTTACTTAAATTTATAGGAAACTTGTGGTAAAAATAGTAAAGCTCAACAAGCACAAACATACATCACATGAGGAGCATTTATTTCTCCAGTTGGTTAGCTTTTGTTCTTAGACGCGGGGAGGCAGCTGTTCTCGTGGTCACTGTTAGAAAAGCAGAACTAAAGCAATGAGAGGGAAGGCCAGCAGCCTTGGGAGCAGGCAGTCAGCTGGAGGGCTTGAAGCTGGGGGATAGGTGGGAGCTTTTCTGTTGCCGCCGAGAGAAAAACGGGAGTGAGTAAAAAGGCTTTCTGGGAGGACAGCGGAGCGGGGAGCAGGACTGGTTCGCTGCCTGGCAGGCGGGCGTGTCCAGTACAGGCCGGTGCGCCGCGTCGGCTCCGCGGAGGCTGTAAGGTGGGGGCGGGGGAAGCTGAGTATAGGTCAACCAAGGACAAAGGAAGCCGGACACTGACGCAGGTGGCCTCCCGATTCCGGTTCCTAGGCGTCTAGGGGGAAACTCAGTCCCCGTCTAATGCGGGTCTTCAAGCTGCCTCATCACCGCACAACCTTCTCAGGCACTTCCGGTAAGAATCCCGGCACCCTCAGCTCAGACCCCGCAGAGCCTCGCGCAGGCGCCTCGGGACTTGGCGGAGGCCGCCGACTCGGAGGGAGGGAGGGAGGGAGGGAGTGTGTGTGTGTGTGTGTGTGCGCGGACTCGGAGGAAGGGAGGGTGTGCGTGCGTGTGTGCGTGCGTGCGTGCGTGTGTGTGTGTGTGTGTGTGCGCGTGCGGACGGAAAACCTGTTCTGCGCCTGCGCTGTCTGCTCCTCCCCGCCCACCCCCCCTCCCCCTCCCAAACAGGTCCAGGGGAAAACAAACCCTGAGCCGACGTAGCTCACCCCCGGGACTCCCGGCCGGGGTCGCTCTTCACTCCTCTGCGCCTCGTCGCATCGAGTCCTCAGAGAGCTCCTCAGGGTTGTGGGGGAGGTAAGAGCCCCCCAGTAACTGGCCTCTTGGCCCTCCCCTCACCCCTGCTGCACTCGCGGAGGGGGCGGGGTGGCCGCTGGATCGGCCGACCTGAGTGCCGGGTCTGGCCCTCCTTTTCCTCCAAGGGCCGAGTCTAGGCCCCCGACTTGTTCTCTTTCCGAGCTCCTTGAGTTGGCCAGGGAATCACGACCCTCAAACCTCGTGTCCCTTCGGTAGAGCCTGGCCGGCTGGACCAGGCAGGGAGGGCAATCTCGGCGGCTTTTTGCCGGGTCCCACCCACCGGGGCCGTCCGGAGTACTCGGGGCTGCGGTGGGAGCGGCCTGGGGGGCCGCGGCGGGGGCTGGGAGAAGTGCCCCTGGGGCTGCCTGGCCCACCTTCGGAGGGGCTGTGCCTGCTAGAGGGGACTGTCGTTCCCGCGGAGAGGTGTCCTGTGCGCTGGGAGGACTCCAGCAGAAGAATCTGTCATCGCCGCCTGTGCTCTTTCGCAAACCCCATTCTCGCACCGATGCATTTTCTCATCATTTTAGATCTGAAGGATGCGGTAGTGTTCCTTTCCTCTACCTTTTCTTTGGTACCTTTGAAAAATCCTAAAAGATGGCCTAACTTTGAAACTATTAACTTACTTGTTCTACCGTGATTACAAATTATTCCAGACTGAGTGTTCTTACTAGCTTGACTCGTGTGGAAACCATCCCATATATTTGATAAATTCATCTTTTCCATTTAACAAAATAAGGCAATTTGTTGGTTGAATTAGGTTCCATAATTTATTAGAACTTGTTCCTTCTGAATTGGCAAGAGTGCAATGGTTTGATCCAGTAAAACTGTAATTTTTCACCCACTTTCTCCCCTTTTTTTCTCCCATGGATGTTAAACTGCACACTTAGTGTCACAAAAAATCTTAAATATAATAAAGATTAAGAAAAAATAAGCCATAATTCAGCCATTTAAAGTGAATCAACCGCAGTTAATATTTTGACTTTTAATCTCCCAGGGTTTTTTCTCATGGCATTTTCTTAATTAAGATGATGAGATGTTATATACAGTTGGATTGCCTGCTTTTTTTTTGCTTAAAAATTTTTAAGTATTTCCTCCAGTTTTTAAAAAGCTTCATGAGTATCTTTATGATGTTTGATTACACAAGTAATACATGAGTGAACTATCTTTTGGAATATGGCAGTTAAAGCTCAGTTCCCATTTAATTATCACCCAAATTGTAATGTTAGGTAATATGATGGTATCACAGTTTTTTTTAACCCAGTGGGTTTCAGGATCCCTTTACAAACTTAAAGGTGACTGAGGACTAAAAGATTTTTTGTTCTTTAATGCAGTATTTTGCTATTTTAGAAACTAAAATTCAGAAAATATTTAAAAATTGTGCATTAAAAACCCTTTATATATTGAATTAAAGAGTATTTTTGAAAAATATATTTTTCTTAAAAAATGTAGTGGGAAGGGTGGCATTGTTTTGTATTTTTGTAGATCACTAATGTCTGGCTTTATAGAAGACAGCTGGATTCTCAGATTTGCTTGTCTCTTCACTCTTATGTGCTATCTTGTACACTAAAGCATATTAAGAAAGTCCAGACTTGCATAGATAGGTGTTTGGAAAAGGAAGGACCTCACAGATCCCCTGAAAAATTCTAGAGTCTTCCAGGGGTCCTTAGACCAGTTTGAGAAAGGTGATTTGACTGTTCTTATGTTGATGAGCTGTTAGGTTCTTTGAAATTTTGCACTATTACAAACATTGCAGCATTCAAATTTCTTTGTGATGTGTTCCTGCACACAAGTGCTAATGTTTTTCTAGAAGTAGAATTACTTTTGATGCCTGCATAATTTTCTAATGTTGGTGTTTAGATGGTTTCAATTAATGATTTGGTAGAATATCTTTGCATATTTTCAGTTGCTTTGGATTATTTTAAATTTTTAAAAAGAATTGTTACATCAAATGTTAGGAAACTTTTTGAGGCTATTGATACATATTATCACATTGTTTTTCTGAGAGGGTATTCTGGTTTACTTCTTGTCATCCATATTGGAGATGCTTGTTTTGTCACACCCTTACCAACACTTTTATCATTATTATTATTTTAATAAGTTTTTTAAGTTTATTTTTTTTAGAGAGAGAGAGAGGGTGTGAGCAAGCATGGTGGAAGGGCAGAGAGAGAGAGAGAGAGAGAGAAAGGGAGAGGAAGAATCCCAAGCAAGCTCTGCACCATTAGCACAGAGCCTGACACAGGGCTGAGACTCACGAACTGCAAGAGCATGACCTAAGCTGAAATCAAGAGTGAGATGCTTAACCAACGGAACCACCCAGGCACCCCTGATCCCTTATATTATTAAAAGAAATTATGAGACTCTGGATCTTGGGGTCATGAGTTGGAGCCTCATGTTGGGTGTAGAGATCACTAAGAAAAACTTGTGTTCTGATTTAGTAGGCAACAAATGATATATGTTATAATTCAGATTATTTTGATAGTACAGATTGTGCTTTGAATATTTTTTCATAATCTTACTAGTTCATACTATTTGCCCATTTATAATCCAGTGTCAATGTGTTGTTTTCTAAAGGGTTTTTTAAAAAGTTTGTTTATTTATTTTGAGAGAGAGAGCTGGGGAGGAGCAGAAAGAGAGGGAGAGAGAATCCCAAGCAGGCTCTGCACTGTCAGTGTGAGCCTGACCAGGGACTTGAACCCATGAACCTTGATATCATGATCTGAGCCAAAATCAAGAGTTGATACTCAACTGATAGAGCCACCACATGCCCCCAAAAAGATTTTTAGAAATATATTTATTTATTTTTTCAGAGAGCACAAGTGGGGGAGGGGCAGAGAGCAAGGGACAGAGGATCTGAAGCAGGCTCTGCTCTGACAGGCTGATAGCAACAAGCCCTATGTGGGGCTCCCAACTCACAAACGGTGTGTGAGATAATGACCTGAGCTGAAGTTGGACCCTCAACTGACTGAACCACCCAGGTGCCCCGCGCCCTACCAGATTTTTATTATCTTTTTCTTTTTTAATTTTTAAAAATGTTTATTTAGTTTTGAGAGAGAGAGCATGAACAGGGAAGGGGCAGAGAGAGAGGAAGACACAGAAACCGAAGCAGGCTCCAGGGCACAGAGCCGGATGCAGGGCTTGACCTCATGAACTGCAAGATCATGACCTGAGCTAAAGTTGGATACTTAACTAACTGAACTACCCAGGCACCCCTTTATTATCTATTTTGTATTGTAAGGATATGCACTATAAGTTTCTAGGAAAGGAAGAAAATTATCTTTTTTGTTATTTACAAAAGTAGTACATTTTTGTAAACAAAAAGTAAAATACAGATATGTATTATGCATTATCTATGGAATTACATAATGTAGATGTGAAAGGCATGCATTATCACAGATACCATTATTACCAGTTTGGTATTTGCCTCTCTGTTTTTTTCCTGTGCCTTTGCTAATACTTTTTTTTTTTTTAACAACTTACTTGTAAAATTGGGTTTGTACTGTACATGACATTTTGCTATTTGATTTTTAGTCATTTAGTACTCTATACTGGATATTTTCCTATCAAAGTGCATATAACGCTGGGCAAAGTTTTATCCAGAGTGGCTTTAGAAACACTAATTGTGATCTGTAGTTATCTGATGTCAGGCTCCTGTCCTCTTCTATATTCTCTTCCTAGGTGATCTCATCCATTAACAGTTATGTGCTGCCAGTTCCCAAATCTTTTATCTATCTCAGACTTCTCTCCTGCATTCCAGATCCTTATATTCAACTGCCTATTGGACATCTCCCCCAGGATGTTCTCAAGGTACTTCAAACAACAGTCCAAACGTGAACTTATTTTTTCACTTAGTCCTGCTCTTCTTTGTATTGCCTGTCATAGTCAGTGATACCACTGTCTGCTCAGTCACCCATGATGGAAACCTGGCAGTAATCCTAGCTTTCTCCCTTGTTTCACTCTCCAGAATTTCCCATTCTTTAGTCACTTTTCTATTGATCCCTTTTCCATCTGCTCCGCATTATGTCAGTTCAGGCCCTCACCATGTCTCATCTTAACCATTTAGGAGTCTCCTTACTATTGGTTTTGTTGGTTTTCTGGTTAATTTTCCATGTTGTTGCCAATTTTTTTTAAATCATGAAGAGATTTTTAAAAACCATTTTTGTAAAGGAAATATTGTAAATATTTTATTGTAAATCTGGGAGTATATAAATGGTCAGGTAAGTAAAGATATTACCTAAAACAGGGGCGCCTGGGTGGCTCAGTCGGTTAAGCGTCCGACTTCGGCTCAGGTCATGATCTCACGGTCCGTGAGTTTGAGCCCCGCGTCGGGCTCTATGCTGACAGCTCAGAGCCTGGAGCCTGCTTCTGATTCTGTGTTTCCCTCTGTCTCTGACCCTCCCCCATTCATGCTCTGTCTCTATCTGTCTCAAAAATAAATAAACATTAAAAAAAATAAAAAAAAAAAAGATATTACCTAAAACAGGTTGCTATATGTACACACAAATAAACTTCTTTAGAATAGGGAGTATATCTTATATTCCATTTGTGTCCTTTTACTGTACATCATAGATTTTTGGCACAGTAAGTACATCTTAGTTGATTGAAATGGGAATTATGTGCAGCTTCAAATGTCATGTTAAAAGGTTTCATTTACGTGGGGCGCCTGGGTGGCTCAGTCAGTTAAGCGGATGACTTCGGCTCAGGTCATGATCTCGCGGTCTGTGAGCTCGAGCCCTGCGTCGGGCTCTGTGCTGACAGCTCAGAGTCTGGAGCCTGTTTCGGATTCTGTGTCTCCCTCTCTCTGACCCTCCCCCATTCATGTTCTGTCTCTCTCTGTCTCAAAAATAAATAAACGTTAAAAAAAAAAGGTTTCATGTACAGTATTTGCATTATATCTTTTATAAATTATTGGATTCTATTATTATTTAATTATCTTTCCTTTTTTGCACCTTTGTAGGCACCTCAAATGACATAATGCTTAGTAGTACACTGGTATACATAGAGATACTCTGTAAACATTTAATGAATTCCATAATTTTTTAGAAAAATGCTGGTTTTTTTCCTAATGAGAGACTATTTCTAGGCCTTCTAGTTCCTGTGCTTTAGTTTTTTAATATTTCTATATTCAGAATTCCTTCACTACTTAAAAAAATTTTTTTTAATGTTTATTTACTTTTGAGAGAGAGAGAGAGAGAGAGAGAGACTGAGGTGTGAGTGGGGGAGGGGCAGAGAGAGGGAGACCCAGAATCTGAAGCAGGCTTCAGGCCCTGAACTGTCAGCACAGAGCCCAGTGAGGGGTTTGAACTCATGGACTGAGATCATGACCTGAGCTGAAGTCGGATGCTCAACTGACTGAGCCAACCAGGCACCGCGCCCTCCCCCCCCCCCCGCCAAATTTTTTTTTAATGTTTATTTTTGAGGGGGAGAGAGAGACAAAGCGTGAGTGGGAGGCAGGGGCAGAGAGAGAGACAGAGAATCTGAAACAGACTCCAGGCTATGATCTCTCAGCACAGAGCCTGATGTGGGGCTCGAACTCACAAACGGTGAGATCATGACCTGAGCTGAAGTCCGATGCTTAACCAACTGAGCCACCCAAGCGCTCCTTAAATTTTTTTTTTTAATGTTTGTTTATTTTTGAGAGAGAGAGAGACAGTGCATGAGTGGGGAGGGGCAGAGAGAGGGAGACACAGAATCTGAAGCAGACTCCAGGCTCCGAGCTGTCAGCCCAGAGCCCAACATGGGGCTCGAACCCACGCACCATGAGATCATGACCTGAGCTGAAGTTAGACACTTAACTGACTGAGCCACCAAGGCACCTGATCACCTGACCTTCTAAATAATTTTTTAAAAATTTTGAAATACTGAGGTTTATTCTTTGTGTCATAAAGTTCTGTAGTACGTTCCTGTGTAAGGTGTAAGGTCCATATCTAGGTTTGTATTTCTGGCATGGGATGTCCCATTTTTGGGATGTCCAGTTTTCTCAGCACCACTTGTTGAAAAGACTAGCCTTTCTCCTTTGAACTGCCTTTGCGCCTTTGTCAAAGATAATTTGACTGTATTTATTTGTGTGGGTCTATTTCCAGGATCTCTATTCTTTTTATTTTTTATTTTTTTATTGTTGTTTTTAATGTTTATTTATTTTTGAGACAGATGGAAACAAAGCGTGAGCAGGGGAGGGGCAGAGAGAGAGGGAGACACAGAATCTGAAACAGGCTCCAGGCTCTGGGCTGTCAGCACAGAACCCCATGTGGGGCTCAAGCCCATGAACCATGAGATCATGACCTAAGCTGAAGTCAGATGCTCAACCGACTGAGCCACTCAGGAGCCCCACAGGCTCTCTATTCTTTTGCACTGGTTTATGTGTCTTTTTTTTTTTTTTTTTTTTTGCCAGTACTACATTGCTTTAATTATTATAGCTTTATGAGTCTTAAAATTACAATGAGTTGTCCAAATTTGTTCTTCTTTTTCAGCGTTATGTTGGCTATTCTAGGTCTTCTTCCTTTCTGTATACACTTTAGAATTCTGAGTTTCCTAAGCCCTACAAAAAGGCTTGCTGGGATCTTGATTGGGATTGCATTGAATCCAGAGATCAAGTTGAGAGGAACTGACATCTTAACAATATGGAGTGTACCTATCCTTGAACGTGGAATATATCTTCATTTAATTAGGTCTTCTTTGATTTTTTTCATTCGTATTTTGTAGTTTTCCACATATGGGTCCAGTATGTATTTTGTTAAATTTATACCTAAGTATTTACTCTTTTGATGTGCTATTGTAAATGGTATTTTTTAAAATTCCAAATTCCAGTTGTTCCTTGCTCATGTATAAGAATGCATTTGATTTTTGTATATTAACCCTGTATCCAACATCCTTGCTATATTCACTACTCTATTTTGGGGGGGCCAGTTTTTGGGGATTTTCTACATTGAAAATCATGTCATTGCAAATAAAGACAGTTGTAGTTCTTCCTTTCCAAATGGTGTATCTTTTATTTCCTTTCTTACTGCAGTTTCAGTACTGTGTTGAATAGGAGTTGTGAAAGAAGATATCCTTTCCTTGATCCCAATCTTTGATTGGAAAGCATCCAGTTTCTCATCATAATGTATATAATATTAGCTGTAGGCATTTTGTAGCTATTCTTCATCAAATTGAAGAAGTTTCTCTCTGCTCATAACTTGCTGAGGGTTTTTATCATAAGTAAGTGTTGAGTTTTGCAAATGCTTTTTTTTTGCATCCATCGATATGATTATATGATAATTCTTTAATCTGTTACTGTGATATTTTCAGAGGTTGAACCAGCCTTGCATACCTGGGTAAATTTCACTTGGTTGTTGTGTTAATTTTTTTTATACATTGTTGGATTCTACTTGCTAATATTTTGTTGAGGATTTTTATGTCTGTGTTCATGCGCAATATTGGTGTGTAGTTTTCTTCTTGTAATGTCTGTATTTGGTTTTGGTATTAGATTAATACTGGTCTAATCAGATGAATTAGGAAGGATTCCCTCTGCTTCCTTTTTTCTGAAAGAGATTGTGGAGAATTGGTATTATTTCTTCCTTAAATATTTGGTAAAATTCACCAATGAAGCCATCTGGATCTGGTGACTTGTGGAAGGTTACTAATTATTGATTCAGTTTCATTAATAGATACAGGGCTGTTTGGATTATCTGTTTCTCTTTGTGTGAGGTTTGGTAGCTTGTGTCTTCCAAGGAAATGGTTTATTTCATCTAAATTATCAAGTTTGGAGGCATAGAGTTATTCATATTTCCTCATTTTCCTTTAAGTTCATATTATCAGTAATTTTGTTCCCTCTTTCATTTCTGATATGGTAATTTGTGTTTTTCTTTTTTTTTCTTTTTTCTTTTTTTAATTTGAGACAGAGAGAGCATGTGTGAGCAGGGGAGAGGGGCAGAGGGAGAGAGAGAGAATTTTAAGCTGGCTCCATGCTCATCATGAAGCCTGATGTAGGGCTCTATCCCATGACCCTGCGACCATGACCTGAGCCAAAATCAAGAGTCGGATGCTCAAGCTACTGAGGCACCCAGGTGCTTCACTCTTTTCTTGATTAGCCTAATTTATCAGTTTTACTGATTTTTTTTTCAAAGAAAGGAGTTTTTGGTTTCACTGATTTTTTTTTTTTTCCTATTTCTCTGTTGCTTTCCTGCTTTTAATCTCATTGTTTTCTGTTTTAATCTTTGTTATCTTTGTTTCTACTTGTTTTGCTCTTCTTACTCTCCTTTTTCTAGTTTCCCAAGGTAGAAGCTTAGATGATTGATTTTTAGTTTTTTTTTTAAACATATGCACTTAAGTTATAAATGCCTCTCTATGCACTGCTTTAATTGCATCCAACAAGCTTCACTTGAATCTTTAAGATTTTTGCCATCAATTTTCATGATCGCTCCCTGCCCCCCCCACATATGTTCCTTATTTATGGCTTCCTGTTCCTGTGTCATATATGCATTGCTGTTTTTCTGAGAATATTAGTTTCTTTGAAGTTTTCTTCTGTTCCCTGCGTTTTTCTCTTATTCCAAGTTCCTTTTGTTTGTTTTGGTGTGTATGTTTTTGTGTCCTATTGTATATGTATGAGATAGCCACAATTTAAAAATGGAAAACGGGTTGACTGGGTGGCCCAGTTGGTTAAGCATCCGACTTCGGCCCAGGTGATGATCTCGTGGCTCATGCATTTGAGCCCCGTGTCAGGCTCTCTGCTGACAACTCGGAGCCTGGGGTGTGTTTTGGATTCTGCTCCTCCCTTGCTCCCTCCCTCTCTCTCTCTTTCTCTGAAAAATAAAATAAAATATTAAAAAAATTTAAAAATGGAAATAAAAGAAGTAATGTGCTGTGTTAAATTAGGATGACATGCCATTATTATTGAAAATTGTTCTGAAGTTTACCTGTTTCCAGAATAATTATTGTTCTTTTTAAAAATTTTTTTTAATGTTTTTATTTATTTTTGAGACAGAGACAGAGCATGAGCAGGGGAGGGGCAGAGAGAGAGGGAGACACAGAATCCGAAGCAGGCTCCAGGCTCTGAGCTGTCAGCACAGAGCCTGACGCAGGGCTCAAACCCATGGACTATGAGATCATGACCTGAGCTGAAGTCGGATGCTTAACCGACTGATCCACCCAGGCGCCCCTAATTATTGTTCTTTTTTTTTTTTTAACGTTTATTTATTTTTGAGACAGAGAGAGACAGAGCATGAACAGGGGAGGGGCAGAGAGAGAGGGAGACACAGAATCTGAAACAGGCTCCAGGCTCTGAGCTGTCAGCACAGAGCCCGATGCGGGGCTCGAACTCACGGACTGTGAGATCATGACCTGAGCCGAAGTTGGACGCTTAACTGACCAAGCCACCCAGGCGCCCCTAATTATTGTTCTTTTAAGGTGACCTTTTCTGAAGGGTCCTCTACCTTTGGAGTATAAAAGTTTAACTATAGAGTGGCCACCTGTGCATTTCTCTTTATTGAAATTGCTTGGTATAGGGGTTACCTGCATCTGTTGAGTTGTGTTTTTCATCAATTCTAGAAAAATTCCTACCATTATCTTTTTAAGCATCCTTGTTTCATGCTGTCTATCTTCCTTAGAGGTCTCCATTCTTATGATAGATGACTTCTGCCATCCATGTCTCTTACCCTGTCATATGTCCCTCTTGTCTTTCTGGGCTGTCTTTTAGGTTGTTTTTTCAGGTAGGTTTTCTAGTTCATTTTTCTCTTAAGCTGTGTCTAAGCTTTTTAACTCATTTTTAAAGTGTCCTTATTTTTTTCTGGACCTCAAGTGTTCATTTCATGGCACTATCATAAATGGTTCTTGTAAAAAACTGTCTCATTTTTGTCTTTTATCCCTCATTTCCCACTCTTATTCTTCACCCCAGGGAACTGTTCAGATGTGCTTCATAATGTATATCTTTTTGTTATGTATTATTGCAAAATTTATATTGTTGATTATGTTTTACAAAAGTAGCAGTATGGAACAGATTGGAAATTTTTTTTAGAAAAGGTCATTTACCAAAGACAGTGTGAGGAACGTTGCGGTAGAGTGTTCCACCTTCTGGATTAAGTTGATTGCTTTGTTTTGATATCATCTAACTTGTCTCTCTATGCTTGGATTTCCTGTAAATACGTAGTTAGTTCTAAAAGCTTGATTAGGTTGAGGTTCAGTTTTTTTGGGTAAGAATACATTATATGGGATACTGTATCTTCCACATGAGGCACATAATGTTTGGTTCTTCCACATTTATTTATTTTTTTAATGTTTATTTATTTTTGAGAAACAGAGAGTGCGAGCAGGGGAGGGGCAGAGAGAGGGAGACACAGAATCTGAAACAGGCTCCAGGCTCTGAGCTGTCAGCATAGAGTCCAACGCGGGGCTCGAATTCACGAACTGTGAGATCATGACCTGAGCTGAAGTCAGACGCTTAACCGACTGAGCCACCCAGGCACTCCCTTCCATATTTATTGATAGTGAAATTGATCACTGGAAGTCAGATGTGTTTGCCTGTTCCCACCATTATAAAGTTCTCCTCCAATCTTTCGTCTAACACTTAAATTAACATCCATTGATAGCCATTGCCTAGTCTATTATTTGCATTAAGGATTGCCAAGAGATGATTTAAAAAATTTTGATATACATCTGCATTTATTACCTGAGATTGTTACCTAAAGAACTTTCCCTCAGCAACTACTTAAAGTACATTTTGTTAATAAAGGGAAGGATAAGTTATTGGCTCTTTTCCCTTAATGTATCACCTTTCAGAGCAATGGGTTTATGCCCTGGCAACCCTCTAATGAGTGGTGGTATTTGTTTTTGTTTTTAGTATCATTAAGATCTCTTTGTTTTTTATCTATTTGACTTGTGTTCAGTCCTTTGCAGGCTTAGTTAATTTGATGTTTGGTTGTCCTATTTAAGACAGTAGGAACCCCTTCAACTAGGCTCCTGTGTCGTTTTGATTTTATCCCATTAGTCACTGATAGATTTCTTTAAGGTGTCTCCAGACTTATATGGAGAAGTTTTTGACATAGATCAGAGGTTTATCTGCTTTATTCATAAAGCTAACTTTTAGTTTTTTTTATATTTCTCTTAATATGTTCATTTTCTATTTCTTTAACTCCTGTTCTTAGCTTATTAATCTTCAGTCTTTCTCCTATTCTAACATAAGGATCTAAAGCTGTATTTGAAGTACTGCTTTTGCTGAATCCCATAAGTTTTTATATGCAGTATTTTTATTTGTAAGTGGTATATTTTATATTACCATATCATATATATTTATTTGATATAAAGTTCTTATAACTATTTTTAGCATTCACTTATGAATTCTTTGATTATGTACCTTAAGTAACTCATGTCACTTAGATAAGTGTTTTAAAATTTACAATAGTGTATGTATGTTATGTTGTTAGAGTTGGTTTTCTTGTCATTTTGTATATAGAGAGGCAATTGCTTCAACTAAATTGTAGATTCCTCAAAGGAATTTATTTGTGTCTATTTCTCGACTATGTTTCTTGGTATGCAGTAGATGGCATAATATTTATATGTTAGAGAATTAAATGAACTCTCATGACTTTTTATTTTCTAGGCATAGAGAATTAAATTCTGAATAAGTCTTTAAGTAGGATGGACAGTTATTTTAAAGCAGCAGTCAGTGACTTGGACAGACTCCTAGATGATTTTGAACAGAATCCAGGTGTGTTGGTTTTTAATTTTTGTTACTAATGGAATTTTTAAATGTCTGTGCATCAGTTATCTAAGATATAGAGTACTGTTAGCAAATTTGGTTTTAGTTCTGGTCACAAGGTTATATGCTGTAAGGAGTTCATGTTTTATTATAACATGTTAGTTTATTCTTATACAGAATAGAACCAATAGCCAGAAATAGAAGTAAGGAAGCTAGTTTTCTCTATAGATACAAATTTAACTAAAAGACCTTTAAAATCAACATATGAGCCAGCTGAAAGCAACTTGAAAACTTTACATGAATTGGTATTTCATTACTATGAGAGATAGTGTTTTAGTCACTTTATTATTTTTTTATAATGATATTTTATAAAGACCAACCCCATTTTTTTGAGTTTATTTGTTTGAGAGAGAGAGCACAAGTAGGGGAGGGACAGAGAGAGAGAGAGAGAAGGAACCCAGAGCAGGCTTTGCACTGTCAGTGTGGAGGCCGATGCAGGGCTTGAACACAAGAACCTTGAGATCATGACCTGAGCTGAGGTCAGACACTTAACTCACTGGGCCACTCAGGCACCCCTGTTTTACTCATTTTAGAATGAAGACTAGGAAACTGGAGAGAGAACCAAGAAGTTAAATTGTTTTTCAGCTCTTCTTCAGTCTGGTTTTTATAGTGCAGCTGAGTTATTTTGGTTTGTGTGTGTGTGTGTGTGTGTGTGTGTGTGTGTGTGTGTGTGTTTAAAGTTTACTTATTTCTTTTGAGAGAGAGCGCGCAAGTGTAGAGGGATGAGTCGGGGAGGGGCAGAGAGAAAGGAAGACACAGAATTCGAAGCAGGCTCCAGGTTCCGAGCCGTCAGCACAGAGCCTGATGTAGGGCTTGAACTCATGAACTGTGAGATCATGACCTAAACTGAAGTCCAATGCTTAACTGACTGAGCCACTCAGTCGCCCCTATTTCAAATGCAACTTTTATCACATTGTGACATTTGCATTGAATAGTAAAAACTCCCAAGTAGTTTAAATAAAAATAATGGGGGGTGGAACGCCTGGCTGGCTCAATCAGAGCGTGTGACTCTTAATCTCAGGGTTTGAGCCCCACATTGGGTACAGAGACTACTCAAAAATAAAAAAATCTTAAAAAAATTTTTTGGAGGTTGTTACCCCTTGTAAGAAAGTAGTCTACCTCTGGTCTAAATAAAAGTTCAGTTTAGAAGTCTTAGAAAATGTAACATCTTTGTGATAATTTTAATTTGGCTCTCCTGAATAACATTGTATCTCTCTTTTAATTAGATGAACAAGATTATCTCCGAGATGTGCAAAATGTATATGATTCTAACCACTGTTCAGTTTCTTCAGAGTTGGCTTCCTCGCTACTACCAAAGGATCAACAATGCATTAATTGTTGTGCCTCATCAGAAACATGCTATGAAACAAATCAGATTTCTCTGAACAAAACACTTGAGGGACTAACTTCTATACAAAATGAAAAAAATGTAACAGGACTTGATCTGCTTTCTTCTGTGGACGGTGGCACTTCAGATGAAATCCAGCCTCTGTATATGGGACGATGTAGTAAACCTGTCTGTGATCTGATAAGTGACATGGGTAACTTAGTTCATGTAACAAATAGTGAAGAAGATATTAAACAATTATTGCCAGATGATTTTAAGTCTAGTGCAGATTCTTTGATTGGATTGGATTTATCTTCAGTGTCAGAATCTCTTCATGCCTCTTCAACAGACCGTGATAATAATACTGTCAGAGAAGAACAGAATGATGTCCACTCTGAATTACAAAATAGAGAAATTAGTGGAGCTGAAGAATTGGGTATGAAAGTAGATACAACACCTTCAGATTCATGTAATTACAGCGGAAAAGAGAATTTAAAGGATAAAAAGATCTCTAATCAGTTAGAACCAGTTGTTGATGGTTTTAACATGCCATCTGCTTTGACTCAACAAAGTTCTAAAATGTTTGATACCAAAGACAACCTACAACACAAGAACCAGCCATGTGAATTACTAAAAGCTGATAGCTGTTTGGTGGAAGATGAAGTAGATGTGGCAGTCATAGCTGCCACAGAATGTTTAAAAGAAGGAGACTGCACAAGTGCTGTGCCCTGCAGTGTTCCAAAAAACGAAGATTTATACTTACATGACTCAAATTCAAAAGATGAAATTTTCAAATTACCTGACTTTTCCTTTCAGGAAGATAGGACTGCTGTATTTGTAAAACAATCTGCAAAAGAAGACTCAAGAAATATAGATCTTAAAGATAATCAAGATACAATCCAAGATTCCTCTCCAGCTTTACAGGTTTCAGATGAAGAGATCTATTCCTCATTGACCTGTCTTCCAGTACCTGGGTCTTTGTGTGGATCATTAATTGAAAGTAAAGCAGATGGTGATTGTTTATCACAGAATGAACATAAAGATAACATACAAGACACAGTGACAGTCCATGAAGAAATACAGAAGAGTGTTATTCTGGGTGGGGAACCGTTGAAGGAGACTGATCATTTGAAACAGGAAAAATGTGAAAACGTAATTGAAAAGGTGGGAGATAGAAAGGAAGAGTCCAACCAGATGGTAATCAGAGTTGAATCTTTGGATTACCCTGGTAACACAAATTCTTCTACAGCCACAGAATCTCAATTGGAGCTTTCTGGTGCTGATGCCCCAGAGTTTCCTGATGGTTGTGAAGGTCTCCCTTTTTTAAGCACTGATATCAATGGGCAAGACTTAGATTACTTTAATATTGATGAAGGTATGAAAAGTGGAACACTAATTAGTGATGCTGAACTTGATGCCTTTCTAACTGAACAGTATCTTCAGACTAGTAACATAAAAGCCTTTGAAGAAAATGTGAATGACTCAAAATCTGAAATGAATCAGATAGATGTGAAAGGCCTAGATGATGGAAATGTCAGTAATACATATTTCAATGCTGAAACAGGAGCTACTGGGGAAAGTCTTGGTATTAATATGATTTGTGAAACAGTTGATAAACAAAATACAACAGAAAATGGTGGCCTTTCTTTAGGGGAAAAAAGTACAATTGCAAATGAACAAGGGTTATCTAACAATAAATCTGAGATTATGAATGAATTATCAGTCTCTGATATTAATAGTCAGTCTGTTCATGTTGGAGGGGCTAGACCTAAGCAATTGTTTAGCATTCCACCAAGACCAGGGAGTTCAAAGGAACCAGGTAAACCAGATGTTCCAAATATCCCTGAAAGTGAACCCAGCACAACAAATACGATTGTTCCAACCACTTGTACTACTGATTCTACAGCTGATCCTCAGGTTAGCTTCAACTCTAATTATATTGATATAGAAAGTAATTTTGAAGGTGGATCCACTATTATAAATGTGAGTGAAGAATCTCTACCTGTAAACACTTGCAAAGAAGGCCTGGTTTTGGGCCTAAAACAACCTACTTGGGTTCCTGATTCAGAAGCTCCAAACTGTATGAACTGCCAGGTCAAATTTACTTTTACGAAAAGGCGACACCACTGCCGAGCATGTGGGAAAGTAAGTTATAAAAATCTTTGTTTTTTATTCTTTTGAAACATTTATTTTTTTTTAACATTTATTTATCTTGAGACAGTGTGTGTGCATGTGTATGAGCGAGCGGGTGGAGGGGCAGAGAGAGAGAGAAAATCCCAACCAGGTTCTGTGCTGACAGCACAGAGCCCGACTTGGGGCTCAATCCCACAAACTGGGAGATCATGACCTGAGCTAAAACCAAGAATCGGACACATAATGGACTGAGGTGCTCCTATTCTTTTGAGACATTTAAAATGAAATTTAATGTTACAAAACGGATTGATAGATGATTTAAAGTTTTAGTTTAAAATCATTATTTTTCACCTATGTGGAAATAAATAAAACACTTTCATTTTATAGATTGCTTGAGAATGAATAAATGTCACATTGTCACGAGTATTACATACTGGGAAATAAGGAATACTAATTACTAGTTTTTATGAAATCTAAAGAATATGTGTCTTTATCTCTCTAACATTTACACTTGAGATGTCCCAAATTCACTATATCCCCCTGGGTCCTTGAAGTCTTAATTTCAAGACCATTTTGCAGTTAGTGTTAGAGAGTCTATCTAGGGAAACACTGGGAGAAAGAAAAACAAATTGGTTGCCACAAGGTTCAGAATGCTGAAGCTGGCGTTGTTTGCATTCTGACTGCATTGACTATAAACTCTAAGGGTTTCCTATAGAAATAACATTTAATTCTTTCAAATTTTTTATTTGTATTCATTTATTTTCATTTTATTTATTTTAAAGAGAAAGAGAGTGAGTAGGGGAGAGGGGCAGAGGGAGAGAGAGAGAGAGAGAGAGAGAGAGAGAACCCCAAACAGCTCCATGCTCAGCACAGACCCCAGTGTGACCTGAGCTGAAATCAAAAGTTGGATGCTCAACCGACTAAGCCACCCAGGCACCCCAACATTGCATTTTTTATTCAGCATTGATTTTCAGTATTGGGTTGGTCTCAGATCACCCCTCTTTTCTTTTAGAAAAATAATGACATTCTACCTTTAAAAGTTGTAAATAAAGGACCACAGAAAACTTTTTAAATTGTAAAGTTACTCATTAAAGAAAATTTTTGTTCCTTTCCAATGAACAGAATTGACTTAAAGGAATTCCCCTTGTGAGAGATACAATTTTATTTTTATTTTTTTATTATTTAAAAAAAATTTTTTTAAGTTTTATTTATTTTTGAGAGAGAGTGAGAGAACATGAGCCGGGGAGGAGCAGAGAGAGAGAGAGAGAGAGAGAGAGAGAGAGAGAGAGAGAGAGAATCCAAAGCAGACTCTAGGCTCTGAGCTGTCAGCCCAGAGCCTGATGTGGGGCTCAAACTCATGAACCACAAGATCATGACATGAGCTGAATTCGATGCTTAACCAACTGAGCCACCTAGCCACTCCAGAGATATGATTTTAAGTTGCAGAAACCTCATTGAAGTAAAACAAATAAAAAATAATTATTTTAATAACTATCTATGATTATGGTGATTAGAAAAATTATTTATATCATCAAAAAATGGTGTTTGGTTAAGTAGATTTTGGGCCTCCTCTCTCCCTGCCTCCTGTAGGTATAAACATGCTTGACACAAAACCAAATTCGATATTTTATTCTTTATAGGTCTTTTGTGGTGTCTGTTGTAATAGGAAGTGTAAACTGCAATATCTAGAAAAGGAAGCAAGAGTATGTGTAGTCTGCTTTGAGTCTATAAGTAAAGGTGAGTATTAACTTGACATATTTTCTTCCAGTAATTGAATATATCTTAAAAACAATTGGATTGTGACAAAGAAAAACTTCTTTATTTTCTTAAGGCGAGGACCTAGTGTTGACTTATCTGGCTTAGGTGGGCCATCCCACGGCTTGGTTTCTCTTCTTTTTGTTCTACTCTCACAATTAATACTACCAATCCGGAAAGGAAGCAGTTTCTGGAGTGGCAGTTCATTAACTTTTAACAGGTACCAAGTCCCTAAATGCTGCATTTCATCTGCCTATTTGTTTTGTCAACATCATTGTCATCCTTATCATCTTAATCTAAACTTTTATAGAATAGTTACTGTTGAATAGTATTTAGTGTTACCCACTAATAGCATAAGGCAAGATAATTGTTCCCACCCTTTAGAAAATTATAATCTAAGATGGGAATAAAAAATAAGGTAGTAATATTTATGATTTTATATATAAATTCATAGAACTGTCACAGTATTAGCACATTTTTGTCTCATATTTTTTTCCCTTCTCAATTTTAGAATTTTGTTTGTATGAATTTCCCATTGTTTCTGGCTCCCTAGCTTAGCTACCATTATCAGCAATAGTCTTGGTAGTCTTATTTGTGTTCTCACAGTGTGTGTGTGTGTGTGTGTGTGTGTGTGTGTTGTATTGTGTTTTTTCCCTCAAACACACATTTGCTCTTTTGAGTACTTCTTGGCATTTTGAAAGATTTGTTGACAGTTTAATTCCCAGCAAATATGACTTGGGACTTTTCAATACCAGGCCTGTGCTTTTAGCTCAGGTACTGCTTCCCCTGTTAGCCAGGAGAATAAATACCTGATAATAATTTGTTTTTCTCTTTTGAATGAAGATAAAATTTTTCATCAGTTTTCCAAAAAGCTCTGATGGGAGTCTATTAGCCTGAGGTAAGCTACTTTACTCCCTGTTGTTGCCCCTTGCTCTGGAAGATAACAGAGTGTGAACTTTTTATATTTCCATATTACCAACATTGTTTATGAAGAGGTTAGTTTAAGACTTTATAGTTGTTTGGTTTTTTCCCCATGCTGTTTCAGGAGCCCCAGAAGACTGCTGGTGCTGGTGGCCAGACAGCCTGCTAGAATTCAGGAATAGAATTCAGGCTCCCACATAATTTTCTCTCCCTACTTGAAAAAAAATAAAATAGCCACTAATATTTGAAACATTATTTGAGTTGACATGTCAGAGTTTTAGGTGAACATTCAAACATTTTGACTGTAAGTTACCAGGAGAAAAGATGCAGTCATTAAAGAGACTCAGTAGGATTTTGGGATCATGCTTTGGTTTCTCAAAGAAAATATCTTGGAATGAATTTGGTTACTTAGTTATCTGTTTTATTTATTCTGTATGGTACCTTCTAGAATATATTCTCACAGTTCTATTTAACATTATACACCACAAGAAAACAAACACAAGTTATTTTAATATCAACTTTAGGGTTGAAGATGGTAGAAATGACCATTTAAAATAATGTTATTAAATAAGATGAGAAAGATGGCTCAAAAGGGTTGTTAGATTCCATAAAGGATTAAGAAGAAAAGATAGTTTAAATAGAGATTATGGATAATGAGGAAGCTGTGCTGAGACTGTATAAGTTTCAAGGAAAGCTCTCATGTGAGTGCCATTAGGTAGATTTGGGGCAAGTTGGACATTACTCAAAACTCAGAGTAAGATGTTTGGATTTTATTTGGTGAGGGGAAGCTGATTCATGACAGTACTGTCATTCAGTGGCCTTTGAGGAAGATGACTGTAGCAGTGGCAACATATCTAGCAGATTGGTTTGGAGAAATGCTGAAGGGAGAGCTCTCAGTGCCTGTTCTATGTTATTTGGATAAAAAATCATTCACCAACATTCAAGCAATATTTTGCATTTTGGAGCTCTAGCTGTGAAAGAATATATTTCCTGTTCTCATGGAACTTATGACCTCATGGAGCTTAGGAATGTGGGGAGAGATGGATAGTTAGGAAAGAGAATATCAGATGGCGATAATATCCTAAATGAAAATAAAAGATCATAAGAGGGATGGATAGTACTGGATTGGTAACAATGAAAATAAAAGATTATAAGAGGGATGGATAGTACCGGATTGGTAACAAGAAGTAGTGTTTTTTAATGTTGGGCAGAATAAGGCTTTATGATATGACATGAGAGCAGAGACTTAAAGTGAGAGAATAAAGCTGAGAATAAAGTGAGTATTTGTGGAAGAACATTCCAGGCAGAGAGAATAAGAGCCAAGACTCTAAGCTAGGAGAGTGCTTATTTGACTTGTTGAAGAACAAGGAGGCCTGGTGGCTGGATCCTAATGAGCAAGTGGGATCATAGTGAGAGATGAGGTCAGAGAGCTAAGTGGGAAGACAGAGGAGGTAGGGATGTAGACTGTGTAGGGTCTTGTGAGCCACTTTAACAACTGGGATTTTCACTCCAGTTGGGAACCAATTAAAGTATTTTAAACAGGAATGATGTGATAGGATTTATGTCTTAAAAGAATCACACTGAACTGTGTCAAAAACAGACTGTAGGGGTACAAGGACAAAAACCAAGACAGTCATATTAAATAGCAGTTATTTCCTTTAGTAGATATCAAACATATGCTAAATAGAATATTGAGACAATTGGTAACTTATAGTGAAGTAGGGTGCTGCCAGCTGGAGTAAGGTCATTGTCTTTGCCAAGTGCCACTTCTTTTTCTTGCTTAGCCATTGAGTTCTTTCTCCTCACAACTTGAAAAAATAGATAATTTATCATAATTTACTTTGAAGTTCAAAAATATTTTAATATTTTAATATTTTTCCCCTTTATAGCTCAGGCATTCGAAAGGATGATGAGTCCAACTGGTTCTAATCTTAAATCTAATCATTCTGATGAATGTGCCAACATCCAGCCTCTTCAGGAGAGTCAAACATCCAGTATACCTTCACCTACAACTTTACCGATCTCAGCACTTAAACAACCAAGTGTTGAAGGTAATTAGAAGAAAATGCTGTGTCTTAGACTAAAGATAATTTTTAATGGAATTTTTCTAGTTTGATAGAGTCTAGCGAGGACTAGACTAGATATCAGAAGAAATTTAGTACAGGGAACTGGTAGGTATATGTGTTAGAAGGCTGGAAGAGCAAAAATGGCATGCTCAAGTGACTCAGAGATTGCTAACTGCAGGAAACAGCCACTACCCATAGGGTTGGGGTAATGAACGGTGAAAGGCAGTATTCTAGAACTCAGTGCAGGAGTACCAGGAGGTGTTTGGTTCTCAGAACTGGGATTCAGGGCTTGGGGTACTATGTGGCTGGTATTGTGATTTCTGGGGGAGCACCAAGTGGCAAATCCTGGAACCATCAAGGGCTCTCATACAGTTGGTGTTCAGTTGAGCAAAGGAGTGATCCAGGCTTGATATTAGGAGTACTGAAAATTGCATGCATCCACGTGTATCTGGTGGTACTGCTGCTGTAAGGATCCTGGAAGGAATTGGAAACAGAATTCCTTCTCTTCCCACCTTCCAGTCTCCCACCAACACTATTGGCAGAACATGGTCAGAGCCAACCAGCAAGGGGGTCTGGGAGTTGCACTTTCCAGACTTTAGCCTGGCATCAAAGAGCACCTTATATAGAAGGGTGGGCTTGGGTTTGAGAGACAAGTAAGTAACTGGCACATCTCCCTTTCTTCAAAAATCTGTTTTTAAATGTATATTTTACTACAATAAAAATGTTTTTAAAACCTATTTAAAAATCTTTGGGTTCTCTGGTCTTTTTTTTTACAGCTGTTGTAGTTTAGGGTCTTCAGTAAAGCCTGTGTACATTTTTTAAAAATGTTTATGAGAGAGAGAGAGAGAGAGAGAGAGAGAGAATGAGTGGGGTAGGGGCAGAGAGAGAGGGAGACACAGAATCCGAAGCACCTCCAGGCTCTGAGCTGTCAGCACAGAGCCCAAAGCAGGGCTCAGACTCATGAACTGTGAGATCATGACCTGAGCCGAAGTTGGACGCTCAACGACTGAGCCACCCAGGTGACCCAGTCTGTGTACATTTTTAAACATAAACTATTAGCCTCTAACTTGCTAGAAGATAAGTGTAAATGTCAGTTAAAGGCAGATTCAGATACTTCTGATAATTATTTTGGATTTCAGTTTATCTTTTTAATATTAAGTATACTTTTTTTAAAAAAATCTTTAAATGTCTATTTATTTTGGAGAGAGAGAGAGAGACAGACAGACAGACAGAGCGTGAGGAGGGGAGGGACAGAGAGAGAGAGGGAGATACAGAATCTGAAGCAGGCGCCAGGCTCTGAGCTGTCAGCACAGAGCCCAATGCAGGGCTTGAACTCACTATGACATCATGACCTGAGCCGTTGGATGCTTAGTTGGAGGTTTGGATGCTTAACCGACTGAGCCATCCAGGCGCCCCTCAGTTTATCTCTTAATACAGCTGTTTTCCATTTGTCATTATAATTTAAATAAGATTCAGAATATATGGTTGTATGTTATAGCTCTAAAATGAATAAATATACTTTAAAAATATTTACATATTCTAGGGGCGCCTGGGTGGCTCAGTCGGTTAAGTGTCTGACTTTGGCTCAGGTCATGATCCCATGGTTCATGAGTTCGAGCCCCGCATCGGGGAGCCTGGAGCCTGCTTCAGATTCTGTGTCTCCCTCTCTCTCTGCCCCTCCGCCGCTCACACTCTTGTCTCTCTCTCTCTCTCTCTCTGTCTCTCTCACAAATAAATAAACATTAAAAAAATTTTTTTTTAAATATTTACATATTGTCTTATCTTGACATCCTAAATTATTAAATTATAAAAGTATTGCAGATACATGAAAGATACCGTATTTAAATTTTTTTTAACATTTATTTATTTCTGAGACAGAGACAGAGTGCAAGTGGGGAAAGGGCAAAGAGAGAGAGAGACAGAATCTGAAGCAGGCTTCAGGTTTTGAGCTGTCAGCACAGAGCCTGGTGTGAGGCTCAAACTCACAAATCCTGAGATCATGACCTGAGCCGAAGTCAGATGCTTAACTGACTGAGCCCCCAGGCGCCCCGAAAGATACCTTATTTAGAATGTCTATCCATAATGCAAAAGTTATATGTGATGCCAGTTTTCTCAGTGTTATCTGTATTATGTTCTAGAAGGTAGATGTCAATCTTTTGATTTTTATATTCTAAAACCATCTGGCAGCTTTTTTCATAACCTCCATCTGTGGATGCTTTGTAATAAAAGAGAACATATATTTATGCTGATAGCTAATTATTTTCTCCAAATTTGGGAGGGGAATATTAATAAAATCCAATATCCACATTATAAGAACAAAAATTATTATGCTTCTTTTGTTAAGTAAATTAAAAATAAGAAATGACCTCTGATGCACAAGTGATCTTGTTGCCTTTTTTAGACTTTTTATACTTCTTTCTGTTTTTCCATGTTTTTCTTTGCTTATCTACCATCCTCCAGTCTACTCCATTTTTCCACCTTGTGCTGTGGTCTTTAAATTTTATTCAGTTTTCGCTCACTCCTCAGAAACGTATGCTTAGTAATACAGGCTTTAAATCTGCCCCCAGTGTCCTAAAGATATAACCTCTCCTGTCCACTTATTCTGAGTATGTAATTCCCAGTGTTACTCCTTCCTTTTTTATGAATTAGGAAAAGACTTCCATTCTGGGTAGATGAATCATAAAAGGTCCTTTCTCTAGGCCTTTGCAATCCTGAGAAGGCAGGTCTTGCCAATGGGTAGCAAGAAGCTTTTGAAATCACTTCCCAACCGATTTAGTATTAAATCATTGTAATATTACCAAATTCAAGTACTTTACTTTATAAACTGATCCTAGGATTATGCTCCAAAGAACAGAAGAGAGTATGGTTCGCAGATGGTATACTGCCCAATGGTGAAGTTGCAGATACAACAAAATTATCATCTGGAAGTAAAAGATGTCCTGAAGATGTTAGTCCTCTCTTGCCTGATATGCCCTTGGTAAGGAATCTAAAGAATGACTTGTTGATTTAATAAGATTTTATTTTAAGTATATTCTGTAGCATGATTATTATAGTACTTATTTTTTTAATACTGTGAGCTTCCTAAAGTGAGAAATATATGATGTAGTGAATATATTTTAGATTTTACCTTTTTTAAAAACATTTATTTTGAGAGAGAGAAAGAGAACATGCATGTGAGAGGGAAGGGCAGAGAGATAGGGAGAGAGAGAACCCTCAGCAAGTTCCACCCTGTCAGGGCAGAGCCCAACATGGGGCTCAGTCTCACAAGCTGTGAGATCATGACCTGAGCAGAAATCAAGAGCCAGATGCTTAACTGACTGAGCCACCCAGGCACCCCAGATTTTACCTTTTTTAATGTCAGTTTAAGGTAATGATTCTCAGACTTTTTGCTCTCAGGATGCCTTTATGCTCTTAAAACTTACTTAGACCTTCAAAGAGCTACTATAGGTTATGTGGGTTATACCTAGTGATAATTCCTGTATTAAAATTGTGAAAAATATAAAAGTTAATTTAAAAATAAATTTGTCATATTAATAGAAGTAGTATTTTTATAGACATTTCAAAATAAAAGTTGAGTGAGAGTAATGACACTTTCATATTTTTGCAAAATTCTTTGATGTCTGTCTTAATACAAGATTCTCACATCTGCTTCCATATTCACTCTGTTGTGTTATGTTGCTTTTGGTTAAATTATATGAAGAAAATCCTAGGACCTCACTGACTCCCTGAAAGGATCTTGAGGATCTCAGAGATCTCTGACTCACATTTTAAAAAAAGTTTTTCCTAATCTTTATTTATTTTTGAGAGCTAGAGAGACAGAGTGCAAGCAGGGGAGGAACAGAGAGAGGGTGGGGGACACAGAATCCAAAGCAGGCTCCAGGCTCTGAGTTGTCAGCAAAGAGCCTGACGTGGGGCTCGAACCCACAAACCATGAGATCATGACCTGAGCTGATGTCGGACGCTTAACTGACTGAGCCACCCAGGCGCCCCCCTGACTTACGTTTTAAGAACCACTGGTGTAACAAAATAGAACTGAGATTTAGTAATTTAATTTAGACTAATATGTGTTTAGTGATTTTCATACATTCAATAAAGTACCTGATAGTGGTATTTATGTTTGCATTTAAACAAATATGCTAGGTGTTAAATAAAAGATAAGTAAGACGGAATCCCAGCCCACTAAGAACTCTTATTGTAAAGTAGCAAAATATTAATAGAAGTGAGTATTAATACATGAAATTGGAATGCTTTTTCTCAGTAAACAAATTTATTGAGCATCTACTCTGTGCCAGTTACCTGATTTATCCTGGGTATAGACAAGATTGTTATGTATCCTACTCTGTTTAAATTCACATAGCATATAAACCTATGCTTTTTTGTCGGGGTTCATGAGCTAGAATTTACAAATAGCCATAATTACCCAAAGTATGTTTCTTAGCTAACACCTACCCTCAATTGATATTTTAACAAAATAAAAGTTCTAAACAGGCTAGTAAGTTTTACTTGAGTTCAAACTGGTTCTCATTTAATAATGACTCAGCTTTGGCCAGTTCAAAAAGAAAGGGGCTTTACTGAAGCCAGCTTGAAATGTTGTTTATTGGTGGTTACTATTGAGGAATATACCTACCACTCTGCTTCCTAACCACTCCCCTCCCTGCTTTACCTGCTGATCTCTCCCTTGGTCCCCTCCCCACACCCAAGGCTTTTTGGCTATTGTCAGGAGAGTTTAGTTGAACTAAATTTGCTTAGTGTGTGATATGGTACAGGATCCTGAAGTTCTTCTTGCCTCCTTTTTCTAGTCTATAAAATTAAAGTCATTAACACCTACTGAGTATATGATATAGTAAAGTTAAGTCTTACTCTTCAGAATTTAAAGAAGCAAAATGGTACTGTTTCTTGGCAAATTTGGCTTCTGAAGAATTTCCGAGCCCATTTTGGTTTTATTTATTCTTGTTAAAAAGGTGTCTTTGGTTATAGCGATTAACATTTCACAGTTGAACAGAGAATATGAACTGATGTGTTTTGGTTTTTTTTTAATTCCATATTTTACAGACAGTAAACACAGTGGATCATGCCCATTCTACTGCAGTGGAGAAAGCAAACAATGAGATAGGAGAGATTACAAGTGACATAATTCGGAGTCCTATTTCTCAGGTTCCATCTGTGGAAAAACTGCCTATAAACACAGGAACTGAGGGGTTACCTACTTCTTGTTCTTTTACACTAAATGATGATGTTTTTGCAGAAATTGAGGGACCACCTACTCCTACTGATGTCTTAGTTCACAGCAATTTACCTGTTGCTAGTACTTCGGATTATAGGTTACTGTGTGATATTGACAAGAATGTTTGCAATAAGATTAGTCTTCTACCTAATGATGAGGACAGTTTGCCCCCTCTTATGGTTGCATCTGGAGAAAAGGGATCAGGTAGGATAGCAGTTATTTAAATTTTAAAAGAGGGTTTTTTTGAAAGAATGTACTGGTGAATTTTGTGATGTATGAAATGTACTTTTTAGGCTTAGACAGTTTGGTTGAAATATGTACTGAAATATGGCTTGGTATCTTAAGTTTACAAAAAGTCTTGTTATGTGAAAACAAATTCTAAAAAGATCTGAACTTTTGAGTTGAATGGATATGATTCATTTATGACATCTTGAGTCCCTAATTTAGAATAAGGCAAAAGTTTAGTTCAACAGGGAAACTCATTGATTTTTAGTCCTGAAAATATTTCCATTGTGTTAGGATTTTGTTAATTTTTCCCCTGCCCCCCTCCCCCCATATCATTTTTCTTTAAAGGAGCATAGCACCCAAAGAAGAGAGTATTGGATTGGACAACAAACTAGAAACTTTAGTTCCTCATTTGCTACTTAATACATCTATGACTTGAAGCATGTTATTTAATCTCTATGGGCTTCAGTTTCCTGTGTAAAAGAAGAGAACCTGTACGATCTCTAAGGTCTTTTTCAAGCTGGAGTTTCTGTGGCTAGCTCCCAACTCAGAGTAGTTCCCTAGGATACATCCTTGTCACCCCAGGCATTATGCTGCATCCTGCAACATGAAATGATTATGTTCTGTGCATCATAATATAGGGGAATAAAGCTTAGGATCTCTGTTCTGTCAGTAGGAGCTATTTCATGAACCTGCCTGTAGTGGCAGAAATACCTTAAGTCCTATACTTTGCTTGTTTTCCTGTTGATGATATCAAGATGTTTTTTGACACTTGGTCACTGACATAGGGCATATGGCAGCAAGCAGTATGTACAATTTGAGAGTTATAAAGTTGTACTTTCAAGAGTTGTAAATTTCAGAATTTATAAATAGAGTGGCTGGCAGTCTGGAATCCACTTTACAAAAATGTGTGTTTTAAAATTGCATAAATATGCTGTGTAATCAATGTATTTGCATATATACTACATATATAATATACTGTGTCAGGGCTTATATGTATTATAGCATTAATATCTTTATGTAAATAGAAAAGAATGAGTACATAATAGTTGTCCAGGGCATTGACTGATTTTTATGAAATGGGTTTGCTTTTGTTACTAAGTTTGATCAAGCTATTGAAGGATTTCTAAATGTGTTTTTTTGTTTTTATTGCAAGCATATTTAACAGGAAGTTATATTCTAACGAATATGTTACTTTCATGATTTAGTGCCTGTAATAGAAGAACACCCATCTCATGAGCAAATCATTTTGCTTCTTGAAAGCAAAAGTTTTCGTCCTGTTACATTTGTCTTAAATGCTAATCTACTCGTGAATGTCAAGTTAATATTTTGTAAGTAATGATTAATCTTTCTTTGCCTAATTGGTATGCAGAATTTCTGATGTTAATTAATTGAATTTTGACTGGCAACTATAAAAAGTAAGCATTGGGTATTGAATTTTTAGCCACAAAGGAATATAGATTTTTTAGATTTATATTCAGTGGAACTTGAAATGAAAGCTTAAAGATTTCTACTATTGTCTTTCAGTCAGTCCTAGGTTAAGCTTATGGGCTCCTAGCTGAGCTATATTTTGATATTAATGATATAATTGACTGTGTTTCATATAGCTTTTAGATGAATTGAAATTTGGTAATTAAATAAGAATCTTGATTTAGTAGCAATAAAGACAGTTTTAAAGTAAGTGACATGTGACCTAATTAAAAGTAAGGAAGTAAATAATCCTCAGTACTTAACAATGCATCTCTCAGCTTTTCATTCTCTGAAACAAACTTGCTTGATTCTTACCCACTATATTTCAGCATATTAGTGCATCTTTTATTTTAGTGTTATTTATTAATTGACTCTATAAGATAATCTTTCATCCTTTCTTTTACATTAATCTTATATAATTTAAAGTGTTTTTTTGTGAGGAGAACTTTGGGAAAATAAGGAATTTGAAAAGTTGTGCTTCATGCAAAGGACAACTACATTAGTTTCTGTGGTTAAAAGAAGTTGACATTTATAGTTGTATGCTTTTATCACTTAAGATTCCTCAGACAAATATTGGTACTTCTCAACCAATGGATTGCATGGCTTGGGACAGGCAGAAATCATTATTCTATTATTATGTTTGCCAAATGAAGATGCTATTCCGACCGACATCTTCAAACTATTTATCACCATCTATAAGGATGCTCTAAAAGGTATAGCATTTTATTTTGAACTGTTCAGACCAGGGGATGGATAAATTAATTAAAGGCATTTATGCTTTTGGCTATGCTAACTGTGCTAAAGATTTATTTTGTGAAGAGATTGCTTATGTCTTAAAAGATTTTCAGTCATTTTCAGTCATTTTCAATTTTCATCATTTTCAGTCACCTTAAATCTAGCATTTTATGTAATTAGTGTCTTTAAACAGTTTTTTTTAATTTTAAAAATGGAAATATATTTGCTTTCTTCATTTTTTTATATATGTCTATATTGTTTTCTTACTATCTGTGTAGGATCGGGGGAGATAAGAATTTTCACTTGGTCATGCAGTGCAGAGAAAAATTTTAAACCACCTGTGGTTAGAAACATTTTCAAAATTTTGTTCACAATTTTCAGTCTCCAGGAATAACTGAGCTTTGTACACATAAGTTACTCAATTGATGATGCTTCAAGAGTGGAAATAAGAAAAAAAAATCTACATTGCTTTTATTTAAGAAAGTTTATACTGCAACATTCAAACTTAGAATGCCTCTCAGAATAATTTAAAAATCTTCTTATTAATGATTTTATTTCTAGGAAAATACATAGAAAACTTGGACAGTATTACTTTTACTGAGAGTTTTCTCAGTAGCAAGGATCATGGAGGATTTCTGTTTATTACACCTACTTTTCAGAAACTTGATGATCTCCTATTACCAAGTAATCCTTTTCTTTGTGGAATTCTTATTCAGAAGCTAGAGATTCCCTGGGCAAAGGTTTTTCCTATGCGTTTAATGTTGAGACTGGGTGCAGAATATAAAGGTAAGTTTTAGAATAATAAGTTAAATCACATAGGTTCATATGTACTAAATGTAAACTAAGAATTTCAGTGATATCATTAAAATCAATTTTTTAATGGATTTAAGGGGACTACTTTTGTTTTGATATATTTTTAAAATTCCAAAACAGCCTTTCTCTACTACCAAATGAACTGTCTAGACAACCTTGGTATATCATGAAGTTTTAGATGTTGATAGCTATATTAACTTACCTTAAAAAAATTTGTTTTTAAATTTTAGAACAAAACATAGAAAACATTGAAAAGTTTTCTTAAAAGCATATACCTTAGGGAGTACATTTTGTTATGTTTCCTACATTTTAATAAGGTACATGATTTCCCCTCTAAATTTGTGTACATCATAAAACCAAACATGAAAGATTATGAAATAATGGTCTGGGTTTATGTATATGGTTATTTCTAAGTTGAAATAATTTCTGGTGTTAAACTTTTTGAATTCCCACCCTTCATCCCTGACTTTTTTCAAGAAATTATTTATTGCATGTAAAGTGTATCTAATGAAATTTTAGGTATTTGATTCTAATTTAATTAAAATAGGTATTTTCTTGGAGGAAAATTAAATGTAGGGGGTTTATAAAATTTATAAAATATTTCAAGATGGGCAAATTCAGTGAGATATAAATCTCCCTCTTTGGCAAATTTATTATGCTGTTTGATTTTAGGGGGAGGTCTTTACCATTTAGGATTTAAACATGTGATGCTATTATGTAAAAAGTAACTAAATTTTATTTCAGGTTTTTTATTGTATAAACTACAGAGCTTAAGAAATTTAATTCTGTGTCAGTTATTTCATACATTCAGCCTGATATTTTGTCTCTGATATAAATATTTGAATGCTATTTTTATGAGAAGTTAGGTCAATATATAACCTTAAGTCGTTATGGAACATGTAATATATAACTTTGGCCAGTGTTTTGGTTAGTATCACTTATAGATACTAAATCTGTTTTTCTCATGCTCAAAGAAGCAAAATCATGGAGCAACTTGTGGGACTTACCAAAAGATCACAGGGGTTGGAGCCCTAAAGCTTTGATAGCTGTTTAGTGATGATGAGGATAAAAATCATGAGTTATACAGGTTTTTCCTGCTACCTGAAAGTAGAACATTCCTATAAAACCTTTTTATTTTTTATTTATTTTTTATTTTTTTTTTTCAACGTTTATTTATTTTTGGGACAGAGAGAGACAGAGCATGAACGGGGGAGGGGCAGAGAGAGAGGGAGACACAGAATCGGAAACAGGCTCCAGGCTCTGAGCCATCAGCCCAGAGCCTGATGCGGGGCTCGAACTCACGGACCGCAAGATCGTGACCTGGCTGAAGTCGGACGCTTAACCGACTGCGCCACCCAGGCGCCCCTATAAAACCTTTTTAAAGCCAAAATGGCATAAAGGAAAGAAGGTATCACCATTTCATAAGCACAAAAATCTGTTTCATAGTGAAAACAGGAAGTCACATAGGTCTTTTGTAAAAGCAAAGTGGTATTAAAGCAAACTTGGATGAGGGAGAAACCTGTACATACATAGAAGTTAATTAGTTTTAGCTGTTTTCTGAGTTCTTTATGTATTGCTGGATTTTAACTTGGAAGTACTGTGTGTGTGTGTGTGTGTGTGTGTGTGTGTGTGTGTTAGAGAAAATGGTGTATGGAAAATTTAATGACAAAAGTTAGAGTTCCAGGATTAAAGGATAGAAATAATGGTCTGAAAGCAGTAATTATTAGAAATAGTAGTAGAAAGTGGGGATTATCTACACATTTGCATTGAGACCGTTGTTTGGATTATCATTCAGTGTTGGATTAGATGATTTATGAGATCCCTTTGTAACTCTGACAGAACGTTGTCTTTCTAAATAAGCCATAACCTTTGAAAATACTGTTTCAAATAAAAATACTTCAAGTTGTAGGGGCGCCTGGGTGGCTCAGTTGGTTGAGCGTCTGACTTCAGCTCAGGTCATGATCTCACAGTTCAGGGGTTCGAGCCCTGCATCAGGGTCTGTGCTGACCGCTTGCTCAGAGCCTGGAGCCTGCTTCAGATTCTGTGTCTCCTACTTTCTCTGCCTCTTCCCCGTTCACGCTTTGTCTCACTCTGTTTCTCAAAAATAAATAAATGTAAAATAAATTAAAAAAAATTACTTCCAAGTTGTAAAGGATGCTCCCTCATTCATAAAAGATGGAATGAAAAGTCATCATTTATCTTAATCAGATCACTTATCATTTTAATGTCTTTTACCACTAACGTCTGTGTCTTTTTCCATTCTGCACCCTCTGCCCTCTAAATAACATAGCTGTTCTTTTAAAAACTAAAAAATATGTTTGTAATAGCAAAGATGTGAGTTGCTCTGACTTAAATTTTAAAAATAGATAATGTCAGGTAATATGTGTTTTCTTAGAATATTAAGAAAGAATATTTGTATGACAGGTATGAGAGAGGTTTGTTTAAGAACTAGGCTGAGAACTGAAAGTTAAAATGTTTTCTGCTTTTTATTATTATAGAAATGTCTTGCCTTCCTTTTCTTCCAGAAGCGTGCTGCACTGCTAACCAAATACCTTTTCCTTTTGGTGAATAATATTTATAGTGCCTTAAAGAAAGAGAAAAGTAGTTAGGTGATAGACTCCCCCTTTCTTCTGTTTCTCTGCATTGATTTTTTTGACTCTGTGTACCCCTTTTATCATGCTGACCCAAGAACTATAAAAGTTTACTACCATCTATAAATTAGCAAAATTGAATATTAATTTTAAATGTCTTAAAAATCCTGAGTTATTCATTTCTGTTTAAATTGTCAGAACTTTATAGGGGTATATCAGATCACTAATTTTCCAGCCATTATCGTTTTGTGAAATCAACATGTATAATGAAAAGATTAAATACTTTGGAATGAAGCAAGCCTAATTTCAAATCTGTTTCACTGGTGATTAACTTAGTCACCACAAACAATTTTATTAATTTCTGTGTCTCTCCTTTCCCATTTGTAAAGTATGGGTAGACATATTTGCCTCACTGGGTTGTTTTAGGGCTTAAATAAGATAATGTATATAAAGTTTGCAGTTCAGTGTAGCCTCCAGTAAATACACACTATGGGTTAATGTATCTCTCACTTTCCCCAGAGAACTGATTGGGTGGTATCTATCCATAATCTTTGAAAAATGAGAATTAGAAGTAATAAATTCAAGACTTTTTTGGGGTTTTATTGATGGTAACCAGTTTTCCTTTCTTACGTATAGTATATCCTGCTCCTCTAACAAGTATCAGAGGCCGAAAACCTCTTTTTGGAGAAATAGGACATACTATTATGAACTTACTTGTTGTGAGTAATCAAACAATTAAGTGTTCTTACATTGTTAACTTTAATATTTTATTTAGCATATTTTATATGTTTGTATTTTCCTCTATTAATTTGGCATATTTGGTATAATGAGAGTTTGTTTATAATATATCTTTATTTAGATAAATGGGCTCTGTTTCTAATGGATTGCTTTTTAGAATACCATCTCTTAATTTATGTGTACCTGATTCTGATTGCCTTTTGATTCATTCTGCTGCATTGCTAACACATTTAGGTGATGTGAGATCTACACAGTTATTGAAGTGTTAGTAAAAGTAATTAGTAACAATGTTAGTAAAGTCAGTCATTTTGGTGATTTTGAGCAAATTGTGACCTGAGTTTCCTCATTTGTAATAGGAAGGATTGGATTAGATAATCTTAGGTTCCCTTCTACCTTTACTTTAAATAATTGTTTTATTTGTAACCATAAAAAAGTATTTGAGTGGACTTATTTTTAATTTATACATGTTTACTTTGAAGACTTATTTTGGAAGATTTGTAATTAGAAAGAGGACATCACCCCTAAATACTACAGAATTTTTCCTGAGAATGATATTCTTTATTACTATTGTGGAGTAGCTGGGAGAATTAGTTGGTTTTTCAAGTTGGTACTACTTTCTGTATGGCATTTTGATAGTTATATATCACAAGTCTTAAAATGATGGACATTCTTAAAAAAGTACTTAATGAATGGGTAAAATGCTCATGGATAGTTTAAGGTTTATGGAAATGTCATTATTTTATATGTAGGACCTTCGAAATTACCAGTATACCTTGCATAACATAGACCAGCTATTGATTCATATGGAAATGGGGAAGAGCTGCATAAAAATACCTCGGAAAAAATACAATGATGTAAGTTTAATTTCTTCATGCAGATTTTGAAGATAATTATTGAACATTAGATTTATTTAAAGGTGTGTTAAATTTGTTTTGAATCAGACTGTCTAATACATAATGGCAAAAAATAATATTTTTGAAATTAAAAAAAATTTTTTTAACATGTATTTATTTTTGAGAAACAGAGAGAGGCAGAGTATGAGCAGGGGAGGGGCAGAGAGGGAGACACAGAATTCAAAGCAGGCTGCAGGCTCCGAGCTGCCAGCACACAGCCTGCTGTGGGGCCCGAACTCACAAATCGCGAGATCATGACCTGAGCTGAAGTCGGACGCTCAACCAACTGAGCACCCAGGCACCGCAGTATTTTTGAAATTTTAGATTTGTTTCCTAATAAGGGATTTGTTTTTTCTTTACTGTTTTTTTTTTAATGTTTATTTTGAGACAGAGAAAGAGAGTGCACACAAGCAGGGGAGGGGTACAGAGAGAGGGAGAGAGAGAATCCCAAGCAGGGTGCACGCTTTCAGGGCAGAGCCCAATTTGGGGCTCAGTGTCACAGACAGTAAGATCATGACCTGAGCCAAAATCAAGAGTCAGAGGCTTAACTGACTAAGCCACCCGGGTGCCCCTTTACTGTTTTATCTGTTAATTGAGGTGATTTTATGTTAAAACATTGGTTTCTATCACATTCTCAGGGAGTTGTCTAGACCAAAGCTTGATAATAAAGAAGAAGCTTAGAAGCTGGTCGGAAATGTGGCCCTTTGAATGATTGTAACTAATAAGGACATAGCATGTTAATAGTGTTTCTAAATGGTGGTGTTTTTTTTCCCCAGGTGATGAAAGTTATAAATTCTTCTAATGAGCATGTCATTAGCATTGGAGCTAGTTTTAGTACTGAAGCAGATTCTCACCTAGTCTGTATACAGAATGATGGCATTTATCAAACACAGGCCAACAGTGCCACTGGCCATCCTAGAAAAGGTAAGTGTTCGTTCCTAGTATTTATCTATAAAAGGACCTCAATAAATGGAATTCCATCCAAAGGGGAAACATATATTTTACTTATTTGCTGAATTGATGGTGATAATACAGTCTGCTTTAAAATTTTAGCTACACAGGGGCATCTGGGTGGCTCAGTTGGTTGAGTGTCTGAGTTCAGCTCAGGTCATGATCTAGCGGTTGACGAGTTCGAGCCCCACCTTGGGTTCTGTGCTGACAGCTCAGAGTCTGGAGCCTGCTTCGGAATCTGTGTCTCCCTCTGCCCCTGCCCTGCTCACACTCTCTCTCTGTCTCAAAAATAAAAAAAACATAAAATAAAATAAAAAATAAAATTTTAGCTACACAGATTAAAAATTGCTTCTAATTTGTGTTTTTTTCTTGGGCTACATTAGGTCTAAAGACTTAAACATTATATTTATTTTGATATCTTCAGGTTTAATTTATCCCATGTGGTATGAATCTTATTTTCAGTAATTTCTCTCTGGAATGAGGTGTTTGTCACCTTTGTTTGCGCTTTGCTTCAACTCTTCTTAGGGGAGTACAGGGTGGATAAAGAATGAAGAATGATTTATAATTTTTTTCAATGTTTATTTATTTTTGAGAGAGAGACACACAGAGCGTGAGTTGGGGAGGGGCAGAGAGAGAGGGAGACACAGAATCCAAAGCAGGCACCAGGCTCTGAACTGTCAGCACAGAGCCTGATGCAGGGCTCGAACCCACGAACCATGAGGTCATGACCTGAACCGAAGTCGGAAGGTTAACTGACCACACCACCCAGGCGCCCCAAGAATGATTTATAAAACTATAAGTGGCTGGGGATATAAAAATGGTAAAGGTGGTAGAGTAGCTTATGTGAGTGTCATTACTCTCACTTCTGGCTGAATGGCCTCAATGACTACTGTGATTGCCAAATCCTTGCAATAGAGGGCCTAATAAATTGAAAGTTAAGTGAAAGTGAGTATTTCATAAAAGTAATACATTTTTATAAAATACATATTTTTTAAAAAGTATTTTTAAAAAAGGGGGCACCAGGTGGCTCATCAGGTAACTGTGTGACTCTTGATTTTGGCTCAGGTCATGATCTCCCAGTTTGTAAGGTAGAGCCCTGTGTTGGACTCTACACTGACACTGCAGAGCCTGCTTTGGATTCTCTCTCTCACCCTCTCTCTCTGCCCCTCCCTTGCTCTCTCGCTGTCTCTCAAAATAAGTAAATAAACTTAAAAAAAATTTTAAGTATTTTAAATAAAAAATAAACAGTTTTTAAAAGTCTGATATTCTAGCTGCTAATAAATTTTTTGCCTCTGATTATAAAGATAATATATATTTACAGTAAGTTTAGAGAATATGTTTTAAAAAATAGTAAAAGAGAAAATAGTGCCAAGGTATGGCCATTGTTGACATTAACATATTTCCTTCTTATATTAGTAGATATCTATTAAGTAGAAGATTTTACTGGATATTTATATTTTTAATTTAACATGTCATTAACACTTTTGTTATTGAAACTCAACAACTATTTAATATTTGTTTGAATAGGTATATATTTTATAAAATTTTAAAGGTATAAATATCTACAGTGTAAAACCTCCTTTCTTTCCTTGACCGTGAAGCTCATCTCTTTTCCTCCCCACAGGCAACCAAACCAATGTTATCAATTTTTTGTACTCCTTTCAGAAAAATTTTTGCTTGCATGTATATTTAAGCAAATATACACACATCATCCTTACACTTAAAAATTTTTTTTTAATTTATTATTTAGTTTTGAGAGACAGAGAGAGACAGAGCGCAAGTGGGGAAGGGGCAGAGAGAGGGAGACAAAGAATCTGAAGCAGGCTCCAGGCTCTGAGCTGTCAGCACAGAGCCCGACGCAGGGCTCAAACTCACAAACTGTGAGATAGTGACCTGAGCTGAAGGCGGACGCTTAACCAACTGAGCCACCCAGGCTCCCCACTTCCACTTTTTTAAACAAGTCATAACATGTATTCCATTCTGCACCTTGCTTTTTCTTTTAGCACATCTTGGAGATGATTCTGTGTTAGTATAAAAAGAACTTTTGTATTCTACGTAACTTTACACTTTTTATGTGTTCATCATTCATTTATTTGTTCCTTATTAATGGACATAGTGAGTACCAATTCTTGGTTATTTATAAAAATGTACTATGAATAACCTTGTATATGTATATATTCCTGGTAGTGGAATTGCAATTTTAATAGGTATTTATCAAGTTGTCTTCCATAGAGGTTGCTCTGATTTATGGTCTTACCATTAGTGGATGTTTGATTTCCCATTCTCTGACATAGACACAAACATTTTAAGTAGTACAGTAGCCGTCAATTATTAGATACAAACATTACCTAACCTTTATGCAGTATTTTTTATCTTAATTTGGTCCAGTTTTTTTTTATTAGCTTTCTAATATAAGTGGTATGGTATGGGCGTGGCATTTATCGAGTACTTAAATATGCCATGCTCCACATTATACATTTAACAAATATATAGTATTTCAAAAAAAGGTAACATTAGGGGCACCTACCTATTTGGCTTAGTTGGTTGAATGTCAGACTCTTGATTTCGCTCAGGTCATGAACTCAGGGTTGTGGGATTGAGCCCTTTGGTGGGCTCTGTGTTGAATGTGGAGCCTGCTTGGGATTCTGTCTCTCTCTCCATCTGTCTCACTGTGTCCCTGGCCCCGCTCACACTCCTGCTCTCTCTCTAAAAAAAAAAAAAAAAAAAAAAAAAAAAAGCAATATTAAGACTTTTTTTTTTTTATCAGTGACAGGTGCAAGTTTTGTGGTATTCAATGGAGCTCTCAAAACATCTTCAGGATTTCTTGCTAAGTCCAGCATAGTTGAAGGTATGAATTTCATTTTTAAGATTGTTTTAACGTAAGATGTTTTCCATTTCCTTTTAAAATGTATTTGACACAAAAGAACATATGTAAGTTAGAAAGCACACTACCACAAATTATATGAAATCATTACCCAACTCAAGAACCAGAATATGGCCAATATTTGGGTCTACCTTAAGCATAACAACTCTGCCATAGGCTGCACGTCTGAGCCTAACGGTCAGTCTGAGGTGAGAACTTAGGGTGTTTCCTTAGCATGCACATACCCTGATCATGCACACAGTATTGTACATGTGTGTGGCATTCTAAATTCCCAGAAATATGTTAGAGCTTTTCAAAACCTTATGGCCATCGCATTCTCCAGCTTTTCCTTTTAAGTGTTTGGTTGGCCTGTTGTTTGCCTCTTCCGTTCATCTGCTGCACAGGTGGCTCCACTGTTAATCATTGGCCTCTAATTGTTTTTGACAAATGCTCCCTGAGAAAGGCCTTTTTGTACTGGGCAAAATATCCAAGTCAAAATTATCAATTCTCTGGTAATGAGACTTTGAAGGAGCTCTAACCTCCTTTTGCCCTTTCCTGTGGCTACCAGGCTTTTGGTTTTTACCATGATTGTAGGCTATTGGTTTTTAAGGCTTCCACTCAGCTAGAGAGGAGAGGATGGGAATAGGAAAGTTAAAATGACAGAAAGCCCAAAGCTTGCTGTTTTTATGAAGATCCAGCCATTTTTCTTGAATAAATATTCCCCAGATTGCTGCAAGACTTTAGTTAATTTCCAGAGTTCTGAAAAAGCTTCTTGTGACATTTTATTAGTGCCCTTGTTCTTTTTATGGAGGAGAGTATTTTGGGAGATTCTTAAGTCTGCTTTTTCACTAATGTCCTCCCTGCTATCTCAAACATAGGTTTATAGGAAATTCTCCTATCTTTGGTGCCATGCACATACTTTATTCTTTTTTTTAGTAGTGCCTTGGCCACTTTAAGCCTTTCAGTTTTCCACATTAAATTTAGGACCAACTTGTCAGGTCCTAATGGTCCATTGGAATTTTTATTGGAATTGCATTAAATCAATTAGTTTAATTTTGAGAAAAACTGACTTATTTTCCATTCTCAGTGTTCCTATCCATAAAAATGGGCTATCCTTAATTTAGGTAATGTTCAATGTCTTTTAGTGAAATTTTATAGGGGCACCTGGGTGGCTCAGTCAGAAGACCATGCAACTCTTGATCTCAGGGTTGGGGGTTTGAGCCCCATATTGGGTGTAGAGATTATTTAAAAATAAAGTCTTTTAAAAAATTAAAAACTTAAATTTTATAGTTTTTGTATAAGTCTTGCATGTCTTCTTTTGATTTATTTCTATAACAGATTTTATTGCTGATGTAAATGTATCTTTTTAAAGTTTTTGTTTTGATGTATAGAAATTCATTTATTTCTGTATTTTTATCTTATAACCAGTAACACTGCTGAATTCTCATTGTTTACAATAATTTACCTATAGATCTTTTTAGAGTTTTCTGTATAGCTCAGTATATCATATTTTAATAATGGTAATTTTGCTTATTTCTTTACAGTCCATCTGGCTTTTATTTTTCTTGATTATTGGCTAGGTCTACCAGTTGAAGCAGTGAATGTAAATGCTCTTGTCTAGATCCATGTTTGTCAAATAATACCTTTTAAAAATAAGTGAGCTTTTATGATTCAATTTTGTGTGCCATCTCTGTCATTCTGATAATGGATGTGAGGTATCCAATTATATTTTTTCTTATTTCTTATCACATATCTTCAGGCTTTTTAAATGTTTTGGGGTTTTTTGTTTGTTTCATCATGATAAGTGTACTGCTTAATCCCTGTCACCTATTACACCCATCCACCTCCTCTGTGGTAACTATCAGTTTGTTCTCTACACTTAAGAGTCTGTTTCTTGGTTTATCTCTTTTTTTTCTTTCCTTATTTGTTTTGTTTCTTTAATTCCACATATGAGTGAAATCATGTCATATTTGTCTTTCTCTGATTGACTTACTTTGCGTAGCATTATACTCTCTACCTCTATCCACATTGTTGCAGAGGGCAAGATTTCATTTTTTTTATGGCTGAGTAATATCCTGTGTGTGTGTGTGTGTGTGTGTGTGTGTGTGTGTGTATCACATCTTCTTTATCTGTTTATCTGTCAGTGGACACTTGGGCTGCTTCCATAGTTTGGCTATTGTAAATAATGCTGCTTTAAACAAAGGGGTGCATGTATCCCTTGAATTAGTGTTTTTTATTTATTTTTTGGGTAAATATCCATTAGTGAGATTATTGGATTATAGGGTAGTTCTATTTTTAATTTTTTGAGGAACCACCCTGCTACCTTCCACAGTGGCTGCACCACTTTGCCTTACTACCAGCAGTACACAAGGATTCCTTTTTCTCCACATCTTCACCAACCCCTCTTGTTACTTGTGTTGTGGATTTTAGCCATTCTCACAGGTATGAGTGATATCTCCTTGTGGTTTTGATTTGCATTTGCCTGATGATGAGTGATGTTGAGCATCTTTTCATGTGTCTATTGGCCATCTGGATGTCTTCTTCAGAGAAATGTCTGCCCATGTCTTCTGCCCATTTTTAAATTGGAATATTTGTTTTTTGGGGTGTTGAGCTGTATATGTTCTTTATATATTTTGGATACTAACCCTTTATCAGATATATCATTTGCAAATACATTCGGCCATTCAGGATCTTGCCTTTTAATTTTGTTGTGTTTACTGTGCAGAAACTTTTTGTTTTGATGTAGTCTCAATAGTTTATTTTTACTTAGATTTCTCTTCACTCAGGAGACATATCTAGAAAAATGTTGCTGTTGCCTATGTCAGAGAAATTACTGTCTGTGCTCTCTTCAAGGATTTTTATGGTTTCAGGTCTCACATTTAGGTCTTTAATCTGTTTTGAGTTTATTTTTTTGTATGGTATAAGAAAGTGGTCCAGTTTCATTCCTTTTTTTTTTCTTTAAGACAGAGCATGTGCATGCATGAGCAGGGAAGGGGGAGGGGGAGAGGGAGAGGGAGGGAGAGAATCATAAAGCAGGCTCCATGCATAGCATGAAGCCCAAAGTGGGGCTTGATTATGCAACCGTAGATCATGACCTGAGCCAAAATCAAGAGTTGGATGCTTAACCAGCTGAGTCACCCGGGCACCGCCCCAGTTTCATTCTTTTGCATGTAGCTGTCCAGTTTCCCCAGTATCATTTATTGAAGAGACTGTCATTTTCATTATTTATTCATCCCTCCTTTGTCAAGGATTAACTGACCATATAATTGTGGGCTTATTTCTGGGTTTTCTCTTCTATTCCACTGATCTATGTGTATATTTTTATGCTAGTACCATTCTGTTTTAATTACTACTGCTTTGTAATATAATTTGAAGTCTGAAATTGTGATACCTCCAGTTTTGTTTGTCTTCTTCAAAATTGCTTTGGCTACTCAGGGTCATTTCTGGTTCCATACAAATTATAGAATTGTTTGTTCTAGTTATGTGAAAAATGCTGTAGGTATCTTGATAGGGATTACATGAAATCTGTAGATTGCTTTGGGTAGTATAGACCTTTAAACAATGTTTGTTCTTCCACCCCATGGGCATGGAATGTCTTTCCATTTCTTTGTATCATCTTGAATTTCTTTTGTCAGTGTTTTATAGTTTTGAGAGTACAGATCTTTCACTTCTTTGGTTAAGTTTATTCCTAGATATTTTATTGTTCTTGGTGCAATTGCCTTGTTTTCCTTTTTTTAAATTTTTTTTGTTTATTTTTGAGAGAGAGCGAGCGAGCAGTAGCGGGGGAGGGGCAGAGAGGGAGACAGAATCCAAAAGCAGGCTTCAGTCCCTGAGCGGTCAGCACAGAGCCTGACACAGGGCTTGAACTCACAAGCCGTGAGATCATGACCTGAGCTGAAGTCAGACACTTAATTGACTGAGCCACCCAGGTGCCCCTGTTTTTGGTGCAGTTGTAAATGGGATTGTTTCCTTAATTTTACTCTGTGTTTATTAGTGTATAGGAACACGACCAATTTCTGTACATTGGTTTTGTATCCTGAGGCTTCACTGAAGTTACTTATCAGTTCTAGTTAAGTTTTTGGTGGAGTCTTTTAAGATTTAAAAAAAAAATTTTTAATGTATATTTATTTTTGAGAGAGGGAGAGAGACAGAGCATGAGTAGGGGAGGGGCAGCAGGAGAGGGAGACACAGAATCTGAAGCAGGCTCCAGGCTCTGAGCTGTCAGCACAGAGTCCGACATGGGACTTGAATTCAGGAACGAGATCATGACCTGAGGCAAAGTTGGACACTTAACCGACTGAGCCACCCAGGCTCCCCTAAGATTTTTAATATATAGTATTATGTCATCTGCAAATAGTGAGAGTTTTACTTCTTCCTTACCAGTTTGGATGCCTTTAATTTCTTCATGTTCTTTAATTGCTGTGGCTAGGACTTCCATTACTATGTTGAATTAAAGTGGGAAGAATGAACATCCTTGTCTTATTCCTGACCTTAGGGGTAAAGCTCTCAGTTTTTCACAATGGAGTATGATACTGGCCTTTATTTCATATAAGGCCTTTATTAAGTTGAGGGATGTTCCCTCTAGATTTCCTTTAGAGAGGGTTTTTATCATAAATAGATGTTGTACTTTGCTGAGTGCTTTTTCTGAATCTATTGAAATTATTGTAGGCTTTTTCATGTTTTACTTTTTTGTGGTGGGTTTTGATTTTGCTCCATTTTTCAGGGCAGCATTTTGTCCTATGACCTCAGTCCTCTGACCTAAGAGTTGTTCATTTTCAGTTTGTTCAGTATTTTTCTTCTTGTAAGAATGGGAGTGACAACTTCAAGCTCTTTATATGTTGGAGTAGACACTAGATGTCAGTATCATTTTTTGTAATACCAGTTGGCTGGCTTTTGTTGATCTGAAACTGTATTTATTTCTTATTTTTGAAGGATATTTTTGTTAGATTTAGAATTCTTTGAAAGTTTTAATCTTCTTTAAAGATGTCATCTTGTCTATTGGCCTCCATTGCTTCTAATGAAAAGTCAGCATAATTTTTTACATTTGTTTCCCCATATTTAATGTGCCCTTTTCTCCAGATGTTTTCAAGATATCCTTTTTATCTTTGGTTTTCACCAGTTTTACTGTGATGTGCCTTTATGTGGTTTTCTTTATATTTTTCCTGCTTGGCATTTATGGAGCTTGAATATGGGTCAATATTTGTCATCAAATCTTGGGAATTTCCTACCTTTTTTTTTTTAATATTCCTATCTTTTTCTCCTGGGAGATATCTATATATTTTTATATGTATATATGTATATGTATATTTATATCTATATCTCTTTTATACCATCCCTTGGGTCCTTGATGTTCTGTTTATTTTTCTTTAATCATTTTTCTCTGGGTTCTTTGGATTGGATAATTTTCATTGACCTTTCTTCATGTTCTCTGAGTCTTTTTTTTTTTTTTTTTTTGCCATCTTCAGTCTACTATTCAGCTTATCCATTGAGGTTTCAGTTTCAAGTTACACTTGTCAGTTCTAGAATTTCCCTTTGGTTTTTTTTAGTCTCTTTTTCTGTTAATATTTTTTTTAATGTTTATTCATTTAGCCCATATTTGCTTTTCATTCTTTGAAAGTTTTGCTTTAGGTCTTTAAATATATTTTAGAATAGATGTTTTCAAGTGTGTGTTTAATACAGCATCTTGGCTATCTATCTATCTCATGGTTGGTTTCAGTTGTTTAGAGGCTCACATTTTCTTGTAGTTCTCTCTGGTAATTTTTGATTATATACTTGTCACTGTTAATATGCTTAGAGACTTTAGATTCTATTAACTTTTTCTGAAGAAGGTTTATATTTAAGCAGGCATTTTCCTGGCAAATCATGTTGAGTTTGTGTAGTCTGTATTTTTCACTTTGTTAACAGATGGATCTGTGGAACTCCTAAGGTGTTTACAATCTGGCAGGACTCTTCTCCAAATCTGTTTTGCCTACAGATTTTGTAAGGGCTTTGGTTTTTGTTTGTTTGTTTTTGTTTTGCCACAGTGCAAGTTAATGAGATGTTAATAAGGTCTCTCTACTTTGGTTGGTCCAGAGTGTCAGTATCTCCCAGCATTGCTTGGTTTCTAGTATCTCTGTTACGTTCCAAGCCTAATAGCTATTCTCTGTTAGGCTTCATCTAATCTAACTTGAATACTGTGTCCGCAATTCTTGTCCAAGGACTCAAAGGGATCCTTACACACAGTCATCTGGTGTCTCCCCCTTCAGTGCTTGACCCCAAACTGATTCCAGGCTTCCCCAAACTTATCTCTGACTTCTCAGCCCAGTAATGGCCATTGTAGGTTTAATGGGTCACCATGCAGAAATTGTCTTGAAGCCTAGAACCTGGGCAATTGTGGGTGTACCTGTTGAGTTTTCCTCTAGGAATCACAGTATTGCACTTCATGTTGTTCACTACCTGAAAATAATTACCTCATATATTTTGTCTAGTTTTATGACTGGTTATGATAGGGCAGTTTGGCATCAGTAATTTCATCATAGTAATGAAAATTCTTTCCACTGTTTGTTTTTTTTTTTTTTAAAAGAGGGGGGCGCTTGTGTGGCTCAGTTGGTTAAGCTTTGACTCTTAATTTTGGCTCAGGTCATGATCTCTTGGTTCATGAGACTGAGCCCCACGTCAAGGTATGTGCTAATAGCACGGAGCCTGCTTGGGATTCTCTCACTCTCCCTTTCTCTCTGCCCTTCCCCCACTTACACTCACTCTTTTTCTCTCTCAAAATAAATAAACATTACAAAAAGTTTAAAAAAGAATCCTTAACTTTGAAATACTTTTATTTCTTAGTAGAGAATCATTAAAATCATTTAACAGATGATACAAAACTTGTATCTTGTGCAGAACATATTTTGATAGCAAATTTTATGGATTAGATATATAAATTGATATTTAATAAAAGGAATGAAACAACTCATGAATGAAACAACTCATTTTTAGATGGCTTAATGGTACAAATAACACCAGAGACCATGGATGGCTTGCGACTAGCTCTACGAGAACAGAAAGACTTTAAAATTACGTGTGGGAAAGTTGATGCTGTAGACCTCAGAGAATATGTGGATATCTGCTGGGTAGATTCTGAAGAGAAAGGAAACAAAGGGTAGGAATTTTTTGTTACTAAAATATAATTGATTTGATGGAAGGGGAAGGATAAAAATGCCCTGCTAACAAAATTAAGCATTTTATGAGTCAATATAGAATTATACCATTAATTTAAATGCCTATACTCTACTGAGTGGTCTTTTTTTTCAAACATGTGCTTAACCAGCCTCATGTGTATTTTCTTGACTAGGATGCTATAAATTATTAAAGAGTGGTCACTTTGGGAGAGGGACAGTGATAAAATGTGCACTTTGTAGCAATGTGACCTTGATACCAAGGTTGAAAAAGGCAACATATTTTTTCTGTTGTTTGGTACCTATTTTTGTGAAGTAAGTAAAGGATACCCTTTGAGTGTTTATTCTTTTTTATGTTGATTCACCATAAATACAATAACTGAATTTAATAATATATACATTAGAGACCGTATAGAATATTACTGCCACTCCTTCCTTTTAGTTATCCATTTTCTTGCTATTTTGGAGATTGGCTAAAGGGTCTATAGTAAAGAAGGAAAAAGAGGGCTAATGCTGAAGGATTCCAAAACCAAGTTATTGAAATTCCTCAGACAGCTTTTCTTTTAGGAGACTAGGGCATTTTAAACCTCAGGTCTGTATTGGGCATATGAAAGAGTAGATATAATTTGCTACACAATCAAGAAATCTTGGTAAATGTTCTAATTATTTGTAAATATTATTTAAATATTTGTATGTAATGAGCTATCTTACTGCTATAAATTTATAGTTTTCATATATTTTCTCCTTATTCAAATCTAATGACTCATTTCATAGAAAGCATTTTGTACTAATAATACTACCATATTATGTTTTATTCTGTTAGTGTTATTAGTTCGGTGGATGGAATATCATTACAAGGATTTCCAAGTGAAAAAATAAAACTGGAAGCAGATTTTGAAACTGATGAGAAGACTGTAAAGTGTACTGAGGTAACTGAGAAAGAAGATTCCTTCCCTTTATATGTTGTGTTTGGATATGGTTTTTTTTTTTTAACTTGGGAGATTTCTCATTGCAGCTTATTAACACTTTTTATATTACATGTTGAAACACACACATATTTTCATCCCAGACTGCCTTCTATATACCAGATTTGGATTTCCATAAGATTATTTCAGGCTTTGTATGGTACTGCCTGTACTCCCTGCCGGCTCATAGTTAAGTTTTGGCAGCATTGCTATCTTTGTATAGTAATATGTTATTTGACTGTATTATTTTCATTTTTCTCTTATTTTATAAAAAATAAAATATTTTATAAATATCAGTTTATAATCAGCATTCACAATGGAAAATTATTTTTGCATGTTCCAACTTTAAACTAAGAGGATATGGAATTATAGATTCTCAACCCCTTAGTCTATGTCCATATTCTCCCTCACTCTATCTCCTGGGTCAGGCAATCAGTGTTACTCGTTTCTTAGGTATTCTCTGTGATTTTACAGAGAAACTATAGAGGACATAGAAACTATAGAATATTATTTCTTTGTATGATTTTTAACTTCATTAAGATCCTTACAGGAAGGTGATCTTATAGGGTGGACTCATTGGTACCCTTCTCTAAACTGAATTAACAGGGTTTTTGTTGCCACAGGTTAATTTTAGGTTAAAATAGCTAAGTCTTGCCATATTCCAGAATCTTTGGTTTTAAGCTCTTGCTACTTACTACTTACTAATGTGTGTATATATAGATAATGCTTTTAACGTGTGAATTCCATGGCACTAACACTGGAATTTTATTAATAAAGTTGAATTGAAAGTAGCAGTTGTATTTTTCAAGCTACTTTTAATCTTAATCATGACTTGTTTCCTAATTAAATACATTTCAGGTGTTCTACTTTCTAAAGGACCAGGATTTATCTATTTCAGCAACTCATTATCAGTTTGCAAAAGAAATAGCCATGGCTTGTAGTGCTGCACTGTGTCCTCACCTGAAAACTCTGAAGAGTAATGGGATGAATAAAATTGGTCTCAGAGTTTCCACTGATACTGATATGGTGAGGCATTTTTTGGTAATGTATTTTTGAAATGAATGTATCATATATTAAATAATCAAAAGTTTTTTCTTTAACCTTTTATTTGGGACAAATGAAGAGAACTAAAATTTGTTGAACATCAATGTGTACTACACATTGCATGTACATTATCATCTTTAACTCTCTACAACAGTGGTCAGCAAACTTTTATGTAGAAGGTGAGACAGTAAATATCTTAGGCATTGTGGGCTGACGGCTTTTACAACTAACTATTCAGTCCTGCCATTATAGTGCAAAAGCAGCCATAGACCGTATATAAACTAATGAGTTCACTGTGTTCCAATGAAAGTTTGTTTACAAAATAACTGGTGGGCCACGTTGGCCCACGGGCCATAGTTTGCTGACCTCTGCACCATAGCAGTCCTACTTGATAAGTAGGTTTTTAATTTTTTAAATTCTGACTTTGTTCACATGATTTAAAATTACAGAAGTCTAAAAATGTTAAAAAAAGGAAAACCTTAGTCTTTTCTTTCCTATGTTTTTCTCTAATGTGTCTTTCCTTCCTGTGAGTCTCCTTTACTACTCACACAAAATTCTTCATTTCTGACACTTCTGGTCACCAGATATGTAGAGAAACTACACCCACCAGCAAGTGGTTCTCAGCCTCCAGCAGGATATCCAGAAATTCAACTCAATTTTGACACTATATACCCAGAGAGAGAGCATCAGATCCCATAGGTTAAGGGTTCATTCCTACAAGACTGTTCCCCCACACCCCTTCAGATGCTAATCATAAGCCCAGGTTGTCCGCTCTGTTTCTGAACAACCAGCTATAGATCAGAAATTCTAACAACCTCCTCCTTGGTTTTAATTAATTTCCTAGAGTGGCTCACAGAATTCAGGGAAACACTTACGTTTACCAGTTTATTAAAGGATATACACAGATGAAGACATAGGGTGAGGTCTGGGAGGTTCTCAAGCATAGGCACGTCTGTCCCAGTGAAGTTGGGGTATGTCACCCTCCTAGTGTGGCTGTATTAGCCAGCCTAAAGCTCTCTAAACTCCCCACTAGTGGGATTTTATGGAGGCTTTCTTATGTTGGTAGGATCAAATAGTAATGCCATTTTTAGCCCCTCTCCCCTCTCTGGACAGTTAAGGGTAGAGCTGAAAATCTAAAGCTTCTAATTATGGCTTGGTCTTTCTGGTGACCAGTCCCCATTCAGGAACCCACCCAGAGTCACTTCATTAGAGTAAAAGATACTCCTAGTGCTCTTATCACTTAGGAATGTATAAGGGTTTTAGGAGCCCTGTGTCACGGACAGTGTGAAATACAAATATGAGAACAAGAGACACTTAACAGTGTTCTTATCAATTAAGAAATTACAAGGGTAGAGGTGCCTGAGTGGCATAGTCGGTTAAGTGTCCAACTCTTGATCTTGGAGCAGGTCATGATTTCATGGTGGGATGGAGTCCTGCCTTGGGCTCTGCATTGACAGCATGGAGCCTTCTTGGGATTCTCTCTCACCCTCTCTCTCTTTCACTCCCCAGCTTGAGCTCTAGCTCTCAAAACAAACAAATTAAAAAAAAAATGTGTGAATATATATATACACATATATATATGTATATATATATATATATATACACACATATATACATATACATATATATGTATATATATATATACATATATATATATGTATATATATACATATATATATATATATATATATATATATATATATATATACACACATATATATGTATATAATTACTAGGGTGTCAGGAGCCCTATACCAGAAACCAGGGGCAGAGAATGATATATATATTCTGTTGTCTCACAACAGAATAGGACCATCTTTTCAAACATTTCCAGAGAGCAATATTCATGTCGTAGTCCATGTAATGGGTAGCCCCTAGAGATATTAACTCCAGGTTATAATGTAAATGGTTCCCAGTAGAGTTGTATAAGATAATAGCCCTGGAAATATCTCCTTCCCACTCTTGACTCCCAACCCCTATAGTCTATCTCCATATTCTTCTTCATCCTCCATTCCTGGTCATGCAATCAGTGTTAACCATTTCTATGTAGTCTTTATGAATTTTTGCATGTACAAGCAAATAAGTATACAAATCCTTTTTATTCCTCCTTTTACTCTTATTTTTTAACCTTGCTCTTTCAATCTATGTTTTAGAGATATTTCATATGACTACATATTCTTTTTAACAGTTGCATAGTAGTCATTTCTTATATAAATGTACCATAATTTTATTTAACTAGTTTTTATGTACTGATTGACATTTAGGTTATCCACAATATTTTGCTTCTGCATAAGTGTGAGTATATAACATTCTTAGAGTAGAATTGCCAGGTGTAAGTTTGTACTCAATAGATATTACCATATTGTCTCAAACAGAGGTTACTACCACAATTTGTGTGAGAGAGTTCTTCCCCCAAATCTTTATCAAAGCAGTATGTAATCAAATTTTTGACTTTTACCAATTTTATAGGTAAAAAATGATAGTCCAGTATTATTTTAATGTGCATTTCTGTGTCCAACATCCAGTATAATCAGTTTTAAAGCAAGTTCTTCTAGAATGGTTAATCTAAACATGAATGAGTTCATATACTGAGGGTTTGCTTTTCTTCAGTCAGGATGTGTTATACTCATAGTTCTTTTGGAAAGAACTTCTACTTTGATCTTACTATTAAAAATTCCTTTTTCAAGTAAGCATCTGGTAATTATTTGTTTCAGTAGCCCAATTATTTTTTTTAGTCAAATGTATTAAAATGTAATTTTCACCAGCAACATTAAATTCAAATATTAAATATTTTTGCAACAACAAATTCAAAATAATTTTAAGTAGATTTTTTTTAATACCTTAGGTTTTTATTTATAAGTCATGTTGGTAATTATTTAAAACCTTAGTTCTCTAGTGTGTTTACATGTGCATTGAGAAGAAACCTAAAGTATGAAGTAGTGGTATTTAAACAATTTTCATGATGTCTATGGGAAAGACACTTACAACTTATGTAGCAGATAAAAGAATATATAGATGTGAAACATTAGTTTATGAAGTATTTATCAAGTATTTTCTTAACATGCTTAAACTGATATTTTATAATAGTTTATATTCATCTGCTGAGTTAAGCAAGATTGCTTACTTTCTAGGGTTGACTTATCAAGATTTTTTTTTTTCCAGGTTGAATTTCAGGCAGGATCTGATGGCCGACTTCTTCCTCAGCATTATTTAAATGATCTCGATAGTGCTCTAATCCCTGTACTCCATGGTGGGACCTCCAGCTCTACTAGTTTACCATTAGAAATAGAATTAGTATTTTTCATTATAGAAAATCTTTTTTAGTGAAAGATATGAGTAATATTATATATTGCAAACTAATTTGTTAAAACTAAATCCACTAAAACTGAAATGCCACAGACACTAAAAGTAAAGATTTGCTGTTTGAAACATGTAAGTTTTGCTTTTTAGGTAGGAAATGATCTTTTTAAATCATTAGCACAATATTTAAATCTCTAAAAATTTAAGAGACCCACAGTTTTTGAAGCTCTGACTTAATACAAGTTCTATAAAGACAAAGATTTTTTCTGTCTTTAATAAATTTGTAGCATTTACTGTGTTATTTAAATGCAAAGCCAAAGTATCTGCACTTATGTATACCTCTTTATGCCAAGAATGATTTTAATGAAGGCTCTTTTCAGATGTAACCTTATGAGGGAAATAGCTGTTACATATGCCAGTTACATTGCTGGCTTCTAGAGTCTGTTAAAAATGAATTTCAATGGCACAGTTTCCAGATCTTAGTCTTATAATTCTTTGAATAAGGCAGATAACGTATTTGTATAATTGGAGTGGAGACCTACCTCCATGATTAGATAAACTCTGATTATTTGGATCAAAATCAGAATTTTGCCTTTTTTCTTCTCAAATTTATATATATATATATATATATATATATATATATATATATATATATATGGTTTTCTTTATTAAATGGGTATTCTTAAAATAATTGTGGGTGCTTCAGAATTTTGTGCTTATATATTTAAATACATTGTTTTTATAGCAAAAACGTGATTCAGTATATGTTTTATAAGTCTTTAATAATTTATAAATAGGTAATATTTTTGTATTGCAGTGCATTATGTTTTCTCCTTTCCTTCCAAAATATACCCCACTGTATTTACCACTTCTAAGAGTGATGGACAACAGGCCATATGACCCTTGAAGTAGTCATTATGTAGCAATAAATGAAGCCTGAAACAGGTTTTTTTTAACTTCTCCTTTAAACCTTAGAACTTTCTTGGCAAGTCTGCATATTTTCAGTGACACCAATGTACTAAATATACATTTTAATGAACTAATTACTTTTGCATATTTTATATTCTCTATATGGTAGTTATTTTTTATAACAGGATATTAACCTAAGTTAAATTCTGTGTGTTTGAAACTGTTACAGAACTTTCCTCTTCAAACAGCAAAATTGTAAGAAGTACTTTGTGTTAAAAAAAAAAAAAAGTTAAGGGGATATTTTAGTTAGTCCTATAATTTACATTATATAGAATATAATCATAATTTTCATGTTTCTTTTTTATTCTTATGTGGTATATGTTTTTGTATCGAAACACTCATTGTATATTTCAAGAAAAAAGAAAACTATACTAAATAACCCTGATGTAAGAAAAAAGACTTATGAAGCATCTCAACACTAAATAACCCTGATGTAAGAAAATACTTATGAAGACCAAGTCAGGGTTATAACTCAGGATCTGAGTCTCAGGCTAGGAGAGACTGAGAATTTTACTCCATTGGTCATATGGTTCCTACTGAATCACATCTGTAGTACTAGCCAAAGACATCCTATGAAGGAGATTATCAGTCTCCTGGAAGTAGCTACTTCATAAGCAATGTAAAATGTTGCAGCTATTAAATAAAAAGGCAACACAAAGTAACCTGTGAAATTTATTGAAATGGTATAGGATAAAAACAATTGCATATCAAACTCAGTTTATGTTTTCTGTGTATACTGTGTGTTTATTTCGCAGTATAAGTAGTTGCACAGTCTATGAGTACTGAAATTACTTTAAAATAACAGTTTGGTGCAGGGTGCTTCCCATGATATAGGATAGGATAGGATTTGGATTTGTTTTCATAAAGTCTCTACATTTAATAAAAATTGGAATAATGTGCCTTTGGAGGCACATTTTGAAGTGTTCTTTGTAGCTGTACAATATGTTTCTGAATGCCATTGTTACTTATTTGGTCATGTTCTTCACATTGGTACTTAATTTTGAAATTTTAATTTTTTTAAAGGTGAAGAAATAGAATGGTTCTGTGTATTCAGTCTGCACTGATCTGTTTTTGGTCTTACGCCTTTTATTATTGCTCTTTTTCTCTGAATTTTGAAATATGAAGTAAAATCTAGCCCACTTGTTCTATGCAGCCACCAAACAAACTTTGTGTCTATATACTTGCTATGTGCAGAGCACTTTATTAGGCTTCACTGGTTGACAGATGAATAAAATATTTCTGTCCCTAATGGAACTGAATATGTGAAGCAGATAATTAACAAAGTAAAAGTAATTGCTATAATAGAGATATGAATCTTGACTACATGGTTGGAAAACAACCCAGGAGGATGGCTATACCAATAAGGAGAAGATGTTAGAGAGAGATAAGGAGATAAGGAGAACTTGTTAGATAATGGGCATTAAACTCGGCCAGGTAAGAGATAAAAATCTGAAAAGTAGGTAATATATAGAAAGACTGGACCTTCTCTTGTATGAATATCTCACCTTCTGATTTAATCATAAAAGCAGTAGCCTGACTATGGTATCTCAACTGCCTAAATTTATAATAGCCTAGATTCAAATATTGTTTTATAAGAACAGAACTTTTCTTTTTTTAGTAGCAAGTATAACTTTGATAACTTGACTCCTATTTTAAAAGAAAATATCCTGAAATAAACCAGAAACCTACAAAACCATCTTAGGTTTTAATTTTTTTCTTTGTGATTAAAAAAATATATTTCAGGGGTGCCTGTGTGGCTCAGTTGGTTGAATGTCCAACTTCTGATTTTGGCTCAGGTCATGATCTCATGGATTGTGAGTTCAAGCCTTACATCAGGCAGTGCAGAGCCTGCTTGGGATTCTCTCTCTCTTTCCCCTTCGCTGCCCCTCCCCCACTCATTCTCCCCCCCCCCCCCCATAAACATTAAAAAATTTAAAAAGTTTCATAGATATTTATATATTATATATATATTTACACAGACACACATACATGATTCAAAAATCAGAATAATACACAAAACTTATCATTGTAGAGTCATCTGGGTGGTTCAGTCAGTTAAGCGTTCAATTTCAGCTCAGGTCATGATCTTGGAATTCATGGGTTTGAGCCCCATGCTGGGCTGTGTGCTGACAGCTCAGAGCCTGCACCCTGCTTCGGATCCTGTGTCTCCCTCTCTCTCTGCCTCCCCCCCCCCCCCCCCCCCTTGCTCTCTGTCTCTGTGTCTCTCTCTATCCGTTAAAAAGAAAAATAAACATTAAAAAGAAACTTATCAATGTAAAATTTACCTTCCACGTGTCTACCTTGTTCTTCTTACCCTCCAATCTCAACAAGTAATCATTTTTATTTCTTTTTTTTTAATTTTTTTAATGTTTTATTTATTTTTGAGAGAGAGCATGAGTGGGGGAGGGGCAGAGAGAGGGGGAGACACAGAATCCGAAGCAGGCTCCAGGCTCCGAGCTGTCAGCACAGAGCCTGATGCAGAGCTTGAACCCATGAACTGTGAGATCATGACCTGAGCCGAAGTCGGACGCTTAACCAACTGAGCCACCCAGGAGTCCCATTTCATATGTATCTTCCCACAGTTTGGGTGTAGTAGCAGCAAATACAAATAGATACATGTATTTTTTTCCTCTTTTCATTTTTTATACAAAAAAAATGTACCATGGTGTTCATCCTGAAGAACACATTCACTTCCTCAATTACTTTGAGTTATGAGGTTCATATTTAGAATGTTAAAGGTTTTGTTCCTTCTCAAACCACTATTGATAAAAGCTTATTAATTGCAGAAAGACAAAATCCTGTTACTGGAATTATGACCATATGTTTCAGTGGGAGGACTATTTTTCTCATAACAATTTTTTTATTACTAAAACACTTGGAAGGTTATTTTTTATTTGAGCTATATTTAAAATTTTTATTTTTTTTTAAGACACCAAGCCTTGCCATCTAAACTTATCTTTTGCTATATAATCAACATTTTCTTTTCACATCAGATTTTTGTAGTTTCAAATCTTTTATTCTTTCTTTTGTATTAAGCTTGGAACAATTTAATATTTAACACTTTTTAGGAAATACTTTGTGCATCTGCACTGATAAAATTACAACCATATTTTTCATGCTTTATACAAATGAAGAAGTAGGTCTAACTCAAGTGCTTTATTATGAACCTCTGAATATAATAAAGGTTTTCTTTTTCTTTTGGTAAAATACAGTGCTTCCCAGCCTCCAATATTAACCCCCAGTGATCCCTACCTCCTGATATTCATACCCTTGTGTAGTCCTTCCCACATAACATTGTTGGTCTTTGCAACCAATAGAATATGGCAGAAGGGTTGGGATGTTATTTCTAAGACTGTTGTGAAAAACTATCCCTTCTATCTTTGGTGCATTTCTTCCCACTCTTCCTTTCCTCCTTTTTTTTTTTTTTCTATCCTTTCTTCTTTGCTCTGTGCCTCCCTTCCTGTCTGTTAGATCACTCATTCTTGAGGAAGCCAGGTGCCAGGCATGGGCAGCACCATGGGGAGGCCCATTTGACAAAGAACTGAAGCCAACAGCCAAATGAGTGGAAGTGGATCCTACAACCCCAGTCAAGCCTTCAAATTGCAGTCACGGCCAAAAGGTTGTGACCTCACGATAACCACCAAAATAAGCCATTCTCTGATTCCTGAACCTCAGAAACTGTAAGATTATAAATTTTTCTGGTGCTAAATTTTCTGGTGATTTGTTATATGCAGCAAGTACTATTAGATAACTAATATAATATTTTTAAGCAGCTATACACAAAAATTGCTAAAAGTGATTAACTGTTGATAGAATAAAGCATATTTCCTAGCAACATTTATGGATTACATGCCACAAGTAGGATGTGCTATGTGCAGAGAATACCAATAGAATAGGGTTTGGCCATATAGGAACACAGATGGAGTTGTGGGAAACTTCCTGTTTCTGGGAATTGCATGCTGGGATACTTAGATCCATTCTTCTGCTGAAAACCTAAGGTGATTAAAATACAAAACTCTTCTTAAAGCATCAAGAGATTAGACAGGAATGTTCAAGAGGAAAGAGAAAAAGAGAAGTTGGCATGTGGTCCTATTTGAGACAAACTTACGGGGTGAGGGGGGGTAAATATCAAAGTTCAAGAGCCACACAAGGTTGTGCATCTAATCAGAATCATGAACCTAATGGGAATTTCCCCACAAGGCTGAGACACATCAACCCCAAAGGGTTTTAGCCTTGGGATGAGGATGAACCAGAAGTACAAAGTATTATAAAACTGTAGCCAAATTTAGAATTGCCTACATCATCCAAACTCTTAAGCATTTAACTTGCTTTAAGGTGTTCCACTCTGCAGAAGGAATAAAAATGTAAATCTTCTCCATAGCAAAGTAACTTCATTGCAGGCCTCAAATTACTTTTCAAGTATAATATTTACTAACACACAGTTAAATAAGTAGTCATGTAAGGAAATGACTCCAGAGCCAAGAACTAGTAGAAATAATGAAAAACTCCTTTAGGTATTAGATTCCTGATTTCTGTGTTTAAAAAATAGGTGTGAGGTACCTGTAGGGAATGGGACACCATAAAAAGTGATGGAGCTAATTTGGGAAAACACTGAATACACATGTTGCAAGAATATATAAAAACTCTAAGGCTCTAATTAAGTAGGTTTAATGGTAGGATAGAATACAGCCACTGGGGAAAATTTATAAATAAGGATATAAATCAGGAAAAATTCTCCAGAGGTGCAGCCTGGAAAGACAACAAGTTGGAAAGATGGAAAGAAACATATACAGCAGGTAGTGAGAAGTCATAATATATGCTGAACTAGCTTCAGGAGACAGGAGAATAGGACACAACAAATACTTAAAAACATTTTTTTTTAGGGGCACCTGGGTGGCTAAGTGGGTTAAGTGGCCGACTTCAGCTCAGGTCATGATCTCGCGGTCTGTGAGTTAGAGCCCTGCATCAGGCTCAGTGCTGACCACTTGGAGCCTGGAGCCTGCTTCAGATTCTGTCTCCCTCTCTCTAGCCCTCCCCCATTTGCGCTCTGTCTCTCTCTTTCAAAAATGAATAAATGTTAAAAAAAAAGTGTTTTTTTTTTTCAACGTTTATTTATTTTTGGGACAGAGAGAGACAGAGCATGAACGGGGGAGGGGCAGAGAGAGAGGGAGACACAGAATCGGAAACAGGCTGCAGGCTCTGAGCCATCAGCCCAGAGCCCGGCGCGGGGCTCAAACTCACGGACCGCGAGATCGTGACCTGGCTGAAGTCGGACGCTTAACCGACTGCGCCACCCAGGCGCCCCGAGACAGACTTTTAAATTTACTTGCCTTATTCCTGGAGAGCTACAGAAAAGCAGCATGCGCGCACATGCGCGCACGCGCACACACACACACACGCACGCCCCCTCCTCACCATGTGTAAACCCTGTGAGGGAACCTTACCCTACACCAAGCTAGAGACAGCAAAACAGCATCACCCCTCTCTACCCACTGGTGCAGTGGTGGCAGACAATCAGACTGCTGGGTGGAATACTGGGAATGGTTAAGGGAGGCCGAAAGCCCTGACCTTCTACCAGAAGACCAAGGAGGAGGATCTTGGAACCAGAGAATGTGGGTAAAGATCATAGGAAGTGAACCTCCAAATTTGTGTATAAAATCCTGGGACCAGTCCCAAGCTGTGCATGTGTGAAACTGACCAGAAGCAGCTGAGCAAGGGTTTTAAACACTGAACTACAATGCATATCACTATAACGATTAACTCAGAGATAATGTGGCATAAAGCAAATATCACAATAAAGCAAGTCAATATTGAATTTTTTGACTTCCCAGTGCACATAAAAGTTATGTTCATACTATACTGTTTTCTATTAAGCTGTGATAGCATTATGTCTAAAAAACAACTTACATACCTTAATTTTAAAATTCTTTATTGCTAAAAAATGTTAAGCATCATTTGAGCTTTCAGCACATCATAATCTTTTTGCTGGTGGAGGGTCTTTATCAACTAAGTTTATGTAATAGTCTAAATCTTTGGTGTCATTTCAGTAATCTTCACAGCATCTTCAACGGGAGTAGATATCATCTCAAAGAACTACTTTCTTTGCTCATCCATAAGAAGCAAGTGCTCATCTGTTCAAGTTTTATCATGAGATGGTAGCAATTCAGTTACATCTCCAGCTCTACTTCTAATTCTAGTTATCTTGCTATCTGCATCACATCTGTAGTTATGTCCTGCACTGAAGCCCTGAACCCCTCAAAATCATCCATGAGGGCTGGAATTAACTTCTCCCAAACTGGGTAATGTTGATACTTTGACCTCTTCCCATGAGTCACAAATGTTCATAACAGCATCTACACTGGTGAATCCTTTCGAGAAGGTTTTCAGATGACTGCCCAGATCCATCACAGGAATCAATACACAGCTCTAGCCTTACAAAATATTTTTTTCTTTTTCTTTTTCTTTGAGAAAGAGTGTGTGTGTGGGGGGGGGGGGGGGGGGAGCAGGGATGAGGGGCAGAGGGAGAGACAGAATCTTAAGCAGGCTCCACGTTCAGCACAGAGTCCAATGCAGGGGTCAATCCCACGACCTTGGGATCATGACCTGAGCCAAAATCAAGAGTCACATGCTCAACTGACTCAGCCACCCAGGTGCCCCACAAAATGTATTTCTTAAATAAGGCCTAAAAATAGAAATGACTCCTTAATCAATGGGCTGCAGAATGGATACAGTGCTAGCAGGCATGAAAGTAACATTAATCTCATTGTACGTCTCCATTAGAGCTCTTGGGTGGCCAGGGGAATTGTCAATGAGCTGTCATATTTTGAAAGAAATCTTTTTTTTGAGCAGTAGGTCTCAACAGTGGGCTTAAAATATTCAGTAAACCGGGGCGCCTGGGTGGCTTAGTCGGTTAAGCGTCCGACTTCGGCTCAGGTCATGATCTCATGGTCCTTGAGTTCGAGCCCTGCATCGGGCTCTGTACTGACAGCTCAGATCCTGGAGGCTGCTTCGGATTCTGTGTCTTCCTGTCTCTCTGACCCTCCCCCATTCATGCTCTGTCTCTGTCTCAAAAATAAATAATAAAAAAATTAAAGAAATTAAAAAAAAATATTCAGTAGACCATAGTGAGCAAATGTTGTTGGAAAAATGGCACTGATAGACTTGTTTGACACAGGGTTGCCACAAACCTTCAATTTGTGAAAAACACAATTATCTGTGAAGTGCAATATAATGAGGTATGCCTGGATGCAGGTTTCAGACTGGCCACTGGGTGGAGCACGATCAGGGCAGATTAGAACCGCACTATAATGGTATTGAAAACTAAATTATCATTGGAACCACAACCCACATACAGCTGTCCAGGATATGTAGCCTGAACTAACAGGATGGGCTACAAGCTAAAACAAACCAAACAAAAACAAAAACATTCTTCTGAAGACTGGAACAGGACTGAGAGTTTCATAATATTCAATATATGTAGAAAATAATCCAAATAACATGTAAAACATTAGGGAGATCTAAACAACTCTAAAGGGAAAAGACAACAATAGCCAATTCTGGGGTTAGTCAAATGTTGGAATTATCAGAAAAAGACAACATGTTATTTTAATCATGTTCCACAAAGCAAGGGCAAACACTATTGAAATGAATGGAAAGGTAGAAGTCTTCACCAAAGAAAGAGAAGCTATAAAAAGAACCAAAGTGAAATTTTATAAGTGAAAAATACAAATAACAAAAAATTTACTAGGGGGTTTTAATAGAATAGAGACAACCAAGGGAAGCATCAGCAAATTTAAAGATACATCAGTAGAAATTATCCAGCCTAAATGACAAAGGGAAAAAAAGGCTTTGAGACTTATGAGAAAATATCAAAAGGCCTAATATTCATGTTATAGGAGTTGCAAAAGAAGAAGAGAAAAGACTGGAAGAAAAAAACATTTGAAGAAATAATGGCTGGGGTGCCTGGGTGGCTCAGTCAGTTAAGTGTCTGACTCTTGGTTTCAGCTCAGGTCATGATCTCATGGTTCATGAGTTTGAGTCCAGCATCAGGCTCTGTGCTGAAAGTGTGGAGCCTGCTTGGGATTCTCTCTCCCTCTCTCTCTGCCCCTCCACACCTCTCAAAAATAAATAAACATTTAAAAAAAAAAAGGATGACTGAAAATTTCCAAAATGTGGTGAAAGACATAAATTTATAAACATTTACCTAAAATTATATTTACAGCAGTTCTACTGGCATAGAAAATGCTAAAAAGTTAAAAACCATACCCAGGCACATCATAACCAAACTGATGAAGTAAACATAAAGATCTTGGAAAGAGCCAGAGGAAAAGGACACTGCACATTTTTTGGAGAACAAAGATTTGAATTATGTTGTATTTCTTACCAGAAACCAGAGAAAGTGGAACATCACTTGTAGAGTGCTTTAAAAAAACAAAGCAAAAACAATTATTAACCCAGAATCCTTCAACTAGTAAATATATCCTTCAGGAATCAAAGTGAAATAAAGACATTTTCAGAAAGAGAAAAATGTAAGATAATTCACTACCAGAACTTCTGTAAAAGAAATGGTAATGAAAATTTATAGGGAAGGGAAATGATAGAAAAGGGAACCCTGGAATGCCATGAAAGAAGGAAAAACAACAGAAATGGTAATATTTAATAAATAGAAAGGACTATTTCTTCACCTTTTAAGTTTGCTAAAATATGTATTACGGCTGAAATAAAAAATATATAACACTGTCTGACAGGATGTTCACCATATATAGATCTAATACATAAGAGAAATACATCCTAATGGGAGGATAGTAAAGGGACCTATATGGTAGTAAGGTTTCTATATCTTACTTGAAGTGACAAAAATTCAAAGTAGATTGCAAAAAGTTTGGGATGCAATAATCTCTAGAGTAATCACTAAACAATATATGCATGGAGATTTACTTTTTAAAAGTCAATATATAAATTAAAATGAAATTGTGTAAAATAAAAAATTCAAAAGTGGGACACTTGGATGGCTCAGTCGGTTAAGCATCTGACTCTTGATTTCAACTCAGGTCATGATCTCATGGTTCGTGAGTAGGAGCCCCACACTGGGATCCATGCTGACAATGTGGAGCCTGCTTGGGATCCTCTCTCTGAGCATCTCCCACTCATGCTTGTGTGAGCACTGTCTCTTTCTCAAAATATCAAAATATGGGGACAAAGAGAAACTGAACACATTCTGTCAAAATAAGTGTGGTTCCAGAAGCTCTCACTGGGGCTATAGCAGTCAGTCATAGAGAAAGAGAGACACCGAAGCTTTTGCATTCCCAAATCACTGGGAATAAAAGGTAATGTTCTGAATTGTAAGTGGTTTTAAAAGCTTAGTTCCCATCCTTTGCAATTTAAGTTGAAAACAACTGTAACTATAAAGTAAAAGGAGGACTTTGTGGACAAGTCAAACTAAGAGCCTGATATTCAGGATAAATTCTAGAAACAAAGTAGAAGTACTCAAAGTTTAGTCTCACAATAGTTGACTTAAAGACTAAGAGTCACAGTTAAAATAAATCTGGATATATCCTATCATTATGAATCCACTTTTCTAAAAGTTTCAGTTTTATTATCCCCGATTAATATGCTCACTGTTCTATTATTAAATGGTGGCAACTGTGTAAAAATTAAAACAGATTATTCTGTCTTGAAAGTTCTGTACCACATTGACCTTAACCTTCTCTATAATAGTAAAATTTGGTAGATTCTTATTCAGAATCTCTATACTGTAAGTATATAGTATTTTTCTAATTGTTTTAGGTCATGAAGAAACTAAACTCCCTCCCCAAGGAAAAAACACACATAAACATAAAATTCTGCATAGAATTTAAGGAGATACCATATTTACTAAAACAAAACAAAACAAAACAAAACAAAAAAAACAACCCTGACTTCTAAGAGAAATTTGGAAAACAAACTAAAATTAAAGTCTTACCGAAAATAAGATACTACTCTAAGCCACAATTCCTGCCTCATCTCACACTTTAAAACAAATCTCCTCAGGATATGCACATACCCCATCAAAAGCTATTTTCTTTAAAAACAACACTTTGGCAGCCTTCAGACTCAAAATTATTAATGTTGCCAGGAGGATGAGCTTGGGTAAAAAAGTAAAAATTTGTAAGTTATTGAAGTATCTGTCTTATAAATTTTTTTAAAGATTTATTTATTTTTGAGACAGAGAGAGACAGAGTATGAACGGAGGAGGATCCGAGAGAGAGGGAGACACAGAATCCGAAACAGGCTCCAGGCTCTGAGCTGTCAGCACAGAGCCCGACGCGGGGCTCGAACCCACTGACAGCAAGATCATGACCTGAGCCAAAGTCAGACACCCAACCAACTGAGCCACCCAGGTGCCCCGAAGTATCTGTCTTATAAAAGAAGTCCTTCTCACAGGCAGAAGAGCTTTTGGAGACCACTGCCAGGGTGATCATGAGAATCTTTAACACTCCTCTGTGACAATCTGCAGTTGTCTGTGTCAATTTGACTTGCAAATGATGCCAATCATTTGTATACTTATGTATATATATATGTATATTTGTGTATATATATATATGTATATATACACACAAACACACACATTTACACACACACACAAGTGCTGAGTGGGAAATAACCAAATTCTAAGGCCAGCTACACTCTTACCCAAGAGTGAGTTATGTATACTGAATCAAAGGTCATGCTCCCCTGATGGCGTCATCTTATTCCGCTCCTCTACTATGTACAACGTCACCACTTCTACCCAGACTGGGTTACTCAGAACTAACAATACACTATGTATTCCTATTTATTTTTATCATCAAAAGCATCTCTAAACTCTCAGATCAATGCCCATTTGTTACTTTCTAATCTCTTAAGTTTCTATGTATCTGCTATCCTTTCCTCAATGTATCATATACCCTTAACTCGTGAAACCTTTCCTTTGTGCCAAAAAAAGCAATTAGATACATATTTGGTATAAAAATTCCCATTCAAAAGTAGAGAAAATAGTATGATGATGCTCCAGGTACCGATCCTATAACTCAGATTCAACAATTTTCAAGATTTTCCACTTTTGCTTCATCTATCCCTTTATTTCCTTGTGGGAGTGTCTTCAACCAAATCTTAGACATCATCATTTCATGCTAAATACTTAAGTATGCAGCTCTACAAAATGGACAGTGAACAGTAATTTTAATTGAGTCAGTAATTACAAAATATATGAAAATATTGACCTAATACCGTGACCAATAGGTGATAAAAACTTTTGAACTGCAACTGACACCATCAAGAAAGTGAAAAAAGCACCTACAAAATGGGAGAAAATATTTGCAAATCATATATGTTAAGGGGCTTGTAGTCAGACTTTATAAGAAATTTTTATAATTCAACAAAAAACCCCCACAAACAACCCTATTAAAAATGAGCAAATGATTTGAATAAACATTTCTCCAAAGAAAATATATAGTCAATAAGCACTTGAAAATATGGTCAACATTATTAATCACTAGGGAAATGCAAGTCAAGACTAAAATGAGACAATACTTCATTTTCCACTTGGATGGCTGCCATTAAAAAAATCAACAGATAGCAAATATTGTTGAGAATGTAGATAAATTGGAACCCTCATACATTGCTGGAGGGAATGTAAAATGGAGTAGCTGCTTTGAAAAACTGGCAGTTCCTCAAAAAGTTAAACATAGAGTTACCGTATAAACCAGTAATTCTACTCCAAGAGAAATACCTTCTACATACTTCCACACAGAATCTATATATGAATGCTTACAGCAGCTTAGTCATTAGTAGCCAGAAAGCAGAAACAACACAAATGTCCATTAACTGATGAATGGACAAGTGTGAAATATACAAACAGTGCAATTTTTCTAGGTCATGAAGAATAAAGTACTGATGCATGCTACAATGTGGACGAAGCTTGCAAACATATGCTAAATGAAAGAAGCCAGTCCCAAAGACCATTACCTTGTAGGATTCCATTTATATGAAGTGGCCAGCATAGGCAAATCCATAGAAACAAAAATAAGATTTATGGTTGCAAAGGGTTGGAGGAAATGGAAAGCAGCTGCTTTGGGGTGATCAAAATGTTGATTGTGGTGTAGTTGCAAAATTCTATGAATACGCTGACTTGAAGACTTTATTTATTTATTTATTAAAAAAAATTTTTTTTTTTCAACGTTTATTTATTTTTGGAACAGAGAGAGACAGAGCATGAACGGGGGAGGGGCAGAGAGAGAGGGAGACACAGAATCCGAAACAGGCTCCAGGCTCTGAGCCATCAGCCCAGAGCCCGACGCGGGGCTCGAACTCACGGACCGCGAGATCGTGACCTGGCTGAAGTCGGACGCTTAACCGACTGCGCCACCCAGGCGCCCCTTGAAGACTTTAAATGTATAACTTTTTTTTTTTTTTTTTTATCATTAGGGAAATGCAAATCAAATACGAGTCAACCAATTATATATCTCAAAGATCTTTTTTTTTAAGGACCACTGAAATCATTGAAATTTACTGTTTTCTGAAACTCTCGAAATCTTTTTGATTCAGCTAGAGAACATCCAGAGAATACTGAAAGCCTGACTGAAGACAAATTGAAATAATTACAACCCAAGTGTGAAAAGACTAAAAAGATATAAAAATCTGCAGTGCTGCCATTCGTGTTATGCGTAGGTGATGTGTTGTTACCTTAATTTGACAACTGACTGAGTTGTATTAGGGTCACAGGACCCGAAAATGGCAGTGCTATGCTGCTAACTCAGATCAGTCTGACTCTGCCTGAGGTCTTTTTCTAGCTTCAGCGTCGCTGGCGCAAAGTAGGGAGTTGAGGGCAAAGAAGGCAGTGGGTAAGAGAATACAGTTGTTAGTGTTTCCTGAGTGAACACTAGTACAGAAGAAGAGGGAGACAAAACTTGCAAGTTCTCACTTCTAAAATCCTTGTGAAGCAACGTTCATTTTTATGGAGAAATGATTCCATGTCATTTTAGGATGGCACTAAAATAAATATATATATATATCCAACTTTGAAAAATCGTACCCCATGCAAGTGACTTCTTTCAATCTCGGCGTTTCATCCTCTGCCTTCCTGACGTAAAGTTCTCCAGAAGAACAACCCGTTTTCCCACTACCTTTCAAAAGAGCAATTCGCGCGACACTTGGGCCGCGGACACCAGAGCGGAGACTGCGCGCTCGCGCAACTCGAGCCTCAGTCTCTGCGCGTGCGCACCGCTTCCCGGTCTCCTTCCGCCTCCGACTGGGGAACCTCGGCTCCGGCGCTCTGTGGGCCGTAGGTGGCGGCTCTGTTGTTTACAGTGTGTTGTTTGTTGAGTCGCGTTTCCACGCCACCTGTGACGGTCAGCGGCGGTTGCCCACGGCTCAGCGCCTCCGCGGACTGCGTCCGGTCGTTGCCATGGCAGCGAGCGCTGGGGGCCCTGGTAAGCGCGGATCCGGCCTTTGTGGGTCCCTGAAGGGCTTCCCTCGATTGGCTCGCAGTCCTGCACTTGGGCGTGGCGCCTATGGTTGGAGCGTTTTGAGAGACTCCTCTGATAGCACCACTCCCTTTTCCTGATGGAGGTCCACTCCCTCAGTGCGCCCACAACGGACTGGCCTAGAACTTTGGTTCCTCCTGTGGGCCTTGAAAGAAAAGCCGATGGGATGGCCAAAAATAGCAAGAATATTGCACCCTTTCTAAAAAGGAATGCTTGGGGCAATTTTGGGTTCATAGGAAAATTGAGCTGGAAGACACAAAGGGTCTCCACATAGTCCCTATTGGGGCACTGCAGAGCCTCCCCATTATCAGCACTTTCTGTTCTTGTGAACCAACATTGACACATCATAATCACCTAAAGTCCATAGTTTACCTTTGGGTTCACTGTTAGTGGTGTACATTCTTGGGGCTTAGACAAATGTATAATGCTTTGTATCCTTCATTGTGGTATCATACAAAATAGTTCCATTGCCCCCCAGATCCTCTGAGCCCACTTATTCACACCCACCTCCAACAACCACTGATCTTATTACCTCCATAGTTTTGTCTTTTCCAGATTGTCGTGTAGTTGGAATCATACAGTATGTAGCCGTTGAAATCATAAAGTATGTCATCAATGAAGGATTGACTTCTTAAGAGTATGCATTTAAAGTTCTTCATGGCTTAAGAGCTCATTTCGTTTTAGCACTGAATAATATTCCTTGTCAGTTGTCTGGATGTATCAGAGTTTACACACTTGGTGAAAGACATCTTGGTTGCTTGCAATTTTTGGCAGTTAGGAATAAAGCCGCTGTAAACATCCATGTGAAGGTTTTTGTATGGACTTAAGTTTTCAACCCCTTTGGGTCGAAATCAAGGAGCACGATTTCTGGATTGTAGTGGTAAGAGTATGTTTAGTTTTGTAAGAAACTGCCTAACTATCTTTTAAAGTGGTTGTACCATTTTGCCGTCCCATCAACAGTGAATGAGAATTCCTATTGCCCCACATTCTCACCAGTATTTGGTGTTGTCAGTGTTCCAGATTTTGGCTATTCTAATAGGTGTGTAGTTGTACCTTATTGTTGTTGTGTGTTTCTCTCTCTCTTTTTTTTAATGTTTATTTATTTTGAGAAACAGAGAGCATGAGTGGGGGAGGGCAGAGAGAGAGAGAGAGAGGGAGAGAATGCCAAGCAGGTTCCCGGATGTCAAGTGCCAAGCCCAACGTGGGGCTTGATCTCACGAACCATGAGATCATGACCTGAGCCAAAATCAAGAGTCAGGCACTTAACCAACTGAGCCATCCAGGTGCCCTAGAAGTTTTTTCATTTTAATAAAACCCAGCTTACTCATTATTTGTTTCATGGATGGTGCCTTTTGTGCTGTATGTAGAAAGTCATCACCATACCTAAGGTCATCTAGGCTTTCTTATATATTATCTTCTAGGAGTTTTATAGTTTTGTAAATACAAAAATACAAAATCAAATAATTTTTGTGAAGGATGCAAGGTCTGTTTCCAGATTCATGGTTTTCCGTGTGGATTTGGCAGTTGTTCCAGCATCATTGTTGAAAAAATTATTTTTACTCCATTGTATTGCCTTTGTTTCTTTGTCAAAGATCAGTTGACTCTATTTGTGGGTGTTTACTTTAGGGTTATCTGTTCTATTCTATTGATCTCTTTGTCTGTTTTTCACCTGTACCACCCTGTCTTGATTACTGTAGCTTTATTGTAAGTATTGTTGGGTGGTGTCATCTCTTTGTTCTTCTCTTTTAGGATTGTGTTGGCTATTTTCGTTTTTATGCCCTCCATATAAACTTTAGAACCAGTTTGTCCTTATCTATAAAATAACTTTATGGGATTTTGATTGGGATTGCTTGAATCTGTAGGTCAAGTTGGAAGAACTGACATCTTGACAATATTGAGGCTTTCTATCCACGAGCATGGAATATCTCTAATTAGTTCTTTGACTTCATTTATCAGAGTGTTGTGGTTTTCCTTTTATACCTCTTGCACATATTTTGTTAGATTTATACCTCAGTATTTTGGGTGCTAATGTAAATGGTGGTATTGTGTTTTTCATTTCAAAATCCACTTTTTTTTTTTTTTTGCTGGTAAGTAGGAAAGCAATTGACTTTTATATATTAACCTTGTATCTTTCAGCCTTGCAATAATCACTTATTAATTCTGGGAGTTTTTGTGTTGATTCTTTCAGTTTTTTGCATATACAGTCATGTCATCTGTGAACAAACACTGTTTTGTTTTTTCTTCCCCAATCTGTATAGTTTTATTTCTTTTTGTTATCTTAGTGTATTAGCTAGTACTTCCAGTATGATGTTGAAAAGTAGTGGTGAAGGGGTAGGAATACTGCTTCTTGAGGTCATGGTTGAAAGTGACATTTACCTGATCCATAATTTCAGTAGATCAAATGCAGAGTAGTTTTGGTCAGTCTGATTCCTCTTGGAATTGGGTGAGAATGAGAAATGCAGACAAATGGGTGTGGTCAAGCATAATTCTAGCCTTTTGTATCCAACCTTTGGAAGCTGGTAATTTGTGTGTCCCTGTTGTTTGACCCCAGAGTTAGAGGTGTTTTAAACCAGGCAGTTCTACACTCCACACGTTTACGGTATCTTTTACGTAAACATAATTAGTCACATTAGACATCTTTGGTGACATATTTTTTCCAGTGTTAGTTTTTTCCTTATTGTAAACATAATTCATGCTCATTATAGAAAATTTATAAAATATATTGAAGCAGGGGGAAAAATCCACACAATGCCAATAGAAACTTTTTGGTATACTTTCTAATGTGAATAATAAAATGAAATGGAGCCACTGTGTCAAGAAGTTTTAAAATGGAGCCAGAAGGCCATTAAGGGGGTAGGCCTTAGGTACATTCTTATCAGGTAGACCCGTGAACTTTTGAACTAGGCCAAACTTCAAATATTCCAAGGACTCTACATAAACACTTGCAACTTACTACAGTAATGGACTTTTTCTTAGTGATAGCCTTAGCAAGCAATTATGTTTAGCTAAGATTGTTGTTGTTGTTGTTGTTGTTGTTGTTGTTTTTTGCCACCAACACTGATTACATTTTTTGGTAAACAACATATAGAAGCATTCCCTTTTGTCTTTAAAAACTCCTGACTTTGGTTCCTAGTGGGACACAATTTGGGTTGCTACCCAAACCTGTGCTCCCCAAATTGCAATTCTCAGATTGCAAATAAATGCTTTTATTTCAGTTCTGCCTCTTCTCTTGGTTGACACTAACAATCCTGACTTTTTTTTTTTTTTTTTTTTCAACGTTTATTTATTTTTGGGACAGAGTGAGACAGAGCATGAACGGGGGAGGGGCAGAGAGAGAGGGAGACACAGAATCAGAAACAGGCTCCAGGCTCTGAGCCATCAGCCCAGAGCCCGACGCGGGGCTCGAACTCACAGACCGCGAGATCGTGACCTGGCTGAAGTCGGACGCTTAACCGACTGCGCCACCCAGGCGCCCCTAACAATCCTGACTTTTAAGAACACAGTATACATGTCGCCATATGCTATATGTCTCTTTTTTTGGCTTTCTTCCACTTTTTAAAAATATACAAAGTAGTTTTTTTAGAGCATTAAATTTTAGTGAGTAGAACAACAAACATTTATCATCTTATAGTTCTGTAGGTCAGAAGTCTGAAATGGTCTCAGTGATCTAAAATCAAAGTGGCAGCATGGCTGTATTCCTTCTGGGGCCTCTAGGAGAAAATCAGTGTTCTTGCCTTGCCATCCTCTACAGACTGCTTGAGTTCCTGGGCTCATGGTTTCTTCCTCCATTTTCAGAGCCAGCAATGGCTGGTCCATTCTTTGTCACATTGCATCACTCTCACACTGACTCTCTTGCCTCCCTCTTTGACTTATAAAGATCTTGTGATTCAGTGGACCCACCTGGATAATCCAAGCTCATCTCCACACCTTAAAGTCAGCTGATTAACAAACTTAATTCCATTTGTCATCTTAATTCCCTCTTGCTGTGTTATATAACATATTCACACTACACAGGGATTAGGATGGGGACATCTTTGCAGGGGGGTGGTCATTATTCTTCCTACCACAGTACCCATACATATTGTTCTCCACTGGGCTTTTTTTTCCCACTTAACATATCTTTGGGATTATATCAGTATATCTAGATTTGCCTCATTCTTTTTAATGGCTGTATAATTTTCCAGTTGCATGGATATATCACATTTATTTAATGAATCCACTGTTGATAGGTATTTAGATTATTTTCACTTTTGCTATTACAAACAATGTTATATCAAATACCCTTGTACCAAATGTGTCACTTACCACATATAGGCATATTTATCTATGGCATAAGTTTATGAAAGTGGAATTTCTGGGTAAATGTATTTTTCTTTTTTTTTTTAATTTTTCTTTGTAAAAGTCTTTATTGAGATATAATTTCCAAACAATACAATTCATTTATTTAAAGCATACAATTCAGTGGTTTTTAATATATCAGAGTTGTGTAACCATCACCACAATCAATTTGTGGTGAGCTGAAATCAAGCTTGGACGTTTAACGGAGCCACCCAGGCACCCCTAATTCAAATATTTTTAAAATTGCTACATATTTTCTTCTGAGTCTAAAGAGTGTGTGACTGTTGCATATACTAAATAGAACCACATGTTTGGGGCCATAGTGGATGCTATAGCTAACTCTCACCTTTATTCTATAGCCCGATATACAGAGTGGTTGCTAAGTTCCATGCATGTTAGTTAGAACTTCTCTTTATATGTTCCTACATTCTCTAATCAAAATTTACTTTTTCTCAATGTCTTATTGGAAGTTTCTGCTGGTTATTTTCAGGTTTTTAACTATTGTAAGGCAGAGTTAAGAAACAAATAATTAGCAGAAGATATAATCTCATGCAGAAGGAATTTGCAGGCAATTGATAGGCACTAAAATGTTTAAATTAATATACAAGAATTATGTGGGTAACTATTTTTCTCACTGTTATATTGGGATATTACACAGTATGGAGTAGATTTGGATTCAAGTATTACAGTCTTGGTTAACTCACATATTTTAATGCTTAATAGAAAATCTGGATATCCAAAAAGTAGTTGATGGATATGGGAATTATGTATATTTGTACATGGTAAACAAATCTATAAATAATAGCTCAGGAATTTAGTCACTGATATAAATTTTGCCCACATTCATAATCCCAAGGTGCATATGCTTAAATGTATAGCTTAAGATTCTAAATTGTTAATATAAATATAGAATGGGGCCTCTGGTGGAGAAAACAATTAAGCTGTACACAGTTTAAAAGGTTTTAATACAGCTTTTTTTAAAGTTTATATAATTATTTTGAGAGAGAGAGAGAGAGACAGAACCCAAATGTCCATTGATGGATGAATGGATAAAGAAGATGTGGAATATATATATATATATATATACATACACATACATACATACACACAATGGAGCATTACTCAGCAAGCAAAAAGAATGAGATCTTGCCATTTGCAACTACATGGATGGAACTAAAGGGTATTATGCTAAGTGAAATTAATCAGTTGGAGAAAGACAAATATCATATGACTTCATTCATATGAGGACTTTAAGATACAGAACAGATGAACATAAGGGAAGGGAAGAAAAATAATATAAAAACAGGGAGGTAGACAAAACGTAAGAGACTCTTAAATATAGAGAACAAACAGGTTTGCTGGAGGGTTTGTGAGAGGGGGAATGGGCTAAATGGGTAAGGGGCATTAAGGAATCTACTCCTGAAATCATTGTTGTGCCGTATGCTAACTAACTTGGCTGTAAATTTAAAAAAATAATAAATTATTAATAAAAAAACCCAATACTCAAGATCCTAAAAGAAATGTTTAATTCATAAAAAACAATCCTTTTTTTTTTTTAAATATAAATGTCATTTTAGGATCTTGGAGTGAAAATATACTAGAATATTTTCTGAGAAATAACCACATCACAACAGAAGATGGCGCTGAGATCATCTGGTATCATGCTGCTAACCACAAGGCACAGGTGAATGAGGCACTGAAAAGTAAGTCAATACAGTTTCTTGTATTCACATTGCATAATAGATTAATTCCACTCTTTTTTTGGTATCTGGGCATATTTTCAGGTTTCAAAGACTTAGAAGATCAAAGTGTAAATTCTAGGCCGACATAAACATTTTTATAAAATATCTCATTTTGTTTACAAAATGAACAAATTTCCATAATGGAAGGATTTTCTTATTTTCCAGAAGTGGACTTGCCTTTTCTGTGTCTGTTTGAAACTTTCAATGTATTTACATTTCCCTATAAACTGTGGTGATTGAAGTAAAATTTTTGAGGTCACTGTTGTATGTCTTACATATTTTTGTGTCTTTCATAGTGTATTAAGGAAAGGGTCAATAAATATTTGTTGAATGGATGGATGAAGCCTTTGTATACTAATTTATAATTAATTTCCTTGGTCAGTATTTATGCTTAGGCTAGAAACTAAGACTTTGGTTTACTAACTCAATCTATAATCATCTGTATCTATATATCTATATCTATACCTATAGATATCTGTATCTATCACTAGTCTATATCTATATATTGTCTATCTAGTCTATATCTAATACCTAGACCTAGACCTACATCTACACCTACATCTTCATATCCATCTATATCTATATCTTCCTTCTTTATAGATGAACGTGATAGCAGTTTTTTTCAGCCTTTTCCTAAGAAGTACTCCTCTTGGCTGCAGCAGCACAGGAGACTGAAAGCATATAACCAGAGAGGTCTGGGGCATAACTCGAAGTGACCCAGTACAACAAGGAAATTCCTCAGTCCCAAGTTTTGCTATAAAAATCTATGCATCTTTTGCATCCTACTCAATTGTGTATCTGGATAATGTGTCTCAATATATATTTATTTTATTGTAAAGATACTGTTTTAAATTGTTATTCTTTGCTCCTCAAAGGGAGGAGCTTTGGTTTAATATTGAATCCTTGATACCTAAAACAATACCTAACACATAATAACCACACAGTGATTCTTTAATAAGTGAATTTTAGCAAAAGCAATGCTTCAGGAAAAAAGCTGATTAGTAGTTTCCAGGAACTGGTCAGAGCAGAAAATAGGGAGTGAATGCTAATGGATACAGGGTTTCTTTATGGGATAATGAAATTTTTCTGGAATTAGATAGTGGTAGTGGTTGTACAGCATTCTGAATATTCTAAAAATCACTGAATGGTATGCTTTAAAGGGTGAATTTTATGGTATGTGAATTATATATCAATTTTTTTAAATGGAAAAAAAAAGGTGAAACTTCTATTTACAGACAATTGGTTGTATATGTAGAAAATCAAAGTTTCTTCAGATAAATGATTGTAAGTCATGAGTAAATTTAGAAAGTCTCAGCATACAAAGTCAAAACAAAATAAATTTTAGTTCTATGTAATAACTAAAAATTTAGAAAAATCTTTAAAATTTTCAATTCATAATAGTCTATGTGGAAATCTTTTACTAGAAATAATCTAATTAAATATGGATACTTTACTTTTAAGTGTGTTTTAAAAATGCTGATGGAAAGTCATTTCCAATTGCTGGCAGTCTGATGTTGACCTGGGAAGTTTTCATAGGCTACTTAGTGTTCAGATAATGTCCTTTTTACATTCGGTTTGGTAAAACCAGAGAGCTAAGTTTTATAGTTTGGGAATGCTCTTCACAAATCCCTTTTGTAAGCCATGGCTAGTTTCGTAAATTCTTGTTAGTCCAAAGGAGAGGAGACAGACAGCCTCCTGCAGACATGCATGCTGTATTTAACTGGTTTTCTCATTTCTTCCAGAATATTTAAATGTAGTATAACTATTATTAATAGAGCTGTTTCAGTTTGATTTACCTGTAAAACTGGGTTTTTAACAATATCTATGACTTAAAAAAAAAAGTACAGGAGGAGAAATGTAAAAGTACCACCTGATATTACACTGTCAAAACATCCAGATCACAGACTAATGATCACAGACTAATATTGTAACAATTCAGCATGAATTTTAAACACATTCATTTTAAAAGATATGTTGGAAAAAAATGGAAAACATTTAAGTCTTTTTGAGAAAAAAAACGTGTTTTTTTTAAGCCTTGAAAAAAGCCTTTGTAACATCTTTAGGAAAAGTGTGACATAATAAATATCTGTAGTTTCTAATTTGAGGAATGAGAAGATAAAAATATTATTTTTATTCTCAGAAACGTCAACAAACACTTATTAATCCTTGTTTTGTATGCTCATTTTGCTATGTCCTGGGAAGAAATTAAATACTGTAACAACAGTGTAAGAGCTCTATGACATAGGGAAAGGCATTTAATTCTTCACCACCTGTTTGCTCATCTGTGAAATAAACATGTAAAGGCCTAGCACTTAGTACCTGGCACTTAGTAGTTACTCAGTAAATGTTAGTTTTTATTCTCCTCAACAGGCTCCTGAACATGACATCTTCTGCAGTCCTTATTTTATCAGCATTAACTTAAGTTCTTTTATTTGGACAGGTCCTGCTCACATGATAGAGGCTGATGTCCTTCTTCCAAGTGATGAATCAGAATATAGCCAACCAATCATGGCCCATCCTCCTGAAACAAATAGTGATAATACTTTACAGGAATGGCTGACTGAAGTTATAAAAAGCAATAAAGGCATCAAACTGGATTTTAAGAGGTATTTGTATAAACATTTTCAGTTTTTTAGTTGTTATAAAATAACAATGGAAAAAAAGGATTAATAGCATCACATATCTGTGCTTGACTAACTAACTTTAAATTGAAAATAGAATTGTAAACTAATATGTTTCAAGAATGGACATAAGACCCATTGAGTTGTTTGCTAAGATTGTTTCTTGGGAACTCTTTGAAGATAAAATTAATTTTTATAAAGGAATTTATCATAAATTACCATTGTGATAATAGAATGGTAAATTTAAAATGCTACTTTCATTAAAAAGTGGTCTGAGACAGAGTTGACAGTAGTTTGAGTAGTTAGTGCGTATCCTACTTGATTTATATTATATTTGTATATGGGGAATTATCTAGAAGTCTTCAATAACCCAAGAGTTCTTTAAAAATAATATTTGGAAGTATTGATAATAAAGGGCAAGATTAAGTGTAATTTCCTTTCCTGTGGCTATCATGGGAAATTTTACTTTTGTGCCATTTTGGCTATATAAAAATTATAAGTAAAGCCAGGAATATATTGTGATACCACAAAAGCTCACCATAAGCCCCATGAAGGCGACTGCTAATGAAAATCTAGGGTTTGTGGTAAATATACCTTATCTCTGAACAATATTTTTAAATGGAATTTTCTTAGGAAATTAATGATTTGGAAATCTTACTAATAGAATTATCAATATGACTCTAATCATTTGTTGTAGGGCTAAATGTACCAGTAAACCTCATTATACTGTTGGTGAATGAAAGAGCTATGTTAAGATCTTAAAGTTTTTAGAGTGGTGAATGGCCCAAACTCTATTTTATTGCCAAAGAAACTTAGTCCCAGAGAAGTTAAATGATTGACCCAGGGACAATAGCTAAACTTGACAGCTGAGCTAGGATGAGATCCAAGGTATAGTGTTCTCTGTACCATGAAATAAAGCATTTGATCTTTAATGTTTGGTGATTCAGAGTTTTAGCACTCTTTGCCGTTTCATGTGTATGTTTACTATTGCCCACTGAATTGTTCTCTCTAATATATTCCTTGCCTCTTCACCAGTCAGATCAACCGATTCATTCCTAGCAGCTATCCAAAAGGGCTGAGGCACTAAAAAAAAGATTTTTCAAATTTTTTGGTCATAACGTATTTGAAGGGGAATGAATTTATGGACATTTATAGTGTGTCAGACATTGTTCTAAGAGCATTAAATGTGTTCATTTATTTAGTCCTTATAACAATCCTAGGAGGTAGCTTATTGCTATCATCCTCATTTTCTTGATGAGGGAACAAAGGCAGAGAAGAGTAAGTAGCCTGCTTGTTATCACATAGTAGGAAAGCTACCAGCCTGGCTGAAGAGTTCACACTGTGAACCCAAACTCTACTACCTCTGTAAAAGTAGCTGAATAACCTATTAGTTAAATTTTACTAGTTCTTATTATATGCTTTTAAGTTATTCTGTTTAGTATACAAATAATAATTAAGTATTAAAATTTTATGTGTAAGTTTCCTATAGAATGTAATTTTAAATGGTTTATTGTGATTTTTGTGATTGATGATTTTTATTTGCTTATCCCCAATTTCTAAACAAAATTAATAGGTAAATAGGTATGATACTCAGCAGTTTGACTTACAAATAACTTTTTAGGAAAAAAACGTATCCTGTAAAAACAAAGTTCATATTCTTCCTAGGAATTTAAATAAGTACCACCAAAGGGAAATTTTAGGTGGTATACTGATCAGAACTTCCCTCTTCAAGTGATCATCTTGGCCAGCCTTTGTCAGGTTTTGTTTTTTAAATATATGAAATTTATTGTCAAATTGGTTTCCATACAACACCCAGTGTTCATCCCAAAAGATGCCCTCTTCAATACCCATCACCCACCCTCCCCTCCCTCCCACCCCCCCATCAGCCCTCATTTTCTTCTCAAGTAGCCTTTGTCAGTTTTTTATGAGACACTTAATACATGTTAGAATTGAGAATGTTAGCCACTGTTATTTCTAATTAGAATTACATGGTATTGCCAGCGTTACCTTGATTTCAAAAGCAAAGACCCCACTAAAAAGGAGAACTAAAGACCAATTTCCCTGATGAACATGGATGCAAAAATTCTCAACAGGATACTAGAAAACAGAATCCAACAATACATTGAAAGAATTATTCACCATGATCAAGTGGGATTTATTCCTGGGCTGCAGGGCTGGTTCAGTATCCACAAATCTATCAATGTGATACATCAAATTAATAAAAGAAAAGATAAGAACCAGATGATCCTCTTAATAGATGCAGCAAAAGCATTTGACAAAATACAGCGTTTCTTGATAACCCTCAAGAAAGTAGGGATGAAGGAGCATACCTCAAGATCATAAAGTCTCTATATGAAAGACCCATAGCTAGTATCATCCTCAATGGGGAAAAACTGAGAACTTTTCCCCTAACAGGAACATGACACTACTGTTATTCAACATAGTGTTGGAAGTCCTAGCCTCAGCAATCAGACAACAAAAAGAAATAAAAGGCATCTAAATTGGCAAGGAAGAAGTCAAACTTCCACTCTTTGCAGACGACAGGATACTCTTACATGATACTCTACTCTACTTTTGGGAAAACCCAAAAGACTCTACCAAAAAAACTTCTGGAACTGATACATGAATTCAGAAAAGTCACAGGATATAAAATCAGCATTCAGAAATCAGATGCATTTCTATACACCAATAATAAAGCAGCAGAAAGAGAAATCAAGGAATCTATCTTATTTACAATTGCATTGAAAACCATAAAATACCTGGGAATAAACTTAAACAAAGAGGTAAAAGATCTGTATGTTGAAAACTATAGGCAGCTTATGAAAGAAATTGAAGAAGACACAAAAAAATGGAAAAATATTCCATGCTCATGGATTGGAAGAACAAATACTGTTAAAATGTCGGTATTACCCAAAGCAATCTATGTATTTATTTATTTATTTATTTATTTATTTATTTATTTATTTTTTTCAACGTTTATTTATTATTATTTTTGGGACAGAGAGAGACAGAGCATGAACGGGGGAGGGGCAGAGAGAGAGGGAGACACAGAATCGGAAACAGGCTCCAGGCTCTGAGCCATCAGCCCAGAGCCCGACGTGGGCTGGAACTCACGGACCGCGAGATCGTGACCTGGCTGAAGTCGGACGCTTAACCGACTGCGCCACCCAGGCGCCCCCAATCTACGTATTTAATGCAATCCCTATCAAAATAACACCAGCATTCTTCACAGAGCTAGAACAAACAATTTTAAAATTTGTATGGAACCATAAAAGACCCCAAAGAGGCAAAGTAATGTTGAAATAAAAAACCAGGGGCTCCTGGGTGGCTCGGTTCATTACTCGTCCAGCTTCAGCTCAGGTCATGATCTTGTGGTTCATGGGTTCAAGCCCCGCATCGGGCTCTGTGCTGACAGCTCAGGACCTGGAACCTGCTTCAGATTCTGTGTCTCCCTCTTTTTTTGCCCCTCCCCTGCTTGTACTCTGTCTTTGTCTCTCAAAAATAAATAAATGTTTAAAAAAAAGAAAAAGAAAAAGAAAACCAGGCTAGAGGCATCACAGTTTCAGACTTCAAGCCATATACAAAGCTGTAATTATAAAGACAGTATGGTACTGGCACAAAAACAGACACATAGATCAATGGAACAGAATAGAGAACCCAGGAATGGACCCACAAATGTATGGCCAGCTCATCTTTGACAAAGCAGGAAAGAATATCCAATGGAAAAAAGAGAGTCTTTTCAGCAAATGGTGTTGGGAAAACTGGACAGTGACATGCAGAAGAATGAACCTGGGCCACTTTCTTACACCGTACACAAAAATAAACTCAAAATGGATGAAAGACCTAAATGTAAAGACAGTAAACTATCAAAATCTTAGAGGAGAAAACAGTCAACACCTCTTTGAGCTCAGCCACGGCAATTTCTTACTACACACGTCCCCTGAGGCAAAGGAAACAAAAGCAAAAATGAAGTATTGAGACCTCATCAAGATAAAAAGCTTCTGCACAGTGAAGCAAACAATCAAGGAAACAGTCATTGCAAATGACATACCAGATAAAGGGTTAGTATCTAAAACCTATAAAGAACTTACCAAATTCAACATCCAAAAAACAAAGAATTTGGTGAAGAAATAGGCAAAAGACATAAACAGACTATTTTCCAAAGAAGACATCCAGATGGCTAACAGACACATGAAAAGATGCTCAACATCATTCATCATCAGGGAAATACAAATCAAAACTACAATGAGATACCACCTCATACCTGTTAGAATGGCTAAAATTAACAACTCAGGAAGCAATAGATATTGCAAGAATGCAGAGAAAGGGGAACACTTTTGCACTGCTGGTGCAAATGCAAACTAGTGCAGCCATTCTGGAAAACAGTATGGAGTTTCCTCAAAAAATTGAAAACAGAGCTACCCTATCACCCAGCTATTGCACTAGTAGGTATTCATCCAAAGGATACAAAACTGCTCATTCAAAGGGGCACATGCATCCCAATGTTTATAGCAGCACTATTAACAATAGCCAAAGTATGGAAAGAGCCCAAATGTGCATCGACTGATGAATGGATAAAGAAGATGTGTATATATATAAAGATATATATACAATGGAATACTACTCGGCAGTGAAAAAGAATAAAATCTTGCCATGTGCAATAACGTGGATGGAGCTGGAGTGTTTTATGCTAAATTAAGTCAGTAGTAAGTCTGTCAGAGAAAGGCAAATATCATATGATTTCACTCATCTGTGGAATTTAAGAAACAAAACAGATGAACATAGAGGAAGGGAAGGAAAAATAAGATAAAAACAGAGAGGGAGGCAAATCATAAGAGATTCTTAAATACAGAGAACAAACTGAGGGTTGCTGGAGGAGTGTTGGGTGGGGGTGGGCTAAATGGGTGATGGGCATTAAGGAGGGCACTTGTTGGAATGAGCACTGGATATTATATGTAAGTGATGAATCACTAAATTCTAGACCTAAAACCCTTATTACACTGTATGTTAGCTAACTTTAAAAACATACACAAAACAAATTTACTCTATGGGTGTACTTTAGAGATACCACCTAGAATTAGAACCATTAAAGACTGAATTTGAATATACTAAAATAAATTATTACATGGTATTAGTAGATTAATCGGAGAGATGTATCATTTTGTAATATTTACAAATTTGTTACATGTTCCAGGCTAGGAACATGGTATGTTATTCTTTCAGGTATACATTATATATTGCTGTTGGGCCAAGTTCATCCTCAGTCTTTTTTTTCTTTTTTTTTTCCAAAAATGTTATGACTTTTCCTTGATATTTACTCTTCCAGAAGAATTTTGTATTTATTTTATTCTATTTTAGAGAGAGAGAGAGAGAGATTGTGGGTGGGGGAGAGGGGCAGAGGGAGAGAGAGAGAATCTCAAGCAGGCTGTGTGTGGTGCTTGCTACGGGGTTCTATCCCACAACCCTGGCATAGCTACTGGAGCCGAAACAAAGAGTTAGATGCTCTACTGACTGAGCCACCCAGGCGACCCTAGAAGAATTTGATAATTGTTTCGTCAAATTCCAGAAAATAAAAAACTACAACAACAAAAACTTTTATTTTCCTTAGTAAGATTTTATGGTTTTTTTTAATATAGGTTTTGTTTTTCTTATTTAAATTTTGATAAGGGGAAGTGGCATTACAATAATCTATATTAGCAATAATTAAAATATTTACATATAAAAAAAGAATACATGTATTAAATTCTTGTTTCATTATGTTCTGTGTCATAGCTCCTTATGGTTAACTGCACAGTGCTTTGCACATAGTAGACACTTAATATATGTTGGTGGATTCAATCTTGGGGAGAATATGCTGAGATTGTATATTATCTGGTGGGAAACCATTATTCAACAGCCCTATATTATTTTACTAAATTGAGAAAGCCTAAGACTCTCCCTCCTGAATATAAACTAGAAATTAGTGTTTAACCCAACCTCCAAAGACACCAGATTTCTTAAGAAACCAGAATTCTTTCTGGAAAAAGAGATGTTGCCAGAGGTACATAGATTAGTTTAGGTTTTCCTTCAGATCCACCCATGAAGAGCAGAACCCCACAGTAACTTGGCTTCTCCTGTAGGCCTTGAAAAACAAGCTTTAGAGGCGCAGCTGCAAGTTGCTTGCTACCAAAAATAGGGGTGCCAGATCTCAGAATTGTGGTTTTAACATGGCCCTGATACTGTTTAAGGCAGAAAGCATTTAGGACAGAGAAACGACAGTCTCTAAATTAAAGTCTGCTAGGTCCAGCGTTAGACTTTATTACACTAAAATCTAGGGCCTCCATTTCAGGGCAAGAAGAATAAGCAAAAAGAAGCTCACAACATGGGGGCAGAGTAAAGAAAGACTGGGGGCTGGTTTTCTCTGGTTTTAATGAACAGTATCCTTGCTCACTAATTAATTGGACCTAATAAATAATGAGGTTATCAGTTTCTCCCGTTACAGTAAGAGGCCTGAAAGGAGTGAGGTGAAGAATGGTAGAAGTATAGGCAGGAGGAGTCCAGTCCATTAAGAAAGTTGTAATGTGAGGAGAGGGTACTGAATGTTCTTCCCTCCGACAGGCATTTCCCAGAATCTTAGCCTCCCATTGTATTATTCACTAAAAGCTAATTTTCTTTTTAAATTTTTATTTAAATTCTAGTTAGTTAACATACCTTGCAAAAATGGTTCCGGGAGTAGAATTCAGTGATTCATCAGTTACATACAACACTCAGTGCTCATCATAACAAGTGCCTTCCTTAATGCCCATCACCCATCTATCCCATCCTTCACTCACCTCCTTCCATCAACCCTCAATTTGTTCTGTCATTAAGAGTCTCTTGTGGTTTGTTTTCCTCTCTTCTCTTTTCCCCCCCCTCCCCTATGTTCATCTGTTTTATTTAAATTCCACAGGTGAGGGGCGCCTGGGTGGCGCAGTCGGTTAAGCGTCCGACTTCAGCCAGGTCACGATCTCGCGGTCCGTGAGTTCGGGCCCGCGTCGGGCTCTGGGCTGATGGCTCAGAGCCTGGAGCCTGTTTCTGATTCTGTGTCTCCCTCTCTCTCTGCCCCTCCCCCGTTCATGCTCTGTCTCTCTCTGTCCCCCCAAAAATAAATAAACGTTGAAAAAAAAAAGTTAAAAAAAAAAAAAACTTTAAAAATAAATTCCACAGGTGAGCGAAATCATATGGTATTTGTCTTTCTCTGTTTGACTTTTCATTTAGCATAATATACTCTAGCTCCATCCACGTTGTTGCAAATGAGAAGTTTTCATTCTTTTGGATAGCTGAGTAATATTCTATGGTATGTATACCACATCTTGCTTATCTATTTATCTGTCAATGGACTTTTGGGCTCTCTCCATAGTTCGACTATTGTTGATAATGCTGCTGTAAACATTGGGGTGCATGTACGTCTTCGAACCTGTATTTTTGTATCCTTTGGTAAATACCGAGTAGTGCAATTGCTGGATCATAGGGTAGTTCTATTTTTAACGTTTTGAGGAACCTCTATGCTGTTCTGCAGAGTGGCTGCACCAGTTTGCATTCCCCTGAACAGTGCATAAGGGTAAAGCTAATTTTCTTAGAAGCAAACGTAAAGGTTCAGAAGAGATTCAGAAGTATAAGTAGTGTTGTAGTTCAGTAAAGTTTTATATATATATACATATACATATATATATGTATATATATATATATATTCTTAAAAAGTAAAATTTATGTAGGCTGATTGAAACCTTACTGTTTTAAAACCTATAGATGTCAGAATGGATGTAGAGAAGAAAAGAGTGAAGCTGCTTTTTTATTTAAAAGTAACTAAAATATAGTTGTCTCTAGTTTTAAGAAAAGATGCTTGTTTTTAATTTCTTTTTAAATGTTTATTTATTTATTTTGAAAGAGAGATGGGGAGAGGGCAGAGAGAGAGAGGTAGAGAGGGAATCCCAAGCAGGCTCTATGTTGCCAGCACAGAGCATGATGTGGGGCTTGATCTTACGAACCATGAGATCATGACCTGAGCTGAAATCAAGTCACATGGTTAACAGACTGAGCCACCCAGGCACCCCCAAAAAAGATGTTTATGAAATGAAAATGAAATCTGTAAAAGTTTTAAGAAAATATTATAATTTTACACTTTGCAATCAGTTTTAGAAACATGTTTATGCATCCAAATTTATAAGAATACGTGAAGGAAAAGAGGCTCTTTTCTCTGAGGTCATGAGCCAGTATTAAAGACACAGTGCTTGGGTACACATTAGGTATTTTAATAAATGTGAATTTTCAGATTATAAATGTATCTAATTTTAAATCTTATTTATACATTCTCTTATGAGTGAATATTTGTGTATTTTCTGAAATTATTTTATACTGAGTGATCCTAATACAGAGATTTGAAACCTCAGTCTGTCTACAAATAGTGACATTATTCGTACATTTATAGTACCTTTCAGGTACCTTCATGAATAATAAGTATAAATCAACATTTTGAGATGTGGAATATGTTAACTTTCCCCTCTGGTTCTATGTGATCTTTGAATTTATTTAATTTAGGCATTATTGTATTATACTTTTATTAGGAAGTTGAGAACACTGAAAACAGTAGTCTCAAAGAACTTCTTTTTATTTTTACTTTAGGAATGTATCTTATTGACAGCAAACTATATTTTTAGTCTAGCAGCTGTAGAACCATCCATGATGCTCCTGGAAAAAGTGAAGAGGCATCTGCAGCGTCCTGTGTGGATTAATGCTGATATTCTTCCTGGTCCAAATGGAAATAGCAGAGTAGTGGATGCAAAACCTTTTATAGACACAGTGACATCCTTCTTTCCAGATGTGACGTTTTCCCTGGGTTGGACAACAGGATGGCATCCTGAGAAAGTCAATGAAGGTAATAATTTTTAAAATGTATTTCTTTTTGATCAAATTAAAATCTACTTGAAATATAAAAATAACACTTCTCAGTACAAAACCAAAAACTTATTCCACAATCTAAGAGCCTAATGGAGAGAAAGGTCTGGTCCTAAAGGCATCTGTATGACTCTTCTTTCTTTTATTTCATATAGACACTGCATTCATTGGTGATATTCTGTTACCAAACTTCAATGGGAAATATTTATTTACAAGGTCTAGATTAACAAAAGCTGCCTCTTTATAAATTTTAAACACATCCTGAGTTGTCTATTTGAACTTGGAAAACATAATATACTCTTTTTACCTTGGAGCAAACTTCCTATGAAAGATAAAGAAGTAGTAACAAAAACTTAGCCAGTGATGTGAGGCCAGAAGCAAGGGGAGTGTGGTTGAAGAGCACAAGTTCTGTTCTGTAGACAGTGGGAGGCCCTTAAAAGTAGTTTGCTAGAACTTTGGCACCCTCATGTTCTCTTTGGTTAGACAGGGGAGTGAGAGGCCATGAGACTCTCCTCTAGTCCAATCCCTTCTTTCCTTTCACCTTTTCCCTTCAGGATGGACCTGACATTCAGATTATTTTCCCTGGTTGAAACTGACTATGCTATTTGGGTTCATCTTTCTATTTCTTCATACATACCTAGGTAGTGATTTCCAGATAAACAGTTCTCAAGAACCATGAGATCAGGACCTGACAGGAGATCAAGAGTCAGATGCTCAAGCAACCGAACCACCCAGGCGCCCAGAGATATTAGTCTTTATCCTGTGTTCAGGGCATTCATTTCTTTACTTATTTGCATTTATTGTTTTCAGATGTTAACTTTTTAGCCCAACGTAAGATTAGAGTAACTGCTATCAAGTGAGTAGTGACATTTAGGTTTAACCCCCTAAACCTAAGATTGAGAGAAAAAGCAATATGCTTTAACTTAATTCTAATTCTTTAATTCATTTTAATTTTATTAATTTCATTAAAGAATATTGCTTATAATTCAAAGTGTTTAAGGTAAACTATAAACAGTTTAGTAACTTCCTTACTGATTCCAATTCCTTTTATCACTGTTTAGTATAATTCTGGCTTAACCTGATCCTTGAACTGAATAATACCATATCTGGGTTTGAAGTCATTGTGGTGTTGAATGTCTCCAGGCTACTTTTCTTTCACTGTCCTCTTGTCATTACCAACATGCACTTTATGCTCCCTTACTTGTTATTTCACAGATTTAGAAAAGAGAGTTAAAAGTTTATAGTCATGTAAATATAGCTTTTGTTAGCAGTCCCTTTTTCTAATTAAAAAGATATAGGGGCACCTGGGTGGTGCAGTTGGTTAAGTGTCTAACTGTTGATCTCAGCTCAGGTCATGATCTCACAGTTTGTGAATTCGAGCCCCACATCGGCCTCTATGCTGATGGTCCATAGCCTGCTTCAGATTCTGTCTCTCTTTCTCTCTGCCTCTTCCCCACTTGTGCTCTTTATCTGTCTCTGAAAATACATAAATAAATAAACAAAAAAAAATTTAAAAAACGATAGTTTTTCATGTTTTTCAGGAAAGCAGAACTTTCCCCTTTTTTCGTAAGGAGTTTAGCTGCTAAACTAACATATTTACTTAGGCTTTCTGTAAAATGTTCCTGTATTGACCAATACTTTTTACAGCCTGCTTTTGATAGAGTTTAGTGTTATTTAAAAAATAGAAAATTTTTTTCTGAAGCTTTTATAAATAGGCAAGTGTGTTTTCCACAATGTCTTAATAAGATTTAAAATGCATGTATAAAAGTCATTTTTACCACTATTTCTACTTTAGGTAAAATGTATAAATAATTTGGACTAGCCAAAAAACAACCATAAAGATAATTATTACTTAAAATTTTTTAGATGTTTTATTTATTTACTTTGAGAGAGAGAGAGAGCACGCACAAGTGGGGAAGGGGCAGAGAGAGGGAGGAAGAGACAATCCCATTCAGGCTCCACACCACCAGTGCAGAACCCAGTGTGGGGCTTGAACCCATGAACTGTGAGATCATGACCTGAGGTGAAGTCAGACTCTTAGTCAACTGAGCCACCCAGGTGCCCTGATAATTATTAATTAAACGTCTAGTACCTAGCAGCCATCTTTCTCTTGGAAAAGAATACTTAATTACACAATGGAAAATATAAGTTTATAGAGACTATTAATGATGCAGATATACCTACGGGAAGAGCTTTTGAATCTTTAAGGTATAGTGTCAAAATTTGCTTTTTTTGTGCTTGAGAGATTAGTAAAACCTTTTTTTTTTTTAATGTTTATTTATTTATTTTTTTAGAGAGAGACAGAGTGTGAGCAGGGGAGGGGCAGAGAGAGAAGGAGACAGAATCTGAAGCAGGCTCCAGGCTCTGAGCTGTCAGCACAGAGCCTGATGTGGGGCTTGAACTCATGAATCGTGAGATCATGACCTGAGCCGAAGCTGGACGCTTAACTGACGGAGCCACCCAGGTGCCCCATAAAACCTTTTTAATATTTTAATGTTTTGTTAAATTTTCTCTTGGTCACTTGTGGCATGATTTTAGAATTAATTTTTTGTCTACATTTTCCACTGAAAATTTTTTCATGTATTAAGTGGTTTTTTAAGTCACTCTGTATCCAAACGGAAATTTTTATAAATTATCTGTGAATTTACCTATTTATAAGTAATTTAACTTAGTTTCTTATTTTTTTTATTTTTTATTTTTTTTTAATTTTTTTTTTTCAACGTTTATTTATTTTTGGGACAGAGAGAGACAGAGCATGAACGGGGGAGGGGCAGAGAGAGAGAGGGAGACACAGAATCGGAAACAGGCTCCAGGCTCTGAGCCATCAGCCCAGAGCCCGACGCGGGGCTGGAACTCACGGACCGCGAGATCGTGACCTGGCTGAAGTCGGACGCTTAACCGATTGCGCCACCCAGGCGCCCCAGTTTCTTATTTTTTTTAATAAGTTTTATGTATTTATGTATTTTGAGAGAGAGAGTGAGTGGGGGAGGGGCAGAGAGAGAGGGAGACAGAGAATCCCAATCAAGAGCCTCACTGTCAGCAGGGAGCCGGATGCAGGGGTCAAACTCACAAAACCTGGAGATCATGACTTGAGCTGAAACCAAAACCCTTTACCAACTGAGCCACCCAGGCTCCCCTAGTTTCTTATTTAATGACTTTCAGTATTCCAGTTAGAAAAATGGAATTTCTTTCTTTAATTTCAGGTTACAGTTGGACAATGGTGAAAGAAATGGAATATATATGTAAGGACCTAAATCTGCCTGTAACATTTCCTGTCAGAGCAGCATTAGTTAGGCAGTCTTGTTCTCAGTTACTCTGGCTGTTAAAGAAATCAAACAGGTATGTATAAGTTTAATAATGTAGGATGTGCATGTGAGTGCATGTGTAAGAGAGACAGAAAGAGGATGAAAACTGATTATGTAGACAGTGTGTATGAGAAGAAGATTGAGAGAGAGAATGAGCCCCGATTGTGAAGCAAGCAGATTCCCTCACTAGAATGAAACTCTCAGTTAACCTTAACTTATATAGCATCATGTCTTTCACCTCTGTTCCTTACCAGAGTTTTTGAACACAGTAGGTGCCCAGTAAATGTCCTTTTTTAATGATGTTATACATTCTCAAAAAGTTGTAAGAGGATAAAATATTCTCTCTTTGAATTCCATTCTAATTTCACAAGTTTTTTCTGTATCAAAATTTTATGTTTTTAATATGTAATAAAAATTAGTTGGACCACTATTAAATATTAAAGTATACTATAAAGATACAAATATTGAAACAACTTTGATACTATCTTTTTAATATACTTGTCAGTAGAACAGCAGGGAAAACCCAGAAATAAACCCAAATCTATCATGGAACTTAGTTTAGGAGAAGCTGGCATTTCAAATCATTGGAGTAAAAGTTTAGTGTAGTGTTGGGAAAATAGGCCAACTCTGCAGAAAAGACAAAACTGGCACTGCTCCTTAATCTTTTTTCCACAGTAAATTCCAGGTGAATTAAATACTTGAAAATCAAACATTAAATACATAAAGAAAAAGCGTGATGTTTTATATAGTTTCAGAAAGGAGAAGACCTTTCTTAGTAAGGCACAAATAAATGCTATTGCTGACACAAAGTTACCAGAGAGAGAACTCTAATACATATATAATTTAAAAATAGAGTTTTATTTGAGCCCAAATTAGGACAGCTGCCTGGGAAACACAATATTCACAGGGAGGAAAGTGCTCCAGAGAATGAACATGTTTACAGGGTTATATACTTTTTAACATCTTGTAAAAGCTCAAAAGACTATAGATTAGCGTATAGGCAGGAATCATGTGTTTTAAACATCATCAAATGCAGGGAGTAGAGGCATTGATCAATATCTCAAGGACAAGATGGTTTTCCTTTAGGCTGCTCATTTACAAAGTAGATGTATAATGCATGCCTGGCAGGCCATAAATCAGGCTTTTGGTTTGAACAAAGTTTATGTACAGTCATGCTGACTTAGAAGGAAATTTAAAATGGTTGCCCTTCAGAGGCCTTTAGAGAGTTTTTCCCTTCAAAACTATAAAAGGAGAGTTTGATACATTTGAATACATAAAAATGGAAAGATTCTGGTAAAACTATCCTTGATGCATACGTTAGACTGATGTAAAGAATTCTAATAAAGAATTTTTCCAACTCATCCAGAAAAAACTCAGTTTGGTAATTTACTATATTAGAGTAAGGGACTCAGATACTCCTACATTAAAGAAGTATTCACATTCCTGTGGATAGTGAATTTTTACTAAATACCTTTTCAGTTTCTGTGAAAATGATCTTGTTTTTTTCCCCAATATCTATTAATAAAATAAATTATGGCACTATTTCATAATATTGAATTATCTTCACATTTCCAGAATAAACCTCATTTGATCATGATATATTCTTTTAATATGCTGCTGAATTTTATTGATAAATTTTAGTTAGGAGGTTTGCATTTGAAAGTGAGACTGGTCTGTAGCTTTTTTTCTTTCTCAGTTTTAGGTATAAATGTCATGTGCATTTCAATAAAAAAGCTAGGAACCATTCCTTTTTCTGTGTTCTGGGATATTAAAAAAAACAACATTGAGGGGCACCTGGATGGTTCAATTGGTTAAGCCAACTCTTGATCTTGGCTCAGGTCATGATCTCATGGTTCCTGAGGTCCAGCCCCAAGTTGGGCTCTGCGCTGACAGTGCAGAGCCTGCTTGGGACTGTTTCTCCCTCTCTTTCCCCCTCCCCCACTCACTGTGTCTCTCAAAATAAATAAATAAACTTAAAAAAAAATAAAACAAAACATTGAAATGGCCTGTACCTGATTTGGTAAACAATCCAAACCTAGTGTTTTGAGGAAAGATTAACTTGTACAACCTTTTTATTATATGGTAAGTGGTCCCTTGATTTTCTGTCTTCTGGGGGGCCAATTTTGATATACTGTATTTTTCTAGAAAATAATTAATTTCACCCAGGTTTTGAAGTTTATTTATTCACAGATGGCTCAAATAGCTTCTCATTCTTTTAATTTCTTCTGTTGGAGAGGAAGTATTCCTCTTTCCTTTAAGGTCCTTCTAGCTGGACTAAATAAATCGATGTGACAGAGAACAACCGGAGAAAATCAAATTTAATAGCATACTTATGGGGAATCTACACAGACATTGAAAATCTAAAGACTGTGAGGCAACAGGAGGCTTGTAGGAGCTGAGGAGGAGGGTAGGGATCTGAGGATACAAAGGGTCTTGAGAAAGACCATTAGTAGGAAGGTAGATGTTTGAAAAATAAATGTTACCTTATTATGTACATAAGTTTCCCAACTTGTGCTCCGTTTTTCTCTCTCTCAAAAATAAACATTAAAAAATTAAAATATTCATGATATATTATTTGGTACATATTCACATCTCTTTTATTTTAATGAAGAATTAATTATTAAAGGGGGGTCATACACTGTCCAGGGCTTGGCCCTTCAGGAGGTGTTTTTTGGAGAGTGTGACTTGCTCTCTGTTGTTGTGACTTTGGTTATTTTATTTCCCTAGTCGTAGTGATGTTTTGGACCATCCACCAGGTGTGCTTTGATTTGTTCCTTGAAGTAGCCCTGTAAAGGAAAACAAACAGACAAACAGGAAACAAAAACACACAAACAAACAAAAACAAAAAACCTAAAAACTAAAAACAATCCAAAAGCAAAAAAACCAGAAACACCAGCTACAAGTAAAGAACAGGGTGGAGGCGATGCTGATGGAAGAGCACATACAGAGAGAGAAATGACAGGGGTGGGGAAAAAGAAAAAATAAACATTGACCAGGCAGAGGGACTAAAAGCCTTAATCCAGAGAGAGAGAAAAGGAAAATAAGAAAGGAGGCAGGGAAAAAGAAACGAAGATAAAGTTATCCAGACAGAGAAACTATACGGCTTAATTATTCCAGAGAGAGAGAAAGGAGTGTAAAGAAGGAGCTGTAGAACATGTATCAAGAGAATGGATTAAATATGTCTGTTTAAACAAACCAATAACCAAAGTACCCAGCCTATGATAAGAGGGAGAAATGGGTCGGGGGGAGAATATATCTAAATAACAAGAATTGTTCTAGAATTAATCCAGGCTACGCAATAGCACTGGTCTGGAGGATGGAGCCGTCTGTTCCACAGCGTCAATCCCACTCCAAAAGATACGCAGTTACCCAGCGTTGGAAGGGCATGGTTTGGTGTAGGCTGGTCCCACCTCCACTGTGGGCCCCGCAGACGAATACCTGAGGCCCCACCTTGGCGGTGGTGGGAAGAAAAATGGCGGCTCCCAGTCTCTTCTCCATGACCCCGTGTGTCAAATCACTCCTTTGGAGCCGCCCTCACTGTGCCGTGGGTGCAGAGGAGACTGTCTCACTCCGCTGACTCCTTTGCCCCGGGGGCTTGGCTGGGAGTTAAACTCCCGCTCAGTGCGCCCCAGTACTGGGTAAGCACCTCCCCATACGAGGTCCCGGCTGGTTTTGTCCTGTGCCGGAGTCCTTCAGGGGAGGGAACCGGTTTCTCCTGCTGCAGACTGCACCCCGATCTACCGCTGAACCCGGGTGGCTCCCCTCTTCCCCAGGTGTGCGAGCGGGGCAGCGGGCCCCAGTCCCAAGATGGGACCTGCAGTTAGAGAGCCTCTAACATGCAGTTAGAGATGGGACCCCTCTCCATCCCAGTCCAAGGTTTTTTTCCCTTGTCCAGATACAGCCCTACGCTTCCCCAGCTGCTCTTTCTCTTCCCTTTGTCTGTGGGTAGAAGGGGGTCCCTCCCCTCCGTGCCTACACGGCCCGTTTTATCTCCCCCAGTTCGCAATCACCCACCTATGGTCTCTCAAGTTGTCCTGATTTCTCCCCGGTAGACTCAGTCTCTTTTCCTCCCAGACTCTTCAATGAAGAGTTAATTATAAGTTTATTATTAAAAGGTCTTGGTCTGTTGATTGATATTTTACCTGAACTCACATTGTCTTTGGCCTGAATACTTGGCCATATATTTTTTTGAAAAACAAATTTATAGTTTTATTTTTCATTCATTTTTTGAAGAGTGATTTATTGTCATTAAAAAAATAGTTTTTAACCTATAGAAAAGTTGCAAAATACTTTCTACATCTCTGTTACCCAGATTCCCCAATTGTTAACTTTTTCCTGCATTTATTTATTATTTCTCTGTTTTTTTTCTATTTATATTTTTTCCTGGCATGATGCCTTGTTATCCTTAAGTACTCCCGAGTGTACTTCCTCAGGCAAAGGCAGGCTTCTATATTACAACTATGCAGCCTCCCAATCAGAAAACCAGCATTAATACAACAGTACCATGCAGTGCTCAGACCCATTAAGATTTTATCAACCATTCAAAAAAATGCTTCTTTTTTCCTTGGGGTCCAAGAAACCTTCTGAGAACATGTCTTATATTTAGTTGTCATGTCTCATCAGTCTCCTTCAGTCTAGAATAGTTCCTCAGTCTTTCCCAATCTCATATACTTGACAGTCTTAAAAAATGACAGGGCTTTTATTATGAAAGATGTTCTCAACTTGGATCAGTTCGATATTTTCCTCATTTTTCTCATGCTTGTGTTCTTAGGAGACTTAGGTACTTTCCCTGTCCCAGTTCTCAAATTGACCACTTCTTCAAGGATAACTGCTTGATTACAGTGGCGGATAGTATTTAGAAAGTGAAATCTGGGAGTTTGGTATGATCATTGCTACTCGAGTGTCATTGCTTCTAGGACATCTCAGTGGACAGAGCTAGTAAATACTTGTCTGTGTATATGTGTGATTACAGTGTGTGTATGTGTGTGTGTGTATTTGTGTGTACAAACACACACCATGCATACACACACACATACACACACAACAACATATACATCTAAAACCATTTTTTTAAGTTTATTTATTTTAATAGAGAGTGGGGATTGAGAGAGAGAGAGAATCCCAAGCAAGGTGCAGAGCCCAAGTGCAGAGCCCAATGCGGGGCTCGATCTCATCAACTGTAAGATCATGACCTGAACCAAAATCAAGAGTCAGACACTTAACCAAGTGAGCCACCCAGGCACCCCTACATCTATAGCCATTTCTATGTGTATGTATATACATATATAAAATCCATGAGTTCATAATGAAATTCTAATTTCAACCCCAACCCCTTAGGGTTCTTTCTAGCAGTCTTTTCTTTGTTATAAATTTCTTATCAGATACTTAGATACCTGACTCCCACTAATTTAATCTAATAGCCGTTTAAAAGAAGAGTTTAACTTATTTACATTATTTATAAAAAGACAGCTATGTTGGTCTTGTTTGGTCTTGTTTCTGTCATTTTTTTTGAAGTAGCATACTTGTTACTTTGTATAGCATTGAAAACATTTCTTTCTTTTTTTGAGAGAGAGAGAATGGGGGAGGGGCAGAGAAAGAAGGAGAGAGAGAATCTTAAGCAGTTTCCACACTTAGTGTGGAGCCCTACTCAGGGTTCAATCTCACGACCATGAGATTATGATCGTGAGATCATGGCCTGGACCGAAGTCAAGAGTCTGACACTTAACTGAGCTACCCAGTCACCCCTGAAAATACTTCACTGTAGCTGTTTCCTTTGCTTTGTATTTTAATTTTAATAATTTGTGAGGTTCATTTTTCCCTTTTGATTATTCATGACTGTAATTTCCATAAAGTATGCTTAATCTGCTTCTTTAAAGGTACCTGTTAATTTCTTCCTGTGAACAATAATAAAATTAGTGTACTTCTTTACCCCTTTCACCTAATTTTGACTGTACTCTCTTTTATTGTCAACTTTGAACTTTATAGTCAGTGGTAAATTGGCTGTCTATAAAATTCTTGGCTCACAGTGCCTTTCCTTGAGGATTTTGAAAACATTGCTCCTCTGGTTTCTACTGAGTGTTGATGTGGAAAAGGGTGAAGCCAGTCTGATTTTTTTTTTTTTTTTTTTTTTTTTTTTTTGCTCTTTTAAGTATCTTGATTTGGCAGTAGTTATTGGGGGACAACTGAATGTAGAAAGTGTTGTTTTCAGTATATAGATTAAAATGTCTTTTCTGGAATATATCTGTGAATTATATTTTGAAATACTTGTTTTATTTTATTTGTAAACTAAGTTTTCTCTTTCAGGGATTCTAGTTATGAATATTTAGATCTCTGTTGCCTATCTTTGGCATCTATTATTTTCTCTTTAGTCTTTCTTTGCTTTTTATTTGTTTGGATTTTATTTTTCTTGATTTTATAATTTGTCTTCTATATCTCTTACAGTATTTTCCACAATGCCTGTTTTTCCTCGTATATCTTCAGACTTCACTTTATTTCTATAATAGTGATAATTCTTTATTTCTTTCCTATAATCTGCCAATTAATGTTTCATTATGTCTTCGGTACCATCTTGCAACCTCTTCCATAGCTCATATCTCTGCTTTGTGCTCTTTCTTCAAAGAAGCAGTTGCATCATTTAAAAAATGTTGATTATGGCTTTCATCTGCCTTGATGGTTTTCTTTAAATTTCACATATATTTCAGCTATCTGATAGTTTTTTATTTTGTTACTTTTTAATTTTTTTTTAAGTTTATTTATTTTGAGAGAGAGGGTGCCCATGAACACGGGAGGGGCAGAAAGAGAGGGAGAGAGAGAATCCCAAGCAGGCTCTGTACTGTCAGTGCTGAGCCCGACATGGGACTCAAGCCAATTAACTGAGCTGAAATTAAGAGTCAGACGTTTAACCGACTGAGCCACCCAGGTGCCCATATCTGACAGTTTTTTTTTAAAGATGATGTTTTTATTTCTCCATCTGCCATTTATTTATCCTTATTATTTTCTTATACTCTTGTACTTCTCCTTATTTTATTTTGATTACTGCAGTTTATTTTTTTACTTTTTAAAGTTTATTTATTTATTTGGGGTGGAGAGGGGCAGAGATAGAGGGAGAGAGAGAGAATCCCAAGTAGGCTCCGTGCTGTCAATGCAGAGTCCAATGTGGGGATTGAACCCAAGAATCGTGAGATCATGACCTCAGCTGAAGTTGAATGCTTAACTGACTGAGCCACCCAGGTGCCCCAATTATTGCATTTTAGAGAAAGTCATTTTTTTTTTTTTTTTCTGGACAGGCTACTTGCCCAAAGTGCATATTGCAGAGGAATTAAAACTATGCTTCTTATGACCAGAGAGTTTTATGTGTGAGTGTGTTTAGCCTTTAACGTTTCCCAGTGAATAGAGGTAGGCAGTTGTGGTATCTCTAAGTAGAATCTTTTATCTTTTGCTTACATTTAAAATTTTGAGTTTCCACAGGACTAAATAGTCTGATGTGCACAACTGTGACTTTTCTGTGTTAACTCTTTCCTTGTTTCTGTAACTTCTTGGAACCAAACCTACCCCAAGAAAGCCTCCATTTGTAGCTCAGGGATGCCATTCCCACTGTTGCAAAGTGTTTAGGTAGAGTCTGCCCCTCATCTAGAAGTGTCTTTGGTAGGCTTTCTCTGTAATCTACAGACATGGGCAAATTCTCTTCACTTCCTTACATACTCATCAGGCTTTAATTTCTGTTGCTGTTGGAAACTTTTCACCTGTTTTATAATTTTTAGTTTCAGTTCTTTCTTAATTTCATTGAAGATGGGGTTTCTATTTTCATTCTTTTGTTCTTTTTGCTGCCCCTGAGTAATTCCTAGGAGGAAAAAGAGGCAGTGCTGACTTTAGGCTGCTATGTTCAAAAAAGAAGTTTCTACCTCCTATTTCTTTCATTACTACTACCTCAGTTTTCTCACGTTCTCTCTATGAAGTCATTTTCTTTCCTAAAATTTCTCATTTGAATATTGCACTCTGTTCAAGTCAAATTCTTATTTTTTAAGATTACTTTATTTATTTTGAGAGAGAGAGAGTGACCAGGAGAGGGGCAGAGAGAGAGAGAGAGAGAGAGAGAGAGAGAGAGAGAGAGAGAATTCCAAGCTCCGTGCTGTCAGCACAGAGCCTGACTTAGGGCTAGACCTCACAAAGTGTGAGGTCATGACCTGAGCCAAATATCAAGAGTCAAACGCTCAACCCAACCATATTCAAGTCAAATTCCTAAACTCTACAATTAAGTACTCATATTTACCCCCTTCAGTTTGAAACTCCCTTGTGTTTGGCTCCATGGCATTGCACCAAATGGATTTATCTACTTCTCCATCTAGTTCTCTTTTGTTTTATTTTCGTTGAATTGTTTTTGCCTCTTTCTAATTTTGGAATTCTCTTAACGACATTTTTTTTTTTTTTTTTTTTGAGAGACAGAGCATGAACAGGGGAGGGGCAGAGAGAGAGAGAGAGAGAGAGAGAGAGAGATACACAGAATCCAAAGCAGGCTCCAGGAAGCCTGATGTGGGGCTTAAACCCATGAATGCAAGATCATGACCTGAGCTGAAGTCAGACGCTCAACCGACTCAGTCACCAGGTGCCCCTCTTAACAACATTTCTTTCACAGTCTTTTTTAAATATGAAAGGTAAAATAGCAAAGCTTTAATGGAATATATCACTAGAGAATATCTTCATAACATTGGGGATGGGAAGGGATTCTTTTTTTTGTTTAACTTTTTTATAACATTTATTTATTATTGAGAGACAGACACAGAGCGTGAGCAGGGGAGAGGCAGAGAGAGGGGGACACACAGAATTGGAAGCAGGCTCCAGGCTCCGAACTGTCAGCACAGAGCCCAACGCAGGGCTCGAACTCACAAACTACGAGATCATGGCCTGAGCCGAGGTCGGTCACCCAACCAACTGAGCCACCCAGGCCCCGAGAAGAGAGTCTTAGGATATAAAAATCACTAGCCATAAAGAATATGTTTGAGTAATTTGAATACATTAAAATTCAGAAATTGTTCCTGTCAAAAATACCATGAAGAGCATGAACAGATTAGGCACAGAGTTGGGGAATATTTTTGTATCTCAAAAGGGCTCTAATAGAGAATATACAGAGAAGTATATATTATTTGTATGCCACAATTTATTTGTTTTATTATTGAATGACATTTGGATTGTTTCATGATTTTGACTGTTACAGGGATTGCTGCTGTGAACATACACACACACGCATGCACACACACACACATCCTGGTGTACATATGCCTACATTTATAAAGGTTGTATAGGGAGGGAATATCTAGGAATAGAATTTCTAGGTCATAGAGTATTCATAGTTTCTACTTTAGTAGATAATGCTAAACTGTATTCTAAAGAAAATGGATTAACTGCAGCTACATGTTTCAAATTGGAGAAATTTCACAAACTATATTCAGTAAAAGAACTAAGACCAAAAAATATTATATACCATATGATTCCATTTACATAAAAATAACTAACAGGCAAAAATTGATCCATACTTTTTACAGATGGATATATAGGCAGTAAATAAAGAAAAACAAGAAAATGGCTACCACCAAGGTCAAGGTTGTGAGGTCTCCAGGGGAGAGGAGAGGTTGTGATAGCACAGTGACATACAGGTACCTCCCAAGGTAGTGATGGTGATGGTGTGCTCTCTTTCTTGATTTGTGTTTTGGGTACACTGGAGTTCATTTTAGAATAATTTGTTAAAATTCATATTTATGGTTTTATGGGTTTTTCCTATATATTTCATAATGAAAAGGGTTTAAAAAATAAAACCTGAGAACTGATTTGAATGAACATAATTTAAGGTACCCTTAGGCAATTTGTCTTCCTATTTCACTTTAAATATAATAGAGGGAGGATTAAAAAAGGTACAGTAACTTTGTAGAGCTCTTTTTTTAATCTAAATCCGTATCTGTGTCACCATGGTGTTCAAATAAAGTAATAGATGCCATTTTAGCAAAAATATAGGGTTTTTAAAGTATTTTTCCAGTTTTATTAGAAATAATTGAAATACATCAATATATACACCATGATAGTTAGATTTACATTTATTGTAAAATGATTATCATAATAGGTTCAGCAAACCTTTATCTTTTCATATAAATACAGTAAAAAGAAAAAAAGGAAAAGGAAAAAATTCCCCTTGTGATGAGGACTCTTAGGATTTACTCTCAGGGCACCTGGGTGGCTCAGTTGATTTAGCATCCTACTCTTGATTTCAGCTCAGGTCATGATCTCCCAGTTCATGGGATCAAGCCCTGCGTTGGGATCTGTGTGACAGTGTGAGCCTGCTTGGGATTCTCTCTCTCCTCTCTCTCTACTCCTCCCCCTGTTTGTGCTCTCTCTTTCTCTCTTTCTCTCAAAATAAAGAAATAACCTTTTTTTTTGTAAAAAAAGGATTCACTCTCTAAACACTTTTCCTGTGTAATCATACAGCAGTGTTAACTCTACTCATCATTTTGTACATTACATCCTTAGTATTTATTTATCTTATAACTGGAAGTTTATACCTTTGACCACCTTCCTCTATTACCCCTTCCCCACCCTCAACCTCTGGTAACCACAAGACTGATCTCTTTTTCTGTGAAGGTTTTGTTTTTCTTTTAGTTTCTACATATAAGTTACATTGTACAGTACTTCTTTTCCTGTCTAACTTGCTTTACTTAGCATAATGCCTTCAAAGTCCATCCATCGTGTTGCAAATGGTAGGATTTCCCCATTTTTTTATGGCTGAATAATACTACATTGTATATATGTATATACTACAACTTTTTTATCCCTTCATCTATTGATGGACATGATTGTTTCAATGTCTTTGTTATTGTAAATAATGCTGATATGAACATGAGGGTGCAGATATTTTTTTGAATTGATGTTTTTGAATTGATGTTTTTGTTTCCTTTGGATATGTTCCCAGAAGTGGAATTGCTGGATCATATGGCAGTTCTATTTTTATTTTTTTGAGGGTCCTCCATACTATTTTTCATAGTGGCTGCACCAATTTATAATCCTACCAATAGTGCACAAGGGTTCCCTTTTCTTAACATCCATGCCAGCATTTGTTATCTTGCGCCTTGTTGATAATGGCCATACTAACATGTATGAGGTGATATCTCATTGTGGTTTAGATTTACATTTCCATAATGACTAGTGATGTTGAGTATCTTTTCATTACCTGTTGGCCTTTCATATATCTTCTTTGGAAAAATGTCTTTCCCCATTTTTAAATTGGGCTATTTGATGGTTTTTTTGCTATAATTTATTGCTGTTAGTTTTTTTTTGCTGTTAGTTCTTTATGTATTTTGGATATTAACTCCTTACCTAATATACGGTTTGCAAATATTTTTTCCCATTCCCTAAGTTGTTTTTTCAATTTGTTGCTGTGAGGAAACCTTTTTAGTTTGATTTAATCCCACCTGTTTATTTTTTATTTTGTTGCTTGTACTTTAGGTGTCATATCCAAACAATCATTACCAAGACCTATGTCAGGGAACTTTTTTCCTATGTTTTCTTGTAGGAGTTTTATGGTTTCAGGTCTTATTTTTAAGTCTTTAACCCATTTCAAGTTAATTTTCGTGACTGGTTTAAGATATAGGTTCAATTTCATTCTTTTCCGTGTGATTATCCAATTATCCTAGTACCATATATTGAAGAGACTTTTTTTCTCCTTTGAATATCCTTGGCTTCCTTGTCAAATACTAGTTGGCAGTTTATACTTGGGTTTATTTTTTGGCTCTTGATTCTGTTCTCTTTGTCTATTTGTCTGTTTTTATGCCAATACCACACTGTTTTGATGACTATTGCTATATAGTATAACTTGAAATCAGGAAGTATAATGCCTCCTGCTTTATTCTTCTTTTTCAAGATTTCTTTGGCTATTCAGGGTCTTTCATGGTTCCATATAAATTTTAGGAGATTTTTTTTCTACTTCTGTAAAAAATGCCATTAGAATCTTGATAGGGATTGCATTGAATCTTTTGGTGGGATTAACATCTTAATAATATTAATTCTTCCACTATGTGAAGACAGGATACCTTTCCTTTTCTTTGTGTCTTCTTTAATTTCTTTCATCCATGTCTTACAGTTTTCAGCATAAAAATTTTTCATTTCCTGGTTAAATCTATTCCTATGTCTTTTATTGTTTTTGATGCTGTTGTAAATAAGATCAATTCCTTTATTTCTTTTTCAGAAATGTCACTGTTAGTGTATAGAAATGCTACTGATTTTTTTTTGTATGTTAATTTTGTATCCTGCAACTTTACTGAAATCATTGATTAGATCTAACAGATTTCTGGTTGAGTCTTTATACCAAATCTATGTATAAAAGTATGTCATCTGCAAACAGAGACAATTGTACTTCTTTCTTTCTAATTCTTATAGCTTTTACTTCTTTTTCTTGCCTGATTGCTGTAGCTAGGACTTCCAGTACTGTGTTGAATAGGAGTGGTGAGAGTGAGCATCCTAGTCTTGTTCCTGATCTTAGAGGAAAAGTTTTCATCCTGTCACCATTGAGTATGGTGTTAGCTGTGGACTTGTCATATTTGGCCTTTATTATGTTGAGATATGTTCCTTCTGAGCCTAATTTACTGAGTTTTTATCATGAGTGGATGGTGAATGTTGTCAAATGCTTTTTTGTACTTACCGAAATGATCATATGATTCTTTTCTTTCATTCTATTAAATGTGACATGTAACATTGATTGATTTGTGTGTGTTGAACTATCTTTGCATCACAGAGATAAATCCCACTTGATCATGGTGTATGATCTTTTATTGTGTTGCAGAATTCAATTTGGTAGTATTTTACTGGGAATTTTTACATCTGTATTCGTCAGGGATATTGGTTTATAGATTTCCTTTTTAGTAGTGTTGTTTTCTAGTTTTGGTGTCAGGATAATGCTGATCTTGTCAAATAAATTTAGAATTGTTTCCTTCTCTTCAGTTATTTGGAAAAGTTGGAGAAGAATTGGTTTTAATTCTTTAAATGTTTAGAAAATTCACCAGTGAAGCCACCTGGTCCTGGGCTTTTCTTCATTAGGAAGTTTTTAATTACTGATTCAATTTCTTTACTAGTAATTGATCTATCTATATTTTTAATTTCTTTCTGATTCAGTCTTGGTAAGTCATAAAAAATATAGTTTGTAAAGTAATTCCTATTTGTGTGTGTGTATCCTCACTTGTAGTTTAAAATTTCTTTTTGGTTTGCCACATAATGCTGCTATGGAATGAAATTCAAAATACTTTTCTCTGTTACATTTCCAGAATGATGTCACCATCCTTAAGGACAGGAATATGTCAACATAGCAAGAACATATACCTTGGTTAGATTATTTCTTATTAATAGTAGAAGAAGTGCTTTGGAGATGTCTTCCTGGATTCTGACATGTTTATGGGGAAAACAAATGTGAAGCTACTTACCAGCTTTGCATTTTCTCAGTCTCTGATGCAATAGGAGTATTGTGGATTTTTTAAGAGTTTTTTTTTAAGTTTATTTATTTTGAGAGAGAAAGAGAGTGAGAGAGAGCCTGTGCAAGGGAGGTGCAGAGAAAGAGAGGAGAGAGAGAGAGAGAGAGAGAGAGAGAGAGAGAGAGAGAGAAAGAATCCCAAGCAGGCTCCATGCTGCTAGCACAGAGCCTGATGCGGGGCTTGATTTCCATCAACTGTGAGATCATGACCTGAGCCAAAATCAAGAGTTGGATGCTTAACCAACTCAGCCACTCAGGTGCACTGTGACAAGAGTACTTTAATAGAAGTAATGTTTACTTAAAGAATATACAATTTAAGTAACATTAAAATTCTGAATATATTCTTCACATCCATAACAAATCTGCGTATGTTATTATTGTTTTTTTAACTCCAGAAATGGATCTGAATTTATTCTGTTTGGCATCCTTAGTGACATTCTCTTGGCATTCTTATATCTCATATAACCCACCCCCCCCCCCCGACCCCACCACCGACCAGAAGGGAAAGCAGGGCCATTTATAAGTGAATATGAATGTTGGTAATATCAGTGACATTTACATCTCTTCATAATCTCTTGCAGTCATGCTTTTGACTCTACCCAGTCTGCTGAAAAAAAACCAAGTTAGAGCTGTAGCTTTTGTGTAGGGAACAGATTCCTTGATCAGCAATACAATCTCTTTAGTTTTTTTGTCCAAAATTTGGCCCATTTTCAGTGTTACCAGTCTGGGTTTCCAAAGCCATTTAACATTCCTGTAACTCAGATATAGCAGTCACCTAATTTAGCTGACAGCAATGTGAATTTTTTTTTTCTCTCTAGTCCTTTTGATGTTGATGAAACAGAAACTATATGTTCTAGCACTGCTAATTAATTTTTTTGTCTGTGTGAATTTGGGTTAAAGATAAATGAGAGTAACTATTTTTAGGCTTATTGGAATTCCTCATCACTGTTTCTTATCTTTTACTTTTCACTGTATAATTCTGTTTTATTTTAATGCAGGTACAGCCTGACTATTTGGACTGGGAAAAATGATAACTATTCCATTGAAGATTTACTTTGCATTAGAGACCATTTTGACAAAAAACAAGTTTTCTATGACATCTTGGAACCACAAAACCATGAATTTAAACAAGCCATTGGAGTCAAAGTTAATCTCTAAGAAGATTCTTCTAAGTTATTTCATGTTTTGGTTTCATAATCCCCTGCTTTGGTCTGAACTAATTACCACATAAATTATGATGATTGATTTATTCTCCACATCATCTAATCAAAGAACACTTAGTGCTTACTTTATTAGGCATATATCCTTATGATACTGTACTTACTTAAAAGATTTGGAAAGAAGAGGGGTGCCTGGGTGGCTCAGTCAGTTAAGTGTCCAACTTTGGCTTGGGTCATGATCTCACAGCTCATGGGCTCAAGCCCCATGTCCAGCTCATGGGTTCAAGCCCCATGTCAGGCTCTATGCTGACAGCTCAGAGCCTGGAGCCTGCTTCTGTCGCTCTCTGCCTCTACCCCACTCATGCTGTGTCTTTCTCTCAAATATAAATAAACATTCAAATTTTTTAAAAAAGATTTGGAAATAAGATATTTCAGTGGACCTGTTCTAATAATAATTTAGGAAGATTATGCTTTAAAAATCTTTATAAAAGTATGATTTTGATATACCGAAGGTAATTGAAAGAATTTACATGTTATAGCTTGGATATAAATCACATTTCGTTGCCACTTGTATTACAGAGATTCAACAAAACTCTGGCACCCTCTTTCTTTTTTCCTGGAGAACTGGTTATTTCAGAAATTACAGAAGAGTAAGAGGGCTTTAAAAATGTTCTAACTTTCACACAGGTGAGCACCTTTCTCATGACAGAATAAAATCCACTTACTGAAAACAATATAGATTAAATTAGATGGATCTAACATTTCCATATTGTTGGGAGCATGCTGGCAACTGTGTATGTATTTTGTATTCTTGATTTCCATCATAATATTTTATCTCTAGTGAGTACAATACTACTGGAGAGCATAATTTTTTTTTTTTATTTAGCCACATGGTTTCTTTTTTTTTATGATACAATTTATTGTCAAATTGGCTTACATACAACACCCAGTGTTCATCCCAACAAGTGCCCTCCTCAATGCCCATCACCCATTTTCCAATCTCCCCCACCCCCATCCACCCTCAGTTTGGTCTCTGTATTTAAGAGTCTCTTATGGTTTGCCTTCCTCCCTCTCTGTTTGTAACTATTTTTTCCCCTTTCCCTCCCCCATGGTCTTCTGTTTAGCTTCTCAAGATCCACATATGAGTGAAAAGATATGGTATCTGTCTTTCTCTGCCTGGCTTATTTCACTTAACATAATACCCTTCAGTTCCATCCACATTGCTGCAAATGACCAGATTTCATTCTTCCTCATTGCCAAGTAGTATTCCATTGTATATATAAACCACATCTTCTTTATCCATTCATCAGTTGATGGCCATTTAGGCTCTTTCCATAATTTGGCTATTGGTGAGTGTGCTGCTATAAACATTGGGGTACAAGTACCCCTATGCATCAGCACTCCTGTATCCCTTGGGTAAATCCCTAGCACTGCTATTGCTGGGTCATATTTTTAATTTTTTGAGGAACCTTCACACTATCTTCCAGAGCAGCTTGAAGAGTAGAATTTTAATCCTAGTGACACATCATTTGATTTTCATTTCTCACCAGCACCACCTTAGTTCAGGCCCTTATTTTACTGCTAGAACTTAAACCTGTTCTTCATGTCTTCATTGTTCACACTCTACTCAGAGATGGTCTGAGTATTTCTGCTGAAGAAAGCTTTTTAAGTGCCTCTTGCAAATTAGAAACCTCCAGGGGCCTCTTACATGCAACTTTATTGAATTTTACTCTTAAAGACCATCCACAATGTAGCCCACTCTAAAAGTCAATTCAGTGACCTTCAGTGCTTCATTTCAAAAATGCCTGCAACAGCAATGGTCTCCAGACCTTCCTTTAACAGTTAATTTTAACTATTTAATATTGTTCACTAATTATGTCATACATGTTAGTTATATTTCTTCAGCTAGGTTATAAAGCCCTTCATGGTAAGGATGCATTCTTAACTGTCCTTTATAGTATGTGGCTTAGTCTTGAGCAAGGTATTCAGAAAAACATGTACTTCTTTCATTTATTAAAAAGAAACTTACTAATGAATGTCCTAAGATATGTAATTTGCCTTGGTTTTTCAGCCATTTTCTCCCAGAAGATAAAGTGGTATATAGTGAAAATATAATTTTGAATTCAGATAGACTTCCCTTACAGCCCCACCTCTGTCCCTTACTAGCTATAGATTTTTAGAAATATTTAACCTCATTGAATCTTGATTTACTTATCTATAAAATGCAGGGAAAATGAGGATTTTCTTGTAGTTGTTATGAAGATTGAGATTCATGTAATAGAGGATCTAGCTCAATGCTCAACGCATAGTAAGTACTCAACAGACAAGGTTAGTTCCCTTCTTCTAGACTTGTCATATGATCATATCCATTGTAGATAAATACAGTGAGGAGTATAACATGAAACATTGTAGACATAGAAGTATTTAAAGAAGACAATTATATTTCCACTTTAAATTTTAGCTCCAACTAAATACAGTCCTATTTGTCAAATAATACCTAAAACTTCACTTTCTATGGTTGTTTGCCAAAAACAAAAGATAAAATTTTATAATTACAAAATTTTAACAATTGGAACAAAGAATAATTTAAAATTATAATAAAAAGTAAAGCTTAGTTTACAAATTTTCTAAATGAACTGCATTTCAATGAGGTTTTAAATAAAATTTCATTTGTCCAGAAGATTATTTTTGCTACTTGATTTTTTGACCCTTGATAATAGCTTTAAAAATATTAATCTTAAGGCAAAATTCTTTTATTTTGAGAACTTTATCAGCTGAGTATCACTTAGATTAAGATTTAAAGCTGTATTTACTATCAACAATAGCCAAAGTATAGAAAGAGCCCAAATATCCATTGATGGATGAATGGATAAAGAAGATGTGGTTTATATACACAATGGAGTATTATTTGGCAATCAAAAAGAATGAAATCTTGCCATTTGCAACTACGTGGATGGAACTGGAGGGTATTATGCTAAGTAAAATTAGTCAGAGAAAGACAAAAATCATATGACTTCACTCATATGAGCACTCTAAGAGACAAAACAGATGAATATAAGGGAAGGGAAACAAAAATAATATAAAAACAGGGAGGGGGACAAAACAGAAGAGACCCATAAATATGGAGAACAAACTGAGGGTTACTGGAGGGGTTGTGGGAGGGGGGATGGGTTAAATGGGTAAGGGCACTAAGGAATCTACTCCTGAAATCATTGTTGCACTATATGCTAATTTGGATGTAAATTAAAAAAAAATTTTTTTTAAGTTTTGAAAAGACAAATAAAACAAAACAAAGAATTCATCAGTTGCCTTATAGAGTTAAGGTACAAATTCTAATTCATCTCTATATCCTAATTTTAAAAAATGGAAATTTTATAAATGATACAATAAAAAATGTTGAAAGACCAAAAAAAAAGATTTAGAGCTGTATTTTAAATTGTTTTGGGGAACAAAAATATGTAAGGGAATTATAAAATGTATGCTGTTGAAAATAAATTATTAGTGGATATTCACATGGAAAAAAAATAACTTTGATCCCTACTTCATACCATACACAAATAATAATTTGACTTGAATCTTAGGTCCAAATGTGAAAACTAAAATTAAGGATTTAGAAGAGAATGAAGGAGAATGTTTTCGTGACTTTGGAGTAGGCAACAATTTCTTTTTTTAATTACAGCTTTGTAGAGGTATAATTGACATATAAAATTGTCAGATGTTTCCAATTTTTTTCCTATTTCCCCCACATCCAAGGCAATGATGTCTCATAACATAACACTAATCATAAAAGAAAAAATTGATTGGGGTGCCTGGGTGACTTATTTTGTTGAGTGTCTGACTTCGGCTCAAGTTGTGATCTCAGGGTTCCTGAGTTAGAGCCCTGAATGGGCCTCGTTACCATCAGCACAGGGCCTGCTGCGGGTCCTCTGTCTCCCTCTTTCTTCTCCCCTCCCCTGCTCAATGTCTCTCTCAAAAATAAATAAAACGTTAAAAAAAAGAAAAAAATGGGTTAATAGGCTTTATCAAAATTTAACACTTCTCATTAAAAGACTCCATTAATACCTATCTGACAAAGGTCTCATACTCAGAATCTTTGGAGAACTCCTATAAACTGATTCTTAAAAAGAAGCTAAACAACTCAATTAAAAATCGGCAAAAGAACAGACACTTCATAACTTAGTTAATAAACAATTATTATAGGGGCACCTGGGTGGCTAAGTGGGTAAGCGGCCGACTTCGGCTCAGGTGATGTTCTCGCAGTCCGTGAGTTCTAGCGCCGCGTCAGGCTCTGTGCTGACAGCTCAGAGCCTGGAGCCTGGTTCAGATTCTGTGTCTCCCTCTCTCTGACCCTGCCCTGTTCATGCTCTGTCTCTTCCTGTCTCAAAAATAAGTAAACATTAAAAATAAATAAATAAATAAATAAATAAATAAATAAATAATTATAAAAAGGCCTTAATGTAGGAGAATGCAATACAATACTATATGAACAGTGAGACTCTACATTTATCAATATGGAAAGATGTTATCTTGCAGGCTGCAAAACAGATGTTTGGTATCCTATTTATGTAAAATTATATGACATTATATGCATTTGTATACATAGGAAAATATTTGGGAAGAAGTTCCCAGACACAAAATAAGTATGACTTATTTTTCCCCTCCAGGTTCTCAAGTCTAATGTTTGGTGTTGAGAACTCATGGCATCCAAGGGCTATTTCCCAAGTTTGGCAGAGCAATCCTGGTCCTAGAAGAGACTTTGGCACGAGATCCAATTGTTCAAAAAAAATCAGAGCTTTGAAAAGTACGGTTGAGGGGCGCCTGGGTCGCTTAGTCAGTTAAGCATCCGACTTTGGTTCAGGTCATGATCTCATGGTTCGTGAGTTGAAGCCCCACATTGGGCTCCATGCTGACAGCTCAGAGCCTGGAGCTTGCTTTGGATTCTGTGTTTCCCTCTCTCTCTGCCTACCCCTGCTCACACTCTGTCTTTCTCTCTCTCAAAAATAAACACTAAAAAAAAAAAAAAAAAAGTATGGTTGATATGGCCCTGTAAAAGTGATGTCATTACTAATTAGTCAGATATATACTCATTTACCAAGCGGGAAATTGTTAAAGATTATTCACAACAGATTGCTTACTTGCTTGTTTGTTGGAGTTAAAATCTTGGGGTTTTTCCTTGTAATTATAAAAATTAAGTACCTAGTGAATATATAGAAAAATGCCCTATCTCTCATCTTGAAATTTAAGGTATGAGCCTGCCTAGTAAGAGCCTACAATCTGCTTATAATAATAAATCCGTGAATCAATGCAAGGAAAAGTTCACTGATAGAAAGATGAAGATAGTAGCACTGAAGAACTTTTTATCTAGAAAATGGGAGTATAATGAATAAATGAAACCAAGACCACCTGATAACCAGGTCTTGGAAGAAGCCGGGCAGGATCTAGGAGTTCTTGGGACCTCAGCAGCAGGAGCTCAGGGTCTTTGTTCTAGTGTCCAGTGTACCACACCAGTGTCATTCTTTTACTTGTGACTGTGATTGCTTCTCTCCCTTCTTTGTATCTAACATCCTTTGGGCAAGGACTTCAATTTGTCCAGTCACTTGTGTCTTCAGGGCTTAGTAGGAATACTGAGAGGAAGGAAGAGGTAGGCATTTAATTGATGTCTGATGGACTGAAGCTGTGCAAATAATTCAGAAATGATTTCTGCCTCAAGGATCTTAAAATCTAGGAAGAGAGATCTGTAGACAGTAAGTTGGATATTTGCTGTAACTCCTGTGATGGAACTATACACCAGGTTGTGGCAACAGACAGCATTTTGTTCTAATTGAGAGAAAACCCTTAAAGTTGTGTCTTGAATGAGTAAGATTCACTAGGTAGAGTAAGAGAGGGAAAGGTCTTTCAGACAGAGGCACACACGCAGAGGAACTCTTAAGTGAGGGAAGAGACTTATCTGACCTGTTCAAAAAGTTTATAAAGACACCATACTATGAGGCTGGGCACTGAGGCAGGGGCCAGATTCATTTTCTGAGCCAAGGAGCTGGCTCCTTTTCTCTTAGGCCATAGGAATCATTCATTGCACCATTTTAAGTAGGGGAGCTTTAATACCGGTTTTGAGTGTTAGAAAGGTGTTTATAATGGCATGAGAAGAAGATTTGGAATTCTTGAAGTTAAGGGAGATGAAGCCCTGAATTAAGGTGGTAGCAAAAGCAGATGGAAATGCTCAAGAAACAGAGGAAAGAGGTTACAAAGGGAGAACTTGTAAGAGTTTTTGAGCTCGTTGAATGGAGAGTATGGGAGAGAGGGAAGAATCTAGCGAATCTATATTTTAATTAAAAAATTTTTTTAATGTTTATTTTTCAGAGAGAGAGAGACAGAGTGTGAGCAGGGGAGGGGCATAGAGAGAGAGGGAGACACAGAACCCGAAGCAGGCTCCACGCTCTGAGCTGTCAGCTCAGAACCCCACTCAGGGCTTGAATCCGTGAATCATGAGATCATGACCTGAGCCGAAGTTGGATGCTTAACTGACTGAGCCACTCAGGCACACTGTGAATATATTGTTTGCTAGGTAACAGAAGGTCAAGTGGTGCTACTAACCCAAACAAGATAGGACAGAGGCCACGTGTAACTATACTTTTCAGTTATTTGTTGATATTGCTCTTTTATACCAACTTGGAAAGAACGCTTGAAAACCCCATCTGCCTGTCCCTTAACTCACTCACCTCCTACTCTAACTTTAGAAAGGATGCTCTTTTTTTTTTTTTTTTTTTTTAACTGGACCAGTTTCTTAAAGACTCTCTAAGTAATTGCTACTTTACTACATATTTTAATTATTCCATAATTTTCAATAATATAACTATTTCCACAGGCCCACCATCAGTGAAGAGAGAAAACAGGGCCCACTCAGCCTCCTGCCCTGTAGGGAGGTTCTTGTTTCTATGCTTCTGCCTAAGAAAGGAATCAGTCTGACTAAATCTGGTGGCTGAACTCTTCTGGGCTTGCTTGCCACTACAGAATGTTCATTAAGGCTGGTCATTGCCTTCTTCTTTATGTTTTCCTTGGGATGAAAGAATGTAATAAGAGTTTGAAAATCTTAACCGAAATATTGACTGTGAGAGTCTTTTGCTACTTTGTGAATTCAAGAGATGATCAAAAACTCTGGATTAAAGTAGAGAGCCATGACCTCTTCACAGAGCCTGTTGAGCTCAGCCCCTAAACCAAGGTTTTTTAAGGAGTCTTTCATGACTTCCCCAGGCAGACCTGTGGGCTTTCTCCTGAGGTACCTTCTCTGCTGGATTATAATTATTTTACAGGTTTGTGTTTTGTTCTCAGCTGTGTTGTTTTAGAGGAAGAAACTATTCATTTTTATATGATGTCTGGTCAGAATAGGCCCCTAACAAATGGGATGGATGGATGGATGGATGGATGGATGGATGGACGGGTAACACAAAACCTCAGTAATTTTCTTAGACCGGTTATTCTTACAGTGTGGCGCACAAACCCCTCAGTGCCCCTGAGACCCTTTCAGGAGATTCATGAGGTCAAAACCATTTGTGAAATTGTTATTATTTCACACACAAAAAACAGGATTTGCCAGTTTCGTGTAAATACGATGATGTTGGAAAAACAATGGTGGGTGAAACTGTTGATGTCTTAGTATAAATCAAGTTCATGGCATCAGTTAGCAATCATATTCCCCACTGCCACACACTCACATTAGAAAGGAAAAAAAAAAGACTTCGAAGTATCATCAATGACTCAGCAAAAATTATTGTTGAACATTTATTAACATCTTGCCTCTTTAATGTAGTCTGTGTGACAAAATGGGAGGTAAACACAGAATAGTTCTGCTGTATACTGAATTCAGTGGTTGTCCTAAAGAAAAGCACATGTTGCAAACAGAGCTAGTCATTTTTTTTCATGGGAAAAATATTTCCTGGAAAGAACAACTGACAGACTAATTATTCAGTCTTGGGTATTTGGCAAATATTTTCTCAAAAATGAACAAAGCAAGTTTGTCACTTCGAGGAAAACAACTGACAGTATCTGTTGCCAGTTACAAAACCTGAGCTTTTACATGAAAAATTAGAATTTGAATAAACTTGAATCCATCATTGTGAACTTGACAATTCCCAATGCTTAAAGACTTTTTTTCTGATATCAGTGGCAATATTAATAAATGTTATTTTTAATGTAATTTAATATAACATAATGTATTATAATAAAATGTGTCAATATTTGGAAGATCTGAATAACTCAAAGATTCATTATTTTCCAAATGACTAGTCCATGATATAAAACCTTGCATGAGTAAGGAATCCATTCAAATTGCAAGATAGTACAGTGAATATAGTGTAATAGAATATGAAAATTCATTGATGTAGTTTCAGATTCCACATTATAGCTAAACTTTTAAGAAACTACCACTTACCCAAGTTTAAGTATAGTATCAAAGAAGACTATCCACAATTATCTGAAAAGCCCATTATTTCTTCCTTTTACAATTATACATTTGTATGAAGCCATATTTTCTTCATATGTTTCAACTAAAACAACATATTATAACAGATTGAATGCAGAAACAGGACAATCCAGCTGTTTTCTATTAAGCCAAGGATTAAAGGGATTTGTGAAACCATAAAACAATACCACTCTTTTCACTAAGTATATTTTGGAAAATATAGTTATTTATTCTGACATGAATGGGTTTGTTGTTATTTTAAAAGAATTAGCATTTTTAAAGTTTTCCAGGTTTTTAAAAAATGTTTATTTTATTTTGAGAGAGAGAGAATGCATGAGCTGGGGAGGGGCAGAGAGAGAGAGGAGAGAGAGACTCCTAAGCAGGCTCTGTTTTGTGATCACAGAGCCCAACGTGGGACTCAGTCTCAGAAACTGCCAGATCATGACCTGAGCCAAAATCAAGAGTTGGATGCTCAACTGACCGAGCCACCCAGGCGTCCCAAATTCTCCATATTAATAGGACTCAAAGTTGCAGGTACAGAATAGCAATTTTTTGTTTTGAAATTGGTAAGAAGAACCTTTGGAAAGTGTTTTTGCCTGACAATCAAAATTTAAATTTCTGCCACTATAACCAATACTTATTGAATATGAAAATAAAACTAAGAAGTCATGTATGTGATTGAAGTCCAAAAATGTAACTAAGTTCAATCATTAATTTCAACTTTTCCCACTGAATCTAGAATTGTTAATACATAGACTGTCTCAATCTTTAAAAAGAGTTTAAAGATTTTTCATTAAAATGAATCTCATTAAATCTCTGATCAACATCCATCCTCTGCCTGTTTCCAAAAAAATGTGGTTCATATCTTCCTTGGACAGAGTTTTCCGTAGATAAACTGCTCTAGGAACTAAAGCGTTAATATATTTCTGTGACTTGAATTTTCTGGTGCCAGTTTATCTTAATTTGGAGGATTCTGGACTAAGTCAGTGTTTCAGTCCCTTCCGTATTTAAGATCAGCTATTTAATCTCAATTGAGTCTTTTATCTTCCGGCTAAATGATATCAATTCTTTCACCTCTTTTAACGTTTTTTTCCTAGATTTTTTATTATCTTTATCTTCTTACATATATATTGTATGATGTGCTATCTAGAATTAAAAAACTATTTCAGATTTGCTCTACCAGTAATAAGATTCACTAGTAGAAACTGGTTAATCTTTTAACAATATAGTCTTAGCTTTGTTAGGAGTCCTGACAAACTTGTTAACTTAGTATCTAACTAAAACTGTTAGAGTTTTTCCATGTAAATTATTGATTTTCTAATCTTAAGCAATTGATTTTTAAAACCTAAATGTAGCCTACTCATGATCCTTATACTTTGATCCAATGTTTCAGCTAATTGAAATTCTTTTAAATTGTTTTTGTTGTGATTTGTTGTGTTAGCTACTCTTGCCAGATTTTCCTCTCCTGGCCTTCCCTTTAAGAAGTGTAGACATTCAGGGGGCCTGGCTGGCTTAGTCAGGGGTTGGGGGGATAGTGTGTGTCTCTTGATCTCGGGGTCATGAGTTTGAGTCCCACAATGGGTGTAGCGGTTACTTAAATAAATAAACAAACTTAAAAAAAAAAGAATTGTAGACATTCAAAGAAGGTATACAAGGAGATAGGATGTCACCATGGGAAGGCCAATGGGCAGCTCCAGTAAATTTAGTGGATTTACTATCATCCAGATCTGGTCCTCTTATCTTGGAGACTTAGAAATGACTTAGAAATGTGACTTAGAGCTAAGGGATATTGGCACTAAACAAGGCTATATAAACTTAACTATTATTTTATTTAGAATCGTGACTTCCAAGAAGACTGTGCCTTCTTGTTTTAAAATGTAGGTTTTATTGCTATTCACATATGTTGAAGCCAACAGATCAGGAGACAGTTATATTGAAAAATGTAGTTTGTTACTTAAAATTCCCAAGAGGAGGCAAGCATTCTACATCACATAGGGCCAATGTGGGAAAGTACCAGGGTCTGCCTGGAGGCAGAGTAGTAAGGGGAAAACTTGGGAAAGACCCTTCATTATGGTTTCTGTAAGAATGAATGAGGCAGGGTAAGCAGGCTTAGGATTGGCTAGTTTGAATAATTTTGGTGGTTTCTGAGGTGTAGGAGCTGTCTCTGGTTGTTTGGTACCTGATCCTGGCTTGATTAGGGCAGGCGGGTAGTTGCCTTGAGTGAGAGAGCCCTGTGAGAGCCTGATAAAGGAGATATTTGGAGTATATGGATTCTGGACTGGTTGGTTTGCATACATAATTGCATTGTGTATGCATTGCATACATAATGCATACATTGGTTGGTTTGCCACATTCTGTGGCAAGTTATTTTCTATCTCTAGGAATTAGCTAACCTTGGGAGGGGCAGTCCATCCACTGTCAACAAGGCCCTAAGATATCAAAGCATCAGAAAATAAACAAAATTAAAAAACATGATTAATACAATTGTCATCATCCTGACAAGTTAATTTCTTCCTTTATTTAAAAAAAAAAATGTGTATTGGGGCGCCTGGGTGGCGCAGTCGGTTAAGCGTCCGACTTCAGCCAGGTCACGATCTCTCGGTCCGTGAGTTCGAGCCCCGCGTCTGGCTCTGGGCTGATGGCTCAGAGCCTGGAGCCTGTTTCCGATTCTGTGTCTCCCTCTCTCTCTGCCCCTCCCCCGTTCATGCTCTGTCTCTCTCTGTCCCAAAAATAAATAAACGTTGAAAAAAAAATTTTTTTAAAAAATGTGTATTTATTTATTTTGAGAGAGAGAGAGTGTGTGCATGTATGCAAGCAGGGGAGGGGCAGAGAGGGAGAGAGAGAGTCCCAACCAGGCTCTACACTGTCAGCACAGCGCCCTACTTGGGGCTCGATCTCACAAACCATAAGATCATGACTTGAGCCAAAATCAAGAGTCAGACGTTTATTTATTTTTTTTTTCAAAAAAAAATTTTTTTTTAACGTTTATTTATTTTGGAGACAGAGAGAGACGGAGCATGAACGGGGGAGGGTCAGAGAGAGGGGGAGACACAGAATCCGAAACAGTCTCCAGGCTCTGAGCTGTCAGCACAGAGCCCGACGTGGGGCTCAAACTCACGGACCGCGAGATCATGACCTGAGCCGAAGTCGTCCGCCTAACCGACTGAGCCACCCAGGTGCCCCAAGAGTCAGACGTTTAACTGAGCCATCCAGGTGCCCCATTTTTTTTTTGCCATTCTTCCCTTTAAACAAGCTACATGGGAATCAAATTATTAGAAGGTTACATAGTGAATATTTAAGCGGAACAAGGGTAGTTTTATCATTTGAGATTTTAAATGGTTCAGGTACTGGATAACTGATGCGTACATCTCCACCAAAGAATATGCAAGGTGTTCACCACCTTGCCTGGACACTGCTTGGATAGGACACTGTCCCCACTTGTCTCTGTAACTAGGACTGCCCTATGTTCTCCCCAAAATTATCTTTGCTGTGAATAAGTATTAGCTGTACTCTTTGGAAATCCTAGCCACAAGTAACTAAGAATGGTACCTGTAAAACTAATGAATGAAGTGTCATCATACCTTGAAATTAAAGTTAAATTATACTTCTATGTTAAGTTAAAATATAGCACATGTATACATATCTGATTCCTGTTGAAAACATCTGTGACTTACCATTGGGATCCCAGTGATATAGTCCACTTAATAGAGTGAAAAGTCCCATAGGATGGTTTTGCATACTAACTCAAGCAACCTTAGCCCCTAACATGTTTTTAGGATTGATGGAAGACTAAGAGCTCTTCTAAACATGGCCTTCAACGGGGGCACCTGGGTGGCTCAATCAGTTAAGTGTCTGACTTTGGCTGAGATCATGATCTCGCCATTCATGGGTTCCACCCAGCTTGGGGCTCTGTGCTGACAGCTCAGAACCTGGAGCCTGCTTTGGACTCTGTGTCTCCCTCTCTCCCTGTCCCTCTCCTGCTCATGCTCTGTCTGTCTCTCTCTCAAAAACAAATAAACATTAAAAAAGTAAAATAAATATGACCTTCAACGAACTTTAATCCTATTAAATATTTTTTGCACATTGGGATGTGAATTGCATCAAAAGTTATTGTTTCTTAGTTTTCTATTTACTCAAAGTAACATGTGGCACAGTTTCTCCTGAGATTATGTTGAAATATTTATCATTAGTATTTGAAATAAATAAAAAGCAATGATAATCAAAATAACATTTAAAATCTTTATTGATACCATTTTGTTTATGAACTACTCTATTTACATATTTTTCCAGACTGTATCCTTACAACTCAAAGCCAAGCACTTTTCTCAATATTAAAACTTGCAAAAAGGGTTTAGCTACCTATAAACATCAGGTACAATTCTAAGTTCTGAATCAAAAAATATTTCTAATGTAATTTACATTATTGTTCTTCAAAATATTAAATGGAAAACCTCCAATTATTTTTTTCAAATAAAAGCCACAAGAAATTAAATAATTACCATGTACATTACAACTTGCTTATATCAAATTACCAAGCATCATGCCATTTGTTAGGATCTCCTCTACTAATAGGCAAAGAAATAAAGTTGTATATGACAGTCATCAAATTAATATACTCAGGTTTTATATAATTTGACTTATTCTTTGTTGTAAAACTGCTAGATTGAAATGAGGATTTTTTGTATAAACACCACATTTTGAAATCAGACAGATAATATAGTCATTTTGTAACATTTTATGATAGTAGCATGGTATTCATTTATTTAATTAGAAGTTATTCATAGGTCCTAAATACTAGGTGATTGGAATGTCACACTAAGGAAATTACCCTTATTATTCTTATTATATAAATGTCTAATGATTATATATTAGAAATTAAAGATAGTGTTTAATTTTGGCCGAATATTTAGTATATTTTGTAATTAAGTTTCTACTGGCTTTCTTAATTTTGGCTAATCTAAAATAATCTAATAATCAGCTTTTCTTTTCTAAAACGAAGCAAGCATATAGTTTCTATTTGTGATAAATCCCCATTTTTTGGTTGTCCTTAGAACGACAAGAGTAATTTGATATAAGTAAAGAGGAACACTTTTAAACCTTTTGCTTTATCTTGTTGTTGAGAACCTATATATAGGCTTTAAAAAATAATAGCAGGAATTAAAAGATATGGAGAAACAATTCCATGAAATTACATTAAAATCAAAATAAAACAAAGCAAAAAACAGCACACCAGCACTTCACATAGATTATTACTAGCTTGTAAAACTGATCTGTCACTTGGAGTTGATTAAACTGACCATACGAATATTGGCTGCCTCGTCTACTATAATAGGTTGGTCTTTTTAAAATTTGAATTAGAAAAAAATTTTTAATTTTAATTAGATTTCACCTACCTGCAGTCAACATTTTTAAAGAATTAGTTCATTCTTTCTTTATGCCTTAGGCTTTGTACCTTTGGCTTATTGTTCATAGAACATTTTAATAGCTGTCCCTTTTTTTTATGCTTTTGGCATCATGGAAAATTACAATCTTATTTGTTGACTTTTAATGTTAAAAATATTTATCGATTTGAATGCAGTGTTTCCTAATAAAATATCTGAAAAATCTGAAAAAAATTTTAAAGTCATCTTCACCACATGTGACTTTTTTTTTTTTTTTTTGCTGATTTTTGCTTAAATTAAAAACTTGGACCATATGAAGATTGTTAAATATTAGAGGTTTTGAGAAGTATAGCTTTAATTTTGTTTGAGAGAATTTCCTTAGCAGAAACTATGTATTATTTCTGTGTCCACGGTACCTAATATGATACACAGTATATTTTGATACCTCTAACAATTATTGACTAACCAATTATAAGATTTTAAAAGATGAACATTTGAGATTTATTTTCTGGTTCTATATTTCTCTGATGTAGACATTTGGACAAAATGTGCTTTCTAGTCATCTCTTAAAAATTTACTAATTGCTTAATTTGTTCTGTTTGCAATGATTGTCTCCTTAACAACATTTTTTTACTTTTGAATTCTTTGGGGAACATAGGAACTGTTGGCATGAGCACTTTTTGACCACAAGAAAGGAGGGTGGAAATCTTATTATTGACATTGATATCAGAGATGGGGGGATGAGGATTCACATTTAAGGGTGGCAGAAATCCTGGTCTGGCTTGCGTGATACCGTGATCTAAAGGGAAAGCTCCTGAACCACGCCTTTCTAAAATTGCATGATTTCTCCTGCTCAAGGGACCTGGTGAGATATTCTCCAACAATTCTTTGGGCCCTGACAACAGGGAAGGAGACGGTGAGAGGATCTTTTTCTTTCCTATAAGTGCTTTGCCATCTTCTAAAGTTGCAGGGGTAAGACCAGCCGAGAGCTGGGAATCAGAGCTGTAGTGATTTGCCCCTGAGTTTCTTTTTTGGACTATACTTCTTAAGGTGGAAGCAAATATCGTCTGGTTAGAGTCTGGATCTGGCTCAGCAGGGATTTCAATGCATTGCTGATTTCCTTCTGAAAAAAATGATTGATAATTTATTTCATCATATGACATCTTTCTTGAGCTGGCCTGATCTAAGGCTCTCAGCAAATGTGCTGTGTCTTTTACATCAATACTTTGGTGCCTAGTGATGAATCGCTTGGAAAGTGCCAGCCCATTGGTTTTGTAGGACAATTCTTCCTCTGGAGTAATATCCTGGAGCTCCTCTTGCAAGGAGGCCACTCTGTTTTGGTGCATGAATAAGGGAGGACTCTTGATCCAGGTTGGAGCCTGGGGTAGCTTGGGCCCATTAGAGGCCATAGAAGGCTTCCTCACAGGGGAGCCTGGGTCCTGTGTGTCATCACTATTTCCTGAGGGCTCCAGACCTTTAAAGCCGAAAAGTGTCATTTCAGTTTCAGAAGAATGTGTAAGTGGCAACGAAGCTGTTTTTATGTCTATTTCTGAAGGAGTGGCACAGGAGGCTGGGGAATGACACCCATCCATATCTACAGGAGGCATATTTAAGTACTGTTTGGTAGTGTGCCTACCGGAGGGTGATTTTGCTGTCGTTATAATAATGACCTCTTTCCCTTTTGCCTTGCAAGCACTAAGTAGAACTTTCAGGGTCTCTCTATCCTCTGAATTTATAGCATAAACAAGGGCTGAGTAACTAGAATGATCTTGCAAGCTGAGATCAGCCCCACTGTTTAGGAGCAGGGAAACAACTTCAGGACCGGCTTTTTCTAAGCAAGCATGCATCAAAGCAGTTTTCCCAGATTTGTCCTGTATGTTGGGGTCAGCATTGTTTTCTAACAGGTATTTAACCATTTTGGCTTTACTGACACTCTGGTGATCAACATGTTTGGTCTTACAAGCGATCATTAAAGGTGTTTCCCCACGGTCATTGCTCTCATTAATGTATGCACCACCTTCTAGCAAGAGTCTTGTGAGGCGAAGCCGGCTCTGATGGACTGCTTTGATCAGGGAATTTCCATCACTTGAAATTTCTATACCTTCATCCATCTTGAAAAGTCAGAATCAAAACCTGGTTATCAAAGAACATGAAGTACAAAAGATTAGCCGGAATCCCAATTCATATTCATGTTGTTATTGATAATTTCTGAAATATATATGTGTAGAGCAACAGTACATAAATGAGATTATGTTATTAATATAGAACAAAAAAGTGAACTGCAAAATAAAATAAATTTTAGAATAGTAACAGCCTTTAGGTAATTATAAACTAAAATTTACTTTCAAAATCTTGATCTAGTACCAATGGAGTACTTCCCTAAATTCCACAATAATTAAACAATAATGCACTTATTTTCTACTTGTGAAAAATATTTTAAAAACAGTACTAAAATGTAAATTGAAGCAAAAATTCCAAAAGTGTGTGTAATTGCAACTTAATCAATTAAAATATGGCATATTTATGGCAGATTAATCTAAAAACTTCTCAGGGTTAAATTACTTAAATGTGCTCTTAATTAAATAATGCAACTATTACTTAGATTTTCAATTTGAGGGCATTTCTATGTTTCTTTTAAAGGATGAAAAATCGGGGCGCCTGGGTGGCACAGTCGGTTAAGCGTCCGACTTCAGCTCAGGTCACGATCTCGCAGTCCGTGAGTTTGAGCCCCGCGTCAGGCTCTGGGCTGATGGCTCAGAGCCTGGAGCCTGTTTCCGATTCTGTGTCTCCCTCTCTCTGCCCCTCCCCCGTTCATGCTCTGTCTCTCTCTGTCCCAAAAATAAATAAACGTTGAAAAAAAAAAATTTAAAGGATGAAAAATCATTTGAGCTACAAGACATTAAGTAACTGACATAATGTCTGGAACTCACACTGAAATGGGAATGGTGGGCATGTGATTATGCATTTTCCTTGATTTCATTATTTAAATCAAACACTAGATTATGAAGCCAGCCACATTCAGTTGGTTTACTTTTTTTTTTTTTTTTTTTTGAGAGAGAGAGAGAGTGCACACGAGCAGGGGAAGAGAGAAGCTCAGCAGGCTCCCTGCTGTCAGGGCAGAGCCTGAGGCAGGGTTACTGGGTGGGTGGCTCAATCTCCCGAATCATGAGATCATGACCTGAGCCAAAATCAAGAGTTGGACACTTAACCAACCCACTGAGCCACCCAGGAGCCCCTGTTGGGTTACATTTTGACAACAGTACATTTGCTCTGAAAAAGTTCTAGGCTAGAAATGTGAGTGAGGTCATGTAGTCTTTATAAGCATTTTATTTTTTATCTTTAAAACTAAAAATTACTTTTATTTAAATAATTTAGATTCAAACTCCTTCAACAGATAATTCCATCGGTTGATAAGAATTATGTCTTTAGGGGCTCCTGGCTGGCTCAGTCAGTAGAGCATGCAACTCTTGATCTCGGGGATGTGAGTTCAAGCCCCACACTGGGCGTATAGCTTACTGAAAGAGAAAGGAAGGAAGGAAGGAAGGAAGGAAGGAAGGAAGGAAGGAAGGAAGGAAGGAAGAAAGAAAGAAAAGATTGTGTATTATGTCTTCACCTAGAACTGAGGAAATGTTTGTTTTTGAATAGTGCTTAGAGCTGGGGAGAAAAATCAAATGGAGTTTATATTATATTTATTTATTTAAAACTTACTTATTTACTTACTTGTATTTTTGACAGAGAGAGGGCACAATGATCGAGGGGCACAGTCAGAGGGAGAGCGAAAGAATCCCACACAAGCTCCGCACTGTCAGCACCCACCCTTGAAGCTGGGCTCCAGCTCACCCTACGCAAAGCTCAAACTCACGAACCATGAGATCATGACTTGAGTTAAAATCGGATGCCCAACCAACTGAGCCACTCAGGTGCCTCAAGTTTATATAATATTTAAATCTCTTTTATTTAATGAAGTAGGTATTAGAAATTGAGAAGTATTATTTATTCTACTCATTTACTTTTATTTGTTTAATGTTTATTTCTGAGAGAGAGAGCATGCACGTGTGCAAGCAGGGGATGGACAGTGAGAGGGGGACAGAGAATCCACAGCAGGCTCTGTGCTGACAGCAGAGAGCCTGGTGTGGGGCTTGAACCCACAAACCATGAGATCATGACCTGAGCTGAAGTCGGACGCTTAACCTACTGAGCCACCCAGGCACCCCTATTTTACTCATTTACTTTTAAATTAACAATACAGGACATGAGTTTTTATTGGATAATAGAATGGATAATAAGTATAATGACCTCTTCACAGAAAAAGAGGTGAAGAGAACAGAAAGAAAATGAAGGGGGAAAGAAGGCATGCACACAGAACTTAATCTAACAGCTGTAAGCTCCTATTATATCTTGGGCACGGAGCTACGAAGGTACATGCCCTAGCCCTAAAGAGCTTACTCAGTTGTTTGGAAGAGACACCATATAAGCAGCTGGTTATGAGTTAAAGTCAGGAGAATATACAGACTTTGGTGGCTTGGGGACTGAGGGGCTCACAGAGGCCACCCAACTGAGCTGGGTTTGGACTGCTAAGAGTTTGGTAGGCAGACAAAGTAGGAAGAGAGGAGTAGAGAATGTTCCTTGTGCAAAAACCTAGAGGTTTAAAATAGCAGTTATTTATCATAAGTTAGGCTCTTTTTATGCTGATGTAGCCAAACTTTAGAAAAATATTTTAGCAGATGGTAATAGTTAGGGTGAATGTGGCAGAACACACACCTCTACTTTTGCTCCTTCCTAAACAATCCCCTGAAACTAAAGAATTTTTTTTAATTTTTAAAAAAGATTTTATTTTAAATAATCTCTACACCCAACATGGGAACTGAACTCACAACCCTGAGATTAAGAGTTACACATTCCAGGGGTGCCTGGGTGGCGCAGTCGGTTAAGCGTCCGACTTCAGCCAGGTCACCATCTCGCGGTCCGTGAGTTCGAGCCCCGAATCAGGCTCTGGGCTGATGGCTCAGAGCCTGGAGCCTGTTTCCGATTCTGTGTCTCCCTCTCTCTCTGCCCCTCCCCCGTTCATGCTCTGTCTCTCTCTGTCCCAAAAATAAATAAACGTTGAAAAAAAAAATTAAAAAAAAAAAAAAAAAAAAGAGTTACACATTCCACTGCCTGAGCCAGTCAGGTGCCTGAAGAATTGTTAAAAAGACATAAATTCACAAGGATAGCACGAAAAGGAGAGAAGACAACAGCAACATTTGGAAGCCAGAAAGCAGGTGGACCAGTGGTGACCAAACTAGCCAACCTGAAAAGGCTGTGCCTCAGGTCATTCGTGATAAAGCTGATAACTAAGCCCACAGCCACTGCGGAATCCTCTAGAGAGGCAGTAAGCAGGAAGCTCTAGAAATGGGTGGGTGGTGGACTGAATGGCTAAAATAATGAGGACTAGGTGAAAAGTTGTCGGAGAAGCAGTTAGATCCCTAAGTCCTTGCTATTCACAATGGGACCCTACCTTGGACCAGCAGCACACCATTCCCTGAAGCTTAATCTTAGGCTCCATCCCAGACCTACTGAACCAGAGCCTACATTTTAACTAGATCCTGAGGTGATTTAGATGTTCATTAAAATTTGAGAAGCACTGTCTCAGGTCATTCCTTCACTCCAAGCCACTAGGAGATAGGATACTACCCGTCTCATCTGAGATGTCCAGAGCTTTATTCTCCAGAAATGGTGAAACAGAAGGGCCTCTGGACTGGAAGACATCCAACATATTTGAGGACAAGAAAATAGGAAATAAGTGATTGGATAGTTACTGACCACTGAGTGAAGGCACTCACAGCCTTCTCCCCAATGCAACTCCAAGAAGCCTGGTAGCTGTACCCTTATTATTCAGTATAATATCATTATACTCTCCTCTCAAGAATCTGACCTGTCTTAAAAAAAAAATACCTAAGAGTACTAGCCACAGGGATTCCTTAACACACCACCCAGATCATCCTACAGTGAGGTTTAAAGATTATAAGCCTTGGGGCACCTGGGTGGCTCAGTTGGTTAAGCAGCCAGCTCTTGATTTAGGCTCAGGCCATGATCTCACAGTTGTGAGATAGAGCTCTGTGTCTGGTTCTGAGCTGGGCAGATTCTCTTTCTGCCCCTCCCTTGCTTGCTCTCTCTCACTTTCTCTCTCTCAGAAAGAAAGAAAGAAAGAAAGAAAGAAAGAAAGAAAGAAAGAAAAAAAAATTAAGAAAGAAAAGAAAAGAAAAGAAAAATTACAAGCCTCACCCATGTGCTCAAGGCTTCTCATCAGCTTTTTATTTTTTTAATTTTTTTAAAAATTTACTTTTGAGACAGAGACAGAGCATGAGTGGGGGAGGGGCAGAGAGACAGGGAGACACAGAATCTGAAGCAGGCTCCAGGCTCTGAGCTGTCAGCACACAGCCCTATTTTTATTTTTTCTAGTATTTATTTATTTGAGAGAGAGAGAAAGAGTGCATGCATGGGAGCAGGGGTGGAGCACAGAGAGAGAGAGAGAGAGAGAGAGAGAGAGAGAGAGAGAGAGAGAATCCCAAGCAGGATCTGAGCTTTCATCACAGAGCCCAGTGTGGGGCTTGATCTCACGAAACATGAGATCATGACCTAAGCTGAAATCAAGAGCAGAAGCTTAACCGACTGACCCATCCAGGTGCCCCTTCATCAGCTTTTTAAATCAAGCCTTTTAATTATGAACAGATAATAAAAAACAAAACAAAACAAAAAAAGCCTCTTACCTTAAAGATAGAGACCAGAACAAATAGGAAAAAAAGGCAACTTGGAGGAAACAGGTATTAGTCAGGAAAATGAAAATTTCGAAACCTCACATTCCTCAAAGAGATAAGACGATGTTGTAACCATGAAACAAAAATAAGATTCTATGAAAAAAGAATATTCAGGGGGTGCCTGGGTGGCTGAGTTGGTTAAGCATCTGACTCTTGATTTTGGCTCAAGTCATGAACTTGCCATTTGTGAGATTGAGCCCCACGCTGGGCTCTGCACTGACAGTGAGGAGGCTGCTTGGAATTCTCTCTCACTCTTTATCCCTGCCCACCCCCCTCAAAATAAATAAACTTAAAAAAAAAAGAATACTCAGAGACCATAAAAAGGGTTCTCAAAATATAAAAACACCATACGAACTGCAAAACTCAATAGAAGGGTTAGATGATAATGTTGATAAAATTTCTAGCAGTTAAGCAAAAAGAACAGGACAGGAAAAAAAAAAGAAAATTAGGGGTCTACACTAGGAAATCGAACATTCAACTACTAGAAGTTCTGGCAAGACAAAAATAGTGGGGGTGGGAGAAGGGGCAAGCAGGAAAGGAAATGATGCCTGAGATCAAGAAAAATTTCATGTGTGACTTGAGTTTCCAAATTGAAGGTGTCCAATTAGAACATAGCACAATAGATGAAAATGGACCCTGGCCATGGCACATGGTTGTAAGTCTCTAGAACACTGAAAGCAAAGAAGATTTCACAGGCTTGGGGGCAGGAGTTGGGGAGTGGCGTGGATAAGTCACATGCCAAAGTATCAAGAATTACAATGGATTCAGATATATCAACAATAGTAAAAGACAGTGAACGAAAGTCTTTAAAAATCTGAAGGCAAAATGCTTCCCAGCTTAGAATTCTGTATCTAGCCAAACCATCAGTCAAGATTGGAGATATACTCTTAATAATCTACTGAAGGATATAATCTACCAAGATGAAACAGTAGAACAAGAAAGATGAAACAAGGTACCAGAGGCTGGAGATCATCTTAGAGGAGAAGCACAAGAAATCCCAGGAAGATGGTGAAGGGCCAGGATAATGGATGTACACAGACATCATCTCTGAGATCATACTATCATTTTACCATCTTCTTAACTGAGAACCAGATGCCCAGGTGAGCCTGACCTCAGTTCTTATCTCTACTTTCTTCGTCCTGACCACGTCTCTCCTCCCTCCTCCATACTCTCCTTTCTGGGGCATCCAGTGCCACTATTTTTAGCTCTGCTCAATTGTTCTGCTTTGACCTGCTTCGAGACCTGGGGATAAGTCATGGTGAGCCTAGGAGGAGAAGGACTGAACATTCATTCCCCTTGGATATCCAGAACCTAGACTATACTGAAGCCCTGCCAGAAGCCCTATAATGGTGAGCCCCTTGTTTCCCAGGACTCCTGCTCTTGGCTCAGAAGGGGCTCTTATAAACGCTGGGCCAAACTCTGACCCAGAGATTGTTAAACTTACCTTCTCCTGAGAGCTTTAGTCATATATCGGTGCTATATGCCTTTCTTTGTTCAACTAATTTTGTGCTTGCTACCTAGTTTAACAATTTACTTAAGGATCATATACAAGTGGGAAACTTAAAAAAAAAAAAGTAATGATTAACACAGGAGTCAAGGGAAAGTTACTTTTTGGTGGGGGGAGGGAGAGCAATGAAATTAGGAAGGGACACACATTGCTTTCATTTTAAGGTTTGGTTAGTGTTCTGTTTCTAATCTGGGTGGTTTGTTATTTATTTTATTATTATTCTTTAAAAGAACATATTTCACATACTCTTCTGTATGATAGTACTAATCTGTTGTTTTTTTGTTTTTTTGTTTTTTTGGGTTTTTTTTGGTAAAATAGATCATGTATACAGACAAGAGCATAATAGCACTTACATAAGATATGTTCCATAATTAAAATTTATTTTTTTAGGGATGCCTGGGTGGCTCAGTTGGCTAAGCGCCTGACTTCGGCTGAGGTCGTGATCTCATGGTTAATGGATTTGAGCCCTGCGTCAGGCTTTGTGCTGAGAGCTCAGAGCCTGGAACCTGCTTCAGATTCTGTATCTCTCTCTCTGCCCCTCCCCCACTTGTTCTCGGTCTCTCAAAAATAAATATTAAAAATTTTTTATTTTTTATTTTTTTTTATTTTTTATTTTTTTTTCAACGTTTATTTATTTTTGGGACAGAGAGAGACAGAGCATGAATGGGGGAGGGGCAGAGAGAGAGGGAGACACAGAATCGGAAACAGGCTCCAGGCTCTGAGCCATCAGCCCAGAGCCCGACGCGGGGCTCGAACTCGCGGACCGCGAAATCGTGACCTGGCTGAAGTCGGACGCTTAACCGACTGCGCCACCCAGGCGCCCCTAAAAATTATTTTTAAAAAAAATTATTTATTTATTTTGAAAGAGACAGAGCAAGTGAGCAGGGGAGGGGCAAAGAGAGGGAGAGAGAGAATCCCAAGCAGGCTCTGCACTGTCAGCACAGAGCCTGATACAGGACTCAATCTCATGAACTGTGAGATCATGACCTGAGCCAAAATGAAGAGTCGGATGCTTAACTGAGCCACCCAGGCGCCCCTCATAATTAAAATTTAGAAGAGCCATCTTAGATCATAATTTCTTACAACGTAATTCAGTTTTGTGGTATTATCAATAGTATTTATGCCTAGACTTTCTTACGCCTAGGAGTTTCAACTTGTGAGCTCCTGAAAAGCAGTATTCAAAAGAATATACTTATTCATTCTGCTTTAGTATCACTCATGATGTTAATAAGCAAAGAACAACATTCAATATATACATACATAAATATAATGAAAGTGAATGCTGCAATTTTTGTCTGCCTATGCGACATTCTATAAAAGCTATTCCAAAGCCGGGCATACCTGCAATTTGGGGCCTTAGGAATTTAGGATTGCTTGACAGATTGGGTCCCAACTGAGGTCTATTCTGAAGGCAAAGCATTTGAAAAGCGTTCACAAAAGAAATCTTTCAGCATTTTTCACATACAAATGGGTTTAATAAAGCAGAGATGTAGAGAAATTAGCTGCAACATAATATCAAATATAGAAACCATTTAGAAGCTGCAATTCTAGAAGAGATACAGTATTAGTCATGTAAAAACACCTTTGACCAAAAGTGACATTTGAGGAACATATTCAAATGAAAACAAGTTGCCAGACACCAGATTTCAATACTATACTCTCATACAGTTTCTACTTTTGGGACCAACCTTGTTTTGTTTTGTTTTGAAATAAACACTCTTACAAGAATCCTTTGGAAAGACTTTAAAATCTTTTCACCCACCCTCATGTTAAAGGCTTTCTCCACAACACTAAGCCTCACCACTTTCTGTCATCATTTCTCTCACCAAGGTTGGTATCAGAAGGTTCTGAGAAAAGAAGGGGAGCTGGCCATGTACTTCCGGCTGGGCTGCTTGAGGCCACTGCCCCACTGTGGTCCTGTGGGAAGGGAGGGTGCCGTGGGCTCCAGGGCTCTCTGAAGAAGCTGGGCAGTGGCACCACTAGCTAGTGGCAGCTAGTGAATCTGTCTTGTGGATGTAGGCATACTCCCTCTCCAGTACTCTCCTGAGTACTGTAGAACTGTCTAGAAAAAAAAAACAGCAACAACAAGGGCTTACTCTTTGTTCATTTTAAAGACTTCTAAAGCTCCTTGGGTTGCTCACTTTTTAAACTGTTCACATTTAAGTGGAATAATTCTAAAATTAAGTTTCACAGAGAAAAAAGCTGTCAGATACTTTATTGTCCATAGATACACATTTGGTTTCCTAGTGTCTCATAATCAGTACCTTACTGGAATAATCCCTTTGTCTTTATGCTTTTACTCTCTCTTAGTTCTTTTAACATGGCTCATTCACCTGCACATCAAAAATGCTGATATTAAAGTTCAATTTATCTACTCTTCATAGAACTAAGCCCTACCTGTGATGAAGATCCTTCTCAAGCCTATGATTATCCTACTTCGGAAATGTTCTTGCTTCCTGTCTCCTCCTGTGAAACATCCTCATTGAGCGCTGATACTGTATTAACATTCAGTCAGACCCTTTGTTATAATGTAGCATATAAATAATCCACAAATGCAGTTACACCGTCCAAATAGATAACAGTTCAACTGGAGAAAGTTGAGGAGTCAGGCAAACCCAGATTTCCATCCCGATTCCCCCATGTGCTAGCTGTATGCCACAGTTCAATCTCTCAGCCTCTGTCTTGGGTTCCTCATCTGTGGGATGAAAAGGGTCTAAGGATCTACCGTTCATCCCCCGTAGGGGGTGGAGTAAGGTGATGAAATCAGACATCTAGAAAAAGACTTTCCTATCGTGCCTTAATACTCACTGTATTCTTCTTTTTACAAATTTTATCTCAGAATTTAGACTTCTTTTATTTTTATCATGTCTCTAATTCACAGGCGACTTAAATAACAGATAAAATATTTAAAATGTAGTTTTTTAAAGATCTATGAATAATGGTTTGTAAACATAAATGGAATCTATTAAGTGAATATGGAAAAAAAGAGCCTTAAATGTACTTTTCTTATAATTTCCAAATAGAATAATTTCAGCATATTTAAGATTAATCAACAAACAGCTGGACAGATTGCTTTTTATTTTAAAATTAGAATGTCTTTAACATCTCTTAGGATTCATCATGGCATACTTACTATGCTCTTTTAGTGCCTCTCTCTACTCCCAAGACCCCGCTGAAATTACAACTTAGTTATTTAAAAAATATAAGCAGATGCGTATTCTGAAGAACAAAGAAAACTTGGAGGACAGATATATCGTGAGAGGAGCAATTAATTTCAAACAAGCTTTGGAAAGAGAGTGGGGATGGTGGTGTACTAAACTGCCTCAGCATCCCAGAGGCTGCCACATAGAGCCGCTAGGAGGTGGCCCCCACATTGCCCACAGGACCCATGAAGTTCAGGGGTGAGAGGCCCCAAGTGCCACAGAAAGTGGCAATGAGGCACAGGGCGGAAAATGAGGGTGGTTCAAAGTCTGTGGACAGAACATCTAGACCCCTGGGGAACTTTTTCCCACCCAAAGTAGAGAACCACTGTTCTAGGCAAGATTTCTTCTCTGAACAGATCCATCAGAAAAGCTGAAAATAGGGGATAAAGTGAGAGTCTATGGGCTGAACAGTGGAATCCCCAGATCTCACTCAGCCCTGCTAGCAGGAGACTAGAAGCCAGGAAAAAGAAGTAAAAAAGCACTGGGTCTTAGAATTATTAAAATTACCTGTTGATAAATGAAGCAATTCAAATAACTGCATTCGCCCCTCAGACACCCACTCCAAATGGAAATAGAAAGTTACCTGAAAACGTTATTCAAAATTTCAGACTTCACTTATGTCTTTTCTCTCCCTGGATGAATTTTTTGTCAGCCAGCTGTCAGCTCCTCCTGAAGGAAATCAAAGCTATTCAGAGTTACATAAATACCAATAATTTGTTCCACACGTCTCTCCCATTTGGAGTCTAGGTTTTTAATTCCTTCTTAAGACATCCCTACAGTGTTTGTTCAGTTAATTATATTTCAGTGATTAGGAGTCTGTAAAAGTGTCTGGAGTGGATCCCAGGCACCGCCATCCTGCCAAGCTTCGGCCTGCAAGGGCGCTGGGGTTGAAAGGGCCATAGCATTCACCTGGCCTAGCACCCTATCACCCTGTTCCATACAGATGAGGAAGCCAAGGAAGGCAGGGTGGGACGCCTCCCAGTCACTCCTCTTACTCCCCTGCTTACCAGGACTTAATTAGATCTTCCTGTGTCCTTTCTCTTGCTTCCTTTTTTCCTTGCTTCTTGGATACCAGCTTCACATAGAGTAGAGTTGTTCTGAGTACCTGATTTGGGTGGTACCAACCATGGCAGTACCACGTGGGCTGAGGTATTTAAAAAGCCATCTTGCAGATGATAGGCTTGGTCTTCCTTATGGCTCTTTTCCTCCAAGCCACCCCCATTTTCCTTGCATTCAGAGAGAGCTGTTCTTTTCCTTTGAGACTCTTACTCTACCTCCAAATAGGATTGGTGTTCCCGCCCATAAAGGGCAAGGGGGCTGGAAATTAACAAGGGCTTCAAGTTGGATTTTCAGCCCTTCACCCTTCCTCCAGGTTGTCATGTCTTTGTGCTGCCCGCAAGGGGATCAGAGCATGCTCACAAGACTGGGGCTTGAGCCTGGGGCTCTGTCTCTTCCCAAGTTACCAACCCTTGGGAAGCTGATCCTCTGAGGTTCAGTTTCCTCATCCTAAAATTGAGATAATATCTACAGAAGATGATCATAAGAATTTAAAAAAGATCATTTGTCATTTAGGAATAAAAAAAAAAATACCAGTTTCTACACATGCATCACTAAATGTATATCCTGGGCTAAGGGGTCTGACAGTGGGAGGCCAAAGTACCTACACCAATGGGGTTTCCACCTTCCATAGGCATAATCACTTGGAGAACTTATTAAAAATAAGATTTCTGGCTCCACTCCCACATATTCAATAGGGGGTGCTTCCTATGTACACTTGGAGAAAATATGTGACAAACTCTTCCTTCCTCATCCAGTCCCACTTCCTACTTGTCAGCCCGCCCGCCCCCCTCAGGCTCCTACCAGGCTGTCTCCATCATCGGTCTCCTGGAGGAGGCAAAGGGCAAAGATGACTGCCATAGCCTAGAGACGGATGAAGGAGCCCAGGGGTCTAGAGAAGAGTACAGCCCTGAGTTTGAATGGGCCAGGCGCTGTAGGTCTGCTGTTCTGCCCTTCCCAGACAGGTCTGAAAAATCCAGAGGAGTAGTGGGCAGTCCAAGGCCGGGATGTGGGGGCTAGTGGCCCTTAGACTGAACCAAGTCTGCCTGCCGCAAGCAAAACGTGTGTCCTCTTGCCATGCAAGGAAAGGGGCAGAGCCAGGACAAAAGATGCATCTAAGACTGTCCCAGGAAATGTAATGACTTGCCAGGAAAAGTGTTCTTCTCTGGCACCGGCTTGTAGGAAATATTTCGAAACTGCCCAAGGGAAGGAGTAGCTGGTAAGGTTTGCTTTGTTTCCCCCCCAAAGCCAAAAAGGACGGGTGTCTTCTAGTTACTTGTATGTCCGCTAGGCCTCGGGGCTGGGTCCCCGGGGCAGCTACACCCTCACTTGTCTCCGTAGACCCCACTCCCAGAGACAAACACACACAGACACACAAACCTATACCTGCAAGTTTCAGGGAACCAAGGTGATAGGATTTCCAAGCTGTTGAGGATTCTAGCTGTGTCTCCACAGTCCCCGCTGGCTCCGGGAACCAAGCTTGTTCCCTCAGTTTTTCCTGAGAGCGAGAGCGAGCAAGCCCTTGGCGCTGTCAGAGAAGGGCAAAGGAAGGTGACTGGGGCGACAGCGCCGGGGCACCGGTGGGGGCGGGGTGTGCGTTGTGTCGCCTCGTCTCTGAGACAAGACAGGTAGCTGGCGAGCTGAGGTGATCGCCATCCACGTGAAGGGGCTCTGCCCAGAGCGGCTGCGGAGCGGTCCCCGCAGCGCCAGTCCGGAGGACACGGCCCTCCCTTGGGAAATGGCGCGCGGGAGGGGAGCAGCCATTGCCCCCATCCTGGGGCAGGCGGACCTCTGGATCCCGGACCTCCCGTAAAGGGGTGCGGGGTCCAGGTGCCAAGGCTGTGAGCGCCCGAGAGGCGCCGGGACTGGACTGCCCGCCCCCGTGTGGCTCCCATTTGTCAAGCCAGTGGCTGTAAACGGCTCCGCAGCCCCCAGCCCGCCTCCTGCGCCCAGCCAGTACCTCCCGCCTCCCGGCCGCCCGAGGCACCTGCGGAGACGCGCGCCAGTCGGACCCCCAGACCCGCGCGCTCCTGCGGCCTCGCGCGCGCCGTTCCCGCTGCGGCGCCAACACGCGCCCGCGAGCCCCTGCCCGGATGCTCCCCGACATCCTGCAGCCGCTGGCTGCCCCTATCCACCCTCCGGCGCTGCAAGGCCGAGAAGGAGGCGAAACCTGTATCTTGACGGGGTTCAAAACCGAGCCGCTGCAAAGCCCGAGCTGAAAACAGGCAGGGTTTGCGGGAGGCGTGAGAGTGGGCTTGAGTGGAGTCTGGACAGGCCCGTGCCCTCCAGCAGCCCTCCGTCGGCTCCGGGTCTCGGTCCTCGCTCAGGGCATCGCAATGTCAGGTTGCGCGGGAGCTGTGGGCTCCCAGGGCCTGGGCGTACCGGCCGGGGCTCACGGAGGCCGCGGCCCTCGGGTAGCTCCCTCGATGCCCTCCTCCCGGCAGCCAACACGGCGATCCAAAGTTTCTCCAAGTGTAGCCTGCAGAGACCGCGTCGCAAGCTAACCTGGGACGCGCTGTCAAGTCGGCGTCGGCGTCTCCCACCCTCGGCTCGGCGCGGACCCTCAGCGCGGGATGCTCCAGGGTGCCGTCTGGGCTGGCTTGGCTTCGAAAGCTCCTCGGCGGCTGGAGTCGCGGATTCCGGTAGGTGCTACCCTGTCCCCGCCCCTGTTCTGTCGAGCGAGGAAGGCGGCGGGCCCGAAGCCGCGAAGCGTCGGAGCGGGGGCCGGGAGGCGCGCACCTCGCCAGACGCCCGGGCGGTGCGGCGTTTCCGCTGGGAGTGACGCGCTGGCTCCTCGCTGCACGGCAGGTGGGGGCGGCGGGGCCAAACTCTGCACGGACCCCGGGGCCAAAGTCTGTCTCTGAAGCTCCGCCCTTTGTCCCCACGAGTAGCCCCACCACATACACCCACCTCAACGCAGCCACCGCGCTGTGGCGGGGACGACTTGGCCCAGAGTAGGGGCGGCAGGGTCTTCCCCACTGCGAGGAGATCGCCACCCCTACCGGCCTCTGATTTCCCCTGTCATACCTGCATCTCTCCCTCCTCGCATAATATTAATTATCCACCGGGCTGGTCCGTGTGTCTGTCTCCCGCGGCTCCTTCTTCCCCCTTCCCGTCCCTGTACCCGCTTTGGGTAAAGCCCCGGTCTCACTTCAGGTTGGGGTATTGGTGGGAGCAACCGTTCGTGTTTTGTTTTTATGAGTTTATAACTTTATTACGCTATTATTAAAACAGTAATATAACACTTCAATAAAATTTAACAAAATGTGTATTTTATATGTCAAACTCTGCTGCAGCGGTTTTAACTCTTCATTTATCAGGGATCGTCTGGTGGAGAAAAAAACTATGACCATTTTTTGTTGCTGAGTTAATGTCAATCAAAACTAGTTTAGTTTTGAGTCCTCAAAGGGGGAAAGTAAACTTATCTCTGGACAGCCTTCTTTTATTTAGAAAAATAACCCGTTGAAATGGGCCCTTTAGTAATAATATATAAAGCAAGTTCACAGGACATCTTAACCCAGAGTTGGGCTCTGGGGAGTTGGAATCCTGGATCTGGGTTGCCCTGTACCCCACCCGATTTTGATGGGAGATTGGAGGGTCCCAAGGTGGCAAATTTGGATGAAGGCACAGATCTCCTATCCTCTATTTAAAAAAAAAAAAAAAGTTTTTATTAAAGTATAGTACGTACTAAAAGGTGCACATTACACAAGTTCAATGATTTCGCACAAAATGAAGCATCTTTAAGATCAAGAGACAGAACATTACCAGCTTCCCAGAAGGCTCCCTTATATTCTCTCTTTGGAGGGGGCAGGGTACTGCCTTCACTCAGCATAGATTATTTTTGCTTATATTTGAACTTTACAGCAATTGAATCATACAGAATGTACTCTGTTGTCTGACTTTCTTTCACTGGATATTGTGTTGAAGATGCTAACTGTCCATGGTCATAGTTTGTTCATTCTTTTTGCTGTATAGTGTTCCACTGTGTAAATTTACCTAAATTTATTCATTTTGCTACTGATAGACATTTGGTAATTCTCAGGTTTGAGACTTTATAAATCATGCTGCTAGGAACATTAAAGTCAATGTCTTTGGTGAACATGATATACATTTTTGTTGGGTACATACCTAGGAAACATACATACAGACATACATATATGTTCAGCTTCTATAGATATTATGAAATAGGTTTTCGAAGTAGATGATCTAATTTTCACTGTTTAATTAGTTTCTTTTTGCTGCTTGTAACAAAGTACCACAAACTTAGTGACTTAAAACAACAGAAATTTTTTATTTTAGAATTTTGGAGGTCAGATGTGCAAATTGAGTTTGCCTTTTCCAGTTTCTAGAGGCTGGCTACATTTTTGGCTGGTGGCCCCTTAACTCCAACCTCCAATCTCAATTTCTCTTTCAACTTGGCTGCTGTTGTCACATCTTTTTCTCCCCCTGCTTCCTTCTCTCCCCTTGACCTTCTTGCCTTACCCTTATAAGAACCTTTGTGACTGTATTGGGCCCACTCAGATAATCCCATCTGAAGATCCTTAGTTTAATCACATATGCAAAGTTCCTTTTGCCATGTAAGGTAACATATTCATAGATTCCAGAGACAAGAATGTGAACCTTTTTGGGGGCCATTATTCAGCCTACTACACATAGCAGGTTATTGAAACCTACTATATTGGATGGATAGAGAGAGGCTGGACTGCAACGAAAGAGAGAGAGGGAAAGAAGGAAAGGAAGGAGGGAAGGAGGAAAGAGAGTGAGAGAAAGGAAAGAAGAAAGAGAGAAAGAAAGAAAGAAAGAAAGAGAAAGAAAGAGAGAAAGAAAGAAAGAAAGAAAGGAAGAGAGAAAGAAAGAAAGAAAGAAAGAAAGAAAGAAAAAGAAAAGAAAGATAAGGAAGAAAGAAAGGAAGAAAGAAAGGAAGAAAAAAGAAAGAAAGAAAAGAAAGATAAGGAAGAAAAAAGGAAGAAAAAAGAAAAGAAAAAAGAAGAAAAGGAAGGAAGGAAGAAAGAAAGAAAGATAAGGAAGAAATAAAAAAAGAAAGAAAGATGCAGGGAAGAAGGAAGGGAAAGAAAGGCAGAAAGAAAAAAGGATGATGAAGCCTGGAGATTCAATTCACCTGGAGGATTGGCTCTCTTGCCCTAGGGGCTGTGCCAGGACTCATAGGCAGGAGAGGGAGGCTGATGCTGGAACATTACCTCTGGCCACCACTATCCTGGCATCACCAACATGTCTGGGGCCAATGGCTTTCATTGTAGAGAATGAGAGTCTAGGTCAATTTGGGCCTGGGCACCCTGCCAAGTGAAATGTTTGGGAAGGCAGACTTTTCTCTGTGAGTGTTGGTAGCAGCAAGAAAGCAATGGTGAACAGATCACATTATGCACTGTGGGTAAGACCCCATGGTCAGCAGACAGTGCCCCCCCCCCACCCATGTTGCTGTCCATCTTCCAGGCTCTGGGGACTGATCTGTTTCAGGGTTGATGGTGGAATTGTGGGGACTGACTTCCCACAGTAGGTGAGGTAAGGTGAGGATGTGATGGGATGGCAGAGCCTGCCAATCTAGGCAGGCATGCCCATGCCTTCATTGTAATTTGAATGTTAAAGGAAGATGGTTGGCTTTAACTCTCTAGACTTAAGGATCAGGACATATAGTTTCTACCTACTTCTGAATCTAATTTTGGTCCAGCAACCACACCCTCGAAGGAGATAGATGTTATTATCCCCATTGAAGGAGGTAGATGTTATTATCCCCGTTGAAAGAGATTAGATATTATTATCCCCATTGTACCAATGAGATCACCAGGGCTCCAAGCAGCTTTCTGATTTACTGGAGGAGTCTCAGGAATGGAACCAAGAGCAGAGTAATCCTCATAGCTCTTCTTGCTGCCCTTGGCACTGTCCCACTTCCCTGGTGTGTGAGATCCACTGACACCTGAAGTGATGGGAACTGAGAGGCAGAGCTGACCCAACATGTGCAAACCAAAATGGACACATCCTACTTTGTTGGTGATTCAGTGGGATTACCTGGTTTAATGCCTTCAAAAATATGTTTTGGTGGGGTTTTAGGAACAAGTAATGATAGATGCATGTGTTTGATAGGCATCTTGATCAGAAATCCCTCTACCAACTTTCTGCCTTCCAGAAATGAGCTGAACACTTTGGTCTATTGATGGAACTCCTCCATTTCTCTTCAAAATGGTTGTTTGTACTACAATTCATTTACTACCTCTTTAATTCAGATCTGAAGACAGAGAAGAGATGTGTGGTTAGTCTGTCATTTTGAATTAAAAATCCCTTGTTGGGGCACCTGGGTGGCTCAGTCAGTTAAGCTTCTAACTTCGGCTCAGGTCGCGATCTCACAGTTCATGGGTTCAAGCCCTGGGTCCGGCTCTGTGCTGACAGCTCAGAGCCTGGAGCCTGCTTCGGACTCTGTGTCTCCCTCTCTCTCTGCCCCTCCCCCACTCACGCTCTCTCTGTCTCTCAAAAATGAATAAACGTTAAAAAAAACGTTTTTTTTTTAAATCTCTTCTTGATCATCCTCATAGTCATAATCATTATTAATTATTGTTCTTCTGGGGATGCCTGGGTGGTTCAGTTGGGGGTTAAGCTCCAACTCTTGATTTTGGCTCAGATTATGATCTCATAGTTTGTGAATCTGAACCCCGAGTTGGAGCGTGCTTGGGATTCTATCTGCACCCCCTCCCACCCCCGCTCACATGCTCTCTCTTCCAAAAAAAACTTTTTTTTAATTAAAAAATAAAATAATTGCTCCCTTGTCTTACACAGCTTCCCTCTGTCCCAGCCTCTTTGTCTTCCTTTCTATTCCTCCCCCACCCTCCAACTTAGGTTTCTCTGCCTTGACTGCTTACTTACGTTGTTCAAGTTCCCAAGGATGGTGTCAAATCTTTGGAATCTCCTTTTACCTCACCCTTTTCAAACTTGGGTCAAGTACTTGCTGGGATCCCACAGCTCTGCTGTGACCCTGGGACCTTTTTCTGTGATTCTCCTGGATGGACCCTATTTTATAGATCCTGTGTCTTTGTCTTTCTTAATTCACTTCCTCTATTTGTTGGTACATCTCTACAGTAACTTCCTAGGAAGGGTATGTGAAAGGTAAATTTTGGAGTCCTTGCATAGCTGAAAAAGTCTTTATTTTACCCTCACACTGTTTGTTTATCTGAGTATAAAATTCTAAGATGAAAATAATTGTCCTTCAGAAATCTGAAGGCATTCCTCCTCTATCTTCTAGATCCCAGAGTTATTGAGAGAAAATCTGAAGACATTGAGATTCCTTATCTTTTATTTGGGACATGCCCACCCCTACTCCCACTCTGCCTTTTAGAAACAGGTAGGACTTACTCTTTTTCTACTGTGCTCTAAAATTTCACTTTTATTCACCTTGGTGAATTTAGGAATCCCTTTACATCTGTAAACTCATGTAGTTTAGTTCTGGGTTCTTGGAAATCAGTTATTAAATAGTGCAGTAAACAATATATAGACAGTGGTATAAAGCACTTGATTTTTAACTTTGAAGACAAAGCACAGAAGACTTCATTACAATCGCAGGAGAGATTAACCTTTTTATCAATCTCACTGATATAGAGATAAAATTATAGATGGCAGGGGGAATGAGTGGTGCAGTTGCTTAAGTGTCTGACTTCGGCTCAGGTCATGATCTCATGGTTTCTGGGTTCGAGCCCTGCGTCAGGGTCTGTGCTGACAGCTCAGAGCCTGGAACCTGCTTTGGATTCTGTGTCTCCCTCTTTCTCTGCCCCTTCCCAGCTCACACTCTGTCTCTGTCTCTGTCTCTCTCTCAAAAATAAATGAACATTAAAAAAAAGTATACATGGCAGAGCAGGGCGTTAGGAGAAAGGAAGTGAGTGAGGGGAGAGTGGGGTCTTTGATAGCCTCATCTTACAAAGTAGGGGGTGGTGGTGAAAAGGTGCTACCTACATTTAATTGAAATGACAGATGTTAACTACTGGAGACACTGGAATAGTGACATAGCTATCTCTATGAGGGGAAGCAATGGTGTGGTGAGGCTTTAATGCTAGGGGAGCAAGCCAGGTTTGGGAGAGGGAATGACCTGTGCTGGGAAAGCAGGGAGGGGGTTAGGGTACAGCATTTAAACAGGAAACTTTTCTTGACTAATTTTTCTGCCCTGTCTCTCTCAAACTTCTTCTGACATGTTTTTGAGAGAGAGAGAGAGCAAGCAGGGGAGGAATAGAGAGAGGGGGACAGAGGATCCAAAGCTGGCTCCACACTGACAGCACAGAGCCCTACAAAAGGCTGGAACTCATGAACCATGAGATCATGACCTGAGCTGAAGTCGGAGGTTTAACCAACTAGCCACCCAGGTGCCCCTGATATATATTTCTAAAGAAAAAAAATTTTTTGAGGTAAAATTCGCACAACAAAATAAACCTTTTTATATATTTATTTTTTCAAAATAAACCATTTTAAAGTTAACAATTCAGAAGTTTCAGAGATAGTTTATATATATATATATATATATATATATATATATATATATATAATTTTTTTTTTTTCTTAGAGAGAAAGAGTGTGAGTGAGGGAAGGGCAGAGAGAGAATTCCAAGCAGGTTCCCGGCCCCATGTCAAGCAAGACATGGGGCTCTATCCCATGATCCTGAAATCTTGACCTGAGCCGAAATCAAGAGTCAGATGATTAAGTGATTGACCCACCCAGGCGCCCCAGCGACAGTTTTTGACAGCCTTAAGTGGTGGGTCCCGGAGCTGGTGTGGCCAAGGGATAACTGTCTCCTCCTTTCCTCCACTGTCAGTGGCCCTTAATCTCCTCATCAATTCAGGAAAATAATTTAGTTTCAGCTCTTGAGATGCAAATACATTTTTCAAGGCCTTTATCACTTAAGAAAAGATCCAAATACAATGAATATTTTCCTTTAGAGAGAGTCCTCTATAGGAGAACCTATAGGCTAAAGGCCATAGGAAAACGTTAAACACTAAGTTCCTTGTCACACTGAGCAAAACAGAGCATATTTTGCTTCCTATATTCATAATTTTCTTCCCCCTGGTTCCTTTCTGGTGATTTCTTTATGTCTCCCTCTTTCTCCATACTGTCCTAGCATAAGTGTAAGTCCCGTGGCTGAGCCTTCCCCCAACATTTTTTTTTTTTTTTTTTTTGAGAGAGAGAGGGCGCAAGTGAGTGAGGGGGCAGAGAGAGGGAGGCGGGAAGAATCCCACAATCTCCAGCATTTTCTAAACCTTAACATCTTAGAGTGGAGATGGGCTACTTGCTATTTCCAAGCTGCCAGCGTGTTTCTGATTCATCTTTGGGAGAAGATTGCTCTCCTGTTCTGGGAAGAAAAAAAAAAAATGCTTTGATATGCTGGAAAGATGGTAAGTGAGGTTTAACATCTCCATTTAAGAGTCCATGCTTAAAATCTGTCAGCCTTAGACTTGGATGTGCCCAGTCTCCCAAAACTCTTAGCTGTTCACAGAGGTCCCATGCATCAGGCCTTCCTAATAGGAGGAAAGTTGCCGTTAAAGAATCGCTTCATAATGGCCTTTAAAAGTTACCAATAAAGGGGTGCCTGGGTGGCTCAGTCGGTTAAGCGTCCGACTTCAGCTCAGGTCACGATCTCGCGGTCCGTGAGTTTGAGCCCCGCATCAGGCTCTGGGCTGATGGCTCAGAGCCTGGAGCCTGCTTCCGATTCTGTGTCTCCCTCTCTCTCTGCCCCTCCCCCATTCATGCTCTGTCTCTCTCTGTCTCAAAAATAAATAAACATTAAAAAAAAATTTTTAAGTTACCAATAAAATAATTAGCAATAAAATCTGTTTTATGTTCAACCCTTGGTCCTTAGGCTACAATCCTTAGGTCAGGCCATCTTTTCCCTTGGGGGTAGGAGGTAGGCCTCTGTATCTGCTCTATATCCTAGCAGATGAATATTTAAGTGGTTCTCTTGGATTGGAGAGTGAACCCTTCAGAGTTGAAAGGCCCAATTTTTTGGTCCCTCTGCACACTGACTTCTGTGATATTACAAAAAGGCTGGTATTTTCTAAAATTTAGGAGATGCCTAGGATTCTTTTCTTGGACTTTGTAAATGGCTTAACAAATACAACAGCAGGGGCAGCAGTGATACTGGGTTATCCAGTTTTAGGACCGCTTCCTCAGAACCTAAGTGGGTAGATCCAAATCCTTTTGTGGAATTCAAAATTTCAAGACCATGAGGAACTGCTGTGTATTATAAGAAAGATGGACTTTGTTGAGGGTAGAGTTGGCATGGGGGCCTGAACATGGAGAAAATAAGTACTGCACTCTGAGAAGACACAGAACAGGCCTAATGGAGAGGCCAGTTGGGGTACCCTGACTTATAGACTTTGGGGCAGTCAGGACCAGGATCTAGATTTAAGTATCAGTGAAGATGGGTTGGGCCCAGTTCAAATGTTTTTACTAAATGGGTCTCTCTCTGTAAATGTATGTGTACATATATACATGCATACACACACAAACACACATGTACACACACACACACACACATGTAGTATCTCGCTCTTTCTCCCCCTCTCTCTCTATTCACATAACAAAGAAATCTGTGTTCACCTCATGGTCACAAAAGGGCTGCTTAACTTCCAGGCATCATGTCCACATTCCAAAGCTGAAGAAGGGTAAGGGTTAAAGGGCAAAAGATGTACACTATCTGTATCTCTCTTGTTTTTTGTTTTTTGTTCTTTTTTTTTTTTGTTCTTTTTTTTTTTTTTTTTTTCAGTAAAACAATAGTTTTCCTTGGTACCTGACTCAATGATTTCCCCTTAAATTCACTGACCTGAACTGGGTCATATGGCTACCTCTGCTTGCCAGGGAAGCATGATTTTTTAGTGAATTCATTGAAATTACAATAAAATCAAGGTTATGTTGGTAAAAAAAAGACAGACTAACATAAGTTTTCTCCCTGTGACCCTGGACAATTACTTAACCTCTTGGTTTCCAGGTTTCCTCCTCTGGAAACTGGAAAACTGGTCCATAACTGTGCCTATCTCAGAGGATTATTATGAAGATTAAATGAGTTAATTTTTATAAATCACACAAAATATAACACTATAAAAGTGTCTGTTAAATGCATTGATAAAGGGAAGAGTGTTCACTGGATGGGGATGAGTAGGGCCTCCCATTAAGCATGGCTTTTCTGCATAGTAATTCTCTTCTGCAGTAACAGTCTCTTGAATGTTACAAGCTAAAGGTAGCTCTACTTCAGGGATTATGGGGAGGGCTGCTGCCCTCACTTGGCGCAGGCAGTTGGCAGCAGCCTGGAAAAGCATTGCAAGGTGATCTGTTGAGAGTGGGCCGGGGGCTAAACTCCTTAACGTCACAAGGCACAAGAGTAGTAGCACAGCTGGAGCGGGGATACCGCTACCTTCCCCAGCATCCCTTACAGCTACTGTGACCATGTGACTCGGCTTTTGCCAATAGAGTGAGTGGAAGTGAAATGTGTGGAAAGGAAAACCCCTGGCCTTTGCCTTCTGCTCCTCTCCCATCCAATGACAGTGATGGCCATGCTGGAGCTCCTCTGTGAAGCTGCCAGGAAGCCTGTATCCCCGAATGACTGAGTGATACAGGCCCACCGGTTGACCCAGAACACCTACACTGAACTATTATATGAGAAAGAAAGAAATTTCTATTTTTGTTTGAGCCACTGCATTTGGGACTTATTCATTCCCGCCTTTTACCTCAACTAATATATTACTATCATAATTTAAACTATTTAGGAAGTAACAAAGACTACCTATGCAGAGGGGAATTGAGAGGTTGGGGTATAGTGGTGGGAGGGAGTTTCGTTTTATTTTTACTCCATCTCTACAGTTGCTGAAATTTGAACCATATAAATGTAATACTCAAAATCTTAAAAAATTTCGGGGGTGCCTGGGTGGCTCAGCAGGTTAAGCATCTGACTTCGGCTGGGGTCACGATCTTGTGTGTTCATGGGTTTGGGCCGGGTGTGGACTCTGTGCTGACAGCTCAGAGCCTGGAGCCTGCTTTGGATTCTGTGTCTCCCTCTCTCTCTGCCCCTCCCCTGCTCACACTGTGTCTCTCACTCTCAAAAATCAATAAACATTAAAAAAAACTATTTAATAAAAAAGTAAAAAATTTCAACCCAACTTCAATTGAAACAGCTTAAAAAAATATTTAGTTAACTAGAGATGTCGATCCTTCACCACAGTGGTTTGTCGTTGATTGGCACTCAACCAGCACTTGATTCCCCTATCCATGAATCCTATGAGCAGGGAGAGGAGAAAGGTGGGGGGGTAAAGCTGGCAGAAAGGAGCAGCCAGGTGAATTCGTGAGTGGGAGGCAGACTTGCCTGTCTCCACCCAAGACCTCTCAGCTGGGTGCCGACGATTGGACTCCTCATCCCCCAATTGGACTGGGCATCAGCATGAAGGAGGTGATCCCTGCACGCAGATTAATGCCACTTCCATTTCCTGAGCATCCTATGTGCCAAGATGGTATCTTTTAATAGGAGGCACTCTGAGAGGCTTGTCCTGAATTTTTGCTTGGATGAGCAAGGTGACATTTTGTACCATTTGAAGGAGCATTCAGTTTTCATCTCTGTGACCTGAGTTGACTTTTCCTGCCTCCTATGTTTTATGTTGGCCTGAAAGAATGGCTTATTATTTTTCCAATTGATGATTTTCAACAAAACTCCCATTTAAGAGACAAAAGGAAAGGGGCAGTATAATATTGAGTGACTTTCTCCTTTGGGACAAAACAGAAGTTTCTTATTTAATGTGGAGCCAGGGAGGGCATTGTGTGATTGATAGTTCAGAATTTTCTCAAAATCTAATGAATATTTGAAATGATCATTTTATTCTTGCTTTTTGTTTTCTTTTACCATACAATGGCTCCTTTTATAAGCACTGCCCCTGGGAAAACACTGATGGCATTTTCCCCTCCTAGGTGCCCTTGAACTCAGTGTATTTTTCCCAGGAGAGTTTCTCAGTTGAAATATTTGGTAAATTAGTAACAGAAAAAGGAATCAAATACTTTCAGAAATCACTTTTTAATAGTTTGAAAGTTAAAACATTAAAAAACTAATATACTGTTGGTACCAATTTAATGATCTCAGTTTAATCCTCCCCTTTGGTTCTCAGTTGCCCACCAGACTAAGCTTCATGCTGGTCCCTGAGGGTCCCTCATACATCGGCCACAGGCCTTCCTAGCCTTACTACCCGGGATTCCCTGTGGGATTCATCCAGAGCCACAGCCAGACTGGGTGCTGCTGGTTCCTGGGTGCACGTGGCCCACGACTCTCCCCTCAGATGCCATCTTGTCATGAAGTAACTTTCCCCTTCAACCAGAGGCTGCAACCACACTTTGTGGATTTGGGTCCATGTCGCATGGAGTTAGTGGCACAGGGCTGATCTTAACCATCTTTGCAGTTCTGCAGCCTCTGACCTGGCCCTGGCACATAGTAGATGCTTATGAGTGTGAACTTCACTGAGGGGCTAAAGAAACAAACCAAGGCCAGACACATCTCTGTCAAAAAATGTGCGCTCTGACAGGGCTGACAAACCACAACCCATGGGCCAAGTCTAGCTGCTGCTTTTTTTTTTTTTTTTTTTACAAGGCTCATGAAATAAGAATGCTTTCATATTTTTACATGGTTGAAAACAATCAAAAGAAGTAGGATATTTCATGACATTTGAGAATGACACAAAATTGAAATTTTAGTACTCATAAATCAAGTTTTATTGGAACCCAGCCACACCATTAGTTTACATCTTGGTTGTTTCTGTCTTTCCACTTTCACAGCAGAGTTGAGCCGTTGCAACAGTGATCATATGGCCAACAAAACTTGAAATATTCACTGTCACTTTACAGAAAGTTTGCCAGCCCCTGCTTTATAGGCAGAGGTCTTTGAAATGGAAATGTTTGTTTTTGGTCTCTTCCAAATCTATGGTTGTGCTAGAAGCATAAATGGCTATTATTTCTCTGTTTTTAAAATACTATTTACCATTTCAAAATTTTCTGAGTAACTGCCCTGTGTATAATAAACCAGAAGTGTTCATTTCCTGTCACCCTCAAGAACATTCAATAGAGGTACATTCAGTACAGGTGGGAGGTGGCTCTCTGGAGATATGGTGACAAGCAAGATAAACAGATTCTCTCCCCTTGTGCTGTTGACTCTAATGTGTGGAAAATTCAACAATCCATAATATAAAGTATGATCATTGTTTTGATAGAGAAGTTAGAAGGCACTCAGAAAACAGAAGGCAAGAATACCTTAGCTTGTTTAGGTAGCATCAGGGGAGACTTCTCAGAGGAGGTGACATTTTCAGTGAGACCCGAAGGATAAGTAGGTATCATATCAGTGAAGAGTCTTTTACACGGAGGGAGACAAGCTTCAATCTTATTTAAGCTACTGTTATTTGAGGGTCTCTGTTATATGCATGCAAACCTGTATCATAGTGAATACATCTTTTTTTAAAAAGATTTTATTTTTAGGTAATCTCTACACCCAATGTGGGGCTCGAGCTCACCCCAAGAATGAGAGTTGCATGCTCTACTGACAGAGCCGGGCAGGCGCCCCCATTCTTCATACAAGAACAGACACTTCCTTCAGCAGTTGGCAGGACCTGCTTCTCCTGTGGGAAAGGGAGTCAGAGCCCCTGGGTCGCCCAGTGCAGGGAGGAACTTTGAGTTCCAGGATATGGGACTCTGGGATGCTGGCTGCTTATTTCTTTTTAGGTAGGTTTTCTTTATTTGGCCTCTGAATATCTTAAAAACGTAACGAAAGCAGAAGGCCTCTTATGTGCTGATACCACTGCATTTTGTCAGACAAGTTTCTCTCTGAGTTCACTGTTCATTCTGGAAGACTGTCTCAATCCTTGAGCTCCTTGGCAAAACTGTCTTCCCATCTCTTTTCTACACCGCCCTTCCACATTGGCCGTGGAAGGGGTCCCACCTAATGGCAGAAATCTCGTGGAAGCCTGCTTGCCACTTTGTTTTCAGGGTGGAAGAATTGTTTCTGAGGCTTAATGGATTTACTTTGGAAGGAGGCTGAGAGGACTTAGCTCTAGTGTCTCTGCTGACATTTGTCACCGAAATTTCAGGTCACTCAGCCATCCCAGCTGATCTATAAAGGCAGGACAATGCAACATCTTAGGGAAATTAACACCATCTCTGTGAAGAACTTTAGACCAGGACTAAATGCCAGATATTATTTTTTACTTTAAAAATCAATGACAGTGTGTGCTCAGAATGAAGATGTGCTTGCTTTTTCCTTCCAGTGATTCATTGTTCATTCCAAGTACTCACTTTGTCATCCAGAGGAGCCATGTAAATAGGAAAAGGCAGCTCAATAAATTAGTCAGTATCCTGATGAATATGGTTTCATTAACTGGACCAATCACTGATTCACATAAATCAATGAAGTGATCAAATAATGATGGAATAATCTATCAGCTGTAAACCTCTCCAGAACATAATCAACCTCTTACAAATGCCTCCAAGATGTGTTAAATTTATAATCACAAGTGAGAAAAGTGTGTAGTTAACATTTGTCATTTTGGTTGTCCAGCATCCCAAAACTCCTCCTATTTGGGTGAGTGCAAGATAAATGGAGCCCAGGATCAGGTGTACCACTCTGGAAGGTGAAGAGGAGCAGATAATCCTGCTTTCGACTCCTTGGACCTGTGTATAGACATTTGACCAAGGCTCAGCCAATCAGAGACTCTTCCCAAGACTTTGGCCCTTCAGGGAGTGATAACAAAGCCAGTGATAGTCAAAGATCATTCAGAGTGACTGGGTGGAATTAAGACTTCAGTGAATGGTGACACGTATCCAGGGCTGATGGTGCCAGTGCCAGCACCCTATACTGACTGAACGTCTGGTGGGGTATTGACTGAGCCACATCGCCCTGAATTCCTGTTTCCAAGATGAACTGTCCAATCTTCCAGTATCTTTCCAATAAATTTCTTTTTTGCATCAGTTAGCCAACATTGGTTTTGTTATTTGCAAAAACACTGGCTGTTTCATATGCTATGTGAGAATAATAAACATGCTATTATTCTGTACCTGGTCCAGTTCTAGACCAGGAAGAATTAATTTTAAAACAACAGTTACTTTAAGGGTCCAACTGACAGGAAAGCATGTATTTTACAAAGAATGTTGAGTTGTAACATGTTTGTTCAGTGCACTTAATTGCTGCTCACTCTTTGAAAGGACAAAGGACCAATCAGAAACAGGCCACAGTCTCCAAGAGCCTGACAGAAAGGCAGTGGTATTTTAGAATTCAAAGGGACCTTTGAAACCATCTCAGCCAGACCCCTCATTTTACAAATAAGAAAATTGAGATTCAGGCTGGCCAAATGATTTACCCCAAATTGCATAGCCAATTATGGAAGAGCAGGGATTGTAATCAGTCACCCACTCCTGGAGAATTGTTTTATTTGGCAGGAAAGACAGGCAGGGTGAAGAAGGGAGTGGCAAAGAGAGGTATCTAGTTTGCAGAACTGGGATCACGAAGTGTGTTTGGTCGCAAGGCCAGGGCAGTCACAGGACCGGATCGTGAGGTCAGAGGGTTCCCACATAGAAAAGCTGGCTGCGTGTTGAGATGCTGCTGGAATGCAGGGTTGGCTAACAGCATAGTCTCAGAGCTAGAGCCAAACATGAATCTCTCCTCTCATCCCTGAAATGTGTAGACAAGGAATCTAAGTGTTTAAACACTTAAAAAAGAAAAGAAAAGAAAACCCTATTGGAACTTGTCACTTTTTCTGAAACTCTGATGAATATAGCTGTCACTCCTGAAACTTTGATTCCCTCTTTTTTTGGTCTTTATTCTGACATGCCTAGTAGAATCTCATTGCAGTTGGACCTATCACCAGTCAGTGACACTATCTAGTTCTTAGGTAGATTTATCACTTCAGTTTGAGGTGTTTGCTTTACTTGTTGTGGGGCAGATATTAGTTATATGGACACTCCCACTCCCCAAAAGAACTAATAAACCATTTGGGAGGACGGAATTTGACTCATTTAGGCTTGAAAATCAACATGTAAAATAAATGTGCTTTTTCAAGCATCACTGCATGATACAGCATGCTTTCATGTTACGTTATTGACAGATGGGATGTTGATAAAAAAGGTACATCAAAGCACTGATGTACCTCAGGATAACTCATCTCTTCTGTATGCTATAGCCATTTAGAATTGCTTTTTGTTTATCATTTGATATATGCCCAATATAGATCTTCTTACTCTGTTTTAAACTTACATTGCTGCATGAGCAAAGGATCTGCAATGAAAAACAAAAAAACTGTTTCCAAACCAAGCAGGCGATCCTGCAGGGAATGGGGGTGTTCCAGAACAGAGAAAACTAGAGAATGCATGCAAAACTGGGACAAGCCTTAGTGGGAAAAGTCCAGCCCATGTTATGCCAGGACCAAGGAGAGTTGAAACAAGAACCATTTCTGCAAGGCTGAGGTTGTAGCTCCTAGTTAACAAATATGAAAGGAAGAAAGAAAACTAAGAAGTGATCACCTGGTTAATATATAATATTAAAAAAACTTTTTTTAAACTTTGAAAATATTTGGTGAGCATTTTTACAATGTAAAATAGTAGTGTGGTGAAAATAACTAATTGTTACATTCTGCATTAAAGTAATGTTTAGGTGATAATAACTAATCACGGCACAATAGGATTATTTGATGGTTTGTGGATTTAAGTTAAGGATGTTCTATTTCTTTTTGTTTTTAAATTAAATTTACATTGGGTTGAAGGTAGGAAATATGAGGCTCTTTTTTTAAAGTTTATTCATTTTGAGAAAGAGAGAGAGTGTGCATGAACATACGGCAGAGAGAGAGAGAGAGAGAGAGAGAGAGAGAGAGAGAATCCCAAGCAGGCTCCGTGCTATCAGTGCAGAGCCTGATGTGGGGCTCAATCTCACGAACCGTGAAATCATGACCCGAGCCAAAACCAAGAGTTGGAGGCTTAACTGACTGAGCTCAGTGCTCCAAGGATGTTCTATTTCTTAAAGAATGGGGAGATTAAGAACTAGAAAATTACTAAGAATTAATATCCCTTTCAGTTTTGCTTCCAACTCAAAGGAAATCATTTTAAGGCAGGAAATGTTAAAATGAACTATGAGGCATTCATACCAATGTCATAGAATCCATATCTTCAAATTCTGTGGAAAAATACCTGTGTGTCAAGGCTCCTTGAAAAAGAATACCTTGTTGTTGTTGTTGTTGTTGTTGTTGTTGTTGTTAGAACCCTTTCTAGTGGCTGAGTTTTAAGTGTTCCTTGACCCCAGTTAAGATTGATTATGTTTGTGACTAGGTAAGAGAGTTCACCCAGAATATTACCAAAGCCATACTTGGTGCAGTTTTCAAGATCTTATGCAAAGTAAGACAGGAATTGAATTCTAATTTGCAAAGAATAGGAAGATGTTTCCAAGATCCTAATAGATTCTGGTTTGCCATCTTGACTAGCATTCTGTAAGGAGTTCCTTAGTGTGGATGCAGTTGCCCCTGGGCAGGTCATTTCTTGGAAACGGACTGGACGCATTCCTTCTTCTAATCCCTTGCTTGCCTATTTTGTCCTTGCCTGCCCCCTCTTCTCCACTCCACATTTCTAAATCTTACAGCTCCTTGGAAACCCAGGGGACCTCCTCCACGGAACCTGTGCTGACCATCTTAACCACTATGGCATACTCCTTTTGTGAGCTCCTATAATATTTGTAAGTAGTAGTCATTTGATCCTTGGTTTGCATGTGGACTACTCTTTATGTGCCTTCTTAGTAAAATGCCAGGCTCTTTAATGTTCAGGGTCATATCTCTCACCTCTCAATTGCCAACAGTGCCACCTCAGTGTAGGCAATGAGCACTGGATGACTGATTGACAGCCCTACTCATCATGGTGGCTTATTTTAAATTCTGCAGAGAGAAAAAAAACCCAGCGTGCAGAGAAAGAGGGCTGCCTTCAGATTTCCAAATCCAAACTCAGCCTGAGGCTCATGTTGGGATTCCCTGTTAGCTTACGTTGACATGAGAAGGCATCTATTACTTGTCTTACAAAGACACGTGGACCTGACAGAACTACATAAGGTTCTGGAATGTGGTTGTAAAAGGCAATGTATAACTTCTCAGGTGATCACTGATTTGAACAGGAAGCCTTGGGAGCACTGCAATTGACTAAATGACTCAGAAAGCTTTTACTGAGAGTCTTAAATGTAGGGCAAGGTATGGGAATATAGCAGATGCTTTCAGTACTGATGTCACATCCCCTTAAGCCACCTCTAATTTCACTGAGGCCCCATAACCTAATAGTGACGTTGAGAATGTATCCTTTAAAGAATTTTCATCCTTTCCTGCTTTATTCTCTCATTTCTGCTTCTTAGGATCACATCCCAAATAAATTACTTGTTTCTAGACCTTGTTTAGGCTTTGTGTTAGGGGGAACTTGAGCTAAGAGAGAGAGATATATAGGATATGGTACTTGCCCTTAGGGATCTTATAAGTTTAGATGGAGTATTTGGACACATATTCTTGGATACAATAGCATGAAAATAAAAGGCAGATTTCAATTTAATGACACACAAGTAGCACAGAGTCTAGTCCATTATGACTTGATACAGATTTTATGAAATTTAGTAATAATTCTTCCAGCTCTGATAGTTCTAACTAGGAAGACTTGGTTCTTCCAGAATGATTATCTTTTGATATTTTATTAATCTCATATCTTACTAAAGCATTCTGTTCTTAGCTGAATATGAAGACGTGGGATTTGGTACATTTTGTACTATATCCTTGGTGATCTGTAATTATATCCTGTCATTCAAATGCTAGTCTATTCAACTTTACAGAGCTTAAACATCCCTTAACATTTTACTTCTCCTAATACTAAATGGAACACTTAGGTGTTCACAAAATTATCCTGGAACATGTCATGAGAATAAACAAAATGAATTGAAGTTATCATTTTGTACTTGGGGCCAATTATTTTAAAGGAAAAAGACAGGGAACTTAATTTTTTCACTGCAAGACTAATATAGCACTATTTTTGAAAATTGGAGGTGAATAAATACATCATTGATAGAAATATATATAGAATATATCAAAGCTTGTTATTGTAGTTTTGTAAATTTTTATGATTGACCATATTATAGATACATTTTTAACACAATTGTAGCACTCGTAAATTTTGTATTAAATTCTATATGGAGCCAATTTTGGAGCTTTAAGAAGTCATTTTGAGAAATTTTCTGGTCACATATACTACTCTGGGATTATAGGCTGTCACTATCTACCAGACAGAGTTCGGTCCCCTTTCTTGAGTCACCTATGTCTTCTAGCCTCTTTTAGATAAGGGAATCTTGGTTGCCATGTTTATACAGGAAGTCATAAAATTTCTTAAGATAATCAAGCTTTTAAAATATTGCAATGATTTTTTTAAAGCTTTGTTGAAGAGAAATATGTGTCCTGAAAGCAGGGCATTGCTTGGATTTGCATTTCAGAGTCCAGGCAAGACCTTTCTTTCCTGCTAGATTTTAATTTTTTTCCAAGCCTTATGATAATAAGAATTTGTCTTCAGAGATGATGGTAGGCCTTAGTTTTGGTCTTTTACATTTATTTTTCCTATGCTTTCAGTGAATTTTTACGATGAATACTCTTGTCCTTCAATTCTAGGGACTTTCACGATTTCTTTGATACTTTATTTGTTTCCATTTTCTCTATTCTACTTTTTGGATCTTGTATTTTTGGCATATTAATCCTCTTGGATTAATCATGTGTATAATTTCTCTCCTATTATGCAACTTTTTGTCTTTTCTGCTTTTGGCAGGATTTTCTCAGATTTATCTTTGAACTTTATAAGAGATTTCTTTCATTACTAACATTATATTTAAATTTTTTATTTATTAGTTAATTTTTAATAACTGAGACTTACTGAAAATATCAAAAGAAAGCACTTCATACACACAGTTGCCAACAGAAATAGGCAGCTCAGTAGAATAATAAAAAGTGGCTTATCAGTCTGTTTGTTGAATGGAGTATGCCACTAAGGACGCTTAAGCGTAGCCATGATACCTTTTTTGTCGTTGTTGAGAACTAACATCATATTTTTTAACTTCCGAGAACTCTTTTTTGGCATCTGAATATTCTTTTTCTATAGCATCACTCTTTTATTTCACAGATACGTTATCTAGTTTAACCTAAGGCTATTATTAATAAGATCATTTTGAAATTCTCTTCTTTTCATTTTCTCTGAGTTCATATTTTCCACCTCACACTCTCACAACTTTAAATCTAGTGGAAGAGAGTCTTCAAAAATATAAGCAAAATTCCCAGAGTTTGATTTTATGGCCTCTGATTGGCACAACTTGGGTTACTTGCTCATTATTGAACCAGTTATTGTGTAGGGCAATGCAGCTTTTTTTAAGTTTATTTATTTATTTTCAGAGAGAGAGAGAGAGAGAGAGAGCGGGCTCCCTGCTGCCAGCACTGAGCCCGATGCAGGGCTCAAACCCAGGAACTGTGAGATCATGACTTGAGCCGAAATCAGGAGTCAGTAGCTTAACAGACTGTGCCACTCAGGCAACATCTGGAGATGTCATTTTCATGGTTGGTTGGGAGCGGATCATTGTTCTTCCCCTAGAACTAGACAGAGATCAGCTGTGTTAGAACTGAAAGTGAGAGATGAGTAATTTTCAAAGAAAACGAGGAGGTTGTTTCTAGGAAGAGAGTCCATGGATATCAGGTGGCCGAAAAATAAGACACATTCAGTAAAGCTCCTGGCATAGGGGTTTCCTCACAACAACCTGGCCCAGAGCTCAAAAAGCCAGTGTCTGAATTCCTGCAGTGACCAGTTACTCACAATTTCAAGGAATCCCGTTAATATCCAGACGATACTACTTTTTAAGGAAGTCTTACCTTATGCCAAACCCTAGCTTCCTTCAGCTGTCATCTGTGATGGCTGCACCTTGGAGTTATGTGAAAGCAGCACTTATGTTCTCAGGTCTTTCTTTTCAGACTCAGCATCTCATGTTGCTATAGCTCTTCCTCACCTGACAGCATTTTGAATCCTTTTTCTATCTTAGATCTTCTCTTTTTTCCTCTAGTTTTGTGCATTTTGCTGTAGCATGAGCAGTCTAGAGTACAGAGTACCATCAGGCAGTACAATTGATTCAAATTGGTTTCTGAATGTAATCTAAGATCAAGTAAAGAATTTCATTTATTCACTTAATATGTATTGAGCTATCACTATAATGATTCTTAAACCTCTGATGCACACTAGAGCCACTAAAGAAACTTGAAAATCCTTGCAGTGGAGCTCACAGGTCGACACCCTGCCCTTGCTGCGGTCCCCATCCAGGGCCCTCACTGTCAGAGTAATTTATTGTGGCGCTTGAGGCTACAAGTGTAAGTATCTTAAGCTCAAGAAGAAGTTAGAAGATGATGTCCCCAAATGCCTGGACATCTGCGGCGAGGGGACTCCCCAGGCCACATGCTTCTTTGAAGTGATGGTACCAAGGAAGTTGGTTCACTCCAAGAAGACAGGTGATGGCTACATGGACAAGGAGAGCAAATTTCTGAAGCTGGTGGCCGCCATGAAAGCCAGCTTGGCTCAGGGCTGATGTGCCCTGAAGGCAGAGTCCAGTGCCCTTGGGCCAGCCCCTTGCGGTAGACGCTTCAAGATGGGAAGGACTGAAATGTCTTGTGGGTGCATGGTCTCTTTCCCTGATGTCCCTGTGGCTGCTGGGTGGGGGCAGAGGCAAACCCTGGTTTGTGTGTGTGTGTGTGTGTGTGTGTGTCCGTGTCCCTGAGAGTGTAGCTCTGCACCCTCCCTTCCTTGCTTCTTCCTCTCCCTGCTGTTCCCCCTTCTCCTGGCATCTCCCAGGCCCTGGCTACTCTCTGGCATTCGGGGTGGTCCTGCTTGGGGCTTCCGTCTCAGGGGGTGGCCAAGAGAGGGATCTGGATGAGTGACTTGCAGATTTCAGCAGTGTTGGCAACAGTTTACTATTCAATAAGCATTGGATGAGTTAAAAAAAGAAAAAAAAAAAAAAAAAAAGGAGGAGGAGGAGGGGGGGGAGGAGGAAGGGAAGAAGGAAGGAAGGGAGGAGCTTAAAATTCCTGATGCCCAGGCCACACACCAGACCAAAATTGGGCTCTCTGGGATGAGGGGATGAGAACTCAAGTATCACTACTTTTTTAAGCTCCCCAGGGGATTGTGATGTGCAGCTAGAGTGGAGAATCACTTCTCTACTATGTGGCAGACCTCCTTAAAAATATAATCTCCATTCTTACGGGTTCCTTTAATGTATGTTTTTCAGAAAATGAATTAAAACAATTTTTTTAATGTTTATTTTTGAGACAGAGAGACAGAGCTCGAGTGGGGGAGGGGCAGAGAGAGAGGGGGAGACACAGAATTCGAAACAGGCTCCAGGCTCTGAGTTGTCAGCAGAGAGCCCGATGTAATGCTGGAACCCCTCGAACCACGAGATCATGACCTGAGCCAAAGTCGCATGTTTAACTGACTGAGCCACCCAGGAGCCCCATTTCAGAAAATGAATTTGAGGCTTATTTGCATCATTTGCCTCTGACTAAGCTTATTCACTTTCTGCATAGGACTGTTCATCAAGTCACATCAGGGAAAGCAACCTGGGGCAAGATAAGCCATTCGGCCAATGTGTAATTATTGAGGTTTCTGAAAAAAGTGATTATGTTAATACTAGGTACAATCTTACTTTTACATAATTTTCTCAGTTTGGCTGATAATTCCTAGGGGATAGTGTCTGAGTTTATTTAATTGACCTCACACTGCATCAAGAGTAACGTTATGTTCTGGTGAAAACTTAAGAGCTTTTGGAATTATTTTCAACCAAAAAAAAAAAAATGTAGTGAATTAGAAACCATCTGTGAAGCTGCTGAATTTTATAGAAAAGGCTTCATTTAGACTGACATTTATCTTGTAATGTGGCAGTAGAAAAAAATTCTGAAACATTTGCAGAACAAAGGTTAAGGCCAAACTTACTCAGTGTGATGTTTATAAAGCATAAATCTGCACAGAAGAGGGTAGATGTATTATTTATGTTTAAGTACGTGTCTATTGTGTGTTTTAAAATCTCATATTAAATAAAGTAGATTCACTGAGGAAAAAGGGAAAGGAGGGAGGTTGAGAATAGGGAATGAAGCAGGTCTCCTTTCATTTCCTGACTTTAGTTTTATTTATTTATTTTAAAAGTTCATTTATTTATTATGAGAGAGAGAGACAGCATGAGCAGACAAGCAGCAGAGAGAGAGAATCTCAAGCAGACACTGCATGAAGCCCAATGGCAGGGCTTGAATTCATCATGAACTGTGAGATAACGACCTGATCTGAAATCAAGAGTCGGACACTTAACTGACTGAGCCACCCAGGTGCCCCACACATTTCCTGACTTTAGAACACTTCTGCCCATTTTTATTTTGAATATTTTCAAACATGTAGAAAAGCTGAAAAGAATATTGTAGTAACATCTGTGTATCCTTATGTATTCCAAAGGCTCGAGAACCAGGAGAGCTGATGGTGTAGCCCTTGTTCAAAGGCCAGCAGGCTTGAGATCCAGGAAGAACCAAAATTTTAGTTCAAGTTTGAAGGCAGGAAGTAAAGCTGATATCTTACTTCGAAGGCAGTCAGGCAGGAAGAATTTTCTGTTAATAATGTGTGGCAAGATCAAACTTTTGTTCTATCAGGCCTTCAACTGATTGGATGAGACGCAGTCATGTAAGGGAAGACAGACTGTCTACCTATTTAAATGTGAATCTCATCCAAAACACCCTCCCAGAAACTTTCAGAATAATGTTTAACCAAATACATCTGGACACTCTGTGGGCCAGTTAAGTCGACACATAAAATTATTAATTGTATTGGTTTTCTATTGGTGCAAACTTACATCACAAATTTAGCAGCATAAAACAACACCAATTTGTTATCTCACAGTTTCTGTGAGTCAGGATCCTGGGCATGGCTTAGTGGGGTCCTGTTCTTAGGGTCTCACAAGGCTGCACAAGGTGTTCCACAGGGCTGTGTTCTCATCTGAGACTTGACTGGGAAAGGATTTGCTTCTAAGTTCACCCAGGTTGTTGGCAGACTTCAGTTCTTTGAGGGCTCTGATATCTTGCTGGCTGTCAGCTGGGGGCCATCCTCAGCTCCCAGAGGCCACGACAGTTCCTTGCCATGTGGGATCCCCGACATGGCCAGTTACTTCCTCGAAGATAGCAAGCAAGGGAGAGGGGGACTCCACTCAGAAGCCACAGTCTTGCATAATTTAATTACATAATCATGTGGTTAAACATGTACATCCTGTCACCTTTGCCTTTTTTTTATTTTGTAGAAGCAAGTCACAGGTCCTGGTCACACTCAAGGATAAGAAGTCACATAAGAGGATGAACACCAGGAGGTGGGGATCGTGGGAGCCACTCTAACTTTGCGTACCCAAGTCTCTATTTAGATATAAGAATTGCTAACATTTTGGGGCTCCTGGGTGGCTCAGTTGGTTAAGCATCCAACTCTTGATTTCAGCTCAGGTCATAATCTTATGGTTCATGAGTTCAAGCCCCTTCTTGGGCTTTGCACTGACAGCCTGCTTGGGATTCTCTCTCTCCATCTCCCCCTCTGTCCCTTTTCCACTTGTGCTCCCTCTCTCTCAAAATAAATAAACTTAGAAAAAAAGAATTAACATTTTGCCACATCTGCCTTCTTTCTCTCTCTCTCCACACACACACAGACACACAGATACCACATATACACACACTCCCACATTTTTGTTGAACTACTTATAAGTGTCATGATTAACGTTACCCTCTAAATACTCATTCATCTCCTAAGGGTAGTGCATTTCTACATAACTATGATGGTGTTATCAAGCTATTTTCACCCTTTATTTATTTATTTATTTATTTATTTATTTATTTATTTTTGCCCTCTTTAGCCATTAAATCTCAGCTGAGGTGTCACTGCCTCTGAGAAGCCTTCTTTGACTTCCTCAGCCAAAGTGAAGTTTCCTTTCCCACATCTCCTACTTTACCTGCTATTTTGTGCTTTTGCACATCACTGTTTGCTTACATGTTTGTTTCTCAAATGAACCATGGGTTCCTTGAGATCAGAAACCATGTGTTATTGTCTTTGGATTCCATGTGCTGATGTGACTTACGTAGATGCTTAAGAATTTTTTGATGAAGGAAGGAATCTTAAAATTGAGTCTGCAGTGGGGCTGCAGGTGGGACAGTGGGGGCTGTGTTTTCACAGATAGGATCTTGTTTGATCCTAGACCATCAATTCCATGGGGGCAGATCTGCATCAGTTTTGTTCCCTCCTGTATCCCCATTGCTGAGCACGGTGCCTGGAAAGTGCGCAATAGAAGTGCTTTATATAAAAGCTCAATAAATGATTTTTAAAGTTTATTTATTTTGAGAGAGAGACAGGACGAGCAGGGGAGGGGAGAGAGAGGGAAAGAGAGAATCCCAAGAGGCTCCACACCTCTAGCATGGAGCCCAATGTGGGGCCCAAACCCACTAACCGAGAGATCATGACCTGAGCTGAAACCAAGAGTTGGAGGCTCAACCGCTTGAGCCACCCAGGTGCCCCTCAATAAATCATTTTTGTGTGCATGAGTGATAACTCTGTGGGCTGAGACAGGTGCTGCCATCATAATTTAGTGGAAGAACCAGCATCTTGGGGAGGTCAAATAACCTGCCCACGTGTTTTGGACAAGCCAAGCCTCAGCGTGCCTGGCCTGCCACACCCCTTTTAGAGAGGGAGGGAAGAAGGCTGCTCAACACACTTGGTTGACCAGGGAGGGAACTTTGTCCCACAAGCAGCCAGTCCTTATTGGGCTGACTTTAAAAGGTAAGTTCAGGTGTACCTGTGTAGCTCAGTCGGTTGAGTGTCCGACTTTGGCTTAGGTCATGATGTCACGGTTTGTGAGTTCGAGCCCCACATCAAGCTCTGTGCTGACAGCTCGGAGCCTGGGGCCTGCTTTGGATTCTGTGTCTCCTTCTCTCTCTGCCCCTCCCCAACTTGTCCTATGTCTCTCAAAAAATAAATAAGTGTAAAAAAAATTTTTTTAAAGGTAAGTTCAAACAATCATATTACTGCTTGAGAATCTGAATTAAGTAACAGAAGAGGGGTACCTGGCTGGCTCAGTCAGAGGAGCAGGTGACTCTTGATCTCAGAGTATTCAGTTCGAGCCCCACATTGGGTGCAGAGATACCTAAAAATAAAATATATTAAAAAAGGAAACAGAGAAGATGAGGACTCAGTAGTGGGAGGTGATAGGCTGGAGTTATGAGGGGCACACAATGCAAATCAGACACAGCAGGAAAGAGACCACACCTGGCAACCAGCAGAGCCACCCCCTCCCACCCCCTTTCCGAGTAGCCTTCACATTCCCATTTCAATGTGTGTATGTCTTTATAGTCAACACTCTGTCCCACCCAATCACCCAAGGTAATTCCAGGAGGGTTACTTATGCCTTGCAACTAAGGTTTTTAATAAATGTTCCTACATGGACCCAGAATTGAAACCCAGGCTTGAGTCCAGTGCTCTTTCTACTTTTCCAGGGCTTAGGGACATTATCTTTGTGCAAATTTTAGCAGAGGGCAATGCAAAAATGGTGTATATTAAATGTATTTTAATGACAATGAAAAAAACTATCTTCGTGACTATGAGTGGGAGGAAACAGCCATTGAGGCAAACCAAATCCCCTCTCAATTTAAGCTCGACCAGTTCGAGGGTCCCAAGAAACTGAAAACAGGCCTTTAACGGGGTACTTATTTGTTCAAGGCGTCTGCCTTCTCTGCTCTTTCAACACAGATCCCCAGGAGTTCTGGTCGACCCCTCCCACCACCTGCCACCAGGCTTGCTGGGCAGGTGGGGCCAAAAGAGGAAGACAGGTGGCCACTTGAGCACGTGGCTTCTGCCCTTCAAGTTTCAAGCCTGCCTGCAAAGAATGCCAAGATTTTGGTTTCTATCTATGTGTGGCTTTTGACACGCGAGCTAACGAATATATTCCAGGTGCAAATCGTTCTTTCCCACGAGCTGTTTCTGCGGGTCTCCAGTGAGACAATTACCCGGTTCTACTTAACAGAATGACTCAAGGACGGATCTAAGGACTGGCTCTTGACGAAGCCTGGATGTTTTCCTGCCCTCTTCTCTGGCTTTAGAAATTGCATTGAAAAGTTAACGTACACAATGTTGCAGCTCCCCTCGTTGTCCCCCACGCAGCTGCTTGTGAGGGCAGCCGGCTCTCCAGTGCTCCCGGCAGGCACTGCTTTTCAAGCGCTGAATGGGTAGGTTCACAACTCCCTGCAATGACAACGGTGGACCCAGAGGGGCTGGCTCACTCCCTCATTTCTCTGCAGAGATGCCTCTACTTAACGATTACCTACCTGGGCTTCACCTTTTGAAACTGACTGAAAAGAGCTTATCTTATAATCAACATTTCCCAGAAATCACTCGCAAGCCACAGGCTATGAAAATAAACAGATTTTGAGAAATTGCACTTAATGTACGTTGTCAAAAGTCTGCAGAGCTGAAGGCCAGCACTTTGAATATTTTCAGATTTGATTTTCCAAAGAAAGGCTGTTTGAAGCTGCAGATATCTGGAGGCGCTGATAAAAAACAAGAGGGAGATGTCCTATTGGAGCTGTATTTTCAGGAGCATGAGGAAGACCATTTTAAAGGTTAGACTTCACCCTTCAGTGGTTTTTTTTAATTATTATTAAAATTTATTGTCAAATTGGCTTACATACAACACCTAGTGCTCATCCCAACATTCACCTTTCAGTTTTAATCTAAGCTTGAAAAATCATTAACTATGGAGAAGGAGACAATTAGGATTCAATTATAAATAAAAAAAACTACCACTGGGGTTGACATTCGGCTTAGACTGAACTACAGATTCTTTAAAAAAAGCATCCTGATAGATCCCCAAATGTGACATTTAGTGCTTAAGAGACCGTTGCCTTTTTTCAAAAAACTTTCTGATGTGAAAAGGAAACAACTCCTAGGAGGCATATAGCACAATATCTTTTTCGGTCACTTTCATTACTGTGAGGGTTTGTTTTCTGTGTTAACTTGGCCAGGCTATAGTACATGGTGATTTAATCAAACACAGATCTAGGTGTTGCTGTGAAGGTATTTTATAGATATAGTCAACACCTACAATCAGTTGACCTTAAGTAAAGGTTATCACCCTTGACAACTGGCCTAATCTAATCAAAAGCAAGTCTTTTCCAGAAAAGAAATGGTCTCAAGATTTCAATATCAACTTCTGGCTGAATTTCCAGCCTGCTGGCCTGCCCTCACAACTGCATGAGTCAATTCTCTAAAATTAATCTCTTAGTATGTATTTCTTACTGTTTCTCTAGGGAAAATCTGGACCAATACTCAATGACATGTATGCACTTGATGTAATAGCTGAAGTTTTTAAGCTGGAAATTCAGTACCAATCAATATGGATGAGCCTGCTTTCTGCCCCCCTGAGTCTATACTAAGTGAATTGATAACATTCTTGATTTCAACCCAAATGTCACAAAGTGCTGTAGAGGTAGGAAGTGAGAAAGATGGGTGGTCAGGCTCCCTGGGGATGTACAGCAGCGAACTGTGGGTGGCATGAGGGCCAGCAAGAAGCAGTCACCAGCTGAAGGCCTGTGGGCATCAGACCCCCTTCCCACTCACAGTTAGGAACAAAGACCTTCCAGGAGTACATTTTGAGGAGAGAATGTAGACAAGTCTGTGCCACTTAGGGCCTATTGGGGAAGGACAGGCTTCCTATTCTAGATGGAAAAGCCAAATAAGAACATACCTCTTAACAGAAGAACACTTTTTACTAAATATAATGACATAGGCAATGAGAATATAGGTAATATAAAAACTAAAATCCAAGCCCAATGTGTAATGTTAAAAAAAGCCTGTAAATAATAAAATTATATACCTGTGCAAAGGGTGGTCTTATTTATTCCATTCTTTACAAAAGACATTTAGTCTCTGCCCATGAATGAGTCACTTTCCTAAAATAAGGAGTTCTTTTCTAAGACCTGAACCCTGCTTATATTTCTCACAACCATTAAAGAACAATTAGCCTTAACGCCTTTTAGTCTTCTGGGTTCAGACACTTCAGGGAGCCTCACTAGAAGCAAGATGCATTTCCAAACCATCCACCCAAATCTCTTAACCTCAGAACAAAGATTCAAAAAATAGAAAACTCAGAAAGATATATGTACCTCATGTGTATTACATTATTTATAATAGCCAAGATATGGAAGCAACCCAAGCGTCCAACTGTAGACGAATGGATAAAGAAGAGTGGTGCACGCGCGCGCGCACACACACACACACACACACACACACAGAGCAAGAGAGAGGGAGAGGGAGAGAGAGAGAGAGAGAGAGAGAGAAATATTACTCAGCCATAAAAAATGAGATCTTGTCATTTGAGACAACATGGATGGACCTAGAAGCTTTTATGCTAAGTGAAATAAGTCAAAAAAGACAAATACTATATGACGTCACTTATATATGGAATCTAAACAAAACAAAACAAATGAATAAATAACAAGCAAAAACAGACCTGTAAATACAGAAAACAAACTGATGGTTGCCAGAGGGGAAGGATGTAGGGGAATGGGCAAAATGGGTGAAGAAGACTGGGAGATCAGGCTTCCAGTTATGGAATGAGTAAGTCACAGGGATAAAAGGTGCAGCATGGGGAACATAGTCACCGGTATCGTAGTAGCGCTTTATAGTGACAGATGGTAACTACACTTGTGGTGAGCAAAGCATAATATATAAACTTGTGGAATCACTATGTGGTACACCTGGAACTAATGTAACATTGGATGTCAACTATACTTCAATTAAAAAAAAAGGAATTAACTAGATCCTTTACAAGGGAAAAAAGGAAAGAAACAGAAGAAATAGAAAAAAAGATCAGGAGAAGCAGCAGTCAAGTTGTGAGTCTGGTATCTGTCTCTTTCCCTTTACGGATGTGGCAGAGTCTGGTGCTAGGTTCACCGAACCTGTTTCCTCTTCCCTCTGGTCCACAGCTAGCCTACATTTTGCAGCCTCCTGGCATTAGTGTGTGATTATGTGACAAAGTTTTGGCCAGAGGACTGTGGGGGAAAGTGGTACGTGTCCCTTCAAAGCTTGCCCTGCCAGACCTCCCACATGTGATCTTCTGTGCTCTTTCCTTTTTAGCAACAACCTTGGAAATCCCTAGTTGAAGATAGAATCTCCAAGGTGGAGGGAGTCTGAATCCCTGAATCTCCACCTGGAGAGCTGCCTACTGGTCAGAAACACCTGTGTTGCACTTTATTTGAGCAAGAAATAAGCTTCCATGGTGTTAAGTCATTGAGATTTGGGGTTTATCTGCTAAGGTAGTAAATCCTTAACCAACACAGTAAGTGGCTAGCATTGCTTTTCACTTTTCATGTACTGTAGGGAAAGCTCACATCAAGTTTGTTTTTGTCTATTGACTGGGAATGTAATTTATAGCCATGTGGCTAATACAATGAAATGTCAAATCAGCCCCAAATGCAGATGCCACATAGAATTTATTATAATGAGATTGACTATATGATAGAAATTAAATGTGACATTTCAATTCCAGATTGCAAGATACTATCTATCAACATTTTGAAGATGCTAGACATCTTGAGGGGAGACAAAGGTGAGTAAGATAGTTTCTGCCTGGAAACAGCTGGCAGTCTGGCATAGCTGAATGAGCAAACACTGTTAATTGTATTCTCATATTCATCCTCCTTTCTTCCTTGCCAGGAGAACTTTGATTTTGTTGGGGTGGTGGGGAACAAAATGATAGGTGACAGGTCAAGATTCGTTTTAAGGCAGAGATCCTGAATTCTGATGTGCATTAGTAGAATTAGACTCAAGTGCTAGGAGGATTTGGGACAGGTTTTGCTTTCCTGATGAAAGGGAAATATGTGCCTGACATTTCTCACTTCCTCTCTTCCTCCTGCTGTGAACATGGCTTGATTTCTGAAGCAGTAGTAGTCATTTTGAAATCTTGAGGGAAAACCCCAGAGAATCACAGAGCCAGTAAATTCAAATTTGTTTACCCCACTGTTAACTGGACTTGCTGGTACTTGAAGCTGAAGACACTCCTAATTGATAAAAGAGAGATGAGAATAACAAACAGCTGTTAGGCAAGGTGCGGGTAAGTGCTTTAACAGAGATAGGTAGCACTGGGTGATTCAGAGGAGGGTGAGAAGGAAGGCTTCATGAAAGAGGGAGCCCTCTGAATTTGGACAGGACTCTGAGGAGCACATATGATTTACACTCGATGATACAGGGATGGAGCCATTATACGGAGAGAGAACTGCATAAGGAAGGGGATGTGTGTGGCAAAGCTTGGCTCTATGTGGGGACTTGTGAGGAGCTGTGGGTGGCTTGTGTGTGACATGGAGGGAGTAGAAATTTTAGACAGTAAGTCTGGGAAGATTGATCATTGCCATCTGGAGAAGACCAGAAAGGCCAAGGTGGAGTTTGGTCTTAGTTGGGTCAGCATGAAGGGGAGACGGTGGCATAATAAGAGGTGCAGTTCAGAGACTATTCGTTGGCCATGTTTATCATAGTTTATTTGGATTGAAAACCACCAATTTAGATTACCCCAACAGTCCAAGTGAGAGCAAATAAAGACCTGAACTAGATATGGTTATGAAAGAGAACAGATTGGCGAAGTGAGGTGAAGTAGGTGAAGTAGGTGCTTGCCGCTGGATGGACCTGGGGCCTGATGACACCTGCCCTTCCTTAGTAAGGCCTCGTGCTGGGTTTTGGAATCTGGAGATGAAGTTTCTTCATGGTTTTTCCTCTGCCGGGAGCATATATCTGCCTTCCTCCTGACCGTCAGTCACCATCTCTCTAGATCCTTCAATACCAAGCTCAAATCCCACTTCAGAAGAGTCCACATGTCTATCAATAGGAAAAAGGATAAACAAATGGTGGTGTGGCCATACAGTGGACACTACAAAGTTATAAAAAGGAACAAACCAGTGACACATGTAACAGCATGGGTGACTCTCACATAAATGATGCTGAGTGAAATAAGTCAGACATCCTGTACGATTCCATTCATACGAAGTTCAGAAACAGGCAAAAATAATCTAAAATGAGGGAAAAAAGCCCCAGAATAGCGCTTGCTATTGAAAGGGGTATGAAGGAGTTTTCCGGGGTGATGGACAGAGGTTTGGGTCATGAAGACACATGGATTTACTAAAACCTGTAAAATGCTACACTTAAGATCTGCATTTCTCCATGTAGATCTTACCCTTCCCCCCAAAAGTAAACAAATTTTGAACTGTAGTTAATGACATACAAGCTTAAGAATCTAAGGATGAAACATCCTGAGATCTAAACTTACTTGGAAATGTATCAAAATATAAGAATGACGGATGGATGGATGGCTAAATATGTGGTAAAGCAGAGATAGCAGTGTTAACAATGACAGAATCTAGGTGATGGATAAGAATGGGTGCTTAATGTATAATTCAGCTTCTCTGTGTGCTTGAAATAGTTCATAATAAAATACTACGGGAAAACCCTCGAGCTTAAGATTTGATAATTCACCTATCAAAGAGGACTGGCAATAAAAAAACCTGCGGGCAAACACTGGCCCTTTGCAGGTGCTATGACCAGGGGCTCTAAAAAAGGCGTCATTTAGGATGCCTTCCCAAATAATTTTGTCTAGTAGGTGCAGCAGAAATTCTCTTCTCTATTTTCTACACTTTTTCCTGAGCTCCGGCATCATTAAGTCTTACCCCCTTACAGACTAACCCTCTATTCCTTCAGGGTTTGTGTGTCCGATGGTCCTGGGGCAAAGAAGTACAGACCACCTAAAACATGTCCTCCAGTACTAAGTTTCACATCTAGTTTAATTACTGACTGCAAAGTTATTTGAAAATACCACACAACAGGGGTGCCTGGGTGGCTCAGGTGGTTGAGCATCGGCTCAGGTCATGATCTCAGGGCTCTTGAGATCAAGTCCCACGTCAAGGTTTGCGCTGTCAGCGTGGAGTCTACTTGGGATTCCCTCTCTCTCGAAATTATACAAACTTAAAACACACACACACACACACACACACACACACACACACACACACACACCAGTGTGGTTTGTTCCTTTGTTCCAAGAGTAAAGAGATTTAGAGAATAAAGAAATGTCAATATACAGACAGAAAAACTTCCCGGTCCCCTTGAGGTCTCCTGGGGAACAGAAAGGGCAGGACCAAATAATTAGAAATGGTCGGCAATGCAATTTCATTTTTGCCCCAGGAAAAGCCCAACTGCACATAGATTGTAGGGCTTCTTTCCTCTGTGTTTAGCCAGAAGCTCTATCCCTTTTATGACCAATACCTTTTCGTTAAGAGTCTCTAATTCTACTCCTGATACTCATTTAATGATGTATTTCTTTTTTGTCCTAACTGGAACATCCTTGTTCACAAGTTTCAATCTTTCAGAAATCACTATTTTTCGGAACACTTTCGGCAGCTGGCCAGCCGACTTTTCCCTCACAAAGTCATGTTGCCTATAGGTCATTTGCTGCACAGTTTTTAGTTTACCAAATATATATAAAGCATCTTGTTAAAGGGACATCTGTTCCTGTGTTTACTTACTATGTATCTCTTTGAGCTACTGGTATTACTTTCATATGTATTTTTATTACATATTTAATGAAAATCTAGTTCTTAATATAGATCAGCAACACATCGTTCTAACCTTTACAATTTTACTTTCTCCAATCTCATACATGTTGATTTACAATTTGCTCATTTTTCTATTTTGCTTTATTCAGATGTCCTAGAGATAGGAAATAAAGTTTCAGGGTTTTTTTTGTTTTGTTTTGTTTTGTTTTCCCCTTGGAGGGCCAGAAGCACTCTAACTCAGTGATTTACATCCTTGGATATGCTTTAGAATCATCTGGGGGTGTTGTTTACTCTGCAGATTCTGGGACCCATCCCTCATACAGGTGTACTAGGGAGGACATTTTGAGAAACATTTATTAGGATGTGGGTATGCTACATAATTTCAACCTTACAGAAACATAAAATGGGCTAACCTGAATATTTAGAACACATGTTCATGTTTTATTATTTACATTTTAGCCTCCAATTATCAACACTTGACAGTGCTGTTTTATAAATCAATGTGGAAAAAGGAAGACTTGCATTTGTCTTGAAAAAGAACCAACCAGGCACCACGAGAGAAAGCCTGATGGTTTTCTAGCAATCGATCTTTGGAATTTTGTGTGACCCCTGGCTAATTATGTTTTCTTCTTTACATTTTTAAGCGGACTCTGGGGATAAATTGCCATTAAGAGTCTGAAATTTTATGTGAGGTGTTCAAGGAGTATCAGGAGGTCAGCACTTACAAACTAGCAACTTATTAAGGAAGAATTTTTACTAAATACATGAAAATGGTTAAATAAAATCAAGATCCCAAAAGTCTTGCAGTGAAAACAGTAGTCTCCTGCTCTCTCCCCCCAACCTCCAATGTCCTTTTCATTGGCAAGCATTTTCATCCTCTTAGCTTTTCCTTCTGGTAGTTATGTTCATGTTGGTTTCTTTCCTCCAGTTAACTATTTTGGTCATTTTTCAAATGAATGCATGTATTAATGTATATTATTTTTAGCCTCTTAAAGTTTATAAAAAACCTAAGCAGTCTCCTGCCCCACACCCTCCCAACTCTCCAGATTAATGGCTTTTAACAGTTTCTTCTGTTTTTTCTCAAATAATTGATCACATCTTGATTTGTTACTTTACATATTAGTGATTTCCTGATATGTCAATGAGGATTTAGCAGTCAGACAGCTATCCCCACTTTTCCTCTCATATTGTCCCCAAATAGTTACCAGACTTAAGTCCTTTAGTCCGTTTGGGCTGCTGCTACATTCTTTTGCAAATTTCTAGATAGCAACATGGAAGGATTTCTCTTGGTATTTATCCATGAGTACAACTGTTAGGTCGAAGGGTATGTGCTTCTTCATCCTGAATAAATATTGCCAACAAACATGGTAAGAGGCTGACAATGTCAAGTGTTGGTGAGAATGCCACATCTGAGTATGTGGGATGGTACCTTACTGCAGTTTTAATTTGCATTTCCTCAGTTACCAGTGGGAATATTTATCTTTGCATGTATTTATTGGCTATTTGGGTTTCCTCTTCTCTAGATGGCTTGCTTCTTTCTAAGTATCTGAGTCCTAAAAATTCTAGATACCTGTACTAATAGTTTGCTGATTATGTTCCTTGCAGAAAGCTCCACTGTTTTCTTAAGGATTGTAAGTCTCATGCAGTATTGATTCCTTTTCTTGTCTGTGATCTGTTTTTTTTTTTCCCCCCTCTTTGGAAGATTTTAGTAAATTCCTTTATACTCTTGATTTCTATATTCTAATTTTACTGCTGAACATAAGGGGCTCAATTATTATGTTAATTGTTCATGAAATCCACCACATAATACTTAAAAAAATCTAATTACAATAGGCATACCTAATTCATAAAATAACATGCTCAACTCTGATACTGTCGACAGTTTCAGCATACATTTTCCTACACATACTATATACCATCAGTAAATTTTTTAGGTATGATACACAATTCGCTTCTTTTATTTAACAGTCTTTGGCATTTTTCTGTCAGTACCTCATTCTTTTTAACTGTTACAGACAATATTAAATTCTACAGACATATTGGTTGGTTATTTCTTTATTGATTGTCATTTGGGCTGTTTCCAAGTTTTATTTTTTAAGTTTTTTTTTAAGTTTACTTATTTTGAGAGAGAGAGTGCACGTGTGTGAGTTGGCAAGGGGAGCAGTGCAGAGGAGAGAGAGAATCTTAAGCAGGCTCTGTGCTGTCGGTGCAGAATCCGATGTGGCTTGATCTCATGAACTGTGAGATCATGACGTGAGTTGAGATCAAGAGTATGACGCTTACCCGAATGAGCCACCCAGGTAGCCCTGTTTCCAAGTTGGAAAAAATTCTCAGTGCAACAAATTCTCTTGGGTCTATCTCTTTGTTGTTCAGGATTAATATTTAGAAGGAGAAACTCAGCTCTGGGTCCAAACCCAGAATATTTTTAATTTTAAGTGATATTGTTAACTTAAACTCTAAAAAAGTTGTATTAATTTACAAGGCAAAAAATGCCCTTTCTTTGGATACCTAACAAATCCAAATCTTTGCTAACATGGTAGGAAAACATGTTTTAATTTTCACTTTTTAATTCAGTGAAGTTTAATTTTGTTTCCAACTTCATAATTTTGGTTTCTTGCATTATCTAGTTTCATTTCACTACCTTTTTAATTTCTAATTTTAGCCATATGCTTGTTTTAAATCACTCTTTTTTGTAAAGAACAACTTTATTCTTCTATCATTGTAACATCCATGGAATCCCACAGAAGATCAGAGGCAGAGTTTTTAGAGGTCTCAGACCTTTTCTTTTAACCTTCAAAAAGACAGTGTCCTACCTGCCTCTTTACTATCCCAATGGAATATACCAGAGTTTCCTCAACTTACTGATTGCCTGAGTGAACAGAACCTTTTTTGAGAAAAGTGAATGAAATGCATAGAGAATTCAAAGTCTCTATTTTGATTTAATTTTCTTTTAATATCTGAGTTCTATCTCTTCTGTGTATAATCCATGTCTGACCTTTGGACAAATCTGTCTAGTTCTATCTCTATAGGTCCTGGTTTCAACTCATGCTCTCGGGGAATTTTTTCAACTTTGGTTTTTGAAAGATATGCTACCGTAGGCAGGTGCTGGTCCTTGATGGGCATCATACAGCTATAGCAAAAAAGGTTTCATAAATGGTTATCTGATATGGAATAGTTAAGACTAATCTTAACTATAGTCTACTTAAGATTAATTTATAAAATCTCATTGCTTACAAATAATTAGCCATTGACCTAAAGTCACAAAAGTCTCAGCATCCGACTTCAGCCAGGTCACGATCTCGCGGTCCGTGAGTTCGAGCCCCGCGTCGGGCTCTGGGCTGATGGCTCAGAGCCTGGAGGCTGTTTCTGATTCTGTGTCTCCCTCTCTCTCTGACCCTCCCCCGTTCATGTTCTGTCTCTCTCTGTCCCAAAAATAAATAAATGTTGAAAAAAAAAAAAATTAAAAAAAAAAAAAAATAAAGTCACAAAAGTCTTTTTTTCTAATATTAAAAAATATGTAATTGGAGGGGAGGGGGAACAACTAACTTGAAATAAACCAGAAAACACCTTCACATTAATTGTTCTTCTCATATACTTCAAATTTGTACTTAATGCTTTTCTCCTCCTGGATATCAGAAAGAACACCTGGGTATCTGTAAAAGAAAAATATGTGGAATAATTTGTCAATTAAAAAAAAAGATATATACTGTGTCAATTAAAGAGAGATAGCTCAGCCAAAAGGCATCAGTAAAGTAAATAAAAGTTTCGTCTTCATTTTTTTTTTTCACAATGGTAAGTCACGGTGAAACTGGGTATCATACAAATACACTATGGAACAGTGTAGGAAACAGAAAGAAAAACTTGCAAACTGTACAGAAAGTTAGGAAACAAAAAGTGCAATTTATCCTTTCCTTCTGACTCCTAATTCTTCTGTCTCAAACTAGCCACTGTCAGCAGTTTCTTTTACCTTTCCACTATCACCCAGCTAGTATAAAATGTAGTAACATTTTGTAAATCTTACACTTGATATCAAATTTCTTGCCTGAGCAAATGAAAAACAAGATACAACCTTTAGCTGCTTAGAGCAGAACTGAAGTTATGTGTCCTGTATGGTGAAAGATTCTGCTGTTTAATCAGTGGACACCACACTCCTCTAATTTCCCAGAGTGTTCCTCACGGCAGTTCTTTTATGGACATCACTGTTTATCTGAAATTTTCTCTCACTTAGATCTGTGTTCCCGCCACCTTCCAATTCAAAACCCAAGCCCTCCTTTGCATATGTACCAAGAAGCAGAGTTGCTAGATCATGTGGTAGTTCTATTTTTAATTTTTTTGAGGAGCCTCCATACTGTTTCCACAGTGGCTGCTACCAGTTTGCATTCCCACCAACAGTACACAAGAGTTCTCTACATCCTCACCAACGCCAACACTTGTTATCTCGTTTTTTGTTTTTGATAACAAATCAGGACCTCAAAGAAATATATATCCTCCCATGTTCACTGCAGCCTAGTTTACAGTAGCTAAGCAACCTAAATGCCCATCAACAGATGAATGATTAAACAAAAATGCTGTATTTACATACAATGGAATATTGTTCAACTTCAAAAAAGAAGGAAATCCTGCCATATGCAGCAACATGGATGAACCTGGAGGTCATTATGCTAAGTGAAATAAGCCAGTCACAGAAGGACAAATACTGCATTATCTAAAATGGTCAGACTCATAAGAACAGAGAGTAGAAGGGTGGTTGACAGGTGTTGGGGGAAAGGGGAAACAGTTGTTCAAAGGGAATAAAGTTTGTTGTGTAAGATGATTAAGTTCCAGAGATGTGCTGTGCAATGCTGTGCCTACAGTTAACAACACTGAATTGGAAAACTAAAATTTTGTTGAGAGGAGGTCTCATGTTGTATTCTTACCATAAAATTTTTTTCCCACTGAAAAACCCTCCACCAACAAAAAATCCCCTCAGGTCCTCCACTGAGGACTGTACTGACCACTCTCGTCTCCAACCCAAATCTTATACTTCCTCAGTATTGTGCGAGCTGCACCTCCATGTGCTCCAGGTGGGGATGAGGAACACCTGCTTTGATCAGACTTGTGTTTGACTCTGGTTCTGTTGTCTTCACCCTTATGAATAATCTGGCCCTGAGTTCATTACATTAAGTGCTCTATAAATGTTATTCTCTAGTATTATGAGTTTCTTTCACCCCGTATTTTCTAAACTCATTGTAGCAGGGATAAGATAGGGAAAGATTTAAATCTCTTATGATACCCAGTACAATGCTGAGTAATAACAGGTATTAACCTTTTGTTGACTAATCAGAGGTTATGTCATTTGATAAAAAACATAAACATATAAAGTAACAATAGTATAATAACATATAAAGAAAATAAAATCTATGTTTCTATTTACTAACCATTTCCTGAGCTGTTTCTGTTCAACTGTTTTAGTAGCAATATAGCATTTTTCTTTTTTTAAAGCAGTGATTTTTCGAGGCCAATTTTTAACCATAATTTTAGTTTCTTTGGAATGAGTCACCAAAAAGTAACATTTACATTTTTGTGTGTTTGTAAAATTCTCAAGAGTATCAAGATTCTCAGTTAAAAGATAAAAACAAAATATCAAAATTATTTCTAAAACCACAAATAACACTTAGAAATACTATGTTATTGGCTGGGTAGTCAGCAGCCACGGTATTAATGTTAATCTGCTCTGTGAAACTGAAATTCAACTCTGCTTCGGATTAATTTTACTTTTCACAATATTCATATATTCAGTCTATTATTCTTTCAAGAGAGAGAGCATGCCTACACACAGAGAGGGAGGGAGAGAATCCCAAGCAGACTCCACACCCAGTGCAGAGCCTGACACAGGGCTCAATCTCACCACTGTGAGATCCTGACCTGAGCCGAAATCAAGACTCAGACACTTAACTGATTAAGCGACCCAGGCGCCCCCATATTCAGTCTGTTTAATAATGACAAAACTACCCCAACCATCATAATTCCAAACTTTTCCGAAGAGCAAACTGCTTAGGAGCCACATATGAACTCTGAGTTTAAGCCTAACAGGATGTGGAAATGCCTCCTATTTGTTATGAACCACCCAGATAGAGATCCTCCTCTAGAACCTTCAGGCAGTAAGGAATCCAGTAGATATGAAGAAACATAAGATTCGAACTGACAAAGCATGAGAATACAGAGATGATGTAAAGTCTAAGAAAGAGGTAAATAGTTATCTATAAGAAACAACTCACAACTAAATTTAAATGAAGACTATAGCAAGCACAGGCTCAGGAGGAGACATACAAATAGTATGAATAAGGATCCTGTTGGCTAGTCAGGAACTAATGGGAACAGAAGAGGAACTGTTAGCCCATCAAAAACTTTCTTTTTTTTTTTTAATTTTTTTTTTCAACGTTTTTTTTATTTATTTTTGGGACAGAGAGAGACAGAGCATGAACAGGGGAGGGGCAGAGAGAGAGGGAGACACAGAATCGGAAACAGGCTCCAGGCTCTGAGCCATCAGCCCAGAGCCCGACGCGGGGCTCGAACTCACGGACCGCGAGATCGTGACCTGGCTGAAGTCGGACGCTTAACCGACTGCGCCACCCAGGCGCCCCTCAAAAACTTTCTTAAATCTGTCCATTGATAAGGGGCATCTGTCCCAGCTCTGGAGCCAACTACGGCCTCAAAGGCCTCTTCTGGCCTTTATCCTCTTTGCATAGTTACATGGAACGCTGTTAACTACAAGGAAAAACCTGTTTGGGGCTCATTAAACAGAAAACTGCTGGTATAAAACATTTAGGCCTGCTGGTTTGGCTGGAGCCTAGTGTGAAATAGTTTGAGATGGGAAAGATTTCTTACAGGTAAGATGAATGAGGGCACAGCCTTAGAGGACAGGCTGGAATAATGCTGTCAAAAAAAAAAAAAGAAGAAGAAGAAAAAAAAGAATTATGCAGACAATGACCCATGCGGGAAAAAGGCAGACGCAAAGTAAAACCTAACTTTGTTAAGATTTTTTTTCTGCTTTTAGGTTTCTACCACTTGTGGCTGCACCCACATTCTAATTTTATTCCCTTTACACTTCACAATAGTCCTCTCATCTTTATTTCATTTTACTAGTGCTTTTATTACCAGGAAGTATGGTGTTAATAAAAGATAACTGTTTGAACTGAAACTTATGTCACTACAAGAGGGCCACTAATAGGGAGAATGGGGGGGTGGTCTAAACTCTGTGTAGCTGTGGGAAAAGAAAAAGGGGAAGTAGAGAACAATCAGAGCTCATTTCTGGACAGTACGGAGCAATTCTAAGTTCCCCAGTGTACAGACATTTGGAGAGAATGCAGCTCAAGAACTGAGCAACATTACAGATTTTCTGGGACAAAGTATATTTTCTTTGTCTTTCCAGGTTTCTCTTTTTTCTACCTCAGGAAAGACTGACCTACTCCAGATCTCCCCTTAGGGGATTCCCTCCACTCTGCGTTCAGGAGGTTGTTACTATGTTGGTACAGGCTTCAAAGTAAGACAACCATCAAATGATGTAACAGGAAAAAAAAAAAAAAAAGACTCCATTTTCTTTCATAGCCTTGTCTAGAATGTCCATTTTTGAGTAATTTCCTTGGAATTTGGTTTTGGATAGAAATTTCCTATCTGAAGCTTCCCACTATTAAAATTTTCTAAGACATTTAAAGAACTGGGGAGCCTGGGTGGCTCAGTCACTTAAGTATCCGACTCTCAGTTTCAGCTCAGGTCATGATCTCACAGTTCATGGGTTTGAGCACTGCATCGGGCTCTGTGCTCTCAGTGAAGAGCCTGCTTGGGATTCTCTCTCAATCCCTTTTCTGTGCCCTTCCCTCATTCTCTCTCTCTCTTAAATAAATAAACTTAAAAAAATAAAAAAAAAATAAGTAAGAACTAATACCAATCCTTCACAAACTCTTCCAAAAAAATAGAAGAGGAAAGAGACCATTTCCTGACACATTCTGTGAGGCTGGTACTCTCCTGACACCGAAACAAGGTGAACACATTATTAAAAAATGAAACTACAGACCAATATCCATTATGAATATAAATGCAAAAATCCTCAACAAAATATAAGCAAATTAAATCCAGGAACATATAAAAAGGACTACACATTACTACCAAGTGGATTTATTCCAGAAATGCTAGAATAGTTTAACACGAAAATCATTGAATATAATACACCGTATTTATTAATATTTATTAATATTAGAAGGATGTGTTAAAACCTAGTCTGAAAGCATTGATACGATTAATCTTCTACTTTTACTCTTCATAGCCAATAGCTGAGAAGTACTTAAAAAAACTTTTTTTTAAAGTTGAAGTATGAAAAGTGCTTTTAAACTAAAATGCTGTGAGTTTTCAAAATCAGGCAGTTTCATGCTGAAATCTTAACTCCTTCTTTTCTTCCATCACCACCACTGCTATCCAAGTCCCTTGTTCTTTCACCTCAACTCCTGCAGCTAACTGGTCTCCCAGCTTCACTCTTGTCCCTTCTGTTCTCCACAAACAGCTGGAACAATGTCACCCTCTCTTCAAACCCTCTAAACTTGTGTCTGGTCTGACCCCTCTGGCCTCCCCCTTGCTTATAATGCTCAGAGTAGTCAGTCCCTGCTCAGGGTCAGGGAGCACAACCAAGCTCGTTCCTGCCCTCTGGTCTCTACACGAGCTATTTCTCTGGTTTCTGGAATGCTCTTCTCTTTGCATGGTTGGCTTCTTGACATTTAGATCTCAGCGTAGACACCACCTCTTCAGAGAGGACTTCTCAGACAATACGGTATTTACCACATCACAATATTTCAGTTCTCCATATAGCAACTCTCTTAATGTTTACCTTTCATTTACGACTCTCCTTTTCTACTACAAATACTCTAATCTTAGAGAGCAGTGACATCTTCTTGGTAAGCACTGCTTCCCCAGTGCCTAAGACAGTGTCTGATGCTAAGCAGAGACCTCATAGAATGAGCTAATGACTACTCTCTAGATTTCAAATTATTAAAACTTAAACATCCCAAGTTTGTTAAAGCAGATTTCCCAAAATTCCTAGTTTTTTTTTTTTTTTAATTTTTTAATGTTTATTTACTTTTGAGACAGAGAGAGACAGAGCATGAACGGGGGAGGGGCAGAGAGAGAAGGAGACACAGAATCGGAAGCAGGCTCCATCCAGGCTCTGAGCCATCAGCCCAGAGCCCAATGCGGGGCTCAAACTCACAGACCGCGAGATCGTGACCTGAGCTGAAGTCGGACGCTTAACTGACTGAGCCACCCAGGTGCCCCTCAAAATTCCTAGTTTTTGTCTGCAGAACACATTACTACTTCAAACTCAATATGAAGAGATAAACTGTTTCTCTGATTCTTAAGCAGGAAATCCAAAAGTACTTCAGACAAATTAATAACATTTTACTTACTCTGGGAGAAGTTTATATTTCTCCAAATCAATTTCTGGAAAAAATGTGTCACTTTCAAACTCCTTCATAATCCTTGTCACAAATAGTCTAACGTGGCCTGGCCTGTTCATGGCTTCCTTTGAAAAAACACAAGAGGCATCAATTTCTTTATTTATCTGTCAAAAGAAACAGAAACTCTTAAGATTTGTTTGTTTTAATTACATAGTCAAGTTTGTATCTGGTATTAAGAGACATGCTCCATAACTTGTCACCTCCAAAGCATGCTATTTAAATATCCTATTATTAAGTTTGGGGTCCTGCAAAGTATGTCTTAGTTATTTTGAAAATGGCACTAATAATTATCACTAATTATGAGAGTGAGTTTAAATATATTCTGGCCTCTAGTTTGCTTACATGAATTCTTTTTTCATTTAAGCATTCAGTATTATCTTCTTTCTTTGGTGGTTGTTTAAGAATTAAGAACCCTAAATTATCTAGTTGCTCTCCACAGAAAAATTTGCATATGTATATATATGGATAAGATAGTATATAATTTTATGAGATTTTGGTTACTAAAAATCCCAAGGGCATACTTAATTAGTACATTTACACAGAATTTAATAACACTTCCATTTCTTAGGAGATAGCTACAATGCTAGCAGGTAATTTACTTTCTTAGCCTCTGTTGCTAATGATTGTATTGGCCTTATATTGTTAATGACTTTTCTAACTATAGCCTATGCTACTGTTGATAGTTTCTATAGAAAAAACTGCACTGGAATGAATATCTTAAAACTCTAATAAAAAGTCACGAGTCCTAATTGCATCTCCAAGAAAGTAATAACCCTTGATTTTCAAATAACTTATGGAAGAAAAAAATATAAAATTTCAAGTGTGTGTTATCCTTCAAATTCCAAATAAGGGCATAGAACAAATGTTACTTTTTATTTTTGGCTTTTTACTACAGCAAATATAAAATCATTTATTCTCTTGCCCCAATCAAATAAATATCCTACCAATTCTTAATGTTCTCAAAAATTAGAAAAACTGAATAGGACGAACCACAGCAACATCTGAAAGTCTGTATCCAAGGAAATACTATATGGCACAACCTTTTCTGTAAAGGGTCATATGTAAATACTTTAGGCTTTGTGGACCATGTGGTTTCCTTCTTTCCTTTGTGGGCAACAGCAGCTGTAGACAATACTAAACCAATGGGCATGGCTGTGTTCCAATGAAACTGTGTTTACAAAAACAGGCTGGCCCCAGGGAAGATGAGCCTAAAAGTTCTACAAGTTATGGTGATGAGAGGCAGGTGCATAATACAAAATTACCAGTTGGAGATTCTACTTCCTTATAATTTATGTACATATAAATACATCAAATTATATATTTAAATATTTATAAAAAATAGGGGCGCCTGGGTGGCTCAGTCAGTTGAGCGTTCCGGCTTCAGCTCAGGTCATGATCTCGTGGTCTGTAAGTTCGGGCCCCGCGTCAGGCTCTGTGCTGACAGCTCAGGGCCTGGAGCCTGCTTTGGATTCTGTGTCTCCTTCTCTCTCTGCTCTTCCCCTGCTCACACTTTGTCTCAGTGTTTTTCAAAAATAAATAAATGGAAAAAAAAATTAAATATTTATAAAAAGTAGATTTTCAAGTGAATGTGGTACTAAATCATTCAAAATGCATTTTGAACAAAATAAAGAAATGACTTGTTTTCCTAAAAATTCATGCTTGGCTGAAAGATCAAAGGAAAATGTCCATTTCCTCCTAAAACAAATAAAGCAAACCAAAGGTTGTAGAAACAGGTCTGGGATCCTGGTATATCTTTTCTTTTAAAACCAATTCAGTGTATATATGTTATAACAAGACACCAAAGTGTAGGGGCTGGCTTTTTTCCTTCCCATAAACTTCAATTTTTTATTAGTGTTTTAAGAGTCCAAAAATTCTATTTATTATCCTCAAAAATTTTGAAAGCTGAAAGTCATTTGGTATTCAAAAGAAGAAATATTTTGGAGCACCTGGCTGTCTCAGTCTGTGGAATGTGACACTCCTGATGTGAGGGTTGTGGGTTTAAGCCCCATGTTGGGTATAGCGATTACTTAAAAAAATAAAATCTTATGCGGTGCCTGCGTGGCTCAGCCGGTTGAGCATCAGACTTCGGCTCAGGTCATGATCTTGCAATTTTTGAGTTTGAGCCCCGTGTCAGGCTCTGTGCTGACAGCTTGGAGCCTGGAGCCTGCTTCAGATTCTGTCTCTCTCTCTCTCTCTCTCTCTCTCAAAAGTAAATAAACATTAAAAAATAAAATAAAATAAAATAAAATAAAATAAATGAAGTTTTCAGCCGGAGCCTCCATCTTCCAGTAATTCACCAAGGGAAAGAGGAGAGGCACCTGCTGAATGTGCTCTAGGTGTTCTAGGAAACATGGAGTTGTTCCGTTGGCCACATACCTATGAATCTACAAGAAAGGTTTATTTTGGACATCAAGGGAATGGGCACTGTTCAACAAGAAATGTTTCACAAATGTTACCACTGCAAAACTGGAAGAGTCTACAATGTTACCCAGCATGCTACTTGCATTGCTGTAAACAAACAAGGGCAGATTTTTGCCAGGAGAGTTAATGTATGTATTGAGCAAATGCACTCAAAAGAGCCGAGATAGCTTCCTGAAATGTGTAAAAGAAAATGATCTGAAAAAGAAGGAAGCCAAAGAGAAAGGTACATGGGTTCAACTGAAAAGCCAGCCTGCTCCACCCAGAGAAGTACATTTTGGGAGAACCAATGGAGCCTGAACTGTTGGAACCCTTTCCCTATGAATTCCTGGCATAAGTGTAAAAAAAACAAAAACAGACCTCAAGGCTGGGGGAAAAAAAATAAGAACTCTTTTCCCTTTTACTCGTTTTTTTCTATTATTATGAAACATGTAATAGTTTTCCTATGCTTTCATATTATACAAAATTGTTAAGTTTTCTTTTAACAAATTCGTATACATTTAGTCAGTGTATAGTAACTGAGAGCCCCATCCCTTTCTCAGTAAGGACCTATATATTCTTGGAAAAAGGGGAGAATTCAGTATATCAGGGCACATCTAGGGAGTAGAAAACAGTGCAATGCGAGTACAATTCTAAGGGAAGGATTTAGAACGTTTTTTATCATTTTTTTTAGTGTTTATTTATTTTGAGAGAGGGAGAGACAGGGTGGGGAAGGGGCAAAGAGAGAGGGAGACACAGAATCTGAAGCAGGCTCCAGCTGTAGGCAGAGAGCCTGACACAGGGCTTGAACCCATGAACCGTGAGATCATGACCCAATCCGAAGTTGGTTGCTTAGCCAACTGAGCTACCCAGGAGCCCCTAGAATATTTTTAAATTAGAAACATCAACTATTTGGAATTGAAAATAAACTGGAACAGGCTTAAAAACTCGCTTTTGTATTTTTATTTACTTTTCATGATAGTATCTAAAATGAAAAAATCAAATTGACAATGTGTCTAGTTTACAGTAGGGATAATGTACTTCCTTTGCTCATGGCCTAATTTTTTAAAAGTTCAGATGGCAGGGAATCTGAAGGAAAGTGGGGTAGAACATTTCTTTAGGATTTTACTTACCTTATAAACAGAACTGCCTCCCACTACCCAAACCATGTCCACTTTATGTGCTAATTCTGGTTGCTCAGTTAGTTCTAAGGCATCATCCAGACTTTTGGCAAGAAAATGAGCTCCTTGTGGAGGTTCCCTGAATTAAAAAAAATTACAAATAATGTCTGTAAAACCCATTCATACCACTCAAGTAATCTGAATTGGAATAAGTAATTATAAAACCAAAATCACCATAAATATGAATTCTTTCAATAATAAACACTTAACATCAATATGGCCTATGACCAATAATTGAAACCATATTTGTGTATGTACGGTCCACAATGAATCAAAAAAGAGAAACACTTCTGGTATCTTGTGATATTTATGGTTGAAAAAAATCAGAAGAGTAGTGGTCTCTGGAGGGATGGGGTAAAGATTCACTGGGAAGAGGCATAAGGGAACTTAGGAGGGGTCATGGTAAAATTCTCCATCTTTGATATGGGGTCACATACGTGCATACATTTGTCAAAATTTAGCAAAAGTACATTTAAGACTTGTACATTTCATTGTATGTATTATTTATCTCAAAAGATGGGGCACCCGGGAGGCTCAGTTAGTTAAGCATCTGACTCTTGATTTCAGCTTATGTCATGATCTCAGGATTCCTGAAATGAAGCCCTGCATTGGGCTCTGCGCTGTCAGCTTGGGATTCTTGCTCTCACTCTCTCTGCCCCTCCCGAACTTGTGTGTGGGTGTGCTTGCGTGTTTGCTCTCTTTCAAAATAAATAAACTTAAAAAAAAAAAATTGTAAAGAAATATTGAACTCTAGTTAATGATATATATGCTGAAGTATTTAAGGGAAAACATACTGATGTTTCCATGTTACTCTGAAATGCTTAAAAAAAAAGACCAATGGATGCATGGATGGATGGTAAAACAAGCATAATAAATTGTTAATGGTGGAATCTATGTGTTAGGTATACAGGTGTTTAAGGTTCTTTATGTTTGAAAGATTCATAAAAAATGTTGGAGAGAGTAGTATGTTTGAATGACTGTAGTTTGGAATGATATTCAAACTGTTAATATGTGATGAATGGGGAGTAAAAGACTTTTCATGTTTGAAATATAGAAGTGGATGAAGTATTAATAAGCATGTATATTTTTTAAATTAAAATCCAAAGGAGAAAGAATTTCACTGTTACATCTTCAGTTTAATTTCTCCCTATCTCCACAACTGTTTATTTTTTCCTGGGAGGGGGAGGGGGCGGGTGGAGAGCGATAATTCCCTTTATAATTGAAGAAACACAGAATTTGACTTTCATTGTAATTAGAGAACAGAAATTATAATTCAAAGTCAAGTTCTTAGAGTGATGCTTTAAAAAATTATGTAACTGCCTTTGAACTAGTGCTTATAACAATGATTAATCAACAGCTAATGGAGATTACTAATTCTCTTCACTGCCTCCTCCCTCACCTCCTTCATAGATATTTTACTTATTTCACCCTTTGTCATCTCTAAAGGAGTAAGATAGCACAAAGAATGTATTTTGACTAAAAGCTGAAAAAAGACTCGCACACCAGGGTGAGGTTAAATGAGCCAAGGAAGTCTCTAAGGTGTCAGGGAGGCTGCAGCGAGTAGGCTGGACAAGGCTGTGTAGGGGGAGAACTGAGTCTAGATTTGAGCTTGGGGAGAAGGTAGTCTAGCTAAAGTCTAGAATGACAAACAGAGTCCAGCACTGAGGATGCTGAAGTCAGAAATGATGACAGGTGTCAGGGAAGAATGAAAAATGGTGGTTTAGGATCTGACATAGTGACTTAGGATCTGACATGAGAGGAGAATTTGAAGAGGTGTCCTAGAAATTGGTGGGTTGTAGCAAAATAATTTAGAAGGTGGTATAAATGTTTGGCGTGGATTCAAAGAAAGGGGGCAATCATTCTGTGTAGATTGTGGAACAATGGCTTGAAATGCTTCCAGGGCTTAAGGTGAAGACTACTTTTTTACCCTTTTGTAACGAGTCTGTTAAAGGAAAACAAAGACTAGATTAAGGATTTGTTTCAGATTTTAATTATCATAAAGACATGGAGGAAATGCTTCTGCAAAATGTTATTCCTTAGCAGTTTAGGAATGTTTGAAACACTTGACCCAAGATGGGTATAAAAATATAAGCAAAATTTGAGCTAATGTTTGAGCTAATTAGGCCACTGTGTTCACTGTGTAAAAGCACAAATCCTAGGAACACAGTGAATAGTATATAGCAAACACTCAATACTGTGACTTATTTCATTGCCCACTTTCCTTCCTCTATTTATCTCAGACTAAGAGAGATTGCATTCCCTGACAAGAGAGTTGGTATGTGGTTCCATATGTAGTCAAGCATGTGGACATCTTTGGTATCTTGTTTCAAACTTAGAATCTTAGCTCCTGAAGAGCGCTGGCATGAGGACTAAGAGATAATGCAAAACAGTAGGCACACCAGTGATACTTCCATCCTTCTCCCTTCTCCAGAGAGGCTGCTTTTTACCTGGATAGTTACATTAGAAAGAAAATATCTAACATTTGAGGACCCATTTGCTCTCCCAAGTAGTGGGAACAGGTAGTACTTTATATGCATCAGACTAGCAGTCCTATGTAAGTACTTTTATTCCTTTTTATAGATGATATTGAGGCTGAAGGATTCAGTGGCCAGTGGTTATAGATCTAGGAAATGGTGGGCCTGAGATTTGAACTCCAGCAGCCTGACATTGGGAGTCTGTGTGTTACAACTCCCTACATAGACAAGGGATTCAACTGGTGGCCATAGGCTACAAAGGTGTCAAATTCTCGTCCCCTCAGACCTCAGGATGGTGTGGCCTAGTTTAGCAGAGCCTTAAGATCAGTGTCCTCTGGCCTTGAGCAGCCTCATTTGATTACCTCAGGGTACCATATAAACATCATCCTTTCTCACTGTGCCTGATGTGAAAGATGATGTGGCAGATGGAATTCTGGCTCAATTTCCTAGACTGTTGGGAAAGCATTTAAAAAACAAAAAACCCTAGGCTAGAATCATATCTTAACCAGAATTCAAAAATATGTTCAATTTAAGACCTTTCAAACTCAGTCTCTGAAACAGAATTTCCAACTAAAATTAAAATTGGTTCAAGCATGCTCCATCCTCATAATCGAATACTATGTAGCCACTAAAAATATTCATGGAAATTAATCTTTCCATATATCAAATGGGGAAAAAAAGACAGGTTACAAAGTGATATTTTGTGGGATCATCCTATTTTTATAAATCACCTAAAGACCATCCATTCTGTAAAAATTTCTGAACCCCTGCTTTGCTAGGGGATCTACTAAGTGCTGGGATATACTAAGTGCCACCGTATCAGTGGCAGGCAGAGCTGTATCTCAGCAGTGGCCATAATATGAAAAGGATATGCGATGGGGATGTGTGGAGTATGCCAGGTAGGCAGAGGTGGTACATCATCTGGGTGGGGTGATGAAGGAGAATACTCCTTGGAGAATGATCCCTTAGCTGACAGTCTCAAAGGAGATAAAAACATGTGCAAGACACGGAAGTGATGGATGACCATAGAGGACACTGAGGTTTATACTGAAGTTACAGAAGTTATTTATTTAACACAAGAAAGCGCCAAGAAAGTTGAAGGTAGAAGTAGTATGTAGTGAGGTTTAAAACAGTAAAGGGTAGCACAACAGAGCAAGGTCTTGAGACCAGGAGAAAACAGGAGTCTAGGATAAAGTGGTGGGGGCAGACGGAGGATTCTGGTTGACAGGAGGGGATTTTTGACTCAAGACTGTGGGAAGGAAGAACAAAGTGATAGATTAGGGCAAAAAATGAGATCACAAACCTGCTCATTGTGCTCCCGTTAATATTTTCTATTAGAGACCAAAGGTAATTCTGCCAAAATAGAAAAGCTGGGACAGTAGGATCTGATGTTGATAGGGTACTTTCTGTGTGCCATAAATTTAACATAAAAAATTTCAATTAATCCTCAAAATCACCCTAAGAAGTTCTCATTATTAATCCCATTTAGTAGATAAGGAAACTGTCATTCAGCAAGACATCAAGTTAATAGGTACCAGACCAGGTATTAGAAGCCAGGTTGGTAACTCTTTGCTGTACCAAGTGTGTGAATAGTGAGGACAGAAGAGAGAAAGCTTTAATCACTGTGGAGAATATGACAGACCATAAAAAATTATTATACTATGAGATGTCAAATAGCTTTCATGAGTTGAAGACAATTTACAACATCTTACATCATGAAGGAAATTTTGGATTTACTAAAGATGCTGTCAAAGCTATAGCACTGTGGTAAAATTTATTTAATTTTTGGTTCCAAAGCCTTAAAAAATTACTTTATTGAGCTATAAGTTATATACCATTCAATTTATCCTTGAGGATTCAACTTCTTACATTGGAGGGTGGTGGTGAAAAACTGAGTATTTCTAAAAGCTTGCCTGAGCAATAGCGATTACATGGGTAAATCTCTCCCCTTTAATTCAGAATCTAGCACTGTATGGCATACAGCAGGTGCCCAGGTTATGTGTGTAACTGACCCCCAAGTAGGGAAGCAGAAGGAAGCACAAAAAATAAACTCTAAAATGTTTTCCTAACTGGTATGTTTATTTCCTCAGAATAACTGATAATAAAAACTCTGAAATTTTGTCTTAAAAAAACCAAGTGAAATATAGCAACAAATGTTATATAAGAAACAACCAAACCCAATTACATGCACAACAGTGGGGGGGGGGGTCATAAAGAAGAAATTAGACCCATCATTTGTGGAGATTTGCTGGCTCAATTGAACATCCCCCCCACTGAGATTTGTTTATATCTGTTGTAGCTCAAGCTAGCCATAAATAAACTTGAGTAGTATTCAAGAAGATGTTATTAAAGAGTCTCTGGGAATGGCTATACAGTCTGTGAATTTGGATTCTACCAAGTAAAAAAGATAATCAGAATATCCTAGCAACCAGAATAAAGAGAACAGTATAAAGACTGAGGCAGATGGCAAGATGCACATCAACTTATTCCTCATCATCCAAGGCGATCAATGCAAATATTCTGGTATACTTTCTTTCATGTTTTTACCTGTGCCATTCTAGAAGGGATTTGGGAAAAAATCTATATAAGCCTGAACCCCCTTGGCCTACAGTTGTATAATGTTTTTTTCCTGCTCATAGTGTGATGGTCTTTGATGTGTTCACTTGGCTGGGCTATAGTCCTTGGTTATTGAGACACTAATCTAAGTATTACCGTAAAGGTATTTTGTAGAAGTGATTAAAGTTGATAAATCGACTTCAGTCTGGGTAGGCAGGATTGAATCAGTTGAAAGGCCTTAAGAGCATCTCCTCCAGTTTCCCTGAAGAAAAAATTTCACCTGCAGATAGCAGTTTCAGACCCTGCTGAAGAGTTCCAGCATGCCCTTTCTGATGGTGTGCCCTACAGAGTTTTGGACTTGCCTAGCCAGCACCCACAAATGTTGGCCAATTCCTTGTAAATAAAGTCCCCAGGGCATTTCCAGGCATCAGGAACTATCTACTCCAATGTTAGATTGGAGGACAGGAAAATTCCTAGCAGAAGCCAACTGGAGACACTTCTCTTTCTTCAGGATCCCTAGGTCAATTCCAATACTTTCATTTTTTTCACCTGTAGACATTGCATAAAGAATACAAGTACAAAATATTATTTGGGTGTTGTGGTAAACTAGGAATAATCGGGCACAAGGTTATGACTGATTTTTAGCCCATCCTAAAATTTCTATCTTACTGTATCCAGGGCAGGGTATGGAGAGGGGATAAACCACTTAATCTTGGTAAACCCCAAAACATATGTGAAACTAGAAAAAAGTTATTAAACTGTATTGTATACATGATAATTGAGCCTATTGAGTAACAGTTCAAGGAAACTGGCAAAGCTGTTACCCCAGTGAGATTTAATGTAACTTTTCAGAGTGGTGAAATTAATCAGTTAAGTAGCAGAGTGAAATTATTGTCATGTGGCATAAATAACTGCTTATTCATTTTCTGTAATCACCTTTATGACATTAAGCAGCGTGATCAATAGTGCTATATTTATACAATTTTGTTTTGTCATACACAGACCTCTACCATAAGAAATGGGACATGATTTTTTTGTGGTGAATTTGTGATAATACTTACTTGAGGTCTCTACTGAGAACTATATTAATTCTGTCCTTTAAAGGTCGATTCTTCTCCGGAATAGAGAACCATGTCTTTCTACCCATAATCACCAAATTCTGTTTACCTAGAAAATCACATAAAAATAAGTGTATTCTGGGAGTATACATTTGTATTTTCATATATTCATTTATATGTGCAGAGATAGGACTGTCACAGTGACACCTAGTGGATCTGCTTTAAAAATTAAAACTTAAAACAGGCTTACAAAATTGACATTTATCACCCATTTCCTAAATATACTATTTTTCTCTTTGGTGTTATCTGATTTATATCCAATATTTAGTTTTTTTTATTTAAAAAAAAATTTTTTTTTTCAACGTTTATTTATTTTTGGGACAGAGAGAGACAGAGCATGAATGGGGGAGGGGCAGAGAGAGGGAGACACAGAATCGGAAACAGGCTCCAGGCTCTGAGCCATCAGCCCAGAGCCCGACGCGGGGCTCGAACTCACGGACCGCGAGATCGTGACCTGGCTGAAGTCGGACGCTTAACCGACTGCGCCACCCAGGCGCCCCAATCCAATATTTAGTTTTAATCAAGTGCAATTATGTATAATAGTGAAGAGCCAAGATTCTGGGGCAAAGTGCTGAAACTGAATGTATTCAGTCATCTACTAGGCAAGTCATGAATCTTCTGTGCCTTATGTTAATGGAGATAACAGTAGTTCCTAGTTCTAGGGTTATTGTGGGGATTGAGGATTTAGAACATCTAGTAAGTACTGTTTAACTGTTTGATGTAATAGTATTATTCATTTGTATACTTTGTATTTATATTAGTAGCCATACTTTTAAAGATAGCTGTTTAGTGTTCCACTCAATTAAAAAGCCAAAATGCTTTCAATTGTGCCTCTATTTTTTAAGTAAAATGCTTCTATAGAAACTTTATACACATAACTTCCATTTTTCATATAATTACGTGGAAGAAAAATCTTGGGAGTCAGATATCTGGATCAAAGGAATACACACATTTCTATAACTCTGGGTATGTTCTGGCAGGCTATCAAAAGAAATGCACGTGTCTGTTTTAAAGAATCATCATTAGTCTGAATTTCTTTAAACAAAAATACTAACATTTACAAAATACAAGTACACTATGCATTTTTCTGTATTTTACATCATTACTCATAACCAAATTATCACCTCCAAATGTGGAGACAAATTTTTTTCCTCTAAGAATTAAAACCCCAATAATTCATGGTGCCCCCTGTAGAATATGCACTGCATTTTCAAGGACAGAGCTTTAAGTGTTAGTAAGGAAATATCAGTGATCAAAAATAACAGAGCCAAAAGGTGAGGAATTCTGATGAGAAATGGTACAGACTTGGCCTAACAACAAAGGTGGAGATAATGAGTGAAGAGCATAGGAAGACATTGGAAAAAAGTTTTAAAAAAAAGAAAGAAAAAGAAAAAAGAACAAAAACCTAAGTCAACCTTGGTATCCTTTCATCCACTCATCAAAGAAACAATGTGTTTCCTGAAAGCAAGTGAATAGGCCAGGTGTTGGATGCTTTTCCTATTACTAGATTATACACTGGATTCTAGAGTGGTTCATGTCAATTCTTTAACTTAAGCTCCTGCTATCTTGTCTCTACCGGTGACCCAAGTGCAAGATCCAAGGACCTTGTACCTGTCCTGTTAAAGTTATGCTGCATCTGCTTTCTGATTGACTGTTTGTCTTTTACTCTATTTCTTCTCCTATGACCAAATACATATCTCTTAGGTTTTCAATGGGCATCTCACCACTATATTCTCTTCCATGGTTGTCCTCTCCAGTGGCTCAATTCACCCACTTTGCTGTACCTGAAATTATCCTGGAGATCCCACAAATTCCTCAAACCTCAAAATTATCATTACGCCTGCACACTCTTCTCCACTTCTTTATTCTCCATGTCACCCAGACTCTCAAACTGAAGATCTGAGAGTTCATCCTTGATTCTTTCCTGCATCACCTTCACCTTTCTGATCTCCACATTGAGTTCATGGAACTGTTTCTTTTTGTTGTTGTTTTTTAACTTTTATCTTCTTCGCTGCCTTCCAGCCCCTACCATCGCTTTTAGCACCTATGCCAAAGGCCTCCTCTGGTCTCCTTCCCTGCTCTTTCACTGAAGCCTGTACCTGGCTGCTAATTCTGCCCACTACCTCAATTTACGCGTGCCCACATAAAATTTCAAAGAACTTTTTTTTAAAAAACGTGACAAACCTTGGAACTGCGTATAAATCACTGGTAAGACAAAAGGTCCCAGATTAACATGGAAAACTTTTTATTTAAGTAAAATTTGCACTGATAAGCTTACTCAAGCAAGATGTTTCCCAAACCTCAATCACTTAAAAATCCCACATTACCTTCTACGGATGAGGTTGTGGTCATCCTTTGGAAATACTTGAATTCATTCCTATAAATTAGACAAACAGGGTTACTCAGAACATTATCTGGTAGGCTCAAGCCGTAACTCTCCCGACAGACGCTGCACTGGGGGTGGGGGGGTGGGGGGGGGTGGGGAAAAGTCCTCGCCGGGCAACAGGAGCAGGACGGAAATCGAGAACTTGGCCGGCCGGCTCCAGATGGCGGAAGGAAGCCCTGGCCCAGCTCTTGCCTGCTCAGGTGAAAAGTCCGATCCCATCCTCCCAACCGAGAGTGTCTGTTAGGCCCCGCCCTGGTGCCGCGATCAAAAGCAACCCGCGCCAGTTCTCCCCGTCCCCCAACACCCAATCCAGCTCCGGGCCCGTAGGTACCTGAGCGGCGGCCAGGGCAGGTCCCCGTTCTTGCCGATGCCCATGTTCTGGGACACAGCGACGATACAGTTTAGCGGACGAACCATGACAGCCGCTGTGAACACCACACCGCTTGCTCACGACCTTGGGAATCCCGGCCGAGTTTGGCGCGAAATTGCAGCCATCCCGCCCCCTCGGTCCTATTTGTGCAGCCGAGACCCCGCCCCCTGCCCCGGCGCACGGCAGGGTCGTGACGTGCTCGCGCACGCAAACTAGGGAAGCTGCGGTGGCGTGCTCGCGCTCCCGCCTGGGCCCTGCCCCACTGGCGTCAATCTGTGCTCTGCGATGTCGGGTCGGAAGCCTGCCTCTAGTCGAGCCGCTGCCGCCGGCCCAGCCCCTGCAAGGCAAGAGGTTTTGAGCAGATTCTTCCAGTCTACGGGAAACCTGAAATCCACTACGTCCCCCACGGGTGCAGTCCCGAAGGCCGGCCCTGACTCTGATTCCGCAGCGCCCCTAGCGTCCACTCTCCCGCCTCAGTTGCCGCCACACGTGGTGGGTTCGGTCCAGGACGGGGCGGGGCCAGCGGGGTAGATGGGGCGGGACTAGATGGGCGGGGACGGTGCTTGTGGGTGGAGCAGGAGGAGATGGGAGCAGTACGCGAGAATCAACGAGATGAGCCGGCCCGATGAGATAGGGGCGGGGCTCAAAAGGGAGAAGGCGGGAAAAGCCCGGCTGGTCTCCTTTAAAAATGTAGTTCAAAGATTGTACTTTCCACTTGGAGTAATAGACTCGAGGCCAAGATCACACAAGTTCTTAATGGCAGACCTGAGAGAGGAACAGAGGGCTCTTGACTTCCTTTCTGATGGGGGTAATGGCCTGTGGGCAAAGGATACATCTTTTAACCTCCATTCTGCCTCCTTTTTTAAAAAAAAAAATCTGGATTGAAAGTTGAAGAGGAGCTTTATTTACCTTATTTATATGTACTTGGTTAGGTGACTGGAAGAAAATTGCCACTGAATCGCTAGTTTTTAAGGGTGCAACAATGGTGCTAATATTCTCAAGCGACTAGGGTATAAAGTTCCTCGGTGACTATACTCCTTACAGCTAAGATTGTAAAGTCTGATAGACAGTTTGGGTTAAGTTCCTTAAGGTGGTGCAGATGTGAATGGAACCATGTGAATGGTTCCTTTCTGTTGCTTGCCACCTTTCAACTGAGTAAAGTAAGTTAAGTTTGTTTTGTTCTTACCAGGGACATTGCCACCAGGGAAAACCTCAGGGTGAGCCCCTCACTGGGTCTCCCTGGTACAGTATTTTTAAACTGAGAATATGGAAAGGGATTGCAGACTGGCTTTAAGCCACCTTCCAAGTTTGTTTTGTTTGGTTGTTTTATTTATTTTGAGAGAAAGAATGAAAGCAATTGGGAAAGGGGCAGAGACAGAGGGAGACAGAATCCTAAGTAGGCTCTGCACTGCCAGTGCTCGTCAAACTCAAACCCATGAGATCATAACCTGAGCCCCTCCAGTGCGCCTACTGAGCCACCCAGGTGCCCACACCCTCCGAGTTTTAATATGGATGGGGTGACAGCTACTTCAAAGTCTTCCTTTCATTTATATTTCTTCCAGAGAGTGATTGCTCCTCTCCTGTCTTTGATTTTTGATGATAGTCTACATTTTCATGAATACACCAAGATTTTATTTTATACCTAACATTTAGAGGTTATTTGGTGAAGATCTTAATTTTTGACAGGTTTCCTACCAGCACATAGGTCATAATCTTATGGTATTTTTGGTGGTGAACATAAGCCAACTTTGTATATGAAACAGTTACATTACAATTCACAATTCAAAAATGATAGTGTTCTTTTATTATTTACTTAATTTCACCTTTCCTAAATTGATACTTTTTTAAAAGGTATTTTATTTAACATAGGTAAGTAGGATGATTCAGGTTTTATAATCTGTGATAGGTGAAGGCTGACTGAGTACATAAAGCTATCAGTCTTAGTTCTAATTAATTGTAGCAGGGCTTGAGGTGCTGAGGTTCATGACCTGCCAGTCTTTACATTCTTTCATGATGGTAAAGACAGTTCACCCACAGTTCTTTCTAGAGCTGAAAGTATTTGATTCTGTGAAGAATGGACGACAAAGACCTTGTCATTCAGAAGTAAGGTTTAAATTATTTTGCATACATCAAGTTTTGAGATTAGACATAACACATCACTTTCCAATATAGGTTGTGGAAATTGGCAGAAGTAAAAAGAGACCAGTGGAGAATGATGGGCCTGTTCAAAAGAAAGCAAAGAAAGTCCAAGAAAAGGAAGGAAGGAGTGATTCAGTAATGTCTGGGAATGTTGGTGAGTCTTGGGGCGAGGAGTCTTCATTCTCAGGAGTCATGGCACTGACACTGTATTCTCCAAAGAGCAGAGGAGGTTATTGCAGAGTTGTGCCATTTTTTCCCTTTGTGGAAAAAAGATCTCCATTGCGCTTGAGTAGTGTGGCCCCTCCATATGTGGTGGTGTGAGTAGGAGGTTGGGGGAGTGGAGGTAGAGCTGGAATTCTGGAATTTGCTGTGGTTCTTCCCATTTTCTCTTTTATTTCTCCTACCTAATTTTTTGTCCTGATTTTTAAAAATGTTTATTTATTTTGAGAGAAAGAGAGAGAGTGAGCGAGAGAGAATCCCAAGCAGGCTCCATGCCCAGCGCAGAGCCTGATGTGGGACTTGATCCCACGACCATGAGATCATGACCTGAGCTGAAATCAAGAGTTGAATGCTTAATCGACTAAGCCACCCAGGCGCCTCTGTCCTGATTTTAAAAGTTTTATAAAAATTTCAAACATAGAAATGTACAAGGTAGACCATGAAAGGACACTATAGTCACTCCCTTTTAGTGAGGCCTTATGGTAACACATATTTTGTATGTTATGTATATTATATGCTGTATTTTTAGACCAAAGTAAGCCAGAGGAAACAAAATGTTATTAAGAAAATCATAGGAGAAAATGTATTTACAGTAGTGTACTGTTATTTATTGAAAAAAATCCCCAGTAAGTGGACCTGTGTAGTTCAAACCATGTTGTTTAAGGGTCACCTGTATTTTATAAATTGTATTATACTGTATGTACTAATTTACAGCTATCATTTTCCACTTAACAGAACACTTCAAACAGTTTTCAATGTCAAGGACATGTAAATATACCCTGTGCTTTTTTAGCATGGCAGTGTTCTTTCTGTATGCTAAAAGTCTTTGTATAAAACCACCATTCTTGAGCTCGTGTACTTCTGGGGGTGGTGTTGGATTTATAGATGGCTGAGCAATGTTTCTTTAGTTTTTGGCCTCAGAGAGCTTGTTATGAGATGACAGAAAATGCTTCTTTCTTTATTATCCCTCAAAATGAGGTAGAGAATGAGACAAAAGAAAAGCCGAAAAAATCTCATTTTAGTGGGTCAGCATTAAGGTATCTATCCTTCCTCAGAAGGTAAAATTTGGATTTGGGGTCAGCATGAAAGCCTTAGTATGAAATAACTATAGAGATGGCGAGGTATGCTTAAAGAGAAAGATAAATCTGATAATACCCTTTCTGTTGTCAGTAAGGCAGTCGACTTAGGATGTTTTGAAATAAGACCTTTGCTACTTGTTAAAAATGGCGCTTGGGAAAAAGGGAAAGGAACATCTACCAGTCAAGCTCTTCCATTTGGTTTCTAGTCTTATTAGACTTTTTGCTTCATTTTCGATCAGTTCTCCTGCTGTGTTTTCAAATTCAGTAATCTTCTGTGGTGTCTAATTTGCCATAAATCTCATTCAGTGAAATGTTCGTTTCAGATATTATACTTTTCACCCTTAGAATTTCTGCTTCTTTTAAAAAACACTCCTGTTTGTCTATGTGAATTATATCTCAGTAGAGCTGTTACCAAAAAGAAACCACAACAAAAACAAAAACAAAAAAACAAAAAAACCCACAAAACAAAAAACAAATTAAAAAAAACAAAACTTCCCTTTTGTTCTTTATTTTTTTTTTTTATTTATTTTGTTCTTGTTTTCTTTACCTTTTTGATTATATGGAATATATTTATAACATCATGTCTCCATATGGTAATTCTGTCATCTCTGTCATTTTGGGTCTGTAACCCTTGACTGTTATTTCCTTCTTTTTTCATGTCTAGAAATTGTTTGGATCACAGATACTTTGGACTCTCTGTTAATTACATGTTAGGTTTTGTGTTTCTTTAACGAACGTTGGATATTGTTCTTGCAAGCAGTTAAATTCTTCGTGGATTTGTTTGATTTTTTTAAGAATTGCTTTTAAATTTTGGAAGAGAAGATTTAGAGTAGTTCTTTTCTTAAGGTTTGATTTTCTAGAGTTAGAAAGGAGTGCTCGGTAGCAGTAGCACATTATTGTATAGTATTTCTACTACTGGGAGATGACAGACATTAATAACCTTTAGAACATAGGTAATAGTGAAGGATAGTAACAGTTTTAGAAGATGATGAGGTTTGAGTATTTATTATGTTTGTTTTTAGTATAATTTATTTAATTGTAAGTTTATATAATCTAATTTGTAATAATGGCTGTGTTTGACAACTGGTTCACAAAATTCTTAAAGATTTAATAGTTGCCTCTAGTAAGTAAGCCAATATCAACTGGCCACATCCAATACACCACTAGTATGTAAGCTAGTTTGAGTTTTCTCATAGCTTGAGTCTCCAAGGATGACCACCCGGAGAGTCAGACAGAAGCTGTATTGATTTTAAGATCTAGCTCCAGAATTTACATAGTGTTGCATCTGCCTTACTGTCTTGGTTGAGTTAGTTACAAAGATTTGTCTTCGTTCAATGGGAGAGAACATATAGATCCTGTCTCTCAGTACAGGAGCATCAGCATCACATTGTAGGAAGAGCAAATGGGATGGGATATATATGTTTGGCCATTTTTGGTAAAATCTCCTACATTGCTTAAAATTCAGACTTGACATTTTCTGTTATTACCACCACATCTTCGTTATCCATTCATCTATTGGTGGACATTTGGGCTCTTTCCATACTTCAATTATTGTCGATAGCACTGCTATAAACATTGGAGTGCATGTGCCCCTTTGAAACAACACACCTATATCCCTTGGATAAATACCTAGTAGTGCGACTGCTGGGTCCTGGGTAGTTGTATTTTTAGTTTTTTGAGGGACCTCCATACTGTTTTCCAGAGTGGCTGCACCATACTGCATTCTCACCAGCAGTGCAAAAGAGATCCTCTTTCTCTGTATCCTTGCCAACATATGTGGTTGCCTGAGTTGTTAATTTTAGCCATTCTGGGGCACCTGGGTGGCTCAGTCAGTTAAACGTCCGACTTCAGCTCAGGTCATGATCTCTCGGTTTGTGATTTCAAGCCCCTCGTCGGGCTCTGTGCTGACAGCTCAGAGCCTGGAGCCTGTTTTGGATTCTGTGTCTCCTCCCCTCTCTGCCCCTCCCCTGCTCATGCTCTGTCTCTCTCTGTCTCTTAATAATAAATAAATGTTTAAAAAAAATTTTAGCCATTCTGATGGGTGTGAGGTGGCATCTCATTGTGATTTTGATTTGTATTTCCCTGATGATGAGAGATGTGTCGGCCATCTGGAGTCTTCTTTTGGAGAAGTGTCTCTTCATGTCTTTTGCCCATTTCTTCACTGAATTATTATTTTTTGGGGGCATTGAGTTTGGTAAGTTCTTTATAGATTTTGGATGCTAACCCTTTATCTGATATGTCATTTGCAAATATCTTCTCCCATTCTGTTGGTTGCCTTTTAGTTTTGCTGATTGTTTCCTTTGCTGTGCAGCTTTTTATCTTGAAGAAGTCTCATTCATTCATTTTTGCTTTTGTTTCCCTTGACTCCAGAGACCTCTTGACTAAGAAGTTGCTATGGCCAAGGTTAAAGGGTTTTTTGCCTGCTTTCTCCTCTAGGATTTTGATGGCTTCTTGTCTTACATTTAGGTCTTTCATCCATTTTGAGTTTATTTTTGTGCATGGTGTAAGAAAGTGGTCCAGGTTCATTCTTCTGCATGTTGCTGTCCAGTTTTCCCAGCACCTCTTGCTGAAGAGACTGTCTTTATTCCGTTGGATATTCTTTCTTGCTTTGTCAAAGATTAGTTGGCCATACGTTTGTGGGTCCATTTCTGGGTTCTCTATACTGTTCCATTGATCTGAGTGTCTGTTTTTGTGCCAGTACGATACTGTCTTGATGATTCCAGCTTTGTAATACGGCTTGAAATCTGGGATTGTGATGCCTCCAGCCTTGGTTTTCTTTTTCAGGGTTGCTTTGGCTATTCGGGGTCTTGTCTGGTTCCATACAAGTTTTAGGATTGTTTGTTCTACCTCTGTGAAGAATGCTGGTGTTATTTTGATAGAAATTGCATTGAATATGTAGATTTCTTTGAGCTGTATCTACATTTTAACAATATTTTTTCTTCCAATCCAGGAACATAGAATATTTTTCCATTTTTTTTGCCTTCTTTAATTTCTTTCATAAGCTTTCTCTAGTTTTCAGTGTATAGATTTTTCACCTCTTTGGTTAGATTTATTTCTAGGTATTTTATGGGTTTTGGTACAGTTGTAAATGGGATCGATTTCTTGATTTCTCTTTCCATTGCTTCATTATTGGTGTGTAGGAATGCAACTGATTTCTGTGCATTGATTTTATATCCTGCGACTTTGCTGAATTCATGGATAAGTTCTAGAAGTTTTTTCGTGGAATCTTTTGGGTTTTCCATATAGAGTATCATGTCTGCGAAGAGTGACTTCCTCCTTGCTGACTTGGATGCCTTTATTCATTTGTGTTGTCTGATTGCTGAGGCTAGGACTTCCAATACTAGGTTGAATAACAGTGGTGAGAGTGGACATCCCTGTTGTGTTTCTGACCTTAGGGGGAAAGCTCTCAGTTTTTCCCCATTGAAGATGATATTAGCGATGGGTCTTTTCTATATGAGTTTTATGATCTTGAGGTATGATCCTTCTATTCCTGCTTTCTCGAGGCTTTTTATCAAGAAATGATATTGTATTTTGTCAAAAGCTGTCTCTACATCTATTGAGAGAGTCATGTGGTTCTTGTCCTTTCTTTTACTGATGTGATATCACATTGATTGTTTTATGGTTATTGAACCAGCCCTGCATCCCAGGTATAAATCCCATTTGGCCATGGTGAATAATTATTTTAATGTATTGTTGGATCCGGTTGGCTAGTTGTTGAGGATTTTTGCATCCATGTTCATCAGGGAAATTGGTCTGTAGTTCTCCTTTTTAGTGGGGTATTTGGTTTTGGAATCAAGGTAATGCTGGCTTCATAGAAAGATTTGAAAGTTTTCTTTCCATTTCTATTTTTTGGAATGGCTTCAAAAACTAGGTGTTAACTCTTCTTTAAACGTTTGGTAGAATTTCCTTGGAAAGGTTTCTGGTCCTGGACTTTTGATTTTTGGGGGATTTTTGATTACTGATTCGATATCTTCACTGATTATGGATCTGTTCAAATTTTCTATTCTTGTTTCAGTTTTGGTAGTTTAAATGTTTTTGGGAACTTGTCCATTTCTTCCAAATTGCCCAATTTATTGGCATATAATTGCTCATAATATTCTCTTATTTGTATTTCTGCAGTGTTGGATGTGATCTCTCCTCTTTCATTCTTGCTTCTGTTTATTTAGGTCCTTTTTTTTTTCTTTTTGATCAAACTGGCTAGGGGTTTATCAATTTTGTTAATTCTTTCAAAGAACCAGCTCCTGGCTTCATTGATCTGTTGTACTGTTTTTTTTGTTGTTGTTGTTTCAATAGCGTTGATTTCTGCTGTTCATTCTTTAATAGGATGTGCTTTTGTTTCCCAAGTATTGATTGTCTTTCCAAATTTTTTCTTGTGGGTGATTTTGAGTTTCATAGTGTTGTGGTCTGAAAATATGCACAGTATGATCTCAATCTTTTTATACTTGTTGAGGTCTGATTTGTGTCCCAGTATGTGATCTATTCTGGAGAGTGTTCCAGGTCCACTTGAGAAGAATGTGTATTCCGCTGCTTTAGGATGAAATGTTCTGAATATACCTATTAAGTCCATCTGGTCCAGTGTGTCATTCAAAGCCATTGTTTCCTTGTTGATTTTCTGTTTAGATGATCTGTCCATTGCTGTAAGTAAGGTGTTGATGTCCCCTACTATTATAGTATTAGTATCAGTGAGTTTCTTTATATTTGTGATCAATTGATTTATATATTTGGGTGCTTTCACATTTGGAGCATAAATGTTTACAATTGTTATATCTTGGTGGATAGACCCCATAATTATGATGTAATGCCCTTCTTCATCTCTTGTTACAGTCTTTATTTTAAAATCTAAATACATGGCTACTCCGGTTTTCTTTTGTCGACCATTAGCATGATAGATGGTTCTCCATCCCCTTACTTTCAATCTGAAGGTGTCTTTAGGTCTAAAATGGGTCTCTTGCAAACAGCTCATAGATGAATCTTATTTTATTATCCATTCTGTTACCCTCTATCTCTTGATTGGAGCATTTAGTCTATTGATGTTTAGAGTGAGTACTGAAAGTTATGAATTTATTGCCATTATGTTGCCTGTAGAGTTGGAGTTTCTGGTGGTGTTCTCTGGTCCTTTCTAGTCTTTGTTGCTTTTGGTCTTTCTTGTTTGTTTGTTTGTTTGTTTGTTTTTTCATATTTTCTGCTCTCAGAAAGTCTCTCCTAAAATTTCTCACAGGGCTGGTTTAATGGCCACAAACTCCTTTAATTTTTGTCTGGGAAACTTTTTCTGTCTCCTTCTGTTTTAAATGACAGCCTTGCTGGATAAAGAATTCTTGGCTGCATATTTTTCCAATTCAGCACATTGAATATATCCTGCCACTCCTTTCTGGCCTGCCAAGTTTCTTTGGATAGGTCTGCTGCAAACCTGATCTGTCTTTCCTTGTAGGTTAAGATCTGTTTTTCCCTTGCTGCTCTCATGATTCTTTCCTTGCCTGAGCATTTTGTGAATTTGACTATCATATGGCTTGTTGATGGTTGGTTTTTATTGAATCTAATGGGAGTTCTCCATGCTTCCTGGATTTTGAGGTCTGTGTCTTTGCCCAGGTTAGGAAAGTTTTCTGCTATGATTTGTTCACATAAACTTTCTACCCCTTTTTCTCTCTTTTCATCTTCTGGGACTCCTGTGATTCTGAAGTTATTCCTTTTTAATGAACCACTGATTTCTCCAATTCTTAAGTCATGCTCTTTTGCCTTAGTTTCCCTCTTTTTTCTGCTTCATTATTCTCCATAAGTTTGTCCTCTATATCAGTGATTCGCTGCTCTGCTTCATCAGTCCTTACCGCTGTGGCATCCATTTGAGATTGCATTTCAGTTATAGCATTTTTAATTTCGTCCTGACTAGATTTTACTTCTTTTGTCTCCACAGAAAGGGATTCTATGCTTTTTTCAACCCCAGCTAGTATTCTTATTATCATGATTCTAAATTCTTGTTTAGATTTCATGTCTGTCGTGTCTGTGTTAAGTCCCTGGCTGTCACTTCTTCCTGGTCCTTATTTTGGGGTCAGTTCCTTTGTTTCATTGTTTTGGAGGAGGAAAAAGAATAAAATAAAAAAAACATAAAAATTAAAAAATTAGAAACAACACAAAAGAATCAAATAAATGGTACTAGATCCTAGGTGTGTTTTTGTTCTGGTTGTGAAATAAGCTTGATGGAGTAGTGAAAAAAGGGAAAGAAAAGAAAAGGAAAAAAGGGGGGATAAGGGAAAACGTTTGACGATTTAAAAAAATGAATACAGTAAAATAGAATAAAATGAAAGTAAAATAGAATTTCAAAAACTTATAAGAGAGTAAAAAAAATAGTAAAAAAGAATTAAAAATATTTTTTATAATAACAGAAAATATAAATAAACTTTTTCTTTCTGTATTTAAGAACCAGAAAAGAAAAAGAAAAAAATTTGAGTAGATGGACTAGCAAACAGAATGAAATAAGATGGAAATTGCATCCAGTTTCCCCTAGAAGTCAAACTATGAAGCACTTTGTAGTCCATAAACTAAGCAGGCCTAGAGACTCGTGGTGTTCCTCTAGAGTGTGGTTGGCCCAGTTGGTGTAACAGCTCCATTCTCCACTAGGTGGTGCTTCTTAGTTTACTGGGGTGGATTGTTGTGGTGCTTATAGGCGTGTATACCCAGGAGCAGGAGGAGTGAAAATGGTGTCACCCAGCTAACCAGCCTCTACTATCAGAACTCTGTGCTCTCGCCCATTGGCAATCAAGCACCCCTCCTTTGTCTCCAGCTTCCATCCACTCCCCACTTCTACACTGTCGGTGACCAAGCCAGGTGACTTCCAGGCGGCACCTCCCTCCCAAGTTTTATCTCAGATGGGGCTGTATTTCCAAATCCCGCACTTCTGAGGGCCCCGCAGCTTTGACCTGCTCAGACCCTCTGGGGGAGGGTCTCGCAGAGCAATGGCCTATTGCCAACCTGCCCCCAGGAATGTTCCAGAGACCGCGCTGCTGCCGATGCCCAGAGACTGTGGTGGGGTGCCAGCCTGTCCCAGAAAAAGTTTGCACGATTGTGTAGCAGCAGCGTTTCAGGGATTATGGTAAATCACAACACACATCTGGCGCCAGGCTTTATCCTTAACTTCTTTGTTCCGACACCAGCAAACATGGCTGTTCTCTGGGGTCTGATGAGACCTTTGTGCGTGGGGAGGCCCCACAGCCTACCAAATGTCCTCCCAGCAGGGGAACTGCCTTTTGCCATGTGGCCCGAGGACCCCTTGGACCTCACTGCTCCTGGGGATTTTGCCCTTACCACCAGAGCTCTGCCAGGTATTGAGCTGCAGAGTTTTAGACTCTGTGCTCCCCTGTTTATAGAATCTTAATGGTATTTAAACCCTCTCCTTTCTCCTTTTCCCTTTCTTGTTCATTCCCTTGCAGCTGTTTCCCCTCTTCTACTTTCTCTCCAGCTGCTTTCAGGGAGGGGTGCTTTTCTTGTACTCTTCCTGTCTCCATCCTCTCTCTACAAGCAAAAACAGCTCCCTCCCTTCCATGGTTTCTCTCTCCCCCAGTTCACCTCTTCACTCTTAGTACCTGCTGAGTTCTCTAGCTCAAGTTGTGCAGATTGTTGTGTTAATCCTCACATCAGTTTTCTAGGTGTGCAAGATGGTTTGGTGTTGATCTAGCTGCATTTCAGGGATGAGAGACACAAAACAAACTTCCATATTACTCTGCCATCTTGGCTCCTGATTCATGTATACATTTTGAAAAGGGGAGAATAATTTGAAAGATTCAAGTGTACGTTATCCTAGTTACAAGATTAGCAGGAGACAAGGTAAAATATACATCTGAAGAGAGCTTTAAATATAAATATAAAATATATGTATATGTATAATTAAATATAAATATGAAAAGTTTTGAACTCTTAGGAATAGGCAAAACACGAGTTTGCCTTCAGAGTGTTTTTGCTTTAATAGGAAAGGTAAGAGATGATATGCAATCCCTTTTTCATTATATTTAGTAGTAGGAAAAATAATGTATTCTGGCATATGGTAGATAGTAGACAGTAAATGATAGTTTTCCTTCTTTTTTATGGGTTGCTTGCCTATGAGTAACTGCCAGGTGGCAGATTGTGGTAAATGCTATGGCAAAATGTGATCTTCTTATAGGGACATGGACAAAAGATGATTTTAAGCTAGGGGAGTTACCAAAGAGTTTCATGGAAAAAGTAGTTTTGAGAGGGATCTTGAAGAATGAGTATGATTTTGACACATAGAAATTGGGGTCAGGGCATTCCAGGGAGAAAGAGTAGCATGAGCAAAGCTGTGCAGGTGGGATAGCAGGTGTGTTGGGAAAGGGTGGTGATCTGCCTTCCTTGGTGAACCCCCTGGTGTTGGTATCTCTAGGTCTTTCCCATTAAGATGATCAGTTCCGACAGACCAGTCTTCCCTGCTCTTGGCCTGGAGTGGGGAGCTCTGGCTGCCTATGTTATGAGAGCTGATGAAGAGGCTGGGGTCTTAGCTTACAGTAAACCCATCTTCCCATTATTCCTCTGGCTTGGACCCAGTACTCCATCTTTGCTGTGCCTGTTTTACCTTCTCCAGAGGAACTTTCGGTCTTCTGCCGAGGTGGAGGAAGCACAGCTGCCCTTGAGCTTGGAGTAGGGTAGGGGTTTAGGATCAACTTGCTTTGAGCCAGTCTTCTTTATTTTAGAACCTCCCTTTATTACATATTCTGCTGCCCCGATTCCTGAGCCTTTTAATTTTTTCGTGTTATAAATGGTATTGGTTCTTAGTTTTCTTCACTACTGGTTTTGGATTTAGCTTTCAGGTGTGCTAAATTGGTTATTGTTTATTCATTTTTCCTTCTAGCTTCAGATATTTTATTTGCACCTGTCACCTCTCCTTTTCTCTCTGTCCTTATCTGCTCATATGTTTAAAAAAAAAAAAAAAAAGGCAAAACCCTACTGTAGTTTGTAATGGAGTTTCATGGCCAAGGGAAATTATATGTATGTTTCAGCATGCTATCTTTACCCTGAATCTAAATGTTTCTTTATTTCCTTATCATGTTGTAGTTAGATTTATTGCTTTAATGAGAAGCTCCCTCAAAAATCTTACACTGGTTATGAATTGATATATGAGAACAAAATACTATTGTTATATTTTCTTCTAATTTGCTAACTAAGAGCCAAAGAAATGTCTGAGGATGAAGACTGTTTTAAAGTCTCTGGAAAAATTGAAAGAATTCTGCTGCGATTCTGCCCTTCCTCAAAATAGAGTCCAGACAGAGCCTCCTCAGGAGAGATACGCAGTTCTGCCAAAATGTACTGATTTTGACGATATCAGTCGTCTCCGTGCAAAGAATGCAGTTTCTTCTGAAGATTCCAAATCTCAAATTAGTCAAAAGGTATGTGTTATTTAGATGAATACCGATTACTCAGATCAATAGGTTCTTTTTTTTATTATTATTAATTTCTTTTCTTTTAAGTTTATATGTTTATCTTGAGCGAGAGATTCCCAAGCACTGTCATTGCAGAGGCTGATGCGGGGCTCCAACTCACAAGCCCTGAGATATGACCTGAGCCAAAACCAAGAGTCAGCTGCTTAAATGACTCAGCCACCCAGGTGCCCCAGTAGGTTCTGAGGTGCCATTAGGTTCTCTGAGTTCACACAAGGCAGTTGTTCCCAAACTTGGATAATCACCTGAATTAGCTGAGGCTGCTTTTGCATTTTAGTTTATTTTTTCAGTGTCTGGAGATTCTGATTTACTTTGTATTAATGAGGGATGAATTGGTTTGTATTAAAATGTAATAAAAGCCAGGTGATTCTGATGTACAGCCTGGATTATGAGCCCCTGACTTGGGGAGATTCTTGATAATAAATACTAGCACAGTGTTTTATAGTCCGTAGAGTTACCGTCATTAGCCTGGAAAATCACAGGCAACATATATTGTTTCTGTGGTTTTTAGTTGAAAGCTTGGTGATATAAATTCAGAGGCAAACTAAATATATATAGATCTTTACTTCCACTGTTGTATGATACATTAATGTTTTTTTCATCGTTGCCAAATTAGGAATTTAACTTTTGCTCCATCACTAATATCTCCAATTCAGAACAGTGCTTTTCAGCCCAGCTTTAAATTAGAATCACCTGGAGGACTTTAAAAACAGATAAAGACTTTTCTTCAGAATCATATTGGTCTTCACTAAGAACTGACTTTGCATGTTGTTTAAAGCTTTCATTTTATTTTATTTTATTTTATTTTTTTGAAAGTTTTTATTTTTATTTTTGAAGGAGAGAGAGACAGAGCATGAGTGGGGGAAGAGCAGAGAGAGGGAGACACAGAATCCAAAGCAGGCTCCAGGCTTTGAGCTGTCAGCACAGAGCCTGATGCAGGGCTCGAACTCATGAACTGTGAGATCATGACCTGAATTGAAGCTGGACACTTGACCAACTGAGTCACCCAGACGCCCCTAAAGCTTTCGTTTTAATGTGTAGCAATGGTTGAGAGCCAATGAATTAGAGAAATAGTTCCTTTTATTTTTTTGAGTCATTTAAATGAAAAACTATGGATTTTTGAAAAGTTATGGATTGAAAGCTATGGATTCTTTACTCAGAAAAATACTCACACCAACACAATTTTGTATATATTATTAAGAAGTTTACACTTCTTCCTACCAAGTCCAGATTTATGAGCTCCTCCTTCAACTAAGCTGAGATCCATTGACTTATCTTAGGTCATCAGGAAAAAAAAAAGGGTTTTTTGTTTTTGTGGGTTTGTTTGTTTAATTTACACTTTCTTTTAATACTTAGAAGCAGTTCACCTGAGTGTAGTGGTCATAAAGTATAGATATCAAAAAGTTTGTCTATTAAATCTCATTTTATTAATTGGAGAATTTATCCTAGGGCTTCATGAGAGCTTGTTAACTAATTATACATAAAACAACCAGCTTGTTGTTTCTGATTCACTGCACATTAGAAGTCACCAGTTAGAAGGGACACCTAGAGGTAGTACATGGATGTCATTACAGGAGATACCTGTTTGGTGTTATGGAAGGACACACATGAATGGTAAAAAGCTACCAATTGAAGTTAAATGCCCAGGGTCTACAACCATTAGTGTGGGGATCATCTGCCTCGTAAGTCTTGGTAGGTTTTAAAATTCCCATTTTATTGTGCTGATCCTCCTGTATTGTCAAGACAAAGTTAAATTGAGTTCAGAATGCTGTCCCTGAGAATATACAAAAGAGTATAGTGTATCATAAGTTTTTCCACCCAAATGATGAAAAACAACTTGCTTAATACTCAAGTATCCAGATAGACTTGTTGGTATACTATATGGATAAAAGTTTCTTTCTGCATGCCTACTCTTCATTCCATATATGAATAAAGTATAAAGAACTTTTTTTTTTCTGTAGGAGATATATTTTCTTAAAGTTTTAAGTTTTACAATATGTAGTATTCCTGGATTTTACATAAAAGATATGGAAATAGAAAATCCATCAAAATTAAAAGCAGATGACATTCTCTTATCTGATACATTGACCCACTTTTCTGTTGCCACAACTCCCCACACTTCACCATACCTCACCATCTCATTGCTGATCTTTGGAGATTTGCTTGGCTACACTACTCAGACAAATTACACCTCTACCTACTCTTGCAGCTAAGATGAATTTTTTAAATAGTTAGCAACTGTAGAGTACATGTTCCTGGACTTCCTCTTTGACCAGAGTCCCCTTGCTGGGCCATATAGGACATTTCTCTTTTTCTCTTCTCTTCCCCTGCTGATCACTCTGTTTTCAATACATACACACACACACACACACACACACACACACATATATATAAATATATATTTATTTATAGAGAATGCATGGGAGAGGCAGAGAGAGAATCCCAAACAGTCTCCTGCTAACAGTGCCGAGCCCCACAGGGGCTCAGACTCACAAACTGTGAGATCGTGACCTGAGCTGAAATCAAGAGTCAGATGCTTAACCGACTGAGCCACCCAGGTGCCCCTAGGCTATATTTTTAATTCCAAGTGTAGCTGATAAAATTTTCAGATGATAGCAGTGATACAGTGACAGTTAGTTAGAAGGCAGATTTATGCTACAAATTTGTGTCATTTTACCTTTTATATAAATAAATCCCATAAAAACGAATTTGCCTTAAGCTCTAAACTGGAATTATGGTTTTCACACATGAAGGTAAGGATAGCAGGAATACTAATGTTGAATTGTGACTTTGTGTTTTGTATTTTCCAAAAGCTCTGTGTCATATTTCTTTACCAAAAAAATCGTGCTTCTTTCTTGGAATCAAGATTAATGGAATATACTTTCAGACTGTGCTTGGAAATTTGAAGCATTAAGTACAGCTATAACAGATAGCAGATGCTTATTGAAAGTGGTTTTACTTACTGTTGAGAGACATATTCATGTCTGCTCACTTTTTGTGCCTTATGCATCTGGGAATAAATAAGGAAAAGAAGAATGTTAATTACAGTAGATTTAATGAAATAAAACTTAAAAAGGGGTATATAACTCTTTAAAATATGTAGGTTTTTAAAATTTCCTTAAATAGTTGTACAGAGTTTAGTTTGGCTCATTTTTTAAAAGTCTCTTACTCTGAAAAAATTTCAAACTTGCAAAAATGTTTATCTGAATATACTATGTGCCTCCTACAAACTTTCACTTAGATAAACTAATTATTAGGTTTGTGCTGAATTTTCATTCTCTCTCTTTCTGAAAACTATTACTATGGTTAATACTTTGTAAACTATAAAAATCTTTTTGGTTGCCAGGACAAGACACTTTTCGATCTCAGTCCTTCTGGATCTTCACAAAAGGGTAATGACAATTTACAGACAACTTCTGATCCTAAACCATCTAACAAACGGACCAAAAGCATCTACACACCTTTAGAATTACAGTACATTGAATTGAAGCAGCAGCAGAAAGATGCAATTTTGTGTGTGGAATGTGGATATAAATATAGATTCTTTGGGGAAGATGCAGAGGTAAGTTATTTTTGCAAATACTGTTCCATGTTTTCCTTATCCAGCCTTAAGTATTTTGCAATATTTTTGTTTCCATTTCTGACCTTATGAGAGAGCTAACGTAATCAGTTGCCCTTGAAAAATGCTGTCATTTAAAGTAAAAACTATAAATAAACACGGGCAAACTTGGTGGATGCTAGGCTTTTAGGGGAGGAAGTGAGGAACCCCTTTTGGAATGTCGTGTCTCTTCTTCATGGTGCTCACCCAGTACCTTTCATCCATTGCACGGTGATTGGATGAATCACTTAGTGAATGAACCATAATCATGTGAGTATTTACGTTTCCTGATGAAGACTCAAGCAGAAAAAATTTTGAGATGACCCATTTACTCTTAATTTATAAATTTTGATAGCCAGGAACATAGTTCCATGTCAGTGGAAGAGCACATTAACAGCCAGCCATCCACAGAAGGTGTTTGAAGTGTTACAATGTCTTTGTATGTCCATCATCTTGTTATGCTAGTCTGAGTTGATTTTGTATTTGATTTTGAGGTATTTGATATAGGCCGAAGTTAACATCAGAAGTGAATTTGAGTATTTAGTGGGCAGGCTTAGGGAAAGCATTGCTGGTGATGTCCTGTTGGAATCATATGTGATTGTGATCCTTCCACACTTTTAAGTCTCTCGCATCATGCATCATATGTCCTCAGAGAGTGATGAGGTGGCACATCTAACATCTGTCTTGTGCTATAGGAAGTACAGACTTGGCCAACTTTTTTATTCCAGCTTTTAAAATCCTATTGTGGCACAAAAGTGATGTTCTTTAGTTCAGGTGGCATCATGTGTTTGGTGTCATGAAGTAAAAGTTTGAAATAGCATGTTTTCTGGGGACACAAACAGATATGTAGTTGTCATTGTATAGGTAAAGGGTGAAAGAAAATGCTGTTTTCTCCCCTTCTCTCCAGGTTGAGTAGTAGATTTAGTCTTACCACCCAGTAAAGGCTGATGTTTTCTAGCCTTGCAATGAGGAACTACTGTTCAGAAATGGGTGGGGCAGGGAATGAGAATGTTGGGATGAGCATTCCATGGCTCCAGTGGGCAGTGTCTGAGCCGTGGTATTCTCCAGTAGAAAGCGGGGAGTTAGGTGGTGCTGCCTGATTCTGCACTCCTCTCATTTATGCATCTGATTAGCTAACCATACCAGGGGTTTCTCTTCTCACTTCCTCAAAGATGCCCACTGTCTGAGTAGCTTCAGAATTTATGTTTTATAGTATCTCCTAATTTTCAGTTAGTTGCATGTGCTATGTAGCAAATTCTTACTCTATTATAGTGTTTTGTTCTGCATTGAATATCATTGTGCAGCCTTTTAGGGGAGGCTCAGCACTTTAAGGTTTTGTTAGATCTAATCAGCATAGAAGACATGGCATATTTTTCCACGACATTGATATTACAGATGTTGGCTCTGAGGTTAGGTCATGGGAACTGCCAAAAAATAGATTTAACTATAGGCTTCTGTATGGGGACTGTCTTTAAAATTTTGTATTGATAGGCCATTCACGTAGAGAAGAAGTGCACAAATCCTAAGTGTATACCTTGATGGATTTTTAGCAAAGTGAGCGAACACCACGTGGGGATTCTTGAAATAGACATTTATTGATACTCTCTTTTTTAATTTTTTAGGTTGCAGCCCGGGAGCTCAATATTTATTGCCATTTAGATCACAACTTTATGACAGCAAGCATACCTACTCACAGACTGTTTGTTCATGTACGCCGCCTCGTGGCCAAGGGATATAAGGTCAGCCTTGGCTTTGACTTGAGGGAACAGGGTGATTGGATTCCCTTCCAGAGAATGAAAGCATGTTTCATAAGATGGTATTATAATGGGAATTTGGCATTTGGGAAACAAAAGTGTGTCACAATTATTAGCATTATATCTTTGTGAGTTTTTAGCTTATTAGATTTTTAAGGTAATTTTTTTTTAAGTTTACTCACTTATTTTGTGAGATAGAGAGAGAGCATGAGTAGGGAAAGAGCAGGGAGAGAGGGAGAGAGAGAATCCCAAGCAGGCTCTGTGTTGTTAGTGTGGAACTTGATGTGGGGCTCAGTCTCACGAATTGTGGGATCATGACCTGAGCTGAAATCAGTAATGGGCACTTAACCATTGAGCCACCCAGGGGCCTCTAAAATAAATTAAAAAAAAAATGTGTGTGTGTGTGTGTGTGTATATATATATATATATATATATATATATATATATATATATATATATATATATATCTGTGGTAGAGTGTTTTTTAGTGGTTCACTTGAAAGCTCCTTGTAGTGTTTACTTCTTAAGCCCGACATGTGGACATTGTGGACTATGGTGTTTATTTTTTTAAATGTTTCAGAATTAACCTTTTAAGTCTTGAAGTGTGTTTCTTTAAAAGAAATTTCCATGAGATTTGATATTCAGTATTTCTTATTTTTGTTGAAGGTGGGAGTCGTGAAGCAGACTGAAACTGCGGCATTAAAGGCCATTGGGGATAACAAAAGTTCACTTTTTTCCCGGAAATTGACTGCTCTTTATACAAAATCTACACTTATTGGAGAAGATATCCTTTTCAAATAGTAATTTTTCTCTTAAATATTACAAGGGCTTTGTTTAAATAACATTTTTACTTAACTGTTCTTTGAATGGGTACCTTTTTGGTGAGATAAGGTAATCTAGTTACTTTGACCTTTGATTAGTGCACTACTGAAGAGGGAGGGATTGGGAATGGCTGGAAACAAGCATTTTCAAATGCCATAGTAAAAGGGGAGTTTGTCATACTTTAAGAGCAAAAAAGAGAGCCTGATGAAAGATGATAGCAAGTTAGCAACTGATTTGAATTGCATCTTCCCTACACTGTATGGGTGGTAGTTAGGTGCTTAGGGCCTATAGGCCCCTCGAGATCCTCCCTAAGACAAGACCTAAAAAACAGCTTGTTAACTTCAGAATATGAAAAGAAAACTACGAAGTTAACACACAGTTAATTGCTTATGAAAGGTAATAGTAGGCCATCCTCATTAATTGTTAGCTTCATAAGAATTTTATTATTTTAAAAAATAGGTTGCGGGTGAACCTTTCTCACTTTGTGAGAACCCTCGGTGTGCACAGTGATTGCCCCCCAATTTTATAGTCATTCATTAATTTAGTGAATTACTTGAAGCAAAATGATTCTAATAGCACAATCATAAAATTCTATTTTTTAAAAACCCGGTAACTATATATGAAATGGGACAAAGATGCATTTTAAAATGTTTACTGTGGAAAAGAAAAACAAAAAAAAAATGTTTACTGTGGGATGGGGTCAGGTCTCAAAAAAAATGTAGAGATAAGGTCTTATAAGATACAGTGTGAAAACATTTCTTTTATGATTTAATACAAACCTACTTATTTAGAAACCTGCTTCTACCCAAATCAGCAAGACCATTTTGTTCCAATAAGATTACGAATAGGTACAACTCAGAATAGACCCAAAACCATGAACAATTCTGTACTGTTCTAAGCTGATCAGGCTGTAAGAACCTGGTAATTTTATTGTTTCTTTTACCTAAACTTGAGTCTCTTATTAAAGCCTGCTCCTAAAATGGTACACCTCCCTACTTCTCTTTTGATGTTGCTATAGCTCTTGCCTGCTGTTGCCTAAGTTGGGTTGTTTCCAGACTGACTTCATCCCAACTCAACACTTATCCCTGAGAATTTAATTAATGGACTCACTAAACACACACAGACACAAACATACACATGTACACATTCTATGTTTCTGTTTTCTTTTTTGGTTTTCTTTTTCATGTCTTTTAAAAATTCTCTTGCTATTTCTGAAAGCTTTAGGCACTTTAAAGGAGGAAAGTAATTTACATTATTTTAGTGTATTCATGCTTTGGAATTAAGCATCATGGGATTCAAGTCTCAACGTTATCCAAGTAAAGAAGAGGGTAATATTTGAGCTTCCCCAAGGGGTACTCTCCTAGACTCTTTGGGAAGTGAGAACATAATAGCTGTCTATCCTCATGAGTCGCATATCTCACGGGAATTAAGGCATGTAACTGTAATCAGAGTAAATCAGAACAATGAAGCCTGTGTGGAAGATTTAGCATAGAGCAAAAATGTCTGGGACAATGAACCATTGTTTTAAAGGAGAAAGCATTTAATGGGAATGTAGCATATAATTTTCTTTAATAATTATTACATGTGAATCCTTTAGTCAAGCTGGATGATGCTATAAATGTCGATGAGATAGTGACTGATAATTCTACCAACTTTCTTCTGTGTATCTGTGAAGATCAGGAAAATGTTAAGGACAAAAAAAAGGGGAACATTTTCATTGGAATGGTGGTAAGTACTTTGTAGGTGAAGAGTGAATGATAGATGTTCATGGTATCTCTGTGAGTAATCTTGTATTGTTTATAATGAGACTGATCAAGTGTGCCCTCAAGTAACTTACTAGAAAAATATTTTCCTCATAATTTGATATGTTAAATCACTAGTTACAAGTTTTCTCATATGGCTACTTGGCACTCTGTACTATGGAGACATCCAGGTAGTTTCTGTCCATGTGCTCTATGCATTTAGGGTTCAGGATGGACACAGTGACAGGTATGGATATAGATAAGAAGCAGAGCAGAATGAAACACTAAGCCAACACTCTGTATGGATAGCAAAGGGTTTTACAAATTTCCTCTAGGGATTTGAAATTAAACGCATCATTTTGTGATTGTTGTATATAGATTTGGAGTAAAGGGGATAGATAAGGGGAAATGATAGTTGGCCAATGCAAAACTCCATGTTTAATTAACGTTAGGAATACTTACAGTCAGTTTTCTAGAGAAATATAATTTGTGAATCATGGTTTTATTGATTTTACCCTCTGGCAGTTTGTGAGTAAATTTGCCCATTTACAGACCCACATGGACTTGGCTCAAAACCTTAGAATTTTTAGTGCCCTTCAGAACTATTAGATTTTCTTTTTCTCTTGTTGTTAAAGCAAAAGTAGGACTCCTTGCCTAAGTAATAACTAATTCTCTTTGTTTTTTTTTTTTTCTAATTTTTGCAATCAGCTGCAATATCAACACAGTTCTTTTTTTTTCCAGCAAAAATTCTTAACAACCCAAATGTCTCCAAAGAACCTTTTTAAAAAAATTAAAAAAAATTTTTTTTCAATGTTTATTTATTTTTGAGAGAGAGAGAGAGAGAGAGAGAGAGAGAGAGACATAGAACACGAGTGGGGAAGGGGCAGAGAGAGGAGACACAGAATCTGAAGCAGGCTCCGGGCTCTGAGCCATCAGCACAGAGCCCGATGTGGGGCTCGAACTCTCACAAACTGTGAGATCATGACCTGAGCTGAAGTCGGATGCTCGACCGACTGAGCCACCCAGACGCCCCTAAAAATTTTTTTTAATCAAGTGTTTATTTCTGAGAGAGATAGAAGGGGGTGGCAGAGTGAGAGGGGGTAGAGGATTTGAAGCAGTCTGTGTGCTGACAGCAGAGATCCCGATACAGGGCTAGAACCCATGAACCATGAGATTATGACCTGAGCTAAAGTCAGATGCTTAACTGCTGAGCCACTCAGGGGCCCCTCCAAAGTACCTTCTAATACCTTATTTTGGGGGGATAACTCTCTGCTAACTTGACCTTTGCTTAACCAATAAACTTTCAGAGAGTTTGCATTACTTTTGGGTGGCTCTGAATGATTTTTTTTTTCTAAATAATTTTTTTTTTTTATCTTTGAGAAGCACTTTTTATCTAGTCATAGGCAATTGGATTTATTTACAAATAGTAAGGTTATTTGCTTTTAAGCTCTAACATATGTAATGTGCTAATTTATATTTACCTGAAACTCAGCCTAAAGAATAGAGTTGAATGTATATGATTCCTCTTTAGTGCTGAGTGGTTGACGCCAGAATTAACCGTTGTGTATGAACTGTGATGTGAAAAAATGAGAAATGATAGTTTGCCTCTCAAGTGTTTTCTTGGGTCTTGTCCTTGTTCTCAATGACCACTTTTGGGCTGATGACATCCAAAGCTCTGGGTCCAGGCTGCACCTCTCTCCTGACCTCTAGCCTCTTATATCTATCTTTTTGTTGGGCACGGCACTCAGAATTTGTCCTGACTCCTCAAACTCAGTGTGGCTACAATAGATCTGTTCTTTTTTTACCCTCAGTACTATTCTTGTTGGATTTTGCCCTGTTGTGATGAGTGTCACTACCTAGGAGCTATCTTTTGGGTATTGGCAGTTAGTCTAAAATCAAAGTCTTTAGCATTGATAGTATCACTGCAGTTAGGCCCTCTGCCTTCATTCTGGGCAGTGCATGGTTTTATACAGACTAACTTTGTGTTTCTTAGTGTCACATAGTAATAGATGTTGCAGGCATTATAATATAGACCATTTCTCTAATTAAAAAAAAGCAGGGAGGTGGCGCCTGGGTGGTTCAGTCAGTTAAGTGTCTGACTTCAGCCCAGGTCATGATCTCATGGTGCCTGAGTTCAAGCCCCCACATCAGGCTCACTGCTATCAGTGCAGAGCCCACTTGGGATCCTCATTCTCCCTCTCTCTCTATCCCTCCCCTACTCATATTCTTTCAAAAATAAACATTAAAAAAATAATTAAAAAGGCAAAGGGGAATTTGATAAATTTGTTACTTGAACTTCTATAAATAGCTTTTGTAAATGCTAGATAGATTGGGAGATAAACTTATGTATACTAACGTACTTACGTTCCAGCTATCTGGGCACTAGAGAAGGCCTCTCGGCTATCATTAAGGAGGTACTTTGAGCCAAAAATGAGGGACTTCAAAAAATTATAAAATATTCAAAAGAAAAATTAATAAAACAGAGTGCTTAATTACGGTAATATGAGACAGCGCTCTAGGGGTTAGGAAATATTTCCTCTGGGAAATAGAACATTGCCTTGAGAAGGGCCCCCTTCCTTCAGCAGAGGTTAACTGTAATCCAGACTTGTATGATAATAATTTCCTTGCTTTTAGTTCTAGTTTTACCTCCTTAAACTATATACAAGTGTAAACATTGTGTCTTTTGGAGTCTTGCTTCCTTTGCTTGCAAACTACTCTCATATGGTATTTGTATATGAGATTTATTTGTGTTACTGTAGTAGTTCTTACATTGTCATTGTCATATTACATTTTATGATTTTCAGTTCATTCTTCTCTTGATGGACATGTGGGTTCTTTTCGGTTTTGGTTGTACAGAGAATGCTGTTATAAACTTTTTTGTGCACGTTTTGTGGTATACCTATGGTATACCCTGAGTATATACCTAGGAAGGATTTGAGTTAGGAGTATGGAGTTTACAACTTTGCCAGGAAATATAACGCTGTTTTCCAAAGAAGCCATGCCAGTTGACCTTCTGTCAGCCATGTTTGAGTATGGGGGGTGAGTATAGCTTGTACCATCTGTCACTAGTGCCATGCATTTCTTCTTTTTTTTTTTTAATTTTTTAAAAATGTTTATTTTGACAGAGAGAGACAGATCATGAGCAGGGGAGGGCAGAGAGAGAGGGAGACACAAAATCCCGAGCAGGTTACAGGCTCTGAGCTGTCAGCACAGAGCCCAATGCGGGGCTTGAACCCACAAACTGTGGGATCATGACCTGAGCCGAAGTCAGATGCTTAACTGATTGAGCCACCCAGGTGCCCCACTTTTTTTTTATGTTTATTTATTTATTTATTTAGAGAGAGTGCAAATGGGGAAGAGGCAGAGAGAGAGAGGGAGACACAGAGTTCAAAGCAGGCTCCAGGCTCTGAGCTGTCAGCACAGAGCCTGACGCGGGGCGAGAACTCATGAACTGGGAGATCGTGACCTGAGCCAAAGTTGGCCACTTAACCGACTGAGTCACCCAAGTGCCCCAGTGCCATGCATTTCTTTTCTTTTCTCTTTTCTTTCTTCTTAATTTTTATTTATTTCTGAGAGACAGAGGGTGAGCAGGGCAGGGGCAGAGAGAGAGGGAGACACAGAATCCGGAGCAGGCTCCAGTCTCTGAGCTGTCAGGACAGAGCCTGATGTGGGGCTCAAACTCACAAACCATGAGATCATGACCTGAGCTGAAATCAGATGCTTAACTGACTGGGCCATCCAGGCGCCCCCATGCATTTATTTACCATCAGCAGAGGACGTGAGAGTGGCCTGTGGAGTGAGATCACCTGGATCTTGTTTCCACCACTTTATCACTCTGCAGCCTTGGCTAGGTTTCTTACCTTTTTTCTCCTTTCTCAAACCATGAGTTTTTCCAGTTTATCTTTGCTATATTGGCTTGGGATGCTAGGGGGTAGCTTTTAGTTTTTATGGTTATTTCCCTAGATAAACTCTCTACTTGGGCTTCATTCAGAGTTTGCTATATTTGTGTTAGTTTTTGGAAAAATTATACTTTTATTGATTAATTTTATAAAATGAAATAGAAATTTACTACTGCTCTGGTGGCCATGTTACTAGGAACTTATTACTGTTTAGTGATGACAACTGTTATTTGTACAGTACTATATAGTTTATAAAGCATTCGTGTTTGTTTTATGATCTGACCATTGCAGTGAGCTGAAGATGAAAGTAGGCTGGTTTATTCCTACTTAGAGGAGGAAACTGAGGGTTTGGTGACTTGTCAGAGTCATTCTGTCGGGTTTGTTGGATCCAAAACTTGGCTCAGGCTGTTTCTTGCATAGTGTAGATATTGGTGAATCTGACTTCTTACATAAGAATCTTGGAAAGTACACAGGTTTTCAAACACTTTAGAACTGGACTACACACTAGAGAGTGTATCCTCTTTACTGTTTCCATGTGTGTTTATAATGTGTCAAGGTTATAATTGGGAAAAATATGTTTTATGTGATGTTGCATTTTTGTTTTCAGGGAGTGCAGCCTGCCACAGGTGAAGTCGTGTTTGATAGTTTCCAGGACTCTGCTTCCCGTTTGGAGCTCGAAACTCGGATATTGTGCCTGCAGCCCGTGGAGCTACTGCTCCCCTCACACTTGTCAGAGCAAACAGAGATGCTTATCCACAGAGCCACAGCTGCTCGGTGAGTTGGCACATCATTGGAAAATACTACTGATTTTGAAACTCAGATTTAATTCCCAGACTGGGAATTAAACTCATTAAATTTAAACTCATTGAAGTTGTTAACAAGTTTTTACTTACAGAAGTATTTTAACAGTAGTGGTGGAAATTAAAAAAAAAAGAAAGAAAAAGGAAATTACTCATAATATCACCTTAATGTAGGACTGTTAGAGCGGTTTAATGATACTATTTAGTAATTTATCTTCAGTTTTTAGAGGTAATTTAGAGTTCATTTCTTAGAAAGGTTATTTAATTTTGAAAATGCTGCAAGTTTTAATTTGTGGCTGTGTCCAGGAGTTTTATTGATTAGATCTAATGTCATACGTCTTACTTATGCAGCAGTGTACTAGGCACTGTGGCATCCAGAGGAAGAGGATGTTTGTCGTCCATGTTTGGCAGAGTTTATAATCCATCAGGAGAGGCAGATGTGTACAAATCTAACAAGATTCACAAAGCATGATGTTAAGTGACAACACGAAGGTACCTTGTTGGGACCATTCCATACTGCCACCTGGAGGAGTATATGGGGAGAAAAGACACTGGAAAGATGGGCAATGGCTCCAGGGGACAGGACTATGTACTGAGGAATTTGGACTTTAGACTAAGCAGGAAAGCCCATAAAGATTTTTATTTAGTAGATTGACAAATCAGGAAGTCAAACTGATGGGTAAGTGAAGTTCCAACTATTTTTTTGTTCTCAGAGTTAAGAGTGTCACACTTTCATTTAAATTGAACTTCTAAGTAGTTTTCATAATAAATATTTTTTATTATAACACTAATCCGTGACCATTTAGGAAAAATTGGGAGTTACCAAAAAAATGAAGAGCTAAAAATAAGTCAAATCCTATAACCCAGAGATAGTTATTCTTAAATGTTTTGGTGTGTTAATTCTATGCATATGTATCACATTTTTTGATTTATGAAGTTGGATTCATGTTGCAAAATCAGTTTTGTGTCCTGTATTTTTACTTAAAATTCCCATAGTTAAAAAAAAATTTTTTTAATCTTTATTTATTTTTGAGAGAGAGAGAGAGTGCGAGCTGGGGGGGAACAGAGAGAGAGGGAGACACAGAATCCGAAGCAGGCTCCAGGCTCTAAGCTGTCAGCACAGAGCCTGACGTGGGGCTGGAACCCACGAACCTTGAGATCATGACCTGAGCTCAAGTTGGATGCTTAATCGACTGAGCCACCCACAGGCACCCCCCATACTTTTTAAAGGGAAATTTATCTTATTTTATTATGGAAAACATATAAAATTATACCGAATAGTGTAGTGAACCACATGAATTCATCAACCAGCTTCAACATTGCTCAACTCAGACAATTTCATTTCATCTATATCCCTACTCCCTCTCTCCTTAGATTATTTACTTGAAGCATATTCTAGAGAACATCATTTCATCTGCTGATATTTCAGCAGGTACTCAGTGGAAACAAAATGACTGCATCTCATTGTCATGTAAATGGATAATTTATTCCCCTTTTGTTATGCTATGTTCATTTTTTTAACTTCCACAAATATTACTGTGATGAGTATCCATGCATAGAAATATTTGTGTGCATTTCTGATTATTTCCTTAAGCTAAATTCCTCCAAGTGGAATTACTGGGTCACAGGGTATAAACATTTATAAAGCTTTAGAATTGGTAATATCAATTTATACTTCTGTTGCTACAGTACAGGAGAGTTGCTTGAACCTTGCTTACAATGGATCATGTAAACAATCTCTGCCAACTGGATAGGTGAAAAATTCTCTATCAAGTCCCCTTATTTGGTTTATAATCCTTTTCTGACAGTGAGTTAAAACCTGAATAATTAAAACTGACACAGTAGACTGATTAATTAAAAAAATTAGTAAAATTTCTAAAAATTTTTAAAAGTCTTCTAAAACCTTATTTCCAATATTTTGTGGTTTTGGTTTTCATTTTTCTTTATAACTGTGTGTATATTCGGTTGACTTAGATATAACAGAGACTAAAGGTGATCAATTGAATGAACACTTCCATTTTTCTGATTTCTACTTTTTAAAAACAAAATAATAAAGGCAAAAATTCAATAAAAGGTGAAAATACTCCACAAAAACATTGCCAAAAATGAGTTTTTTTGGCTGGCGGGCAGCATTGCCTATGATATTGCTAAATGTTTATTCATCAAATGAAATTCAGAAGGCATTTGGCATACTAAAAGATAGTTCTGGTGTCATATGTGGGCTTTCCCAAATTTGATGCTGCCTTTGTTTTGTTTTTATTTATATTTCTTTAGTTAGCATTGAGAGTGTATAACTTTGCTATTTTCCCGTGCTCATGTAATTTTTGTTTTATTCGCATTTTAGACTAAGCAAAGTCAAAAGTTAATCCCCGTTTCTGTGAGTGTCTAAAGCTGACCTACATCCATGGACACATGGAGTGCTAGAGATTCACAAGTTGAGCAAATATTGTGGCTCTTGTGATGTAGGGTTTGGGTTGGAAAATTGGCTTTTCACCTTCCCGACTTTCAGTACTCACTCAACTGTGTTGTGTTGTCCTTCAGTTTCCTTTCCTTTCCTTTCCTTTTTTTTTTCCTCCTTTTCTTTAATATAGGGATAATAAGAGTGCTTACCTCATAGGATTATTCTGAGTGTTAAATAAGTTAATACAAGTAAAATGTTTGCAATAGTGGCTGGCATAGAAAGCCTTCTATAGATAGCAAGCTGTCTGTTAACTGTATGATTATTATTTATTACTATTTGCCATTGTCTTTTTAAATATTGCCTCTTCCCTGTTCTCTTCTGGAATGCCTTATTCTGCTCTCTACACATGGCCCTTTATGGTGTTATCTCCCACCTCCAGCCTTCTTTTAAATTTTTTTAAAAATGTTTTTATTTCTTTTTGAAGGAGAGAGAGAGACAGAGCATGAGCAGGGGAAGGGCAGAGAGAGAGGGAGACACAGAATCCGAAGGAGGCTTCAGGCTCTGAGCTGTCAGCACAGAGCCCGACGTGGGGCTCGAACTCACGAACACTGAGATCATGACCTGAGCCGAAGTCAGATGTTTAATCTACTGAGCCCCCCAGGTGCCCCTCCCACCTCCAGCCTTCTGAAACAAATGTCTCTCCTGTTATTTTTGGCTTTGGGGATTTCCTCTTTTTTGTTGTTGGTTTTTGACTCTGTTTAAGAAACATTTTTGATTATATTTTAATTCACTGTTTCTATGGGTTTAAAAAAAATTTTTTTTTTTTTAAGTTTATTTATTTTTGAGACAGAGAGAGACAGAGCATGAATGGGGGAGGGTCAGAGAGAGGGAAACACAGAATCTGACACAGGCTCCAGGCTCTGAGCTGTCAGCACAGAGCCCGATGCGGGGCTCGGACTCACGGACCGCAAAATCATGACCTGAGCCGAAGTCGGTCGCTTAACCGACTGAGCCACCCAGGCGCCCCTCTATGGGTTTTTTAGTATACTGTCTGGACCAAGTAAGTTTTTCATGCTTATAGTAGCGTTCTCTTATTTTTGTACTTGGATCTCTCCCCATTTTGAAACTACTTCAGTAATCATCTGTATTTTAGTCCATTTTGATTTTCTTTAAAATTTAATCTAATTTTTAGCATTTAACACTTAATTCACTTTTTTTTAATTTTATTTTTACTGTGTCAGGTGTGGTCCTGCCTTAATTTCCCCGTGAGTGCTCGTGAGTCCATTTTACATTCATAACTTAGCTTTTATCAATCTGAGATAAAATTCCATCCATATTTTTTTTAAGAAAGAACAAAAATCAGCAACAAGGATAGGGAATAGTTTTAATGTATGAACAACATAGCCTGTCAAAATTCCATTCCATATTTACTACCACTAAACCATATAGCCTTGAATTTTCAAGAAGAATTTTTTTTTTTAATGTGTATATATTTTTTAGAGAGAGATCATGAGCAGGGGAGGGGAAAAGAGAGAGGGGGCAGAGGATCCAAAGTGGGCTCTGCACTGATAGCACAGACCCTGATGCTGGGCTCCGACTCAAGAACTGTGAGATCATGACCTGAGCTGACCTTGGATGCTTAACCGATTTTGTTTTTGTTGGACTTTTGCCTGTTTAAACAGTGATAGGTAGATTCTGGTGTCTCAGACTTAGAATCCACTCTTTTTCTTCTGTAAATCTGAAGGTAAAAATAGCAGTTTTTGTCAGTTACCGGTTAATATATATTGATATTGAAGAAAAAATAAAGCTGTGTGAGAAAAGGAAGAATGGCTTGGAATTAATGGAATATGCATTTTAAAGTATTAGCGTTTTTTTTATAATCTTTGGCCACAAGGGGTCTCCAAAGGATTTTCTATTCTGTGAATTATCATTTAAAGAGTACCAGAATCTTCACATTTATTTTTATATCTCCAGGTAGACTTAGTTACTTTGTATCACATGGTAATTAAGAATAACTACATATTAGTGAAAGGTGACGCTAAGATAAAATTGTTTCTAAGTAATGATAAATAGATTTTCTTAGTTATTTTTATTTATGTAAAATATGTTCATAAAGTTTCGGTTTGGATCTTAGGAAATCATTTTTACTATTTTTTGTTACCTTTCCCATTTGTTGTAAGAATATATAGAGAGAAACAAAGGGAGAAGGATGATTTTCAACCCTATATTAGTTGCATTTAAGGTCGCTTTAGCTTAGATATATGTCTATAAAACTGGTTGAGAGGAAAACTATCGAAAACAGTAGACAAATATTAGGCTGTGTTTAATAGTTCTCAAAGAAAGTGATATTTGAAGCAAATCAGAAGAACAGAGCAGATGGTGCCCAATTTTGTGTTCAGAGAGGTGAGGGCTTCCTGGGCCCTGGCACAGCCAAAGAAGGCTTTATGTAGGAGGTGGGCTGGGCTGGCAACATTTGCGGGACGGGAGGCTTTGAATTGGTAGTGGGGAGGAGGGAAGAGTGTGCTGTGTGTGTGCACACGTGTACGTGTTCGTGAACAGTATGAGCTCTGAGGCACACAGGCTGGAAATACTAGAGGAGGTGTGAGGATGGAGGTGACACTTTTTCTAATTGGAGGTGAACTTTCATGTTGAGTAATGGGGAAGAAAGCATTGAGGACCATAAAATCCAGCCACGGCGACTGGAATCTGATGGAAGTCAGTAAGGCTTCTGAGCAAAAGAATGGCATGACAAAAGAGAAGAGGCAAGTCTACTACCTAAATGGGAGAATTGAACTTAAAACAAAACAAAACAAAACAAAACAAAACAAAACAAAACAAAACAAAACAAAACCTGTTTCCCTGAGGGGCAATAAGAATAAGTACAGGGAGTCTGGAGAATGTCATAGCTGGGAGTAGGAGGAAGAAAAATAGAAAGAAATGGAAAGGAAGGGGATAAAAGACCTGGGTATAGAGCCAGGGCAAAGCAGGGATATGTGGTCATCATTTATGTGTTGCAAATGATATGGCCAATGGTATGTGTTAATTTTTTACAGTATTGACTGTTAAAATTTTCTGAAGCTGCATGATATTGACAAAGATAGTTGGTTATAAATTAACCCTAACCAGTTCAGATCACTTATGAAGTATCTATAGAAGAATGACCTTCACTACTACAGTGATCTAAGCAATTTGGCTTAGGAAATCCATGCTTGAACACATCAGGATTTACTCAAAGGTAGATGTGTATGCTGCCGATTTGAAGAAAACATTCAAATCTTGATGTTGGGGAATAAGAATAACTCCTACTGTGGATACTTCCAGTGTTAGAAAGAGAAATACATTATTATGTTTTTGTGTCCACAGACAGCCTTACGTCTTTAAAGGTTTAGTCAAAACCATTATCTGACGTGATTGTTTATAATGGAGATTTGTACCATCTGAGTGTCTTTTATAGATATTTGAAATTACCATTGCTGTGTTTTAATTTTGTGTTTCTCTTTTATTAAATTGTATTAGAGATTAAGTACTACTTTGTCATACTTTGATTTTCAAATTTTTAATGGAAAATGTTTTGAAGTTTCAGTATTAAAATGAGATTATTACTTTGAGACTATGTGCATAAATTATCAGAGCAATTGTTATGTAAATTAGGTATCTGTGTTATGGCTGAAGTCCAACTTCTTGCTAATGTCATTAGTTGAATTTAGCATTAGTTAAAAAGTATCAAATATTTTTGAAGGATGAGAGGAAAAAAATAGACAGATATTACTGATTAACTTGGTTGAGAGGAAGTGCTCCACACATATGAAATGTTAAGTGGCTAGTACTTGATGGTCTGAATTTAGTGATTGCACTCTTCTAATATGTTTTGTCAAAGCTTGGTAAGTTTAGTGCCTTGGGCTTATATGAAGTCATTTCAGTATGATTCTTACTAGGAGTTGTTGGGAACCAAGTCAATGTGGCATGTATCAAACACTGGGTGGCAGGCAGATACGAGCCAAAAAGTCCCTAAATTTGGTGGGAAGATGAATCTGGGTAAGGTGAGGGCATTCAAGGGAGTGTGAACACAGGATGGGGTAAGGGAATTGTGAACAGTGAGTTGAATGGAGTGTTAGGTGTGTATGGGCAAAGAGTGGCCTGGGACAGAATCTAGCACTTAACTGCTTAGTGAACATTTGCTACATGCCAGTGTGTTTATGGACAGAGGGGAGGACTGTACCTGTTTCATGGAGGATGCTGGGCACTAGCAGGAAGAATTTGTGCTTTATTTTGATGTTTTATCCACTTTGGCTTACTGACTCCTTTTATTTAGTATTTTGTGTTAGAATTTTCTTCTTGTAAATTTGTTAAATTACTGGGGTAGTACATGTCTTTTGTAAAAGTAAAAATAATCTATTTTTTTAAAGTTTATTTTTTTTAGTAATCTCTATACCCAACATTTGGGGCTCAAACTCATGACCCCAAGATCAAGAGTTGGATACTCTACAAACCGAATCAGCCAGGTGCCCCCAAAATACCTGTTGTAAAGAAAACAATTCTTGCTAACCTTCCCACCCAATTTGATTTAAAGTATTTGTGTTAGAATGTGACTTTAATATTTATAAAACTTAGAATTTAGTGCTTTAGCTTTATATCTTTTTTTTTGTAGCAGTAGTCAAAATAAAAGTTGAAATTAAAATCAGGCAAATGTATAAAACTAGTAAACTGAAGTGAACAGTATTTTGGTACAAAGGATGATGTTCTTGTCTGAAAATAAATTGTTCCTCCTAATTTGAGTGGGATGTGTCCCCCATTAAGGACCAGGTTCTTTGCAGTAATTCATTTTTTCTATACTGTGATGTGCTTTGTAGACTCAGCTTTTTACCACAGTTTTTCTTTTTGAACCACAGTGTAACTTAAGTGATTTGCCCTTTACTTTCATTTGAAGACTGCCTCTTTTTTTTTCTGATTACACCTCAACAATGCAAGTGCTCTTTATTGCTAATGTGATGTTAAGCATAAACAGAAATGCAGGAACTGAAGCATGTGGCAAAATTCATTAAAAAAATTTTTTTTTAATGTTTATATTTGAGAGAGAGAGAGAGACAGACAGACAGAGTGTGAGGGGAGAGAGGGGCAGAGAAAGAGGGAGACACAGAATCTGAAGCAGACTCCAGGCTCTAAGCTGTCAGCACAGAGGCAGGCGCAGGGCAGGGCTTGAGCTCACAAACCGTGAGATGATGGCCTGAGCTGAAGTCAGATGCCTAATTGACTGATCTACCCAGGCACCCCTTAAAAGGTGGTAATCTAGTTGATTTAGGACAGGTTTTTTTCAAGCCAAAGTTCATAAAGTCAGTGTGGTAGGTTGCACCTAACAGTGAAAAAAATAATAAAATAGAATTTATCAGAGTGCTTCACATGTAGTAAAGGTTAAGTGTTTCATAAAAGGCTTTTTTTCCAGTTTTATTTGTCTATGCATTATTTCTGTCTATAGGTATGCCTTCTGATCCTCTTTGCAATTCCTATCATGTTTGTAATTCTCCAAGAAGGGAATTAAACTCCTCATATAATATATTAATTAAATGTTATCTTTTTTTTTTTTTTCAACGTTTATTTATTTTTGGGACAGAGAGAGACAGAGCATGAACGGGGGAGGGGCAGAGAGAGAGGGAGACACAGAATCGGAAACAGGCTCCAGGCTCTGAGCCATCAGCCCAGAGCCCGACGCGGGGCTCGAACTCACGGACCGCGAGATCGTGACCTGGCTGAAGTCGGACGCTTAACCGACTGCACCACCCAGGCGCCCCAATTAAATGTTATCTTAAATGATCTCATATATACATTCTTATTACCTAAAGCTGATCAGATACTACCGAGAAGTATATTTTTAAATAATACAAATGAGAGGCAGTTAACATTTAAGGACTGTATACTGAAAACTCTAAAGTTGATTTGCATACCATATATTGCCTACATAGAAAATGCGGAAGTGACAGATTATTAGAAGTAATAAGGGTTCATCAAGATTGTTAAGTGAAATCAGTAAATGAAAACGAATAGTGTCTTAATACAGCAGCAACAAATAGTAAAATTCTTAAAAGAAGGTACTACTTGGAATAGCAACAAAAGCAGTATTATTTAGGACTGTATTCACCAAAAGAAAAACAAGACCTTAAAGAAAATTTCAAAACTTTATTGAACAAAGAAGAACTAAATAATGGAAGGAGGTGTATTAAAAATGTGTAATTAGTAAAGTCAACCTGTGATTTTACAAATATTTATGGTGTAGAATACAGATTCTTAAGTTGGTATTTGAGTTTAAAAAAATGTGGATTGATTTAACAGAAGCTTGGATTGTAGGGGTGATATGCTCAGATGTGGTAACATCTTAAAAAAACTTTGTTTTAATGCTTTTATTTTTATTTTTGAGAGAGAGAGAGAGAGAGAGACAGAGCTTGAGCGGGGAAGGGGCAGAGAGTGAGGGAGACACAGTCTCAGCTGAGCTGTCTCCCTGGTGGTCTAGTGGTTAGGATTTGGTGCTCTCAGCTGAGCTGTCAGCACAGAGCCTGACGCGGGGCTCGAACTCAAGAACTGCGAGATCATGACCTGAGCTGAAGTCGGATGCTTTAACCCACTGAGCTACCCAGATGCCCCTAGATGTGGTAACATTTTTGAAGGTGCAGGGGATAACTTAAGTTAGGGAATTGTGCTGGAGTACATAGTAAGGGCAGTGTATGTCACGTTTTTCTGTTTCTTGTCATTTAGATTTTGTATGTGTGTTTGAGCTAAATCTAATATAAATGGGAACATTGCTTGCATGGGAAAAAATTTCAGACCAGAGGTTTAGGGTAGTACAGATGATGATGAATTTGAAGCTTAGGTCACTTAAACTCCATGACGATGGGTTACTCTCCATTTTTCAAAATAGTTTGCCTTTCTAAGTAAGATACTTTATTCTGCCTTCAAGTTCATGTTATTAATTTAGATGGCAGTAAATTCTAATTGATTATTTTGTTTTAAGTTTATTTTTGAGAGCGAGAGAAAGTACAAATTGGGGAGGAGCAGAGAGAGAGGGAGAGAGAGAATCCCAAGGAGAGGCTTGGGAATCCCCCATCAAGGGGCTTTAACTCAAGAACCATGAGATCATGACCTGAGCCAAAATCAAGAGCCAAATGCTTAACTGACTGAGCCACCCAGGCACCCTGATTATTTTTTTCTTATCACTAAAACTAGCCATAATGATAGATATTTCTAGGATATTCTCAATTTATTGATACATCTTCTGAGGTATGCATTATAATACATTCATTTATTCTTAAAAACGTTTATTGGGTGCTTACTGGGTACCAAGTTCATTATTAGATAGTGAAGATGCAAAAATGAATAGGATCCCTATTCTCCCAATTCTTATGGTCTAGAGGATTGGTATTCATGGAAGTAAATAAACAATGATAACGAAAGCGCTGATTGTTAAGGTTCCAGAAAGTGACTGGTAGCATGAGGACATCAAGCTTTGCTAGAAGGAGTTAGGAGAGGCTTCCCAGAAGAATAGTCCAGCACTGAGACTAGAAAAATGATAGCCAGGCAGATGGAGGTGTAGGAGAGCATGGTTTTCTTAGGGAACAGAAGCTAGTTTGGTCTGCCAGGGCAGGCATGGCAGCATGAGACAGGACAGATGTGGGGTTTGGAGAGAAAGGTTGTGTAAAGTGAAAGTGAAAAAGAACCAAGAGAGAAAGCAATGTAATGGAGGGGTTGGACAAAAAGTTTCCTGTGAAAAAGATGTAGAAGGAATGACTGGTGGCAAAAACTATATCATAATGATCCTTTGTGTCCCCAGTACCTATTTTATATATGGCTTGCATATACTAGGTCCTTAATAAATGATCAATGAATGATTAAACAAGTGACTTTTGGAATAGGGAAGAAATGGTTATTTCCTATTTGTTTTTCTTAAGAAAATTGATTTAGGTTTTATAAAATGGAGGGATTGTTGTAGTAGTTGGATATTCATACATGCAATATATATGATGATAAAGGTATATTTAAATGGTATAGATGTGGCCAACTCATTTACTTCTTTTGGGAAGACCATATTAATTCCTTATCATTTGGAAATTAAATAAAAACTTAAAAAAAAATTCCATATCATTTTTGCCTATGGTTTCTAGTCTTTAAAAAAAATAGTGTTACTTTAAATTAATTTATTTAAGCTTCTTGACATTTCCATGGATATTCCCTTACAGTGAATACTAATGGAATCTACATGGCTAAGTTTTCCTGTACAGGGAATTATATAATTATTTTAAAGATTGATATTGATGGGGAAAACAAGGTCCCAACCTCATTTCTGGTACTTGAAACCTTTCCTGTGTGGTACTCATAGGAAATCTTCCCCCCCCCGCCCCGTGGTTTTTTTTTTTTGTTTTTTTTTTTTTAATCTTCCTCATTTCCTTCATTCTAAAGTAAGAGATAAATATAAAGTTGACTCCTTTGTTACTGCATTTCATTGTTTATTTTATGGTAATTTCACTTTACTATTTAGAAAATTCAGAATAAAAAAAGTTGCTCATGATAGTGGATTAAATAGCAGAAAAAATCTCATACACAGGAAGGAAATATCTTTAAGAAAACATTTAAAGAAAAAGTCTTCTTAATAATAAAAATCTGTTTTATATTGTTTTTTTGAAAAAATATTAATTCCTTTCCTGCTGGAAATGCCATTGTATTTTCAGTAGTTCTTTTTTTTTTCTTTTTAATAACCAAATACAGAAGAAACATTCATAAGATTTTTTCCTTGTGGTCTCAACAAGAAAACAATTGTTTTTGTATTTAAGATTTATATTGTGTTATTTTTATTGAGGTATAATTGACATAAAACATTAGATTCAGATGTACAACGTAATGGTTTGATATTTATATTGTGAAATGATCAAAATAAGTTAACATCTAGTTAACATCCATCACCATGCACAGTTACAAATTTTTTTCTTATGATGAAGACTTTTAAGATCTACTCTCTTGGGGGGCGCCTGGGTGGCTTGGTCGGTTAAGCGTCCGACTTCGGCTCAGGTCATGATCTCATGGTCCGTGAGTTCGAGCCCCGCGTCGGGCTCTGTGCTGACAGCTCAGAGCCTGGAGCCTGTTTCAGATTCTGTGTCTCCCTCTCTCTCTGCTCTTCCCCTGTTCATGCTCTGTCTCTCTCTGTCTCAAAAATAAATAAACGTTAAAAAAAAAAGATCTACTCTCTTGGAAACTTTCAATATACGAGACAGTATTATTAACTGTAGTCACCATGCTGTACATTACATCCCCAACTAATAGTTTTTAATATATGTAGTCAGCACTTTTAATGGGTATGCTTAATATATATCAAACGGGCGTGTTCTTATATATGAAAATGCAGATTTTAATGTTCATTTATTTTTGCGAGGGAGGGAGGGAGGAAGAGAGAGAGAGAGAGAGAGAGAGAGAGAGAGAGAGAGAGAGAATGAGAATATGAGTGGGGGAGGGGCAGAGAGAGAGGGAGACAAAGAACCTGAAGCAGGTTCCGGGCTCTGAGCTGTCAGCACAGAGGCCAATGCAAGGCTCAAACTCATGAACTGCAAGATCATGACCTGAGAGCCAAAGTCGGATGCTTAACTGACTTGAGCCACCTGGGCGCCCCAAAATCCAGATTTTAAAACATGGTAAATAAATACATGATAGTTACTGTACAACAGTGTTTGCTATAGGGTTTATCTAAATTCTGAGCCCTTGTGCATTTTCATTGAGTATAACTCCTCAGGGGTGTCTTTACTTGGAAAGTATAAATGGAGTGTACGTGTAATAGGTTTACTGAGAGCAGCTGAATAGGAAGAAACAGTATTTGAAGAGTCTGGAGGAATGACTTAACTGATTAATACAGAGAACCTCCAAGATGGGGCAAGACTGCTTAAACAGAAGGTTCGAAAAGCATTGCATGAGGTATACACAATTGTTTTACTACTTCTGCTTGATTTTTGTAAATACACCTATTCATTTGGGGTTGAAGATTTAATTGCATAAAGTCCCCCAATTAAAGCATTTTATTCTGAAGTTACAAGGTCACTGAGGTAGTAAGTGGCAAAGTCCACTAGGACTAGATCCCCAGTCCTAATTGATGCTTGTAAGTCCACTTTTTACTGTCATTAAAATATAACCTAGTGGCAGTCTAAAATACAAATATCTCCATAATTGAACTCTTAATATAGGTAGCCATCTGTCTATAAGATCTCTTCAGTTACTTTTTTCTTCCCTTTCCCTCTTCATAGTTCGGGAAGAGATTCCTTCTCCTTTCTTCCCTTGTAGCAAAACTTCCTTTCACTATCTATTTTAAATAAAAAACTTGAGGCTAGCTTGATTTGAGAGCTTCTCTGGGCTTGCTTATGGTCTAAGTCTTGTCTAAGCCTATGTCTAAGTGGACTTAGACTTTTCATTTAGTCTTTGCAATGACTCCTACCTGTCAAATCTTCCCACTGAAGAGAGATTTCTAATTTCCTTTATTTTTCTTGATTACTCTGAGATTATTCTCTTATCTCTTGTTTTCAGGCCAGAAATTTCTTCTCTCTCCCATCTTTTTTGGTGGGTTATTTTTAACTGCTAGCCTGAGTTTTGATTTCTAGAGCAATAAAAGTCTGTGAAGTCCTGCTGTGTTTTTTTCCCCTCTACCATTTTGCTTTCCACTCTGTTCCTTCCTTACTCTCTTATCCCTGTTTTTGTCTTCTGTTTGGTGTTTGATTTAATAAACAATTTGACTTAATATACATAATACTGAGGTTGATGATGTTTCTCCAGGTTTACTTGGGAGCTCCCGCACACCCCAACAATTTAGAAAACCCTGACAAGTTCTTGGGACTGTTTCCTTCAGTGTCATCTTGAACTCTTTCCTTTTGTACCTTCAGCTGTGACACACTCTTCTTGGCCAGGCTGAGCTGGGCTCTGCCTCTCCTAGGAGTGCTTGTGAATCCTAAACACACAATGTGGTTATACTAGGTTGTCCCCAACCCTAATAGGAAGGCTGGGAGAGAGGGGAATGCATGAGTGGATCTGCATTCCTTCCCTGATGGCCTTGTTGGATCATGACCATCCACAGGTTTAGTCCTTACCTGGTAGGACCATTGAGATCAGGGGAGTGTCTTTAGGGTGCTTTGTGTCTAGTCAGGAAGGCCTGCACCTGAGCCATCATGGCAGTGCTTTTTTAACTGTGGTCCCAAGTCATTAATGACTCATGAAAACAATTTTATGGATGGCAATTACCATTTTAAAAAATGCATTAGAATAGTATAGAGTTGAAGATAGATAAGTGCATTGTATGTAATAATCTAAGTATTGTTTAATGAAGCTTTTTCCATTTGCTATATATCCTAATCCTGTCTAACCCAAGAAAAAGTTGCTTCAAAGAACGACATATTGACTTCTGGTCATTCCTGTTAATGATGTATATACAATTAACACATTAACTGAATGTTTCCCTTTTCATTCAGCTTTGCAAACATTTATTATACAATTGTCATGAATCTCATTGAGATTAGATTACTACCTTTGGGGTGCCTGGGTGGCTCAGTCAGTTAAGTGTCTGACTCTTGGTTTTGGCTCAGGTCATGATCTCATGGTTTGTGAGTTCAGGCCCTTTCTCGGGCTCCGTGCTGACAGTGGAGAGCCTGCTTGGGATTCTCTCTTTGCCTCTCCCCTGCTTGGTCTTTCTGTCTCTCTCTCAAAAATAAATAAACCTAAAAAATTTTTTGAAAAAAAAAAAGGAAATTATTACTTTTTCCCAGTGAGGGCTACTAGTCTATTTGGAGAGCCAGCACATATACTCATTGCTCTGGGTACAAAGCAGATTAATACAGTGTGATAGGAAAGCAAACTGAATACTAAGAGTACACGAGAAGGAGAGAATGGAGCAGTATTCCTTAGTAGCAATATGATGTGATCCACAAATGCTAGTCACATGTTATTTTGTTTATTTTTAAATGTTTTATTTATTTTTCAGAGAGAGAGAGGCACACACAGTGCCACGGGCAGAGAGAGAGGGAGACACAGAATCCGAAGCAGGCTCTGACGTGGGGCTTGACCTCCCAAGCTGTGAGATCATGACCTGGGCCGAAGTCAGAGGCTTAACTGACTGAGCCACCCAGGCGCCCTCTTGTTTATTTTTTATTAAAGTATAGTTGACACACAATGTTACGTTAGTTTCAGGTGTACCACACAGTGAGTGATTCCCCAAGTCTGTACATTATGCCTATGCTCACCACAAGTGTAGTACCTACTATCTGTCACTGTGCAACACTGACTGTTCTTATGATACCTTTGAACACATAAGCAATTTTAAATTTTCTGGTAGCCAGGGGTGGTGCCTGAGTGGCTTAGTCGGGTAAGTGTCTGACTCTTTGGTTTTGACTCTGGTCATGATCTCACGGTTTGTGAGATGGAGCCCTGTGTTGGGCTCTGTGCTGACAGCCTGGAGCCTGTTTGGGATTCTGTCTCCCTCTCTCTTTGCCCCTCCCTTACTTGTGTTCTCTCTCTCTCTCTCTCTCTCAGTAAATAAACTAAATTTTCTGGTATCCACAATGAAAAATAAAAGGAAACAAGTGAATTTAATTTTGAGGGTACGTTTAATTTAACATATCCCAAACAATCATTTCAACATGTTCTTCTTTTGCATTCTTTTTTATACACTAATTCTTTACATTCCTTTTTACACACTCAGTTTTTAAAATCCAGTATGTGTTTTACACTTAAAGCACATCTCGGTTCTGACTAGCCACTAGCCACATTTCAAGGGCTCAGTAGCCAGCCACATGTGATGAGTAGCTACTAAGTCAGGCAATGCAGTTTTACAGAATGTAGGGAAACTTTATGTAAGAGAGGGCCTGGAATGATAGGTAGCACTTAACTAGACAGGTGCTGGGAAAAGCATTCCATGGTGAGAGAAAAGTTTAAACAGAGATGAAATAAGAATTTGTTAAAAAAAAAAAAAAAAAAGTTAATGAAGCTCTTAGTATATACCAGGCATATTCTTTTACTAACTCATATAAACAACAGTTCTTTGAAGTAGTAACTATGTAATTTATAAACTATACATTTTTATAAATGAGGAAACAGGCTTAAGTAGTCGAGTAGCTCTGCACACAGGTGTGCGTGTGTCTTTCTGTCTGTAGAAGGCAGAAGGATGGCCCTCCAGAGGTATTCACGTCCCAGTTCCTGGAACCTGTGAATATGTCAGATTACATGGTAAGGGGGAATTAAGGTTGCTGCTCAGATGACTTTAAGATGGGGAGATTGCCCTGAATTATCCAGATGGGCCCAGTTAATCACAGGAGTCCTTTAAATGTGGAAGAAGGAAGTAGAGGAGGTCAGAGTGATATAATGTACTTAATTTGACCCACAATGTGGGCTTTGAGGCAGAGAAGACAGCATGAACCAGAGAATGTAGCCTGCCTCTAGAAACTGGAATAAACAAGGTAGGAATCCTCCGGGCCTACACCAATGGGTTAACAAGGCATAAAGAAACACAAAGTCATAAAATGCTCACACCTGAGTTTGGGTAACCAGATTGGCACTCCAAGAATAGGGAGGCACAAAGGTGCCAAGAATAGGGGAGGTGCAAAGGCACCCCAAAATAGGGAGGGGGTGCTGAACCCCCCCAAATAGAGGCAAAGGCCTGAAATAGAATTGGCACAAAGGTGCCCAATATATAGGAATAACAAGACTAGATATTCAGGATGAAAGCACCCCAAGTTTATTTAGCACTATAGCAGAAAACTGCTTTCATAGGAGAATAGGGCCAGGTCAGGTAAATTGGTGAATTGGACTTTGGACTGCTGAGCTCTAGGCAAAGCAGCTAGGAGCAGAGATGGTTAACAAAAGAAAAGGTGTCTCGTTAGCCCTGAGGTTATTCCCCCTATCTGTCTCATCCCCCTAGGCTGGCAAAGATAAACAGGCACAGCACCTCCTGTCTGCTGTTAACAACCACGTACCCATCTGCCCACTGCCTGGATTTTGTTTTCTATTGACCCAAACCTCAAACACTGTGTATCTTCAAAATCCCCTTCCCCCCTCACATCCACAAGTTAATGTTCCTAGTTTCTTTGTCTCTTTGTACACGCGCATCACGTTTGCAAGCCTTCTGATGTGAATAAATACAGGGCAAGGACTCTTATGCGGGCTCTTCTTGTCCCCCCCCCCCCCCACATTAGCCATCTCTCGTTTTAATCCTGCATCCGCTCTTTTGCTAGACAAAAAGAGAACTTTAGACAGAGTCTATGACAACAAGGAACCCCATTCTCACCTGGAGCATCCAGAAAGGAACATAGCTCTGCCCAGTGAGACCAGTGTCAGACTTCTGACCTAAGTAACTATGATAATAAATGACTGTTGTTTTAAGTTTGTAGTAATTTGTTACAGTGGCAATAGAAGAGTAATACACTCAATATCTGTGGGTTCTGGCTAATGATGTAAAATGTTTTTCTTAACCTTTTGTTCATCAGTAGCTATTTACTGGAATTAAGTCAGACCACTGTCTCTCTTTCTTGGATGCTGAGTTTATTCTACCTCATTTTTCCCAGTAGCTGGAAAATGACAGGTGTTTAATACTGTTTAAGTAGACATCACTTTTCTTGCAAATAGGGATATAAATACTAGCTGTGGTTCTGACTGAAATATTGGGAGTTTGGAAGTACTTGATAAAGTGGTGACTGCCATTTTCAAGTCTGAACGGTTTCTAATTGCTAAGTCAGGGTATCATGTATGTATGAATTACCTTATAGGTAAGTATACTTTACAGTTTTTTATGTAACTCTTAACTATCAACCCCCAGATGTCACAAAGTTTATCTGTGGGTGATTAAATTGAGTAAGACAAGAGATTGCCCACCCATACATAATGAAATCCTCTTTCTTCTACCTTCCAGAGAACAGTGAGAACAGCTTGGCCTGTGGGTTGATTGTCATATTCTGCTTCCTTCCCACCTACTTTTTGCTACAGAGAGACAGAGCTTAGACTCTTCTCACATTCTGTGAAGAAAGGGCTTCCTTAGGTTAGTTCCATGGCCCTGTGTACATAGAAGGAGAGAAGCTTCTGTCTTGCTTCCTGCTTGCATATTTCCTTCCACTTTATCTTTCCTTCTATGCTAACAGTGCAAAAGATTTTACTTCAGAGATATATATTTTATCCACTCCTATCGTTATCCCATATGCTAAAATACTACCTTTGTCCAAGTGCTGATCTATGACAATGCTGTGCAAACACGTAAATATACAGTGATTTTTTTTTTTAAATTTTTTTTTTTTTCAATGTTTATTTATTTTTGGGACAGAGAGAGACAGAGCATGAACAGGGGAGGGTCAGAGAGAGAGGGAGACACAGAATCGGAAACAGGCTTCAGACTCTGAGCCATCAACCCAGAGCCTGACGCGGGGCTCGAACTCACGGACCGCGAGATCGTGACCTGGCTGAAGTCGGACGCTTAACCGACTGCGCCACCCAGGCGCCCCTACAGTGATTTTTTAAAAAGTACAATTCTAGAGTTAAATGCTGGCTAAATGTAGCAGACAACAGTGGAATTCCTTAGTCCCCTGGGGCTGTGGCGATGTGAAACGTTTGTGGGTGTCTCTATTCTAACTTCAGAAGTGGAAAATTTTCCTGCTTGCCTGTGCTCCGGGTGCTTATTGCGTGCAGCCTCATCTTCTGGAATTCTCTTTGTGGCTTGGAGAATCTGTATGCTTTTTCCTGCTTTTATTCTCAGAGGCTCTAAGCCATGCTGATTGCTCCTGAGGGACTACAGGTGCTTTTTTACCTTCTAAGCAATCCTTCCATGTAAAAACTGAGAATTAGACACGCAACAGATAAGGAGACGGTGATTTTGTTTTATGGAGAGATTTTCTCTTGCAGACTTTTAGGCATTTTCAGATTCTAATTTGATTTGGTGCATTTAAATAACAAGTCATGCAAGAAGGTTAAATTAATCCACTTTTGAAGAGTTTGATTTGCAAACCCATTACTTGTGTAAGGTAACCTATACCTGAGGCCAGAAGAATGGCACCCTTTCTCCCACCTCGTCTCTTATCCTTGTCCTTGGGCCCTAGCTGCACCAGACTATTGGCATGTTCAGAACATGTCATGTACAGTGAGAAATGGCAAAAACAGTGGTCTGAGTACAGCGTCTAGGGCCAGACACCCTGCGTTTGAATCCTAGCTTCCTCACTTTTTAGCTGTGGATCTTAACATTTTCTGTGGCTCTGTTTTCCTTACTCAAAAACAGGTATGTAATAATACAACAATAATACAATCTCATGAAATTGTAGTGAGGATTAAGTTAGTTAATACTCGTAAGGGCTTAAAACAGTGCCTAGAACATAGTGAGCACTGAGTAAATATTAGCTCTTATTTTTCTTTCATCATTTATTTTCTATCATTCTTAAGCTATTCTTAGGTTGCACATTGTGTTTTTCCCACATCTATCTTTTAAAATACTCTATACCCTAACAGTCTTATTGCTTTTATGAAGCTGTCCTACACTTTTTAGGTATGAGTCCAACCTTGGCTATAATTGGAATTGCATGTGGATATTAAATCCTGATGCCTGCATTTTTGGTCTGTGCCACAGCTGGCTTGTAGAAGCTTTGTGAATGGATTGTTACGTTTCCAGGAGTTTTCTGTCATGTTGTTAATGCAGGGGTAGCTTAAAGTCAGCCATAGAGGGTATGTTTACACACTTGGAATTGGCAGATACCACCATAGCATTCCTCTCAATCTGTTTGGTATTCTAGTGATTTGTTTATAAGCCTCTCTAAATACATGTTCAGCCTTTTGTAGAGTATATTAATTTGCTAGGGCTACTGTAACAAAGTATCACAGATTGGGTGGCTTAAAGACCAGAAATGTATCGTCTCCCAGTTCCGGAGGCCAGGAGTCCCAAGATCAAGGTATCAACAGGGTCGATTCCTTCTAAGGGCAGTGATGGAAGGATCTTCCAGGCTTCTTTCTGTGGCTCACAGAGAGTTATTTCCTTCCTCTGTTTCTTTATATTGTCTTCCCTTCTGTGTTGGTCTTTACGTGCATATTCCCCTTTGTCATAAGGGCGCCTGTCATACCGGCCTAGAGCCCACCCTAAGATCCTCACTTTAACTTGATTACCTTTGTAAGGACCCTGTCTCCAAATAAAGTCATATTCTGAGATACTGGGGGTTAGGACTTCCACATAATGGTTTTAGGGGGACACAGTTCAACCTATAACACAGGCAGGGACCTTCCTTTTTCTTTTTCTCTGTTTGTTCCTGTAGTATTTACACAGTGAAGATGTGTTGACTTGAATGAAAAAGGAAACACCAGTTAACTGGTGTGTTGTGTATAATTTTTTTAATTCATTGTACTATGAATTTCAGATAGTCAATTTGTTGAATTTTTTTGAAGCATGTCTTTCTGGGCATAATATAAGAGTCAGTATTTATAGAGAAAAGCATTAGTTTAGGAAGATTTGTTATTTTAGGTTGTCTGAGGCAGGTGTGAGCTTGTTAGTCAACTCAAAAGGCATATGATCGGAGTGAAATAGTCTTGATTTTGTGTCTTGCTGAGAAAATGCTTTTAATCATGCATGAAAAAAATGAGATGAATTTGCAGTGATCTGAGAATGTTTTAATGCTGATAGTCATCTTTAGGATTACATAAGATGATAGTTCTCAAAAAAGTAGGTTTTATTTTCTTCTTTTTCTCAAAGGCAAATATAATGTCACGTAACAATTTTGTGATACTTGTGATTGAAAAAATATCTTTGGAAGCACAGGAAGCATAAATTATTTTTTAAAAAATTTACCTTGTGTTGAATGATTATATGTATATAAAACAGTGGATAACTGGGGCGCCTGGGTGGCGCAGTCGGTTAGGCGTCCGACTTCAGCCAGGTTACGATCTCGCGGTCCGTGAGTTCGAGCCCCGCATCAGGCTCTGGGCTGATGGCTCAGAGCCTGGAGCCTGTTTCCGATTCTGTGTCTCCCTCTCTCTCTCTGCCCCTCCCCCGTTCATTCTCTGTCTCTCTCTGTCCCAAAAATGAATAGACGTTGAAAAAAAAAAATTTAAAACAGTGGATAACATTTAAACTGTGATCATCTCAAATTTGGAGCATACTTTTTGAAGTTAAATATTTTTCTTCAAAATCATACACTTCTCCACACCACTGCTTTTTGCTGAATACATATTGGAATTAGAACCTTATTCCAAAAATGTACTTGAAATACACATGTGCACAGGAATTTGTGTAATTGTTCAGTTTTTGTTTAATAGAAAAATTTCAGTTATAAATTATATCTCACAAATATCAAAGGCTTTATTTTTAATCGCTTTAATCAAGTATAATTTACATGCAATAAAATTTCCACATTTTAAATGTATGAATCAAATCAATCTTGACAAATGGGTACATCAGTATAAACAACCCCCCAATTAGGATGTAGAACATTTCCATCTTACCAGAAGGTTCCCTGTGCCTCTTTGCAGCCATTTTCTCCCTGCCTCTGCCTCCTACTCTAAGCAAATACTGGTCTTATTAGACTGTTTTAGAATTTCACGTCAATATAATCATATACTTTTATGTCCAGCTTCTTTTAGCATAATGCCTATGAAATTCACCCATGTTTCTGTGTATCCGTAAGTTTTTTTAAATTGTTCGGTAATACTGCATTGTAGGAATGTACCAAAATGTGTTCATCCATTCACTTGCTGAACATTTGGCTTTTGCCTTTTTTCAGTAAAGCTGCTAAGAACATTTGTATACTAGTTTCTTTTTTTAATGTTTATTTATTTTTGAGAGAGAGAGAGTGAGACAGAGTACAAGTTGGGGAGGGACAGAGAGAGAGGGAGACAAAGAATCTGAAGCAGGCTCCAGGCTCTGAGCTGTCAGCACAGAGCCTGATGTGTGGCCTGAACCCACAAACTGTGAGATCATGACCTGAGCCGAACTCGGACGCTTAACCAACTGAGCCACCCGGGCACCCCCATATACTAGTTTTTTTTAATGGACATATGTTTTTATTTGGGGTAAATACCTAGGGGTAGTGGAAGTGGAATTGCTGGGTTGGGTAAATATGTACTTAACTGTGTAAGAAACAACCAAACTATTTTTCAAAGTAGTTCCCCTGTTAAATACTCCCACCAGTAGGGTATGAGAGTCGTAGTTGCCCTACGTCTGCATTGCCAGCTCTTGGTATTGCTAGTCTTATAATTTTAGCCCTTATAGTGAGTGTGAAGTGGTGACTCATTTTGGTTTAACTTCCTTTTTGGGGGGTTGGCCAGTGATATTTTCATGTACTTACTGGCTATTTTGGGTTATATTGGGTTACTTGTCTGATTGAGCTGTAAGAATTAGAATTCTTTCTACCTTCTGAATAAAAATGCTTTGTGAGGTATATGTATTGTGACTATTTCCTCCCAGCCTCTGGCTTGCCTTTTAATTTTCTTGATGACCTTGCAATACCAGAAGGATTTTTTTATTTGTTTGTTTTGTTATTTTTTAGAGAGAGAGAGAGAGAAAGAGAGAGTGTGTGTGTGTGTGTAAATGCAAGCTGGGGAGAGGGAGAGGAAGAGAGAATCTTAAGCAGATTGCACACCCCTTGTGGAGCCAGGTACAGGACAGAAGGTTTTGTTTTTGATGGTTTTGTTGATTTTTTCTTTTATGGTTAGTGCTTTTTGTGACCCAAGAAATCTTTGCCTACTTGAAGGTCATGAAGATTTTTCTCTTATGTTTTCTTCTAGAAGTTTTATAGTTTTAACTTTTGGCTCTTTTACATATTTTGATTAAATTTGTTGGGCATAGTAGGAGTATAGGGATTGAAGTTCCTTTTTCTCCATGTAATTACTAGTTGTTTTCACTTTGGTAGTTGAAAAGACGCTTCTAGCCACATTGAATTATGGTTAGGCTTTACTTTGAGCTTAACTTTGAAAAGTAACCTGGATTTTTATGTTCTTCTAGTAGATATTTTAGACACTGAGTTTCTAGGATGTCATTTTAAAAAGTTTAGTCTCAAATGTTATTTATGTATTAGAAACATAGAGTGAATGGGACAGGAGCTCTAGACGCCCACGGTGCCGATTTGTCCCTACTAGACCCAATTAGAGATGAGTATAAAATCGATGACTGTGTGTGTGTGTGTGTGTGTGTGTGTGTGTGTGTGTGTGTGTGTGAAAAATTAAGCTAAAGCGTTGGTGGATCATCCAGGAAAACACAAAAATAAAGACTACACAATAAGTACAGTCTTAAGTAGTCAATTTTAGAGCTTAGCTGCTTTTGTTTTTAATTTTCCTTGTGTTTAACTTTAAAAAATGATGTTAGTATAGGTTAGCCTTTCTATATCTTTTTGTTCTCTCATGTTTTTTTTAAGACTGCTATTTAAGTGACTACTGAGTAACTTTTGTTTCTACTTGTGAAATGAAAATGCTTTGTGTCTGTTTAAGGAGCTTTCAAGTATCAGAAATAGGTGAGATGGTATGGAAGGGGTGCAGTGATTTCTGAAATCACCCATTAGCTTTTCCTCCCTTCACCCTTGTTCCGTTGGGGTGAAAAAGGTGCTATTGGAGACCTATTTGGTAGCTACTGGAAATATTCCTTATTGCTGACATGTCTTTTTCCTTTTCCTGTCTCCTCCAGTTAACACCTATTCTAAAGCTCTCTCTCTTTTTCCCCTTGTCTTTTGAGTATGTGACTACTTTCTTTTATTCTTAAGTAGTGGTAATAATAGTAATAATAATAGCAATAGCTAACAATATGTTTTAGACACTATTCTAAGTGCTTTCCATTTACTGACAGATTTAATCTTCACAAGTACCCTGTGAAAGAGCTACTGTTCTTTTAACACTGATTTTATAGATGAGGCAACTGAGCAGAGAGATGTTGAGTCTGGAGTTGTATAACTGGTAAATGGCAGAACTGGCATTTGGTCCAGACTTCCTGGCTCTGAAGCACATGCTTTCAACCACAATGTTACATGACCTTTCAGGAAAAACACACAAGGAAGTAACCATTCCCTTCCTTCACCTCTGTTTCTGGACTTAAAAAGGAGTAATGTTTTATAGCATAGTTGACCTATTATTTTGGTTAATATTTCATGAAATTTTCATTCCGTTATAATGCATATTACAGTTTGTATTTCTGTCTCTGGCAATAAAGTTTCTAACAAAAAGCATGTGTGCTTAAAACAAGGTAGCTTTATTTCTAAAGCTATTACTTTACAAACCACAGTCCCACGTGTCTAGTAGAAAGCACACGCCTTCCTAGCATGTGGTTCTTCTTCTGGGAAAGCGTCTTAGAGAAGGTGAGTCTTGGCCCAACTTTTAAATAAGAATGTGCACAGAGGTCTGGGGTATGGTCTGTGGAGATTGTTGGGCAGACAGTTAAGAAAGGATGGAGGTTTTAAAATGTTGTTGAAGAGAATTCATTGTAAGAGATTTCCAGGGTCAGGGAAGAAAAGCTGGAAGGTCATGACCCTGGGCAGAAATGACTGGCTTCTTGAGGCCCTTGGGCTTTTTCTGCCTCCATTTCCTCCCCTTCACGTTTTCCCTTTCCCTTCGGTTTCCCAAGTTCGAGTATTGTAATCCTCTTATTTTCCTCACTTCATTGCAGAGAAGTAGTTTCATGTCAGGTTTGCCAAGACAGATTGGAGATTTTTTTAATGTATGTATTTTTAAAATTCATTTTATTTTATTTATTTTTTTAAAGTTCATTTATTCATTTTGAGAGAGAGATCACACCCGAGTAGGGGAAGGGGAGCGAGAGAGAGAGAGAGAGAGAGAGAGAGAGAGAGAATCCTAAGCAGCTCAGTGCTGAGTGGCTTTCCATCTCATGACCATGAGATTGTGATCATGACCTGACCCGAAATCAAGAGTTGCATGCTCAACTGACTGAGCCACCCAGGCACCCCAGATTGGAGATTTTTGTGATGCATCTTTACCTTAACAACAACAACAAAATAAGTAGCAATCACTATAGAAGAAGAAAAAGTAAAACCAAAAGTTTAGAGAAAGCTAGAGAAAGTTTTAGAAAGACATGAATTTTCTTAGTACAGACTTCTTACATTAATGTAAAACTTACCTCTTCTTTCGAAGATCACAGCAGCCCTGCATGCTGGCCTTGAATAGTTCCTGGGGTTTGGCCCTCTGTCCTGAGGCCTCATGGAGCTTGCATAGTGAGTGAGGAACTTCTCAGTCCTCCCTTCTATTCCCCATCAGGCCTGTCCTTTGTGGGTGGGCCTGGTGTGTTTACTTCCACTCTCTAATCCAGCAGAGGATCTAAATCTGCTTTTAGTTTTTAGTCCCCAGTGGCACCTTGGCTAAGATTCTATCTCCTCCGCTTGGTGAGGAAGGCTGGAAGGAGGGTCCTTCTAGTCTCCAGAATCTCCAGGTACTCTGCCTGCCTGTTGGTTTGATCTAAAGCAGACTTAACCAGGTAAAATCAAACTTTAGGTCTTCCTTGCCTCAGTTCACTGTTGGCCATGTGGACTTGGGTAGAACTTGCCAACTTTCTTAGAAGCTGTGTTATAGTGTCTACTTCCTTCTCTGAGTAGCAAAAGATTCCGTTTCTCAGTTTGAAATCTCTTATTTTGTAGTGAGTTCTTACAAAAATTTTTAAAGTTGAATGTGAACATATCAGCACGTATAAGTGAAAAGCTTGAAAGTAGGCTAGAATCAGGCCTGGCTGCATTTAGGAGCTCTTCTCCTTTGTCTCACCTCCTTGTGTTCACCTTCCTCTCATGTTCCACAAGGTGGCAGGATGGCTCCAGCGACTCTGTCCCTGGATTCAGACTCCAGGGTTCAAGTCCAGGGAAGCGGATGAACATCTTCTGGGAGTTTCTGTATAAATTCTGTAATCCATTCTTTCCTTTTCTTTCGCTTTTCTAATCAACAGTTTTATTTTTTGAAGAGGTAGTATATTCTAGTGGCTCAAAAATCTAAAAGAATTTGAAAGATAATGGGGTGAAAAGTCTTTCTTTCATCTCCTTTTTGTCAGTATGGAGCACCTGTCTTTGTCTTATTTAGTGCTTTTTGTCCTGAATTCTGTCTTGCCTGATAATAAAGTCTTGTCCCATGTTTTCTTTTTAATTTGCATTTGACTAGTCTATTCATCTAGGCAAGTTTTTTCCGGTGATCCCTTTATTTTTAACCTTTCTGAATTACTTTCTTGTAAGTTTTACTCCTGAATTTTTTTTCCCCTTTGTAATCCAATCTGAGATCACTTCTATTTTAATAAGTGAGTTCATCCTATTTACATTTGTTGTTTTGGCAGATATATTTGATATTAGGTTTTTACTCTATTTTTGTATATTTTAAAGACTTCCACCATGTGGCCTATTGTCCTTGTTTTTGTGGGATGATTCTGATATTTGTTAGGGCTAGTGGTTGTCTTTATAATTTTAATTTCACATAATGTCCTTAGCCTTCCTATAGTTCCCTACTATAAATGGTGATAAGACTAATGAATTTCATACTAATTCTCATACAGAGACATCGTAACTCTGTTACATGGTCTGTTTTATTCATTCTGGATCTGTGTTACATGCTATCCTCAGAGGAGAGAATTAATCATTCAGCCAGGATGCTTGGAACTCCATCAGTATTTTTATTATCAGTAAGAATACTGTCAGTAGAGGCTTTGTGAGTTTTCCTATAGCAGATTGTCAGCCTTTAACAAGGCTCTTTTTGTCTATAAAAATTATAGTTTCTAAAGTTAGCATAGATCATAAAATTGGTAAGCTGACATTTGTTTGGTCACAGTTGAACATTAGATCAAGATCTTTGTAGGTGGTCTATTATTCAACACCAGAGAGTCATCAGTTTTATGTTCAAGTTGACATTAAAAGATATTATTGGGTCCGAAGTTACTTTTTTTTTTTTTAGTGTGGGTTCCACACTCATTGAGAGTTTTATCACCATTTAATTTTTCAAAAACAATACATTTGGCAACAGAGAGGCATGTTGCATATGAAAAGGATTTTTTTTTAATTAGAAATCTTAAAACAGTCCAGCTTGGCATACCCCATGTAATGACTGAGACTGCTATTTTGACCATAGTCCTCCGATCCAGCATAGAAGGGGAGTCACCACCCTGGGCCCAGGGAGGAGCACAGCCTCTATTTAGCTTCCTTTCCATTCAGGAGGCTTATGCCCTGCCACAAACAGCTTCTGTAAAGGATGGGAAAGAGAGAGTGTCTTTATAATTTTTTAGACTCAGGTCAGTTACATGACCATAGTTTATTTCTTTAAAATTTTTTTCGTGGAAAGATACTTACTACCCACCTGTAAAAGAGCAGCTGAAACCTAGACTGTTGTTGGAAAAGATTTACACTTCCTCTTTGTGTTCTCGTCTTGCAGTGACTGCCAGTGTGGCTCATGTAGATGACTGTTTCCAGTCTGCAGATTGCCTGTGAATCATCCTGAAAACTCTGTTGAAAATGAAAATACCCCTTCTCCCCTAACTTCCTGCTGAATTCAGATCCAATACGTTTGGAGTATGGGATCTGTGCCTTTAATGTGTGTTGCAGGTGATTTTCATGCAGGTATTCCACAGACTGTAGTTTGAGGACATCCAGATCAACAGTTCTGTGCTTAATGTAGAAGTTTTACTAAAATCTAGTTTGACAAAATTCTGGTTGGATATTACTCATTATGTATACAGTGTTTAAAGTAGACATTTGTTTCAAAGATAGTGATTTAAATTTACCATAACTTTCTTCAATTAAGAAATCTGACAAAACAGATTTTATAACTCCAACCAGTTTGTGGAAAAATGTTTGCATGAAGATGTTCAATATACAGATTGCAGAATGATGAATTTAACACTCTTGTAATGCTTCCATGAAAGCCTCAAGGATAACTAACAAGTCCATTTTTATCAAATTTAATGGGTTTCTAAATCCTTATCTGCTTATCAAACAAAACGTTAATTAGAACAGTAATTGAGTAACCAGCTGCCTCTTGCATTCATTCTAGGAATTTGTGCAAAATCACTGTGGAGCTCATGTAAGGTCATTCACTGTTTTTTGAGTTCCTAAATAATACCTTTACTACAGGCTTCTAAAAATCCAGGTATTAAGGGAGTCTACAGGAAGATAAAAATTGATAAGAGATTTGTTAAAGTTAGTCTGATACTCTCTATCCAGTGGATTAAGGTGAAAAAAATCCTTCTTCAGCACCACAGATGGGAGAAAATCCTCCCTCTTAGATTTCTTCCTGGATCAGCTTATGCTTGCCTAGTCTTGTAGTAGAACAGAAAAAGCTTTTGGAGCTAGGTATGCTGGCACAGATTTTCTGGGGGAAAAAAAACCCAGTAAGAAATCAGGTTTATAACTTTACTTAAGTAGCACAGAACATCATGACAAGGATTATTCAGCATTAGAAAATATGAATAATATATTAAGAAATTAAGTGAGATAAGCCATGTGATTATTTTAACACCTGTAGAAAGAGCATTAGGTTAAGACTCAATAATCCTTTATGATGAAACATTTTTTCCCAAAACTGGGAAACTTACCAAATCTTAAGCCAATAAGTCATTTATTCAAAAACTTGTAGCAAGTATTGTACTTAAGAGTGAAACGTTAGAAGGATTCCTATTATTGTCAGCAAGAAGACAAAGGATGCGTGTTAGCATTACCTTTGTTCAACACAGCCTGAAGGTCTTAGCCAGTAGTGTAATGCGATAGGAAAAAGAAAAGAAGATTAGAAATTATAAGGGAGAGACTAAAAAAAAAACATTTTTTTTCCAGGTGATATTGATGCATACATAGACAATACAAGAAAATAAATTGGAGTATTCAGTAGTTACTATGTACAAAAATTGATAGGTTTTGTATACCATCATAGCTCTCTAGTAAATATGTTTCCCTTCACAGTAGTATTAATCTGTAATATACCTAGGAGCACAACCAAAGAATATAAAACATGGAGAAAATTACATAACATTATTATGTATAAAAGAGATAGAGAAATTGTACTGTCTTTAACAGTGGGATATCTCGATTTGTTAAGATACTTCTAAATTAATTCATTGTGTATCCATTCAAAATCCTAATAAGGTTTTTGTGAAACTTGGCAAGATGAACCTGAAGTTTATAAAGAAAATCAGAGGCCTATGAGTAGTCAAGGCAATCTTGAAAAGCAAGGTCTAGGGGCCGTGCCACAGATACTGATACCACGCCATGGAAATAAATGTACTGTGGTCCTGATACAGAGATATATAAAAAGAATGGTGGAACAGGATAGAGAAGCCAGTAACAGGGTCACACGTATATAGAAATAGGATATATATTGGATGCAACATTATGAAGTAGTAGAAAAAGACAGAATGTTTTATAAACAGTGCTTTGAACATTAATGAACGATCATATGGAAAATCAAACTGTGTTTCTAACTTTATACCATCCCCCCAAATAAATTCAGGTGAACTTAATTTGAAAAGCAAACCTTAAAAATTCACTAGAAAATATAAGAAATAATGGAATACTTAGAAGTAGTTAAAAATTAAGAGAGATTTATCTGGCTTCATGTATAAATTTTATAATGCTGAATGTAAAAGCAATTTATAGAAGGATAGGTGAAATAAAGTACCACTTAAGTAAAATTTACCACATGAAATAAAACAACATATTGTATAAAGATGCTAAGGTATATTGCAAAGTCTAAAAACCTATGTGGTACTAATATACACCAAATTAAAGATAGTGTTTACTTTTTCAGATGGTAGTGAGATGAATGTGACTGAGGAGGAGTGTGTGCTGTTTGTTTGCTTATTTATTTAACGTAGTGTTTTCTTATTTTTTTTAAAGTCAAAATGGGTGTTTTATTTATTTATTTATTTATTTATTTATTTATTTATTTATTTATCTATTGGACTCATGGAATATTTATTTTATACTTTGGGCTAAAATCTTATAGTACATTATTTATTAAGCTGCTCAAATATTTCAGCTTTGGCCATTGGTAGTTCTTTCAATTGACTCCTGGTGCCCCTTTGACATACCCATCAATGTGAATTTACATTTTTTTATTACTTAAATTTTTATTTTTATTTTATTATTTTTATTATTTTTTATTTTTTGTTTTTTTTTCTGTTTTATTTTCTATTTTATTTTATGTATTTTTTAATATTTAATTTATTGTCAAATTGGTCTTCATACAACACCATCCCAACAGTGCCTTCCTCAATGCCTGTCACCCATTTCCCCTCTTCCCCACCCCCCATCAACCCTCAGTTCTCAGTATTTAAGAGTCTCCTATGGTTTGCCTCCTTCCCTCTCTGTAACTTTCTTTTTCCCCCTTCCCCTTCCTCCCTGGTCTTCTGTTGAGTTTTCCAGGATCCACATATGAGTGAAAACATAATGGTATCTGTCTCTCTCTGCCTGACTTATTTCACTTAGCATAACACTCTCCAGTTCCATCCACATTGCTGCAAAGGGCCATATTTCATTCTTTCTCATTGCCAAGTAGTATTCCATTGTATATATAAACCACATCTTCTTTATCCATTCATTAGTTGATGGACATTTAGGCTCTTTCCATCATTTGGCTATTGTTGAAAGTGCTGCTATAAACATTGGGGTACAAGTACCCCTATGCATTAGCACTCCTGTATCTCTTGGGTACGTTTTTAGCAGTGCTATTGCTGGGTCATAGGATAGATCTACTTTTAATTTTTTGAGGAACCTCCACACTGTTTTCCAGAGCGGCTGCACCATTTTAGATAAAATGTTCTAAAGCAACATGTGACAAATGTTAACATCAAGTGAATATCCAATAATAAAAGAAATCGGTGAATAAGTTATGACTTTTACATACTATGAAGTATTTTTCAGGCATTACAAACAATTAGCTGTTGCTAGGTCACTTTATGTGGAGAAATTTCCAAGATTTACTGCTTATGAAATAATACACAGAGCTAGTGTGAAGTCATCCCATTTTTATAAAACAAGGACACGTTTGAGTATGAATGTATATGATATATGCTTGTGTTTGAGTATATGAACATGAAATAAGATTAAGTTTCACTCTAGGCTGTTAACATTGGTTGGTAGTGAGGTGACAAGGGGAGGAGGGGGGGAATGGGGAGCTCTGTGCCACAGAAGATGAGAAAGAAAATGTACTAGTCAGCATGGATGATATGGTTTTATGTATTCACATAATCTTAGACACGCATGCGTGCACAGAATTTTACAGAGACCATAGAAGCACTTTAAATGAAGACATAGTTGACCTAGGGAGAATTTACTGTGTTTGAATGGTGAGTGTGGTAGAAACAGACTTAGCAAAAAGCCAACCAGACAAAGATGCCATTTCAGAGAAAGAATTACTTGATGATGTATTTAATTGGTAGAGTATTTAAACAAATGGTGCAATTAAATTAAAATGATGCTTTTCCATTTTTCTCCCTTTTGTATTTATTAAAGTAATTGACCTCAAATTCAATGGGTTCTTGATAATCCCAGTGTACTACTTGATATAAAATACCAGTGGTAAAAGTGGTAATTATATTTTATGAAATGAGACCTTTTAACAGGGAAATTTTAGATCTTTCTCTTTTTTTCAACTTAGGAAGGAATAAAGAATGAATTTCTTTTTTTGGTCAGGCCAAGGCCTAAATACAGATCGTTCCAATTACGAATAATTATCTTTGAAGTTTTCATTTTTTTCTTTCAGTGTGCGGGATGACAGAATTCGAGTAGAAAGGATGGATAACGTGTATTTTGAATACAGCCATGCTTTCCAGGCAGTTACAGAGTTTTATGCAAAAGATGTAGTTGACATCCAAGGTAAATATTGTATATGTGTTAGCCTTAATGTCCTCAAATACAACTGAGTTGAGATTTGGATAAAGGTGCGAGTTTGATTTTCAACTTAATGAAAACTAGGCAGTTACTGCGAAATAACTGGCAAGAGTAGAGGCAGGTGTTCACTGTTCTTGCACTCATCAAAACACCCCCTGCAGCTTCTTCCTTTGTAGTTATGACTGTTTAGTAACTTCACGTTTTTGACAGATTGATTGGAGTGTAAGGTATTACTGATCACCCTTCCTTTTTGCTTCTCTTAAAAATTAGCCCGTTATGTTCCTTGCAGTTTCGCAGAGTATTTGGTTAAATCTCCTGATAAAGGCTAGTGTTTTGTTAGATTGATTGCCAGAATTTAAATACCAGAACATTAATGACAGGGTCTTAATATGTTAAGTAACCATTATTTGTTTAATTCACCTGTCCTTGCCAGGTATCATTGCTTGATTTGGTCTGTACCTCTCCTTCCTGCTAGTCCAACTTCTGTTAAGGTTCATTTTTATATCCTATCACATGCTGTAGGACTGTTACCATTAGACCATAGATAGACCAGTCTCCCCTTGGCCCTCCTACAGGCACCAGTGTCTTGTTAGCATTTCTCTGCCCATCTCCTTTAATCTCTTGGTGCCAGATTGAATTGAGTGTCTGTGAGGGTAACCCACTTCTGACACAGTCTGTATTATCACAAGGGATTGTTGTCTTATGCTCAAGTAAAGACAGGACTAAGTCCCAGGCCTACCATAAGCCACTTTTGGCATCAGATTCACTTGGAAGGGTGGGGGAGAGGAAACCCAGCTTGCTAATGGGGCACTTGCTCCTCTTAGTGGGAATAGCCCCGTACAGGGTTTATAGCAGTGCATAGGATCACTGAAGGCTGAAGTCGTGCTACTTGTCCCATCTCTCCGAGTGACAGCTCAGCTGCAGAGTCAGGAGACACTCATCAGGATCTGCCCAGGTTTAGAAGCCTCATACAGTGCCAACTTCGGAGTCAGTATACTCAGAGAAGACCCAAATTGTAGAATCAGTAATTCTTCTTAGTCCAGGTGTCATTTACTGGTTTCAGGTCTTTCTTAACCACATGCAGTGTTACCTCAGAACACACTGGCACGTCATCTAATTTATCAGATATCCTGGGGACTAGAGATGGAAAGTTAAAAGATGAAATTCTCAGAAGGTGGAAGAGTTTCGTTAACTCTTTATTTATACCTTGGTTTTATAAAAAGCCACAATTGGAATGAATGTATTTGGTATTACTGATTTGTAGAGGATATTTTGTAATTTTTTTTATTTCTGAAAGTAGCAAATGGCTATTGGAAAAAAAGTCCAAACATAGTTGTGCATAAAGAAAAAAGTAAAAGTCCCTCCCCTCAAATCTTTAAGAATTTTTCTATGTACAAATCGACACATATAACTATATGTGCATAATTCTGTATATTTAATCTAACCTGGATTTATTCTTTTAACTAATTTTTATTGATGGCCTATTTTGTGAAGCATCACACATACAATAAGGAATAAAACAGACAAAAATTCCTGCCCTTCTGGAGTTCACATTCTAAGGGCGGATACGTACAATAAATTAAGTTAGTGTGTTTGAAGGTGATAAGTGTTAACAAAGAAAATAAGGCATGGAGGAGGGTGAACTTGAATAGGGTGATGAAGTAAGGCCTTACTGAGAAAATGGCACTTAAACAAAGATTTGAGCAAGGATTGAAGGAGTTTAGGGGTAAAGCCATATGGACATGTGAAGGAACAGTGTTTCAGGCAGGGACAACAGTAAGTACAGCATATCTCAGGTACCCGTTATGTTTAAGGAATAAGACGGAGCCTGGGTGCTAGAACAGAGTAATTAAGGAAGAGAATAAAGGAGGTGGAAGGCAAGTTGTGGGGCGTTATTCACCTCCAGACCTCTGTAAGGGGTTGAGCTGCTTCTCTCATGTTGGAGGATTTTTATAAGCAAAGGAGTCTAATGGTCTGCTGTACATTTTAAAAAGGATTCTTTTGGCTGCTCTGTTGAGAATAATACCCTGTAAGGCACAGGGATGAAGCTGGGAGACCAGATGGCAAGCAGTATTCCTGCTGAGAGATGAGAATAATTGTACAACTTTTCCCCCCTTCACTCAGCAATATATTATGGATAGTTTTCTGTGCCTTTATAGATAGTTGTAAGTCATTCTTATTGGTAGATGCATAATAATCTGGACTTATCAAAATTTATTTAACTATTACCTTATTGATGTTCAGTTAAGTTGTCTCTAGATTTCACTATTACAAAAGATTTTTCAGCTCACTTCCTTGTAAATACATCTCTGACATGCATTTTAGAGTATTTCTGGGTCAAAGGGGATGGGCATTTTAATATTTTGAAAAAGTTGCTCAATTGCTCAGTTGCTCTCCAGAAAAGGCTTATTTCACTATCCAAATGCCTGTTTTTCCATGACCTAGGTATTTGTAATCTTCTAACATTTTTCCAAAGGGCAGTTTTAGGAAGTATTGTCTAAATTATCATTTCAATAACCATAAGCTGAATTTCACTTAACTTAAAGTTTATTTCTAACAATGGTGAACAATAATTTTAATGAAAGTCTATATTCTGTTTTTTTTTTAGGTTCTCAAAGTTTTTCTGGAATCATTAACTTGGAGAAGACTGTGATTTGCTCTTTGGCTGCTATAATAAGATACCTCAAAGAATTTAACTTGGAAAAGGTGCTTTCCAAACCCAAGTAAGTAGTTTTTAAAACAGAACAAAACAAAACAAAAAAACAAAGGGGGTAGAGTTTTATTAAAAACATTTTCTTTAAGAAAAATTCCTTTTTAAAATTCTTTTGGCTTGAAGTTCATGTGGATTCATTTGGAAGTAAGAGCATCTGGGAAGTTTTACATTATTGACTTTTCTTTGATTATTGACTGACAAAAAGTCATCTTCTGTTTTCTACTGTATGTCGTCATTAAACCATAATACGTCCAGCTTTAGAGTGTGATTCAGTCTCTCCGTATTTCAGTGTATAAAAGTATTTCTTAAATTGAATTTGGTAAGTGTGGTACTCAGAGAAGTTCAGCTACTATTGATAGAATATTCTGTTTAGGGGCAAGGATGACCTATATGGGTACTATTGGTGAAACATATTAATTAATATAAAAATATCTATAAGAATTTTGTCAATTTGTATTCATGTAGCTTTTTAATATACTGAATTCTAAAGCACAGTTAATTGGTAAGTAGTATAAGTAGAATTAAGAAGTGGTATTAAAAAACATTCATAAAACTTCACTGCCTTTCTTATTCTTAGTTTCAGTTCTCCATAGATCATAAAGTTGGAGATAAAGAGGATAGATACTAACATAGCTTTTTAGAAGAGTGATTAACTTTGTAGAGTTCAGAGATTTAAAAACTGGCAGTTGACATGCTAGGAAGATAGTAGTCTAAAAACCAGTGGAATAAAAAAAGGTAGTGGGATCATTTTCTTGCCTTTCTGTATTTCACTTTCAGCAGCCCCTTGTTTTTGGCTTTGTGAATAATTACCCTTTATCATTTTTTTTTTTTTTCAACGTTTATTTATTTTTGGGACAGAGAGAGACAGAGCATGAACGGGGGAGGGGCAGAGAGAGAGGGAGACACAGAATCGGAAACAGGCTCCAGGTTCTGAGCCATCAGCCCAGAGCCCGACTCGGGGCTCGAACTCACGGACCGCGAGATCGTGACCTGGCTGAAGTCGGACGCTTAACTGACTGCGCCACCCAGGCGCCCCCCCTTTATCATTTTGATCCTTGATAAGTAAGCTTCTTCCTGTTCTGCAGAGGTGGGTGGGCAAATAGGAGCTACCTCAATAAAATGGCCGAGTATGAAGTCGGGTACAAAGAGGTCGTCCTGATTTGGTTGTTGGGGAGGATGGGAGAAAGGCATGTCCCTTGGGAATCTTTTTGTAATGTCTTTTTTTGGTGTGTGTTCTACGTAGTATTTAGGATAGAACAGAATATCATTTCTCTGAAAGCGTTTTGTCCTTTTTAAAATCAGTCTAAATGTCCATCAACAGGAGAGTGGATTTATTATGTTATATTCATGCAGTGTGGTGTTACACAGCAATGAAAATAAATGGACTGGAGTTACACATACCAGTTTTCAAAAAATTGTGTTACCATTATATTGAGCCAAAAATCAAATTGCTGAAGGACATATATTACATACTATTATATGAAGTTAGAAACATGTAAAAAAGTCACAACTGAAGTAGTGCTTAGGAATATTAGTTAAGAATACATGCATGTGTATGGGGTGCCTGCGTGGCTCAGTCGGTTAAGCATCTGACTTGATTTCGGCTCAGATCACGATCTCACCATTTGTGAGATCGAGCTGCACATCAGGCTTCCCGCTTGGGATTCTCTCTCTCCATGTCTCTCTGCTCCTCCTCTGCTTGTGCATGCACTCATTCTCTCTCTCAAAAAAAAAAAAAAAAAATTAAAAAGTATACACAGGTATATAGGGAAGGTACAAAGACATACATGGAAGTGATGAACAACAACTTCAGAAGAGTGATTTCTTCTTCTCTTGGGGAAGGAGGGGAAGCAATAAAGGTTGGTGGGGGAAATGGCACAGGGGAGTTCTAATTGGTGTTTTATTTTTTTTTTTTTATTTTTATTTTTTTAAAAATTTTTTTTTTTTTCAACGTTTATTTATTTTTGGGACAGAGAGAGACAGAGCATGAACGGGGGAGGGGCAGAGAGAGAGGGAGACACAGAATCGGAAACAGGCTCCAGGCTCTGAGCCATCAGCCCAGAGCCTGACGCGGGGCTCGAACTCACGGACCGCGAGATCGTGACCTGGCTGAAGTCGGACGCTTAACCGACTGCGCCACCCAGGCGCCCCGGTGTTTTATTTTTTAACCTGAGTACTGTATTATTAATCTGTATATCTTTTACTATGGCTGAACTGTTTTGTTAAAGAGTATGAGCCTGGTATTAACACCTCATTGGGTTCCACATTAAGCTCCAGTGATAGGAGACTTATGGCAGAGATTGATCCATACGGTTGACTGTGCTGGATCCCTGTAATGAAAGGATGGCAAACTACCTACCATTTGACTTCCTCAAGATAGAGAGCCCCTCTAAATGAGGTAGAATTAGTGACTGATAACTTGCCTATTAAGACTTGTTTCTATTCCTATATCACCAAGCAATGAAGTATTAATTTTGGAATAAAGAAACTGACTTTAAAAACAGTTTTTTTAATGTTTATTATTTATTTTTGAGAGAGAGAGAGAGACAGAGGATGAAAAAGGGAGGGGCAGAGAGAGAGGGAGACACAGAATCCGAAGCAGGCTCCAGGCTCTCGGCTGTCAGCACAGAGTCCAACTCAGGGCTCGAACTCAAGAACCGTGAGATCATGACCTGAGCCGAAGTGGGACGCTAAACTGACTGAGCCACCCAGCCACCACCTCCCTGCCTTTCTATTTATTTATTTATTAAAAATTTTTTTTTAATGTTTTCATTTATTTTTGAGACAGAGGGAGACAGAGCATGAGCAAGAGAAGGGCAAGAAACGGGGAGACACAGAATCTGAAGTGGGCTCCAGGCTCTGAGCTGTCAGCACAGAGCCCAACCCGGGGCTCAAACCCACGAACCATGGGATCATGACCTGAGCCGGAGTCAGACGCTTAACCAGCTGAGCCACCCGGGCACCCCTCTGTGCCTTTTTAAAATTAAATTAAATTTAAATTAAATTAAATTAAGTCAGGCTCTGATGTATTTAGAAGTAGATATATTTGGGTCTAAAACATTATCATGTCCTCTTTAGTTTTAAGTCAAAGTAAGAATAATACTAAATAGTAAAACATGTTTATTTATATTGAAGTTAAATTAGTTTATTTTTAAATCATCTAACTTGATAAATTACATGAAGCTGAACTCTTCTCATTTTGTATTTGGTGGTGGTGTTGGGCCTTGGTCAGGAAACTGAATCTGCTGATGACTTAGTATGTGTCTAATCTGGTAGTTGGGTGATCCCCTCCTCTCAATGCCATAGAGCCAAAAACAAGAAAAATGGAGATCCAGAATGTTAAGCCCTCATATGGTATAAATTTCTATCACTCAGAATATGTCCAGCACCAAGCAGGCAATCAGTAAATACAGGATTAATGGAAGAAAAAGAAAGAAGGAAGGAATTCATCCTGTGAGTGTGGTTTTGATTGGAAATTGCCAAAATGTCATTGGCAAACTGGTACTGTTGTTTTGCTTAAATGTGAAATATGAATGATGATGTTATATAGATGGCATGTGATTGAACTTTGAAGATAATTCCAGAAGAGTGATTCCACACTTACATTTTGGAAAAAGAATGTAACCTCTCAAGGTAATTACTTTGGAAAACATGAATGTTCTTGTGTATTGGGAATTCAGTTATATTACTTTATTTTATTTTTTATTATTTTTTTTTTTTAATTTTTTTTTCAACATTTATTTATTTTTGGGACAGAGAGAGACAGAGCATGAACGGGGGAGGGGCAGAGAGAGAGAGGGAGACACAGAATCGGAAACAGGCTCCAGGCTCTGAGCCATCAGCCCAGAGCCTGACGCGGGGCTCGAACTCACGGACTGCGAGATCGTGACCTGGCTGAAGTCGGATGCTTAACCGACTGCGCCACCCAGGCGCCCCCAGTTATATTACTTTAAAAGTTCAGCAGCATAATGGGGGACGCCTGGGTGGCGCAGTCAGTTAAGCGTCCGATCCCAGCTCAGGTCATGATCCCACAGTTCATGGGTTCGAGCCCTGGGTTGGGCTCTGTGCTGACAGCTCAGAACCTGGAGCCTGCTTTGGATTCTGTGTCTACCTCTTTCTGTCCCTCCCTCACTCACACTCTCATTCTCTTTCAAAATTAAATAAACATTTACAAAAAATTTAAAAAACAGTTCAGCAGCATAAGATACTATTATATTTACTTCAAGAGCTGTGTTAATGGGGAAGTTTTTATTTTCCTTGTATTGCAAAGGCTTTCATAAAAACTGGCATATTTCATAAAAATTTTGATATGCATTTATTTTGTGCCTTTACAATAGAAATTTAGGATATGAGAGAAAATATGTCATTTTAGGTATTCTTAAAATTGGATTAAGTGAGGTTTTATTAGATAGGTTAAATTTGGAGGTTCCCAGGGTGGCTGGATGGCTGAGTCGGTTGGGTGTCCGACTTCGGCTTAGGTCATGATGTTGCGGTTTGTGAGTTTGAGCCCACATTGGGCTCTGTGTTGACAGCTTTAAGCCTGGAGCCTGCTTCGGATTTTGTGTCTCCCTCTCTCTCCGCCCCTCCCCGACTCACACTGTGTCTCTCTCTCTCAAAAATAAAGAAACATTAAAAACATTAAAAAAATTTTTTTTTGAGGTTCCAGTTTGTTTTGAGAGTTTAAATAGCTTTGTCCAGAGCAAAATAGTATAATAGAATAAATAGAGTATGAGGGATATTAGTCATTATGACAGACTCCCAGGTTGGATTCCCAAATTGATGAAATTGTAAAGGAATTGGCATTTTTGTTAATGTTGGAAATGAGTGCTTTTGTCTTTTCAGATGACTTTTATTAAGATTGGTATAGTCAGAACTTCACATAGTTTTTGGAAATTTAGGAAAGAATGAGAAAATCCACCCCAGGTGAACTGTAACAGCTTTTTCTTAGAAAACTTCTTATAACAGAATTGTAGAGTGTTTACTTTTACTAGTGAAAATGAATTTTACAATTATTTTAATGACCTCTAATGGGTAGAGACCAGAGATGTGGCTGAATATCCTAAAATGGACAGGATATTCCTCTGTAGAAAATACTTATTTAGCCCTAAATTCAACAGTCCAAAAACCAGATAAAGATACCATAAAAGAAGAAACTATAGACCAACATGAATATGGACATGAAAATCTTCAAAAAAATACAAGCAAATGGAATCCAGCAAAATAAAGGATTATACATCATGACTATGGGATTTATTCTAGGACTATAGGTTTGGTCTAACAAATGGAAAATTAACGTTCTGTACCGTTTCAGTATAATAAGAGATAAAAACTACAGGATCATCTCAACAGACAATTAAAACTCCCCTTCATGAATAGAAACATCCAACAAAGTAGAAGTAGAAAGGAACTTCCTCAAGCTGAATGAAAAGCTCAGAACCTCATATCATACTTAATGGGAGAAAGAATGAATGCTAACCCCACCCCGCCCCAAGCACAGGAATAGGAAGAGGCAGTGTTTTCTCACTTTTATTGAGTATTGTCCTAGAAAGTGTAGCCATGGCAATTAGGCAAGAAAATGAAATAAAAGGCATCCAAATTGTACAGGAAGAAGTAAAACTGTCTGCTATTGCAGTTAACATGAAATTCTGTATAGAAATCCTAAAGAATCCACAAAAAATATTAAAGCGTATAAAATGAGTTCATGAGGTTGCAGGATATGAGATCAATATACCCAAATTAACTGTATACCTGTATAACTGTATATCTGTAACCTTGCATTGAAGAATCTAAAAATGAAATAATTTCATTTATAATAGCATAAAAAAAGAATAAAATACTTAATGCATTTAACAAATGCATTATGAAATTACATAATGATGATGGTTGCACAATCTAACTGTTAATATACTTAAAAACCATTGAATTGCATACTCCAAATAAATGGTGTGGTATGTGAATTATATCTCCGTGTAACACATATACACATATATATTTAAATGTTATTAGTACCAAAATTGGGAAATCCTTGTCTGCGTCTATTTTATTCCCACTCCTAAAGCAGTACTCTTCTGAGGTTTCCACCCAGTGCCCCAGGTATTTTGAGGTATTTCCACCCTACTTGGTCAGAGAGCAAACTATTGTAAGCCCTGTGTAAACCCTGGTCAATGTTTGACCTAGTGTTTTCTTGTGGTTCTTTCCTTGACCTCATGGAGGTCCCCCCACACATTTAAGGATGAGTACTTGGGCAGAGACCTGAGCGGACCCTTTTGCAGATCTTAGGAGCTCTTTCTGTGTGCATCTCTATCATCTCTGGCTTTCTGTCTTACAAATTCTAGTTCTCTTGTTCTCTGCAAAAAGTCACTCATAATGTTTACCTCATTTGTTTTTCTTGTCTCTGGGACCATGGTTCTGTGCTGTCTGATGTCTAATAGCTGAAAACAGTCTTTTAAAACTATAAAATTGTCCAGTTTTTTAATTGTTTAAGGTTAAAGGATAATTCTCACGCATTTAATCTTTTTGAATGAAAGCAAAAGTCAGGTGCCATTATTGAACATCACACATTAACGACAGAAGAGGGAGATGTGTGAAATTGCACAGCTATCCTAAACGATTCCTCTGTTCTAAAACTTCCAGAAAAATGATTTCACTTAAAAAATAAAAATAGTGGCATGCTGGGTGGCTCAATCAGTTAAGTGTCCGATTTCGGCTCAGGTCATGATCTCACGGTTCATGAGTTCGAACCCCTTGTTGGGCTCTGCACTGACAGCTGAGAGCCTGGAGCCTGCTTCAGATTCTGTGTCTCCCTCTCTCTCTGTCCCTCCCCTGCTCGTGCTCGGACTCTCTCAAAAATAAACAAACATTAAAAAGATAACCAACTTAAAAATTAAAAATAGAAAAAGAACCAAATTCAAATCTTAAAATGTTTGTAAGAAGAAACAGAATAAAGAGCCACATAGCATCCTTACAGAAAATGAATGTGTGCCAGAAAGATGCCCACAAATGAAATAAAAACTATAACTTGCTACTTCAAAATACAATGATACTAGATACTAGATAAGAAAATGATACTAGATGTGAAAGAACAAATGAGAAATAGGAAAGCTTTGAAATGAGATGATAGGATTTAAGAATGATCTGTGTATTAAAGAATAAGATCAATTTAGGAGTGAAGAGTAAACTAGAAGGAACACTAAAGTGAATAAACATAACACATATACTTGAAGAGAAATAGAACTTGAAAAGAGAGATGTGCACATAATGGTTAACACAGCAAACCTGATGAGACAACTTGGAAAGACCTACTTGCGAGCTTGACCCTTAACTGGCATCTGGGAAATTTTCCAGCGTTCTCTGATATGAATGGCTCACTCTCCCTAAACTGTGAAAAGAACTTGGTTTATGCTAACTACTTGCTTGTTTCTGGGAGCTGGAATTTTGGTACATGTAAGGGAAAAGATGCCTATGTGACCAGCTTCCAGTGTAAACCCCAGGTGCTGAGTCTCTAATGTGCTTCTCTGGTGGCCATTTCACACATATCATCATAACTCATTGCTGGGGAAATTAAACACATCCTGTGTGACTCCACCAGGAGAAGACTTTTGGAAGCTTGCCCTTAGTTTCCTCCAGACTTTGTCTTATGTGTCTTTAACTTTTTTTAATTTTGCTTTGTGTCCTTTCACTGTTATTATTAATAGCTGTGAATATGGCTATATTCAGTGTCCTGTGTGTTATCCTAAAGAATCACTTGGGGCCCTTTTATATACCTTTCTTATTATTTTCCTCTCTAATGTACTTGGCATATTTTAGGAATGTAAAGATATTCATTTTGTTAATTACAAATCAACTTGAAGTGATTCTACAATAAAACTGAAGTTTTATAATAAATAAGTTAATGAAAAGATTAGACACATGGTGAATGTATGAACTATGAAAACTATACATAGAGAACTATTTTCCACTATTCCACCATTTTATAGGTGGGGTTGGTTGTTTTTGTTTGTTTGTTTCAAGTTTCAAATTATATTTGAATAGGATCTTTGTAAGGGATTGGGCTTTGAGATAATATGTGTACCTTTAACTTCCTCTAAATCAGAAAGATTGGTTTTCATTTTTTAAAAAAACTGGGGTAGGGGTGACACAGAATCTTAAATTACTCTGGCAAATTTTCAGCAAGGACATTTTCCTCCCATTATAAAACTTCAGGGGGAAAGAAGCGTCCTTTGTTTTTTTTGTTGTCTGAAATATTAATGAAGTATTTTCCCATGTTACTTACCTGGATTTTTATCCAGGTTCACACAACATGAATTCTAGCCAGGCATTGTTGATGGGGTTCATTTCAAAGCACATAAAATTTGACTTTTTCCAAAAGGATAAGTAATTTAGAATTGCTTGATTATTTCATATCGAGGATCCTATCGATGATCGATGTTGAATTCCTAAGGATGCTGGCAGATAAAACCCTGAGTTCAAAAATATATATAATTCTAGTGGAAATAGGCACTGACAGGAGGAAATTTCTTTTGTATTTGGAAAGAAGAGCCCTACCTCCAAAATACATTATCAAACAAACATGGGAAACCCAAAAGCCTATTAGGTTTTTATGTTGCTTAATAATTACTGTTTCATAGGAATCATTCCAATTTAATATTGCCCAGTGGTTGATCTCTTTTATTAGAATAAATACAGACGTCAGTTTCAAATAAACTCCTTGCTTCTCACTGTGTCTACTTTGAAATTTAGGGGACTTGTTCAATAAGGGAAAAAAACTAAAGCAAAACAAAAAACTGTATGCACAACTCATTAATACTGCCAATTAATAAAAGAACATATACTGTTTCTCTAAAGGTCTGGTTTTGTGAGCTAAATTAAGTTGCTTTGGTTGTTCAGTTTATTGGGTTCATTTTGGTATTATGAGTATCCAGTAATTATATCCAGTAAAAATATAGGTGAGGACTCTCAGCCTCCTCCCCCCAGTGCTCTTTGTACTAGGCTGTGTGTTAGTCCAAACCCAATTCTCTCATGCATATAGATACTTTTTAGCAATAGGGCACAAAAGCAGTCCTGTAGGGGCACCTGGGTAGCTCAGTCAGTTAAGCGTCTGACTCTTGGTTTCACCTCAGGTCATGATCTCATGGTTCGGGAAGATTGGGCCCCACGTTAGGCTCCATGCTGAGATGGAGCCTGCTTGGGATTCTCTCTCTCCCACTCTCTCTGCCCCTCCCCTGCTTACTGTCTCTCTCCCTCAAAATAAATCAGTAAATATTAAAAAAAAATTTTTTTAAGCCCTGTAAACTCCTCTGTGAGCTCCATGAAATTCTTTTTTTTTTTTTTTTTTTTTTAAAGGTTCTGACGGTGCCTTGCTTCAGAGGTTCATTGGAGGCATAGTAGGAGTAGGATTTCACTTTTAGTTGGAGTTAGGTGACAAAACTCTCAACTAATTGGTGGAACAGGGATTCTTTCAGAATCCTAAACCTAAGACTTCATTCTTCAGGGTATGGACTGTTGAGTTTACTAGTTCTTGTTGAGGGTGAAGCTAGCTGAACAGTGTTTCTGGACAGTCCACAGATCTTAAATGTCACTTATTTATCTTACAGCTCTGGTGTTCATGGGTGATGAAGACAGCTAGCTGAGATGTTTTAGAAAAGGCTGTTGGATTATGGGTTCTTGATTAGTCTGTCTTTCAAGCCAGATGAGCATCTCTGTAGAGTCTGTATTTGATGGAGGTACTCAAGTGTTAATCACTTCTAGTTAATCAACTTGTCAGGAACAGGGGAAGGAAATGACTTCTGTGCAAACACATGGGAACTGGCTAGATATTAACTCAAGTTCAGGCTATCAACTCTTCCAACTTGGATCTTTGACCATGGAGGTGTGTGAACACCTGTCAGCTACCCAGTAAATCACTGCCTAATTGTTTGTTTCTGAAAATAATGTTTTACATTTTATTATTGTCTCTGGGTGTTTTATGGACCTTTGTGAGCTTTATTCAAAGGAAACCAACCAACCAAGCCAAACTGGTTTTCCCATAAGAAAATGGCAGACATTTGTTGAACATCTGTGTTCTGCTAGGCTCAGCAGGTGCTGCAAAATGTATGACATAAATAACTCTTGCCTTCAAGGAACTTAGATCTATTAATGAGGGTAGCAGAAGAACATGTAATTGCTGTAATACAAAGCAAATTAAGTTAAATGCTCTAAGAAGGAGTGAAAGAGCTACACACACTTGCTGTCAATCAGTGTTAGAGTTTCTTCCTTCTAAAAATCATTAACAGGTTTTCGCAGAAGGTATGTCAAACCTGTCAGAGAAATCATGCTGCTAAAGGACAGTTCTTACTAGGCAGTATTCCTAATAAGCAGTAAGGTATTTCTTTTTCTGGAGCTTTAGTTGGGAGAGTCATCTACAAGTGAAGGCATCTCTTTTTCTGGAGCTTTAGTTGGGAGAGTCATCTACAAGTGAAGGCATCTCTCTGAGCACAGGCTCTGATTTTAGGTTCTAGACTCCTGGATGGAACCTTCTTTCCATAACTGGCTTAGGAACCTGGGTTGTATTTAAATCTTATCACAGCCATGAGAGGTACAGTAGGTTTATAATACAAACAGTCATGCTTTTCCTCCACATAGTTCAGTGACTTGCCATTTTTTCTTGCCTTTAAGAATAAGCTGTAAAATCTGGAGTACTGATGCATAGGGGCACTTGTACCCCAATGTTTATAGCGGCACTCTCAACAATAGCCAAATTATGGAAAGAGCCTAAATGTCCATCAACTGATGAATGGATAAAGAAATTGTGGTTTATATACACGATGGAGTACTACGTGGCAATGAGAAAGAATGAAATGTGGCCCTTTGTAGCAACGTGGATGCAACTGGAGAGTGTTCTGCTAAGTGAAATAAGCCATACAGAGAAAGAAAGATACCATGTGTTTTCACTCTTATGTGGGTCCTGAGAAACTTAACAGAAACCCATGGGGGAGGGGAAGGAAAAAAAAAAAAAAGAGATCAGAGTGGGAGAGAGCCAAAGCATAAGAGACTCTTAAAAACTGAGAACAAACTGAGGGTTGATGGGGGGTGGGAGGGAGGGGAGGTTGGGTGATGGGTATTGAGGAGGGCACCTTTTGGGATGAGCACTGGGTGTTGTATGGAAACCAATTTGACAATAAATTTCATATATTGAAAAAAAAAAGAAGCTGTAAAATCTGTAAGTGCTGTTGATAGAAACATAAGGGAATTGAATTACTGTATTAGGAATGCATTGATTAATGTACTTTTTAACATGAAAGACTGCTAAGGACAAAATTGGAATTGTGCATACACTTGTTAATCATCACAGCTGAGGGCGCCTGGGTGGCTCAGTCGGTTAAGCATCCAGTTCTTTTTTTTTTTTTTTTTAATTTTTTTTTTTTCAACGTTTATTTATTTTTGGGACAGAGAGAAACAGAGCATGAACGGGGGAGGGGCAGAGAGAGAGGGAGACACAGAATCAGAAACAGGCTCCAGGCTCTGAGCCATCAGCCCAGAGCCCGACGCGGGGCTCGAACTCACGGACCGCGAGATCGTGACCTGGCTGAAGTCGGACGCTTAACCGACTGCACCACCCAGGCGCCCCAAGCATCCAGTTCTTGATTTTGTCTCAGGTCATGATCTCACAGTTCATGAGATTGAGCCACATGTTGGGCTCCATGTTGAGTGCGGAGCCTGCTTGGGATTATTTTCTCTTCCCCTTCTGCCCCTCCCCTGCTTGTGCACACTGTCTCAAAATTAATAAATAAACATTAAAAAAAATCATCACAACTCAATACTCAAGTCTATTTGGAAGTTAATTGAACTTTAAGCTCATTTGGGATAGTTGTATGGACATAAGGAAAATGTTAATTCTTTGAGCTTAAGGAAGTAATTTTTGCCACTTGGTTTTATACTCCACTAAATCATTAGTCCTATTAATTTGTGTTGTTAATTACAGAGTATATAACATTTGTTGCACCTATCAGAATGTTGATTAAAAGCTGTTAAAGGGTTTATCAAGATGACCTCATGCTAAAGAATAAGAGATGTTTTTAAATACTTTCACAAATTTTTCTAACTAATTTCATAGCTTTTCCTGAAGATACCACCACCTGCTCTGCTGATGATAAAAGACTGTGTTTGGTTTTATTCCTGGAAATGTAAGAGATGTTAGTACCATTTATTTCCCTGTGCTTGTTTATGGTGTGAGACAACTATCCTTTTGCATCAGTCTGTTTAATGGCACCAGCATCAATGAAAGACAATATCCCAAAGAATACTCGTTTGCTGCTTTTGATTTGATTTTCTGTCAAAGAGCTCATTTTTGTCATAATGGTATTGGAATTATCTTTAGTGCCTAAATTAGTTTTTCAGATTCCTTTATGCACTTATATCATGGCTCATGTTTCATTCTTTTACAGGAATTTTAAGCAGTTGTCTGGTGAAATGGAATTCATGACAATTAATGGAACAACATTAAGGAATCTTGAAATCCTACAGAATCAGGTCAGGTAAACATAAAGGGTAACTGATTCAAAATCCCCTTGAAAAAAAACTTGGAATAAAGTAGCAGTCTGTTCTTAAGAGTGCAGGTGAGAACAAGAATATTATGTTCAACTGATTACTCTGTACTCTTTAGTAGTTGATAACTGAAGCATCCATTTTTTTGAGAATCAGATATATGAACTATTCCCCTAGGGTTTACTTTGAGAGCTATAGAACTTCTTTTTTACTTATTGAAGTGACATGCCCATCCTGATAATTTGTGTATCATACATTTCTTTGGAAAGACATCATCTTTGGAAATTAATGTAAAGTGGATATTTTGTCTCCTTGATTATATCTTTTCTATATACCTTAATTTTTCATTGAAATGTTTTGTCTTATTCATTCAGCATTTGAAACAAGTTACTGTGATATTCACTTATATTGTAAGATGCATAAATTTCATTTCACAAGCTTCTGTCATCATTTATTTGCCCTTTATTGATGAATTATGAAGATAATGGAGACATTAAATTGATTATTTTAATTTATTGAATTACAACTTAGAAATAAGATATTATATAATGTTAACATAAAGTCACAGAAATAGAAAGCAATTCCAAATCATTTGATAAGTAGTTGCAAAGCTGAATCATCTGAGTTAAATGGTTTAAAGCTCTTCAGAAATATTTATTACTGGGGCACCTGGGTGGCTCTGTTGGTTGAGCACTCAACTCTTGATATCGGCTCAGGTTATGATCTCATGGTTCATTAGTTCAAGCCCCAAGTTGGGTTCTGAGCTGACAGCACAGAACCTGCTGGGGATTCTCTCTCTCCCTCTCCCTCTCTCTCCTGCCCCTCCTCTGCTGTCTCTCTCTCTCAAAATAAATGAATAAACATTAGAAATGTTTCTTACTATTGTGAATTAAAGTAAATGCTGAATTTATTCTCCTGACTCCTAGATTTATGTATTACTAACTAGTTTCTCTTGTTTAGTTTCTTCATCTTCTAAGGTATCCTTGTATACTTGTCAGTCTTACTTTCATACTGTAACATTTGTATCTTGTCATTACATTATCCAGAAATTGAGAATTATTCCTGCAAATTTTTTTCATCTACTCTGTATACATTCTCATGATAGCAAATGAGCAGAAGGAAGAAAAGGACATTTCTTGGATGAAGAAGAGCTCAGAGTCAGAGTATTCAGCTGAATACTTTGTTCCAGCCCTGGCATTCCAAACTTTCTTTATTCTGCCACATCCTTCCTATTCAAATTCTACTGCTGTGGAGTCAGTTCTGAAATTAAATTCCTAAGGGAAAAATCACTTACCATTAAGGTACCCTTATCAGGACTTGGGCCATTATGGAAACAGAGGCTAAGAATTCACATCTTCGGCTTGTCTTTGCACTTGACTTTGGCCTCCATTACCATGGAGGTAATGAAGCGGGTAATGAGGAGGGGGCTGGGTATCAGGGAGAGCAAACGAGTAATAGAACTGTTTCTCTCCCACTCCTCCCTCTCTTGTCTGAGAGAGTTCTTCAGTGATGCAATAAATACTTGGAAAGTTATTCTTGTCCGCTTTCCTCTTCCTGGGACCCTTTACTGTACTCAGGCCATTGGGGCTGTTGTTTCAGAAGGAATGGTGCTGTTGTTGATGTGGATTGCCCTGGTTAGTCAGCTCTGTCTGTCCAACTCATTCTCAGGCAGGCCTTCTGTGACCTATGGCTTTTGTGTGTGCTTTGTTTTAAACTCCTAAGGCCTGGCCGCTTTTGTCATCCCTTTCGTAGTTAATTTCTGCCAGGTGCCATCATGTGTTAATTATGAGTCATTTCTCCCATACTTGGAAAGAAGTACCCTAAGGGAGGGACTGTATCTTAATACACCTTTGCTGGCCATACAACTGAGTACATAAGAGGTATTCTGTAAGTACCTGCTTGATGATTTGAAGGAAAAGGAAAAAGTTACAAAAAACTTAGGTGAAAACTGCAATCTTACGTTCCAAATGAGTCTACTGTTAATAGACTTTTTGAAATACCATGTAACCTTCGTTAAAACTAACTATCATCTCTAGTTAATTGTAAATTGTTGTTTTAGTGGTTCAACTTTCAAGTAGGAAAGCATAGATAGATAATTTTTTACTAAGGATTTAATAGAGCAGACTAAAATAAAATCCTTCCAGGGCGAATTCCTAGAGTGCAGTGCATTTTCACTTCCATCTCCAGTACCTTCTGCTTGTTCGGTGTTTTCATGAGAGCGTCAGTCCTTAGAATGAGAACTCTGAGGTGGTGGAAGATACTGAATTGCTGAAGGAAATTAAATTATCTTCACTGTACTTGCCAAGGGAGAAAAGTATGTATTTTTAAGAAGCTTAGGACAAGCCTGTATTTTAAAAGATTTCTACATTAAAAAAGGGAGAAGGGTGGCGCCTGGGTGGCTCAGTCAACAGGTTAAGTGTCTAACTTTGGCTCAGGTCATGATCTCACGGTTTGTGAGTTTGTGCCCACTTTGGGCTCCCTGAGCCTGCCTCAGATCCTCTGTTCCCCTCTCTCTCTGCCCCTCCCCCACCTCTTTCTATCAAACATAATCATTAAAAAGAATATTTCTGAATATTTTTAGTTAACAAAACTACACAGACTGTCCCTTTTTTGTGAAGATATCAATACTTTATATAGTGCATGTGTGTTCATATGTACATGCATTCGTCAAACATTAAACACCTGTTATGAGCTGTACTTGATGATAGGCATTGTGTAACATTTAAATGTGTAACATTTAAAATTGAGGTATATGGAGGGGTGCCTGGGTGGCTCAGTTGGTTAAGCATCCGACTTGGGCTCAGTTCGTGATCTCATGGTTCGTGAGTTGAGCCTTGCGTTGGGCTCTGTGCTAGAAGCTCAGAGACTGGACCCTGCTTCGGACTCCGTGTCTCCCTCTCTCTGCGCCCCTCCCCCACTCATGCTTTGTCTATCCGAAATGAATAAATCTTAAAAAAAATTAAAATTGGGGTATATGAAATAATTAAGGCACATGAACAATTAGCAGTTTTGGTATAAATACAATGTCTAGTTAATAAAACTTTTCTTCTGGTCTTTCTTAGACTGACATGAAAACCAAAGGAAGTTTACTTTGGGTCTTAGACCATACTAAAACCTCTTTTGGGAAACGGAAGTTAAAGAAGTGGGTGACCCAGCCACTCCTTAAACTAAGGTAAAGGGAATTCTTTTTTGTGTGTTTAATCTGAAATTGTATAAAATTGTGAAATTAAGTGTGTATTAGCTTCCTTAAAACCAAAGTTACCATGGCTTAAAGAACAGAATTTTAGGGGTGCCTGGCTGTCTCAGTCAGAGGAGCATGCGATGCTTGATCTCAGAGTCATGAGTTCAAACACTATGTTGGATGTAGAGATTACTAAAAAAAATAAATAAACTTAAAAAAAAAAGAACAGGAGAACCTGGGTGGCTCAGTTGGTTAAGCGTCCGACTTGGGTTCAGGTCCTGACCTCACAGTTTGTGAGAATGAGTCCTGTGTCAGGCTCTACTTTGACAGCTCAGAGCCTGGAGCCTTCTTCAGATTCTGTGTCTCCCCCCTCTCTCTGCCCCTCCCCTGCTCATGCTCTGTCTCTCTCTGTCTCTCAATCATAAATGTTAAAAAAAAAAAAAGAACAGAATTTTAAATTGGGGAAGATTTTATTTTGTATCTGGCCATATGCTGTCTAATATTGTGAGGATCTGTTCCTTGTCCCAAGAATGAGTCTGCTTACAGGGCGAGTCAAAGGAAAGTGGGTTACCCAGTTAATATGGGTCATCAGTAGTATATAAGAGAGTTGGGAGGACGGGGCTGAAGAGATGGGACACTGCCTTTCATAGAAGGCTTTGAAGGCTAGATGTTGGTAGCCAGGGGAAGTTAATCCAGTGATTCTGAGCATGGGATGATAGGATCAGATCTGGGCTTGTTTTGTCCTTAGCAGTCTTTCATGTTAAAAAGTATATTAATCAATGCATTCCTAATACAGTAATTCAATTTCCCTTATGTTTCTATCAACAGCACTTACAGATTTTAAGTGGGGGAGGGAACAAACTTGTGGTGAGGTAAATTGGCAAGTTCACAGGAAGGTTCTGAGGGACCTCAGCTAACGCAGGAACAGTAGGGAATCTGAAAGAGGAGCCAGGTGTGACGTAATTGGGAAAGTAAATGAGTAAACTAGGAGCCCCTCCAAGGAAGGTCGCTGAATCTGATGCTTAAAACACAGCTGTTTCCAAGCTTGTCTGCACCTTGCGGTCACTTGGGAAGCTTCACAGATACTGATGTCTGTGTCCAGACCCCCACAAATTGTGATTTAATTGGTCTCCATTGTGGCCTGGGAGTTGGAGGGTTTGAAAGTTTCCCAGATGATTTCGATATGCAGATAAATTTGGGGACTCTGACCTAGAACAGTGTCTGTCACTTAGTAGGAGCTAAGTAGGAGCTTAGTAGGAACTAACATTCAGTAATGTTTATTGAATGAATGAAAGCTGTTATTTATTTCACTTTTACTATGTACCACTATTTAGTACTCAAAATCATCTTCTGAGGTAGGTCCTTGAGCTGAGTAAACAAATTCAGAGCTTCAGTAACTTGTTCAATGATTCATAGCTGGTAGGGCCCAGATTTTAAAAGAGCATTGACTCCAGAGCCGAGCAGGCTCTTAACCATTCTGAACAGCTTCCTGAATAAATAGACCAGAACGAGTGTGGTGAGGTGTTAGAACTGCTGTGTGTCAGCTCTGTCAACTGAGTGAGTCAGTCTAGGAAGTCCTTGGGTCCCACGTCATGTCCCAGGTGCCCACCTCCCCATGCCATATTCTCACCTTTGAAATGGTAAACTCCCTCCTCACAGGGTTGCAGTAAGGAATACCATGAGACAGTAACCCTAACTACCACATTTGAGCTCTTTATTACATGACAAGCGCTATGCTGGGGCCTTTATATACATGTGCTGCACAGCCGCCTCACTACTGGCTGCATTTTACGTTCAGCTTAGAAAGTAGTCTTCGGTAAAGATATCAGTGCTGGTGATAAGCTCTAGGACACTTACGTTGATAATGGTTACCAAATCATTTCACTTTAATTTTTCTTCTTGAGCATAAAGACCTGCAGATGAGGGAACTGGGTAAAGAAAACATGCTACGAATGGAAGTAAAGTTGATCCTTGAACAGCATGGCTTTGAACTGTGCAGGTCCACTTATATGTGGATTTTTTCTGATGCAGTACAGTGCTATCAGTGTGTTTTTCTTAACGATTTTCTTAGCATTTTCTTTCCTATAGCTTACTTTATTATGAGAATACAGAATGTGATACATATATAAAATATATGTTAATCAACTATGTTAATAAGGTTTCTGGTCAACAGTAGGCTATTAGTAGTTAAGTTTTTGGGGAGCCAAAAGCTGTACTAGGATTTTTGACTGTGGGAGGGTCATTGCCCCTAATCCCCACATTGTTCAAGGGTCAACTTATCTACTTTGGTTCAGTACTGAAATGAGGTAAGAGTACCTTGTGGAGCAAAAGCAGACCAGATGGCTTTCTGCAGAAAGTGTGGAAAGACATCTACCTGAGCATCCACAGCACTTCTTACATTCTTTTTTTTATTTTTTTTTATTTAAAAAAAAATTTTTTTTTTTTCAACGTTTATTTATTTTTGGGACAGAGAGAGACAGAGCATGAACGGGGGAGGGGCAGAGAGAGAGGGAGACACAGAATCCGAAACAGGCTCCAGGCTCCAAGCCATCAGCCCAGAGCCCGACGCGGGGCTCGAACTCACGAACCGCGAGATCGTGACCTGGCTGAAGTCGGACGCTTAACCGACTGCGCCACCCAGGCGCCCCAGCACTTCTTACATTCTTCTTCGCTTGGTTGAAATATTCAGCAGAAAGAGTCAGTAGCAGACTTTTTCATGTAAATTAAAACTTTTATTTCTGTTGTTAAATTTGTTTTCTGTAACCAGGATTAATTTGAGATAAATTCAGCAGACCATGTCGTATGCTCTCCAAGAGCTGAATTATGTATCTCTTGGGAGTCTACTTTCCCAGGAAGCATGAAAGAAAATATGCCATGTGTTGAACACTGATGCTTTCCAAGTATGAACTTCAGACCAGCCTAACACTTACATAGTTGATAACAAACACACAAAACTTTTTCCTTTTAATTTTAGATCACAATTTTAAAACTTTTATCTTTCTAATCTAAAAATAATTTCAAAAATAATTTGTTAAATCCTAGTTGCTCTTTCATCCTGTTCCCAGTACCTAGAGAAAATTGTCAGCTGATTAGTCAGTGGTTCAGCTGTGTATTTATTATTGTTTACACTGACTTAGGTGTCATGCAGATCACAGATCATATCAGTATGATTATCCAGGCTAATATTCTGACTCGGATGTTGGCAGCCTTTTAAAAGTTCATTCAGATCCTGATTTTCTTCTATAGCGAGATCATAGAACAAGAAATTGGTGACAAGCGTATTTAGCAAGATAAGGAAGGTCTTCCACACTTCTCCAGGAGCCCATTGTTTGTCAGTTATCTATGAATTCTCCCTCAAGAACTTCTTGTATTTTTAGCCCATTTTAGTTCTGGGGCAATCACACAGATCATAAATCCAGGACCAACTGTTTTTTAAGTTTTAGAGGATTTTCCACTCCCATCACCTTTTTTTTTTTTTTTTTTTTTTTTTTTTGTATGAAATGGCCTCTTCAGTGTAGAATTTTACTAGTGACTTTTAGAAAGTATACATGACTTTTATCCTATACTTATACTTACTGTTTCAAAGACTACTTAGATTATTGACACTGGATTATACTTTATTGAAACCAAATTAGCTTCCCCCCCCTTTTATTTATTTTTTTGAGAAGCTGAAAGCCATTTTATTTTTTTATAATTTTTTTATTCAGGTATAATTAACATGCAGTGTTATATTGATTTCAGGTGTACAATATACTGATTAAACAATTCTACACATTACTCAGTACTCATCATGATAAATCTGTTCTTAATTCCCTTCACCTCTTTCACCCATCCCCCCTCCCACCTCTCCTCTGGCAACCACCAATTTGTTCTCTGTATTTAAGAGTCTGTTTCTCATAAATAGGTTATGCTTTCTTATGTGTTGTGACCTATACTTTTTATTAGTTCTCAAAGTTTAGGCAAGAAGATGCTTCATTGTAGTTCTCTGGCTTCTTCTTCTTCTTCTTCTTCTTCTTTTTTTTGGGGGGGGGTCATTTATTTATTTATTTAATTTTTTAAATGTTTATTTATTATTGAGAGACAGAGCATGAGCATGGGAGGGGCAGAGAGAGGGGGAGACACAGAATCTGAAACAGGCTCCAGGCTCTAAGCTGTCAGCATAGAGCCCAACACAGGGCTCGAACTCGTAAACCGCAAGATCATGACCTGAGCCGAAGTCTGACGCTTAACAGACTGAGCCACCTGGGCTCCCCTTTTATGTTTATTTTTGAGAGAGAGAGAAAACACAAGCAGAAGATGGGCAGAGAGAGAGAGGGAGACACAGAATCCGAAGCAGGCTCCAGGCTCTGAGCTGTCAGCACAGAACCTGACGTGGGGCTTGAACCCACGAACTGTGAGATCAGGACTTGAGCCGAAGTTGGACACTTAACCGAGTGAGCCACCCAGGTGGCCCTCTGGCTTCTTCTTATAAATGAATGTCACATTGGCAAGTCATTAGTCCTAAAACCTTTTAATATTAAATTATGTTGAATTCATGTTTTGAGGTTCGATCTCTGAATTTCTTCTGCTTCTTTGAGTTGATACGATCTTGTCAATTTTTTATATATACACCATAGGCACTTGGTTGGTTTTGGAAAAAAACTTTGAAACATAAATTGTTTGTTAATATTGATAGAGAGGGGAAAAGAAAACTTTGGAAAGTATGGGATGAGTCTCTAAAATGTTGTTTTAGGCAAAATATTAATTTTGAAGGCAGATTTGTTCATCTTAAAAGAAGGATTGAAGATTTGGTAGCTTACTGTAAATTTGAATATATTAAACAAAAACAAGTTGTGGATTTCCTTTTTGGATACCTCTTCTGCCTGCACCTTAAATGTTGATGTCACCCAGGGCTCTCTCCTGAGATCTCTTCTTACTTTCAGCCCTGCTTGAGATCTTATCTGGGGTCATGGTTTCTGTAGCTCACATGCAGATGACTTTGTCACATTATTTCCAGCAGCTCCATATTCACACATCTAGGACATCTCTGCCTCAGAAAACATTCAGTTTGAATGCTGAATGAAACAGATTGGAAACAAAGCATTTCCTTCAATGAGACAGTGATTTCCATGAGGCAGAATCTGAGAAATCAGTTCCTTCCCTTCTAGTGGATGGATTATTTTGTTCAACAATGAAGATACTGGATTTCTGGCAAGTGGTAGTATTATATCATCTTGCCTTTTTGTAAAGTCACTTTTTATGAAAGGCAGTCAGATGAAAGGCTTTTTATGAAAGGCTTTTTGTTTATTGAGGAAACAGCATCTCCATGCCTCTGGCCTTGCCCTTCTCTGTTTCTGCTCTGCACTACCGATGGATTACTTTTAAAAGTGCGTATCTGATGATGCTGTTCCCTACTGTTTACAGTTCCTACAATACACTGAGGTGTCACTTCTGGACCTTTGTACAGTCTGTTTCCTTTTTCTAAAGTGGAAACTTGTACTCATCTTTGTTTCCCTTCTAGTTTGCTGCCTGCTTCTTCAAAGCATCCTTTGCTATTTTCTCATCTTCTAGGTATCATTTCAATGTTGGCGTTTCAGAGGCCTGACCCTTAGGAGCTGAGCTTTCTTCCTTCCCTAAACCTCCCCTCACAACCTCTTCTCACTATCTCCTACCCCTACCCCTATGAACATTTCTCTTCCCATGACTGTAAGTGTCAAAATGTCAGTGATTCCCAGATTTCTCTCTCTCCTATTCTCCAGGCTTATATATTCAGCTTAGATTCATAAACACGTCAGTGCATCACAGAAACTTAATGTATTCAACCCTGTTCCTCCTCCTGGTTTCTCCATTCCAGGAACCAGCACTTACACTGAATGAGTTACTTAGACCAAAAATGGAAGTTATCCTGGACATTTCTTTTTTGACAGCCATGTCCAATCTAATACTAAGCCCTGTTGCCTTTAGCTCTAAAATATGTCTAGAGTCTGTGTATGTCTTGCCATCTCCACTGCCATCAGCCTGGTCTAAAGTATACCAGTTCTCACTTGGACATCTGCAGTATCCTAACTGATCTCTTTTTCAATATAAAGACTGAATCATGCCACTCCCCTGTTTTAAACTCTTCATTGGCTTTCCACTTGCTTCAAATAAAATTAAAATTCTTTAGGGGCGCATGGGTGACTCGGTTACTTAGGCATCTGGCTCTTGGGTCCAGCTCTGCTCATCATCTATGGTTCGTGGGATCGAGCCCCACATTGGTCTCCATGCTGACAGCACAGAACCTGCTTGGGATTCTCTCACTTCTTCCCCTCTCTCTTTTCTCCTTCTCTCTCTCTCTCTTTCTCTCTCTGTCCGTGTTCTACTTGAACTCTCTCTCAGATAAATAAACTTAAAAAAAGTTAAAATTCTTGGGGCACGTGGGTGACTCAGTCGGTTAATGTCCGATGCTTGGTTTTGGCTCAGGTTGTGATCTCACAGTTTCTTGGGTTTGAGACCCCCATCAGGCTCTGTGCTGACAGCACGGGTCCTGCTTGGGATTCTCTTGCTCTTCCTGTCTCTCTGCCCCTTCTTCACTTGCGCTGTCTCTGTCTCTTTCAAAATGAATAAACTTAAAAAAAAAAAATTCTTTAGCATGGCTCTTCCCTGCATTCACACATTCATCATCTTCTGGTCACTCTGGCCTTTTGGTTTCTGAGCTTCTAAAAGTTTTTTCTCATTCTGTGGTCTTTGCATTTGCTGGGCTCTCTACATAGAGTGTTTTTCTTTTTCTCTTTAATCCTCAAATGACTGATTCCTTTTAAGCCTCACCTTTAAAGTGTCATTCTTCAGAGGTTTTCTCTGACCACCTAATCTAAATTGTGTTCCCTGTGTCATTCTTCGGTAGCATATAGGACTATGTATCATGGTTGATATTTGTTTTTTCTGTTTATTTAATATCTAGCTCTTACTAAATTGTGTGACAAACATTTGATAAATATTTATTAAGTGAATTATTAAAATAGTGAGTCATTCAGGACCAAACTCAGCTCCTTTGAAAAGTCCTCCTTTTCCTCCTTTCTTCCTCTGTAGAAAGTTAATTGGTCTCAATTTTGTCCAGCCCCTACCCCTTTATCACTAACCGATACAGAATGCATGGGGGGCTCATAGTGCTTTGAATTTATAGATGATCAAGAAATTATGAACAAATGAATCCATTTGAAAATGAATCCATTTGAAAATCATAGGGTGAAAATGTTGTGACATTTTGACAATGTCAAATTCATTTGAACAAATGAATCCATTTGAAAATCATAGGGTTCTCATTAGACTTTGCAAATAAAGGCACACCTATGTGAGAGAAGTTTCTTTTTCTAAGAAAAACAACTTGATTTTAAAAGAACCTTAGAAGCAGGTTTCCTTCATAGGATTCCCTGTTTTTGTGCAACAATCGCTTAATTAGGTCTGAAAACATTAACACTTAACAGTGGAAAATATGGTTTGCCCACATCTTGCATTCTTGTCAATTGTTAGTGGAATTAGAGTAAATAGAAGTTCCTTGGTGAAAGTCAAGTGACTCAGTAAGGAAGCCATGTTGGGTGATGGGAAGGGGCCATCTTCCCACCTTTGGCACAGCTGGTTTTAAGTATCGTGTAAAAGGTTTGACTCATAACTCTGACCACGTCTAAATAGGAATTTTTTTGTGTAGAGTTATTTGGGTGCACTCTAATTTTCCTTTGGTTCTTTAAGGCCATACCTGTGGAATTTGAATTCCATAATGGATGATTTAGATAGTCTATTAGTTTGCTAGGGGTAACAAAGTATCACAAAGTGGGTAGCATCAACAACACACATTTGTCTCACAGTTCTTTCTGAGGCCTCTGAGGGAGAAGCTGTTCCATACCTGTGTCCTGGCTTTTGGTGGTTTGCTGGCGATCTTTGGTGTCATTTGACTTGTAGATGCACCTCTTTTCTGTCTGCCTTCACATTCACAGGGTGTTCTTCCAGTGTGCTTATCTCTTCACATGACATTCTTTCAGTAAGGATGTAATCTTACTGGGTTAGGGGCCTACCATATTCCAGTATGACCTCATGTTAACTAATTACATCTACAGTTACCCTGTTTCTAACTAAGGTCACATTGCGAGGCACTGGTGATTAGGTCTTCAATGTGTATTTTTTTGTTGACACAATTTAGCCCATTACAGGTAGGCTCAGTAATTTCATATCTTTCCTCCTTTGGGCACAAGCAGATTGAATATATTCATCTCTTGAATGGAAACAAGTGTTTTGATTCTCATTTAAATATATTGCACATTGGGGCGCCTGGGTGGCGCAGTCGGTTAAGCGTCCGACTTCAGCCAGGTCACGATCTCGCGGTCTGTGAGTTCGAGCCCCGCGTCAGGCTCTGGGCTGATGGCTCAGAGCCTGGAGCCTGTTTCCGATTCTGTGTCTCCCTCTCTCTCTGCCCCTCCCCCGTTCATGCTCTGTCTCTCTCTGTCCCAAAAATAAATAAACGTTGAAAAAATAAATAAATAAATAAATATATTGCACATGTATTCAACATCTGAAGTGACGTTGTAAAGAACCATCGAATTTTGTAAGTTGCAAACATTGTGCACTTTTGTGCCTGCAGTACAGTACTCTGGAAAATCATTCATCTAGCTTATCTTTGAAAAACATTCTATTCTGCGTCTATCCAGGTGAAGGTATTTACACAAAATGTTAGATTGATTTAGGGATCAGAAAGAGACATTTATATGTGAAAAAAAAAAAATAAGGGAAATGTTTGGGTAGAAAGGAACAGAGGTCCAAATCTAGGGGTTGAGGAGAGAAGGGTAGCCAAGGTGGGAAGGGAGAGAGCTGAGGGCTAAGAGGTAAGATGTGTTACTCTGTCAGGGGGTCTTGTGTGGGAGTGGAAATAAGATGGCAGGGCAGGAAACTTAACGTCTGACTGTGTTGTGTTATTTTAGTCTGTGATATGTCTATTCTTTCAAACAGTTATTCCATCATTTTATAGAGGTATAAAACTGAGATTCAGGTTAATTATCCAAGATCATCCAGGTACCACATAGGGCTCATCTAGAATCATACTTCAGGAGTTATTGAGACTTTACCTTCAGTTCTGATGCCCTCACTCAGTTGTGTCACTTTGTACAAGTTATGAATTTTCATATACTTCTGTTTCTTCACCTGTAAAATGGGAATTATAATACCTTCCTCACTCACAATGTTGTTGTGAGGACCAAATGAGACAGTATATGTAAAGAATTCCTGTGGTTCTTAGCATCAGTTATGTGGTTAAGAAAATAGCTGTTGTCTTTAGAATTGGTTATAATTTATAACAAAAAAACTGGAGGCAACCTAGCTATTAGTAGGGGAATAGAAAAATAAATTGTAACCAGTCTTACATTAGAATAATGATGCAGCGGTTAAAATAAAGACAGTCTTATGATGACCCAGCTGGAGGCTTCCAGGGATGACAGGGCAGAGGCTGTGCGCTGTTGTCAGCTGTCTAGCATCTGTCTGGTTGGTTCTGTATCTGGTTCTTGCCTGTGTTTTATCTTTTGCTTGTAGCTACAGTCAGGATTGTGAGGAGAGTTTGCAAGGAGCACTGGTGAGTAAGTCGTGTCTTTATCAGTCCCCTCTCAGAATGGTGCCACCATTGGTAATTGAGCTCTTTCATTTTATGTGGCTGGGCTTGGATCACAGCCTTTCTCTTTTACTTAGTGCTCTGAACCTGAGTCCTGGGAACTTAGGAAGCTCAGTCTCATGTTCTGATTGAGTACACGTTAATGTGTTTGTTAACACTAAAGGTAGTACATTGCTGGAGAAACTAAGTGCTTAACAGCAGCAACAAAAAACACCACACGGTTTGATAGTTCTAACAGTGGAAATTTTTATTATTGTTTTTTTTAATGTTTATTTTTGGAGAGAGAGAGACAGAGTGTGAGTGGAGGAAGGGGCAGAGAGAGAGGGAGACGTGGAATCTGAAGCAGGATCCAGGTTCTGAGCTGTCAGCACAGAGCCCGACACAGGGCTTGAATCCATGAACCGCAAGATCATGACCTGAGCCGAAGTCGGACACTTAACCGACTGAGCCACCCAGGCACCCCTAACAGTGGAAACTGGTTTCTTCTTTATCTTTGCATAAACAAACCGTGGCCTTTCCCTGGGTGGGCTGGATTGAGGGTGGGCTGGAACTCTTTACATAGGCATTTAGGAACTCCACAGCCTATTCAGTCTTAAACGTGTGATTTCTGAGGTCAACCTGGGTATTGACATCCAGCCAGAGGAAGGGGACAGGGTATGGAGGACATATTTTTGGTTCACCAAGTCTCGCGGTGAGTGGTAAATTTCTGCTCACATGTCATTGGGTAGAACTCATTCTAATGGAATCAGAATGATACCCCTTAACTGCAAGGCAAGTTAACAGATGTTTGTCAAGGACAAAGAAGACATGTTTGATGACTGCCTAGCAGTCTATTGCCAGAGATGGGCTATCCTTTTTTTACCTGTGTATAGTTGTATTTCAACTGTGTAGTACTCTTTTTTAAAAACATTTTAATGATTAACTTATTTAAATTTCTAAATAGGCAATACCTTCACATAGTTGCAAAGTTTAAAAATGTAAAAAGATAATATAGTGAAGTATTTGTCTTTCATCTCTGCCCCACATCTGTCCAGTTCCTATTGGATAATCATGGTGGTTATTTTCTTGTCTATCTTTCCAGAGACTTTTTGTTTTAAAAGCAAATAAATAAATATGAATATGTATATTCCTGCCTCCCTTTTTCTACGTGGATGGGGGTGTAATATACACAGAACTCTTTGCTTCCTTCCCTTAGTGATATAAGATAGTTATTTTAAATTTTGTGTTAGTCTTTCTCCATTACAAGATGTTGTTCCTAATCTTAAGGAGTTTCTAATCTAATTTGGTCAAGGTCTAATCTAGTGAGGATATGCAGGTAGGGAAAGCTTTTGTACCTAAGATAAAATACTTATCTGGTACACACTGTACAGTTCAATGCTATAATTAGAGCAAATGAAGAATCCTTTTTTAATTCGTATTAGATTTTTAGAGAACTTCATAAGAGAATTAAGTGTGCTAAGTTTACTCTTGGCATTTAAATCACATAAACCATTGAAATTAGCAAAACTGAAAATTGTCGGTATTAGGAAATAGGTCTCTGACTATTGGCTACATTTTTGTGTAATTATCGAAAGCACTAAATACATTCTAGTGATAGTTAATTCTCTTGAATAATTAAATGACTTTTATTTTGGTAAACTCATATGTTTAGAGTATTAACGGTGTTTTTCTAATTCATGGCTGTGGCCTAAATGACAAAGTAATAAAATGTTATGTATTTCCTTCATTTACCATTTAATTTATATTAACAAAACTAAATGCCATTTTTTAAATGTTTATTCATTTTTATGAGTGATAGAGAGGGGGGGAAGTGGGAGAATGAGAGAGAGAGAGAGAGAGAGAGAGAGAGAGAGAGAGAAAGGACAGAGGATGTGAAGCAGGCTCTGCACTGACAGCAGAGAGCCTTATGCAGGACTTGAACCCATGAACTGTGAGATCGTGACCTGAGCCCAAGCCAGATGTTCAAGTGACTGAGGCACCCAGGTGCCCCAAATACCATTTTAAACTCTCTGGAACTTGTTGCACTGAACTGCATTATGAGGCCCAGTTTATTCTTTGTGATTTCCCATTTTCCATGACCTGCCAACACAGCATTCAGCTTTGGTGACTGTGAATTTCCTCAGCCCAGTGAGACACACAGTACTGCTCATAAATGGAAAGGAAGATTAGTAGGTGGTGCATAGCTGAGAGCTGAGATTGATTGGTGTTGACCCCTGCGTCTTTGCCTTTGCTCTGTGACTGTATGAGCAGAAAGTGCTGCTACCAAGAAAAAAGTGATCCCACATGCCTCTTATCTAAATGTCTGCCCTGACTTAGTGCATATAGAGGAACTAGTGTCTCTTGGGATGCTTATCTTGGGAGCCTGTAGCTGGTCTCTGCTTTGTTGTGTAGTAATAGGCCTCCATGGAAGTCTAAACTGGTTCATGTGACCAGCAGTAAATGGAAGCTTTCATTTGTGCTGAGGAAGAGACGTACAGGAGAGAAGGAGGAGGAAGAATTGGAGATCTTTTCCTTCTTGGCTCTTCCAGCTTTATTTTTCTCTCTTTGTGCCTTTACTAGGAGGGATTTTCAGAGTATATCCCCTCAAAATGTTGTGGGAGGACTTCATTTCCTGTGGCTGTAATGTCATAAACATTGCAGAGCTTTTTAAATAATAATAATAATAACAACAACAACAACAATAATAATAATGGGAAAACCTAAGGGAAGAGATTGAAGAAGGAGCTAGAAATGGAAGTGAGTTGACTTTGCTGATGCCATTGTCCCCTAGCCTCTGCAGGTGTTGGTAATCAAAAGGATTGGGTTTTTAAGAGCCTTGCGGGAAACTGCAGGGAAGGCCTTGTGTCAGTCTTAAGTTAGGGAGGCCAGAGTAATGTGAGACCCTCAAAGGATCATAATCTCACTGAAGAGAGGGGACAAAGAAATGTTTGTCTTGGCCTAGTCTTTACAAAGGGAAAATTTTCCAAGAATTCTTAACCCAGGTCCACTCTCACTCAGGTTTGCTATTCCAATTTGTACTATCTGTGTGGTCTGGCAATTCCCAACTTGTGAAAGTTGTTTTAAATGGTCCCATGCTGGGGCTCCTGAGTGGCTCAGTCTGTTGAGCATCCAACTCTTGATTTCAGCTCAGGTCATGATCCCAACATCATGGGATCAAGCCCCACATTGGTCTTCACATTGAGCATAGAGCCCACTTAAGATTCTCTCTCTCCCTCTCTCTGTCTCTCTCTCCCTCTGCCTCTCTTCCTGCTGTCTCTCTCTCTCTAAAGACAAAAGAAAAAAAAATGATCCCACACCTCAGGGTTCCTAGCAGAAGCAAATGCAAAGCTTCCCCGAAGGGATACACTCTCAGTCCTGGCTTCCTAGGAATCCCAAAAAGAAAGCTCTACGATAAGCTCAGAAGCCACAATTACAACAGTCACGGGGAAACAAGTAACCATGGCTGTGAGCAGAAATTATAAACAGCAGAACTAGAATCCAAGGTATTCAGATAATGAGATTATGAAAGATAAATATCAAACTACCAAGTTGAAAGAAATACAAAAGAAAATGAAAAATATGAGCACAGAACAAAAATGCCATCAAAGGAGAGTAGGTTGTTTTTTAAGAAGAACCACATACAACTTTTAGAAACAGCAGATGGGTTAAACAGGAATAGATGCATTTTAGTTAAAATGCAGGGTAGTATCTGAAAAACTTACCTGGCATGTAGCACAGAGAGACAGTATGATAAAATGTACAAGAGATTGAAAGAGAATTAGGTTGTCTAACATAATCCTCATTAGCTTTCCAGAGGAAAATTGGAATAGGGAGAGAGACATTATGCAAAGAGATTGTCCTTTGACAATTCTTTATTAGGATGAGAATTTCTTATATTTCATGCAAGATATAGATGCTTAGGTTTTGAAAGCACATGGACCCAAAGTGCATTTGAGAACACAAAAAACCCACATTTCAATAGGTCACACTGAAACTATGACACTGAAATCAAATGTGAAAATATTAGAGCAGAGAGCAAAGAAAGATCACTTGTAATGCCGTAAAAATTATATAACTGATTTGATTTCTAATTTCTGTGCTTCATTTGCTTTCTTTCAGTGATTTCTTTTGGATTTGTTGAGTTTTTTGTTTTTGTTTTTGTTTTTTTTTCATTTATTACCACCCATTCCCTGCCCAAAGCTCTGTGGTTTGTATTGCCTTTTCCTGTTGTCTCTTGTTTCTGTTGATTCTTACTCATCTAGTTGCTTTTTATACTTGATTATCTTTGTGCACTGGTTCTATTCTTTGAACATTTATTTTAAGAATAATGTGAAGGCTAGGATGAAGGTGGCTTTTCTTCTTGTTTGCTTCTGCCAGGTTCTTGGTGGCATGGCCAGTCTGGGACCATCTTAATTTGAGTTCAGTGTTTGATATGTTCTAGTCCATCCAAATGATGCTAACGGAGGCTGTGAGTTCATCTTTACTATGAGGCCAGTTCACTTTCTGGCAGAATCTTCTGGTATATCTCTTTAGTACAAAAGTGGCTTTGACTGCTGGATTACTTCTCTGGGTTCTTGTTTTTTTTTTAGATTTTGGTGTAGTTATTCCTTACCATTTTGTTAGTTCTTTGATACTTTTATGAACATGTTTTTTATGTTTCATGTGGCTTTTTAAATTGTCCTCATTAGAAGGATGGTCTGAAAGTACTGGTTCCCACCATTACCAAAAGCAAAAATCATACTATGCTCTTTTCAGAGACTCAAGTTTATGTCTTAAATTGGTAATGGAAGGTAGCTGTCAGAGAATTGTTCTGCTTAATATTCTGAAAAGAGTGAACTGTGGTCTGTTACTAAAATGATGCATCATTAGAACAGGAGTAATAGAAATCCTTAAAAGCTTGTTGGGTGATTTATAATTTGCAACAGGGTACATATTCACAATAGCACTTTAGAATGTAATTTCATAAGTAAAATAAAAACTTACTTTCGTGGTGTGTAAGGTTCTGAGCCTGATGTTTGTGGATGACTCATACTCCATCTCTTTACATGTTCCTTCTTCCCTCTCCTTCCCTGCCTTATCTATCACAGCTCCTGCTAGTTTGACCTCTTTAGTGTCTCTTAAAATATGTGCCTTTTCATCCCTCTATTCTCTACCCAAGTTCAGATCATCAAAATCACTCCCCTGGATTACTGAAACAGCCCTCCTGCCACCATCCTTATGTCCTTTCACACATTAACCGTTGGCTCTCATTGTTCTCAGGATAAAGTCAAAGCTCCTGTGTGGCCCGTGCCCCTCACATGACCATTCGCTACCTAGCTGCCTAGCTGCTGCTGTCACACTCTCACACTGTCACCCTCCATCTTCCTGTACATCTGCCTGTGCTCCTTCTACAATTGGCACTTTTGTAAGCACACAGTAATTGTTCATTAAGTGAAGGACTGAATGACGTGTGTGAAGCTAAGGAAATTCAAGTAATCATAAGCCCTCTTATGTTTCTGTTAGAAAGCTGTGTAGGTAGTTGGTTTAGCCATATTGCATGAGTACTATATTAATGTCTGAATTTACTTTATTAATTATATGTCATCTGTCTTTAGAGCAAACTTTTCAGTGAAAAGTCAAAGCAGAAACAAACAACAAAAAACTACCTCTCTTCAGTAGTCTGTATTTGAGCTTTCCGCCCCCATATAACCTTATGTTAGAATTATAGAGGCTTCTCCACAGATAGCAACCAGGAGGTAAAAACTTCATCACATGTCCTTACAGTGGCAACAGCTGTAGGTTACGTACTGTATTTCTGACTGATGACCACACACAACAGATAATAGCATCATTACCCAGTTCATCTTCAAATGTAAAGGACTCCAGTGACACTCACTTTTAGACCTTGGGTCTTTTGTGCTAAAGAAGAATCTTTGTCATCCCCAGGACCTCAAGTGTGTGGTTTTTTGTCACATGGAATGAAATGACTCAGGTGCCTTATTTTATTTTGTTTAGGATGTGTCATGCTGTGAGATCAACTGTAGACTACTATAGGGCATCTTGAAATAAGCATTTTTATCATCATAGTTGACAGTTACTACTTCCTGTTTTGTTGACTGTCACAATCACTGAATGTTTCTTGTTGATTGCACCAAAATAATTTTTCTCTCTTTTGGTGATCTCACATATCATTTTATTAGGGTTATGGAAAGTCTTGTTACTGCTCCTAATTAAAGAACAGTTCCAAGATATACAAACTCTTTAAAAAACTTGATTAGAAGTCAGTTTATTAATTTGCATTGTGATCTGCATATAGGAGCTAAAAGTAGCTCCCCCAGTGGTGAGAAATTTGTGGTAAACAGTGCCGCACACCCTGTCACCCTTTTCCTGCCTGTTCTAGACACCTGGAAATGTGTATGGCATTCTTTCTCAGTGTAGCCTAGTAACCAGTCTCAACACAGTAATTCAGGTCCCCACGACCAGTCAGATTTGGCCCTTGAGATCCCAGGGCTAGCTTTTCTTGTGTATTTCTTCCTTGTTCACTTTGCACAGAATATATATTTTTGCATGTTTGCGCCTTATGGCTCTACACACAGTTAATTTTCAAACTTACATTTTGGGTGCTGTTTCTTCCTCCTCCATTATGTTCTTTGTGGTACCTACCAAACAAATTGTCTAAGCAAATAAAGATCACTGTAATAACAGTGATGAGAACTAATGTGTATTGAGTGTTTACTATGTACCAGGCATTGTACTAAGTGCTTAACATGCATTATTTCATTGTAATCTTGTAAGAACTCTGAGTTAGAGACCACTATTCTTCCCATTTTAAAGATGGAGAAACTAGGGCAAGGCTAAATAACTGGTAAATGGCAGAGCCTCGATTTTCACCAAAGTCACCTGCCTTCTCAACCCCAGTTTTTAACCTCTGAGCTGTTACCTCCTTAACCAATGAAGGCTGGGTTAAAACCGGAATGATCATAGTAAATATGCTTTTGCCTGTGCTGTCATTGGGCTAAAATAAAAATCCAGTACCTTTGTATTTTTCCAGATTGCAAACCAACTTAGCACAACATTTTTTGTCTCTTTCTAAGAAATTTATAGTTTTATATCTATTTTTAAAAAAATCTTCTGGAAGATTTCATAAATATGACTTAGGTTTTTATTAACCTCTTTTGCTTTTATCTTTCCATATCTCCGACAACCTTTATAATTTTTGAGAGAGTAGCTATCTTTGTAGACTGTCTTATACGTTCACAGATGGTATTATTCTATCTGTCCTCATACCATCTGCAGCATCAACCTAGTCTATTCCAATTGGTGTTATCTTTCATTTATGCAGGAGTGAGTTATTAAAATAAAACTTTATATTTGTATAGCATTTTGGGTAAACGTTAGGGTAAAACATGGATTTATTTTATCACAACAATCTTATGCAAAGAAAATTTAATTTTTTATTTTTTTCACCTCTTCCTGAATTACTTTATATGTAGTCTTTGGAATTGAATTGACTTGAATTCAACAACTATTTATTGAACACATATTATGATCCCAGACCTGTGAGAATGAAGAAATGATCCCTGTTTTCACTGAGCTTACAGTCCAACAGAAAAGACAGAGAAGTAAATATAATTACATTTTCCACTATGGAAAGACTGTAGAGGGTCATGTGGAAAAGGATGGCAAAGGATTAAATTTGATCTAGTGAGCCCAGAAAGCCCTTTCAGAAGAAGGGTACGTAGGAGTTTGCCAAACCAAGTAGAGCTGGTAGGCAGTAGGGAAGAGGAAGAGAGTCTTCAAGGCAGAGTGAGCAGCAAATGAGGAGGCTCCGATGTCAGAGAACTTGGACGAAGATACTGGATCAAGTTCACTCTGACTGAGACTTACAGACAGAGGAGGAGTGGCAGTGGTCAAGGTGAGACTTGAGAGGTAAGGTAGGCAGGAGTACTGGTTACCACAAGGTAACCAGTTGTTTTGTGGGTCAGTGAAGGAATCTAGATTACTGGCAAGTCATTGATGAGCTGAAAGCAGAGGTTAAGACATGAACAGATTTGGGTTTTAGGAAGACTGCTCAGACTTCTCAGTATGGAGAATGGATTGGAAAAAGAGACAGAATTAGATAGATCTGGGGAGGAAAGTTAGGAGGCTCTTTTTGTAGTCTGTGTGAGACATGATTTTTACTTACACGAGGGTAATGGCAGTAGAGATGAAACAAATAGACTGATTTAAGGGACCACTCCACTGAGAATGGAGGAACCAGTCTATATGTTTACAAAGCTCTGGCGTGTTCTGTATCATGCTGGACCAAATGCCTGTTCTACATAGTAGAGCATGAGCCAGAGAAAAATGGAACAAAAATGAAACCAAGTTAGTATGCATTTTGTAAATAGGCATGACCTCACAGAGTAGTTTGAAGGGTAATAAAGAGAAAAGAAATTAATTAGCTGCCAAGTACCATACTCAATTTAACAGTCATCTGGGCAGGATCTGATGTAAGGCTTGCCCTTCACATCAGCATGTGTGATATCAACAGAATTTTGATAGACAAATACGTATTCAGTAGCTGATGTTTCCCTTTGCCCTTAAATGTCAGTTCCTTCTTTCATTTGCTTGCTTGCTCATTCTTTTATTCATTCAAAAAAACATTTACTGAGGGCCCACTGTCTATTAGATACGTTTTTTATCTCAGTCTTTAATACCACATTATGGCTATTGTAACTAGTATAGGCCTTTAGTGTTTATAGGTACTAGATGGGCCACATCTCATTTAGGACACAGTTAGTTAATCAGGTTTCCATTTTAAGTTGACAGTTATGCCATTTCCTCCCAAGCGGCCCACCTATCACTTAGGGTGCAGCCACTGGTGAAATCCTGCAACCCTGTCTGATATCATTTCTTCTGTATTTTCTGTTGCTGTTCTGAGTCTTTGCTCAGGTTCTGTATGCCTAATCCCATTTTGGTCAAACAGTCAATCATTTCAGCCACCACCACCAAGTCTTCTATCAAAGTAGTTGGCTGAGTGAGGGTTTTTTTTTGATGGAGGTGATCAGTCGTTACAGTCAGAATAAACTCACTTGCCCATTGTAGACTATTACATTAGTCAAGGGAAAACAAGCGGTTGTAAGAAATGAATCCTCAATCTCGGTGGTTTAAATACTATAAAAATTTATTTCTTGCTAATGTGAAGTCCAGCTGGTGGCAAATGTGGGAGCAATGGGTTTTCTGCTACAGTGAAGGGACCCAGGCTGAGAGAGTCTTCAGATGGCTCACAAGATTGTTCTGGTCCCAGCCTTCAGCTGGGAAAGAGCAAATGTGAAAGATCACACAGGAGGTTTTTATGAGCCAGAGCTAGCCTTGGCTTAATCCTTCCTGCTTGCAGTTTATTGTCTACAACTTGAGTACTTGGCCATACCTAATTGCAGAGGGAAACTGGGAAATGTCTGTGTGTTTGCCCCGGAGGAATGGAAAACCTAATGAGCCAGGTTCTGCTCCACAGAGCTAATGTCTTTCCTTTTGTGATACTTGCTCTTTTATTCAAATGAAAGGGGCAGAGAAGGGCCAGAGGTGTGGAGGAGGAGTCTCTTTTGTGTTTTCTAAGTAGCTGTTGTCTCAGTGCTTGGACATGAGAGTGGGAAATATATCTGTTCTGAATTCCTAATATAACTTATAATTGTTATTACTCTGTTCTCACAGGGAGATAAATGCTCGACTAGATGCTGTATCAGAAGTACTCCATTCAGAATCCAGTGTGTTTGGTCAGATAGAAAATCATCTACGTAAATTGCCTGATATAGAGAGAGGACTCTGTAGCATTTATCACAAAAAAGTAAGTGTGATAGAAAGCAGTTCTATTAAAACTGGCAGTGTTCTTCAGCATGAGGATCCCAGATATTAAAATATCTCAGAGTTTTATTTTTGTTATTATTTTGTGAAATCTTAGAGGTAATGACAGAATTCTTAAGAGAATTAAATTATACAAGTTGAAGGTATTCCAGTTTTTGCATTGTAGAAAATAAAGTTTGCCCATTTCTGTTAACTACAACAACAGACAGAAGCCTTTCTGGTATAATACAGGATGTTCTTATGTTGCATCCTAAAAATGTGGACCATCATCACAATAGGAAATGTCTTAGACTAGTCAGTTTTAAAAAGAGATGCCTTATTTCTTTTGACCCCAGAACAACTTCTTATTTAACTTTTCCGAAGGAAAGATCTGCTATTATGTTTGTGGTGGTATCGCTATACAAATAAGTTTGGGTATGGAAGGTAAGCAAAAAGCATTATTGTGACTTTCATCACTCAAGCTTTACAGTTTGTTATAACAATCAATAACAAAAGAGGTTTTCCCCATGAGGCTAGCAGGAGGTTTTTTAACAGAAACCTTGCAAGCCAGAAGGGAGTGGCACGATATATTAAAAGCGCTGAATGGGAAAAATCTGCAGCCAAGAATTTTCTATCCAGCATGGCTATCATTCAGAATACAAGAAGAGATAGAGTTTCCCCATCCAAACAAAAACTAAAGGAGTTCATGACCACTCAGCCAACTCTGTAGGAGATATTAAAGGGACTTTGAGTAGAAAGGAGAGACCAAAAGTGAAGTCTAAAGGTAGGAAACCCAAAAACAATAAAAATGAATATTTCAGTAAAAATCAGTCAGGGAACTCACCCACAAAAAGGATATAAAATATAATAACATATACCTAAAATGTGGGGAGGAGAGAAAAACAGTTTCAAACTTGAATGACTGTCAACTTAATATATACTGCTACATGCAGATTACAGAGTAATCATATATGAAAAACCACTAATAAACTTGTAAAGAATAAAGAAAAAAATCTAAATATATCACTGAAGAAAATCAGCAAAATGAAAGAGAAAGACAAGAAAGGATCAGAGAAAGTCTTCAGAAACTACCACAAAATAAGTAATAAAATGGCAATAAATACATATCTATCAATAGTTACTTTAAATGTAAATGGACTAAACGCTCTAATCAAAAGACATAGGGTGACAGAAAGAATAACAAAACAAAACCCATCTATATGCTGCCCACTAGAGACTCATTTTAAACCTAATGACACCTGCTGATTGAAAGTGAGGGGATGGAGAAACATCGACCATGCAAATGGATGTCAGAAGAAAGCCAGAGTAGCAATACTTACATCGGACAAACTAGACTTTTAGGCAAAGACTGTATAGCAAGAAGGGCACTATATAATAATAAGGGTGACAATCCAGCAAGATGAAAAAAACAATTGTAAATATTTATGTACTCAAATACATAAACAGTTAATAACAAACATAAAGGAACTAATCAATAATAATACACAGGACACCATCAAAACCCTAGAGGAGAAAGCAGGAAAAAACCTCTTTGACCTCAGCCACAGCAATTTCTTACTCGACACATCTCCAAAGGCAAGGGGATTAAAAAGCAAAAATTAACTAATGGGACCTCATCAAGATAAAAAGCTTCTGCACTGCCAAGGAAACAATCAACAAAACTAAAAGGCAATTGACGGAATGGGAAAGATATTTGCAAATGACGTAAAGGGTAAAGGGCTAGTATCTAAAATCTATAAAGAACTCACCTAACTCCACACCTGAAAAACAAATAATCCAGTGAAGAAATGGGCAGAAGACATGAATAGACACTTTTCCAAAGAAGACGTCCAGATGGCCAACAGACACATGAAAAGATGCTCAACGTCACTCCTCATCAGGGAAATACAAATCAAAACCACACTGAGATACCACCTCATGCCAGTCAGAGTGGCTAAAATGAACAAATCAGGAGACTATAGATGCTGGAGAGGATGTGGAGAGACGGGAACCCTCTTACACTGTTGGTGGGAATGCAAACTGGTGCAACCGCTCTGGAAAACAGCGTGGAGGTTCCTCAAAAAATTAAAAATAGACCTACCCTATGACCCAGCAGTAGCACTGCTAGGAATTTAGCCAAGGGATACAGGAGTGCTGATGCATAGGGGCACTTGTATCCTAATGTTTATAGCAGCACTTTCAACAATAGCCAAATGATGGAAAGAGCCTAAATGTCCATCTACTGACGAATGGATAAAGAAGATGTGGTTTATATATACAATGGAATACTACTTGGCAATGAGAAAGAATGAAATCTGGCCATTTGCACCAAGGTGGATGGAACTGGAGGGTATGCTAAGTGAAATAAGGCAGAGAAAGACAGATACCATATATTTTCACTCATATGTGGATCTTGAGAAACTTAGCAGAAGACCATGAGGGAGGGGAAGGGGGAAAAATTACAGAGAGGGAGGGAGGCAAACCATGAGAGACTCTTAAAGACTGAGAATAAACTGAGGGTTGATGGGGAGGTGGGGGAGAGGGGAAAGTGGGTGATGGGCATGGAGGAAGGCATTTGTTGGGATGAGCACTGTGTCTTGTATAATTTATTTGACAATAAATTATATTAAAAAATAAAATAAAATAAAATAATAGTACAATACCAGTAGGGGACTTTAACACCCCACTTACATCAATGGACAGATCATCTAAACAGAAACCCAGCAACGGCTTTGAATGTTACACTGGAACAGATGGAGTTAATAGCACACTACAGATTCTTTTCAAGTGTGTACAGAACATTCTCCAGAATAGATCACATACTAGCCCGTAAAACAAACCTCAACAGATTCTAGAAGATCCAAGCCCTCAGCAAAGTAGTATTAGAGGCCACATACCTCAACATAATAGAGGGCAGATATGAAAAACCTACAGCTAACATCATCCTTTTTTTTTTAATGTTTATTTATTTTGAGAGGAAGAGAGTGTGTGAGCAGGGGAGGGGCAGAGAGAGGGAGGGAGAAAATCCCAAGCAGGCTCTGCACTGACAGCATGGGGCCTGATGCAGGGCTTGATCTCACAAACTGTAAGATCATGACCTGAGCCAAAATCAGGAGTCAGATGCTTAAACCACTGAGCCATCCAGGCGCCATTAACATCATCCTAACTGGTGAAAAACTAACTTGTTTTGAGTAAGACAAGGATGTCCACTTTCATCGCTTTTTTTCTTTTTCTTTTTTTTTAAAGTTTTCATTTATCTTTGAGACAGAGACAGAGCATGAGCAGGGGAGGTGCAGAGAGAGGGGGAGACACAGAATCCAAAGCAGGCTCCAGGCTCTGAGCTGTCAGCACAGAGCCCGATGCGGGGCTCGAACTCACGGAGTGTGAGATTATGACCTGAGCTGAAGTCGGACGCTCAACCGACAGCCACCCAGGCGCCCCTCATCACTTTTTTTCAACATAGTTCTGGAAGTCCTAGACACAGCATTCAGACGACAAAAAGAAATGAAAGACATCCAAAGGGGTAAGGAAGAAGTGTAACTTTCACTATTTTCAGATGGCATGACACTCTGTGTAGAAAACCCTAAACTCAACCAAAAAACTGCTAGAACTGATAAATTCAGTAAAGTCTCAGGATACAAAATCAGAGTACAGAAATCTGTTGCATTTGTATACACCAATAATGAAGCAACAGAAAGAGAAATTAGGAAAACAGTCCCATTTACAGTAGCACCAAAAATAATAAGATACATAGTAATAAATGTAACCTGTACTCCGAAACTATAAAGCTCTGATGAAATGTCCATTGACCAATGAACGGATAAAGATATGGTGTGTATATATACATTTATATATACACATTTATATATACACACATATACACAATGGAATATTACTCAGCCATAAAAGGAATGTGAAATCCTGACATTTGCAATGACGTGGATGGAGGTAGAGAGTATTATGCTAAGTGAAATAAGTCAGAGAAAGACAAATACTTTGTGATTTCACTCATATGTGAAATTTAAGAAACAAATGAGCATAGGGATAAAAAGAGAGATACTCAGTAAACGAAGAAACAGACTCGTAAATATAGAGAACAAACTGATGGTCACCAGAGGGGAGGTGGGGGTTGGGTGGGTGGGTGAAACAGATGATGGAGATTAAGGAGTACACTTAATTGTATTGTGTGTCTAAGTGTTGAGTCACTGAATTGTGTACTTGAAGTACACTGGTAGTACACTGTATATTGACTAGCTGGAGTTTAAATAAAAACTTAAAAAAAAAAAAGATGAGCTATAGGAATATTACACAATGGAATATTACTCAGCCGTAAAAAAAGTATGAGATCTTGTCATTTGCAACAGCATCGGTGGACCTAGAGGATTTTATGCTATGTGAAATAAGTCAGACTGAGAAAAATAAAATGAATAAACAAAAAAGCATAATCAGACATGTAAATACAGAGAACAAACTGATGGTTGCCAGAAGGAAGGAGGTGGAGAGATGGGCAAAATGGATAAAGGGGAGTGGGAGGTACATGCTTTCTGTTACTGAATGAATAAATTATGAGAATAAAAGGCGCTGTACAGGGAATATAGTCAATGATATTGTAATGACATTGTAAGGTCACTTGTGGGAGCATACTTTTGTTGTGGGAGCAAAAAAAACACTGATGAAATTGAAGATGACACAAAAGAAATGGAAAGACATTCCGTGCTCCAATATTTGGAAGAACAAATATTACTGATACTGCCCAAAGCAATCTACTGCTTTAATGCAATCCCTATCAAAATACCAACAACTTTTTTCACAAAACTAGAACAAGTAATCCTAAAATTTGTATGGGATCTCAAAAGACACCAAATAGCTAAAGCAGCCTTGAAAAAGAAAAAGCTTGAGGCATCACATTTCCAGACTTCAAGTTATATTACAAAGGGGTAGTGATTAAAGCAGTGTGGTACTGGCACAAAAATAGACATGTAGATCAATAGAATAGAATAGAAAATCCAGAAGTAACCCATAATTTGGTCAATTAATGTTTGACACAACAGGAAAGAATATCCAATGGGAAAAAGACAATCTCTTCAACAAATGGTGTTGGTTAAACTGGACACTGATGTGCAAAAGAATGAATTTGTACCACTTTCTTACACCATACACGAAAATAAATTCAAAATTGATTAGAGACCTAAATGTGAGACCTGAAACCATAAAAATCCTAGCTACACAGGCAATAACTTCTCTGACATCGGCTGTAGCAGCTTCTTTCTAAATATGTCTCCTAAGGCCAGGGAGATCAAAGCAAAAATAAACAATTGGGACCATATCAAAATAAAAAGCTTCTGTACGGTGAAGGAAACAATCAACAAAAGTAAAAGGCAGCCAACAGAATGGGAGAAGATATTTGCAAATGACATACTGATAAAGGGTTAGTATCCAAAATATGTAAAGAACTTATACAGCTCAACACCCAAAAAACAAATAATCCAATTCAAAAATGGGCAAAAGACATGAACAGACATTTCTCCAAAGAAGACATCCAGATGGCCAACAGACAAATAGACAAGTGATGGTCATTATCACTTATCACAACTGAAAACTACAGTAAGATATCACCACACACCTGTCAGAATGGATAAAATCAACAACATAAGAAACAAAAGGTGTTGGTGAGGATGTGGAGAAAAAGAAACCCTCTTGCATTGTTGGTAGCAATGCAAACTACTATAGCTAGTGTGGGAAAACAGTATGGAGGTTCCTCAAAAAGTTAAAAATAGAATTACCTTATAATCCAGCAATCACACTACTGGGTATTTACCCAAAGAGTACAAGAACAGTAATTCAAAGGGATACATGCACCCTTACATTTATAGCAGCATTATTTATAATAGTCCAGATATGGAAGCAGCCCAACTGTCTGTCAATTGATGAATGGATAAAGAGACTGTGGTATAGAGGCTCCTAGGTGGCTCAGTCGGTTAAATGTCCTACTCTTGATTGCAGTTCAGGTCATGATCTTGAGGTTCAAGAGATAAGACCCACGTCAGGCTAGCCTGCTTGGAAGTCCATCTCTGCCCCTCCCCCCTCAAAATAAATAAACATTAAAAATAAAGATGTGAGATATATATATATATATATATATATATATATATATACACACACACATATACATATATATATACACATATACATATATATATACACATATACATATATATATGCACATATACATATATATGTACACATATACATATATAGTGGAATATTATTCAGTCGTAAAAAAGGAATGAAATCTTGCCATTTTGCAATGACATGGATAGAGGTAAAGATTATAATGTAAGTGAAATAAGTGAGAAAGACAAATACCATACGATTTCACTCATGTGAAATTTAAGAAACAAAACAAACAAGAAGAGGGAAAAAATAGTTGAGAGAGACAAATAAAGAAACAGACTCTTAACTATAGAGAACAAACTGATGGTTACCAGATGGAAGGTGGGTAGGGGGATGGGTTAAATAAGTGATGGGGTTTAAGGAGTGCACTTGTCATCATGAACACCATGTGATGTATTGTTGAATCATTATATTGTACACCTGAAACTAATAGTCTTTTAAATATACTGGCATTAGGGGCGCCTGGGTGGCGCAGTCGGTTAAGCGTCCGACTTCAACCAGGTCACGATCTCGCGGTCCGTGAGTTCGAGCCCCGCGTCAGGCTCTGGGCTGATGGCTCAGAGCCTGGAGCCTGTTTCCGATTCTGTGTCTCCCTCTCTCTCTGCCCCTCCCCCGTTCATGCTCTGTCTCTCTCTGTCCCAAAAATAAAAAATAAAAACGTTGAAAATTCTAAAATCTAAATATACTGGCATTAAAACAAAAAATTAATGATAAATAAATGAGAAATTTTCCACACTTAGGGAAATCATTTACCTTCAAAATATGTCTAAAAATAGTTATATTTATAATTGCTAATAAACTTTCTGTAGTGTTTTACCTTTTGTTAAATTCATTCACATACATTAGACCCTTTGTCCCTTGTAAAAACTTTATGAAATTGATGAGGGGATACTGTGTTTTTTACCTTCTTACTAATGGGAGGCTATATATACTGCTATCTTTACGTAATGCTACCACAGCTTGCATTACCTTGTATAAATGATGATTCTGAGAAGAGAGTTAGTAGCCTGTTAGTAAATGACAGCTAGTATTTAAACCAGGGTCCTTGACTGGGTTTTTAGTGGGTACACTTTCAGACATTACCATTTTTGATGTAGTAATTACTACCATTGCATTTTTTTTTTTGGTTATCCCTACATAAGCCATCTTTATTTTCCGCCCCGATGTAAATCCTTGCCAATGTAATAATTTTTGGTAGGATAATTTTTATGTGCCCACATTTTAGTTGTGACCAATTTTTCATTAGTCTTTACTTTTTTTAGTCCTTTCCCCCACAAAGTTTTACTGGAACGATAAGTGCCGCTTCTCAGAATACTTGCAGTGCCCAAGAGGACTTATGTAACTGTTCCATATGCTTCAGCTAAATTTGAAAACAAAGAACAAACCAGAATTGGGAAATACTAATCCCCAGGAAAAAATGCCCGAGTTGGTTATGGGGTCAGTAGAGTCTGTTGTACCATTACTTGGTACCCTTGTGTTGTGGTTTTGCTGGCAGTGGCAGAGGTTGTCCTGATACATTACTCCCCCGTTATCCGCCGTCAACAGCAGGCCAGAAGCAGATCATCCTTCTGACGTTTCGTCAGTTGTATAGCCTAGCACTATGTCACAGTGCTTCATTTTATCACGTGGGCATTATATCATCTCACACCATGACAAGAAAGGTGAGTGGAGTCCGATGTATTTTGACAGAGAGACCATATTCATATAACTTTTATTACAGTATATTAAAAATGTCTTATTTTATTATGCATCTCTTACTGTGCCTAATTTATCAATTAAACTTTATCATAGGTATGTACATAGGAAAGACAGTACATATGAGATTAGGTACTTACTATCTGTGATTTCAGATACCAGTGGGGATCTTGGAACATATCTCTTGTAGATAAGGGGGGAACTACTATAGTTGAAAATTTTATGGTTGACATTTTGAGGTTAGAGTGGATGTCAAACCATTTGTTATGTTGTATCATTGGTCCAGTGCCTGACAATCAGAGCATATTACTACCCTTCATCAAGCAACAGATCTCCAAGCACCTTGCCTTCACTGCTTGAAAGGATTCACTGACAGTTGTTAAAGATTTTTGTTTTTCTCGAGAAAAAATAGGAACAAAGCTGAGAAAATTGTTAATTGCTAATTAAAAGAGCTGAGTCAAGGGGCGCCTGGGTGTCTCCATCTATTGAGTGTCTGACTCTTGATTTTGGCTAAGCTCATGATCTCAAGTTTGAGTCCCACATGCAGCAGGCTCTGCACTGACAGTGGGGAGACTGCTTGGGGTTATACTGACCACTGCACTGCACTGCTCTGCACTGACAGTGGGGAGACTGCTTCCTCTCTTTAAACTTTGATGTTTGCATTTCATGAGGTTTGTGTATTTACAAAAGTTTAAAAAACTCTGATAAAAGTCAGAGTCTAATTCTGTTTTTAAATTGAGATATAATTAACATAGCATTGTATTACTTTCAGGTTTATCACATTATAAATGGCTTGATATGTGTATATATTGAGAAGTGATCACCACAATAATTCTAACTAACATCCATCACCACTTGTAGTTACAAAGTTGTCTTCTTCTTATGATAACTTTTAAGATCTACTCTCTTGGCCACTTTCAAACATACAATACAGTATTATTAACTATAGTTACCGTGTTATACATCTCCAGGACTTAATTTATTTTATAATTGGAAGTTTGTACCTTTTGATCATCTCCACTCATTTCATCCACCTGCCTTCCATGCCCCACCTCTGGCAACCACAGATCTATTTTTTGTATCTATGGATTTGCCTTTTTAAAAAATTTCACATAAAATTATATGGTATCGAATCAAATTCATTTTAAAAGTAACCAAGAATGACTTTTGTTTTAGAGTTTCAAACTAGACTTTAGTGAAGGAACTTATGACTCACTCAGAGGTTGTTCGTTGTTGCTGTTTTAATGTTTGCACAAGAGCGTGCCCAAAGATTGATTTGAAAAGTGAGAATTAGAAATGACTTGGTAACAGACCAACTTTAGTAAGCCTAAATGCTTCAAACCAATTTTTTATAGATTAGTTAGCTGGCTCTTGGAACACACCATCAAACACATGTCTGTTCTTTATCATTAGATTACTCTAAATAAACTTCTGCTGTATGCACCAAATGGTGAGTGATATCCTGGGTACAGACTGTGCCAATTATGTAAAATTCATAAAATGGTTAGGAACACTGTTTGGATGTTGTGGAAGTGGTGAGCCTAGGCCATATGGCTGTGTGGAAAGTGCCATGGAATAGTCACAAATAGGTATTTTCATATTGATATTAGGGGATATCAAGTGGGCCGGCCCTGAAACAAAATAAACATTTCTTTTGATAGTAAAATTTCAAATCCAAATCTTAGATAATGGTGCTAGTCTTAGAAACCCATATTAACTGTGCTTAAGACCTGTTTTGTAAGAAAATGATACATAACTGCTAAGGTTGGTGAATACATTTAAAGGATTATAGCACTTAGTAAATGTTAGAGGAGAGTGTTTCCAGAATTTTGTAGGCGAGAATGGTTTCTTGGCCAGACTGGTATAAGCCTACAGCCACCTTTCAGTATGGAACTTAGGCTGGAGTTCTTACAGTCTCATGATGACCTGTTTCCACACTTATGATGTGTTCTAAAGCTCTTCCACAGGGAAATTTGCTGCTGGAAATGGGATTGAACATGAGTGACTCCAGGAGCAACTACTTCACTCTTATCCTCAGCTTTCTGGCAGTTCTACTGAGGTGTTTTGTTTAAGAACCTGGAGAACTGGGGCACCTGGGTGGCTCAGTCAGTTAAGCATCGGACTTTGGCCCCAGGTCATGATCTTGTGGTTTGTGAGTTTGAGCCCTGGGTCTGGCCCTGTGCTAACAGCTCAGAGCCTGGAGCCTGCTTTGTATTCTATGTCTCCCTCTCTCTTTGCCCCTCCCCTGCTCGCATTCTGTCTGTATTTCTTTCTTAAAAATAAACATTAAAAAAAATAATAAAAAAGAAACTGGAGAACAACCAGCCTTGGGCACTTAAAACTTGATTGCCAAGTACTTTTGGTTGTCAATTTGCTTCTGTTGCCGATTTACACTTTATATCTAAGGGTGAAAAATCAATCCCTTCTAGTCTCTCAAATTACAAAAGTTACAAGAGATTATTATTCAAAAATTGTATTGAAAATGTTTACTTTTAGTTCTTCACTTTTGTTAGAATGTATCTATTTAATAATTAACTATAATAGTATTGGCCAGAATACGTCTAGGCTCCACATTACAAGAATCCAGCTTCCTATGTGTATCTTTCCCATCATACAGTGGCCTATCTGAGGAAGAGATGCTTTATGATACACTTTGGATTCAGTTGTTATTCACTTGGGCCTAACTTCTTATTTTTTTGCATAATTTGCCTCATTCCTTTTAGTTTAAAATTCTTTCCAAATATGTTGTGTGCATTAATTCATTTTATGCATATTACCTATTATGTATACTTATAATTAACCCTAAATCATCCTCTCATCTCAAGATACTTATTTCCATCACATATTTTATTTCATTTTCTTAAACTTTCTGACCTGATTCACCCTAGACTAGTTGCCCTGTATACTAGTTGTATAGCTATAGTTCATTACCCTTGAATTGAATCTTCTGTTCAGTCTTTCTGTATTCCATGTCTTCCTCTTGGTTTATTGCTTTCTTCTGATGGAGTACATTCTCTAGAAGCATCCTGGAGAAAAGGTATTGGAAATACAGTTGACCCCTGAACAATGAGGGAATTAAGAGCATCAATCCCTGTACAGTTGAAAATCCATGTGTAACTTTTGACCCCCCCCAGCACTTAACTACTAATAGCCTACTTTTGATCTGAAGCTTTAATGACATTTGATTAACACTATGTTTTGTATATGTACATTATATACTGTATTATTACATTGAGGTAAGCTAGAGATGTGAAGAAAATCATAATGTTAAGAAAATTTCTTTTAAGAGAGAAAACACATTTACAGTACTATAGTATTTATCCAAAAGAATTTGTGTAGAAGTAGACCTATACGTTTCCAACCTGTGTTGTTCGAGTTAATAGTAAACGTTTTGAGATATTGATGTCTGGAAATGTCCTTTTTTTCTACTCACATTTGATTGGTAGTTTTACTGGGTATAAAATTCTAGGCTGTATATTACTTGGTGTGATTTTTTTTCTCCCCTTCTAAAAATTTTCTTTTTTTCCCAAGTGTTATAAAATTTCATGTTGATTTTCCATGATTTAGTTCTATTTTCAACCATTGTATTGAGCCCTTCAATCTGGCAACCAAGTTCTGGGAAATTGTTCTGAATTATTTTTTGGTTCTTTCTTTTTTGCAACTATTTTATTTGAATTGATTGAATTCCATTCTTGGAATGTTCCTTTAAGAAAAAAAAATAGTATCCTGTTCTTGTTTCATGTTTGCATTATTCTCTGATTAACTGAGTGTATTGGTTGTTTTTTTTTTTTAAGACATTTTCTTCTATTTATTTATGCTGTGTATATCTATGTAAGTAGAAGAAAATGAATGTCTTAAAAAATTTATTTGTTGATTTATTGTTTGGTTTTTTTCATTTCACATTAGAATTTTTTATCTGATGTCTGATCATTTTTAAAGAGTGGAGGGCTAAAATGCTGATAGGAAGTGCTCTGTAGTTGAATATGGTTTGCAAAATATGAGGTGAACTGTACAATATACTAGCTGATCCATTTATGGGGAGAACTCCTGCTTTAGTATCTTCTGAGTTTTCATCTTGCGCTCATGAGATTCTCCAGGGTCTTTTCTAGCCTTCTAAATGGCTAACAGTGTTCTGGGAGCTAGATGGGGACAACTGGGAATCTCAGCATTCAGTTTGCAACTGTTTTCTTAATCCCTTGCTTTTGGTGGTACTGTCATCTTTCCCTGTGCTTGAAGATGGCTCAAATATCCTATGTTTTCCCTTCTCGAGAGGACAAAACTAGTCTTTTGTCGGGTAGGAGAATGGTCGTTGCTCAGTGGTGTGGAGACGAATAGAGTATTGAGGGATAATTGCTTCTTAATTCATTTTCAAACAGTCATTTTCAACCCACCCCCGGCTTCCTCTTCCAAAGATAATTTGTGCCACCAGTTCCTCAGAATTTTAGGATTGTTGGTGTAACTTAAGTTAGGTCCTAGCTTACCTCACATCTACCTTAAGATCTAGTATCATGAGTCTTCTAAATCAGTGACCACTTGTCCATTTACTTTATAGCTTCTAAGTTGTTGTTGCTGGTGTCTTTTCTTCTAGTTATTTTTGAGGTTTTATGTCTTTTTAAACAACCTTTGACTGTGGTTTCAAGATAGAGTGAAATGAGACACACATGTTCATCTTATTCTCTTTATCAGGAGCTCCAAAAGTAAAAATTATTCATGTTCATGTTAAAAAATTGTCAGTGTGTACAGGAGTATAAGATAAAGTGTAAAAACTTTTCCTCTACTTTCCCCTGCATACACACTACCCAGGGGTAACTAAAGTAAGTTAACAAGTGTACCCTCCAGAAATTTTTTTGTTTATATTTTTATTTATATAGAATAATGCATGTAGTATAATCAAAAGTGAAATTTTACTGTATAAATACATATGTGGTATATAGTATAAACATATACAATGTTTGTTTAATATGTTGAAATTAGGGAGTTCCATATTGATGTGTACATTAATATGTACAGATGTCTTCATTTTTTAACTGTTTAACAGTATTGTATGAGTTTTTCCTAATAAAATCTCAATTGTTAGATACTTGTTTCTTATTCATCTTTTTAATATTATTACCAACAGTGCTACTATAAATATTCAGAGCCACATATCTTTTTCACTTCTTGTTATAGTTTTAGTTTAATTGTTAAAAGTGGAATTTAGTCAATCAATCCTCCTCAAAGAAGATATGCCTCTGCTAATGGTATATCAAAGTGTCTTTCTTTATATCCTGTGTGACTCATCTCTTATCAGCCTTTTAAATCTTTGGCATTATGCTATCTTGTCATTTTAATTTGCTTGTTCTAATTATATGTGAGGTTAATCAAGTGCTTATTGGACATTCCTTTTTTATGAGCTGCATATTCAGTTCATTTAGCCATTATTCTTTGGATTATTCCTTTTCCAGGTCGATTTGTAAGAGCTTATTATTCTAGGGATAGTTTTGCCCTTTATCATATATCTTGCAGATATTTCCCCAGGATTGTCCTTTATATTTTTGACATTGTTTAATGTATTTTTGCTATATGGTCAATATATTTTAAAATGAGAAAATATTGAGCAAATATTGGCTTTACTATCCCTGACCCACATTGTTTCCTTGAGAGCTTTAAAATGTTATAAAGTATTTAAACTATTGATTTAACATTTGGAAGGTATCAGCAGTATTTTATTTCAATTAACTAGTTTATAGAGTAAATTAAAATTTTCTTATAGTCTAACTTTAAAAAGACTATTAATTAAAAGACCACTAATTAAACGTCATGTTCATATATCTTGTATTATTTAGCTAAAAAATATTTCTATTTTCAGTGTTCTACACAAGAGTTCTTCTTGATTGTCAAAACCCTGTATCACCTGAAGTCAGAATTTCAAGCATTAATACCTGCTGTTAATTCCCACGTTCGGTCAGACTTGCTCCAGACATTTATTTTAGAAATTCCTGAACTCCTCAGTCCAGTGGAGCGTTTCTTAAAGCTACTTAATGAACAAGCTGCCAAGTAAGTAGTAGATTCGTAGATTATTGTCACTGCTGAAAATAAAGAACTCATGTATTTGCCCTTTGGTGAATGGATTCCTAAGCTTCCCTACCAGTAATGGTAGGAATTGCCTGTGAAATTAGAAATGTGATTGGATGCTAAAGGCTGTCAATTACAGCTGGAAGTAACCCTCTGCCATCTAAAACTTAGTTCATTATTTAGGACAATACAGTACTTCTCTAGGTATTGGATGATGAAAAGATAAAGTCCAGGCAGAGCAACTGGTAGCATTTATTAATTTAAAATTGGGTGGCAGATGGCGTCTTACACTCATTTGCTAGATATCCAGTGGTCTGCCTTATATTTAGAAATTACAGAAGCAAAGTTATCCTTTAAGAGGTAGTCATTTCACAGTTCATCCCACAAAGAACTCTGTATAAAGGGGGGGAAAAGACAGTATTTTCATTTGTGCTTATTTTCTGAATAGGCAAACAACAAAAAATTTCATTTTATCTCTCACACCATGGAAATCATGAACTTGCAAAATGAAAATGTCTTTAGGATAATTTTGTCTGTCTTCAAAGAAATGAAGAAACCTACCTGTAAATACTTAGTGGCAGAACTGGGATTAGAGCCTCGTTTCCTGGCTCCCAACCCTTTGGTCTTTTATCATGCTGTGAAAAATAATTGATGATTGGTATAAGTAGTATGCTTCAATATATATATTTGCTTTTTTTTTTTTCCATTTTTTAGAAGTGGGGATAAAACAGAATTATTCAAAGATCTTTCTGACTTCCCTTTAATAAAAAAGAGGAAGGATGAAATTCAAGAAGTTACTCACAGGATCCAAATACATTTGCAAGATATACGAAAAATACTAAAAAATCCTTCTGCACAGTATGTGACAGTATCAGGACAGGAGGTAATGTCAGACATAATTTTATTTTGCATTAGTTTATCTCAAGTAGAAAAGCTACTTTAAAATGTGAACAAAAATCCGAGGACAGGATGAAAGTTTGTTTTGTTTAGTTTTCATATTTTTTCTTTTGTTCCTTGGAAATAAGATGTAATGCCTTGTTTTGATAAGAATGATTTTAGTAACAGTATTTTGTGTTTATTTACTTTAGTTCCCTGGTGAAATCATACAACGTAATGTTACATGTGTTTTAATATTATTTCTTGAAATGTATTATAGAAAACCATGATTATTGTAAATAGTAATTTAGAGGATTCATTTACCCTAAATCCAAGAGAGAGAAGTTAGTCTTTGATGTCTGGCCAGCAGATAATGAAATGATATGAAGAGAACCACCTGTGTTGATTGGATCATAGTGATTAAAAGGCAGGGTTTCCTTCTGATGTTAGTATAGCTGCTAAAAAACAAAAAGAAAAAAAAAAGACACAAAACTATAGTGAAAACCTACAGTTAGTGAGTCTTCCATAAGATTATGTAAGTGCCGTTTAGAATGTATTTTGGGTTTTTTTTTGGCATGTGTACCACTGTTTAAAGTTTGGTATTATAAATATCTGAGTGAGAACCAGGAAGAAGTATGCCTTTTAAATGTAGTTGTATCCTTCGGTCTTATTCTGAGTCTTAAGGCATGCTACTTCTATATCTTGTGTTTAATAGATACAAAGATTCTAACTGAGGGAATTTGAGAAATCCTACTTCGTTAAGATAGCAAATTAGGAAATGTGTGAATAATTTCCAGAGCATGAACATTTTATTCAGAATTTTTAAAAACAGGTATTTTTTTAGTAGGGAAGACCTTAATTTCAAATAAAATTTTAATTTTTTTTTTTTAACGTTTATTTATTTTTGGGACAGAGAGAGACAGAGCATGAATGGGGGAGGGGCAGAGAGAGGGGGAGACACAGAATCGGAAACAGGCTCCAGGCTCTGAGCCATCAGCCCAGAGCCTGACGCAGGGCTGGAACTCACAGACCGCGAGATCGTGACCTGAGTTGAAGTCCGACGCTTAACCGACTGCGCCACCCAGGCGCCCCTCAAATAAAATTTTTAAATATTTGCATTCCTTTACATATTTAGTGAGAAGATTGTTGATTTGTATGATCATTTGAAATAAGAAATCCTACAGTAAATTATAATCTTTACTGAAACATTTATTAATCTTGTGCCATTTAATAGACCATTGATTAAGTCAACCTGTCTTTTGGACTAAAATTAAATCTTTTGGACTCAGGCAGACATTTTGCAGTATATTCCACATAGAACTCCATATAACAGAAAAATAATTTGACAATCTTTATACTTGGTTGCCCTCCCATAACCAAATATTTAATTGCATCATTTGGTTTCACTATGCAATCAAGACCTTGCAAAGTAACATATGACCTTACCACCACTATTCTGAGCTATTGTTGAAAATGAGATGATCAAAACTGTTTAATAACATTAATAAAAGATAGGTAGTAGAAAACTGGTGACCTGGTGTTAAAGTGGGGAAAAGCTGTGTGTGTAAGTGCCCCTTCCCCCACTTACATGCTCTGTGACCACAGCAGAGTCACCTGTGTCATGAGACTACTTTAAAAACCAATTGAGTTAAAATACATGAAAAGTGCTTTTTAATCCTAAAGCACTATGTAAATGTTCTTCATATACTACTACTACTACTACTAATATAATTACCATTTATCAAGCACTTGTTCAGAATGGTGCTAAGTGCTGTACATGTATTATTTAACCCTTATAATAACACAAAAAGGGGCTATTGTCATTTTGCAGCAAAGAAAACTGAGGTTTGGAGTAGTTAGGTAAGTTACCCGAGTCAGAAGCCCAGTCCTGCCTGACTCCAGTCTTTCTACCATGTCCTTATTTCACTTTAATCACAAATATTAACATTTTATTTTATAAAACCCAGACATCTTAGAGCTCATAATACACAGACTAAAATAAAACTTGAGTCTTAGGAGGACAGTCCTGTATCCAGCTGGCAGTTTTACAGTGAAAATGGGGAAAACTGATCAGGAATTCATAAGCAATAGTAGACTAGTGTGTTTTGTTTTGTTTTATTGTTTTTTATATCAGTGTGGTAATGAAGTTTAAGAAGAAGCACAGTATGGAGTTGAAGGAATTGGATTACAAATAATTAGGGAGATACAAATTATCTTATTCTTTACTTAACCTTCAGGTTAAGGTGATGAGTTTGAGGCAAGAAATTTCTTAGTTATTAACTGTGGGATGGATTCTTAATGGTTTTTAAAAAAAACATACAGAATTTTAATAGTACATCAGTACAGAATCACTTTTATAACATTTTTTGAGAATTAGTGATTCTATTCAAACACCACATGAATTCTAGATTTTCAGCATTGTTATCAAATTCTGTTTTAAAAACCTACAAATTATTCAGAAATACTTAAAGTACAGAGAACCGACTCTGTCAAATATGATTACCTCTGAGAAATGAAAGAGGATAGCAGGAAAGTCCTTAATTTATATATGCTCTTCTTTTATACCCTTCTCTTCTAAAATTTTATTCTGTACATATAACGTGTAACAATTTTTAAAAAACCTGTTTTAGCAGCCCCATGTAGTACATGGATTTTGTCATTATTGGTAAAAATAAGTAGATTGTCAAGCCAGTATTAACTTTTGAGAACATTCATTTTTCACCTCTGTTTCCAGTTTTTATGTACTTATTAGAATACTATAAGCCTTACTGGCTATGCACATTATTATCTCTGACTCTGATAGTATTTGTAAGAAAATAATGAAAGCAGAAACTTAGTTCACTGCTTCTATGATAGTCTTTCCCATATTTTAGATATACAGAGAATCATCTTTTTTTTTTAATGTTTATTTATTTATTTGAAAGAGACAGAGAGACCAGAGACAGAGACAGAGAGTGTACGCATGTGCGAGTGGGCGAGGGGCAGAGAGAGAGGGAGAGAGAATCCCAAGCAGGCAGGGCTTGATCCCACAACCATGAGATCATGACCTGAACCAAAATCAAGAGTCAGATAACTGACTGAGCCACCCAGGTGCCCCTAGAGAATTATCTTTTAATCTTGAATCAAATATGGAATGGATATGGGGTGATATTTAGATTTGGAGTAGTACTGGTAAGTATTATTCCTAGGAGAAAGGGAAGAAATATTAGGCAGAAATCTTTAGGAAAAAACATTAGTTCACAACATGCAGCATATCCAGATTCTGCTTGGTATGTTTAAGATATGAAAAGCATTCTCCATTAAATCTTGCTTCTAAATTAAAAAAAATATTTGAAGACTCTTGAGGAGAAGAAAGAAAAGGGGGATAGTAGGAATGGGTTAAGTGTGGTATTGAAGAAAACAGAGAGCAGTTTCTGGAGTGAATTAAGCAAACTTAGCCATGATGCCAGCCCAGTGATATGACAGACTGTAGTTGAGTAATGGTATCTGACATTTAAGCAACAAAGAATTGGATCCTAGGAGTATGAGAGAAATTGCTAGAACAAATCATGGCACACTTTGCATCACCACCTAAGAAACAGGGACTGTAGAGCAGGGAAAGTGGCTGTGAGAATACTCTAAGCTTTCTGAAATATTTGTTAATTTCCAATTTTAGTTGGTTTCCATTTTTGTAGCAATAAAATTCTTAAAAGGCCTGTCTGCTCATTCTTAGAATATTTGTAGAAGGAAACAGAGAGAAACTTTCCTATTCCTTAGGTAGTATAGAAGAGAACAAAAACCTGCTAGTCTGTTTTTGGAGAAACCCCAGCTGAGAAGAAGAGGACATATAGGACCAGCACCAACTTCAGGAAGTAATCCCAGGGGTGTAACAAGCAGAAGGTCTATGTGGGCTTTTCCAACTCTCACCCTGTTTTCCATCCAGTATTGGCTCTGCATTTGGCTTCTTTGAGGATATGTAGTCCTTAGAGTAGACCCTTGATACTTACAGATTGAACCATATGGTGCACACTATTCCCAGCATGCTTCAAAGGGCCATGACTAGTAGCAAGGCACAGATATGAATCCAGTGCCCCATGTTGCCCTGTTATGGCAAATTACTTAAGTAAGCCAGCCTCCCTGGCTGCCCAGTGAGACAGTTTTAACTAATTTTCAAAATTTCCGCCTTCCTTTCCTTGATAACTCTGGTCGAGCTCTGTGTTAGTTATTACGGTTCTAGATGTATTCTTCCCAAGTATTAGTGAGCCACTGTGGTCCTGCATTTTGCAGTTTACTGCAGGCATAGCGCTTCCCAGAATTATTTTATAAAAGGATCAATATACCTTCTTGTTGGGCATTTAAAAATAATACTTAGGCAGTTTTTTTTAGCATAATCTTAAAGTGCTTTTATCTTTCTTGTCAATGATATTTATTTTGTGGGTTTTTTCCTCAGTTACTTTTTGTAGCCAAAGGCTAGTTTTTAGACTCTTCACTCTTAATTGTTTAACTGGGTGTAGCAGGTTTGAAATTGTATTGTCTCCATATAAGAAGACCTCATTAGTTGCGAAATTTTTTCTCAGAATGAAAATTCTTAAAATTAACCAATAATTTCTATATTATTTTTTTAAGCAGAATCTTTTTTTTTTAACGTTTATTTACTTATTTTGAGAGAGAGAGCGTGCACGAGCAAGGGAGAGAGAGAGAAAAGGAGAGAGAGAATCCCAAGCAGGCTGTACGCTGTCAGCACAGAGCTCAATGTGGGGCTTGAACTCATGAACCGTGAGAGCATGACCTGAGCTGAAACCAAGAGTCGGACACTAAACTGACTGAACCACCCAGGCACTCCAATAATTTCTATGTTGTTTCTATGAAATATAATTTCTGTGAAAAACTACACAGAAAAATAAACTCGAAAGATAGGCCAACACTACTAATAATATGCATATTGTGAATACCTAAAATGTTATAAAACTGGTATACGTAAAGAAGTTCCTGCCGCCATCTCAAAATTACTGGTAGCCACATAGCTTCTGGGTTCCCTCCTGTACAAAATAAATGTTTGTGTGTTTATTCACTTAAATAAAACATTGAATTTCATTGCAATAATACAGGAGAGTAAGCAGGAGGAAGAGATGACCTACAACTAATGCTAAAAATGAAAGGCATGATAGTAGAAGTTGATTTCACTTGCTTCCTGGCCGATTTCAGAAAAGCTTGCTTGCAGAACGCAGTTGGCTTAATAAAGATATAGTTCATATAAGTGAAAACTTAAAGAAAACACCCTTGGGATAAAATATCTTTTGATAGCTGAAGAAATCTGTGCTTTTTCATGAGGATACTTTTAGATATTGGGCTCTTTGTGTAACAGCCGTGACAATAAATCCTCTTCTGTTCAGAATAAGGGATGGACCATATCTCAAACTGGTATAGCACTTCATAATTGATATTTTAAAATTGTATGTACTTAGAAATTCAATCGTATTACTGAGTAATAGAATTCTTAAGTAAGTGGGTACTAATAAATGAAAGAGAACCGTTAAAGAAAAATCACCATTTGTAGTATGCACATGATAATGTTATAAACATTAAGTTGTGAAGTTATATGCTTATTACAAACTTTTGTTGAATACAAGTTGTACTTTATTGCAAGTATTACAACCCTAGTTATTAATATTTGGTTGTATACATGAACATATATTTGGACATACATGAACTTCCCTTTTAACAGTTTTGGATTTATTTTGAATGTTTAGAATAGTATTTACTAAACTGATAGAAGTTTTGAGGAAGCTTTAAAAATATAATGGTTAATCATTTAAATATGTAATTTTTATTTATATTTCTTTTAGTTTATGATTGAAATAAAGAATTCTGCTGTATCTTGTATACCAACTGATTGGGTTAAGGTTGGAAGGTAGGTTTAAAAATACATTTTTTTCTTAACGTGAATTATAATGACACATTATGAGCATGTACACCTGTATGTTTTTGGAATGATAATAACCATATTCATGACATTAAATGTGATTCTTCCCCTTTGGTTTTCTTATGGAACTTTTAACCAAAGAAATAATTATTTTAAACTCTTTTTATCATTGATTTTAAGATATTTTTTCCAAAGAGTATCTTATTTGTATATATTTGTTTTCTTGTTTTATTATTGTTTTATTCTTACACCTTGGAGTACACTTTAAACACATGAAAAAATGTTGGGGGATCTTCATTTATAAAATTAATTTGGTTGCTTGAATTTTCTGATGAATGCCATACCTGAAATTTCATTTTCTGCTTCCCTGAGCTCTCTCTGCATTTCTTTATTGTTGATGCTTTCCATGCCACATAATTATAATAGTTGTTTACATCTTCTTTTTTGTAAGTTGTATCATGAATTGATGAAAACAAATTTAATCAAAAACAAAATTAGAAAACCACATTGAGACTGCCTTTTCTCCTTGGTTAGGCATTAATTCCCAAGAGGGGACTCATTTAAAGAAGTGGTGTTAGAGAAGTATATACTCCTGTGAATCGTATTCTTTGTGAAATATTTATTACTACTGTTATTAATATGTTTGCATGAACTTTAGATGAAAATGTTAGATTTGCCTGAGTAAGCATAAGAGAGCCTAGTAGCTGGTGATTGTATGAAGGAACTATGTTAAGGATGGGAGAAAATTTTGACATGTATGAACGATTATTATAATTTTAACTTTAATTCAAAAAGAAAATGAGTATCTATTGCCACTATCAAAGAATCCTGAAGGTACAATCATGGGTTTCTTTAGCTTGTTTTTCTTACGTGTTACTAGAAGCCATAATTGAGATTTGAGTATTTTGTTTTCAGGGGATGTTTTCTCTCCTTGCAAGTATTCTTTCGTTTTCTGTCCTATACTATAGCTAATGAATCAAAATATGCTTTATGAAGAGAAGTTATTTAAAATTGTGCATCTAATTATCTAAGAAACTGAAATGTTTCACTGAATGAATTTTGTCGGAAGAGAAAGCTATGACAAATAGGTTTGCATAGAAGTCTAGCTGATAATTCAGAAGCAATAAGGAAGGCATAAATCATTGTCAGCATCTTGTGAACATTCAATGATGTAAATTGCAAGAATAAATAAGATCGTTTGGGGGAAGCTCATTGTAATATTTTATATGTTACTTGGCCATCAGAACCTTGACAGGGATAGGTTAGATTATCAGTCAGGTTTTGCATGTGAAAGTCCCACCCCTGTTCCAATAACTTGCCAAATTAAACATACTTGTAACAGGAGTGGGGAGCAAACAAAGAACAGAGGTGCAGTCTTTCATCACCTGCCTGTCACTTAACTCCAACCTTCTCTTCTCAAAGGTTCAAACATAATAATAACATCAACAGTGGTAATAATCACCACATCCACAAAACAATGCTTAACATTGGGTGCTAATGTCATGGGACATTGGCACCTTGCTAAGCACTATCTTATCCTGTTAACAGTACCTATGTCATAAATACTGTCATTATCCCCATTTTATAGATGAAGAAAGTGATGTTGAGAGAAGATCAGTTATATTTGCCCAAAGTCACACAGCAAGTAAGTGGCAGGCAGAGTTAGAGCCTTGGGCCAGACTTTTTGACTGGGGACCTGTGGCAGGCCCTCTTGTGTTCTGCAGTTTCTTGATGAAGAAGCAGAGATTATACACAAGCTCAGACGAGGAGCATGTGGTATTTCTTCCCTTCTGGAGCCGCTGTGAATCTACAGTTAGATAACGAAGCATTCTTCTTTGATTGCCTCCTGAATTAATGCATTGCTATTCTTTGTAATTCTTTATAGTTTTCTTTTTTTCACTAAAATACTGTAGTCATACAGAAAAGTATAAAACTTAAAGAATATTATGACCATCATCAGTGTATCCAGCTTTGTCAGGACTTATTTGCTTCTGATCTTTTTTTCAATAAGCAAGCATTTTCATTTAGTGTAACTTAAAGAAAAAAGCTTTCTGCTTATGAAACGGAAACTCTAAACTTTGAACTTGTCGTATGGGTATAATTTAAAATGCATTTTAGAGCTTCCTGAACAAAGTCCTATGAACTCCAAGTACTTTATTTACAACAGAGATCTTTGGAATCAATAGAATTCAGGACCATAATTAAAGAATGTTCTCTGTTTACAGCTATTTACTTTCAAGGTTCATCAGAGAATAATAAATAACTACTTTAATTTTCTGAAGTGAAGGTATTAGTGGTTTCTTAGTAACCTTGATTTCCTATTTATGTTTCTTCCCCTCTTCTAGCACAAAAGCTGTGAGCCGCTTTCACTCTCCTTTTATTGTAGAAAATTACAGACGTCTGAATCAGCTCCGGGAGCAGCTAGTCCTTGACTGCAGTGCTGAATGGCTTGATTTTCTAGAGTGAGTTTACAATGAAAAATATACTCTGACTTTTTGCTATGAGAAATAGACCGGAAAATCTTTCTATCAAAAAGAAAAGTAGAGATTACTGCTTGTGACCTGCCATAACATAGTTGAGTACATGTGTTCTCTCATTTTATTTTTAGTCCATTGAAATGTAAGCTCATCTTAGTCCGTAATGAGAGACCTAATATAGTTTATTGTTACTGTACCTACATTTAGTTGCTAAGGATGGTTGGTAGAGTCACGTTTTGAAATTCCACTTTGGATATCATTTACTTATAAAAAAGGCCTAATATTTTCAGAGGTGGACAAATATGGGTTAGTTGTTCTGTTTTTATTATCTCCATTTAATTTTTTTTCTTATTTTACATCCTATGTATTTCCTAACTTTTTATTTTAGAGAATTTTAAACATGGGAAAGTTGAAATGAACGCTGACACTCTCTTCACTTACATTTATCAAGTGTTAGCATTTTGCCACATTTTTTTTATATCTCTCATAGACTTTTTTTTCTGAACATTTGAAAGTACATTTTAGACACTATAACACTTCACCCCTCCCCCTAAATCTTAATTAAGCATACATCTAAAACTAAGGACTTTATACTATATAATCTTAACACCATTATCACATCTAAAAAATTGATATTAATTTAAGGAATATTGAGTTTCTTTAATTCTGCCCCCCTCCCTGATTTTTAAATGAAAGCTCAAATCAACTTTCACATGTTGCATTTTGTTACTATGTTTCTTTTCTAGTTGAATCTAGAATAATCTCCCACATTTTTTTGTTTTTTATGAGATTTTCTTTTGAAGAGCCCTTGCCATTGCCTCAAAGAATGTTTCATAGCTGGATTTATTCATAGCTGTGTGTTCATATGGACAGGGTTAAGTCTGGGGTGTGCTGGTAAATAAATGATAAACAGCCAGCTGTCTGGAAGAATAGTAGTGTTTGTGGTGCTTGTTGATTTCTGTAGTGTAAACACTCCTACCTGGGCTGATTTCAAGCTGCTGCTGGATTGGAGTTGGGAAAAGAGATGTACAATTGACCTTCATGAGTCCACAGCTATGAACCGCTCATCCAAGCACTTTATTATTCTTCAGATGATATCTTTGAGTGAGATATTATCACCCCCTATTTACAAATGAATTAATTGAGATACAGAAATAAGGAGTAAGTTATTCAACTCAGGGTATCTAGTGGTAGGTTGTGCCCTTTACCATCAGGTTGTAGAGGCTGCCTATGGTAAATACGTAGGCATCACTCTGAACAGAAATCTCTCTGGTAGTCTTTCTCTTTAAAACCTTAAACAGGGGGCGCCTGGGTGGCGCAGTCGGTTAAGCGTCCGACTTCAGCCAGGTCACGATCTCACGGTCCGGGAGTTTGAGCCCTGCGTCAGGCTCTAAGCTGATGGCTCAGAGCCTGGAGCCTGTTTCCGATTCTGTGTCTCCCTCTCTCTGCCCCCCCCCCCCCCCCCCCGTTCATGCTCTGTCTCTCTCTGTCCCAAAAATAAATAAACGTTGAAAAAAAAAAAAACAAAACCTTAAACAGTAAGTATTCAGCGAGGTTCTCCAGGAGCTAAGTAACCAGTCTGGCGAGTGAAAAAAAAAGATTCTTTGTGACAGTTTTTAAAAGGTAGCTGTTTGCCCAGAGGAGTCTTGGATTATAGCATCAGAAAGACATTCCACTTTATTTGTCCTGAATCTCCTGAGGTTATCTTGACTCCTAGTTGTGGACCCAGGGATAGAAACTTAGTGGTGTATTCGTTTCCTTTTCCACTTCGCTTTCAATTTTCTGTTTTAAGGGTTTTCAGGGACTTTGAGTCTCTAGTTCTCCTGTTTTGCACTTAGAAGTATCACTGAGAGGGGCGCCTGGGTGGCGCAGTCGGTTAAGCGTCCGACTTCAGCCAGGTCACGATCTCGCGGTCCGTGGGTTCGAGCCCCGCGTCGGGCTCTGGGCTGATGGCTCAGAGCCTGGAGCCTGTTTCCGATTCTGTGTCTCCCTCTCTCTCTGCCCCTCCCCCGTTCATGCTCTGTCTCTCTCTGTCCCAAAAATAAATAAACGTTGAAAAAAAAAAAATTAAAAAAAAAAGAAGTATCACTGAGACATGGAAATTAGATTCCTTTCAGGCTTCAGGGACCACATTCTAGGATCCTGCAATTTGGTGAGTTGATACATATTCACTCTATTCACAGTACACACAATTTTACACATCTGGTTTATGTTCTCATTGCTAATATTCTAGGCTAAAGGAAGTTCACATCTCCCAGTGCAAACACTTTGGCTTTATTCTTGATTCTGTCTTCCTTTTTGTCCCTTTATCTGTTATCCTGTTTGTCTTTTTTGCCTTTGAAATGTCTCTTTGATTTGTCCCTTCTGTTGTTCCCTTGTAGCACCCCACCATTTCTGCATACCATTCTTACTGCTTCAGCCCGCTGCCTGGGCCCTTCTACCAAATTAACCCAGGAGAATTTTACTTTCATCATACCACCACTTTGAGAGTTGCTATGAGTAAGCTGACATTAAATACAATATCACAAAGGATATGATATTCATGTTGCATTGCTAAGTGCAGGAAAGATGCAAAACAGTAATGTGTAAATTCATATACATACAGGGCATACAAACCTTTTATCTTATAAGATTAAATATATGTATGCCATTATTATATTATCAATATGCTTATTGGCCATTTATGTATCTTCTTTGAAGAAATGTATTTATATATATCCTCGAGTATTAACTGATTATTTCTGGATGGTGAGGTTACTGGAGATTTTAATTTACTTTGCAAAGACATGCTATCAAAAGTATCTTTAATGTACTTACATTACTTTCAAAATAAGAAAAATACATTATATTTTTATCAAAAAAAATATTGGCTCAATTTTAGCTACAGCTTTTGCAACTAGAGCCCCCACTTGAGAACAATATTGTTAAGCACAGTACTTATTAAGGTGCCAGATGGTGTGAATATGATGTCATTTTAAAAAAATGATTAACCTCAATGAACCTGATGTCAGGGGATTGAATACCAGCTATACACGTGTATGTCTCTTATTGAGATAATGTTATGCGTTAGTCATACTAGTTTGGATCAAAATATTGCAAGAAATCAAGGCTAAAAGAAAGTTCTTTCAAAAGTAAATGGAAACTTCTCTCAAAAAATGTGTCTCTTCTTCTGTATTCTAGAAGATGGGCTGTGGATGTTGAATAATCTTGATTACAGATTTTTAAAAAATTAAGTTATAATGCCTCCTGTACAGTAGTTAAATATTTTAGAAATAAATTTGTAAATAAAAAATAAGATAACTTTCTTTTTGTTAACTTCAGATGTCATTGGGCAACATCTGATGGTAAACTGTCATAACAGCTTTAGAACCCAAGTGTCTTAATCTTTTTCCTGTGGACCTAGCAATCTCTTTTGACCAGAGGTTAATGGCTTCATTCTTAAATTTGTTGGTGGCTTAGTGATAAAGTTTCATGTTATGTTGTAATCCCAGTCTATCAGATTGTTACTTGAGTTGCCCGTTTTTTAGCTTGTCATTTTTCTAGGTATGGGTAATCTCTTTGAAATTTGGGGAAGTGTAGCAAGTGGACAAAGATCAAGAAGTCAAACAAGACTTTGTAAGAGTTATAATGGTGATATTAAAGGTTTATGACAGTTTTTTATTTTATTCACATGTCTTATTTATGTAATTGACATGAGAAAGAACATAATAGGCTACATCAAAATAATCCCCTTATCTCTCTCTGCCTTTTCTTTTTTCTTTTTCTTTCTTTCTTTCTTTTTTTTTTTTAACTGAAATGGTACCCCCTGAGAGATGTGTCACTCATTTCAATTCCATATACTAGAATATCATCAAGGACAGTTACCCTCAACCGAAGTCTCCTAGATAAGTAGCAAATTAAATTAGGGTCTTGCTGGCCTGGACAAGACCTGAGAAGGAGGGAGTGAGAGTATGAAAAAAATGACTGATGTTTAAAGCTGAAGGTACTTTGATATTCACATCAAGGGAGATAAGAGCAGAAATATCAAATGTAGCTGCTCTCTGGCAAAACAGAGTGCCAGGATAGGAAGACCAAATGGGTCAGTGATGAGAACAGGGACAGAATAGGACACAACCCAAGAGGTAAACCAGTGGTTAGATCTAAATTGAAGTTACACCGGGAATAACAAGGCATGATCACTGAGCAGTCACTTAGGAATGTAAGGTCTGTGTACCATGTGACATCTTCAAAACTGAGTCATTTTGTTTGTTTATTTATTTATTTTGAGAAAGACATAGTGTGAGTGGGGGAGGGGCAGAGAGAGAAGGGGAGAGAATCCCAAGGAGGCTCTGCACTGCCAGCACAGAGCCTGATGTGGGGCGCAAACTCATGACCGTGAGATAATGACCTGACCTGAAACCAGAAGTCAGATGCTTAACCAACTGAGCCACCCAGGAGCCTCCAAACTGAGTCATTTTTAAGGTGACAACAGAACATTATCTATCTGATGCCAGGGTCCAATCTCCTTTTTGCTGTGGATTTCTTAACACTGTTAGTGGAATTCTTGCTTGTTTTAATGAACATTAATTCAGTGAGAAATAGGTAAATTATATTTGTTATACTATGTTCAGACAAAGAGGTATAAAATATACTGTAAATATACTTTTCAGTTCATAAAGTTAACACAAAAGCAAAACTGGATACTTAAAATGTTGCCTCTATTTGGAAAAGTCATGTATATACAATACCTTTATATAATATTACTGGAAAAATCATATTACAGATTCTAAAAACTCAATATAGTGATGATATAGGAATAACTGATTACATAGTAGCTTAATCGGGATATCCTTTTCAAGCTAGGAAGTACTCTAAAACTTTTGCATTTAAGAAGTAAACAGATTAAATCTCAAAGTTTCTGAAACACATTGTACAACAGAGAAATCTTTTTTAAGGGAAGCATTCAGCATAATACTCTCATTTTGGAGGGAATCTTCTTTGAAAGGTTGTAAAGTATACCTGTGATATGAGATAATGGAATAATTTAAGTAAAAAAAAAAAAGAAAGAAAACACTTGCATACATTCCTATATATTTTTAAATACATCTTTCAATAACAGTTTTCTAAGCTTTTAATCACCAGCTATTTAGTTAGCCAAAAATTTGAGACAATGATTGTTATCTTTTTAAAAATAAATCTAAAATTTAATTTATATATGCATTTTTAATAATATAACTGAAGATCACTGAAAAAAAGTACTTTTCTTGCTTGCCTTTAACAAAATTTATTATAATGGCTACTGTATACCAAAGTTATGGGCGGTATGTTAGGGCTTGATAATGATAAGCAAATCAGACTAACATGGACTCTACCATCAAGAAGCTTCCAATTCAGCGTGAGAAAAAGATATTGAAACTGTTAATCCTAGTTTGTATGATGCTATCAAGGAGAAGCACAAAGGGAGGCTGACCCATCTGGGTAGTTCATGTTATTTAAGTTGAATGAAAATGATCACATTTGTGTTAATTATATCTAAGTTGACTTGTCATGGTCAAATGAAATGTGTAATATGGTGTTAATAGTACACATCTTTTTATAGAAGTTATTTTAAATATATGTAGTTCTATCCAAATGAAACAAAAGAAGCCTCAGTAATCAAATTATTATATCAAACTGAAAAGTATTTCAGTGTAATTTCCATGTTTCTTAGGTATCCCTGGTTATTTTGTTTATGCTCATCTTAACTAATAAAGTGATTACTTATTGTACAGCTTTTATAGCTCTAAGAAATCAGTGTCCTCACCTTTTTGTTGTTGCTTCTGTAGGGATTTTAGTGAACATTATCACTCCTTGTGTAAAGCAGTACATCACCTAGCAACTGTTGACTGCATTTTCTCCCTGGCCAAGGTCGCTAAGCAAGGAAATTACTGCAGGTAATGTATTTTTTAACACTCCCCCCTCCCCTTTCAGTGCTTTAGATTAGATGGCATTATTCCACTAATTTTAGCATTTTTATTATAAAATATTAAAATTTGCAAATATTTTGCACCCTTTGTAAAGCTGAATGTCAACACATATAGCTTGATTTGAAATTAACACATTCCTTTCTTGCTTGCTCTGTCATTTAGTACGGTGAAAGCAGATGTGACTCCAGAAGTGACTGTTATATATTTCAGTTTTTAAGTTTATGTGGGTGACATTTAAAAAAAATTTTTTTTAATGTTTATTCATTTTTGAGAGACAGAGGCAGAGTGTGAGTCGGGGAGGGGCAGAGAGAGAGGGGGACACAGAATCCAAAGCAGGCTTCAGCCTCCAGGCTGTCTGCACAGAGCCCGACATGGGGCTCAAACCCACGAATCTGCGAGATTATGACCTGAGCCGAAGTCAGATGCTTAACCAACTGAGCCACCCAGGCGCTCTGGTGACATTTTTTAAAAAGCATAATCCTTTCATTTGTTAGCTTTGACTTAAACACTTTGTAATATGTTTCACTTCATGATTATAAATACCATCTAAATCAGATATGGCTGGGACTCATTGTATGATCCATTTTGAGGAAGTGTTCTCTATTGCTCTCAAATTTTTCTTCCTTAAATTTAAAACCTTAAGCTTGAGCCAAATCTTTGGCTCAGTGCTGTGCCCTCCAGGCCCACTGGGTGAGGATCCTACCTTCCAGACCCACTGGGGCAGCATTTCTGTTCCTGTAGTTTTGCTGGGCAAAGATTGGGCCCCCAGAGCTCCAGGTCATGTTGCCCCTTTGGTGGCCCTATGCCTGGGCCCCACCCCTGAAGTGTTTCTTTGTGATATTCCCATGTCTGCTGGTGCTCTGTGCCTGGCTCCCACCTGTGGCTCCCCCAGGCTAGAATTTTGTGCTGGTGGTTCTCTGGGTCTGGAGACATTGCCATATTGGGGGCTCTCTGGGCTACCTGTTTCATAAAAGCATAGCCGACTCATGAGGGCTCTTATGAACCAATCGCCTTCCAAAGGCCTCACCTCCTAATACCATCACATTAGGTTTCATATGAATTTTGGGGAGGACACAAACATTCAGTTTGTAGCACAAAGCCTATTTTTTCATATACTTAAGGAAATTTAAGGGAATATTTACCTCACTGGCTATGGTGAGGAATAAAAAGAAAACATAGATGTCTTACTGCCTGTCAGTGCTTGTGACATACAGAATTCATTGTGTTTGAGTAGATATGTTTTGCTGTTCATACGTCTTTCATATCTTGGTTGCTCTTTAGTTTGAGCCAAATAGCTTTTTTTTGAACATTTTTCAATGTTCTTTATACCTAGCATAATACCCATAGTGGATGTTAAAAACATTGGTTGTTGTAAAGTATTTATTTATTTATTTATTTATTTATTTATTTAGGGGAGGAGAATTGCAGGAATTGGCTATGCCAGTTTTAGATTAAAAACGTACTTTGCTATTTCATTTCATTTTGTTTTGCCATCTATTTATGTGTGGAGACCAACAGTGTTGGGCACAATAGTTTTGTTTAAAATAGGTTCTTTGCATTTTCACTATTGCCCAATTTCTTCTCACATCAGAGGGCTTCAAAAATTTTATCCCATTTATCATCCATAAAAATGAGATCTGTAAATTTACTGTAGTTGAATCTAGTTCTGGGAGAATAAGAATCTACTCTCCATTGACTTGATTTCTTCCTTATGTACTGTGATCTTAGTAGGACTTCTTTCTTGCTGTACAAGGTTTGTGAAGCTAACTTTTCCTAAAGGATTCTTTTGGTGAATTAAGTAGAGGATCGGCTACAACCTATGCCCTTACTGTGTCTTCCTGCAAAGCTCTTCCCACTGAAAAATACTTGTGCCTGGCTTACCTCTTCTTATACTTCTTCAAGTGGCCTTTTGCCATTTGTTACTGCTGATGCTGCAGCTAGTAAGACCAGAGGAACCATGTAAACTTAAACATATATATATTACACATCGTATATAAGTTTTTTTCTTTCATTTTTTTGTTATGTTCATTTATTTTGAGAGAGAGTGTGCATGCACATAGTGGGGAAGGGCTGAGAGAGTGGGGAAGAAAGAATCTCAAGCAGGCTCTGTACTGTCAGCACAGAGCCTGACGCGGGGCTCGACCGTACAAACTGTGAGATCGTGACCTGAGCTGAAACCAAGAGTCAGACGCTTAACTGACTGAGCTCCTCGGGCGCCCCAGGAATTCTTTATGGAGATGTAGGTTTGGCAAAATCTCTGAGGAGTGAAAATACATCCCTTATTACATCACTATAAAACTCTGATTAATTTGTAGACTCATCAGAGATTTAACAAACATTTTAAGTATATACACTAGACAGGTTTGGTCCTAGATTTTTCATTTAGGGACTTCTCCTTTTTTTGGCATCTTCTAGTCCATATATCAAGAGACTACTTGATTTGCATAAGTAAAATTTGAACTCTTTTAAAGCATATCTTTCATAGTGTAGACTTTGGATCAGACAGACATGGTTTTGAATACTTGCTTGGTTATTTAACAGCTGACCTTAAGCAAGTTACTTAACCTCTCTGATCCTCAGGTTCTGCATTGCCATAATACCTACCTCTCAAGAGATGTGCCGATTAACTGAGGTAAATCTATATTAACTTTTTAAGCAGGACCAGACAGATGATAAGTACTTAGTAAATAGCAGATAATATTTTTCAAAGATGCTTATTTTAAAAATCAGAAGGATTAAGTATTTTAAAAATTATTTGTCTTTAATAAAAATATGGGGTATGTTAGTATGTTTCATACCCATTCAGTTTATTTTTTAAAAATCATTTTTGGTTCTCTATCTTATCTGTCTCTTTGAACATGATAAGCATCGTTATCTTAAAGTCTGTGTCTGATAATTCAAATATTGGAGTCCTTATGGGTCCTTGTTGCCTTGTTTCTCTTGCCTTGTTTTTGTTCATTTTTGTTCTTATATCTTTTTGATGCCTGGTTGTTTTGATTATGTTATAGGCATTATATTTGTACAATCATTATAGAAATAACTTGATGTTATATTTCCTCTGAAGGAGTCACATTTGCTTCTACTAGACATCTTGAGACGCTGAAAATACTCTGGCATCACTTAATCTAAATAATCTGTCATCTTATCTGGGCTTGAGATGACTCAGAGGTTCAAAAGCTGCCATTATTGCTTCAAATGTATTTCTTATGCCTGGTGTGCAGCCTATTGGTGTCTCAGTCCAGAGCCAGGCTATCCCTTGTCTTTACCCTCAGCTATTTCCTCAGGAATCAACACACTCCCTGGGACTCTCTCCTGCCCCAGGTCTTGGCTTGATAATTCCTTGATGTCTTGTTAGTTATCAGGTACCATCAAGTAACTATTTTCTATACTTTATCTAATTTTTCTTTTTGTCCTCAGTAGGATTGTTCCAAACGACATATTCTGTCAGGAAAATGAGTTCAGGAAATATTTCATATGCTAAAATACTTTCCAAATTGGATACTATATATTTTGTATAAAGAAAAATTCACTGGGGTGCCTGGATGGCTCAATCGGTTAAGCATCTGACCTTGGTTCAGGTCATGATCTCACAGCTTGTGAGTTTGAGCCCCACCTCAGGCTCTGTGCTGACAGCATGGAGCCTGGAGCCTGCTTCAGATTCTGTGTCTGCCTCTCTCTCTGCCCCTCCCCACCGCTCGCTCACGCTCTTTCTCTCTCTCTCTCTCAAAAGTAAATAAACATGTAAAAAATTTTTTTTTTAATTTTTCTTAAAAGAAAAATCCACCTGAATATTTTTAAATGAAAAATCATACCATAAACTTTAGGAAATAAAATCAACTTCTCTTTTTTTAGCAGAAATAAAATTGAGTGTAAATAGCCACCAAATAGGAAACCTTCATCTAAAATGCATTTTAAGCTAGTATTTAAGTGTCTGAAGTTTATACTTTTTCCCCCTTAGATTTCCAGCTTGCTCAAAGATATTAGTGCCTTGAACTATTTTTTTTTTTTTTTTCCAACGTTTATTTATTTTTGGGACAGAGAGAGACAGAGCATGAACGAGGGAGGGGCAGAGAGAGAGGGAGACATAGAATCAGAAACAGGCTCCAGGCTCTGAGCCATCAGCCCAGAGCCTGACGCGGGGCTCGAACTCACGGACCGCGAGATCGTGACCTGGCTGAAGTCGGACGCTTAACCGACTGCGCCACCCAGGCGCCCCAGTGCCTTGAACTATTGATGTTAGTTCAGATTGATTATTGGCTTTATAATCACGATCTTTTTTTTTTTTTTTTTTTCTAAATACTCTTAGGACATTTTATTCACTATAGACTAACCTTCGGGCGAAAGTTCTTATTCTGTCTTTCTATCCAATTTGTATTTTGGATATTATATTGTTTTACTAATTGTATTGTTTCCCTGAGGCATTTAAAGGAGAAAGATGCTGTTTTAAAAATATAAAATAAATTTGTTCAAGTTCAGTGTTTCATTCTTTCCAGGCAGCATCCAGATTTCCTTAGTTCTTCTTAAATGCCATGTCATCAACATGTTTTTCATATCCTTCTTGCTCTATCTTAATGTAGTGTATCTTCTCATTTCTCCAAATTATCATTTGCTTCTCATTCTACCAGGAAGTGTTTTGTCTTTATATAATTTTGATAGTGACAGAGTAAGTCAGTCACTTATTTTCACAGATTTTTGAGCAGAACAAGTCATTCAAAATTTTATTCTAAAGTGAAGACCTTCCTCAGAAATCCTATCAGTGTCATGAATAATGATCTATTGATTTCACTTGGCAGAACACCTAGGATTTTATTTTAAAACTGATATTACTTACAGATGCTTTCATTTTTTTTAGTAGTAAATTTATAATGCACCTAGGTAAAAATCCTGTCTTTAGAATTGTACTTTGAAATCCAAAAAATGTCCTTTTCCTGTCATTTTAAATGTCTCTTTCCAAAGGATAATTTTAAATTTTTACTCAGAAGATACTGTAGTTACTTTCTTTGAGAAATGTGAGGGTATATACTTGGGGTTTTGTTAGCCAGATATATTTAAGGAAAAGGATTTAAGTATTTAGGAAAGTACTATTTCTTAGTATTATGAGTAAGTTCAGAAATGTGTTTTATGCTAAAGTTCTGAGTCACAGAACTTAATAATCAATGAGTATAAGTTAACACAATACGAGGACACTGTTCACCCAGCACATTGTCAGAAATTAGAAAATTTGGTAATACCTCCTTTAGGTGAAGTTGTGAAAAAACAAGTCAACTTTCATATCCTGCTGGTGGGAAGATAAACTGATAAAGATATTTCTTTTTTTTTTTTAAGTGTTTATTTATTTGAAAGAGAGTAAGTGCACACGTGTGTGTGAATAAGCAAGCGGGAGAACGGAAGAAAGAGAGGGAAAGAGAGAATCCCAAGCAGGCCCTGTGCTATCAGCATAGAGCCCGATGTGGGCCTCAATCTCATGAACTATGAGATCATGACCTGAGCTGAAATCAAGAGTTGGGCACTTAACTGAGCCACGCAGGCATCTGATATAGATGTTTCTGTATGTTAAAATAAAAAATAAGCAAACCCTATGACTTAGAAAACATACTTCAGGAATTTACTCTAGCTTAGACAAACACTTGTCTATATGTAATGGGTATGTGAGTGTGTGTGTGTGTGTGTGTATAGTGTGTATATATACATGGTTGTTCATTGCACTATTGTTTGAAAATCTAAACACAGTCTAAAATATTTAACAACAGAGAACAGCTAACTCATTTATGCAGCAGCTTCCAAAGAATGTTAAAGGTATGACAGGAAATTATCCTAAATCTTCAATATACCATACCATCAGTGTCCACTGGACCTAATTTCGGCTTTTGAGTTTCTTAAATGTCTTTCAAAGAACAAAGAGAAAATTCATGTTTTTTTAAAAAGAAGAATAAGGGGAGAGAGGGAAGATGGCAGCGTAGGAGGACGCTGGGCTCACCGCGCGTCCTACTGATCACTTAGATTCCACCTACACCTGCCTAAATAACCCAGAAAACCGCCAGAGGATTAGCAGAAAGGAGTCTCTGGAGCCAAGCGCAGAAGAGAGGCCCACGGAAGAGGGTAGGAAGGGCGGCGAGGCGGTGCGCGCTCCACGGACTGGTGGGAGGGAGCCGGGGCGGAGGGGCGGCTCGCCGGCCAAGCAGAGCCCCCGAGTCTGGCGGGCAAAAGCGGAGGGGCCTGACGGACTGTGTTCTGACAGCAAGCGCGACTTAGCGTCTGGGAGGTCATAAGTTAACAGCTCTGCTCAGAAAGCGGGAAGGCTGGAGGACAAAGGGAGGGAGAGCTGCTGAGCCCCCTGACGACAGAGCTCAGCTTGGCGGGGAACAAAGGCGCTCGCCAGCGCCATCTCCCCCGCCCATCCCCCAGCCAAAATCCCAAAGGGAACCAGTTCCTGCCAGGAAACTTGCTCGCTCTGCGCAAACACCCAACTCTGTGCTTCTGCGGAGCCAAACCTCTGGCAGCGGATCTGACTCCCTCCCGCTGCCACAGGGCCCCTCCTGAAGTGGATCACCTAAGGAGAAGCAAGCTAAGCCTGCCCCTCCTGCCCCCGTGCACCTTGCCTACCCACCCCAGCTAATATGCCAGATCCCCAGCATCACAAGCCTGGCAGTGTGCAAGTAGCCCAGATGGGCCACGCCACCCCACAGTGAATCCCGCCCCTAGGAGAGGGGAAGAGAAGGCACACACAGTCTGGCTGTGGCCCCAGGGGTGGGCTGGGGGCAGACATCAGGACTGACTGCGGCCCCGCCCACCAACTCCAGTTATACACCACAGCACAGGGGAAGTGCCCTGCAGGTCCTCACCACTCCAGGGACTATCCAAAATGACCAAACGGAAGAATTCCCCTCAGAAGAATCTCCAGGAAATAACAACAGCTAATGAACTGATCAAAAAGGATTTAAATAATATAACAGAAAGTGAATTTAGAATAATAGTCATAAAATTAATCGCTGGGCTTGAAAACAGTATAGAGGACAGCAGAGAATCTCTTGCTACAGAGATCAAGGGACTAAGGAACAGTCATGAGGAGCTGAAAAGCGCTTTAAACGAAATGCAAAGCAAAATGGAAACCACGGCTCGGATTGAAGAGGCAGAGTAGAGAATAGGTGAACTAGAAGATAAAGTTATGGAAAAAGAGGAAGCTGAGAAAAAGAGAGATAAAAAAATCCAGGAGTATGAGGGGAAAATTAGAGAACTAAGTGATACACTAAAAAGAAATAATATACACATAATTGGTATCCCAGAGGAGGAAGAGAGAGGGAAAGGTGCTGAAGGGGTACTTGAAGAAATAATAGCTGAGAACTTCCCTGAACTGGGGAAGGAAAAAGGCATTGAAATTCAAGAGGCACAGAGAACTCCCTTCAGACGTAACTTGAATCGATCCTCTGCACGACATATCATAGTGAAACTGGCAAAATACAAGGATAAAGAGAAAATTCTGAAAGCAGCAAGGGGTAAACGTGCCCTCACATATAAAGGGAGACCTATAAGACTCGTGACTGATCTCTCTTTTGAAACTTGGCAGGCCAGAAAGGATTGGCACGAGATTTTCAGTATGCTAAACAGGAAAAATATGCAGCCGAGAATCCTTTATCCAGCAAGTCTGTCATTTAGAATAGAAGGAGAGATAAAGGTCTTCCCAAACAAACAAAAACTGAAGGAATTTGTCACCACTAAACCAGCCCTACAAGAGATCCTAAGGGGGACCCTGTGAGACAAAGTACCAGAGACAACACTACAAGCATAAAACATACAGACATCACAATGACTCTAAACCCGTATCTTTCTATAATAACACTAAATGTAAATGGATTAAATGCACCAACCAAAAGACATAGGGTATCAGAATGGATAAAAAAACAAGACCCATCTATTTGCTGTCTACAAGAGACTCATTTTAGACCTGAGGACACCTTTAGATTGAGAGTGAGGGGATGGAGAACTATTTCTCATGCCACTGGAAGCCAAAAGAAAGCTGGAGTAGCCATACTTATATCAGAAACTAGACTTTAAATTAAAGGCTGTAACAAGAGATGAAGAAGGGCATTATATAATAATTACAGGGTCTATCCATCAGGAAGAGCTAACAATTATAAATGTCTATGCGCCGAATACCGGAGCCCCCAAATATATAAAACAATTACTCACAAACATAAGCAACCTTATTGATAAGAATGTGGTAATTGCAGGGGACTTTCACACCCCACTTACAGAAATGGATAGATCATCTAGACACACGGTCAATAAAGAAACAAGGGCCCTGAATGAGACATTGGATCAGATGGACTTGACAGATATATTTAGAACCCTGCATCCCAAAGCAACAGAATATACTTTCTTCTCGAGTGCACATGGAACATTCTCCAAGATAGATCATATACTGGGTCACAAAACAGCCCTTCATAAGTTTACAAGAATTGAAATTATACCATGCATACTTACAGACCACAATGCTATGAAGCTTGAAATCAACCACAGGAAAAAGTCTGGAAAACCTCCAAAACCATGGAGGTTAAAGAACACCCTACTAACGAATGAGTGTGTCAACCAGGCAATTAGAGAAGAAATTAAAAAATATATGGAAACAAACGAAAATGAAAATACAACAATCCAGGCGCTTTGGGATGCAGCGAAGGCAGTCCTGAGAGGAAAATACATTGCAATCCAGGCCTATCTCAAGAAACAAGAAAAATCCCAAATACAAAATCTAATAGCACACCTAAAGGAACTAGAAGCAGAACAGCAAAGGCAGCCTAAACCCAGCAGAAGAAGAGAAATAATAAAGATCAGAGCAGAAATAAACAATATAGAATCTAAAAAAACTGTAGAGCAGATCAACGAAACCAAGAGTTGGTTTTTTGAAAAAATAAACAAAATTGACAAACCTCTAGCCAGGCTTCTCAAAAAGAAAAGGGACATGACCCAAATAGATAAAATCATGAATGAAAATGGAATTATTACAACCAATCCCTCAGAGATACAAGCAATTATCAGGGAATACTATGAAAAATTATATGCCAACAAATTGGAAAACCTGGAAGAAATGGACAAATTCCTAAACACCCACACTCTTCCAAAACTCAATCAGGAGGAAATAGAAAGCTTGAACAGACCCATAACCAGCGAAGAAATTGAATCGGTTATCAAAAATCTCCCAACAAATAAGAGTCCAGGACCAGATGGCTTCCCAGGGGAGTTCTACCAGACGTTTAAAGCAGAGATAATACCTATCCTTCTCAAGCTATTCCAAGAAATAGAAAGGGAAGGAAAACTTCCAGACTCATTCTATGAAGCCAGTATTACTTTGATTCCTAAACCAGACAGAGACCCAGTAAAAAAAGAGAACTACAGGCCAATATCCCTGATGAATATGGATGCAAAAATTCTCAATAAGATACTAGCAAATCGAATTCAACGGCATATAAAAAGAATTATTCACCATGATCAAGTGGGATTCATCCCTGGGTTGCAGGGCTGGTTCAACATTCGCAAATCAATCAACGTGATACATCACATTAACAAAAAAAAAGAGAAGAACCATATGATCCTGTCAATCGATGCAGAAAAGGCCTTTGACAAAATCCAGCACCCTTTCTTAATAAAAACCCTTGAGAAAGTCGGGATAGAAGGAACATACTTAAAGATCATAAAAGCCATTTATGAAAAGCCCACAGCTAACATCATCCTCAACGGGGAAAAACTGAGAGCTTTTTCCCTGAGATCAGGAACACGACAGGGATGCCCACTCTCACCGCTGTTGTTTAACATAGTGCTGGAAGTTCTAGCATCAGCAATCAGACAACAAAAGGAAATCAAAGACATCCACATTGGCAAAGATGAAGTCAAGCTTTCGCTTTTTGCAGATGACATGATATTATACATGGAAAATCCGATAGACTCCACCAAAAGTCTGCTAGAACTGATACATGAATTCAGCAAAGTTGCAGGATACAAAATCAATGTACAGAAATCAGTTGCATTCTTATACACTAACAATGAAGCAACAGAAAGGCAAATAAAGCAACTGATCCTATTCACAATTGCACCAAGAAGCATAAAATACCTGGGAATAAATCTAACCAAAGATGTAAAAGATCTGTATGCTGAAAACTATAGAAAGCTTATGAAGGAAATTGAAGAAGATTTAAAGAAATGGAAAGACATTCCCTGCTCATGGATTGGAAGAATAAATATTGTCAAAATGTCAGTACTACCCAAAGCTATCTACACCTTCAATGCAATCCCAATCAAAATTGCACCAGCATTCTTCTCGAAACTAGAACAAGCCATCCTAAAATTCATATGGAACCACAAAAGGCCCCGAATATCCAAAGTAATTTTGAAGAAGAAGAAGACCAAAGCAGGAGGCATCACAATCCCAGACTTTAGCCTCTACTACAAAGCTGTCATCATCAAGACAGCATGGTATTGGCACAAAAACAGACACATAGACCAATGGAATAGAATAGAAACCCCAGAACTAGACCCACAAACGTATGGCCAACTCATCTTTGACAAAGCAGGAAAGAACATCCAATGGAAAAAAGACAGCCTCTTTAACAAATGGTGCTGGGAGAACTGGACAGCAACATGCAGAAGGTTGAAATTAGACCACTTTCTCACACCATTCACAAAAATAAACTCAAAATGGGTAAAGGACCTGAATGTGAGACAGGAAACCATCAAAACCTTAGAGGAGAAAGCAGGAAAAGACCTCTCTGACCTCAGCCGTAGCAATCTCTTACTCGACACATCCCCAAAGGCAAGGGAATTAAAAGCAAAAATGAATTACTGGGACCTTATGAAGATAAAAAGCTTCTGCACAGCAAAGGAAACAACCAACAAAACTAAAAGGCAACCAACGGAATGGGAAAAGATATTTGCGAATGACATATCGGACAAAGGGCTAGTATCAAGAATCTATAAAGAGCTCACCAAACTCCACACCCGAAAAACAAATAACCCAGTGAAGAAATGGGCAGAAAACATGAATAGACACTTCTCTAAAGAAGACATCCGGATGGCCAACAGGCACATGAAAAGATGCTCAACGTCGCTCCTTATCAGGGAAATACAAATCAAAACCACACTCAGATATCACCTCACGCCAGTCAGAGTGGCCAAAATGAACAAATCAGGAGACTCTAGATGCTGGAGAGGATGTGGAGAAACGGGAACCCTCTTGCACTGTTGGTGGGAATGCAAATTGGTGCAGCCGCTCTGGAAAGCAGTGTGGAGGTTCCTCAGAAAATTAAAAATAGACCTACCCTATGACCCAGCAATAGCACTGCTAGGAATTTATCCAAGGGATACAGGAGTACTGATGCATAGGGGCACTTGTACCCTAATGTTTTTAGCAGCACTCTCAACAATAGCCAAATTATGGAAAGAGCCTAAACGTCCATCAACTGATGAATGCATAAAGAAATTGTGGTTTATATACACGATGGAATACTACGTGGCAATGAGAAAAAATGAAATATGGCCTTTTGTAGCAACGTGGATGGAACTGGAGAGTGTGATGCTAAGTGAAATAAGCCATACAGAGAAAGACAGATACCATATGGTTTCACTCTTATGTGGATCCTGAGAAACTTAACAGAAACCCATGGGGGAGGGGAAGGAAAAAAAAAAAGAGGTTAGAGTGGGAGAGAGCCAAAGCATAAGAGACTGTTAAAAACTGAGAACAGGGGCGCCTGGGTGGCGCAGTCGGTTAAGTGTCCGACTTCAGCCAGGTCACGATCTCGCGGTCCGTGAGTTCGAGCCCCGCGTCAGGCTCTGGGCTGATGGCTCAGGGCCTGGAGCCTGTTTCCGATTCTGTGTCTCCCTCTCTCTCTGCCCCTCCCCCGTTCATGCTCTGTCTCTCTCTATCCCAAAAATAAATAAACGTTGAAAAAAAAAATTAAAAAAAAAACAAAACTGAGAACAAACAGAGGGTTGATGGGGGGTGGGAGGGAGGGGAGGGTGGGTGATGGGTATTGAGGAGGGCACCTTTTGGGATGAGCACTGGGTGTTGTATGGAAACCAATTTGACAATAAATTTCATATATTATAAAAAAAATAAATAAAAGTCCAATTAAGCTCAAAAAAAAATAAATAAAAAGAAGAATAAAACTCATTCTGTCTTGCATTTACACTGTGGGTCCATTGGAACCTTTTATAAATATGAGATGTATTTTGGGATTTTTAATGATTTTATTTTTTCTTTATCTGGAATATCTTGCTATTTCATCATCCCAGGAATTACTTAATTATTGTTTATTGATTATTTCTACTAAAAAGTCTAAGAAAACTAGAGAATGGTAATGCAAAGGTGAGATAGAACTCACTATCACACCATCCTTCAGGGTTCTAATTGTGTTGCCTGAAGTGCTGCATCATCCTTCAGGAAGTTACAAAAAGAATGGAGATAACACCATTATAGTTGGCTTCTAACTTTCTTTGAACATAGCTGAGAACTCGCAGTTTTTTATTTTTCACCCATAATAGCAAAAAAAGGTGACAGAAGACATTTCACAATTATTAATCAAAAGATGAATCTGAAGAGAAAGATAGTGTTCTAGATACTAATGATGATAATGAAATTTCTTGTATAAATCCAATCTCAGATTATGAGTGTTCAGATGACAGTATCCTGGATGAATTTTCCCAAACTCAAGAATCATTATGTGAATATATTTTTCTAAGGGCAAAGTGAAATGTGTTCTTTTCCAGTCAGTTATTCCATAGGCAGCACACATCATGCAATATTTGGTGACAAGAACCTGATCCATTCTGTTTTGCCAAAAGGACATGTAGTAGTTTCTTTTGTCTTTTATGAAAAATGTGCCCTGAAGTTTACTTGATACTGTTTGTAGGTGGACAGGTGCTTAAGGTAGAAGACTGAAAGAAAACAGACGATGTGAAATAAAAATATTGACTTGATTGACTATTCTGATTTGATATTTATAAATATAAAACTGAAAATTTGTTACAGTTGTGGAGCAAAGAAGATGCCTGGCCTCTCCTCAACAAAACTATAAGCTTTAAAAGATTTAAAAAAATTCAAGTATTACATTTTCGTCCATGCAAGTTGGAGAAGAACCAAAAATAATGATAAGCCAGAACATTTTAGAAACGTATTGAAATCAAAAATTAGTATTTATGAATGTCTCTTGTCCTAGGTACATGCATGATGGTTGGTGAGCAATTAATTACATTGAGAGTGTATTGCCCGTTCCAAGTATATATGCCTTTATGAGCAGGAAAATTTGGAATAAAAATATGAGATTTGCTCTAAGTTCTTACTAAAATTCCCCCTTCTGCAAATTATTTCTAAAATGACTGTATTTGTAATGACTGTACATTTTGAAATGTACTTTCATTTGTAAAATGAAAGTATTAAAAAAAAATAGAGTCCATTGGTAAATAGTGAAGCCAATGTTTTTAGTGTATATTGAGTGTTAAGGGGGGAAATGTAGTTGTAGAAATACATATTACAGTATGATCCTGAGTTGTTCTGCTTTTTTTTTTTTTTTAAAGAAATCGCAAACAAATGCAATGAGTGTATAAAAACCTAAATGCAGAGAAGAAAGTTGGGAAGGATAGATACCACACTGATCTCAGTGGTAATCTCTGGGAAGGAGAATGAGAGTAGGGCAGTGCTCATGGGGGATATGATAAATAGATAAAGCTATAGATAAAAACAAAGTCTAAAAGCTTAAAAAACAAGACCAGCAAGGCAAAAAATTAAGTTTTATAACAAAAAAAAGTGAAAGATACCAATGACCCTAGAAAGATGTTTCAGTTGAACAGAATATAAAAAGTTTAGGTCTCCCAAGTCCAGCGCATAGTGTAATTTCTATTAATGTAATAATTAAATCTGGACTAATTTTCAGGGATAGCCTTTATTATGCTTATTACTAAAAATGATTTAAATAACACTAATCTGAACTGTAACTTTTAGTAATGAAAATATTGGTTTTAGATAATATTAAGAAAATAAAAATTAAAAAAGATCTTGTAAAGTAGACTTCAGCATTAGAGCTACTGTAGGACTCTGCTGAAGTTTGTCCTTCAAACACTGTTACAATAATTGTCCTCCTAATTCTTATAGTTAAAATTTAACTTTAATACTCAAAGCCTTATTCTGGATGTGTCCTTAAAGTCTGTTTTGTAAACGAGAACTTAGAGATTTTTTTAAAAGGCAGTTTTCATGCCTAGTAAGTTGAAACATGCTTCTTTTTGCAGACCAACTCTACAAGAAGAAAGGAAGATCATGATTAAAAATGGCCGGCACCCTGTGATTGACGTGTTGCTGGGAGAACAGGATCAATATGTTCCCAACAGTACGAATTTATCAGTAAGTACCATGTGATGCCAAATGAGTAAAAGATGATAGCACGGATCCAAACTTTTAAATACAAAATAAGTATTTTTCTGATTTACACAGGTTTTAACTGGTTTTCAGCGTTAAGTGTGGTAATCTTGGGCTCTACTTTTATATTCATCACCACATATGGAATTGGTGACATTTTCAATGAAGGATTATCCTTAAGTGGAAAGATGTAGCAACTAAATGGTTAATCTTAAGTTGTTATCCTAGGTAACTCCTAAAAATATTTTTCATTTATGAATGCCTAAATATGCTAATAGAGTGGAATCATACCATGGTTTTGCAAATTCCTATTAGTGTTTATCATTGTATGCTTTGACCTATGTTTCACCATTTTAAAATGTTCTGTGAAAGAATTAGAGATGTTTCAGCTCATTTCGGTGATGAGAACTTTTGTCATATGGGCTAGAGTTCTCTCACAGAACATTAATGATCCTAAAGATTTCTTCATTTAATACATACTTACTGCATTCCTATTTAGCTTCAGTAGCAAAGCAAGTGTTAGGACAGAGAGTAGTAAGCCAGACAGAGATACACACTGCTCTAAGGGAGCTTGTGACCAAGCCAGAAGGTTGTCCTGCTGTTATAATAGATGATCTAGGAAACCAGGTGGTCCCAGGAGCATGTAGCAGGTCAACCTAACTTATTATAGCGGGAACACTGAGCAAGGTTTCCCGGGGATGAGATACTAACTGAAGAGGGAGTCAGCATAGGCCAGAGAAGTAGAGAGGAGTATACCAGGTCAAGGAACCAACATGGGAGAGGCCAAGAGTGAGGCAGAGCAGGGTGAATTCAGGGAAGTGAAAGATGTTGAGTAACCTGGAAAAGTGAGTATGAAGAAAGAAGGGTTCAGAAATAAGGAAGAGGCCAGTTTGCTTGCATGCCGTATTAAGGAATTTGAATTTTTTCCTAAAGGATTTAGAATACTAGCAAGAGAGTGATTAAAACTGGGGAAAAAAAGCAAACTTATGGGAGGGAGGGTGTGCATGTGTGCCTTGCCTTTGTGTGTGTGTGTGTGTGTGTGTGTGTGTGTGTGTGTGTGTTACATAGAGTACACTGTCAAAGATAAAGCCATACGCTAATTAAAGTGGTAAAGGTAGAATCACATTACTGTGATTGCAGTAGGGAAAAGAGGATAGTGTGGACTGAACTCAACTTCAGTTTGTACAGAGATGACTGCGTGTTTTAAAGGGAGAGTGAGGGACTAGGAAAGAGGAATGGGGTGGGTAGTGGAGGGGGTGTCCTGCAGATTAAAGGGAGTAGAAATTGGAACAAGCAGGGAAGGGGATTGGTTAATTGAAACCTATCTGGGTTTATTAACTGGCAGTTGGAGCTTCTACCCTCATACTGGGAGTGGAAAGAAAGGGAGAGTTGTCTTCTTGAATGTTTGCATTTCAAAGAGATGACTCACCTTGAGAAGACATTTCTAGGTGGTAGAAGATTTACATCTCAAAGGGGCAGAGAATGGATTTCTAACTAAGCTTTCGGAAGGAATTGCTCTCAGAGGAGGTACAGGGGCCTCTCTGCTGGTCATCACCTTTTGGCTGGAAGAAGCAGTAAATTCTCCTGGCAGTCTTGTACGTTTTCGGGTAGGAACTTTAAGAGGGTTGGGGTCATCCTACGAACATGGCCTTCAGCTGCAAGAAACTGTGCTAGTGTTTATTCTGGTGTCTTAGTGGGGTGAGTAAACAAAATCATTTGTGCTGAAAGTGTGCAATTTTTAGAGGCCATGGTTGAAGCCTAGTGGAGAAGAGGGCCCAGGAGGAGCCTGACTACAATTTGTTCAAAGTGAGAGTCTTGGTCAGCATAGAGTGAAATAATCTGGTGATGAGATCAGTGAATTACTGTAGGGAAGAGTTCAGTGCGAGAGGTTGTATCAAGGAATGAAATGCCTGACTTTAAGATTTCAGAGATAGTGCTCTTCTGGAAGATGGCAAGCCCTAGGTTTGGCCGTGGAAGGTGGGTAGCAGAAGTGGAGGTGTTTGGAGATGAGATCAAGGAACAGAGTTTGGGAAAAAGTCATCCACATGAATGTTGAAATCATCTAAGAGAACAGCAGCATTTGTAGGGAAAGCCAAAGGTGTTCCAGGTGCCAAAGATTCCAAGGGATGGAGACTGGTGACAGGGAAGTTTGTAGATGCCTGCAGTGAGGACAAGCAGAGGTGGTAAAGTTCTAAAGAAACACATAAGAACACATAAGGGAGAACCTCTGAACTCTGAGATGTGTGTGGCAGGATGTGGCCGAAAGCGCAGCCTCCAAACGAAGTGAACAACAGCCAGGTTTCAGTTTAAGCCTTTTTGAAGGAGGTATTAAACAAGAAGGTTAGAACCACAGAAGGGCTTGGGAATTTTTCAGAGTTCATTGGGAAAATTGGAATGTAGCAGAGCAGTTAGAAATTAGGTCAGAGAAAGGAAGTCCAGAACAGCAAGGGAGTTGGGAATATAACAGAGTATTCCCTCTTGGGCTGTGAGCAGGGGTGACAGAGATGTGCACATGGTGAATTTGGCTGGCCCCAAGTGTGGTAAGTGAAAGGAAATGCTTTGAATTACATTAAGTTTAAGATTACATTTTGATATAACACACAGACTTGTTGGTAGTGTATAATCTGGTCCGCAAAGTCTGTAAACTTGTTCATTCTCATTAGGGAATTTGTAAATTGCTTAATTTATCAAGCCAAGTTAATACGTACTGATGCTTTATTGACTTTGAAAAGAAGAATGAACGTAAGAATTTCTTTTTCAGTTCCCATAATACCAGTGGGGGTATAGCTTTTCTTGAGAAAGTAATATAGTTGTAACATTTAATACCTTGGTTTATATTTTACTTATAAATCACTTAAACATTACTTCCTGTTACTGTCCCCATCCCCCAGCACGCCAGCCAACTCCAACGCAATCCCAAGTATGTTATCTTCAACATTGATTTTTTTTTGTTTTTTTCCCTTTTTCATTCTTTTTTTTTTTCTCTTTCACATTATTTTAAAAGTATTATACTGGGGCACCTGGGTGGCTCAGTCAGTTAAGCGTCTGACTTCAGTTTAGGTCATGATCTCATGGTTTGTGAGTTCGAGCCCTGCATCGGGCTCTGTGCTGACAGCTCAGAGCCTGGAGCCTGCTTCAGATTCTGTGTCTCCCTCTCTCTCTGTCTGTATCCCGCTCATGCTCTGTCTCTCTCTCTCTCAAAAACTGAATAAACGGTAAAAAAAAATTTTTTAATGAATAAAAAATGTATTATACTGTTTAATAGAGCAAGATTTGAGAAACTAGCCTTTTACCTAATTACAAAAATATTTTAAGGAAACATTAAAATTTTATATTTAAATTTTTACAAAATAAATGGAGAGGTTTTTTTCCAGTAGGCACTTTAGAATATTCCAGAATATTCATTTCTTTTACATATGCTTTTTCTAACTTGAGTAGGAGTTGATATAGAACTGTTGCTATGGTGAAGTGCATTCTATTTTGCAGGGTATAAATTTATATATAGGGATAGTGTTGAAAAAGAACTTACTATGTAAAACTCAATTTAAAATAATTTATAGGTGTTAATTATAAAATATAGCCTGAAAATAATTTCCTGAAAGTCAAATGACATTGTTACTTTTGATAATCATGTAATTTTAAGAAATGGTCTTTTGTACATGTGATTATAATATACTTTTCTGGATTCTGTCTTACATGAACTTATTATAGTTCTTCTGAACAAGCCAACTTTCTGCCTACTTCTCCTCTGCCAGTTTGAAGAATACTCTTTTTTTCACATTTCACAATTTTGCATTTATTTATGAATTTTTATTAGCATTATTTTGTGAATATTTTGTTCTTAGCGATTTTGACGCACTTTGTGTCAGTATTGTGCATGATATCAGGCTTATAAAGAAGAAAGAGACAGACTACCTCCCTAATGTGGTGGGAGACGTACTCAATTACATTAACACTAATAGAATATTTAACACAAACCATGAGGGAACTAACAGACTACCTGGTAGGAACATTGGCCCCAAACTTGAACAGGCATTTCAAAGTAAACGATATCCCAGTGGTCATTCAACAGACTAACATTTATTTTCTTGACCTGCTGTATATTAGCTGTTATAGAATACAAAAATATAGCAAAGAATTAAATAGAGAGGAACTGTGACTCTGAGGTGTTTGGGTAACATTGGGTGAAGATCCTAATGTGAAGGTGAAATGAAGACCAGGAGAGAGGTCTGAGCTGGAGTTAGGGATTTTAGGATGATCATGATGTATGTACAGGAGTTTAGATTCTGGATCTCTCAGGGAAATTATGTAACAATGTAAAGAAGGCTGATGAAAAAAAAGCCCTCTCAGGCGCTAACACTGAAGGAGTAGTTTCACTAAAAGCAGGTTTAAGTGAGGACTTTCTAAGAATCTTTTAAACATATTTCCCCTACCTTACTTTCAGAATTCAGAGTTCTAGTTTAGTCACACTTGCCCCAGTGGTAACCAGATGCTACTGTGTATTTCTTCCTATCCTGTGACACCTAGCTCTGCCACATCTTCTAGGAAACCTTGGTTTGACTTCTCCAAGCAGGATTGAAAGGAATACTCTTTTAAATCCTCTTTTTGTTTCCCTTCCCGATTCACTGCATAATTTGAGTGTTTGTGGACTTAGCAGCGCTGGATTTCCCCATGTCCATCTTGCCCATCTCCAGTTCAGTTCTCCATTCTGCAGCTGCAGGGCTTTTCCTAACCTGTCCTGTCACTCTCGCACTTAAAATCATGCTTAAAATTCCAGCCATGTAGTTCCCAAGTTACCATGCCTCTGGGACTTGGCAGATGGCATTCCCTCTGCCTAGAATGTCATCTTTCCCCAACACCATCCACTCCTGCCTCACACACACCCACAACCCACCCCATCCCGCCCTCCAGCTCCTGCTGTTCTTGAAGTCTTGTCTTGGATGTCACTTTCTGCACTGAGCCTCTCCTAACCACTGCTGGGTTGGGTATCTCATCACTTACCCGTTACACTCTTATTTCTCCCCATTTTAGTACTTACCCAGTTAATTATAAGTGCTTTTGTATGTGGTTCCTAGTGTACTGTAAGCTTCATGAAAAGGGAATAGGCTTCTCTGGTTAGTTGTAATGCTGCTGTCAGTCACAGTTCTCTGGCATTTAGCGGGCATCTAATCATATTTGTTAAATAAACAAGGATTAGCTATAAGCCTTGAGCAGTCTCCAAATCTCACTCTAAATTTTTGCCCTTTTTTCCCACAAAATGTTATTTTTTAGGATGTTGTATGGGAATATCACAATTTCCTGAATAATTATACTGTAGAACTAGAAGAGATGTTAGGGATCATTTCGTGTAACCACCTCTTCTTACTTAGGAGGAAACCAAAGCCCAGAAAGGGGAAGTTGACTTGCCAGAGGTTACCCAAGTTGAGTAGTCTTGAACTATTTCCCAGAACACAAAGTATTGTCAGGCAAGCCAATGCTTTTTAATCTTCTTCACTTTTTCACTGTCTTGAAAATGATAAGGGTATGGTGATAAACTGGAATGAAAGGAAAAGGAAAATGTTGCTCAGAGCCAAAGGAGGTTGGCCCAAGGCTCTGGCAACCCCAGCCCCAACTGCCACCTTGAGGATTAGGAGGTCAGCTTCTTAGCATACCTGTGACCCATGAGGCAGACCAAGACATAATGTGCCAAGATAATTCTGCTTGGGAAATGCCACTGCAATCCCGTGCAGTCTCAGCACTGTTTATTTATTAAACCAAATGACTTTCTAATAGATGGATTTTTGACAGCAACTGAAGTTGGAGTTTTAGTTGGTTGTTGTTTTTTTTTGTTTGTTTTTAATGTAAGTAATATAGATTCCCCTTATTGGGAGAGGGAAAGGGAAAATTGTGGTTCAGTGTTTCTCAGTTTGTGGAAGGGAAGAAAATGAGTTGAATGTGCAAAGCAGGAAGGTTCCCAGGAAATACTTGAACCCTGTGGATCTCTGTAACCCCAAGGGAAGTCCACAGCCCAGCGGTGGTAGGTGGACACTGAATTCCCAGTGACAATCCCTTCTCCTGAAATCAAGAAGGGGCTTTAAGCACCTCAGCCCCTAGCACTGTGTGGCACATAGTAAGTGCTCACACATTTGTTACATGAATGATGCTTGAAAACAGTAAAGATGAGGGCGTACTGGAGGGGAACAAGATCACCAACTTCCCATTTCCTTCCTTCTCCCAAGATAAATACTTCTAGGTACCCTAGAAATACTTGCTTTGACTATATAAAAGACTGATTATACTAATTTCATAAGCTATTTATTGACTCTTTGTACCTAATTACCAAGCAGAGTGGCAGTAATACATACCATAAAAATATGTCTGAGCACTAAGCTTAATTTAATTCTGTGACTGAATTATTCTCATAGATTTTGCTATAAATGTGATTTTTGTATAGTATAATCATGGGATCATACTGTTAAAAAAAGAAAGTAGAGGAAACATTAATGGCACTTGAACATTTTTTTCTGTTACTTCTCATCCCTGGTACCCATTTCTTCCTGCTTCTGAACCACTGAGATAAAGAAGGATATTTTATATGATAACTGATGACTGTTTAATGGGTTCTGACCTGGGCTTCTCTCTTCCTATCCATAACCCATCTCCATTGATTGAATAAGTACTCATCCTTTATGACCCAAAAGATACTACTGCCTCCTCAGAGCTTTCATCATTACTCTGGTCAGAAATAATCTCTTTTAAAAAACTGAGAACAAACTGAGGGTTGATGGGGGGTGGGAGGGAGGGGAGGGTGGGTGATGGGTATTGAGGAGGGCACCTTTTGGGATGAGCACTGGGTGTTGTATGGAAACCAATTTGACAATAAACTTCATATATTGAAAAAAAAAAAAGAAATAATCTCTTTTATCCAGGCATTTTCTTTGTTTTGTTTTTAAAACTCTTACCACATGCCACTTGTTGGTACATAGAGGTAGTGGGAGAGTGCCTAACAGTGATTGGAGATGTAAATTCCAGTCCTGTTCTGTCGCTGTTTTGCTATCAGCTTGGATAGACCACTGTTCTCTTCATCTATGAAATGAGGGGATTAAGTTGAGTAACAACTAGCTTTTAGTGGAATATAAATTGGGCAGCATCCAGGCATCAGAAGGATTTGGACCCTTTCCTCAGCATCTCAGCTTGTAGTCTGTACTCCTCTCCAGGCTCATTATCCCCCTTTCTGTTTGTAGTTCACCTTGGGTTAAAAGTGCAAGGATTTGGCTAAGAGTTTGTCTGGAGGAGGCTTTCGCTAGGGAGTCTCTTACTGTAACCTGTTATTGATTGACATTTTCAAGGAATAAAACACTTTGAAACTGCCAAACTTTTTCAGCAGTTTGCAACTATTATAAAAATAGTTCTACCATGAGCCTTTCTTGAAGATAGATGTCGATATCGGTACCTGTCAAGGAAAGAAGGCTTTTTTGTAAAAAGCAGCTAATGCCCAAGTCTTGGAAATTAACATGTGACACTTTTGGTGTTTTATTTATTTAATTTTTTTTGCTATACATCCCCTGACTTTAGGACTGTTCTGACCATCATTTTAGTGTACCCAGTGATGGACCCACGGATGCTGGCCCTGCACCAGAGTAGCCCTTGTCCTGTTTAGCAGTGACTGTGACTCTCTGTCATTGAGCAGGGATCCCCTATGAGACATTTGTCCAGAGATGATCTTTACTTAACATCCCAGTTCTGCTACTTAGTAGCTGTGTGTTACTGGACCAAGGTACTTAGAGTCTCCTGGCCTGTGTTTCCTTGCTGTAACATGGAAATACAGTAGTACTATCATTACCCTGTGAGGCTGTTTGTTGTGAGAGCTAAATGAGATGGTGCACATCAGGTCATCAGCACAGTTATCTGTGGCACTTGTTAGCTGCAGTGTTCTTATGGTACCTTGAAACCTTTTATGTTTTCATCTCCGCTTTGCTTCTCTTTCCACAGAAGACAGAATTCAATGTGGAAGTTGACTAGTTATCTCAAATCTTACTGGTTTAGATTCACTGTTTGATTCTTGATATCCACTGCTAGGCTCTTACTGACTGATGCTATCCAGACAGACATCACCAGTACCAAGGTAAAAACTTGAGATATTGAACTTTAGTCTCCCCAAAGGTTCATTGAGGCGGTAGATGCCATCCAGAAACATAGTCCCCATGGTGGAGTACTTCCGTGTTTGTTTACTGTCATTTATTCATCCAGCCATCCATCTGTGATTTCCTGAGAGCTTGCTCTGTGTGCAGCATCACGCTCAGTACCTGGCATAGGTCTGGGCACCATCTAGGCTGTCCAGTTTGATGTGTTCTTGGTAACTTCAGTAGGTTCCAGAAAGGGTAAAGAGTTTTTGCCAATTTTCAGCTTCTAGCTATTCTCTTGCAATGTTTCCTCATCCTGACTGGTTTTCCAGATAGATTTAAGGTGTTTTTCATATCTAGGACCTTTTGATGTGTGGACATCAAAGGACATATGATCCTTGCTGAAAGGTAGATGCATAAAATACATGTGTGAGATTTCTTTTTTCTTTTTTTAATATTTATTCATTTTGGGGAGAAGGTGGGGGAAGGGCAAAAAGAGGGACAGAGGACCTAAAGTGGGTTCCCTACTGAGGCTGACAGCCGCGAGCCTGATGTGGGGCTCAGACTCACTAAGCACAAGATCATAACCTGAACCAAAGTCAGACACTCAACCAATTGAGCCACCCTGGTGCTCCAGGTGTGAGATTTCTTGATCATTTCCTCACTAACTAGGTTATATTGGGAACTGTAGAGGACAGGGAGTCACATATTCCTGACTAGTTTCCAGAAAGAATGCACATGATTTTTTGATATGTCAGGGTGGTGAATATCCTTGTTGCAGTGCCTTTCACACAATAAATTCATATATTTGACCAGTACTTATTAAGTGCCTTCTTTGTAGCAGGCCATGTTGTATTCATTGGGGATGAGCAAGATAACCTAGTTCCTCTCATGGGAACTAACTTTCTAGCAGTGACGCTGGTAATAAGTAAACAAGAAAATTAAGGAAATTTCAGAGAAGGGTAAAAGATATAAAGAAAATCAAATGGGTGTCATGATAGAGTGTGACAGGGCAGAGGGGCTTAAGTAGATTGAGTGGTCAGAAAAGGTCTCTCCTGGGAGTTGATGTTTGAGTTTGGACTTGAATGACAAAAAGGATCTAATCAGGGAAGAGCACCCCAGATGCAAGGAACTATGGAAAGGCCTGGACAGCTTGGCACCTTCCAGCAGGTGGAAGAAGAGCATAAACCCAACCTGGCTAGTAGTAAGTGAACGTGTGGAAGGTGGGAGGAGACTGGGCCAGAGAGGCAGGCATGGCCTTTTGGCAGTGGTGTGGAGTCCAGGCTTTATTATTAGAACACTGGGGAGCTGTGTGAGGGCTTTTTAGCAGGAGACCAATTCTGTTTTCATTTTTTAATTTTTTTATTCATTTTTGAGAGACAGAAAGACAGAATGTGAGCAGGGGAGGGGCAGAGAGAGAGGGAAACACAGATCCGAAGCAGGCTCCAGGCTCTGAGCTGTGAGATCAGGTGAGATCATGACCTGAGCCGAAGTCGGACACTTAGCTGACTGAGCCACACAGGTGCCCCTGTTTTCATTTTTAAGACCATCACTCTGACTGTTACGTGGAGAGTGGACTGTGGGCAGAGAAGCAAGAAGACAGTCAGGATCTACTGCACTTGTCCACCAGGATGGTGGCAGTAGAGAGGGGACAGGTAGTATTTATGCATCTCAAAGTCCCTCCTGATTCTCCACAGTGTCTTTTTTACATTAGTGTTTACTAGAGTATGCCCAGTGTATAATTTAGCTCCCATTGGAGGTATAAATATTAGTGCTTATTGGGAAGGCAGCCACTTTGTCACCTAAAAATAGTTAAGTGAGTTGAAAGCATTTCATTCCTTAAAGCCTCCAAGTTAGTTCTCACCTGAAATCTTCAAATCCTGGATAGGCCTGGAAAGTTCACTTCCACAGAAGTGACCGCAAGCCTGGGGCGCCTGGGTGGCTCAGTCAGTTAGTCGTCTGACTTCAGCTCAGGTCATGATCTCACGGTTTGTGAGTTTGAGCCCTGCATTGGGCTCTGTGCAGGCAGCTCAGAACCTGGAGCTTCTGATTTTCTGTCTCTCTCTCTGCCCCTCCCTCTACCCCTCCCCCACTCGCATTCTGCCTCTATCTCAAAAATAAATAAACACGAAAAAAAAAAAAAAGAAGTGACCGCAAGTCTGACTGCAGTCCCTGTGTACCATTTCCCCCAAGCACTTTGGACAAGTGAATTCCACAGTTTCCCCTCTTCAGTTGAACACAAAGCCACATCTCCAATGTCATACGCCTGAATTTGGACCTACTATTTTTCAGAGAATCATAGAACTTGAAAGTGAGACATCATTTAGTTCACCCTCATTTAAAAAAAAAAATTTTTTTTAATGTTTATTTATTTTTGAGACAGAGAGAGACAGAGCATGAACAGGGGAGGGGCAGAGAGAGAGGGAGACACAGAATCTGAAACAGGCTCCAGGCCCTGAGCTGTCAGCACAGAGCCCGACACGGGGCTCAAACCCACGGACCGTGAGATCATGACCTGAGCCGAAGTCGGACGCTTAACCGACCAAGCCACCCAGGCGCCCCAATTCACCCTCATTTTAGACACTAGGGAACTGAGAGCTACACAGTTGCACTGACATGTCACTACCCTGTCAAATTTTTTATTCTCATTGGATGAGAAAACTGAATCAAGCACTAAGTGTAAATGTTCTTTTCTTTCAAGGCTTTGGAAGGAGTATGGTGTCTACAAATAAAAGGTGTGTAGGACTACCTGGGTGGCTTAGTTGGTTAAGCGTCTGACTTTGGCTCTGGTCATGATGTCACGGGTTCGTGAGTTTGAGCCCTTCCTTGGTCTCTGAGCTGACAGTGTGGAGCCTGCTTGGGATTCTCTCTCTCCTTCTGCCCCTCCCACAGTAGTGCGCTCTCTCTTTCTCAAAATAAAGAAATAAAAACTTTAAAAAATTACCTTAAAAATTAGTCTTTAAAAAGATAAAAGGTATATATTTTTATTGTTCTTACAGCTTTCCTAAATTATTAAAAGAATTTTTTTTTTTTTTTTTTGCCTGTGCACGTCCATCAGCCCCCTTCATTGTTCGTTGAGTTTGGTAATTGCACTTCAGGCAGCTCCACCAACATGGTTCGGGACCTCATCATGGTGCATGTAACCCATCTGTGGGTCATTTCCCTTGTGTTACAGTCTTTTACTTTCTATTATATGTTTCTCTTCTGCTGTTCTATTTTTATGTAACTATGCTGGAGGTCCAAATAACAAAATGTCATTTGGAAGTTATATAAATTTTTCCTGAATCTATAAATCAGTTTATAAGAGCTATTTGATGGTTCATGATAATTATTCATGAAATGAATAATTAAATCTTAAGCTAATTCATTTAAATAATTTTTAGCTAATATTTCAAACAAATGAAAAAGTGTAGAAAACAGTATAATAGACACCTGTTTACCTTTCACTCAAATATCATAGAGAATGAACTTTCGTAATATGAACTTGAGATTTATTTAAAGTAAATAAAATGTTACAGATATAGCTAAGGCTACACATAATTACTATTTCTTTTTCTCCCCCTTCACCTCCTCTTATTGGTAACCATTATCCTGATGTTATTTATTATCCTTGTGCAAGGTTTGTATTTTGTATATATTTGTATTTTAACTGTATATAATTTTGTGTGTTTTTAAAATGTACATAAATATGGCACATTGCACCTATCCTATTGTATACTGTTTTGTAAATGATTGTTTTAATAATTGTATAGAATACATCTCATTTTCCTGATGACACATTCTTTCCATTTTTTGTCTATTATGAATATAAACAGTACTAGAGTGAACAGTCATAGAAATATCTTTCTGAGTACTTGTGTATCTTTCTAGGGTAGATTACTAAGAGAAGAATTGCTGGGTCATATAGACCAGTATACGCAATCTTTAAGCATTTCCAAATTGTTCTCCGTATCCTTGCCAACATTCTGCATAAATAGACTTTTAAGCCTTTTGATGATCTGATGAATGTGAAAGCTGTCTTGTAAAAAATATTCCTTCAAAAATTTTCACCGGTAGTATTTCTTTATTCCTTCATTTGAATGTTAGGAATAGCTTGTAGATCCCTTGAAAAATCCTGCTGATTTCATTTTCCTTTTCCTGATTAAGAAAAGTTTTCGGCTTTGAGTGTTTCTTTTTCTGTAAATATCCTGTTTGTGTCCTTTGCCCATTTTTTCATTGTTTTGGTGTTATTACTGTGTAGAAGTACTACTTCTTTATGCCTTTTTATTTTGTGTTTGGTGGCTTAATATAATTTTTTAAAAAATTAATCATAGTCTTTCCTTTTATGATTTATATTGTTGCTTTTCCTATTTCTTTCAGTAAATCATTCTCTATCTTGATGCTCTTAAGCTGTTTTTCTATGTTTTCATCTAAAAGTTTAAGGTTTACTTTTCACAATTAATTCCCTCATCCAGATTTGATTTGGGGCCACTGTGTGAGTTTCAGGCCTACCTCTATTTTTTTTCACATGGGTACCCAGTTGTCCCACCATTGTTTGTTGAACATAGCATACATTTTTTTTTGCTGATTTATAGTCCTATTTCTGACCTATACCAACTCATTTGTATTTTTTTTGTCATTTTCTTTTAAAGTTTTGTTGACAATTTTTCTTGGGGTTGTCTTTCTTTTGATTTGAAGTTTATTTTCTTTATTCTGAGAGAGAGAGAGAGAGAGAGAGAGAGAGCATGTGGCGGTGGGGGGCGGGTGGTGAGAGAGAGAGGGAGGGAGGGAGGGAATCTCAAGCAGGCTCTGCGATGTCTGCACAGAGCCTGAAGCAAGGCTCAATCTCATGAATCGTGAGATCATGAAAACCAAGAGTTGGACACTTAAACACCTGAGCTACCCAGGCACCCCTGATTTGTAGGAGTTCTTTATGTATACTGGATTTGAGTCTTTGGGCAATATATGATCTATACATGTAATCTATGTTATAGCTTTTCATTTCCTTAATGGCATCTTTTGGTTAATAGTATTTAGTTTTGTTTTTTTTTTAATTTTTTTTTTAACATTTATTTATTTTTGAGACACAGAGAGACAGAGCATGAATGGGGGAGGGGCAGAGAGAGAGGGAGACACAGAATCGGAAGCAGGCTCCAGGCTCTGAGCCATCAGCCCAGAGCCTGACGCGGGGCTCGAACTCACAGACTGCGAGATCGTGACCTGAGCTGAAGTCGGACGCTCAACCGACTGAGCCACCCAGGCGCCCCTAATAGTATTTAGTTTTAATGTACTCCAATTTTTAAATCTTTCTTTATAGTTAATTATGATTTATGCCTATTAAAGAAATCTTTCTCTACCCCAAGGTCGTATATTATTGTCCAGTTATTTTATTGTATTGTATTGTATTGTATTGTATTGTATTATATTGTATTTTAATTTTATTTTATTTTATTATTTTTTTGGCTGTCAAAGCTATAATCTACCTGACATTGATTTTTGTTTATGTATGATGGAAGTTAGGAATCAGGATTTCTTATTTTTCTATATGGACATCCTTTTGACCAAACCCCAGTTATTGAAAAGACCATCCTTTGTGTACTTTGCTACAATGTCACTTTTGTCACAAATCAAGTAACTGTGTACGCATCAATCTGTTTCTGGACTTTGATATATTCCACTGTATGTCTTTGTGCCAGAATCACACTAATTTATTTATTTATTGTAGCATTATAATATTGAGCCTTTCAGTCCATGAACATAGTATATTCTTTCATTTAATTAGGTCTTCCTAAATTTCTCTCAAAAATGATTTATAGTTTGCTGTGTAGAGGTCTTGGTCATTTTGTTAGATTTATTCCTAAGTATTTGATTTCTTTTGATATTGTGGTAAATTGTATCATTAAATTTCTTATTTTCGGGGTGCCTGGGTGGCTCAGTCGGTTAAGCGTCTGTCTTCGGCTCAGGTCATGATTTCACTGTTCGTGAGTTTGAGCCCCACGTCATGCTCTGTGCTGACAGCTCAGAGCCTGGAGCCTGCTTCAGATTCTGTGTCTCCCTCTCTCTGCCCCTCCCCCGCTCACACTATGTCTGTCTTTCTCTCTCACACAAGTAAATAAACTTTAAAAAAAATTTAAATTTCTTATTTTCAATTACTTACTGCTGAAATCTAGAGATAAGGTTTTATATTTATTTTATATCCAAAGATCTTGTTTAATTCATTTATTGACTATAATCATTTTTATAGATTTCTTTAACTTTTCTGGGAACATAATCATGACATATAGGAATAATGAGATTTATTATTTCCTTTCTAATAATTATACTTTTTATTTCCTTTTCCTGCACCTGCCCTTTTTTTAATGAGTAGATACTGAATTTTATTAAATGCTTTGGAGATCGTCATCTGATTTGTCTCCTCTGTTTTCTTAATGTGGTGAATTATATTGATTGGCCTTTGATTATTAAACCAACCTTATACTCCTTAAAAACTATAAATTGTTTATATAATATAGCTTTGGATAGGTTTAATGTATATTCATCCATATATACATAATAGATGAAATTGGTCTGTAATTTTTCTTTTTTATTATGTTCTTGACAGGTTTTTGGTATCAAGATTGTGTTGGGGGGTGCCTGTGTGGCTGACTCGGTTAAGCATTCGACTCTGATCTTGGCTTAGGTCATGTGAAGCCTGCTTGGGATTCTCTTTTTGTCTCTCTCTGCCCTTCCTTCTCTCTCTCCTTCAGAATAAGTAAATAAACTTAAAAAAAAAAAGATTCTGTTGAATTTTTGGAATGTTTTGGTAAGAGTTACTTTGGTTTTGTAGAAGAGTTTTTGTATCAGATTAGTGCTATTTCTTATATGTTTGCAAGAATTAGTGGGAAAATTATCTGGGTTTGGAGTTTTCTTATGGAAGGGCTTTTAATTACAGATGTAATTTCTTTAATTGATACAAGCTTATTCAGATTGTGTTTCTTGTGTCATTTTTGCCAATTTTAAAAAAGCAATCAGTTCATTTTATTTAAATTTTTTAAATATTTGGTTATGCCAGATGTTTGGTTATTTATAACAGGTTGATTATTTTTAAGGCTCTGTAAGAGAAATAATTTTATTTTAATCATTATTTTCATCATTCTACTCATACAAAGTTTCTTTTCTTGTTCTTACTGTGCTAGGCTCTTTCTGTTCCAAGAAACACAGATTCACTCAAGTTCCTTCAAATAATGGAGCTTTATGACACTCATTATAAAACCACATGTAACCATGAGAGAAAGGAATCACAGGAAGAACAAGATCTCTAGTACAGTTTGGCTTTAGCGAGACTGGAAATGTCTGGTTAATTAGGGTATAAGACAGCTTTAGACATGGAACAGATTTTCTTTTTATCCCCTGAATAGTAAGACTTTATAATATTTTACTTTGAGACTCTCATTATTTGCATGTGCATGAAGTTTCTCAACTCCTTTAGGCTCCTTTGCTTCTTCTTACCTTTTATTGCTAACTACCCTCTTTACCCCTTGTTCTGTATAATTTTTCTTCATACTTTGTTTCCTCATAAGTTAATACTTATGGTCCCCAGTGTTTTGTGGTCTTGTTCTGTGTTTCTTTTCAACCTCTACTCCATATACCAACTGATTGAATCTCTCCATGGTTCTCAGTTTAAACTCCCAAGAGATTATATGGTTAGTTTCAGAAGACCTTTTATGTGAGGCCATGTCTTGGGCTCTTGGTCAGATACAGAGTGGCCACTCTTGACCAGGCAGGTATTGCCCAGAGTGGTGGGTTCACATAGCACAGCACATGGATGTCTCGGGCTCACTCCTCTCTACAAAGGGCTACAGTTGGACAGTTTCCCTTAGGATGAGTCTATATATGGCAAGTACTGTAATTGGTTAATAGAGGCAAATTCTAGAAATTAAATTAGTGCCAGTGTTTGAGCTTTTCTGCCTCCTTTACATCCTCTGGTGAAATGCCAGTGAAAAATGCTGATAAAAATGATATCTAGAATTTGGTATTGTAAATCTCTTTAGTAGTCATCTGTCTATACCTGAAAAAATTCCTGTGCTACCAACCCAAATTAAGGCCTTGGGCAGTTAGCTGTATAATACCTGTAGGGTTTTTTTTTTCTTTTTTTTAATGTTTATTTATTTTTGAGAGACGCAGAGAGAGACAGAGCTTGAGCAGGGGAGGAGCAGAGAGAGAGAGAGGGAGACACAGGATCTAAAACAGGCTCCAGGCTTTAAGCTGTCAGCACAGAGCCCGACCTGGGACTTGAACCCAAGAACTGGGAAATCATGACCTGAGCTGAAGTTGGACGCTTAACCGACTGAGCCACCCAGGCGCCCTATAAATACCGGTAGTTTTAAGATAGACATATTGATTGGTTTTAAATGTAAGCGATATAAAAAACACACAAAGAGGCAGGTAAATGAATATTTAATGAGAAAGCCATAGTAGTTATCTCATTTAGGTTGCTTCTTGTTTTTTCCTTATTTATACACAGAAACAGTCATGTACATTGCTAAAAATTCACTGTTCTGCAATATCATGGTTCAGGTTTAAGACAAAAAGGCCCTCTTTCCATTTGTGATACTTAATTGGTAACATATTTAAATATCATAAAGCCATCTTTTACTTAAGGCATTCCCATTTATGGAATAAATTATAGCTGTTATGTAAAAGCCCTTTGGGTACAATAAGTGAAATTGCTTTTTAATTTTCTAGGGGGACTCAGAGAGAGTAATGATAATTACTGGACCAAATATGGGTGGAAAGAGCTCCTACATAAAACAAGTTGCATTGATTACTATCATGGCTCAGATTGGCTCCTATGTTCCTGCAGAGGAAGCAACAATTGGAATTGTGGATGGCATTTTCACGAGGTAAAAACATTAGTTCTATTTGAATGTATTTCTGAAAATAAGTCAGGCCCACGTTGTCACATGAATTTTCTGTGTACATATTTAGATGAATAGATTTGCTCTTAAAATATTTAGAGCTTAGGAGCTTAAAGAGAGCATTTCATCATGAATATTAATACCAGAGGAGACCAAGGAGAGCATTTTGTCCACTAGTTTTCAAGTTATTTTTGGTTACTAAGTTCTTACTTTAAAGAAAATCTTATATAAAAGATGAATATTTAAACAGATAAAAGCAGATCTGCTCTGCCTGAGTCAGAGTGGAAGGCTTACAGACTTGACTGGATGGGCTCTGCAGAGCACAGTCTGAAAACCAGCCCACCCTCCTCATTTTATAGGTGGGGAACTGACATGGAGAAGGGCACTGCCCAAGATTATGTATGTATGTATGTATGTATGTATGTATGTATGTATTTTTAATGCTAAGAACATTACCCGTAACTAAGTCTTACCCTTCATTTATAAACGTAAATTGCATGTCATATTAGGAATAGAAGTGAAATATCCTGGTCTCACTAATAGGAAAATCATAGTTCAATCTATTCATTCAGATTTATCAGTATAAGAAGTATCTTATACTTCTTAAGAGCATGAACATTTTTGGAAAAATTAAATGTAGTCCATATGTATGTAGTCAGATTATGTGTATAAGTGTCTGATTGGTTGTGCAGCTGCATATTTCTATAACACTTGACTTTGGAATCACATCAGAATATATCACATACTGAGGCGCCTGAGTAGCTCGGTCGGTTGAGCATCTGACTCTTGATTTTGGCTCAGGTCATGATCCCAGAGTTGTGAGATTGAGCCCCACGTCAGGTTCTGTGCTAAGTGTGGAGCCTGCTTGGGATTCTCTCTCTTTATCCCTCTGCCCCTACTCCACCTGTGCGTGTACTTTCTCTCTTGCTCTCTCTCTAAAATAAAATGAGAAAAAAAAAATACATGCTGATATTGATGCATTTGAGTAGACATTAAAATACTTTATCTTAGGGACGCCTGGGTGGCTCAGTCGGTTGAACATCTGACTTCGGCTCAGGTCATGATCTCACGGTCTGTGAGTTCAAGCCCCGCGTCGGGCTCTGTGCTGACAGCTCAGAGCCTGGAGCCTGTTTTGGATTCTGTGTCTCTCTCTCTCTCTCTGCCCCTCCCCTGCTCATGCTCCGTCTCTCTCTCAAAAATAAATAAACATTAAAAAAAACTTTAATAAAAAAAATACTTTATCTTAGAGCTTGGTTTTTAACCTGAGAGTGAGCAGAGACACCTAAATTCTGTTTGATACCATATCACCAAACAGATGTTATTTTGATCTTTATATATTTGTAGATAAATTCAGTATAAGAAATTTAAGGACTCTTTCTTTTTAAATTGTAATTAGTCTTCTATCTTGTAAAAATAAATATACTAGGTATTTTATTTTGGTTGCCTTAGTAGGGAGAGTGACAGAAATTTAACCAAGGGAAAAAAGATTAAAAGGAGAAGAGGGAAAGAGAGAAAGACTTCTTGGGCAAAGTAAGATGGTTTGACTGGAAGAGAATCTTATTAGTGAGCAGAATATCAGTTATGGATATTTTTAGATATATATGTATTTTAGATATAAGTAATAGAAAAAAAATAAGAGTTTACTTTTCTCATACAATAAGAATGCTTGAGGTGTGCTGTTGTTTCCGCTGTTGTGGTGGTTCTGCAATATTTTTGGCCTTTCCCTCATAGCTGCTAGATAGTTGCTGTGACTCCAGGCATCACATTCATGTTCGCATGTGGGAACAGGAAGAGAGAATGCCACAGGCTCCCCGGCCTCTCCACCCGCCCCCCCCCCCCGCCTTCTTTTTTCAGGAAATCAGTGCCTTTTCAGAAGCCTCCCAGAAGGCTATATATTTCACTATATTTCACTAACCAGAATTGTGTCTCATGGCCATAATTGCAAGGGAAACAGTAAGAATTTGGTTTTGTCCAGCTTTTCTCATGAAGTTAGGCACATATTTAGGAATGGATTCAGAGATAATCAGAAAATAGTTTTTGCCTATAAGAAATGAATTCAGTGATAATAATAAAAAGTTAATCTTTATAATAGTAACATATTTAAAATACCAGAAATAACATTCTTACCAATGTATAGTGACTGTTCTATGCCCCTTATATTAAATGCTTTATATAAAGTACATTCAGGGATAGCAAGTATAAGCCTTCTGAAAAAAGATAAACCACACTAATTTCAAGAAATTTAGGTATTTATTCATTTTAATTTATTCTTTTATCCAGCATATATTAGCATCTAATATATAACAAACAATGGGACTGCCAAACAACCATATTTTCTCTTCTAGTGAAACTTACCTGGTGGAGATGATCAATATTAACCAAAAAAATTACATAAAAAATGTGAAATTGCAGCAGTGACAAACATATAAAGGCTGTGTACAAGATGCTCTGACAGTCTGCGAGCAGAGTATGAGCTAGACAGGGAAGGCTTCCCTTAGCAAGGAACTCTTGAGGCCTATCTGAAGGGTGAGCTGACTAATCAAAGGAAGAAAGACAATTTCAGACAGGGGGTGTGTGTGCAGAATCTTTTAGCCTTAAAAAAAAATCATAGATAAGTGACTGAAGAGTGACTCTCTAGGGGAACATTATTCTAGATAAAGTTGAAGAATAGGTAAGGGCAAGTGACACAGAGTGTAGAGGGTTGGGACTTTTTCCTCAGCCATGAGAAACCATTGAAGAGTTCTAAGCAAGGCTTGGCATGATCACATCTACATTGGCTATAATGCAGGAAACGTTTGGAGAAAGGACACAGTAGTAACCTTATCAATAGACTCCTGCAGTGGTCTCGGTGAGAGGTATCAGTACTTTGGATGAGGTTTGTAATGTTAGTTGAGTGGAAAGGAGTCTCATTTGAAAGGTGTTTAGGAAATAAATCAACAGGGGTTGGTGATAGAAGGGATATGCAGCTGAGATGAATGGAGTGTCAGAGATGACAGTGGTTTATGCATCTTGTTTGGACAGTGCTGGCATTTACTGGAAGAGTGTGATTTTCTTTTTGCCATAGATCCTGACTTTTATTTTTATTCATAGTAAGGAGAAATACTCTGAGACATTCTAGGGGAGCTGTCATATAGGCAGTTGGATATAGAGTCCAGAGGAAAAGATGAAAAGTAATGATATAAATTGGCTGTGAGACATCTCTGTATAAGTGGTAAGTGAAGACCTGGGTGTGGCTGAGATCATGTTAGCAGAGAGTATAGTGGAGAAAATAAGGTCCTAAGACTGAGTCTTAGGACTACCAACATGTCATAGGTGAGTAACATGATAAGCTAGAGAAACCAACAAAGGACGAGTAGCCAGAAAGGGAGGACAAAACCAGGATGTTACAGTGTCAGGGAAAGACTCCTCCAAGGAGAAAGGCAGTGCCAACAGCACAGAGAGGTCAGGTAAAAGGAAGCCTGAAAAGTCAACTTCGATCTTAACAAGGTGGCTGTCACTATTGACCTTAGCAGGAGCTGTTTCGGTGGAATGGTGGGACCATACTCCGGTTAAAGAGGGTTAAAGAGTGAGTGAGAGGTCAAGAAATAGAGTGTTAGTACAGGTGTCACCAGGGCAGCTTGGCCAGGGGGAGACGGTGAGAGATCCAGTGAGGGACTTGTTTTGTTTTTGAATGGTAGACTTGAACATGTTCCAGAGGGATATGTTATATCCATAAATTTCTGATTTAAAAAATGCCTTGATTACCTTGGGAAATATTAGAACAAGTTAGTAATGATACTTCTAACAAAAAATCATTAGTCACTTTGTAGAATGAAAATTGAAAAATAAAGAGAGAATCAAGCAGCAAGTCTGTCTTTCCACCCAGGTGAGAGAAAGTTTCTCATGATGGAAGTGTTCCAGCTAATAAGCAAAGAAGGAACGACAGAATTAGTGTGTCACCCTTTTTTTGCAACCCCTCCAGGGTGGAGTTTTTCCAGAGAAGTGAATGGAAGGGCAGAGGGAGTTTAAGAGTTGGCCAGTGTATGTTGGGAATGGTGGACCATGGAACTTTAAGAAGAGGGCTGACAGCACCAGGGAAGGCACGTGGTAGGTGGGCTAGAGTCCTGAGAGGTTTCAACAACAGTCGTGGTGGAGGTGCTGTGTGAGCTGGAATGGGCAGCTTTTGAGATGAAACAGTTCATGTCTCTGATGAAGTCCAGGATGTGAGTCTGGTGATGGATGGCTGAGATAGAGTAGAGGAGGAGATGGGCAAAGAGGAGATCTAGGATTGAGCTGGATGGTGTTGGCTGGTTTAGCCATGTGGACCTGAAGGGCTACTGGAAGCAATGGTGGGGCTCTTGGTGGAGACAAGATACACGCCAAGTATTAGCAGCTTTGATGAATGAAAGGGAGTGATTTGAAACTGAATAGCTGCAGCATGGACAAAAGGAGGATGTTACAGTCTGGTGGTATAACCTTAAAGGAGCTGTTTTTATTACAAGAAGGTAGAGCCTGGAAGGAAGAGCGGTGAGCCTGAGAATCCTTGTGGTATCAGGTGAGGCAAGGAAGCGAATAGCCGGTTCTCCTGAGAGGGCTGCAGGGGAGGGACTGGAGAGGAAAAAGGATGGAGTGCTCTTGTGGAGAAGAGAGCGAGGACACAAGAGAGCTGGCTGGTTATTTGGCAGTTATTCCGAAGTACCTAGTGTTTAGGTTTAGGAGGTGAGTGAGGCAGAGAGTTGGATAAAACGTGAGAAGTGTAGAGCCATATGGACTTGATGTTGGTGCCAAAAACCGCGGAGGAGGACACACAGTGTACTGACTGATCAAAATAAGGAAAGTAGAAGAATGGGGTCTGGAGACTAGTCTGACCCAGCTTGGGCAGTGGTGGATCCACAAGCTGTAGGTGCTACACACTGCAGCCTAACTGGGTCAGCCCACTGTAGCCCTGAAACGAGACACACACTGTGCCCTCTGGACTCAGAAGCTCATCAATCAAACAGGAAAGAAATAGATAAAAACATGTGCGAGGGTCTGATTGCAGTGTCCCCGCCAGATATTACTGAGTGCCCTCTTAACCAGTCATGCATCTTTTAATGCTTTAGGCCTAATCTTGGCACCCATTGCTTACTACAAATTATTGGAGAAACTGGTTCCCTGCTCTCTGAGTCTTCCTTTTTTCCTTCTCCAGTCAGTTTTCAAGCCCCTGTGAGGTCCTTTCAGAACACAGCTATGATCAAGTCATTCTGGTGCTAAACTACAAGTCTCTGAACAAATCAGTCAAGAATGACCAGATGAACCCCAATCTTTTCAGTCTTGTTTTCTGTTTCTTTCCCTCACCTACCTATGTGTCAACCCAACTCTTCTTTCTGAATTCTAGGAAGCTATTATGTACTTTCCCATTTGTCTTTTTTCAGTTTATACTATATCCTGGACCAGATATACCTCTCTTGCTATTTTTCTTGTTAAGATTCCACCTCCTTCACGAAGTCTTCCTGGAGCCCCATAGCCACAGTTAATGTTTCTCATCTCTATACTGTGTGTTTTGCCTTTTTAAAAAAAATGTGTATTAGTGTGTGTGTGTGTGTGTGTGTGTGTGTGTGTGTGTGAGAGAGAGAGAGAGAGAGAGAGAGAGAGGGAGAGAGAGGGAGGGAGAGAGAGCGAGAGCACACAAGTGGGGGAGAAGCAGAGAGAGAAGGAGACACAGAATCTGAAGCAGGCTCTAAGCTCTGAGCTGTCAGCGCAGAGGCCGATGTGGGGCTCAAACTCACAAATGGTGAGATCATGACCTGAGCCAAAGTTGGACATTTAACTGACTGAGCCACCCAGGCGCCCCTGTTTTGCCTTTTTTAGCCAATAATAATATTCCCATTTATTTATTTATTAATCTACAAAAAGAATTGCTACACTGTATGGTAGTTCTTATTTTGATTTTTTTAAATATGAAATTTATTGTCAAATTGGTTTCCATACAACACCCAGTGCTCATCCCAAAAGGTGCCCTCCTCAATGCCCATCACCCACTTTCCCCTCCCTCCCACCCCCCATCAACCCTCAGTTTATTCTCAGTTTTTAAGAGTCTCTTATGGTTTGCCTCTCTCCCTCTCTTTTTTTTTTCCTTCTCCTCCCCCATGGTCTTCTGTTAAGTTTCTCAGGATCCACGTAAGAGTGAAAACATATGGTATTTGTCTTTTTCTGTATGACTTATTTCACTTAGCATAACACTCTCCAGTTCCATCCACGTTGCTACAAAAGGCCAGATTTCATTCTTTCGCATTGTCAAGTAGTATTCCATTGTGTATATAAACCACAATTTCTTTATCCTTTCATCATTTGGTGGACATTTAGGCTCTTTCCGTAATTTGGCTATTGTTGAAAGTGCTGCTATAAATATTGGGGTACAAGTGTTTTGCCTTTTTTAAAAAGTTCTTACCACTTTTTGTTTTATAGTTATTGGTGTAAACCTCTGCCTCTCCTGTTGCATAGTCCATTCCCAGAAGATGATTTTCATGTTTTGTACATTTCCCTTCCCCCTCCCCGAACCTGGAACTCTGCTTTGTACATGTATAACAGACACTCAACAACAGAGCTATTGAATGAACTGATCTTTAAGTCAAGATCAGGCCAATAGAAGCTAATCCCATGGGCTGTGGGGAGTTGTTGAAGACTTATGAGTAGGAAGATGATGTGATCAGAGTTACTTACAGTTGAGGTTTCAGGAAGATTAATTTGGCCACACTGTGAAAGATGGATTATACAAAGGGATAATGTAATGCAGTTATTCTTGGGGAGATCCTGAGCATCTTAATTAGACTGACAGAAATGGAAGTGGACAAGGGACAGAGGAGAGATGTTACAGGGTTAGAACTGACAGGCTTTGGTAACTACAGTGGATGAAGAGTGATAGATAAAGAACTAGAGACAAGGAGGCATCAAACCTCGGTGACCAAGAGAAGTGAATGGTGGTGTTTGTCAGTGACCCTAAGAAATTCAGGAAGGGGATCTGTTTTCAGAAGTGATCTTAACTTGTAACATGCTGCACAACTAGGAGGCTGCGTGATAAGATCGCCATTAAATTTCCGTGTCTTAAGCAGAAACTATAGACTGTTAGGAGACACTGGCTCAATAACAAGATCAAAACTCCTGTGTACTAAACACGCATTTTTCTTAAAACCTTACAGTGTACCTGAGTTTTATGCTAGGCCTTAGGGATACAAAGCCAAGTGAGACCACATTACCTGCCCTCAAGAAACTCAGGTGTGATAAGGACAATCCATGGAGGCACAAGGCATTCCATTGCTGTAAGATCATGCAGTGCTTGAGAGGTGTTTGTATATGTGTATTTATTTGCTTGCTCGTTCATTAATATTTATCCTGCCATCTTCCAGAAAGTAGTTAAGTCAGTTTACAGAAGATTCCAAATAGCGTGAGTAAAAATGAGGGTAAGGGCTTAAGATGGAGCCAGAAATGAAGCTTACAATATTTATCACATAATGACCAACACTGCTGTGGGGAAGCTATAGATTTGTCTCAAAGGTTTCCATGAAGGTAAACTTGTTCAGTTAAAATAGTTCATAGTACCTAGAAAAACAAATGAATTACTTAAGAAAACAGCTTTAAAAAACCTGTTTATTTTGTTAGACAACAATTTTTAGTGAAAAGACCAGCTAGTGGCTGACCTAGAAGGTACTCACATGGACCGTGAGCTTTTTCCTCCATGCTTCTGCCATGATAGCATGCCTTTATCTTGTGAGCCAGGAGCAGCCTTGAGGAGCTGGACTGGTTACTAGTCACTGCATAAGGGAGAAACTAAGGTGTAAACCTTGCGAACACAAAAGTCATTGTTTCAGTATAGTGGTTTTCATTCTGAATTAACTTCCTTAAACACACCCATTTTTTTCAGCTACTTGGGAATACATTTTACCATTACCTGGTACTGGTGGGCCCATCCAGAGGTAGTATTACATGAAAGAAAGAATATTCTTGTTACAATAACAAAAAAGAGCTGGTTACAAAACCTGGCATTCTGTTTGATTCCACTTTTGTAGGAGAAATTATATATGTAAATATATGCAGAGAAAATCATCTAAATAGAAGGCTATATTCCAAAATATCATGAGGGAGATGGGATTGTGGTGAATGTTCTTTTCTTCTGCTTATTAATATTTTTAAAATTCTAAAATAAACGTAAGAAAGATACAACCTCAGATTAAAGGCAGTATCAGTCAAAATATGATATTTTATAGGAGTCTTGTGAAATGCTTATATGGTCACTGTCTGAGAACACTTTTTTCCAGGGCAAATTTCTCTTCCCTACTCAGTAGCATGGCGTTTGGACTTCTAAGCCTGAACATTCCCAGGTACTTCAGCATATCAGAGCTTACTTTTCCTAAAAGTTTCTAACCCAGCCTGTATGTAACCTTATTTCTTCCTCCTTTAGTGATGGTTTTCTTGTCTGGATCAATATAGAAGATTGGTGTCTTTAATTTTCATAACACACATATTATCATTTGCACACGGAACATCTAGAAACAGTGAGTTTTAACCCTTAATGTACATTGGACTTTTTTTCAATGGAGCTTTAAAAAATACTGATACTTGGACCCTAAACTCAGTAGTTCTAAGTTGGACTGGGGTCTGGAAGTTGACACTTTTGTAAGTGTCCAGACAACTTTGGAGTGCAGCCGAGAAGCATTTCCACTGCCCTTGCTGGAGAGCTCAGTTGTTTAATTATAAAAATAATAGATCCTATTATGAAAACAATTGAACAGTATGATAGGGTATAAACTAACTTTTACCTTCTCCCCAGGTCAACAACTATTGATGATATACATAAATCTTCTCTTATATAAATGGTATTATATTAAACATTATGCTATGCAGCTTGCTTTAATTTCCTAATATGTGAGGGACATATTTCTCTATCACTTCATGCAGATTACTCTCACATGTTTTTTTTTAATGTTTTATTTATTTTTTGAGAGAGAGAGAGAAAGGGAGGGGAGGGGCAGAGAGGGAGACACAGAATCCGAAGCAGGCTCCAGGCTCTGAGCTGTCAGCACAGAGCCTGATGGTGGGCTTGAACCCATGAACTATGAGATCATGACCTGAGCTGAAGACAGACACTTAACCGACTGAGCCACTCAGGTACCCCTCGCATGTTTATTTTTTTTAATGTTTGTTTATTTATTTTAAGAGACAAAGAGCACACACAAATGGGAAAGGCAGAGAGAGAACAGGCTGCACGCTGTTAGCACAGAGCCCTATGTGGCACTCAAACTCACAAACTGTGAGATCATTACCTGAGCCAAAATTAGGAGTTGGACACTCAACCTACTGAGCCATCCAGGTGCCCCAGTCTCGCATGTTTTAATGGCTGCACTGGATCTGCTGTGCAGAGATTCCTTGTTTCTTTAACCTCAGAGACCTCCATCTGGGATGCACTGCTTTAGTGTAAGACCCTGTTCCCTGTCTTTTCTTCTGTTCTTATTCCCTTTCCTGTTATAATTGAAAGGAGTCTGCATGGACCACATTCATTTATATCCTAGATCCTTACTAGAATATGGTCTAATATTATGCTGTTACAGTTTTCATTCATTTATTGTGAAATAATTCAGACATAGGACAGTCCCATAGGTAAATACCACCCTAGTAAAGTAATGGAACATTTTGCCAATACTATTGAACCCGTAATCCTCCCTGATTCTTTTCCCCTCCACCCCATCTAGAGGAACTGCCCTTTTGTCTTTTTTTTAATGTTTATTTAATTTGAGAGAAAAAGAGAGCGGGGGAAGGGCAGAGAGGTTCAAACCTTGAACCTGAGCCAAAATCAAGAGTTGGGCCCTTAACCAACTGAGTCACCCACGTGCCCTGGAACTACCTTTCTTGACTAGTTTTCATCCCATGCATTTCTCTATATTTTTACTCCCTGGGTATGTTTTTTGAGGAACACTTTCTACGTATCACACCACACTGTGTATTCTTTTGCACTTGGCTTCCCCCTCCCATGTTATATTTATGAAATTCACCCATTTGGATATGTATAATTCTAGTTTACTCATTTTTCTATAATTATGGTATTCTATTGTATGCATCTACCACAGTTTATCCATTTTCCTTGATTGGTATTTAACATGATTCAAATTTGTTGCAAATGCAAACAATACTGATACTTGTCTTACATGTGTTTTCTGGTGCGTATGAACGAGTTTTCTGAATTGAGGCTATCATTTAGGAGTGGGACTGTGGAGTGTAAGGAATGTGCGTCTTTCTTGTTCTTCAAGGAGGCTGGAGCAGTTTAGAATCCTGCTGGCCGTGGGTAAAAGTTTGTACTCGTGCTTTAAAATTAAAGTAGACATACCCATTTGATGATGTTTCTATATAGTCTCCAGAATTGCTCATAAGGAAATTTTCATTTTTATTTACTGACCTTTACATGGAGTGCCATCTGATAAGTCATTTTTTGTTCATGCTAGGAAATTGTTTTCCCTCCATGTGCATGCTGTGCCTGTTTACAGAAAGACTTGAAGCGATTTATTGGCCTTCTCTGACAAACTGCCAGGCCTCCTGTCATCAGCCAATGGCTGCTTCCTCTTTAATTCCTTTTTGTCTTGCCTGCCAAGAAAGCAAGAGCTAAATTCAAGGCTCAGGTGCAGAAACAAATTTGGTTTAATTTTCCCCCTTCTCTTCTTGCATGGGAGTATTTCTCTAACATGGTTCTTATAACAGCTGCACGAGAACCATAGAGATGCTTGTTTATGATTAATGTTTAAAACTTTCTAAGCCCTGTATCAGAGACCTATTAAATTGGAATTGCAAGGATGAGACCGCAAAATTAGCATTTTCAAAGCTCATGCACAAATATGCTGTCTCAAATGTGAGGACCTACTGTATGGCTTAAAATCTTAGTTTCATATTCATTGTAATTCTTCCACCATAAATATGTTGTTATTGTAAATCATTTCAAATTTTTTTTGTGCTCAATGTAAGAAATATTGGAAGTCTAGCAGAGTGAGACATATGCATAAAATTTGTCTCCAAATTTTATCTTTAAATTGGTTATTTTCATATTAATGATTGAACATTTACAGCACTGGGTTTAAATTCATTAATTGCATAAATACTCATCGAGTGCCTACTATGTGCTGTGCACTGTGCCATGAGAAGAATAAATAAATTTTTGAAAAGCTGCAAACAGACAGGATGCTTTAGGAATATTTTTTCTGAATGTTGTAATCTTGTATAATCCTTTCCCTAAGAACATTACTTTTAAAAGTCAAATTTTGGGCTCTTTCCATAATTTGGCTATTGTTGAAAGTGCTGCTATAAACATTGGGGTACAAGTGCCCCTATGCATCAGCACTCCTGAATCCCTTGGGTAAATTCCTAGCAGTGCTGTTGCTGGGTCATAGGGTAGGTCTATTTTTAATTTTTTGAGGAACCTCTCCACACTGTTTTCCAGAACAGCTGCACCAGTTTGCATTCCCACCAACAGTGCAAGTGGGTTCCTGTTTCTCCACATCCTCTCCAGCATCTATAGTCTCCTGATTTGTTCATCAACTAATGAATGGATAAAGAAATTGTGGTTTATATACACAATGGAATACCACGTGGCAATGAGAAAGAATGAAATATAGCCTTTTGTAGCAATATGGATGGAACTTGAGGGTGTTATGCTAAGTGAAATAAGTCATACAGAGAAAGACAGATACTGTATGTTTTCACTCTTATTTGTATCCTGAGAAACTTAACAGAAGACCATGGGGGAGGGGAAGGAAAAAAAAGAGTTAGAGAGGGAGGGAGGCAAACCATAAGAGACTCTTAAAAACTGAGAATAAACTGAGGGTTGATGGGGAGTGGGAGGGAGGGGAGGGTGGGTGTTGGGCATTGAGGAGGGCACCTTTTGGGATGAGCACAGGGTTTTGTATGGAAACCAATTTGACAATAAATTTCATATTAAAAAAAAAGGTGGAATTTTGGCAAACATATACACTTGGCTCTAATTAGTATTTATGTATTAGTGTTTGTATATATATTTATCAGTGAAACATTTCTAGACACTTATTTCTAAGGATCATTAACATCTTTGAGTGCATCCCTGGAATAAGATCTCGTTTGTTATCCTGATAAATGTAGGCTTAAACCTTATTCACCTTTTTAGACTCAGTAATTAAGTTTTAGAAAAGCAATGAATTATTAAGTCTGGCTTAAAAAAAAAAAGCAAAACACTTGGCTTCTCTCAGCATAATTTATTGCCATTTATGTCACTTAAATTAAATGTTGGTAGAAAGGGATATTTACATTAAGTGGTCCTTGGTTAATAAGTTGCATGCCATGCTACCCATGTAAACCCTCTTACGGCCCCTCAGTTCAGGAATGCTGTGTACTCACCAGTGTGTTTATTTTGAGAGAGAATTAGAGTGTAATAGGTGTTTGAATGCTTAACTTATTTCAGGTATTTGCATTTGTGAGGATGATAACTGATTTGTTTGTCCAGTCGAGTTTAAGTCCACGAATATTGATTGAGCACCTACTGTGGAGTACTTGTACTCTATTAAATATGTATATAATGTATATTTATGTATATTTAATAGATATTTAACATGTATATATATCCTAATGTGTGTGTGTGTGTGTGTGTGTCTGTCTGTCTGTCTGTCTGTCCTCCTTAGAAGAAAGAAAACCCCTTGAATCAGTGCATGTCTTCTAGTTGGTAGTAAATACTAGCACTAAAAATCACACGATAAATGATATTTTACTAAATGAGTAGGCTGTTATGAATTCTATTGGCATCAAAAGTGTTGCCTGTGAGTATCTCTGTGGTTTATTTAGTTCCCGCAGCTGTGTTTGGCAAACAGGAGATGCCTCACTTCATCTTTTTGCTAGGAAGTGGTTGTATGAATTTAATACTTCAGAGTCACCTGACGATTTGGTTTGGTTTGAAATCCATATCCCAGGCAGTTCTCCTGAAGGCAGATCTCCTGGAGATAGTGCTGTAATTAATTGGTATGATGAGGGGGCTCTTAGAGTCTGTCCATACTTAAGAACCTCTGCAAGTGACTCTAAAACATATCCAGATTTAGGAGCCATTGTTCAGTTTACAGAAGGGACAGCAGAATCCGAGAGATGGTGATTTGCCAGAGTTCTTAATGTGTATTTAATTATAAGGGGGCATCCTTTGGTTGTGTCAGGTTCCCCTTTATTAATCTTATTAATTAATCTGATTAATCTTACCATGATGACTGATGAATCTTACCTTTCTTTTTATGGCCTTAATCATTTGTGGCTTTCACAGATATGGTTACAGTTGGGAAATAACATTTTCTCTGTTAATTATTTTCCTCTGAAATTCTTGGGACTTTCCCAAGGAGTGGACTTGAAGATGTGTTAGAGAGTAATTTGTCCAGTCAGCACTTCCTGGGGTCTCTTTGATAGGAAAATGCCTGTGCCCTTCCTAAGTGGCCTGCATGTGTTTGTAGATGTTTTCAGTGAACGTGGTTTCCTGAGAACCAACACAAGTTTGGCATTTTCCTGGATTGCCGTCTCGATTCTCAGCAATGTTTCCACTGAAATCGAAAGATTGCTGCAGTGTTCTTTGGCTATATTTGCAGTTCAGTGCTACAAGTTGTATAAATTAATTTTAAATACTATAATGTGAGCTGATTGCAACTGTTAGTAGAAACAATTATATTAAACTTTCTTCTTTTATAATAATTTCATTGTTGCTAATAAAGTGATTGCTAAAAGAAAGCTGGTTTTTTAACCTGGTAATTACCATCTTTTTGCCTTGTCTCAACATAATGATACAGTAAAGTATTTATCATTATCATTTGTGATTTTTAAAAATAAAATTTGTTTTCTAATTGCACTGTAAAGCTTGTTTGTTGTGCAAAATATAAATATAGAAAAGCTCAAAAAAGAAATTTAAATCACCTGTAATTCTACTGCATGGAAATCATTGTTGTTTAGGTATATGGCTTTCCAGACTCTTAAAATGAATCCATGTAGTGCTAAAGCATTTGTGATTTCATTCCATTTCTGGGTTAATGTTTATGTTTAATTAAATGTAACACAGATCTGCTACTTCATATTTTTATGACTTTTAAGAACTACGCAATATCTACACATCTTGTAATAATTGGTATCTTTTTGTAGCTTTTTCCTTGGACTGTATTTTTTTTATTTCTACTTCTTATACTGCCCTTCTCAAAAGTTAGAATACTTTGTTATTTAGATTATTTCCCTTTTATAAATTTGCAAAACATAGAAAAAATAAAAGCTTAGACATGTAGACAGTACAGAATTCTGTTAACTCTTTAGCAAAGTGAAGTAAAGAGGAACATCTTCAATTTCAAAAAGAAGGCAAAATAAGCTAACGCAAAAGTCCTCCTCTGTAGAGCACTTAGAAGACAAGTAAGGTATTCCCCTTACATGAGGAAGCTGGAATAGGCAAACTCAGAGGAACAAAAGGTAGAATAGAGATTACCACAGGCCTCATGGGAAGGAGAGCATAGGGAGTTCGTTTTTTAATGAGTATAGAATTTCTGTTTTGGGGTATTGAAAAGGATCTGGTAATGGATAGTGGTGATGGCTGCACAACATTCGAATGTGCTTAATGCCACTGACTTGTATACCTGAAAAATGTCAACTGGTTGTGTGTGTGTGTGTGTGTGCGTGCACGCACGCGCACGCGTGCATATAACCACAATCTTGAAAGCACTCAAATGTGTCAAAAAGTCCTAATGCAATATAGTAATTGTTGCCTCTATGTAATAATTTTGATATTTAAGCTCTAGTACTGATCATTCAATATGAAAAATTCTTTTTCTTTGTTTATTGCAGTACTTCTCCCTTTTGCTAGCATTTTCCTTGTGTAAGACCCAGAAATTGTGATTTGGGGGGACAGAGGTCCAGCCCATTAGCTACCATTGAAAAACATCTAGAATGTTATCTCAAAATATCAAGATCTCATAAAAACAAATTCTTGTTCAAATTTTCATGTAAGTGTTCTTTATTTTAGAAACGGATACAAAAAAGTATTAATTTCTTTTCTCCATTAATGCTTTATTAAGCTTTGTTGACCTATATAAGGGTAATAGGCGAGGAGGGAGTAGGGGATTAGAAAGATTAGTCAGCCGCCACTCCTAAAAATATCAGAGTGATTTTTTTTCTTAATCACATAACTGTAACCTGTGTACTTGGAGCAAAATAACTCTAAGATGAAATCTAAAGAATGTGTTTTCCATTTTTTACTACTTTGAATATATAGACAGAATTATACTAATTGCATGTTCTAGAATTCCTTAAATCTCTAACATATTTTAACATTTGGAGAATTTGACTCTTGGCTTGCTGATAGGAAATGCTTTGCTATCATACAGGCTCTTCCCTTCTGTCAAAGTGGAAGGGACCATTGGAGAAAGAAGTGGCCCAGTTCTCTGTAGGGAATGTGAACGTAAGAAAAAAACATTAGTGGAAGGGAGAGTAAGTCTGTCTGTACCAATATTTTGGTGTGTACATCCCTTCTAGTCAGACTGGTCCCATAGGACAAATTCAGTGAGAGCAAAGGCTTTGGATAAAAGGTGACTGAGAGGTTATCTGGGCCCTGATGCTAAGATCAATAGAGAACAATTTGTGGTCATCAGTGATAAAATCTAAGAGGGTCAGGATGGAGAATAGGTGATCTGTTAGTTTTGTCAGTTAGAAAGGCCCTGAAGACCTTAGCAAGGGTAAAGGGTAGTTTGGATAAGCACAAAGTAAATAGCATTTTAAAAAATTAATCTTCACCAGCATGGCTTGACTTTACCACTAAAAATTTAGCATAGCTTAAGCATTTGTACATCATATAGGTTATAATGAACAGTAAAATTTGGACTTACTCTTGTATTTATTAATTTTTAAATATTTTATTGGGGGGGGGGAGGGGCAGATAGAGAGTGGGACAGAGGATCCAAAGTGGGCTCTGTGCTGACAGCAATAAGCTCAACGTGGGGCTCAAACTCACGAATTTTGAGATCATGACATGAGCCGAAGTCAGATGCTCAGCTGACTGAGCCACCCAGGTGCCCCTGGAGTTACTGTTTTAAATGCAGTGTTTTAAAATTGAGTGGAAGATACAAGTGAATACTATCAAGATTGTGTGCTAATTTTTAATTACTGGGTACCATATAATTGTAATAAACATTCCATGAAAATATTAGAAGTTAATTTTTTATGTCCTTTAAACACTTATGCTCCTTAGAATGTGTACATTGTGATGTTAGAATAAACTCAGTGACAATGTGCAAAGATAACCCTGATTTATACCGAAGCACAAAGGAAAACAGATGTTTAAATCCTTTCACTCCTTGAGACTTCTCCCACAAATGGTTAGTCAGCACTTCTCTTTTTTAACTTGAAGTTTAGACATTCACATAATTTGTTTACTCTTGAGTCATTTTGGCTGGGTAAGTTGTGTTACAAGCCTCGGAAAAAATAATTTCAGCAGTTGAACATGACTGAGTCAGTTCATGTACAGGATGTATTGAAGATCCTGGTCCAAGACACTATGCTTCGCATTTGAGGGGAATGCAAAAGTAAGTGTAGCTTGTGGAAAACAAGGCCGTCAGTTTGTAGAAAAGAGAAGAGGGAAGATTATTCCAGGCTAAGGAAATAATGAGGGAAAACATTGAGGGATAAAGGTGTGTTGTATCAACTTTCTGAATATATACTAAGCACCACTGAATTATAAATACATTTTAAAGGGTGATTTTTGTGATGTGTGAATTAAATCTTGATAGAGTTGTTCTGCTTTAAAAGGTATGTGGCATATATCAGGGAGCAAGTATGAATTGAGGTGGCAACAACATGGGGTCTAGGGACAGAAGGAGATGAGATTAGAGAGAGGTGACAGGTTTGGGGCCAGAGTACTCAGAGGCCTTGGAAACCATGCTAGGAATTTAGGGTTTTATTTTCCAGATGTTAGGAAACCATTATAAGTTTGTTTTCTTTTTTTTTTTTTTTTTTCAAAAATTTTTTTTTCCCCAACGTTTATTTATTTTTGGGACAGAGAGAGACAGAGCATGAACGGGGGAGGGGCAGAGAGAGAGGGAGACACAGAATCGGAAACAGGCTCCAGGCTCTGAGCCATCAGCCCAGAGCCCGACGCGGGGCTCGAACTCACGGACCGCGAGATCGTGACCTGGCTGAAGTCGGACGCTTAACCGACTGCGCCACCCAGGCGCCCCAAGTTTGTTTTCTTAAAAATTTATAAATATTAACTTATTTATTTCTCCTAACCATCATAAGAAGTAGAAAAGCAGGCACTATTGTTGTTACTGTTTACAGATAGGGGAACCGAAGTGTCCTAGCTGGGATTTGTATACTTAGCTATTATTGTCCTGCCGCCTCTTGGATAGTACTGACTCAGTTGGTATGTACATGAAGCAGTTGTCAGTGATTTACTCAACAATTAGTAATAAGATTTTTTTAAAAAGTACATACGAGCTTTTACAGTCATTCATGTTAACATGAACTCTTAACTAGCATTGCATAAAAAGCTCTTGTCCAATTTGAGACACCTCGTTTTTCTTATACATTTCCAAAAATTCTTTTACTGTGGTAAGAACAGTTTGGGGCACCTGGGTGGCTCAGTCAGTTGGCCATATGGCTTCAGCTCAGGTCATGATCTTGCAGTCCAGTCCATGGGTTCAAGCCCCACGTCAGGCAGAGCCTGGAGCCTGCTTTTAGATTCTGTGTCTTCCTCTCTCTCTCTCTCTCTCTCTCTCTCTCTCTCTGCCCCTCCCCCACTTATGCTCTGTCCTCTCTCAAAAATAAATAAACGATAAAAAAATTTTAGGAAAAATAAAAGAAGAGGGTGGGCCCTTAGAGGTTTACTATTCCAACTTACACGTTTTATGGATGAGCAAGCTAGGACCACACAGAAAAGGTACCTAACTTGGCTAAGATGACACAGTACTTAATGACCAAGCCAGGACAAGAGTGCTGGTCTCTTCACTCAAGGTATCACTCTTCTACCATATTTAGCTACCTTACATAATTTATAAACTGCATGACTTTTTAAAAGTTTTCACTCCATCTTATAGACTAGAACTTCCTTTTTCAGTATGACAGTTAATTTTTTAATGCCAAAAAACAGATATATAGAAAGTTCAAGTTCAAGGCCTAAGGCCTAAAATAAGAATTCACACATCTCTAGTGAGTAAAAGTCAGCCTTTCAGAACATCTCTATTGTGTAAAATGTGATTTGCTTCTTTAAATGTAAATTTAAGTGACCTTATCTATATACATATATCTATATTTATTGACTCTGTATTTTATTTTGAACTGATTCCTAAAGGCACCTCAGTGATAGTAATGAAATGAACACTTACACAGCCATGTTAGGCCAATATTTCCTACATGTCTTAATCCACTGGAATTGGGAAAGAAGACTTTATTCAATAATCTTTTATTCTCTATTTTTGTATCAGATGTTTTGCTAGGTGCTTGGAAGAAGAGAAAGGGTCACTAACTGACCAGTAATCCCCCACCCTGAGACAATAACTCTAAACATGTAATAACTTTCTATATTTTATTCTGCACAGGCAGTTTTTAATAAAAATGACCTAATATAATATTATTTTTAAGTTTACTTACTTATTTTGAGAGAAAGAGAGAGAGTGAGCAAGCATGCATGTGTGCAAGCAGAGAGATAGAATCCCAAGCAGGCTCTGCACTGTCGGCATGGAGCCCAATGCAGGGTTCGATCCTACAACCCTGAGATCATGACCTGAGCTGAAATCAAGAGTTGAACGCTTACCCAACGGAGCCACCCAGGTGCCCCATAGTATAACATTTTTTAAAAAGTATAATTACGGGGGCACCTGGGTGGCTCAGTTGGTTGAGTGTCCAACTTCAGCTAAGGTTATGATCTCATTGTGAATTCGAGCCCGATATAGGGGCTTGCTGCTGTCAGCACTCATTCTGACCCTCCCCCACCCTCACTCTCTCTTTCTCTCTTTCTCTCTTTCTCAGAAATAAGTAAATACATGTGTGTGTGTGTGTGTGTGTGTGTGTAATTGTAGAAGCAACGCCTGTTATGGTAGAAAACAAACAGTACAGAGGGCAGACAATTGAAAACTAAAAGGCTCTCCCCCTACTCCCCATCATCTCTGGCACAGAACCCTAGCCCTGTGCAGTAGGCAGTCACTCTGAGGGTTCCTTATTTTGTTCTGCTGGTAGTTAACATTACAATGTCTATAAAATATTCTTCCCTCTAATTTTAGATTTATTTACTTTAGACAATATCTGTTGAACTTCTGGCAACAAATACAAAGAAATCATTTATCAATCCAAGACCCTTCCAGTTGTTAAAACTGTTCTTACTTTTACCTTTCCAAAAGGTCCCAACATCTGCCCTGCTGTAATTATCTTGTTCTCTTTCATAGGCTAGTTTACAAATAGAAGGACCCAATAATCAACATTTGTATTATTAGGATTCATGTATATGTTACATCCACATTCACTGGAGAGCTTAAGAAGTATGTAATCCTTAAGGCGTTAGACTATCATAGGGGCTCCTCTTAAGCATCCCTCCTTTAAAATTCTCATTTCTTCCCAGCTTTTTTCACTTCTGTTATTCCCTGTAGTTCATGTTTTTCTCTTGAATGCTATTTTCTCTTCTGTATCTCTCTTTGAGCAGTTTTTTCATGAGGACTCATGGTGGCTACTTTTCTGAGTTCTTCAGAGTCTAAAATAAGCTTTATTTTGTCTTCATATCTGTTTTGGAAGTTTAAATGAATATAAACTTTCAGATTTTAAATGTAAAGGAATTGTTCCCTTATCTTCTAGTTTGGCATTCATTGTAGGTAAGGAGTTTGATAGCATCTTATTTTCATCCCTTTGTTAGTAATGTTTTTCCTCTCTTCTCTCTCTCTCTCTCTCTCTCTCTCTCTCTCTCTCTCTCTCTTCCTCCCTCCCTCCCTCCCTCCCTCCTTCTCTCTCTGAAGTGTTCAGGATTTTTAATTTATTTTTATTGTTTTTTTTAAATGTTTACTTATTTATTTTTGAGAGAGAGCACAAGCAGGAGAGAGGCAGAAAGAGAGGAAGACACAGAATCTGAAGCAGGCTGCAGGCTCTCAGCTGTCAGTGCAGAGCCTGATGCAGGGCTTAAACCCACAAACTGTGAGATCATGACCTGAGCCAAAGTCCGATGCTTAACCGACTGAGCCACCCAGGTACCCCTGAAGTGTTTGGGATTTTTAAAAAATTCCTGTCGTTTCTTAAATTTTACCAGTGTGCTTCTAGGTGTAAGTCTTTTATTAATCTTATTCAGCATTTTGTGGAAACTTTCCACTTGAAGATGCATGCCTTATTTCAGTTTAGCAGTAATTTCTTCTATGATATTACTACTTTTGTTGTGTCTGCCTTCTGTACTTCCTGTTGGGTGGACTTTAAGCCCTGAGGAACTGGCCTCCATGTTAAAATTATTTGTGTGTATTTTTCATTCCTTGATCTATTCACTGTGCTGAGATATTTCTTTGAATTTATCTTTCAGATTAAAATCTTGGTCCTCCACAGTATCTAATTTTAATCCCGCCTATACAGTGAATTTTTTCAGTGATCATATTTTTAATTTACAAGATTTTTTTGTTCTCCAGCTGTTCCTTTTTTTGGTGGGCTGTTTTATTTTAAGGCTGCAGTTTCTTAATCTTTCTGAGGCTACCAAATAGAGGTTTTGTTTGTTTTAATTCTGTTCTTTGAGTTGTATTTTTATTCATCTCCTTTGTGGTAGTTGTTTTGTTGGTTGTTCTCAGTCCTCGTCTTTCCTACCATTCGTTTTCTTCAACTGTCCTCAAATTTTTCTTTAATTTTGGATGCTGTCCATCTGTCTGAATGGAACACTGCTTCAGGTGCTGTAAACACTGACGTGGCTCAGCAGTTGGGTAGGTCTCTTTGCCTAGCAGATCCCTCCACCAAATCTAAACACTTTCTGGTGACCTAGTGTTTTCACATATGTTGTGACCATTTTTCAGTGTCTAATTTCTAAGTGTACCAGTTCTACTGGTTGCATAGCTTTCCACCCAAGTATTATTGCTCTTTCTCTTTTCCTTAGGCATTTGCTTTTTCCAGTTTTTCACTAGATAACATTAAGAAACATATTTGTACACACATTTTTCATACCTCTGTGATAATTTCCACAGCATTAATTCCTAGAGTGAAATTTATGGGTCATGAAAACCTTCTGACAGACGTTGCTAAATTGTGTTTTGGGAGATTGTAACAACTATCAGTCTCACATAAGAATATCCTTTTCCCTACACTCTTGACAGTGGTAGATGTTATCATTCTTGTTACTCTCTTTGCTAATTGCATATGTAAGACAGCATTTTATTCCTGTTTGAATTTGTATAATATGTGAGTATTTTCATTAGTTTTTGTATGTGTGAATTGACTCTTATCCTTTGCCTATCTCTCTGTTGGAATGTTTACCATTTTGTTTAGCTTTATGAAAGTCCTTTTTTTAGGAATATTAACCCTTTATTATATGTGTTGCAAATATGTTTGTCAGTTTGTGGTTTTTGCTGTACACGTTTTGGTGCTAAGTTTATAACGCCACCTACCTACCTATCCAGAGATTAAATTTCACCTGTATCTGTTGGTATGGTTTCTTTTTTTTTTACATTAAACTTTTAAATTCATGTAAATTTATTTTGGAATATGGTTTGAGTAGTGGCACACCTGTTGTTGTTGTTTTTTTCCCTGAAACAACCAGTTAGCTAGCATGTTTTTTATTGACTGATCATTCATTCTTTCCTCCCTTCCTGATTTGAAATCTCTTCCTTATTATATACTAAATGTTTTATGTGTGTATGTGTGTATCTGCCTAAAAATGTCTTCCCAAGAGCACCCTACGGTTCATGAAATTTCTAACCAGACCACTCTGTTACCATACTGTTTCTAGAAAGCACTGAAGCGTAATACTTAAACTATTATATTACATTTTTTAATGTTTATTTATTGTTGAGGGAGAAAGGACAGAAGCAGGGGAGGGGCAGAGAGAGAGAGAAGGAGACACAGAATCTGAAGTGGGCTCCAGGCTCTGAGCTGTCAGCATAGAGCCTGCTGTGGGGCTTGAACTCACAAACCGTGAGATCATGAACGAACCTGAAATCAGACGATTAACTGATTCAGCCACCCAGGCACCTCATAAACTATTATATTAAAATCTTATTCAGTGTTTGCCTGTTATTCTAATTCTTGAGAACCGAAGACCTTCGCCCCAATATTTGCCTTATCAGAGCATTTTGTTATCAGTTAAAGATTTATTCTTTTTGTCAGCTTGCAACCTGTCAGGAATAAAAGCAACCATGTTAAATGAGGGTCAAACATGATTCTGAAGAATTCAGAGTGGTTTCAGAGATAGGAAACTTTAATCTTGCTTTTTGGTGGGGAGAAATACTAATAAACATTGACAATTGAGATAAGTAACAGTATTTGAACTTTGAGGAAATGGCCAAAATGTTCATAAGTTAGCAACATTTCAGAAATTATGTTTTATAGTTATTGATTTTAAAATGGATAAAATTAAAACACTTTCAGTAAAACTAAATGCCACTAATTTCTAAATTCCACTGATTCCTGGAACAGTTCTCCTAAGGTTCTACATATCTGGGGGGAAAACATTATACTTCATTCTCCCTGCCCAGAACAAGACTCAAGCCCAGAGATGGGTAAGGCTGGATTTCACCATGAATTTCCCCAGAAAGAAAAGGTACCATTATGCTGCTGTATGTAGGTGACATGTGAACTACTGTAGCAAAACTACATGGATGAAGGTATTTTGCTGAGAAAATAGTTACCAGAATTCACAAAGCTGGTTAGCGGGTCAAACACCTGAAATCTAGGTTTTTCTATTAACTGTATGACCTGGAGTGGCTATTGCTTAATGATTCTCCCCCCTCCCTCCACCTTATTTAAAGAATCCTTTTGGACTAAAGAGACATTTTCCCAAATGTGTTCTGTAGACCATTATTGCCACAGTTGCCTTGGGAGTGGTAGGTGTCCACAGTTAAGAGAGTTAGACAAATGCTAAATAGTAGATACTTTTCTAGAAACTGCACAATGTGTGGTAGAATATTAAAGGATCACAGAAGTCTTACAGGAAAGAAACTCTTACATCTTTTGCACCCATTTCATGACATCCCTAAGAACTATGTTCCATGAAGTCTACTTTAGGAACCTGTATTAGGTGTCAGAGATTACTAAACATTTGTAATTCTAATAAAAAGTTTTAGCTTATATAGATAAATTATTCCAACATGGTACTTCAATTTGTAGTACCAAATCTTCTTGAGATACTAGGAAAAAGTCTTTAATTCTAGTACTCATAGATATTTAAACACAGCAACACAGAGAAGCATTATTTTCCCTTGTGAGTACCAAAATTCTGGTTTGGAGTGACTGCTCAGAAGGTAGGGTCATAGGTTTCCCTATTTTGGGGGAGCTCTGTCCAGTACCTCAGACTCTATCCACAGTGCTTCGAAAAGGTGCAGTTTAATGTTAGGCACACAGTGTTTCTAGAAGGTACCATTTGATGTTAGGCACTCTTTTATATCCAACACGTGTTTTCTTTTGTTTAGTATGATTTCAGTTATTATTGGCTCAAAGTATATAGACCCTTAGAGATCATTTATGTTTATTGTTCACAAAGTAATACTTGGCTTCCTAAAAATGAAATTCAGAGGAAAAATCAAGGTGTTTTTATTTTATTTGTAGGATGGGTGCTGCAGATAATATATATAAAGGGCAGAGTACCTTTATGGAAGAACTGACTGACACAGCAGAAATAATAAGACAGGCCACATCCCAGTCCTTGGTTATCTTGGATGAATTGGGAAGAGGAACAAGCACCCATGATGGAATCGCCATCGCTTATGCTACACTGGAGCATTTTATTAAAGATGTGAGTATCTTGTACACCTTTTTGTATGTGAATGGTACATAGTATCCAAATTGTTTTTCTGACCTCAGCTTCTAAATATTCAAAGTTATCTTTAATTATTATAATTGACTCTATACCCATAATTCACCATTAAATCACTATACATTGAATTTAGATAGATTAGCACTGCATAATGTCTGTAATTCTTTGATGTGTCTTATTTTGCTGAAGCAAAATAAATCTGGTCAGTAGGATAATGGTCTCCTTGGCAATACTTCCACGCAGAACTGTTTCTTATTATCCTTGGCGAACTAAATCAAGAGCAGAGACCCTGCCTGTCCCCCATCCACCTGCAACCCAATCCTTGAAGAAGACAAAAAGGAGATAGAGACATTTTTACCTATGAAGTACATTTTTTCAGCAATATCCTACAGGATCTTGAGAGAAGGCCTTTGATCTCTTATCTTTGTATCTTTCTGCTTCACTCCTTCAGTCCATGTCTGTTTTTTCCATAGTGCAGTTCTGAGCATCTCAGTGTGAAATTTTGTTTGTGATGAATTCTCTATCCCTGTCATCTCCCTCAAACTCTCCCCCCATCCTTTTTAAGTTTATTTATTTATTTTGAGAGAGAGAGAGAGAGCAGGGGAGGAGGAGAGAAAGAGGGGAAGAGAGAACAAAGCAGGCTCTGAGCTGTGCAGAGCCCAAAACAGGACTCAAACTCATGAACCGTGAGATCATGCCCTGAGCCGAGATTCAGAGTTGGATGCTTAACCGACTGACCCACCCAGGCACCCCTTCCCTTTATCAATGCTCTCTCTTTCTCTCTCTGTTTGTTTCGGTCTCTCCCTATCTGTCTTCTTTTGACACCTGCCCTGTACTTAGTCTGTTCTAAGATTTTTCTATGTCTGTTTTGTTCTCCACTTTTTAAACACTTTTCTTTGTGTCTTTCCTCCATTTTCATCTTTTCCTCTCTTCCTTACATGACCAATACAAGCATATTTTTTATTCCTATTTCTTTGCAAAACATATAATACAAAAATAAACTCCCCTTTTCTTTAAACTTCTTTGGTCCTCAGTTTTTTGTTTGAACATTCAGTTGGATTACATAATTAATGATGGCATGTTTTCCACTTTAAAATAAGTACTTTTAACTTTTCTTTACAAAAATTCTTTATTTGCAAAAAGAGCTCAAGAACGTTTCTTTAATCATTTTAGAAACTGCATATCACACATTAGTAAAGTCCTATCATTGTCTCCAAAACACATTTTATTTATTTATTTCTGAAACATTAAAAGAAATTTTTTTTCTTAATGTTTATCTATTTATTTATTTTTGAGAGAGGGCATAAGCAGGGAAGAAGCAGAGAGAGGGAGGGAGACATGGAATCTGAAGCAGGCTACAGGCTCTGAGCTATCAGCACAGACCCCAATGCGGGGCTTGAACCCACAAAGTATGAGAGATCATGACCTGAGCTGAAGTCAGTCGCTCAACCGACTGAGCCACCCAGGCGCCCCTTATTTTGAAACATATTTTAAACCTTCATTTAAGAGCCTTTAAGAATGAATTATGACAGAGTGGATTTGCCACCTCTGAGTTTCATTGTTCCTGCTGTATGGCTGCATATCAGTTAGTATGACTATATAACAAATTACCCCAAGACTAAATGCCTGAAAACAATAATAATCATCTGTTATTTCTCATGATGTCTGGAAGTAAGGAATTTGAGAGTAGCTTTGCTGGGTGGTTATGGCCCAGGGTCTCTCCTGAGGTTGCAGTCAAGTTGTCAGGCAAGGCTGGCATCATCTGAAGGCCTGACTGATGATGGAGGACCTTCTTCCATTGTGGCTCACTCGTTGCTGCCAACTGGTGCTGGCGGTTCACAAGCGTGAACATTGGGAGGTGAAGAACTTGGTGGCTGTTTTGGAGGCTAGCTACCAAAAGCAGTTTGGCAATATCTTAAAGATCCATTTAAGAACCCTGGGGAACAAATTATGACAGAATTAAATTTGTCACGTCTCTTCTCATTGCTTTTATAGCAGTTTTTTGACATTTTAAATATTAATGAAGAAAGTGTTATTTTTAGATAAAATTTATGTTAGAGGTAAGTCATTGAAGAGGAATCTTCTGGAGCAAGAATCTCTATGCTTTTTATGGATGAAAATCCTTATTTTCATGGTATCTTTTGATTGCCGACACTGGGAACAGAGATCAGAGAGGAGGAATTAAGAAGCTGTGTGTTTCGGCTGCAAGCTGAAAATGGCCTTGAGGAGAGCTGTGTTGTGACCCAAACCCTTAGGTCTTCTGGTTAGAAATGCCTATCAGCTCAGGGAATGGACATCCTTGAGACAGCTGGTCTGAAGACCCTTCAGGGCAGATTTTAAGAGCAGCTCATCAAAGAAATCCTGCCTTAATAGGTTTTTTCGGGGGGGGGGGGGGTTGTTTTTTTTGTAATTGTTATAAGAGAGAAGGCACATGTTCTGACTTTTAATGAGGTGATTGGCAGATGAATCAGACCTGGAGTTCTTTGATTTAATTACCCTCTTCTGCTAATATTTAGACCAAGATTTGGTGTTAGCTTCTTTTAAGATTTAAGAACTTTGGGATTTCTAGAATACATAATATGTGTGCTTTAAAATAATGCTTATTAAAAATCCACAAATCCATATTAATACTAACAAAACAAAAGTAAACTTTAAAATGATGGGATTAGGGTGAGGAGAAAGAAAAGCTCCTCTTTTGGGGCGCCTGGGTGGCTTAGTCGGTTGAGCGTCCGACTTCGCTCGGGTCACGATCTCACGGTCCGTGAGTTCGAGCCCCGCATCAGGCTCTGTGCTGACAGCTCAGAGCCTGGAGCCTGCTTCGGATTCTGAGTCTCCCTCTCTCTCTGGCCCTCCCCCCGTTCATGCTCTGTCTCTCTCTGTCTCAAAAATAAATAAATGTTAGAAAAGCTCCTCTTTATAGAATACCAACTAATAAATACAGAGAGAATTTTTTAAAATCAGCATTTACGAGTCACTGCAATAATAACTCATTCAGGCAGTGATGAGCAATGGATGGTAAAACTTTTGAATGAAAGATTGTTGAGGAAAAGAATATTCACACAATCTCAAAGTACTACTCCACAAGTTATTTATTAATTACAAAGGAAAGAGGTGTTAGTATAGTGAAGAAATTTTCTGGGCACTTACTTAAACCAAATAAGCAAATTTATCATCCCCAATAATGGGTCCAATTGACATCATATGCCTCCTGATACGATGTACTGAAATGAGTACATCACCCACATAAATATGTGTAATATTTCTGGCAGTAAGGTTTAATCTTATTAGGAGGAAACAATCAGCCAAATCCAAATTGAGAGACATTATGCAAAACAACGCCTGGATATTTCAAAAACATTAATGTCATAAAGATGAAAAAGAAAGACTGGGAACTCTTCTAGATTGATGGAGACTATAGAGACATGACTAAGTGTATGGCATGATCCTTGATTTTTTTTTAATACAAATACATTTATAAAGAATATTACTGGGACAGTTAGGGAAATTTGTGGACTCATGTTAGACAATAACATGTGTTATTAAATTTCTGTGTTAAATTTCTTGATTGTAATAATTCTGATTAAATCAGTAGGAGAATGTTTTTGTTCTTAGAAGACAGAATTCTAAGTACAGTAAAACCTTGGTTTGCGAGCATAATTCATTCCAGAAACATGCTTGTAATCCAAAGCACTTGTATATCAAAGTGAATTTCCCATAAGAAATAATGGAAACTCAGATGATTCGTTTCACAACCCAAAAATATTCATATAAAAATGATTATAATACTGTAATATAATATAAAATAATAAAGAAAATATAAAATATAAAGAAAAATAAGCCAATTAACCTGCACTTATCTTTGAAAACAAGAGAGAGGAGGGTTATTGTGGAGGATGACTTTCACTATCACTAACGAATGTTGACTATGGTACAGTATTAATAAACTCTTATCATATACTATATTTAATGTAACTGGCAATAAGACAACAGAGGAGAGAGTCTATATCTGCAGACAACCTGACCTAGAATGAAGCAGAGCATTCCTAAGCTTACTCTTATATGGAAAAACAAGAGTGTCCATAGGTGCTTTGAAGTGACAAAAAATAAACTGGTTGTGGGCACTTTCCAGTGTTCTGAAAAATCACTGTGCCAAACACAGTGTCTTGAGACCAAGCATTTGAGCATGGGAGACGATCACCCACAATCATGTAGCAAGAGAGAGAGAGAGAAGATGCATTGGCTCCATGTGATCATGTAACATTGAGCGTCACGTACTACTCATATTGTAAAGCATGGCTCATTGATCAAGTCAGAATTTATTAGAAATGTTTGCTTGTCTTGCAGAACATGTTACTCGCAGTCCAAGGTTTTCCTGTATGTAGTAGGGATGAAGTATCATGTCTGCAGTTCTCACATGGTTCAGGAAAGAATGTGTGTGTGTGTGTGTGTGTGTGTGTGTGTGTGTGTGTGTGTTATGGCAAAATATTAACAGGTGGTTGTCTAGCTAAAGAAAAATGAACATTCATTGCAATGTTCATGAAGTTTTGAACTTTTTCAAAACTAAATTGAAGAAAAGTTTGAAATAAAATTTAAAAATAAAATAACATTTATTATGTCTTACTGCTTTAGGTGAAATCCTTAACCTTGTTTGTCACACATTATCCACCAGTTTGTGAATTAGAAAAAAGTTACTTACAACAGGTGGGAAATTATCACATGGGATTCTTGGTCAATGAGGATGAAAGCAAAGAGGATCCAGGTATGAAATAATGCTTGCAGTAAGTAAAACTGGAATGTTTTTGGTTTTCATATTTGATAACTCAAAAATCATACGTACATGAACTTCTTATTAAGTGAAAGCTGTGAATGTTGATTGTAAATGACATTTGTCCAGATTCATTTTCTCTAAGCTTCGGGTCAAGGAGAATGTACTTTTATCTTCACGACCTCTGAGTGCTTTTCTGGTCTTTCTTACCTCATTTTACTACAAGAAGAAGATGGGGTCAGGGGCAACTTGTAGGTTTTACTCTTAGATGTATCTCAGGAAAGATACCCTAACCGTCAAGGGTATTAGTCACCTTTAGAAATGTCCATTGTATTTCCCCAAATACCATCCCCAGTATTCTATACTGGACATATGTTTTATCTTAACTTGACAAGGAAACTGAATCTCAGGTAAAGTGGCCAGCCCCTGTGGGCCACTTGGGTGAACTGAGCCTAGAATCAAAAATCTGCTTGCAGGTTCTTTTCTACTCTGTGAAAATGGTATGTGGGGCCTACAGTATTTTACCTACCCTTTCCACTATGTACTAGTGTCACACGACTGAGACATTTCATGAAAAAGAACATCATTAGCCAATAGAAATAAATTCAAGTGCTGTTAAGTAATGTAGTCAATTTTAGTATAATTTTATTTTCCTGTTCAGTAGTGATTTTTTTAAGCTCCCAACTTTTGGGCCAGTGATGGTTTACACAGTTGCTGTGCTATAATGGAAAATTCATTATCCAAGACACTCCAGAGTCCAAATTTTATTTTGGAAAAGTAATAAAGATGGACCTGAAAAAGAAATCAGGCAGCTGGCCCAAATAAAACAAAGCCCTCGACCTGAGATAAATGTAATGTTAGGCAATCCTTGCCTTTCACCACTACACAGCCTTGAAAAACACATCATAAATTCTCTCATGGAAGCAGTTTCATGTCTATTAATCTGCATCCAAAATGACAGGAGGAGCTTATAAGCTAAAACCCAGTGGGATAAATAAGAGTTCACCATCAGGGAAGGGTCACTGATAAGCGTTTATGTGAACAGACTACTAAGCCATAAGTGTTTTGGCATTTTATCCTGTTGATTTAAATGTTTATTCATGAGCATAATTTTAAGCATTAAATAATGCTACAAGGCTCTGGCTAACAGGTGGTAGACCTCTGCTTCTGGCCTTCACCCATGCCCCCTCCCCATCCATTGCCAAGGCGGCTGCTTCCAACTCTTTCTTTCCTTTCTTCCATTCCTCTAAATAATAGGCTGATCTTCCTATCTCTGGGTTCATCACCTTGACACATTACTATTTGGCTTCTCATCGTGCTGGATGGGAGTCTGCAGCCTTCCCTGCTTTGACCTTCCACTGTACTCATTCCAGGTGCCTTTGGTCTCATTCCTCTTCATAGTTTTCACTGTTGTTGCCAGTAAGGATTGCTTACTCATGAGCCACGTATGAGGACAAGTGCATTCTCTTTGTCTTGCAGCTTTTTTGTTCTTTGTATTTTTGAAGGTAATAATTGCCTTGTTTTCAGTTCATTCTTCTATTTGAGTCTGTATCTGACTCTCCCTGAACCTTCCAATAGCTTTGTAAAATGCCTCTCTAGGCACTTTTCCAGATGACAGAACTATCGCTTCCACCATTCCTCCTGGAGCCCTTTGTCCTGCTCATCTGAACTGTTTGCTCCCTAGCCCTGCTGCACAGCTGTTGTCCTGAGACCTGCCTTTACCAGCATCCTAGGAATTCTCTTATCCCACCTTCTGTGCATTTGATTGCCAGTAAAAGAACACTTGGATTCACAAGGGCTCCACTCACAAGAATGTAAATAATCTCACATTACAGGAACCTCAGAGGAAGAGTGGGCTTCAGCTCCTCTTCTTTGCAATTCTCTAGGCTCTGTTTTCCTGCCTTGTTGGCTTTATCATCAGGCTAGTGACAGGGTGGCTGTGGTTCTTTCATGTATCAAACCCAGAATTGACACTGTCCAAAGGACAAAAAGGGACCAGCATTTCCTGTGACTCTTAGGAGCAAGAGAACTTTTCTCATATGCTCACTGGCTTCTCATCACTGTCCCATCTCCTTTTCAGAATTGAATCACATGCTCATTCTTAAACCAGTTCCTAGAAGTGAGAATGGCAAGGATGACTTTGATTAGCCTAGATTAACCAGGATCAATTTTTGGAGCTTGGTATGAGGACATTATCCCTTGAGTTAATTCCATATAAAATCAGGGTTTTCTTGGGGTTGGAAAAGATTTTGGATGCCCTACTAATAATACAACTTAAGTAGGTAAATGGAGATTTTGCAGGAATGAAAATGTCTTCAGTATCCCTTCATACTTCATTTATTATTTAGCTAGGAATTTGGGGTTGAAAGTAGCTTTCACTCATAATGTTGAAGCATTACTCCATTGTCTGATTACTTCCAGTGTTGTTCCTGCTACATTTGTGTTTCATCCATTACCTCTAACCTAACTCCTCTGCTGTCTAAATTAGAGGCCATTGCATAGGTCATCAGTCAAGTGCCCCAAAGGCCTTTTGGGTGGCTTCTAAGATACTGTGTTCTAATTTCCCATAGTGAGGTAGATGAAGCAATTAACTGGTAGTAAGAAACGTGTATTTTTATTCTAGTCTATAAATTCTTGGAAAAGTTACCTAACTTCATCCACCTCTAAATTTTATGAATCTATCCCAAAAGTGACTTCAGAAACTATTTGATCAGCACACATCTCTTTAATAACTGCCTAGAGAAATTTGGCTTTCAAACAAATTTTGTTAAGTTCCCTTGTAACAAGCAGGAACATGAATTATTACTTTCACTGACTCTAAGCAATGTCACATAAACTTCTCAGTAGTATCCTTTTAGGAAATGGTTATAGCTTATAAGTGAAGTCCCCACCAAGCAGTTTTATCTTTTTTTTTTAATTTTTTTAATATATGAGATTTATTGTCAAAATGGTTTCCACACAACACCCAGTGCTCATCCCAAAAGATGCCCTCTTCAATACCCATCACCCACCCCCCATCAAACTTCAGTTCTCAGTTTTTAAGAGTCTCTTATGCTTTGGCTCTCTCCCACTCTAACCTCTTTTTTTTTTTTCCCTTCCCCTCCCCCATGGGTTTCTGTTAAGTTTCTCAGGATCCACATAAGAGTGAAACCATATGGTATCTGTCTTTCTCTGTATGGCTTATTTCACTTAGCATCACACTCTCCAGTTCCATCCACGTTGCTACAAAGGGCCATATTTCATTCTTTCTCATTGCCACGTAGTACTCCATTGTGTATATAAACCACAATTTCTTTATCCATTCATCAGTTGATGGACATTTAGGCTCTTTCCATAGTTTGGCTAATGTTGAGAGTGCTGCTGTAAACATTGGGGTACAAGTGCCCCTATGCATCAGTACTCCTGTATCCCTTGGGTAAATTCCTAGCAGCCAAGCACTTTTATTTATTGTCTTCTCTCCCATCTAGCTCTCTTGCCTCCACATTGCCATCACACACACACACACACACACACACACACACACACACACACTCTTTCCCCTTCTCCTGTCTAAGAGGCGTGAAGGACAGTATTGATGTACAACATAACTATAAATACTCCCTAATGTGATTATGGAAGAGTGGTCACATTATTTACCTTGATGGTGTGAAAACTACCATAATGAGTACTACGGTAGAGACCAGTATCTAATGACAAATTCAGCACCTGTTTGTACTGAGATACGTTAACTTATTTAGAGCAATATAATATTTTACATAATATAGCTATAAAATATATTTTTATTTAAATGTGTTTATATATTATTTATAAATCTTTATCTTACTCTAATTTATATATAAACAATATATAATCAATTAATATATAATTAATAATTTATATATTTAATATATATTAATATATAATACAGCTATAAAATGTATAGCTATATTAGATATAAAAAGCATTGTATAGCCATATATATGAAGAAAAAAAGCCATCAGCAAAGCAAATTTTAACTATGGGGGTTTTGTGACATTTAGTAGGCTTTCAGGAAAGGATAGGATGGATGGATGGATGGATGGATGGGTGGATGGATAATGAATGGACAGACAGATGAATGACAAGGACTAGCATGGAGGCTAGGTTATGGAGTAGAGGCTGGAGGTAGGGACTTTAGTTAGCACTAAGCCAGTGGAAGTGATAAAGACTTTTTTGTCTTAAGGATGAGAAGAGTTTGCTTTTTTGAATGCCTGCTGCTGTTTACTTCACTTGTGGTCATGTGAGCAGCAAAGAGTAACAAAAAAGTACCCAGGTTAGCAGGCACTGGTTTCTTCATGCTTCTTTCCTAGTCTATTTCCACCCACCTCCTCACCTGCTCTTTGTGTTCCTTGAGTTTTATTTGGAGTCAAAAGGTATTCTTAGTGCTTTGTAATGAGAATTTTAGTCTGTATTCCTGAGAGTGCCAGCATTCTTTCCACCTCCCACTTTCAGCCTTAGAACAGTGTTATTTGTTGCTGAATTCTTCCAGGAGGTTAAAGAATATTCCATTATCCTTTTTCTTGGTTATGCTTTTTAGTTGTTAGCTGATAAAAGAATAAAGCATACACATTTCTCAAATGTCATAATGTATGAGAAAAAGCTCTTGATAAACTTACAATAAGTTTTAGTAAACATAGGGTCTCAGAAATCATTAAAAATCTGGTTCATTTTGGACATTTTGGCAACACAGTGCAAATTAGATTGTATTTCATAATAAAAGCTGCATAATCTTGAGGTGCTTTAGAGTTATCAAAGATTAAACTGTGCAGCTTTATCTTTATATTATTGTACTTTATTATATCCCAGTTCTTTAGAAGTTTTTAATTTATGTGCATGTATTTGTGTGGTAGACTGGGTTCCTCAGGGAGCAGATTCTGAGATTTCTGTGCCAGGTGTTGATTGGGAGTGCTCTCATGATCAACACCTGAGGGCTGGATTGGGTAGGACCGGGCTGGCTTCAGCCACCCTTATAGACAGCTGGGATTGGTCCATCAGAGTTACCTCAACCTGGGGAGAGGGAGTGTGACCTTTCTACTCCTTATTAGTTAGCTGTTGTCACATAACAAACATATTGTCATGGGTTACCCCACAGCATAGCTTAAAACAGTAAACATTTATCATCTGATCATTTCTCTGGGTCAGGAATCCAGGGACAGCTTAGATGGACACTTCAACCTCATGGTTTCTCACAAGACTATTATCAAGGTTGTCTAGGTCAGTCATCACTTCAAGGTTTGACTGGGGGAGTTTACTTCCCAGACCTCTTACATGACTGCTGACAAGCATAGAAAATCTACTTTCAAGTTTACTCATGTGGCTCTTGGTCAGAGACATCAGTTTCTTTCCACGTGGGCTTCTTCATAAGGCAGCCCACCATATGGCAATTGGCTTCTCTCAGAGCAAATAAGCAAGAAACTGAAAGTGCCCAGGACAGAGGTCACACGGTCTTTTGTAATCTAATCTTAGAAATGACAACGCATGGGGCGCTTGGGTGGCTCAGTCAGTTAAGCGTCCAACTTTGGCTCAGGTCATGATCTCACAGTTCATGGGTTCGAGCCCCACGTCGGGCTCTGTGCTGATAGCTCGGAGCCTGGAGCCTGCTTTGGATTCTGTGTCTCCCTGTCTGTGTGCCCCTCCCTTGCTCATGCTCTGTGTCTGTCTCTCAATAATAAATAAGAGTTAAAAAAAAAAAAAAAAAGAAATGACAACACATCATTTTTGCCATGTTTTGTTCATTAGAAGTAAGTCATTAGGTTCTGCCCACCCTCAAGGGCATAGAATGACACAAGGGCATGAGCACCAGGAAGCAGGGTTCTTTGGTGGACACCTTAGAAGCTGTCTGCCGATGACATGATATTATACATGGAAAATCCGATAGACTCCACCAAAAGTCTGCTAGAACTGATACATGAATTCAGCAAAGTTGCAGGATACAAAATCAATGTACAGAAATCAGTTGCATTCTTATACACTAACAATGAAGCAACAGAAAGACAAATAAAGAAACTGATCCCATTCACAATTGCACCAAGAAGCATAAAATACCTGGGAATAAATCTAACCAAAGATGTAAAAGATCTTATGCTGAAAACTATAGAAAGCTTATGAAGGTAGTTGAAGAAGATATAAAGAAATGGAAAGACATTCCCTGCTCATGGATTGGAAGAATAAATATTGTCAAAATGTCAATACTACCCAAAGCTATCAACACATTCAATGCAATCCCAATCAAAATTGCACCAGCATTGTTCTCGAAACTAGAACAAGCAATCCTAAAATTCATATGGAACCACAAAAGGCCCCGAATAGCCAAAGTAATTCTGAAGAAGAAGAAGACCAAAGCAGGAGGCATCACAATCCCAGACTTTAGCCTCTGCTACAAAGCTGTCATCATCAAGACAGCATGGTATTGGCACAAAAACAGACACATAGACCAATGGAATAGAATAGAAACCCCAGAACTAGACCCACAAACGGATGGCCAACTCATCTTTGACAAAGCAGGAAAGAACATCCAATGGAAAAAAGACAGTCTCTTTAACAAATGGTGCTGGGAGAACTGGACAGCAACATGCAGAAGGTTGAAACTAGACCACTTTCTCACACCATTCACAAAAATAAACTCAAAATGGGTAAAGGACCTAAATGTGAGACAGGAAACCATCAAAACCCTAGAAGAGAAAGCAGGAAAAGACCTCTCTGACCTCAGCCGTAGCAATCTCTTACTCGACACATCCCCAAAGGCAAGGGAATTAAAAGCAAAAATGAATTACTGGGACCTTATGAAGATAAAAAGCTTCTGCACAGCAAAGGAAACAACCAACAAAACTAAAAGGCAACCAACGGAATGGGAAAAGATATTTGCAAATGACATATCGGACAAAGGGCTAGTATCCAAAATCTATAAAGAGCTCACCAAACTCCACACCCGAAAAACAAATAACCCAGTGAAGAAATGGGCAGAAAACATGAATAGACACTTCTCTAAAGAAGACATCCGGGGGGCGCCTGGGTGGCGCAGTCGGTTAAGCATCTGACTTCAGCCAGGTCACGATCTCGCGGTCCATGAGTTCGAGCCCCGCGTCGGGCTCTGGGCTGATGGCTCAGAGCCTGGAGCCTGTTTCCGATTCTGTGTCTCCCTCTCTCTCTGCCCCTCCCCCGTTCATGCTCTCTCTCTGTCCCAAAAATAAATAAACGTTGAAAAAAAAAAAAAAAAAAGAAGACATCCGGATGGCCAACAGGCACATGAAAAGATGCTCAACGTCGCTCCTTATCAGGGAAGTACAAATCAAAACCACACTCAGATATCACCTCGCGCCAGTCAGAGTGAACAAATCAGGAGACTATAGATGCTGGAGAGGATGTGGAGAAACGGGAACCCTCTTGCACTGTTGGTGGGAATGCAAATTGGTGCAGCCGCTCTGGAAAGCAGTGTGGAGGTTCCTCAGAAAATTAAAAATAGACCTACCCTATGACCCAGCAATAGCACTGCTAGGAATTTACCCAAGGGATACAGGAGTACTGATGCATAGGGGCACTTGTACCCCAATGTTTATAGCAGCACTCTCAACAATAGCCAAATTATGGAAAGAGCCTAAATGTCCATCAACTGATGAATGGATAAAGAAATTGTGGTTTATATACACAATGGAATACTACGTGGCAATGAGAAAAAATGAAATACGGCCTTTTGTAGCAACGTGGATGGAACTGGAGAGTGTGATGCTAAGTGAAATAAGCCATACAGAGAAAGACAGATACCATATGGTTTCACTCTTATGTGGATCTTGAGATACTTAACAGAAACCCATGGGGGAGAGGAAGGAAAAAAAAAAAAAAAGAGGTTAGAGTGGGAGAGAGCCAAAGCATAAGAGACTGTTAAAAACTGAGAACAAACAGAGGGTTGATGGGGGGTGGGAGGGAGGGGAGGGTGGGTGATGGGTATTGAGGAGGGCACCTTTTGGGATGAGCACTGGGTGTTGTATGGAAACCAATTTGACAATAAATTTCATATATTGAAAAAAAAAAAAAAAAGAAGCTGTCTGCCAACCCCCATAACTACCTATTGAGGTGCAGGCTACCCTAGAAAGGACATGACTTCAGGTGAAGCAGGTCTGGGACTGAGCTGAGGTGACTCCCAAAAAGGGGATATAGCTGAAGATTGTGGGCTAACAACTTCCCTGACAGCTGGGGCATTAAACCCTTTAGTCCTAAGTGGGAGCTGAGTGGTACTGAATAATATTCACTTGAATATCGAACTCTTAGTTAACCCAGTATATTTAATAAACTGGAATTTCTCAGTCTTGTTATTAAACTGTGTATCATATTGTATTTCTTTATGTGTTTTTTCTGTTTTGTTTTTAGCATTCTTAGAAATATGTCTTATGTATTTTACTTTGCAGAGTGTATTACATACAAGACCATTTAGTGAGCACATTCTTTTACTGAAAAAACTTTTTTTCGTCTCTTTTAAAGGAGAAATTATATTGTACTATGTATCAGAATTATTCTCTTTCTGATAATAGCAGTAGAGTCCAAATTTTTTAGCCAGCAGCGTAAAATGAAATAAATCTTTACCTTACCCCAAAGCATTGTTAAAAACCCTTTTAGGTGGGGGCACGTGACTGGTTTAGTTGGTAGAGCATGTGATTCTTGACCTCGAGTTTGTAAACTCGAGACCCATGATGAGTGTAGAGATCACTTAAAAACAAAATCTTGAAAAAAAAAAAAACAAAAAACAAAAACGCTTTTAGGTGAGCTTTTGGGTGTTTCTTTTTCAGATTGCAAATTTTAATATGAAGTTGTAAGAACTTATAGGTCTTATTTAATCTTCTACTTTCAGCTTTCCGGCATGGTTTCCTTTATCTCCTTTTTTTTTTTTTTTTTTTTTTTTTTAATTTGTAGGTGAAGAACAAGTCCCTGATTTTGTCACATTTCTTTATCAAATAACCAGAGGAATTGCAGCAAGGAGTTATGGACTAAATGTGGCTAAACTAGCAGATGTTCCTGAAGAAATTTTAAAGAAAGCAGCTAGCAAGTCAAAAGAATTAGAAGGATTAGTAAATATGAAAAGGTCAGAATGATTGTGTTAACAGTTTTTGGTTCATAAACCTTCCACATTGTCCAGCAGGAAGAGGATTGTCCTGTAAATGAACATAAGGTTTACCTTTAAACATCTCTTCAAATATTCTGAAACATTTAATTACAATAAAATGAAAACAGATCTTTGAAAAGCTCATGTGAATTCAGTCCACCTTCTCTGCTCAGATCTTTATCTGTTGAGTTGCTAAATTGGTTTTTCAGTCATTTTTCTAAAGAACTAAGTTAACTCCTTACTGTGTGCCAACATGTTAGTTGCTTAAAACATTCAGTTATATAGCAAATTACTAAAAGAAACGACATTTAAAACCTTTAGAGTACTTCTTCTATTCTTATATTGCATTCAGAAATTAAGAATTCTGTCAGGACATGAATGAAAATAATAGTATCATAGAACTACGTAATTGTAGTCAGTATCCCCTTGTCACTTCTTTTGTGACAAGATTTTCATTCTAAACTGCCTTCTTTCTGTCACCTAGACTGTTTATGTGAATGTATTCTACTTTTTACCCTTGATATCCAGCCAGTATATAGTCAGTGTATTAACTAATCTTAATATAAATAAATATACTTTGGAAAGAAGATATTCCTAGGAAAATATCCTATTAAAAATAATAAATTGTACCTTTTTTCCCCCAAATACAAGATTTTGTTATAAAAGGACATAAGCTCTTTCTTCATCCATCTCCTTCCCCAGCCCTGTACTAGGTGGAGAGTCTGATCTGCCCGGGACATGACATTACTGCCCTGGCATGAGGGAATAGACTGCTGGTCAAATAGAAAATCTTGTCTGGTCACCATACTGTAAGAAACATTTTTAGTCCTGGAAATCATAACCAAATTTAAATACTGAAATAGTAGTACCTAATATTAGTTAAACAATTGCCAACTTGTGTACTACAATAGTAGTTGTGCAGCCAACTCCTCCGGGTCCTTTCTCCTGTGGTTCTGCCGTGGCACTCTACGCTTTGCAATGGTAAATGGTGGTTGACCAAGTCCCAAGTGCTGGAATAGTATAAATGACATGCAGCTTCTTCTGTTGACACTCTCTTTTGGATCATTTCCACAATGCCCAATTAGAACAGTAATTATTTATTATGAGAGTTTAAAGATAAGCCCTTAGTTCTCTGCAAAGTCCAAGAAAAATTATTTTACTATCTTTTATTATCTTTCTTTTTCCCTGCAGAAACTAGAATAAAACTTTACTACAAAGGGATATATATGCAAGGTGGCGATAAAATATGATAGTTTATACTTACTGCTACTATATATCCTATATAATAGGAAGAGCAATAAAATTCACAGACTATAATAGTTTAACTCTTCCAACTACTGTGTAATATTTTGAAATCTATAATCTGGACAAGATAGAGAATTGTCAGAAGAGGTTGCATTGGGGTGGAATCATTTATTAGGGTGCATTGGGGTGATCATTTATTAGGACACTATTTTCATTATTTTACCTTTTACTGAAAGTGTTTATCACATCACTTCCATTGGCAAGATCAAAGAAACCAAAGGGAATCTTGTGCATTTGTGTAGCTTTGTTAGAGTAGCTAATATTTATTGAATGCTTGCTGTGCACAGAAACAAGTCAAGCAGTCATTTGCAGCAGCCTAGACACAGTGCCAGTTACTATTCTTACTGCTTTACATACCTTAACTGAATCCTTACGACAGCCTTGTGAGATAGGTACTGTCATTATTCCCATACAGTAGTTTGGGAAAACGAGGCCAAGCAAGGGTAGGAAATCAACCAGGAAACCAGGGTCCCATAACTATTCAGTGGCGGAGCAGTGACTGGAACTCAGGTACTCTGGCTCCAGACCCTAAACACTTACCTGGCAGTTCTTCTACAGAAAAATTATGTCTGTGTTCTGTTGGCATTCTGCTCTTTCTTTCTTTTTTTTTAAAAAAAAAATTTTTTTTTTAACGTTTTATTTATTTTTGAGACAGAGACAGAGCATGAACGGGGGAGGGGCAGAGAGAGAGGGAGACACAGAATCGGAAGCAGGCTCCAGGCTCTGAGCCATCAGCCCAGAGCCCGACGCGGGTTTCGAACTCAAGGACCGCGAGGTCGTGACCTGAGCTGAAGTCGGACGCTTAACCGACTGAGCCACCCAGGCGCCCCGGAATTCTGCTCTTTCAATAGCTAGCTTTACATTATAAAATCGGTTTTACTTTTCATCCTGTGAGCATAGCCTGTGGCCTGAGTTAGAACAAGCTGGGCTCTCCCCTCCTTGGAGGCAGTAGTGGCAGTCAGCAGCCTGAGTCCTTGATTATAACAGCGTCACTAGAAGGCTGGCGCTGGCACAACTTCTAACCCCAGAGCCCTGCCTGGTATTCCAAAGTCATAGACCTTTTATAGCTTGCAGTGAGATGTATTGTCCCCCAACAAGTTCATTTATAAAATAAATCATGTTTTATTTTCTCTCCAGGAAAAGGCTAAAGTGTTTTGCAAAGTTATGGATGATAAATGATGCAAAAGGCCTGCAAAAGTGGAGAGACGAGTTTGACGTGGAAGAAATTTCAGGCTTCTCATCTTGATGAAAACGAAGACTACACTTGTGAACAAAACATGGAGAGTTAAAAATGCCATCTGTACAAAACAACTGTCCAGTAACAGCCTATCTTTGTGTGATGTGAGCATAAAATCAGAACTATGGTATATTCCCATTGGAAATAGGTCTTTTGTGTAGAAAGTCTGTGCCAGGTTCTTGTCATGCTGTCTTACCAAAGTATAAACAGTTTTGAATATTAAGACTTCTGTTCTATCATTAGAAAACTTCATGAACAGTAAGCTTCACATAAAATCACACCTCCTAAATGAAACCTAACATGGTAAAATATAGTTCACGAACTTTCAGAGAGTGACATAAAAATTTAATTCATATTTTTATTTGTTCCAGTTCAGATTAATTTGCAGCTGAGTGAGATGTCTAGCAGAAGTGTACCTTCCCATTTGAACTAAAATAATTTTATAATGCTACCAGTTTATTCACTATGAGCATAAGAATTTTTGATAAGAAATAGAAAAGATCATCAGGCTTTTAGAAAGTAGAGCACAGAAGGAATAAGATGATATGAAATTTGAAAAGTTAAGGACTGTCACAGTTTTAAGCAATTTAGAAATTGTTGGATGAAATTATTTGTCATGCATTCAGGTAATAAACATTTAATGAATACTTGCTATAAATTTTGATTTTTTTTTTGTTGAATTTTGGGGTTCTCCACTGTTTGGCAGTTGGTACTTTTTAGGTTTAGTTATGGAACCAAGGTTGCTTCTCCCACCATATACACAGAACTGAACTTAGTGATTTGGGATCTCTCTGTTAATCAGTATAGAAAGTGTATCATCTCCCCAGAATCAAAGTATTTAGCTTTGTTGATACTTGACAACACTGCCTCCTTGCACGTTTAGGGTGACATGTGTTCGACTGAGTCCCTGAGTTTTTCACAGCACTTACAACCTGGCTTCTCATATCCATGTGTTTTTTGTTTCTAAGTATATGATCTTGCACGAAGGCTCACCGTTCTGTTTCCCACCCATTTATTATTCCTGCTTGTTAAATGTCTTCCCCGCATTTGGTAGACATATTTCTAATTCCTTCTTTAGTTTATTTCTTACAGTGGCCCTCACAATGACCCCTGGACCCAGAAGTCATTATAGTCTCCCCAAGCTGAGGAGTGGTTGGTTGCTACACGTTTGAGTCACTCACATTTTAGCCCCCTGGTTCCCAGCCTTTTTGAAGTTAGAATATGATACCATTTGATTGATTACATAATCCCTTCAGAAATATTAACACAGTGAAATTCTCAAGAATGTCTCAAAACAGAGTTTATTGGAATTTACTATCTAAATTTTAAAAAGAACAATACTTTTTAAATAGTATTTGACTACTCAGTAGGATTTTGAATGTTTCATAATCTTTCTAACAAGATTTTCAAGGTAGTGCTATAACCTTACTGGCAGGCCAGCAAGAAAAGGAGATGGATCCAGGAAGAATCCCATGCCTGAGGGAGCTGCAGGGACCAGCAATCATTGGTAATGTCCAGATGGATATTTCGGGCCATCTCTGGCTTGGCCAGACCAGCTTCAGCATTTAAGCAGGTATGGGCTCCAGGAGCAGTGTGTCCCAGGCAGTGGCAGTACACAGGGTCTGGAAAGTGACAATGTGGATTATTGCAAGGTAGATTCTTGATATCAGCTGGCCAGCCAGTTTGCAAGAGGCCTGTTCCAAGTTTGGGAGAAGGCCAGCACTGCTGAACTGCATTTCCAGATGAGGTCCATTCCTAATCAGGTTACTGAAGGGAAAGTTGTGGCAGAGTCCCAGTCATGAAGACTGTACAGATGCCATGAAGATTGTCAGGAAAAATGCAATTGATTGGGTACATACTCCAGATACCAAACTTACGGGTACAATTCTAATGTCCTCCAGATACTAGCTTCATTTCCTTTCGATACATACCCAGCACTAGAATTGCTGGATCATGTGGTAGTTCTGTTTTTAATTTTTTTTTAAGTTGATTTATTTACTTTGGGAGAGAGCATGTAAGTGCAGGCTCGAGTGGGGAAGGGGCAGAGAGAGGGGGAGAGAAAGAATCCCAAGCAGACTCTGTACTGTCCGCATGGAGCTGGGCTCAAAATCATGAAGTATGAGATCATGACCTGAGCTGAAATCAAGACTCAGATGCCTAACTGATTGAGTTACCCAGGCGTCCCTCTGTTTTTAATATTTTGAGAAACCTCTGTACTGTTTTGCATAACGGCTGTACCAGCTTATATTCCTACCAATAGTGTACAAGAGTTCACTTTTCCCTACGTCCTCACCAATGCTTGTTATTACTCATCTTTTTTATAATAACCATTTTAACAGGTATAAAGTGATATCTTATTGTAGTTTTCATTTCTATTTCCCTGATGATTACAGTCAATTTTAGAACATTATCATTACTCTAAAAAAGAAACCTGTACCCATTAGCAGTCTCTCTTCTTTCCTCCCCAAAATCCTTAGTTCTAGATAGCCATTAATCTGCTTTCTGTCATTACAGATTTTCCTCTTTTGGACATTTAATATGAATGGAATCATACCATGTATGGAATCTTTTGTATCTGGCTTTCATTTAGCATATTGTTTTCAACGTTCATTCATGTGGTAGCATGCAACAGTATCTTATTCTTTTTTATTATTGAAAACTGTTTTGCTTTATACTACATTTTATTTATTCATCAGCTGATGCATATTTGGGTCGTTTCCATTCTTTGGCTTTATGAGTAATTCTGCTATGAATGTTCATGTACAGTTTTTATGTAGTAAGACAGAATTTTTTAATGTAATTTTTTTTAACTTTTTATTTTTTTTGTAAGAGAGAGAGAGCCCGAAAGCCCATGTGAGCAGGGGAGGAGCAGAGAGGGAGGGAGAATCCCAAGCAAGCTCCATGCTCAGCATAGAGCTCAACACAGGGCTCAGTCCCAGGAACCATGAGATCATGACCTGAGCCGAAATCAGAAGTCGGACACTCAACCTAGTGAGCCACCCAGGTGCCCCAACACAGGATTGTCTTTTTAAAGCCCCCCCACCAGAAAACTCTCATGTGCAGTCAAGTTGGCGAGCCACTAGTCTCGGTGATTACAGTTGACTAAATGATATTTTTCATTGGATTGACAAGTATATGCTCCCTCTCTCCTTGTGGCATATACTGTAGACTCCCCAATAAGTGTTTGTTGAAAGAGAAGGAAAAACCAAACCCTTCCAGATTAGAAACTCAAGGAAAAGACTCTTTTCACAATCGAGGCACCATTTTACTAATGGGTCAAGATCCATAAGAAAGTATACTATATCTTAAAATCTTAAAAAAAAAATTATTCTGGCAGTTCATTTAAGTTTGAGCCTGTTGTCATGGTTGTAGTGGTAATGGGGCTGGTGAAACCGTGCCCACTGCATGAATTCCAGAGTAAAGGCTAGATTGAAATCCAATGTGGTACACAAATTAATGTTGACCTTTACTAAGTTCCAAGATCAATATTAATTACTGCTGGGCTATGTAATTATAAAAGTGCTGTTTGATGTTTCACACCAAGGATATGGGTAGAGAGAGAAAGGAGTTTGAATTAATACCATCTGTGGTTTCTAACTTTATAATTAAGGTGAATTCCTCTTTGGAACATTGTGCAGTTAGTATATATGATTATTGTTAGGTTTATTATGCCCCGAGATGTATTACCATTACAAGGATATCCTTTCTGGTTTGGTTCGGACAGTATTGGTCTATACCTTTTTCCTGGCATAGTTATTAAAAGTCTCTTTGACTCAAAAATGTCCTGTTTGGGATAATACGTTATATGGTTATCCCAGTTATAGATCTTGCTTCATGGGCACACTTACTGACTTGATAGATTTTGATTATCATCTTTAAAAAATCCACTTTTTTCTTACCCATTGTATGAACTGATGTTTTATCCCGAAGGCCCTCCAATTTTTTTTTCTGTTCGTAATAAATGATTTGTATTGTGGCATTTAGAAAATGGGACTGTCTGCTAATTGGCATGTTAGATATTTGTTCCCTAATCTGTTTTGGGACTACATTCCTGAAGATAACTTGTCATCTGCCTTGTGTCCATGAAATCATGGTGAAGAATGTGCACCTACATGACTTCATAAGACACACAGCAGGGCTCTCTTCTTGCAGAAATAATTATTGAGCTTGGAAGGAAGAATCCTTTCTCTGGTTGTTTTGTCCTTTGCTCAGATTCTCCCTTCATTGCCTTTGACTATATTGTTTTTTTCTGGACATTCAGAACAGTTTATTTCTATATCAGAAATATTACATAACAACCGGTACAACCACTCTGGAAAACAGTATGGAGGTTCCTCAAAAAATTAAAAATTGAACTACCCTATGACCCAGCAATTGCACTAGTGGGTATTTATCCAAGGGATACAGGTATGCTGTTTCCAAGGGACCCCAGTGTTTATGCACCCCAGTATTTTTAGCAACATTATCAACAATAGCCAAAGTATGGAAAGAGCCCAAATGTCCATCGATGGATGAATGGATAAAGAAGATGTGGTATGTATATACAATGGAGTATTACTCGGCAATCAAAAAGAACGAAATCTTGCCATTTGCAACTACGTGGATGGAACTAGAGGGTGTTATGCTAAGCAAAATTAGTCAGAGAAAGACAAATATCATATGATTTCACTCATATGAGGACTTTAAGATACAGATGAACATAAAGGAAGGGAAGCAAAAATAATATAGAAACAGGGAGGGAGACAGAGCATAAGAGACTCTTAAATATAGAGAACAAACAGAGGATTGCTGGATGGGTTGTGGGAGAGGAATGGGCTAAATGGGTAAGGGGCAATAATGAATCTACTCCTGAAATCATTGTTGTACCATGTGGTAACTAACTTGGATATTAATTTAAAAAAAATAAATTACAGAAAAAAAAAAAAAAGAAATATTGCATAGTATTTTGCTTCCTTTATCTTAAACCTTCCTTCCCTGAAGCTCCCTCACTGGATCACGGCTGTCCCTCCCTTTATGAGAATCACCTCAGGAACTTTTCAAATGCATATTTCTAGGCTCCACTCTCCTTGGTTGGGACACGGATTGGTCAGTCATTGTTAATTTCCGCCTCCTGTCTTCTCCATTTTCTGTCCCCTTTTCCTTTCTCACCTCTCCCCACACATTAGTAATCTTGTCTCCAAAGCCATTTGCTAAAAATCTTATTCCTTAGATCACAATCCCTTTCCAAGTTTCTGTCAGATTTGGTAGGTGTGGCTTAGGGTCCAGGGAATGTAATTTTTTTTTTTTTTTTTTTTTTTTTTTATGCAGTAGGCAAAAGTTTATTTGAGTATAAGATTGGAAAGTAAGAATAGTATGAAACCTCTCTTTATAGAGAGGGGGCTTTCGAAGGTGAAAGCCTGTGACAATAGTCAAGGGCCTTTGTTTTATAAGGTTTTGGTCAGCCCTCCTTTCCCTTCCCCCTTCCTTGTTTCTTCTCAGGTTCTACTCTCATTGGCTAGGTAACTCTAAATGCCTAGTCGGGAATGTAATTATTTTTTAAATAAACTTTATTTTTTAGAGCAGTTTTAGGCTCACAGCAAAATTGAGCAGATAATACAGAGTTCCTCTATACTCTGTGCCCCCACACAAGCACTGCCTCCCCCATTATCAACATCCCCCACCAGAGTGGCATATGTGTTATAATCGATGACCCTACATTGGCACTTCATTTTCACTTAAAGCTCATGTGTATACATTAGGGTTCGCTCTTGGTGTTGTATACTCTGCATTTGGACCAATGCATAATGACGTGTATCTAGCATTGTAGTATCATGCACGACAGTTTCACTGCCCTAAAAATCCTCTGTGCTTTGCCTATTCTACCCTTCCTCGCCTCCAGTCCCTAGAAACCACTAATCTTTTTACTGTATCTATAAGTTTTGCCTTTCCCAGAATGTTACATAGTTGAGATCATATAGCCTTTACAGATAGGCTTTTCTCTCTTAGTAATATGTATTTAAATTTTTTCCATGTTTTTCACAGCTTGACAGCTCATTTCTTTTTAGCACCAAATAATATTCTAGTATCTGGGTATGCCATAGTTTTTATCCATTCACCTGCTGAAGAATACCATGTTTCCAAACTTTGCCAACTGTGAATAAAGCTGCTATAAACATCCACATCCAGGTTTTTGTGTGGACATAGTTTTAAGTTCATTTGGATAACTACCACGGTGCAATTGCTGGATTGGATGGTAAGAGTATATTTAGTTTCAACTGCCAAACTGTCTTCCAAAGCGGTGGAGCCATTTTGCATTCCTCCCAGAATTGAATTGGAGTTCCTTTTAGTTCCCGTCCTCACTGACATTTGATGTTGTCACTATTTTGGATCTGGGCCATTCTGATAAGCATTTAGTAGTATCTCATTGTTTTTTTTTTTTTTTTTTTGTTTGTTTGTTTTTAAGTTTATTTTTGAGAGAGAGCGCGCACGCATGAGTTGGGGAGGGGCAGATAGAGAGATGGAGAGAGAGAATCCCAAGCATGGCTCAAACCTGACCTGAGCCAAAATCTAGAGTCTGGGACGCTTAACAGCCTAAACCACCAGATGCCCCTCATTGTTTAATTTGCAGTTTTCCTGATGACAGGATGCTGCTCATCTTTTCGTATGCTTATATGCCACGTGTATATCTTTGGGGAGGTATCTGCTCAGTCCTTCTGCTCATTTTTTAATTGGGTTGTTCGTTTTTTTTTGTTGAGTTTTAAGTGTTCTTTGCATGTTTTGGATAATAGCCCTTTATCAGATTTGTCTTTGCAAATACGCTGTCCCAGTCTATGACTTGTCTTCTCGTTCTCTTGATTATGTCTTTTGCAGAGCAGGAGTTAATTTTAATGAAGTCCAGCTTATCAGTTGTTTTTCTCATGGATGGTGCCTTTGGTGTTAGGTCTGAAAAGTCATTGGCATACTAAGATCATCTAGATTTTCTCTTATTTTCTGGGAGATTTATAGCTTTGCATTTACATCACGTTTATGATCCCTCTGAGTTAATTTTTGTAAAGGGTGTAAGACCTATATCTAGATTCATTTAAAAAACATTTTTTTAATGTTTATTTATTTTTGGGATAGAGCACGTGCAAGCGAGGGAGGGTCAGAGAGAGAGGGAGACACAGAATCCAAAGCAGGCTCCAGGCTTGGAGCTGTCAGCACAGAGCCCAACACGGGGCCCGAACCCACAAACCATGAGATCATGACCTGATCCGAAGTCCTATGCTTAACCAACTGAGCCATTCAGGCACCCCTAGATTCATTTTTTTAGATAGACTTTATTTTTAGGCAGTTTTTATTTCACAGAAAAAGTAAGCAGAAAGTACATAGAGAAAACTTTAAAGAAAAAGAATTGAGTTCTGAGAAGCATGGCCATAATGCCTTCAAATTCTTATCAGAAGAAGCCACTTCTGCAGATAACAGTGAGCCTTTAATTTCTCCAAACTCTTTGTATTTCTTTTTAACAGACTATCAGGCAAAAGAAGACATTTAAAGTTGTATTTTTGTATTGTGAGACTTAAAAGAATATCTATAAAGAGCATGTGCAATACCTCAAACTGTCCTTAAGCTTTTTGTCATAATGGTATTTTAATAATATTCTAAATATTTTATTCAAATAATAATAACAGTTCATAATATTCTAAATAATCAAACCATTGTATAGCATAATTAGGAAAGGAGATAATGAAAATATTCCCAAGCAACGTCTCTGTTTCAAGACCTTGAATACTATGGTTTTCCAGCAATCAGTGGCTTTGGTATTAGTACACAAGCTAGGTTCTCAAATGTTCTTTTTTTGCAGGTACAAAAAACCATGATGGCCTTAGTCAGAAATTAACCTAAGAATTGATGGACACTTTTTAAACAACAGATAAACAGGTCCCTATGTGAATTAATGCTGATCACTTGTTGGCCGTAGTGTAACTTACACTTGCAGTGTTAATGCTCCTAGAACAGTCACTCCTATGTCAGGTAGAGACCTTAGAGTGAGGTCTGAATCAAAAAGTTTTTGAGTTCATGTTCTCTCTCAGTGGCAAAACGCAATTCCTTATTTATAGGAAGGAGCAAGTTGAAAATTTTAACTTTAATACAGAGGTAAGTACCAGGGATTGCAAGGCATCTGATTTAAATATAAACATATAAACATTATTTATTAGTGGTAGGTGAGTGTAGGTAGCCAATTTTAAGGCACCTCATTATATTCAGGTAATTCAGTTACTAGCACCAAAACAGAAGAAATAATGTTACATAAATGCCCAACCACAGTTAATACCTTTTGAAATTAAAATGATCCCTTCAGAATAGCAATGTTTCATAGACTTACTGATCTGTGCATAAATGAACAAATGTAATTTAGTTAATAGTGGTAGACTCAAGTTGCAAGAGCAGAAAGACACTTGAGGAAACATTGAAACTGCAACAGAAACAGCGTAACCTGAGCTAACAGAAGATGATAAGTTGGAATAATTTTCAGAATACAGCATATACAGTTCTCTTTTGTTTATCATTTCATCAGCTGTGGGCTTTCGTTTTTCCCTACTTGGCGGCTGTTCCATCATTACAGGGAATCAGCTTCTTTCTGTCTTTGTTTCTGTTACTTTTGACTTCCTTTCTGTTCTGTTTTCTCTCTGTTCCCTGGCCTCTGATTTTCCATCACTTAAACTTATTGCCTTCTCTCCAGGGGTGTCCTTATTTCTGTCCCCACTACCAATTTCTTCCTTTGTTCTTCAGCTGTCCCAAGGAGGCTGACCTGATTGGCTCAGTTTGTCATGATTATTCCTGTTGGGTAGTTCTTGTCTTGGACCACCTCATAGGCTGCTGACTAGCCTGAAAAGTAGCAACCCTTGGATCAAGCAACTACTCTGTGCAGTCATTTCTGTCTGGGATGACAGCTTCACTTTATTCAGAAGGAGCTACAAGCTTGGTGGCAACTTTGATGGCAGTACAGGCGATTGATCTGGTTTCATGAAAGTGCTGAAGGTTTGTACAATATGTAAATACGTGGGGCTTCCTAGAAATAAAGGACTTGACTGGTTCATCCTAGCTGGAGCAGTATATTCACATATGCATCTGAATTAGTGAAATACCTGAATTACATACAGAACGTTTTTCACAATCTATAGATTCAGTAACATCATAAATTTGAAAGGGAGATTGTTAACTGAAACAAAGATTAAAAATTTGGGTTGGTAAAGAGAAATAAGAGAAGTGCTTTCTCATTACCATGTTATAAACTTGATGAAATCTTAGTGTTTACATGAATAAAGTCTTTCAATGATGAGTCTAGAGTTAGTGTTAAAATGTATATAAAGTGATATGGAAATTTTTACAGTTTTGGGGGAGTGGAATAAAACTAGATACTACTGGGGATAAGTATACTAATGATAATGACAGATCCTTATAATCCCAAATTGTTTAGGATTAAACCTGTTGAGTTGTTAAAGAAATCCTGATGGGACACAATTAGGTGAGTCTTTACTTCTTAGCAAATAAAAATTCTCTTAAATCCCACAACTGGGAAAATGTTATAATGGTCCAGTACTTTTTGGTTTTTAGCTGAGTTCTAAATTCCCTTGTGAAAACATAGATGTGCAAGTTGATCTAGAAGATGTGGCATATACAGTTTATTTGTTGGCTACATTAAACAGATTGAGCAGATTATCCTTGAACTTTTTTTTTTTTTTTCAACGTTTTTATTTATTTTTGGGACAGAGAGAGACAGAGCATGAACGGGGGAGGGGCAGAGAGAGAGGGAGACACAGAATCAGAAACAGGCTCCGGGCTCTGAGCCATCAGCCCAGAGCCCGACGCGGGGCTCGAACCCACGGACCGCGAGATCGTGACCTGGCTGAAGTCGGACGCTTAACCGACTGCGCCACCCAGGCGCCCCTATCCTTGAACTTTTAACTAAATGTCTAGATGAAAAAGAATATATTCCTGTTGTAGGGATGGAAGCACTTGCTGGTGTTCATATTCCCCCACAGTAAAGAAGTGAGAAGATTTAATCAACTCTGGACTATCACACTTAATGAACCAAGATTCTTGTACACATGGCTGTGTGAATTAATGATTAAAATGTCCATTGAATGTGTCTATCCTTTCTTTCTCCATTTCCTCATGTGTTTCCCTTTTTTTTCTTTTAGTGAATAATTCATAACTACTTAAGTGATGTCCTTTGCTCCTGCCTGTACTTATCACCCTTACATGCCACCTACCATTCCTCTACCTTTTCTTATTATTTCAGATCTGTGATGTTTACTTTCCTAAAATACCTTTCTTCATGGCTTGCCAGTGACTGAACATGCTGAGTGACTTACAGATTTGGGGTTGAAAGGGGATTTTGGAATTCACCCACTGAATCTTGGTTGCCTCGGCGTGTGGTGTGTGTGTTTTATCACTGAGTATCATTTTTGCCAAGAGGAATATCCAAATGGGAACAGGAAGGGCCATCATTGTTCGTGACATCTAGTATTCATTGTAGTAGGAGGAAAGGATAATTGTTCACTCAGCTCAAGATTTCTACCTGAAATGATGATATGCAGAAATAGCACTAAAAAGCCTTCACTTTGGCTCCAAAGGCAGTCTTCTAATTATGACTTGCCTGATCATTAATTGAAATATGAATGTGATGTGCATACAATTAAGGCTCCATGGGTCACTTCAAAGAGCACTGGACAGAGTTAACAAACTAGTTCTGGTGCTGGCCCTACCATTTAGTATCTTTTAAAAAGTCACGTACAATGTAAAAATCTCAACAACTCTCAAGAAAAACAAACCTCAATATGGCTCAGGTGTTAGACTTATCAGACAATGACTTTAAAACAGCTATTATAGCCCAGCTTCAAGAAGTAAGAGAGAATACTCTTGAAATGAATGGAAAGGTAGAAATTCTCTGTAGAGAAATAGAAGCTATAAGAAAGAACCATGGGGGCAGTAGGGAATGGGGAGTTGTTTAATGGGTATAGAGTTTCAGTTTTGCAAGATGAAAAGAGTTCTAAAGATTGATTGCACAACAATGTGAATGTATTTAACACTACTCACCTGTACACTTAAAAATGCATATTTCTAAGTAAAAATAAAGCATATTTCAGAGGAGAGGGGACCAAATGGATATGTACAAACTGAAAACTGCAATAATTGTGAAAAAATTCAGTTGATGGGCTCAGTTGTAGAATGGAAATGATAGAGGAAAGAGTCAGTGAACTTAACCAGTATCAACATGTATTATCCAATTTGAGCAACAGAGAAAAAAATTATCAGAGTCTCATGTACTTATGGAACAGTATCAAAGGTATAACATACCTGAGGTCAAAAAATTAAAAATAGAACTATCATGTGCAATCCAGGAATCGCACTACTGGATATTTACCCAAACAATAGGAAAACACTAGTTCAAAGCAATATGTGCATCTCTGTGTTTATTGCAGCATTATTTGCAATCGCCAAACTATGGAAACAGTCCAACTGTCCATCAACAGATGAATGGACAAAGTATATGTGGTGTATATATACAATGGAGTATTCTTCAGCCATAAAAAAGAATGAAATCTTGCCATTTGCAACAACACGGATGGATCTAGAGAGTATAATGCTAAGTGAAATGAGTCAATCAGAGAAAGACATACCATATGATTTCATTCATGTGGAATTTAAGAAACAAAACCAACAAAGGTGGGGGGAAAAGAACCCCCAAAAAAGACTGAACTATAGAGAACAAACAGATGGTTACCAGAGGGGAGATGGGTCGACGGGGATGGGTGAAATAGGTCAAGGGGATTAAGAGTATACTTATCCTGATGGGCACTGAGTAATATATAGAACTGTTGAATTACTGTATTGTACACCTGAAACTAATATAACACTGTGTGTTAACTACACTGGAATTTAAAAAAAGAGAAAAAGGTATAACGTACATGTGTTTGGAGTCCCAGAAAGAGAGGAGAAAGAGATTGGTACAGATAAATATTGTGAGAATATAGGATGACCTGTCAAAAACATGATTATAAAGATTCAAGAAGTTCCATAAATCCCAAAGAAAGTAAACTGAAATAAACAAAAAACTGTCCAGATGCATCGTAATCAAACTGCTTCAAATTAAAGAAAAACTTGGAAAAAGAAAAATGGCACACTACGTATAGAAGCAAAATGATCAAAATATCATGAGTTGTGCAGCAGAAATCATGGAGATAGAAAGCAATGGAACAACTTAGAAAATGTTTTAAATGGTGAAAGAGAAGAAACATCAACCCTGATTTCTATATTCTGTGAAAATATTCAATGATGAAGGCAAAATAAAGTCTCAGATAAAGGGAAATTAAGAGAATTTATTGCCAATACACCTGCCCTAAAAGAAATGCTAGAGGAAGTTCTTCAAGTCTAAGGGAAATAATACCAGAGGGAAACTTGAAACTTTAGGAGTAAAGGAAGAGCACCAGAAATAGGAAATATATGGGTAAATATAACACTGTACTACTCCTCTTGAGTAGAACTTTAAGTAGTTCTACTCTTGGGTAGTTCTTTAAAATATGTGCAACGGTTGGGGCGCCTGAGTGACTCGGTTAAGCATCCGACTTCAGCTCAGGTCATGATCTCACGGTTTGTGAGTTTGAGCCCCACATTAAGCTCTGTGCTGACAGCACTGAGCCTGCAATCGGATTCTCTATCTCCCTCTCTATCTCCCCGCTCACGTGGTCTCTCAAATAAATAAACGTTTAAAATATGTATAATGGTTGCAATAAACAATATGACATTAAATGGTGGGATTTTCAGTGTACATAAATGTAATACATTTATGTATAATTATGTAATGTAATTATATAATGTAAATAGATAATTACAACATAAAGTGTGTAATGTAGCCTATAAGATTGAAAGTTTCCTAGATTTTATTTAGAATAATAAAATATTAATAAGTGGATTATCAAAGTTAAGTATATTTTAATCCTTAGAGCAATCATTACAAATATTATGCAAAGTATATAGTATAAAAAGCCAAAAGATAATTTAAAATAGTAAACTAAAAGATACTCAAATAATCCAGAAGAAACCAGAAAAGGAGAAACTGAGATACGAAGAAAAGGGGACAAACTGAAAAAAATAATAAACTGTTAAGTCCAACCTTATCAGCAATTACATTAAATGGAAATGTTCTGTAAACACCAGTTAAAATACAGTGTCATTTTAGTTAAAAATAAAGATCCAATTATATACTATCTGTAAGAAGTCCACTTTGAATAATACAAATAGGTAGAAAGTAGAAGGATGGAAGAAGATACATATGCAAAAACTAATAACCAAAATAAATCTGGAGTGGCCATATTAATTAGACAAAATAGACTTCAGAACAAGGAAAATGAACAAGTATAAAGAAGTAAATTACATAATAACAAAATTTTCAATTCACTAAGAAGACATAACAATCCTGAACTGTATACAGCTAGCAACAGAGCTTCAAAATATATAAAACAAAAACCGATAGAATTGAAAGGAGAAAATAGATAAATCCACAATTACAAGTGGAGACTTCAACATTCTCTTTCAACAATAGCCAAATTATGGAAAGAGCCTAAATGTCCATCAACTGATAAAGAACTGATATGTCCATCATAAAACTGATAAAGAACTAAATGTCCATCAACTGATAAAGAAATTGTGGTTTGTATACACAATGGAATATTATGTGGCAATGAGAAAGAATGAAATATGGCCTTTTGTAGCAATGTGGATGGAACTTGAGGGTGTTATGCTAAGTGAAATAAGTCCTACAGAGAAAGATAGATGCCATATGTTTTCACTCTTATGTGGATCCTGAGAAACTTAACAGAATACCATGGGGGAGGGGAAGGGGAAAAAAAAGTTAGAGAGGAAGGGAGCCAAACCATAAGAGACTCTTAAAAACTGAGAATAAACTGAGGGTTGATGGGGGGGTGGGAGGGAGGAAAGGGTGGGTGATGGGCATTGAGGAGGACACCTGTTGGGATGAGCACTGGGTGTTGTATGGAAACCAATTTGACAATTTCATATTAAAAAATAGATTAATAAATTTTAAAAATAATAAAAATAAAAAATAAAACACATTATCAAGTACATCAGTTTACAGATTAATAGACTTAAAACCAGGAAATTCTGAACAGGAGGCAGCATGGATGAACCTTGGGGACATTATGTTAAATGATATAAGCCAGTTCAAAAGAAAAATACTCTATGATTCCACTTACGTGAGTTACCTAAAGCATTCACATTCATAGAGAAGGTAGAATGGTGTTTTGACGGATGGGAGTAATGGCAAATTGATACGTTATGTGTGCCCTATTCAAACTCATTTTGAGTTCTTTAGAGAACAAAAAAAGTTTACTAACTTTCAGAAAAGTCATATATGATTTCTTTAAAATATGTTGCCATAGAAGTTTATTAATCACGAAGTAAATTAAAGTAAGCTCTAAGTGCAAAAGCTTGCTTTAAATGCTTCTGCAAAGTCGTAGGCAACAATGAAAGCAATGTTTCCTCCCATAATTAATCGCAGAGAAGTCACAGTTACGTAATTGTCCCGTTTTTTTATCCTGAAGATACAGGAGTGGAATGTGAAAGAAAGAATGCTCTGAGAGAATTGCTTTGCAAGGACTTTATCAGACAGGCTGTGTCCTGGAAGGACTAAGGAGAGCTTTAGGTAGGGTTTTCCCCCAGTATAAATGAGCTTCTCAACAACAAAATGTATCCTTTTTTCAACTAGGCCATGAACTATGAAAGATTAGGCTATTGTGCTTGTGTCAGAACTATCCCTTGAGCCAGCCTAATTCTAGATTAGAAAAAGAACATGAGGGGTTGTAAGGCAGTTAAAAATCCTTTCTGTACCCAGAAGGGCTTAGAGCTGAAGGGAAAAGGGAATGGAGCCCAGGAAATCGGATTTTTTATGGCTGTTTTAAGTTGTTTTTAATATGGTTGCATTGTTTATTGAAAAAAATTTTAAGAAGAAAACAGTAAATGCTATTATACATTTCCTGGTTCTTCAGGTGGCTTATCATAGGATAAATGGTAAGATCTGGCTGCTATGCTTTAATGGCAACAGAAAGATTCAAGCAAGTTTTACAAAAGCTTAATGGTGAGTCACGAATGTGCAGGACCATACTGAAGTGAATAATGGCTAAGTGACACATTCATCTTTTTTTTTAAATACTTATTTTTGAGAGAGAGAGAGAGAGAGAGAGAGCACACAAGCAGGGAAGGGGCAGAGAGAGGGAGGGGGAGAGAGAATCCCAATCAGACTCCATGCTGTCAACGTAGAGCCTGATGCAGGGCTCCATCCCAGGAACAGTGAGATCATGACCTGAGCCGAAATCAAGAGTTAGACGCTCAACCAACTGAGCCACCCAGGCGCCCCACACATTCATCTTGATAGATTGCATTTTCATTCAAGATATTTGTTGCCCCACCATGAGCTCACCTTCCTGCAGGAGGATAATACACCTGGCTGTTGAACCCAGGCATGGCCAAATGACTTGCTTTAGGCAATAAACTGGGGGTATAAGTGACAGGTATCATTTTGGAGCAAACGTTAAGAACCAGCATCTAGGGACGCCTGGGTGGCGCAGTCGGTTAAGCGTCCGACTTCAGCCAGGTCATGATCTCGCGGTCCGTGAGTTCGAGCCCTGCGTCGGGCTCTGGGCTGATGGCTGAGAGCCTGGAGCCTGTTTCCGATTCTGTGTCTCCCTCTCTCTCTGCCCCTCCCTCGTTCATGCTCTGTCTCTCTCTGTCCCAAAAATAAATAAACGTTGAAAAAAAAATTAAAAAAAAAAAAAAAAAAAGAACCAGCATCTAGTTCACCATGGTCTTATTCCTCTGCTGTGAGACCAGCAACATCCCATATAGGAGCTACTCTGTGAGCCTGGGTCTGTGAGTAGAGTTGCAGTGAACCCATTATGGACATGTTAATTGGGCAGGAAATAAACCTCTTTTTACCTGGAGTTGTTTGTTTCTGCAGCATTACTTAGCCTATCCATGCCACAGCAGCATCATAAACATTTATATAGTCTGTATTATATCTCACTTAGACTTCTTATTTACCTACTTACGCTTTCCCAAAGGCCAAGTTTGCACAGTTTCTTCTCCATTCCTTAATAGCAGAATCCCAACTTCACTCTAGCTACACACTGTTGCCCAACTAATAGTCTAAGCCAATTATAACAACTTGGTTCCTTCTTGAAAGTAATGGCCAAGGAGTGAGCATGTGATGACTAAGTTCTAAACAATCGATTTTAGAGGAATCCACCAGAGAATTCAGGAGAAATGCTTCCTTTCTGATAAGAACAACATAATGCAAAGAAAAAGTATTTGTTTACTTTCCTCCACTTTTAGCTTTGAAAGCTGTAATATAAATATGTCATGCCTGGAACTGTGACCACAAGGATTAACACTAACGCCCTGAGAGGAGTGGACTCAAGCATACAAAGAGCTGGGGCACTGGGGCACCTGGGTGGCTCAGTTAGTTGGGCATCCAACTTTGGCTCAGGTCATGATCTCGTGGTTTGTGAGTTCAAGCCCTGCACCTGGCCTGGAGCCTACTTCTCAACCTCTGTTCCCCTCTCTCTCTGCACCTTCCCAACTTGCTGCCTTCTCTCTCTCTCTCAAAAATAAATAAACATTTAGAAAGAGTTGGAGTCCTTGGTGACATAACTGAACAACAAAATCAACCTTAGGACTGATTACCTGGACTTCTTAGTGAACTATTAATGTCCTTGTAATTAAGCCATAAGTGTGATTTTTTTGTTGTTGTTGCTTGTTACCAAAATCATCCTAACTGATGCAGCACGTGTAGACAAAGCATTGTTGCTTTGGCCAATTTCACAAGGGGTTCATCTTTATGACTGGCTCCACATAGGCTTAGATTTACCAGTTCTTAAAAAAAGTACAGTGGAAGTCAAAGGAATTTGGAAACTTTACTGAATTTGGCCACCATAGTAATGGTTCTCACCTTTAAAAATTTTTTTTTAAATGTTTATTTTTGAGAGAGAGACAGACAGACAGAGACAATGAACAGGGGAGGGGCAGAGAGAGTTGGAGACACAGAATCCGAAGCAGGCCCCAGGCTCCGAGCTGTCAGCACAGAGCCTGACACGGGGCTTGAGCTCACGAACCACAAGATCATGACCTGAGCTGAAGTCGGCACTTAACTGACTGAGCCACCCAGGTGCCCCCGTACAGTTCTAACCTTGATGAAATCCTCTTTGGTGTATGCGCTGAATGAAGCTCTCTGCTCTCTATGGCCATTTGCTTGGAGTAGAGTCATGTATCTTTAGGTAGGCCTAGAGCTACCTGGACCTCATCTTTTCCCCAATGGGGAAATAAGTCATTTGACCACCAAACCCCAGTATGAGATTTCTCCAGCAAAAGATAGTCAAGCTAGAGGGCTGCCAGTGCTATTGTCTTGAGCTCTTTCTGTTATGTTGTATCCTAAAGCTGTAGTATAAATGAGGGCAGAGGGACCTCATGGCTTAAGTCTCAAGGAGTGCTGTGTGTGTGTCCCTCCTCTAAGGCAAGGCTCTTTCCCCACTGGTCCCAGTAGCTGTCATGAGCAGCAGCACCAACACAGAGTAGATCATGGATTTAGGCAAGTAGGCCTGCATCTAAATGCTCAATGTTAAGTTTGATCTTTTCATAATTTCTTGGAACAACATCCACTTTGGCATTCTGTTACCATCCATTATTTCCAGATGTTCCTTGTTTTCCTTTTACTTTTCTATTTCACAAACTAGGTTTTGTTATTTTTAATCTTTGTCTTTTGTCTGTGTTTGTGGATCCCAGAAAAGGTCTCAGAAATGTGATCCTTCTTTGATTTTTCTAGGTATCTTTTTTTCTTTGTTGTCATAGCTGAGTGTGGCTTCTGGACATCATAGAGGAGTGTTACTTCAAGGTTTCTGGAAACATAACAACTTTCTTAATTGTTCTAGGTCTACTTTCCATTTATTTCCATTTTACATGTATTGCCCAGTTGCCAAAAATGTTGTTTTAATAGTTGGTGGCCCTTTTGTATTGTCTATGCTACCATATACTTCTTTTCATCCTGTAAATAAGTGAGAGATATACAAAACTTTTCTAATACAGTTATTTAAATCAATATTGTAACTTTTGGAAAATTCCATTAAGAACAGTTAAGTTGCTATTAAACTAATATAGTCCCCCCGCTCCCAGTCCTGAATGGTCCAAATTCATATCCATCAAAATAACTTCCTATTTTAAATTTGTATTATCTTTTTTTTTTTTAATGCTTATTTATTTTTGAGACAGAGAGAGACAGAGCATGAATGGGGGAGGGTCAGAGAGAGAGGAAGACACAGAATCTGAAACAGGCCCCAGGCTCTGAGCTGTCAGCACAGAGCCCGACGCGGGGCTCGAACTCACGGACCGCAAGATCATGACCTGAGCCAAAGTTGGACGCTCAACTGACTGAGCCACCCAGGCGCCCCTGTATTATCTTATTTTAATTTGTTTAGTGTAAGGTAGATAATAATTGGCTATATTTGCTATTTTTCTCCACTCTCTATATTCTCCATTTTATACTTAGCCTGCCCTTTGGTCAAGTTTTGTTGCTAGTGGGTGCCTGTGAGTTCTTAGCATTCTTTCTTAGATTTATGCCTTGAATCAGAAAAGCCTTTTTAAGAAATCTGTTTCTGCACGCTGTCTCATAAAATTTTCTTTGGATGGACTAATGTGCCAAGCTCATAAGGAGTTTAATGGCTATCTTGCCTTGTTGATTTATTGTGTATTTTGTTGTTGTTGCTAGAGAACTTCTGTTCTCCCCTCAGCTCGAAGAAACCTTGAAACATCTGTGCTTGGGAGAAGGATGATCACATAGAAGTGAAGACACACATGTAACTGCTTTGTTGCTGCATATCGTGTGGCAGTAAAAGTCACAGGTCCTGACGTTCCAGACAGTCAATGACGTACGAACAGCTTGTGTTCTAACCATCTGTATGTCAGCTGCTTACCTGCAGTGCATTTCCCTATGGAAACAAGGTTAAGAGGGGCACTTATGTTTTTAGGTTAGTTCAGAAAAGCCTATTTCACCCAGAATATAGCTAAAATTTTATATATTGCAGTGAATAAGAGCAGAGTATTGTTATAATACTAGTAAGTCTTAAATAGCCAAAAGCAATACAACTGAATAAGAAATACCTTTAAAAAACATACAGTGGGTGCCGATAGTCAAGGAAAAAGAAATTTAATCTGATGGGCCTATAGAGGAATATACTTTTAGGAAAATTCCAATGGGGGCAATGGAAGGACAGATGGCACTAGTTTTCTTCCTTCTTTCCTTCCTTTCCTTTCCTTTTCTTTCCTTCCCTCCCTCCCTCCCTTACTTCCTGAGCATCTCATAGCACAGAAAGCTTTATTCATCCACACTGTACCAGAGAAAGGCAGGCTCACTTTAGCATGCTGTCATCCTGGGCTTCTGCCAGTTCTCCCTCATTCCATTTCTTTTCATCCTTCTTCTCTCTCTCCTCAGCTGCCATCCTCCTTTCCTCTTCTGCCCGAGGTTTCAGTAACTATAGCGCTTGTCTCTGTAGGCCATGCCGAGGAACAGGACGGAGTAGTGGCAGAGCTTGATGAAAGGCCTGTACCTGTACCATCGGCCCCATCTTGTCCGTATGACCCTCACACCCACTAGTTTTCTTTATTATGTTTCTCTTTAAATAAACGCCTTGATATAGTTTCAAAATATTCTTCAATAAGCACTACTTTTTATAACCAGATCAAAGGTGCTGAATGTTAATTTAATAAGAAATTTTTAAGAAATGTAAAACATGATGGTTTTCTTCTTGTTTGAGACAGTTGTTCCAAAGACAATTTTGATGTAATCAACCGGTCATAACTTTAATCTCCTTTGGTTGTTCATGACTGTCCAGTGAGTGACAGGCGCTGCTCTAGGCTCTGAGGATACAGTAGCCAACAAGAGAGATGGAAGTCTGCTTTGCTGGTTTATAGAGAGAATGAAGAACTTCTGTGTGAGAGATTTTCCAATGGAAACGGGGCAAGGAAGAAAAAGGTGAAGAGGAAGGGAATTACTGATGTAGATGGGAGTTGGAGATTTCTTGAGAAGAAATGAATTCACCTGGGAATAGGAGAGGACAGAGGGAGAAGGTAACCGCAGAATGTTGGACTCACTGGGGAGAAGAGAAAGTATGAAAGAGGGAACCTGATTAGTAATCAGTCCAAGTCATGGGGTGACTTGTCTACCCCAAGACAACTTGTGTGACCCAAGGTGAGAGAGAGAGGGGAAGAAAAGCATTTTTGGCACAAGCAGAGAGAAGGGGCCGTTTTGCAAGATGGATGTTAGAAACTACAGGAAGTGAATCACAGGAAAAGGGTAGACTGGCAGAGACTTTGCTCAAATATATTCCATGATTTAAAAGAGTAAATCATAAAGAATAATTTGAGAAATTTCCAGAGGTTTCAATTCAGATCTTCTTTTGTTTTGTTTTAATTTTTTCCTAAATATTGTTTTAATTAATTTCTTAAAGTGTTTAGTTTAATTCCAGTTAGTTAACATACAGTAAGATATTAGCTTCAGGTGTACAATATAGTGATTCAACACTTCCATACATCACCATGTGTTCATCCTGACAAGTGCACCTAAATCCCCATCATCTATTTAACCCATCTCCCTACCCACCTCCCCTATGGTAGCCATCAGTTCTCTATAATTAAGAGTTTGTTTCTTGATTTCTCTCTCTCTCTTATTTTTTTCCCTTTGCTTGTTTGTTTTGTTTCTTAAATACTACATATGAGTGAAATCATATGGTGTTTGTCTTTCTCTGATCAACTTATTTCACTTAGCATTACACTTGCTAGATCCATACATGTGATTGCAAATGGCAAGATTTCATTCCTTTTGAGGGCTGAGTAATATTCCATTGGATTTATCCAACACATCTTCTTTATCCATGGACATTTAGGCTGCTTTCATATCTTCCCTATTGTAAATAATGCTACTATAAATATAGGGGTGCATGTATCCTTTTGAATTAGTGTTTTTGTATTTTTTCGGTAAATGCCCAGTAATTAGTATGATTGCTGGATCAGAAGGTCATTATACTTTTAATTCTTTGAGGAGCCTCCATACAGTTTTCCATAGTGGCTGTATGTGTTTGCATTCTTACCAACAGTGCACTAGCTTCCTGTTTCTCCACATCCTTGCCAACACCTGTTATTACTAGAGTTGTAAGTTTTAGTCATTCTAACAGGTGTAAGGTGATATCTCACTGTAGTTTTTTTCACAATAAAATGCTATTTTATATTTGTTATATTTTGGTAATATGTGGTTGTAGATTATCTAGTATATTTGGAGGGACAGAGGTGGAGAGAACTAGTTAGGTAACTAGGACTCCACAACAGTGAGTACATAAGAAAGTGGCTCCCTTACTTGTGAGTAAGAACGAGCTCACAAACTGTGACAACTGGTTTGCAGCTTCATCCAATTACATTTATTTTTACTGATATTTCCTCATTTTCACTTTAAGGAGTCCTTGACATTTGTTTTAAATGCATTTAAAGCAATGCAGATTCACCCAGTTCCTACACCATTCACCCAGTTTCTACACCCCACCCCACCCCACATAGTTTCCTAAAAGGGTCAGAAGAATACGATGGTTAAGAACATAGACTCTGGAGTCAGAACATCTCATTTTGAATTGTGGCTCTAAGGACACAGTAATTTCCTAACTGTGTTATGTGACTTTGGGCAAGTTATTTAACTTCTCTGGTCCCCACTTCTTCATATGTAAACTGGGATAATAATAGCACATAGATCATTGGTTACTTTGGAAATTGAATGAGTTAATGTATGGGAAGCTCTTAGAAAAATGCTTGTCTCCAAGTAGTGCTAGTTTTAAAAAGCAAAACAAAACAAATAAAACTAAAAAATAACTACACCATTTACTCACATTAACTAAAACAATAGCAAATGTTGGTGCATGCATATTAATTTGCATATTAATTTACTAGAAACATTCTAGTAAATGCTTGTGATCATGCAAATAGTTAGAAGCTGGCTCAGCTTTTTAGTCTCAGTGCACCCTCAACACTGATGATCAGAAGAATCTGGGTCACTTCAGTTCCTTGCAGAGGCCAAATTTGTTGGTTGTTCTTTGTTACAGCTGTGTTAGGAGCTGCAAATGTAAGTGCTGTCAGTCTTCCTACTCAAAGATGGGGATGATTTTTGTTTTTTTTTTTAATTTTTTTAAATATTTATTTATTTTTGAGAGAGACATCGACAGAATGCGAGTGGGTTGGGACAGAGAGAAGAGGGAGACACAGAATCCGAAACAGGCTCCAGGCTCTGAGCTGTCAGCACAGAGCCTGACGCAGGGCTCGAACTCACGGACCAGGAGATCATGACCTGAGCCGAAGTCGGACGCTCAACCGACTGAGCCACTCAGGCGCCCCAATTTTTATTTGTATGTAGATGTAGCACAATTTCTTTTAAGTGGGTTCATGAGGGAAAAAACCTTAGAACTTTCCCTTTTGTCTTTGGATGCCCTCCTTCTAGCAGAGCTTCTCTGGAAAACAAAAATGAAAACAAAACTGTCTCTCTCACCAAATCTGGTCCACACAAGCCAGTGATTTAACCAGAATTCATCCTTGGGGAATCTCCACCTAGGTTTTATCCCCCATCCAAGCTTTGTCACAGAGACTCCATAACCACCCTCATCCTCCTCTCTGTCTTAAAGAAAACCTATATTTGAACTTGAAACAGGTGAATGTTAGAGGTCAAACATACAGCTCTCTACCTCTGAAAAGCCTGCCTGCCTCTTGCTCTCCTCCCATACTTCCTGTGTCTGCATTTAGAGAAAATAGGCCACTGATACCAAAGAGATTTTGGGGAGAAAGGTCAACAGTAAAGAAGTGGACACCAAATAAAATATTTTTCATCATACTTGGAGGAAGGAGGTAAAGGTAGAGAAAAGCAAGAGCAACAAAGTAGTGGGGGAATGAAAACAAGAAAGGAATTCAAGAAAGAGAGTGAGGGTAGAGAAAAATGCTAGCTGCTTTTGTGGTTGGTGTCATGAGGACGAAGCTGAACAAGGTAGGATTTAGGAGATGGTCCACTAGCCTTATTTAGGAAGTCAGGTAGGGAGAGTTACTAAAAAGCCTTAGTCTTCAGCACATTGAGGTGATAGCATGCTCAGTCAGACTAAGGGTGCAGCAGAGATATTAGGTTAACAGAAGATATGTCCCAAATTGTTGAGGCGGACTCTGGCTACATAAGTCCTTGTAGCCATTGGGCTGACCTTGGGCAAAGGTCAGCACCATGGATAGTCCCAAAAGGTGATTACTACATGGACCAGAAAGAAGCAAAATGAACCCTATGTATTCGGAGATAGACTTAAGTGTGTGATTTTTGTTTTGTTTTTGTTTTTTTTTAGTTTTGCCCCTGTTTAAAAACCTTGTTCTGCCTATATTCAAAAACAATGACAAAATATTTGTTGGGTGCCTGCTGTGTGTCTGGCACACTTACTCGTCCCAAAGAATGACAAGGGAATAAGATAAAGTTCTCTGTCCCTAACAAGTTTCCTACACCCCGGATAAACTAGAGATTTAAGCAACAACAATAATTATAGCTGAAATTTATTGATCAATTACTATGCACCAAACATATAATACTAACTGCCATAGATCAATTATTCTCTCAACAGCTTTATGTGAGAGGGTTTATTATTATTATTATTATTATTATTATTATTATTATTATTATTATTATTTTAGATGAGGACACTGAGGCACACAAAATTTAAGAAACTTTCTTTATAAGAAATAAAGCCAGAATGTAAACCTAGACATTCTGACTCCAGTGTCCATTACCACACTCTATTGTCGACTCAACATTAATAAATGCCACCTGTGACAGAGATATACATAAAGTACAAGAGGAACATATTAGAGATGCACCTGAATCAAAACTGGGTTTGGGAACAGGGGGCACATTCTGGGAAGTCATCCAGCAGAGTTGGCATCCGACTTAAATTTTGAAGAAGTCAGTCATGGAGAATATATGGGAGAAGGCATGGCATGCTTAATCTTACAGTCACAGGCCTATTGACAGTATGAGGAGCCAATCCATTGTCCCCTCCATTCCTCAATTTCTCAACAGTGGGGGATGGACTCAAGGAACTAAATGAGGACCAAAGTGTGAGGTCTACCTAATTCCTTCCAAAGTACAAAACTCCCTAGTGGAGGTTTGGAAAATACAGAGAACAGAGAGATTGGGAGATGGGCCATGCCTTCTTTGCATTCTTGTACCTCAATCAGAAAAGAATTGAGATTTCAGTATAGATTCTGGACAAGACGGGTCATGAGGTAGAGATTCTGAGTATCTTTTCATGTGCTTATTGGCCATTTATGTAACTTCTTTGGAAAACTGTTGATTCAGATCCTTTGCCTGCTTTTTAATTGAGTTGTTTTATTGTTCAGTTGTAAGTGTTTTTTATATATTCTGAACACTAGACCCTTATCAGGGTCTTAAATAATTTTGTATAATAAAGAATTGTACCGACCTTTGTCTCTAGCTTCTGGGAGGCAACCTCTAGACTCTGGGAGTGTCCCAATGTCTTTATCACTCATAGTGGGCTCCTCAGACCACACCTGACAGTTTGAGTGAATGAAGTGACTCACGGTGCACTCTTTAAACTAAAATAATCGGAATCACTTTGATAGAAACCATTGGAATCTGATATATCTGTTATTGGCTTAGTGAGTTATTCCTCTTTTGATTACACATTCAAGTTTAGATATATTTAAATGCAGCAATGGTCTGCAATTGGTAAACAAGGGAGGTTCATCACAGCCCCTCAAAGTAATGATAAACTGATTAAACAAGGAGGCCATTAGAATGAGGTGGTTCTAAATACTTAGCAGCTTCCATATGCAAAACAAAACCTAAGTCTATAAATGCCTCAAAAACGTAAGAAATTGAAACCTCAGGACAAGCAGTCACCAAGAGCCAACTGGTCTTTCCCAAATAAGGCAATGCTTAAGCTGTAGCCCGTCACATAATTCCCTTGCTTTGCTTCCCCATCTTCCCTATAAAAGTCTCTCCCTTGGCTCCTGTCAGTGTGGCACTGCCAATTAAAATAGACTTTTGCTCAAACTCTTAAAATGTTTAATATGTCTCAGTTTATCTTTTAACAGCCCCCATTTTATGTCTCGGAAGCAGTTTTGGTCACCTCTCAGCCTTCTCAACCCAAGCAAAATAATTCAAACTCTGAAGGCTCTTTCAACTTGTTTAATAATTCTGATGCTTTTTTGTTCAATGCTTAGATGATCATATCCTGTTAAATTATAAAGATAGGCTCTAAATTCATGTTATGTAGTAATTCCTTAGTATGGTATGTTAGGAGAGAGAAAATATGCCTTTTTTCATGAGGAATATGTCAGTTGGAATATAGGTGCAATCAGGGCACCTGGGTGGTTCAGTCGGTTGAGTGTCCGACTTCAGCTCAGGTCATGATCTCACGGTCTGTGGGTTTGAGCCTCACATCAGGTTCTGGTGCTGACAGCTGGGAGCCTGAAGCCTATTTCTGATTCTGTGTCTCCCTCTCTCTCTGCCCCTCCCCTGCTTGCACTCTGCCTCTCACTCTCTCAAAAATAAATAAAGATTAAAAAAAATTTTTTTTTAGGTGCAATCAGCCAGTAGAAGAAGTAGAAAACACATGTTCTTTACTTTTTTTTTTTTGGCCTCTTAGACAATATTCAACAGCAGTAAGTTGTCTCTATAAAAAATAAAACCTTTGTTTGCATGGAGAACAGGATGACTTCACTGGGTGTAGAAGGACAGCATTTTCCACTTAACGCTGTCAGTTAGAGTTGTCCTCCGTGCCTGAAGTGTCCCCTTCCTTTCGGGTACCTGAGCAACACAATGATCTATTTTTCTTTAACAATGAGTCTTCTGGGTACAAAGGGAAAAACTGTCAGTTTGGACTGAAGCAGTTTAGACTGAAGATTGCAGGGGATCTTGTGAATTTGCCAATACTTTGACTTTAATCCTTCTTTTCTCTCAAAACTAATGAAACTAAAGTAAAAATACAGCAACAAAACAGCCAAAGGAAAAGCCAGCCAGTCACAGTTAACACTTCTGAGGGACTACACTATAGAACTGTAATAGTGGAGCAGAATTTAAAGTTTTTAAAGATCCTTTATTATTAATCTGGTTATTCCTGGGTTATTAACCAGTTATTCCCAGATAGTGGCTTTTATTCTGTTCATTATATTTGTGGTACTATCTATTTTTGTTTGCTTCTACAACCAATGTCTTCTTTTTTGTTGATTTCTTTATTGTGGTAAAATGTACTGAATATGTAATTAGGAAAATCAAGCTGTTTCCATTTTAGTATAATTGGAACCTGTATCAATGGAAGAATCTTAACTATGATTTGCGTTAAGACAAGTTCATATGAGGCATAATGGAGTAAACATACACATACTACTGATGATGATATAATTTAGTTGCTGTGCCTTTTAAAACATGGGTACAAAATAGTGTTTCGAGTCCCGGCTGAAGGACCTCATGCCCTCTCTCACTCCCCACTAACATTAGCTTCTATGGGTGTGTCAGCTTCCTACTGCAGAAGATGGAACAGCCCTTATTTTATTTTTTTTTAAATTTTTTTTAATGTTTATTTTATTAATTTTGAGACAGAGAGAGACAGAGCATGAACGGGGGAGGGGCAGAGAGAGAGGGAGACACAGAATCGGAAGCAGGCTCCAGGCTCCGAGCCATCAGCCCAGAGCCTGATGCGGGGCTCGAACTCACGGACCGCGAGATCGTGACCTGAGTGGAAGTCGAACGCTTAACCGACTGAGCCACCCAGGCGCCCGTTTTTTTTGTTTTTTTGTTTTTTTTTAAATTTTTTTTTTTTGAACAGCCCTTATTTTGTTGTGAGGTTTATAGCACTCAATAGGATGCCTGCCATATAGGAGACACTCAAAAAATGGAGCTATTTCATGTTGATTGGAAAGAACAAATGTTTTGTTCATTTATTTATATGGCCTGATACAGAATTTTATCCAACATTTTGGATTCTGGACACTATTTCTTCCTATTTAAAAATTTTTTAAATGTTTTTATTTATTTTTGAAAGAGAGAAAGACAGAGGGTGAGTGGAGAGGCAGAGAGCGAGAGGGAGACACAGAATCCGAAGCAGGCTCCAGGCTCTGAGCTGTCAGCACAGAGCCCAATGTGGGGCTCAAACTCACGAACTGTGAGATCATGACCTGAGCCAAAGTTGTTTGCTCAACTGACTGAGCCATCCAGACACCCCTATTTCTTATTTTTAATGTTTCCTAATGGTCACAACCTTCAGGTTTCCTAGACAACATCTTTTTTTTTTTTTTTCCCCTCAAAAGGTTCTTGACAACTGTATTGTAAGGAAAAGAAGATGTAACTTTGATGATTTACAGTGACATATCTAGGTTGTGCATTGGTCCAGTTTGCATAGAGAGAATAGCCTGCAAGTTCCCACATCGCAGCTTGTCTGTCATGGGGCTGCCCAGTGCCTGCGTTTTCCCCCTTCTGACTTAGGTTGAAAAGTCTAAGCATTACCAGACCCCAAACTATAACAGGCCTGGAGGGGTGATGGTGCTTGGGCCCCTTTGCTAGAAGGTGAAAAAGGAGGAGACTTTCAACCTGCTGGGAAACAGGTGATGAATAACAACAGAGTAAAGGGTCAACCCACGAACATCTATTTTATGTAAGGTGCTGGTGCTGGCTGCTTTGGGAACTACAAAAGAAAAAGATAATGTCCTGCCCTTCAAGGAATCAGTCAAGAGGATATCAAGGATCAGTTACATGAATTAAATCGAAGCCAGAGTTAAGTCTCAATACTAAAGATCCCAGTAGGCAGCCTCTGAATACAGCTGATTGATGTGGGTACTGCTAGGGGGATCCAGAGGAAAAAGAGAGAACTGTGGGCTGAGGGCTTGGCAAAGGCTTCCCAGAGGGGGTGGAATTGGACAGATGGTAGAGTCCAAACCTGAGGAGAGCAATGGCATGAGAAAAGGGTGCCAAGGAGTGTTTGGGTAAAGATATCAGAAGCTTTGTGAGAGGAATCAGTGTGGTAGGAGGCTATAGAGATGCTAGGAGCACTTGGCTTTGTTTGTAAAAGTCAGGGGACCTCAGTTTCCTCATCTTCCTGAGAGGATGGAGCATGTGCTCCTTATAGTTCCGACCTTTTATGATCCTGATCCAGAGTACTGACCTGAGGGCGACAACCTACTTAACAAAAAAGGCGTCTATTGGCTCATGTAGACCAGAAAGATGGGTGTGGATTTAGGAAGGCTTTGCCAGTACTTACTCCCCCGCCTGTCCCTCCTCCTTGAAAGACACAAAGGATGCAGTGGCAAGACTGTGGGCTCCTCCCACACTGCCAGGGCTCACTTGGAACTCTTCCTGTTACTAGCTGCACCTCAGTTTTATTCTGCAACAAATGAGGACAGCAACAGCAGCACCCACCTGTCAGGATTCTTGTGTGGAACTGCTTAGAACAGTGCCTGGTGCATAAAGCAAGGGCTTAATAAATCCTAGATATTAGTCTTATCTCTGCTTGGCTGACTCCCTCTGGCTCCAACTACATAGAGGCTTCTGCTCTATAGAGGAGGGTGTGGCTGCTGACTCCACACCCCATCTTTGTGACCCAGTCTTACAGCTAGGAGGTGAGGACACTAGGATTGGCTGCCCTGGAATCATGAGGGGACCCAGAGAGGAAGGAGCCTGTGGTGGGTCAAGATAGAGTGTTAGGTAGACAAAGAGTGGTTCACTACACGCACATCTGATCTCACAATCAAGTACATGGAGAAGCAAAGCACATAATCTACATTTGGGGGTGAAGGAACCAAGGTACGAAAAACTTACGAGGTTCATAGGAAAGTGACAGAGCCAGGAATCCACCCAGGCCTGTAGCTCCACATAAGCAAATCTCAAAATACTTTGTTACCATAAAATAAAGGCTGCCTTCTATTTCCTCTGCCTTTCCTATGGCCTTATTTTCAATAAGAATGGAGGTTGCTTCAGCTTCAACACAAGTATTTACTGAGCACCTACTGCATACAGAGTGCCAAGCACTGGCAGAGAAATTGAAGCAGGAAGATGAGTGAAGCATGGCTCTTAGACATGCAAGGTTCCTAAATACAGTGTAGAAGACAGCACACCCAAATGTGCTTGCCTACAGGGTAGCTTGTAAAAAGAACAGATCAGTGGATCCAAAGATTTTTTTTTTTAATGGAAGTTGGAAAATTGAGGACAGTTTGGTGGTCAGTTCTTTATTTTGCTAAGGATATATATATTTTTTAAACCTGCTGTCAACAGCCACTATCATTTTATATAAAACGGATGCATAAATTCCTAAAAAATGAAGGGCAAAATTTTCAGAATTAAATTTTAATAAATACAATTGTATTACAAACTTACTACATTCTTCTTATTTTTCTCATTCCACAGAGGATCAGTGGAAGTTTTTATAAACCAATGTTTTGAGAATCGTGGTCTAAATGAATTCCTAAATGTCACTGGTGCCAGATGACATATGGGCACATTTTGGTATTTTTGAAATAAAAGCCTGCTAGAATATGAGGAAGTGCTATTGTTTTATTTCATTGCCCAAGTGGGGCCCTGGCAGTTGTTCTAATGACACTATTCCAGGGGTCCAGGCCTCAGTGGGCAATGGCTCTTTGGATGAGCTTGGTATGGTGCCACTGGGAGAACTGGATATGCTGTATGGAGAGGTTTAGCTGCTTCCTGGTGGGTCAGACCAGTTAACCAGAGGAAGTGCCTTTGGTAAAGGACATTGAAAAATAATATTTTTTCTTTTTCTTGACTGTTGTGACAGTTTAGAATGGAAAACGCTCAAGGGATAATGTTACTATGTCATGTAGATAAGTTACTAATAAAGTTCCAAGGGGGTATAAATGGAAATCCAAAATTCCCAATGGCTCAACATCTATGTTCAACTCTGCCGATCCGAATCAGCAAAACTCTCTTTCCAAATACACTGAAGTCTGCCCTGTGTGTTCCTGTATAAGTAGTTTTTTCCACATCTTGATTTCAAGGCAATTTCAATATTAATTTTTTATTATTAAAAAAAAGCATATTCTTTGCCATTAAGACAATTGAATAGGGGTGCCTGGGTGGCTCAGTCAGTTAAGCATCCTACTTTGGTTCAGGTCATGATCTCGTGGTTCGTGAGTTCAAGCCCCAAGTCAGGCTCTGTGCTGACAGCTCAGAGCCTGGAGCCTGCTTCGGATTCTGTGTCTCCCTCTCGCTCTGCCCCTCCCCCACCCACTCTCTTTCTCTTTCTCCATCTCTCTCTCAAAAATAAACATTAAAAAAAATTAAAAACAAAGACAATTGAATATACTGTTAAAGTTCCTGTGATCTTTCAAGTTTATTCCTGCAGTAATCTGAGAAGCTATAGTAACAATACAGGAAATTAAACCAAAAGATCATAAGCTGAATTCAGTTCTTTAATTTAAAAAATGTTATTACCAAAGTAAGGGTGGGGGTTATCATCAGATTTGGGGCGATTTCTTAGTTTTCCTCAGATGCCACTTAAAAATGAAGTTTAAAGTATCCCCAGGATACTTTGTCTTCCATTAAGGCGATCTATAATCCACTTCCCTTGGTCTCTTTCGTGATTACAGTGCTTGCCGTTTGTATTTGAGCTGAAAATAACACAACATAGATGTACTCTAGGAGTGGAAGCCTGGTATGCATACCAACAGGAGCTAATTTTGTCACAAATAATGATCACAGCGGTAGATATCAGCAACTACGCCACCATACAAGTCATAAAAATAATCTCATTGACAGTTAACTTCACACACTCAAGGAAACAAAGGCAAATAAAAGTAACCAAAATGCGTATGTAACACAGTGTAAAAGATCTCAGGCTTGACTTCTGAAGTTATTTCTCTTACTAGCTCAGAGTATATGGATTTTTGAAGTTTTCTTTCTAATGTTTCTGGGTCACGTTGCCTTCTTTTTAAATTGATTTGTTTTTTATTTTTTTAAACACATTTTTTTTTAGTGTTTTATTTTATTTTCGAGAGAGAGCATGAGCAGGGGAGGGCAGAGAGAGAGGAAGACACAGAATCAGAAGCAGGCTCCAGACACTGAGCGTGTCTGCACAGAGCCGGATGTGGGGCTCGAACCCACGAACCGTGAGATCATGACCTGAGCCGAAGTCGGACGCCCAGCCAACTGAGCCACCCAGGCGCCCCTGTTTTTGATTTTTTAAAAGCACCTTTTGAGGTATATGTGACACACCAAAGACTGTACATAATTAATGTAACTTGATGAGTTTTGAGATAAGTATACATCCACAGAACCATCACCACAATTTATGCCATGAACATTTCCATCACCTCCAAAAGTTTTCTCTCACTCTCTTTATTAGTTATTATTATTATTATCATTATTATTTAGTGATAAGAATGCAACATAAGATCTACCCTTTTACCAAAATGTTAAGTATGCAATATGGTATTATTAAGACATCATAGACACTGTGATGTCCAGCAGATCTCTAGAACTTATTCATTTTGTATAACTGAAACTTGTGCCTTTTGACCACTATTTACCTATTTCTCCTGCCCCCTCTATCCCTGGAAACCACTATTCTACTCTCTGCTTCTGTGAGTTTGTTTTAGTTTCCTCATATAAATGGCATCATCTGGCATTTGTTCATCTGTGTCTCGCTTATTTCACTTAGCATAATGTCCTCCAGATTCATCCATGTTGTTCCAAATGGCAAGATTTTCTTTTCTTTTTTCTTTTTTTTTTTTTAAAGCTGAATAATATTCTGTTGTGGGCATGTCCAACATTTTCTTTATCCATTCATCTGTGGATGGGCAATTAGGTTGTTTAGCTGTTGTGAATAATGCTGCAGTGAACATGGGAATGCAGATATTTCTTCAAGATCCTGATTTCCTTTCGATATATACTCTGACGTGTGACTGCTGGATCATGTGGCAGTTCTGTTTTTAATTTTTTGAGGGACTTCCATGCTACTTTATATAGTGGCACAGGTCATTAGTGAAATATTCAAAACATGTCCCCTAAGATCAGGAACAAGGCAAAGATAACCACTCTCCATCTTCTATTCAATATTTTACTGAAGTTTTAGCTGGTATGAACCATGAAGTTTGGACAGAAAGAAAAAATGTCTCTGTTTGCAGGGAACAAGACTATCTTCATAGAAATCCTATGGAATCTGTAGTGCAACTGTGAAAACTAGAAGTGGACTTAGGAATTTTTCAAGATACAGTTTTCACACACATAATTTAATTTCTATACACAGCAGAAAAAACAACATGTAATTTAAGAAAAACATATTTTAGCTTTTTAAAAATCCATACAATAGATATGAATAAATTTAAGAAAAAAATGTGACATAATTGTACGTTGGAAACTACCTAATGCTGCTGAAAGCAGTTTTTGTGTGTGTGTGTTACAAATACAACTCTATTTATATACGAAAGTGGTATCCTACCGTACATGCAATTTCGTAGCATCCTTTCTCTGAAAATGAATACATTAAGGACACGTGTTGACATTCTTAATTATTATTTTCAAACTGTAAAAAAAAACACACAAAAAAAACCTCTGGAGCTTGGAAAATTTCAAGCCTGTATAACAAGAAACACAATACCGTCATAAACCTTCATGCACCCGTCACCCAGATTCAACATTTTGGGTTCATCTGCCACTCTCTTGCCTTCCATGGAGGTATTTTTCTTCTAATGTAGTACAGTTGATATACAATATTCTATTAGTTCCAGGTGTATAACATAGTGATTCAACAATTGTATACATTATGAAATGCTCACCGTGATAAATATAGTTACCATCTGTCACCAAAGTTATTATAATGTTATTGACTATATTCCCTATGCTGTACTTTGCATCCCATTACTTATTTATTTTAGGCGAAACACACCGCCTTCTTTTCAGAAACATTTTTTTTCTTTTATTTTAGAGAGACAAAGCACGAGTTGGGGAAAGGGGCAGAGAGAGAGAGAGAATCTTCAAAGTGTGGAGCCCGTTGCGGGACTCAATCCCATGACCCTGCGATCATGATCTGAGCCAAAATCAAGAATCAGATGCTCAACCAACTGGGCTACCCAGGTGCGCCAACCCATTGCCATCTTAATAGAAGTATCACAGAATTTTTCAAATGGGTCTACACCTAGAGATTGCTGCTACACAGAGACCAGTTTTATAAAAAGAATGTGCATTTCAGGGCTAATTTCACACTTGACTCCAGAAAAGGAGAGCAGAACTGTAAATCTGAACAAAATACAACTATTGAATGCTACAAGAGAAAATGAAACATACTCCTATACCAACTGCCAGGCAATGTTCCTGCCTCCAAAGTACAGCCTGGGGCAATGCCAGATGGTCCTTCCCAGGAAATTGAGCTTGTCTTCCACATAGGAAATCTGAATGACTCTATCCCACAGGAAATGCTTTATTATCCATTACCATGAACATTGTGAGAAATTAAAAAAAAAAAAAAAAAAAAAACGAGGGCAGCAATAGCTGAAGATTGATCAAAGAAAAAGAGGCTGTTAAATAATTGAGACTTCTGCTGATTTCTTGGCATTTTGGCTAGGACCAGGGGATTGTGGCCTTAAAATAATGCGGTAGAAGTATTATGGGGGTAGACAGAGCAATAATAGCTAAAAAATGAATATATACTATGTACCTAACACTGTGCTAAAAGTGCACAAATATTACTCTTTACAACAATTCCCTGAAATCAGTGTCATTATTATTATGATCATCTAGCATCCCCATTTTTAGATGTGGAGATCAATGAACGCATTTCCACTGGATTCTGGGATGCCAGCTCATAGAGTTGCCTAAATTCTTATTTTTGATAAATGGCAGGACCACAGTTTGAACCCTGATCAATTCGACTTTAGAGTCTGAGACTGATATTATGTTTAACAGTGTCATGACCAGGTCCAGCATTTATATAAAATAATACTGCTTCAGACATACTATTCTTTTGAGTGTTAGGAAGCTCCATTATGCTTTCCCTCGCTCCGATAACATTTGTTGGGGAGCTTTTCTACCTTGCTCTTTGCTCCCCATACCTTTACTGAGGTGTTTCATCCAGTCTTGTCTTCTTCAGTTCAAATTACATATGTTTTGGTCTCTGCTAACAACAGGATTATGTTTATCGATCGTTTTTTTTGTTTGTTTGTTTTTTTTGTTTTTTTTCAACGTTTATTTATTTTTGGGACAGAGAGAGACAGAGCATGAACGGGGGAAGGGCAGAGAGAGAGGGAGACACAGAATCGGAAACAGGCTCCAGGCTCTGAGCCATCAACCCAGAGCCTGACGCGGGGCTCGAACTCACGGACCGCAAGATCGTGACCTGGCTGAAGTCGGACGCTTAACCTACTGAGCCACCCAGGCGCCCCTATCGATCGTTTTTAAAAATGGCTTCAGTGGTGACCTTTCTCCTCTGCTGAAAGGGCCTTTTAATTTTCATGCTGCTACAGGTAAGCCACACCTAAGCTTAGGGGGGAAAAAAAACCCAAAAAACCAAAAAACAAAAAAACCTAAAGTAAGCCAAACTCTACAGCTTCTAATATTATTTGGACAATTGAATTCCTATATAAATTCTGAGAGATGATAGGCGGGGTCAGACTTATAATATTGCTCAATATAGGGCCTGGAATCTGCAGTAGAGGTGTGAACATGGATTCATTCCAGCCACCTCTGCTTTCCCTGGAAACTTTCCCTAGCAAGGCTCCTCCCCTGCAATGTCCACAGTGCTCTAGAGTTAAATACAAGGATGAGGGGGCCTCTGGTGGCTCAGTCAGTTAAGCGTCCGACTTCGGCTCAGGTCATGATCTCACAGTTTGTGGGTTCGAGCCTCTCGTCCGGCTCTGTGCTGACAGCTTATGGCCTGGAGTCTGCTTGGGATTCTGTGTCTCCCTTTCTCTCTGCCCCTCCTCTGCGCACGCTCTGTCTTCTTCTCAAAAATAAATAAACTTAAAAAAAAAAAAAAACGAGAATGAAAAGATATGATTAATTACAGCCAACATGCCTAGTGCGCTTAGTGTGCCAATGTAAGTGTAAGTTATCTTTACCCTTTCAAGAAAGTCCTATGATTCTGAGCAGTTGAGTAATTCCTTTGGGTCACAGGCAGCAAGTGACAGAGTTGTGGGATTTAAGTTTTGAACCTGAATACAAGTTGGGTTTGTTTGGGTTTGTGTTTGTTTTATTTCTTTTTTGCCAGAATCCATGTGTCTAAAAGTTATCAAACACTGTCTGCCTGGGCCAGGCCCTTTGCAACACCTTACAGGGAAATGGATCAGTCAGTTAGGATCGCTCTTCAGAAAGGTCGCAATCTTAGGCGCGCCTTGGTGGCTCAGTCAGCTAAGCGGCTGACTTCGGCTCAGGTCATGATCTCATGGTTTGTGAGTTCGAGCCTTGCGTCAGGCTCTGTGCTGATGGCTCAGAGGCTGGAGCCTGCTTTGGATTCTGTGTCTCCCTCTCTCTCTACCCCTCCCCAACTAGTGCTCTGTCCCTCTCTATCTCTCAAAAATAATAAATGTAAAAAAAAAAAAGGTCGCAATCTGACTAGTAAGATAAAATATAAGTATATGAAAGTTTATTGACCACAAAAAAGTTAAGTCCTATTTCAAGAGGGGTTTCTTGGAATACAAAATTGGTAGTCAAATATGTCTTACTAATCGTAATTGCCACTAGGACTTCAGAGGAGGTTGAAGGGTCCCAGGCTCAGGGTACAGGTGGGGTGTAGTCACTACCTCTGCAGAAAAGATTGGATTTCCCAGAGTTGTCAGATGGTGGGGCTTTCTAGGTGAGGGCAGGGACCAGACCCAGGGGTAGGGTAGGTGAGTACTAGAATTTAATACTGCACTCCACCTCTTTTTCCCCTCCCCCTCTCCAGTTGTTACTCCTTTTGATCCAGGGCTTTCATGCTGCAGTTTCTCTTATTAAGAAGGAATATAGGGGCGCCTGGGTGGCTCAGTTGGTTGAGCGGCCGGCTTTGGCTCAGGTCATGATCTCACAGTCTGTGAGTTCGAGCCCCACGTCGGGCTCTGTGCTGACTGCTCAGAGCCTGGAGCCTGTTTCAGATTCTGTGTCTCCCTCTCTCTGCCCCTCCCCCCGTTCATGCTCTGTTTCTCTCTGTCTCAAAAATAAACGTTAAAAAAAAAAAATTAAAAAAAAAAAAAAAAAGAAGGAATATAAGCTTAGGGGCACCTGGGTGGCTCACTCTTGATTTCAGCTCAGGTCTTGATATCAGGGTCATGAGTTCAAGCCCAGCATTGGGCTCCATGCTTAAAAAAAAAAAAAAAAAAAAAAAAGGAATACAAGGGGCACCTGCATGGCTCATTCAGTTAGGCATCTGACTTAGGCTCACGTCATGATCTCAAGATTCTTGAGTTCGAGCCCCCCATCAGGCTCTTTATTGTCAGCACAGAGCCCAATTTGGATCCTGTCTCCCTCTCTCTCTGCCCCTCCCCTGCTCATGTGCATTCTCTCTCTCTCTCAAAAATAAATAAACATTAAAAAAAAGGAATACGAGCTAATAAATCCATTCATAGAAAGATGTATACCCTTAGTAGGAGTATTTGCATTTTTACAAAGTACACAGGGGCACAGTAATGATAAAGTGATGACTCACTCACTGATGGTGGAATTTCTCTTGCTTAGTGTCCCTCAGAGGCCTACCCTGCCCGTGTGCACTGCCACTTCTGGATTTTGTGTTGAACTGGTGAGCGTCACTCTGTCCCTCACAGCATTTTCCGGTTCAGATGTTTTTTCTTAGCCCCTACCAGGGCTGGAGCACCAAAGTCCATCTCTGGTGGATCAACCCAGAGCGCGTGTTTTGCTAGTGGTGGTGACTGATGTCTTTTTCAAATATAAAGTACACACACATTGTTATTCTTTGTATATTTTTTCAAAACTTTTACCAAATCCTGGGCAAAAAATAATAATCCACATTTTAAAATTATCTTCTCATACTACTTGAGAGCTGAGTAGCAGTTCCAGAATCTCATTTTATTTGCCTCAGGCAAGCATATGCTCCTCTATATGTGTTTTTGACTGACACATTTACTGCTTCAGACTATGACAATTTTGCCATTTAAAATAAACTATGGAAATTTAACTGCATAAGGATTTGATGATAACCTCCAGCATGGTAAGCCTTAGGTCATCCGGTAATTGTCATTTCTACCCTCATGTATTCAGATGGACTTGAACTTTAAATGGGCTTGAAAACAGCCTTGGGAACAAAGAAGTCAGGCACAGACACCAGGGTTAGGGATATCAAGTATCCCATTTCTTGGGCACTTTGGGGTTTCCCAGGATGGAGGATTTCCAATGCTAAACCCAGGAGAGTCCTGGGCAAACTGGGACAAGGTGGTCACCCTATGAAGACAAGTCGCAGGGCAGAGGTGAGGCTCTGAGTCTCACAGGCGGTGTGCTGTGGTGGGCCAGGCTGCCAGCCACATGGAGAGCAGCTCTCTGCATGTGGAGGTCGATGCCCAGAAGGAAAGTGCCTCTTTGATGGGCTGTCCATGGCTGTGTGAGGTTAGCTTTTTGGCCCACAGAGCTGTGGGTATGGGTGAAATAACCCAATAGAAGGGGTAGAGAAGACGAATAGGAAAAGAGAGGGTGAGGAGTGTGAGCACAGCAGTGGTTATAGGCAACCTGCAGTGGACCCTGGCCAGAGAGGAGAGAAAATTAAGAGGAACACGGCAAGCTGTTCTAATATGTGGGGCCCACATGAGATGAATGGTTTTGTGCAGCTCAGGGAGATGTGCTTCAAAGGCACAGACCAGGACTTCTTAGCCCTAGCCAGCCATTAGAACTACTTGGGCACTTTTGAAAATGCAGATATCTGGGCTATACCCCAGGCTAATTTGAATTAGAATTTCTGGGGGTGGGCACTATCTCTGGTCTTTTTTAAAAGCTCCTACATGATCCCAATATGCAGATAAGATTGAAAACCTTTGATCTTGCATACCTGAGTGTCCCTGTGTGTGTGTTCTGTGTATTGGGGAAGGCATTTTGATTTCAGTCAACCCAAAGGATATCCCTGTGCACTCCCAATGATACCTGGGCCAGTTTACCTAGCTGTGTGTGTGTGTGTGTGTGTGTGTGTGTGTGTGTATGTGTGTGTGCGTGTGAGTATATCTAGGCACCAACAGTCAGAGATGGTAAGTAAGGAACATGTCCATTAATAATTAGACTACCTATCATTCTTCCCTGTCCCCATCTGGTTTACTGTAGAAACTTCCCCTCCTTAAAATGTTTCCTTATTATTGCTAGGAGGCCACTCTGAGAGTTCACACAGAGGTCTGCACATGGTGTCTTCCTCCAGCCTCCTCATTGGGTTACCAGCCCAGGCCTTTGGTCTGTTATCCCTGTGAAGCTGAAACCACCTTCTTGCAATTCTGGCCAGTGGGAATGGAGGTTGGCAGGGGCAAGCTCACCTTCGCCAGTCGATTACAAGCATGGGATAGATCTTTCTGTAGCTTTCCTCAGAACAACAGAGAACTGGAGGTGGGCGGGGGAGAGGGAGCAGAAGACAGAGAATGCAGATGTTAACCTGGAGACTAACTCAGGAGTTCCCTGGTACAGAAGGAGTTTCTCTTTCCTTTCAATCCAAGTTTTCCCTCTCTGGCTGTCATTTCTTATGACATCAACCTCCTCTCAGGGTGATTCTATGGAAGGTAGATTTGCTCTTATTTGTGGAAAAAACCCTGTCCTGCCCCAAGGGCTTGCTTTAAGACTCTACTGGGACTTAAAGTCAACATGAGCTATCTGTGGTCTTCAGTGTAAAATAGCACACCTCGGGTAGGTAGGACATCAATACTCCAAGCCGCGGTGAGTGCCGGCTGAGCTTGGTACAGCTCCTTTTCAGTCACTTCTACATGAGGGCTAAAGTTCCTACAAAAAAAAAAAAGTTTCCTTTGTAGAAATCCCAGTAACATGAACTCTTCCTCATCTCTGAGCAACTGTCAATTAACTTCTCAAGAGCAAAGACAGAACTTCAACTTCTTACCTTAAACAACTAAAACATAGGACAAAATATACAAAACAGTCGTTTGCAGACATGGGACAATTGACAGTAAAGGACTGTGATCCTTAAGTGAAGGAAGCAAACGAGATGAGCCCTACAAGTGCCTCACCTTGCAGCCTAGAGAGTAGCCAGGCTACAGCACTGCGAGTGAGAACCCAGAGGAAGCCTGCTGGTCTCAATGACTTGAAGAGACAAGATTGACAGTTCAGAAAAGCAGCGGCTAGAATACACTGGACAGACTGCTAGGCGGGAGACAGTTGCTTAAAGAGAGAGCTCTGAATCTGCAGAAGGTTCCCCTCCAGTATTCAGCTGTGTCCTGACTAGTTCATACATGAGAGAATATGGACTAAGGTCAGAAAAAGAACCTCCAGAAAGAAGCAGGAGGAAAAATCCCCAGAGCTTACACCACTTCTTAGAAGTCAGAATGGAAAGGTCTCCTAACTCATGGGGTATGAAGTAGAGTGCTCAGATGGGTAGGCCATATTAACCTACACTAAAAGCTGTTCTGGGCCTACCTAAAAAAGCTTAAAAGCAAGTCTCACATGGATCAGACATTTTCAATTTACTTAACTGGGTTCCAGAACAAAGTAAAAAATACTTAAAGGGATATATTATAATACACAAACAAACAAGACCAATAGAACTCAAAAGGTAAAATTCACAATATCTGGCATCTAACCAAAAATAGCAGAGTAGCAGGCAAAAGTGGCTCAGAGGAAGGAGACTATGCAAGCAGTAAGAGCAGAGCCAGAAATGACATAAATGACAAAATTAGTAGAGCAGGACATTAAAACAGCTATTATAAACATACCCCATATGCTCAAGAGGTAGAAGAAAGCATGAGAATGATGAAGAGGAAAACGGAAGACAAAAAGACCCAAATCAAACTTTAGAGATGAAATATACAGTGTTTGAGATTTAAAAAATACACTGAATGGGATAAATAGCAGATAATACATCACAATGAAGTAGAGTTTATGCCAGGAATGCAAGGAGGTGTTTTAATGTCTATTTAAAAATTTAAAAATCAACTATTTCTTCACCAAATTGAACAACTAAAAAAGAAAAACCCTATGAATATCAGAAAAAGCATCTGTCAAAATTCTGCATTCGAACATGGTTTTCTAAAAAAAAAACAAACCAAACTCGCAGCAAACCAGGAATCACTGGAAACTTCTTCAGCCTGATTAAGGGCATCTATTAAAAATCTACAGCTAAAATCATACTTAATGGTGAAAAGACTGAATTATTTCCAAGCTCAGGAACCATCAAGGATGTGCACTTTCACTACATCTATTTAACATTTTCTTTTAGAGGCCCTAGCCAGGGCAAAAGACAAGAAATGGAAATTAAAGACATACTGATATAAAAGGGAAAAAATCAAACTATGTTTATTAACAGACAGCATTGTCTCTGTAGAAAATCCTAAACTGTGAAAAGGTGACAAAACCTTATAAGTGAATATAGCAAGGTTGTAGGATATAAGATCAGTATATTGGGGCTCCTGGCTGGCTCAGTCAGAAGACATGTGACTCTTGATCTCAGGGTCATGAGTTTGAGCCCCACATTGGATGCAGAGATTACTAAAAAAAAAAAAAAAAAAAAAAAAAAAAAACAGTGTATGAAAATCAATTTTATTTCTATATAACTATCATTGAACAACCAGAAAATAAATTAGAATGTGATTTATTATTTGTTGTGCACTGAATGCTTGTGTCTCCCCAGAATTCATGTGTTGAAATTTAACCTCCAATGGGATGGTATTTGGAGGTGGGGCCTTTGGGAGGTTATTAGGTTGTGGAGGTAGAACTCTCATGAGTGAGATTTGTGTACTGATAAGGTGATAAAGGGACCAGAGCTGGAGTGCTCTCTCTCTGTGCAATGTGAGGATACGAGAAGTCAGTCAACTGGAATTGGGGAGAAGGCTTTCACCCAACCATGCTGACACCATGACATTGGACTTTTAGCTTCCACAACTGTGAGAAATAAACTTTTTTGTTTGTTGATAAACCACTCAGTTTATGGTATTTTGTTAGAGCAGCCTGAGATAAGACACCATTGCATTAAATAATATGAAATACTTAGAGATAAATTATATGAGTTGTGCAAGGCCCATGCGCTGAAAACTAACAAAACACTGCTGAGAGAAATTAAAGAAGACCTAAACAAAAGGAGATATATACCAAGTTCATGGATTGGAGGGCTCAACATTGTTAGATAACAGTTCATCCCAACGTGGCCTACAGATTCAACCCAATTCCCATGTAATTCCAGCAAGACTTTTTTTTGTAGAAATGTATAAGCCGAATCTAAAATTTACAAAGAATTACAAAAGATTTAGAATAATCAAAACAATTTTGAAAATTAAGAAACAAGGTGAAAATCCTAAATGACTTGATTTTAAGTTTTTAGAAAGTTAAAATAATCTAAACAGTGTGAGTTTGGTGTAAAGATATACATCAATGTAGATTTGTATATATATATATAAAGCAATACATCAATGGAACAGGATAGAGTCCAGAAATAGACTCACATATGTATAGCCAATTGATTTTTAACAAGGATGCCAAGGCAATTCCATAGGGAAAGAATAATTTTTTTTTAAGAAATGGTGCTAGAACAGTTGGATAGCCATATCCATAGCAAAAATATGAACTACAACTCATACCCTATACCATTGGATTAGGATAGTGTAAATGGATAGGGCTAAATGTAAGAGCTAACACCAGAAAAATTCTAAAAGAAAACACAAGAGAAAAAATGTCCTTGGATTAATCCAAAAGACAACCCAGATGTTCATCTACAGAAAAATGGATAAACAAATGTGTTTACCCACTGTTTATCCACTCAGACAGTGCTATTATTAAAATACTATTCAGCAATGAAAAGGAACAAGCTATTGATAACACTCATCAAAATAGATGAATCCAAAATCATTATGCGAAGTGAAAGATGCTAGATAAAAAGAGTACATCAGTACATTTATATAGGCTTCTGGGAAAGCAAACTGACTCACAGTGACAAAATGGACGAGTGGTTGTATGGGGGTAGGAGGGCAAGGAGAAATAAGAGGGGAGGGATTTCAAAGAGGAATGAGGAGACTCCAAAGGGAGATAGAGATGTTTGCTATATTGACTGTGGCCATAGTTCATGGGTATACAAATATGTCAAGACTTATCAAGTAGTATTCTTTAAATCTGTGCAGTTAATTGTAAGTCAATCATAATCACAATAAGCCTGGTTTTAAAAAGTACAAAGAACAGTTTGTAGTATAGTGTGCAGTTTAAATCCATGGAGAAGTGTAACAGTCAGGAAATTAACACTAGGAAATGTAATAAGAAACCCAGTATCTCAGGGATTTAACACCACAAAAGTTTATGTTTTGCTTATGTTATATCATCACTTGGGTTATACTCCCCCTGGCACTCAGCCAGCCAATGACTCCAGGACCTTGGCTCCTTCTGTCTTGTAGCTCTGCTGACTTCAACATGTGGTCTTTACTCTTACGAAGTATAAGGAGAAAGAGCAGAGATGATCATGACCAGACCTACAAGGAGGTGCCCTTCAGCTCCTTGCTCATCATCCCTTAGGCCAAAACCTAAGGGTCTTTTCCATGCTAGGAAGTCTTCTCCACGTTAGGAAGTCTTCTCCATGCTAGGAAGAAGGACTAGTGCTTTCATCTATACATCTAGCCAGTTTCTGGCAGAAGAAAAAGAGATGTCAGAGTAGTTATGCCCACAATAATGTGTATTACGAAAAAATACCGGGCTTCTGAGCCAAAATACTTGCATTCAGATCCTTTCAGTGTTCTCCCAGAGTGAAAAGGTATTTGCTTTATATTTCTGAACTAAGGGCACCTATTCCAGGAGTTCTCTTGAAGGAACAGTTTCTGCGCCTAAAGAGAATCCAAGTCTCTAACTCCTAGGAGGCAGAAAATTGGTATGGTCTTCACATCACTCCCACAGCCTCCCCTACTCCTTTTCTACTTCTGCCCCCAAGGTATACAGCTTGCGCCTACACCATCTGCAACTATAGCACGTCTAGAATGATGTTACAGAGCCACCAAGAAATTTGCTCAGGGGCTTTTGTGCAGTTCAGCAGGATAAAGGGATTCCTTGCCTAAGCAGTCATTTAGCTTCATTGTGTGACCATTTGGACAGGCAGTAACAATGACACGATGTGGACTCAAGGGCTTATACCACCAGTTGTGGGAACTTGACAAGCTCACTTGCTCTTTCCTCAAATACTTTCTTCACCTGGCTTCTGGGACACCACACTCTCCAGGCCCTCCCTCCCTGCCTGCTGTTTGTTCACTTTTTTTTTTTCCTGTTGTCCTCCTCCTCTTCCTAATCTCTGAATGGTAGTTTGCTCCCAGGGCCCTCTCCTGGAGTGTCATCACATGTATGATTTAGGGATTTTGAAAAGCTATAGAATACATTCTACATTTGTGGCAATCAGCTCCCTGCCTCCCAAACTGAATAGTTTTTGGACATCAGATAAAAATTGTCCTCCCTCTTTCCCTTTTTTTTTGTCAAATTATCTGGATAACTTCTCCCTCTACAAATAATAGAGGAAGGGAACTTATTCCAGATATGGCAGTTAATTGCTAATTTTTTTCTTATACCTTGCCTAGAAAAGGAAAAAAAAAAAGACCCTTTCACTGTTATCAGTGAGAAATGCTTTATTGCCCTCGAAAATCAACTTAAACTGACCTTTTCGGGGAAAGAGTCCATAAAATGCAAGAGGGAAAAACAATGAATTCACAGAAGAGCTTTGCTCCCACCCACTTGGAACATAGTCCCTTTAGCCAACCTGTTTGATCAGCTGGGGAAAAAGCATCCTCATTTACATAACCTCCTGACCCTTTGTGTTTCAAGATGGCACCATTCCAGGGAAGCAGTTTCCTTATGAATGAAGGAGGCTAAAGGCCCACCAATGCCCATCAGACCCCACAGGATACTTCTTCTCTAGATTGTCCTGGGATTTCTGGTTGTTTCCATTCAGTCTTGCAAAATGATCTAATATTTGCAAATGTGTGTGCCCTCTAACAATTCAGTGACCAAATAGTATATTAATTTAGGAAATAGTTACTGTAATAACTTTTTGTAATAATGACTTGTGTGCCAGGTGCATATATGCTCTCCTACTGGGTGCTTCTGGGATTATAGCCCTGTCTTGAAGAAGCAGATAGGCAAGTGAGAAACATCTAAACATTAATTCCTATTCCTAATAGACTGAGCACACCAGGACGAGAGCACTGTCTTTTCTCTGTATCTTCTACATCACCTAAGTTTGAGGACATAAACAGGTGATCAATCAATCAATCTTTCTCACAGTGAATTTCCATAATTAAAACCAACAAAGATCACGGAGCCAAATTTCAGAGGAAGCCAGAGCTCCCTTCTGTCACTGTCAGGGGGGCCATGACAGCTACAACATCTTACAGGGTAGGAAGTGATGACAGACAAGAGGCTGAGGTGAATACTTCGTGTGGTTCAAATCCAAAGGACATTTGAGTAGAAAGAAAAGATCAGTTAGTACTGAAATTAGCCTCCACACCAGAGACATTGTTTATTAGGGAAAGAGTGTTTCACATCTGGAGAAAAACCACAAGTGGCTAGAAGGTTTGAATACTCATTGCAAAATTGTTTTTGTACTGAGTTCACACACTAATGGTTTCCACTCAACAATGGAGCCCATCAGCTACACAGGTATCAATTCATGATTCTCAGACCTGGGACTGGACCACAGAGAAGGAAATAAAAGGCCTCCTGAGGCAATTGCCATCTCCTCCTCACCTAGAATAAATGTCCACGTTTATTTATTGTTTCTGTACTATATCTGCTCTAAAGAACAATGCAAGATCCCAGCTGGGTGAAACCCAAATTAGTACAGCACTGTTCCTAAGACATTTAAAAATGTGCAAAGAGAAATTGACCACTGCTCTCACACTGTAAATTCAAATGGCAATTTCTCTATTGTATAATTTTTAATAGTGAAAGTGTTTTGTTTTTGTTTTTAGGGAAAATGGAAAAAACACTCAGCTGCTCAGTGAGGCAGAGTTAAAATATTCTGCAAAAACAGCACTTATGGAACAGGCAGAACCCCTGGGCCATCAATTTATGAACACACAACTTGTGGCACAAGACAGGTGTATTGTTGCAGATTCATGGTCCGGAAAAGGATTTTATTTCATTAAAAAAATTTTTTAACAATAAACACTTCATGGCAAACTATTTTTATGATAAGTGACTAATGGGAATAAAAAGTATATATAGTAGAATCAAATACTGGCACTCCCTGGGGCTTTCGCTAGCTTTCTTCTGCAGCTGCTGGGCACATTATTTCTTTTCCACTTACATTTTATAATAGGGGTCTCGGTTGTCTGGTCGTACTTGTGAGATTTGTTAATCAAATGCATTCCAGTCCTAGCTAGGGTATCTAGTGAATCTAAAACAGCATGACTTCTGGAGACATTCTGGCAGGGCTCAGCAAGTCTCCCTTGTTTGGGTATTTTTTTCTGGTTGAAAACTCTGCTTAAAATTTAGTTTCTTTCATCTTAATCCTGAGAAACCACATGCATTGAGAAGGGACCAACAGCATCTAGGAACAGGGGGTTGCCCTCATTAACCTTCTCCTCCGGTTTTAAATACAACAATGCAAGTACAAGAGGAAACGTCAAGGTTGTCCGTTATGTAAAGCCACCCTGTGACTCCACCTACGCTATGGAAATGCATGGATGGCTGAGTGTGAGTGTATGGATGTGCAGGTGAGTTATGAGTTTGTGTGAATGTGTTTGTGAAAGTGTGAATTTGCACGAATGTATATTTGTATGCTTCTGAGTGTTTGTGTATGAGTATGTTTGCGTATGTTTTTTTTGAGTGAATGTGTTTGAGTTTGTCTGCTACCTATATTTGTGTATGATGATATGTGTGTGTATTAATGTGAATGTATGAGTATAAATAAGTTGCGCATGTGTATTTATGTGTAATGCTATGAGTGTGTGTATGTTGAGTGTATATATGTGTATATGTCCATTTTGTGTGTGAGTTTGGGCGAGTGTGTATATAAGTATATGGTTGGTTTGTGTGGTAAATGCGTGTGTTTGAGTGAGTGTATAAGTGTGTGCACGTATGTAGTTGCCCGGGTAAGTGTGTAATTGCATACAAGCAAGTTTGTATTTTTGTGTGAAGTGCTCATTGTGGTTGTATTTGTTTTTATATGATTGCATAATTTTCTGTGGAAGCATTGTGTGTGTAGGAGTGTGACTGAGTTTGCGACTGTGTATTTGTGTGTATGTGTATTCTTGTTTGTATGACTGTGAACGTCGTGTGAGGGTGTAATTGTGAAAACGCGAGCGTTGTGTTTCGACCTGCACGTTGTGTCAGTGTGTTGTGTGCATGTGAGTGTATATATTCGTCTGGGCGTGCGGGCGCGCGTGTGAGCGGGTGAGTGCTGCCGCCGCGCGCCTGCACCTCCCGGCTTTCCGCCCCATCGCGGCGCGGAAACAGAGGCAGCAGCCGGCCAGCCCGGCGAGGGAGGCACTGCGCGCGCCTGGGCGAGCGGGCTGCGCCGCCGTCACCGCCGCCGCGCCGACTTTGCCCTTTAAATCGGTCTCCAAGCCGATTACAGCTGATCTCCCACGTGACGTTTTACCTTCTGTTTCCCGGAGCCAGTTGCCCGAGGACAGTCCTTCTCGGGCTGCCGCGCGTCGCGCCGCCCCAGACCGCCGCGGGGCTCCGGCTCCCGCAACTTCGGGCGAAGCGGAGACGGGTCCGGGCGCCCTCTCGGAGCCACTTTTCCGCGCGGGCGTCGGGGGCTCCCCGGGCTTCGCTCGGCCAGGAGGGCGGCGGTCGCGGTCGAGAACGTGCCCTGGCCGCAGCTGGGAGCCCCTCGGATCCGCGAGGCGCCACGCCTCGAAGGGCGGCGGGGTGCCCTGCGCTCGGCGTCAGGCAAGGGGGCGCCCTTCGCCAGCCCGGACCGGAGCGGGCGCGCCCTGGGGCGAGTTGGCCGAGAGATGGCTTCGAGGCAGCGGTGAGCCCCCCGCGCCCTCACCATGCAGAAGAGCGTGCGCTACAACGAGGGGCACGCCCTGTACCTGGCCTTCCTGGCCCGAAAGGAGGGCACCAAGCGCGGCTTCCTGAGCAAGAAGGCAGCCGAGGCGAGCCGCTGGCACGAGAAGTGGTTCGCTCTCTACCAGAATGTGCTCTTCTACTTCGAGGGCGAGCAGAGCGGCCGCCCGGCGGGCATGTATCTCCTGGAGGGCTGCAGCTGCGAGCGGACGCCCGCGCCGCCCAGGGCCGGGGTCGGGCCGGCCGGCGCCCGGGACGCGCTGGACAAGCAGGTACCATCCGCCCTTCTTCCTCTGTCTCCCTCCCTCCCGCCGTGGAACTCCCTGTTCCAACCCTCGAGGTCTAGGGCTCGACAGAACGCGGGAACCGTGCTCCGAGATCCTAGGTTCCCCTGCAGTGTCGGGGGCAGGACATCTGCACGCGCCTCCCCATCTCCATCCCCCTTTCTCCCCCACCTCCTTGTAATCTGTACTGAGGCCCCGCTTTGTTTCTTTCGCGACCCTGAAAGAGGTCGGCTCTTTTCATTGCGAACCATCCGTTGCTTCGCTAGACCTTGTTCGGAAGGATTTTCTGTGGTGACGTGGGTTGACACCTGTTGGATTTAGATTGGCAAGACGGAACTAACTTATTTGGGAAAGTTTGGTTTCTCCCTTACCCGGCTGGTGCGTGTAGGTCTGTTTTTTTTTTTTTTTTTTTTTTTGCCTGCACATGTTTGATGGCTGGTTGTGTAAGGAAGAAACGGGGGCTCCCAGGAAAGGACAGGAACTTTCTGTTGGCCGTTTTCAATCTGTTTTTGTGGTTTATGTCCGTTTACCTTGCTAACATTTGACCTGCTGGGTCTAATTATGAAGGTAAATGTGAATCCATTTCCCTCAGGATTAGTATTTGCTAGCCACATTCCTGCTACGTTTAAACATGTGGGCATTTTTAAAGAATGCTTCTCTGTACTTTTAAATGAATGCTTTGAAAATAAATGTGACCTTTTTATTCCGGGTCATAATTTTATTAGTTTTGCTATGTTCGCACTCGGTGAGGACAAAAGCCCCTCTAGGTTTAGTACCTCCTGCCCTCCCCCCCCCCCCATTCCTGCAAATGCGAAATTTATATATATTTTTTTCAATCACCATTTGGTTATTAAAGTTAGAGCAGACTAATTTTATGGTCTCAAACGTTCTCACTTCGCTTCTAGATCTCCACCTTGAAAAAAAGAGGCCGATTGTTTTCGCTGTTGCATAAAAATGTTTCGCAGCTGAATTTTCCCAGCAAGTTAGACCAAACAGCTTCTCCGGCAAGAGAGTGGCTGTGGGAGGCGCTAGCGATGGGATGATGAATAAGATGCCTGCATAACCCCTGGGGCTTATAAAACAATGTGTAAAATTAAGAGGAGTTCAAACTAGATTAACCAGGAGTTGTGTTTTTTTTTTTTTTTTTTTTTTTTTTTTCCCACTTCGGTTTCACTATAAATCATTAACAGACTTATTTGGTTAAACGTTATAGTGCATATAAATCTGAAATTTGAAAAATATCCTCTTTGGTTTTTGGGGACATGGTGAGGGTTTTTTGAAAAACTGATTTCCTATTTTGTAGATGTAGATACTGGAAATATAAGTTGAAGTTTCAAGCTCTACATTTTTTAATTTAAATTAAGAGAAGGAAGAGGGTTTTGAGGAAACAGATTTGTTTCAGTATCTATTTTTTTTCTGTTGGTGAGATTTTTTTTAAAAAAAGGTATGTGTTCCAAGGCCCCACCGGAGCCATAACTAATAGGATCTTTTTCTTTTTTTTTTAATGTTTATTTATTTTTGAGAGAGAGAGAGAGAGAGAGAGAGAGAGGCACACACACACAGAGCATGAGTGGGGGAGGGGAAGAGAGAGAAAGGGAGACATAGAATCTAAAGCAGGCTCCAGGCCTTAAACTGTCAGCACAGAGCCCCACAGGGGGCTTGCACCCAGGAACTTCGAGATCATGACCTGAGCCAATGTTGGACGCCTAACCGACTGAGCTACCCTAGATTCTTAAATGTTATTATGTGTGAAAGAAAATACCCTGAATATATCATTGACTTAATTCCAAATTAGGTTTTCTCTTTGTATTTATACTAATATCATGAGCTAGCCACTACTTTTTTCTTTTTTTGAGTTGGGGGTGGTAAGATGTTACTTGTTGGAACTTGTCTGGCTGGCTGACCAGTTAACGTTATATGAAAACCAATATTTTTCTACTTGGAAAATATCTGTACTGTCCTCTTCTGGACAGTTTTCTTTATACCACACTTTAATAAATAAAGGTAATCTCCAAATAGTTTGACTTTTATGCCACTTTCTAATGGAAATCCTGAGCAAGTCATCCTAGTAAAAAAAAAATTCTGTTGTCATACAAGTTATGAGTATTTCTCACTCATTCTGTACATCTTTAAGAGGATAGAAATGAGAACCTTTGGTCCATGTGAAAACACCTGAGGTACACAGGAGTTGGATTGGGAAATTTGTCAAATTGTGTCTTCTGTTAGCCATGCTTGCCTGACTTAGGTTAGTTTAGCAGGTTGATGCTTTTCTGTAATACTGCCTGTCTGGGTGTGCTTAAAGAATTAAGAAGAAATTGCAAAGATAGGAAACAAAAAGAAACCTTCTACCTTAAGCTTACAGTTTATGCACTGGGTTCCCTTTCAGTTAATTTATGTTGCTGTGCGCTCCCATCTTCTCAAGCACCTAGACTTGAAACTGGCGAAGTTGAGGCACTGAACAGGGACTGTCTTAAGGTTTGCATCTCCAAATATCCTTCTGGAGCTTTCCGAATAAATGTCTCTGTCAAACCCATAAACATAGTTGAAGATCAGGGCTTGAAATGAGATTTAGGGAGGCAGAGTGGTTTTCCTCCACCATGTTGCTGTGACCTCCGTATGCAAATTTCTTAACAGTTCCTCTGTGTTTTTGTTTCTTTCTGTGAATGAAATCTGTTTCTTAATACTTAGAAATTAAGAGTTGGGCTAAGAAGATTTCAAGTTGCCCTTCAATAATGGTATCTCCTGTTTCTAATGTTGTAACAGCAGTGTGAGCTTTTGCTGTGTAGAGGATGTGACAGACTATTTCATAAGATTTAAAGATTACCATTCTCAGTAATAAATACTAAATCTGAGAAGCTAAGGACAAGCACGTGATCAAAGTGGACATTCTAATAGGTCAGCAGATGTGCAAACCAACATCATCGCTAGAACAGAGACATTCTTATTTACATTGGAGGGCGATGTAATGTCATTGACAGTTACTATAGTTAATGCAGTTTTTGCTATAAAATGCCTATAATCATTCTTGTCAGTTTAAATGGTACTTATCCTTCAAATGATTCTTAAATTCTTTTTAATTGTGTTTTAAGGTAAGTCATAAGAAGAAAACACTTACTGGTTTGCTTCTAAATAATTCAAAGGAAGTTGGTTGATGAAAGAAAAAATTAAGGTTTACACTGTTAAAGTGTTTTTTTTTTTTAAACTGCTTCCAGTTAAGAAGAAAAAAGAAAGGTGTTTTTCACTTTACAAATGTGCCTATGTTGAAGGAATATTTGCCTTGCTCCATTTTTTTCAGGAGTGTCCCAAAGATTTCACTTTGGTAGGTTCTTAGGAGATTGATTGCAAAACTCTCATATCAAGTTTCCTTAGTGGCTACTTTTTTTTTGTTTTATGTTTATTTATTTTTGAGAAATAGAGGGAGAGAGGTAGAGACATAGGATGAGCAGCAGGGGAGGGGTAAAGAGAGAGAGGGAGACACAGAACCCAAAGCAAGTTCCAGGCTCTGAGCTGTCACCACAGAGCCCTTTGCAGGGCTTGAACCAAGAACCACGAGATCGTGACCACGAGATCATGACCTGAGTCATGACACCCAACCGACTAAGCCACCCAGGCGCCCCTCCATAGTGGCTACTTTTTAGGTACTTTTAGTTATGGTGATATAATTAAGATGAATTCAGCCAAAAAAAAAAAAAAAATTGCAAATAGTGTTCCTTTTCTTGCAAATGTGTGTTGGTGGTACTTATTTCCTTAAAAAAAAAAAATCTCCATTTATGTAAAATGAAAAACTTTTCGTTCTAGGTAAAGGCGTTCAAGGGGAATGGGAATTTGGGTTTAGTGTAAGTACCTTCTACGTGCCAGGCTCTGTGTAAGTCTCCATTATCACATCTCATTTGAACCTCACTTCAGCTCTTGGAGATTGGTAATGTTTTATTCATTTTTACCTATGCTAACACTGAGACTTACAGCATTTTTGGGATATAGAGATGATCCAAGTCCAGCTCCAGGTATGAAGACTGAATCATCTGGAGGAGTGCCTTAGTAAGGAAGCTTTTTAAATAGATTGAGCTTCAAGAAATTTAAAATCTGAGTGGGATGGGGGTTGGGATTGTAGTATGTGAATCACTGTTTTGTTTATTCTTATTTCCCTTTAAAAACTAAAGGGCAGTTGTGATTCTTGAGAAATAGAATTGCAGACCATTGCATTTTCAAAGAAAAATGAGATTTATGTTTAAACAAACAATTTTAAATTTTAAACAAACAATTTTGCATGGCATTCATTTCCTTCAATAGGGGATCTGTAAAAATATTTGCACTTAAGTGAAAGTGCATATCCGGTTAGTCTGGTCCATCTAAGTAACTGTATGTGTCTTGCTTATTAGCAGGCAAGACATATAGGAGCAAAGCGGTATTTATTCTTATTTTCCTGGTAATGTTAAGTGTTCCATTCACCCTGATGTCAGTTGTTGTTGGTCTAAAAGATCTCCGTAGTTCTGGAGGTTTAAAGTAGTAGATACTTGTCATATTTGTGCTGAATTAAACATGTTGATTTAATTTTAAAGGGATTAAACGTTATGTGATTTCCCCTGTCACCTCATTACTAACCAGTCATTTTAGCCTTCCTAACTTGACCACAAGCAGAGGATTTTAATCGTTTTATGGAATTAGGCAGAGCTGTATGCAAGCCCTGAAATACTTGTGGAGGGTGGGGAGTGTGGATGGTGGATTTTAGGTCTAGTTCATGTTGTTTAATTGATGCATAATAACCAGCTCAATATTTTCTTTTCGACCTTTGCTTCTTGAACATAAATGAAGGGAAATGGGATAAAAATATTTACTAAATGTTATAAAAAGTTTTAAAGCGTAATTTAAGGAGGAGAAATGATTTGTTGCTTAAACTTTGTAATCATTCTTTCATTTAAACTTAAATGAAGAAAAATTCTATGGATTAGCAACATGTCGTTATTTTAATTTTGGTTACACTAAACCTTACTATTTATATTATTGTGACATAATTTGATTTATTTGGGAATTAAAAAATAGAGATATTTTCCTTTCACTGGGTGATGATAAATTGTAGAGCATGTGTAATAACCACGTTTCTGGTTTTAGCAAGCAAATGTTAATAGTTGGTTAAAACAATTGATATTGCTGTGTGTTTAATGCAGATATGTTTAAGGTGATTTTGTCCATATTTTTCAGTAAATATGCATGCTTTGGCCAATGTAATTTTAATTTTGTAGAATAGGAAAACCTAGTCCTTAAGATTATTTTGTAATGAAAGAAGACAGGTTGACAGTTTGGCTTTACTTACTAGATCTTAAGTCCCAATTTTTACACTTTTAAACTAGCTTTGTGTTTTCATGCTTGTTCATTTGTATTATAAGAAAGGCATATATGTACTTGTGTGTGTGTGTTTATTGGGTTTGTTATCTTCTATCATTAAATATGAAACATTTGTTATGCAGTTACATATTTTGGAGTTTACAGATTTTTATTTATATCATTAACATTTTAGGATGTGAATTGTAAATTCAATCTGTCTACAAGTTAAGGAGTTTTATTTTTCAGGACTATATATTCTGTTTCATTAATCACTATATGAATTCCTCTTTGAAATAAGCTTACCTTAATTTAAGACTGTGTATAGTAAAATATTAGTTAATATTTTAAGTGAAACTAGAAAATGATACTTGTTAGGTATCAATATAGTACTGTTGCAAACATTTGTTTATTTTATAATATTTGGTCATTATTCTAAAATTTACCATTATTCCAAAATTATTTGTTATACTTCAGTTGGTATAATTTTCAAATATGAACCGATTGTGAAGTTATAAATACATGATTTTGGCTCCACCAAAGCGTATATTTTAGCTTTTCTGCCCAAAGCGTATATTTTAGCTTTTCTGCCAAACATGATGGTGTGTCTGTTTAGAAAAAAACAGTAGCAGAATTTTCTTTCTTTTTTCTTTTTTTCTTTGAGAAAACATTGGTATCAGTAGGTGGACCAGAGGTGCAGAAAGCACCTATTCTCACTTTTCCCTTTTACTGGCACTTGAAAAAATTAATTTTTTTTTTTTGAGCAGCAGGCAAAAGTTTATTAAGAGTATAAGATCAGAAAGGAAGAATGGTATGAAAGCTCTCTTTACAGAGAGGAGGCATTCAAAAGTGAATGCTCGCTGACTACAGACCAGGGACTTTGTTAGGGTTTTGGTTGACCCTAGGGGTTTAATAGGGGTGGTCTGTGGCCAAATGTTCCTTGTGGGTCATACATGGTAAGACTTTTGTCAAATTCCTGAAGGGAACCTGAGGGGGAGTAGGTGGTGTCCGTTACATTCTTAAGAGGAACCTTAAGCCCGAGGGGGTTTGCTATGGTCAGATGCTCCCGGCATTCTTCCAAAGTACGTGCTTTCCCCATCCAGAGACCTCAGGTCCTGACCTTTTCCTTTCTGCCTACTAAATCCTGTCTTTTCCTATCATATTCTCCACCACACCCCTCCCCCCCCCCCCCCCCCCCCCCCCCCCCCCCCCCCCCCCGCCGAACATGTGACTCTCACTGCCATTAGGAATTGGGACAAGGACTGATCTTAATTGCTTCCTGCTGAAGGGGGCAGTCACAGCAGATTCTAAGGTCAATCCAGAGGTCCGATATAATGGGGAGGTGTTTGGAACATCTGGGCTAGCAAAATTTTCTTGGACGTCTTATTTTTCTTGCATATGCGACGGCTTAGTTAGAAGACATTGATATCTTAGGTGAGCCCCCAAAGAAACGTTGCAGGACTTTTTACCTCAGTATCTGGAGTTTATTGTCTCACAGCTTCAAAGAATGAAGAGGTGGACAGAAAAGGAGCCACAAGCAGAAGTTAATTAAGAGTAGAAGATCAGAAAGGAAGAATAGTAGCAAAACTGTCTTTACCTGCTGAGAGGGGACATTTGAAAGTGAAAAACTTATGATTCAAGGATAAATAAAGACGCAAATCATTTTTCCTAAAACTCCTCACAGTAATGCCAAATGCCCCAGATATACTTTTAAGGAAAAGGCACACACACACACACACACACACACACACACACACACACAAGTTTGAGTTGATCAGTGTTTATTTCAATCGTATTTGTTTTCTTTTTGAACTATAAAGAAAGACATGAGAAAGTTGGGGAGTCCTATAAAAGTCTACTTTACAGCATCAGAGTAGAGTCAGTTAATGAAAGTTAGAATTCTCGGAAGATCTGAGAAGACACAGACAGATAAAATGACATTAAAACAGCTATGCTTCAAAATAAAATTTATCGATCCTTTAGTGCTGTATTTTTCTTAAATGTAGGCCACAGTTTCTTTTATTAGCTCTTCCCATACTCCCCAATGTGACATTGCATGAGACCCATGATGATACAAACAGCAGGAGTCCAAGGGACTCTGGTTGCTGGTACTTTGCATTCTTTTCAGATTCCTGAAATGTTTTGTCATTGGTCTGATTTAATTTAGACAATGCCTGATTCATTTCCTGAGCTGTATTTATGAGCCCGTGCCATTTGTGTGACTAATGTAAACAGAGGGGTTAGTGCTGTCCAATAGAGGGAAGATTGGAAAGCTAAAAGGTTTCCTGGGAATAGCAATGTAGGAATGTGGAGGTGGTAACCTGGTCTACGGCTCATCATGAAAGTAGCATCCGAATTCCTCACGGAAGCCATGCCGAGACCATGTCAATGATGTGTAGGTATAGGAGGCTGTTCACATCTGATAGGAATTTGCTTTCTTTTAACTTTAGGTTTATCAGTTTCCAAGTCCGATGGTAGTATTGTGTATGGCTCGGTTCAGGAGTGAAATTGCCAGGGTTTCTGTCTCAACTTAGCTACTCACCTATATGTGATCTTGAGCAATGTCTCTTTCTAAGCCTGGTCCCTGCCTGAAGACGAGCATCATGACAGTACCTACGTCATCAGGTTGTTGTCAGGCAGTAGTCCACACCAGGCTCTTAACATGGCATGTGAATAGTCTACACATTTGTCAGCTGGTGTTTCCATTAAATTCTTTCTAATGTAATTCCTTGTTGGCTTTCTACTTTATTTTATTTTTTATTTTTTTTAAAGTTTATTTATTTATTTGGAGAGAGACAGAGAGAGTATGAGTGAGGGAGGGGCAGAGAGAGAGGGAGACAGAGAATCTCAAGCAGGTTCCGTGCGGTCAGCACGCAGAGCCTGATTTGGGGCTCAATCCCATGAAACTGTGAGATCATGACCTGAGCTGAAATCAAGAGTCGGACTTTTATTCAACTGAGCCACCCAGGCATCCCACTTTTTGTTTTCATTACTTTGGTCATTTAGGAAGTTTTTTCTTTCCTTCCTCTTTAGAAATGTTTTAAATTTAACACAAAATAGAATAGTTCAGGGAATGCTAATATATCTATCACCCAGCTTCAGTAATCTCCAGCTTTCTGCTTTCTTGTGATCTTTGTTTCCCTCCACACATGCTTCTTTTTCTCCCCCTAGACTATTTTAAATTTTTTTTTTCAATGTTTATTTATTTTTGGGACAGAGAGAGACAGAGCATGAATGGGGGAGGGGCAGAGAGAGAGGGAGACACAGAATCGGAAACAGTCTCCAGACTCTGAGCCATCAGCCCAGAGCCTGACGCGGGGCTCGAACTCACGGACCGCGAGATCGTGACCTGGCTGAAGTCGGACGCTTAACCGACTGCGCCACCCAGGTGCCCCCCCCAGACTATTTTAAAGCAAGCTCTACACATTGTATTATTTAACTTATAAATAAGGATTTTTTTTCTTTTTTGCATAAACCTTGTTTGGCACTGAATATTATGCTAAATGTGGCTCTCAAAAGAATGATCTTGGAAAGAGGATGTAACGTGTTTCTGTTTTAATGTGTGTTGTTATAATGGTCCTCATCTTTTTGCTTCTTTGATATCATTATAAAGGAAAAAACTTAAGACAATAGTTGTGAAGACGTAAAGGTGGTGGAATTAGCTTTTAAATAAATTCCAGTATGTTAAATCCAAAAGAAAAGAAATTTGAAATCAGTTGTTTAGCTGTGATCATAGTGTAAAAATATTTTCATGATTTGACTTCACTCTAGGGGATATTAAATCATAGGGGATTCTCTTACTGAGGGTTCTTCTTTGCTTTATTGAAGTCCTTTTTCCAAACTCTTAAGAGCTGTGTACTCGAAGAATCTTGTTTAGAGCAAGAATGAGTGCTTCCTCCTGTGGCATCCTTAATGCTGCTTCTCACGAAGCTCAGCTCGTGATTGGGGCTGATTGGCTCAGCTCGTATTTGGGGACTAGACTGATCTCTGACCAGTCCATGGGTTGGCTGTTAAACTAGAGGGGTCGTGGGTGAGTTAGTTTTATGGAAAGTTTGGTGGGTGTGATAGACATCATTATTGACATGTCTAGTGTACTCATCAAGCTAGTTAATGCTATCTTCATCAAACTAATACTAATTCGTTATGAGCCACATTCTCTTCCTTCACTAGCAGTTTTATACCCTCACCGTATCAATATGATCTTTCCAATAATATAATTTCTGTCCTCTGGTCTTGATTGACCTCCTGTATTGTTTAGGGATCATGTTCATAATTTTCCCTTACTTTTTAATATTTTAATATTCAAAAATTATTTGAATATTTTTCCTTTAATAATAAATTAAATATAAACTTTTTTTAAAGTATAGCAAATGTAGAGAAAAATGCACGAATTATAAGGATGCCAGTTGATGCATCTGTGCAACGTGACTGTGTGTAAGCAGCACCCAGATCAAACTATTAACATGATCAGCCCTCCAGAAACTAACCTCATGTCTGTTCCTCTTCACTACTCCTAGACATAGAAAGCCACCATCCTTACTAATAACATTAGGGATTGCTTTTGCCTGTTTTTGAACTTCATCATGGACTCATGCAGTAAGTACTCCTTTGCGCCAGGCTTCTTTCCCTCAATGTCATCTTTGTGAGCTTGATCTGTGTTGTTGGATGTTGTGGTCCATTTGTTTTCATTTCTTGTAGTATTCTACTGGATGAACATACAAGATCTTCCTTGACTTACAGTAGGGTTATGTCCTAATAAACCACTGTAAGTTAAACATATCATAAGTCAGAAATGCTTTTAATATACCTAACCTACCAAACATAGCTTAGCCTAACGTACCTTAAATGTGCTCAGAACACTTATATTAACCTACAGTTGGGCAAATCATCTATCACAAAGCTTATTCTATATAAAGTGTTGAATATCTCATGTAAATGATAAATACTGTACTGCAAGCAATAAACAGAATGGGTGCATGAATGCAGAATGGTTATTAGTGCATCAGTTGTTATCACTCATGACCATGTGCGTGGCTGACTGGGAATTGTGGCTCATTGCCACCAGCAAGCATCATGAGAGAGGACCACACTGCATACCAGTAGCCCAGGAAAAGATCAAAATTCGGAATTCAAAGTGTGGTTTCTACTGAATGTGTATTCCTTTTGTACCATCAAAAAGTCAAAAAAATCATAAGTCAAACCATTCCAAGTTGGGGACTGTCTGTATAACTTTCTTTATCTCGTGTTGATGGACATTTGGATTGTTCCCACTTTGAAGCTATTTTAAATACAAAGGATACAGAAATTACTGTACAGGTCTTTTGGTGCACATACACATATGCATTTCTGTTGGGTATATACTTGGGAATGAAATTGTTGGTTCATAGGACACACATACATTTGGCTTCAGTAATTTTAGCCAATTTTCTGAAATAGTTTTATATTGGTTGATGTTCCCACCAGCAGTGCAGAAGAATTCCAGTTGCTCTACATCCTTTCTAACCCCTGGTATTATCGATCTTTTAGATTTAAGCATTCTAATGGGTCTGTAGTAGTATCTCCTTTTGGTTTTCATTTTCATTTCTCTGATAATGAGGTTGAACACCTTTTCTATTATTTATTGACCATTTGATTTTTCTCTGCTTTGAAGTGCTTGTTCAATCTTTTGCCCATTTTTATGAGTTATTTTACTGATCTGTAGGAGTTTTAAATATTAATTTAAACTATATGAACTGCCATTTTTGTACATTAAAATTCTTGAATATCATAATTTCATATTGTTCATTCTAATATATTTGAGGACATGATTCCTTTGTTAATTATATATAGTGCAAATGTCTTTTTACCCTGGCTTGCCTTTCTACTCTCTTAAAGGTGTCTTTTGATGAAGAGAAGTTTAAAAATTTAATGTAGTATAAGTTGCCTTTTATTTATGGCATTTGTCTGCCCATGATATGAATGGGGGTAGGGACAATATCTGGAAGTGCTTTGTGTGGAAGGGGCAGGAGCCGGGGCCCTCCCCTGGTGCTCTGTGGTCAGTGCAATCAAGTGGATCACAAATGATGCTGTAGTAAGTAAAATCGAATGTGCTTGCAGCAGTTTCAAATTGCCATGCCAGGGTGTTTTCCCTTTGGAGGAAGGCTGAAGAGGTAATTCTAAAAGACAAAAAATCATAATGTTCTGTCTTCCATATACTTTTTGAGGTCCGAAATAATTCCTCCCCTACTACACCTATACCTTTCATGTGTAAGGGTCAGGTCCAAGAGGGTTAAGGGAGGGCCCCTTTATCAAACTTAACCAGAGTTAAGCTTGAGTCCCTGATGCCCCTTTCAGCTCAGCTGCCTCTTGGAGTATGTATCAACCAGGCTGGCCTGGAGGTGCTGTAGTGAAAAAAAATATATCATATCCACGGTGCTCAAGATGGAATCCTCAGTTTTCAAAACATAAAAATATAATGCCCTATAACTCTTTCTACTTTTATTCTCATCATTCCCCAGGAAGTTGCCAAGAAAGAATGGTCTCTTCTCTTTCTTGGAATACCTACTTTCAGAGATCAAACTGCCTTACTAAAGCATATGAATGGGAGGGAATAAGGAAGAGAGAGGTGGACAATCAATCCATTGTTGACTACACAGATTCATTTTAAGGGCCACAATGGTGTGGCTGGAAGCAGCTAATCAGTAACCTGAAAATTATGAACAATGGTGAGGCAGCACTTAGCACCCTGAGAGGGGTTCAGAGGTCTAATGTAGCCAACCTGCCAGGAGTGAGAGGAGGTAACACCCCTGTGACATGGCCTCTTCCATTGTGAGACAAACAGGTCAGCTTGCGGCAGGAGTCACACATCTGCCCTGCAGTGGTAGCCTCTGCCTTAGAAACAGAGTCAGGCTCCGTCAGCCTTGATGAATCAGCCTACTTGATTCCAGTAGGTTCACAGCCCTTCCTATGGGCATCTACATGAGTGCTCCAGACAGTTCAGTCAGCAGACTTGGTTTGTTCCTAGGTTCATGTTTCCAAAGAAGGGTCTCTTTAATTTTCCTGTCTGCAGTTTTCCAAGTGGTAGACCAAACAACTAACCAATGGCAACAGCCCAAAAGCATGAGTCCTACCCTCTGACCAGAGTAACTACATCTTCTTTTGCTTCTGCATAGCTGGCACTGAGGCTGAATAGCCACAACACCCAGTGAATACCACTGGGTTTCAGCTTAGCCAAACCATCAATGAACCAGGCCCAGACATTTAGGGAATCTTTTGTGTATTGAAGTCCCCCTTGAGTCAATGGCTTTGCTTTAGGTAGCAGAACAGATCAACTTCTCCACAGAGGGATACTTGCTCCTGAGGCCAGACTAGCTACACTCTTGAACATACCTTTCCATTTGATGAGCAAGGTTTGGGCCCTTGTCTTGTTTGCTCTTGAGTCCAAGTTGATTCATCCTAAAATGAGAATTTCAGGTTGGAAAGTTACAAGGCCTCTGTGGGTAAGTATGGACAGGGAATCAGCAATAAGCTAATAGTTGTCTGCATGCCTTGTAATTTTGTTTGAATTTTGGGCATTGTGTATGAAAAATCAAAGAAATAATTGAAGGCTCTGCATGATATTATTTTCCTTTGGAGAGGATTTACTTTTGTTTTCTTGCAGGCATAAATGTGGGATTTATGTTACATTAATCCATTCTATGATTGAGCTGGTGAAAGCTAGGTTTCAGGTTTTGTGAGAATATATCCATTTTAAGTTTGCATTAATTTCTGAAGTGTAGCCTTTCCATGATCTTATCTGGAATCCTGGATGTTTACAGAACTCTTCCCTCCTTGGTCTCCTCCATCCCCATGAGACTACCAGAAACTCAGTGCTGGTTTCCAGCCTCTTATCTGCTGATTTCTGGTTGTCCTCCTAGCCTCTTGCTTTGTACCACTTAGAAACTGGCAAATTCCTTGAGAGGAACAACTTCAAAGACGGTCACACTCACTAGTTTACTTCCCTTTTCTACTGTGTCTTTACACGTTAGGTCCCGGCTTAGGTCTTGTTATCTCCCTGATGCTTTCAAGTGGATATTTTTTTTTTCCGTGTTGTGTCCAGGTTTTTTAATTGTTCTCAGTGTGTGCGTGTTGGGGGGCTGGAGAGTGGGACAGGATCTAAAGCTGCTTGGCCATTACCACTCAGCAATGAATTTTAATAATGAATCTACAAATCAGTAAAACTCCTTTCAAAACAGTGGAAGAGTTATTTTGTGTGTGTGTGTTTTTCCTGGATATTTGTCTGTTAATTACTTCTTAACCATTAATAATAAAATACTAAGAAGTCAAATCATAATTATACTTATTTTATCAGTTTAATTCTGAACATCTTTGAATATGGTGTTTTTGAAAAAATCAAACGAAAGTGTAATTTTGTAGTCATGAGATTTTTTACAGATGTTTATCTTACTATTTGAGGATACTGAGATGTAAACACCATTTTATTCCTTACACAGTGGATTTTTTTAAACTTTTCTTTTAGATAGTTTTCTCATATCTGATGTCTATCTTTCTCCCTCCCCACCTTCACCTATCTATCTGTATGTCTATCTATCATCTTAGTGTATGAGCACTTAATTTAAAGCAATTGTCTTTCTCCTGGCATAAGTTAAACCTTTCTTCTGAGAAAGTAAACCAAAATACAATTAGATAATTTCATTTAGGATATTAACTTGTTAGTTATTTATACACAATGTTTTTTTTTTTTTTTTCAACGTTTATTTATTTTGGGGACAGAGAGAGACAGAGCATGAACGGGGGAGGGGCAGAGAGAGAGGGAGACACAGAATCGGAAACAGGCTCCAGGCTCTGAGCCATCAGCCCAGAGCCCGACGCGGGGCTCGAACTCACGGACCGCGAGATCGTGACCTGGCTGAAGTCGGACACTTAACCGACTGCGCCACCCAGGCGCCCCTATACACAATGTTTTATACAGTTGTAACAGCTACCATTTTTGAGTGCTAATTTTGGATTAAAGAGCCAAGCATTGTACATATATTATCTCATTTAATCTTCATAACCATCTTGAGGTGACAGTGTCCTCTTTATTTTGCAGATAAGAATACTGAGACCTAGACTGGTTTACTAATTCACACAGGGAAAAAGTTTACTAAGTGGAAAACTTGGTTAATAGAACCTAATTTAGTAACTTAGCATTTCTTGAGTTTGGCCCTTAGCTAGGTGCTAGAAACATCTAACCAGGAGAGAAAAGATTTTGTCTTTAGTCTCATTCTTCTCTGTCTTGTTTCATTTGCAGTTTGAGAGGATGTCAGTCTCATCTGGCCACATTTGTAAAACCCATAAAGCAAGTTATTATTTCCTTCCCAGATTGATGAACTTATGTCATCAAAGCAAAGCTGTGGTCTCCTATTTACCTAAGGGAAGCATTAGAGCCAGTTCACATAACCTCCAATTTCTTATCTGCTTGGCCCTGTGCTGAGGGCCTGAGAGCTGGGTCGTGGTGGAGTAGGATGTTGGGGATCAGGTCAGTCTGTCTCCAGAGCTCCATCTTTCTCCTGTGCTACTGGCTTCCATCACAGGCTTCCTTCTTGGTGTCTGCCCAATACCACGAGGGGCTCAGCACTGCCATTTCAGACCTTGCTTATACTATGGCTCTTGACTGTGAGAAGATTTCTTTATATTTTGATGTGAGTCCACATCCTCAGTGTCTTGATTTATGCTATCACTTTTTGGCCCCTAGGTCTAACAAGGTTGTAGTCTCCCCTGACCCAGAGCAGTGAATACTATTGGTGACAGGGAGAAAGGGAGAAAGAGAGAATCCCAAGCAGGCTCTGCACTGTCAGAGCAGAGCCCATTGCGGGGCTCAAACCCACGAACCATGAGATCATGACCTGAGATGATGTCAAGAGTCGGACACTCAACTGAGTGAGCCAACCAGGTGCCTGCCAAAAATAGGGAGAGCAAATTAATTAGGCTACTCTGTGTGAACAGTGTTTTGTAAACTAAAATGTTATAAGAATAGTATTAAAAATTTTTCACAACTAAACTTTTTCATGTAAATAAGGGCAATTTAAACAGCAAATTAGTTGATTAGTACCGATGGTATTCTGTTCATTTTATGGTCCATTTTGAGAACCAGATAGATTCTCTGCCTAGTTTGTGAGTACATAGTTTTTAATTTTGATGGGCAATACTTATCCAAGGTTTTATGAAGCCAAGTTTTTTGTTTCTTTTGTTTCTTCTTTTTTGAGAGAGAGAGAGAGAATGGGTGTGCATGCACATGAGAGGGGGTGGGGCAGACAGAGAGGGAGAGAATCCTAAGCAGGCTCCATGCCTAGTGCAGAGCCAATCTTGGAGCCAGAGACGGGGCTCGATCTCACTACTGTGAGATTATGACCTGAGCCAAAATCCAGAGTTGGATGCTTAACTGACTGACCCACCTGGGTGCCCTGAGTCCAAGGTAAGATTTTTAATTTCTATGGACAATATTTGGTGAATGACAAATTCCTTGAGAAATAGTTGGACGATTACTAAGTATAGGAGAATATTACCTATAAGGATAGATGACTAAAAAGGTTTTTCTTTGTCATTTAAATCCTTTCTGTTTTATGAATCTTTTTGACTGCAATAAATATTAGATATAGGAGAGTGATATTAATAGGTAATTTTTTTCAGAAGAAAGATGTAGCTAAGTTGCTAAATTGCTTTTTGTGCTTTAAAGATATAAAGATTTTTTTTTAATTTTATTTTTTATTTTTTAAAATTTACATCCAAATTAGTTAGCATATAGTGAAACAATGATTTCAGGAGTAGATTCCTTAATGCCCCTTACCCATTTAGCCCATCCCCTCTCCCACAACCCTTCCAGCAACCCTCAGTTTGTTCTCCATATTTATGAGTCTCTTCTGTTTTGTCCCCCTCCCTGTTTTTATATTATTTTTGGTGTTACTTTCATAGGGATTGCATTGAATATGTAGATTGCTTTGGGTAGTATCAGCATTTTTTAAAAAATATATGAAATTTATTGTCAAATTGGCTTCCATACAACACCCAGTGCTCATCCCAAAAGATGCCTTCTTCAGTACCCATCACCTACCCTCCCCGCCCTCCCCCCCCCGCCCCCCCATCAATCCTCAGTTTGTTCTCAGTTTTTAAGAGTCTCTTATGCTTTGGCTCTCTCCTACTCTAACCTCTTTTTTTTTCCTTGCCCTCCCCCATGGGTTTCTGTTAAGCTTCTCAGGATCCCCATAAGAGTGAAAACATACGGTATCTGTCTTTCTCTGTATGGCTTATTTCACTTAGCATAACACTCTCCAGTTCTGTCCACGTTGCTACAAAGGGCCATATTTCATTCTTTCTCATTGCCACGTGGTACTCCATTGTGTATATAAACCACAATTTCTTTATGCATTCATCAGTTGATGGACATATAGGCTCTTTCCATAATTTGGCTATTGTTGAGAGTGCTGCTATAAACATTGGGGTAAAAGTGCCCCTATGCATCAGTACTCCTGTATCCCTTGGGTAAATTCCTAGCAGTGCTACTGCTGGGTCATAGGGTAGGTCTATTTTTAATTTTTTGAGGAACCTGCACACTGTTTTCCAGAGTGGCTGCGCCAGTTTGCATTCCCATCAACAGTGCAAGAGGGTTCCTGTTTCTCTACATCCTCTCCAGCATCTATAGTCTCCTGATTTGTTCATTTTGGCCACTCTGACTGGCGTGAGGTGATATCTGAGTGTGGTTTTGATTTGTATTTCCCTGATGAGGAGCGACGTTGAGCATCTTTTCATGCATTTTAACAATATTTGTTCTTCCTATCCAGGAGCATGGAATCTTTTTCCATTTTTTTTTTTTTTTGTGTCTTCCTCAATTTCTTTCATAAGCTTTCTATAGTTTTCAGTGTATAGATTTTTCACCTCTTTGGTTAGATTTATTCCTGGGTATTTTATGGATTTTGGTGCAACTGTAAATAGGATCGATTCCTTGATTTCTTTTTCTTTCTCTTTCTGTGCATTGATTTTATATCCTGCAACTTTGCTGAATTCATGAAGATTCAGATTTTTTTTAATGGAGAATGTTTAAAATGTATACTGAAAGTTAAATAAATCCACAGTTTACTCATTTTTCTCCTTTTTGGTATAAAGTGCCATGTTAACAACATTTTTTAAAGCAGTTTTTTATTTATAAAAATAATGTTTCTTGGATCTAATGTACACAGCATGGTGACTATAGTTAACAATACTGCATTGTATACTTGAAATTTGCTAAGAGAGTAGGTCTTGAATGTTCTCACCACACACACACACGCACACACACACACACACACACACACACACACAGGTAACTTTGTGCAAGTGATAGATTTATTAAGTAACCTTACCATGGTAATCATTTCATAACATATAGTATATCAAATCATCACTTTGTATACTTTAAACTTACACAATATTATTTGTCTATTATATCTCACTAAAGCTAGGGAGAAAAAGGAAATCAGTGAATGGTTATATATAGTGTGTATTTTCTGATTCCATGAATAATGTATAGAAGTGATTCATTGTTCTGGTACCATTAAGTAGACACATTATTTTTTAAATATAATTTATTGTCATATTGGCTTCAATACAATACCCAGTACTCATCCCAACAAGTGCCCTCCTCAATACTCATCACCCATTTTCCCTCTCCCCCACCTCCTCATCCACCCTCAGTTTGTTCTCTGTATTTAAGAGTCTTTTATGGTTTGCCTCCCTCCCTCTCTGTAACTATTTTTTCCCCCTCCTTCCCCCATGGTCTTCTGTTAAGTTTCTCAAGATCCACATATGAGTGAAAATATTTGATATCTGTCCTTTACTGACTGACTTATTTCACTCAGCATAATACCTTCCAGTTCCATCCACATTGCTGCAAATGGCATGATTTCATTCTTTCTCATTGCCAGTCAGTATTCCATTGTATATATAAACCACATCTTCTTTATCCATTCATCAGGTGATGGACATTTAGCATCTTTCCATCATTTGGCTATTGTTGAAAGCACTGCTATAAACATTGGGGTACATGTGCCCCCATGCATCAGCACTCCTGTATCCCTTGGGTAAATTCCTAGTAGTGCAATTGCTGGGTCATAGGGTAGTTCTATTTTTAATTTTTTGAGGAACCTCCACACTGTTTTCCAGAGCAGCTGCATCAGTTTGCATTCCCATCAACATTGCAAGAGGGTTCCCATTTCTCCACCTCCTCGCCAGCATCTGTAGTTTCCTGATTTGTTCATTTTAGCCACTCTGACCGGTGTGAGGTGGTATCTCAGTATCTCATGCTTTGATTTGTATTTCCCTGATGATGAGTGACGTTGAGCATCTTTTCATGTGTCTGTTAGCCATCTGGATGTCTTCTTTGGAAAGGTGTCTGCTCATGTCTTCTGCCCATTTCTTCACTGGAGTATTTGTTTTTTGGGTGTTGAGTTTGGTAAGTTCTTTATAGACTTTGGATACTAGCCCTTTATCCAATATATTATTTGCAAATATCTTTTCCCATTCCGTTGGTTGCCTTTTAGTTTTGTTGACTATTTCCTTTGCAGTGCAGAAGCTTTTTTATCTTGATGAGGCCCCAATAGTTCATTTTTTCTTTTAATTCCCTTGCCTTTGGAGATGTGTCGAGTAAGAAATTGCTGCGGTAAGGTCAAAGAGGTTGTTGCCTGCTTTCTCCTCTTTTGATGGTTTCCTGTGTAGACACATTATTAAATTTTAAAGTGTATTTATTTATTTTGAGAGAGAGAATGTGAGCAGGGGAGAGGCAGAGAAAGAAGGAGAGACAGAATCCCAAGCAGGCTCTGTGCTGTTAGTGCAGAACCCGACACTGGGCTCGGTCCCACGAACCATGAAATTGTGATTTGACCTGAAATCAAGAGTTGGATGCTTAACTGACTGAGCCACCCAGGTGCCCCCCAATTTTACATTCACTCTCAGAAAAGGAGTATAATGTTTACTGCGTATAATTTGGAAACCCAAAGTGAATTATAACATAAGAAAATTAAAATATCCTGAAATGTTATCTCTCAGAGAAAACTATGTTGTTGGAAGAGTTCCTTCAAGGATTTTTTTGTCTGTGTATGCATGTAAATAATAGACATTTCTAAGGTGGAGCATACTTGGGATCATATTGTATGTAGAGTTTTGGATCCTGATTTATTTGTTATTGAGTTATAGTTGACACACAGGATCCTGATTTTTAAAAATTTTTTGAATGTTTATTTCTTTGAGAGAGAGACAGAGATGGAGTGTGAGCGGGGGGGGGAGGGGGGGGCAGAGAGAGAGAGGGAGACACAGAACCCGAAGCAGGCTCCAGGCTCCGAGCTGTCAGCACAGAGCCTGATGTGGGGATTGAACCCATGGACTGGACTGTGAGATCATGACCTGAGCTGAAGCCATACAGCCAACTGACTGAGCCACCCAGGTGCCCCTATCCTTTTTTTTTTTTTTTAAATTAAACATTTTGTTGTGAGCATTTTGTTTGCCAGTAAATATTCTTTGAAAACATCATTTTTAATGATTTTACAACATTCTTTCTATCACACAGATAAACATTTCCCTACTGTTGGGTATTTAAGTTGCTTTAATACGAAGTTTTGCTTTGCAATTTTAAGTAACGTTGTAGTGAACAATAGGATTGCACTTGTGAATAAACTTTCAAGGCAGGTGGAGGCACATATGCAAGCATGAGCAAACAAAAAAGCAAGAAGCGAGAGTCATCCTTTTAACCACCACAGTAAGAGGATTTTCCCCAGTTTCTCCACCTTAATTAAAAATTGTGCTCTCTAATATATACCCCATTTGGATTTTTTTATGAGTGGTTGAAAACTCAACATAAAACAGATTTCTGGAATGAAACTCAACATAAAAACACGATTTCATCTGTGAATAAAATACAGAAATAAATATGGCCGACTATGATCTTCTAATTTCTAGAAATAAAACTGGACTATGAACGCTTTTTGGTGGAATTTACTCTCCCTAGGGATATTTGTTGTGATTAGTTAGAGGGCCTCAGACCATGATCAATGAGCTCCATTTGAATGGGCAAAGTAAAAATGCCCAGAATTACTATGTTCCATTGATTTTAAACATATTTGGATTATAATGTTTTACATTTTTGGAAATTAGGATGTGTTTTCACTCAATGTGCACATTTGATTGATGTGGTAATACTTCTCCTATAAGCTTTTAGTAACTTATGTTGCATTTTACAATACCATCATAGAAACAAACAAACAAAAAAGTGGTAGCTTCCAGACTGAAATACTTGGCATTTATTTATGTTTTCAGAGCTCTTTGCTTTGTGCATATTTGCAAAAACATAGAGGTATATGGATGTCTGTGTTGCATCGTATATTTTGGGCCTTTGACCTTTTGATAATAATCTAATGTAAGTACAGGGAATACCATGACCATGTGAAAAAGAGGAAAATTCAGTGCTTGGCTTTCAAAGTACTTACTTGAAAAATTTACTTGAAGGATGGCAGATGTTAGTACCAACTGATCTTTACCTTGGTTGGTTTTTATCTCTTCCTGCAGCCCCTCTGGGCCACAAGATCTCTGATCAGTAAAATTCTCACAACACACTTCTTCATGCAACTACAACATTATTTACATTTTGGCAGTGGGTTTTCATTTTTCATATTCTTTCATTGTGGTTAGAGAATGGCAAATTTGACTGTTTGGTAATTTTTACCCATCCTTAAATTTGTGTTACCTTTTGTGATTTAGAAAGACCAAAAACAAAACAAAAGTTAGGATACTCACTCTTTCCTACCTTTAATGTTGCTGACAGCTGCTTTGCCTCTGTGGTCCTATTGTTAGCCTTACCCCTGAGAGAGAACATTGTATCCCTGGGGCCCCTGACCTGCCCTGCCCCATTGTGGCTCTCCCTGTGGCTTTTGATAATGAGAATAATTTTGGCGCACAGACAGAACTCCTGAAAGAATATTACTGAATTTTTTATGTCCTCCTTCTATTTTAAAGTTTAACTCCATTGTAAATTTCAGTAAATGGGCTTTCTAGTTTTAATGGTTAGACAAAACATTTTATTGGAAGATGATTTTAGGGTTCTGGAAGGCAGGTTTGTTTGACTCTCTGTCACTTTGAGTAGAAGAGGAAGGTCCATAGGCTTTTCACTTGGCAGCCTTGTGGGCTAGCAAAATGAGATGCTTCCAGACAATCTACTCTTCACACATCCTGTGAGCCCAGTTCCCAAATCCCTTAGGATTGCTGTTAATGACATCAGAGTAAAATCCAGGCAGGCATTTTCAAGATACTTTATAATCTGTTTTGCACATTTGTCTAAAAGTCACTTAAAGTTTTGGAGCTGTGTATTTATTTATATATCGATCATGTTACTGTAGTCCCAATATACCAATACTAGTTACACAGTCACTGTGAAGGGAAACCTTCCCATTTAGATTTTACTAAGACTTGCTGTTGTTAATGCTGATACTGTCTGGTTTCTTAGTGCTTGATTGATACCATAGTACGGCTTTCAAGTTTTTTAAGACAATCTTGATTTAAAATATTCTATTTCTACAGTCTTATAAGAGCATTTGGGTTTTCAGGCCACGAGATTGTGATTTTCTTTGGGAATTATGGTACCTGTACTTCCTGATAGCTTTGAAAAAAAATACACAATGCTAGTTAGACTCTTAAATGGCATTCTCAGCAGTCCGTGTGGTACCGAGCTGGAAAGAGACTTTATTACAGCAAGAGTTGTTTGATGCTGAGGCTTGTGAGTGAGTAGGTGTGTGTGTGTGTGTGTGTGTGTGTGTGTGTGTGTGCACGCATGCATGTATTATGGTGCTTTAGTAACATTCTCTTTAGGAGGTATCCCAGACAGTTCCTTTCTCATACTAAAAAGTGCTTTTCAAAAAGCAAAGCATCTACTTTCAATGGGAAAATTATGATGCATTAAATTTGTCTTTAGAGAACAATATGTAGAGAATAAAGTGTGTTATAAAGGGAAATAGAAGTTTGACCATGAATTAATTCACCAGCAGTGGAGCAATGCAGTGATGTGGCTCATGCCTCAAAATGATAAATCCGCTGGGGATTAGTGTGGCTTTTCTGCATACATACATTGCTTTGTGGGTTGTGTAGAGGACCTTGGAGGGACAGGAGTGTGGGGGAGGGAGAAGCAGGAATGTGTTGAAAAGATAATCCTGCATGGTGTTTGGAGAAAATGGAACAAGGAAAGACGGGAACCTGAGAAGGAGCCTAAGAATTTGGATCTGTGATTAAGGTCTACTGTGTAAAACTTTTCCTGATACCAAACAGGGCTTTACAAAATTAGCCTGAATTTAGTTCAGAGTGGTGCCTCTCAAAGACTGGGCTCTTAGGAAGAGACCTGGACTAGCTAGGTTTCAGGTTACGGTGATGGCAGCAGCCTTGCCACCCTTGGGCCAGTCCTTCTTCATCCTGAGAATGTCTACTGAGAATGTCTCTGGTTGAGGGTACTTGGGTGCAAAACTGTTCGCTGCCCGGATGGGCTACCCAGGCAAAGGGTACAGTACCCTTCATTTTGCCTCTTGGCCTGCAAAGCCTAAAATATTTACTATCTCGTCCTTTATAGAACAGGTTTGCTGACCTCTACTTTTAGTCCTGCACTGTCCATTATGGTAGCCACGAGCCATATGTGGCTTTTGAGCACTTAGAACATGGGTAATCTGAATTGAGGTGTGCTGCATACTTACATTACACATGCTGGAATTTAAAGACTTGGAACAGGGGCGTCTGGGTGGCTCAGTCGGTTAAGGTCCGACTTCGGCTCAGGTCACGATCTCGCGGTCCGTGAGTTCGAGCCCCGCGTCGGGCTCTGGGCTGATGGCTGAGAGCCTGGAGCCTGCTTCCGATTCTGTGTCTCCCTCTCTCTCTGCCCCTCCCCCGTTCATGCTCTGTCTCTCTCTGTCTCAAAAAATAAAAATAAAAAAAAAATAAAGACTTGGAACAAAAAAAAGGAACAAAATATCTCAATAATTTTTTATATTTCATTAGATGTTGAAAGGATATTTTGGATGCACCAGGTCAAATTAAATGGTTATTGAAATTTGTTTCACCTGTTTGGCTTTACTTTTTTTCCATGCGACCACTAGCAAATTTAAAATTTCATGTGTAGCTTGTAGTTGTGGTGCACGTTCTGTGTCTCTTGTACGATGCTTTTATATGGCACCCACGTTTGTGAGCCACAGAGCTCTTTTTTCAAGGAGCCTCTTGAATGAACCTAAATGTCTTCTCTTGGGGCACAAGTTTAGCAAACATGACAGAGCCCTACACATATTCTAGTTTGGGAATTTGTGTTTTGTTGACAGCTAAGCTATAGTTTATTTATGTATTTTTAAATTTTTTTTAACATTTATCCAATTTTTTAAGTGTTTATTTTTGAGAGAGAGAGAGAGGGAGAGAGAGCAAGCAAGAGAGGGGCAGAGAGAGAGGCAGACACAGAATCCAAAGCAGGCTCCAGGTTCTGAGCTGTCAACACAGAGCCTGATGCGGGGCTTGAACTCATGAACTGTGAGATCATGACCTGAGTCGAAGTCTGACACTTAACCGACTGAGCCACCCAGGGGTCCCTAACGTTTATTCATTTTTGAGATACAGAGAGCACAAGCAGGGCTGGGGCAGAGAGAGAGGGAGGGACAGAATTTGAAGCAGGCTCCGGGCTCTTGGCTGACAGCACAGAGCCCAGTGTGGGGCTTGAACTCACAGACAGTGAGATCATGGCCTGAGCCCAAGTTGGACACTTAACCGACTGAGCCACTGAGGAGCCCCCAACTGTTATCTTTAAATAAAGAGATATACTTTCTTTTGTATTTTTCAAATAAAGACACACACACGCACACATATATATTTATGTTTTATTTGAAATTGGGTATTCCTTTATTATTATTCTCCTTTGGTATGTTTTAAACAGTCTGTGAGCTATATATTTCCTGTGATGTAAAAATCATGACCTTAGGTCTATTGTGATTCAGCAGTTTCACTTGTAGGATTCTGTCTTAGGGAAACAACTGAATGAGTGTGCAGAGATGTGTGCATATATGTATGCTTCTTACAGCACTGCTTTTAATACTGAAAAATTGGCAACAACCCTGATGCCCAACTATGAAGATTAATTCCCTAAATTATGGAATATATATGTAATTATTTTGCCAATATAAGTGATGGCAATGAGTTACTAAAGAGTTTTATAGACACTAAGCATTTTATTTATTTATTTATTTATTTATTTATTTATTTATTTATTTTTCAATATATGAAATTTATTGTCAGATTGGTTTCCATACAACACCCAGTGCTCATCCCAAAAGATGCCCTCTTCAATACCCATCACCTGCCCTCCCCTCCCTCCCACCCCCCATCAGCCCTCAGTTTGTTCTCAGTTTTTAAGAGTCTCTTATGCTTAGACACTAAGCATTTTAAAGAGAAGTATATGAATTTAGACTGAAAATTCTGAGAAAAAGAAAACTGTTTATGTTGATTCTCTTTGGTTGGGGAATTTGGGGTTATTTTCATTTTCTTCATGCCTGTTTTGACTTCATGTCTGACTTTCCATAATAGACTTGTATATCTTATATAATTAATTAAAATAATTATTTAACCACACTGTAACTAGTGTATGAAATAGCTCCTGGGAAACAGGAAAACTTCAGATTTCTAAGTGAACGTATGTGGTATTGTAATTCACAAAAATAGATTTTATTGTCACATAATGTGGAACATTAGATAAAAAGCATTTTCCTCCAGATTGGTCACATATTGCAAACAAATTTTTCTAATAATAAGGTAAGTGGTCATTGGTAGGAAGTAAAGAAGTTTGTACTATCTACAAGGTAAAGTTCTTACTTGAAAACCTGAGATTTATCCTGGGTTCTCCACCTCACCACAAGTGTGACGGCCAGTAATTTTTCCACTGAAATAATTTGCTGAAATTTTAAAATGCTTCATGGCTAGTTATTTTTAAGTGACCTAGGACAGGAAGGATATGGAGGGGGTGGAGTACCATTGGAACTCCTGCCTGTTGATGGAAAATTGTTTCAAAGTGGACTGAGGCACGACAAGTAGTCTGAAGAGATTGCTGTGTAAAAAACTAAGGTTTTTATTGTGGCAGCTAAATACAGAGTGTATGCTTGACCCCAATAGGTCTTTGGGTTTTTTTTGGCACTTTGTTTACTTCCATGGTGAAATTCTAAGAATTGGTTCAACCGCTGAAACTTGGACAAGTAAGAAAATGACTTTAATCACAGTAGTTGATAGGTGAGCCCAGGCTGGCAAGCAGGACTCTCCAAATGGGTTTTACCTTTAACATGCACAACAATAAACAGAATTCATAGAATCCATTACATGATGTATTCTGATATTATTTAAATATATTAAATAAATGTATAATTAAATATATAATTATATTAAACAATTTACATATAGCTTCAGCTAAGTTAATGGGAAATGTCACTGGCAATATATATATCACAAAAAATCAGTGATAGGTCCTTTATTGAAAATTTTTTAATGTTTATTTTTGAAAGAGAGAGAGAGAGCAAGTAGGGGAGGGGCAGAGAGAGAGAGACACACACACAGAATCAGAAGCAGGCTTCAGGCTCTGAGCTTTCAGCACAGAGCCCAATGTGGTGCTTGAACTCAACGATGGTGAACATGACCTGAACCAAAGTTGAACACTTAACTGACTGAGCCATTCAATCACCCTGGTCATAGTTCCTTTAGATTATTAAAACATTAATGGAGTCAGATGTTACCTTCTTCATCCCAATCAGGCACTTTGTAATTCTCCTCTGTGTACTCTCCGCCTCATACACATTTCTTACAGCATTGTACAGCATCAGGATAATTATCTGCGTATCCATCTGTCTTCTGCTAAACTCTGAGCTCCTTGACTACTACAGCTGTCTTCCTTGCTTTTGTATCCCTAGCTACCAATACAGGACATGTAGTTTTGCCTATAGATGTTTATTGAAAGAAGGAAAGTAGGAGAGAAGCATTATGGATGGTAGAATTATTAATTAGTCCCTGTATTCAAGAGGCAGTAGTCTGGATTGCTCCATTTCAGATGTTTTTGGGATCCAGGAAAGTCCAACATTCTTTAACTGGGAGCTTAAGCTGTGTTTTGCAGGGAGAAATCTGTTAGTATGTGTTAAGGTCCACTCTTTTATCCCGCCCAGCACTATTTGAATTCAGACCCTCATCCTACCTCAGTTGAACTTCAAGGGACCTCCATGCCCATTTCCATTCCATCCTCTATGTTGTCATCACACCTGTCTCTCTCAATTAGTATGAGCAGATTATTCTCCTGCTTAATGTCTGTTACTGGCTCCCTGTACCTGCTAGATAATGTTGACTTCTTTGCAGGACAGTGGAGCCCTCTGTGGTCTGGCCCCGTCACTCCCATGCTCCCCATATTTGTGCCCCTGTCATACCATACAGGGTAGTCCTCATTTTTTAACAGGCCATGTGCTTTGCTGTTTTCCCTGCTTGAAGTGCTTTCCAGCTTCCTATTTCTGCCAGATGACAGCCTCTTCTATAGAAGATCGATCATCTGTCTGACCCTTCCAGGATGTTTGCCCCACCCTTCCTGTGGTGCCTGTCCCGTACTTACCGGCTTTCTGATTTACAATGACCTTATATACTTGTCTTTTTGCTTCTTGACCCCTACTTCTTCAACACCCCATCGCTCAGCTATGATGCACAAGAAATGGAAGCTCTCATTTACTGAGTGCTAACTGTATACCAGGCGTTGGGTAGACTTGATTCCTCCTGGATGAAAAAGTACTTGGGGGCAGGAACCAAAGCTTACCCTGGGCTGACCATCTAGTTGGCTAGGGGCTCTCTAAATAAAACATATTGGTTGAATGCAACTTTTTTCCATCGTCTTTTAAAATAAATAGGCAAGTAGCCTAAGTCATTTGAACTCAACGCTCATTTAGGCTTCACATAGACAATTTTGGAAGTAAGAGGTGGGTGATTATCACTCATTTACTCTGCTAGTTTTAGAGCAAATCATTGCACTTTGGTGGGAGACAGACCAGGGAGGGAACACAGAGGAATGGTTTTCACTTAATACTTAGAAGATTGCTGAGAACGCTGAGATGAAAGGAGAATAAAGCCAGAATAGTGGTAGTGATAAGTGTAAAATGTAGATTCTTGGTTAAAGGAAAACCATGATGAAATAGCTCATCACATTTTCATATGACTTGAAATATTTTGTGACATACATTCTGTTCTTCAGCTGCCATTCTCCATCTCTCCTGTAACTTTTTGCTTGTTTTCAAGTATGGTGTGAAATTTCCTTACCCCATCACTCTGCCAATCCAGGTGGCATTTCCTTAGAGAGCTGTGTTAGGGATCACCTCTAAAACACTTCCCGTTATGTCTGTAATCTTTGCCTTTATTTCATTCATACCACATGGTCATTTTGACTTAGAAGTAGCTTTGAAATGAATGTATTTTATGTAGAGATTTTTGTCTCTGTAGTCTGCAAAGTCCTTGTAGCCAACGACTGTATCTTATTTTTCTTTTAAATTACCTAGAGTTCTTAGTACCATTCTATGAAGATTGTTATTAAATGTTAGAGTCTTGCTGAATTAAGTCATTTTTAAGTGTTTAAAATCTTAGTGGATGGATATATAGTCCAGGCCCTGAAAGATACTATTTGTATTTATTTGGTAGCAGTTGAGAGAAAAACATGCTGCCTAGCTTCAAATACTGACTTTGCTAGATATTAGTAGTATAGCCTTTCTTTTTTGTTTTAGTTTTTTTTTTAATGCTTATTTATTTTTGAGACAGAGAGAGAGAGAGAGAGAGAGAGAGAGAGAGCATGAACGGGGAAGGGTAGAGAGACAGGGAGACACAGAATCTGAAGCAAACTCCAGGCTCTGAGCTGTCAGCACAGAGCCCGATGAGGGGCTTGAACTTGTGAACCACGAGATCGTGACCTGAGCCGAAGTTGGATGCTTAACCAACTGAGCCACCCAGGTGCCTCTAGCAGTCCAACCTTTCTGTGCTTTAGTTTTTCATCTCTTGGGGCACCTGGATGGCTCAGTCAGTTAAGTGTCCCGCTCTTGGTTTCAACTCAGGTCATGATCTCACTGCTTGTGAGTTTGAGCCCCACATTGGGCTCTGCACTGACAGTGTGGGCCCTGCTTGGGATTCTCTGTCTCCCTCTCTCTTCCTCTCCCCCGCCCCTCAAAAATATATAAATATTAAAAAAATTTTTTTCATCTCTTAATAAGGCCGAAACATCGCTTCATCTACCTCATTGATGCGGGATGTTGGTGTTGTGAGGAGTATGTAAAACACTTGACAATGCCTGGCACATGGTAAATGCTCAGTAAATATTAGCCATTATGTATCGTTTGTGCATACAAACACAGGGAAACAAAACACAAAATATGTGTAGTTTATGCATACATAATTTACCCCAATTATAAAATTGACTTATTAAATTGCAGGCATTAAAAAAAGTTAAGGTGACATCAGTTTTGAATCGGAAAATGGAACGTTGTTACGGATATATTTTTGAAAGAAGGAACTCCCTTACTGTGTGTTGATGCTCACAATCAGTTTAAGTCTGCTGCATGCAGCCTGGCCTAAAGATACCGGATGTTGAAAGAATTGAGCAAAAAACACACTTATAGAAATGCTTTTCATGATTTTGCTCATTTTTTGCAGCTGTTTTTAGTTTAGATATTTTACTATTGTAGGGGTTCCTTAAAAACTCCTCTGTGTGAGATTCTGTGTTGGAGTGAACTTTATCATTGCAACAGCTAATAACGTGGTTGTAGTTTGGAGCTATTACTGTAAAGTGGTGAAAAAATGTTTTCATAACGTGCCCCGTGCCCCGTTGTGTTAGCAAATGAGGACTGAGGGATAGACCGTGAGCAGAGCAGTTACCTCACCCCACTCCTGTACCGCAATAAACAGCTTCAGTTTTGAAGCATGGGTTTTATTATATTCTTGCATTTTGAAATGTATGCCATTGCTGCCAACATCATACAGCATGTAGTTTTACTGTAGTTAATCATGCTATCAATTTATAAAGCTCAGTATCATCATTTTGTGGTACAGTGCAATTATAATAAGAGTTATAATGAGATCAGAGGAATGGATGGCTCTTCAGGGAGTCGTTCCTTCCTTCTAGAGTGTTCTCTGTCCAGATTGGGCTCTGGGATTCTTATGCCTGTGTACTCCTCCTTTCTGTTCTTTCCCACCTTAGAGGCTGCCAGAGTGGGGAGGGCAGAAATGGTTTTGTCTAGAAATGTCGCATACAGAAGTATTCCATACTTCTAAGTCATGTATGCTAGGGGTTGAGCAGGAGTTGTGTCCTCTGAAGGGCCATTTTCTTAGCACACAGGTGTCTTCCATTTGCTAATAAGCCCAGTGCCCCATCACCCAAAGGAAAAGCGTTTTGTTACTTTACCTGCCAGAAGCTTTTTTCTTTCTCTGCCCAGCTGGAGTCCCATTTTCTAAATTGCATAAAGGCACAATGTATTGCCTAGTAGCGGCTTGATTCCCAGTTCTGTAGGAAGTAGGTGAGCTCCCTCACACCCAGTTTCATGGCCGACTTAGAGCCAATTCTTGGAGCCCTAAGACTACAGACTCCTGAACACTACTCCACTTCTGTGTTGCCCATAAGAGGAGTGCGGAGAGACCTCCAGCTGGAAGCAGTCAGGACCCCCTTGCCAGGACCTGGAGGTTGTGAGGCTGGGGCTTCTTCCTGTCTGCTGGGGGCATTTCCCCTCCTGTGGCTGGCTTACATTAGGAGCTCTTTATGGCAGTTGCCCTGTTTTATTGAGCAGGACTGTTGGTCCAGGTGGAAGCCTGGTGGGGGAAGACTTAGGGGTTGTCACAGCCATTTCCTTGTTCCCCGGCCCTGTGCCGCTCATGCAACCAGTCACAGGGCCTGCACCTGTGGCGGTGCTCCCACATCTCTTCTCCACCAGGCTAAGCTCTTGAGTTCCCTGGAATTCTGGATCCCTATTTGCTGTTGGCTCTTTCCTACCTACTCCCTGGCTAGGGTTTTCTTTCCCATGGGTTAACTTGCTGGCTGGCTGGCTGGCTGACCAATATGCCGCTCATCATAATGGTTTCTAACCTCTGTCCTGTGGGAATTCCTTGGCATGAGTTTCGGAAAGAGCAGAGTTCAGATTGTCACTGTACATTAGAAGTGCTAAATTCTAATTGGGGTGAGCTGTCTAAGCCTGGGTTAGTGATGGTGTGATGGTGCTTTTGTAGCTTGCAGGGGTTTGTAAATCAGACAAAAGCAGAAAAATTACCTCCAGAAATAGCAAAACCTCATCTTCACCTTACTATAGATTTCTGAGACCCCTTGTTTCTGTCAGTCCCTCCTAATGTATATGTTCCCTGATAGACGAGCTGAACTTCAGGGACCTTAGAAGAAGGCCTCTCAAACCTTGCAGAGGCCTGCAGATCACCTGGGGCCCTTTCAAACACAGGCTGTGATTCAGTGTGTTGTGGGCAAGGCCTGAGAGTCTAACTTTCTGAGAAGCTCAGGACTTTATCAACCTTCTGTCACCTCTTTTTCACCTCTTCCCAGTTTTACTTGAAAGCCTCCACTTTACACACCCATTTATGTTTTGTTTTGTTTTATTTTGCTAATAGAGCCATTTCTGGTGTAACTGTTTGCTTTATATCACTGAGATCATATGGACATACATTTTAAGAACCTTTTGAACTATTGAGTGTGTTCCCAAGATAGCACATACCAAAGAAAAATAGTACCTTTTATCTTTAAAATGTTTCCCTTTTTAAAAAAATGTTTATTTATTTTTGAGAGAGAGAGAGGGAGAGAGAGAGACAGAATGTGAGCAGTCGAGGGGAAGGAGAGAGGGAGACACAGAATCCAAAGTAGGCTCCACGCTATGAGCTGTCAGCACAGAGCCTGATGCAGGGCTTGAACCCACGAACCGTGAGATCATGACCTGAGCCAGTCATATGCTTAGCTGACTAAGCCACCCAGGAGCCCCATAAAATGTTTCCCTTTTTAAATTATGGAAACAGGTTCAAGTTTTACAGAAATATTTTGAGAACCTGCAGTTTATAGCTACTTTACCAGGAGAGGTGTCTTAAAAAAATTTTTTTTAACATTTATTTATTTTTGAGAGAGAGGGAGAGAGAGCACGAGCAGGGGAGGGGCAGAGAGAGAGGGAGACACAGAATCTGAAGCAGGCTTCAGGCTCTGAGCTGTCAGCATGGAGCCTGACGTGGGGTTTGAACTCACGAACTGTGAGATCATGACCTGAGTCAGGTCAGACACTCAACCAACTGAGCCACCCAGGCGTCCTGGGAAAGTTGTCTTTTAATCTAACTAACAACATTGATATGAATTCTGGAGGCAGAAGGCCCTTAGATAAGTGAGTGTTGCTGAGGCAAGTAAATTTAATAGGCAAGCAGGACCTTATAGATAAGGGAATGACTCTTTGAATGGGTTGTCCTGGGAGGAAATTCCCATCAGGATGGTCATAATGCAGATAGTCTTCCATATGAGTACCTGCTACATTGCTTCCCAGCTTTTCCTGGTCCACTCTCATGGTACCTCCCCTAATCCCCATCCTGGACCAGAGAACCCTCAGTGCCTTTAACATGGAGAATAGCCCTCTTTGTGTGTGTGCATGTTCACACACATGCATGTGTATGTGCACACACACACATGTATACCCACACCCAGACTGAGAGACTAAGATCCTCAGAAAGCCAATACCATCCTCGGCAGGGCCCTGCCTCTTAGATCTGAGTGTTTCCTTTGGTGTTGAGGCTGCAGGAGGCACCTGTGGCCATGTGCCTATCAGACACTTTCACAGAGAATTGACTTTCTTGAGGGTTTCTGCAAGTTTATCCAATGTAGTCTGGTATCTGTTCCACTCCCCCCCCCCCGGGTTAATAAAGTGAAAAATTAGTGTTCTAATTTGCAGAAGAGAATAGGAGGCAGATACAGCCAAGGTCTTACCTGTGAAAGGAGAAGAAACTCTTCAAGGAATAGGAAGGAATTGGTTCTAGGATAAGTTATAAATGTTGTCATGTCAGTTCGGGCTTCTTTATGGTTCTAATGGAGTTTTATTTATTCATTTATTCATTTATTTATTTAAAGTTTATGTATTTATTTTGAGAGAGAGCACAGGAGGGGAAAAGAGAAAGAGAAAGAGAATCCCCAACAGGCTCTGAGCTGTCAGCACGGAGCCAGACGTGTGGCTTGAACTCACGAACTGTGAGATCATGACCTGAACCAAAACCAAGATTTGGACCCTGAGCCAACAGAGCCACCCAGGCATCCCTACTGATAGGATCCACGATGGCCCAGAGACTAAGACCCTTAATCTTAAAGGGAATACTGTGTAGTGTAGTGAATGCACTGTCTAGTGAATTACATTCTCAGCAACATTTCTCAAGTAGATGGTGGAGTGTTTTGTGAGGCTGTTTTTCAAAAGGTCTTTCGATATAGGTTGATGGCATATGTATACATAATTTAGTGAAGACCTTTCCATAAGAGCCCCCAAATGATGAAGTCTAAATATCCAGCTCTCTGGCTGCCTCCGGGGATAAAATTATGTCTGGAGGAACGAATGGGCCCCATATCCTTTATGCAGTCTTTTATGAGGACTGTTTTGCTTCACCGAGCTATATTTTGAAATCTGTTCAGTTAAATTGCTTAAAAAAGGAAGAAAGTGTGTGGCTTAAGTCTTTCTTTAGGAGAATATTATCAACTTCAGTTTCAGGGACAGTATATACAAAATAGATTAAATCCAGTGGCTGCTACTGATTGCTCAGTTTCCTAATACGAACAGTGAGAGGATTTAAATATATCTTTGCGTTCCCTTTTGTCTCCAAAGTCTTCTGTAAGGTCTTGGCAAGTAAGAGTTGATATTCTCAAAGTGGGTAATTGAGGCGACTTCAGCAGACTGTTTACAAAGATGAGGGCAGGGTTTGGGGAACCTGGGCACAGTGCAGTGCCTAGGGCTTGCTAGGGCAGGGAGCCATTACCACATCTAGGCTTGAAGTTTAAAGGGAGGAAGTGTTTACAGAAACTGTAGAGATTAGCTTTAGGGAGCTGTTTGAAAAAGCTGCAGAGGGATTGCCACCAATCCTGGTAGGGAGCTGAGCTGGAAGAATGTCTACCCCACTTTGCTCTTTTCCTCGCCCATCTCCTGATGGTGGTCCTCATGGTCCAAGCCCAGTAGACAACCAGAGGGTTTCCATACACCTCAGCCTCCAGGGACACAGAGCAGGGTGAAGAAGAGTGGAGAGGGTGGAAGGGCAAATGGGAGACACCCAGCACTTTCCCTAACTTCATGCTCCTAAACAAACACTATATGTTTTCTCAAGGTAAAGAAATTGTGTCTTCAGGTTAGCTTCTTGTCTCTGCCTTACTACTCAAGCTCCTGGGCTTAACATAGGACAGCTGGCCACAAAGTACACAATAAGAAGGGGCAGTAAGTAAGTGGCAACAATCAAACTCTGCAGTGCTGAAGAAATAAAACAGAAATGGTGAGCCGATGGCTTTGTCATGTTTCTGCATGTGGTTGTTCCTGTCCTTTTGCAATGTATGAGAGAATAGTTTTTAGACTGTAGGACAAAAATAAAACCTTCATAAAATTTCACCTGCTGCTTCCATCTTTATAGTGTTGGAGAGAACTCTTCATTTCCTGATCCATAAATCTCACAGATGAATGACAAGATGGCACTGTGGCCTTGTCTGTGTGACAGCCTCTATTGTGAAGAACAGCCCTCTTAGGTGGTATTCATTGACATGATAACTTGAAGCAAAGTTGGCTTTGCCACAAAAATATTATGATTTGCAGTCAAGTATGGGAATATACTCTCTTGAGGGAATTACAGATCTTTCCCCAGTTTCTTAAACAATTAGCACATTTCCCAAGAAGGTCAATTGGAAGATAATTTATATATAATAAACCCCATCCATTCTAAGTATACATTTCTATGAGTTTGGGCACATATAAACAGTTGTGCAATCACCACCACAGTGAAAATACAGAATGTTTTTATCACCCCAAAAACTTGACTGGAGCCACGTTGTGGTCAATCTCCTCCCTGACTCCTGGCCCTGGGCAATCTCTCATCTGAGTTTTGTAACTGTAGCTTTGCCTGGTATAGAATTTTATATAAATACAATTATATTCACATTTTAGAATCAGCTTTTCAATTTCTACAAAAAGTCTTCTGGGGTTTTATTGTATATTTGTGTGTATATGTTTATACAAGTTAGTAATATTTATTCAAGTATATATACATTATAAAAATGATCTGGGTAGTATAAAATGGTTTAAAATAAAAAGACAAGTTTACACCCACTCTCTTTCATTTCCAGTCCCACTTCTCAGAGCCTGCAGCATTTAACTGTCTCTCTCGTCAGTTATTCTGAAGGTTTTAATTAATATACAAGCCACTCTTTCTTGACAGTGTCTATTGACATTGTGCAGTGAGAGGTGATGATTTTGCTCATTACATTACCTCCTCTACTCTTCCCCTCCTCTCCCTTCTTCCCAGTAGTTGTTAATTAAATCATCATTTGGAATTCCTGTATTGTTACCTTGGAACCTTAAATGCTAATATTTGATTTTATACCTTAAATTAAACTGGTACTTTGCAGAAGAAAATAATTAAATTATAGTTCTTGGACTAAATAGACTATCCTTTATGTAAAATAGCTACTTAACCATAAATTTCAGGGATGGGGTCCAGACATGTCTAGTTAGGTTACTCTGCCATTCGGGGTGTGTGTGTGTGTGTGTGTGTGTGTGTGTGTGTTAATTGATATGACCCACTTCTGTTTCAGTTATGTATACATATTACATATCTAAGTTAGATATCAGATGTTAAAAACTTAAGTTATATTAACATGACAAAGAAAATTCAGAAGCAAATTGCAGGAGACTTGAAGAGAGCTTTGTTTTACTTCTTTGGTGTACACAGGTTAAGCAAAGCAAACTAAGAAGGAAGTTTTCTCTTTCTAGCAAGAACATGAAATTGAAAGCTTGAGGCATATGAAAAAAATAAGCTAACAATAAAGATTTTACAACTAAGGACTTTTTATATTGGCAACTAGTTGAAACATTAGTTTCATTAAAACATTAGTTTTAACAACGAGTTAAAACATCTTAGCCAAGTTATTTTAAAAAAACACCTTTAAAGTAGTATTTATGAATACAAGCATATTTTCTTTGTACTTCTATAAACATCATCTTTGAGATGTTAGAAGTGGATTCTGATTCTAGGTTTCCTCTAGTATAAGGAGCTGCAGGTGCAGACAGGATGGTTTAGTAATTTACCTTCTCTAAATCTTCTTTGTAAGATGACTTCATCGTCTGACATCTGGCATCCTTGTGGGTCAGACTTTTCCATGAACTCTACAAACTAGAATGTGTTCACCAAGCACAGGGTCTTTTCTGTGCTCAAGGATACTATTGACCCTGAAATACTTGATGACTTCAATTAAATATAGAGAGACTTCTTAAAAAATTGAAGTACAATTAACATACAGTGTTATGTTAGTTTTAGGTATATAATAATTCTGTACATTTCTCAGTGCTCATCAAGAGAAGTATACTCTTTTTTTATTAAAAAAAATTTTTTTTAATTTACATCCAAGTTAGTTAGCATATAGTACCACAATGATTTCAGGAGTAGATTCCTTAATGCCCCTTACCCATTTAGCCCATCCCCCCTCCCACAACCCCTCCAGCAACCCTCTGTTTGTTCTCCATATTTAAGAGTCTTTTATGTTTTGTTCCTCTCCCTGTTTTTATATTATTTTTGCTTCCCTTCCCTTGTGTTCATCTGTTCTGTGTCTCAAAGTCCTCAATTAGTCAGAGAAAGAGAAATATAGTCTTAATCTCTTTTATCTCTTTCACCCACCCCCCACCTGCCTCCCCTCTGAAAACCACCAGTTTATTCTCTGTATGTGAGTGTGTGTGTGTGTCTTTTTCTTTGTTCATTTGTTTTCTTAAATTCCACACGACTGACATCACATGGTGTTTGTCTTTCTCCGACTGACTTATTTCACTTAGCATTATACCCTCTAGATTGATATATGCTGTTGCAAATGGTTCACTGATTTTTATGGTTGGGTAATGTTCCATTATAATGTGTATACCACTACTTTATGTTTATCTAGGAATGGATATTTGGGTTGTTTCCATCCTTGATTATTGTAAATAATGCTGCAATAAATATAGGGGTGCTTATATCTTTTTGAATTAGTGTTTTCACTTTCTTTGGGTAAATACCTAGTAGTGGACTTACTGGATCATATGGTAATTCTATTTTCAATTTTTTGAGAAACCTCGATGCTGTTTTCCACAGTGACTACACCAAGTTAATTCCCACCAACAGTGCATGAGCATTCCTTTTTCTCCACATCCTTACTAACACTAGTTATTTCTTGTGTTTTTTATTTTAGCCGTTCAGACTGGTGTAGGGTGATATCTCATTGTGACTTTAACTTTCATTTCCCTGATGATGAGTGATGTTGAGCATCATTTCACGTGTCTTTGGCCATCTGTATGTCTTCTTTGGAAAAATGTGTATTCAGATCTTCTCATTTTTAAATAGGATTTATTTGTTTCTCTGGTGTTGAGTTGTGTAAGTTTTTTATGCATTTTTGATATTAACTCCTTATTGGATATGTCACTTGCAAATATCTTTTCCTATTCACTAGGTTACCTTTTTGTTTTGTAGATGGTTTCTTTTGCTGTGCAAAACCTTTTTATTTTTGTGTCATCCCAGTAGTTTATTCTTGCTTTTGTTTCCCTTGCCTAAGGAGACATATTTAGAAAAAATGTTTCTATGGCTAATGTAAGAGATTGCTTCCTATGTTTTCTTCTAGGGGTTGTATGTTTTCATGTCTCCCGTTTAGGTCTGTAATCCATTTTGAGTTTATTTTTGTGTATTGTGTTAGAAACTGGTTCGGTTTCATTCTTTTGCATATAGCTGTCCAATTTTCCCAGCACCATTTGTTGACGAGACTCTCTTTTCCCTATTGTATATTCTTCCTCATTTTATATCCTTTGTCATAGATTGATGATACAGGTGTTGGCTTGTTTCTGGACTCTCAAGTTTGTTCCATGAAACTATGTGTTTATTTCTGTGCCAATAACTGTTTTGATTACTACAGCTTTGTAGTATATCTTGAAATCTGGGATTGTGATACCTCCAGTTTTGTTCTTCTTTCTCAAGATTGATTTGGTTATTTGGGGGTCTTTTGGGGTTCCATATGGATTTTAGGATTATTAGTTCTAGTTCTGTGAAAAATGTTGGTATTTTGATAGAGATCACATTAAATATGTAGATTGCTTTGGGTGGTGTGGAGATTTTAACAATATTAGTTCTTTCAATCCATATACATGCAATATCTTTCCATTTGTGTCATGCGATGTCTTTCATCAATGTTTTCTAGTTTTTGGAGTACAGGTCTTTCACCTCTTTGGTTAAGTTTATTCCTAGGTATTTTATTATTTTTGTTGCAATTATAAATGGGATTGCTTTTTAAATTTATTTCTGCTACTTCATTACTATTGTATAAAAATGCAACAGATTTCAGATTTCTATATATTAGTATTGTATCCTGCAACTTCACTGAATTCATTTATTCTAGTAGTTTTATGATGGAGTTTTTAGGGTTTCCTATGTATAGTATCATGCCATGTGTAAGTAGTGACAGTTTTACTTTTTCTTTACCAATTTGGATGTTGGTTTTTTTTTCTTGTCTAATTGCTGTGGTTAGGACTTCATAACCTAAATACTGTGTTGAATAAAAGTGGTGAGAGTGGATATTCTTGTCTTGTTCCTCATCTTAGAGCAAAAGCTCTATTTTTCATCATTGAATGTGATGTTAGGATTTTCATAGATAGCCTTTATTATATTGAGATATGTTCCCTCCTTTTTATCATGGGTGTATGTTGTACTTTGTCAATTGCTTTTTCTGCATCTACTGAGATGATTATATGGTTTTTATCTCTTGCTAATGTGATGTATCACGATTGATTTGTGAATATTGAACCACCCTTGAATAAAATAAATAAATGAATAAAATAAATCTCCCTTGATCATGGTGAGTGATTTCTTTTAATGTATTGTTGAATTTGGTTTACTAATATTTTGTTGAGGATTTTAGCATCTATGTTCACCAGATATATTGACCTGTAGTTCTCTTTTTTGGTAGTGTCTTTGTCTGGTTTTTGTATCAGGGTAATGCTGGCCTTATAGAATGATTCTGGAAGCTTTCCTTCCTCTTCTATTTTTTGGAAATAGTTGGAGAACAGGTATTAATTCTTTAAAAAAATTTTTTAATGTTTATTTTTAAGAGAGAGAGAGAGAGCACAAGCAGGGGAGGGGCAGCAAGAGAGGTAGACACAGAATCTGAAATAGGCTCCAGGCTCTGAGCTGTCAGCACAGAGCTTGACGCAGGGCTTGAACTCTGAATGACGAGATCATGACCTGAACTGAAGTTGAATGCTATCCAACTGAGCAACGTGGGTGCCCTACTATTAATTCTTCCATTAAATGTTTGGTAGTACTAATGTGTGGAGCCATTTAGTTTTGGACTTGGGGTGGGGGGTGATTTCTGATTCATTTTCATTGGTAGTGATCAGTTTGTTCAAGTTTTCTATTTCTTCCTGATTCAGTTTTGAAATATTATATATTTAGGAATTTATCTACTCTGAAGAGAATTCTTAATTCAAGACCAGACCCCTCTTATAGAAACCACAGTCTCAAGACGTTTGTTTATTTAAATCTAACAACAACAAAAACATATGATCTACATGAGGCCCAAACAGCCATTTTATTTTCTTGGTGCATTTATATGGGCAAAATAGCTAAAGTGGGATATCACTGAAATAGTAATAGCTTCATAGTTCATATTATGAAGTTCTTTTGTTTTGTCACAAAATGTAACAATTTCTGTAGCTCATACCAATGTGAGATCCAAAGCATAGAATAAAATTACCAAGTATTTCCCTTTAAAGTTGTCAAGGCTTTGATCTCTTCATTGACAACAGCTGCATCTTTAAAATAGGAAGATGACAGTAGGAGTATAGCATAAGAACTGGTGCTGAAGGAGAGTTTTGAATGACCAGAACAAGAAGACATTATGTTTACTAAGCGATTTGTTCCAGAAACTGAAATGCCCAGGGGAAAATGCTCACATGTTGTGCAAATAAAGCCTGAGGTAACCTTCCCACAGTGGTTACCATATTCCTATTTTATAACTTTTAATAATATTTATAAATTTGTAGTTCTTCTTTCATGAACTTTCAACAGCACCTCTTTATTCTCTACTTTCTGCCCTTCCTCCTCCTCTCCTACCCCACCTTTACTGTGAAGTTATTATTGAAAAATACATTCTGAAATCAGTCATCTATGCCTTATATATAGGTTGATTTTTGAAAGACAAAAGCTGAAAGCAGGTTTCATTGCAGCACATAGGGGTATACTGTGGTTAGATTTCTTTCTCCATGGATCCAATGCCATTTTTGTCCTCAAGAAATAATTTTAAATAAATTATTTTTCCAGTGTGCCCACCACATTTGGCCACATTTTAGTGGGTTTCATATTTGCACTGTGACTTTCTTTTGTATTTTTCCCTCCTTGGAGTTCCTTATTGCCTTTCATTTTTTTCAGTGAGAGGCGTGAAATCCCTTCTACTATGTCCCTTTACACCCAGTCTCCACCCTTCTTCACTATACTCTCTGCCTCTATGGATTGTATCAGCAGGCCACCATGCCTGATGGCTTCTAGGTGGGTCTAGCCAATGAGGAGACCAAAATGAGATGAACAGGAGTGGGGAGAATGAGGTCAGTGTATGTATTCTGCTGGAAACTTGATCTGTGGAGTTGCCTCAGCCTGGTTACATACTTCTTCTGAAGGTTCAAACTCACAACCCCAAGATCAAGAGTCACATGCTCTACCGACTGAGCCAGCCAGGTGCCCCTCAAGATAGCATTCTTGTGGATTGTTTTGCCATTTTGATTTGGTTAAATACTTATCCTCTGGTCTCTTTCAGCTTAGAGAGTGGTGACAGTCCCACTCTTGCTAGCTCTCCAGTTTACTGCACACTCTTTTCCTCAGTTTTGTAAATAGACTCCAAATTGTCATAATCTGAGGTGCCACTGGTTTCCTGTTGGGATCTTAACTGCTACAGTAGGGTTTCAGGAGGAAGCAAGATCTGGAGTTTGAGGTTTCTGCACCTGTTCTGATTTAACATGTTAGAACCAAGAAGGCTGACTGGGCTGTTTCTACACGGTTGGGGAAATCTTCACTTTTTGGTGATCAGACAGGGAGCTCACTGCCACACACTTCATACTACTCTTAAAACCACCTTCTCTCAAAACCAAAATGGTAGCAGTTTTCATCCTGGGAGCACCCATACATCCTTGTTAGCTGCTTCAGTTATCCTCAGTTCAATTTCCTTAAAGAGGAGCCTTCTATTTTTGTTGTTGTTGTTGTTGTTGTTGTTGTTGTTGTTGTTGTTCTTTTGTTTTAGTTTTTGTTTGGGCTTATTGATAAACTTCTTGAGCTCTGTGCCCTGGGATGGGAAAAGCAGAGAGTGGTTGTTTCATAACAACCTCCCTGCCCAAAACTTAACCAGCATAAAACATCATTTATTTATTATAATCATGGATTCTTTGGGTCAAAAATTCAGAATGGCCAAAGCAGGGATGGCTTTTCTCTGTTCCACCATGTCTGAAGCCTCCACTGGGACCACAGGGGACTGGAACATCTGGTCCTGGAATGGCTGGGGTTGCAATAGCTGGGGTTGGAGGAGAGGAGCCCCTTCTTAGGTGACTTCTTGATTCATATTTCTTATGCCTGGGCTGGGGTTGCTTAAGGAAGACTTGCTTTTGGAGCCTTGAGCCACCAACATTAGAAATCTCCCTACCCTATGAATGCTACTCTGGAGAGGTTACATGTCCCTGTTTTGCTTGAAAGTTCCAACTGAGCCAAGACCTCTGTTTACACTTTTATCCATTATGGAAAAAGCACAATCCTAGCTTACTTTTGAACAACTTATTTTAAAACAGTAATGTTAGTAAATTAGCTCTCATATTAAGTCTAGCAATAGTTCATGCTTTTTTTCCTAGTAAAAGTTCAAGTATCAAAGACATATCCGGATTTACCCAATACTGGTTTATCCAAGTAATGCAGACAGCTCTGATGGTGTGGGTCTGGCGTTTGAATACAACAGACTGGTGTTTGTACCAAGCAGTACCTTGGCTTGGTTGTGTTCTATGTAGCTCTGTATGCTAGTGACTCATCAAAGACAGGCTTTGTTCGATGTGGATTTCTTCAATATGATACACAAAACACAGGTAATTACAATCAGTAATGTTGTTGGCCAGCCGCCTTCAAACAGCTGCAGTCCTGACACTCTATCATCTGAGCAAACTCCAAGAAAGGCCACAGATGAAACGAGGGCAACACACATAACTGGCTATCAGTTTTTTGCTGTTGTACCTAGCCTCTGTAAATTTGGTGCTATGTGCTTCAAACATGAGGATATGTGAGTTGTGAGAGTGGTGAATTGTTGCATAGCTGAGTTATGCAGCAGCGAATACTATTACAGTTTTCTGTTTTTTCTCATTTACCATCTAAATAGATTGGGCATGTCTACCAGACAAAAGGCTGTATGCAGCCTTAGTGAAGGAAGTCTATTCTAAAGAGATTGAGATTGAGATGATATTTGTGATCCAACAGGCTTTTTTTTCCTTTCTGTGTTGTTAGTATGCCTTCACTTGTGGGAAATAGGGCACCCAGACAATAGCCTTCCAGCCGCAGTCTTTTTAAAAATTTTATTTATTAGATTTATGAATGAAGCTGGCCTTTATTACACGAGTCTTCTCTAGGATGATTTTAATCAAGGATAAGATACTCTGAACTAATGATGGATTTGAGTAGTGACTTTCCAGCCTTTGTTGGGCTCCTTTGCTAAATTTGGATTCACTGCAGGAGCCCATAGACGTCAGGTACACTATTCGGTATTTCTGCAAAACATGTTCCTACAGTCTTGGTATGTTTCATTCTTTTTACACATGAACATCTCAGTTTTTATTGTCATTTCAGGACTCTTTGTCTTAGTCTATTTGGGCTTCTGTAACAGAGTAGAATAGACTGGGTGGCTTATAGATGATAGAAATTTATTTCTTACAGTTCTGGAGGCTAGAAGTCCAAGATCCAGGCCAAGGCAGATTGGGCATTTGATGAGAGCTTGCCTCCTGTTTCACAGCTGGCCATCTTTTCACTGTGTCTTTACATAGTGGAAGGAGTGAAGGATCTCTCCGGGATCACTTTTGTAAGGGCACTAATCACACTCATGAGAGCTTCACTGTCAAGATCTAATCACCCCAAAGGCTCTGCCTGCTGTTACCTTCACTCTGGGCATTAGAATTTAACATATGAATTTTGAGGGAACACAAACATTTAGTCTATAGACCCTTAGACCTCATTACATTTTCCTAGGGACCGTGAAGGTACTCTTCAGTATTTTGAGAGTCAGGTGCTGAGTGTAGATGCTTTCTGAGTGTAGATGCTACTCCTTGGTAATTTAAGAGCTACGATGTAAACATTTGGTTGTTGAAAGGCTGTCTCATGGGCATGTGCTTTTCTTTTTTGGAAATCCAGAGCAACTTCCTCTTGACACCTAATTTTACCCTGACTTGTATTTATTTTTTTTTCCTGCCTCCATTTTGCTGTAGGATTGTAACTCCCTTGAGGGCTGAGAGGAAAAATTTCTCATGCTGAAAGCCAAACAGCACCCAGCATAGTTTGGGCCATGTGGTAGACACTTAGAAATCTGTGTTACACAGAAGGGAGATACGGGCTTCCCCTCTCTGCTGGTTTGAATATGGTATTTGTCTTCTGTGTCCTTTCGAATGCTGACAGAGTTGGTGGTCTCTAGGGAATGGGTGGAAGCTGCTCATACATTTTAGTTGGAAATGGGTTCCTCTGACAGTTTATCTATGAAGGGCCATCGCTATGTGGAATTAGATCATTTGGTTACCGCTGTAGGTTTTAGCAAATGACTGTACATCAGTAGCCCAGTGGCAAACTACTGTGTATATTCAGTGAAAAGTCTGTTTTTGAAAGGAGTATCCACCAACCTTTCCTTCTTCTGGTTTTGCTTCACTGGAGGAAATAAGGGTGACATTTTTAGCATTTAACTCCCATTTCCATGTATAGAGGGAGCAGTTACCTTAATTTATCAACTTCACATACAGGGCTTTTCTTTCTTTCTTTCTTTTTTTTTTTTTCCTCCCCTGCAATACATCTAATTATTTATTTGGTTTTCTTTCCTGCATTTGTATTTGTATACTAGGTTTAGTGCTATGTTTTGATCAAAGAATTTACTAAAATAGCTAGTTGGCAATTGAAATGCCATTCCTTTGCTTTTATTTTTTTTTATTTTCAATATATGGAATTTATTGTCAAATTGGTTTCCATACAACATCCAGTGCTCATCCCAAAAGGTGCCCTCCTCTATACCCATCACCCACCCTCCCTCCCACCCCCCAGCAACCCTCAGTTTGTTCTCAGTTTAAAAAAAAATTTTTTTTAACGTTTATTTATTTTTGAGACAGAGAGAGACAGAGCATGAACAGGGGAGGAGCAGAGAGAGAGGGAGACACAGAATCTGAAACAGGCTCCAGGCTCTGAGCTGTCAGCACAGAGCCCGACACGGGGCTCAAACTCACGGACCATGAGATCATGACCTGAGCCGAAGTCGGACGATTAACACCCAGGCGCCCCAATGTTCTCAGTGTTTAAGAGTCTCTTATGCTTTGGCTCTCTCCCACTCTAACCTCTTTTTTTTTCCCCCCCTTCCCCTCCCCCATGGGTTCCTGTTAAGTTTCTCAGGATCCACATAAGAGTGAAAACATATGGTATCTGTCTTTCTTTGTATGGCTTATTTCACTTAGCATAACACTCTCCAGTTCCATCCACGTTGCTACAAAGGGCCATATTTCATTCTTTCTCATTGCCACGTAGTACTCCATTGTGTATATAAACCACAATTTCTTTGCTAACTGTTTTAAATGATCAAATGATAAGGGGCGCCTGGGTGGCTCAGTCAGTTAAGCGTCAGCTCTTGACTTCGGCTCAGATCGCGATCTCATGGTTTGAGAGTTCGAGCCCCACATCAAGCTGTGTGCTGACAGCAAGCAAAGCCTGCTTGGGGATTCTCTCTCTCCCTCTTGCTCTCTGCCTCTCCTCCACTCATGTGTTCTGTTCGTTGTCAAGGTAAATAAACTAAAAAAAAACTTTAATTAAAAAAAGATGGGTGATGAAGAAAAAAACCTGAGGGATAGTTAAGGAGCATCTGGACAGTAACTTGTGGTGACCTATCCTTTCTTAATATTTTCAGTGGCTCAGAGGGTCCAATTTTGTCATTGTAAACGAGGGATTCTGTGATATTAAAATGTGGGATTCTATGATTTCTACTGACTAAATTTGTATCTTTGGAAGAAGTAAAAGAAGCCATATCACTTTACCTTTACTTAGTAACAATCTTGATTTTAAAGTGCATTTTGGAATATCGAAGTACTTATAGAATATCAAGACTATGTAAATAAGAGGATACATTGTATAGACCTGGAAATTTTGTAATTAAGCCATTCCCTACCCCCCCCCCCCAGAATATTACAAGTTGTTATCTCACTTGACATGGTGAAATGGAATTGATAATAGGATTATCATTTTCCCTGACAATAGATTTTCAGCATTATGTTACATTTATTATGACAGATTTGGCAAGCAGAATGACATAACTGGCTTTGGTCATTGGGCTGCTCATGGAAAAAAAGTAGTTTTTTCTATCAAACAGATGGAAACTGTCAATGAGAATCCCTTGAGCTACTTTGTTTAGCGGGCATGGATTTGGTCTAAGTAATTGACTCCCTGCCAGAGGAAAGTGGCTATCTCAATTTTTAAAATATATCACAAAGAGTTAGACATTTTTTTTTAATAAAGGAAAAGTAAGTTGGTTTGGATTTTAGGCTTATTCATGAAAATAATTATTTCAGCTTTGTTGAGTATAATTGACAAATACAATTGTATGAAAAGAATTTGTTTTAATTTCATGTATTAAAGTAGAAATCTATGTAACATACGTCAGTGCTGAGGGTGAACTGTAGACCTAAAGAAAAAGAGTATCTACTTTTTCTGAATTACCTTAGGATAAAGAAGCCTACACTTTCCTCCCCAAACTGTGGCTAGCCAAGCCTTCTGGCACTTTTACTGTTGCCTTAGGTCTTTGAAGAAAGTCTTGGAGATAACAATTAGGGGCCTTGCCTAGAGAATGCTCATTTAACTTTATTTTCATCAGTGGTGCTAACAAGGGTGCCAGTCATCTGTACACATGTTCACCCTACTTTAAAAACTCCTTTAAAAATTGCTGCCTGAAAGCAGGGTTCTTGCTGCAGAGCTGTTGGTAGCATGAAAACTGGGAGTTGACCTGTGTGCCTTGTGTTTGTGTTAATGTTGGCAGGAAAAGCCTAAGAGCATTTGAGGTTCTCTGGAATGATTCGAGGCCTGTGGCCATGATAAAGCTCTCCCTTGCTGCTGAACTTGTTGTACGCACAATGAGCAGTTTCCTGTCATTTAACAGGCAAGGAAAAGTGGCACTCAGCTACTGAGTTTTGGATGCACTTGTATTATAGGTCTCCTCCTTGATGAGAAATACGATAAGGTGTGGCACATTGCTTATTGTCCACCCTTTTGTTTCTGGGTAGTGATCACGGAGTGGTTTTTCTTTTCTCTTTTTAAAATTTAATTTAGTTTAAATTCCAACACGCTTAACATACGGTGTTACATTAGTTTCAGAGTGGTCTTTCTTTGCTAGTGGGTTCTTAGACTCTGGGTGGGTGAGAAATGGAGCTCACTACGAGGCTCTTTCGGTTGTTGTGTCTGGCCATGAAGCTGCGTGTCCAAAGCAACCTACCAACTGGCCTGTGAGTGAGAATCATCAGACACCTAATTATGTGGTCAAACCATTTAAAGCAGCTTCATTTATTACCTTCTAGTAATATATTGTTCTTTAAAGGAGGTGGCCCTCTTGGCTGAACCTGGCTTGTTCCACAAAACGGTACACACAATTATTTAAATTGGTCATTTCCTCAGCTGAAATGGTTCTGGAGAATTTACTATCTTAACAGATAGAGGCAGGAGTGCCAGGGCCCGGGTAACGTAACCAGTTCCAGTGAAACAAATGTGGAAAAGATAAGTGTTCTGATTGAAATCATAATCTGTGTAGATGGTTGTTTTCTCTGTAATGTGACATCATCAGTATTGTTTACTTGAAATAGAAATGCAACACATGCTGATGAATTTTTGTTATTTGTTTTCAGCTGCACTCATCACCACAAAGAATTTAAGAACATTTTTGTGACATTCAAAAAATAAACCTCTCATCCCTTAGCTATATCATCACCTAACCCCCCTAAACTCACCCCCTGCATCCCTAGGCAACTACTAATCTATTTTCTGTCTCTGGAGATTTGCCTCTTCTGGACATTTTATATAAATGGAATCATGTATATGTAGTCCTTTGTGACTGCCTTGTTTCATTTAGCATAGTGTTTCCAGGGCTCATCCTTGTATGTATATAGCATGTTATCAGTACCTTCATTCATAAAAGGGAATATTCAGAATATTGTACCAAATAATATTCCATTTTATGGATATGCCACGTTGTTTATCCCTTCATCAATTGATATATATTTGAGTTGTCTCCATTTTTTGTCTATTAAAATAATGCCTCTGTGAACATTCATATACAAGTTTTTATATGGACACATATTTTCATTTCTCTTGGGTGTGTACCCAAGAGTGAAGAGACGTTATATTTTGCAGTGTTTTTTTCTATCTGGAAATTAAGGGTATGCTTTCCTTGGTGATATAGACTCAGTATTTGAGATAGCATTGAATAGGAGGCAGGAATTGTGGGTCAGAGTTCCAGGTCTGCCCCTCCTGGCCATTTGTTAGGAAATCCACTCTATTTCCTCAGCTGTTGAATGAGGTCGTTTTTATCAGACAATCTTTAAGGTTGCTTCCAAGTTAAAATATTTTACTGAGTACAATAAAAGACTTTCAAAATATGAAGGAAAATATTTCCAGTGGTTCTAAATAACAAACCACACCTCACTCAAGTCTCTGGATGGTTTTTTTTTTGTTTCTTTCCTAGTTTGAAAACAACTTGGACTTTAATATTTATTTAGTTAGTTAAATGTTTGTATGTTTTTCAATAAAAATAAGTAAATGCTCCTTTAAAAAGCTCTATGAATATAGAACCAAAATTACTCCAATGTGTATTACAGAGACATCTACTTTAACATTTTGTGGTATTTCCTGTCAGTTTTTCTTTCCACTTTAGGTTGTTTTGTTATTTATTGAAGTGTAATCACACTCTGTTCACAGTCTTTTTGTTGAGATCCTGTTTTGATTACCCTTCAGACTCATCTTGATTTCACTTTGATGCTTTTTATTCTGATTTAAGGACCTTTGAGAGTGGAAAGTCTTTTGACATAAATGGCTTTGGGAAAGCCACAAAAATTTTGAAAGTGAAAAGGTATTGCCAAAAGTGTGTTTCAGTTAGAGTAGTAAGTAGAAGAATTTGTACATAGCAGACAGACATGAGGCTGTGTATGAGTTAAAATCAGTTTCATGCCACAGGGCAGCTCATCCATTTCCTCTTCCTGCATTTTGACTGATTTAGATGCCATCAAAATCATATGCTTATTCTTTTCCCCATGTAATCTGCTCAAAAAGTTTCTGATTGTATTTCAAATTAACCAAGTCTTCCCAGAAAACATGCTCCCAAGATTCTTTCCTGTGTTGGAAGGAAGGTTGAACTTGAGTTTCCTTTTCCCTATTTGCTGGTTTTCATACTCAGCAACTTAGGAATTTACATTGACCCTTTCTGGCTCTGGAGAGACCATTCACTCTGTACTGTAGAGCAGGCCCTTCTCCTCTGGGGGCCAGATGGTTCACTTTTTTCTGGGACCTTTCCCAAGCTGAGCCCTGAGGCTCCATCCCTGTCGGCACCAAGGCTTTCAGAGAGCTCCAGTGTTGGTTTCCAGGGACATCATCACCTCCTGTTGCAGTGGGAGTTAGCCTGGCGTGCAGTCCCTTACTTTTTTCCTACATTAAAAAAAAACCTTTTTTTTTTTTTTAACGTTTATTCATTTTTGAAAGACAGAGACAGAGCATGAGTGGAGGAGGGGCAGAGACAGGGAGAGACACAGAATACGAAGCAGGCTCCAGGCTTTGAGCTGTCAGCACAGAGCTCAATGCAGGACTTGGACCCACAAACCGCAAAATCATGACCTGAGCTGAAGTTGGATGCTCAACCCACTGAGCCACCCAGGTGACTCCCATTTTTAAAAAAACTTGTGCCATCAAGCCCAGCTTTCTCACAGTGGTCCTTTTGGTGACAGTAAATATTGTTTTGTGTTTATTCAGTCGACATTGTAGAGCACCTATTATGTGTCAGGCACTGGTAGGCAGTGGGATTCAAGAGATCAGACTCATAGTTTCTGCTTTGATGAAATTCAGTACTATATACAGAGTCCTTAAAAATCTGGCTGGAAAATGTGGGGAAAAAAGTGATAGTTTTTATTGTTGTTTAAAAAAAACACTGGTTTGGATGAATGTAGAGATTTCATGCAGAAGATTTATATAGCTGTCAGGTTAATCCTTATGAAACACAGCTTTCATTATCTCATGGTTGCAGCTCAAGAAAACATAATAAATCACTATTACCTATAGATTAAAATTTATTTTATTTCCTAGTAATTTCTGTGTCTCTTTAAAATTGGATACATGAATTGCGACAGGCTTATAGCCCTTCTGTTAGGGGTTTAGATTCCTTTTGTCCTCTAGGGCTTTCACTAATAGGCCATGTGTGGAAGAATAGCCAATCAAATGAATAATAAAGGCCATTTAACCTGGGCACACCTCACCCCTCGACTACGTGGAGCTTGACATTTTCTGAAAGAGGAGCCTCCTATTTCCCTGGAGTCTGAAGCTTTGAACCTGTGTGCTCAGGCCCTGCAAATAAAGAGTAAGGCAAATCCCAGTTTGTTGCTGAAAACAGCTCCATGTACATAAATCCTTTACTTGTAAGAAGTCATGCAATTCTCACAGTAACTCTGTGAGGTAGCTATGACGATTACCCATAAGTTTAGATGAGAAAGCTATGGCACGTAGAAATTAAGCAACTGGCACGAGGATATGAAAATAAGGGACATTCATGTGACCCAAACCCAGGGAGGCTGACAGGAGGACCGGCAAAATCGACCGTTAAGATCCATTGCCTCTCCATGATGACTGCTAGCCTTGCAGTTGTAGCCTCTTAGTTGTAGGTGTAACACAGGTGGAAGTGGAACCTGCTCTTCAAAGCAGTCACCCCACCCACAGAGGAAGCCTTCCCACCAAATGTAAAGTGCTGAGTAAGCAGGTCACACTGGGCTCCTCATTTGGGAGGGAGTTAATAGGGGATAGAGGCTGGAATCAGAAGAGCAGCAAGAGTGCCCATGTCCCTTGGCAGTGGCAGTAACAGAGAGGTTCTAAAAGGCCTCAGCTTTCCCCAGTGCTATCCAGCAAGAGACCTCTGCCTCACCCTTGCCAGTTTGTTCATACTCACTCTTTTCATATTCTAAACCATCTTTCTTGTCTGGGGCTTACTTAGCTTTTGAGAGAGACTCAGATGTATTTTGATCTGTTTGCACAATGAACTCTTGTGGCATTTATTGTCTTCATCTATGGTAAACGTTTTCTGAAAGGACAAGATCTAACAGGCATGGTCTGATATACAGGACCCACTATCTCAAATGTAAAATAATCTGAAAAAATAAACAATGGTGGTTGCTGTTTTCAGGCAGCTTATTTTAGCACTTTGACCTATCTTACACTGCTATTTAATCTTATGTTATTTAATTGCTTTATGAGTGATTTAGACCTTTAGCTAAATTGTAGTGTCCTTAAGATGAGCGAGTTAATATCTATATCTGTATCTATATCCATATCTATCTATGTATTATGTTGCATACCAGCAAGGTGGTTGGTAAATATTTAATGGATTTCTTCCTCCATCCTTCTTTGTTTTTTCCCCTTCTTCCCTCTTTTCCTTTTGTAGCACCTCTTGTCTCTTAGGCCATTGATGTAAAGATTGGAAATGAGGATAGAAATGGTTGGGGCAGCAGAGAGGAGCATTATACAGTTGAAGGACAGAATAGAACTCTGTAGTCTTGCTAATTCTTGGAAGTTTATTTTCTGGACATACTTACTGTCTCTCCAGGTTCCAGCCCATCTATTTCTTCCTTCTCATGTGGTCCATCCTTTGGTGGGTCCACTCAGCAGGGTAGACTTTTGAGTCAGAGTCCTGAGTTTTTGACTTACACAACCTGGTTAGCTTTGCCACATACAAAGCTTTCATGGCAGAAAAAAGGAAACAGAATGTGGGTGGATGGTTGTGAGTTCATTACTACTCCTAAGGCCTACAGCTTAAGGCACATGTTCTAGGTGGATTGGGGGTGACCATCATATGTCTATAAATCTACTTTCTCATCTGTAAAATGGGACTAAATCATGGGTCATTGTGAGCATTAAATGAGAGAATGCAGAAGGAATCTTAGTATGGTCCCTGGCATAACTGAATGGATGTTGTTATTATTATGCCTAGCCATGTGGGCATGAATATTCCCATAGGCTGCTCAGGTTAAAGAAGCTCCCCTGAGAGTGTAAGCCCCTAAAGGGTAGGAACTGCTAAGCTACTTGTAATTTCTAGTTATGGTGCCACATATGGGGCCGCTTAGTTGCTGAAATGATGGTGTGAGTGTTGTTCTGTAGAGACTATCAGGCCTGTCAGATGCAGCCTCACATCAACTGTGGCAAACATGTGGAGCAAAGATCCCTAAAGAAAATTTAAAAACAGGTTTTAAAAAAAAGAACTACTCGGGGCACCTGACTGGCGTGGTTGGAAGAGCGTGCAACTCTTGATCTTGAGGTCATGAGTTTGAGCCTTATGTTGGGTGTAGAGATTACCAAAAAAATAAATTAACCCCCCAAACTACTCATATCTTTTGCTCATTCTTGAGACTCTCAATGAATTGATTAATTCTAAATTCAAATAAAAAATTTTATGTACCAAGGTTTATGAGGAATAATTGAAAACCTTCTAAATATTTCAAAAGTAGGCAACTACATTTAGATAAACTGTGGTATATCCTTTCTATACAGGCTTTAGAAATGTTTTCATGTGACATCAGAAACACTAGAATAGCATTGCAGCGTGAGCTCAACTATATTAAGATGGCTTTAGAAAATAGACTGGATTGAAATGCATCAAAATTTAACAGTGGTTATTTTTGAATGATGTTGGGATTAAGGATAAATTCTTGCCTCTAATTTTCCTTCTCTATACTTTCTATATTTACATAATATATATGTATTGTTTTCATGGATAAGAAAAAATAAACTTTTTCATAAGGTGTAAATAATGTACATAGATGGTAGACAAAAGCCATGGTATTTGGCTTGCATTTTCATGATAAAAAACAAATCAAATGCATAAGGCACAGACTGGATTCTTTGTTGTATATTCCTCAGAAAGAAAAAAAAATTAGCATAAGCTAAATTAAAGGCATACTACTTTGGAGAGTTTGAGAGAGGTTTAGTTTTTTGAGGATTTTAGAGAGGCAGCAAAAATATAAAGCTCTAGCTAACACACATGTGCGTGAGTCAGTTTTCTTTTCCAGCACTGAAGTTTGGTATTCTTAGCCATTCTGATTATTGGAGATTGGCGACTGTCATTTTCTCTTAAATGTCTGACAGCTGTAAGCTTTCAGCTATCAGAAAATGAAGTGAAAATGTATTTTTGATATTAAAAATTTTCTAGGGAAAGAGACCCAGAAAAACAATCATTAATAGTTCACATGCAGGCAACATTTTAAGCTCCCTTTCTAATCCTGCTCCTATGGTATTTAATAGCCAGGCATGTTCACCAGATGTGCTTCAAGTCCTTTTATTTACATAAACGTTTCCAGCAATTCACTGTATATTTTTCTACTTATAAATAAATACATACCAAATAGCTTTCTTTTTCATATGGCTATGCTTCAGCATATTTGTTTGTTTTAAGGCAGGAAAATACCTAATAGGCCTTGAGTATGTTTTATGTCATTCCCACACGTAGAACTATATTTATATCTTTAAAATATATATTCTCATTATGGCTAATTTGGAAAATGCATAAAATATATGAATAAGAAGATGAGGTGTTTAGCCAACTTAGTTGGTAGCATATGACTCTTGGTGTCAGGGTCATGAGTTTGATCCCCACACTGGGCATAGAGCTTACTTTAAAAACAAGAAGAGAATAGTCAAGGGTAACCACTGTTAACATTTTGGTATATTTCCTTCCCCTTATTTTAATAATGCTTTTTAATAAATGTTACCAATTCTGTATTTTCTAGCTTGCTTTTATTGCCTGTCCTATTCATGTCCTAAAACTCATTGTTTTAAACTACTTATATGTGGGGGCGCCTGGGTAGCTCAGTTGGTTGAGCGTCTGACTGGCTCAGGTCATGATCCCATGGCTTGTGAATTCGAGCCCTGCATCAGGTTCTGTGCTGACAGCTCAGAGCCTACAGCCTAGTTCAGATTCTGTGTCTCCCTCTCTCTCTGCCCCTCCCTACTCACGCTCTGTCTCTCTCTCTCTCTCAAAAATAAATAAACATTAAAACATTAAAAAAGATAAACTACTTATGCGTGGTATGCTGTAGTTTACTTAACTAAGGTTTTATTGATAGATATTTAGATTATGTTGCTTTTTTGCTGTTAAACAGTATTGCAATGAATATACTTCTTTGTGCTCTTTGAACACACGAGGAAGTAGATTTACTGGATGATGTGGTTTGCTTTTACATTTTCTGTATTTACTATGTGTTTCAGTATATCTCTTTATCCATTTACAGACATACACATTACATATAAATAGATGTTACATATAGTTATTTTTCTTTGAAAGTAAAGGGCTAGTTACATTACTCTTACTGCTCCTAATATCACTTTTTTGACTTATTAGCATAATATTGATCTCTTTGCATGTCATATGTTCAGAAGTAGTCTAGTATTACAGGTGGTCTGAACTTTTGCAGCAGATCCACAGATATCTGGAGATAAGACTATGAATTTGCCTTCTAGAAACCTAACTTTTAAGAAACTTTGCATTTTTTTATTATTTTAGACTTTAGTAAAATTGCAAGGTAGTACAAAGAACTCCTTATATGCCTTTTACCCAGATTCACTAGTAATGAACATTTTGCCCCATTTACTTGCTCTCTCTTTTTTCTTATGGTGGTATCTTCCAGAGTTGTTTACTATAAAGTTATCTGTTTTCTGTTATTTCTTTTAAAAGATTTTTTTAATGTTTATTTATTTTTGAGAAAGAGAGAGAGAGGAAGACGAGCAGAGAAGGAGCAGAGAGGGGGGAGACACAGAATCTGAAGCAGGCTCCAGGCTCCAAACTGTTAAGCACAGAGCCCAATGTGGGACTTGAACTCACAAACCGTGAGGTCATAACTTGAGCCAAAGTGGGATGCTTAACCAACTGAGCCAACCAGGCACCCCTGCTTTCTGTTATTTCTAACATTTAGAATTTTTGAGGAGATTCATCCATGTTGATTAAACTATCAGCAGTTATTTTTTCTTGCTGAGTAGTTTTTCATTGTATTAATATACCACACATTCTTTATCTGTGCACCTGCTGATGGATATTTGGGATTTTGCTAGACATGGAGGTACATCAACCTGGTCCTCCTTAAAAGAAGGAGTTGCTGCCCAGCTGTAGATAGTGTAGTCTGCAGATAGCCTGTAGCTGTCATCTCCTTCAGAGTCTACCACAGCTGTAGAGAGCTGCCTTGAAGTTTATGCCTTTCCTGAAGCAGTCACATTCATTCACTAAGTGAGAAGGTGGTATAAGGGTCCAACCACTTCAGCCTGAGGTATACAGTTTACCTCCCTGTCACCCACCACTATTATACCAGTACCCCCTTTCTTAGCTGTCACCTATGGCTGAATGGGGGATCCTCTACAGCTAGCTGAAGGAGAGGGAAAAAGCCCAAGCTTGGTTATAGATGGGTCAGCAGCTCAAAATGGGGAAATTCTCCCAGTGGACACACCGTCAGGTTATACACCTACTCATCTACTTTGTGTAGGAAGAGAAGTGGTCTGAGGTTCACGTTTATACAGACTTATGAAAAGTGATGAATGGCTTGGCTGACATCAAAGGCCTGGAAAGAAAAGGATTAGAAGTTTGAGGACAACAAAGCCTCAGTAGTAGCATGTGGATGGACACATAGAAATGGGCCCAAAACGTGATGATCTCTGCAGCATCCACCAGAGAGTTTTAAAGACTCTGGATTCTATTATTTTCCTCTGAAGAGTATTCATTTCTTAGTTAGCAGGCACTTTATTTGACATGAAACAACCAAATCAACAAACTGACCTGGCTACTTTATGTTAGCTAATAGTTGTTATTGGCCACCCCAGTGCTGATACGATGAGTATGTGAACAAAATGACATTGTGGCAAAGATGCAGGCTACACATTGTCCCAACAGCATAGATTTCTTTTTACCAAGACTGATCTAGATACTGTTGCTGCTAAATGTCCAAACTGACAACAACAGAGATGCACAACTGAGTCTTCATATGTTGCCATTCCTTAAGGAGATCAGTGGGCTTCTCTGTGGGAGATTTATTGCATTTACTCTTCCGTTTGAAACAGCCGTCTCTAATCTTCAGTTATATGAGTCAATTTTTTTTTAATTTTACTTCAGATATAATGGTTTTTAGTTACAAAATTTATATTTGGTCCTTTTTTATAATTTCCATTTCCCTGCTGAGATTTTCCATCTGTGTACTCATTTTTAATATCTTTACCTTTGTACTCATTTTTAATAGCTGCTTTGAGGTCCTGTTTGCTAATTCCAACATCTGCGTCATATTTTCTCATTATTATGGCTCACATTTTCTTGGGTTTTGCTTGTTTTGTATACCTAGTAACATTTTAGTGTATATTGGACATATTGGATGATACATTTTTAAAGTCTTTTTAATATATAGAGAGAGAGGAGGAGAGGGAGAGAGAATGGGGGAGACGGAGAGAGAGAGAGAGAGAGAGAGAGAGAGAGAGAGAGAGAGAGACGGAGACAGAATCTTAAGCAGGCTCCATGCTCAGCATGGAGCCCAATGCCGGGCTTGATCCCACAACCCTGAATAAAGACCTGAGCCCAGATCAAGAGGTGGATGCTCAACGGACTGAGCCACCCAGGCACCCCTGGATGATACATTTTAAAGACTAGATTGTGTTGTTTTTCTTTGGAGAGTGTTCATTTTTATTCTACCAGGCAGTTTACTTGGCTGACTCGGTCTTGAAACTCTGTCTTCCTGTGGTGGGCAGCAGCTAAAATCATTGATCAGTTTTTTCAGTCTTCTAGCCATTGCTTTCCAGTAGGCTCCTTGGAGTCTTTCCTGTGCATGTGCAGTTCAGGGGTCAAAGATATGAGCAAAGCTTTTAATGTAGATTTTGGGACATCTCCTCTGTTGTTTCCACCTTTTCTAGTCTTTTCTTCCATAATTTCTGTTTCTCTGGCACATGTCTTTTTTGTCCTTTGACTCCTAAAGTCAGTAAAAATATCGCTGGATTTGTAGCTGTTTTGTACCACTTGGACTGTGGTTCTCATGCAAAAGTTGTATACATGTGAATCTCATGTGATGTAGTTCTCTTCTTTCAAGAATAAAATCCCCTCTTAAATTTTGTTATCAGATAGTTACCAAATATATTTTTGTGTTATAAATATATATGCATATATATGATATATCTTATGTTATCTATGTTATATATATATATATATATATATATATATATATATATGTATAGATAGATGGGTAAATGTAGATATGCTTTATCTCAAATATGCTTATGTGGTCTATGTTATTTCAAATTTAAAATTGTTCTCTGCTGGAGGGTTAGTTTGATAAAAGTTACCCTGCCAATACCAAAACCAGAAAATCATTTACAATTTTAATAGATACTGTCAAACAACTCTCCTAAGTCAGTTTTTATCAATGTTCTCCCACCAGTGTTGTATTGATATTTCCACATCTCCCTATGTTCAATAATATTTATATTGCAAAGCTGTTTTCATAGTACTCTGATGGATAAAAATGTCATTTCAGTGTTTTAATTGGCATTTACCTAAGGTCTAGTGAAGTTGAGAATATTTTCATTCCATTGGAAAGTTTTGTTTTCTATTTTGCAATTTGCCTATTTATAGTTTTGCTTTTTTCCTGTGGGTTATTTTCTCTATTTTTTTTAAAACATGTATTAATTTTTGAGAGATAGAGAGCACGAGTAGGGGAGGAACAGAGAGAGAGGGAGACACAGCATCTGATGCAGAATCCAGACTCTGAGCTGTCAGCGCAGAGCCCCGTGTGGGGCTCGAACTCACTGAGTGTGAGATCATGACCTGAGCTAAAGTCGGATGCTCAACTGACAGCCACCCAGGCGCCTCTCCTATGGGTTATTTTCTTATTGATTATATATATGAATTATAATTAATTGTCAGCTGTTTGCATCACAACTTCTCATAGTTTATTTTCACCTTTGCTTCCATGTGTCTTTTAGCCTACAACAGTATCAAATTTTAATGCAAACTTTATCTTTTATGTCTCTTGTTTTTTTATGCCAGTGCTTTTCTAGGTATAGATATTAATTTTTATTTTTTTTTTGCAAAATTGTTTCATACTAAGTCTCCAAACTGTGTCGTCCCTGTGGCGGGCAGCAACTGAAGTGTGCTAGTGTGTTATTTTACTGCCTGCTTTGGCACTTACTATGTAAAATAAGAAATATTCCTAAAAATCATTCTTAGCAATGATTAAGTAATTGATTGATTGATTAAAGTTTTAAATTATTTTATTTTAGTTCCAGTTAGTTAACATACAGTGTTATATTAGTTTCAGGTGTACAATACAGTGATTGAACAGTGCCATACATCACCCAGTGCTCAACACGACAGATGCAATCCTTAATTCCCATCAGCTGTTTTACCCATCTCCCCACTCACCTCCCCTCTGGTAAACATCTTTGTTCTCTATAGTTAAGATTCTGTTTGGGGGCACCTGGGTGGCTCGGTCGGTTGAGCATCTGACTTCAGCTCAGGTCATGATCTTGCTGTCTGTGAGTTCAGGCCCTGCGTCGGGCTCTGTGCTGACAGCTCAGAGCCTGGAGCCTGCTTCCGATTCTGTGTCTCCCTCGCTGTCCCTCTCCCCCTCACGCTCTCTTTCTCTCAAAAATAAATACATGTTAAAAAAATTAAAAAGAGAGAGTCTGTTTGTTGGTTTCTCTCTCTCTGTCTCTCTCTCCCTCTCTGTCTCCCTGCGCCTCTTCCCCCCTTACTCATTTGTTTTGTTTTTTAAATTCCACATGAATGAAATCATAATGGCATTTTTCTTTCTCTGACTGACTTACTTTGCTTAGCATTATAATCTGTAGCTCCATCCATGTCATTGCAAATGGCAAGATTTCATTCTTTTTGATGGCTGAATAATATTCCATTGTGTATATACACCACTTCTGTACCCACTCATCAGTTGATGGACACTTGGGCTGCTTCCATATCTTGACTATTGTAAATAATGCTGCTATAAACATAAGGGTGCATGTATCTCTTCGAATTAGTGTTCTTGTATTCTTTAGGTAAATGCCCAGCAGTGTGATTACTGGATTGTAGGGTAGTTGTGTTTTTAACTTTTTGAGGAACCTCCATACTGTTTTCCACAGTGGTCATACCAGTTTGCATTTCTACCAATAATGCAAGTGGGTTCCTTTTTCTCCACATCCTTTCCAACACCTGTTGTGTTTTGTATTGTTGATTTTAGCCATTCTGATGGGTGTGAGGTGATATCTCATCATAGTTTTGATTTCTATTTCCCTGGCAATGAGTGATGTTGAGCATCTTTCTTGTGTCTGTTGGCCATCTGTATGTATTCTTTTGAACAATGTCTATTCATGTCTTCTGTCCATTTTTTAATTGGAGTATTTGTTTTTTGGGTGTTGAGTTTCATAAGTTCCTTTTTTTAAGTTCAAAAAAATTATCTTTTAAAAGTTAACATGTGCATAGAAGAAAGCTAAAAAACGAAAGCAAAGAACAAAGACACCCATAATCACAAGCAGTTTACAGTTTGACTTCTAGGTCCCAGTCTGTATCTGCACAACTAAGCATTTTAATGTAATTAAGATCATACAGTTATGTATTATGCTTTTTTACACACCATGAATATTTATCATATCATGATATGGTATCATATCATACCCAAAGCTATGAGTATTTTGATAACCTCTGAATACACTATACCAACTCAATCTGAAAGGGAATAAATGTAATCCTGCCTTCTTGGCAACAACAGTTTCATAAAAGACAAATACGGCAACAGGCCCCTAGATAAAGATACTGGCAGAATTACAATTAAAATACTGCATTCCCTTAATTTTCAATTAAAAATGATACATAATGTAACAGGGTACACAATGTATAATACTTCTAAAAGAATTCATTATCCAGTCTGTACTCTTCAAATGTTAGCAAGGAGGTATGTTTCCCTTGAATCACTTAATGTATTCCTATAGTACTGCCAAAAGAGATGCATATATTAATAGTTATCATTAAAATTTAAATATGAACACATCCGCACACTCTCTCCCTTCTGCCCCCTCTGCTGCCAATATAATGCTTAAGTTCAGACATACGTTTCTCTTGGATTTCGTATCCAAGATGCTTTCTTCCTACCATTTATAATGAAAAGAAACTTATAAATTGGTTAATTCACTAGCTACACATCTCATCATATATTGTCACCTCAGGACATCCACAAAGCTTCTGTGTTACAAAAGAATGAACCTTATCCACTATAAACACAGGTAGTTTACAAAACACACATATAGCCTTACGGTTATAACCTAAAACGACTTTCTAGATGTGGAGATTCTAGCAAAAAGCCCTTTCATTCATGAGTTTTGTTAGTTCTTTATATACTTTGGATACTAACCCTTTATCAGCTATGTCATTTGTAAATATCTTCTCCCATCACATAGGTTGCCTTTTAGTTTTGCTGATTGTTTCATTCACTCTGCAGAGGCTTTTATTTTTCTCAAAATTTTATTTAGATTCTAGTTAGTTAACATACAGTGTAATGTTGTTTTCAGCAGTAGAATTTAGTGATTCATCACTTACATATAATACCCAGTGCTCAACACAAGAAGTGTCTTCCTTAATACTCATCACCCATTTAGCCCACCTCCCACCCACTTCCCTCCATCAACCCTCAGTTTGTTCTCTATTGTAAAGAGTCTCTTATGGTTTGTTTCCATCTTTTTTTCCCCCTTCCCATATGTTCATCTATTTTGTTTCTTAAATTCCACACAAGTGAAATCATATGGTATTTGTCTTTCTCTGCCTGACTTATTTCACTTAGCGTAATATACTCTAGCTCCATCCAGGTCATTGCCAATGGCAAGTTTTCATTCCTTTTGGTGACTCAGTAAGAAAGTATATATATATATATATATATATATATATATATATATATATATGTACGTATATATATATATCCTATATAATATGTGTATATATACATACATATATACATATATAATATATACATATAATATATATACATATAATAATATTTATATAATATATATATATATATTACACCACATTTTCTTTATTCATTCATCAATTGATGGACATTTGGCTCTCTCAGTTGTTTGGCTATTGTTGATAATGCTGCTACAAACATTGGGGAGCATGTATCCCTTTGAATCTGTATTTTTGTATCCTTTAGGTAAATACCTAGTAGTGCAATTGCTGGATCATAGGGTAGTTCTGTTTTTAACTTTTTCAGGAACCTCCATACTGTTTTCCAGAGTGGCTGCACCAATTTGCATTTCTACCAACCATGCAAGAGGGTTCCCCTTTCTCCACATCCTCACTAACACTTGTTGTTTTTTGTGTTATTGATTTTAGCCATTCTCACAGGTGTGAGGTGGTATTTCATTGTGGTTTTGATTTGTATTTCCCTGAGGATGAGTGATGTTGAGCATCTTTTCATGTGTCTGTTAGTCATCTGGATGTCTTTGGAAAAGTGTGTATTCATGTCATCTGCCCATTTCTTCACTGGATTATTTGTTTTTTGGGTGTTGAGTTTGATAAGTTCTTTATGGATTTTGGATACTAACCCTTTGTCAGATATGTCACTTGCAAAAATCTTCTCTCATTCCATAGGCAGCCTTTTTAATTTTGTTGTTTTCTTTGCTGTGCAGAAGCCTTTTAAGTTGATGTAGTCTTTAATAGTTTATTTTTGCTTTTGTTTCCCCTGCCTTAGGGGACCTATGTGGAAAAAAGTTGTTGCAGCCAATGTCAGAGAAGTTACTGCCTGTGCTCTCCTCTAGGATTTTTATAGTTTCAGGTCTCACATTCATGTCATTAATCCATTTTGAGTTTACTTTTATATATGGTGTAAGAAAGTGGTCCAGTTTCATTCATTTGCATATTGCAGTTGTCCAGTCTTCCAAACACCATTTGTTCAAGAGACTTTTTCCCATTGACCGTTCTTTCCTGCTTTGTCAAAGATTAATTGACCGTATAATCATTGGTTTATTTCTGGATTTTCTGTTCTGTTCTGTTGATCTGTTTATTTTTGGGCCTGTACCATACTGTTTTGATTACTACAACTTTGTAATATAACTTGAAGTCGAGAATTGTGATGCCTCCAGCTTTGTTCTTTTTCAAGATTCTTTGGCTATTCTGGGTCTTTTGTGTTTCCATACAAATTTTAGGATTGTTTGTTCTAGTTCTGTGAAAAAAAGCTTATGGTATTTTGATAGGGATTGCATTAAATGTGTAGAATGCTTTGGATAGTAGTGACATTTTAACAATATTTATTCTTCTAATCCATAAACATTGAATGTCTTTCCGTTTATTTGTGTTATCTCTAATTTCTTTCATCAGTGTTTTATAGTTTTCAGACTACTGGTCTTTCACCTCTTTGGTTAGGTTTATTCCTGGGTATCTTATTATTTCTGGCACAATTGTAAATGGGATTGTTTCTTTTAATTTCTCTTTCTGCTGCTTCATTATTGGTGTATAGAAATGCAACAGATTTCTGTACCTTAGTTTTGTATCCTGAATTCGTTTCTTAGTTCCAGCAACTTTTTGGTGGAATCTTTTGGGCTTTATATATATAGTATCTTGTCATTTGCAAATAGTGAAAGTTTTACTTCTTTCTTATCCCTTTGGATGTCTTTTATTTCTTTTTGTTGTCCGATTGCCATGGAGAGGACTTCCAGTACCATGTTGAATAAAAGTGAGAGTGGACATCCTTGTCTTCTTCCTCACCTAAGGGGGAAAACTCTCAGTTTTTTTTCCCATTAAGGATGATACTAGCTGTGAGCACATGATTATTAATTTAATTGTTCAGTGTTCGGCTCAAATATTTCATAATTTATTTAATTTGACCTCTCCTGTTTGACATTTTATTTTTTATTTATTTATTTTTTAATTTTTTTTTTTTTTTAGCGTTTATTTTTGAGACAGAGACAAAGCATGAACGGGGGAGGGTCAGAGAGAGGGAGACAGAATCTGAAACAAGCTCCAGGCTCTGAGCTGTCAGCACAGAGCCCGACACAGGGCTCAAACTCACGGACCGCGAGATCATGACCCGGGCCGAAGTCGGACGCTTAACCGACTGAGCCACCCAGGCACCCGGACATTTTATTATTATTAATGATGCTGTGAACATTCTTGGACATAAGTCTTTGCATGTTTTTCTAATCATTTCAATCGTATAGATTCCTATATAGAATTGAGAATACTTTAAAGTCTGTGGTACAGATTGCCAATTATCTCCACAAAGATTATAACCATGTTTATTTTACTCAGCACATTACACTTCCCAATTCTGGGTTTTATAATTCAAAAAAATTATAATTTAAAAAGAAGGTCTTAATGTACTAATATGCATTTCTTTTTCATATTTTCATATCCTTATATTACTCTTTTGTTTTTGTTTGTAGGTATGTGAATATTCTATTCCTTTGCAAACATCTCTATTAGGGTATTTGACTTTTTCTTATTGATTTAGAAACGTCTTTACATATTTAGTACATTAATTAATCCTCTTATATTATGTAGTTTTGCTTCAGAAGCATATGCAAGTTTGGATATATTCTATAATTTTATCATTATTATTTGATTATTATTATTAAGGCTTTCAGTTTTAAGGTTTGCTCAATGAATTTAAGTGCTAATAATTACTAAATAGCATTTAAAATATAAAAAATGAAATAACAGTTCACATAATTTTTTTGTCACTTTTGCAGTGTTATGAACCCAGTGCTTCTGATTTAAAACCTTCAGTACAACAGTGGCTCCTTGTTAATTTGATATGTGTAGCTGATGATTATCAATACAAACCAGGCACAATATAAAAGACTTTCCCTCTTAAAAGGCTCTGGTTATTTCTTTATTTAGATAAATATTTTCTTTCATTCCCATTTTGGTAAATTTTCATGCAATAAAAATGGAAATGTTGAATAGCGAAGTCAGAACAGTGGTCTAACCATTGTTTATATGCATCCTCTATTTCACACCTTCATGGTAAAACTGTAGATTATGTTATAGCTACTAAAGGATTTTGGTAATGTGGGATCTTAGAGGCTCTCTGGTTCCATTTCTCAAGGGCAAGAATCCCTTTTTAAACCCCACTGAGAGATGGCCAACTCATTGCAGCATCTCTTTCCAGTTTTGGAAAGGTTTCTAAGTCTGTAACTTTAACCTATTACTCCTCTTTGTGCCTTCTGGATGCACACAGGGTAGATCTCAAGTCTGTCTCCTTATCCACCTTTCCCCTGCTCATGTTTTGGCATCACCGTGGTCCCTCTTTGACTGTGTACCTCAAGAACTGGCTTGCAGCAGCTTGTAACACTTACTTGTCTCTGTGTCAAAATATTTTCCTTTCTGCCAAGTGGCACTAACTACCCTGGGTATTAACAGCATACATTTTTATTGTATATACTTTCTGCACAGATGGGAATGTAGTTGGCAAAGCAAAAAGAAATAAAAATCAGTGGTTGAAATGAGAAAGTGATGAAAGTGGTAGGAAGTGAAGGGACTTTGGAGGTTTCATTATTTATAACTTGTGAAGTTAGGGGTTCCAGATGAGTTCATGAGAGACTGGGATGGAATGGATATTGGCATGGTGATAGAGTTTAGTCACCTTGCTATAAGAGGAGACTATGACCTTGGTGACTGAATTCTCAAGTGTGCTCAGTCAGTGGCTCCAGGCTGACCAGTTAGATGTCTCTCCCTAAAGATAGTAAGTAAATGGGAATGTTGGAGGTAGGGTGAAGGTAATCACGTAGATCAGATGTTATCTTCAGCAACATCCATCCCTGTCTGGAGTGGTAATACAGAAGAAAGACAGGAAATTGTATGAGACTTTAATGAAACATAGAGAGGAATTGTTGCCGTTCCCTTGCCAGTTGGGGATGATGACTTCAACCGCCATGCATCATGCTTCTCTTTCATGAATTTCAGCATGCTTGGTGATTTATGGGAGCTCAGATCCCTTGGCTGATGAAAAGTTTCTCTGTTCCAATTTTTAATGGTGGCCTCTCAAAGATTTGAAAAGCAACCAAATATATCAAGTTCTTTTAGCCATTCTTAAAATGACAGGTTTTCTGGCATCTTGTCTTTGTCACTCGTAAATGGGTACAGTTTAATTTAACTCTGCTCTTCATGAAATTTGGAAGCCAGACACAATGTGTCTTTCCTGTTGTAGAAAATCACAGTAGGAAGCAGTTAAACTCTTGCTGTTTAAGCTGGTTTCTAAGTTAAATTCTTATTCAATTAAAATCTAAAATCTGATTAATAGAGAAATGTATACTGAGTCAGTTTTTAAAAACTGATATTATAACACAGTGTGGATTTTACTGTGTCTTATTCATAGTTTCAAATTCACAATCAGTGTATTGGCTTGTGTTGGGACAAATCATTAAGCAAGTTCTTGCATGTCATCGAAGCTTCAAAATATAACTCCTAAGTCTTTGGGAGAATTAGGAATATTTTCATCATGAACATCAAACAACCACATAAAATTTACGAGAACAAAACAACCAACAACAAACACAGTCTGACCTCTTCTTAATTACCAGGTACCCAGTGTGCTGGTTAATCATTCTAAAACATCCTTTTCTTCTTTTCCCTATGCACTTTTCTCCAAGAAAAACTTTGGGAAAAAAGGAACGAACATTTGAATTACCCAGATTTGTGGATCTGGACCAAGTCCAGTGTCCTACACAGACCTGAGATGAAGGTAAAATCTGGCAATCCCACCCCCCCACAGCAATGACAAGATGTACTCATGCCTTTCAAGGCACTTTTATGTATTATTGCATTTGATCTTTACCTTGGGGTTAGCAGGAGAAGTGGCCTTGTCTTCCTTTCACCTAAGAACAAACTGAGTGCCAGAAGAACTTGGTACATACAGTTCACACTTTGTCTCCAGAGGCAGAAGGAAAAACTTGATGTCCCGCCTTTTAGCCTGGGGCTCTTTCTGCTGAGCCACACTGAGCGCTCAGATGCTGGTGTGAATCTGTGAAGTTGGCTGGTATTGAAGCCAGTATGCCCATGGCAAGGTCTCTGTATCTCCGAGTTAAAAAGGAAGTAAAGCAATAGGGAGAAGAAAAGCCTTCAGCTTTTTAGATCTTTGTGTCTAAGAAGACCTGGAGGAGGTAGTTGGATGATTTGACATATGTTTTAACAACGAAGAGCTTCAACATAGAACTATGATATGAAAAGATGGAGTCTATAAAGTAGTTGAGAAATCAATCTCCTTTAACTTACACAGACTCTTCTTTGGAGCTAACCGTTCCTATGAGACAGAGCTGTGGTAAAGAAATGATCCCAGTAGGTAAAAACATTCTTCTTCAGTTAGTGCCACACCAGCTGGCACCCATGGTGACCAGATGCGGTGGGCGGAGAGGTACCTTGCAAGTCACAGTTTTGATGACAGGAAGTACAATAGAGTGAGAATTTGAGGAGGGGAGTGGTATCAAGAAACATAAAGTGTTTCCCCATTTTTATTTTTTTAATAAAAAAATTTTTTTAATGTTTATTTATTTTTGAGACAATGTGAGAAATAGAGTGCAAGCAGCAGAGGGACAGACAGAGGGAGACACAGAATCTGAAGCAGGCTCCAGGCTCTGAGCTGTCAGCCCAGAGCCCGACGCGGGGCTCGAACTCATGAACCGTGAGATCATGACCTGAGCTGAAGTCGGATGCTTAACCGACTGAGCCACTCAGGCGCCGCCCCCCCCCCCCTCGCCTCCACCTTACTGTTATTCTGTTATTTTCAGTCTGTCTTCTCTCACTAGGGCAGTGGCAGCACATCAAGTTGATAGTGATCTGCCTGTGCCTTGAGGGCTCAGGGATGAGATACTTTTCTCTTATGAAGGGCCAGTCACATACTGGGAAAACATTAACTGAGGTTCCTGTGAATGTTAAAGATAGCACAGTTGTCAGGCTGAGTGAAGTTGAACTCAGAGTCAAAAGTAGTATAGTGTAGTATATAGTATATATATATACTATATGTATATAGTATAGTGTAGTGTAGAAGTCTAGAGCACAAAGTAGTATAGTATGGTATGGTATGGTATGGTATGGTATGGTATGGTATAGTAGTATAGAGCACATAAAGCTCAATTTCATCAGTAATTTCATCAGGTGTTTAAAATGTATTCCACTTCCACTCTACAAGCAGTTATAGAAGGAAAGAGAGAGAGCAGGAGGTAATGAATCACAGGAAGAACAACATGACCACATGCTATATTATCACTTTGGAAATGGACCTAGAGCCCTATACCCAGCTTTATCCATCTCCACTTCCTGAAACACTTGGAGTCTCCTTTTTGACTGGGATGGACGGCCACAGCAACCCATGAGGGTATATGGGAGAAATCCACTGTGGGCTGCAAAGGGCCACTGAATAGTGTTGTTCACATTCCCGGGGACTCGTAGGCCAAGCCTCAAGGCTCGGCGAGGATGGAGAGCTCCACCCTGTGTTAGAGCCGTGCTGTGATCCCAGAGGCACTGGCACCCAGGCTGCTGCACTGTCCGGATCTCTGGTCCCCTGGGCCTGAGTCACCCAGCCAGGGACAATTTGGAAGGCACCCATTTCTTCATCCACCCTATGTTTGACTTGCAGTGTCAGGCATCTGGGAGGCCCAGAGGAGAAGAATACCACAGTGGACTCCCGTAGGGTGTCTTCCGTCCCTCCTTCCTGACAGGGACAGTGCGAAGGGGGTACGAGGAGGGTTTTTTAGCTCAGTGATTGAAGACACAGGGTTGACTTTGGCTCTCTTAATCTAAAAGTGAAAATTTTCAAGAGCATATGTAGTAATTTAGAACCCTGCAGTACCATCCAAATGGTGATATGCATGGAGCAGCGTGTTTAAAAAGAAAGTATTTTTCTGCTGTATACTTTTAAGAAAACCCTATTGCTTTTTTTTCCCTATTGCTTTTTAATCTGCCTTTGAACATCACTAATTTGACCAATGTAATTTATTTTCTCTAGATATATGGGTAGTATTACAAAGATATGAACAGTTTTTTTTTTTAAATTTTTTTTTTTCAACATTTATATTTATTTTTGGGACAGAGAGAGACAGAGCATGAACGGGGGAGGGGCAGAGAGAGAGGGAGACACAGAATCAGAAACAGGCTCCAGGCTCTGAGCCATCAGCCCAGAGCCCGATGCGGGGCTCGAACTCCCGGACCGCGAGATCGTGACCTGGCTGAAGTCGGCGCTTAACCGACTGCGCCACCCAGGCGCCCCAGATGTGAACAGTTTTTAAAATACATGAGTGCACTTATTGTTGACTATATAGTTGTATGTATCTGTTGTGACTCAAACAATTTAAAAATGGAATGAACATATGTTTGTTGGCTGTATAGCTATAGGTGTTTATTGTAAATGATTCAAACAATATAGAAATGTGGAAAGTGGAAGTGGTCTTGTAGGACTGTTCTTTAGCAATTGCCGCTGTCAGCTATAAATTTGTCTCTAACTTGCAGGAGCTTAAGGACCAGAGTTTTAACTGAGCTTGTGTTTTCATATTGGGTTACGTTTGTTCTCTCTGCAAAAACACATAGCATAAACAGCAGCAAACCCATTATAATAAAACCCAGAAAACTGAAAAATTAAAATTCATACAAAGCTACAGTAGATACCGGAAAGACCCTGAACATGTAAATGTAATAGGCCTGTTCATTATGTTGTCTTTCTGGCAGTTTATGATCATTATAGGTAAGAAATAAGAATCTTTGGTAAATCTGCAAACCTAAAGTATCTGTTCTTACTGCTCTTGTAGGTGTTGGTGAGATCATCGTAATGTTTTGACTTTCCATATTTAGGATAAAAAGGTATATTGGTAGTTTAAGCCAATCCCTTTTAAAATCCTTTCTCTAGATGGCTTCACCTGGATCTGATTATACAGTCATGAGGTTTATCACCACATGTGGCTGTCTGAAGCAAGTTTATTAATTTAATTATACCTCATGTTTCTTTACTGATAATTATTTATTCATCAAACAGTATTGGGGGCTTTGTGTGTGTCTAGCACAGAGCTAGGATCAATGGTACAAAAGGACCAGGCTGTGAGTGAAGAGACACACGTGTGGACAACTCTAAGGTGATGTAAGAAGAGGGTCCACAGGATTACTGAAACCCAGGAGACATAGTGACTCCTTTTGTCAAAGGTGCTGGGGAAGGATTCTTAGAGGAATGACATTTCAGTGACGTGAGTTGTGAAAGTTCAGTAAGAACTTGTAGGTGAAGAGACTGGGGATGTGGCAAGACAAAAATACACTGATAGAGAAGGAAATTAACATTTGTTAAGGGCCTACTGTGTGCCTGGCACTGCATGTCCGCTAATTTGTTCCTGTAAGGTCTACATCATTGTCCTCATTTTGCCTGGGATGAAACTCAGGCTCAGAAAAGTTATGTGGCTTGCCCAAGTTCTTGAGTTACCGCTTGGGGAGTCAGGATTCACACTCCTGGTACTATCTGTAGCATGAGGCTGAGGAAGGAGCTTGTCTTCTTGGAGGAGCAATACCTTGGTGTGACTGGAGTATGGCACACACTGAAGGAAACAGAAACAAGTTTAAAAATGGAGAATGGAACTAATTAGTGTAGGACATTTTTAGTCTGCATAAGATTTGCTTTTAGTGTTTGAGAATACCAGTGAGGCTTTGTAAGTAGACATAGAAGCTTGATTTATCTTTTAGAAAGAGAACTCTGGCCACCAAATTTGGGGTGAGGGAGTTGGATAGGACTGGAGTTGGTGTCACAGATTTATCTTCATTACTAGGTGTGAAAAGAAAATACTTTTCCAAATTTTACCTGATTTTCTCCTTAAGACCCCTTCTCCACTTAATAAGTGGAGAAAAAAAGAACCTAGACTTAGTTAAGAGTAGGAAACTCAGTCTGCCCCAGTAATGTGGGAAGTCTCTTTTGGAAATTCATTTTTCCCTCTGTACCTCACTAAGATAGTATCTCAGTAAATGGAGTCTCACGTGTCCTTTAGGGTGTGTGTGTGTGTGTGTGTGTGTGTGTGTGTGTGTGAATGTGTGAGTGTGTGTGTATGTATCAAAGGTTGGGAGAGTCCTTGCCGGTTCTGACTATGGTCTGGTGTTGTTCTGGCTCTGCCTTGGGCATCTTTTGGCGATTGTTGCTGAAGTGTGTGGCTGCTGTAACTTGCAGTCTATTTTCTCCTGGGTCAGCCAGGGCCTGGTTGTCCATATGGCTTACATGGTCCCACTTTGGCTCTTCTAGGCCTGCATAACCCCCACCCCATCCCATGGTAGGTTTTGACAGTGCCCTTCCCTTCTTGGGCCTCCATAGTATACTGTATAATTGCAAATGTCCACACCACTTAAAAGCTAGTCAGGCTCTGGAGAGCCAACTTCAAAACTTAGGCCTTTTTTTTCTTTTCACCTAACTGCTGTGACACCAGTTTTGCTGATTTGCAGTGACCACCCTATGTTGTCGTGAGAGTCGGGGACAGGACATGAGAACGTTCCATGAGATGACATTCTCTAGATCCCTAAAGGAACAGCGGTATAGAAGCTCCTTGGATTTTGGTTTTGTTATCAACCCTTTTAACTCCTCACCCTCCTCTGGGTTTTTAGCCCTGAGTGAGGTGAAGCTGTACCATATGTGTCTCTGTCTCATGATTTCTCTATTTACCTTGACCATTTCTTCTCTCCACACTTCTCCTTGTGTTCCAAACTCACCGGGACTTCTTGAGGTCATCCTGTCCTCCTTCGGCAGGGGCCATTAACATTTTGGCTCTCATAGTGGCCAGGATAACAAGGATAGCAAGGAGGGAGAGGGGTCAGCTGTAAGATAACAAGGAGGGAGAGAGGTCAGCTGTAAGACAATGAGTATCAATTGGTAAGTATTTCAAAGCCGTCATATTTGTCGCCTGATGGTAAAGCTGCTACAGTAGTCTAGGTGAGGGATAATAAAAGCCAGAAGGGAGTCCTATGAAAGAGCTTTGGTGAAACCACACGTGGGGCTGATAAGAGGGGGAAGTCAAAGATGACTTTGGGATTCCCAGTTAGGGTAACCATTGAATAAAGATTCACTTGACAGAGAAAAGACAAGAGTATGGGAGGGAGAGAGGGAAGGTAATGAACTCAGTTTTAGATCTGACTGAAATGCTATGTAATAGAAATATATATGGGGCTGGTGCCTGGGAGAGAACCTGCCTGGAGAAATAGATTGGGGAAACAGGTGGGAATGTCTGGGAGAAGAAGAGAAAGTCGTTGTCACTGCGGATGTTAAATTTAAAGACATAAACAAGGTCATCACTGTTTTAATTCTTCCTTGCACTTCATAATGACCCAGTACTTTGGAATTTCTCCAGGTTCTTACAGTGGGACAGGTCTGAGGTCAAGAGTACTGTCAAGGGAGTCTGTTGCTACTTTTGATCCTCAAGGGATCTTTAAAGCCCCAGGTCTGACACATAGATGCATGGTATACTAAATTCATATCAGAATGAGGCCAGAATATTCTATACAAAGAAAACTTTGATGAAAGGCCACAAAAATAAGTTATAGATGCATGCAGAGGCACTATTTAATTTTTTAAAAAATTTAAATGTTTATTAATTATTGAGAGACAGAGAGAGACAGAGCATGAGTATGGGAGGGGCAGAGAGAGGGGGAGACAGAGAATCTGAAGCAAGTCAGCAAGAGCTGTCAGCACAGAGCCCGATGCGGGGCTTAAACTCATAAACCGCAGATCATGACCTGAGCTGAAGTCGGACGCTTAACCGACTGAGCCACCCAGGCGCCCTGGCAGTGTTTAATTTTTTGTAGTTGGGCTGAATTTGTTAAGTGAACTCCTGGAAAGGTAACATGTACTTCTCAAAACCATCATTGTTATGCCTGAGACATGGTCTAACCTTTGGATGTACTCTGCTAATATAATTACTTTGCTGTCTCTGAAAGGTGGCTTTTAATTGGGTTTCTTAGCAGCAGCTGCTGTGGAGCCGCCCGTCACAGCCTTTCAATAGATCGGGCTGGTTCAGTACATGTTTCCTCTCCCTGGACTGGGCCGCTGGGCTTGGATAATAGCCAGCAGTTACTGAAATGCCATCACTTATAGGATTGACCTTTAAGACACTGATTGGTTATTTTGTTGAGTTTCGACTTTTTTCCTCTCAAATTTAAATGGAGCTTTATTGAATAGAGGGCTAAACTCAATTCTTCTCGTTCTCCATGGCCCCTTCATCAGGTTATTTCCCCCTGGTTCATTGCATTTAGTTCTCTGGCTGGACAGGAGGTTTAAGAACTAAAGACAGCTTGTCATTTATGGGGCTCAGGACTGTCCATGGTGAAGTGCGGTGGATTATCACATAGGCAGGTCTCAGAGTCCTCAATGCACTGATGATTTATGCACAGGTAACCTGAGAAGTCTCTTAGTCAGTTTTTTCTTTTTGGTGTAATTGTGTTGAAAATTCTTTTTCTTCTGAAGTTTTTATTTTAATTTCAGTTAGATAATATACTATGTATATATTAGTTTCACGTGTACAATATAGTGACTCAACACTTGCGTACATTACCCGGTGCTCATCACAAGTGCACTTCTTTTTTTTTTTTTTTTTAACTTTTTTTTTTCAACGTTTATTTATTTTTGGGACAGAGAGAGACAGAGCATGAACGGGGGAGGGGCAGAGAGAGAGGGAGACACAGAATCGGAAACAGGCTCCAGGCTCCGAGCCATCAGCCCAGAGCCCGACGCGGGGCTCGAACTCACGGACCGCGAGATCGTGACCTGGCTGAAGTCGGACGCTTAACCGACTGCGCCACCCAGGCGCCCCACAAGTGCACTTCTTAATCCCCATCACCTATTTCACCCATACCCCTACTCACCAACCCTCTGGTAACCATCAGTTTAGAGATTATTTCTTGGTTTGCCTCTCTCTTTTTTTCCCCTTGTGCTGGAAATTCTTATTTCTAGGATTATTGTCCTGAAGGCTTTTAATTCATTTGAAGAAAATGAGTACCTAAGTGTCACACTGAATGAACAAAACTTTGGGAGTAGGTGGGAAGGTGGGACAACAGGAAGAACTCTGTGTTTGGCTTTGGTTCTCCCTTAGAGCAGCTCTGTGGGGCTGGTTCTTTTTATGCCCCATCATGACATCCTGGTGGGTCCAGTGTATTTTCTGAATATTCTCATATAATAAAAAGCTATCTCGTCACATTTCCTTTCCAGACAGTCTCAGTTTGGTAATTGATATGTCCAGCCTCAATTAGACTGGCTTAAAGTGAAAGCTTCTCCCCTGGCTCAGATCTCAGATTCAAATTCCACCAAAAATAAAAACTATTGATATTTTTATTGGAATGCATTGAAACTATAGATTAGTTGACTTCTTAGAGATGATAAACATATTTTCTTGGATTTAGTCCTATTTGTATTTGTTGTTACAAATGCTTTGTTTTCAAAATTAAGTTTTGTGTTTGTTGATATTATACCAAAGTGCTGTATATTGATTTTATCCCCAACAATTTTGTTTGGTGGTCTTATTCTAGTAGTTTTTCAATGAATTTTTTTATATCAACCCACAGTTCTCTATCTTTAAGAGTCTCTTATGGTGTGTTTCCTCCTCTCTCTCTTTCCGCCTTCCCATATGCTCATCTGTTTTGTTTCTTTTTTTCTTCATTTTTAAAAAAAATTTAATTTTAGTTAACATACAGTGCAGTATTGGGTTCAGGGGTAGAATTCAGTGATTCATCACTTAACATCCAGTGCTCATCACAACAGGTGCCCTCCTTAGTACTCGTCACCCATCTAACCTACCTCCCACCCACCTCCATCCATCAACCTAGTTGTTCTCTGTCATTATGAGTCTCTTGTGGCTTGTTTCCCTCTCTTCTCTCCCCCTCTCCTTCCCATATGTTCATCTGCTTGTTTTCTTAAATTCCACATATGAGTGAAATCATATGGTATTTGTCTTTCTCTGCCTGACTTATTTCGCTTAGCATAATACATTCTTGCTCCATCCATGTCATTGCAAATGGCAAGATTTCATTCTTTTTGATGGCTGAGTAATATTCTATTGTGTGTGTGTGTGTGTGTGTGTGTGTGTGTGTGTGTGTGTGTATATTCCAGTGTGTGTGTGTGTGTGTGTGTGTGTGTGTGTGTGTGTATCATCTTTATCCATTCATCAATTGATGCACATTTTGGCTCTCTCCATAGTTTGGCTACTGTTGTTAATAATGCTGCTATAAACATTTGGGTGCATGTACCCCTTCAAGTCCACATTTTTGTATCTTTTGGGTAAATACCTAGTAGTGAAATTACTATATCATAGAGTAATTCTATTTTTAGTTTCTTGAGGAACCTCCATACTGTTCTCCAGAGTGGCTGCACCAGTTTGCATTCCCACCAGCAGTGCAAGAACATTTCCCTTTCTCCACATCCACGCCAACACCTGTTTTCTCTTGTGTTGTTAATTTTAGCCATTTTGACAGGTTTAAGGTGATATCTCAATACGGTTTTGATTTGTATTTCTCTGATGATGTGTGATGTTGAGCATCTTTTCATGTGTCTGTTAGCCCTCTGGATGTCTTCTTCAATTAGGTTTTAATATAGACAATTATATCAGCTGTGAAAAATGAGTATTTCCCTTGCTTTCCATTTCTTGTGCCTTTTTTCCTTTATTTTTCTATATTGCCCACCAGAGAGAATTAGCAAATGTAAGTAGTGATAACTGCCATCTTTTTCTTATTTTTGATTTCAGAAAGGTTGCTCGCAGTAGCACACCAATAGGTAAGATGTTTGTAGTAAATTTTTGGTTAGATATCCTTTATTAGGTTTAGAAATGTCAGCAAGGAGTTTTAATCCTGCCTGTGTGTAGCCTTATCAAATACCTTGTAGCCTTATCAAATATCTATATGGAGTGAGGTGTTGCAGGTTGACTCTTACTGAAGGGCGTTAAGATGCAACCTATTGTATCTTCTAGGTGCAAAGTCATTGCCAAGTGGACTGGGAGTGATACTACATTTTGAAATATGATTTACATAAAGCTGATGCATTTTTTACACATACACCCTTTGTAGGAAAATAGTGTATTATGCGGTCAGGCTTGAAAAATAAAACTAAACTTTGTTTGTTTTTCTCTCTAGTATTACTTTACCGTTCTTTTTGGCCATGAAGGTCAGAAACCCCTGGAGTTGCGCTGTGAGGAGGAGCAGGATGGTAAAGAGTGGATGGAGGCTATTCACCAAGCCAGGTATGGGCTCAGATCCTCTGTGTGACACTGGATTGACTGGGTGTCTTGCCTTGGGGTTTTCACTGTTGGCTGTAGTTTTGGAAGAACTTGAAATTCCAAGATGGGTTTCCCCTTGGTACCTCCTCCTTAGTGACATGCGAGATGCTTCTTTGTGCTTTCTACGGCTATATTCTGGCTAAAGATGGAAGGTAATAGATGTAACAATAATAATATCAGGTTACTTTTGTGGACTGTTCCTGTGTGCCAGGCACTCTTCTAAGTGCTTGTCAAGTAAGGCAATTTATTAAACGTATTGAATTGCTTATCCACTCAACAATCTGAGAGTGGGTATTATAATTACCCCTCTTTTACAGAGAAGGGAAGTAAGGCCCAGCCGGTTAGTTTGCTTGCCTCAGGTCACACAGTTGGTAAGTGGCAGAGCCCGGATATGGACTCCACCAAGCCCACATTTATAAACTCTGTCCTGGGCAGCCTGGATATCAAGAAGGGTGATGCTGACTCTATCTAGGGAGATAGAAGAGTATGATTTTGTTTCCTCCTAAGAAATATCAGGAAGAAAGAATGCACTCAGCCTCAAACAAGAACGAGAAATCTGAAAGAGACTCAGGCAGATCCTTCTCTTTTATTTTTCATCTTCATTTCTGAAGTCCAGTCCGCTTTTGCTTTAGCTGGCTCCCATGCTGTCTGCTTTCCTGCCTGTCTCATCCCTCGTCCAGTCTTTCGTCACCCCCCCAACTGCCTACTCATATTCCTGGTGTTTTAGATGCAAAATTCCAGCTGGGGCGCATCTTCTTTTCCTTCCCCTGCATGCCCCCTGCTTCTCGGAAGTGCCCGTTCCTGCCTCTAACCACCCCTGACCCTGAAACTCCCCGGACAAGTTGCCCTCATAGGCCCCTTCTCCACATGGCTGCGGTGCTTGCAGTAGTACACGTCGAATATCTAACAATTGAGCACAATAGAGGTGGGTTTTTGTTTTTGTTTTTTTACATATTTTGCACGTGTGATTTCTGTTACTTGAGCTGGATTGTGTGCACCTGGAGAGTAAGAAGGAGGATGCTTCATTTCTGAATGAAGCACGGTGCTAATTATGTTGTAGGTGACCAAGAAATATTTTCAGATTGCTTGTAAAGAAGATGAGATATTTGTTCTGGGTTTAGATGCTTCTTTAACCCTTGAGATTTTTTCTCTGAAAGTTCTCTCCGTCTCATCGCCTCCCACTCCTCTTCTTTCTTAAGCTTCTTTATATTAACCACCTACCTCCTCTGTGGCAGGCGGCATGCTAAGTGCTTTACATACTTTGTTTATTCCTCACAACTACCCAGCAGGGTATTATTAGCCCTACTTTGTAGATGAGAAAACAAAGATGCATGATTATTAAGCAGATTGGCCAACATGTAAAACGAAGTTGTTACGCTGCAGAGCTGAGCTTCCCACACATCAGTCTGACTCCAGAACCTTTTACCAGTGTTTTCTATTGTAACTGTCTTTATTATCGTCTCCTTCTCTCTTTACTCTTCCCCTCTTCTGTTTCTTTTTCTCTTTCTCTGTTCACAGATGAAGGTAGATTAGTATGAGGTTAGGGTTGAGAGTAGAAGATGTTATTTGCAAAATTTTTCAGTCCCTTTTCTTCCCTCCTCTTCAGAATACTTCTCTGAGATGCCCAGGGTTGGCGACCAAATGCTGCTCACCAAGTGGGCCCTGGGGATAGATAGCTTGCCCACATCGTGATCCTGGCACACTGTTTGGCTGTCTTTTCTCTCATTGTTTCTGTCTGAGGGTTTTGCTCCAGACTGTGCTCGACAGTACAGCGACTTGCTGTAGAAAGAAGGCTGGGTCTTCAAAGGTGAAAGAAGTATCAGGTTGGCAAGGTAGAGCTTGGGTTATTTCTGGACACAATCTCTGTGACTGCTTCTGTTCTCTCCTACCTGGGAATTAAAATGATATAAATAAGTTAAAACGTGTGTATTTGCCCCCCCCCTTTTTTTTTCCACTCCAGAAAAGCCAGATACTCGTAGTAGCCTAGAATGCCTCTGTGGTTGCTGAGCAAATACCATGTTGGACCAAATACAGAGTATGGATTCCTTCAAAAATGGTTAGATTTTAAATCTAATTTTTAAAATTATTTTAAAACATTTTTTTAAATGTTTTATTTAATTTTGAGAGAGACAGAGACAGAGTGTGAACAGGGTAGGGGCAGAGAGAGGGAGACACAGAATCCAAAACAGGCTCCAGGCTCTGAGCTATCAGCCCAGAGCCTGACACGGGGCTCGAACTCACAAGCCATGAGGTCGTGACCTGAGCCAAAGTCGGACGCTCAACCGACTGAGCCACCCAGGCGCCCCATTTTAAATCATTTTTAAATCACTATTTTTCTATGCTATGGGAACTTTGTCATATACGTGGAAGTGGGTCAGTATTTGGTGTTGATTGACATATGATCGAAACCAGGGCTCGTGTGATCTTGTCAGAAACGTAGACTTTAGAAATCACTTTGGTGATTTAGGAGACCGAATGATAAGAATTCTCTTGTGGATTTGAAGATTTAGTTAATAATTGATTTTTTTTTAAATGTCCTGCCTTTTTGGTCCATTAGATTTGCTTTTCCTTTGATTTGAGGCCCAGGACTGGGTTCTTTGATGATTTCTTTTTAATCAGACTGCTTTATACTTGAGTTCTTGCATTTGACTTTTTGCATTGAGATGCTTCTTACATTTTCTGTTTTATAAATCGGGAGGATAACAACTTTTTCATTTAAGTTTCATTAAGTTGAGTTTTTGGTGTGAACTTGGATTTGTGAAATTCATTCTGACTGTTCATACATGTGCAGAGCCAGAAAGTAAATGAAGCTGATTCAGAGAAGGAATTTGTCAGCCAGTTTTGCTTGGCATTGTGCTAATTAAACAACTGATTGGATGACTAAATATTTCACCTTTAGAGCGTTAATTTGGTGCCACTGCCTTTTTAATAGAAAATGCTCAATAGCTTTTGACTAACTGATGGCTATTTTAGCCTGAGACTAATTTTTTTTGAGCTCCCTGCAGACACTACATGGAAACAGGGACTGCTCAGAGCCCTTTTCCTGGTCTCTGCTGTTTTACTGGGATGTCTTTTCAGAACTGGCTTGGGCATGCTGTCCTTGTGTGCCACAGATATCACATTCTTGCGGCTGGCTTGTTGTACCTCCGAGATGAATCTACTTGCTCCAGTTTGCCTTCAGAGGATCTTTGGGTCCTTTTCCGGGATGTTGAATTGCATGTTTTCTCCCTTAGATCTGGCCCAAGGAAAAATCTTTTTGGAAATTACATTCTCATTCTGAAGCTCTGATGTGGTCCAGAAAACTTGTTTAACGTTTTTGTTTTGTTTTGTTTTGTTTTTGTTTTTTTTTTTTTTGAAGTTGGCCAATATTACTTTCTAGAACACTGGCACATTTAAAATATCATTCCAGGGGCGCCTGGGTGGCGCAGTCGGTTAAGCGTCCGACTTCAGCCAGGTCACGATCTCGCCGTCCGTGAGTTCGAGCCCCGCGTCGGGCTCTGGGCTGATGGCTCAGAGCCTGGAGCCTGTTTCCGATTCTGTGTCTCCCTCTCTCTCTGCCCCTCCCCCGTTCATGCTCTGTCTCTGTTCCAAAAATAAATAAACGTTGAAAAAAAAATTTTAATAAAAAAAAAAATAAAATATCATTCCATCACATATTATTGGCACCAGTTCATGGGAAGCTGCTAGCAAGACTCAGTCATGTTTTTGTCTGGATGAGCTGAGGCCAGAGCATTTTAATAGCAGTGAAGTCTATGTTTATTCCATAAGTGGTTTGCTAGTTGGGTATGGAATTTTGGATGTTCCTAATAATCTGATTTTTGTTGTTGTTGTCTTCTTGGCCGTATCTGTCTATCGTGGTTGGTTTAGTCATTGACATTAGGATGGTCAAAAACATTGACCCAGGTAATTTCGGGTCCTTAGGGCTCACTGACTGAAAAGACAACATCCACAGCACTGTGTCTCCACTTTTTATCCGCTGGAACATGGACCAAGCGAAGTCTCGGCAGGTTGAAGGTAGCTATGGCCTGGAAGAGGATCTAGGTGTGCAGAGATACCAAAGCTCTCTCCATGCTGGTCTAAGCGTAAGACCTGAAGGACCTGGTATATGACAGTTAAGAAGAGAGAGCTAGAAAGTATTCCAGAGATGGGGTGGGGGATGACTTCAGAGGACTTTGTGACCACCTGGATGTGGGCAGTATTAGACCAGGATATCTAACACATCTCTCAGGGCCCTAGCATGTATAGTGTCACTTACTGGGAGAAGAAATGATGGATGAAAGCAGGTTTGTGGGGCCAAGATGGTGAGCACTGGTCAGGAGGGGCCTCTGAGGGGAATTGGAGGGTTTGATTGCCTGGAAGGGGCAGTGAGGAGCCGTGTGATTCTGAGGGGTCTCCTTGCCCTTGCTAGGGAAGATATGAGAAAATGAGTATCCGAAGCTACTGGAGAAGTAAGGTATGTCCTGAGGGGAAAGCTGGCTTTAGGTTTCTACCAAAGCTGGGGTTAGAGGAAGACTTTTGAAAAGTTGGAGAGGTGGAGAATATTGCGCCTGGTACAGTGAGCCACAGAATGTGCACAGCTTTTCCTTTTTTCCTCCCTGCAAACGTATGGCTTATGCTTTCAGTGGTTGAGACTGTCCCACCGTACCTTTCCCCTGCTTTCTAATTTTTTAACTGAAACTCTGCTCAAACCCCCATCTTGACAGTCTTCCCTCCTCTTGGTGTGTGCATATGGCAGGTGGATCTTGGGCTTTTTTCAGTGGGGAGGGCATTTGCAAGGGAAGAGGAATTCAGTGTGTGCTTCCATTCTATAAAGCTCATGTCAGATTTAGTTTGGCAAGGGTTTGACAGAACCCGTTCCCTCATCCTGTCAGTCCTGAACTTGACGAGCATAGAGACTTAATCCTCTAGTTAAGTCTTTCAGTTAAGTCTTATCCTTTTGTCCACTAAAGAAAGCTCTAATCCAGCCTCTTGGGTCTGTTTTTATCTGTAGTCCTTTTGATGACATGTGCCTCAGGCAGCCTGTTGTTTGTTCTCTCTCTTTCCCCCTCTATCAGTCTGTTCCCCCCTCCCCCACAACATACACCACACACACACACACACACACACACACACACACACACACACAACACACAGCATACACAACCACACACACATACACCCACAAGCCATCATGGTAACTGCTCCAGACACCTAGTGCCTGTAACCTCATCCTTTTAATTGGATGGAGGCATAATTTAGAGTGAAGTGTATATTATAAAATCTATCCCAACACTAAAGGCCACTGTGTGTATCATATCATCCCCATAAAATCAGCTCTTTATATAATATATGTGCAGGGAGAAATCCTTCACAAATCAGAACAAAGCTAAAAACACTTTGTGTATCACGGTGAACTGACAGGACTAGAAAATCAGAAATGGACAGTGATGTCATAGCCTAAAGCTATATTTTGTATTCTTCTTGTAATAATAAGACTATCACTACTATTGCTACTTTAAAGCTGAAGATATGGATTTTGTTCATTTGATATATATATTTTTTAATAAGAAGTTTTGTCAGGCCTTTGCCTCAAGATTGGACATGATGAAAGAGATGTCAGCACTTTCTTCCTTAGAACCTGCAAAGAAAGAGAGAAAAGGGATAATGTGTCTGCAAACTATGAAAGATTTCACTTGATGAGATGGTAGAAATTGTTTTCTACAGGGAAAAGTTGGGCTTGAATTTCTTTATTTTTAGCCTTTGGTTAATACTTTCACCTGCTGGTTCTCTTTCCTATTCTTCACAGTGTTTTTTCTTCAGTTTGTTTGCACGGCACCAGGAGCTTGCAGTAGAACAGGTGCTCTGTCTGTCTGCACATGAACCCCAGCCCGCCTGCAGGGGGCGCCCCCCCAATAGGCTCTTGGCTGCCCCAAGAACTAGTGCTGCTTCAAGGCAAATTTCTGCCTTGAGCCTCTTCCCTCTGATTCCCTTGCTCCGTCCGTTATTCCCTTTCTTAAACATTCCATCTGTTTACCAAGTCGGCTCTGGCTTTTTTCCTGTATTCTGAGATTCTCTTTGAATCTCCCCCACCTCGAAACAAGAAATTAAAATCCCTCCCTTGGCCCCGCATCCTCCTCCAGCTGCCCTCTCTTGCTGCATAGACAGGCTTCCTGAAGAAATGCTTGGGTTGTTCTCCTTCCTCACGCAGCTTCTGCTACTTTTCTGGCCCTTTGTGATGGGTTTCTGTCCCCACCACACAGAAACTGTTGTTACCCGAGTCGACAGCATCTTTCCAAAGCTTTTCTTTCCTTATATAACTTCAAATTTCCAGTAATATTTATTTTTTAATTACACAAACAGTACATAAATGCAACCTCTCTAATAAAAAAAAAAAGAAAGAAGGAAAGGAAAGGAAAGGAAAGAAGGAAGGAAGGAAGGAAGGAAGGAAGGAAGGAAGGAAGGAAGGAAGAAAGAAAGAAAGAAAGAAAGAAAGAAAAAGAAAGAATCCAAACAATGAAAAGTAGAGAGAGTAAAAAGTTATTCCATTCATATGCTCCTCCTTCCCCTCCCCACATTCCCCAAGCTCACTTATTCCTCAAAGGTATTTACTGGTAACAGTCTCCTGCTTAGTGTTTTCATACATTTGCATATCTGTTAGGTAAATAGATAAGATAGGTAATATTACATACTCTTTTACTGACTATTCATATTATTCTCAACCTTCCTTTCACACTAATTTGGAGGTTGTTTTTTATTTTATTTTATTATTTTTTTAATGTTTATTTATTTTTGAGAGTGTGAGCAGGAGAGGGGCAGAGAGGGGGAGACAGAGGATCTGAAGTAGGCTCCGTACTCACAGCACAGAGCCCGATGCAAGTGCTGGAACTCATGCACGGCAAGATAAGGACCTGAGCTGAAGTTGGGTGCTTAACAAATTGAACCACCCAAATGCCTCCTGAAGAGGTTGTTTTTTGTTTTTTGTTTTTTGTTTTTTTTTTTTTTTTTAAACATCATTATGTAGAGACCTAAATCTTCTCTTGAAATTCTCTTTCCTTTTGCTTCTAGGACATCGCTCATGATTCTTCTACGCCTTTGATCATTTCTTCTCCTCTTTCACTGTCCCCTGTGTTCTGTCCCTTTCTTTAATGTCACTGCTCTGTGCCCTTGTTCCTTTCTCTCCTCACCAGTCATCCACTGCCAAGGCTTCCCCCAGGTGGATTTGAACCCTAGAACATCTGGTCTCTATTCCTGTGCGGACAGTGGTTGCCTGGCTTACTGCTCAGCCACCTCACCTGTCTCACTTCTAAGTTTGCCTCCTAATCCATCCTCCACAGGGGACCAGAGTGCCTTTCTGAAAAGAACATACGTGCCTGGTAGAACTCCAGGTTTCATATTAGTAATTTTGGTTATTATATTCAATTGACTTCTTAGTATAGAAAGTTTTAAACAGAGAGACTCAGCTCTCATTCATCTGCATTACCCTCCCTGGGCCACTTTCTTCCCCTGTAGAAAGGACTGACCATTCCCTTCTTTGGGCCCCTACTGCAACCCTTTATTTCTTTTAAAGTACCTTCGAAATTACTGTATTGATTTGTTTATGTCTGTTGCTCTCTGTCAGTCTGAATTCCTTCAACACAAATCTGTTGCTCACCTCTTATCTCCTGCTTCTGGCACAGTGGCAAATTGCTTTTCAGAAATGTGGGTACCAATTTAATCTCCCTCTGCTAAGACATGAAAAAGCTGGAATCATTTTTTTGAAAAATTTGTATTATATTGATGGGTAAAAAATGGTATCTTGGTGTAATGATAATTTCCTTGATTATTGGTGAAATTGACTATTTTTTGCCATTGTTAATATTTGTTTATGTTTCCTATATGAATTGGCATCTCATATCCAAAGCTTGTTTTTATTCTTGGTGTTTTTCTTATCAGTTTGTTTATGAGCTTTTTGTATGAAAAAAATATCTGTTTGTATTTGTTCTAAATTCCCTTGCACCATTTTTTTTTTTGCCCTGTACTTATTTTTTGACAGAGTTTTGAATTATGACACAGTGCAAATATTGCTTTTGGTGGGGAGGTTGTTCCATTGCTTTAAAAAAATACTTAAAAAACTGAAATATAATTCATATGCCATAAAACCTACCATTTTAAAGCATACAACTTAATGGATCTTAGTATATTCACAAGGCTGTGTAACCATCACCACTCTCTGATTCTGGAACATTTTCAACACCCCTCAAAACCCCAATATCTGTTAGCATTCACTCCCTATTTCCTGCTTTCCCTAGCCCTAGCCAACTACTGATCTACTTTCTGTATCTGTGGATTTGCCCGTTGTGGACATTTTGTATAAATGGAATCATACAAGCCTTTTGTGTTTGGCTTCTTTTACTTATAATGTTATCAGAGTTCATCCGTGTTGTAATAGCATAATGAATCCTCTGTTCTTTCTGTGGTGGAATACTATTCCATTGTATGAGTGTACCACATTTTGTTACCCATTCATTGGTTGATGAACATTTGGATTGTTTTTACTTTTTGCTATTATAAACAATGCTGCTGTGAATATTTGTGTACACATTTTTGTGGACATGTTTTGAATTCTCTTGGGTGTACATAGGAGTTGAGTTATTAAGTCATATGTTAAGTCTATGTTTAACTTTCTGAGGAACCAACAAACTGTTTTCCATAGTGGCTGCACCATTTTATATTTCCACTAGCTAGCAATTTATGAGAGTTCTAATTTCTCCACATCCTCACCAACACTTGTTTCCATTGCTATTTTATTTGGAGTCCTTGTAGTGGAAATTGAATATGAGAATTTATAAACTCCTTTAATCCATTTGGGTTTATTGAATATAGTTAGATATATGCTCTTGCTAAAGAATTTTTTGTGATCATAAAGAGAATTCTACCAATACTATTCTGCACATTTATTTGTAAAGAAATAAAAGCATCAGTGTTAAGAAAGAGTCATCAATACAATTTTCTTCAGTTTTATAATACAGCACTATAAAATTTTTTTTTTTTTAGAAATAAATGTTCCTTAAAATTTCTCTGCCCCGAAATGATGATTTTACCACTATTGACTTTCTGTTATATTTCCTTATAGCAATATTTTGCTTGTTTTTTATATTAGATTGTGTTTTGGAAAGGATTATTGACAACTTTCCATATGCACCATAGTTAGTCAAATGTTTAAATAATGAACTACTAACTGTGAACTGGAAAGAAGGAGCAATATTTAGAACAGGGAATTTTAGTCTTTAAATTTTATTCCTCTTTTTAATCTCTTCTAATGGAGATGCTTGTGTTTCCATTCATTGTAAAGGAGGCAAGCTTAGGAGAAAAGAGCCTATCTATCAGTAGAGAGAGAAAAGATTGTTGGGGGTGATACACGGTTAGAAACTTACCCTAATGTGACAGCTAACAAATACTGATTAACCAGTGGAGTAGAACCATTGATGTAAGAGAATTTGAAAGCCAGAAAAAGTGGATAATAGCAATGCTGAAGTGCCCGTGAGTAAATCTACGGAGGCACAGTCTTGTGTAGATAAGCCGGCTGCTGTCAGTGCACAAATACTGTCTAGATGGGAACTGTACTGCTGTTATCCAGGACTGGTTTTTCCCAATTCCCAAAGACATCATGCTCCCCCTGATGTGAAAAATGCTGATTCGAAAGAGTTTTCTCAGTAAAATTGATCATAATCCTGGAGCTGGTGCAAGTTTTTCTTCAGTCACCTATGAGTTTTTAGTTTGGGTTTTACTACAGTTCTCATTATACATATCTCATTAGCATATCTATCTATCTATCTATCTATCTCATTAGCAAATAAGTCTTCAAACAAAGTAAGTAGGATGAGGGTCTGGCTCATCTAACCATTTCTTGTGGAGCTAATATAATTTTTACTCTTCTATAAAAATAATTAAGGCCTATGCTATTATGCTGTACTTCTCTGGACTCTTTAGGATTCTATTGGAATGCTTCCTTTTCTCCCATATGGAATAGTGGTGTTTTGGTTTTGATTATACATATTACACATGAATATTTTACTCTCCTATATATACCTCAGACTTGCCATCTGTTAGTACTGGACACATGAATTTGGCTTTCATCATGTTGATTTATATGGCTTAATTTTATTATTTCACTTGGCAGCGAAGAGACTATTTTCTCCCCTGGTGGAAGTTAAACTAAACAACACACACACGAAATTAAAAACAATCTCAAATAATAAATAGATCAGGCAGAAATTCTTAAACTTGAGCAACTGGAAAATTTAATCAGATAGAAGATACATTGGAGATATGGTAAAATAGAAATACCACTGCTCTGAAAATTCCTACATCGAAGGAAGCATTTCCAGTTGATTTGCACAATCCACTTACTCGTGGCATATATAAGGAAAGCCCTGTGGTATAAAGTGAAGTAGACACACCAGTAAGAGTAGTGAACTAGAGAGAACCAATTAAATAAATTGAATGACTTGAGAATTATGAAAAATGAAAATTATTATGTGAAGAAAAATACAACGTGCAGAGTAAATTATCTTAGGTAACTATTTTTCATTTAGCAATGACCTTTATGTGGATGCCTGTTTTGTGCCAGGCCCCATGTCAGGTGCTGAGCTAATCTTTAATATCTTTGCCTAGATTATGGAGCCTCCAACTGGTCTTCCTTTTTCTGTCCTCGCACTCCACCCCCCACCTCTGTCTTTTCCCATTACTGCAGCCTGTGTGATCCTGTTCGAATGTCAGATCTTGCCATGCCTCCAATCAAAGCTCTGAATCTCATTCATGGTGAAAACCTGAGACTTTATGTTGGTCCACAGGGCTTTGCATGGTTTAGAATCCTGTTCCCTCTTCTGCCTCTCATCTTACTCCCCTCCAGTAAACCAGCCACTCTGCCTTTCCTCGGGCAGCCCAGGCCTGTTCCCACTACGGAGCTTTCACACATGATATTCCCTCTAACGGGAATGCTTTTCCAACCAGCTAGCCACATGGCTCACAGCTTCAGGTCGTGACTCCAATAACATCTTCTCAGGGAGACCCTCTCTCACAGCCTGGTTAACATTATAACCCCTGTCTCCCCCACTTCCTATCCTACTCCCCTGGCCCTGCTTTTTCATTTAAGTACTAATCATCACGTAACATACTATATATTTTAAAAATTTATTTTATTGTCTCTTGCTCCCTACTACAATGTAAATTCCATGAGGGCACAGATTTTTTTTTTCTTCCTATTTTGTTTACTCCTGTCTCCAGTGCTTTGAACAGTTTTTGGGTATATAACAACATTCAGTACATACTGAAGAGTGAATTTGGAGTCACAGGAACATATAAAGAAACTACTACATGTTACAGAAGCCCACCTCACAGAGTAAATAACTGCCATTAGGATTTACGTATTTTCTTTTTGCCACTTAATATTGTAGAGATGTTGCAAAATACAGAAAAGCACAAAAGAAGTAATTAAAAATCACCTGTCATTGCTCTAACACATGTGCATATACAAATTATATTTACTTTAATCTTCTGGGGTTTTTTTTTGTTAATTTATTAGTGGGTCTTGAGTATGTTCCATTATGTTAACCATTTTTTAAAATATGACTTTAAGTGGCTTGTATCATTCCATTGTTTCATCACTTTCATATTATATGCATCTATATTTAGATTCGGTTTTATTATATTTGTTTTAATGAATGAAAATCTTGTTTTTTTTTATACATCTTTGTGCAAGTCACTGTTTATTTTCCTTGGGTTAGATTATTATACTTGAAACGACTATGACAAAGGGTGACATTTTAAGCTGTCTTGATACTTATTGTGATGTTGTCTCCTAGACTGTCTCGCTCTGGTACAGAGTACCCCTTTTGTCTTATCTTTGCCGGTACGGAATATTATCATTCCTGAAGCTCTTGACCGATTTTTTTTTTTTTTAATTTGAGAGAGAGAGCACGCCAGTGGGGGAGAGGGACAGAGGAAGAGAAAGAGAGAGAGAGAGAGAGAGAGAGAGAGAATCTCCAGCAGGCTCCATAGTCAGTGCAGAGCCCAACATGGGGCTTAGTCCCATGACCCTGGGATCATGACCTGAGCTGAAATCAGGAGTCGGATGCTCAACTGACTGAGCTACCCAGGTGTCCCAAACTCTTGACCAAATTTGATAAACAATTTTTACTCTTTGATTAAGTATGTCCTTTTCTCTCTCGCTATTAATTATTCACATATTATATTCCATGATGTCCTTAACTTCTTGACTTAATGACTTTGGGCCCTATTATTGGTTCCCCGCTATAAAGATGAAGAATTTAACACCCTTACAAAACCATTTACCTACTCTCCCTTTGTCCCCTCAGTTTTTGCTACTTACATATTCTTGGCTTTTAAATTGGTTGTTTATGTCTTAAAATAATATAATTAACTCTCTTTATCAACTTTGAGAAGCATGTAATGAGTCTCTGCTATGAAAGGTAAGTAAATTAAGACATTTAATGTGTCTTTCTTTATTGTTCTCTTCTTTCCACAAACTGAGGTTTTATTACTTTATTATTTACTCTCTATTTATAAACTTTTAAACATTTACCTTCTGTTCCTAAATTTAATTAAACCTCTGTTGATTCTCAAAATAAAAAACCAATGAAAGAAAACAAAATAAAAAACCATGGTTTTATAAATATTTTCCAAAGTATTAAGACTGGTGTTTGATACCATGGAGAACGAAATATAATCATGCACTTGAATCCTTGCTTTTTGAAGGAGAATATTTTAATTTCTTTCTAGCATTTTTTTTTATTACTTCTGTGGGCTTGTATTCTTGCATTCCATTTAACTCTTGTCTTTGTATTCTGTTTTGTTTGGTTGGAGAGCCTCCTCATAATTTTTCTCCGATAGTAAATGTGATCGTTAGTAAACTGCTTCTGTCTTGAACTGGCACTTGCCTGGGTGTAGGAATTTGGGTTCAGACTTTTTCTTCAGTTCTCTACTGTGATCTAGTGTCCCAGGTAACTGATGACAAGTATGTCATTTTGATTCTTGCTTTCTTTAGATAAACTGTGATTTCTCTTTGGAGGCTTTTATAATTTTTCCCTGTCCTTAGAGCTCTGATATTTTACCAGGATGTATCAGGGTATGAAATTTTTTCATTTATCCTGTCTGGCATTTAGATTATGCTTTCTCTTTGAACTGTGCTGTGTTCAGTTCAGGGAAGTTTTCTTCCATTTCTTGCTTATAATCTCTGTTTTTTCCCATTCTGGAACTCCCATAAGGTAGATATTAGATCTCTTGGATCTATACTCATTTTTGCTCAGGTTTTCTTCCCTATTTCCAATCTCTTTCTATTTTTCTTTTTGTTGTTCTTGTTCAGTGTTCTTTCTGTCTCCAGCCACCTAGCTTAGTTTTCAATCGTGTCTGCTTTATCATTTAGCGCATTCATTGACCTGTGAAATTTTAATAATCATTTTTTGTTTCCAAGAACTCTTCTTGTTACCTAGTTCCTTCTTTTCCATAGCAGCCCCTTGTTACCTTATGACTCTAATATCCTTCCATATCTCTCTACAGGTAATATATCTCTGTTGTTTGGATTATCCTGTTTGTTTATTATATTTTCTGTTTGTTCATTTGGGGCTGTATTTATTTATGTATTGTTGCTTAAAAACTTACCCCATAGTGCTTAAAACAGCAAACATTTTATTGTCCTCCCACAGTGTTTGTGGGTCAGGAATTAACTGGGCATCTCTGCCTGAAGGTCTCTCATAAGGCAACAATTTGGAGGTCTTATCTGAAGGCTCAAAGAGGAAGGATCCACATCCAAGTTTGCTCACATGTTTGTTAGCAAGATTCACTTCCTTATCAGTTGTTGCATTGAAGCCTCAGGTCCTGTCCTCATCAGCTATTGGCCAGAGGCCTCTCTCAGTGTCTGTCTATGTGGACCTCTCCATACAGCAGCTCTTAACATGGTATAGACTTCCTCAGAACAAACCAGTAGGACAATAAGAGAAGGCAAGCAACAAGGAAGCCAGAGTCTCCTTGTAAACTGATCTTGGAAGTGCCGTTCTATCACTTTTGCCATATTCTAATCCTTGGAAGTGAGTCACCCCGGTCCATCTCACACTGAAGAGAAAGGGGTTACATAGGGTATGAATACCAGAAAGAAGGAATCACTAAGGGCTGTCTTAGGTACTACTGCCAATTGCAGAGGCCTTTCTTTTGGGGGTTGGTTTTTCCAAGTCTCAAGTGATCTTTCCTTCTAAATGAAGGACCTTGTGGGTTATTATAGGTAGCTGGCCTGTGTTTACATCTGTGTCACTTATACAGACTTCCTTTTCAGGTATGTGGGCAGGCACTGGGAAGGCTGGCTAGAATTCCCCCTTGTGTAATTCCAATACCCTTCAGTGTGTACAGGTGGAACCTGCGATTTGCTATTAGCCATTAGTAAATGACAAACATGCCGAGTGGTCACCCCCTTGATTAGGTTACATTATGTGGCAAAGGAAAAGGGATTTTGCAGACGTAATTATGATCCTAAAAATCTGTTGCTTTGAGTTAATTAAATGGGATTTTCCTGGGTGGGCCTGACTTAATCAGTTGGAAGCCCTCAAGGAGAGACTGGGGTCAGAGATCCCTGGGGTCAGAGATGCTCTCCAAGCTGCATGAGTTGTATACCTTCAGGAAAATGAATTTCCCAACAATCTGAATAAACGTGGAAGTGGGTTCTTCCCTAGTCAAGCCTCCAGGTGAGAATGTATCTTGACTGACACCTCAGTGTTAGGCGTGTCAGTCTCTGAGCTGAGGACCCAGCTAAACTGAGCCTGGACCCCTGATGCACAGATACTGTGAGATAAGAAACATGTGTTGTTTTGAACCAGGGAGCTTGTGGTAATTTGTTCACAATAGAAAAAGAATACATGTATTTCACTCCTGGTCCCTCTTAGTGCTGACCCTTTTCTGGTTCTCTGTCCACAGTGGATGTCTGGTGTAAAGTCAAGCTTTGTTCTCTCTGAGTCTAGCATCCTCATTTGGAGCTTTCTTTAGGACGTGGTCCTTTTCCTACAGAGAGCAGATCCTGGGCTGTGACTTGAGGGCATGTCACTACTGCCAGTTTTGCCTTTTATTTCTTTACTTTGGGAGTTGGGAAGAGGAGGAGTCTAACTTGTAGATGTTGTGAAGGCACTTGTTTAATGAAAGACTCTAATGATCACTCCTTACTCCATTTCTTTGAATGTTTTGATTCCAACTTTGGAGCTCTGGCCACCTTGGTGGGAAGTGTGCTTATGCGAGGTGTCTCCTTGTGTGGTTTCCTCTGCTCTCAATTTCCCACCACTCGGATTCTACTTGGTTTTCCTCTTCATGGAATTTCTTAAAACTTCTGGTCTGTGGATGGCATATTTTCCTGTTTTATAATGCTGTTATGGTTTCATTCTTTAAACAGAAAATAATTTTCCTAGCACTTCAGTGAGGCCTTGGAAGTGAAGGGAGACAGTTGTGGGTAATGAGTCTGCATGAATTCATCCACACAATCTGGACTGGACTTTTTATAAGAGAAAAAAAAAATACTGTTTTGCTACCTAATACCAATTTGATATATTAGTAATAAATTTGTAATAAATATATTAGTAATAAATTAGTAAAAATGATGAAAAGGGCATAATTTTTATTATAATAGCTACTTTTCTCATGTTCTATTACTATTTTCTCCTTTTAAAGTTCCTAAAAGCGTATCTCTCTGAAGACTCTGCTCTTTTTTTTCTTCTTCTTTTTTTAACCTCCTCCCACTCACACAGCCTTTCTTTCTACTCTCTTAGGGTGATTTCTTAGAACAAGTGACTTTAAAATATTGCTGACACTATGTTTTTTTTCTAACACTAATAGCACACATGATGTAAGTGCTGAGGATGTTGAGATCATTGAACTAAAATTGTGATTTTAGAATTGTCTTAAGACTCTTTTAGTTCTAAGTAACACAAACGTATTTCAAAGTAGTTGAGGTTGCGGAGAACTTACTAGACAGAAATTTTAATATCTCACTGAACCCAAGAGTAAAAACTATATTCAATTAACATGAGCGTCAGGAACCAGAAACTAGCAAGTTGACAGGAACACAGATAGTCATTACCTTTCTGTCTCTCTTATCTCTGTTTTCTTGAACATCTTATTTTCTTTCTCAGCAGACTCACTTTGTTTGGCATGATATGGCCAAATACGGCTACCTGACAATGGTAACCAGAGTTTCCAAGTTTATATCATATCAGTTCAAGCAAACAGATAAGAGATACAGTACCAGACTCCAAGGAGAAAGACTCTAGTTGGTTTAGCTTGGGCCAGTTACCTCTTTTTAGACCAGTGTAATGTAGTCATGAGGGCAGATTTTGTGGTAAAAACATGGCTGCTATGACCCAAGTTCTCAACGAAGAGGTAAGAGGTAAGTGAATAGAAGATTGGGGCAGTATCTCAGGACATGTCTGCTGCAACATTCTTGTTTATATTCATTGTGATATTCCTTATTAGAGAAACAGTTTAGCTTGTGGTTAAGAACATGGGCTTAGGGTCGGGGCACCTGGGTGGCTCAGTTGGTTAAGTGTCCGACTTCACCCAGGTCATGATCTCACAGTTCGTGAGTTCGAGCCCTGCATCGGGCTCCGTGCTGACAGCTTGGAGCCTGGAACCTGCTTCAAATTGTGTGACTCCCTCTCTCTTTGTCCTTCACCCACTCACACTGTCCCTCTCTCTTTCTCTCTCTTTCTCTCTCTCTCTCTCTCCAAAATAAATAAACAAAAAATGAAACAAAACATGGGCTTAGGGTCAAACATATGTTGATTTGATCCCACCTTGCCACTTACTAGCTGTGTGACCTCTGTGAAGATTAAAATCTTTTTGTGTACAATTGGGATGATAAAGCCTATCTCTTGGGGTTGCTGGGGGGATAAAATGAGAATATATATGGGACATCTGAGGCACTCAATAAATAGTAATTATTAATTATTACAATTATTAGATCATTTGGGAAAGATTACGTGAATGGAGAACATACCTTTTACCACCTCAAATAGTGCAACAAGATCTAGAGGCAAAATTCCAGGTGCTACAGAATTGCATAGTCAGTAAAAATCTAAGAGGGAGTTTTGGCTTCCCACACACTTGGCCAAAGAAATGGAAACAGGTGAGGCTGATGGTGTTAGGGCCCAAGAATCTACACTTATTTTTAGAATGAAATTTTGCTCCTGTTGATTTGTGAAAGAAATGTTAATGGTCTCACGATCCTAAAGACAGCCGAGCAGGGCTGGTAGTCACCGGTATAGTCACCATAGTCCATTCCAGCCAGTGCCTGTTCTGATGGTTGCTTCACTCATTCTACTTGGGGGCAGGCCTGTTCTGATTGTCTAGACACTTAGCTAATGAAATATTTTTGAGTATCGTCCCTGGGAACCAAGTGTGTACCATCAGTTCAAGACTTCAGTTTTTTGTTAAAGGAGAAGCATCTTTTTCTTTATGAAACGATAGATTTCCTTTGCACTTTTCTGACTTACATGGCAAAATTGCTAATGGCAGCCATCATTAAATGACCTCTTAGTGAAGGATATGTAAAATGGCAATGATCCAAATTCTGTAGAGTTAAATGAACTCTTAGCTTAGTAAGGGATATGTAAAATGATTCAAATTGTATATTGTTAAATGATACCAAATGCAAGCCTAAAGTTAATATTTACATAAAGCAGAGTTAGCCATCAAACTACATTTATGGTTTCTTTCTAAAATATACTGTATGCTGTTCTATATGAAACTGCCGTAGAACAGTGTCTCATTGACTAACTGTGTAATTTTCTCTTAAGTTATGCAGACATTTTGATTGAGAGAGAAGTATTAATGCAGAAGTACATTCATCTAGTTCAGATCGTAGAGACGGAAAAAATTGCAGCTAACCAACTCCGGCATCAACTTGAAGATCAAGATACAGAAATTGAAAGACTTAAATCAGAGGTACTTCCCAGTTACTAGATTCCTCCTCATTGTTATACATTTATTGCCATCTCCTCAAAATTACATAAGGCCTATCAGGGCAAAATTTTCATCCCAAACTTGGTTCCTTCGCCATCAGCGAGTACATGGTCAGACCACTAATCTGTGTTAGAATAAATCTAGTCTATGTTAGAATTAGTTAAATACACTACATTAAAATACCAGAGTAATATGCTGCTTTTTAATTATTTTGTGCTCCTGATGTCCTTCATTTGATCAGATATTTAGAAGTTGATTATAAAACGTAACTGTTTTTAGATTGACTGTAATAGTAATGATAATTGTGAATCTGTCATAGATTAAACTCCCAAATGATAACTAAGGAAGGACCAGAAATGAAGTCAGGAAGACTTTACTGCTTCTCTATTCTAGGGAGTTCAACTTTCTTCCCCCTAGAATTTTGAAAAACACTTTGGAGTTGAAGTATAAGGCATTCCCTCAAGTTGGAATTCCTGTCTCCCTCCATCTCCACCCCCACCCTCTGAGGGTGAACTTCAGAGGCCCTGCACCCCCCTATTGTGAGATTGTCCCAAGTGAGAACAGAGCATGGTCATTGTATCTCCAGCCTCAGTGGTGGTCCTGGATCCACCCATGCTCACAAGTGCCTCTGTCCACATATAGAAACCCGAGTGTACCCGAGTGTTATTTACTACTCGTGGGAAGCGGTAGATAACTGAAGACCTGAAGAGGAATGTGGAAAACAAGATTTCCCCCCTCTTTCTGACTAGAGGTGCATTAGCATTTTCTTAGCTTCAAAGAGCAGATAGGACAGATGAAACCTACTACTAATTGTATCCCATTGACAGAACAATTCAGGATCCTCAGGCCTGAGTTACAAGAAATTTGTAAGTTCTAAGAGCCTCAGCCCTGAGTTACAAGGAAAGTAACTTTCTTGTTACTTTTACAGTCACTGGACAATGATTTCCTCTTTGTTTCCTTATACCTTCCTCCAAGACGCACTGAATCCTGTGAGAGGTTTTCACCTCCTTCTGCCTGTGTACATCACCTCCAGTTTCCAGAGCATTAGTATAAGCTTGATTCCACCTGGGATCTGATTGCTTCTCTGGTGATGAGTTGCAGACCATGTTCACTGTATCATTAGTGTTGTTAACTTCCCGATTCAACCCTGAAATCTCATATAGTGAAAACAACAACAGAAAACTTAGCAAACCTGCATTTTAAAAGACTATATCAGGCACTGTAATTTAAGACAAAATTATTGTGTTCTCTCTTTGCCACAGTAAGCCAGAGCAGATGCTTGTCTGCTAAGTGGCATTTACTCCACAAGAGAAACTCAGCACCAAGCAGTATTCCCCAATATTTATTTGGGCATGCTTATCTGTCTTCACTATGTTCTATTTTAGTCTGAATATAGATTTTGCAGCCCCAAACTGTCAGTAGCAGGTACATCTTGAGTGGTCGCTTGGCAGGAGCCATAATTTATTTTCTACTCCTTTTATTTTCCTACTTCTCTGCCAGAAAATGGCAGAAGTGTGTATTTGTTACTGGTGACAAAATGTAAAGACAGGTCAGAGGAAGCAATTATGATTCTTAACTTTTCAAATGCTTGCTGGTAAGGTTGCGTAGGTTCTTACCTTTCTAAGAGCCTGCAATTGAGCAGTAGGCTAGTGATTTTTGTTGCTAAGTGTATTTGGGCAGCCATCTGGTTTTGAATTGCCCCACAGGTCACATAACTGAGTTGGAGCTATAAGGAGATCCTGGGTCATTTCACTCCTTTTTACCTTTTCACCTTTCTTGGTTGTCTTGGGTCAACCCCAGGGCTCTGAAGTTCCGTTTGCAGTTACCATTTTCCCAAGGAATCCTGTGAGCCTGCTGTACTCTGTGTACCTGTGTGGAAGGCTGCAGGCTGATTATGGGAAGCAAGAGCTCTGGGCTGAATGTCATTGCATTTGGGGACCCCAGGGCATTACAGGCAGCTGCCATTGGGCAAGATTGGCAAGCAGTATGTCACTCAGCTCCCCCAAAGGCCTTGGCCTAGTCATCACTGGCAGTCAGGGCCAAATTTGGGGCTAACGTTTCTCCTAACACAGATCCCAGTTCACACTTTCCACAATTGCTTCTTATAAGCACCTTTGTTGGCAACATAACTGAACAGACTTGGTGTGAAGTTCATTCTTTCCTTGACTCAGAACCAGTGGAAGGAAGGATGCATAAAAAGTAAAAGTTTCCTGAGGACCTCCTAAGCTACCTTGTAGGCATTACCTCCTGTGAGTTATGGCTATAAGCTGGTATTTCCCAAATCATGAAATGGGCCAATTTTGTGTTATAGATTATCGCTCTTAATAAAACCAAGGAACGAATGAGGCCTTACCAAAGTAATCAAGAGGATGAGGATCCAGATATCAAGAAGATTAAAAAGGTAGGATGTTGGGCGTTTCTGGCTTTGGAAAAGCATGATGATCAGTTGTCTGTCCTGTAGTGATGTCTTTGTTCCCCTGTCCCTGAGCTGAGAATCACCTTGGTATATCTGTTCTAATGGCTCTCAGACTTGCCTTTCAGAGTGATACAGGTATGGCTACTTTGGAAAAGTTTCAGCTTGAGATTTTTTTTCCAGTTCTGGGAATCCCCTTATGGACCCTCTGTGGAAAGGATGTCAAAACCAGACATTAGGACAATAGTGTTCTTAAGTTGGGTTAGTAAGTGCTGTAGAACCTCCTGATTTTGTGCTATTTTCATATTTTAGGGGAATATTTTTTTCATGTTTATTTAGTTTTTTGGGAGAGAGAGTACATGTGTGCAGATGCATGTGAGACAGGGAGGGGCAGAGGGAGAGGACGAGAGAGAATCCCAAGCAGATGCCATGCTTAGCATGGAGCGTAACATGGAGCTTGATCTCAGGAGCTTGATCATGACCTGAGCTGAAATCAAGAGTGGGAGGCTTGGGGCGCCTAGGTGGCTCAGTTGGTTGAGTGTCCCTTCTTGATTTCAGATTGGGTTGTGATCTCCTGGTTTGTCAGATCGAGCCCAGCATCAGGCTCTGTGTTTGTAGCACAGAGCCTGCTTGGGATTCTCTTTCTCCCTCTCTTTTTGCCCCTCCTGCTGCTTGTGTTATCTCTCTCTCAAAACAAACAAACAAACATTAAAAAAAAAGAGTCAGATGTTTAACTGACTGAGCCACCCAGATGCCCCTAGGGGAGTAGTTTTTTTTTAATTTATTTTTTTAAATATGAAATTTATTGTCAAATTGGTTTCCGTTGTCTGTATAGGGGAGTATTTTTAAGTGACATTTTAAAAATATTTCTTTTAGCTTTAGATTTCAGTGCTTGTTTAGAAGGGATTTTTTTTGAACATGTGAGACTATTAACTAAATACATCTCAGATTTCTGTTTTATTATCATTATTACTTTCTTGTTTAACATCCACACGATCAACAGATCTTACTAAACTGTCACTTATTCCTGTGTACAACTTAAAAATTTGTTTTAATGTTCATTTATTTTTGAGAGACAGAGAGATAGAGCATGAGCAGGGGAGGGGCAGAGAGAGAGGAAGACACAGAATCCAAAGCAGGCTCCAGGTTCTGAGCTGTCAGCACAGAGCCTGATGCGGGGCATGACCGCGAGATCATGACCTGAGCCGAAGTCGGCCGCTTAACGGACTGAGCCACCCAGGTGCCCCTGTGTACAACTTTTGCAGTTAAACAGACACTGGTACTCACTCTGGTCTACTGTATTTGATTTATGTCATTTTAGGTTTTGAGTTCTATTATCTTAATTCGCTTGTGTAAATCATCTACTTAGCTTTGTGACCATTATGTGAAAAGCTTCACAGTTATAGAACTTTTTTTATGGATATATATACCTTCAAATCTTTATTTCATCTTAATGTTTTTCTTATTCTTGTTTTTTATATGCTACATAATTATTCCCCTTTAGTTGTAACAAAACTTGAAACATTGCTCAGAGTTTGATACAGAAATGCTTCTAAGAACTAAATTGAAGTGTTTTCAATTTTTAAGGAATAAAAAGTGAAATACCACCATTAATTTCTTAGAATTCAAAACATTCTGAATTGAAATGAGTTTATGTTATTGTTACAAGATTAATGCTCTTGCCTTTTAGTGGTATGAAGTTGTCTATAAACAAAGAGATGAGTGAAGTACAGTTTTCAGGATTTTTTTTTTTTCAACGTTTATTTATTTTTGGGACAGAGAGAGACAGAGCATGAACGGGGGAGGGTCAGAGAGAGAGGGAGACACAGAATCGAAACAGGCTCCAGGTTCTGAGCCATCAGCCCAGAGCCTGACGCGGGGCTCGAACTCACGGACCGCGAGATCGTGACCTGGCTGAAGTCGGACACTTAACCGACTGCGCCACCCAGGCGCCCCGAGGATTTTTTTTTTTTTTTTTTGTAGAAACTGTCTGTTAGTATGAAAAGTACACCAGCTCAGCAGGCAACACCTGACTAAGTAAACAGAAAGATTGTGTTTAACACAAAATTTGATGAAGGTGATTTTTGAAAATATTTCTGTTAAATGGAAGAATAGTGATAAAATAAATGCTTTTTACACTTTCTACCTTCCTGTTTCTCAGTAGAAGCAATTAAAAAATATATTTTTGAACTTGTTAAGTAGGCTTTGAAATTAATTCTATTGTGCTTTATAGCCCAGTCATTCTAATGTCTGTGTGACAAAAGTGTTTTAAATGAATTAGTTTCTCTATTCTGATTTGGCAAATATCAACATAATTTTTTATCTTCAAGGAACCAAAAATTGAAATTTATTATATGACAAAGAAGTTTTCCATTAGATTTCTCCAGATAATGTGCATATAAATTCCCCCACATAATTCTGTTAAAATGTGGCTAATTTTTATTGTTTGAAGCATCACAGCTGTGTGAATGCCTGCATTAACACTGATAGTATGATGACAACATTGGTAGGTAAATGAAAGAATTTTAAACATTGCGACAGAAGAGCAGTTGTTTAAATACGTGACAATTTAGTCCATATGGGTGAAATAGTAGGGAAACAATAAGGAGTGTAAGAATATGTTGACTAGGTAACAATAATACCAAACAGAGATTTGGTAGTCATTTAATGCTGTCAATCATATATGGATTTGCAACCTGCTTTGTGGCTGAATCTGCCACTTAGCTATGACACACCCTAATAAATAATCATATAACTGTTTTATATTTAGCAAGCACTTCAGATTTTTTTTGGTCCGTTATTTTGTAGGTGAGAAAATAGAGGACTGGAGTTCAAAGTTACCCAGCAGGTTAGTGCTCAGCCTTGGGGTTAAGGATTATGACATGCACCTTTCTGGCTAGCCCCCAGCATTTACCTGGACACTTGAAAGATGTTTAGTAAATATTTGTTGGCTAAAACGTACAGGTTTGTCTGTTATTTTTCAAATCATACCTAGGGAATTCAGATCAATTTTAGAGGCTATCATGTTGTCTACAGAATCGATTTTTAATTATATTTCATGTTTCTTTTCACAAAATAATCTCCATTGCAAATCATTCACATGTGTTTTCACCGTGTGGCTGAGAGAGAATCCTTAGAGTTAACAAAAAGCAGGTTAAAGAATGCCAACTCTGATTGCATCTTTCCTGTGTGACTTACCATGAAATTTCGTTTACTCATCTGTAAACAGAAGGGGTCAGATGAGCTGATGTCTAACACTTATTTTTTTTTTAAGCTTCGTAGAAAAACCCTCAATAACAACAAATCAAATAACCTGATTTAAAAATGGGCAACGGACATTTCTCCAAAGATGAAATAATATACATGTGATCTTTGCAGAAGTCATATACATATGAAAAGCTGCTCAGTATCACTAAACATCAGAGAAATAGAAATCAAAACCACAGTGTAACGTCACCACACACCCATTAGGATGACTACCATAAAAACAATAAACTAAGTGTCGATAAGGATGTTGAGAAATTGGAACCTTTGTGCACTGTTGGTAGGATTGTGAAGTGGTTCAACTGCTGTGGAAAGCAGTACGGCCATTCCTCAAAAAGTTAAAAATAGAGCTACCACATGATCCAGCATTTCCACTTCTGGGTATAGATCCAAAAGAATTGAAAACAGGATCTGGAAGAGACATTTGCACTCCCATGATCACTGCAGCATTATTCACAATTGCTGAGAGTTGGAAGCAACTCTAATATCTATCAGCAGATGAATGGATAAACAAAATATACATACAATGGAATATTATTCAGCCGTAAGCAGGGAGGAAATCCTGGCACATGGTACAACATGGATGAACCTTGAGGACAGTATACTAAGTGAAATTAACCAGTCACAAAAAGATAGATACTGTGTGATTCTACTTACATGAGCTATCTAAAGTGGTTAAATTCACAGCAACAGAAAGTAAAATAGTGGGTAGCAGGGGCTGAGGGAAGGGAGAAGTGGGGAGTTGTTCAGTAGGTATAGAGTATCAGTTTTGCAAGATCAAGTTCTGGAAATCTGTTATGCAACAATGTGAAATATTTAACACTACTGAACTAACTATACACTTAAAAATGGTTAAGATGGTAAATTTTATGTTATGTGCTTTTTTAACACAATTAAAAATTTTTAGTATCTGATTTTATATTGTTAAAGAATAAACCTTCAATGTATTTCTTTATTAACATGTTAATAACTAATTATGTAATATTATCACATTCTGGTGTCCATATTGGCAGTCTTAAAGAGCTTAAGATATGGAAGAAACTTGTGACACTAAAAATGTTATTTTTAAATCCTATTTTTTCTGCTATCTGGAAAAGCCTTCCACAATTTATTCTAGTGATGGGACCATTAGCGCTGTAACAAAAAAGCAGTGTTTTATATGGCGTGGAATGAAAACCCTTACTGACAGGCTTATTCAAAGACAGCCTCACACCTCCCTGAGATTCTTTCTGTTGTTGTTCTGTAGGTTCAGAGCTTCATGAGAGGATGGTTGTGTAGAAGGAAATGGAAGACCATTGTGCAGGATTACATTTGTTCTCCTCATGCTGAGAGCATGAGGAAGAGAAACCAGATTGTGTTCACCATGGTTGAAGCTGAGTCGGAGTATGTTCACCAGCTCTACATCCTGGTCAATGGCTTCCTCCGGCCCCTGCGAATGGCAGCCAGCTCCAAGAAGCCTCCCATCAGCCATGATGATGTCAGCAGCATTTTTCTCAACAGGTTTGTCTTGGCGTAAATCAAAGAGTCATGTGAAAAACCCATTTCTATTTCTTAAAAGAATTTTTACTTTACTCTTAAAAGAATAGGAATCATAAGTTCACCTTTATGAGCTTATGATATTAAAAATAAGAAAGCTATCATTTGTGTTTCATTATTTGTGTGAGTTTACATGTCTTTATCTTGAATCATGGCATTTAGTTTTCTGGGTCTTTTCTTTGTGTGACATATGTTTTCTTGTCATTGTGTAGGCGTGTGTGTGTTGGGAAAGATAATCTTCATGAGCTGAGGGAGATGGAGTGAGTAATGGGTCTTTACATGTAATTTATACAGACATACTTTAGGAAGAAGCAAAACTAACAGGGGGCCTGAGAATCTCTAGCAAATTTATTTGCTCAATAAATATTTATAGTGTCCTTCCTGCTGAGTGTTCATCAGTGAACAGAGCAGAAACCCTTGCCTTCATGTAACTTAAATTTTGATGTGGGAAGACAATGAATAGTAAATAAGTGAAATATGTAGTATATCATATGGTGATGAGCACTATGGAAAAAATAAACAAGGGAAGGGGAGAAGGGGAGAAAGGGAGTGCCTGGGTGCTTTACTTAAAAATTATTTATTTTTTAATTCATCTATTTACTTATTTATTTATTTTGAATCCATTTATTTGTTTTTGAAGAAATTTACATGGTTCAAAAGTAAAAACAACATGAAAACATCAAAAGCTGTCAAATAATATCAAATATTACAAAGTCATAGAAAGGGATGACTTTGTGTCATCGGAGGGAGTGTGGATGGCCCTGGAACCTGTCACGCTTCTTGAAACACGTTAGACTAAGAAAAACAAATACACATATGATCCCAGTCATTAGTGGGATCTAAAAATAAATAAATAGGGGCGCCTGGGTGGCGCAGTCGGTTAAGCGTCCGACTTCAGCCAGGTCACGATCTCGCGGTCCGGGAGTTCGAGCCCCGCGTCGGGCTCTGGGCTGATGGCTCGGAGCCTGGAGCCTGTTTCGATTCTGTGTCTCCCTCTCTCTCTGCCCCTCCCCCGTTCATGCTCTGTCTCTCTCTGTCCCAAAAATAAATAAACATTGAAAAAAAAATAAAAAAAAAAAAATAAAAATAAATAAATAAACAAAAAGCAGAATCGGACCCATAAATACAGAGAATAAACTGGTGGTTGCCACATGAGGGTTGAGGAGTTGGGTAAGATGGGTGAAGGGGAGAGAGGGAGATACAGGCCTCCAGTTATGGGATGAAGAAGTCATGGGAATAAAAGGCAGAGCATAAAGAATACAATCACTTGTATTGTAATAATGATGTAATGGGACATACTGTAGTTATACTTGTGGTGAGCATAGTATAAGGTATAAACTTGTCAGATCACTAAGTTGTACACCTGAAGGTAATGTAATACTATGTATCAACTCTAGTCAAACAAATTTTTTTTTTTAAAAGAAAAAGAACAAAAAGTTACTACAATATATTTTAATTTGGCTTTTTAAAGAATTAGGCTTTTTATGCATTTATTTTTTTTTTTACTTTGTTTTATTTTATTTTATTTTATTATTGAAGTTTAGCTGACATACAGTGCTATATTAGTTTCAGATGTGCAGTGTAATGATTCAATAATTCTGTACATCACTCAGTGCTCAACACAAGAAGTGTGCTCTTAATCTCCTTTATTTCATCCACCTCCCAGCCTGCATTGAAGGACATTTTAAGGACAAAGGACGTTTAAGGACAAAATTACTGTGTAATTTTCTCTTAAGTTATGCAGACATTTTCACTGCTTATACAATTCTTTGGAAGAGCTGGAAGAGCAAAGCCAGGGAGCTGCTCCCCTGGAGCTTTGAGTTCAAGAGCACAGCACTGTAGATGTGATTCAGAAGTTAGGAAACTACAGCCACTGCCATTGCCACCATATCTGCCTCTCAGGTCTAGGAAGCTGTTGCCTAGAAACTAGAACACCGAAGCTGGGTGCTGAAATTGCCCCTGAAACACTCACATCTTCATGACTGATTTTCAGCAATAGGAAGATGGCCTCTCCTACTTTCCATGTCTTATCAGGTGCACCTATTGGTGCAAATGGTGGAACTGAATTTACATTCAGAGCCTCATTTGCAAGGCAGTCTGGGAAGTTTAGCTGTAGCTCTCCATCATGTCCCCCTAAAAGGAGAATAGAAAGGAGGTTGAAAGACTAACATACAGTATCTACCAAACTAAGGGCACCTGGTGGCTCAGTCGGTTGGGCGTCAGACTTTGGCTCAGGTCACGATCTCACAGTTTGTGGGCTCGAGTCTCTTGTCAGGCTCTGTGCTGACAGCTCAGAGCTGGAGCCTGCTTCAGATTCTGTGTCTCCCTTTCTGTCTGCCCTTCCTCCACTAGTGTTCCATCTCTTTCTGTCTCTCAAAAATAAATAAAAATGTTAAAAAATAAAAAAATACAAAAAAACCCCCCAATATCTGCCAAACTAGATTTGGTTGAAATCCTTGAACAACAAACACTGCTTAGTTAAAATTGCTATAAATGAAAAACAAATTATCATCTTCAAGCCATATGTATTTTGTTTCATGGACTATTTGGAAAAAGTTAAGGATTTCCCAATGATGTTTATTGTAATTGAATTTGACTTACAACAAACCAGAATATTTCACTTACATGAATAATTATGTATTTGATTGTGTAGGATGTGCTAGTTAAGAAAAGGCTTTAGAGGCTCAATCCAATGAATTAATTGTAATGAGGAGAAAGCAAAAGTTACTTTGGTAACTGCTCTTCTTGAACCTTGTAGAGATTTGGATCTCTATGCATAGTTCTCCTTATAGCATCTCTGTGTAGGTTTAGTCCTTTTCAGAGGATTCTTTTACATTTCCATCTTGGGCGTCTTAGGAGTGGTTATGGTAGAGTTCTGCCAAATCTTTGCTGTGGATTCTTTTCCCCTCTTTCCTGTCAAAACTCATTTTAGTGAAAGAGGGAGTCTTTTCCCTTAGTTATCATCTAGAATCAAACTGAAGAGAAAAAGGATCATAACTAATTTTTTGATTATCAGTTGTAGTGTTAAATCCTAACAGTAGAAAGATGTTGCTATCAAACATAATGAAGAGGGTTATATGCCAATGATTTGGTGTTTACTGGCTTCCAGTAGTTGAAGCCTAGCTCAGAATTTTCGAGATCGTTTGAAAGACAAATTGGTTTATGAGGGCTAGTATAATCCATGTTATTATTGTGTATACAATTTGGAGGCCCTGGGAGGCATGCAAATCATGTATTTATTAAGGCTTTAAGGACTCAGTGGACTTCTTTGACAAAGAAGTGACTAGATTATATTATTTTTCAATTTTTTATAGTGAAACAATTATGTTTCTTCATGAAATATTTCATCAAGGACTGAAGGCAAGGATAGCAAACTGGCCTACCTTAATTTTAGGTAAGTGCATGCTTTAGAGATAAAAGATTTTCTCTTAATATGTCTACAATTAAAGCAAAATAACTTCAACATTAGTCAGCCTAACCTGTCTGAATTTCCCTCTTGACCTGAGAGCTTCCTTAGGCACTGGGAATCTGTTTTATTGCCCTCTCAGCCCTTTCTCCTGGCCTGTCATTGTTCATTTGGGGCTAGAGTTGGGCTCTGTGCACCCCCTCCCCCGCCCCCGTGCATTCTACCAAATCAGTCATTCAAGCATCTGGAAGGGTGCCCTGTGCACGTGTGACACATGATGCTGGGAGCCACTCTGTGCCATTTCCACTGAGTGAACAGTCTCTCCTTGTACCTTAGATAACTTGCCAAGGACCAAGAAAAACTACCATGTTTACTTCTTTTTTCCAGCTGATCTGTTTGATATTTTGCTCCCCATGTTGAACATTTATCAAGAATTTGTGCGTAATCACCAGTACAGCCTCCAAGTGCTTGCCAATTGTAAGCAAAACCGAGATTTCGACAAACTCTTAAAACAGTACGAAGCCAACCCCGCGTGTGAAGGGAGGATGCTGGAAACATTCTTGACCTATCCAATGTTCCAGGTAAGTCATCTGGGATGCATTTTATAAGTCATCGGTTCCAGTTTGGTGGTACTGAAACATAGGGTGACCAGAGTGACAAGTTTAAGTATGCCCCATGTGGAATTATGGCAAATGTGCATCAACTGTCCTGAGCTTGACCTGGAGAGAAACAAATTTATGCCACACATTTTCCCTCTGTGTAGCATATGGGAGAAAAGCAGGCATTTTTTTTTTAAACCAGGCATTTTTGAAGCAATTAAATCAGGAATGGTTTTTGAAAAGTAGCACAGTTTTCTCTTTACAGAAAGATTCCACACAGACTTCTTCCATGGAGTCTCCTCCTCCAGCATGTTTAAAAATATTATCAGGTTTACAGAAATAGGATGCTGTGCAAACGTTCCAGTATATGCTGGTGGCCTAAAAGGCTCCTGAGGGGTGGAGTGACTGCTGGGAAAGTCTTTGTTTTCCTTCCCATCCTCCCCTCCCTGTTACAATTGCTGTTGAAGTTGGTCTTGAGTTTGTCTGGAGCTCCGGATACCAAAAGGAGGACATCCTGGGTCACAGAGGCTATGAAAATATAGGGTCTGGAGGCACTGGCTGGACCTGGGGACTCTTGGCCCCTAGTCAGGTTGCTGAATTGAGCCTGGGTCTTGTCATGACATTTACTTTTGGGTGTTAGAGCACCCGGAGGGATCAAGCATACTTGTGTTCTTACCTGTACCTAGAGCTTTACCGTTAAGAGTCCTTGAGTGAGAACAGAGGAGGCCCAAATGTGAATTGAATCTCCTGTTCCTTTGAAAAGTGTCGATTCTGCTCTTTTGGAAAGGCATTGAGTGTTCTTATTGTGGAATTTATGGGGCTTCTGGCCAGGCCTCCAGATTGTCATGTGGTAAACCAATTCTGCTAATCATCTGTGTTAGGGCTTCTGCAGAGAGTTTTGCCCCCCTGCACAGGCATTGCTGACCCTGGCTGACCATTTTGTAGCCTGAGAAAGAAATGATGCTCTGGTTCATAATTGTTTGTCCTAAAGTTTGTCAATCCTTTTTGAAATCATGGAAGTCACCACAGAGGTTTAGCAAGATTTTTTAAAAACCAAAAGGATGTATTTGAAACAACTTAAATATAGTGAAACTTTATAATAGTATTGTGTTTTTTTTCATGGAACTGAATTGTTTGAACTTTTTGCCTCTTTGAAGAAATATTTTCCAAGAAAAACTTCAAAGCAAAAACAAAAAGTTGCTTTTTTTAACCTTATAAAAATTATAATTTAAGCTTTTATTTATAGTGAAACAAGTTTTATATAATGCAGTGTTCTGAGATTCTGTTTGTGTCTTTGGCAGTTACCTCCAGATTATGATTACAATCCCTAAACGGTGTCTTTTCAGCAACTCGATTTCAGGTGAATATTCAAAGAAATGGTTGTGAAAGGCACATGGAACATTCTGGGAGGCACCTAGCTCCCTTTCTGACAGTGCACTAATGCCTTCCCATGGGCTATTTAATTTCCCTTTGGTGTCATTTTCTCAGGGTTTTAAAGCAACAGACAGAACCGCACTTGATCTGTAGGGGAGGTGTCCAAACACAGTCGAATGGAGGGCCTTGGAAAGCCCTTTGGATTTCTTGAAAATGCTGAGATGCACTTCTGTCACCCTCTCTCCTTTTCCCTGGAGTTTAAGCCCAATAAGAATGGCTTGGCATTTTGCTTGACCCCAAGGAATTCCTACAATGTGAGGAAAGGACCATCGGACTACGAATCTTGAGGAGACCTGGATGTCTTGCTCACTCTTCAGTCATAGCATTGAGGAAAATAATTGAACCAATCTAAATCTCTGTTTCTTACTCTTAAAATTGAGGACCTGATCTCCAGTTGTCTCCCAGAGCTCTAGCTATCTGGCTGTGATCCTGGGGGGATCACACGATGGTGGTGCAAGGAGCCTGGTGTTTGTCTAGGAACCCACATCCTGAGACTGTGGTGGCCCGAAACCCTACAATTTAGCTGAAGGGTCAAATGTTGAGGTCTCTGGCTTCTTCCAGACCAGGGTAACCAAAGGTCTCAGCTTAGGAGAGCCATTTTTTCTAGGAGAAGCCTCAAAGTTGAAGAATTTAGCCAGAATTGGTCCAAACTGCAAGATGTGTAAACTGAAAGAACAGCTCTTAATCTATTTGCTGCCCTGTCACTATTCTGGATAGATCAAGAGAGGAAGCTATCAGAGTGTGCTACCTAAGAGCCTCATTCTCCTTGGTGCCTCTTCTTTGTCTTGTTTGCTTGGTGTCTCTTCCTTCTGCCTTCTCCCTAGGAGTGACCCTATGGACCACTGAGGGGGAAATTGCACTTTCTAGAAGCTTGGAGGTTTTCTCTTACCGCGTTCATTCTATCCCTCTTGTTCCCTCTTGGTTCTTTCACAAATGAGGTGAAATAGTCATGCAAACATTTGCTTCCTTGGAGGGTCTAGCTGTTTCTACTTCCCTCTGCATGCTAGTTCATGCTACCAAGGGACCTCTGACCAGACTTTTTCTTGAGTCTAGATATGGGGGCAGGGGTTAGGCACAGAGGAGGAGAGGTGATTGGAGCTTTTAGCCTGTGTATGTGTAGACCTTTTATTGGGCTCTTTGTCAAGTAAGTCATTTGCTGCTGTTGATATTCTATGTTGAGCTATGGAAACATAGAGGAATTGTTGAATTTGGATGATGCAGTTAATTTATCCTCAATTTAACCATCAGACAAGTAGTCCAAGTGTTGCCAAGAAATTTGTTATGGAAAATAATGTAGTCATTAATGTAATTTTTAATTAGCAAACGCAGTGGCTCGACTGGTACTGTTTAAATTGGCTTCAGCTGCTCATAAGTCCATAGGTAAGCCAATCATGAAATCTGCCCCTGACAAGAACAGTGCTGTTAGATGTTCTCCAGAAAGTAGCCTTTTGCGGCTCTAGCCACCTATTTACTGTAATTGGCAAGCAGACTAATTAATGTCTATAAAGTGACAAGTATTGTTCCATAGTTGAGAAGAGCATTATGATTCATCTAGACAGTACTTTCTGTGATTCTTGGGTTTGGGGGGAACAGATTTATAATCAGCTCTTGAATATACACACGAGCTCTTTGGAGAGCCATCCACTTCTCTGCAGAATGTCCTTTCCCTGCTTTTTGGCAGCTTCAGCCTTGTTTGTTCCTATACCAGAAAGTAGAAAGGACCGGCTTCTGAATTTCAGATCTATCTACTTGAACCTTAGCCAAGGAGCTCTCTAAAATAGATTTAATTAATGGGGGAGGATCCTGAAGCTATTGACTAAACTTAGTTTTGTGGGTTTTCAGTGCATGCATTATAAGCGTCAGGCTCTCCCACTCCTACCTTCTTTGTTATGAAAAATTTAGTACATTAGCTGTTGATTGCCTTGATTTTCTTATAGAACTACTGACTTAGAGGCAAACTGTTATCCATCTTGGCACTGTGCAGAAGGGATATTTGAAAGTGTATGTATCCCAAGAGCCTTTACCAGGAGAAGTTTATGGAATGGAGAGGCAGAAAGTGCCCTCCATGTGTCTTACAGGGGAGGGGTCTCCCTCCTATCAGGAGTCTGTCTGAACTTCCAAAACCTTAATATGATGACATTCCTTAGGACCTGATCCCAGAATATCAGCTGCAGAGCCGTGTGTGTGCTGTGGCACTGCCCTTTGTGCTCATGCCTAAACATGGGCCTTCAGTAAACATCAGTAAGTAACCGGTGAAGGCCACCACCTGCACAAGAGCAATAGCAGATCCGTGGGCAGAGCTGCCAGCACCCCAGGACTGGACGGAAGGAGCTAGCCATAGTACCCTGGGAGGCTGTTTCACTTTCTTCATTCTTAGAAGGCCTTTCAAGGGCCTAGTGAGACCTCAGGCCCCAGAGAAGAGACCCCGTGGGTTCCTGCATTGGTCAGAGCCACCATGATCATGGCTGGCTCTGTCATTTGCTGTGACACCACCGTGGGCAAGTTACCAGACCTGTTCACACTTTGTTTCCTTATCTGTGTAAAAGGGGCAAATTCCCCTTTTGTTGCTGGAGGTTTAGGTGTACGTGCAAACCTTGAGCTCCAATCTGACCCATAGCAGGTGGGGTTATGGTGCCTGTTGTTCATGTGTGTTGGTATTATAATTAAGTCCACTGCCCCAGCTTTCTAAAAGATTTTAGTTTGTAAGCCAGTAAAAAACAAATATGTAGAGGGGTACCTAGGTGGCTGAGTCAGTTAGGCATATGACTTCGGCTCAGGTCATGATCTCATGGTTCGTGGGTTCGAGCCCCGCTTCGGGCTCTGTGCTGACAGCTCAGCCTGCTTTGGGTTCTGGACAGCTGACAGCTGGAGCCTGCTTCAGATTCTGTGTTTCCCCTGTCTCTCTACCCTTCCCCCGCTCGTGCTCTGTCTCTCTCATGATCTCAAAAATAAATAAAAATTAAAATAAATAAATATGTAGAATCACTATAACTTTAATTAAAACTCTACTATGTTCTATTAACATCTTCATAGGCCTGGTGGAGTTTCTGCCTTTGACAGAATTCAGATAGTTTATCTATAAGCAAAACTACAAGTAAAGAATCTAATTAAACAATACTTTTTACTGCTAGAAGGATGAATTAAGGTAAAGTAGGATGAGAATGTAATAAAGGTGAACATATCTTCTTCTCCCAAGTTTTAATTCTTAAACAGAATATTGCAGTAGGATTCCGAATTTAAAAAAAATTGTGAACAAATATACCTAAAATACAGATTCTTGTGATTTGATTATAGCTGTATGTTTCCCCATGAACCAGTTTTCAAAAGTTGTGATTAAGAAATATATGATTATATTAAAAAACCTAAAGAAACAATTGTTTCTCTGGAACATAATATTTTGTTACTCTTTTTTTGTGCTCTTGGTGAAGTGTGTGTGTGTGTGTGTGTGTGTGTGTGTGTGTGTGTGTGGTTTGAAGTATACCTTGTTTCAAAACTGTAAAGGTAGAAATGAGTTTCTCAGACATGATGATGGCACAGTAGAGAGTGTCCCAGTGTTGTTCATCCTGACCTCTTGCTCATGCTGGCCTTTGCATTTAGATCCCCAGGTATATCATCACACTTCACGAACTCCTAGCTCATACACCCCATGAGCATGTGGAAAGGAAAAGTCTGGAGTTTGCTAAGTCAAAACTAGAGGAACTGTCCAGGTATGTGGAGAACTCATAATAAAGGCTTGATTAGAGAAAGCAGCAAGTTAGTCTCTGTGGAAACCTAATATATATGTCCAGGCAACAAGAAGCAAGACACAGACCAGCTTCTCAGATTCACCTGAATATTAAATGCTAGCTCTTCAGATGGTACTGAATCAGAATACATGTTAATTTTAACCAAGAAAAATATATATTGTTGAAAATGTTTTTTATAGCATGTGAATTTATATAATTGAGATTATAGCTGTATTTGGGTTTATGTTTCTTTCAGGATAATAGGAAAACGACCTTTATTGGAATCCTTGTGTTCATATTTGGCAAGAAGCTAGAGAATGTATATTTTGCATTTTTCAGTGACTTTTCAGTGTTTCAAGGAATTATTTACATCTGTGTTCCTTTAGCTTATATGGACTAAATGGTATAAAGTCCTCTAATTTGCTCTACCCTAACAAATGGCATCCTAATTTCAATGAAGGTTGCTGTTCATAAAATAATACTTTGCTTTCCTGTTGCATTCCCCAGGGTATTCATTGGTTTGTGACCCACTTGTCGTTTAGAATCATGTACACTGGCTTTGGTTTGGGTCATGGCTTGTTGAGGCCTGGAAGTCTGCTCTCCCCACAGTCTCTTTTATACTGATGCAAGTCAAAACTGAACTTCCCAGAGGGAGCTCTTCTTTGCATACCTGCTAGGGCTACAGAAAATATCTCTTACTGTGATCTGTCTGTGCTGTGTCTATAGGATAATGCATGATGAAGTGAGTGACACTGAAAACATAAGGAAGAACCTTGCCATAGAAAGAATGATCGTAGAGGGTTGTGATATTTTGCTGGACACCAGCCAAACTTTTATCCGCCAAGGTAAGTCCTTGTTTGGTAGACCCACTGTCTTAGTCATCTCTGCAACTTACACATTACCATTGCCAGATCCCAGAAACCATTTTGGAGCAGGTTTGATGTAGCTGTGTGATTGATACTGTTCATGCAGGACACCTCCATGGCCTTGACCGAGGCTGTGGTTGAGGCCCACCTTTGTGCTGTTTCTTTTCAGGGGCCATGAAAAACAGCAACACAATAATAGTAAAGCACGAGTGGGACAGTAAGTTACATTCTGACTGGACTCTCCTCCTCAGTGGACCAGACATTCTCTACAGCTCCAAGGAGGACAGATCGGTCTGGCCGATGAGAGTGGCAGTGCCAGGTGGCGACGATATACAGGCAAAGGCCCAAGAGAAACTTGCATTGCTCAAAGCCCTTTCACATAGTGGTGGGGACAATGTCCGAAGTGAAAACAGCTGTCTCTTGTTCCCATTCTTCATCAGCACTTCTGGATCAGTCCCCCATGATATGATTTGATTCAGTTGGCAACTCCAGTTGCCAAAAGAAATGTCTGTTGACCCCTGACACGCTTTGGTAATGGTGCATGTATCTTGTTTGTGGGATGTGTGCTTTCCGAGCATCACCCAGTATTTTAAGCTTTTGTAGTGTTGAAGATATTTGTGCCAGAAACTTTGGAGAAGCAACAGCCTAACAGTGTCCCTCCCTCCAGGGCCCTCATTGCAGAGTGCATGGAGTAAACCTCATCCAGAGTTCTTTTTTTAAGTGCTTAAGTGTTCTGAGGGAAGGGACCATGCCCCCACGGAATTGATTTGAGACAATGCATTGCACACATTTATGATTTTGAACTTGGTGAGCAGTGACACATAGATTTTGGAACTAGGATTAACCTTTAATGTAGTTTTTGTTCAGAATGTGCCAATAACATTTGAAGATATTTGCATTTCCGTTGCCTGCCAAAATGTGCTGCTTAAAATTTTTTTTTTTACCTCATCAAATAAGACGTTACTTGTGCTGTGCACATAAATTTTTGCACAGAATACTTAAAAAAGTTTAACACGTGCTGTTCTATTTTCCATTATTTATTTATAAAGAGAGAAAGTACACATATGTTAAAGTTTGGAAGTTTATTTTAGGAAATGATAACTTTTCTCAGTTTTTGGCTTCTGATACTAATTTTCCTTTAAATATAGTGGAATATAATGCTAACAACATCAGGCCTTCCTAATTCCCCCTGTATTCCTCCGCAGAGACTGTGTTCCCATATTGGCTTTCTGCCTTCCAGGCACTTGCCTGCCTGTGTGCCTTCACGTGTGCTTTCCCCAGCCTGGGGCCTGGGAATGCCCTTTTCCATCCTTTCCGTGCCTATTGAAGGTCTGCTTGGCCTTCCAGGCTCAGGTCAGACACCTCTAGAGAGCCTTTTACAATGTTCCCCTCATCTTTCTCTCCCCTTCCCTCCAGTTAGAATGGATTTACCTTCCTCCTGGTTTCGTGCCCCTTGCTCCCGATGCATGTATTTCGTCCTCTTGTGTATTGTAGGTACATGTTTGCACGCCTGTCTCTGCCAGTAATTGTAACTCTGAAGGGCAGTGTTTACGAATTCTCTCCTGCCTTATCTGTTGTTTTCCATTATAGATACCTGAAAGATGGGCATTGGATTAAATTGAATTACTGGTTGAATTGCAGTTTTGATTGTTAGATGTCTTATTTTGTATTTTTCTTGCATTTGGAATTCACTGAAAAAATACTAATTGACTGGAGCTTTATAATATGCGAGAATGCAAATAAATGTTTCTGTAACTAGTATTCTATTTCTGAAAAGGCTTTTGATTGAAAAGTATGATACATCGTAATTTATTTCTATGAACTGAGACTGCTCTTATCTAAGTTTGAAAAAAACATCTATAATGAAAAACGCTAGAAGGTTGAATATATTGAATAAGTCATTTTTTTCAGTGCACCCGGAGGAAAAATACTCAGGAGCCACCTCTGCCTTTGATTCATGTCCAGATGTTATTTATTGCTTTTTCTTTGCCACATGTTTAAAGCACTTCTGTTAGCTATTAATACAGCTGATGCTATTATTGTATTGATGTTGATATAATGATTTGCCTTTACAGTATTTTTCTGTATTTTTGGTTGTTAATGTGTTTAGGAATTATTCAATAAAGTTGGCTTTAAAAAAACAGACCTTAATCCAAAAGTAGAAAGTAATCCAATTACATATAATTTGGGAAGTTTCCATTGTTTTGCTTTGGTTGCTCCTATTATCATTTTTACTACATACCCTTAACAGACTTTTAAACCCATCGAGGTGGGTTTTTTATTCTTTTAAACTTTGATGGATTCCATTTCCTATGAAATGGACTACAAATTATCTCTAATTGTCTGCTAGTATTTGTGTTATTTACTTTTAGAGATAGTATGAGGTATGTTGCAGTGTGTATGTATTTGTGTGGGTACATGTGTGCATATGCACAAATATATGTGTGGTTTCAACCTTAAATTAATGTTTATTCTGAGGACTAGAAAAAATAAGTCGCCCAGGACGTCGGAAAGGCCTCCTTAGAATAGGGGCATCAGATAATCTTGAATGTCAATCTGTGGGAATTTAGTGATTAAAGTAACAGAAGTTTTATTGTAAATTGATGCTAATCATTAAACAGTTGATGAGCAGGATGCAAAGGACTGTATCGCCATGTAGTCTGATAATGTCATTTATGTTCCAAAATCTACTCAAAGTTTGTTGAACTGAAGTGTAAGAGTCTGAAACAGTAATAGGAAGACAGTATAGCCATGTTGCTGGAGGTCAAATTCTGCCTCCACCATCTCCTTGCTGTAGGATATTGAGCAATTTATTTAACTTTTCTTTGTCTCAGTTTCCTCTCCTTAAGTTGGAGTTAATAGCACCTAGATTTTAGGGTCGTGGTGAAAATTTAATGAGCTGATACCCACAAAAGCATTTAAACCAGTGCCTGTGAGAGTATGACATAAATTTAAAAACCAAGATCTAAATTTTGGAATGAGTTTCTGTTTTTCAATAACATGAAATATATATGAACATTTAGTAGAAGATGAGGCACTCTAAATTGACATTTTGCTGAAAACCCATTATGCATAGCCAATGTCTTGTGGAAATGTGAACCAGGATAATTAAGTGAAGGTTACTGAATTCAGAGTGAAATGCATTGAGAATGAGTCTCGGACCTCTGTGATACCTTAACTATTCCCCGACTCACAGTCATGTCCTTTTGGGGTAGCAGTGTTCTTTGGAGTTGTAAAATGGGGTCCACAAATATTTGTACTTTCTCAAATGCCTAACCCAGTAACCTGGAAGTTGCTCATCATTCCTTTTCACACTGGGTGGAATGAAGAATAAGGGCATTAGTCCTGAATGCCATTCTTTGGGAATTTAGTGATTGAAATAACACAAGTTTTGTTGTAAATTGACCCCAATTATTAGGTTGACTGAGAGAGACACAAGGAACTGTGTCATAGCAATGGTCTGATATTGAGGAATTACTAATACAAACTATTCCTTTAATTTTTACTAACTAGAGAGGAATCTTCAAGTCTTAGAGTTGTATTGAAACACCAGGTCAAACATAAAATGAAATATAAAAAAAGTCCACTTAACATGTTTTTCCCAATATGATTATTTTATAAACCGAACAATAGTGTTGAAATCCCTCACTTTTAATTCTGACATATAGACTTCTGGATAGACTGAATATACAGGATGAACGGTTATCGATTAAACATATTAGTGTATCGTTCACAAGGAAATGTTTATTTATTTTACCTCAAAGTTTTAATCCACAGTATTACTAATATATGAGCAAACATGTATTCTGTAATTTCTGATCTGCAAAATCATTAAATGCTAGAAGCACTTAACGACACATTATATTGAATCTTCATAAACTTGGTTATAACCTTTCTGAAAATGACTCCTGAACCTGTTTATCCACCAGGACATTTATTTGTCTTCAGCTCCGGTCTTTCACTCTGCCCTAGCTGATCTCACGACCCCCCATGGCAAAGCTACAACCGACTGTCCTTTCCTATCCGATCCCTTTCCAGGTGTCATTGTTTATGTTGCTGAATCCACTGCCATCTCTTGGCAGTGTGGCTCACTCAGGTGACGGCTGCTCAGCCCCTCAGGCCTCAGTTTTCCCTTCTATGAAATCAGGGGCGAACCAGGTCCTCCGAAAGAGCTCCTCTGGCTTTGATTCTGCCCCGTGAGCCCCATGAGTGCAGTCCTTCTGCTGTTACTCATTTACTTATCTAGGCAGTCTGCCTTTTGCTCTCCCCACCCCTCCTCTGCTCTTCAAATTTAATTACTTGCTGCCCGCGCTCTCTGACAGCTTGCTCCCACCTGCCTCACCTCCTTCATTCGCTCTCCCCTTGCCCGTTCCCTTCGGTGGAGTCAAGCCTTCTCCTACCCTTTGTTCCCAGGGCCCACAGCCTTCCCCAGGACTACTTCCATGCTGTTCTTTAGGCCCCCAAATAGCTGCCTACTTTGCCTCTGTCTAGCAGTCCCACCTAAACACTCACTTGAGGAGATGGAATCTGCACACGGAGGCTTGCTCCTCATCTACCCACCTCCCCACCTTCAGCTCTGTTAAAAAGTAGATGCTGTTTGGAGTATTCATATGCTAACGTGAACATTTTGTGACCCACAGTCATAGTTTTACCATTTTACGTATACGAACAACTTTAGTGGGGCTTTCCCCACTTATCAAAGGAATCTGTGACCATTAAAAAAAAAATCAGGAAACGCAGAAAATGTATGAAGAGGAAATGAGGTTGCCTGCAATCTCATTTTTTAGTGCTGACCCCTGTTAATATTTAAGGGTTGAATATGCAGTTAACGGTTCTTATGAGACTGATATGTGTCTTTGTAAGGCTGCATTTTGAGTAGTGGTAGATTGAACAAATAGTAGTAATATCGCTGACTCAGTAATATCACTATTTCAGAAGTCAAGGTATTGACAAGAATCTTTCCTAGTGTTTGTTTTGGTTTGCTGTCTAACTTAGATTGGAATTTTATTTTGTGGGGAGGTCATTATTAGGATGAACTTGTATAAAATCTATGTAGAGATTCTCACATTGAATAGAAGACAGTTTTGTTCACGGGAATGCTCTGGGTATAGACTTTATGAGTTCTTTTCCATTTAAATTCCACAAAATTTTTATCACACATAATTTAAATATAATCTGAAATAGCTGCCCTTTAAAAATTAACTAAGTTGCATTGAATTGTTTAGTTTGTTTATTTTTATAATATACGTGCAGTGTAAATTTTATTTTTTATTATGTTATTTGTCTACCTACAGTGCCTCAGGAAGAATAAATTGTATCTTCTTTTTACTATGTTATTTTATTACTATATGCAATTATACAGTATATATCTTGTTCTTTTTTTAATTTCTTTTAAAAATTTTTTAAAATATTTTTTATATGTTTTTGAGAGAGAAGGACAGAGAGACAGAGCACAAGCAGGAGAGGGGCAGAGAGAGAGGGAGACACAGAATCCCAAGCAGGCTCCAGGCTCTCAGCTGTCAGCACAGAGCGTGACACTGGCCTCGAACTTGCGAACCATGAGATCATGACCTGAGCCGAAGTCAGACGCTTAATGGGCTGAGCCATCCAGGCGCCCCATATATCTTATTCTTAAATTGATTGAGATAAGATCACCAAGGGACAGATGACACAAGTGCCTTGTCCTCTGAATTCAGTTTGGCTTTCTTTCAAATTTATTTTACAGTTTATTAGTAAATAATCAAGTCTGAAATGTTTTATAAAAATAGTAGGAATTAGGGGTGACTGAGCGGCTCAGTTGGGTAAGCATCCAACTCTTGATATGAGCTCAGGTCATGATCTCACAGCCCATGGGATCGAGCCTCGAGTTGGGCTCTGGGCGGACAGTGTGGAACCTGCTTGGGATTCTCTCTCTCCCTCTCTCTGCTGCTTTGCTGCTTGCTCTCTCTCCTTCTCTCTGAAATCAATAAATCAAAAAATAGTGACAATTAGTTAGGCCCTTAAAACACAATGCATTCTCTCTTCTGCTCAGAGTGTAGAGGATTTACTTCCAATGGTGCATCAAATAAATCCTTGGTATCTTGGGAAACAGGTCCTAGAGTTTATTGCATCAAGAATAGCTCTCACTTGAGGGGCGCCTGGGTGGCGCAGTCGGTTAAGCGTCCGACTTCAGCCAGGTCACGATCTCACAGTCCGGGAGTTCGAGCCCCGCATCGGGCTCTGTGCTGATGGCTCAGAGCCTGGAGCCTGTTTCCTATTCTGTGTCTCCCTCTCTCTCTGCCCCTCGCCCGTTCATGCTCTGTCTCTCTCTGTCCCAAAAATAAATAAACGTTGAAAAAAAAAAAAATTAAAAAAAAAAAAAAAAAAAAAAAAAAAAAAGAATAGCTCTCACTTGAAAAAATTTTAATTGCTGTGTATTCTTCACTTTTGTGATCACCAGGTTCTCTTATTCAAGTACCTTCTGTTGAGAGGGGGAAACTTAGTAAAGTTCGCCTGGGTTCACTGTCTTTGAAAAAGGAAGGAGAAAGACAGTGCTTCTTATTTACAAAACACTTTTTAATTTGTACAAGAAGTTCAGGAGGAAAGCTGCATCTGCTCAAGGTATGGGTTTTATGTGACTATTCCATTTATGTTCCATGCACTTAAGAGGGATTGAGATTAATTTAATTATGGCTTTCCCATATCCAGTATCATAAAACCCAGATTGTCACAATTGCATAGTGAGGTAATGTACAGTTGCTAAGCCTGGCATGTACTTTGTTGTTAATCGAATCCAAAAAATAGAAATTTAAGTGTCCATTTCCATAAAGAAGTGCAATTAAAATCATAACCTAGAAAAAATTACTAGTTGATGACTACTGAGCTACAAAAATCTTATTAAATCACTGCAGTATATTGATAGAATATTTGCTAAATCCTATTTTATCTTGCTCTATACCAAGAGTCAGCAAACCATGGCCCACAGCCTGCTGCCTGTTAATAAAGTTTTATTGGAACACAGCCATGCTCATTTGTTTATATATTGTCTGGCTGCTTTCATGCTTTTAAAATGGCAGATTTGAATAGTTGCGATAGAGATATGGCTTGTAAAGCCTAAAAGATTTACTGTCTGGCCCTTTATAGAAAAAGTACCTATCTATACTTTTTGTTATTAGTACCTAACAACTATTATCCAACACCAGGATGATGGCTTTCTGCTGCTTAAAGCACTTCCTGGTTGGTGGGTCTAGCTGCATTCACTCTCAAGGTGCCATCTAGTCTCCTGTAGGCTGACTTGCTAAATTTATAAACATTGGGAGTGAGAGGCAGTTGGTGCAGAAGAATCATGAAATTCAATGTGTTTAATTACTTTTACACAGCTAACTGTAGTTTTGGAATCTATGAAAAATTATTTGTGATGCAGAATTGCTATGCTTTCTTCTGTGACAATTTGAATATAAGGTTTATGTATCTGAGCTTCCCAACTTATGCAAGACTGTCAGCCTCTTAATAAAAAATTGGTTTGTTTCCAGACAGGTGGGGTTCTGTCTCTAATAGAATGTACTTTGATTGAGGAGCCCGATGCAAGTGATGATGACTGTAAGTCACATTCTATCTCTTAGACTTATGGTAGAATAAAAGGGTCTTATAGTTTTTATTTACTTATAGCTAAGGCGAGCTGCTTAAGGAGGCAGGAGAGATGCTGAGAATAAACTCCCTGAAGTCGTTTATATATGAAAAGTTCTGTTGAATCATTTAACCTGTGAGTGTCGTTAAAACCATCTTTGGGAATTCATGGTTTATTGAATTTGTCTCACGATAGTGAATTTTCAGTGGAAGGCAGAAAAGGAATTAAATTAGAGAGTTGTTGGAATTCTGTAGATTATGGAAATTTCAAAAAAAGAAAAGAGGAAATGAGTAGAAGGCAGAGATCCTAGTCCTGAGTAACCTGCTGACCTCAGCTTTTTTGTCTACTTATGAGCTTAGTAAAGGCTTCCCCTTGCCTAAGAAGTGCCATGTTGCTGAAATAAGATTCTGGACTTCAACGGACATCCATCATATTACCAGAAGTCTGTGAAAGTAGCTATCACACATATTTTTATATTCACATCTAATTGGTTGGTTTGCATGTGTTGAAGCCAAAGGTTCTGGACAAGTGTTTGGACATCTAGATTTTAAAATAGTAGTGGAGCCTCCTGATGCTGCCCCATTCACTGTAGTCCTGTTGGCACCTTCACGTCAGGAGAAAGCTGCCTGGACGAGTGACATAAGTCAGGTAAGCGAGTGGCGTTTGCCATAAATTGTGATTTTGTTTGTTTGTGTATGTGTGTGTTTATTTCACACCATAAATTTTGGGGGAAGGCTTTTAGTTATTTTATTTTTGTTAAAAAAATACATCTAGTTGCTGTGGACACTGCCATCACCACTGTGTATCTTGCTAGCTGGGATCATTTGTTGTTGTTTGTTTGTCTTTCTTTATAAGGCTAAAATTTACCTGAAGTGTGGTACTTGCATTTTAGTTCCTAGGCATTCTTGTACAGCCTGTGAATGTAATCACGTGTATTGAACGGTGTTAAAATTGCCCTGTTAGTAATAAATTCTCCAGCGACCTCCACTAGCTTATCTTTTGCTTATTTGTTTCTGAGGTAGGAGAATTGTGAGAGATGCAAAAACAGCTAACAAGGGCTCTGATGAGAAATCACAAATTAAAGAATCACATCAAAGAAGAGAAACTGTATATAGTATGAAATATGAAAATGAGCTTTCCTGTATTTTATATTGAAAAAACTAGGAAACAGATTTGCTTACTTTTCCTTGATCCACAATGCCCAGTTAAGGGATTCCTGCATTTATTCAGAAATTGGAAATATATCAAAACTGGTCGTGATTGGGCTTGTACATTCCTAAATACAAGCTCCACGTGATGTTTACTCCATTAGCCAATTTGGAGACAAATGTTCATGTAAGGATAATATTAACAGAAGACTTGGTAATTATCTTCTAAGTTGTTAACTCAAGGAAGACTGGGGCAAATGGAAAAAGCATATACTATAGATTCAATTGCCTTCTATTTTTCTTTTTTTTAGAGGTTTATTCATTTATTTGGAGAGAGAGAGAGACAGACAGAGCACACGAGCAGGGGAGGGGGGGAGAGAGAGAATCCCAGCAGTCTCTGCACTGCCAGCGCAGAGCCCAATGTGGGGCTTGAACCTACAAACTGTGAGATCGTGACCTGAGCTGAAGTCAAGAGATCGACACTTAACTGACTGAACCACCCAGGCGCCCCACCTTATCCTTTTCTGAAGAGCTCATAGTAGTTTGTATATAAAACTTAGGTAAAAATTTGAGCTATGTCTTAGTTCTTCAGTTACTTAATTTTTTCTGAGTGACTGAAAACTGAGGGAGAACAGACAAGGAAAGGAAAAATTAATTATTTTGATATGTCAAAGAGCTTTTTACAGACTTAATCTAATTTGATCTTTATACTAGTATTCGGAAGGTAAACAGAAATATCAGTTCCATTTCACAGGTGAGAAATCTCAGGTTTGGAAGGCTAAGTATTTGTCCAAAGTTACACAACTGTGTTGAGTCATAAGTCATATCTAATCCATGTCTTTTATTGGCATTCTAAACAAACTCTACAAGAGTGCTAGATTTTTACTTATATATCCCCAGGACTCCTTTGATGGTGAATAAATAGCTTGAAGTGAAGGTGCTTCTTTTATGGCCGAAAAAGGAATGAAAACATGGGCTCTTCTGTATTTGCATAATTATATCCTTGTGATTTATTAATACTTTCATTAGCTCTGTGCCGTATGAATTAATACTTTAGACTCTGTAATGCATCTCTTACCTAATGAAATTCTGAATCATTCACTGATTCTATGACTATTTCTGCCAGGTATCTTGTAGGTATCAGAGATATGGTGATGGTCTCTGGTCTCATTGAGATAGGCAGGCCAGTAGGGAAGAAAGGAAAAGTGGACAGCTTAATGCAACACAGTTTTATAGGTGTTGGGAAGCCAAGATGAGTAGGAAGACTGGAGAGAATATGAGGAGGCAAAGGTTTTTTTCCAGCTGCTTCTAGCTTCTACCTTATGATGGAACTGAGGCTCCTAAGGTACAAAATTGATAAAAGCTCTAAATAACCTTACTTAGCATGCCTGGTGAGGCATTGCTAAAGAAAGAAAGACCCTTGGGTGCATGGATGATCCTATGATTGTTTTTTTTTTAAAGAAAGGATACAATGCTTTGCCATAAGCATCCAAGTGAGTCTTTCTATTAAACTACATCTTGAGGCAGAAGTACACAACTTGTTCATATTTTTCCAAGTCTCTATGGCTAATATGTTAAGTCCTACTAGATGGTATCTATAAGTGAATTGGAGAATAAAGCTAACAGAAAGTTATATCTTTTTGAGTGACAATGATATAATTCATGAAATTACTATGTTTAATGGAACCTGTTGTTGTATGACTTTAACACATGTTATTTCATGTATTCAGCAAGTATATTTTTGCAGTGATACTATATGCCAGGCACTGCTTAGGCACCTGTGATATGTCATGAACAAAAGAGACAACAACAAGAAAAATTCACTGACCTTATGTAGCTTACATTCTAGTGTGAGGAAGATTGAAAATAAACAATAAATGTACTAAATAAGTACATACTGTTTTATGTTAGAAGGTGATAGGACAGAGTAGGAAGGATTGCGTTACTGGGGGTAGGTGTGGGTCAGTACAGTTTTAAAATGGTGGTCACCTCAGGCTGCAGGAGACATCTAAACAACGACAGGTGATGGAAATACCATTGTAAATATATGATAAAGGGGAAGTCATTTCAAACAGGGGGAAGAGCCATTGCAAAGACTCTAAAGTAGGCGGACACTGCATATTTTGAAGAATAGCATGAAGTCGGTGTGGTTGAAATGGATTGTGCGAGAGGGACAACAGGAGAAGAGGAAGTCAGAGAGGTAACAGAAGTCCAACCAAGGAAGGCCTCCTAAACCAATGAAAGGGCTTTAGCTTGGATTCTGAGTCCAATGAAAAGCTCTTAAAAGGTTTGATGAAGGAATTCCATCATCTGACTTCACTTTTAAAAGGATCTCTTTACCTGCTGTTTTACCTGCATAGACTGGGAGCAGAGGGCAGGACTGGAAGTGGGGAGCTGAACGAGAAGGCTACTGTGATAATCCAGGTTAGAAGTCTTGAAGGCTCAGACCAATGGTAGGAATGGAGTTGGAGATAAAGGTTTTGATTCTGGGCTCATTTTTAAGGTCAAACCAACAGGGTTTTATTATGGCTTATATTTGGGGTGTGAGAGAGAAAGAAGATTTAAGGACGTCTTCAGAGTTTTTGGCCTGAGCAATGGGAAGAATGGAGTTGTCATTAACAGGATGGGAAAATCTTCTGGGACAGGGAGATTTTGTGGTGAATTATCAGAAGCTTACTCTGGATATGTTCAGTTTCAGAAGGCTGTTAGACATTTGCATGGAGTTGTTAAGTAAGCAGCAGTCCAGCATTTAGGAGAGAGGTCTGGGTGGGAGAGTCTGTGTCAGTTAGGTGGTATTTAAGTCTGTGAGAGTATTGAGACCATCCAGAGAGTAAGTACAGATAGAAATGAGAAAAAGGCCATGGACTGACTGAGGAGTCATGGAGAACAGCAAGAGGACTGAGAAGGTTCCACTAGTGTGGTAGGACAGCCAAGAGGGTGTGGTGTCCTGGAAGTCAACTGAGGAAAGTGTACCAAGGAGGGAGTGGTCACGTGTCAAATGCTATTAAAGGCTGAGTAGAACGGTGAACGCTCTGAGATACTTAGTGATTTTGCCGATGCAAGGTTTGATTGGTGGATGGTAGGGACAGAGTGCTCCACTGTTGATTGAGCCTAGGTTGCTGCCAAGCAGCACATCTCAACTGGCTTTCTTCTCTGCTTGAAGCAATTTCATTTTATGGAGGAAATTATGTGCTACACATACATTGGTGCTATTTGTCAGTCTCCCAATATGTCTCTGGACAGATTCATTATTAATAAGATGAGCCCACTGAAAGCTTGAAAATGTACTATTTAATATTTTATTATGTATATGTAAAAATATGGACATAAAAAGGAACTAAAAATATTCTCAACACTCAGCACATTAAATTAATGTTTATCAAAGTATTTCCACAGATAACTATAGTAGAGTTGCCTGAGGGTTTTTGTAAACTTGCAGATTCCTGAGTCTACATTCCAGGCACCCCCCACCCTTCCCTGGGTTAACAACTCCACAGATCACTTTTGCACAATTAAATGGAAAAGCTCCACCCTGAAAATTAATGGTTTCCATCTCTAAACCCCCTAGAATCCTGTCATACAGAAATAATTTCACAGTTTGGCTCTCAGTGTATGTATATACATAATTTTCACATTTTACCTCATTTACATCTTTATTCCTGCAGATTCTTCATATTGGTGTATTCTAATAGCCACACACACACACACACACACACACACACACACACTACCACATTAACATACCATTTTTCCAGCTTTTCCTAAATAAATGGATATATCCCAGATTTTAGCATTAATATGTGATGTCATGCTAAACATTGTTTTACAGGGAGTTTCTTCCCCTATCAAAGTCCTTGTTGGCATATCTTCCCCACAGAGGGTAAGGTTGGTACAAAGGGTCTGATCACTTCCGTGATTTCATGATTCATGACTTGACAGGTTGCCAAAATGCATCATCTCACTACATCATTGGCAAGATACCAGTGTAACTTTTTTCTAAGTTCTGTGCCAAGGTTGAATTTTATCATATTTATCACATCTTCCGATTTAATGGAAAAGTGGTATGATTCTCTAGTGGTTTTAATTTACATTTCTATATTTATCAATGAGATTAACATTTTCTGCCATTTCTGTCTCTTGTCTGTTTATGCCAAATAGACATTTATTCATTGGAGCTATCCTTCCAGACTAGGGAAATAAACATCTTTCAATTCAAATTTTGAATATGTTCCCCATTATTTTGTCATTTTATTTTTGTCACTTTTTATTTTGGTGGATCTTAATTTTTTCATGACTTGATTTAAAGCCACATTGCTAAGCTATTATACCATGTTATGCTAATCACATGTAGCTCTTATTTAAGATAATAAAGTAGTTCCTGAGGATTGATACATTCCCAGTTTCACATAAAGAACTCTTTACAAAAATTAAGACTATTGAGGGGCGTCTGGGTGGCGCAGTCGGTTAAGCGTCCGACTTCAGCCAGGTCACGATCTCGCGGTCCGTGAGTTCGAGCCCCGCGTCAGGCTCTGGGCTGATGGCTCAGAGCCTGGAGCCTGTTTCCGATTCTGTGTCTCCCTCTCTCTCTGCCCCTCCCCCGTTCATGCTCTGTCTCTCTCTGTCCCAAAAATAAATAAACGTTGGAAAAAAAAAAAAATTAAAAAAAAAAAAAATTAAGACTATTGATTTTTCCAGGCCTCTTTCTCTGAAGCTGTAATTTTTAGAAGTAACAATTGCTTGAATGATTAATTACACCTTTAGTTACACCAGTAAGCCCATAATTAACTGTTGGCACCTCCAACAAAATGAACAAATGGCTAATGGTCTTGACCAATAATTCTTTTCCTTTTCATCTATTTATAGGGAAAAATTTGAGGCTGAGGATTTGACCATTCATTTCAATATAGTGCATTCATTTATGCTTGTCTTCCTGTCATACATAATGGTATATTAAACAGATTTGTCTATAATTATGGGTATTAACTAAAATGCAGAATTAAAATTCACCTCTGAGCTTGGTTTGGGCAGATGTGTCAAAATGTATACCTTGTGTAGACAAATCCATAGCACTCTCACATGCTTTCTCCCTTAAAATAGCTTCTCTGGAATCAATAGGGAATTTTTTACTTCAACATAAAAAGGTGAATTAAAAGAGAAAAATTGAACCTAACCTTTCTTCTCAGAAGAAAAAAGCATGGTGACACAGTAGACTACTGACCTTTGAGCAGGTATTGGCTTAAGCAAGATCCTCAAAAGACCCTGCTGGAGAAGTCATTTTCAACAATTGTCAGGGACCAGTTGCATCAAAACTACCTGGGGCTATTGTGAACATAAAAGTTACTCTATTAACCCTATTAATTTCAAGGTTTACTGTAATTCATATAAATTTGATACATCCTTAAAGATATGTGACACCTTGCTTATCACGATTCTTCTTGAATGAGTGAAGTATATTCATTTTCCCAGGGCTCAAGTCACTTTTCCCCAGCACAATTAAAAGACAGGCTTATATGGTCATGAATAATACCCTGCCTTCCAATATAAATATATTCATACACATACTCATATTTATAAATTCTATTATAGTCTTAACTTTTTATGGAAGAGAACCCGTTCTTCAGTGCAGTATTATTGAAAGTCCCAAATGCAAGCAAGATAAAGACAGGATACTCTCGTTGAAATAGAGCTGGTGGACCCAGAGCCCCTGAGAGTTCTGTTTGTTCACACTCATGTTGTCACTGCACCCTGTCTATGGAGCCTCTAGGAAATGAGGATTTTTATTACATGGTCTTTTGAGTTGCGGTTCAGACTACATGTATGTTTTGTTCTCCTGAAACTTGAGTGTAAGTGAAATTTTCCTTTTTTTCTATTGAAAATAATTGTAATGCTTCACACAGTAAATCAGAAAGATTTATGAATGAGGTATGACACTGGATAATGAGATGGTCAAAAGTTATCACATAAATCTCTTTTGGATCTAAAATATTTATCTCAGGTTCCAATTCTGACTGTGTGGAGGACTGAGCTGATTTAAATCCTCTCTAGATATAAAAACAGAAGTGCTTAACATATAAAATCAGAATAAAAGGGCGCCTGGCTGGCTCAGTCAGTAGAGTGTTCAGCTCTTGACTTGGGGTGGTGAGTTCAAGCTACATGGGTTGAGAGATTACGTAAATTAATAAATCTTTAAAATCAGTATAAAAGAAAAAATTTAATACATTGGTGATATTTACAGGAATAAAAGGTAATCTCTGGTTATCAGAAATACCAAAGAAACTTAAAATTAGAGTAGAAAGCTTATAAGCTGAAGACATAGAGGCCTGAGAATGATTTTAGATTGAGTATTGGTCTCAAGCCCAAGGGGTTTTAACTGAAGGGAATGAGAGGCAGCCTTGGGCCCCTTAAAGGAATTAAGCTCCCTGTTTAAAGCCTAGATTTTGGAAGAGTATCACAACTGTGAAATAAGAACTCAAAACCTCTTCCTGTTAGCCCAAAAAATAATTAAGGAAGTTTGTCTTTGTTTTGGGTTCTGAGTTAAAAAAAAATCTCCTTAAAAAAAAATGAGTGTGTTTCCAACCTATATAGATTTGAAATTTAAATGTATCGTATTCACATGGTATGAAAAATCCAAACTGAGGAATTAATGTAAAAGCGGTTTTTGAGACTCTTGAAATCCTAAGACTTCTTGGTAGAAGCATACACAAAGTCACTCCGTTAGCAACACTTCTACAATTCAGGGCTCATTACAGTGTGCTCAGAATCAGAAATCACAAGTCTTGTGAGTAAATTATCTATTTTGAGTGAGTCAGAAGCACAGTGAATGATAGAATTAACACTGTTGGTGACAACTTGGAAAAGACTGTAAAATAAGAATGTTTAAAATATAATAAAGTCAGAAAGAAAGAAAGAGAGAGAGAGGGAGGGAGGGAGGAAGGAAGGATGAGAGAATGAGAGAAAGAAAGAAAGAAAGAAAGAAAGAAAGAAAGAAAGACAGAAAGAAAGGAGAAAGGAAAGAAAGGAAGGAAGGAAGGAAAGAAAGAAAAAGATTACTATGTAAAACGGACCAGGTTGATCTGTCAAAGAACCAAACAGAAAAATTTAAACATGGAAAATATAATCCTAAATCATCCTAAAGCTGTTGTTTGTGTAACTGTGCCATTTGCTGCTTAGAATGTTAAAGGAAACTGAAGTAACATTGTTCATTTTCCACAGTTTTCATCAAACACCATCTCTGTCCTCTTGTTTCCTGTGTTGGTTACCCAAGCGGCAGCCTCACTGTGCTTTAGAGATATTAAAAATGAAAAGAAGGCCAGTGGGGTAAAGGATCACTTACCTCACCTCTCCCCTCCCTGTCTGTGTGTGAGCCCTGTCCTCCAACAGCACTCTTTCCCATCCCCTCCCCCACAATACCAGTCAACATCTTCACGCCATTTAACTACAATCATAAATCACTATATGGTAACCTAGTAACTAGAAATATTTTCTGATTTTAAAAATTGCTTGAATCTTTTTTCATTTTCTATTTTGTTCAAAAGGAATATGTGTAATTCAAAATAAATCCTTCACTAACCCTTCTCTAATTGCAAAGGGAAATTTTAAGTTGATAAGGCGTAAGTAAACAAGACAGAGGAAATTAACAAAATTTCCTGAATTTTCCTCCTGGAAAGAAAAGAGTAAAAGATAAACAGGGCTTTATGCATTCCAGAGCGGGAGAAATTACACAACGCATCCTCATCAAATCAACATGGTGCCAATAGAAACTGCTAGAGACACTAGTAAAATGGGGGAATTTGTTGGCAAAAAAAACCACCTGAGAAGCAGGCACAGAGCTTACTAGTGAGACAGAAGGTGACTTTCATCCAAGAAAGCCATTATTTTTACTCAGCCTGCCCCAGACCACCCTCGGGCAGAGAATGAATATCGCAGAGGCTGTTACTGTCGGAAGGTACAGACCTCTCAACTAGTACAGCTACTGACAGAGAATAGTGATGATGTGACATCATGGCCAGCGTCCTTAGGAAATACATTCCAGGGGAAAAAAAGCCCCTGCCTCTATCCTCAGGTATTTGCCAAGTGCACAGTTCTGGTAACTGGGTATTGAATCTGCTCATCAGTGTACAGTGTTTACCTGTTGCTGTGTGTGTGCGCACAGATGAAATAAGAAACTAAATTGTTTTCATGGCTATAAACAGTTTGGAGAATATACGCTCTGCCTCGGTTTTCATGTGGGTTGTAATTGTTTATTTTTTAATTTCACAGTGTGTGGACAATATACGGTGTAATGGTTTAATGACTATAGTATTTGAAGAGAATTCCAAAGTTACTGTGCCACATATGATTAAGTAAGTGTGATAATCCTTTCCCTTACATTTTAATCAAGATCAAATTGGTAGAGAACATAAAGCCCTGCAAAAATATTGCTTCCATAGGATTCTGCTACATTTTGTGAATATGTTTCTTGGCAGTAATGCAATAATTCATGATATGCTATTATAAATCATAACGACTATCAAAATGGGTTTTCAAATTCATAGTTTATTGATTCATAGCATAGAAAAATGTTTTTTATACTGTTACATATGCTTTCATTCAGGAAAAAAACCTATTGAGGTTTTGAGCACAATAAAAAAAGTTGTGACAGCCAGATGTATCCAAGGGTCAGAGGCTGGATCAAAGTATGGCAGATCCTTTTGGCAGCTTCCCAGCTGGGTATGAATCATATTACTCAGATTTGATTGTGGAGATATGTTTAGATTCCAAAGACACTTGACATGAATCAACTGGCCTTTCCATGGTACCATCTGCCTGTTCCTTATATGTGGATTTGCCCAGGGCTGTCATCATGCTATTTGGTTAACAAAATATATCCTATAATTTAATGTGATCAATAGGGAAATGGTAGTTTAAAATGAGAAATTATATCACTGACTATGTGCCATTGTTCTCTGTATTAATGCTTTTGTCTCTACATACTTTTTTGTTTCCAAATTCAGAAATTGTTTCAGGAGTATTTTGAAGCTGACCAAATTGTTCCCTGTTCTCATTGTTTTGGTTGGTTGAGGTCCAAATTCCTGTTATATCTTTCAACAAAAGTTACATGAAACTAAGGAAATATTTGTGCTCTATGCATTTTTAATGTGGGTTTGTTTGTTTTTTTTTTTTTTTTAGGTCTGAGCCGTTTGTCCTAAGGCAATAAATAACATTAATTTTCCTCTTCTAATAGGTAATAAGTGTAATTAGTACCATCCCCAGAGTACAACTTTTAGAACTTACCAATTATTTTATTAGATGAAGGCAGAGTACATTATACTAATGCCATAATTACTACAGAAAAATATAAATTATAAAAGAATGATAATATTTTAAATTACTGGTCAAATTTAGAAACATTTTAGGTAGGATCATTTTAAAGCTCTAGGGTGAAGATTCTTTAAGCGTTCAGTTTTATAAGGTTTTGATTTAGTATAGTTTCTTAAAACCATATTAGTTAAAAATGTGTGAAGCTAAGATAGAAACAAAGGATGAAGTATTAAATCAAAAGGTCCAAATTGTGACTTAATTTTTATTTTTTATAACTTTTTTTAATATTTATTCATATTTGAGAGAGAGAGAGACAGACAGAGAAAGAGGCAGACAGAGGATCTGAAGCTCGCTCTGTGTTCACAGAAGCAAGCCTGATACGGGGTTCAAACTCATGAACCCCAAGATCAGGACCTGAGCCGAAGTTGGATGGCCAACCAACTGAGTCACCCAGGAACCCCGTGATTTAATTTTTAAATTCACATCATTGGGTTAGAGTTATTTTAATTTTCTACCACAGGATTCTTATATTAATATTTCACACAATAGTGTATGTTCCTTTTATCCATTTTTAAAAGTACTTTCTTGAAGGTTAGACAGCCATGAAAGTCCCACCTGCTTTAGAATGAGAATATGTAAGTTGGACACTGCAGCCAAGTCATAAGTTCCAAGTCCTAAGCCCTAGAGCTACTTCACATGTGCTATACGTACAGTTTGTTGACTTTTGAAATGAATACAGATACAAACTTTAGTTTTGTGCCTGACTGGTTATGGCACAAACACATATTCTGTCCCCTGTGATGTCCGTTTGAGCTTGGTAGACGCATACACAAAGTCACTCTATTAGCACCCATGTCCAACCTCATATGTGTAACTACTTCACGCACAGACCAGGACTTCCCTGCTTTTGGGCGCACAGAGTGACACTTGAATGAGCAGGAACTGCTCTCCTGCTAGAACAGAAACCTGGATCTCGGGCTGTAAGGATTTTCTATTAGAATCACAGATGTTTTGATGACCATCTATACTATTCTAGATGTATTCCCAAGGCAGAGTAATGTCTCATCTATTTATTCCTTACTTCTCATCTATTTATTCCTTCCATTGAGCCTGGTTCTCCTCAGTCAGAGGAAAGAGGATAATTTTGCAATCTTCGTTCCTTCTGATAGTTCCATCTGGGGCCCTGTTCTACCCTAAATTCTGTATTGGTGCCTCCCAAGTGCATACTATGAAAAAAAAAGACATTTTTTTGAGTTAAAAGAAAACCTATCTTAATTGTGTCTTGTTACTGACATGGCATCACTTTGCAGGCACCCACTTCCTTTTAAAACCTAAGTAATTATAATAGGTGATTTGGGTTTGGTGTCTCAAGATTGCATTTTTAAGTGTTTACCAAAATGGAGTTGTTATCACAGGAGGCTTAAGTAATGCATTATATCTTTCTTGAGAGTCCCTTAGGAAATAAACATTGTGTTCAGTGTAATAAAAGAAAATTAAATAATTTCATAATATTTAATTTATTTTCTTTTCTTAAAATGAAAATGTAATCATAATTTTGAAGGACAGTGGTATAATTAGTTTAATTTTAATTTTGTATTGTCACAACATACTTTCTTCTCCCAGTGTTTTTGTTGCTGTTTTTAGGTAGGCTCTATTCCCAATGTGAGGCTCTAACTCACGACCCTGAGATCAAGATTTGCAATGCTCTACTGACTGAGCCAGCCGGGTGCCCCATTTATTCCAGTGTTTTGAGTAAAGTAATTATGGTTAAAAGATGCAAAGCTCAAAACTAGTATTAGAATGCAAAATTATGACATTTATTGAGTGAAAATAGCCCTGTAAGTGGTGCTTTACATTTTAGGGTAGGGTAGGGTAAGGCTTGCTTCCTTTTAATAATAGTTGACCTCACCTTTCTTAGAAAATAGAGATTTTTAGTGGGAAAACGGTAGGAGGAGGAGAAAGTGATTACCTTGATCAGCCATCTGCTGGACAGATTGACTTATTTAGTAAAGTTCTAAGGTCTTTTTACTAATGAGAAAATTAAGAACCATAAAAGTAAAGTTGATAAAGGGTCACATAGTAAGTGGAAAAAAGAGCCCCACGCTATTTTCAAGAATCTCAAAAAAAGCACTTTTGTTTTTTCGAGATCAGCTATGTGGGTAAAACAAACAGACCACCCTTACTTCCTCAGCAGGGGTAAGCTGCTCATTTAAAATGCTCTTTCGAGGGGCGCCTGGGTGGCGCAGTCGGTTAAGCGTCCGACTTCAGCCAGGTCACGATCTCGCCGTCCGTGAGTTCGAGCCCCGCGTCGGGCTCTGGGCTGATGGCTCAGAGCCTGGAGCCTGTTTCCGATTCTGTGTCTCCCTCTCTCTCTGCCCCTCCCCCGTTCATACTCTGTCTCTCTCTGTCCCAAAAATAAATAAATGTTGAAAAAAAAAATTTAAAAAAAAAAAAAATAAAATAAAATAAAATGCTCTTTCGAGCCTGCAAATGAAGTACTTTTGCATGCACCCAGCATTCTTTGGAGTGGGCAATTTCCAAAAGCAAGCTAAGAAAGTTATTGATTCCATTTTATTTGAAAGAAAATAAATATATAATTTAAAATCCCTCCAAGTGCTGAAGGGGCTAATTAAGGGCACTCACAACAAGCGAACTGATTCTCAGCAAGCACTTGCCTCACTGAACGTTCCTGGCCCTGCAGCATGTCCTTTAATCAAGTGGTGAAATCCAGGACTTCACCGATTCACTGATTTTCTGAGATGTGGCAGTGGTGGGAAACAAGGAGTTCTGGAAGGGAATGCGAGGGCTCTGGGCAGTCCTAGCAAAGGGGTGCATTTCTTTGAGCCCCACTTGGATTCAGCCTCTGCTTCCAAGCATGTCCTCTTACAAGCATGTCTTCTCTGTTGGTTTCTTTTGCCCTTTCTAACAAATGTGTACCACGGGCTGAGGGCTCTGAGCACAGCCAAGGATTGTGAGGGCTGCTGTGTGCATCTTCCCCCTGGTGTGCTCATCCACCTGGAGAGCTGCTCAGGCATCCAGGAAATCTGGTAGGCTTAAAGAACAGCCAGATGGGAGGTTTTATAGAATAAGAAAAAAAATAAAAAGCAGAGCACTGCAGGGGACAATGGTGGATACTGTTCATGGAGAGTCTCTCCCATTACTTTTTTTTTTTTTAATGAAGACACTTTTAACACTGCAAAATATTGCAAAATAATGAAGACATAACGATTCACACAATTTATGGATCAAACTGTACTCGTAAAATGGATAGCCTTAAATGCATTAATAAGCCAGGAAGAGTGAAATGAATTAAGCATTCAGTTCAAGAAGTTACAAAAAAAGAAAAGAAAAAATAAGCTGTTAAGAAAGTGTGGGAAGAAAATAATTAAGAACAGACACAAATACATTAAAATATAGAAAAACAGTAGAACTGGTCAAAAAGCCAGTTCTAAAGGGAAAAATACCTAATAATGTAATCTGTTGGTCAGTTTAGTTAAGAAAAATGGGGGGAAGCACAAATGCTCAAAATTAGAAGTGAGGAAAAAAATAACCACAGATATAGCAGTGTTATCTGTGTCTCCCTCCCCCCTTCTATCGGTCTGTGGGAAGAATGTCCCCCATGACTTAGTTTTCAGCACACTTCTGATATTCTGATTTAAGGGTATAAGCAATGCTCCTCCTATATAGGGCTTTTGGCTTCATTTCTCTAATAAAACTTGATTGAACTAGGGAGAAAGGTGAAAGCAGAATGTACCACCCCAAAACATGCTACTTGGGCATATTGACTGAGCTGTAGGCACTTGAAAAATAGCAAATGCAGGGAACTCTGACCTCTTCTTATTTGCGTAAAGACAGATCCTCCAAAAGGCACTCAATTTTCATAAATCCCTTCCCTGAGAATTTCATCAAGCAGGGAGGATTGACTTTTATTATAGGGGAGGAGACAAGGAGTCAATATCACACCTAGATGAACTGTCCCCAATATCCTACCTCCCATCTAGTCTCCTAAGGGCCCATTCGTCTTTCCTAAAAATCATTTACTCTCCCCTAAGAGGCCTACACCATCTCTCCCCCCACCCCACCCCCCAACCTTTTCCCTATTAAGATGGTATTTAAACCTGAATTCTAAGCCATCTCTGGAGTTGCTCATTTTTTCCCGGTATCTCCCATGTGTACATGAGGTATGCATGTTAATAAACTTCTGTTTGTTTTTCTCTTGCTAACTTGTCTTTTATTACAAGCGGTTCAGCCAAGAACTCAGAAAGGTTGAGGAAAAAATGTTTTTCTTCCCCTGCAGAAGCAGTCCACAGAGTGAAATGAGTTATTATTACCTTCTCCACAATTAATTCTGACCTTTCTAAATTATAATGGCATATTTGATGTTTTTATAGCCCTGCCTATGTAATAAGTCATGTCAACGTATTTTATCAACTACAACGGGAAGCCCACATACATGTGTGTGTGTTTCCGAATACGGAAATACTCAGCGGCTGAGAGGAAGCCATGTCCTGGTTTTGTTCTTATGTTCCTGCTTTGTGTGTAGGTCTGATGCCCGTCTTCATAAAGATGACACCGACATTTGCTTTAGTAAAACACTCAACTCCTGCAAAGTGCCCCAGATCCGCTATGCCAGCGTGGAGCGCCTTCTGGAGCGGCTGACAGACTTGCGGTTTCTTAGTATTGATTTCCTCAATACCTTTCTGCACACCTATCGTATTTTCACTACGGCAGCTGTGGTGCTGGCGAAACTTTCCGACATATACAAGAGGCCTTTTACCTCCATCCCCGTCAGGTAGGCCCAGGATTTGCCTGTCCTGAAAGTTTGCCCCCTAGTCCCTGGATCTCCGTGCAGATGAGCAGTTGCTCTGCAGAGCAGGATTGTCTTGCCTGGGAACTTACACACCCCACCTGTAGCAGGGGTGGGTGGAGGTCACAGACAGTTCTCCAGGGATGAAGTTGAGAACCCTAAATTCCCTGTCATCTTTGCCGGCTCTGTGATTACTTGGAAGCTAACTCCATTGTTTTAGGCTTTCCTATTTTTTTAATTTTTTTTTTTTTTAACAGTCCTGCTTTTCAAACTTTAACATGCATAAGAATCACCCAGGGGTCTTGTTAAACTGCAGCCTGTGAGTTAGCATGTCTAGAGCAGAGCCTGAGTTCTGCATTTCTAACAAGCTCCCCAGAGATACCAGTGCTACTAATCTTTGGACCACAGTTTGGTAGCAAGGGATTAGTCAAGGCCTAAAAAATTGTCTGTCTTCCTTTGCCAAATGTGTGGTATAGGTAGTGTTAAATGAAGACAACAGAAGTGCCATGATGTTGTGGCCTTTTAATGTAGAGAGTATGTTCTTAAATAACATCAGGGGAATCATTTTCACTTGGCTACAATCTGTTAATAGCTTCTGCTCTTATTTTTAGGTCATTAGAATTGTTTTTTGCTACCAGCCAGAACAGTAGAGGTGAACATTTGGTAGATGGCAAATCCCCACGCCTGTGTCGCAAATTCTCTTCCCCACCACCACTGGCTGTGTCCAGGACGTCCTCCCCAGTGAGGGCCAGAAAGTTGTCCTTGACTTCTCCATTGAACTCAAGGATAGGAGCATTGGACCTGACCACCTGCTCAGCGTCCAGCAGCCCTACCACCACCCACAGCCCTGCTGCATCCCCACCGCCGCACACTGGTAAAGTACCGTTGGATCTTAGCAGAGGCCTTCCTTCTCCAGAACAAAGCCCGGGATCTGTAGAAGAGCATGTAGATAATCCCCGCGTGGATCTGTGTAACAAGCTAAAACGAAGTATTCAAAGAGGTATTATCCAGCTGCCACACCCCGTGTTTGCTGGCCACCTGCTCCCCCACCATTCCTTCTAGAACCCTAGATCCCTTTCTTTTTAGCCCTCCCACCTCCCTGTAGAAAGTAGAATGAATACAATGGCTAGTTAGAAGAGAAATTCCTGTAAGTCACTCTAGCCTGTATGGAAAAGAGCAACTTAAGCTGTCCTGAGATCTTCTACAGTAAAAGGCTAATTATAGTCAGTTGTGTATGGAAGAACAACGTTATCTGAATGGTGTTATTGGAACATTCTTCATGGAATTTGATTAAGGCTGGTTGGATAAAGAGCCTAACATGATACTCTGTGTAGAGGTGAATGGTGGGCCCTCTGTTCTTTGAGCTTGGGCCTTCCAGAGCCTTCTGCTCCAAGTCTGCCTTGAATATCTGTACAGCTTCCAGCCTCCCCTGCTAAGGATGACCCAGCCTGGAAACATTAAGATGGCTTCTTTGGTTTAGTTATCAAGGCAGTGCTTCATATTACAATAGGGATATAGGGAAAGAAATAAAATATGAGACAGTGTTCACAGTCCATGACAGCCAAAATGTGTGTTTTTTTTTTTTAAAGTGAATTAGATGATATGTTTTCCTGATTAAATTCTCTAATGATTTTCTATGGTACTTAGATTAAAGTACATTCTCCCTCACAAGTCCTCCAGATCCTATGAGACTTGGACCGTCTCTCTCTCCAACCCCTGTTCCTATAATGCTCCCTCATCTACTAGGATATAGTCACATGGATTTTCTTTTTGTGTCTCAGTAACACATCAACCATCTCTGCCTCAGGGACTTTGCACATGATTTTCCCTCTGCCTGGACAGTCTTTCTCCATGTAAGCTCCATAAGATCAGCAAGTTGTCTGTCTTGTTCATCTCTGTACTCTCAGTGCCTTGGCCCGTGCCTGGCTGGTAGTAAATTTTTGTTAAATGAATGAACCAAGCAAAACATTCAGTGAACCAAGAGTCCTGTGTTATGTCACCTTGTCTTCTGCAGCTTGGTACATGTAGGGGTCAGAGGAAGTGATCCTTGTTGCTTTTAGTGTTTCTGTGATGAAAATAAAAAAGGTTTCATAGCCAATTAGCAAATAGCTTTTTGTTTTCTGAATGATAACTTATTTCTTTACTGACAACATAAAAAATTGGGCATTTAATCTCAGATCACAAATTTCAAGGATGATCACCCAGATGGAAGCATAAACCCTTGCTTTTCAACAGCTTAAAGCTTCCAAGTACTTCTTAGCTCAGATAATTTAAAAATAAGCTTCCCGAGTGAAGTACTTAATGGAATTTTAACTGAATGGTTGTCATCATCAAAAGTAACACCCTCTTAAACAAGAAATTCTTTAAATTGACAAGTTAGCAACTAAGGAGGAGGAAAGAAGGAAGATAATTAAAAAGTCATTAGAACAACAAGCTTTGGTAGAATCATGATGGATTCTTCTCAGGAATAATGAGGCAGCGCATAAACTGACAAGTGCATCTGGGGTTTGATCCAGCCCCAGTGCTTGGGAACCTCTGTGGAGAGTGTGACTGAAGGAAATTTATCACAGACCTGGGCAGGGTGCCCTGGGAAGTACAGGAGTTTTCCAGAATATGGGAAGTTCTGTTCCTTCCTTTATTGGATTGCAGTAAATAGGAGAGGAGAAGTTTGGGGCTAAGTCTGGATTCTTGTGTTATTTTGAGTGAGGAGAGCTTTAGGAATAAGCATGTTAGTGTCAGACATTCATGGATCTGAGGTTGATCTAAATACGTGCCATTGTTCTAGAGGTCTTGAGTCAAGCTGCCCACTGCCTGCCGTGGTTAATCCTTCCAGTGTAACTTGTTGCCCGCAGACTGTGACATTATTCCCCGACTTCCCTATTCTGGTCTTCAGAGCCCAAGCCCAGGGTGTGTAGTGATGGTCCAGTGTCATACAAAACCTGTTTGCCCTACTGTCTAGGATGGAAGTGTGGTTACTGGTAGGAATTAGCAGTTTTTCCCCTGGATCAAGTTAGACTCAGGGAGACCAAGATGAATGAGAAAGAACTGGATCAAGTTCCTGAGGAAGGACACTGACAAAGTCTGCAGAGGCTGGTCAGTGCAGATGTTGGACTGAGGTACGATCATTGTTGACACAGCTAGTGGCAGCTGGAGAGCTTGTCATGTGGCAGCAATGATCATTTATGACCAGTGGCCGAAAGTGGAGGACGCCTATGAAGAATGGTGTGGTAAAAACATTAGGTTCTTTCCCACATTAGAAAAATAGCTGAGGGCTTAATGCCCCTATTTTCCCTGGATTTCCCCCAAACAAATGACTTGCAGTTAGATTTTTCAGGAGTTAGTTTATCCACGTGGTTCGTGAGTTAGAAATGTCTCATTGTTAAGTGCAGAGCTGCTCTCTGGGTGATGGGGAGGTTCCAGGACTGCATCACGTGGGGCCCATAGCACTTGATGAAGTGCCCTGCAGCCAGCCTCTCCTCCAGAGAAGTCAGCTCCTCTCCCCTCTGTGTTTCTTGCTCACATCCGCTACTTGTGCACCTCCTTATCACTCTCTGATCGCCCTCCATTCCTTTCACGCCACTTCTTTACATCTTTATTTCTTTTCCCTTTCTGTAGCTGTCTTCTGATTACTCTTAATGTATTTATTTCCTATGTTGTTCCCACTTGTTCCTAGTAAGTAGTTAAGGTGGTAGTTCAAACAGGAACATGGTACAGCTGGATTAAAAATAAAATGGGTAGGAAAATCAGGCAATGAAGAAAATTGGATGAAGCCAAGGGTATGGTTGGTGAACAGTGAACACAACACTGTGGCCTTCTGCAGTTCCTAGAGTTGCCCTGGTTTTGGTTCTGAAAGTAATCAATTACGTGATCCATATTGAAACCTAAGAATAGACTGGTGTACAGGCACATTTTTTCTTGCTACTGGGACTGGAGAACAGTGTATCCTGTGCATTCCCATAAAGGAAACACTGTGAGTAGAAAGCTCAGAATTAACACTGGAGGCCAGGCAGCTCTGTGGCATTTTTCTGAAGAGGCGAAACAAAAGAATCATAGACTTAGATTTTTCTTTTATTTTGTATTGGTAAGTGGGCAATATTGGCCATGAATAGCCCCAAGAGAGTCATGGATAAAATGCTTTACTTCAGAGGCACCTGGGTGGCTCAGTTGGTTAAGGGACTCTTGATTTTGGATCAGGTCATGATCTCACGGTTCACGGAATCGAACCCCAAATCGGGCTCCGTGCTCACATAGTGGAGCCTGCTTGACATTCTCTGTCTCCCTCTCTCTCTGCCCCTCCCTCCCTCAAAATAAATAAGTTTAAAAATGCTTTACTTCAGCATCAGTCTGACACGTTCTGTGTGTGTGTGTGTTTTGTGTGTGTGTGTGTGTGTGTGTGTGTACACGATGTCTTTAGAAGCCAAGAATGCTGCTGTGTTAACTCCGCTGTCTAGTCTTGAAAATTCTAATTGGCAAAGAAAAGGGAGACACTGATCTGTCTTTAATTTGAAAGATGTTTGCATGTGCTTTGCATAATGTTAACACTTAAAACAGTTGGCAAACTTGAATAAGAATCTCATGCCAACAGTTTATACATTTTTGGCTTTTCACTTCAGGATACAACTCCATACAACCTCATTCCATAATACAGCTTCCTCCATTAGGTCCCTACTGAGACCATAGGTCTCTCTCACTAGATCAGCTAGACAGTTTTGGGGTATACCGCTTGAAAAATGCAAGTGACTTTTGTCTAGTTTTATTGCCATTGCAATGATAATGCCAACCTCACAGTATTTCCTGGCAAGAGAACTTCAAATGACATGAAGGGAAAGAAGAGAAATAGGAACTGTCCTTCAAAGTGAGCAAGACGATGAACTTCAGAGGGGAAAATAATGCACTTTATTTTCCCCCCAACCCAGTCCCCAGATCTGTTCCAGGCTCACTTATTACCCGTTAGTGCCCTCCTTTCTTCCTATCAGGCAGTCCCCACCATATTCTACCCTCGCTTTTTCTACAAAGTGCATATATTAGCCCAACTCACATCTGTATTCCGCTTGATGGTGGGATCTCAACAAAAATCAGAGCAGGGGCAGGCGCAGAGAGAAAGGTCGCAGGACTGCTCACTGTGTTTGGGATTCTTACCCACCAGCGTGTACTTGGGTCACGGCTGTGCAACCTAGTGTCAACGTTTGCGGAGCAGTCCGCATCGCTAGTGTCTGTTTCTGTGTTCTTAGCTTGAAAATTGCCTGCCTGTGGGCTGAAAGTGCTCCCAATTTTAGCATTTGTTTTGAGCCCACATCTGCCTACTCGTCTTGAAAGCAAAGCTGTTTGCATGGAACTTGATTGAAAGTGAACATGCCAGAAGGAAATGCTTCTTTCCCCCACCCTGCTGGCATGGATTCTTCTCTCTGTAGCTGCCTGTTTGCTTACAGTGTTATTCTTCGCTTTCCTGCTCTTTCAGGGCATATTCAGAGCCTGACCATCTCTCTCACTGGGAAGTTTTTTGGGTTCAGTATAGCTGACTAAATGATTTTTTCATTTGCCTCAGAGGAGTGAATGGTTGAATCAGACCAAGGACACGTATTTGATATTCTGCTTGCTCTTGCAAAACAGATGCCTTCCATTACTGAATTTTGAGGGAGTTATTTAGAAAATAATAAAACTCACAGCTAAGCACTGATTTTTTGTCTGTATCCTGCATCATTGCCAGCTTTACTGTAATTATGTCATTCAGGGAAAGAGCCTAAGCATTTCCCTTCTCTGGCCCCTTTCTGTTTCAAAAGAACAGAACTGTGGCCATATTTCCAAAGAAGTAAATCACATGCAAGAAGTCGTTAGGGATTTTACAAGGGTTTATTGAGTGAAATCTTGAATGGAATGGCAGAGGGAGCTGAGTTGAGAACAGTCCTGCTGATGGGGGGGGGGGGGGGGAGAGGGGGGATGATGTGAAGTTAGTGGAGGTGACACAGCTCTTAGTGGCTACCGAAAAGCCCAAGGAAGCAGAAATACAGAAGTTGCTGGAAATTTTTGAAATTTTTGTAGTGCTTTTCCATGAAAGAACATCCACAAAGTTGTAGTTTTACCTGGTTAATAAGCCAGTGGGAGGGATACAGAAACATCATCAGTAATAGCCTAATGTGACCCTAGAATGATGTGCCTTTTATTCAGAGGATCTTAGCTGCAGTGAAAAGGCTCAAATGATCTTTAACTCTCCCCACAGTTCATTCTAAAAATTTCCACTTGCCTCCTGTTGACCACTAGCTTTAGATTGGGGGTATCCAATGGAACTTTCTGGGGGGACGGAGATGCTCTATATCTATGTCGTCCAGTACTGTAGCCACCAGCCACGTGTGGTACTGAGCGCTTAGAGTATGGCTGGTGCAAGTAAGGAGCTGAAATAGTAATGTAACTTCAGTTAATTTTGATTTAAATTTACCCAGACACACTTAGCTAGTGCTAACATATTGGACAGTGCAGCTCTCAATCCTTAGGAGTCCCCAGAGCTTCTTGGGAGCCACATTGGTAGAGATTCAAATTTTAGTTGGCTTAAGGGGGCAACCCAAGCAAAGAATTAGATTAAGTCCCAATTTTGATCCCAGTCTGATACACAATCTGGAAAAGTCCCTCTTCCCCCACTCTTCTGGAAGGCAGGGAACCCACAAGATATCCCCCATTTTTTAATATTTACTTTTATTTATTTATTTATTTAATTTATTTTATTTTTAGAGAGAGAGAGAGAGAGAGGGAGAGAGCAGAGAGAGGGGGAGACAGAGGATCCCAAACATGCTCTTCACTAACAGTGGGGCTTGAACTTACAAACTGAGAGATCATGACCTGAGCTGAAGTCAGACACTTAACCCACTGAGCCTCCCAGGTGTCCTTCCCCTGGTCTTTTTAACATCCGCTATTGTGTTGGATGGAAAGGACTGGGTAGGGTCAGCCAGGTTCAGCAGGGTCAGCAAGACAGGGATAGAGAAGACACTGCATTTAGATTTAGTGACATTAGCACTCTGCCAGGAGGAATGACTTGATTTCATATTAAAGCCCTTTTAAAATGTAGACTAATCCAAAAGGCTGTCCTCCATAACGAACCTTTGTGTTTCTGTGCATAACCCTGACAAGGAGGTGTTGAATTCATGGCCTTCTTGTTAACATTCATGCTATTTTCAAGCAGCTGTCCTAGAGTCTGCACCAGTGGACCGAGCAGGAGTGGAAAGCTCCCCGGTGGCGGACAGCTCAGAACTTTCACCTTGCCGGTCACCCTCAACTCCTCAGCACCTCCGCTATCGTCAGCCTGTAGGTGAGCTCAGAAAGGGGGCGTGGAAATATACAAGTGAAAAATGGTTTCTAGCTTCTAACTTTTTCTTTCGCCTTACTGTTTCACTCCCAAAATATTTTTTTAGTCTCAGTTATGAAAATTCATTGGAAATAAACAATGTGAGTGTCAAGTAGTGGAGTAATAGATGATTAGAGAATATGTCATTAGTATAACTAATACTGACTTGACCCCATTATGGCATTGCACTGTGTCTGGAGTAACATGAATCAAGAGGTTTGTCCTTAGGTGATAGCTAGTTGAAGAGTCTCCATGCTGGTTTTATCAAAATGTTCCCAGAGCCCTGATACCTTGTCATAAATCCCAGTGTACTCTATATTAAATAGGCTCACCTGGAGCACCACAATTCGTGGGGGACCTTACTAAGGTCCAGTTGCATGGGAACCTAATTATCATTATTATTCACGTGGTAGAACCTGGTATATTTTCTATAGTTACGAAAATTATAAAGCGTCTCCCATAATTTGTTTTAGAACATACCAAATGTCCTCTAATTGGAAGACAAACTGTCAGACCAAAAGGTAGAAATCTTTTCTCTCTCCATTGTTTTTTTTTTTTTTTTAATATTTTTTTTTTTCAACGTTTATTTATTTTTGGGACAGAGAGAGACAGAGCATGAACGGGGGAGGGGCAGAGAGAGAGCGAGACACAGAATCGGAAACAGGCTCCAGGCTCTGAGCCATCAGCCCAGAGCCCGACGCGGGGCTCCAACTCACGGACCGCGAGATCGTGACCTGGCTGAAGTCGGACGCTTAACCGACTGCGCCACCCAGGCGCCCCCCTCTCTCCATTGTTTAAATAAAAAATACAAAAAATAGTTGATTTTTGAAACGTTTTGCAGTGGCTTGCCATTAGGGTATGCATTCAAATAATGTTTTCCTATTAAGAGTTACAAACTTTACACACGTTTTAAACCTTAGAAATACTTAAAAACAAATTAAGTATATATTAATCCTTACATTTTTCTTTACTAATAAAAGAAAACAACAGTTGTTTTTGAAATGCTTCCTTCTTTCTCCTCAAGTCAGTTATTTCAAGCTGGAAGAGAAAACTATTCAGTTATGGAACAAGATTCACCCCAAGTAATCCAAGTAAAATGGAGACATTTTTTGACTTTCATACTTCTGCATATGCTCCAAATGGCCATTTCGTTTGTAACCTTGGCCATGGGGTAGAAGCTGTGGTCATTGCCATCGGATCTAGGAGAGGCTAACCTGGGTCAGGCTGTTGTCAGAAGACTTGCCCAGAAGGATACCAGCCCTTGGGGAGTGGACTGATTTCAGACTTCTGATTAATCACGGGTTACCCTGGCATTTGAGTGGTTCTGGTAAATGAAGGTGGCAAGCAAGACTTCCCTGGTCTACTATGGAGTTAGCCAAATCTCTTTACTACTCTTAGAGCTTTGGTCAGTCCAGGCCTTGGCAACTTTGTTGCTACATGGCACAGACCCCCTTTTGAGTTCATGGTAACCTGGAAGAGTTTGGGGTCAAAGCCCATGGAAGCAAAATTCTACCAAGGCAAGAGATAAATGCTCTTCACCTGGTCACTATTATCAGGGCTCTATTTTATAGTCCCTTTTTATATATTTATTTTTGTATATAAGGCTTTGTAATTTATATAGGCAGTATTTGTAAATCCTGTCTTGAATTAAACTGTCTTTTCTTTCTTCTCTGATATGACTAAATTTCACAGACATAGGACCATAGGAAGGAAGCTGAAATCTGTGATAAAATAGAAGATCCAAATAGGGACAGTATCACACATTTTCTTAGTGTGTAGCTGCAATTTTGCCTGTTCATCTGTCCTCTTGCCACCTTACTCTACAAATATTTAAAGTCTACTGCTAAAGGAGTGGGTAGAGCTGTTCTTTCTCCTTGGCTGTATTAAGCAGCTCTTTTCTTATTTATTTATTTTAAGCATGGGTACATCACTTTAGGGACAAACTAATAAAAACACTTCAAGTCAGAATCACAGGGAACTCTTTTCACTAAAAGCCTGAATGAGGAAGAACAGTGAGGTTGGCATGAGCATTATTCAGATCCTGTGTGTAAAATATCTAAGGAGGGAAGGGACTGCAAACAGGCGCTCAGAGCATCCTTTGATTTTAGAATTCATCCTAACTTTACAGGTGTTTTGAGAAGAAAACTCTATTGGTAATATGATGTACGACATTTTTAAAAAATATTTTTATATTGAGGTATAATTCACATACCACAAAGTTCACCCTTTTAAAGTATACAGTAAAGCGGTTTTATTTATCCACAAGATGGGGGTGGCCATCACCACTGTCTCGCTCCAGAGCATTTCTGTCACCCCAAAAAGAAACCCTGTACCCATTAGCAGTCTCTCCCCACTCCCAACTCCCCCTAGCCTCTGGCAACCACTAATCTACTTTCTGTCTCTATGGATTTACCTATTCCAAACATTTCATATGGATAGAATCATAGAAGATATGACTTTTTGTGATTGACTTCTTTCACTTAGCGTAATGTTTTCATGGACCATTCATGTTGTAATATGCCTCAGAACTTATTCCTTTTTGTAGCCCAGTAATATTCCCTTGTATTGATATAGCACATTTGGTTTATCCATTTGATGGTTGATGGACATTTGGGTATTTGTACTTTTGGGCTATTAAGAATAATGCTGCTGGGGATATTCATGTATAAGTTTTTGTTTGGATATGTTTTCACTTCTCTTGGGTATATATCTAGAGTGGAATTACCGATGTAAAATCTTGTTATTTTCCTATTAACAAGGACAGTACAGAGCATTTGGCCCAAGCCTTCATCCAGTGCAGGAATGAAAATGAGAATTTTTATTATCGAATATGATCTATCTGCCTCACTGTGCCATTTCCATTCTTTTAAATAACCAGGACAGACGGCTGACAACTCTCACTGCTCGGTTTCGCCTGCTTCTGCTTTTGCAATTGCCACAGCGGCTGCAGGACATGGGAGTCCACCAGGTGAGTAGGGCAAGCAGCCAGGTACACACTCACAGCAATGTATATTATTAAATCACTGGTCTTTGGCTGCCAGTGTGTTGGTGATACACTGGGCAGCTCATCGAGAATGCAGATTCCCAGCTCCCATTATCAGTGCATCAGACTGTCTTTTATGTATTTATCATTTGTTTATTTACTTATTTTTAACTTTCTTATTTGTAGTTGACACACAATGTTATACTAGTTTCAGGTGTACAACCTAGCGATTCAACGTCTATACGTTATGCTGTGCTCACCATAAGTGTAGCTACCATATTATTGACTGTATTCCCTATGCTATGCCTTTTATTCTCATGACTTACTCATTTCATAGCCGAAGCTTCAATCTCCCCCTCCCCTTCGCCCACAGAGTATCTTGTAAATAAGCACCGTCGGGGCGCCTGGGTGGCTCAGTCGGTTGGGCGTCCGACTTCGGCTCAGGTCATGATCTCATGGTCCGTGGGTTCGAGCCCCGCGTCGGGCTCTGTGCTGACAGCTCAGAGCCTGGAGCCTGCTTCGGATTCTGTGTCTCCCTCTCTTTCTGCTCCTCCCCTGTTCATGCTCTGTCTCTCTCTGTCTCAAAAATAAATAAACGTTAAAAAAAAAATTAAAAATAAATAAATAAATAAATAAGCACCTTCAGGTGAGTCTCACACAGGTGGTGTAGGGGGATACTATAAAGAACTTCTGTATCACAGAAGGATGTGTTATTTCTCCCATGTTGTTTTCTGGAGTTCTCTAACCTTTTTAGCCAAATTACCAGGCACAAGTGTTTCCTTTTTAATTGAGTACAATGCTAAAAGCATATGCAAGGCGCGAGGGAAGGCTTGTGGAGGGAAGGAAGATGGAGGGGCTATTGCTTTAGCTGACTCATAATTCACTTCCAGTAGCTTTACGATGCTTTCTGAATTCTCTTGGTTAATTTTCCAGGTAATGAAGTAGTACTTAAAATGAAGGCACAGTATTTTAATAGATGAAAATTATAATTCATTATCTCTGTCTTCTTCTCTCATGTGCAAGAAGGACATTATGTTAAAACAAATCTTTATGTGGTTTCAACAGCCTTGTTGCTGTCAGTATCTTCATCTAAACTAACCCCGTGGGTTCTAATCATCATGCTTTGTAGAACCATGAGTGAGGGTGTATTTTGTTAATTAGCCATTGTTCACCTACCCCAAAAGAGTCCATTTCTAAAGCCTATGAACCTGTATTCAACAATAGTAACTAGTAGGTACTATCTGTGTGACTTCTTTCTAAATTGAAAAACAGAGAGAGATGTTCTATAATGAACATGAAGCATATATATATATATATATATATATATATATATATATACATATATATATGTATATATATAATACATTATATATATATATAATGGAAATCTTTGCAGATTAACCACATTCTGCCTCCAATATTTTGCCACACATGCTGCATTTGATGTGGTATGGAAAATTAGGGTGTTTTTTGCTCTGTTCTCAAAACTTTCTCCCAAAAGTCCCATCAACATAACACGAGACAGCCTGTAATGGTAATAGCACTGATGTCTTGTCAATCCAGTTGACTTCTGTTGTTGACTCCATTCTGTAATAATGAACATTTTTTGGTGAAGTTATAAAGGAATCTTCATTATGCTCTCAGCAGAATTGCTTATCAACTGTGATTCGTTGAGACCTTCTCTTCTGTCTTTCATTATCACAAGCTAGTCTATCTTTGGAAAGAGCCTTCTCATAGGTTTCATAATTTAAATATGGTTCATGAAGGAAAATAGTTTTTATGTTAATTTACAATGACCCTATTTCCACATTTGCTGGAGGCTGGGTAGGGGAAGGTTTTTCTTTTTCACCTGGGATTGCAGCAAAAGTTCTAATGAGCTTTCAAGAATGGCTTTCTGAGTTTGACTTGTCTGTGCATAATGGGCCAGAGTGTAAAGTAACCAAAACAACAAAGTCTTCCTCACCATTTGAACACTGCTGTTTCTGCTGCCCTTCTTCTTACTTCTCCCCTGGAACTGAAATAGCTTTAGGAAGAAAACTTTCTTCAGTGAGCCAGCTGAGGAGGGATGGATGGTGACTGACCACAGCCAGTGTGGCTAAGGGCAGGGTAGCCTGAACCTGAGTGAGCAAACTGCTTTTTTTATTATGGTGCTGCTGATGTTGCCTGTAATGTGATGGTGCCTCATAATTCAATTTTAGAAGTAAAGGAATTAAAGATTGGATTTGGCACTGTCTGTGGCCCTACTGTAAGGGTAGCACATTGCACATGGGTCAGTTGCAATGGCTAATGGTGGTAAGAAAGGGGGTTTCTTCTGGAATGGAGGCCAGTATATTCCTGGGGCTCAGCCATTCCATGGATCCCCGTAGGGGATTCCTGGAGAACTCGACAGAAGGGCTGGTTGCACAGGTGGCTGGGGAAGGTGGACTGGGAGCAGAAACAGGGAGGTGTGAAGGCAAAGAGCTAGACTTACTGACAAGCCAGGGAGAGTATTAACTGCCCTGTGAAGGGCTAGACCCAGATGTTCAGGTGTTCACGGGAAGGGAGTGCTAGATAGTGGTTAACTCCCAAACCAGACTTTGTGCCCACCCTCTGATTCAGGAATCGCCATCCCAGATTCACTCTAGAACCTAAGGAGTCACCAAGTAAGCAGAAGGAGAGATTGTGTAAGTAAGTGAACACTGTGTTTGCATCAGCCTTTACAGGCTCCTGTCTGCTTGTATACTATAATGTGGGCCCACCTGATGGTGCAGGTCTGCTGTGTCCCAGCCCATGGTAGGAAACAAGGTTCCGCCCAGTTAGGCCATGTGGTCTGCAGATTGGCCTTCCATGTTTCAGGCTGTCTTCAGGCTCCCTCCTTCTTTAATCCTCTCCCACGTTCACACCCCCATCCCTACCCCCAACTCTGGGTTAGACCTGCCAATTAATGATTATGTTTTCAAATATTCACTCCAGGCATTTGCAGATTAAGCTGTTTCTCCTTAATTATTGCTTGGAAGGTTTTGCTACTTCATTAAAAAAAATTTCAAATTTAGCAAGAAAGTGGACAGAAATTTTTCTTTGTAAAGACACCAGACAAGCTGCACATGCTTGGCCCTAAAGGCAGAGAAAGATAATTTTATTTGTGGAAGATGGTCTGGGATCCACTCCCTGGGGTCTGAGCCTGCCTAATTTCCACATACAATGGGAAAAGCATGGATTTTACCCACTGCTTTATTTTAGTACCTAGAGCCCTACCCTCTCCAAAGATAGATAAGTCTCTCCTTCCGTGTCATACCCTCTTTGCTTCTATTGGAGATGAATGGCCCATTCTGTGGGCGTGATTGCAACCCTAAATCAATCCTTGTTAACTTCATATTATGAAGACTTAACAGCTTATTTAGCGCTTGCCTTCTGATTGGCAGCCAAGTTACATTGGGCCCACTTATGGCAGGATCTAGAATTTTGGGGCCTAACACTTATACAATTTATCTCAAGGAAAAGAATATAAAATCACAAGTACCAACCTTTACGGCACCTCCCAGGGCTTTGGAAGAAAGCTCAGAAGCTTAAGCGTCATCGGCTTCCTGGTAAATCTGCTTATGAGTCTGCTCCAGGTCATTCTTGGAATTACAGCAGCTATAGGAAATTTTGCTCATTGGGGAGAGGGAATTGGGGGTAGGGGACCAGTCATCCTCAGTCAGTCAAATAAGTGCCCTGTCCTGGAGTGGAGCTTTAACTTTGTACAAGATCAAGACGAAGGGCAATCGACAAGGTCTTGTGTGCCACTACACTGGTTGCAATATGTATTTTAAGCATCTGCTCAAATTTAGAAGCTCTGCATTAAAGTAGAAACTAAACTGTGTGCATTTCAGATGGATGCTGATACAGGGAATCTGCAGGTGCAGTTTGGATATAGTGAAGATATGAATAGAAATGCAAATCCAATGAATACACATATCAAGGCACGTCACTGTACTGACTACACACCTGAAGCTCTAGGGTTAATTATAGAGTTTATGAAATGATCTCAAATAACATATGGAAGTGTGAGGTGGGTTCTTTTTATGAGACTAGAAGTAATGGCAGTGGAGTTACCACAAGCAACTCTTGATTATCCATGAGCAGATTATATGTTTTACCATTCTATGCAAGTCAAGGTAAATTAACAAAATAGAGGAATGGTTGAATGTACTTAGAGAAAAATTAATGGCACAGTTACAATTGCTTAGGGAAATAGTGAGTTCTTTACTGGTGATTACTTGGTGCTTGTAAAGTAGATTATTCATAATCTGTTTTCTCTTCTGTCAGACCACTCAAGCCGATGTAGTCAATAGTAGATAGTAGCAGGGAACTGCTGGAGTGTAGGAGGTGTGTTTGTTCCTTCTCTGGTTACAGCATTCCCAATTTATTTCACCGAAGCTCTGACCCCTCTAGACTATGTTATTTTCTCCTTATTTTTTAAATGTTTATTTATTTGTTTTTGAGAGAGAGCACGAGCAAGGGAGAGGCAGAGAGAGAGGGGGACAGGGGATCCAAAGCGGGCCTTGTGCTGATAGCAGAGAGCCCCCACGTGGGGCTCGAACTCACAAATTGGGAGATCATGACCCTAGCTGAGATCAAGAGTTAGACGCTTAACCTACTGAGCCACTCAGGTGTCCCCGTTATTTTCTCCTTAGATAAGACAGGAAGTGGGAGGGATACTCTTCCCCAAGCTGAGTAAGACTTAGACAGTCTTTTTCCTTGGAGAGTAGATCTTTGTTACAGAGAAGGCTCTGGGCATATTTTACAACGGTGCTCTTCCCTCTTACCTACAAGAGCCAGAAGTAGTATGCGGGCCCCTCAGAATGTAGTCCCCAGCAGTTCTACTCATAGGCTGGTCCACATTCAGCCTCTAGCCGTTGAGCAAAATGACCATTTGCTGTTGCTGCCAGTTCATGGCTTTAGCGACTTCTACACCAGATAAGCAGATATCAGCGATATTTCTCGGGATGTACCTGTCCCTCCAGATTTGAGAGTGGTCATTTGTCCTACAGCCTCAATTTTCTGATGTGGCCAAGAAAAGTCATTGATTTTCAGTTTTTCCAGCTTTTCTTCTTGTAAGGGCAGGTGTGTTAGCTTCTAAGTTCTTTACATGTCAGAGCTGAAATTGAAAGTCTCACTTGAAATTTTTATAGTGATTCTATTGATTCTGTAGGTCAATTTGGGGAGAATTGTCAATCTTAACAATATTTAGTCTTTTAATCTATGAATATGGAATGTCTTTTTATTTATTTAAATCTGTTCTCATTTCAGCATTGTTTTTTAATTTTTCGGCATATGTCTTGCATTTGTTTTGTTGCATTTATTCCTAAATATAAATGACTCTTTTTTTGTTTGTTAGAACCCCCCCTGCCCCGCCCCATAGGAGGTATCATAGTTTGGGACATATTTTCCATTGTTTTGTGTTTTTCCAAAATATTTTAAAAAACATTTTTTCATTATTTCACGAAAGATAGATAGCTATTTGAAGTTTAGGGATTAGAATGTATCTAATTTATATTTTTAAGTAAAACATTATTATCACTATTATTAATGAAAGTAAAGAGCTTTGGCAAACCAAATTTAAATTAACCATGATTCCAAGTCTTATTTTTAAGCACACACACTGCAATGAGAGTTTTGAAACTGTTAAGTTACATCTTTAACTGTACCAGGCTGAAGAGCAGCTAGGAAGGCTCCTGTCAGGTGGTCACTGCATTCTTTTCCTGGAAAGATGCCCTACAGTAAGCTAGGTCACATGGAACACCCCCTCTGCTCATCATATGTCTTTGATACTCTTTCAAGCAGACCCAGATTCTGATTCCAGCTGGCCTGGGCACCCTCTTTCCTGACTGTGTCGCATTGCCAAGTTCACACTCTTTGTCCTGCCCTTTCCAGGGCTCCATGCAGACCATTCTCCTCTATTACTGTCTCTCCACTGCACAAGTACAATACGGTTGATTGTGCTTGTTCTCTTCTTTAATTCACTCACATTGCTTAATTGCCACTTGATTGCATTACGGTTTCATCCATTTTAGGGCCAGGCAGGTAACGGAAGGACAGGCTGGAGAGCTGATGCCATGCGTAGGGGGGACAGCCACCGCTCAGCTCCCCCCGATTTTGCCATAAGAGTACACAGACTAGGGCTGTCATATCTGTTTTCTTTCTTAAAGAAAAGCCAGAAATCTGGATATTTATGTGAAATCTGCTTTTAAACGCTAGAAGTGAATTCATACTTTAAAAATACTGTCCAGGTCAAACAAAGTACTTCTGAGGACCATATTTGGCTGTGAACCACCAGTGTGTGACCTCAGATTTCCTGTAATCACTTACATCTGGAGTGTAGATTGACGGAGATAAGATTTCCTGAGACATGTCTACATACTAGCAATGGATTCCTGATCTTCTTAAGGACCCTCTCCCTGACCATTTCCTATTCCTTTGGCCCAGCTGCTCTACAGGAAGTCCCATCTCTTCTCCTCCACTTGACCACTTTGGCTTTTACTGGGTAATCTTATCTCGAAGATCTGAAGGATGCCTCATCATCACCCCCTCACCATAGAAGTAATAGCAGGTACCATTTTTCTCCATCTAGTTTTATAGATTTTAAAGTAAGTGTGAGACCCAGCGTGGTAGAGGGCTTGGCCCTGGTACTTGCACTTACTGAGAATGAGGCTCATTCAGATCTGTTCACTGTCAAGTTCCAGCTTTCCTTGTCCTTATGGTTCCTCTAATCCCACATCACATCTACTTCAGAAAGAACAAGATGTTGGGAAACTCAAATTAATTGATGTTGTTACTGACTCTCCCTCCTGTCTTTGTCTGCAACACACCTGTTTCATCTTCCCACTGATAGGTGTGCTCGGCCCTCACCTGACAGGTTCAGCAGCTGTTGACTCCAGACAGATGAGCTCTGGTGACATTAGTCATCCACGGGTCAATTCTGACTTGGCCAGCCGTGAGCATTGAGGATCTGTGATTTCCTTCACAGGACTGCAGAAGCGAGGGCCTTAGTACAGTGATAGCATCTGGTCGGGGGAAGCGTTTATCTCTGAATTGAGAAGTGGATTAAATTTTCCGGAGGATGTTGATTACCATGAATTAAGTGAATGTCACATACATACCCTGCTATCTGTAGTCTGGTTCAGGATTTGTGAGAACACTCAGCTCTGTTTAAGTAGCTTATCTATTTATTGAGTGATCTTATAAGAAAGGCACAGGATGTGGGCTTTTTCCAGTGTCTGTTTTACAAGCTAAAACTGTAAATGCAGGCAGAAATCACAAATTGATTTCCTGTTTCTAACTCAAAAAGCTAATATCATGTAGATATTTCATTGCAGTGATTCTCAATGGGATGTGGGTAGGGTGGAATGAGAACAGTTAGGGACTTCTTTAAAATACCTTTATCCCCCTGAGGATTCTGATCGGCTTCCTCCCAGAGGCAGGCACTCCAAAACAGATATTGATGGAAATGTGCTGCAATGTGAATTGTGTGAAAACTGAAATAAGGCTAAGAATAACTGCTCTACTATTTGCCATCCTTGGAAAGACTGTGCTCACTTTCTTGATCTGATTCTCAGTCTCCCAGTGTCATGTGTCCTGGTAATCAGGGCATCAAAGGAAACAGGCTGTCTATCTAACCCAAGTTAGCAACGGCGTTCAGAAATCTAAGGTCAGGATGCTGGCTGCATATAGTGTTTCTCATTTGGGGCTCTCCCCATCTTTTCATTTTCTGTGCAACACATCTGGTCAAAGTTCTTATTTATCTCCTCCTTTCCCTATTGTCCAGTTGTCTTTTTTCTTTGGTATGTTCTCATCTCTTGGAGTTCTGCACTATTTCAAGGAGGTATGTCCTATTGCCAAGGCTGGCTAAATACTTTGTAGGGGCCAGTGCAATAAGAAAGTGCTGGTCCCCTTGTTTAAAAAACTATAAAGAATTTTAAGACAGTGATAGTTAAGCATTAAACCAAGTGTGGGCCCTTCTAAGCTTAGGGCACAATGGATTCCAGGTTTCAAACCATGAAGCCAGCCAGACTTGCATCCTGTAGGCTTGTCAGGAGTCTGATAGAATCTTAATGCTCAGGATATGGCCTTTAGTGCATTTCCAGGGTTATATCCTGGTTCTGTAGAGCTTCTCCACAGTGAAAAAGATACTAATAGTAAAGCAATCCTGTTTGTTTTGAAGGTGAAAAATCTTAGGCTGGAGGAGACTAATTAGAAAGAGAAAAAAAAAAATCTAAACCCAGGACTCCTGAATCTTTGAAGATTACAGATTAAAAAAAAAATAACATACACTACAGTACTTTTAATAATGAGAGAATGTAATCTCTGATGAGTCAGAAATAATTTCACTAATGATGACTCAGTGATCATAAAACAAAAATAATCCTCATATAAAACTAAAACATTTTCTGGCTTCCTGGACTTTTTGTTTTTTTTTTTTTTTAACTTTTGTAATAAATGCAAGAAGGCAAATAATCAGTAATAGGCATGTCAACACTACAAAAAATTGGAAATCATTACTCTGTAAAGAGTAGCAGTCCCAACAATATGTAATGAAAAGTGAAAATTTTCAGTGAACTTTCCTTTTTTTAATGTTTATTTATATTTTTTGAGAGAGAAAGAGCATGAGTGAGCGAGGGGTGAAGAGAGAGGGAGACACAGAATCTGAAGCAGCCTCCAACTCATGCAGGGCTTGAACTCCCAGACTTCAGGATCATGATCTGAGCCAAAGTCAGATGCTTAACCGAACAAGCCACCCAGGTGCCCCAGTGAATTTTCTACTGGGAGAAATAAGCAGTGATACTACTGTGGTTATGTAATATTGCATCAGCTCCATACATTAAGAAGGATGAGATAAGCTTTTAGTTACAACTTTTTTCCAAGTAGTATATCAGAGATTAAGTGTGGCAGTAGAAGTAACATATAGAAATGTCTGCTTGTGCACAGTTAATGGTGCAAGTCAGCACAGGTGAACCGAATCTTAAAGCTTCTAAAGTCTATGGTAAGAGAGGAATGGGCTTTTCATCTACCAGGAATATCCCCTGAGAGCACAGGTCCTGCACGTGTCCTAACCTTATGCAGCCCAAAGTGTCTGGTTCAGGTTGTTTCTCTTACCAGCATTTGTGGCCTCGAGCCTTACAATTGGTGGGAAGACCTGAAGAAGCAACTTGTTAGCATGTAATTAGTCTGCTTTATTGATTGTGAATCATTGTAATTGTGGATGGCTTTTGCAGAGCGTCTCCCAAAGTCATACCCACATCTTGTAAACCCCTGTCTTATGCTGCCCTCTTGGGCATTTCTATATACAAATTGAGTCAACATGACAGTAACAGCAACAATAAGGTTACATCATTCTATAGGGCATATATACGAAGCACTATTTTAAGCTTTACGGATATTAACTATATGTGAAATAGTTACTGGCACTATATTTTCTTGTCAATGGAGGAAATTAAGATACAGAGAGTTAAGCAAATTACCTAAGGTCACGTAGGTATTAAGTGACTGCTTTGAATCCTGTCATCTGGGGAATGAACAGAGGATGTACAGCACCAATTATCAATCCCAGCCTCTGCCTTGAGTATATAGAGCAGGGCTGGAACTTCATTCTTTGGGTTTCTCCAGTGCCACCATTTTGTTTGGAGAAGGACATGAACATTTCTGTTGAGTGGTCTGGTGGTTTTAAAAATATGCCCCCCAGTTCTTTCAATACTGCTTCCTTCAAGAGGTGGAGTTTAATTTCTTCAACTTTTTATGTGGGTAGCACTCAGTCACTTGCTTTTAACAAATAAAATTAAGCAGAAGTGATCATGTTTGAATTTGACACCTAAATCATCAAAAGGCACACTGACCTCTCTCTTGGTCATTCTCACTTAGATTGCTTGTTTGGGGGTGGCAGGGGTGGGGTGCAGGAAACCATCTTCCATGTCATGAGGAGAAGCCCATGAGGCTAGCAAGAAACTAGAAAGTAGGCCTCTGGCCAACAGCTGCATGAGTGGGCATGGACATAGATTTTCTAGCTCCTGTCGAGCCTTTAGATGACTATAACCCTGGTGGTCATCTGGATGCAACCTCATGAGAAACCATGAGCCAGACTCACCCCTCTGAGCCACTTCTAAAACCTCATCCTGAGGAACCTATGTGACCATAAATGTGTTTGGAGTCTCTAAGTTATAGGGTAAGTTGTTGTGCAGCAATAGATAACTACAGGTAGTGTCATGGCCAGGTTATTCATAATCAAATTGAGTTTAAGGTGCATATTTTTATTGTGGAAAGAGAAGCATGTCTGGGCTATTCCCTGTGAGACAGAGCACCCTGGGCGTATTCCCTACCAAATATTTTGAAATTGAAGAATATATCTAAAGTTAACATGTAGCTTAAATCTACTTTATATTTCAAGATCTCTAAATAGTCTTTCTCTTCTCCCTTCACCTGTAGTGCTCTGAACTGAATAGACTGATTTTTCAACTGAGAGCTGAGAGCAGTTTGATTTTAACAACTGTTGCTTAGCAATAGGAAGGAATCTAATGGCTCTTCTGCAAACTGAAAGGAGCCTCCCTGTGTAGCTATTGTCTGTCTGTAATGCTGAATTTAAAATTGTAATTACCATTTCGAGATGAAATTGAAGCTGGCCTTTGTGACACATTACACTTACCCTAGCATCTCAGCTACCCAGGGAATTGTACTGCCCCAGTTTAAGGCCCTTCTGCAGAAGTGCTGGTCTCTTGGAATTATGGAGCATTTTAGAAGTGTCAGACAAAGCTCTGAATCAGAAGCTAGTAAACTCTGCACTGGTAGGTGGTTTGTATTCTCTATATACTGACTTTGTGATTCTAGGACCAAAAACTTGGCTCTTGAAATGTTGTGACTAGAAACCAGGCCAATGATATTAGGGGAGGGGACTGTGGAGGGATGGGGTTTCCAGACAAATTTTGGGGAGTAGGAGAAGGTGGGAAGTCTAGCTGCCATGTTTTTACTACCCAGCTCTGATGGAAAGGCTCTTAGAAATGTCAGCTGCTTTGAATTTTTAAACAAAAGGTCTGAATCTAGTTGTTCATCAGAGAGGTTGGTATCGAGATTCAGAAATCTCTGCCTGGCTTAAAAATATTATTCTTTCCTGCTCTTTGGATTAAATGATGCACAAGTTTATTTGATTTTATTTAATCTTCAGTTAGTTCTCTAGATCTTTGTGTGTATGCTCTGTGCCATTCCAGGTACTATGGAAAGATAAAAATGAAGTATGAGGCATTTTTTCTACTTTCTAAATACTGACGATCCAGTTGAGGAGATTAGATGAACAGGCATGAAGTAAATCTCAAATGATCAAGATGGGAATGCCAGGTAACTGATAATAATCAGTATAATTATCGGCCATGTTGTAAAACTTTGGACTTGGAAACCAGGAGAAAATGTCACAGAAGCAAAATAACAAGGCTTCAATGCATGACCCTGAAAGAGGAGGTTAATATAGTTTCAGAGTATTTCATACATCCTTCAAATTAGTTAGATCTCTCTGAAAATAGTTGTGTTTTTTTTTTAACTTGGAGACAGTTTTTTCCTCTGGATCTGCAATTATTCTTTATGGGCACAGGCTCCCTGGTGTGTGTGATAGTCTTAGGAATTTAGCTGGGATTAGATTAAGTGAAGGCAGCATCTGTCATATTTGACTAAATTAATATTGCCACAATTTCTACACGGGCATCATAATGAGATGTGGTGAAAGACCTACACTGAAGCAAATTATATTTAAGTGGCTTCAAAAATCAGGTGCCATAAACTTACAGAAGACCCCAAATAGACTAGTAGAAATAGAGTAAAATAATAGTATTGTTGTGTGTGTGTGTGTGTGTGTGTGTGTGTGTGCATTTTAAATAAATGTAACAGATAGTTGTGGGGGGCTAAATGTCTCCTTGTTCAGATATTACTGGATCATCAGCTGTAAGGAGTCTGAGGGTAGGTATTTAAAGATAGTTTAGCATTTGAGTGGCAACATTGCCTATAATCCTCCTTCTCTTCACAGAGTTTTCTTTGTCTTGCATCTAATTTTCAAGATCTTGTACACAATTCAGAAGTAATTCAAAATAGTGGTAGAGCATTTGGGATAAACCTTCATCTGGCAAATAATGTTATGTCATATCCCTTGTTGCTGTGGATCGTGCTGTGGATCATGCATAACACAAACCACAGTCCCCTCAAGAGGCAGGCGCCCAAAAGCAAATAGTTTTAGCAAAGGCTGGTATCTGCTGCCTCCACGAATTTACCTTCCTCAATGCAGTGTTAAAGATTTGTCAGTGATGTCCTCACTTCCTTTTTTCTATCCTAGCATTATGGGTTTAGAAAGACAGTCCTATGCCTTATGATTCCAAAGCCCTTTCATAAGTAATGACATGTGTGTCCACCACAGCAAGTCTGGGAAGGGGGAAGGCAGATACAAATTCCTCTTCTGTGTATAATGAAACAGGCTAAACAAGGTAAAGTGACTTACTCATAGGCAGTTATAAATTCTGGAAATAGGACTCGAGTCCAGTTCTCTGGACTCCTGGTCCAGTGCTCGTTCTATTAAACCTGGTTGCTTTTGTAAAGTATTTCAGAACCATATACCTCTGATATTTTCAAGAGACAGTTAAACAATTGGTAGGCAGTTCACTTGTATGCAATTAATTAATTGGTTGCCAGTGATTTTTAATTTCTAACCATCTTCAAATATGAATCTCAGTTTCCTTCCCTCCCAGATTGAGTCATTTTCTGTACATTTGGAGGTTTCAGAGACTATCTTTTATTCCTGGTGTCCTGTGTGTGTTTCATTGTTTGTGTTTAATTTCCCAGCAGGGCTAAGGACTTAGCACCAAAGCATTCCTGAGGAGGGGTACTTGGATACTGATTGGCACACAGGAAGACATTTCGGGCAATTTGAACATTATTTCTTTGTTTTCCAAAACATTTCTTCAGGTAAACATCAAGGCCAGTAGAATAAACCCCTGACTTCACCAACCAAATTTTACTTATTTACTCTGTCATTTTAAAATCCACCTACCATGGATTTTATATTCCTTATAATATAAATATAATATAAATATCATATATTCCTTAAAATGTATTCTGCCATTCACCTCCCCTTGATGGTGACTTAGAGATAGCCTCTCATTTTCAAAGATGGGCTGGCTTCCCTGCTGTTTTGAAATTTTTAAACAGCTGTATTGAGATATATTTCATATACCCTACGACTCACCCATGTAAAGCATAGCTTTAGTACCACCCAGCCATCCTTAGTGCACTTCCAGGCTTGGTTTTGAAAACACTCAGGCTGCCAACTGCAGAAGACAGTTCGGTCAAGATCTGTGATGGACTCGGAGTGTCTGTTCTTCCTCTTGGCACCATGGGGTGGGTGGAGGATACAGTGAAGAAGCCCCTTGCCCTCTCAGGAGTTAATGGCTCATCCTGAGGATTTGACCTTCCGTTGTTACTTTGTTGAGGATGGGAAAGAGAGGCTGTGTGCCTTTTCTCAAGGACAGTGCTCTCTGGAAAAGTAGCCTCTGATTCCCGGTATCTGGTGCTCTGGCAGTGGAACAAGAAGTTCTTCAAGGAAAAGGGGCCATGAGGGCCCTAAAGAGAAGGGATACCAGTTAGAACAGTGAAGAATGTGTTTCTAAGGAGTCAGTAGTGAAAAGTATTCAGGAGAATGGATTTTGGTGTCGCATAAACCTCTAAGTTCTGCTGATTGTCTAGCTGTATGATCTAGGGCAGCCTCTCTAAGTCTCATTGTTTTCATTTTAAAGTGAGGATAATGATTGTATCTTCCTCACAGAGTTGTCAGGAGGATTAAATGAGATGATTCATGGCAGTTCTCGCCGCCCAGAATTTGGAACCGGCTAAGTGCTCAGTGAATATTTCCGGCCGTTGCTACTAGCTGTTTTCATCCGTATGATTTAATTTTTTTTAATGTTTGTTTATTTTTGAGAGAGAGAGAGGGAGAGAGAGATACAGAGACAGAAACAGAGTGGGGGAGGGGCAGAGAGAGGAAGACACAGAATCCAAAGCAGGCTCCAGGCTCTGAGCTGTCAGCACAGAGCCTGATGCGTGGCTTGAACCCACGAACTATGAGATCATGACCTGAGCTGAAGTCTGACGCCCAACTGAGCCACCCAGGCTCCCCTTGTCCACGTGATTTATAAGGTTCTTAACAATAAGGAGTGTTGTGTTTACCATTAGATCTCCAACCCCTATCGTCATAATGGACCAGTGTTCAACTGGCATGAATGCATTCCCCTGTCGCCCACTTATTCCCTCTAATCTCTTCCTGCCTCACTTATTGCACTCGTGTGTGTGTGCATATGCACACACACACATATGTGCAAACTGCACCCCCTACTGATTGTTATATGGGCAAGAATTAGTAAAATAACTGCAAAGATATCAATTGTTTGTCATCCTGTGGTCATCCCATGAAAGGAGTGTCATTTCTCGGTACAATCAAGAGAATTAGAAATAACTATGTTAAATGAATTCGTGGTATATAGTGGTATTCATTGCAATAGATTCTTGTGTATAATGACAGGTAATTGGGGACAGAGGAGGTGAGAGTCTTGCCAGTATGTTTTTATGGTAGTAATGGTAGGACTCGCACTGGGACTGTTCTGGAAGGGGAAGGAGTCTAAGAATAATGTTAGTGTAGGCATTCTTGATGGATGGTATATAGGAGATGATAAAAAAGAAAGAAGCAATGCAGATGATTCAATTGTGAGTCTAATGCCTGAAAAACGAGTTAGTAATACGATAACGATCTCAATTCACAATTAGCTAAGTGTTAGATGTCAACAAGAAATCTAAGGGGGAAGAACCAGAGAAGGGACTAGATGTACTTCCTAGATGAGCTTGTGCAGCCTCTTTCATTCACCCTTGGAGAGGCGTCTCCTGAGGTTGTTTAATTACACCTTATTTCATTTTGGAAAGGGCTTGAGGCAGATCCCTGGCTATACTGTGAGTTAGAAAACATTGCCTGTATTCCACTCTGGATAGGGTGCAAGGGAGATTGAGTTTGGGGTCCATAGGGAACTAGTATCTTAATAATACTAATTATGTTTGCTGCCTTCTATTTTGAAACTGTCACACATGCCAGTGTAAATTGTTAACATTGTTGAAGACAGGGTCATCTGATGTGGCTTTTGCTGTCATGAATTTCAGTGGATCAAGAGACAGGTGCTCTCACTGCCTGTGTGTATAGCCTTGAATTCTGAGTTAAGTCACTGACTTGCTCAAATTTTGGACATCAGTTTCCTCATAACCAAAAAAGGAATAATTATGTCTAATTTATTGGAGATTTTGAGAATTAACTTTGTTTTCCCCTAGCATAGTGATAATCAGAAGGAAAGGTGCTGTTACATGAATTTGTAGTGTGAGTTGCAGGATGGAAAATGGATTAAGCCCCATGTTTTGGTGCCTGGGACTAATTTATGCTTCCTGTTCATTGACACTTTCATACTGTCTGGTTGACCTATGCCCCAAAAAGATGGCTCTGTTGGATATAGAGAAAGCTGAGAATGGAGAGGCAGAAGTTTGGAACACAGGAGAACATCTTTAAGATGTCTGAATAGCTTCCAGTCACTTTATTGTACCTACTATGGTCACGCGGGATTTTCTTACACAAGAGTTCCTTGAGGCTTCCCCCTGTACTGCCCCAGCCATGCTAGTATATCACCAGTCCAGCTGCTGGGACTGACATTCCTGTGGATGATTTTTATAGGCAGTATCTTGGACCATATCCAGGGCTGGACTCAGCTATACTGGCGCTGTGATTATGCATGTGCTCCAGAATAGTTTCCAATGTGGTTTAATTCAATTTGTGATGTTTTTAAGTCCTGATTAAATTTTATGCATAATGATTATACTTTATTTGGGTATGTTTATAGTATCAGACACACTAGGTTTTTTTCATTAGTCAGAAGGATCTTGAGAAGCAGTGCTAACTCTGTGGAACAAAGGTATTTTTGTTCAAATTCAGATAAAAATTATAGGCACTAAACTCAGCCTTTGGAAAATTATTGCTAATAACATGAGGCTGTTGCCAGTCACCTTAATACTCTTCTTGTCAACTTATGAAATGATGTAACATATCTAAATGGAGAAAAGGGCATCCAAAGTTAGGTTATCTTTTTTTTTTCAATGTAGTTAGGTTTTTAGGGGGTGTATGACTCTCTTTCCACTACAAAGCTATCAAATTCAGAAACTGGGTGACTTTATCTACTTCAGATAAAGGTTCTGTTGTGTAAGATTTGCTAAAAATTTACATGCTTAAAAAAACATGAGAATGGTGGTATGAAGAGGTTGGTAGATTCTCTGCCCAAAAAGCAAGGATAAAATTGGACATAATTATCAAAACCATTATTTTATGGACTCCTAAAATCAACCACAGCCATACAAAAAACTGGGATGCTTTTATTAAAGGAAAACTACCGAACCACAGGTAAGAACAGTGGAAGTTATGGCAATTCAGCCTGGGGATGCTCTCATTCCATCCTTCCCATTTCCTTTGGTATGGGGCAAGCTATGAAAACCAGCAGCTTTATTGTTGGAAGGTGATGACCTGATTTGGAACATAGGAGACTGTGGGAAAAATCCTTGATGTTGGGTGTTGTCAGAAATATTAGCTATCTCAGTGGCAAACAAACGGGGAATACCAACATTGTAGGTAGCCTGAAGTTGAGATCCTGGCTGAGGGCATGAAAGTCAAAAAAGAAAAAAAAAAAATGGAATCGGAATGTAAATGGTATATTATAAAAGATTTATTTAACACAAAAGGATGAATAAGGAACAAAAATAAGGCATTAGACATTGTGGTAGAAAGAATATGGCTTCCAAGCATGTCCACACCTTAGTTAATGTAATCTGTGAGTATGTTATTTTACATGGAAAATGAAATTAAGATTGAAGTTGGAACTAAGGTTGCTAATCAGAAAGATTATCCTGAATTATTCGGGTAGGCCCAATATAATGAGAAGCATCTGTAAAAGTGGAAGAGGGAGGCTAAAGAGTCAGTGTCAGAGTGATCAGAGCAAAGAAAACCTCAGGCAGCCATAGCTGGCTTTGAAGATGTGAGAGGGCCGCGAGTCAAGGAGCACAGGCAGACTCTAAAAGCAAGAAAAGTCCAGAAAATTCATTCTTCTTTAGAATTTCCAGAAAGGAATGCAATTTTGCCAATACCGTGCTTTTTTTAAAAACTGTTTATTTATTTTGAGCGAGTGTGTGTGTGTGTGTATGTGTGTGTGTGTGTGGTCAGGGGACGGGGGGAGAGGGAAACCAAAGCAGGCTCCACATTGTTAGTGCAGAGCCTGATGTGGGGCTTGGGTCCACGAACCATGAGATCATGACCTGAGCTGAAATCAAGAGCCACCCAGGTTCTCCAATAACACTTTGCTTTTTGACCAGTGAGACCCATGTCAGAACTAGGATAATTAATTTATGTGGTTTTAAGCCTCTAAATTGGTAACTTGTTACAGCAGCAACAAAACGCTAATACAGAATAAATAAAAAACAAACAGCAAAATGGCAGATGTAAATTCAAGATCTAGCCATATGCTATATATGAGACATATTTTAGATTAAAAGACACAAATATGTTGAAAGTAAAAGAATGGAAAAGATATTTCATTCAGAGAGTAATTATAAGAGACTGGAGTGGCTCGCTCTACCAGTATCAGGCAAAATAGAATGTAAGACCAAAACAATGTTACTAAAGGCAAAGGAGGGGGGGGCACCTGGGTGACTCAGTCAGTTGAGCATCAGACTTCAGCTCAGATCATTATCTCATGGTTCATGAGTCTCACGGTTCGTGAGTTCAGGCCCCGTGTAAGTTGCAGCCTGTTTTGGATTTGGTTTCTTCCTGTATCTCTCTGCCCCTCTCCCTCTCCCTCTCCCTCTCCCTCTCCCTCTCCCTCTCCCTCTCCCTCTCCCTCTCCCTCTCCCTCTCCCTCTTCCTCTCCCTCTCCCCTCCCTCCCTCTTTCTCTCTCTCTCTCTCAAAAATAAATATTTTAAAAAGTTGTAAAAAAATAAATAGAAAATCTGAACAAATCAGTAACAGATATTGAATTAGTAATTAAAAATCTTCCCGAAAAGAAAATCCCAGACCAAATGCATTCACAAGTGATTTCTACCAAACATTTAAGGAATAAATAACGTCAACTATTCATAAAATCTTTAGAAAATGGAGGAGGAAATCCTTTCCAACTCATTTTATAAAGCCAGGGTTAATGTGAGACCAAGACAAGACAAAGACATATGAAGACAAAACTACAGACTATTATCTCTCATGAATATAAATTCAGAAATTCTCAATAAGATATTAGCAAACTAAATCCAAGTATTTATGAAAAAGATTAAATACCATGACCAAGGGGGCTTTATCCCAGAAATGCAAGATTGGTTTAACATCAGAAAGCAATTAATATAATACATTATATAAATATAATAAAGAATAAAAATGATATGATTATCCCCATAGAAACAGATTTCATTTCATAGAATCCAATTTCATTTCATAGAATCCAATACCCATCCAAGAAATTAGAAATAAGAGTAATTCCTTAGCCTGATAAAAGGCATCTATGAAAAATCTACAGCTAACATCATACTTAATGGTGAAAGAATGAATATTTCTGGTAATCTCAAGAACAATATCCAGATGTTCATTCTTACCACTTCTATGCAGCATTGCAGTGGTGTATCTTCAGTGCAATAAGAGAGAGAAAAAAAGATAATGTAAAGTCATCTTGATTGGAAGAAAGGAAGTAAACTGATAGATTCAACACAATTCCTTTCAAAATACCAATAGGCTTGTTTGCAGAAATTGACAAACTGATCCTGAAAAAAGTATGTAACTTTAAATGTATATATTAGAAATCTCAGCAAGGTTTTTGTTTTTGTTTTGTTTTGTTTTTGCCAGCATTCCTATGAAAATGCAAAGAACTCAGAATAGCCAAGACATTTTGAAAAATGAGAACTAAGTTGGAAGACTTCCTGATTTCAAAACTGCAAGACTACAATTAGTAAGATACTTTGGCACTGGCATAGGATAGTTACATATATCAATGGAACAGGGGCAGGAATCTAGAAATAAATCCTGACCTGAATGGTCCAATGATTTTCTGTAAAGGTACCAAAGCAATTCAATGGAGAAAGGATAGTCTTTTCAACAAATGGTGCTGGAAATAATTAGGTGGCTATAAACAGATTAATCCCAAACGTAAGGGCTAAAATTATGAACTTCAATAAAAAACAGCAGAAGTCTGAGTGCATTAATTGGACTAAGAAGTTTTAGATACAAAATCAAAAGCAAGATCCACAGGTGAAGAGAAAGGATCAATTGGACTTCACTGAAAGTGAAAACTTTTGTGCTTAAAAGGATACCATCAAGAAAGTGAAAACACCCATAGAAAAAAATGGGAACACCCATAGAAAGTGAATACACCCATAGAAAGTGAAAACACCTATAAAAAATATTCGCAAATCATATATTTGATAAAGGACTTCTATCCAGAATATATAAAGCACTCTTACAACTCAATAATAAGACAAACAAGTAGAGTAAAAACGTGTGGAAGATTGAATAGATGTCTCCCCAAAGAAGATGAACAAATTGCTAAAAAGCACATGAAAAGATGTCCATTACCCATTAGAGAAAATACAGACTAAAGCCACAATGAGATGTGACTTCATATCCATTACAATAGCTGTAATAAAATTCACGGAAAATAGCAAGGAGCAGTGAGAATGTGGAGAAACAGGAATCCTTATACATTGCTAGTGGGAATTTAAATAGTAGAATCACTTTGGAAAACAGCTTGCCAGTGTCTTAAAAACTTCAAAATAAGATTACCACAGGATCCAGCAATTCCATTCCTGGGTACTAGATATCTATGCAAGAGAAATGAAGCTTTATGGTCACATAAAGACTTGTAGATGAGTGTTTATAGCAGCATTATTCCCAGTAGTCCTAAATTAGAAGCAATTCATCAACAAGTGAATGAATAACAAAATGCAATGAATTAATAGAATAGAATATTACTCTGCAATAAAAAGGAATGTCTGATACATGCTAAACATGAATAAATATCAAAAATATGCTGAGTCAGGAGTAAGCAGTTTTTGGGTTTTTTTAATGTTTATTTTTGAGAGAACACAAGTGAGGGAGGAGCAAAGAGAGGGAGACAGAGGATCTGAAGCAGGTTCTGCACCTACTCACCAACCTCAAGATCATGATCTGAGCCAGTTGGAGGCTCAATGGACTGAGCCACCCAGAAGCCCCATGAGTCAGTAGTTTGTTTTTTTTTTTTTTTTTAAGGGTTAGATAGTAAATATTTTAGGCTTGCGGACCACATGGTCTCGGTTGCCACTTCCTAACTCTACCTTTATGGTTCTAAAGCAGCAAGGGATGATATGCAAATGAATAATGGATGTGACTGTGTTCCAATAAAACTTTATTTACAAAACAGGCAGCAGGTAGTGTGCTAACTTGTGTGCTGATTGAAAGAAGCCAGATGCAAAAGACCACACATAGCAGGATTCCATTTATATGAAATTTCCAGAAAAAGTACATCTATAAATCTATAAAAAGTAAAGTTAAGGAAGCAGATTCCCAGTCCTGGCTGGGGGGGGGGGGGGGGGTGGGAACAGGGATTGACTGTGTAGGAGTGCTGACAAGACTGACTCCATCTTTTGGCCCTCCATCTTGTTCATGTATGCTCCATAATCTGGGTCCCTTGGAGATTAATATACATACCTTAGAAATTTCCACCAAGGCTGGAATGTGGAGAGGCTTGCTTTGAACTTCCGTAAATTTCTTAAAGATAACATAACACAGTTTCTCCCATTCCTAATGTACAAATGGCACCACAAGACTAGTTAAAGGTTAGCTGTCAATTAGGTGTACGTGAACACTTTGATTCTCACTACAGTGCCCTTCTGTGCATCCTCTTACTCTGAAAAATCTAGACTAAGGTCTGGACTTTGAGGAGAATAACTGTGCAGCCGTGAATTATCTCATCTGTCCAGTCCTCTCTGTCAGGAAGTGTAAACTATATGGAATTGCATGCTTTGTTTTTTTGTCTCAAAGTGCCTTCTCAGTTTGGAGGATACTTTACAGTCCTCATCCACCTTCTAACAGATGGCAAATAGGCACCAGGGGTGATGGAAATGTTCTATAGTTGGATTGTGATTAGGGTTGTACAACCCTCTTAAGTTTACTAAATATCAGCTAATTATACACTTAAACTTGATAAACTTCATGGCATGTAAATTATGTCTGAAAAACCCATTAAAATAATATGTCTTTTCATTTATCCGTGTTTTAGTGACCTAGCCATTATATCCATTACTGTTATCTTCAGTGAAAAGCTTATTAGTGACTCTAGTGGTCAGGCTTAGAGCAGTGCTTGGGGAGTTCTACAAGTGCCTTGGAACTTTGAACTCTTCCCTCTAGAGCAAAAGTTGATACGAGTTAAGTGGGTTCTTTTGAACTCTCTCCCAGGGATCTTATTATAAGGAAAACCCTACTTAGAACTCTGAAAGAAGATTTATGACTTCATCAATGCTGCAGTTCCCTGAACCAAAAGTCAGGGGCTGTGGTTTTGGAGATGGATAAGAAAGGAGCTTTTAATTGTATGTATTTTATTCCTGCCTTCTTTTAAAATTCTTATAATAGTTAACTTAGAACAGAGTAGGTTAATTCATCTGATGCTTAAGGAATTTTCCATGTGTTTTGGTAATTATTTTATGCTAAAAAGAGAGCATTTACATGTGCCAGTTGTCTACTGTGATCATTGCATTCCCATCATGTGATCGGAGTTTCAGATGGGTCAAGGATTCAATTCACCATTCAGTTCACCATTGGTAATTGCATAATTTCCCCCTGCATCTTACCAAAAGAGTAGTTCATAAATTGTGGAACCATTGACATTTCTGATACATAGGCGAGTTCTCATAGAGCTGAAAATTATCTTGCTGGTGACAGAATTGGTCATACTGAAAAAAACAGAGCCACGTGATGGCTGGAGCAATAGTCTGCTGATTGGGTTTTATTCCTTCATCAGAGAGTATTTCTGAGATGTGATCTTGAAAGAAAACAGCCTTTTCTCTGGGCTGATGGTGTGGAATAAGCTCTAATAAATGACCTCACTGTATGATTGAGATTCTGTTAAGTCCTTGCCCTTAGACCTGAGTATATGAGCCAGTTCTTAGAATCTTCAGGAGCCAGAGGTGAAAATGTATTTTCTTAAGAGGACGCTCTAGGTATTAGTCATAGAGCTTTTTTTTTTTTTTTTTTTAAGTTTATTTATTTGTTTTGAGAGAGGGAGAGAGAGGAAAAAAAAGGTGAGCAGGGCAGGAGCTGGATCCCACGAGATCACAACTTGAGCCGAAATCAAGAGTTGGACGCTCAACCAACTGAGCTACCCAGGTGCCCCAGAGCTCTTCTAAGCTTAGTGAAATTCAGTAGCTGGAGAGAATCTCTTAGACCAAATACAAATAATGTTTTGTGCTTACCGTGGCTTCTCTCCATCTTGTATACAGGGAGTCCTATTTATGAATTGTAATGTGCAGATGACTTGATGCCTTATTTAAATCCTTGTAATGAACATATTGCTGTGAACCTTATTGGCACCAGTGAATTTCTTGACTGTGTGTTAGTCTGATATGGACTATCATCTTCTACTTGAATTCTTTCATTTTGTCAGTCATCCGTTTTGTCTGAATCTATAGAATAATCCTGTGTAGTGGTTTAGTTCTCATTTGAATGAGAGGCCAGATTCTGGCAGGCAGACATAGACTGAGACAGGCTTTTTAGAACTCTTACAGGCTAACTGTCTTCTAAAGATAGATCAAGAGTGCCTAATGGACCCAGGACTGTCTTCAGGGTCGAGAAAGAAACTCCTCTGTGAAGTCTCCCTACCTCTGCTGAGATTTTTGTTCTTTTTCCTTTGTCTTTCTTTTTTCTTCTGCTTTAAAATTTTTTAGTAGAGGCAGTGGTGGGAAATCAACTGTGAGAAACATGGGTATTTATGTAGAAAGTATACAGGTCTGTTAGAAAATGGGCTTCAGCTCAGCAAAACTGAAGAGCCTCTAGGGATAGTACCTTTGAGTGTGAAATGTGCTGTTTTAATGGAATGTCAAGACTTGCTCAGACACTGTCCCCCTCTCTGACATCTGCCAGGAAAGATATCTCCTGGTTTCTGGTTACAAATATTGAGCATCATAGGCAGATTCCTGGACATTTATCACTGGGCAGTTGCTGTCTGTTACCTCTTAAAGTTTGGTTGTGGGAACCAAGTTAGCTGTTTTCTTTCTTTCTTTCTTTCTTCCTTTCTTTCTTTCTTTCTTTCTTTCTTTCTTTCTTTTTAATTTATTCATTCTGAGAGAGAGGGAGGGAGAGCATGTGAGTTGGGGAGAGGCAGAGAAAGAGGGAGAGAGAGAATCCCAAGCAGGCTCCATGCTGCTAGTGCAGAGCCCCATATAGGGCTCAATTCCACAAACCACTAGATCATAATCTGAGTAAAAATCAAGAGTCGAACACTTAACCGACTGAGCCACCCAGGTGCCCCAAGGTAGCTGTTTTCTTTGGGAAGAGATTTACTACAGGGAACTGGGTACACAGGCAGGGCTGGAGGAGTAGGCTCCAGGCTGACCTTCCAGGAATCACTTCTGGAATGCCATGTAGAACTGACCACCGAGGGGACTGCTGCCTCTGCTGTCCCGGGACGGTGGACAAGCAGGAGATTGCTGCAGAAAGCACTGAACTGAGAAGACATGGATTTGGCTGCATCGGTGACTAGGAAACTGCTGCTGCGTCTGCGGGCTGAGGCAGTGCAGTGCCGCTGCAGGAGAGTCCTGGCCTCCATGGCCATGCTGCCAGCAGAAATAGCTGCAGCAGCAGCAGCAGAAAGCACCCTCCATCTCACTGCCACCTTCCTTCCAGGCCCTGAGCAGATGCTTTAATTTGCATCGAGGACCTGAGTTGCTAGAAATCCTGGAAATTTTTAGTTTTGAGCCTTCAAGCCTCAGAGTACAGGAAGGAACACCCCTCCATCTTATCCCTTTACATGTAATCAGTTATGCTTAAAAGAACATGTGCATTTTTAACCATCTTAATTCAAATAAACATATGAATATATTGGAAGAATATGCAAAAATAAGATAGTCAAATAGGCACATAAAGTGCTTTCAGAAATTTAAATGCACCTCTATTGACTCCCAAACTCCCTAATTTAAAATATCTTCAAGCAAAGCAATTTCTGTGCAATATGTCTAGCTACAAGAAAAAAAAAACATGCAATTAGAGGGCTCTTGTGGGTTCCCTGTTTATGTGCATATGAGTATACAACAAGTCCTGTGCTTAGAATAAGTGACTCTTTTTTTTCTGACCTGGGGAGAGTAGAGATGTGTTGTTGTGTGTCCCAGCATGTGATGCTGTGTAATCAGAGAGCTAGGCTGGCTGGCTGCACCAGGAGGTTTTTCTCATTCAAGAACTTTTGTAAGATGGGGAAATTAGAACCTATAACTGCTATAGTCACTTTTTAGTTGATATGAATGGTACTTGATGACATTGTGCAATGCAAAAACTCTGCTACCTCAGGAGGTTATTGTGGAGGGGTAAATAAGTTAATATGTGTAAGGTGTTTAGGGTGCTTGGCATATAATAAATACTGCGTAAGCGATTGCTATTATTATTATATCATTATTATTTTCTAAAAAATGGAGATAACCCGGGGCACCTGGGTAGCTTAGTCAGTTAAGCATCCACCATCGGCTCAGGTCATGATCTCGTGGTCCATGAGTTTGAGCTGTGCGTCAGGTCTTCCAGTAGAACCCCAATTCCAAGATGTTAGTTTACTTTTAGAAAATTGTTTTTCTAACCAAAATGACTTTCTACCACACGTATTCAGTATTCACTGTGTGAATTAAGGTCCCTGGCCTTTAAATTGGGGCAAGTTTGATGAAAACAATAGGTCGACCTTGATGAAGCTTAGGAATCCATATGAAGCTTAGGAACTCATTAATTCACATTTACATCAACAAAATACTTTTATCTGATCTGGTAGAAAACATTTTTGTACATGTATTTGGTAGACTGTTGAATCATTTCTAGACTGTTGAATCATTTCTTGGGAGTTAAATAGAAAATACTTTCAGATTTTGTGGTTTTAAGAAAGGACTTTCTCTAGCCTGATGAATAGTGACAGTAGCACAGACTTAGGGAATGGAATTCTTGGGGAAGCTTCTGGTACCTTTTCGCAGTTGCATACCCATTAGTAAGTGTTGTCCTGATGAGCAAAGCATGGATTCTGGAGAGCAGAATGATGAAATTCCTGTATGAGAGTTAAAGTTCCTTGTGATTGAGATGAGGTGTCTGGGCGGGGCAAAGAGGAACTTTGAAGGTCTCAAACACGTTTGAAGAATTGTTAGTAATCTATCTGAAAGTTTTCAGCATTGAGCAGTGAGCAGCCATATTCCATTGAAATGATATAAACAGACTTTGCTTGAAACACTCTGCAGAGACATGGAAGTCAGGCGGGGCCGATCCCCAGCTAGGGTGGAGGGTGGGCTGAGGATGGGGCCCAGGATGACCCTGCCCTTGTATGCAGGGTGTTTTCTTGGGGCTGAAGTTTCCACAGCTGTGTACAAGCCTCTCTTCTCAGTCTTCAGCTGCTAAACTGAAAGTACTTTAACGATACCTCAAGTCTTGTGGTTACAGACCCTGGGGAGGGCGGGATGGGAGGAGAAGTGTGGTAAATTCCAAGGCAGGGAGGTTCAGGAACCTCCTGACTCAGGAAATACCAAGGTCTTCCAATAAACGGAACCAGCCTGTGTTGGTATATTTATCCACAAATGATAAAGTGAATAAAAAATCTTGGATTTTATAAAATAAGGGTAATTGAACAGATTGACTGAGTACCCACTGTGCATAAGACCCATTGCATGACAAGAGATGTGAACCCAGCCCGGTGTCCCAGGCCTCCAGTGTGGGACCCCAGAGTGAGGCCCAATTTCTTCTGATACTTGAATTACAATAAAGTAAGAATCGCTTCCCCCACTTTGCATCTAATATGGATCATCACTGGAAAGTCCATCTTTCAAAGAGTTCCTTGGAAATATGTCCAAGAATTCTTGGTGCTGCTTTTTCCTGTCCCTGCTTGCCTGCTGGTGCTCCTCTAGGCCAGCTGTCCCATCCTAACCACGTCAGAGCCTCACCTGTTGGTCCCAGGTGTCTCTGCTGCTGATGCAGAAGCTTCGGCCAATCTACAGAGATGCTCCTATGAAGCCCGCTCTCTTCACCGCCACCCCTGGGGCTTGTGTCTGTTAACTAGCCTGGATCACATGGCTTCCGTCTTCCCTAAGCCCTGCCACTGATTCTGGGGCACCAGTTCCAGCTCAGACTCCTCTTTGCTTCTAGTGACTTGACTCTTAGGAGCCCCTTTCATCCTTTCCTACAGTCTGATCTGGTTCTGTCTGTGCCACATGGGGCTACATGGTGCACCCTGGCCATTGTACCTCCAAAAAAAAAAGAGATGGGGTTGTGGTCTCTTTCCACAAAGGAGGCTTTATGGAAATGCACGGGTGCAATCAGATGTATGGAATTGGTGTTACCCAGCTTTCCCAAGAAGCACTGAGGACTAGAACACCAGAGGATTACTGGGGCAAGGGCTACACTTTATTCCTTCTGCTGAAAGCCCTTGCCTGCTTAAAAATACTCTAGAGATACCTAAGATAAGCAAGAAAGACACAGCCTCCTTTGTCACATATGAGGGAGTGGCAGCATTGAGGAAAGGCCTCCGTAAGCAGAGGGGAGGCATCCTTGGAGATTGAGGTGCTAGGAGGAAAGATGGGGGAATGGTGGGGGGGCAGGTAATTCATGATGCCAGGGAAACAAGGCTGTTCAGTGCATGGCGGGACACCTGAGCTTTGTCCAAGGAGACACAGAGGAAGGGACCCTGGAGGCATCTAAATAAGCAAGCACCTTGTGTTACCAAAGAGGAAAATGAGAACCTGAGAGACAAAGAAATCTTCCAAGGCTTCTCAGTGAGATAAGCCCATTAAACAGTTGTTTCTGCCATCACATCATGCTGCCCTCTCCATGGATGAAGGAGGAGAATAAGGATGGAATTGTGGAGAGATTTTAAAAGAAAGGAGAGTTGTCTCCTGATCTCCCTCATGAGGTGGCTGCAGTCTTCAAGTCACAGGTGACGTGGCGATGTCTTTGGAGAGTGAAGGACAGGGATGAGCCTGGCAGTATGCACTTAGAGTACTGCCATTTGTGCTGCTAGCAGCATTGAGGCTTTTGCCCTCGGTGGGGAAGGTGATGGATCCAAAGCTGTTGCATAAGGGACCTGTGGCGATCATTGATCAGTCAGCATTGTTAAACTAATCACTAGAGTAGAATTATACTGTAGGCTGCTCAGAGTCTGTCTGAAATCCTTGGAGGGTCTTTAAACTGCATACTTCAGTACACAGTTGGATGGCAGTCATATTCTCCTCACTGCACTTTCTGTAAGATTCAAAGCAGGCACAGAATTTAAAACAAAAGACCACAAGAGCAGCTGCGGACACAAATGTCTGCATTCTGACCCTCCACCTCTCTGAGGCTGCCTCCAGGGCAAATGAGGAAAAACAGAAGCCTTGCCTGGCAAGTTCTGATGGAATGATCCCAGACAGGGAGTATGGAGCAGCTAAGACTGTAACTGAACGTGATGGAATCAGACGAATTTGGTATTCAGCCATTTTCTGCAGACTCCCAGAGTTGTGCTGCCTTGACTCACTTTCCAACTTCAGATCTCAAATGAGCTTTCCACACTGCCAGCAAATCCTCGTGTCACTATTTTCCTACACTCGGGGATGACCATTTCATGCCTTCTCTCTTTAGATCTCCACACTCCTCTCCATTCTTGGTTGATGGTCCTATCTCTTATTTCACAGTGAAAAAGAAATACCTCAAAGATAACCTCTTTCCTCCACTAATTTCATAAGCCCACCACACGTGGACTCTTGATCTACTCTCTCCCTGTGGCACTGGAAGAATCATCCCTGCACTGCCTTTAGGTCATCCCCTCCACTTTACCCCCACCTCACCCCCTGTCTCCTCCTCAAGAACTCTTGTCATGCAGTTACCCTATTCTCCCTGAGCACCAGATTCTCCCTCTATTCGTCATAGCCATCAGCATGCCAACCAGTCTTCAATTCACCCATTTTATCTACTGCTCCATTTTGCTGCCTGTTTGCAAAGCAAAATGTCTTAAAAGAGTTATTCACACTTAATGTCTCCAGTTCATCACCTCCTTTTTTTCCTCTTTTCAGATTTTTACTTTACCAATCCTGAAATGACTTGTATCTAGATCACCAATGACCTACATCTTGCCAAAGCCAAAGCCCTCATCGTAGTCAACCTCTTGCCAGCATTTGACGGAGATGATCACTTCCTCCTTGTTGAAACGCTTCTCTTCTTTGCCTCCCAGAGTCCACATGTACCTGATTTTCCTTTGACTTTGCTCTCCTCCCCCTTTTGGTCTCCTTCTCTGGCTCCTCTTCTGCCAAATCTCTACTGGTTGTGGGGCCACAGGGCTCTTTCTGACCTTTTCCCCTGACTACAAACTGTCCACGTAAGTAAGCTCATCCAGTGGCAGGATTTTAAGTCCAATTTAAATGTTTAATACTGTTTGATTTACATTTCCAGTCTGAACATTTCTACTTGAGTTTCAGGCTGTTAATGTATAATAGCCCCATTGATTCTGCCACTTAGATATCTATAAGAGACATCTTTCAATTTAAAACTAAAGTCTTGATTGTCTTCCTCAAACCTGTCCCTTTCCCATTTCAGGAAATGGCATCATTATCTACCCAGCTGCGGAGGCCCCAAACAGTGGTACTATTCTTGATTCCTCATTTTCCCTGAGACTTTGTATTAATTTCAATCCACACTTCACAAGGCAGCCAGAGTAACTTGTCCAACATGTAAATCAGATTATTATTCCTGTCAGACACCCCCCAGAGAACAAAATCCAGCTCTTTAACTTGGCTTAAGAGGTGCCTGGTAATCTTGTCTGCTCTCCACCTTCATCACCCTCCCCTGGCCCTCATGTTCACCAGGCTGCAACCACATGGGATGCTTTCTGTCCCTCTAGGCATGCTGAGCTTCTAGGTCTTTCCATTTGCTGTTCTACTTGAAACACCGTTAGCCCAGGATTTCATGCAACCTTTTCGCTGTTCCTTTTTTCTGTTCAAATCCTAACTCATGAGTCCCCTCCTTAGAAAGGGCTTCCCAGCCCTCCTAGCAGATATGCTGTCTCTCTCATAAGCCTCATTATGCTCCACATAGCTCTTCTTTTCAATACGTGATTTACCTTATTTATTTGGTCATAGATGTACTATGAGCCCTCCAATAGATCATAGGTTCTGTGAGTAGCCATTTGATTCTCTGTGTCCACTGCTATACCCCAGCTCCTAAAAAGAGACTGCCACAAGATGCTCAATAAATATTTTGGGTCTGACTAAAATGGACTACCTTTTGTGTTTTGTGGCTTCTACCCTCCCTCACAAGGTGTGTTTCATTTTCGAATAGTAAAATCCACCATTTTTATGCATTAAAATTTTATACATTTATGCATATAAATTCTTATATGTTAATAGTCACCAACAATCAAGAGGAAGAAGATGGCCTGTTTACACACCTCCTCCCCAACTATCTTTCAAAATTTCTGCTTCGGATTCTTCAGAATATCTCAACTAACTTTGTGGATATCCCTCCCTGTGTCCTACATACATACATGGGTACATGCTCATTCACGACTTTGTACACACTTTATACACACCCTCCCCAGATAAGCCAGCATTCATTCCTCACTCCCATGGAAAAGCACTTCTTGAGTGTGTATAGAATTCTGTAGAAAGAAATATAGAAGGGTTTTTACAATTATTATTTTCGTTTGTAGGGGAAATTGACTTGATGTAAAGGGTATAAATATTGTTCCACATTAGTGTCCTGTGTCACATCTTAATCCAAAATAGGTAACAAATGCCTATTGGGGAGTTGAAACTAATGTACGGAAATATCATCTTCCCCTCCTTTTTCAGACAGTTACAAAGTTCCGCAGAAAAGAAAATGATAAGCAAATTTAAAGTTTGTTTCTTTCTCTCTCTCTCTCTCTCTCTCCCTCTCTCTCTCTTTTGGTATTTTGCATGTTAACCATTTCTAGTGCATTCACTGTATTTTCTTTTTTAATTTTAATTCCAGCATGCACAGTATTATATTAGTGTGAGGTACACAATATAGTGATTCAACAATTCTATACCTTCCTCAGTGCTTATCATAAGTTTACTTTTGTTTTAAATTTTTTAACATTTACTCATCTTTGAGAGGCAGACAGAGCACAAGTGAGGGAGGGGCAGAGAGAGAGGGAGACAAAGAATCTGAAGCAGGCTCCAGGCCTGAGCTGCCAGTACAGAGCCTGACATGGGGCTTGAACCTACGAACTGTGAGATCGTGACCTGAGCTGAAGTCGGATGCTCAACAGACTGAGCCACCCAGGCACCCCTATGATAAGTGTACTCTTAATCCCCTTCGCCTATTTTACCCATTCCCTCCTCACCTTCTCTCTGGTAACCATCAGTTAGTTCTTTAAGAGTCTGTTTTTTGGTTTATCTCTTTTTTTTCTTTTTTCATTTATTTTGTTTCTTAAATTCCACATATCAGTGAGATCATATGGTATCTGTCTTTCTCTAACTTATTTCACTTGGCATTGTACTCTTGAGATCCATCCATGTTGCTGCAAATGGCAAGATTTCATCCTTTTGATGGCAGAATAATATTCTGTTGTATATATATACTGCATGTTCTTTATCCATTCATCCATTGGTGGACACTGGGCTTCTTGTCTTTTAGTTTTGTTGATTGATTCCTTTGCTGTGCAGAAGATTTTTATTTTGATGTAGTCCAAATCACCTATTTTTGCTTTTGTTTCCCTTGCCTCAGGAGATATATCTAGAAAAATGTTGCTACAGCAAATTAATTATAGAAAAGTTACTGCCTATGTTCTAAGATTTTTATGGTTTCAGGTCTGACATTTAGGTCTTTCATCCATTTTGAGTTTATTTTTTGCATGATGTAAGAATACTTACAGCATGTGGCTGTCCAGTTTTCCCAACACCATTTGTTGAAGAGACTTTTTTTCTCCTTGCATATTCTTGCCTCTGTTGTTGAAGATTAATTGACCACATAATTGCGGGTTTATTTCTTGTATTTCTGTTCTGTTCCATTGATCTATGTTTTTGTCCCAGTGCCATACTGTTTTTATTACTACAGCTTTATGGTATATCTTGAAAGTTAAGATTGTAATACCGCCAGTTTTGTTCTTTTTCAAAATTCTTTGGCTATTTGGGGTCTTTAGTGGTTTCATACAAATTTTAGGATTATCTGTTCCAGTTTTGTGGAAAATGCTGTTGGTATTTTGATGGGGGCTACATTAAATCTGTAAATGCTTTGGGTGGTATGGACATTTTTTTTAAGTTTACTTAAGTTTATTTGAGAGGGAGAGAGACAGAGAGAGGGTCAGAGAGAGAGAGGGAGACAGAGAATCCCTAGCAGACTCTGTGCCATCCACACAGAGCCTGACAGGGAGCTCGATCTCATGAAGCGTGAGATCATGACCTGCGCTGAATCAAGAGTCGGACACTTAACTGACTGAGCCACTCAGGTGCCTGTGGTATGGACATTTTAACATTTGTTCTTTCAATCCATGAGCATAGAGTAGCTTTCCATTTGTTCATCTTCACTTTCTTTCATTGATGTTTTAGTTTTCAAAGTGCAGATCTTTTCACCTCTTAGTTGAGTTTATTCCTAGGTATTTTATTATTTTTGGTGCAATTATAAATGGGATTGTTTTCTTAATTTCTCTTCCTGCTACTTCATTATTAGTGTATAAAAATGCAATAAATTTCTGTATACTGATTTTGTATACTGTGAACTTACTGAATTCATTTGGCAGTTCTAGTAGTTTTGTGGTGGAGTCTTTAAGGTTTTCTATATACAGTATTCTGTAATTCAAATAGTAAAAGTTTTACTTCTTCTTTACCAATTTGGATGTCTTTTATTTCTTTTTATTACCTGAGTGCTGTGGCTAGGACTTCCAGTACTGTGATGAGTACAAGTGGTGAGAGTGGATATCCTTGTCTTGTTCCTGATCTTAGAGGAAAAGCTCTCAGTTTTTCACCATTGATATGATGTTAGTTGTGGGCTTTTCCTATATGGACTTTATTATGTTGGGGTATGTTCTTTCTAAACCTACTTTGTTGAGGGTTTTTTTCATGAATGGATGTTGTACTTTGTCAAATGCTTCTTCTGTATCTATTGAAATGATCACTTGACTTTTATCCTTCTCTTGTTGATGTCATGTATCACACTGATTTGCAAATGTTGAATCACCCTTGCATCCCAGGAATAAATCCCACTTGATTGTGGTCAATAGTTTTTTTTTTTTTTTTAATGTATTGTTGGAATTCGTTAGCTAATATTTTGTTGAAGATTTTTGCATCTATGTTCATCAGAGATATTGTCCTGTGGTTCTTAGTGCCTTTATCTGGTTTTGGTATCAGGGTAATGCTGGCCTCATAGAGTAAGATTTGAAGCTTTTCTTCCTCTTCTATTTTTTTGGAATAGTTTGAGAAGAATAGGTTTTAACTCTTCTTTAAATGTTTGGTTGAATTCCTATGAAGCCATCTGGTCCTGGACTTTTGTTTGTTGCAAGTTTTTTGATTACTGATTTAATTTCATTGCTGGTAATCAGTCCATTCAAGTTTTCTATTTCTTCCTGATTCAGTTTTGGAAAGTTATATGCTTCTAGGAATTTCTAGGTTGTCCAATTTGTTGCCATATAATTTTTCATAATTTCTTATAATCGTTTGTATTTCTCTGGTATTGGTTGTTATCTCTCCTCTTTAATTTCTGATTTGTTTGAGATGTCTCTCTTTTTTTTTCTTTGATGAGCCTATCTATCAATTTTGTTTACTTTGTTGATCTTTTCAATGAACCAGCTCCTGGTTTCATTGTATTGTTTTGTTTTTTTATTCTATTTCATTTATTTATGCTCCAATTTTTATTTTTTCCTTCCTCCTGCTAGTTTTGGTGGTTTTTTTTTTTTTCCTTTTTCTATCTCCTTTAAGTGTAAGGTTAGATTGTTTACTTGAGATTTTTCTTGCTTCTTGAGTTAGGCCTGTATTGCTATAAACTTCCCTCTTAGAACAGCTTTTGTGTTCTAAGATGTATGAGCCTGATGATTTTGTGTTTTGATGTATGAGCCTGGGTGGCTCAGTCAGTTGAGTGTCTGATTCTTGATATCGGCTTAGGTCATGATCTCACAGTTGTGGAATCAAGCCCCTTGTCAGGCTCTGTGCTGAACGTGAAGCCTGCTTGGGATTCTCTCTCTGCCCCTCTTCTGCTCATGTGCGCTCCCTCTCACTCTCTTTCTCTCAAAATAAATAAATAAATTTAAAAAATAGAAAAGAACAACTTCTGCAGACCGCCTGGATGGCTCACTCACTTAAGCATCTGACTCTGATTTCACCTCAGGTCATGATCTCATGGTTCATGAGATCAAGTCCACATCAGACTCTGTACTGACAGTGTGGAGCCTGCTTGCATTCTTTCTGTTCCTCTCTCCCCTCCCTCTCAGAATAAATAAATAAACTTTAAAAACTATGTTTAGGGCACCTGGGTGACTCAGTTAGTTAAGCATCTGACTTTGGCTTAGGTCATGATCTCACGGCTCGTGGGTTCGAGCCCCACCTTGGGCTCTGTGCTGACAGCTCAGAGCCTGGATTCTGATTCAGATTCTATGTCTCCCTCTCTCTATGCCCCTCCCCCACTCATGCTCTGCCTCTCTCTCTCTCTCAAATATAAACATTAAAAAATATGTTAAAAAAATAAAAAGAACAGATTTTGCTGCATCCCAAAGATTTTGGACCATTGTGTTTTCATTTTCATTTGTCTCTCTGTATTTTTTTACTTCCTCTTTGATTTCTTGGTTGCCCCTTTCCTGTTGAGTGCCATGTTATTTAACCACTATGTATTTGGTTCTTTCTAGATGTTTTTCTTGTGGTTCATTTCTAATTTCATAGCTTTGTGGTCAGAGAAGATGCAGAGTGTGACTTCAGCCTTTTTGAATTTGTTGAGACTTATTTTGTGGCCTACTATGTGATCTTTGCTGGAGAATATTCCATGCGCACTTGAAAAGAGTGTGTATTCTGCTTTTTTAGGATAGAATGTTCTGAATATATCTGTTAGATCCATCTGGTCCTATGTGTCATTCAGAGCTGCTGTTTGTTGACTTTCTGTTTGGATGATATATCTATTGATATAGTGGGGTGTCGCCCGCTCTTATTGTATTACTATCAATCACTTCCTTTATGTTTGTTATTAGCTGATTTATGTATTTTGGTGTTTCCATGTTGGCATAAATATTTACAATTGTTATATCTTGCTGGATTTTTTCCTTTTGATTATATAGTGTCATTCTTTGTCTCTTGTTACAGTCTTTGTTTTAAAGTCTGTTTTGTCTGATATAAAAATTGCTACCCTGGCTGTCTTTTCACTTCTATTTCACTGATAAATGTTTTTCCATCCCTTCCCTTTTCATCTACATGTGTCTTTAGGTCTGAAATGAGTCCCTTGTAGGCAGCATATAGATGGATCTTGCCTTTTTATCCATTCTGTCACCCTATGTCTTTTTACTGGGGTGTTTAGTTCATTTACACTCCCAAGTAATTATTGACAAGTATGTACTTATTGCCATTTTATTACTTGTTTTATAGTTGTTTTTGTAGTTCTTTTCTCTTACTTTCTTATCGTTCTGTCTTCTCTCATGGTTTGCTGGCTTTCTTTAGTTATATACTTGGATTCCTTTCTCTTTATTTTTTGCATGTGTATTACTGGTTTTCGATTTGTGGTTACCATTAGGTTTATATATAGCATCTTATGCATCTAGCAGTCTATATTAAGTTAATGGTCATGTAAGTTTGAACCCATTCTTTACTCTTCTCCCCTCCTCCATGTTTTAGATATATGGTGTCATATTTTACATCCTTTTGTGAATCTTTTGTCTGATTTTTAATAGATATACTAAATTTTACTCTGTGTGCGTCCTACTTTTCTTACTTCTGCTAATGTTTTTCTCTTTTCACTCCAAGAGTCCCCTTTAACATTTCTTGAAGGGCTGGTTTAGTGGTCATGAACTTCCTTAACTTTTGCTTCTCTAGGAAACTCATCTCTCCTTCTATTTTGAATGATAGCCTTGCTGAATAGAGTATTCTTGGCTGTAGGTTTTTCCAGTCAGCCCTTTGAGTATTATCATGCCACTTCCCCTTATTTTCTGCTGAGAAATCAGATGATAGCCTTATGGGGTTTCCCTTATATGTAACTATTTACTTTCTTCTTGCTGCCTTAAAATTCCCTCTTTATCCCTACTGTTTGCCATTTTAATTACTATGTTTCTTGGTGTGGACATCCTTGGGTTGATTTTATTGGGGGCTTATGTGCCTCCTGGATCTGGATTTCTGTTTCCTAGATTTGAGACGTTTTCAGCTGTTATTTCTTCAAATAAATTTTCTGCCCCCTTTTCTCTCTCTCTTCTCCTGGGATTCCTGTAATGCAAATGTTATTATGTTTGATGTTGTCTCTGAGTTCCCTATGTCTATTTTAATTTTTTATTATTCTTTTTCCTCTCCAGTTCAGCTTGATTGGTTTCCATTATTCTGCCCTCCATGTTGCTGATCTGATCTTCTGTTTCCTCTATTCTACTATTAATTCCCTCTACTGTATTTTTAATTTCAGTTATTCAGTTCTTCATCTATGATTCATTCTTTTTTATGTTCTGTCTCTTTGTTGAAGGTCTCACTGAGATCCTCCACTCTCTCAAGTCCAGTGAGTTTCTTTATGACCATTATTTTGAATTCTCTATCAGGTATATTATTTGTCTCCATTTCATTTACCTCTCTTGCTGTGATTTTTCCTATTCTTTCATTTGGGACATATTCCTTTGTCTCCTCATTTTGTTAAACTCTACGTGTCCGTGTCTCTGTGTTAGGAAAGAGAGCCACATCTCTGCTCTTGAAAGTTGTGGTCTTATGAAAAAGAGGTCCTATAGTGCCCTGCAACACAATGTCCCGTGTTCACCAGAACCTGCACTTGAGGGGTGTCTCCTATGTGTGTTTCATGCGCCCTACTATTGTGGCTGAGCCACATTTGCCTTCAGTCCAACTGACTGCAATGGCTCTCTTTGCCTGTTTTGAGTAGAATAGTCTCTTGTGTTGTTACTGAGCCAATCTGGGGCCATTTTGGGCTTGAGTTGAGTCAGAATAGGCATTTGCCAGAGCTACAGTAGCACTGAACTGTGGTGTGCCTTCCCTGTGTTGTCCCCTGAGAAGCTTTTGATGGTGAGCAGGGCCTACAGTCAGTCCAGATGTCTTCCCCTAGCCCCCCTGCTGAGACCATGGTTGGACTGGTGGGTGTGGTTATATTCCCCTCTTTCTAGGGCAGGAGTCACTTGAGAGCAGTGGTGGCCCTTGTTGGGGCTGCTTGTACATTGCCAGGTTTGTGGCACCGCTTTGGATGGGCTCTGGCCAAGAGTGTACTGGGGTGGGGTTGGGGAGGGGCAGGTCTGTAGAACACAGGGGCAGGGCATGTGGTGTTAACAGGATTTGCACTTGGGAATGCAAGCTGGTGCAGCCACTCTGGAAAGCAGTATGGAGGTTCCTCAAAAAATTAAAAATAGAACTACCCTACGACCCAGCAATTGCACTACTAGGCATTTATCCAAGGGATACAGGTGTGCTGTTTCAAAGGGACACATGCACCCCCATGTTTATAGCAGCACTATCAACAATAGCCAAAGTATGGAAAGAGCCCGAATGTCCCTCGATGGATGAATGGATAAAGAAAATGTGGTATATATATATATATAATGGAGTGTTACTCGGCAATCAAAAAGAATGAAGTCTTGCCATTTGCAACTACGTGGATGGAACTAGAGGGTTTTATGCTAAGTGAAATTAGTCAGAGAAAGACAAAAGTCATATGACTTCACTCATATGAGGACTTTAAGAGACAAAACAGATGAACATAAGGGAAGGGAAACAAAAATAATATGAAAACAGGGAGGGGGACAAAACAGAAGAGAATCACAAATTTGCAGAACAAACTGAGGGTTACTGGAGGGGTTGTGGGAGGGAGGATGGGCTAAATGGATAAGGTGCACTAACGAATCTACTCCTGAAATCATTCTCGCACTATAGGCTAACTAATTTGGATATAAATTTAAAACAATAAAAAATAAAATTAAAAAAAAATCAATATGGAAAAAAAAAAGATTTGTGCTGGTCTGCTCTGTGAGGAGAGCTAGTACTGAGGGGGCATGTCCACAGGAGAACACAGGCAGCAGAGCCTACTTTTAGCAACTTAGGTGTAGGGAGTGTTGGTGTTGCATTGGTTCCCACAGGTGTCCATGTGTCTAGGCTGTGGGGCAGTGGAGGGAATGGCATCCATCAGCTCCTTTGTCCCTGGAGAAGTCTCCCAAGGATCTCTGCCCCTCCAGCATGGGCTTTGATATGAGTAAAGAAATTTCCCTTCTGTTTACCCCAGGCATTTTTCCAACTGCTACTTCTATGCTTTGTGTCCGAGGGGCTGCTTGTTGTGCTGTCTCTTTAAGGGCATGGACTCTGTTTCCTGCTTCCTTCTAGCTCTCCCAGAGTTGAGCCCACTGATTTTTAAAGTTCCAGGTGTTAAGCCCCACTGGTTGTAAGAACTCATGAAATTATGCCCCTCTGGCTTTCAAAGCCAAATGTCACGCGTATTTGTCTTCGCCATGCAGGTTCCCCATGGCAGGGGTGGCTGGTGTGAGTGTCTTGTTTCTTTCCCCTCTCCACACCCACAGTATCCCTCCCTCCGTGGACAGTCCATGGGTTTGTTTAACTTCTGACTGAGTCTCTGCCCTTCCTATCCTCTTTGATGTTGCCTCTTCTATACATTTAGCTGTGGAGAGCATGTTCTGCAAGTCTTTGGGTTGTTTTCTAGGCTATTTAGACTCATGTGGGTGTTATCTAGTTGTATCTGTGGGATGAGGTCAGCCTCGGGTCCTCCTACTCCACCATCTTCCCCAGTAGTCATTGCATTCACTGTATTTTCAAAGGCCTCTTGGGTAATACTGGTTGTATTGTCAAGAAACTCTGGCATAAAGTATTCTATCTTAATTTGTGTTTTTTTAAATTGCTCTATTTTAGTTTTCAAACTGGTTCAACTTATTATTTCCAGTGAGCCTGTGTTACCTCTCAGTCTGCGGGCTGTTTCTTTCCTTCTTGCCTCTGCAGTAATCTTGAAAATCATTTTGGTTACTTGGTGGCTTCACTTCCCCACTGACTCCTCAAATGCCTTCATTCTGCTTCTGCAGAAGTTACCATCACCCTGTTCACTGGCAGTATGTTCTTTCGCATTCCTGTGCCAGCACAGAAGCTGGTGACAGCAGCAGTGGGAGGGCTGCAGGTTACACGGCAATAAACAGGAGCACCTTGCATTCCTTGGGACCAGGCACTCAGGTAGCGTGTTTTAGTGGGAAGAACCTGGGTTTTAGAATTGGATCATCTGGCCAAAAGTTCTGTCTCTACTTTTACTGTCTGTGACCTTAGGTGGCTGTTGGGCTTTCCTCATCTGTAAGGCTGCTGGACCTTTTCCTCATCTGTAAAAGCAAGGGATATGTTTTCTGGAATTGTGAGAACAGATATAATATACAAACATTCTCATAAGTTTTATTGTAAGTTCAGGATGTAATCATTCCTCTATGAATCTCGACAGCACACATTTTTAAAAATCCATAAAAAAAATTCAGCTGACAGTTTTAGTTACTAATTTCCTTGAAAAATGAAAGCAAATGTAAGATATTGATTTTGCCATTCTTCATGTATTTTTTATCACAGACAGTAATAAACCTGCTGAGCTTCTCTTCCCCAGTCTAGAAAAAATATGTTTTTTTTTTCATTGTAATAGTTAATTGCACTCAGAGAAAATCTCAGGTTAATGTGAGTAAGGAGAAGAACTTAAAAACGGAAAGATAAGAACACACTTAAGAATAGGTAAAAGACAAAAAACAGAAACAACTATGCAGCGTTTGTTCATTGTCTCATGCATGTCTTGCCAATAGAACCTTTGAGAAACTGCACTTTCACACTCCTGGCTATGTACTTTGAGTGGGAGCTTACATCCCTGCCATACACACACACACACACACACACACACACACACACACCTGCACATCTCCCAGTCATCCCAGCCCTCTATCCTTCATCACCACAGTGATGAGTTCGAGGAAGGCATAGATCCACTTTGGGCCAGTGAAAATACAAGGATTTGTTTGGGGCTTCTGGGATAGAAATTTCTCTCTCTCTTCAGTGAAAGTGACTAGAAAGCACGCCCTCTCATTCCCTGGATGGTGTGATATGAGGTTGTAAGACTGGCAGGACCTTACCCATGTTTGCTACTTGCAAATGAAAAGGGAATGTAAGGCACTGAAGAGAAATAGACAGGGACCAGGCTGACATCATGTGTCCCTGAACTAAATAAATCTAGAACTATCTCCAGATATAAACAATAATTACTTTTTTAATCTAGGCAACTTCAGTTTAGGTGTTCTGTCCCTTTTGCAAACAAAAGATTGCTAATTAATATTCCATTAAAATGGAAGCCACTAAACATACAAATAGATTACTACGCCATCTGTCCTACTCTATACAGACTAAAGTTTAATTTCTGTAATCATAGCTATTTTTCTAGATAATCTCTCAAGAATGAAACTGTCAGTTCATAGACTCAGTGAACACTGTTAGCATGATGTTCAGCGTAGTGTATGTGCAAATCCCCTACTTGTCTGCATTTACCTCTTTTTTTTCAGTATACTAGCTAAGTGATTTTGAGCAAGTAACTAATCCTCTTCATGTCTAGGAAAATATTTTACATTTGGTTCAGTGTGCCATGGGGAGACATTAGAAGTACTTGTGCTGGAACAGTAACAAGTGAAAGTGATATTTAAGCTGATTTTTGAAGAGAAAGGCAACTTGCTTATTTGCAGGGTTTCAATTTAGATGTCTTGGTGTTTTACTTGTTTTGAGGCTGTCTTCCCCATTTACAGAACAAACTCCTTGAGATCAGGGACCACATCTCTTGTTCACTGAGCACCTGCCCGATATCTGGAACACAGCAGATGCTCTGTAGCTATTGATTAATTGATTTAGAGATGGAGGAAGAATAGAAAGAATGAAAGAAGGAGGAATGTCTAGGAGATAGTAACTATTACACATGTGTAAAGAATCCAGATTTAGGATTGTGGCAGAAGAGTGGAGTTACAGGGATAAATTTGACAGATGCTGTCAAAAAGTTAACAGTATTTGTTGACAGAATGGGAAAAGCAAAGGAGAGACAGAGAAGAGTGAGGTTTCCCACCTGAGAAGCTGAACCCGTGGTGATCTCATTAACTCAACGGGAAAGTTAACATGGGGAGGAGCTTGAGAGCAAGAAGCATACATTTAATTCTTGGATGTATTTCTTATGAGGGTAGAATGTGTGATTACTGTGGGAATATTTCATAAGGAGCTTGAAATGAGGGATTTGGGGGACATGTTGGACCTGGACATGTCAGGTTGGAGTACACAGAAAAACCATGAAATAGAGTTATGTCCATGAGGGAGTGAGAACTGAATGGAGTCAGCTGGAGAACAGACCAAGAACTGAGAATGAGATAGTGGTAGACAAACTGGAGAACTGGGCATGGAGTGGGGAGAGTATTTCATGACAGAAGCAAAAGGGGGACAGGAAGAGAAGAAATATCCTCTGCTTGTTCCTTCAGACATGGTTCAGATAAAGAACACAGTCATCCAGGATTTCTAGACAATTCCTGCAGATAGTTTAAACATAGTCTAATAATCAGATTGTCTAGATCAGTCACTTTCAGACTTTTTTATTGCAACCTATTCTAAGAAATACATTTTGCGTTTTGACTCGGGACACACACACACACACACACACACACACACACACACACGCACACACAACTGATACAAAAATTTCCTTCAAGAATACTCATTCTCACTGTGCACAATATCTTCAGTGAGTTTTCATCTGTTTCACTTTTTTTAATGCTAGTAACAGCCCACCAAACTGATTTCACGCCCCATTAATAAGTCATGACCAGAAGTTTAAAAAACAGTAGTCTATATAATGGTTACCTAGGAAAGAAACAATGAATTTGGGGAAAGAACACATTTTGAGAACATTTTACTTCTAATTAGATAAAGGTTTTTGTTTACTATCCATTACAATATGAAACATATATTTCTATAATGGGGCCATTCTGCCAGCACTCCTCAAAATTTAAAAGAAAGAACAGGAATGTGCTTACTTTGCTAGCGTCTTCTGTTAGAGTCTTAAGTGTTGGTTTACCACCTTGCAAGAAAAACTTAAAGTCTAAACTTTGGATCTAATGAGTTGCAATTAAAAGCACTCTGGGTTTGGAAACGGACAGACCTGGGCTCAAATTCTGATTCTGCTGCTTAATAACTATGACCTTTGCCAAGTTTCCCAACCTCTTGTATGTTCTGTTTCTTTATCCCCGAATGAGGATAACATTTACCCCATTTGATTGCTGTTGTTATTGAAGAAACCACATTATTCATGGTACTTTACCTAGTACTTGGGGGCACGCATTAAATGGTAATTATTATTATTGTCTTTGGTTGTGAAGGTTAAATTATAGGCCACTTGTAAAGCTCCTAGTACAGTACCTGGCACAAAGCAGCAATACGGTTATAATCCAAGAGCACAGAAATGTACAAACCAATTATATGACATGCTTTTTAGAATATTTGCTGGAGGGGCACCTGGGTGGCACAGATGGTTAAGCGTCCTACTCTTGATCTCGGTTCAGGTCATGATTTCACAGTTCCTGAGTTCAAGCCCCGCATTGGGCTCTGCACTGATGGTGCGAAGCCTGCTTGGGATTCTGTCTCTCCTTCTCTCTGACCCACTCCCGCTTGTGTGCTCGCCTTGTCTCTCTCTCTCTCAAGATAAATAAATAAACTTAAAAAATATTGAAAAGAATGATATTTGCTGGGTAAGGCAAAGCACGTCGATAACATTGATGTTATTGGGGAGATTGAGTCCCATTTGTTTAAAGTGAAAAAAGATGCATCACTGATACACTTTTCTTAATTCCCTCACTAATGTAACCATTAAAGTGATTAGAGTGCATTTATTCAACAAGTCTAAATATATTAAGACCTACAATGTCAGGTCCTGGAGATAAAAACCCAACAAGAAACAGTTCCTAGATATATGATGAAGTAACCAATAGTGTTTACTTTTTCTCCCAGGCAGCCCTCCACCGTAGACCACTGATAGCAATATTATTTCTGTGCCTTTTGACTCTTTCTGATTCTACTCTGGCTTGCTTCACTAATTCAGAAGGATGGCTTAAAGATGCTTCGTTGGAATTAATAAGAGCTCTGTGGTCCAGTTCTTGGTGATCTACTTTTGATGTTAAAATACTTCACCATGCTCAAGAATTCTTTTTCTTTTATAGTGTGTCCTCAGTAGCCTCAGGGTAGCTCTAACTGGCCTAGCTCATCATCAACCTATGTGTAATCTCACCATTATTTTACTTGCCTCTTACAAAGTAGGCAGTGAAGTTGGCTGAGTATCATATCATTTGAAGAATAAAATGAAACTGTCCTTTTTTCCCCTATTTTCAATGTCCTTGCCTCCCTCCCCACTACTTTATTGTATGTTCTGCTTGTGATGGATTTCGAATACGTGATCATCACGGTAATATGGTGAAAGCATGCCCTTGGTTCAGATATATAGCACTTGCAGACACTTTCAGTTTCCATAGGGAGTGATGCAATTTTTATTAAGAAAAACAACTTCGGAGTGCCGGTGTGCAAAGCTGAAAGGGCCTACAAAGATGCTTGAGATGAAATCCCTTCACCAAGGAGTATATAGTTTAATAAGAGAGGTGTCACATCTACCAGTTGCTATACAGGATGGCATGACTCATGAGGCGTCTGGGGGAAGGACCATAAAGTTGAATCTCATTCTGTATAGTGATTCTGCGTAGTGATTTGGCTCTTATCACTTTTCCAGATGACTTTTGTTGCCCAAATTAGCCATTCTGACCAGTGCTTACAACTGAAAAAGAATATGCAAAAATTAGAAAGACAGCAATCTTGAGGTGATACTATTCTAGATATGTGTATTGGTAAAAGAAACTCTCCTGGTATGTGTGGTTTCATTGTGCTATCACTCTTGACAATTGAAAGATGTGTAAAGCCCTGCAAAGATATGCTATTTCCTATTGCAAAAAATGCACAAGAACTCCTTGGGGCTAGATCTTTGATTCTAGGACAGAATGGCTTCCACATGGATGTTACGACCACTTAATTGTGTATGTAGTTCATACTTAAATTCAGAAATAAATATTGCCCAAGCAGCTCCCGATTTATATGGTGGCTTGTGATAAGGAGAAAATCTGAAGAGTTGTGGAAGATTGTTGTTCCGATCACATAGCTTCAAAGTCTGTGAAGATGGGGAGACAGGCATATCTGATGACATGAGAACACATTAGAGCCCAGTTAAGGCATTAATTTCAGTTAATGAATAAACAGTAGTCCTTTTATAAAACTTGATCTATCAGGATTTGCTACAGGTATGCCCCTCAGAAAGATGGTTCATGTATCTGGTTTAGGGAATTTCTAAGTTGTTGCTGGCTTAAATAGAAGTAAGAGAGTATTTCTCTAAAAAGTCAATGACCTCAAGCAGTGAAAAAAGTTCTTCAGGAAGGAAGGAAGTTGATGTTCATCAAATCCTTACCGCTTTCACATACACTTACAACTAGCTTTCTGTTATAAGTATTTTGTGAGGAACCACAATGAGATACCGCCTCACACCCATTAGAATGGCTAAAATTAACAACTCAGGATACAACAGGTGTTGGCGAGGATGTGGAGAAAGGGGAGCCCTTTTGCACTGCTGGTGGGAATGCAATTGCACTGTTAGCAACTTAACCAGAGGATACAAAATGCTGATTTGAAGGGGCACATGTACCCCAGTGTTTATAGCAGTGCTATCAACAGTAGCCAAATTATAGAAAGAGCCCAAGGGTGCCTGGGTGGCTCAGTAGGTTAAGCTTCTGACTCTTGGTTTTGGCTCAGGTCACGATCTTGTGTTTTCATGAGTTTGAGCCCTGCCCTGGGCTCTGTGCTGACAGTGTGAAGGCCTGATTGGGATTCTCTCTCTCTGCCCCTCCCCTGCTCATGCTGTTTCTGTATCTCTCAAAATAAATACAAAAAATACAGAATAATATTAAATAAATACAATAAATACAAAAAAATAAATTAAAAAAAAGAAAGAGCCCAAATGTCCAGCAACTGATGAATGGAGTAAGAAGATGTGGTACATATATATACAATGGAATACTACTCAGTTTGAAAATGAATGAAATTTTCCCATTTGCAACAATGTGGATGGAAGTGGAGGGTATTATGCTAAGCAAAATAAGTCATAGAAAGACAGATACCATATGATTTCACTCATGTGGAATTTCAGAAACTAAACAGATGAACATATGGGAAGGGAGGGAAAAATAAGATAAAAACAGAAGAGAGACAAACCATAAGAGATTCTTAAAAATCAGAGAACAAACTGAGGGTTGCTGCAGGTAGAGGGGTGAGGAGGGTGGGGAAAATGGGTGATGGGCATTAAGGAGGGCACTTTTCAGGATGAACAATGGGTGTCATATGTAAGAGATAAATCACTGGGTTTGCTCCTGTAGCCAAGGCTACACTGTGTGTTAAGTAACTTGAATATAAATTTAAAAAAAAAGATTAAAAGAATAAGTGTTTTGTGAGGGACATTGGATCAAGGGGATGGATGGATGAAGCCAGCTATAGGTGAGAACATAATTATAATAAATATTATTTCGTTGAGTGCCCTGTTTTACAAGAAGTATTTAATATTTTTAAATTAGAGAGAGAGTACATGATTGGGGAAGAGAGGGAGAGAGAGAGAGAGAGAGAGAGAGAGAGAGAATTGAGAGAGAATCTTAAGCAGGTTCCACACTCAATGCAGAGCCTGATGCAGGGCTTGATCCCACAACCCTGAGGTCATGACCTGAGCTGAAACCAAGAGTCCGTCGCTCAAAAAATCTGAGCCATGCTGGTGTCACAATTATTTAATTTTTTAAGTTTATTTTTATTTATTTTGAGAGAGAGCAGGGGAGGGGCAGAAGGAGAGAGAGACTGAGACTCCTAAGCAAGCTCTGCACTGTCAGTGCAGAGCCTGACACGGGGTTCCATCCCACAGCTGTGAGATCATGACTTGAGCCAAAAGCAAGAGTCGGATGCTTAACCATTTGAGCCACCCAGGTGCCCCAAATTATTTAATTTTTAAAACGACTCTATGTGGTTTCTTCTGCTCATTTTAGAAGTTAGGAAACTGAGACACAAACGGGTTGAGTAATTTGCCCCGGACTTTACTTCTTGTCCATCCTGGACCATATTAGGGATGGCCTGCCCTGTGAAGGCTGTAGTAGAATGTGTGTCTTTGGAGCCTTCCCTCCCTCACTGGTTCTCAGAATTCCTGCAGCACCTGGAAGGGTGGTCCTGCCTGCAGCTGGTCCTTCCATCCTAGTCATCTTTACTACTAGTGTGGATTGTTCCAGCTGCACCGACTGAATACACGTTGTTGAAGATTGCATTCGGGAGTACCTGGTTGCTTTCCAAGAGACTGTTGAGTACTGCAAGTGGCAACAGGTAATGAGCTCTGAGCAGCGGAGACAATGAGAACGTACCTAGCTGTGATCTCCATAGAAAAGATAAATAACATGGTTATTTAGAAGGAGTTATGAAGAACATCCAAGCAGTATAATCAAATCCTAATCTAACTGATGATAGAGGTTGAGATTTGAATTTATGGAAATATTGGAAATTTGATAAAGAAAATCCCTTAAGTGGCCTTTTAATGTATGACACCAAATAACTTGGAGAGCAGAAGAATGTTCCTTGCCTTTCTTGTCTATCTTCAACATAGACTACCCTGTCCACCCACACCTGGCACAGACGCAAAGAGACCAGTAGGGATAGACGTTTTTTCCAAAATACATTAAGGTAGTAGCAACTCTGTTAAAATGGCTTGTCTTTCTTAACATTTCACCTTGATTTTTATCTTTGTGTCCCGCCCTTGCTCTTATCTTTCAGCCATTCTTTTCTCATCTCACTGATTGACCATCCTTATACCTATATATGCAGGTGAGGGACTCTGCCTCAACACCCTTTTTCAGTGTTCAAAGAACTTTTGACTTTCATCCTCCAGTATGATAGTGCCTTATGATTTCCCAGCTCTCACTCCAGTTGAATTCTCTGTTTTAGTTACTTAGAGCCTTCTCATCAACTTTCCTCATTCCCCATACCATTTCCTATCCTTTTCATCTGACTTTTCTTTACAAATAACAAATATATCCTCAGCAGTTGCTTCAAAGTTATCTTTGTCTTAGAGGTCCATCATTTTTCATTATTTCTGGTGTCGTTTTCATCGGATTTATCCTGCTTTGGGATTCATTGCAATTCCTGAACCTGAGGATTCATGTCTTCCAACAAGTCTGAAAAATTCTTTTCCTGTATTATCCTTCTGATTTTTTGCTGGAACTTCTAATTCTTTCCTCCATGTCTTTTAACAACTCTTTTCTGTTTTCTCTCTTTAACTCTTTGTACTGCATTTGAATAATTTTCTGAGACCTGTTTTTAAATCTTTTTCCAGTTTATTCTTTGCTTATTTAGTGGGGTCTGTCTAATCAGTGTTTTCCTATCCTTTGAGTTTTCAATTTCAACTCATCTATTTTTCAACAATAATTAAAAGAATAATTCTATTAACTTTAAGTTTTATGTGGTTCTTGTAAAATCTGACTTAAAAATTTTTTTTCTGACTTTAAAATTATTTATTCTTTTATCATGTTTTCAGTTCCTACTTTTGTTTTTTTTTAATATTTATTTATTTTTGAGAGAGAGAGAGAGGGAGAGAGAGAGAATGAGCGGGGGAAAGGGCAGAGAGAAAGGGAGACACAGAATCTGAAGCAGGCTCCAGGCTCTGAGCTGTCCACACAGAGCCCGACGCGGGGCTCAAACTCCTGAACTATGAGATCATGACCTGAGCCGAGGTCAGTCGCTCAAATGACTGAGCCACCCAGTTGCCCCTCAGAACCTACTTGTGTATCTTTAGTCTTTGTAAACACTTTAATTTTAGGATGTTTAAACTGGATCTGTGTAATAGTTCTGGTACCTGGAATTCTTGGTAGTGGTGGACGGGTAGGGTGGGAGTTCCTCATCCATGTGTCTACTGATCCTTGTTCATGGTAGATGGTTTGAGTATTTTGTAATTTTGGATTGTGAGTTTTTCTTCAGGGATTTTGTTAGTGGTGATCCATTACAGGCTGAGCTTGAGTTTCTGTCCCTCCAGAAAAGTTGTGTGTATACTTTTGTCAAGGGTCCCAGGATTAGCACTAGCCTGGGCCACTTTTTAATTTCTCATTTAGAGGGACAAACCACCCAATGGTGGCTGAATCTGAGCTTCATATCTCCGTGAAGTGGGCCTGTGGCTATCAGTTCTCAGGGAGGCTTTTTTTCCCACACCCCCACTGAGATCCAGGCTGAGGCAGGTAAGTTTCTTAACTGTCTCCTTGTGCACTTGGAGCACTTTCCCCCATAGTCCACTTGTTCACAGAGGGTCTGGTCTTTGGGGAGTTCCAGCTTCATGTGGGGTCTCAGTTCCCATTCTCTCACCAATACTTCATGAAGGCCCTGAGGCTTCTCCTGAACCACATGGGATTTACAGTCCAAATCCTGTGTTACCAAGATTGGTAAACTGCTTTTGTCTTAGGGAAGCTAGCATCAATTCAGAGGCTTGGTTCTGGTTTTTCGATCTCTGTGTGTTTGACTCTAGAAAATTCCTTATTAATAACTCAGCTATGCATTTTAAAAGATATTTGTTATATTTTACCCAGAATTTATAAGCTTTTAATAGCAAACAATTTTTTTTAAATATATCTTTTCTGCCAAGAGCACATCATCATCATCATCCTCTGACAGTGTCTGCTGTAGGGTTGAAAATGCCTGTCTACATCCAAAGAGCAGTATCGAAAAGGGGCCTCTGCCCTTGAGAAGTTCATAGATTTTTTTAGTCTAACTCATTTGTAAGCTCTGAGGACTATTCATTTAGTTTTTCACTCACTATTCTTTATATGCAAATCATATTCAATAATTACTGAGTAAGTCCTCACTATCCAGGCTTTCATTCATTTATTCAGCAAATACACATTGTGTACAGCATGGCTATGTGCCAGATATGTGCTCGTCATGCTCAGCAAAAATACACCCGATCACTGACTTCATGGAAGACACCAGTATTGATCAGATAAACTCATAAATAAATGTAAAATTGCAACTGTAACAAGTGCCAGAAAGTCAACGTGCTTGGTGCCGTGGGATGTGTAATGTTGATTTGTTCAGCTCAGGCCAGGACAGGCTTAATTGGGGAAGTGAAATAAACAAGAGTAGCTTTCACTGAGTACAAAGGAGAGCAATAATTGTGACAGATCCAGAGCAGTATGTGCAAAGCACGTGAAGATGAAGGACTAAAAGAAGAGTGGTGAGAAAGAAGGGGAAAAGTGAGAAAATATGGTTCCAGAAAAGGCTGAGAGGGAGCTAGGAGTCAAATCACGGAAAACCTGGTGGGCTATGTTAACTTTTTCTACTTATCATAGGAGCCATGGAAATGCTTTAAACGGGGGTGACCCATCTAATTTGGCCTTTGAAAAGATCTTTCTGACTTTAGACAAGAGAACAGATTTGAGGAAGCAAGAATGACAAAGGAGATCAGTTGTCAGTAGACCATTGTCAGTAGACCATTGTCAGTAGACCAGATTGAGAGTTGCTTGGTGCTGAACTTCAATTTTGACTTTGTAGGAAAGAAGATGTGGAAAGATTTGAGATTTACTTAGCAGGTAAAATTACCAGGAAGAAGCAAAGAGATGGGCCAGGAACGATTACAAAGTTTCTGGTGTATACATCTGGATGGCTGTTGATGTTCCTTTAATGGAATAGGGAACACTAGATAAGGACAAGGTTTGTTGGAAAGGCCATGGCTTTTTCTTTTATACCTATTGGGTCTGAGGTTTTTGAAACATCTAAGGGAAAAATATCAAGAAGCAGCTGGATAAATTGATCCAGAGATGAGAGAAGAGATCTGGGGATATAAATACATGAGTGATTTGCTTATTGGTGTTCATCAGGTGAGCCTTCCAACGGAGAGATGATGGATATCCCTTGGATATAGAGACGTGTAGGTTACTGGCGACCTTAACAGGAGCTGTTTTGGTGGTCATATGGGGTGAGAGGCTTGGAGGGGGATGTAGAGAATGTAGAAGAGGAGGAAATGGAATGAGTAAGTTAGACAACTTTCAAGAAGTTTGCCAGTGAAGTTTTATAAGGCTTTCATCCATTTTTAAAGGAAACATGTCAGTTAATTATGATTGGAAGGCAAAATCTTTTAAAACGTAGAGTCAGTAGGAAAAATTTTAAATGATTTCTTGATAGTGAGAAGGTGGCCAAGACAGGGACATAGGCTGCCACAAAGGGGAACCAAAGACATTCAACCAACATTGGATTGTAGTAACAGCTGATATTTATTGACCTTCCACTATTGTTTCAGGTGCCATTCTAAATGTTTAACATGTATTAACTAACTTAATCTCCAGAACAACTCTGTGGTGTGGGTACACTTATTAGCCCATGCAGGACATGAGGAAACGTCACCAGAGAGGTGCTGTAACTTACCAGGGTAACACAACAGGGATTTGAACTCCCAGTCTGGCTGTGAAGTTCATGTTCTTAACCTCTATGCTGTCGTGCTTCTCAATACATGGGTGCATAATAAGCTATTTGTATCATCTGTGAGCTAAGGTGTGTGCTAATTCATCTACAAATACTGAAAACATTATTGGTTATATAATGACTTTTGGGCAAAAGTATAAGTTAATGTTTTCTTAAATGCTTTGTTAAAATTTCCTTGGCTTTATGTTCTAGAACAAGGCAGGCATAAGTGGAAATGTCATTAGATCAGCATTAGTTTTAATCAGTGGCCTTTAATAAGTGTGTGCACATTATTCATTTAATTGCACCTGTAAAGATGTGGTAGCCTCATAACTGCAGTTGTAATAGGTAAGTAAGTGGAATCCATAACAGTCTGAAGCTGCTTGTACCTGTCTGCGAAGATGTGCCATTTGTGAGTTTCCACTAACCAATGTCCCCAAATGAGTGACCTTCCCCAGATTCCTGGGGATTGGCTTTAACCACATGTGTGTGTTTATTCTCCTCCTAAGGATTCAACAACACTGAGAGAACATGCGACAAAGAGTTTATTATTCGGAGAACAGCCACCAATCGAGTACTGAATGTCCTCCGTCACTGGGTCTCAAAGCATGCGCAGGTAATTTAATGGCATCATTCATTACTTTCAAGGATTTTTCTAAACCAACTTTTTAAATTGTTACATATGTAAACTGCTTTCTGAAGCTTTGGAGTTAGGGTCTGAAACGTTGGAATTAGAGCCAAAGGAAAGAAATAGGAGGATATACGCACGGATCAAAGCGAACACATGCAGATTTGCCAAACGCACACTGTCTCAGATCTGGCGTGACACAGGAGGCGAAGCAGCGCTCTACGCTTTCCTCATCTTTTCAGGCCACAGCACCCACCTGTGGGCACTCGAGCCACTGTCCTATGCCACCCAGGGAGTGCCGTTCATGGGGCCCTCACTGTAGGCTGAGCTGTGCCGCCTGCACCCGGTACCCCTGGAGGTGAAGCATCACTCTGGTGCCACATGCTCTGGTATCTGGTCGGGGAGTATTTTCTCGGCCTGATTTAGGAGATATTTTGCCCCACGACTTTGATTTTTTTGGGTCCTAGTATTCTGTTTTTAAATTGCATCATGCTGGGGTGCCTGGGTGGCGCAGTCGGTTAAGCGTCCGACTTCAGCCAGGTCACGATCTCGCGGTCCGTGAGTTCGAGCCCCGCGTCAGGCTCTGGGCTGATGGCTCAGAGCCTGGAGCCTGTTTCTGATTCTGTGTCTCCCTCTCTCTCTGCCCCTCCCCCGTTCATGCTCTCTCTCTGTCCCAAAAATAAATAAACGTTGAAAAAAAAAAATTTTTTAATTGCATCATGCTGACAGGACACCTACTTGTTATTTGTGTGTTTTCATTACACGTTTGTAGAATTGATACCCATTTCGCAATTTCACAAAATAAAGCGCAAGGGCCTCCTTTGCTTCATTGGCATGAAACACACATTGTGCTTTTCTTCCCCACTGCCAAATAATGGGAGGCCTTGCTGGACACGTGCTTGGCTAGTGCCCTGCAAGGAGAATTTTGAAAAGACAAAAGGGGGCCCTGTATGGCTCAGATCGGAGCCATATAAATGTGAATATATATATATATATATATATATATATATATATATATAAACATATAAAATGTGAATAAAATGCTAATGAATAAAGAAAAAGAGAAGAGAGGAGCCCCCACTTCATATATTCCCTGAGGCTGTTCTGGGTCTGCCACATAGCCCTTGGTAATGACAGACCGTGAGATAGGGTCACGAGAGAGCCAGACTCATGGAATCCCTGTGGTGAGAGAATTCGCTAATTGGGAAAAGTGGGATTTGGGCCTCACCATCAGTTAGCCCACGACAATTCTTAAATGTTAATTGAAATAAAAATGAAGGTAGCACATTCAATATAGCATGTAAAAATTTTACTTAACACATCTTAAATAAATAAAAATGGATCCCATATCGCTCAAATTCTGAGAACTGCCCTTAGCCCATTGAAATGTTTAGTCTCTTCCTCATAATCTGAGTGAGCTATTTGTACGTCCCATTTGCCTCATTGCAGATACAGGATAATGAGGTTTCTCCTGTGTCTGACATCCATTCCATTCACTCCTCTCTGGTTTTGGACTCGGGGTCCTGACTTCTGATTCCCTGGGCTGTGGTGGCTTCAGAGAGGCAGAGTAGCTTTGGTACACAAGGCTTAGCAGATGCTGTTGGGTTGTCTTCCCTGCTGTGAGTGAAAGCCTAGGTTTACCTGGGTTCAGCTCCCTCCTGTCTGCAAATCTCTCCAAAACCTCTAATCTCGCTTGCCTCTCAGTCTCACCTCCTTTCTGTCAATCCCCAGTGCCCTCTTTTTCTCCTGACCTGAAATGGAAATCCCTCACAATCCACAGAGAACTCTTGGAGTAGCTAGAAAAGAGCCACAAAGCAGTTTACAGTATGCTGGGCTTACTTTACTTTGGGTGAAGAGAACTCAGATGGGGGAGATGGGTGTATTGAATCCCTTGCTTGTAATAAAGTGATTTGGAGTAAGGTGTGATCATCTGGCTTGAGAGATGCATTGTATTTGCATAAATACATATGTACACACAGGCAATATTAGATTGAACAGCACTGAGTCACTGGAATGGAAAATGGATTGATGTGAAAGCTAGGGTCTCTTTATTCAGGTTGTGTCCTGGGGCCTTTATCTAATCCAAAAAGCACCCTGTTAGCTGTTGTTTGGAGAGTTCAGATACTTCACAGCCTATTTATTACTTAAGATGTGCTTGTATGTGGGAAAGCATTTGTCATCAGTTCCATTTAGGGTGGGCCACACTGGGAATCCCAGCTTCATAGACCCTCTACACTGGGGACATATGTGGATGGTACAGATTGCTCAAGTATTCAGTCTTTTGTCCTGACATGATTATTGTATAACATGTGGACCCCGATGTGCCAGAGGAAGTTCTTCCCATCCACTCATTTCTCTTTTCTTACCTTCCCTGAATGTGTGAGTGGGTTTTAAGGATCTGTGGTTGGTTTCCAGTTATCCTGCTATAACTTTAGCATGTGTACATCCTGTACCTTCCTCATTCAAGTGAGTTTTCCATCACTCTCTCTGTGTAAGCACATGATGTTGAGGACATTTCTGGAACCTCTCTGCTTATCTAATTGCTTTAGAGCTTATTTATTTTATTTTTTATTTTTTTTGGCTTCAGTGTCCAGGTTTCTCTTACTCCCTTTACTGATTTTGGCTGACTGGTGCTCATTCAGGCTTCACAGAGGGTAGTTTGAGAAAGACAGGTGGTCCTGGAGGCCACACTATGTGCCCACCACCTCCTCTCACCTTTGGTAGCATGATCTGAGTCAGTTGAATTCAGAGGAGGTATGGAGGATAATCTAGAGAATTGGGTCTGCTACAGAATATTAGATGTCATGTATTTGTTCCTCATTTCTCACCAAAAGTGGCTAATATTAGCAGATACTATCCTGCACTTAATTCAGGAGAAATAAAGAGTCACAGAATTATGAGTGTTGGTTCTCCAGAGAAGTAAAATTGCCTTCAACTCCTTCCCTGCAATGTGTGCTGGAATGCCATTCTGGAATCTTTTAGCCTTTCCTTCCGTAAGTGTTTAATAAGGCTAGATTGCTTCTTTTTTTTTTCCTGATTCTAAAAATTTTCCTCTGTTACACATTCTGTGCTACTTTCTCCTCATTTTGTTGTGCTTTTTCACTCACTCACCTGCTGCCTTTCATGTTGAAAGTGAAACCAGAAGGCCACTCTGGATTTCTCCCACATGCCTTGTCTATGGGTTAGCAGAAGTAGCAGCACAGAGTCAGGGATACGTGTATTCTTCTTCCAGCTCTGCCACCGAATCTTCTGTGGGGACAGAATTGGTCACTCAGCCTCACTGGGTGTTAGTATCTTCTTCTTCTTCTTCTTTTTTTTTAAGTTTTACATTGTTTATTTGAGAGACACAGAGACAGTGTGAGTGGATGAGGGGCAGAGAGAGGGAGAGAGAGAGAATCCCAAGCAGGCTCTATGCCACCAGTGCAGATCCCAATGCAGGGCTTGAACTCAGGAAACCATGAGTCATGACCTGAGCCGAAACCAAGAGTCAGTTGCTTAACCAACTGAGGCACCCCAATATCATCTTCTGAAAATGAGGACAGCCATCCATCTCTTACCTCCCCCAAGGATCTGGTGAGGATTAAAGGTGACGTTGAATGAAGAGGCATGAAAGACATAAAGTACACTGTAGGTGGGTGTGACCAAATCCCTTCCAGTTAAGGACAGGAGATGCACATTTCATCCCCCTCCCAGGAGCTTGTAGTTCCCTGCAGATAGGGCTGTCTCGTTCATCCTGGCATCTCCCTCCTCAGGGCTCTGCAGCTCTGGGCACGTGGGAGATGCTTAGGAATAGTTGTCAAATCGAGTTTGCATTTTAATGTTGCTGTTGTTCATTCTGTCCAGGAAGGTATTCTTGAGTGTTTAAAATTTTCAAAGTCAGTCAAGACAGAGACTAAGGGATGGGAAATCAGAGAGAAAAACTGAGAGAAAGGAGGCACCTGGGTGGCTCAGTCAGTTGAGCATCTGGCTCTTGGTTTCTGCTTAGGTCATGATCTCACAATTTGAGTTTGAGCCCCACATCAGGCTCCATGCTGACGGTGCAGACCCTGCTTGGGATTCTCTCTTTCCCTCTCTTTCTGCTTCTTCCCTTCTCCCTGTCTCTCTCTCAAAATAAATAAATAAACTTTTAAAAAAAAAAGAGAGAAAATCTGAGAGAAAGAGGTGTTTTCATTAAGCGTCCACATACTTCTCAAACAGCTCCTGCTAGGCGGCCTTAACGTGTCATTTGCACAATTCCAAGGTATCTGCAGGTTCCAGGGCTGTAGTGCTTTTAACCACATGCTTGTGTGACTGCTTTGTCTTCTGTGCACAGAAGGAGAGGGAGGGACTTCTAGGCTGGCCCTCCAGTTCCTGTCAAAGGCCTGACCTTGTATGTATAATGTATAGCAACTTTGGTTTTCCTAAACTGTCTTAGTGATCCACTGATTCTGGAAAGATACTCTGTCCAGTTGTTTGAGGAATTTTACAGACCATGGAATGGCATTAATAAAGGAAACTGCAACAACATCCATAGGTTACAACCCGCTCCATCAGACTCTGGGTACCGTCTGAGTGACAAGTGGCCAAGAATGAAACAGTCACTCATTTTCTTAACTTAAAGGGAATATTTTAAAAGTGTGAGATCAGATAAAATGGCTTACTTAGCTAAAAATTTCCTTCCCAAAGGAGTTTATGGAGGGAATGTAGCTACTGTCTTTCTGATTCCTCACCTCCTTTATTCATTCACTAACAAGAATTGACACCTGGAGTGTGCTGGACACGGAGTAAATGTGAGTGTTGGAGGATCCAGACGTTACCTGAGTCAGGGGAGCTGGCCTTAAATCTCCAGTGGAGAGGTCTCCAAAAGTCCCACCAAGTGCCCCATGAGAGGAAGAGTTAGCCACTGTCCATCTGCCGTATCCAGAGGGAGCCTGGGCCAGGCTCCCCCTGCCCCAGCACGTCAGTCTGCGTGCGTTTCCCTGGAGGTCAGAAGTGAAAGCAAGAAGTGGAGAGCTGGTAGTGGGAAAGTACAGGAGGTCTCCTAAATAGGCTTCCAGGCTCAGGACAGGCTAGATTAGGACAGGAAGGAAATGTCTTATTCTGGACCGAACCACAACTTTAATATATTGGACTGGATATTTTTGATTGAAGAGTTGTTCTTATAACTAAAGGTCCCCGAAGACATTGGTCCCTGCCCAAAACTACACGCAGGGTGGGGAAGGATGGTCTACAGAGCAGTTTAATATGATCAGTGACAAGCAGTACTGCTGCTTGATGATTTCATCATTGTTTACGGTACAGGAAGTGTAAGTCACCTCTGGAGAGCAGTTTCACGGAGTATATCAAAGTGGCACAGCTGTTATGTTTCAGTCCTCTTACATTCATTGTTTGAGGGGCAAAGAGAGCACATTTAGCTGATGATGAAGAACTCTTCAGCTTATATTTCAGTTTATATGCTTTGTAGCAACTTACTGAGATATTACATTCTCCACATAAAGGGCACTAAACCTATGAGTGCGGCTCAGTGACTTTTTACCTTTGTACACACCTTGTAGCACTACCATTCTGAGCACCGAGGGCCCCCTCCCAGTCCATGCCCCTCTTCCTGGGCATTGCCAAATCTTCTGTTAGTTTTAGTATTGTTCTTCTTGATACTAGGTACCTTTTTCTGTATTAAGGGTAAAACCTTTAATCTGCCAATCACACTGATTTCCCCCAGTTTGCTCCTTTCCTTTTTATTTCCCCCCCCCCTTTTTTTTTTTAAGTAGGCTTCATGCCCAGCGTGGAGCCCAGTGCGGGGCTTGAACTCACAGCCCTGAGATCAAGACCTGAGCTGAGGTCAAGAGTTGGATGCTTAACCGACTGTGCCACCCGGGGGCCCCTCTTTTACTTTTAACAATGTATATGATACTTTTTACATATGTACTCGCTTCCCCCCCACCCCCCCCACCCCGCCCCCCATAAGAGGCTTTATATATACTTTGTCATGTAAATACTCACATACACAGATACTATGAATCCTTTTGTTAAAATATATGTTCTGTAACACTTCCTGAACACACTTAACAAATAAATGTAGTTTGGGCTGTAAGACAAGAATTAGCAGCGCTCACTCCTGCACTTTGTAGTCACTCATAGCAGCTGAGGTGAAAACTTTTATGCCTCCAAATATCCCAGGAGGAGCTGAGCCCGGGGCCAGTGTGTCCATGGAGCATGGATGCCGGAGCAGAGGGGCCTTCAGAAGCCTGCTGGAGAAGCAGGGGGGATGGTGAGGATCACGGGCTTCAGGGTCAAAGTTATCTGGATTGGAATCCCCGCCCTACCGTTCATTAGCTATGTGGCCCAGCTAACTATTCAGCTCCTCCAGGCCTCCATTTCTCCTTCCGCGTAAGTGAGCATGGTATCACCTATTTCTTCTGGTGATTGTGAGGATCATGTGAGGTAATACCTGTTAGAGCATCTGTTATATATGAATGCTCAGAACGTCACAAATGGCTGCTTCCTGGCAGAGCCCTGGGAGGGTCTAAACCCAGGCAAAGGTTGTTACCCCTATTTGACCAGTGAAGCAATTAAGTCACAGAGAGGTTTGATCAGTGCTGCCCAGGTGACCTTCTTACAATGGTGGACACATTCTGTGTCTGTGGTGCCAACTACAGTAGTTTCGAGCCACATGAGGCTAACTGAGCCTTGAAATGCAGCCAGGGTGGCTGAAAAATTGCAGTTTTAACATTTAATTTAATTTAATATTTAATTTAATTTAATATAAATAGAAACACGTGACTAATGGCTATGGTATAATTGCACAGTTCTGGACCGCTCAGAAGTACAGCAGCAAGCCAGACCCAGCTCTCTTAATTCCTTCCTCTCTCCTGCAGTGCCCCATTCCTCCAAAACAGGAACCTGTCGATCATCCCCACTTGGCCCCAGCAGTAGGCCTGCCAAAGAGGGGCACATCTCCATTGGGTTTACGTAGACAAAGCAAAACCTTTGTGTAACATCGGTGTTGGGGCTATAAATCTCAAAGAGGGTGATGGCTCCTTCCCAGTAAGGGAATGTACCAATGAGCATACTTGCATTTGGGTTTCGAGCCTGCAGCTTCAGGTCAGTGGTCCGGTGGAAACATGCCCTGTGGACCAACTGAGGTGGGAAAGTGATTGCTGCTGGCATGGCAGGGACTTCGTGTGTTCAAAGACCTCAGGGATCAGGGTGTCCTAAAATGAGAGTTTATGTAGTTCGTCTCTTCTGTTAGTTATTCTGACAGATGACAGGAGCCCCTTTTTAAATTTTTAATTTTTTTGGCATTGCTTAGTAAGACACTAAATCTAGCATCAAATTAGAGCACTAAGTTCAGATTTACTCTTTATTCCAAATCTGAAACTGAGGTTGGGCCAAGGATGAGCATAGTGCAGACTTTCCATGTGGGCGGGAGAATGAAACGTGTAAGAAAGAGCCAGCTACTAAATAGGCAGCTCCTGTCACCCCAGCCGATAGCACTGAGCCTGCTTCCAGCCCCATCCTGCCCTCGGGCTCAGCTCCTCACTGTCGTCCATTCCTGCTCCTGCCAGTCCCATGGGGGACTTCCCCTTCCACACTTGAGGCTCAGTCTCTGCTCTTGAGCTGTGGACCTTCTTTTCCACTTACAAGGCCATCTTCAGAGAACAGATGTCTGATCTCTAAGCTCTGTGCTGGAGAAAGAATGCTTCCTGGGCTGCACCACCCTCTGCATTACGTGGGTGCTTCCTGTCCTCATGCTCCTGAAGATGCCCAGGACTTTACAAGAGCCCTTGCCTAGATCCTTACCATAGCTTGATCAGATTTCCCAATTTCTGCTCCCAGGGAAGATGTGTCGCTGGTGCTGAGCTAGGACAACACAAGCCGTTGCATTCCATAGAAATGATTTTTGAGCCAGCCTGAGGTCTGAGGCTTAGTTATGGTGCATGGTCTTTTATAGGCAACTTGAAAACATAACCCCTGACTGAGAAGACTGTTTCCTCTACGAGGGTGAATTCTGAATGACACGACTCCCAATGTTTTAACTATTTAACAAATACTGTATTTGCCTACTATTGGGTCAGGCTCTCCTCTAAGCAGTTATTTTCAAACAGTAAGTCATTTACCCTTCACCTCAACCTTTTAAGGGAGGCAAGGTAGATATTGTTATTATCCCAGCTTTACAGATGGGGAAATTGAAGCCTAGGGAGATGAAATAATTTGCCTGTGATGACACAGATAGCAGGTGGCAGAGTGGGGGTGCACACCCAGGCTGCTGGCTGCCCAGTGCATCCTCTAGCCCCTGATCTCACTGGCCAACTTTTGGGGTGCAGACAGCTTGAAATGCAAAACGTACATAGCCATTCCTGACTCAAAACAGTGGGAATATCATATGCTAATACTGACCATGCTTTTTCTATTTCTAAATCGTTCCTTGGGAAAGCTACTTTTGTCCCAGAGTCTATTCTGTAAAGGATTTGTATGGTTTTATGGGGCAGAGGGCTGCCTCCGTGCTGACAACCAAAACAGCACCTCTTGCATGGAGATGGTGATTTATACGCTCCTGTGTCAGCCTCCCCAGTGCTGGCCGTGGCTGAAATTAGAGCTCGTGCTATCTGTGGCTAAGGGTCAGGAGACCACAGGCATCCCACCTAACCATGGATTAGATGCTGCCCCCCCTGCCCAGCAGCCCCCAAAGTACAGTGAGGCTCCTGCGGCCTGTCTCCTGCCAGTGGGTACTGATGGGGGTGCCTGGAATAAAAAGAGAAAATTTAGTTGCTATGTGAGAAGCTGGGAGCTATGAACTATTTCTGTTTAAATTTTTTTTTAATCTTTATTTATTTTTGAGAGAGAGAGAGACAGAGTGTGAGTGAGAGAGGGGCAGAGAGAGAGAGAGAGGGAGACACAGAATCCAAAGCAGGCTCCAGGCTCTGATCTGTCAGCACAGAGCCTGACATGGGGCTCGAACCCACAAACTGTGAGATCATGACCTGAGCCGAAGTCGGATGCTTAACCGTCCCAGACACCCAGACACCCTGAACTGTTTGTTTAAATGACAAATTCGTTGTCTCCTGCTTCAACCTTGCAAATAGCTTTATAAAGCCACTAAATGGGAAGATAATCAACGGACCACACACTTTTTTATGTTAGTCTCATCTTTACTAATTTGTGCTCCTTTGTGTCTAGTTATCCACACCACTACCCTTTGACCTCTGCATACCCAAGCTAAGAAATCCCAAACGTCCACCAGGTACAAACCAGTGTTTGTTCACAAACTCATATTTCCCATGAAGGCAGCCAAAGTGAAACAGAGAATGCTCTAATTAGGCCAGCCACTTAAGTTCCCTTTGGCTCCTCCTGTTTTCCGGGCACGTAGGCTGGTACTTATTTTCATCACTGTAGTTTCCAATCCTGCCTGTATTGTTTTATCAAAATGTGTCCTTCTCCCTCACAACAAACTGCCTTGGCATCACATTTCACTTTAGTTGCTGGGTCAGGAAGGACTCAGGTGAGGAGAGAAACCTGGAAACCTGAATTCTCGTCTAGATTCCCATGCCAGCTTGCTGTCTTCCTCATTCATAAAACTGGCAAAATGATCTTTAAAGTGTTATTATGCACAAATGAATTATTTGTCAGAATGCCCTAGAAAATATAACATGTAAGAAACTATGATCTGAGAACTATGGTTTTTCTTTTTTCTTTTCTTCTTTTTTTTTAAGACCTGAAGATAGATTTTCATTTTCTGACTCTCTTTCTGTGATCCAGGCAAACAACCAAGCAAGATCCTACTTCCTTCAACTACTTACCAAAGTTTTTTTTTATCTTTTATACATCCCTGTTGTTATCCTTTAAGCTCTCCTTAAGGTTTCTACTATACTTGTCTTAAAAACAGAAAAGAAAAGAAAACTTGGTGAGAAATTAACAACAGGATTTATTTAAGTCTGTGTGAAATAGAATTAGGAGGTTAATAAACCACTGTCTTAGGGGCATCTGGTTGGCTCAGTTGGCTAAGCATCTGACTTTGTTTGGCTCAGGTCATGATCTCGTGGTCCGTGGGTTCGAGGCCTGGGTCGGGCTCTGTGCTGACAGCTCAGAGCCTGGAGCCTGCTTGGTATTCTTTGTCTCCCTCTTTCTCTGCCCTTCCCCCGCTCACACTCTGTCTCTGTCAAAAATAAATAATCAGTTTTAAAAAAAGAAACCACTGTCTTAAATGGAACCTTTTTTCTGTTCCCATTAGTTGCCAAGACAGAAATTTAGCTTTCTCTGTAAATCCAGTGGGATTCTTTAACCTTCCGTGCATGGGTTTCATGGGCAGAAAACACGGAGGAACACTGTCTGGGACTTTACGTGCATCGACAGCTTCTTACTGCCCTCCCAGTTTGCATTCTACATGGATAGAATCACTCGTGGTCCTAGGAGGCATTTCTGGAGACCGTGGCACACAGGACTGAGCTCTCGGTTCCTTTTCTGGACCAGCGCCCCTTCATCATTTTAGGACTCTGTCCCCCAGGACTCTGAGGAGCCAGTGTGGCAGTAGGACATCAACTGGTTTGTTCAGGCCTGAAGGTGTTGCCTCCATGTTGCCCTTTGTGCTTCCTCTTCTGCCCAGTCTGCTCCCAGATGCCAACCACCTGTATCTCCTGATCTTTTTGCGTAGTTTCTTCCTGGCTGGATGTCAAAGGCTCTGCTTCTGCTACATTCCTGACTCTGGGTCTGTCTTCTCTATGGGGAAAGGGATGAGGTACAGCTTGCCTACCAGCTTTCTTTATCGGTCTTTTCCCCTCTTATGGGTCAGAGGGCACAGCGAACAAAGTATAACTTACAGACCACTCTCTACTAAGACTTATTCTTGACTTAAAGTCAATGATAATTTTGTTGACATGTGGCATTAATTAACAATGTAAGTTTAAAAATCAAGATTAAAAGCAGGCCTTTCCAAACTTTTTTTTCACCTCTAATTTTTGTCATTGCCTTGGAAGGTACAGTCTATCAATTAACCACCTATCTAGAAACCAGGGGAAAACATAGCATCTGGAAAAATTCTCTTTCTTCTGATAAATGCTTTTTAAACTGACTGATTGTCTTTGGAGAGGTAAAGCTAGAAGCCTGGGAGTTACGTGATTTCAAGGTTGTGGGCAGTATTTAAAATTCTTATGAGCACAGCTGTTCAGGTCTAGAGGCTGCATTTTAGCAAGTTATTCAGATGAGGAATCATTTGTTAGAAAATGGCCAAATAAATTATTTTCTGCATGATTTCCTCCTTCTCACTCAGTCTGTGTCATTCATTGCCATTTGCCTCTTCCCAGTTATTTTTGTCCCGACAAATCTTCCACATTTTGCACTGTGCCTTCCTCTAGTAGCCTCCCACCTCACATCTGCTAAAATAATTTCCCCAAACGCCAGTTTAAGAAGAATTAGGTAACATATTACCACATGTCTCAAAGTCAAGTATCTTCCCTAGAACTTTTGTCCACTCATTCAACAAACATTTGGGCCCCCACCAGGAGCACCTGGGCCTACCAAATTTGGGGCTTACTTACTATCTGGGTTTTACCACCTTTTCCTGGTGCATAAGCTCCTCCATGATGGTCAGTTACACATTCCTATATATTCTGTTCCTCCTTGGAGATTCTAAAACCTTATGAGTAAGTGTTGAACAGGTATTGGAAAGTTTGGAATTACTACAGCATTGCTTTGGAGGATTTTATTCCAAACTTAATGCCCTTCCTTGTGTGTTTTTGAGTAGGTCATTCCTTTTGTATGGCAAACAAAGAGGCTTTTAAAATATTTTTGTAGTTAGTTGATGCTAAATGCTGGAAAACCCTGCCTTTGACTTTTCCAGTGAGAAACTGTGATTCACAGTCAAGGTTGCCCAGAGGTAGCAAGAAGGCAGGCAGACCAAGGGTGGTGTCAGGTAGATGAGGCCAAACAGGTACTGTGCAGGGTCTCCTGTGCCAGCTTTTAGCCAGCACAATCTCCCCTGGGATCACGTTTCAATATTTAAATTCTGAATGAAGTTCCCACTCCCCTTAAAAGAACTGAAAACCACACTGGTTTAGAGGCTTGTTATCTCTAGTTCATTAAAATGAGGAATCCACAAAAGCGTATCCTCAGCCTATCAAAGTTGATTTGCATAGATCTTGGGAAGATCACTCAGCATCTTTGCCTCAGTTTCCCAGTTGACCAGATGGCCCAGATCTAACCTAAATGTACACTACAATGTAAATTAAATTCTTCATCTTCTCTAGTAAAAAAAGACAGAAACAGCATGCTTTTCATTTTCTTGAAAATCATTGTCAAATCGCAGGCTTTCATTTTTGAGCCTAACACATCCTAAGCCCCTTCTTTATGAGCCCATTTCCCCAGGTTTTAAAATTTTTTGTGGGGTTTTACTCCATTCTGCAACATTGTCACTTTCCTTTTGAAAACTCTGGCCACTGTTAGGAATACACTGTACTGATTATAGTAAGAAAATTACTCTCATAATTCTCTTTATTGTCAAACTGTGTTTATTGAATCAGATTTTCTTGATGTCCTAGAGTTCCCATGGCCATACATTGTGTATTAGTAACTATTACCCTGGTCTCCTGAAAGAAGGAACGTAATTGCCAACATACCTAAGCTGTGAGCAGGGGATTTTGTTTCAGCGTGCTGGAGAATCTCATTTATTGTGTCTTGTATTATTTTTCTGTTATATGATCCAGTCTTATTAATACAAACCTGAGTTTCAAGATCTCTATCTCAAATGGTTGCTAGTATAGGTGGGAAATAGTTCCAGACTCAGTAGGGCAACCACCTGTTGGATGTGTCTTTTCCGTCCAAGCCACCAGCACTAGTTCACTGATAGCCATGTGTTTTTGGACAGTCTGTGGTGTGCAGTTAAAAACTCAGGTTTCAGCTAACACTGCCTAGGGTGAAGTCCTGAGTCTGCCACTTGCTACTGGTGTGACTTTGGGCAAAATAACTTAGCTTCTCTGTACCTTGACTTCCTTGTATGTAAAATGGGAATAGTAATGATTGTAACTGTGTGGCTATCAAGGGTTAAATTGGATCATAAAGTGATTAAAATGTCAGCTAGCATGTGGCACACTCTCACAAAGTCTTAGTTATGATAATGACCTGAGGAATTGCTCAGTAACCAAAGGGAAATGCTGACTTCCTAGTCATTGATGAATGTGTTTGAGCGGAGTCAGTGAAATATTGGTAAAATGCCCTCATCTCCCAACAGCTTAACCACTTGGTTTAGCTGGTTGGTAACCTTTTGTCCCTAAGCATTTGCTGTATTTCTTGATACTCTGCTTGAGCTATCACCTCTTTTCAGGGGTTCTTGGGAGCTACATTTCCAGGCCTAGAACCACTCCTCAGACTCAGAGGGGCTGTCCCCTCCCCCCGCCCCAGACCCCCGGGTTTCTGGGGTTAATGTTTCCTTCTTCTGTCCGTCACCCAGCCTGCTGTTCTTTGCTCTGCCTTTGCCCCACCGCGAGTGTAGACTGAAATGTAAAAGTCTCGTGTTTTCTGGGCTCTCCACCTGTGGAAGCAGGGTCGTTTCTGTTTTCTGATTTTCCGTCTCTTCATCTCTGCTTCAAAAATTGGGAAACAAAAACCAACCTACATGAGCTGTTGCTGTGATAGCTGCGGTGACTGGCTCAGGTCCTCCTGGGTGCCGCAGGGTTCCCTGATCCAGGGCATGAGATAACCGACAGCAGGCAGCTTCTCCCTGCAGGGAGGGCCCTGCTCCCCCAGAGCCAGGCCGGCCAGGTCGCAGCACAAAGGCGGTGGTGAGGTAGCCAGACGACCCTGGCGCGCCATCTTGTGGGCGCCCTTGATTGCTGCCTCTGAGAAGCAGACCGTGTTCTCCCTCCCACCTAGTTAGTATTCTCATTTCCCATTTCCAGGGCCTGGGGAAATGTGACAAAAAATTAGATTCCAGATAATTTTAAAATGGCTGTTAGGCAGACTTATTATGAATAATCCACCTCTGGATTTAATTAGGGCAAGTGCCTTTTAGCTGCTCCAGATTTCTCTTGAAGTAGTAGCTACTGTTTTTAACAGGGACTTTTGAGTGGCCAATTCTGCATTTTACATGCATCGTTAAAAAAGAAAACTTTACATTCTAGGTAGTACATCAGAGGATTCAGATAGTTTTTTAGTTAGTTTTTGAGGAGTTGTTGTTTGAGTGAATTAAAAAAAAAAAGTGGCAAAGTGTTGCTACTGAAAGTGTAATCGGTATCACCCAGGAGCTCATTAGAAAAGTAGAATGTTCCAGACCTACTGCATTAGAATCTGCAGTGATTTGTGAGCATATTGACAGATAGAAGCACAGGTGTAAGCGCGGGTTACCAGAGTCAGATGGAAGACTTGTGTTTTTGTCTGCACGCTGGCACCTCCTTACATGTCTCCTGTCAGCCATATGATCACATCCCTTCAGCCTCAGTGGCCCGTGTATGACACAAGATTATAGGTTTCTGCCTTGTCTGCTCCTGGGTCAGCTGAGGGAGAAATGAAATTATGCATAGCAGTTCAGTTTGAACATGGTAAAAACCTGTGCAAATGTCAGGGGAAACAGTGAGTGAGAATTTTTCCGTTTCGTACTCAGCCATCATTAGTTAACCTGTTTTACATCAGCTGCATCATCAGCAGAACAAATATTCACCTATAACCTTAATCATGCTCCGAATAGTGTCTGGGCAAATTCCACCAAGTTTTCAGAGCTCTCTCTCAGGCTAGTCTTCCTAGAGCTCAGAATAATAAAATTACATTTTATTTTCCTTAACAAGACCTTTCATACAACTTGCCTTCCTGGGGTCTCAGAACTGTTTCCTCTGTTGAGCCCAGGGTGGGGCACAGTAGGTACCCGCTGGTTGATGAAATTGCTAATTAGCCCTTAGCAAGGTCCAAACACTGGCCTGATGTCCTTCACACTAATCCATTTATGATAATCAGATTATGTGCATCATTAGAGACTGACATAGCTACAGGAGGACTCCCATCATCTCACTGATGAATATCAAATATTCATTAAGGAAACAGACTCCTGATGGCTGAGAAATCTTTTGGTAGTGTGCAAGGATTGAAGTAAGTGAGGTCATTAACTGTTTACAAACATTCCCTTCACCTTGAAACAGGAGAGGAGGTAGGACAAAGAAAACACAGTAGCAAGATACTACTCTCTTCTCCTAGCATACATGTTAAAACAAAAACCAATAGCCAAGAAGCTGTTGGACAATAAGTAGATGAAATTTTAGGAAGACATACCAGCTAAAGGCCTAAGAATGGTAAGAGATAATAACCTCTGTGTTGCCTGAGGCCCCAATGGTTCCTGTTCTGAAGAAATGGTACTGATTGTGAAGCATTAAAAACAAAATATTGAGACAAATCTGTTACATAGTCCTCCACCAAACTGAGGCACAAAAATATTCCACTCAAATTAGGGCAGACTATTGCGTTGTCTACAGTTTGTGAAATTATGGACATTTTTGCCCTGAATTTACTAAATAGAGGTAAAGTGTGCTGTTTTTCTTTTTACTGGATTCATTCCAATTAGCAATGTTTTCTCTAATCATTTAAAAGAATTCAGAATGTCAGTGCTTCAAAATTACTTTCCTGAAAGTTAAAATGTAGTTATAGCGAGTAACTTTATATAGGAGGGAAAATACACATTCACTTCTGCTCATGGGAATATAGTCCGTCAGAGTCAGGTCCTTGAAAGCAGGACTTAGCAGGCGTACAGTTCACCTCCGATAACCTGACAGTCGCAGTGTGCTTCCTGCAGGTGTATTTTAAGATAGCACTGGGGGCGCCTGGGTGGCTCAGTCGGTTAAGCGTCCAACTTCGGCTCAGGTCATGATCTCATGGTCTGCGAGTTCGAGCCCTGCTGGCAGCTCAGAGCCTGGAGCCTGCTTCGGATTCTGTGTCTCCCTCTCTCCCCCGCCCCTCCCCCACTCATGCTTTGACTCTCTCTTTCTCTCTCTCAAAAATGAATAAATGTTAAAGAAAAAATTTTAAAAAAGAATGCAAGAATTTTTAAAAAGTGCAAGTGGAGTGCCTGGCTGGCTCAGCCGGTTAAGCATCGACTTCCGCTCAGGTCATGATTTCATAGTTCGTGGGTTCGAGCCCCGTTTCGGGCTCTCTGCTGTCAGCACAGAGGCTGCTTTGGATCCTCTGCCTCCCTCTCTCTCTGCGCCTCCCGTGCTCATGCTCTCCCTCTCTCAAAAATAAACATTAAAAAAATTAAAAAGGGCAAGAAACACATCTTTACCTTATTACTTCTTTAACTCTTTACCTTGAAAATTTTCAAATCAAGAGAAAAATGCCAGGATAAAACAAACACTAATACACGTCTACAGTCACTAATAATAGTTAACATGTTTACCACATTTGTGTTCTCTCTCTCTCTCTGTCTGTCTCCCTCCCTCCCTCCCTCCCTCCCTCCCTCCCTCCCTCCTCCCTGTCTTTGCAAAACATGAGCCTGCTCTTAGCCTCAGTAAACTGATCAAATTTAGGGCAATCTAACATTGATGATGTTCTCAACCAGGACATAGTCCTGACTTGACTTTTGCCAGTTGTCCCAGTGATGCCCTTTAGAGCGTTTCCCCCTCGATCCCAGGTTTATATGCTGCATGTAGCCATGGTCCGTTTGGTGTCCTTTAAAGTAAAACAGTTCCAGTTCTTATTTGTCTTTCATATTACGTTAACATTTTTGAAGAGCACAGTGTGCCTCACAATGCCCATGTGAGATTCTGCATCTTTGGAAAAAATAATAACTGATGATTTTCACAGAGCGTTACATTAGTAGGTACATGATGTTGGTTTGTTCCATTACTAGTGATGGTAATTCTGATCACTTTGTCTGTCTCTCTTCGTAATAAATCATTTCTGGCAGGGGTGTGTGGGTACTTGGACATTATTAATTCTCTTTCCCAGTTAATTTCAGCATCCATTCAGCTGCCTGATCCATTATTACTGCTTTGGACAAAATGGTGATTTTTATAAAGCTCTTTTGTTTCTTTGCACTTGCTAATTGGAATTCTACTCTGAAGAAAAGTTCCTCTTCCACCCTCTCTATGTATTTACCTACTTAGGTCTCTGTGAACCTCACTGGTTGTTGTGATTCAGTTGGTTATTATTTATCACTATCATTATTCATTTTGATGCTCACGTGTTCTACCTTTTGCCCAGTGGGCGCCCTTCAGTTTCACTCCTGGGTTTGTTTGGTGCAGCCCCATTGGTTTGTGAGTGTCCTTTATTTAGCCCTTGGCACATCTGTACTGAAGTTCTTAATTCAAGTCACTGCCCAAATGACAGATTTTATTCTTGCAACCAATCTTTTGTGTGTGTGTGTGTGTATGAGCCATTGCTCTGCCCCAGTTACCGATCTTACACACGGTCCAGTGGGAAAACAGATGATTATTTCGGCCTGTACAGTGCAGTAGGTAGTGCTAGGGGGAACCTTGAGAGCATTGAAACAAAGCCCTTTGCCCCACTAGATTGACGAAGGAAGGCTCCTGGGAGAAAGTATATCACCTCCTAGACATGGAAGGTGAATAGATGTAAACATGGGGAGGAAGTGCTGTGTGGTCCAGGCTATCTCTTTGAGGAATTTCCAGCCCCTGGGGAGCCTGTCAGAAATACTAACAATAGGACCCCATCCCAAACCAATTAACTCAGGATCTCCGGTGGGGAGAACAGTCCTAGGGTCCATACTTTTTAATTTCCTATATATCACTTCGAGAGAATATATCGTGAGAAATGGTGCCATGTGTCCTGGAGCTAAAACATCCACAACTAAACTTTTAAAAGATCCATTTTATTTTATAGGATTTTGAGCTCAACAACGAACTAAAAATGAATGTCCTAAATTTGCTAGAAGAAGTTTTGCGAGACCCAGACCTTCTTCCCCAAGAAAGGAAAGCCACGGCGAATATTCTGAGGTAAGTGCAGTTTTCAGGTGCCTCCTAATTACGTTGGTTGGTTTGTGCTTTGTTCCAGAAAATAAGATCCTATCGAATCAGAAAGATGTATCTGAGACTCCTGGGGGCAGCAGGGGTTCTGCTATCACTGGCAAGGTATTACGTATCGTCTCTTTTCTGGGGGCAGATTGGCGCACGCTGCCTCAGGAACACTTGGACTGGGCGACGTGACTTGTGTGGGGCCCAGGAGTGCAGCTGCTCCTGTTTGTGTGGGCAGAGCGTGGTTTGCTGCAGGACCAAAAGCGGGGAAGAGGATGCCTTGAGGATCCTCTCCTGTGACTCCAGCAGGCATTGCAGAGAGATGACGTTTTCCTGCCGTCGGTTCTAGTTGTTTGTTGTAAGCTCATGTTGATGAGCTGATGGTGGCATTTCGGTGAGAGTCTCGTGCTCCTGGCTTGTGGATGTGCCACCAGATAGTAGTTGTGTATTTTCTTCAGCTCGTGTCGCCAAGTCCTAGACCAGCTTTACTGACTTCTTCTCAGGTTGGGATTCCCACATCATACAGGTTGTATAACTTTGGACGTCTGTGTGATAAAAGCTTGAACTTTGGGTTTCCCACAAGAGACTGTTTGTGTCTGTCATTACACCCAGCATCCAAAGAGGTCACAGACTATCTTACAGCTTCTTGAACTGGTGGGTGGAGTTCTTTTCTAGTACACTCTATAGCAGGAGGACAGCCATCAGGGTTTTCGTGCAGACATTTCGGTTATAGCTTTCCTGACTCATGGCTATATCGTCTGTCCCTGCTTGGGGGTGGGAAGCCCAGCATCTATCTGCTAGAGCCTGGTACCCCTTTACCATTTTGACTTCTAGTTCTGTCTTCATTTACAGTCTCTGGAAAGAGGCCTTTCTTTCTTCTAACCTTGAATATATTGTTTCCTTGTTATCCAACTTTCTGAGAGGAGTCCATCTTAGTTCAGTCTACTATGTTTTTGGAAGTCCCTCTCTAATGCAGCAATGCCAGATTTTGGTCTGCAGCCTTTTAGCAATTGGCTCATAAGTCATTCTTACTACCATTAGCTCAAGATCCCGTCACCAGACACTTCTTTGGTCTAGGGGCTCTTGTGGGTGGAATGTGTCTGCTCTACAACAGGTATGTTGAAGTTCTACACACAAAATGTGATTTGGAAATAGGGCCAATGCAGATGTAATTAATTAAGAGGAAGTCCTACTGGAATAGGGTGGGCCCCTAATGCAATATGACTGGTGTCCTCATAAGAAGATGACCATGTGAAGACAGAGCAAGACACAGAGAGAATGCCATGTGAAGATGATGCAAAGATGAGAGTGAGGCAGCTGCAAGGCCAGAAATGCCGATTACTGGCAAACCACTAAAAGTTAGAACGAGGCGGGTGCCTGGGTGGCTCAGTCGTTTGAGCATCTGACTTCGGCTCAGGTCATGATCTCACCATTCATGAGTTTGAGCCCTGTGTCAGCTCCGGGCTGTCAGCACAAAGCCTACTTCATCTCCTCTGGCCCCCTCTCTTTCTGTCCCTCCCCCGCTTGTGTGCTCTCGCTCTCTCCCTCTCTCTCTCTCTCAAAAACGGTAAGTAAACATTAAAAAAAAAGAAGAAGTCTAGAAAGAGGCAAGAGGATTCCTCTACAGGATTCAGAGGGAACGTGGCTCTGCGGACACGTTGGTCTTGGGCTTCTGGCCTGCAGAACTCTAAGGCAATGAATTTCTATTGTTTTAATATGCCCAGTTTGTGGTACTTTATTAAGACAACTCTAGGAATCTATTAAAGGCCCTCTTCACTTTTTCCATGCTATGAAAACACCTAAAGAAGCTTAGGGGCTCTGTTACTATGTTTATTTTCAGATTTAAATTGTAAATACATTTTCAGATAAAGCCTGGTTTCAGTGAATGTGTGGTTATATCTGTGAATGATTACTATTCCTTTCTTCTTTACGTACACAGGTTATTATGCTCTTTGTATTTAAAACACTACCATTTTGAAACCACTTTCTGGGGGCGCCTGGGTGGCGCAGTCGGTTAAGCGTCCGACTTCAGCCAGGTCACGATCTCGCTGTCCGTGAGTTCGAGCCCCGCGTCAGGCTCTGGGCTGATGGCTCAGAGCCTGGAGCCTGTTTCCGATTCTGTGTCTCCCTCTCTCTCTGCCCCTCCCCCGTTCATGCTCTGTCTCTCTCTGTCCCAAAAATAAATAAACATTGAAAAAAAAAAATTTAAAAAAAAAAAAAAGAAACCACTTTCTGGAAGTTTGTGCCCCCAGGGACATTTGACTGGACAGCTGGCAGGGAAATGAGGTGTTCAGACAGGATTGGTGAATGTGCAAACCCATGTTGCCCATTCTCTCACAACATCCACACCAGACATTACTAATCAATCCTGAGGGCTTTCTGCCTGCACCAGGGGGTGAGCTTAGAACTCCACTGACCAGCACGCCATTAATTGGAGTTGGCACTTAAGATGAATCCTGTTTACCATCCCAAGTCTTTATTATTCATCAGGCTTAAGATGTGCAAATTCTTTTTGTTAAATAAATGGCCTGAGAATTAGAGGTGTGAAATCAATGAGAAATAGAAATGTTAGTAGATGGTACAGCCTGGGAGCATGACACGGAGCAGAGTCTGATTCTTATTTTCACAGGGTTCACGGGTATAATCTTGGTTCAGCCACTTACAGCTGTCCAGTTTCTTAACCAGTCTAAACCTCAATTCCCTCAATTATAAAATGAGCCGAATAGTACCTACTATTGAATGGTTATAAAGATTACATGGTATCATATGTTTAAAGAGGTTAACACAATGCCTGAAACATAGCACTTGTATTACTGCTGCACTTATTATTATTATTATTATTATTATTACTATTATTATTAGCACCGACCGTAGCTCTTGGGAAAAATAGTTTCTTCCATCAAGGAAATATGGCCCAAGTAGGGTCTTAGTCAAACTCGACTTTCCTTGGGCTTCATCATTTTATCTATACAAAAGAGATTATTATAACATTGAAACCCAATTTCATATTGCGCAATGATGTGAATGTAATACAAAAATCTTTCAAATGTACACTCCAAGCAGATGAATCATTTAATATGGGAATTATATCTCAATATAGTTGTTACCAAAAACCATAGTTATAACCCACTTGCTATTTTGTAAACGAGAAGAAAAAAAGAAGTAAAAAGCAAAGCCAAAAGGCAGCTCTGATGATGGGATGGCCCCAGCTGCCCACCCACAATTCTGATCCCTTGCAAAGTCTTCCCCAGATATTCCAAAAGCCCTAAGAAATGTGTACTCAGGAACAAACCCAGTCATTTTTGTGCCTCAGCATCTTTTTAAAAAAAATGTTAAATGTTTCTTTTATTTTGAGAGAGAGAGAGAGAGGGAGGAAATCTCAAGCAGGCTTTGTTCTTTTGGCACAGAGCCCGATGTGGGGCTCGAACACACAAACCATGAGAGCATGACCTGAGCCAAAATCAAGAGTTGGACACTCAACCGACTGAGCCACCCAGACTCCCCTCTGCCTCAGCATCTTTATTCAAGTTCACTGACCCAAGACCACTTGAGGGAGAGACCTTATCAGTGCCAGCACTGTCTCTGTCTAGCATGCTGCCTGACCGTCTTCTAAAGCCACCATTTCCCTATCAAAAAGCTGGCAAAGATGCCACCTGCCCCATTCCTGAGCCACATGGGCCCCAGAGCATGCCTCACTCAACCTAGAGTCTCAGGCTCTTGTGAAAATAGCTCCTTTAGTTCCTGGTACCACAATTTGTCACCGTTCCACATGTACTCACAGAGCCAAGCAGAGAATAGATATTATGCCATCCATTCTTCTTCCTTTGACCATCTTTATTCCCATGAGGCCAAGTGAAACAAAAGCCTTTGTTTAGCCCTGAGCATATCAACTAAAGCAGAAGGATACCATTGGGATCACTAGCCCATTAACTGAGCAGACAACCAGACCCCGAGTTCCGGTTGGGTCAGCTGGTTCTCTGAGACACCTTCCTAGGAAGCTAGGTGGTGCCAGAAAACTACTGATCATTGACTGAAGTTCCCCTGTCAAGTAAGTCATTCCACCGGCACTAAGCTTAAGGGTCCCTGCCCCAGCACACAAGATTGTGATTATAAGAGGAATAAATGATACATTCATTTGTTAGAGTTTCTGATAACTTACCGAATCAGATACTTACGTTTATATGTATGATACTTATATATTTATAGTTTTATTTCTTCTTTTTAATTTATTTTTGAGAAAAGTGCAAGCCGGGGAGGGGCAGAGAGAGAGGGAGAATCTCAAGCAGGCTCCACATGGTCAGCACAGAGCCTGACATGGAGCTCGAAGTCAAGAAACTGTGAGATCATGACCTGAGCCAAAATCAAGAGTTGGACGCTTAACCGACTGAGCCACCCAGGCGCCCTTATATTTATATTTTTACAATCATGTCAAAATGATTAGAGGGTGAAGTAGGAAGTAACACCTAGATATAACCATCCCTGATAGGATGCCATCATTCATGAAATCTCTTTGTGAAAAGAAGCCATCATGGAGTATATGAGAAAGAAACAGAAATCAGAAGGATTATTTAGTAACCCTGAAAATTACAAAGATGTTCCTGTTAATTCATTTCTTAATTTGGAAACAAACGGAATTATTTCCAACCAAGCCAGGAGATTTCAGTACTGAAAGTTTCCATGCATTTCTAAGATACGCCAGAGCAAGGGTAGCAATGGGCTCAAGAGAGCCTAGAGGGAAGTAAAGCCATGTCTAAGAAAGCAAAGGAAGGAAGGGGTGGTCTGGTAGGTCCCAGAAGGGAAGCAACAAGTGATTAAACCTCACAAAGTGAGTAGGAGCAGAGACTGGGGCAGGCAGGTCATGCCAGGAGCACAAGCCAGCCAGTCTAGTCACAGCAGGCAGCCCAGAGAGTGTGGACCAGTCTGAGGACAGAGGGCAGTTGCTCTTAGCTCAGTTTTTAAGACTATCTGATTTCTACTGTTGAAGGAGCACTTTTCCAGTCATAGAACTTGAATAATCCCATTTCCTTTAAAATTTTTTATCTGGAGCATCCGGCTTCAGCTCAGGTCATGATCTCACAGTTTGTGGGTTCAAGCCCTGCATCGAGCTGTATGGTGACAGCTTGCAGTCTGGAGTTTACTTTGGATTCTGTGTCTCCCTGTCTCTCTGCCCCTCCCCTAATCACGCTCTGTCTGTCTCACCAAAAATAAATAAAATGTTTAAAAACTTTGTTAAATAAAAAAATAAAATTAGATAAATAAAATTTATCTGGTGTTGTTATTATAAACGCACAAATATTAAACAGATCATGCTGACTGGGAGATGTGAGAGAAACCCAGTATCCTGAAGTGGGCATCAAAGCGCTAAAGCTGTCAGGAGACTAGAAGCAAATCTAAGGGAAAATATGTGAACATACCTCCCAGTGAATACAAGTTGTGGTTGCGAGAGATAAAGACATATCGCACTGTAGTTAGAGGTAGCCCAGACATGAGATATTTATATGCAATCAAGCTGTGTAACAGTGAGATGTAAACATGAAATGTATTTAAACATATATTACCTTTATACAGTAAGCTGGACGCTTCCAATGATGAACCATCTCTGCCCCACACGGTCTCACAGGGATTACTTTATGAGGAAGAAACTTAATTGGCATACATAGTTTGTTGTTTTCTTTGTGAATAAAACCCTCGGCTTGAGACTTTTCTATTTCTAAATACTGCTCCCCCTGTGACATTGTATGGACTTGCTGTTCTGAATCTATGTGGCAGAGAGTTTTTGGTAGACAACTAACATGCCATGAAAGGAAAAGAAACAAAGACTGGCTTCATAGGTAGTCAGCTGGAATGGGTTCAGGTCATGAAAAGGTGACCCACAAACATCACAAAGCCCCGAGCAGCATCAATAGGCACTTGTGAGAGGAGAAAATGTTAGATAATTTAACCAGACCAGATGTATCTTGGAACATTAACATGAGATCACTGAGGAAAGGAACATTTGATAGAAGCTAACTACTTTCTTGACCACTTCTTTCCAAGGAAAGAATATTACCCAGCCTCATTAAAAAATATCTTTTCCATGGGTACACATAGTTATGTGGCCACCGATCTCTCTCCAGGAACCCAGACTACCCTGGAAAGAATGACATAAGCTTTGGGAAATAGTCACTTTTATCCCGTGTGTGTAATCCTTAGGTAGGATTTAATAATCTTTGGAGAAAGACTTGTGTTTGCTTATTTTTTCCTCACCTCAATCTGCCTTTTATCGTATTATGAATATTTCTTTTTGATTGCAAATGATATGGCTCATTGCTAAGAAGAGGACCACCACTCCTAGAATCTAGAAGGAATCTTCTCCTTGGTAAACAGTCCTTTGCTCCTCTGCTAAACAGCCAAGAGCTTTTTTAAGAGAGGAAAAGAGAGGAAAGAGACTGGACGTTTCTGGATGTGTGCTCTCTGCTGGAGCCTTGAAGAGGTGTCTTTATAAGTCTGCCTAAGATAAGCAAGAGCAACAGGACAGCACAGCTGACCAAACCCTGGGCAAGTTAGTCAGTTCCCTTGAGCTTTGGTTTCCTTATCTGTAAAATGGACCTCATAATGCTTACCTCAAAGGGATCTCATATGACACAAGAGAGAGTGTTTGTCAGATGGTTAACGCACGGCTGGCATGTAGTGTGTATATGGTACCCTATCTCTGTTGCTTTTGTATTTTTGAGGGTTGTAGTTCTGTTTTCATCAATTCGGAACACAACAGAACATCACATCATTATTTTAGTTTTTAAGTATATTTACTTATTTTGAGAGAGAGAGAGAGTGAAAGAGAGTGCAAGCATGTGCAAGCAGGGGAGGGGCAGAGAGGGAGAGGGATAATCTCAAACAGGCTCCACACGGTCAGCACAGAGCCTGACATGGAGCTCGAAGTCATGAAACTTGAGATCATGACCTGAGCCAAGATCAAGAGTCAGACGCTTAAGCAACTGAGCTACTGAGGTGCCCCCATTATTTCTTTTAAAACTACCTTCCTACAGCAGACAGGCTACATGGTTTGGGACTGTTTAAATATTTCAGTATTTTTAATATGTGATTGTGTCTTCATTTTGGAAGGCTTAAAATGCTTGGCCCAGATGGTAAGTTATGTAATCAGTATAATTCTCCTGGACTCTGAACTTCTGTTGGACATGAAATGTCACTCCCACTCTGAAACCCGCACCCACTTCAGGATTCATTAACTTATGTATTTATTCAGTCATTCATCACTGAAAAAAAATACTGAGAGCTGAATAACTCTGTGTGTGGGGATATAGCACCAAATGCATCTTGGGAAAGTCCATCTGGGAATCAAGGGAAAAGAGTTTACCTGCTGGCTTCTGCTTTGCACTGTTCAAATTCTTGCCAACCAGGAACTTCTCTGAGCTTCTGTCTACATGTGCACGGGGAGGGGGTCCTCTGCCTCTTCTGCCTCAGCATCAGCACGGAAGGGCCAGGGTGGGAGCTAGAGGAGTGTGGATGAGGCACTCAAGCCCGTTGGAATCTCTGACTGATGGGATCGCAGGATACTTGAACTCACAGCCTGGATCCTCTCGGTAGTGCAGAGCACACCAGCTCACGCTCGGGTTCACCTTGATTATGCATTTTTTTTAACGTTTATTTTCTATTTTTGAGACAGAGAGAGGGACAGAGCATGAACGGGGGAGGGTCAGAGAGAGAGAGAGAGGGAGACACAGAATCTGAAACAGGCTCCAGGTTCTGAGCTGTCAGCACAGAGCCCGACGCGGGGCTCGAACTCACAGACTGTGAGATCATGACCTGAGCCGAAGTCGGCCGCTCAACCGACTGAGCCACCCAGGCGCCCCAATTATGGATGTTTTATTTACAACCTTGTGTGTAACAAGTTGGCTCCTCGACATAAGCCAGCTCTCTCTATGATCTTCCTGTGCCTCTAACGTGTGTGTTTTTCTGTTTCCTTGACTTCCTGTCTCCAGCTTATGTCTCTGCAGGCTCCAGCTGGCAGCACAGCCTCATGGACCCGAACCCCTCAGCTTCCCACCCAGGGAGAACCAAGTGCATGTTGTCATTTTGTTCCTGGCATGTTTCTTTCCATGGATGATACTTTGATTTCATTTTTTAGGGCCCTTTCACAAGATGATCAAGATGACATCCACCTAAAATTAGAGGATATAATTCAACTGGTAAGTCCAGCCATGGTCTTATTCAGCATGATTATTTGCAGACTGCTTCTCAGAGGCAAACAACTTGCCCATAACTGATACCTGGATGCTCAACCGTAGTTCTACCAATGAAGCACTGTGAGATGAACTAAATTCGACTTGGGGTTTAGCTGTTGGTCCATGATATTAATGTTGGCTGATGTTTCTGAGCTTTGTGCCATTTTCTTTGTAGCCCCAATCTGTGATGGACTTTGTTCTTGAGCAGCTGCCTTGAGCTGCTGGGTACCTCGCTCTCGGTGTGTTTCATTCCCACCTTCCTCTCTTGCAGACAGACTGTCCGAAGGCCGAGTGCTTTGAGACCTTGTCAGCCATGGAGCTGGCTGAGCAGATCACCCTCCTGGACCACATCATTTTCAGAAGCATTCCCTACGAGTGAGTGTGGCCCTCACAGCTGCAGGCTCCCTCAGGCAGGACTTGTGGGCTTAGAGCCGCCATTATTCCTAAGGCAGATGTGTGTGCACAGAGGTGTGAGTCTTAATCTTACAATGGTTTGGTCCCACTTGAATGCCTTTTGGTCACAGTTTATTCTAGAAATATTGATTTGGCAACACTGAGGACTATCAAGATGGTCACTCTTGTGTTTCTCTCTGTTCTGTAGTTCCCGTGGAATGTGAATTTCTTCGTATTCTCACATCCTTGCATTATAGAAACCTCAATATGGCTGTAACAGTGGTTCTCAGACTTCATGGTGTCTAAAATCATTTGGGAAGCTTGTTAAAAATGTACATTCCTAGATACCTCCTTCTGAGATTTGTGATTCTAGGAGGTTTGAGGCCCAGGAAACTGCATTTTCAGTGGGAATCCCAGACAATATTGCGTGATCTAAGACAATACGTTGAGAAGCACCGATGTTGGGTGAAGCTATACATTTTGCTACAACTATTCACCCACTTCCACGAGCCAACAAGTATTGCTGAGCTTTGAGACGCTGCAGCAGCGTAGATTCCCAAGACAGCTTTGCACGGGGTGCATGTGGAGCGTAGACGTGCCGCATGAGCTGCCAAGTAACGAGCATCAGTATCACTGCTGCCCTTTAATCTTCCCATGTAGCGGATGAAGAGGGCCTTTAGACCCCTTCAAGCTGTAACAATCCGTAGCTCCACAAACAAGGCCTTTGTCTGGACAAATGATAACTGTTGGCACATGTCCTCTGTGAAACAGCTAAATTGCCGGTAAAGCAGGGGCTGGGCATGAGATATGAACGGTGACCCATGTTGTATGTAGAAAAGAGGACATCGTGATGATGGAGAGTCAGGTATGGCGATGGGTGGTCAGAGCTGCAGCTGTGTCAGAGAGGCATAAGGGGCGAGGCCAGGAGATGCCCCTGCAGACTTTTCTTTTATGCGTTTTATCTTCTTCCCCTCCCCCTCTCTCTACCCATGAACAAGCGGGGCAGGGGATGAAGGGAAGGAATGTGGCCTGTTGGCTCTACAAATGAACCAGTGACTACTGGAGTGAAGACTTGAGTTAGAAACCACAGTGCCTCTGCCCCCCGCCCCACCTCCTGACTCCCCTCTAGTGCAGTGGGGATTTGGTGGGGAGATGAACATGACCTCTGTGGAGGAAGAGAAAGAGAAAGGCTGAACACCCATGGGTGGTCTCTTCCTGGAACCCTTCCTGGGACCCTTCCTCTCTTCTCCTCTCTGTCCCCACCCTGCTGATGGGAACATCTACCAATTATTTTTGTCTGTGGAACTGGCACACCTTTATGTCCAACAGCCTTGCAGGAACATGAAGGAACAAAAAACCCTTTGCAGGGACTCAGCCAACATTTCTGGATTAAGACTGTGTCAGAGTAATTGCATTTCAGGTTATTTTTTGTAATGCCTATACAAAATAATCCCTGTATGCTCCAGCTTGATTGTCCCTTGCTTGCTGTGATCTGGTGGCCTGCTCATGGGTGAAGTGAAGGAGCAGGGATGTTATTCTGAAGACAGACCTTCCACCAGGCTGAGCTCCCACCCCTGTAACTGCCTTCACTACATGAAGTGGTAACAACAGTGTTTGTTTATTCAGCCTTTACCATGTGTACCGTTCTGGGCTCTGGGGAGAATAAAGGAAAATCCCTGCCCGTGGAATTGACATTGTCCTGGAGAATATCAGAGCAAAGTGGAGGAAAACATGTTGTTCTTGGTTAACGTTTTTGGTGGTGATGGATTTTTTTCGACCTTCTGCTAAGGCTTAGGATTTTTCATTTATTTATTTATTTATTTATTTATTTATTTATTTATTTATTAATGTTTATTTATTTTTGAGAGAGACAGAGCTTGAGTGGGGAGGAACAGAGGGAGAGGGAGACAGAATATGAAACAGGCTCCAGGCTCTGAGCTGTCAGCACAGAGACCTTTGTGGGGCTCGAAGTCATGAACTGTGAGATCATGACCTGAGCTGAAGTTAGATGCTTAACTTGACTGAGCCACCTAGGCTCCCCAAGGCTTAAGATTTTTTAAAGCTGATCCAGTGAAAATAGTCTTGGTTTCTGAATTAGTACTTTATTCCTTCTGTGTTGGCCATTGTTTACCACTTTCAGAGAAGTTTTTATAATGATCGTAATCCTTACAAAGTTCAAACTCTTCTAAGAAAAAGGTGGAAATTGAAAAATCTTTTTCTTTTGACATCGAGTGGTAAAATGCTAGAGATGAGCAAAAATTCATTTGAGTCGGTCAGGAGCACTAGATGTTGGGCAATGTCAAAGTTAATGTATATAATAATCATACTCATTGTTCAGGATCATAGCCACCATTTAAGAAACTAAATTGGTCTTGTGTTCTGTTTTGAACTTACAGAGAATTTCTTGGGCAGGGGTGGATGAAGCTGGATAAAAATGAAAGAACACCTTACATTATGAAAACCAGCCAGCACTTCAATGATGTGAGTAGCCATAAAAATAAAATGTGGGCATGTTGTAGGAAGATGAGTCAGGGTCTTAAGACTCCTTCTCTAAAACAGAACTGATGAAATGTTAAAAAAAAAAAAAAAAAAAAAAAAAAAGCTTATATCTTCTCTAAGAGCTCCAAGTGTAGTAAGTTCCATTTAACTTCCAGACATGAGGTTCACTTTTGGTGGTGCCTAAGTCTGGCAAGTGCTCAATAATGCATAGGTCGCTGCTATTATTTTAGCATAATCATCATTACTTCATGGTCATACACTGACTAGTTCTAATAGCACATGTGTCACCGGTTCCCAGGGGTGCTCGTGACAGTAAGGTTGGGTTAGTACAGATCACCCTCATTATTACTGAACATTCAGCACATATGCATTCCAGGCTTGGAAGGGACCCCTTTGAGCATAATTACAGTGTTGCTGTAGCTGTGCACACTGCTGACCAGCTGTCAGTCCATCTCCCGGCTCTGCTTTTCTCTAGCAGTAAGATGGCCTTGCTGTTAAACCCACCAACTCCTAACTCCTAACTGGTTCTGTTCTAATCATCTCAGTCCTTTTGCAGAACCACATATGTGGGAGTATCTTCAGGCTTATCTAGGCAAAGGGAAGGCTCCCTTTCCAGTTCTACTAGATAACAGTAAAAGGAATAATTATGATGTTAAAAAAAAGAAGAAGAAGACTATCAGGATCCCTGTAGGTAAATTAATAAGTCATCCAGAATCAAAATACAAAACAACAACAAATTCCCGAGATGGTATTTTGCACAGGGTACATGCAGAGTGCATATACGCTGAGTGAATGTTATCTCATGATGAGCATCTGTGGCCCCAGTGCCTAAAGGACAGGACACATGGCCCCTGTAGGCTACTGTCTGAGAAGCAGAGCCCCTGCTGTAGAAAACAAGCCTGTATTGTCTGTGCCTACATACACTTGGGATATAATGAACAATCAAATCAGAAGTTCATTCCCAAGCTCCAGACTCTCATGTGTCTACCAGGATGGCCACTCATTTTGTGCCTTCAACAGATTGCAAATGGAACTTATCATTCATTGGTACCTCCCAGACCTGCCAAGCCTACTTCTACATCTGATGCTTTATTCTTAGTCTTGGGTAGTGGCCAAGACCACACGCTCACTCATCCAAGCATAGAACCTAGAGGTCATCTTTGACTCCTTCTCTGCTACCCATCCCATCTCGCTCCCGAACATATTAGTGAACCCTAAATCTACATATTTCCCAGACCCTTCTTTTCCCCTTCTTTCCCACTGCCATGTCCGTGATTTGATTTTTCATCATTTTCTTTAGGAGCTCCTAACTCACTCTCGCCCCTGCCATCTCCTTGTCCCCCAAGTCCCTTCTTCATACAGTGTCACAGAAGTTACCTTTCTGGAAGACCAATTAATTATACCATTTTCATAACAAAATTCTGCCAGTGGCTTCCTCTCACCTTCAGCATACAGTCCCAGCTGCTCAACCAGGCCTATAGGAGCCCTGCTTACCTGGCGTCTGTGCCTCTCATGGCTTCCTTGTGCTCCTCAGATGCCTGCAAGATCCTCTGTTACACCGTGCCTTCTACCTCTGTTCCTTTCCAAATGCTCTTCTCCTTTGATGGAAAGCAGTGGCTAACTCCTGGTCAGCCTTTAGGACTCTGTGCAGGCATGACCTCTTTCTGGAAGCCTCCTCTGTACTTGGCCAAATGCCCCATGCTACCTCCATGTTCTCAAACCCCTCCATGCAGACCTAGCTTTGCATTTCACTATGTGATATTTACTTGTTTATGTCTGTCTCCCTTCACCTTGCTGCCTAACTAGGCTCAGTGCCTTGAGATCAGGTATTCTCATTTATTTGGTCCTGTTTTGAGAACCTAAAAGAAGGCCTTGTCTAGGAGCTCAGTACAAAAATTTTTTTAATGAATATATACAATGATAATTCTGAGTCACTGTGAGATCTAACATACCTATTGAATGGTCAAAGAATGGGTATACCCACTAGATTAAGTGTATGGATGTAAGATTACATATCCTATGTTCTCTGTTAGTCATCAGTCCTAAGCTGTTCTTTTCCTTTCCATATTCTAAATATTGAGCTGCTTCAGCTGCTGACTCTTTTTCTCTTGGTTTCAATTAATAGAATTACAGTACTTAGCCTTGAAACTGTAAGTCCTATTAACTCTGATGGAAACAAGTCCAGGGAGATAAAAAGGAATAAATGTTCTCTCGTCCCCTCTCCCTAAATGTGTCTGGCTTCAAAGTGTATTGGGTTAGAATTTGATTTGATTGGGGGTAAATGTGTTTTCTTTCCCGTGATAACTGGAGCTTCCTGGTCCCCACATGTTGGGGGCGAAGGAGCATGTGGAGAGCACCCTCCCCCCCCAAAAGTGAAACCCGTAATTAGCGAAGATCGCCATTCCTCAAGGATCAGCTTATTCTATTTCATTTCCTCAATTACTGGAAATAACTCCTTCATCAAAATTACTGATTAAAAAAGTGATCCTTTCCTCCCAACATGTTGATTCCAAACAATCCCTCCTATTCACTCTGAGGATCAACAGGTTCCCATTAGTTTCTTGTTATTATTACTATACGCTTCAGTCTTTTCAGAAGATTGGTATCTAAATACGGACTGTGATCTCCCTGTCCCTCAGCACCCTGCTTTCCTGACATTTCCGTGGGTAAATTAGGCACTTTGCCTGAATGCATTGCTTTGACTCTTGGCTGGTCTCTCTTGGCTTTTCCACTGTCTCAGATGAGCAACCTGGTGGCCTCCCAGATAATGAATTATGCCGATATCAGCTCCCGTGCCAACGCAATAGAGAAGTGGGTGGCAGTTGCGGACATTTGCCGATGCCTGCACAACTACAATGGCGTGCTGGAGATCACCTCGGCCTTAAACCGAAGTGCCATCTATAGGCTGAAGAAAACCTGGGCCAAGGTGTCCAAGCAGGTGAGCACCAGCGTGTGACACATCCCGCTGCCGAGAGGAGAGGCCGGGAGACAAGAGCCAAGAGAAATATTACTAATGAGGAAATAATTAACTGAATCGAGCAGCTCAGTTGCCAAAGAAAGGTGCCAGTGCGGGTAATTACTGCGTTCTTACCACTTAATTGATTCCACTCATGTGCACTTCTAATTGGTTAATTTAGAAAAGCAAACACAACCCAAAACATTCATTATAACATATTTGGGACAACTTCAAACAGTGTAGTTGGCTGGAGTTGTTTCCAAAATTATTTGGAGAACATACGTTGATTCCAAGTGAACACAGAGATGTCCTGCAGATCCATTCTTTCTCCCCAAAGCAAGGGTATGAATGCCTTAGGACCTCAATGTTCACTTTTTTTTGTTTGTCCTTTATATAGTAAAGTTTTGGCATAATGACTCAGATGTACAGAAAACCCTCTTAATTTTCATTTAACTGGATTCAGTTTGTTCATTTTCATTCAATATTTTCAACGTGCAAATGAAATCAGTTTCTTCTGTGCCCTTTCTCCTGGCTTTCTCCCTGGGTGTTGGTGGGTGTTGGGAAGGGCTCCTCCAGGCTTGAGGGAGGCTGTGTGCACCCACCTATTGTAGCCTTCTGCTAGCCGGTCGCTGGGTGCGGGCTGCCGCGAATTGCCTATGTCAGGTATATGTATGGTCTGCCTGGTCTGCCCATCAAAGGGGTGCAGCGATTGAGGGCTTAGCTGAGCTCAGCTGCCCTTCAGCTCTCACTGGCTCTGCTGGTCCTCTGAAATCGGGTGTGTCCTTCCTTTCCTACAGGGTTCCCTGCCCTTGGTGATCCGTGGTGGGCAGGCTTACCTTTATTAGCAGACAGCTACCTTGGGCCTCTCAAAGGGCGTTGGGGGAATTTTCCAGACTCCTCCACATCCTACTGGTGCCAGAGGCAAATTCTTTTTCTGTCAACAAAGCCTGGACCTTGCCAATAAAAGCCACAGCTTCTATAAGTACTGTTTTTAAAAAAACACTTTATGTGTTGAGATCATTGTAGGTTCACATACAGTTTGTAAAAGATAATGGAAATCCCCTACACCCTACACCAGTTGCCCCCCGATGTAAACTCTTGTGTAAGTATAAACATATCCCACCCGCGAGGTTAGCATTGGAAACGTCCACTCACCTCCTTCAAACCATCAGTTTTACATACGCTCATTTGTGTCTGTGAGTATTTACATTTATGCCCTTTTATTACCACAGGAGTCAAGATCAACACAGTTTTGGTACCAGGATCCCTCCTGCCACCCTTTTATAGCCATAGCTGCTTCCTCCCTGCCCCTCCCTAACTCCTGGCGACCAAAAATCTGTTTTCCATCTCTATAAAATTTCGTCATTTCAAGAACATTATACAAGTGGAATCATACAGTATATGACATTTTGAGATTGCCCTTTTAAAAATTCCCGTGAGATCCATTCATGGTGTTACATGTATCAGTATTTAGTTTCTTTTTAATGCTAAGTGGTACTCATGGTATAAATACAGGACGTTTTAGCCATTCACCCCTTGAAGAACATCTGGATTGTTTTCGGGTGGGGGCTATTACAAATAAAACTGCTGTGCACATTCATGTGTAGGTTTTGTGTGACTATAACTTTTTGTTTCTCTGGGATAAATGCCTAAGAGTGCAGTTGCTGGATCATATGGTTATTGTGTGTTTAGTTTTATAAGAAACTGTCAAATTCTTTTCCAGAGTGGCTGAGCCACTTTATACTTCTATCGGCCAAGTATGAGTGAGCTAGTTTCTCCAAATTCTTGCCCACATTTGGTGTTATCACAGTTTTTTATTTTAGCCCTTTTGATATCTCATTATTGTTTTAATTTGCATTTTCCTAATGGCTAATGTTGTTAAACATCTTTTCATATGCTAGTTTACCATCTGTTTATTCTCTTCAATGAAATGTCTGCAGCTTATTTTTTAATTGGATTTTTTTCTCACCTTTGAGATCTGAGAGTTCTTTCTCTATTCCTCCCACTTTATCCTTCCGTTTCAAAATTATTTTAGCTACTCTAGGTGCTATGACTTTCCATATAAATTTTAGTAAAAAAAATTATGTCTAAAAAAACTGTATTGAGATTTTTTTAATGTTTATTTATTTTGAGAGAGAAAGAGTGAGATCAAGAATGGGAGGGGCAGAGAGAGAGGGAGGGAAAGAATCCCAAGCAGGCTCTGCCTTGTCTGCACAGAGCCCAGTTCATGAACCGTGAGATCGTGATCTGAGCCAAAATCAAGATCAGACACTTAATCACCTGTGCCACCCAGTGCCCCTTTATTGACATTTTTATTGAAATTTCATTAAACCAATGTTGAGTCTTATTACTATGTTGAATTTTCCAGTCCACAAACACAGTATGTTTCTCCATTTCTTCAGGCTTTCTTAAACCAGCATTTTGAAATTTTCAGCATGCAAGTCCTGTATATGTTTTGTTAGATTTATGCCTAAATATTTCATTTTCTGTGGGGAAATTTTAAATATTACTGTGGTTTTATTTTTGGTTTCCACATGTTCATTGTTAGTATATACAAATGTGATTTTTTTTTTTTTTTTTTTTATGTTGGTGATGTATCTGCAACCTTGCTAAACTCACTAATTAGTCTTAGGAGCTTTTTTGTAGATGCCTTCGGATTTTCTATATAGACAATTGTCACTTGTAAATAGGATCTGTCTTATTTCTTTCTTTCTAATTCATATGCCTTTTATTTCCTTTTCTTGCCTTATTGCTCTGGCTAAACTTCCAATACTATGTTGAATTAGGGTGGTGAGAAAAGACATACTTTCCTTGTCTTCATCCTTGTGGGGAAAACATTAAGTTTTTCACCATTATGGATAATGCTAGCTGTAGGTGTTTTGTAAATGCTTTTTATAAAATTGAGGAAACTATCCTCTCTTCCTAGTTTTTTTGAGAGATTTCTGTTATGATGGCTGTTGAAATACTGTTTTTAAAACGGGTTTCAGACAGCTGTATCAGAATCGAAAAGCTGGACACTGATGCCCTTGTTGTGGCTAGCTTTTGCCTCCCCCTAAGACAATGTTGGCCTCAGCCATTGGGCATTAGATACAAAGAGCATATTATCCTGTCACACACATTGTCACATTTCCTCGAGGTCAGTAAGTCACTCCTCTGCCTTCTCTTTCATTCACTTTCCCCTATTTCTTTTTCATCTGAAGTTGGTACCAAGGGATTCTTAAATCTTCTTTAAGAAAACATTAGGCCTATGATTCAGCAGTGGCCCTACTAGGTATTTACCCAAAGGATACAAAAATACTGTTTCGGAGGGATACATACACTCTGTTGTTTATGGCAGCATTATCTACAATAGCCAAATTATGGAAAGAGCCCAAATGTCCATCAACTGATGAATAGAAAAAGAAGATGTGGTATATTTATATATAATAGAATATTAGCCATAGAAAAGAATGGAATGTTGCCATTTGCAAGACATGGGTGGAGCTAGAGAGTATCATGCCAAGCAAAATAAGTCAGTCAGAGAAAGACAAATACTGAATGATTTCACTCATATGTGGAATTTAATTTTTTTTTTCAACGTTTATTTATTTTTGGGACAGAGAGAGACAGAGCATGAATGGGGGAGGGGCAGAGAGAGAGGGAGACACAGAATCGGAAACAGGCTCCAGGCTCTGAGCCATCAGCCCAGAGCCTGACGCGGGGCTCGAACTCACGGACCGGGAGATCGTGACCTGGCTGAAGTCGGACGCTTAACCGACTGCGCCACCCAGGTGCCCCAAACTCATATGTGGAATTTAAGAAACAAAACAGATGAATATGGGGAGGGGGCGGGAAGAGAGAGGCAAAGAGAAAACAGACTAAACTAGAGAAAACAAACTGAGAGGCTTACTAGAGACAAGGTGGGCGGGTGGGGGTGGGTTAAATGGGTGATGGGTATTAAGGAGGGCACTTGTGATGAGCACTGGGTGTTGTGTATAAGTGATGAATCACTGAATTCTACCTCTGAAACTGATATTATACTTTACGTTAACTAACTGGAATTTAAAAACTTGAGAGAAAAAGAAGGAAACGTTAGGCCTTCCCCATAGTTGACTTAAGTGATATTTATGTGTTTGACAGGATGCAGCTTCAGGGATAATGGACTAAGGAGTAGGGGTGATAAGACTAATATTAAAGTCTTTTTTTTTTTTTTTCAAATTTGAATGTACTACCTGTAGGGGCATTAAATAGGCATAATAAATTAAATACCATTTCAATCACCTATATATGTATCATCTAAAGGGGCTTTAGGATGGGTGATGGACTATCCTCTGGGGCCTAGGACCTCAGTCTAGTCACAACAGGTAGTGCCTGGTTGCAGATATGCCCTGCTCCAGATGCTCTCGTCATACTGTCTGCTCTGTAGCTGTCTCTTCTTCAGATCTGAGTCCAGTCTGGGCGACATCCAGAAGGCCTGGTAAATGTGCACTATGAAGCCCACTGAATCTGGTCTGTGGCTCTAGGACAGACTATATTTCTGCAGCTTCTTTCACCCAAGGCCAGCTCTGGGCCAGGCAGGAGGCCTGCCCAGCCCAGCCCAGCCCCCTCCTATCCCTCCACCCCTGCCCAGACCTTGCTGGCTGTCCTCTTTCAGAGTCCTCAGGAAGCAGGATGAGGAAGGCAGCCCTTTGAGTCATTCTGAAAGCTCTCCTGAAGCGTGCAGCTCCTCCCCAGACTAAAGCAGAGTCATCTGAGGAGTCCCAGCTTGGGCATTCCAAGTGTCCCTGCTCCCTTGCCTGGGCATGGGTGTTACCAGGGGTGGGTCATCACCCCCAAGGGCCACCCTACCATTCTCCCATGTCCGTGGAAGAGACTCCAGATCGATGTCGACAACAGTTTTATTTCTTGGCAAACATCAGTTATACTTCTCTAACAAGTTGATGACTATGATCACAAAACAAGGGGTTTGTAGTAGAAGATAGCCAAGCAACCAAGTCTGTGTTTTGATAATTTGGAAATTAACACGCAGAAAGATTCACCCTGAAAACCACCTGACATGAGACCTCTCCTTTAAGGTTCCCTAATTCAACAGTGCTTTGTCAATTCTTTAAATCCTTGTTTCTTGCGCCATTGCAATTTTTTTCTATGGATTTTCCTCTCTTTGGCTAAATGAACAGTGTAGTCACTTTCTCTTCTCCACATGTTATTTTTTTTAACATGAAATTTAACCATAATGCCGCATGTCTGTCACATAACAACAGTCTGACAAAGGTGTCAGCCCCAGCCACTGTAGAAGGGAATTGAGCATCTTTTGGTAACCCTACCTGTCTTGTCAAAACATAGGAAAATTTTCATGACATACTAATTTATTTGTTTCTTTCTAGACAAAAGCTCTAATGGACAAACTTCAGAAGACTGTTTCATCTGAAGGAAGATTTAAAAATCTCAGAGAAACCCTTAAAAAGTATGTTTATTTTAATTATTAAGTTATTCATAATGCAAAAATATATTTAAATAATGTTTACAATATACACATAGTGGCCTGCCTCCTACTTTGCTTTGAAAAGAAAAACAAATGGGAAATAACTTCCATCACCTAGATATTTTCCTAATTTTTCTTTTCATTTGAAATACTATGCATACAGTGTCTTGTGGATATACTCATGGCATGTAGACTGTCCCAAGCAAGAAGAAAACATCACCAGCCAGCTTTTACTATAAAATCAAACATGTTTTACTATAAGAAGTTTCTTGGTTTGATATTTATTAATCTAAGCACAGCACATGATTTCTTGTGACTTTTCAAAAATATTCTAGGACCTATTAATTATTGTTATGTATTTGTGGCCTTTTATTGCTGGGTCATTACTGTCTCCTGAGACAGACCGAGAGAGAGAGAGAGAGAGAGAGAGAGAATTGAACCTGTTCTCCTGCAGCTGGTTTTCTTATGATCTACTGCACATACTTGACTTGCTCTGGAAACGTTAGTCCTGTGATGCCATAAGCAAACGGAAGACTTGTAGGAACAACAACAGCAGTAGAAGAACTACACCAGATCCTTACTCCATGACAGACGCCATGCATAGTGCTCCATGTGTCTGATTTAAGCCTGACAGTGAACTAAAGAGATAAGTTTTATTGTCTCCATTTTACAGATGAGGAGACTGTGGTTCATAGAGGTTGACCAGCATCACTCAGTACGTGGTCATACTGGGACTCAGACCCAGTTGTCTCTGGTCCAAAAGTCCATGGCCTCACTCTTGACTCTGAGAAGACCAAGTGCACCCCCCTCAAAAACCAAACACAAGGCATCTATGTAGTGTGCGGTCGTGATATTAATTAAGTCTATACCTTCTAAAACAATGAAATACTAACTAAATCAGAACGCAAGCTTTACAAGCTCTAATCACATTGATTTTCCTACCCAGTTCGTTAAAGTTTCCTGTTTACATTCTAAGGAGGTGAGGGCTCAGGGGGTTCCTACATGCTCGTACGGCTAGTTTCCAAGTACTGCCAGCACCTGTTTTGTATTTGTCTATAAGGCATCCTGTTGTTTGAATGCGCCATTGTCTCAAACACATTGTAAAGTATGGGCTGTAATTTTCTATTATAGTCTATTGTGAGATGTATTTAAAACTCTTAATATCAGGAGACTGCTTCTGAAGATGGGATTAAAAGACTTTATTCTTCAGGATTGAAGCAGTATACTACATCCTGTTAAACAGGGGAGGGAATTCGATATTTCTGTGAATGAGCTTGACAACAGTGTTCCTTGGTTTTGCAGCTGTAACCCCCCAGCTGTTCCTTATCTGGGGATGTACCTGACAGACCTAGCATTTATTGAAGAAGGAACACCAAACTTTACTGAGGAAGGCCTTGTCAATTTCTCCAAAATGAGAATGGTGGGTAGTAATTTCATAATCAGCCTATTTTGATGACTTCAATGGCTTACAGAGAAGAGGGAGGCTAAGTCATGGAGGTTACTGTTTGCATTTTCATTTTGAGGTGAAAGAGTTGGGGCCATCAGGTTTAATACGTGATGTGGCTGATTGTCAGCAGGGGTATTGCAGCTTGCATTGTGGACAAAGGGGTGGGGAATAACTCCAGGGATGACTCTCTAAGATGGAGCAGTGATAGGTGCTGAAAGCTTTGTGCTGGACAACCAGGTTCTGAGCACCAAGTTAGAAGCAAGGAGCCCAGGAAAATAACACCCAGAGTTTACCACCTGAGGTAAACCACCTGCTGAACCTGAGGTCATCCGGTGCTACCTGTTCTTCTGATTGTGAATGCAATATCTTCTTGCCGTTTACATTTCATGTGACTCTTTGAAGAGCAAGAAACCCCTGGGCATAGAGAATGATAGGGCACGGCTCCAACACTTCACTGGAGAAAATGCCTGACTGCTTGTGGGTAGGGCCCAGAAGAATGTGATGCAATCCTTTTGCTTTGCTTTTGTTGTTATTGTTTCTTTATTAGATATCACACATCATCAGAGAGATACGCCAGTTCCAGCAGACTTGCTATCGAATAGACCATCAGTCAAAGGTAATACTGTGTGGTTGTTAAGGGAATTAATAAATAGAAAAGCGGAAATTAATGAATTAGAAACAGTGGTAAAGTTGATCAATAATACCAAAAGCTGACTCACAGGAAAGACCAATAAAACAGACAAATCTTTGGCAACTCTGAGAAAGAAGAAGGAAGGAAGGATAGAAAGAGGAAAAGAGAGAGACAGAGAAAGAAAGCAGGCAAAAAGAACACCCAATTTATCAAATTCTAGCAATTGTATATTTTGTATTTCTCATTAATGTGTCTACACCACCACCCTGGTCCAAGCTACCAATATCTGTTACTTGGTCTACTTGCATTCACTCTAGGATGTAAAATCCATTCTACAAATTACAGATAGAACTCTCTGAAACACAAGGTAAAAATATGTTTGTCCCTTGCATAAAATATTTTATAGGTTTTCCATTGCTCTTAGGATAAAGAAAGAAAAGGTCTAGATGTGTCCAAGAAGTGTTACATTACATGGCCCCTATTCATCTTTCAAGACTCGTCTCACTTTATAGACCTCTTTCTTTCTCTCTCCCAGCCACAGCTGGTCTTCCCTTCTCTTTCCTTTTTTCATTTTTAATAGATATTATTTTTTAGAATCATTTTAGCTTTACAGAAAAATAGTACAGAAGATTCCCATATAACTTAAAGCTAGTTTTTCCTTATTATTTTATAGAACTTGACAGACTTATCCTGAAACCCATAAGGAAGCTTAGGAAAAAAAAAAAAAACAGAAAAGGATTTTTTGAAAAATAAGAAGAATAAGAAAGAGCTTTCCCTACCAGATACAGACACATGTCTTAAAACTATAGTGAATGAATAAAACAGGACTATATTGGTGCAGGAATACAAATTCAATGGAGTGGGATACAGTCAAGATGGAGATTTGTCTATATGAAAATCTAATATGGAATAAAGGAGGCATTTACAGAAAGTGCCAGAAAGAAATTGACCATTCAAGTAAATGGAATAGGAATTTTGGCTCTCCATCTGCTACCATTCACACACACAAAAAATCCAGATGAGCTCATTATCTAAATGTAAAAAGAAATATTAAATTATGTGAATAAAATATAGGACAAAATATTCATGACCTGTAGATTAGAAACACCTTCTTAAGCATTGAATGTAAGAGCTGCAAAAGACAAGATTGGTTAAGCTTGCTGCATCAAAATTAAAAACTTCTATGTGACAAAAGGAAATTATTTTAAAAAGCAAAAATAAAACCAGGAGAGGAGGAGATGATATTTTATAACATGTAAAAGAGACAGAATAAAAGTATTCTTATTCGTCTGTAAGAAAAGTATAAACAACTCAGTAGAAAGATAGGCAAAGCTATGAACAGGTGAGGTAACTCACAGAATAAGAACAAAAATGGCCAGTAAATATTTGAAAAATGTTCGGCTTCACTGGTGAGAAGGAAGAGAAATGCAAATTATACTGAGGCATCATTTTCACAAATTTTAGAATATTGGTAATATCAAACATTAGTTACAGTGTGTGATACCAGGTACTCTCATATACTATAGGTACAGCAATTTGGGAGGTTAGTTTACATCATCTTTTAAAATTAAAAATTGATGAACTGAGCAACCAGACTTCTCCTACGTTGCCGGTGAGAAGAACATGGTTCATCTACTTTGGAAAACTGTGTTGTGTGGATGTTTCTTAAAACATTAAATATGCATCTACGTTAGGACCCAGGAATTCCTCTCCCAGGCGTTTATCCAAATGAAAACATGCTCATTGAAAGTCTTGTATAAGATGTTCGTAGCGTTTCTTAATAATAGCCAAAAATTGGAAATAGCCCAGGCGTCCACAAACAGATGAACTGCTAAACGAACGTGGTGTACCCACACCACGCAGCACTGCTCAGCAGTGACAGGACAGACTAATGATACACGCCACAGCGTGGATGGACCTCAAAACACTATGCTGAGTGAAAGGAGCTGGACACCAAGCACACACTTACCTCAAATTCTAGAGTCAACAAAACTAATACCTGGTAACTGAAGTCCTAGCGGTGGCTGCTTCTGGGAGCAGATTGACTGGGAAGCTGAAAGAGGGAACTTCGTGGGGTAGCGGGGGTGTCCTGTATTGTGATATATATGCTAGAACCGATCAGACTATTAATTTTACTTATGTAAGTCATATCGGTAAAATTAAAGAAATATTTCCATGGAAATACTCCAGGCCCCAACATTTTTATCTTAGTGTCATTTCATTTCATTTCATTTTGTCTGTCCCAAAGGAACATTCCTGAGTGAGCACAGGAAACGTGCTAAGGAGGATTTCACTGTATTTCACTGTCACACTGGGTAATAGTGGGATACTGACAGCAGCTAAACACCCATCAATAAGAGATCGTTAAATAACCTCTGATCACAGGTTAATACTGTATAGCAGTTAACATTCTGTGTACTGACATTCTGTGTAATCAGGGCTCTCCCGGACTTACAGTGAAGAGATGAAACCAGAAGAAGAGGTACAGTAGGATATCACTAATGAGAGAAAAAAGATTTCTATTAAGTACATTGAATATCTAGAAAGATAGAACCCTCTGGAGGATACAAACCACACGATAGCAGTGGTGCCTGCGGTTAGGAGCTGGGGAAGGACTGGAAATGTGTGATTGTTGTTGGGTTTTATTTTACAATGAGAAAATATTCATGATTTTTAAGAAGTTACATAACATTTTTTAAGTGTCTAAGAGAAAATGTTTAATTGTGTCAGATTCCATTCAGAAAACGTGAGTACTGGTGTTCTGTAAGAACCAAAAGCTCGGATTTCCCTGTTCCTCCAGGTGACTCAGTACCTGCTTGACAAAGCCCTCATCATAGATGAAGATACGCTGTATGAACTGTCACTAAAAATTGAACCTCGGCTCCCTGCTTGAAGATCTGGCCTTGCCCCTGACTCCGTAGAATTCTCATGGAAAGTGGGATGGACAGAACTGAGCCATGCATGCCATGCCTCCCACCGTGCAGTGTGGACCAGGGATAGAGACAAAGCCAGTCTCCTTTGTCCACTGAAGAAGATGGAACCCAACTGGAATTCTGTCTCCAGCCAGGGAAGCCCAGCTGTTTGGGGTCAAAGACAGATGCTTCAGACTTGGGTGGGAAGGTGAAAAGACTGATCCTTAGTAAAGCTGATGGTACATTTTTCATAAGGGAATGTAATATAGGAGATGCTGGTAGCCATTGTAATGAAGCAGGTAAGAAGGTAGATTTCAGAGTTTGCCCGTGTTCCGTTAGAACTCAGGGACAAAGATCTGTGGAAAAGGCCTGAGCTGCTTGTCTGGCACTTTACTGGCTTGGGTACAACTACCAACTTTCTCCTAGGGTTTAACTGCTTCTGTTATGTTTTCTTTATTATAAGCTTCCAGAAAAGCTGAGGCTTCCTCTTCAGGGATGGACCACCACACGAGCAATTTCAGTGTACAAGCATGTGCATGGTTTTCAGTGCATTCTAAATATTTACATTGGAGGGATGGCATGTTCTGAAACTGCTTTTTTGGGTTTTAGGCAACAGGATAGGAAAGACGTGATGAAAGTCAAGTGAATGCAACTTAAAAAAAAAAAAACAAAAAAACAAAACAACTCAATAGGCTTTGCCCGTGGTTCTTGCCTGGCAGCTGACTTCAGGTGGGGCGGGGCTTCCTCCTGGGGCTGTGGTGCCCAAGAAGCCAGTGCCCTCAGAGAGGCAGGTGCGGAGTTTGCAAAAAGGTGCCTGCACACCTCCCCAGGAACGCTGTGGGGTAGGACAGAGGGCCACCAAGCGCTGTGGGGGTTTTAGGCTGAGTGATCAGATATCCTTGAAAATTATCGCTGCACCTTGCTGTGCTTGTTCCCCACCACCCTCCCCGCAGTAATGTGGGGACTTTTTCTGATTTATACACACCATTTTTCGGCTCACTATGAATACTGGCTGTGTTTTTAAAACGTTGTTTAATGGGATCTTCTTTTTAAAACCCACACTTCTGTGTGCTGTTGGTAGACAGTTCTTCCCCGGTCATCTTTGTTTTTAACTTTAGGGATATTTATGACTGAAAGTACTGGAAGTGTATGGGAAATGGGACCAACCACTCAACAGCTCTTATATTAGAAAACTAAGGGCAGGACTTAGTTCTTCTGTCGTGTGCTGGGGAAGTGACCTTACTCTTCCCAGGATTGTTGGTTGTTGAAGAAATAGGGCTATCTCATGTTTACCTCCCTCTTCTCTTCTCAGGGAGATCTCTGCTTTAAAAGAAGAAAGAGAAAAAGATACAGAGTTATTGTTACCTGAGCCTATTGCACCTGACATTTTCTCTTAGAGGCATGAAGTATGTTAATGCTGACCATGAAAAAACTGATCTATCTGGCTGCTTTCCTTCCTTCTTTGCACTTTAATTATGTTGTTATAACTAATGGCTGACTAATAAATTCAACTTGCTGGCTCATAAGACCCAGTGGAAATTCTAGCCTTCATAATGTACCATAGAGGTGGAGAATGTATATTTTTCCTGCATGGTAAGCGCCATCTCTGTACATAGCTATATAGTGAAATACCACGTAAGCAAAAGAAAATATTTATAATATTTGAAGACCATTCCAAAAATATTTTCAATAGCTCATATTAGCCAACAGTGTAGCACTAAACCCAAGGAGGGTTATTTATGGATGCTTTATTTTTCTTTTTTTGAAAAGCTGCTTGTCTGTTCTCTTTAGTTTCAAATAAGAGGTTGATGCACCTTGATGCATGATAAGCATGGGTTGTTTGGATCCTAACAATGCATATCTTGCAATTTATTTCTCAGTGTTCAAAAACTGAGCATTCGAACTAATACATGTCAATTGCACCAAGCACCTCAAGGTCTTGCAGAAGAAAAGGAAAATAAAGGTTAACTTTCTTGGCTCAAAACCAGTCTTGGAAGGTGGACTAAACCAAGAAAAATCCGTGACAGGACCACACGCATAGTAGTTTCAGGCAAAACAACATGTGGAAACGTCCATGCGGTCTGCTTTGAGGTCCCCAGAGTCTTCCAGAGGGGAAGAGGTCACTCTGTGTGCACTTTCCCGGGGAAGTTTGGACCCTTATTTCCCTGACCCAGATGTTCCTGAGGCACTGCAGCCAATCTTACTAAAGAAAAATGGGAGCTAGAGGAATTTCCAAAGGCTCCTCCCCTTTTGGAGAGCTGTGGTTTCCTCAACGAATGACAAAGCTTTCTCGCCTATTTCCTGCAGAATGTTGGAAGCGCCCCCTAGTGGTCATCCACGGGCACTGTCAATTGCTATGGTGACCCTTAACGTTTCACTGAGTTATGCATCCTTCCTGCTTTCTGGAGTCTGAAGCCTTTGCTGGATCTGCGAAAGTGAGGACTCCACCTCCAAGGAGCTCCTTTTCATGACCTGTACCATTTCTGGACCATCTGGGAAAAGAACGTGCATTTTAAAAACCTCACTTTGGTCACCTTTAAAATCCCCAAGAGCAGTTTGCAGTGCTTCTTCTGATTGTTAAAGCACTCATCCTCTTCTGCCTTGCAAGCTTTGTATTTACTGTTGGAGTGTCCACTCCCAGCAGTGTCTGCCTATATTCCATTATATGAGACCCATTTCTAAGAGTAGAAGGCAGGTCAGCTTCTCACAACCAAATAGCAAACACTTGAATTGTTACCAAATTAACCTAGAAAATCAGAAGTAAAAGCCAATTTCATGCTTTCAGATGAATACCCACATTTTGTACTGTCTATGAAATTATCTTGGGGCTTTTAGGGGATGCCTTCGGTTATTAACTAAGACATCCACTTCTGCTGCAGGGACAAATCTCTTACTTAAGCCAGTATATTATGTGACAGACTTAGGCATGAAGTAGAACGTTGTCACTTGTCCTTAGTGTTTCTCTGAAGGAATTTAAAGGGAGAATTTTAAACTACTGTTGCAATAGTTTTGAGTGGCTCTCACACAAAGCCCCCATTACTTTGTTAGATTTCATACATGTTAAAGTACTGCTTAAAAACAAATGAAACTCATAGATACTGAATAACTTGGAAGAGAAAAATCCATCACATTCCAATTTGGAGTATATGATGAGGGACCAGTTCCTCTTCTCTCACAAAACTTTGGGTTGGTAATGACTGGGCCACTTTTAAATTCTTAACTGAAAAGAGTTATACAATAGAGGGGTTATTCCACCCCCCTGCCAAATCAATGTTTATTTTAAAATAAAGGATTTTATTTAGATTTCTTTTCAAAGTTTGATTTTATCCCCCCTGAAAAAATGATTCTCTTTGCTTTAAATATTTTTTTAATCTAACCTGTGAAGTTTCCCATTTTTACTACTTTTGAAATGGGGTATATTATATATGGGATATATATTATGTGGGATAAATAATACATTATTTATGACTAAAGAATAGAGCCAGAACAGAGCCAGGCTAATGCCCACAGCCAGAAGGAATAAATGAACAAGACTCATTTTCATTTCAATAAGATACCAGACTGTAAGTTTAGATAATGACTGATTACAGATGCCACTACATGAATCCTGATAATAAGACTTGGGTCAATGAAATCTAATCATACTGTCATTTTGTTGTACGTATAAACACATGGATGATTCAGAAAAGTATTCATCTTGGCTACCACACAGCATGACATTAACATTAGGTTGATTGTACTTGACCTCATCTGCTCAAGAAAAAGAATAGTTCTACTTGATATTGAACCAGTGTCTTTTGCACAGCCCATTTTGTCTATCCCTAGAAAGTCAGTAGTAAAAGAGCTGGACGAGGTGCCCTAGCCCTGAGTCCTAGGCCCGGATCTACATCTGCAAGCTAGGAGACCTTAGGCTAGCGCCGAAGCCTTCTTGAGCCTCAGTTTCCTCATCTGCAAAATGAGCTAAGAGTGAATCCTGTGCTGCTTACCTCACAGGGCTGCCATCACGACAAAATGGGTTAGACTGTAATCTGTAAAGTGCTGTCCAAATGTGAGGCAACATGATTACCATCCTCATCTCTCTTTGGCAAAGAATTATTTAAATGTATTTCTTTCTTATTTGTGTGTGCAAGCGTGATGGACAGACCCATGTGTTACTTTGAGAAGTGTATTGTTTGTGTCCAGTAACTTTGCAAATCTGCTGCCATTTGTGATTCTAACAGAGGGGTTTGTGATGTGTCCTAACACTTGCCAGGTGGGGTGTGGGTTACACCTATATGCAAATTAAATTTCGCCTTTCTTGATTCTCAAAAATCTCATGAGTCTCTTCATTTGATTCTTTTGCATTTTTCTACCTAGTCTTCTTTGTAGCAATGTGCTTCTCCAGATATTCTTTTACTTCTAAAGTTCAGGAGAAAATAAAGTTTGGAAGAAGCCCATGTTGTAGGCACTAAAATATCGGAGAATTAAAGGGAACCTCAGAAAAAATTTCAAGGGCCATCGGGCCCCATTGTCTTTCCAGTGCTTGAAGCTTTCCTGTGATACCCACAGCTCATGTTTGACCACCTTTGTCCATCCCCAGGCACAAAGAACTCATTACTTGCCAAACAGCTCTGTTCATTTAATGGCAACTCAACATTCATGAACAGACTGAGCGTTCAGGTGGACCTAGCCCAGCCATCATTAGCTCCATCAGAGGCTAAGTTCCTCACCTATAAAAAAAGATGCTTATCTGCCCTTAGAATTACTGTAATGGCTACATGGAACAGTATATTTAAAACTACTCTAACTTGGGGCACCTGGGTGGCTTAGTCGGTTAAGCATCTGACTCTTGATTTCGGCTCAGGTCATGATCTCATGCTTCATGAGATCGAGCCCCACATCAGTCTCTGCACTGACAGCATGGATCAGTGCTTGGGATCTCTCTCTCCCTCTCTCTCTGCCCCTCCCCGTCTGAAATATATAAATATTAAAAAAATAAAAATACTCTTAACTTTTGTCAAGTAGGTAAAGTTGTGCTAATATTTGGAGCCGAAGAAAGCATGGTGCAGCTGTTGCACACAAGTGAGAACTGAGGTAAGGAAGAATTTGGGTTTCTCCTATTTCACTGGCTTCCTTTTCCAATTCTGAAATGAGCAATCCAGCTGGTGCGGACCCATGAGCACAGGTTCTTCGCATTTTATTATTCGGCCATCCCACACAGCATTACCCTCACCTGCCACCACATCCAGCCTTGGGCTGGATTCAGGAATGGAAAAGAGAATGATCCCAGGACAGATTTCCTCTAAAGCAAGTTGCAAGCCTCACTTCCGTTCCTGTCCATATGGCAAGAGTCCGCCAAGTGGCCATACTGGCTAGTAGGTATGGGTAGAGCCCCTGAACTCTGAAGGGAGTTGGCGGAGATGAGAAAGGGAGAAATGGCATATGAGAGGGATCATGTTTGAAGGATTTTTGAAACTGTGGGATTTCTGTTGAGTCTGTGTAGAGGTTGCCCCCCCCCCCGCCCTGTCATAAACTTGAAGATGACCATGTTCCCAAAACAAAAGTGGCACCCCCTTTTCTTAGCAATGCGCCCATTTGTCCTCTTCGGACCTTACTAACTCATCTAGAATTACCCTGTAAAAGATGAAGTGTTGAGGTAAGGGGTGGTGGTGCTGGGAAGTGGGGGTGGGGCACTAAACATCCATTAGTAAGGAATTGGGGAAAAAAGAAGAGGGGTTTCTCATTGTAACTGTCTTTCTTTAAACTCTATATTTCCATAAGCCTCATCATTTTTTGGATCTGGGATCCAGCTATTTCAGGGCCACTGGATTTTTTTCAGTTGGTGTCTGAACTGACTGGAAACTGTGTGCCCACAAAAGAACTATTTTAGGAAGAAATAAGCCTGGGCTCCCCTGCCCCGCCCCCACACCTTACCCCTCACCTCAACTCACAGAGCTCACTGCCTGTTCTGCTGGGGGGAAGCGCGGGGGGGGGGGGGGGGGGGGGGGGGGTTCCCAGGGGCAGGAGAGGCCACGGTCCATTATGTCAGAATGTGCAAACCAGAAACTCTGACTCTTTAGATCATGCAATCACTTTTGACGGTCCCAATCTGCAGTTGTTTTAATGAAATAACATAGAAGAGCCTAGAAAATATTTGAGTAGACTGTAGAAAGCGTAAGTATTACTTTGTAAAATTTTTATTCCGGGGCACCTGGGTGGCTCAGTCAGTTAAGCATCTGACTCTTAATTTTGGCTCTGGTCATGATCTCATGGTTCGTGAGTTCAAGCCCTACATGGGGCACTGCACTGACTGTTGCAGAGCCTGCTTAGGATTGTTGCTTTCTCTGAAAATAAATCAATAAACATTTTTAAGAACTTTCAATTCAGTGTAAGCCTGGTCATGATGATAGCATATATTTTAACTAAGGTAGGAGCAATACACAGTAAAGTGCTTGAATCTTATGTGAACAGCTTGAGGAATTTTTACACATGTGTGCACCCACACAATCACCCCCCCAACTCAAGAAACTTTCCAGAGCCCCGAAGGTCCCCTCATGTGCCCTCCTCAGTAACCCCATGCAAAGGTAAAATATTTATTTTTCGCCTGGTTTAGAATTAAAAGAAGCGGAAACTCTGAAAGGAAACCACTCCAGGTAGGAGGTTGTTTCTGGGCTCCACCCCCTGCTCCGGGTTGGATCCTGATTAAAAAGGGAAAGGAACCAGCTCGTGGTGGTGTGCCCCTGGTGTAGAAGCTGGGTACGTGACAGTCGCCAGAGACTTAGGCAGCTCCCTCTGAAAGGTCAGGGCTGCTGCCAAACTCCTCGTGGGTCACAGCTATTTACAGTCAACCTTTCCAGTTTGGGGCGCAAGTCCCAAGGAGGGCTATTTTTAAGCAGGGATGTGGCCTGCAGGGCCTTCTGGGCGATATATTAAACTGGTAACGATTGAAAGTGAAATTGTCTAGCAGCCTATCTCAGATTGCCTGATCTAAAAGAGAAACGTGATTGTTGTCCCCGAACCCAGGCCCTAGACAACAAGTTGGAATATCGTCTGGTCCTGCTAATCGCCCAGAGCCTGATTAGCAGCTCCAGAGGGAACTTTAGACGTCGTCCTCTCAGGCCTCAGCTGGTGGGCGGGGGCGAGGGCGTAGGGAGTCATTCTCCAGAGCTAGCCGGGGCCCCCGAGATGGCGCTGGTGAGGGAAGGAGGAAACAAATCCCCGAACAGGTGAGGCAGTCTTCCTGCCCGTGCGCTTCCACGCCAAAGCCCGGTGCTGCATGGCTGGGCGGCCAGTCAGCCAGGTTGCAGGCCCAGGAACCTGGAAGAGCCCTGGGAGAGTCCGCCTCCAGCACCGGACTTGGGGGAGGGCAACGCTTGAGAGAAAGGGCAGGTGCTAGAGACAGCCCAGTGGGGAGAGTCCCGGGCCAGCGTTCAAGGGCACCGCTGTGGGATCCAGCGCGTCCTGACCTCCGACGGGAGAGACGGGATTGGCGGAGGCGCGCCCCAGCCCCGCCCAGCCTGGGAGCCTTTTCAAGGCCAAGGCCCGCCAGCTTCCGGTACATTTCTCAGCTGTTTGCGGGCAGCTGGACGCGGGAGACTCCGGCTCCAAGGTCAGTGAGCCCACGAAGCCAGGCTTCATTCCTGCAAAGCGGGGGCATTGCTACAGCCAGTGTGAGGGGCCATGTGTGCAGTGGGCCGAGGGTTGCGGGCGGGACCTCGTAGTCCGGCGATAACAGTTCGTTCTCGTAGGCACTGCTCCCGGGTGAGGAATTGGTGGTGCCTGTCTGAAGAAGCCTTCAGACTGTGGGCCCTAGCCGCAGCCTCCTCCCTTTCCCGCACACAGGCGCAGGTGGCCGTTCTCTGAACAGCCCTGCAGTGAGGTGCTGGCATCCGCACCTTGTTTGTCTCCTCGTTTTTGTCGGCAAATCAGGAATTTTTCTTGATGGGAAATCTCCATGTCTCTGAATTTGGGACGTTACTCTTCAACGAATCCAATGTTTGCTGGGATTGGTTTTCAACCTCAGTGGCATCAAAGTGCAAATCGGTGACTTGGGATAAGTAGGTGGAAAATGAACATTTTGAGGCCCTCGAAAGGAGCTAATTGCTAATTAACCCAACAGCTGGACCCAATTTAAACTGGTTAACACTTTTACTAGAGATTCATTTTTGAAATCGCTAATCCATTAATAACGAGCCAAGTAATTGTTTTGCCCCCAGTGGAAGTAAAAATGCTGCGCAATTGGCCTAAACGTGTTTCATCTTATTTGCTCGGTTGGCTCGCAAGGGGTTAGTGTCAACCCTGCTTTTGTCCCTTGAGTGGATGACGTCTCTGCCTTCAAATGCTCTGGTGGGTTTGGAGAGTGATGTGCCGGAACAAACCCAGATTCTTCAGATCTCCTCAGTGCTGCCCTTTAGACCTTCCTTCGAGCGTTGCCCTGGCTCTGCGACCCTGTAGAGGGTCAGCTGGAATCCCGTGAGGTGGGTTTAGTGCCCTCGTGACTAGGCTTTGCCCGTTCAGCTGCTGCCCTGTTTCCAGAAGTGCCACTTTCCCTGTCTGCAACTCCCACACCTTCTCTGTTTCTGAACCCCTGTCATTGGTCTGTTTCCTCTCTGCTCAAGGAGAACAGACCCATCCTCAGAACTTCGCAAGGGGGCTTCCTGGCCAGGCAGGCTCTTAGAGAGTATGTGGGTGTTGGTAGCTGTGTGCCCAGCCTACTTCCTCCTCTCCATTTGTAGGTGCTTTCCCCCAAAACTTCAGCCTTTAGAGTTAAGCCTTCTCTGGGTTAAGGCTCCATTTCAGCAAAGGGCACAAGTGCCATCTACACCCGTGGACTCTGCCAGTTGCATGATCAAATCCTATCCGTAGAGACTGGACCGGAGGCCAGGTCAGTTTTCTTGACCTGGGAGGTTCAGAAAATCATGGGTTAGGAGGTGGGGTGTGGAATGGGGAGTCCTGGGCATTCAGAGGCGGGAGGTGGGTTGGTTCTGAGACAGACTTTGCCTCGGCTGAGAGCCCCTGGGTCTCCACGTCTGCTACAGCTTGGAGGAGCCATTTGTCTTCTTGGTCTCACTGCAGGGAGCCAGGCCTGAAGGTGACAGTTAGAGGTCATACCCACCTTTGCCTGGAAGCCACAGAGGATCCTATCCCTGGGCAGGGAAGGAGGCCACTCCTTTATAGAATTTTAAAGGACTAGATGGTTCCTAACTTAATCTTTTCTTGAAAACAATTTAACTATGAGAGGCGAGTCTGGTAATAGTCCTATGTCTTCATTATCAGGAGGCCTACGAAAGGCCTCTGGTTTACAGGGAAAGACTGTAAATATCTCCTGCTTATGACTTGCTACTTGCTGAATAGAACAGAAATGACCAAGGGTGCCCATTAGAGTGACTATACATCCAGTGGTGGGGAAGTAGCTTGACCCCTGTGCTCTCTGGGAGAATTGGGAGGGAACAGCCATTTTCTGCTGGCCTAGTAGACCGGCATCATGGGAATTTGTTGAGAGTGGTCTGTGGAGCTGGTCCAACCCCAAGGATGTGCTCTGTTTTGGGGTGGCTCTGTGGAACGAGAGCTGACACGTGGTCCTCCCCTTGGCCTTCCACTGCCCTCCCGCCCCAAGGAGTTCAAACACATGGACACCAGGTACAGCTGGATTAGAAATAACTCTGAGTCAGCAGGAAGGCACCCGTGGCATCTCTATCCAGGAATCTCAGGCTTGAGGCAGTGACAGAATCTAAGGCCTCCACATTCCAGGATGTGACAGAACTGGAAAACTCTTAGACCAGACCCCAGACTCTGAGTCTAGCCTAGGACAGAGAGCTATACAGCTCTTAGGCACTCCGGCCAAAGGACTTACTATGGTGTGGTTCTTATTTTTTAATGGAAGGGGCAAGTAGCAACAAACATGATATTAAGGCCTTGTGCTGTGATCTTGCACCCCAGAGAGAAACCTCCCTGGCTTGGAGCCCTGGAATTCTGCCAGATTTTAGCCACGATGATGTGAACGATGGTTTTCAAATCTAGAGTCATAGAGGTGTTCCAAGTTAGGGAAACGGGCTGACAGCTTTTATGGAATGAGGGCCAGAGACGACCTCCCTCCTCTCTTCTGCAATCCCTACTTCTGCATAAGGGAGGAGAGAGGAAAGAAGGAGACTAGCTCTACCTCCTTAAGAAAAAGGCAGGCGGGGGGCGCCTGGATGGCTCAGTCGGTTAAGCGTTTGACTTCAGCTCAGGTCATGATCTCACAGTTCGTGAGTTTGAGCCCCTTGTCAGGCTCTGTGCTGACAGCTCAGAGCCTAGAGACTGCTTTGGATTCTCTGTCTCTCTCTATCTCTGCCCCTGCCCCACTGTCTGTCTCTCTTTCTCTCTCTCTCAAAAATAAAAAATTTAAAAATTTAAAAAAGGAAAAAGGGAGGCTGGCTCAGTGTCCCCTACGTGGCTGGCACACACATTGGGCACCTGGTGTGTGAGTGGAGAACACTGACATCTGGGCCACTTCAGGAGTGTGAGGACAAAGAAGGAGAATGGCTTATAATATTCTGGGACTCTGGGGAGTCACACGCTTTGAGGTAATGTTCCTGTGTCCAGGAGCTGTCATGATAAATGGAAAGACACACCTGGGTTCAAATCCCAGCTCAGTCAACGTGCTGTGAGACCTGGAGCAGGTCACCTAATCTCTCTTGAGCCTGTTTCCCCATTTCCAAAATAATGCTTACTTGGCAGCATTGTTGCAAAGACTGAAGACAATTTGTAAGACTCCTTGCATGGTGGTGTCTTATAGTAGGAGCTCAATAAATGCTTAAAAAAAAAAAAAAAAGACAGGTTTGACTGGGCACGCAGGGATGGCGGCAAGGACATCCCAGGTGGAAAGGTAGAGCAGAGGGTTAGAAGTGGGTGAAGCCTGAAGGTTGTAGTAGGTAGGTGAGGGGTTGTCAGCTAGGGGTAAGATCCCCTGATAACAGGTGTCAGAGAACTTAACAGCCCCACTAGTTAAATCCATTTACTGAACTCAGATGTTGGCATTCAGAGCATGATCAGTGGATCTGAAAGTACGCACTGGGCTCCTTCTAGAATGTAGTTTTGCTCTCAGATTACAAATAAAACGATTGAATGAAACATTTTAAATGCTAAAAATGGAAGCTAAAATTAACCAACGTTCAGAGAAGGGGCAGACCAGTGCCAGTCGAGATAATCAGGGGTGGCTTTGAGGAGAGAGTGGTAAGTGTCCCGTAACCTTAGGGTCCTTAGGGAGAAGGGACTCAAATGTATTCAGTGCTTGCTGCAGCCTGTCACTGAATCCTTACAACATATGGGGAGAGGTTTCGTTGAGCCTGTTCTATAGATGGAGTTGCTCACACTCAGGTTCCCAGACCCAGTGAGGTTTGGGAATCACCTGTGAAGCTCTTTGACAGACACATGTGATGGCTCCATTCTTGCAGAAACTCATTCAAAAGATAGAGCCTAGAAACCTGGATTTTTAACACACTTCAGAGTTGATTTGCTTTTTAGCTTTTTACGGTTTTAAATCATGAAGTTAGATATGCTGTTTTTACAAGTGACACAATACAGAGTTCTGTGAAGAAAAATGAATAGTCTGCTTCCCCCCAGTCTGTTGCTCTGAAGTAACCCTTTTAGCAGTTTGAATAGCTAGTGTGAATAACCTTCAAAACTTATGTTCACTTAAATATATGCAAATGCATATATATTTATATTGTTATAAAACTGGAACCATTCCTAGTCATTATTAAGCAAGTAGTTTTTCCTTTGAACCTAAAAATATGGCATAAATGTTTATCCAGGTTAAGTGGAGGTGGTTTTAACTAATTCTTGAATAGCTGAGGAATATTCCACTGTCTGAATGTGCCACACTTACTACAACCCTTCTGATGGGCGGGTGACCTCCAGGTTTTGTTTGTTTGTTTGCCACTACAAACAGTGCTCCCTCATCCTGGGACTCTCTTCTTATGTACTGGCAGCTGTATTGCTGCAGGATGGATTCCCAAAGTGTGATGCCGGGCCAGTGGGTATGCGCATGTTCATAGATGTTTCTTGGTTCACTTTCCAAAATGGTTGTAGGGGCTCACTGAGCAGTCCACGTGATTCTGTTCACAGCAGATGAGGGGAGGGCCCTGCAGGGCCACACCCTGTGTCAACTCCTGCCTCCCTAACCCTCTTGCAGGAGCCTTTTAAGACCTAAAGAAAGCCTCTCCTTGTCCTTTGCATGGACCTTTATTTACTGCTTCCCTGCAGCTTTATTGCAGTGAAATTGACATATGACAGTGTATAATTTTTTTTTTTATTTTTTAAAAAAAAATTTTTTTTTTCAATGTTTATTTATTTTTGGGACAGAGAGAGACAGAGCATGAACGGGGGAGGGGCAGAGAGAGAGGGAGACACAGAATCGGAAACAGGCTCCAGGCTCTGAGCCATCAGCCCAGAGCCTGATGCAGGGCTCGAACTCACGGACCGCGAGATCGTGACCTGGCTGAAGTCGGACGCTTAACCGACTGCGCCACCCAGGCGCCCCGACAGTGTATAATTTTAAAGTATACAGTTGGGTACATGTTTCTATTGTCCAGTGATTGCCAGCATAGCACTAGCTAACACCTTGATAGCATCCCATAATTACCATTTCTGTTTTGTGGTGAGAACGTTTAAGATCTACCCTCTGAGCAACTTTTGAGGATATAATACAGTGTTAGTAATTATACTCATTATAGTATACATTAGATACTCAGGTCTTTAGTTTCGTAACTGGAAATGTGTACCTTGGACCAACATCTGTCCACGTCCTCCATTCCCCATCCCTAGTAACCACCACTGTACTCTGTTTCTAGGAGTTCATTTTTTAAGTCCCATATAAGTGATATCATACAGTATTCCTTGTTTGACTTAAGTATAAATATAAATATAAATACATATACGGACCACATCTTCTGTATCCATTCATCCTTTGGCAGACCCTGGGTTGTTTCCATATTGTGACTGTTGTGAAAAATGCTCTAATGGACACAAAGATGCAGATGGCTCTTTGAAATACTGATTGCATTTCCTTTGAACATATAACCAGTAGTGGGAATGCTGATCATATCGTAGTTCTATTTAGTTTTTGAGTTATCTACATACTGTTTTCCATAGGGGCTATACCAATCCGTTTACATTCCCACCAATAGTGCATAAAGGTTCCCTTTTTCCACATCCTCACAAATAGTTACATCTTGATTTTATTTTATCTTTTTTACTGAAGTATAATTAACATACAGTGTTATATCAGTTTCCGGTGTACAACATGATTCAACAATTCAGTACATTGCTCTGTGGTCATCACAATAAGCGTAGTCGCCACTTGTCACTAAACAATGTTATTAGTATTGTTGACTATATTCCCTATGCCGTACTTTTCATCTCTGTAACTTATTTCATAACTGAAATCTTGTACCTCTTAATCCCCATCATGTATTTCATCCATCCCCCACCCATCTCCCTTCTGACAACTACCAGTTTGTTCTCTGTATTTAAGAGTCTATTTGTTTTTGTCTCTTTTTTCTTGGTTCGGTTGTTTTATTTCTTCAGTTCCACATATAAGTGAAATCGTGTGGTATTTTTCTTCTTCTCTCTTACTTATTTCACTTCACATTATTAGGTCCAGCCATGTTGTTGCAGATGGCAAGATCTCCTGCTTTTTTATGACTGAGTAATATTCACGTGTGTGTGTGTGTGTGTGTGTGTGTGTGTGTGTGTGTATGTGTATGTATACACACCTCTCTTCTTTATCCATTCATCTATTCATGGGCAGTTGGGTTGTTTCCACATCTTAGCTATTGTAAATAATGTTGCAATAAACATGGAACTACACATATCTCTTTGAATTATTACTTGTTTTCTTTGGGTAAATACCCAGTAGTAAAATTACTGGGTTCTGTGGTATTTCTATTATCAGTCTTTTGAGGAACTCCCATACTATTTTCCACAGTGGCTGTGCCAATTTGCATTCCCACCAACAGTGCACAAAGGGTTCCTTTTTCTCTACATATTTACCAACGCTTGTTATTTCTTGTCTTTTTGATTACAGCCACTCTGATACATATAATGTGCTATCTCATTGTGGTTTTGATTTGCATTTCCCTTATGATTAGTGATAGAGCATCTTTTCATGTGTCTGTGGGCCATCTGCATAGCATGGATCTTTATTTAGTGGTCTCCACAGAATCAAAATTTCTGATTTGGAGTAGCTAAGTGTAATTGTCCTGTAGAAAAGGTTCTGCTCTGCAGCCTCGGGGTGCCCTGGGCAAGCAGCAGACCTACGAAGTCCCTGTAGATGGGGCCGAGAAGGAGAAGATATCAGGTCAGGGCTGAAGAAAATGAGCGTGCCTGGGAGGAAACTACAGTTACCAGAAGGGTTGCAGTCTGGAGGGCAGAAACAGCGCATCCCTGAAGTACCAGGCATCCTTGGGACAGTGAGGGGCCTAGGGACAAGGCTCAGTCTTGGCCGTGCAAACCCAGGAAAACTCTAGAAGACAGCCTCACCCAGAAAGTGGCCTGAGAAAGCACCCTGGGAAGAACCTTATGTGGCTCCAGGCAGGCTCCACAATCATCCCCTTGGCCTTCCCAGGTCACTGGTGGTGCTTTCTGTGTGTTCAGTTGGTAACCCTGTCAGTCGTAAGGAGTGAAGAAGCCCTCAGACCACTTCCCTGGGACAAAGCTGGGCTGTTGGCTGAGGTGAAGGGACAATGTTCTCAAACACAGTGGCAGCAGGTAGGGGTAACCTCTCAAAAGTAGCACAAAGTAATATTAACAAAAGTGGATACATGTTCAGCCCTTAATAAGTGCCAGATACTGTTGTCCAGGTTGTACATGGACTTCCTTTTGAATCCTTTCTCATTTTTATTATTATTTTCATTTTATATTTGAGAAAAGTAAGACTTGGAAAGCAAAGTAAACCTTTCTCAAGACAGTAGAGAATTGTAAGTGGCAGAGCTGGATATAAATCCAGGATTCTGGCTTCAGAGCCTCTAATCATGATACTACACCTGTGTCTGTTGTCACTAGTTCCCTGTCACTCTCTGGTGTCCAAACAGGACCTGGGTGAGCACTCAGGAAGGCTGAATGAGAGGATTTAGAAACAGGGTGGATAGCTGGACAATTGCCATCCTTTCCAGACTAGACCTCTCTTATAAGCCCTCAATCACATTAAAGGACATTCCCTCTAGGGGTGCCTGGCTGGCTCAGTTGGTAGAGCATGCAACTCTTGATCTTGAGGTTGTGTGTTCAAGCCCCATGTTGGGGGTAGAGCTTACTTTAAAGAAAGGAAAGAAACAAAAGAAAGACATTCCTTCCAGAATACATCACAGACCCCTTCTGTTCAACCTGATCGTCCTGTCTTTGCCTGACCCCAAGGCTACTCCCCAGCCAAGATTCCCAGTCAAGTGAAATTCTCAAGTCAGAAGAAATTCTCAGTCCACACCTGATTGGTCAAAAAAGCCCTGTGGGCCCACGCACTAAGTATCTTGGAAATTCTGCCATCTATCTCCATGAAACCTTCCCCACCACCATGGGGAGAAGCCTGGAGAATCTCCTGCTTAGTTTATTCCAGGACACTAGGACATCATTTCCCTGCCTCTAGACCCCTTTCCCTTCCTCACCAATTTAGTAACATCAGCCACAAGAACTTTTTTTTTTTAAGTTTATTTATTTATTTTGAGAAAGAGATGAGCAGGAGAGGGTCAGAGAGAGAGGGAGAGTCCAAAGCAGGCTCTGCACTGTCAGCACAGGACCTGATGCAGAGCTCGAACTCACAAACCACGAAATCATGATGTGAACTGAAATCAAGAGTCAGATGCTCAACCAACTGAGCCACCCAGGCACCCTGAGCCAGAAGAATGACTAATGCCTTTATGTCAGTATTTGTGCTAAGGGCTCATTTAATCCTCACAAAACCTCTATGAGCAGGGCCTATGATTAGCCTTATTGTACAGGTGAGGAAACTGAGCAACACTTCTCAAACAATTTGTGGCAAAAGCTGTTATTAATATCTAATCCATAGTACACCAATACATTTGTAAAACACAATAAGGCACAATTACTAGAAAAATAAAAGACCCACAAAATACCAGCTTGAATTTTCTTCATTAAAATTTCTCTATCAATGTGTCATAAGTGTTCTAAATGCTTACTCTCAGTTTCTATACTTCTCTCATCATGAAATGGTTTTACAGTCCACAAACCACACCTTGGCAGCGTTAGTCTGGAGCCAACCTTCCATAAATCTAGTAAAATTATTCCTCTGTGAAAAACCCTGTCTTTTGACCATCTCAGAATCAAGTTCCAGGTTTCACAGTGACGTTCTTCTTGTTCTGGCTTCTACAGCTCTCTCTGCAGTCTCTACCCCTGCCTTTGACCTCCCTGGCTGCCCACTGCCCTCATGACTCCCTGCCTCTGCATGTTCTCCTCTGTCTGCAGTGTCCTCCTGGCAAAGTGACATCCCCAGAGGTTTTTCACCTTCTCCAGAAAAATCCTCCTGATCCTCCAGCAGACTTAGGTCTTCTCACCTGTTAATTCTCTTTGCTCATGTCACTTGTGATTATAATCTGTTTTTACAATAATCTCTCACTCTGTCTCTCTTACCAGACCATGAGCTTCGGGAGGGCAGCCCCAGTATCTGACACAGGAATTGATTCTCTAATGTTGTTCAATGGATGGATAGTCAGACAGACAGGTGGACAAACGGGTGGATGAATAAATGAGATTCAAGGCTAGCTCTCAGGCTGCAGTGTGACCCTCTCCACTGCATTCACACTTTGCATTGGTCACTCACTGAGGGGTTGGCCTTGACCTCATTCGGATGTGTCCCTCAAAGCTACAGGTGTTCTAGAATGTAGAATCAGTCAAGGTTGTCCCTAAATCATGGGGTTTTCCTTGGACCTTTGGGGATAGGCAGCCACCACAAATCCTAGGCAGATTCAGTCCCAGTTTAATTCAACTCTAGAAATTTTAGGGCAATTATTTTCCATAGAGTCCCTCCAAAGCCCAATTTAGGTTAGTGACATTGGCCCAGGATGCTGGGTCTTCATCCTGATGATTCTGGACCCAGGCAGAGAACAGGGGTATAGTTAGCCTTGATTTCTGTCTCCCTTTCTACAGCATTCAAAGGTAGATAAAGTCTCATGTGTACTAAGGGCAATGGCCATTCTCCCACTTGGAAGATGCCTGGAAAGCAGCTGGCCAGAAAGAGGCAATGCATGCAGGCATCCACAGCCGTGTCTATGCACGTGGGTGTGCAGTGTTGGTCATTGTTTTTGCTCTAATCCTTTGTGGTTTGTGAACTGGTACCAGTCACAGGGCAGGCAAGGGCAAGAAATACCTTGGTCTGAATAACACAAGACAAGTACATTGTAGCTGAATGGTGTGGTCCCAAATCAGACTGTGGTCTCCCAGAAGCTCCCAAGGGGCTCTGGCTTCCCTGGTAGAACACCTCTCCCATGATTTATAGTGACCCAGGAATGGTGCTGCTTAAGAGCATAGACTGTGAGAACAAACTGCTGGCCTTGAATTCCAGGAGCAAGTTATGTTACTTTTCTTTACCTCCATTTGCCCATCTGTAAAGTGGGGATAATAAGAACATCAACCGGAGCACCTGGGTGGCTCAGTTGTTTGAGCTTCTGACTTCAGGTTAGGTCATGATCTGGAGATTCATGAGTTTGAGCCCATACCATCAACATGGAGCCCCAAGCACGGATTATTATCCCCCAAGCAGAGATTCATTCTCTCTCTCTCTCTCTCTCTCTCTCTCTCTCTCTCTCTCTCTCTTTCTCTCTGCCCCTCCCTCTAAACAATCAAACAAACTTAAAAAAAAAAAAAAAAGAGCATCAACCTCATGAGTCTGTTGTGAGGATTGAATGGGCTAATAGCCATAAAGCCCAGCACATGAGTGCTACATAGGAGTTTTCCCCTCAGACTCTGAGCTCTGTAAAACCTGTCCCATAATAAACACTTAAATATTTATCAAACAAAATAAATAAAAAGATACCTATCATCACCACCTCATCATCCTGTCTTCCCTCTCCCTTCATCGCTGCTCACTGTGACTTCTCTCCACCTGAAACACGTCAGTGTCATTCACAGTGACTTTGACCCACACCACCGGACTACTTCTGGGAGTTCGCTGTAAAGATGTTGCTGGAGGGTGGAAGAAGCATTGAGTGTACACCCTTTGGTTCTGCTTTCCCTCAGGGGTGCCCAGAATGATGCCTGTGTGTTGGTTGGCAATTTGGCCGTGAGCTCCCTGTGGAAACCCTGACTGAGAGCAACCATTCAGTATCCCTAAGAAACCATGAAGGACCAACGCAGCTGGAACTGACTAGCAGCTACATTCCTTGGGAGACCAGAGGTTGGCTCCATCCAAACGTACTGTAGTTTTGATTATTAAATCTTATAAGTAAAAACACGATCTTCATTTAAATGAGTGCCTACTAAAACTCTATATGTACTTTACCTTCATCTGTGTGACCTTGAGCTGTTTGTTAACCTCGGTCTTTGAGTTCCCTCATCTGTGACATGGGGCAAGATATTTGCTCCTCAAGCCTGTTGTGGAGAAAGTACCTGGCCCTTAGACATACTCCCTAATTTTGATTTGCCCCCCTTATTAAGCCATGGGAAAATTTTCAGTAATTATGTAACAGTGAAATGGGTTGTTCTGGGAAGTGGTGAGATGCCCTGCTCTGCTGGTGTTGAAGGAAGGCTGAGGGGAAGGGGGTGCCTCCACTCTGGCCAACTGCTGATGTCCCTTTGACTCTGAGTCACCATGTTCATTCCCTTACTTAGCATTTATGGCAAACCTTCATGCACAGGCCAGTGGGCTTGAGAAGCAAGAAGAGTTGTGACCTCGTCCTATGGTCATTGGGTCTTGTCTCTATGAAGTGTGGGATCAGTTCTGAGGGATGTCCACCCTTGGCTGGAGCCCTGCTGAGCTGCTGACGCAGTACTCCCCCACCCATAGGAAGGGGAGAAAACAAAATTATTGCTTCCTAGTGAAAAAAAGGGAAAGAGCCCCTCCCCTTTTCCTAGAGCATTTTCTTTAGAAAACTTGTAAGTTCTTTCTCTGTCCCTTTGAGATATATATAAATCTTATTAAGAGTAAGCAAGGATCCATCCAGTTTTACAACCTAGAAATGTTTTTCTTGAGGGCCTGGGATTATTTCTTTGAAATGTATACATCAAGAAGGATAGGCCCCTACCTCCCAGTCTCAAGATGCCAGGCTTCAAGTTGTAAAACTACCTGCTGTCATAGCAACAAGAGAAGCTTATTTTTCTTTTGGATAGAGGCAATTAGCTAACACAAATGGCCACCCCAGTTTGAGATGAATTTAGAATAAGCTCTGTGTGACAAATAATGTTGTTATGTCTTCTTACTTGAGTTACCTCGAGAGCATGTATGTAACGGCCGTATCCGCATGGCTCAATAAAAGGGTGAGATTTGGTTCTGTTTTTGCGACGTCTTTTAGGAGACTGTCTGTGATATGTATCACAGTCTGGCTTAGTGCATAGTCAGCAATAAATTTCTTCTCTTTCTTTCCTATAATTTGTGGAGAGGCATTTCTGGATGACAGATTTTAGTTAAATTTCCCTAACACCCAGCACTGGCTCCTCGTCTGCCGTCTCCTTCCCCGCCTGCCTGCTCAGTCAGAGAATTCCTGCTGGAAGGAAGAGAATGTATGTTAGTCTTCTTGCTCTGCTGGGAGGCTTTGCCTGTTGTCTGTGGGACAGCCTCTACTGGATCTCCCTTGGAAACAGCTGAAGTCAGGCTCAATTGGCTCTGAGAGCTCAGTCGGTTATGGCAGAGAGATCAGAGGCCTGCACTGGGCTCCTCTCCTCATGGGCAGCTTGTAGAGACCAGGAACTTGAGCAAGGAAATGCTGAAATCCAGCCTACTCGTCTCGCTTGGTTGCTTTTATGATAGGATTTCAAAAGCAATGGCTGAAATGGATGTGTTCCATATAAGTAGACTTTTTTTTTTTTCCTTAAGTTTTGACCCAGGAAGCTAGCTTACAAAATTGATTCTAAGTTGGCTTGGATACCAGGCCTGGGGCTTCATAGTAAATTAAAAGTGCAAATTACTTGGGAGCAAAGGAGCCAGGCAAGAGGGGTAAAGTGCCTTTGGGAATAGCTCAAGGTAAAGGGTCCATTCCCTTAGAACTACATGCATGTCTGAAAGGACATAAGCAGGAGGCTGGTAAGATTTCCTCCTCCTGGAAATCAGGCAAAGCACTGCTCACAAATAATTAAGTCAGAGAAGAAATGTTTATTGAGCAGCTATTATGTTTAAGGATCCCATCATTAAAGATTTTGGCCATCAGCTGGGAAGGCAATGCTAACATAGTAAGCAGTTCCTTAACATGCCAGGAGATATATGACAGTTGAGTTCACTAACAGGTGTCAAAACACTGTGTAGGGTACATGCAGATGAATGAGCAGCCCACGAGGGCTTTGGAAATTCAGAGAGAAAGCAGTCACCTTGGGCTAGAGGGGCACAGAGAAGTTTTGTGCAGACTGAGACACCAGGCTATGGTTCAGTCAGGAGAAAGATGGAGAGTAAAGTCCAAATTAGAGAGGCAGTAAGAAACAATACTTTAACCAAACAGTAATGATTTTACAAAAACAAATTTGTGTAGTTTATTGCATTATCACAAAACCACATATAAGTAAACTGATATTTTAAAATATACCTTATTTTATATTATATATATATATATATATAGACACTAGAATATTAGATATATGGTATAATATTATATCTATATTACAGAGATTGGTACTGAGATCTACAGCTCTCAACCTGAGAGTCAGGCTGGGGCACTGTGTGTGGTGTTTGGGGCACCCATGACAGTCCCTGACTGTGTGTGTACATGTGCCATGTGAGCTTTCCCAAAATTCCTGATGAGTTTATTTAGTTGACATTTGTGCCTCTCCCCCCAGATAAGTCAGGATTCCTCTCCCAGGGAACACTGGCCACTGAGTATCATAACGCTGAGGGAAGGTGGCTTCTAAACTTCTGTTGCCTGTGTTCCTGTGCCCATCTGTTCAGCTCTCTGGCCTCACATCCCCCATTCTATCCACTTAGTTGACGCCTGCATTCTCATGTGGATCCCGGCAGCCTCAGAGTGGCTTCCTACCCCAGCAAGAAGCTTACAATTCATTTATGAAATAATGCTACTGGGAGCCTACCAAGTGCCAGGTGCTGTGCTAAGCAATGGTGATGCAACCGTGAGCAAAGGAACCAAGTTCCTTCCTTTGGGGGTTTATAATTTATTTGGGGGAGATGGTCAATAAAAAAGAAAACAGATAATTATAGGTGGAGATGAGTGCCGCGATGGAAACAGACAGGGTATTATTCAGAGAAACTGGGAATGATGCCGAATTTCAAGCAAGCTGTCAGGCAAAAAGAACAGCAAAAACAAAAACCTTAAAGTGGGTCCCTCTCTCCCTGTGGTGAGGGTGCCTGGATGCGGAGGCCTTTGTCCCTGGAGAAGCACCACAGCTGCTCTGGCCCCTCATCTCCTGTCTCCAGCCATCTCTTCACAGAACAGTTCAGTATGTTACACTAATGCTTGGGGCATGGAGAGAACCAAAAAAATTAAAAAGCTTTGCAAGGAAGCCTCAGATTTCTTTACACGTCAAACTTTTGTCCTGATGGTTTCACAAGATATACTGACTTATAAAATCACCATGTTTAGAAACTAGGCATAGCCAAATAGCAACCACTTTGGTGGACATGGATTATCTCTTATATACCTTTTTCCAGCTTATTTATGCCACATGTTACCTACCATCTTACCATCTGTTACCTACCATTTGTAGGTAACAAATCCAGCCTCTTCTAAGTAGAGGCTTCAGCTGTAGATAGTGCTTATGTAATATTTGGGGCCTTCTGGGTAAAGTAAAGCAATGTTCTTCCTGTGTAGCTTAAAAAAAATTTTTTTTCAATGTTTATTTTTGAGAGACAGAGACAGAGCATGAGCTGGGGAGGGGCAGAGAGAGAGAGAGAGAGAGAGAGAGAGAATGAATGAATCCATCCCAAGCAGGCTCCGCCCTGTTAGCACAGAACCTGACGCAGGGCCCGACCTCACAAACCGCCAGATCAGGACTTGAGCTGAAATCAAGAGTCGGATGCTTAACCGCCTGAGCCACCCAGGCGTCCTGAGGAAAAAATGGTTTTAATGCAAGCCTGGCTCTGGCTCTTTGGGGAGCAGCTGTCCCCAGGGTCCCCAGGCTATTCAATGAGACCCTTGGCTCAGTCTCACTCCCAAGTGTATCAACTGGGACCTCAACCGTGAAATTCATTGTTCCTGCGTGTCTTGAAGAGTGAACGACATAGAGTCACTGATGTCCGAATCTTCACTAAAACTTTGTGTCAGAATCACAGAAAGAGCACCGAGGACCTTGAGCTCCAGGATTGCTTTGCTTGCTGCACCCAAAGCCTCCGCAGGATTACTGGCAGGGATCCTACGCCATTGCTCGGACAGGAGTACAATGTTGGAACTCTTGGATGTAAATTAACGTTATTTCCAAAACCAGAATCTAGATAAGATGACATTTCAAACATTAATGTTCTGAGTCAGACACCCTCCTACACCTCCTCCTCGCAGGAAGGCCTTTGACGACCACTGGTTGTCAGTTGGCTACACACAGACACCATTCCCTCCCCTTCCTCCTGACTCTGCTCAAGATTGATCTTCTCAGGGCGCCTGGGTGGCTCAGTCGGTCGAGTGTCGGACTTCGGCTCAGGTCATCATCTCATGGTTCATGAGTTCCAGCCCCGCGTCAGGCTCTCTGCTGCCCACACAGAGCCTGCTTGTCCCTAATCTCTCTGCCCCTCCCCTACTTGTGCTCTTTCTCTCTCTCAAAAATAAATACACATTAAAAAAAAATTGACCTTCTCAAACAGACTCTGATGTGAATACATATTTGTGTACAAGCAAATTAAGGAAAGAAAAATAAAGATGACATTTGAGTCAGCCTCAGAAACTAATGCATTTCTTTCTTTGTCTGAACTGTCCTAGCTTATTTTTTGGCCCATATATTGCTTGAAAAGCATTTGGACAAAGCTTCTTTTACTTCTTTATCAGAGTTCTCTGATAAATCTCAGAGATGACAGCATTGCCTTTCTGCTCAGGGAGTAGACTGGAGGGTGTGGACAAAGGTGAAACAGACCCTAAAGATGGAGGTTAGTGTTGCCTGCCACACCCGAGGGTCAGGAAGTATCAGTGCAGTTCTTGGAGAAGCCCTCACCTACTCTTGGATAGAGACCAATAGTAATAGCCCAGGTTGTGTGATGGGATTAATGTTGGGCCATTACAAATCCCTAGGACATCTTGAAGAATGGCCCATTTCTCTTGCCTATTGATTAATAAAGTAATTGCTGTTGTCTTTAAGACTTAGGGAATTGTTTTGAGGCATTAGCATAGAGGAAAGGCTCTCTGATTTCCTGGGCTAAAAAAAAAAAAAAAAAGTCCTCACTTTTTTCAAGGACTTTGGTGCCTTTTGTTGAGACGTTCAAGTTTCCCTATAGTATTGCTTAAAATGATGTTAAATAGAGACCTCCAGGTGGAGACCCTGGAAGCATAAAAAGTTCAGACTGATCCCAGTTCCCAAAATGCAATCGTGGAAGAGAGTGGATCTCCAAGGCGAATTGTGTGTAAGCCATGTCACCCTGACCTTATTAAAAGTCTGTCTTCCATTGGGTGGCCCAGGGTTTCAGCCACCGCCATACAGTGGGCTCTCTGCACCATCCAACCCAGCCAAGCTTGGAGGATCTTGAAACAGAGTCTCTGGAACCTTCACAATTTTAGGGAAAAAAATTTGCACTCCATGTATGTGGACATCCTAGAGATCAGTATAATGCAAGAGTACTTAGAGTGACCTGCTCTATTGCTCTCTACTCAACAACCCATATTAAAAAGCTCCCAGCTAGGTGATGATGGATAAACTGGTCATTCTGATCTCTGGGCAATAGCACACACAGCAGGGTATCTGTTTGGGCATGTGCTTATCCTGATTTTTATTCTTTGTTGATATCATGTAATTACTTGTTTAGATGTATATATGTTTTCTCCATTTTGTCTGTATCTCAGGCTGTCCTTCTATTGTCTGCTTTTCTATTTCCTAAAGTATGTATTTTAGTGGCTCCTTCGTTATTGATCTACGCTTTCTTTTCATTCTCATTTTTGAAAGATAGTTTGATTCTGTTGGCTCCTAATTCCTCTTTGTGTGCTTGATCTTTGAGGGCTTGTTGCTTGATCTTCATCTATCTGTAGGAACCCAGAGCCTACACTGAGTATACTTTCCTGATTATGCTCTGCTGGAAGCCAGGGATGGGGGGGGTTGCTGACCTTGGACCACTTTAGCTCCTCTCAAGGGTCCTAATTCACTAGGGGAGTCACAGATGGAGCTCTGCAACTCACTGCTGGTATCCCAACCTTAGTGCTCAGATGGACAACCGTCCTCAAGATAACCCAAACCTCCTGGCTTGTTACTTGGAGCTGTGACACCATCTCATTTGGGGTGAGTGGAGTAGGAGGGTAGTCCTCAGAGATGTATTCTTCCAAGCCCAGGAACCTGTCTTACGCAGGCTGTCCTCAGTGTGCAATGGCAGGGTCTGACGGAGCACCTGGTGTGTCAAATAGCCAGAAACAGAAACTCTGTTGTTTCTTTTTTTCTGTATTATTACTGGAGAAAATGGCACGGACTTGAGGCAGTTTGACATTCACAATGTCTAAAACTACCCAGATTTCCCCAACCAGTGTGAAGGGGTGTGGGCAAGGAAAGAAGAAAGAGAAACACAAAGCAAACCAAAAGGGAGGTGATGGCTCCTGAAGTTCTTTCTCTTGCCTGGTGGTCTCTGTGCTATATGGTAAGTGTCTATCCCGTGAGGCTGTCTAATCCCGTGTCTCTGCTTCCAGACACTGATCCAAGAGGAAGGATGGCCAGTGTCTTCTCTAAGCTGCTAACTGGCCGCAATGCTTCTCTGTTACTTGCTACCGTGGGCACCGGTGCCCTGACCACCGGCTACCTGCTGAACCGGCAGAACCTGTGTGCTGAGGCCCGGGGGCAGCACAGGCTGTTCCCACCAAGGTAAGTCCTTTGGATTTAAAAAAAACTCCAAGTGTCAGCCAGAAATATGCTTTCCCCTGCTGGAAACTGTCAGCAAGGGTCCCTCTTTTTGCTTTTGAGAATGATTAAATCAGACTAACAGTTTTAAGACTCACTAAGCACAGTGACCTGTGGTGAACTCAAGGAAGTACAGTGTCTTCATTCCTGCCCACAACTGGTGGTCTAGTTCAACAGCAATAATAGTAATAATTAACCTTTACTGAGCATCTTTGTGTGTTAAACGCTATATATGGAGTATCTACTTTATTCATCTTTGCATCCCTTTGTGATAAAGTGGAGGCTTAGAAAAAGTAAACAGTGCCCAAGTTCACACAGCTAGTGTGGCCGAGTGCAAATCCGATGACCCTGATTCTAGATCTATCCATCATCCACTGCTGTCCCACCTTCTGGAAAATGAGGCTCTAGTACTTATATGAAGCATCAGCTTTAAAGGACACCGCACAGGGAAAGTGGGGGAGTGGAATGAAGACGGACATGTTTTCTTGGCCTTTGGAACCTTGCCATGAATGAGACTGCACACACGGCATAGAGCTGGCGTGCAGTGGTGACTTGAAGAGGCTCCGCATGGGCAGGTATGGAGGAGAGACAAGGAAGACCCGATGTTTCGCTCAGAGACATTCACTGGCTCTTGTGGGAATCAGAATCTCTGAGGGAGTCATCATCACCCACCATGTACTTCAGGAATTCCCGAAGGCGATTCCTTGTGTTTGAGCCCGTGATAGTCCGGAATCCCCTATCTTCAACCAGTACACATCCTAGCAAAAGATTTTATTTCACATCATTTCTTTCTGTGTACTGTTCCAACAGATACGTACTGAATGCCTATTTCAGTAGCCAGGCACTGTTCTCAGCAACGCAGGAGTGTCTGCTGTCCCGGAGCTTGCATCGTAGGTAGAGGACAGATAAATTACTGAATGTTTATGTAGCTCCATCTGCAGGTTTCTAACCTCTCTACCACAGACCGAAGGGACCAAAATGTGGCTGTTGTGTTTCAACAAAACTTTTGAGTTAAAAAACAAACAAACAAAGTTCGCATAGGATTTCCACTTATTTTGTCATTTTCACTCTGCTCTTTTTCTTTTTTTAGTATATGTGCTGCCGAAGCGAGCCCTTCACTCTGCTCTTTACACGAACCTAAGGCAGAGTTTTGTGGGCTCCTGCAGCCGGCATCTTGGAATCCTTAAGCGGGGCCAGGTCCCTTTGTCTGGCTGTTCAGGGGACTGTGTTTTCCCTTTTTTATCTGTCTTACTTAAGTCTTGACTCCTGGTTAAAGAGAGCCTGGGGGAAGGATGGCCAGAAACAAAGCACTTTCCTTGGCCGCTTCCCTCAGGCGCTGCTCACTGAAAGCCTCTCTCGTCTGCATGCAGTGCGGACTACCCTGATCTGCGCAAGCACAACAACTGTATGGCCGAGTGCCTCACCCCAGCCATTTACGCCAAGCTCCGCAACAAGGTGACCCCCAATGGCTACACCCTGGACCAGTGTATCCAGACTGGAGTGGACAACCCAGGCCATCCCTTCATAAAGACTGTAGGCATGGTGGCTGGTGACGAGGAGTCCTATGAGGTAAAACTATTCGCTGCTGATTCGAAAGTGGGGGAGATGCTCTGGGTCCCAGAGTTCGCCTCTTCTCTGTGGGCCCCTGTTCTGCCTGCTCAGGAAAGGTCCCATAAAGGGCAGCCAGCATCAGCAGAACAGCTGGAATGTTCTGGACAAGGAGGTCTGTGGCTTCCCAGGGACAAGGCTTCTTTTGCTGCCACTCTAGTATCCCTCCCCTTGGAGGAATGAGTTGCGTGACAGCATGCTCGGAGACTGTCAAGGGGATGAACTGGTACAGAAAAAAAAATCTTGTAATTGGTGATGTACATTTACCAGTAAAACATTGGGGAATCGTGTGTTTGTGGCTAGACTTTATTGAGGAAGGAGGATGGTCTCTGTCTTTAGTTTTGGAGTTACTGATTGCACAGCCACTGGAGTCTCGGCTATCGAGTTCACCAAGTCTCTCCGAGAAATCCCACCGTCCCAGTGTCCTCATCCTTGAGGCAGAAGCGTAGAACGGCCTGCTGCTAGTGCAGCTCAGCCACCACACAGCCCTCTTCACAGAGCAGCCTCTCTGTCGCAGCAAATTGTAGGGAGACTTCTTTGTGTCCTTCTGTTGCAGGGAGCTGAAGGCAGTCCCCTGGGAAAACAGCTATCAAGAGGAGGGCGGGCGTCCTCCTAAATAAACCAGACGGGTAGCTCACTCACATACAGCACTGCACTACTCTGGGCTCCCAGAGTTTCAGACTGGAGCTGGCTCCCTGGACCTAGCATGCTTCCCCACCCCTGGCCTGCCCACTTCCCATAGTTCCCAAATGCGGCAGGAACCCTGTTAGGACTTCTCTTAATGTTATTTTCTTAAAGGATATATCTGAAGTTTTTATTAAAAAAGAAAGAAAGAAAGAAAGAAAGAAAGAAAGAAAGAAAGAAAGAAAGAAAGAAAGAAAGAAAGAAAGAAAGAAAGAAAGAAAGAAAGAAGAAAGAAAGAAAGAAAGAAAGAAAGAAAGAAAGAAAGAAAGAAAGATAGATAGATAGATAGATAGATTTGGCACCAGATAGTTTGGGCTGGGGATGGACTTCACAGGGTGAGCGCTCCCAGATTTGCCCTGACTGTTGCTTGTAGTGCAGCCAGCTTTCCATGAATTTATTATGTTGCTTACACTCTAGAAACTGATCATCCCTTTGGACCACAAAACTGCTTGTGTCAGCTTCTTTGATCTCACAGAGGCAAGAACTTGAGGAAAACCCTCAAATTTTAAACACAAGATTTTCTTGCTTAGTCTCATGGCAGTGAGTTTGGCAGAATCACTGGGTGGTGGTATAAGCCTATTATTATTATTGATAACCATCAATCCACTCACGCCCATCTCCTGCATGGTAGTCCTGAGAATTACAGAGGAGGGCATCAGCTTTGGCCCTGAAGGTAGAAAGGGGTAAATGAAAGGAATGACCTTGCAATAGATGAACGAATTAAAGAGGAAACAGGTGCATCTTCCCTCCTGCAGGTGTTTGCTGACCTTTTTGATCCTGTCATCAAACTAAGGCACAATGGCTATGACCCCAGGGTGATGAAGCACCCCACGGATCTGGATGCATCCAAGGTAGGTTGCAGCCCCCTGTGTACTTTGCCGGGAAGCTGGCCTGCCAGAGCCTGAAGTGAGGAGCACCTGACAGGAGGGTGGTGTTGATCACTGAGAATTGTAAGCCTTTCCCCAAGGGTTTTTTTGTTTTTTTGTTTTTTTTAAATCCCAAAGCTAGTGCGGTAAAGGATTCCAGATGGCGTTGCATAAAGTAGCTCTGCCCCTTGTGTATAAGGCTCCGCCCCCATAATTCCAAAATGTGCTCAGCATGTCCTGCACTGTGCCTGAGGGCCCCCTGTAGGGGACCCTGAAGGTCAGAGGGTTGGAACCCACAGTGGTTGTGGCAGGATGGTAGTCCGCAGCTGGCCATGGTAACCCTGTGCTCTGCTTGGCAGATCACACAGGGGCAGTTTGATGAGCGCTACGTGCTGTCATCTCGGGTGCGTACAGGCCGCAGCATCCGCGGGCTGAGTCTGCCACCTGCCTGCACCCGGGCTGAGCGGAGGGAGGTAGAGAATGTGGCCATCACGGCCCTGGAGGGCCTCAAAGGGGACCTGGCAGGCCGCTACTACAAGCTGTCTGAGATGACGGAGCAGGACCAGCAACGGCTCATAGACGTGAGTGGCCCTTGAACCACCTGACCCTGCCTGGGGTGGGGATGCGCCCTGAGCTCTAGTTGGTACAGTGAGGCCTCACAGGAAGCCTGCTGGGACTTCATCTTGTTTAGTGTAAGGAAGGAAGAGAAGGCCTTAAAACTGGAGATCAAGGGGCGCCTGGGTGGCTCAGTGGGTCGAGCATCTGACTTCTGCTCAGGTCATGATCTCATGGTTCATGGGCTCAAGCCTTGAGTTGGGCTTTGTGCTGACAGCTCAGAGCCTGGAGGCCGCTTCAGGTTCTGTGTCTCCCTCTCTCTCTGCCCCTCCCCTGTATACCCGCTTTGTCTCTCTCCCCCAAAAATAAACAAACATTAAAAAAAATAAAAAATAAACTGGAGACCAAGCCACAAAAGTAGTCTGTGGTTACAATCTGCCGAGAAAACTCCAACAAGGAATTGGTGGGTTGGGGATCCATGGGTGGGGGTTAATAGAGGATCGCCTTGCTTGTTGATAAATAGGAACAATTAAGTGTGGAAATCCTGTGTGTACCTGGAGGATGGTCTCCATTGACACACCCAAATAAAGTCCTGGAAAGTAAGAAAATCTGGAAAGGAAATTAGCCCTGACTCCCATTGGAGCCAGCTCTGGGATTCCTGCCGCCTCCATGAGTCCTCTAAAGCTTCACTCTAACGCTGGGGAAGACAAAAACCCAAGTCCTTATTTTCCCTTATTTTTTTTTTAGCACAGCTGAAAAAGGATGGCAATTTCAAAAGTAACTTTTTTTTAAGTCTATTTATTGAGTGAGTGCGGCAGGGGGGACATGAGCCAGGGAGGTGCAGAGAGAGGGAGAGAGAGAGAATCCCAAGCGGACAGTGCGGAGCCTGATGCAGGGTTCAATCCCATGAATCATGAGATGATGACCTGAGACAAAATCAAGAGTCAGACACTCAACTAGACTGAGCCATCCAGGTGCCCTTCAAGAGTAACTTTTAATTAAACTCTAAGGAAAAGCAGAAACCAGTATCTGCCATTTCAGGACATGCAATGCCACAAAATAAGTCCCACCGCCAAACCAGATGAACTAGCGTGCTTGTCTCTACAGACCACAGTCTCTTGGTCTCTGTAGCCATCAGGCCAACCCTCTGCTTGCTCTGTTAAGACAAGCCCAACTCTGCCTCAGGTAGCCACTTGAGGTTTCCAGCATCAGGTCACCAAGCCTGTTCCAATGTCTCCTACCCCTTTCACTCACAGATTATAAAGGGACTTCCCTCTCCATATTGTCTTTATTTCTTACTTCAATGTAATCATATTTGAATATTCATGTTCTTACTGTATACACACACTAAGAAAAATGCCAGTCTCTTGAGACTGATTTTGATATGAAGAGTAGTGTACTGTTGTTAAAGGCACAAACTTGGAAGTCCTACAGGTCAAGTTTGAATCTAGGCTCTGTCACTTCCTAGCTGCCTAATAGTAGGTAGGTTGTTTTTTTACTCTGAATCAGTTTTCCTCACTCATAAAATGATTATACTTGCCTCATAGTGTTGTGAGGATTGAAGAAAATTAAAAGCCTATTAATTAATATGCAAGCACAGACTTGGCACATAGTGACCACTAAATCAATGATAGCTATTTTTATTTACAAGTTATTTTACATCTCTAATACTTTGTAGTAGAAGGAATGATAATAAAAGAACCAGGAATGCCAGACACATAGAGAGAATGGTGGCTGTGGATAACAGACTTTTCAAGATAGTGTCCCTCACTCACGGCCTACTCTGTCAGGGCATAGCATTGGTGCTGGTGGGTAAACATAATCTATAGTGATTAAGTATTTCTATCTGGGCTAAGCTAACGGTTTTCGGCCTTAGCTGTACACTAGAACCATCTGACGAGCTTTTAAAAATCCCACTGTTCAGGCCACACCCCATAACAAGTAAGACAGTCTCTGGGGGAGGGCAGGAACTGGGTATTAGTATTTTTTACAAAGCACCCAGATTATTCCAGTGGGCAGCCAAGCCTGAGAACCACTGCCTGACAGACCTCAACCAAGTTGAAATTTGGCTGCGTAGCACTTGTCCTTGTGTCTGATCTCATCCATTTCTCCTTTCTGCTTTGTCCCTTTTGGCCTGCAGGACCACTTTCTATTTGATAAGCCAGTATCCCCTTTATTAACATGTGCTGGGATGGCCCGTGACTGGCCAGATGCCAGGGGAATCTGGTATGGACATAGCATTTTCACATTTGCAATGTGTGCAGAGGATTTCCTTCAGATCACCTGCTTGTCCTAACCTGCAGTTGACAGCATGCCTGGCTTGAGCTAAATGAAGACAGTATTTGGAAATTGTGTCTGTGTATAATACCAAAGTATTGTGATGTTTCTAACATGTGTAAGAATGTATGCTGGTTTATATGAATTATGCATGAGAAAAAGACTATTTTTAAGAAAAATTAGCTTCCTATTATTTGACCTCACAGAGAATCTGTTTCATGACATTAAAACAAAAGAGCAGAAAATGAAATATATTGAGGATTTAAGCAAAACCCTACAAGGAAGAATGGATATCGAGTATACACGTATTTTATCTTGGCCAACAGTCCTCAGTCCACTTTGATTCCTGTACTTTGGTAGGTTGTTATGATACTACCCAAAGGAGCGAAGTGTTCATGAGCACTTGCTCAGTGTGTGGGGACAGTAAGAATCTATGCAGCAAACATATGTGAAATCTTCTATACCCCAAACATCTTGGGTTGTAGATAAAAAAAAAAAATTAAGCAGCACAAGATTTTGGTTAAACTTATTAGGAGAATTAGTGTCAAAATCAAACGTTATTCATATTTGAATTATTGTCATCCATTATAATCTTGTTGGGCAAAAATATATCTTTAAGGGTTAGAGTTGGTCTTATTCTTCATTATGTCAAGGTAACATCATTTTGTACTACTTGTTCAGGCACAGTGGAAGAATTAGGGCCTTCTAGGAAATGAGGAAGGTGAAATGAAGCAATCAAGCTACAGAAGTAAAGGGAATTTTCATGTGTTGAAACAAATGTAGTTAATGTGCAACACCATATTTCTCTCTTCATTAGGCATAATTATGACAAGACATTTCTCATCTGGATTAATGAGGAAGACCATACCAGGGTAATCTCTATGGAAAAAGGAGGCAATATGAAAAGAGTATTTGAGCGATTCTGTCGTGGACTAAAAGAAGTAAGATGTTATCAGAGATTTCTGAATATTCATTAAAATAAAATCACATTTTCATTCTTGAAAGAAGACATTATAATGAATTCCAAAATGGGGCTAATATTTTCTAGGAATCATGGCACTCTTTGGGGGTAGGACTACCGGGTAGTGCTTCAAAAAATAGGTGACTGTTTTTTTGTTACTAGTAAGTTCCTATGCTTCCCTCCCCAGTCCAGCATGTTTTAGGGAAAAGTCTGTGGATCTTTAATTATTTTCCAATTTCTTTAACAGTGTTCTTGTCTATTCTAAGCATAGAGACAGTATAGGATGTAACTATGTTCATAAGTAAACTGACCACAACCTTACCTGCTGAGAAATCCTATATTCTCCTATTCTCACATGAAAAATAATAACAGCAACTGACATTTATTGAATATTTAGTTTGTGCTAGATACTGTATTCAATGCTTTACATGGGCATCTAATTTAATTGGATTGGGCCATTTTAATATTTTAATATTTTAAATAGTATTTAAATACTATTAATATTTTAATACTATTTTAATAATAGTAATATCATTTTCTATTAAGGAAGTAATACAAATTTACCTAAATTTCATTCACGCCAAACATACAGTACACAAATCTCTTCCTGGTGTTTGGGATGTAGTGAGTAGATGGATATTTAAGAGTTCCATTTGTTCATTGTTGTAGGTAGAACGCCTAATCCAAGAGCGAGGCTGGGAATTCATGTGGAATGAGCGACTAGGCTACATCCTGACCTGCCCTTCGAACCTTGGCACAGGATTACGGGCTGGTGTCCATGTTAGGATCCCCAAGCTCAGCAAGGTAATGTCACGTAGCCAATAGCCCTGTCGTGTTCCGTCAGGATAAGCTCAGGCATGCCTTCTTTGTGGAGGAAGAAATGGTCACTGATCATTCCTTAACCGTTACTTTCTGCACCTACAATAGAAAATAACAACAAAGGGTTAAGTTTACTTCAAAAGACACTTGTATCAGTTAGGACCAAAGGTTAAATGCTGTAAGAAAGAGATGTGGCTTCAAGAACACAGAGTTTAAATTCTCCTTCATGTTACAAGTCAGGATGGGCAGGCAGGCTGCTCTGCCCAGCCCCTTGGAGTTCCTTCCATCTTTTTCTCTCCTGGTACAGGGGTTTTCACACTTGAACCTGCAGACTCAAGGCTGGAGACTTGTAAAAACAGATAGCTTGGCTCACCTGCAATATTTGCATTTTTAACAAGTTTCCAGGTGATGCTATGCTGCTGGTCAGGGAACGGTACCTTGAGGACCACTGTCTTAGTGTCCCCTTTGCATGGTCACAATCAGGCTCATGTTCCAGCTTGTGCAAAGGGGAGAGAGGGTGTGTGTCCATGTAAAGATTTAAAGTCTAGGCCTAGAAGTGTGCACATCACTTGTGTTCATTCCACTAGTAAGAACTTAGCTAGTGGTTATTTCCTGAGCTCCATGTGTGTATTAGTAAGAAAAAGGATTCTGGTAGGCAAATAATACTAGCAAATCACATACTTTAAAACAATTTAAGAAAATGAGCTTCCTACCAAAAACAGAATGAAAATTATTCCAGTGTTAAGAAAATTATTTGATGTGATTTAACTTCATGATTTTAATTATACAGTGAAAACTATTATACACATGAATAATCAACTCACCAAAGCTGACACCCAAATGTCAGAAGTGATACAGAAGTTAGTAACAGCTCTGCTACCTTCTGTGTGACTTTGATTAAGTTAATTCCTTTGAGCCTTGGTTTCCTCATCTGTGAAATGAGAATTAAAGCAATACCTACTTCATGGTATTAGCATAGTGGCCTGGCACATAGTAAGTATGAGCTTAATAAATACTGTTACTGTCTCTTACAGTACATCTTTTCTAAATGAATGTGCCAATGCTGGTGAATCTGTTGTGCTTCTTATGACACTCTCAGTATTATCCCCTGTCCCAGGATCCACGCTTTTCCAAGATCCTGGAAAACCTAAGGCTCCAGAAACGCGGCACAGGTGGTGTGGACACGGCAGCAGTGGCAGATGTTTATGATATTTCCAACATAGATCGAATTGGTCGATCAGAGGTAACTAACATCTCTCTCACTTTCCAAACACGAGCTAAGAGTATTAGCCCAAGAGAAAAAGGGAATAGAGAAGTAGCCTAAAGAGCCTCGCCTTATTCACTAAAGAGCCTTGTCCTGAATCCTGTTAGTGTTTCATTCCATAGTACCGTTCCTACATGGGAAGTAACGGCATAAAGGTAAGCACAGCATAAGCTGAGAATGTATAGGCGAGTAAAGGAGTTCACAGTGGGACTGTTGTCAGTCCCTCACCCGAGAGGTATTCCAGCAATCTTTCAGCATTAGGAGCTCAGTTATGCAAAAGGATGGTGGTATTTTATCACTGTGATATCACGGAACATGTATGCTCTCTGAGGGTGGTAAAATAGTGGAATTTTCTTTTGATTCTGAACTTACTTTGGTGAAGGCCACATGCTGCATTTTTAGATCCTTGATAGTTTCTAAAATTTTATTTTGGGGGGCTAAAGATGGCAAATAATGTATACACTAGGTACATACAAGATTGTGCTCATAAAGTAAGATTCTGTGTATACATAGGATGAACAGCATTCATAAACTGTAGGTAGGCCGGGAGTGATACAGGAGATGAAGCATAAAGCACACACTTAGATAACATGCAGCTAAATCCTAAGCAAGTCCTGATCCCCGTAAGTCATACCAATTTATCTGGATATAGTCCTATTGAACGTATTATGCCCATTTTTAATTTAAAAGTCTCTTCCTCTTATAACATACAAATCTTAATAACTTATTGGCTGGTAATTAAATCTTTGCATTATTGATGCTCTTTCTTCTTCCTTGCCAGCTTTCAAATATTTCATTGCCTGTTGGTATCCCTACCAAAAAACTGAGAAAAGGGAAGGAGGAAACTCTCAAAACAAATCACCTTATGTGCTCCCACCTCTGGGAAAGTACTTGAGGAAGAAGGAGCTATAAATAAATACAGCTTCTGAAATTTACTGAATAATGTATAGTGTAGTGAATAAAGGAGATCTGGAGCCTAGGCCTATCTGCTTCTAATATTAACTAGATTTTTATTACTGGAAAGCAAGGCAGTCACCACCTAGAAACATTTTTTTAAGTCTATAAGTTAATAGGTGACCATTATAAAAGCTAGAAAAATGCCAAAAACATTTTAAAATAACACTACTTATTTAACTTAACACTAAGAAAACCATTGTGAACATTATTCTGTATTGTCTTCCATTTTTTAAATGATTGTTTTATGTAAAATTTATTTTTTGTATACTTTTATTCATATGAACAAATTTATTCATGAGTTTACAGCTGTTATTTAGGAAAACCGTGATTCTCCTTAATGTATCAGGTAAATCACCTTGCTCCAGATGAGTCTGGACTTCCTTTTTCTTTTGCTGCATCCATTGAACTTCACTCTTTTTTCCTGAGTACTGTGGAATCTGGTCATTTTGGGTTTTTTATTATTATTGAAGTATAGTTAACACACAATGTTACATTAGTTTCAGGTGTACATCGTTATTTGACAACTCCTTGTGCTATGCTATTCTCACCACAAATGTAGATATCATCTGTCAGCATAAAGTGTTATTATAATAACACTATATTCTCTTTCATCCTGTCACTTATTCTATAATTGGAAGCCTATACCTCCCACTTCCCTTCACCCATTTTGCCTCTGGCAACCACTAGTTCTCTGTATTTATGGGCCTATTTCTGGTGTGTGTGTGTGTGTGTGTGTGTGTGATTTTAGATTACACATATAAGTAAAATGATATATTTGTCTTCTTCTGATTTTTTCACTTATAATGCCCTCTAGGTCCATCCATATTGTCACAGATGGCAAGATCTCAGTCTTTTTTATGGCTGAGTAATATTCTATTGTATGTATGTGCGTATGTATATATACATATATCACATCTTTCTCTGTTCATCTATCAGTGGACACTTAGGTTGCCTCCATATCTTGGCTATTGTAAATAATCCTGCAAAAAATGTAGGGGTGGATATAATTTTTCAAATTAGTGTTTTTTGTTTTCTTTGGGTAAATACCAGTAAAGGAATTACTGGATCATATGGTGTTTCTCTTTTTTTTAATGATTATTTTTGAGAGAGAAAGAACACAAGTGCGGGAGAGGTGGAGAGAGAGAGAGACAGAGACACAGAGACAGACAGACAGGGTCTGAAGCAGGCCCTGCACTGTCAGTGCAAAGCCTGACAGCAGCTTGAACCCATGAACTGTGAGATCATCACCTGAGCTGAAGTCAGATGCTCAACCGAGGTGCCCCTGGTGTTTTTTTTCTCTTCTTTTCTTTTTTTTTTTTTTAAATGTTTATTTATTTTTGAGACAGAGAGAGACAGAGCATGAATGGGGGAGGAGCAGAGAGAGAGAGGGAGACACAGAATCCGAAGCAGGCTCCAGGCTCTGAGCTGTCAGAGCCTGACACGGGGCTCGAACTCAAGGACCATGAGATCGTGACCTGAGCCGAAGTCGGATGCTTAACCCACTGAGCCACCCAGGCACCCCGTCTTCTTTTCTTTTCCCTTCCTTCCTTCCTCCCTTCCTCCCTCCCTTCCTTCCCCCCTTTTGTGTGTGTGTGTGTGTGTGTGTGTGTGTGTGTGTTTACATTTTTAATGTTATAAGGAACCTCCAAACTATTTTCTACAGTGCCTGCACCAGTTTACATTGCCACCAACAGTGCATGAGGGCTTCTTTTCCTCTGAAATCCTCAGCAACATTTGTCATTTCTTGTCTTTATGATGCTGGCTATTCTGACAGATATACCGTATGATTGTGTTGTTTTGGTTTCCATTTGCATTTCCCTGCTACTCGTGATGTGGAGCATCTTTTCATGTGTCTGGTTGCCACCTGTATGTCATGCTGGGGAAAATGTCTATTCAGGTGCTCTGCCCATCTTTTAATCTGATTTGTTGTTTCATTATTTTAGCATAGTCTCAGAGGTTTGTTACTGCTTTTGTTTTATCTGCCAGAGGAGACCTATCCATGGATCTATTGCTGAGGCCAGTGTCCAAGGATTTACTGCTTAGGTTTTCTCTTAGGAGTTTTACGGTTCCATCCGTCACATTTGGGTCTTTAATCCATCTTGAGTTTATCTTTGCATATGGTGTAATAAAGTGGTACAGTTTCATTCTTTTGCATCCAGCAAATTTCTCCAGCACCATTTATTGACTATCTTTCCCCGTTGTATATTCTTGTCTCCTTTGTCTTTAGATTTACTGTAGTAAATCTAGTAGTTATATATAAAATTTATTGTTAAATTGGTTTCCATACAATACCCAGTGTTCATCCCAACAGGTGCCTTCCTCAATGCCCATCACCCACTTTCCCTTCTCCCCCACTCCCCATCAACCCTCAGTTCTCAGTTTTTAAGAGTCTCTTACGGTTTGCCTCCTTCCCTCTGTGTAACTTTTTTTTTCCCCCTTCCTCTCCCCCATGGTCTTCTGTTGAGTTTCTCAGGATCCACATATGAGTGAAAACATATGGTATCTGTGTTTTTTTGCCTGACTTATTTCACTTAGCACAATACCCTCCAGTTCCATCCATGTTGCTGCAAATGGCCAGATTTCATTCTTTCTCACTGCCAAGTACTATTTCATTGTATATATAAACCACATCTTTATCCATTCATCAGTTGATGGACATTTAGGCTCTTTCCATAATTTGGCTATTGTTGAGAGTGCTGCTATAAACATTGGGGTACAAGGGCCCCTATGCATCAGCACTCCTGTATCCCTTGGGTAAATTCCTAGCAGTGCTACTGTTGGGTCATAGGGTAGATCTATTTTTAATTTCTTGAGGAGCTTCACACTGTTTTCCAGAGCAGCTGCACCAGTTTGCATTCCCATCAACAGTGCAAGAGGGTTCACGTTTCTCCACATCCTCTTCATTTCTAAGCACTTTGTCTTGTTCCATGAATCTGTGTGTCTCTTTTTATGCTGGCACCATACTGTTATGATGACTACAGCCTTGCAGTACATCTTGAAATTTTCAATTGTGATACCTGCAGCTTTGTTCTTCTCTCTCAAGGCTGCCTTGGCTGTTCAAGGTCTTTTTTGCCTTCATGGAAATTTGTAGATTATTTATTCTTGTTTAGTGGGAAATTCTAGTGGTGCTTTGGTAGGGATTCTATTGATCTATATATAGTGTGATTTGGGCAGTATGGAAATTCCAATGATATTCAGTCTTCCAGTCCATGTGCATGGCATACCTTTCCTTTTGTGTAATCTTCAAATTTCTTTCATCAGTGTCTTCTAGTTTGCAGAGGATAGGTCTTTCACCTCCTTGGTTAGATTTATTCCTAGATATTATATTCTTTTTGGTGCAATTTTAAGTGGCATTGTTCTCTTAATTTCTTTCTGCTACTTTGTTATTGTATAAAATACAAGATTTCTGTATATTAATATTATATCGGGCAACTTTACTGAATTCACTTAATCTAGTAATTTTATGATGGAGTTTCTATGGTTTCCTGTGTACAGTACTATGCCATCTGCAAGCGAGTAGTGCCAGCTTTACTTCTTCCTTACCAATTTGGATTTTTTTTTTCTTGTCTGATTTCTGTGACTAGGTGCAGTACAGTATTATGTTAAATAAAAGTACTTCAAGTAGGCATCCTTGTCTTTTTCCTGATCTTTGAGGAAGAACTGTTTTTTTACCACTGAGTATGAAGATGATGTTTTTCTGTGGGTTTGTCATATAGGGCCTTTATTATGTTGAGGTCTGTTCTCCCTGAACTCACTTTGGTGAGTTTTTATTGTGAATGGATATGGTATTTTGTTAGATGCTTTGGTTTGCTTAGGGTGTTTATCCTCATTTTATTAATGTGTTATATACCATTATAATGTGTTATATATCAGGTTGATTTATGGATATTTATCCAATCTTGCATCCCTAGAATAAATCCACTTGATCATGGTGAATCGTCTTTTGAATGTACTGTTGAATGTGGTTTGCTAGTATTTTGTTGAGTATCTTTGCATCTATGTTCATTAGTGATACTGGCCTGTAGGTTTCTTGTAGTGATTTCATCTGGTTTTGGTGTAAGGGTAATGCTGGCCTCATAGAATGTATTGTGATGGTTTTCTTCCTCTTCTGTTTTTTGGTATAGACTCTTCTTTAAATGTTTGGTAGAGTTTGCCTGTGAACCCATCTGGTCCAGGAATTTTGACAGTTTTTGGTTACCTGCTCAACTTTGTTACTAGTAATTAGTCTGTTCAAATTTTTTATTTCTTCATGGTTCACTTTTGGAAGATTATATGTTTTTAGGAATTTATCTACTTCTTCAAAGTAATCCAATTTGTTGGCATATAATTTTTCATAGTAGTCTCATAAAATCCTTTGTATTTCTATGGTGTCAACGGTTACTTCTTTTTGATTTCTGATTTTATTTGGATTCTCTATTTTTCTTTGATGATTCTGGCTTATGATTTATCAATTTTTAAATCTTTAAGGAGGTAGTTCTTGGTTTCATTGCTTTTTAAATTTTTTTTTCTTGTTTTTAAGTCTCTTTTTCCTGCTCTGGTTTTTACGATTTTCTTCCTTCTACTCACTTTGGGTTTTGTTTGTTGTTCTTCCCTTACATATAAGGTTAGGTCATTTACTTGATATTTTTTATATTACTTGAAGTTAGATTTGTATTGCTATAAACTTCCCTCTTTGGGACACAGTGAAAGCAGTCTGAGATTTTTGACCCAGAGTTTTCATTTTCACTTGTATTCATATATTTTTTAATTTCCTCAATTTCTTTGTTGAGGAACATTGGTTGTTTAATAGCATGTTGTTTGACCTGCACTTGTGTTTTTTCTAGTTTTCTTGTAACTGATTTCTAGTTTCATACTGTTGTGGTTTGAAGAGGTGCTTGATAGGATTTCAGTCTTTTTATATTTACAGAGACTGTTTCGTGGCCTAACTTGTTATCTATCCTGGAGAATGTTCTATGTGCACTTGAAAAGAATGTGTATTCTGGTTTTGGATGGAATGGGTCCATCTGGTCTGATATATTGTTCAAAGCCACTATTTCCTTATTGATTTTATGCCTGGATGATCTGTCCATGGATTTGAGTGGGGTGTTAAAGTCCCTTATTATTGCATTATCATCAATGTCTACATTTATGTCTGCTAATACTCACTTTATTTAGGAATGGTGATGTTTGGTGCACAAATATTTACAGTTGGTATATCCTGTTGGACTGGTCCTTAGAACATTACATAATGTCCTTTGTCTCTTGCTTAGTCTTTGTTTCAAAGTCTGTTTTATCTGATGGAAGTATCACTGCCTGGTTGTTGTTTTGTTTTGTTTTTTGTTTTTTTTTTTTTTTTGAATTCCATTTATATGGAATGTCTTTTTTTTTTTTGCCCTTTCACTTTTATTTTGTATGTGTCTTTAGGTCTGAAGGGAGTCTTGTTTTTTATCCATTCCACCACCTACTGTCCTTTAAGTGGTATAAATGCTCCAATCAAAGTAATTATTGATAGATATGTACTTACTGCCATTTTGTCAACTATTTTCTGGTAGTTTGGTAGTTATTACCTGTTCCTTTCTTCTTCTCTTGCTCTTTCCTCAAGATTGATGACTTTCTTGTGTGTGTGTGTGTGTGTTCATCTATCTCTGACAGGTTTCTGGTTTGTGGTTACCATGAAGTTCCTATGTAACATTCTAAGTACATAGGAGATTATTAAATTGATGGCCACAGAAGTTTGAACACATTCTAAAAGAACTTGATTTATACTGCCCCCTTCGTGTTAATGTAACATAGACATAAAACATTTTATTTTGTGTATCCCCTTAGTTTTTTAAATATATAATTGATTTTGTTACTTTTGTCATAAAACTTTCATACCTGCTTTACAAGTGACTGCTCTACTGCATTTATCCATGTTTGCTTTAATTCATGACATTTTTTCCTTCCTAATTTTCTTGTAATTATGGCCTTTTACCCTTTAAGAAATCCTTTGAACATTTCTTGTAAGGCCAGTTTAGTGGTGATGAACTCCTTTAACTTTTGTTTGGAAAACACTCTCTCTTCAAATCTGAATGATAACCTTGCTGGATGAAGTATTTCTTGTTGGAGATTTTTTCCTGTCATACTTTGAATATATTAATGCCATACTCTTTTGGCCTGCAGAGTTTCTGCTGAAAAATCGGTTGATAGCCTTATGGGGTTTCCCTTATACATAACAGGTTGTATCTCTGGTTATGCATCATGGTTGTGGTATGGACGTCCATCTTAATGGAAACTATCTATGGTTCATCTTAATGGGAACTATGGTTTCTGAACCTGGATGGCTGTTTCATTCCCCAAGAAAGTTTTCAGCTATTATTTCTTAAAAATTTTCTGCACCTTTTTCTTTCTCTCATCCTTCTGGAACCACTATAATGCAAATGTTTGTTTGCTTGATAATGTTCAAGAGATCCTTTAACCTATCCTTATTTTTTAAAATTCTTTTTTCTTTTTGCTGTTCAGCTCTGGTGCTAGTACCCTGTCTTCCAGACTGCTTACCTGTTCTTCTGTATCCTCTAATCTGTTGATTCCACCTAATATATTTTTTATTTATTGCATTCTTCAATTCTGGTTCTTCTTTAGATTTTCTCTTTCTTGAAGTTGAGTTCACCTACTCTCCTCTCCAGTCTAGTGAGCATCTTTATGATCATTATTTTGAACTCTTGATCAGGTTGATTGGTTATCTGTTTCATTTAGTTCAGTTTTCTGAGGTTTTATCTTGTACTTTTGTTTGGAGTATATTCTTCTGTCTCCCAATTTTTTTGACTTTTTATTTCTCTGAATTGGGTGGAACAGCTACTTCTAAATTTGAAAGAATGGTCTTACGTATAGTTTTCCCATATGTAGACTGTGTGTGTGCCTGGTGACTGGATGGCTGCAGCTGTGGCTGGGATGGGCTGGGGTTCCCAAGGCACTCTGTGTTGGGGCTGCCCTGGGGCTCTCCAAGCACAAAGCATACCTTCTATTTTTTTTTTTTTTTTTGCAATTATTCAAACACCTCTTTTAAATAACAAAATTTAGTCATATATTTGTTACTATAACTGTTCCATCATGAGCATTTTCTTATAATAAGTATTTAAAAACATTTTTAGTGACAGTAAAGACACTCCATTATCTTTTTAATCTGATTTTTTGATATTTGACCATATCTATACATAATTCTATAACCATATCTATACATAACTCTAATCACAACTCTGATTATTAGTTAGGATATAATTTTAAGAAAAGAATTCCTAGGTTAAAGATGAAGGGACCTTAAGACCAAAGAAGATTTGTATCAAGATGGAGTCCTCGTGGCAGTCAACGAGAGAATCATCTCATTACAAACCCTCAAAAACACCAAGATAGGTCAATGAGATAAGTAAAAAAAATATGTGTTTCAATGACTAGTTTTCTGACTGAATCCTCTTTTGGGGTTCAGTTTCCTTATGCATGAAAAGGTGTGGGGAAGGGACTACAGTCAATCCTACCTAAGGTATGTTCAGCTGTAACAATAATCCCTTCCATCCTTGCTGTTCATTCTTGAGTTCTTATCAAGCATTTTAATGCTGTCTGGAATTAAGTAATTGCATACTATCAGAGTTTGCATTTCTTGAAAAAAAAATTTTTTTAATGTTTATTTTTGAGACAGAGACAGAGCGTGAATGGGGGAGGGGCAGAGAGAGAGGGAGACACAGAAGCAGAGGCAGGCTCCAGGTTCCGAGCTGTCAGCACAGAGCCCGACACAGGGCTTGAATTCACGGACCGTGAGATCATGACCTGAGCCGAAGTCGAAGGCTCAACCAACTGAGCCACCCAGGCGCCCCAGAATTTGCATTTCTTTAGGAACAGTACAATTGATTATGTAGAGGATCACAGGAAAAAGAAATTCGTAGGTAGATGTGCTCGAATTTAATAAAAACTAGTATTTGGGAATCAAAGTTCTAACTTTGTTTTAAAGCAGGAATTATAAAAAGTGGGGGGTGGGCACCGATTGATTAGTCGGTTAAGGATCCAACTTCAGTTCAGGTCATGATCTTACCATTTGCGAGTTTGAGCCCCACATAGGACTTGCTGCTGTCAGCACAGAGCCTGCTTCCAGTCCTCTGTCTCCCTCTCTCTCTGCCCTTCCCCTGCTCTCACACACACACACACTCTCTCTCTCTCAAAACAAAAATTTATAAAAAACAGGAATTTTTAAAAGTTTATCATAATATAACTTACAAACTTTCCTTTAAGAAGCAAATTTATCTTGGGGCACCTGGGTGGCTCAGTCAGTTGAGTGTCTGACTTCGGTTCAGGTCATGATCTCACAGCTCATGAGTTCAAGCTCCGTGTAGGGTTCTGTGCTGACAACTTGGAGCCTGGAGCCTGCTTCAGATTCTGTGTCTCCCTCTCTCTCTGCCCCTAATCCACTCGCATTCTGTCTCTGTCTCTCTCAAAAATAAACATTGAAAAAAATTTTTCAAAAAAAGCAAACTTACTTGATACAGTGAAAACATGATTTAATTGCCAAACATTTGATTTTAAACAATTTTTCAGAGAGCTATCCACTGTGTAAATAATATCTGAACTACAGATTACTGAGTGCTCAGCTTAGCAGCAGGTGTTAAGAGAGATCCAGGTCAAAGAACAAAACAAGGTGTCAGTGTAATTTTACTTTTAGATAAACTCATAGCAGAGATGATGGGGGGAAAAAAGGGTTTGAGAGGCACATTAATGGTTTTCATATATTTAAAGAGTTCTCAAATGTAGTAACTCCATCTTTGAAATAATATTTAAAAAAAAGACTGAGTAGCCCTGTAATATCTCTGCTCTTCATCTCTGGCAATGACCATCAGATATCCCTCCTCTACAACACTTAGTAACAATTTCTTCTTTCTGATTATTTCTCTCAAGTCCATCTAACATGGCACTTTTTATTTGTCCCAGTATTGTTCTTATTAATTAATGCCTTGCATGTGTCTTCTATGCAAATTAATCATTTGTCTTTTTCACTATCAAAGGTTGAGCTTGTTCAGATAGTCATCGATGGAGTCAACTATCTGGTGGATTGTGAAAAGAAGTTGGAGAGAGGCCAAGATATTAAGGTCCCACCGCCTCTGCCTCAGTTTGGCAGAAAGTGAACTTTCTCTTTTCCAAACTGTAAATAATCTGTCTGCTGGTATGACAGACATGAAGGTATTTTACTCTGAGAGTTTTTATAGACTTGCAAAAATGTAACACTGTATGTCCTATCTTTACAATAAAACTCTCCTTAATATGTTTAGTTTCCCGGATTTTTTAAACTCCTAAGAAAGGCAAATGCATGAAATTACAAGTAGCAGCAGGCAAAAGTGTTTTAAGGCACTGATAAAACATATTTCTAAGACCACTTACACACCAAGCTAAAAACCCTCCATTCATCTAGATGCTACAATATCAGCACTGTAACAAAACTTTATGGACAACATTGGTAGATTAATTCCTCATTTCCCAATCATGTTTCTGGCAACTAGAACAAGAAGAAATTCATTTTCTTGAGAGTGTGGAAATAATTATAACTACACAAATAAAGACAAACAGAGGTTACTTAGGGATGGCTACAGAAAAGGAGTCAGCCACGATCACTAAGTTGCTGACAAATTCAAGATAAGCATATAAAAGCATTCTGGTGACAAATATGGGAAAGTTTCAGATATACCCTGATTGGGGTTGTAGGCACTGGAGAAACTGAAGGCTGAATACATGGAAATGGGGTATCCAACAGAACTGGTTTGAAAAGCATATATGGCTTCCTTTGGTTGGTCCTGAGGTGGAAGAAGGGTAAAAATATTAGGGAAGATTGAGGTCACCAAATCCAAATCGAGGATTATTCCCTAAGCCTGAATGGCCTCATTTCAAATCTTGTTATGCTTTTACATTCATGAAGTGATGTCAGAAACATGAAGTGGCATGACAGAAGAGTTGAGAACTCGGTAGCAAGTTAAGAAATTGTACCACAACATTAAAAATTGTTAACTTCAATGACAGGAATGAGATCAAATTCTACATTCTGTAGGTGACACTGCAGATGCTAGAGTAAAAAAACAATGTGCTCATGCTAGTGCTTACAAGCACCACATTAATTTATGAATGGCAAATTGGTATGTGGTAAAAATTTAGACAAGGAAACTGGACCCAATATAATTGAGGATATTATGTTAAGTACCCTGAATGGGATGGGGTAGAGGGCTGTTCTGCCAACCAAGGCCTGTCGACAGATAAGAGATCAGAACTTCACGTAGTAATGAGCATTCTAGGGGCAGAAAGATAAAGGGTAGAGAACACAGGTATCCTGGCCAAGCATGTTGACTCTATAGCCAGACTGACTAGGCCTAAGTCCCAACTTTCCCACCATATGACATCAAATGATTTAGTTTCTGCGTTCCTCAGTTTCCTTTGTATAAAATGAGCACAATGATCATGAACACCTCATAGGGCTGCTGGGAGCAGAACAGTGATCATTGGGAAGTGCATTTAGAAGTGCTCATCACATTGCATGTACAATGTAAGGGGTTTGTAGAAGAAGGCATAATAACTTAAGATCCAATATTGTATTATTATGATAACTGATCTCTGAATATCCCTTAAACCGTCCTTTGGGCAAACCAACAGACATCAACATCCCTCTTCTGAAAGGACTTAATGAAAATAGGTAGATGAAGGCAAATACATATAGCTAAAGAGAAACATAAGCATACAGGAGTTGAAGAGACCCAACAACAGGGGCATATGCCAGCATTATTCCTTTTCTTTTTTTTTTTTTTTTTTTTTGGAATAAGAGCTGAAAAGCAAGCACTGGCATAAAAATATAGGGATACTGATACAAAAAGGAAGCAACCCTTGTGATCTAAACCTACACCACAACATTTACAGAAGAGTTAATACCTATTCTTCTCAAACTATTCCCAAAACCCAAAGAGGAAGGAAAAGTGAAATTCATTCCACAACATCAGCATTAGCCTGATACCAACACCAAAGACACAAAGAAGATAGAAAAACCACAGGCCAACATCCATGATGAATACAGGCAAAACTCCCTGGACAAACATGAGCAAATTAATTTCAACAATACATGAAAAGGATCATTCATCGTGATCAAGTGGGATTTATTTCTGGGATGCACAGTGATTCAATATCCACAAATCAATGAGATATACCACATTAATAAGAGGAAGGATAAAAACCATATAATCATCTCAATAGATGTGGAAGAAGCATCTGACAAAATATACTACCCATTCATGATACAAATTCTCACCAGAGTAGGTTCAGGAGAAACAGACATCAATATAATAAAGGCCTTATATGAACAACTCACAGCTAACTGCATACTACTTAATAGGTGAAAAATGGAAAGTTTTTCCTCTAAGATTAGGAACACGATGAGCATGTCCACTCTCACTACTTTTATTCACCATAGTACTGGACGTCCTAGCCACAGCAGTCAGACAAGGAAAGAAATAAAAGGCATCTAAAGTGGTAATGAACAGGTAAAACTGTCACTACTTGCAGATGATATGATACTATACATACAAAACCCAAAAGTTCCCATCAAAAAAAAAAAAAAAAAAAACAGGAAGAAAGTATCAGAATATGTGAAATCAGTAAAGTTGCAGAATACAAAATTAATATACAGAAATCAGTTGCATTTCTACACACCAATAATGAAATAGCAGAGAGAGAAATTAAGAACGATCCCTTTTACAATTGCACCCAAAAAGAACACACACGGGAATAAATTTAACCAAGGAGGTGAAAGATCTATACTCTGAGAACTGGAAGATACTAATCAAAGAAATTTGAAGATTACACAAATGCAAAGATATAACATGCTCATGAATTGGAAGAATGAATATCATTGGAATGTCTGGGCTGCTCAAACAACCTACAGATTCAATGTAATACCTATCAAAACACTACTAGTATTTTCCACCAAACTAGAATGAATAATCTCCAAATTTCCACGAAGCCAACAAAGACCTTGAACATCCAAGGCAGCTGTGAGAGAGAAAAACAAAGCTGGAGGTATCACAGTTGCAGATTTCAAGATGTACTGCAAGGCTATAGTCATCATAACAATATGATGCCAGCAGAAAAAGAGACACATAGGTCCATGGAACAAGACAGAATGCTCAGAAATGAATCCATGATCCTGTGATCAGTAAATGTACAGGCAAAGGAGACAAGACTATATAATGGGGGAAAGACAGTCAATAAATAGTGCTGGGAAAATTGGACTGCTAGATGCAAAAGAATGAAACTGTACCACTTTATTATGCCATATGTAAAAATAAACTCAAGATGGATTAAAGACCCAAATGTGAGGCATGGAACCTTAAAACTCCTAAGAGAAAATCTAGGCAGTAAATCCTTGGACATTGGCCTCAGCAGTAGATCTATGGATAGGTCTCCTCAGGCAAGTAAAACAAAAGCAGTCATAAGCCATTGGGACCACCACAAAACAACAAGCTTTTACACAGTAAAGGAAACCACCAATAGAACAAAAAGACAACCTACCAAATGGGAGAGAATATGTACAAGTGGTATTTCCAATAAGGGGTTCATTTCCAAAATAGCAAAATACTCACACAATTAAAGAAACAACAAATCATCACATGAAAAGATGGGCAGAGCACCTGAATAGATATTTTGCCCCAAGAAGACATACAAATGGCCAGATACATGAAAATATGCTCCACATCACTATCAAGGAAATGCAAACCAAAATCATAATGAGATAGCACCTCATACCTGTCATAATGACCAGAATCACAAAGACAAGAAATGACAAGTGTTGGTGAGGATGTGGAAGAAAAGAGCCCTTGTGCACTGTTGGTAGCAATGTAAATGGGTAGAGCCACTGTGGAAAACTATGGAGGTTCCTGAAAACATTAAAAATGTAAACACCATAAAATCTAAGAATTCCACTACTGGCTATTTACCCAAAGAAAACAAAAACACAAATTTGAAAAGATATATTCACCCCTATGTTTACTGCAGCGATATTTACAAGAGACATGATGTAGCAACAGTGTAAGTGTCCACTGAGAAGTTGAACAGATTAAGAAGAGCTCATCTATGCATACAAAAGAATATTATTCAACCATAAAAAAGAATGAGATCTTGCCCTTTGCAACAGCATGGATGCACCTAGAGAGTATTTTGCTAAGTGAAGTAAGTTAGAGAACAAGCAAATACCACATGATTTCACTTATATGTGGAATGACAAACACAAAAGAATAAAAAACTAACAGATCCATAAATACAGAAAAGAAACTATTGTTTGCCAGAGGAGAGGTCAGAATGTGAGTGTGGAATCACTGAAATAAGTGATGTGGATTAAGACTTACAAACTTCCTGTTATAAAATTAAAAAAAAAAAAACAATAACATGAAAAGTACAGTAATGGAAACATAGTCACAGGGGGAAAAAAAACAAATTTCTGAAATCTGTATTACATCATCTTCAACAGCATAATTAACAGGAAGAATTAACAGCACAGAATGTATGGTGAGTATCTCTTCCTTTTTGTTGTATTTTTACTGAATTCATTTGTCACCTTTGCCACTAATTCTACTCATCAATATCAAAACCACATTTGCATTGAATATTAGTTTGCCCACAGACTTTAATTATCTTACCTACATTTGAAATTCTTGATTTATAAGGCTATTTGACCTTTATCGTATTTCCAGGAATTATTCATCTGTAACTTTCCTTTTTAAGAACAAGATATTCATATCTAAAGACATGCATTTAATAACCATGTCTACAATGAATTCCTAATGCTCAATCTGGCATCTCAATTTTTGTTGAAATCTCCATATTCATTAAATATCCTTCCCTGACTGCTCCTCAGACAATTTTCAGATCATGTAACAGCATCTTAATTAGAGAGGAGAACATTCTTTCTCCTCAAGCATTGCCAAATATTTGATAGATATAATCCTGTTTGCAGAAGTTGTGCTAAGTTATACTTCTGGCACACAAAACAAGCACATTGGCAAAATTATAGTGCAAATAAAAGATGTTTTATATGAGTCTCTTGAAAGAGATAAAGAGACTTGTAACTATTAAAATTCTAGTTGAATGTCATATTTCAGCCAAAGTAGTCATAGCATGCCAGTAGTTCCCATTTCCTAAGGTCTAGTTCAATCAACATTCATGAAGCAATGATGTGCACAGAATATTGTTCTGAATCACAGGACCTTTTTAATTTGAAACGATCTTTGTATCTGAAGCAGAATGCAGAAAGAATAAGCTTTGGCAGCTGAGAAATCATTCCGGCCCTCTTCCATGGGGAAGAGAAATGTTGTCCTTCTCCTTGACTTCTGTGCTGCCGCATCATCATAACTATGTTGGCTCAAAGGGAATTGGTTATTCTCTCTCAGGCCAAAAGTCACCCAAGAACATGTTCTGGAGGCAGCCACAAGACATTGTTTTGAGGTCAAAAGATTTGCTTTAAATTCAGGCTCTGCCACTAATTGACTATATGACTGAGGGCAAATTTTTTCCATACTTTTTTTTCTTTTTCAGGTTTTTATTTAAATTCCATTTAGTTAACATACACTGCAATATTAGTTTCAGGTGTAGAATTTAGTGATCCATCACTTACTTACAACATCCAGTACTCATCACAAGTGCCCTCCTTAAATACCTACCACCCATTTAACCCACCCCCCTGCCCACCTCTCCTCCAGCAATCCTCAGTTTATTCTCTATAGTTAAGAGTCTGTTTTATGGTTTGCCTTTTTCCCCTGCATGTTCATCTGTTTTATATCTTAAATTCCACATGTGACTGAAATCTTATGGTATTTGTTTTTGAATGACCTATTTTGCTTAGTATGATATTCTCTAGCTCCATCCACATCTTTGCAAACGTCAATATTTCATTCTTTTGATGGCTGAGTAATACTTCATACAATATTACATATGTATGTATACATATATATACAGTATACATATAACAACTTTAAGTTTGAGAAAGATGGAGAAAGCAAGTGGGGGAGGGGTTAGAGAGAGGAGCAAAGAGAATCACAAGCAGGCTTTGCACTGCCAGCATGGAGCCTGATATTGAGCTTGAGCTCATGAACCATAAGATCATGACCTGAGCCAAAACCAAGAGTAAGATGCTTAACCAACTGAGCTACCCAGGTGCGCCAATATGCCTCAACTTCTTTATCCATTCATCAGCTGATGGACACTTGGGCTTTGTCCATAGTTTGACTATTATTGATAATGCTGCTATCAACATTGGGGTGCATATATCACTTCAAATCAGTATTTTTGTATCCTTTGGGTAAATACCTAGTAGGGCAATTGCTAGATCATAGGATAGTTCTTTTAACTTTGTGAGGAACCTCCATACTGTTTTCCAGAGTGACTTTACTAGTTTGCATTCCCACCAACAGTGTAAAAGGGTTCCCCTTTCTCTGCATCCTCATCAACATGTTACTTCCTGAGCTGTTAATTTTAGCCATTCTGACAGGTATGAGGGGATATCTCATTGTACGTTTGATTCACATTTCCCTGATGGTGAGTGATGCTGAGCATCTTTTCATTTATCCATTAGCCATCTGTATGTCGTATTTGGAGGAATGTCTATTCACGCCTTCTGTCCTTTTTTTAACTGGATTGTTTTTGGGGTGTTGAATTTTATAAGTTTTTGTACATTCTGGATACTATCTCTTTATCAGATAGGTAATTTGCAAGTATCTTCTCCCATTCCAAAGATTGCCTTTTAAGTTTTTTATCTTAAGTGCCAATAGTTCATTTTTGCTTTTGTTCCCTTGCCTCCAGAGATGTATCTAGTAGGAAGTTGCTACAGCCAACATCAGACTTTATTGCCTGTATTCTCCTCTAGGATTTTTATGGTTTCACATCTCACATTTAGGTCTTTCATCCCTTTTGAAACTCAGAGTTTTCCCCTTATGATCAGGAACAAGACCAGATGTCCACTCTCACTACTTTTATTTAAAAAGTACTGGAAATCCTAGCCACAGCAATCAGTCAAGGAAAAGAAATAAAACATCCAATTAGAAGGGAAGAAGTCAAACTGTCACTATTCACAGATGACATGATACTATACATAGAAAACTAATTACTCCATGAAAAAACTACTATGAATTCAATAAGGTTACAGGATACAAAATCAAAATACAGAAATCCACTGCATTTCTATATCCTAATAATGACACAGCCGAAAGAGAAATTAAGAAAACAATCCCATTTACAATTGTCCCTCCCCCAATAATAAAATACCTAGGAATCAACTTAACCAAGGAGGTCAAAAACCTATACTCTGAAAACTCTTAAGTCACTGATGAAAGAAATTGAAGATGACACAAATAGAAAGATAGTCTATACTCATGGATCGGAAGAATAATGCTAAAGTATCTATACTATCCAAAGCAATCTACAGATTTCATTCAATCCTTATCAAAATACCAACAGCATTTTTCACAGAGCTGGTATAATCCTAAAATTTGTATGGAACCACAAAAAAACCCCAAATGGCCAAAGCAATCTTGAAAAAGAATAATAAAACTGGAGGCATTACAAACTCAGATTTCAAGATAAACTATAAAGCTGCAGTAATCAAAATAGCATGGTACTGGCACAAAAACAGACACACAGATCAATAGCATAGAACACAGAGCCCAGAAATAAACTCACAATTATAAGGTCGATTATTCTTTGACTAAGGAGTCAAGAGTACGCACTGGGAAAAAGTCTCTTCAACAAATGGTGTTGGGAAAACTGGACAGCTACATGCAAAAGAATGAAACTGGACCACTTACACTATACACAAAAATAAGCCCCAAATGAATTTAGGATATAAATGTGAGACCAGAAGCCATAAAAATCCTAGAAGAGAGCACAGGCAGTTTCTCTGACATTGGCTATAGCAACATTTTTTAGGCATCACTTCTGAGGCAAAGGAAACAAAAGCAAAAATAAACTACTGGGACCACATCAAATAAGAAGTTTCTGCACAGAAAAGGAAAGAATCAGCAAAACTAAAAGATGAACAACCAAATGGGAGAAGATATTTGCCAATAATGTATCTGCTAAAGGTTTAGCACTCAAAATCTATAAAGAACTTAATACAATGCAACACAAAAATACAAATAATCCAATTGAAAAAAATAGGCATTTGAACAGACATTTCTCCAAAGTAGATATAAAGATGGTCAACAGACACATGAAAAGATGCTCATCATTCCTCATCATCAGGGAATATAAATCAAAACCACAATGAGGTAGCACCTCTCACCTCTGAGAATGGCTAACATAAAAAACACAAAAAACAACTGTAGTAAGGGTGTGAAGAAAAAGAAACCCTGTTGCACTGCTGGTGGGAATGCAAACTGGTGTATCCACTGTGGAATACAGAATGGAGGCTCCTCAAAAAATTAAAAATAGGGGCGCCTGGGTGGCGCAGTCGGTTAAGTGTCCGACTTCAGCCAGGTCACCATCTCGCGGTCCGTGAGTTTGAGCCCCGCGTTGGGCTCTGGGCTGATGGCTCAGAGCCTGGAGCCTGTTTCCGATTCTGTGTCTCCCTCTCTCTCTGCCCCTCCCCCGTTCATGCTCTGTCTCTCTCTGTCGCAAAAATGAATAAACGTTGAAAAAAAAATTAAAAAAAAAAAATTAAAAATAGAATTACCATATGATCCAGTAAATTCACTACTGAATATTTATCTGAAGAACACAAAAACACTAATTTGAAAAGACATATGCACCTCTCTGTTTACTGCAGCATTATTTACAATAGCCAAATTATGGAAGCAGCCCAAGCGTCCACTGCTAGAGGAATGGATAAAGAAGACGTGATATATAAATACTACATTACTCAGACATAAAAAAGAATGAAAGCTTGCCATTTGCAACAAAATAGATGGATCTAGAGAGCATAATGCTAAGTGAAATCAGAGAAAGATAAATCCTACATGATTTCACTCTTATGTACAATTTAAGAAACAAAACAAAGAAAACAAAACAAAACAAAACACAGACTTAACTACAGAGAACAAACTGACGGTTATGAGAGGGGAGGTGAGTGAGGGGGATGAGTGAAATACATCAAGGGGATTAAAAGTACACTTATCTTGATGAGCACTGAGTAATGTATAGAATTGTTCTATACTGAGTAATGTATAAAATTGTATACTGTATTGTATACCTGAAATGAATGTAACACTATATACTAACTCTTCTGGAATTAAAAATTTAAAAACATAGTAAGTCAGGAGACTGATATCCTGAAGACACTGGAAAATGCAAAAATGCTGATTTTTTAAAAATGTTTATTTTTAAGAGAGAGAGAGAGAGAGAGAGAGAGCAAGCGAGCAGGGAAGGGACTGAAAAAAGGAAACAGAATCTGAAGCAGGCTTCAGGCTCTGAGCTGTCAGCACAGAGCCCAACACGGGGCTCAAACCCACAAACATGAGATCATGACCTGAGCTAAAGTTGGTCACTTAACTGATTGAGCCACCCAGGCACCCCCTAAAAATGCTGATTTTAATAATAGTCTGAATCCTACTCAGTGAAAATAACAACAAAAAACTACGGATGCATGCGAAAAAACTGATAAATCTCCAAAACATAAAAAAAACCATTCAGCTAGGCCCAGGCAACCCAAATAATCATAAAAGATAATAAAATGGTCCTTGTTTTAAGTCGTAAAAAGATACAGGCAGGACATTTTATAATTATACACGTGTAAATCCACTAAGAAAACTTAAAAATTCTAAATATGTATCCATTTAGTAAGTTTCAAAATACATGAAGCCCAAACTGACAAAACTTAAAGAGGAAATAAACAAATACCAACATTCCTTTCTCAGTATTCCATAGGACAAGCTGACCAATTATCAGGAAGAATTCAAAGGACTTAAACCTCAACTGTGTATGGATCTGCAGGGAAAGCAGATGCCATGGCAGGATTCAACATGAAAGTGCTATTTGTAGGAAGGAGCACGACAAGCAGATGTGTTTGAATCATGACACTAGACAGAGAGAAAAAAGGAAGTCCCAGACTACAACACAGGTCCAGGAAAGTTTCATGCAGGCCAATGGGGGTCTTCACACCTGTTAGAAGAGTCATGCATCTCCTAAGACAAGAATGGGCCTTGCTCATTTATGGGCTGCAAGCAGACCATGAGAACACTGGCCTCAGTACGAACATTATGGTTGATCCAGAGGGGCTGTACCTGGAGCTGTCAGTCAGTTATGCCCCCTGCAAGAGAAGATCTCAGTAATACATTTTCACGGCCACTACCATCTACTCTTTGTATCATATACACTTACTTCTAGAAGAAGCTCCTCTGTGGCTTCCAGGAATCTCACTTCCTACAGAAGATCTTAGAAGACAGGTTAGTGGTATGAACTAAATCCCCCTTGTTGCAACTGGTATTTCTCTTCAGCTGCATCCATTATCCATTCTAAATTTTCCTCATTTTCAACTATCACCTTGGCTGACGTTAGGGCCTTTTCTTCTGTGTAAGCAAAACCTTCAATCCTGAGGCCTTGGCAATTGCACCCTTTTTGCATCGGTCTTGTTTTACAATGTTACAACAATACAAGGGAGTACCAGGAGGTACTCCAAGTACCTCCAAGTGGACATCTGAATTCCACACCTATTTCTCCCTGTCCCTTTGTATAAAAGCAGCTCTGTACCTCCTTCTCCTGTCACGACTGATTATCCCTTCCACAAACGTGACCACTTCTCACTTGCTTGTACCCAGAAATAAATTTCTTAATCATTTCTGAATGTCAAAAAAACTTTGTAACTACTTTTTAAAATTTAAAATGGAATCAAGTCTAACTTTTTAATGTGAAGAGATATGTAGCTGTTGTTAATTATAATAGAATAAAACTTTGGTATAAATTATGGACTATCTATTGTATTTAATTCAATAATCAAGGTAGAAATGAAGTAATCACCATCTCTCCACATTAAAAATACAGTTGACCCTTACACAATGTGGGGGTTAGGGGTGCCGATCCCCTGCACAGTCAAAAATCTACGTATAACTTTTGACTCCCTAAAACTTAACTAGTAGCCTACTGTTGACCAGAAGCCTTATAGAGAGCATAGGCAATTAACACAGATTTTGTATGTTATATGTACTATATACTGTATTCTTATAATAAAGTTAGAAAAAAAAGTCCAGAATATCCTAAAGAGAAAATACATTTATAATATTCTACTAAAAAAATCCACATGTAAGTGGATCCATGCAGTTCAAACCCATGCTATTCAAAGGTCAACCAAAATTATTTAATATAGGTAGGTAATTATACATGGGCTTATAATTTAATTGAGATACAAAGCATATATGAGGGAGGCTCAACACCCTCAGGAAAAAAAAGGGTAAATAAATCGTCATCTGAGAATTAAACTAGAAAAATCTGCACATAATGGATACTAGTCATCTGGAAGACCAAACCAAAGAACTCCAAGTCTACAATCAGGTGATTCAGAATAAGAAGCCAAATTAACTATATTTTATCCTTTCTGCAAAAAAAACAAACAAAAGAACAACAATAACAACAAAAAAACTTATGTGAAGAGAAGGCAAATGGTTATCATGGAATCTAGAAAAGGGAACGTCACATCTGGTGGATAGGCCTTTTACATCACAAGAAAGCCCTTCCCAGTTGCTACTTATGTCTCAGAACTCTTGTTTCCTCCTCTGGTAGGGATGGCATTAGACCATTTGATTACCTGCTTTGGACCCCTATGTTTATTGAGTCACTTATCCTAGTGCTGTAAAAATGCCCACAAGAGAGGTCAAAGATTAAAGAGGTAGCACCATAATTATCTATCCTTTCTTTGAGAGTAACTTATGTTTGACAATGAGTAAATCAGTTTGAGAGCTATAACTAAGGAATTGTAAAAGCAGGATTTAAGAAGATGTGGTATATATATACAATGGAGTATTACTCAGCCATTAAAAAGAATGTAATCTTGTTATTTGACCACATGGATGGATCTAGAGGGTATAATGTTAAATGAAATCAGTCACAGAAAGGCAAATGCTCTATGATTTCATTCATATATAGAATTAAAGAAAAAAAAGAAATAAACCAGTTTCTTAATATAGAACTTGTGGTTGCCAGAGGGGAAGTAGGTAGGGTAGGGAAGGAAACAGGTGAAATAGGTGAATGGGATTAAGAGTATACTTATGATGAGCACTGAGAAATGTATAGGATGACTGAATCATGTTGCACACCTGAAGCTAATATAATACTGTAGACTAATTATACTTGAATTAAAAATTTTACTTTTATGAATCTTAGAGCTACAGTGGAAATGCAATGAACTGATCCTGTTATTTGCTTTTTAACATATACATCAGACTCCTTACTTTTCAAAAAGGCATTGGACTCATATACGCTATCTGTATATTGAATCTGAAGATATGGGGAAGAAATGTTTTGTTTTAGCATCTCCACAAAATATTTGTACAGAACTCGGTTGTATAAAAGCATCTCTGAAAATAGAAATCTATTTTAAATAACATAGGTGAGGTTCAAAAAGAAGACACTGGGCTCCTGGAATGTAAAAGCTGTGCTGAAGACATGGGCAAACACGCATGGAATAGATGTAAACAGAGACATGTAATTTGCCATCATAGCCTGAATTACTGGGAACTCATCAGTACTGATGAGGCACTAACTACATTCCGGTGCACTTCAATCAGAACCAGATTATACCATTAAAATTAATGAAGCACCACAAGACTTTAATGAGTAAAAGAGAGTTGGTTTTAAAGTCTTTTATGCATTTTATTCATTTCACAACAATTTGGTTGACAGTGCTATCACATTCCTCTTGTAAACAGGTAAGAAGTTTTAGTTACTAAAAGTTTTAAGTAACACATTATATTCAACACTCTCCCTGGCACAACTGAACATTCACTTAAATGGTCTAATGCTTTAACTTAATTAAAACAGATCAATTTGTCTTTTGCCATCATGTCTGCCTTTTAAAAGAAACTAAACAACTGTTCTCTCTCAGATCCCAAATTTTCTCATTATACTGATGAGTTGTTTTTTCTCTTTTAAGCTCCTAGTACCTTTCAAGCCAATAAGGCCCTGTTTTTGTCTTTTCTAGAAGTAGACACATCATGAGTATGTGTGTGTCAGAGGTGGGGGATGGGAAAGGGAGCCCAACCACCTCCAAATAGGACTCCACTATGAGATTCAACAGAATATTAAACTGGGAAGGACTGGTGAATATTTTTCAGGTATGAATGTACTTTAGCATGTACCTGAAAAATAAGAGAATGAATTAGTAGGCAACCACAGGAAGGTGACATGGCCATATCTCTGAGCACAGGAAAGGGACCAGACATTTTAAATCCTGGATACAGTTCTGAAAAATGTAATGTTAGTTACGCTCCCTTTGAGTTTTTCCCCAGTGTAAATAACTATTACTGTGCACAAGTATTAATATATAATGAGTAGTACCATTAAGAACAGCTTCTTAAACAGCAAATAAAAGAAAGATGTGAAAGCAAGCTTCAAGAGAATCAAAATGAAAACACTATTTTTAAAGGGTAAATATCAGTTTTTCTATTTTGTAAATTGTGGTAAAATATACATAAAATTTACCATTTTAACCATTTTTAAGTGTACAATTAAGTGGTACTAAGCACACTCACAGTGCTCCATAACCAGCACCACTATCTTAAATAGGTTTTTAGAACAAATCCCCCATAACAGGAAAAGCAGCAACACTTATAGATTGAAGACTATAAAATCTGGTTTAAAAGAAGTCCCACTATCTGGTTTGCTTTCCTGCTCCAACACACATTGTTTAGATATCTAAAGGCAACATATGCCCAATATAGCTAACGTTCTATTTGAAAACTAGCGGGGGATGACCATATTGAGCTGCTTTGGGCACACCTGGACACAATTCCACATTTGCCCTCCACTTATGCCTTGGGGTATTACTGGCTTAACTGTTTTTCTGGAGGTATGGACTGCTCAACTTGTCTTCATAGAACTCACCATTGTATGGTCACATCTTGCAGAATATACACAGTATGATTTTATACATATTCCTAGTCCATAAATATTTCCTAAAATATTTGCAGGACCTTTTTCCCAAGACCATTTATTTTCTGTGCCAAACCTTTTGGAGGGCTACTTTTTCCCTACTATGTGGTGCTCTTACATTAGTTCATCCTAAGTCATTTATGATTTTTTACCCAGAGACTTGAAGGTAGATTATTTCTTATGTAGTTATTAAATCTGTACTACACATTTTGATCACTTAGTTATGTTCACTTTCATCCTTTCTAAAGCATTAGCTTAAATTTTTCTCCCTTCCTCTGTGCACACACTTCATTTACCAAAGCATTTCAGCTTACTGGAGAGAACGATTAAATTGACTAGGGCTTTTTTACTGACTCCTTCCCATCACCTCTCTTATCTTCCTCCCCAGTTGTCTGCAACACATTCTACTGTGAAGTTTTCTAAAATCTCCCAGAAAGTATGAATTCATCTGTAATCTTTACTACCAGTGTAATTCCTTCACTTACCGCCTTACGAGTCGTTTATGAATCTGCATGCCTTACTCTCAAAGGCTATTGGGTAGACTCTGTCGTTTTTGTGTATCTAGCATTCAAGAAGGTACTGACATACAGTAGAGATAAAAAAAAAAAAAAAAAGGAAACAATCAACAAAACTAAAAGGCAACCATCGGAATGGGAAAAGATATTTGCAAATGACATTATCGGACAAAGGGCTAGTATCCAAAATCTATAAAGAACTCACCAAACTCCACACCCAAAAAACAAATAATCCAGTGAAGAAATGGCAGAAGACATGAATAGACACTTTTCCAAAGAAGACATCCAGATGGCCAACAGGCACATGAAAAGATGCTCAATGTCGCTCCTCATCAGGGAAATACAAATCAAAACCACACTCAGATATCACCTCACGCCAGTTCAGAGTGGCCAAAATGAACAAATCAGGAGACTATAGATGCTGGAGAGGATGTGGAGAAATGGGAACCCTCCTGCACTGTCGGTGGGAATGCCAACTGGTGCAGCCACTCTGGAAACCAGTGTGGAGTTTCCTCAAAAAATTAAAAATAGATGTACCCTATGACCCAGTAATAGCACTGCTAGGAATTTACCCAAGGGATACAGGAGTACTGATGCATAGGGGCACTTGTACCCCAATGTTTACAGCAGCACTTTTTTTTAAAAATTTTTTTTTCAACGTTTATTTATTTTTGGGACAGAGAGAGACAGAGCATGAACGGGGGAGGTGCAGAGAGAGAGGGAGACACAGAATCGGAAACAGGCTCCAGGCTCTGAGCCGTCAGCCCAGAGCCTGACGCGGGGCTCGAACTCACGGACCGTGAGATCGTGACCTGGCTGAAGTCGGACGCTCAACCGACTGCGCCACCCAGGAGCCCCTGCAGCAGCACTCTCAACAATAGCCAAATTATGGAAAGAGCCTAAATGTCCATCAATTGATGAATGGATAAAGAAGTTATGGTTTATATATACAACGGAACACTACTTGGCAATGAGAAAGAATGAAATCTGGCCTTTTGTAGCAACATGGATGGGACTGGAGAGTGTTGTGCTAAGTGTAATAAGTCATAGAGAGAAAGACAGATACCATATGTTTTCACTCTTATGTGGATCCTGAGAAACTTGACAGAAACCCATGAGGGAGGGGAAGGAAAAAAAAAAAAAAAAAAGAGGTTAGAGTGGGAGAGAGCCAAAGCATAAGAGACTCTTAAAAACTGAGAATAAACTGAGGGTTGATGGGGGTGGGAGGGAGGGAAAAGTTGGTGATGGGCATTGAGGAAGGCACCTGTTGGGATGAGCACTGGGTATTGTATGGAAACGAATTTGACAATAAATTTCCTATATAAAAAAATGCTTCTTCCTCACTTACCCATTTTATAGGATTCGTAACTACAGACCTCCCACTGCTCCCTATGAAGGGACCATCTAGCTCCCAAATCAGGTAGCATTTCCTCAGACATAAGAGGAAGAGAAGTAAGTACTCATTTCAGAGAGGAGAGCCTGGAAATCTCACCACTTACATCTAATTTAGCTTTAAGTATTCACTTGAAGCACTTGTTGTCATACCGCTAAAAAGCATGATTAGGAACTTGAACTTGAGAGGTACACCAGAAGAGGGTTAGAGTTGAGTGAGAATGCCACGTTACTTTTGTGATTAATATTTCCAATGTTATTCTTTATTTTTTAATTTTTTATGTTTTATTTTATTTTTGAGAGAGAGAGTGTGAGTGGGGGAGGGGCAGAGAGAGAGAGGGAGACACAGAATGTGAAGCTGGCTCCAAGCTTCAAGCCGTCAGCACAGAGCCCAACACGGGGCTCTAACTCATGAACTGTGAGATCATGACCTGAGTCGAAGTTGGACGCTTAACTGACTGAGCTACCCAGGAGCCTCCCAATACTATTCTTACTCATGTTTAAGCAAAGAATAAAGAAAAGATTCAAGCTTTTTCAGGGGAGAATATAAACGTCATATTATTCCTATTCCCTATTGCTTAGCCACCTCAAGCAACTTCCATTAATGGGTTTCTCTTATTAAACCCTTCAGATACAATTTTTTTCCATTTTTTTTAAGAGAGAGCATAAGCAAGGAAGAGGAGCAGAGGAATAGAGAGAGAATCTTAAGCAGGATCCATGCTCAGTGTGGAGTCTGATGCAGGGCTCAATCCCATGACCCTAGGATCATGACCTGTGCTGAAATGGAGTTGGATGCTCTACTGACTAGAGCCACCCAGACACTCTCACTTCTGAAAGAAAGCAGTACTGCTTTTAACTTCCTTACTGAGAAAACCAACACTGCAATTGAAGAAATAAAAAAATAAGGCCATATCCATGTGCATGTCAGGTAATAAAACTGTCAATGTGACAGTCACTTAACTTCTCTGTCCTTTCATTTACTGACCTGTAAAACAAGAAGAGGTTTTTTAAAGGTATATATTTCTATAAATGTGTATATATTGGAAATTCTTATGTGTGGTCTCAAAATTCTCATGTATTAAAAAACTGTTTAGTAAAAATTCTAGGGGGTGCCTGGGTGGATCATTCAATTGGGTATCTGACTCTGGGTTTTGGCTCAGGTCACTATCTCACAGTCATGAGATAGAGCCCTGTGTGTAGTGTGGCATGGAGTGCAGAATCTGCTTGGGATTCTCTCTCCCTCTCTCTCTGCTCCTCCCCCTCTCATGTGCATGCTCTCTCTCATGCACGTGCTCTCAAAGTTAATTTAAAAACTTAAAAAGATCAGGAGGAAGATGGCGGAGAAGGACACTGGCTCACCATGTCCTGCAGATCACTTAGGTTCCACCCACACCTGCCTAAATAAGCCAGAAAACCACCAGAAGACTAGCAGAACAGATTCTCCAGAGTCAAGCATAGACGAGAGGCCCACGGAAGAGGGAAGGAAGGGTGGAGAGACAGTGCACATTACATGGACTGGCAGGAGGGAGCCGGGGTGGAGGGGAAGCCTGCCAGCAAAGCAGACCCCCCCGCCCCGAGTGTGGCTTGCAAAAGCGGAGGGGCCGGATGGAGTGTGTTCAGACAGCAAGCAGGACTTAACATCTGGAAGGTTATAAGCTAACAGCTCTGCTCGGAGAGCGGGAAGGCTGGAGGACAACGGGAGGGAGAGTTGTTGAGCCCCGGACAACAGAGTTCAGCTTGGTGGGGAACAAAGGCACTCGCCAGCTCCATTTCCCTTGCCCATCCCCCCAGCCAAAATCCCAAAGGGAACCAGTTACTGTCAGGGAACTTGCTTGCACCGTGCAAACACCCAACACTGTGCTTCTTCGGATCCATCCCTTCAGCAGGTCTGACTCCTTCCCCGTGCTGCAGGGCCCCTCCCGAAGCGGATCTCCGAAGGAAAAGCGTGCTGAGACTGCCCATCCCGCCCCTGCACACCATTCCGATCCACCCCAGCTAGTACACCAGATCCCCAGCACCACAAGCCTGGCAGTGTGCAAGGAGCCCAGGCGGGCCACGCCCCTCCACAGTGAATCCCACCCCTAGGAGAGGAGAAGAGAAGGTACACACCAGTCTGACTGTGGCCCCAGCAGTGAGCTGGGGGCAGACATAGCGTCTGACTGCCGCCCTGCCCACCAACGCAAGTTATTCAAAACAGCACAGGGGAAGTGCCCTGCAGTCCCGCAACACTCCAGGGACTATCCACAATGACAAAATGGAAAAATTCCCCTCAAAAAAACCTCCAGGAAATAACAACAGCTAACGAACTGATCAAAAACTATTTAAACAATATAACAGAAAGTGAATTTAGAATAATAGTCATAAAATTAATCGCTGGGCTTGAAAACAGTATAAAGGACAGCAGAGAATCTATTGCTACAGAGATCAAGGGACTAAGGAACAGCCAGGAGGAGCTAAAAATGCTACTAATGAGCTGCAAAATAAAATGGAGACGACCACAGCTCGGATTGAAGAGGCAGAGGAGAGAATAGGTGAACTACAAGATAAAATTATGGAAAAAGAAGAAGCTGAGAAAGAGATAAAAAAATCCAGGAGTATGAGGGGAAAATTATGGAACTAAGTGATGTACTAAAGAGAAATAATCTATGCATAATTGGTATTCCAGAGGAGGAAGAGAGAGGGAAAAGTGCTGAAGGTGTACTTGAAGAAATCATAGCTAAGAACTTCCTTGATCTGGGGAAGGAAAAAGGCATTGCAATTCAAGATGCACAGAGAACTCCCTTCATAACTGATTCAATTTCTTCGCTGGTTATGGGTCTGTTCAAGCTTTCTATTTCCTCCTGATTGAGTTTTGGAAGCGTGTGGGTATTTAGGAATTTGTCCATTTCTTCCAGGTTGTCCAGTTTGTTGGCATATCATTTTTCATAGTATTCCCTGATAATTGCTTGTGTTTCTGAGGGATTGGTTGTAATAATTCCATTTTAATTCATGATTTTATCTATTTGGGTCACCTCCCTTTTCCTTTTGAGAAGCCTGGCTAGAGGTTTATCAATTTTGTTTATTTTTTCAAAAAACCAACTCTTGGTTTCGTTAATCTGCTCTACAGTTTTTTTAGATTCTATATTGTTCGTTTCTGCTCTGATCTTTATTATTTCTCTTCTTCTGCTGGGTTTGGGGTGTCTTTGCTGCTCTGCTTCTATTTCCTTTAGGTGTGCTGTTAGATTTTGTATTTGGGATTTTTCTGGTTTTTTGAGATAGGCCTGGATTGCAATGTATTTTCCTCTCAGGACTGCCTTTGCTGCATCCCAAAGTGTTTGGATTGTTGTATTTTCATTTTCCTTTGTTTCCATATCTTTTTTAATTTCTTCTCTAATTGCCTGGTTGACCCACTCATTCTTTAGTAGGGTGTCCTTTAACCTCCATGCTTTTGGAGGTTTTCCAGACTTTTTCCTGTGGTTGATTTCAAGCTTCGTAGCATTGTGGTCTGAAAGTATGCATGGTATGATCTCAGTTCTTGTATACTTATGAAGGGCTGTTTTGTGATCCAGTATTTGATCTATCTTGGAGAAGGTTCCATGTGCACTTGAGAGGAAAGTATATCCTGTTGCTTTGGGATGCAGAGTTCTAAATATATCTGTCAAGTCCATCTGATCCAATCTATCATTCAGAAGAGAGATGAGTCACGAGTCTTATAGGTCTCCCTTTATATGTTAGGGCACGTTTATCCCTCGCTGCTTTCAGAATTTTCTCTTTATCCTTGTATTTTGCCAGTTTCACTATGATATGTCGTGCAGAAGATCGATTCAAGTTATGTCTGAAGGGAGTTCTCTGTGCATCTTGGATTGCAATGCCTTTTTCCTTCCCCAGATCAGGGAAGTTCTCAGCTATGATTTCTTCAAGTACACCCTTAAGCACCTTTTCCTCTCTCTTCCTCCTTTGGAATACCAATTATGTGTATATTATTTCTCTTTAGTGCATCACTTAGTTCTCTAATTTTCCCCTCATACTCCTGGATTTTTTTTATCTCTCTTTTTCTCAGCTTCCTCTTTTTCCATAATTTTATCTTCTAGTTCACCTATTCTCTCCTCTGCCTCTTCAATCCGAGCCGTGGTCATTTCCATTTTATTTTCCATCTCATTTATAGCGTTTTTTAGCTCCTCCTGACTATTCCTTAGTCCCTTGATCTCTGTAGCAATAGTTTCTCTGCTGTCCTCTATACTGTTTTCAAGCCCAGCAATTAATTTTATGACTATTATTCTAAATTCACTTTCTGTTATATTATTTAAATCCTTTTTGATCAGTTCGTTAGCTGTTGTTATTTCCTGGAGATTCTTTTGAGGGGTTTCTTCCGTTTGGTCATTTTGGATAGTCCCTGGAGTGGTGTGGACCTGCGGGGCACTTCCCCTGTGCTAGGTCTTGTATAACTGGAGTTGGTGGACGCGGCCGCAGTCAGACCTGATGTCTGCCCCCTGCCCACCGCTGTGGCCACAGTCAGACTGGTGTGTACCTTCTCTTCCCCTCTCCTAGGGGCAGGATTCACTGTGGGGTGGCGTGGCCCGTCTGGGCTCCTTGCACACTGCCAGGCTTGTGGTGCTGGGGATCTGGTGTATTAGCTGGGGTGGATAGGCAAGGTGCACGGGAGTGGGAGGGGCAGGCTTAGCTCGCTTCTCCTTAGGTGATCCACTTCAGGAGGGGCCCTGTGGCAGCGGGAGGGAGTCAGACCCGCTGCCAGAACGGTGGCTCCGCAGAAGCACAGAGTTGGGTGTTTGCGCGGAGCAAGCAAGTTCCCTGACAGGAACTGGTTCCCTTTGATTTTAGATGGGGGATACGCGAGGGAGATGGCGCTGGCGAGCGCCTTTGTTCCCCACCAAACTGAGCTCTGTCATCCCGGGGCTCAGCAACTCTCCCTCCCGTTGTCCTCCAGCCTTCCCGCTCTCTGAGCAGAGCTGTTAACTTATGACCTCCCAGATGCTAAGTCCTGCTTGCTGTCGGAACACACTCTGTCCAGCCCCTCCGCTTTTGCAAGCCAGACTCGGGGGCTCTGCTTGGCCGGCAGGCGGCCCCTCCGCCCCGGCTCCCTCCCGCCAGTCCGTGTAGCATGCACCGGCGTTCCGCCCTTCCTACCCTCTTCCGTGGGCCTCTGGTCTGCGCTTGGCTCCGGAGACTCCACTCTGCTAGTCTTCTGGCGGTTTTCTGGGTTATTTAGGCAGGTGTAGGTGGAATCTAAGTGATCAGCAGGACACGTGGTGAGCCCAGCGTCCTCCTACGCCACCATCTTCCCTAGATCCTCCAGAGAACTCCCTTCAGACATAACTTGAATTGATCTTCTGCACGACCTATCATAGTGAAACTGGTAAAATACAAGGATAAAGAGAAAATTCTGAAAGCAGCGAGGGATAAACGTGCTCTAACATATAAAGGGAGACCGATAAGACTAGTGACCCATCTCTCTACTGAAACTTGGCAGGCCAGAAAGGAATGGCAGGAAATCTTCATATGATGAACAAAAAAATATACAGCCAAGAATCCTCTATCCAGCAAATCTGTCATTTAGAATAGAAGGAGAGATAAAGGTCTTCCCAAACAAACAAAAACTGAAGGAATTTATCACCACTAAACCGGCCCTACAAGAGATCCTAAGGGGGATCCTGTGAGACAAAGTACCAGAGACATCGCTACAAGCATGAAACCTACGGACGTCACAATGACTCTAAACCCGTATCTTTCTATAATAACACTGAATGTAAATGGACTAAATGCGCCAACCAAAAGACATAGGGTATCAGAATGGATAAAAAAACAAGACCCATCTATTTGCTGTCTACAAGAGACTCAATTTAGACCTGAGGACACCTTTAGATTGAGAGTGAGGGGACGGAGAACTATTTATCATGCTACTGGAAGCCAAAAGAAAGCTGGAGTAGCCATACTTATATCAGACAAACTAGACTTTAAATTAAAGGCTGTAACAAGAGATGAAGAAGGGCATTATATAGTAATTACAGGGTCTATCCATCAAGAAAAACTAAGAATTATAAATGTCTATGCGCCGAATACCGGAGCCCCCAAATATATAAAACAATTACTCACAAACATAAGCAACCTTATTGACAAGAATGTGATAATTGCAGGGGACTTTAACACCCCACTTACAACAATGGATAGATCATCTAGACACATGGTCAATAAAGAAACAAGGGCCCTGAATGATACATTGGATCAGATGGACTTGACAGATATATTTAGAACTCTGCATCCCAAAGCAACAGGATATACTTTCCTCTCGAGTGCACATGGAACCTTCTCCAAGATAGATCAAATACTGGATCACAAAACAGCCCTTCATAAGTATACAAGAACTGAGATCATACCATGCATACTTTCAGACCACAATGCTACAAAGCTTGAAATCAACCACAGGAAAAAGTCTGGAAAACCTCCAAAAGCATGGAGGTTAAAGGACACCCTACTAAAGAATGAGTGGGTCAACCAGGCAATTAGAGAAGAAATTAAAAAAGATATGGAAACAAAGGAAAATGAAAATACAACAATCCAAACACTTTGGGATGCAGCAAAGGCAGTCCTGAGAGGAAAATACATTGCAATCCAGGCCTATCTCAAAAAACCAGAAAAATCCCAAATACAAAATCTAACAGCACACCTAAAGGAAATAGAAGCAGAGCAGCAAAGACACCCCAAACCCAGCAGAAGAAGAGAAATAATAAAGATCAGAGCAGAAACGAACAATATAGAATCTAAAAAAACTGTAGAGCAGATTAACGAAACCAAGAGTTGGTTTTTTGAAAAAATAAACAAAATTGATAAACCTCTAGCCAGGCTTCTCAAAAAGAAAAGGGAGATGACCCAAATAGTTAAAATCATGAATTAAAATGGAATTATTACAACCAATCCCTCAGAAACACAAGCAATTATCAGGGAATACTATGAAAAATGATATGCCAACAAACTGGACAACCTGGAAGAAATGGACAAATTCCTAAACACCCACACTCTTCCAAAACTCAAACAGGAGGAAATAGAAAGGTTGAACAGACCCATAACCAGTGAAGAAATTGAAGCAGTTATCAAAAATCTCCCAACAAATAAGAGTCCAGGACTAGATGGCTTCCCTGGGGAATTCTACCAGACATTTGAAGCAGAGATAATACCGATCCTTCTCAAGCTATTCCAAAAAATAGAAAGGGAAGGAAAACTTCCAGACTCATTCTATGAAGCCAGTATTACTTTGATTCCTAAACCACACAGAGACCCAGCAAAAAAAGAGAACTACAGGCCAATATCCCTGATGAATATGGATGCAAACATTCTCAATAAGATACTAGCAAATCAAATTCAGCAGCTTATAAAAAGAATTATTCACCATGACCAAGTGGGATTCATTCCTGGGATGCAGGGCTGGTTCAACATTCGCAAATCAATCAACATGATACATCACATTAATAAAAGAAAAGATAAGGACCATATGATCCTGTCAATCGATGCAGAAAAAGCATTTGACAAAATTCAGCGTCCTTTTGTAATAAAAACCCTCGAGAAAGTCGGGATAGAAGGAACACACTTAAACATCATAAAAGCCATTTATGAAAAGCCCACATTTAATATCATCTTCAATGGGGAAAAACTGAGAGCTTTCCCCCTGAGATAAGGAACCCAAAAGGGATGTCCACTGTCACCGCTGTTGTTTAACATAGTGTTGGAAGTGCTAGCATCAGCAATCAGACAACAAAAGGAAATCAAAGGCATCAAAATTGGCAAAGATGAAGTCAAGTTTCCACTTTTTGCAGATGACATGATATTATACGTGGAAAACCCGACAGACTCCACCAAAAGTCTGCTAGAACTGATACATGAATTCAGCAAAGTTGCAGAATTCAAAATCAATGTACAGAAATCAGTTGCATTCTTATACACTAATAATGAAGCAACAGAAAGACAAAGAAACTGATCCCATTCACAATTGCACCAAGAAGCATAAAATAGCTAGGAATAAATCTAACTAAAGATGTACAAGATCTGTATGCTGAAAACTATAGAAAGCTTATGAAGGAAATTGAAGAAGATATAAAGAAATGGAAAAACATTCCATGCTCATGGATTGGAAGAATATTGTTAAAATGTCAATACTACCCAAAGCTATCTACACATTCAATGCAATCCCAATCAAAATTGCACCAGCATTCTTCTCGAAGCTACAACAAGCAATCCTAAAATTCATATGGAACCACAAAAGGCCCCGAATAGCCAAAGTAATTCTGAAGAAGAAGACCAAAGCAGGAGGCATCACAATCCCAGACTTTAGCCTCTACTACAAAGCTGTCATCATCAAGACAGCATGGTATTGGCACAAAAACAGACATATAGACCAATGGAATAGAATAGAAACCCCAGAACTAGACCCACAAAAGTATGGCCAGCTAATCTTTGACAAAGCAGGAAAGAATATCCAATGGAAAAAAGACAGTCTCTTTAACAATTGGTGCTGGGAGAACTGGACAGCAACATGCAGAAGGATGAAACTAGGCCACTTTCTTACACCATTCACAAAAATAAACTCAAAATGGATAAAGGACCTGAATGTGAGACAGGAAACCATCAAAACCCTAGAGGAGAAAGCAGGGAAAGACCTCTCTGACCTCAGCCGCAGCAATTTCTTACTTGACACATCCCCAAAGGCAAGGGAATTAAAAGCAAAAATGAACTATTGGGATCTCATGAAGATAAAAAGCTTCTGCACAGCAAAGGAAACAATCAACAAAACTAAAAGGCAACCATCGGAATGGGAAAAGTTATTTGCAAATGACATATCAGACAAAGGGCTAGTATCCAAAATGTATAAAGAGCTCACCAAACTCCACACCCAAAAAACAAATAATCCAATGAAGACATGGGCAGAAAACATGAATAGACACTTCTCTAAAGAAGACATCTAGATGGCCAACAGGCACATGAAAAGATGCTCAACATCGGTCATAAGGGAAATACATATCAAAACCACACTTAGATATCACCTCACGCCAGTCAGAATGGCCAAAATGAACAAATCAGGAGACTATAGATGCTGGAGAGGATGTGGAGAAACGGAAACCCTCTTGCACTGTTGGTGGGAATGCAAACTGGTGCAGCCACTCTGGAAAACAGTGTGGAGGTTCCTCAAAAAATTAAAAATAGACCTACCCTATGACCCAGCAATAGCACTGCTAGAATTTACCCAAGGGATACAGGAGTACTGATGCATAGGGGCACTTGTACCCCAGTGTTTATAGCAGCACTCTCAACAATAGCCAAATTGTGGAAAGAGCCTAAATGTCCATTAACTGATGGATAAAGAAATTGTGGTTTATATGCACAATGGAGTACTACGTGGCAATGAGAAAGAATGAAATATGGCCCTTTGTAGCAATGTGGATGGAACTTGAGTGTTCTGCTAAGTGTAATAAGTCACAGAGAGAAAGACAGATACCATATGTTTTCACTCTTATGTGGATCCTGAGAAACTTAACAGAAGACCATGGGGGAGGGGAAGGAAAAAAAAAAAAAAGAAAAAAAGAGGGAGTGGGAGAGAGCCAAAGCATAAGAGACTCTTTAAAACTGAGAACAAACTGAGGGTTGATGGGGGGTGGAAGGGAGGGGAGGGTGGGTGATGGGTAATGAAGAGGGCATCTTTTGAGATGAGCACTGGGTGTTGTATGGAAACCAATTTGACAATAAATTTCATATATTAAAAAAAAATAAAAATAAAACATAAAAACCGAAAAAAATAATTCTAAATGTAAAGCATATTCATTAAAGAGCATTTGTAAAACGCTGAAAGAAGAAAAAAGGAACTCAATTTCTTTACCCATTAGCCTTATTGTAAGGGTTCTAAAGCAGCTTAAATGATTGACAGATTTTGAAGAAAGCAGCTGTTAGAATGTCACTGGTCTGGACCTCTTTTTTATTTCCAACAGTAGGGTTATTAATTCTTTTCCTCTCTCTCTCTGGATGTATTTTTCTGTAGATTCCAAAGAAGTTCAGCAGGTGTCAGTGTTCTGAGCACTGCACTGGGTACATGTTTGTACTGTATGTAACCCTCTTCTCTACATCTATCTTAGGAGATGCACTGTATAATCTAAAAAAATATGTATAGTTCTTCATTGCTTAAGCTGTCAAGGACAAAATGCAAACATTTTGTTTTTTGTTTTTTTTAATGTTTGTTTATTTATTTTTTTTTTTTTAATTTTTTTTTTCAACGTTTATTTATTTTTGGGACAGAGAGAGACAGAGCATGAACGGGGGAGGGGCAGAGAGAGAGGGAGACACAGAATCGAAACAGGCTCCAGGCTCTGAGCCATCAGCCCAGAGCCCGATGCGGGGCTCGAACTCCCGGACCGCGATATCGTGACCTGGCTGAAGTCGGACGCTTAACCGACTGCGCCACCCAGGCGCCCCAAATGTTTGTTTATTTTTGAGAGAGAGAGACAGAGAGAGCACAAGTTGGGGAGGGGCAGAGAGAGAGGGAGAGAAAGAATCCAGAAGCAGGCTCCAGGCTCTGAGCTGTCAGCACAGAGCCTGATGCAAAGTTTGAACTCCTGAACCTTGAGATAGATCATGACCTGAGCCAAAGTCGGATACTTAACTGACTGAGCCACCCAGGTGCCCCAAAATGCGAACACTTTGATTTAGCATTAAAAAAAACACTTCAATTGACAAAATCTGGTCCCACCCATCCTTTCTAGATTCACTATCTTCCATTCCAAATTACAGTTAAACAGCTTGTTTTTTACATTTATTTATTCTGAGAGAGAGAGAGAGAGAGAGAGAGAGAGAGAGAGAGAGAGAGAGAGAGAAAGAATCCCAAGCAGGCTTGATGCTGTCAGTGGAGCCCAATGTGGGACCCAAACCCATGAACTGTGAGATCATGACCTGTGCTGAGATCAAGAGTCAGACATTTAACCGAATGAGCCACCCAGTTACCCCAAACAGCTTGTTTTGAAGCTGCTCACACTGGTTTGAGACTCAGTTAGAGGGCCAGCTCCCTGAGGCTGGGCCTTAGACACTCCTAGTTCTGCAGCATCTAGGCTTATCCAAGCACCTCTCACTCTGAGACAATCTAATCAAGAGTGAAGCTTCAAGGGGCGCCTGGGTGGCTCAGTCGGTTGAGCATCCAACTTTGGCTCAGGTCATGATCTCACAGTCCATGGGTTCAAGCCCTGTGTCAGGCTCTGTGCTGACAGCTCAGAGCCTGGAGCCTGCTTCAGATTCTGTGTCTCCCTCTTTCTCTGCCCCTCCCCGCCGCCTCCCCCCCACCCCGCTCAAGCTCTGTCTCTCTCAAAAATAAATAAACATCAAAAAATTCTTTTAAATAAAAAAAAAAAAAAGAGTGAAGCTTCAAAATTCTAATGGGAGCGGTTCCAATTTCAGGTAAGATGAATTCAGCACACTCCACCCTGTGTCGCCCACTGAATGCATCTATAAAGCATAGATCAGCTATTTGAAGACTTAAAAAATAAGTAGTAGCAGGCAAATTATGGAAGACCAGAATTCAAAGTATCACTGAACCAATGCTAAGTTTACATTCTGGATTTTTATCCTGGACATTGTGGATGTTATTTTGTATATACTCTGAATTGGTTTACTCCTCATGAAAAAAACATTTAAGAAGGCAATTAACTTGTTTAGACTGGCATTACGGGCTTTGTCTCATTTTTTGTGAGTGGCCATTCAAATCTCAGTTCATTTTTTTAAGCCTCTGAGTTTGTCTTGTGCATGTGGAGTCAGAGCCTAGCTCAACACTTCATGTATAGAAGTAGAAGCATCCTTTTTATGGCTCTCTCCCTTTCAAAATTCCCCCTCACTATCCTGGTATGGCTGTTAATTGCCTTTTTCCTCTGGTTCCTGCAGCCAGAAAAATGATGGCAGGCTTTCTTAAAATTTTTTTAAAAATTTTTAACATGTATTCATTTTTGAGAGAGAGACAGAGCATGAGCGGGGTTGGGGCAGAGAGAGGAGAAGACACAGAATCTGAAGTAGACACCAGGCTCTGAGCTGTCCCCACAGAGCCCGACACGGGGATCGAACTCAGGAGCCATGGGACCATGACCTCAGCTGAAGTCAGACACTTAACTGAGCCAGCCAGGCGCCTAGCAGGCTTTCTATTATAGTTTTAACTGCTCATGCACTTTTTGACTGTGGCCCATTTTCAGTGCAAACACACACACACACACACACACACACACACACACTAACCCATGTGCTAGTTGCTTCTTCCAAGTTTGACTCCCCTCCACAAGGGTCTGCTTTTATTTACTCTTCAGGATCCTCACACAGTGAATTTTATATTTTTCCCAGAATTTCTAGTTATCAGGATGAGAGTTGGTTTATAGAAATCTTATATCATCATAACTATTTTGTTTGAAACATAAAAATGTGTTTCCCATGTAAAAAATTACATTAACATAATCTGGCAATGGTCAGCTTCTTAAGCTGGGTAGTGTTTACATGAACTTGTGTTTTGTAATTACTTCACATGTTTTATATTGCTTTCTGTATGCATAATACACTTCACAATTTTCTAAAAATGAGGTACTTCAGCACTTCATAACCGAAACTTTAGCCCCTCACTTAACATTTGCCCTGTGGATGATAGTGTTATGAAAATAGCATATTTGTAGTATTTCAATAATATCTGAATAGATAAGACTTAACAAAAAGATAATACCTTCCACTCTAAAAGTGAATACATCCTAAGAAAATAAAGTATTATATGGGCACGGATAACTTAAGTCTGTTTTAAAGTGGGTCAAGCAGGCAGGCAGGCAATCCCCTGCAGTACTGCAATGTAGGGAAGCTCACACTTTTGAACAGGGATCTTGGTTCAAGTCCTGACTCTACCTCTTACTAGATGTGTGACATTGGGTGAGTTACTTCATCTTTATGAGCTTGTTTCTTCATTGTAAAAATGGAGAATAGTACCTACCTCTCAGGATACTGGGTGAAGGAAGCAATGATTGTAAAGCATTCAGCACACAGTGCTAGGTACCTATAAAATGTTCAATGAAAGTTAGCTATTATTAGTATTGACAGTAATATTTTCTTCTGAACCCCACAGCATTTCTATGACCTATTTACTTAATTACTAATCTTCACTTGGTGTATTTCCACAAAAACAATTTGAGATCATGTTCTTTCACTGCCAGGAAATGAGTAATTTTCGAGTTTAAAATTCAACATAATACTAAAAAGACAAGTTTTAGTTGAATGCACCCTCTAGTGGTGTACATTACATGCAAGTACCTGGCTTCTACAAAAGAAAACCTCTTTATGAAATGTCACTAGGTTGGTGCTTAGACCTTGAAGCCAGCTGGTTGAGAACATGGTATGAAGACGATGATCATACAACTTTTAGGAAGCTCCCTCTCTTCAAGAGCTGGAGGAATTTTTTACCTTTTAAAACTTCCCCCACTGTAAGACCTAGGATACTTCTGATATTCACCATACCAAATCCTAGTATTCCTACAACATTGACTTTAATCTTTCCTCCTAAAGAAAACCAGGTCACTTTCGACTTTGCTGTAACAAGCATTGAAACGTACTTACTCTTCACTTAGTTAACAAAAACGTACGAGCACCAACTATATACACTAGTCAGTGGGAAGACAATAAACAACTTATTCACAATTAATTATGTAATTACTAATTTAAAGCATTGTAAACAAAGATTGCCATGAGCTTACAATAGGGGATTGGTCTAATGGGGGGGAGGGGAGCAGGGAGGGCTATAGGAAAGCTTACTTAAGAATCTAATGTGTAAAGCCCTGAAGGTGAAATACTTAACTAGAAGAAAAGAAGCACCATACAAAGAGAGCAGCATATGTAAAGGCCTGGAGATAGCAAGGTACATGCAGCATTTGAGAAACTGAGAAACTGGTCAAAGAAGAGGAAATTGTGCAGGCTGAGGATAGAGAAGTAGTCAAGGATTTAATACCAAGTTAAGGCTGGAGTTCATCTTAAGAACAACAGGAAACTATTAAAGGATTTAAAGCAGAAGAATAACAATCTGATTTACATCTTTAAAAGTTCACTTGGCTAAGGCATGGAAAGGGATTCCAAGAAGTGGTGAAAAAAGTGGATGCCCAGACCAGCTACCAGTAATCCAGGTGAGATGAGATGAAGCCTGGCACAAAGTCAGTGGCAGTTGAGATAAAGTGGACAGATACTTAAGGGGTAAAATGGATTGATCACGATGCTGGGCATCAAAGTGGCAGACCTAGCGAACTGAGTGGGTGTAATAATGCCATTTTTCCCCACAAAGTACAACTTGTGGTGGTAGCTGTTTGGGTGAGGATGTTGAGACAATGAATTAAGAGGCTAGGGTTTTCCTCTTAAAGAGAACTTGTCTGACTACAAACTAGAATTATTTCCACTGAACTAGCAGTGGCAGGACAATTAGTCACCGACTTCCACCAACTAGGGCCCTAAACGTCTCTTTTATATTTCTATCACAGTGACCCACTACCACTATGCTAAGACTTTACCTTACATCTGCCTGGAAAGCCCTTAACTCACTCCCGCCCCAAATTTCACCAGATTTTTGCTTTTCAAAGTACAGTTCAAAGGTCACCTTCTCAAGGAAGTCTTCCCAGTGTTTTCCACCGCCTCCCCCCAATCCTGCCGTGCATCTCTTCCAACTAGTTGTGGGTTCCAGACACACTTCATCTCCGGGTCCTCGTTGTGCAGCGCTGCACCTTTCAAACGCTAGACGCTCCACAAATATTTACTCATATTCATTTACCCGCCCAGGAAGAGACCCTAGCACCCGCCTGCAGGACCAGCTTGGCCCGCCGGAAGTGACGCGCTCTCAGCGACAACGTATTTCCGGTCCCCAGTGCCGACTCGGTCGCAGAGGGACAGACTTCTCTGGTTCGCTAACTCGGCTGCCCTGGAGGATTCATGCGCGGTAAGAATTTGTGCACGGCTGAGCGAGACAGGACCCTGGGACCGCCAGATGCTGTGGAGTCCTCTCGTTCGTTCCCAGGGACGTGATGGGAAGGCACAGCGACTGACTGCTAGGCCCCCAACAGCCCTCAGCGCCAGATGGGTTTGGAATGCCGAGCTGCGCGGCCAGCTGAGGGCGCGGGCGCAGGGGTCGGCCTCAGCTGTGGGGTGCTCACTGCCTGAGCTGGCGCGTCTAGCCCCACTGGGGCGCCCGCCGTGGGAGTGGGTCCCGCCGCCTCGGCCTTCATACCCAAAGCTTTTCCCTTCACGGGTACTTAGGGTGATGCTAGTCCACCTCCTGAATAGCTCCAGCCCCTACTGTGATAGTCGCAGGCTCTGCAATGATGAGTGTGCGCGCGTGGCATGTAGAGTAGCGTGCAGCGTCTCACCTATTCACTGATTCCACCCTTCGGCTTGTGTTGCGGATGTTACTGAAGACGAGAGCTGAAGTTTTAACTCTGGTTGGTACACGGGGTGCCGCCCTAAAAGGGGCGCGGCTTAATTGAAAATGATTTGAAACCGCTGGGCTGGAAGCAGTTTATTCTCTAATTAGAAGACCAGCATTATCACGTGACCGCAAACACTTGTCAGTCTATTGGGAAGACTTGTAATGACAAACTTTGCGTCAAGGACAGGATTTCTGTATACTTAATTTGCTATGCAAATTGATTGCTTTGAACTGACAGACTAAGCAATATGATGGGGAGAAAGTAGACCTGGGACTTACAGACGGGAAACAGCCAGGAAACCTTCAGAATTGGGAAGAGTAACTTCATTCACTTGTATTACTATGTGATACATAATATTTTACAAAGTAATTTTTTTCTTGAATTGTTTTGCAGTTTTAACCATTTGTATACGTGTGTTTCTTTATCTGGTGTGGTAGCTTCTCTGGTAAGGGCTAGATTTACTTCATAGGCATATCTATGCAGCATGTTACAGAATTAAATATACACGAAGTAAAAAGTTTTAATAATTAAAGCGTCAACATATAGGCATAATGTGATACACTATGTGTATTTAGTGGGTTTTTTTTAAATGGTTATTAACCAGCCATGCTTGTCTTAAAGTTTGATAAGGTAACTTTGATGAAATCATGACCAGGTGGGCACGAGTTACTACCACACGTAGCAAGAGACCTTTGGCTGCAACATCATGGGAGGACATGAAGAAGGGGTCCCTTGAGGGAGAAGACCAAAACCTACCAAAGAGTAGACAACTTGAAGCCAATAGGCTCTCTGCTAAAAATGATACGCCTCAAGCAAAACACAAAAAGAACAAAAAGAAAAAGGAGTACTTAAATGAAGATGTAAATGGATTCCTGGAATACTTAAGGCAAAACCCACAGATGGTTCATAATGGAGAGAGGATAGCAACAGACAGTCAGGAGGTAAGGGAAGAAATTGCAGTTGCTTTAAAGAAAGATAGTCGCCGGGAAGGAAGAAGACTAAAAAGACAAGCAGCAAAGAAAAATGCAATGGTAAGATCATCGCTTCCACCAAACGGTTACTTTATGTAAGTCAAAACTATTATTCATACATTCACACACACACACACACACACACACACACACACACACACACGTATGTGCGTGTGTGTGTGTATATATATATATATTAGCCAGAGTATGATTGCCCTTGTGTACTAGATTTGTAAAGCATCTTTTTTTAAGTTTAAGAGAAAGCATGTGCACGTGCTCAAGGGGACAGGGACAGAGGAGAGAGAGAGAGGAGAGAGAATCCCAAGCAAGTTTTGCACTGTTAGCACAGAGCCTGACCAGGGTTCAGTCCCATGAATCATGAGATGATGACCTGAGCCAAAATCAAGAGTTGGACGCTTAACTGACTGATCCACCCAGGCGCCCCCCCCCCCTTTTTTTTTCTTAATGTTTATTTATTTATTTTGAGAGAGAGAATGTGAGGCGGGAGAGGGGCAGAGAGAGGAGAGAGAATCCTAAGCAGGCTCCTTGCTATTATAGCAGAGCCCTACACAGGGCTCAGTCTCATGAACTGAGAAATCATGACCTGAGCCAAAATCAAGAGGCAGACACACAACCTTCTGAGCCACCCTGGTGCCCCACAAATGACAAATGTTTTAAGGATATTTTTTATAACAAGAATTGATAAAGCCACTGTAGTTTTGCAACATGGAAACTCATATTTTGTTTTCTCAGGTATGTTTCCATTGTAGAAAACCTGGCCATGGAATTGCAGATTGCCCAGCCGCCCTTGAGAATCAAGATATGGGCACTGGAATATGTTACCGGTGTGGGTCCACAGAGCATGAAATAACCAAGTGCAAAGCCAAAGTAGACCCAGCTCTTGGTACGTTTTCTATCGGTTTTTGATTTGGTTAATGTCAGAAGTGGCCAATACGTAACCAACTGGGTTTTTTTTTCTGGACAGAATTTATCATGAGTATGCCACTTAATATTTTGAAATCAAGACTGAATTCTAAGTTGTATTAAAAATAGGGGTTTTCAGAGTATTTAAAATAATATGAATTACATGACTTGTTCTATACTTAGCCAACTTAATAGGAAATGTTGATCCTTACAGGTGAATTTCCTTTCGCAAAATGTTTTGTTTGTGGGGAAATGGGACATCTGTCCAGATCTTGTCCTGATAATCCCAAAGGACTTTATGCTGATGGTGAGTACTGTTAACCTTATATGTCAGAAAAGGTGAGTTACCATGTAGAGTTGTGATTTAATTTGTACTCAATCAGTTCTTGAATAAATTCTTGAACAAATAACAAAACCTTGAGAATTTTAATTTTTATCAAACTATTCTTTGTACTGGAGTTGATGTGTTATATGAGGATGTATTAATCAAATCAGAAATAACTAAAGTGTGTATTTCAAGCATTGTGCTTTCAGCATCATTTGTGGGAGTAGGTTATAAATATCTACTTTTAAACATAACAGAAGTAAAAGGATTATATCTCAAGCTAATATAAGATTTAAAACATAGTGTTGTGAATTTAATCACAGGCTAGCATATCATCTTGGATAGATGGGCTGGTACACATTCTTCAATATTTGCAGTAATTTTTATTTCTGAGTGTTTTCCTTGGTCAGTTGTCTAGCATGGGATCCTGTAACTTTCTTATCTGTAGCTCAGCTAACATATTAAGGTCCCTGAATAATATCTGTGATCTCTAAAGCTTTAAGGAGGAAATTTTCTGGTAATGTGAATAATGTGCTCATGTGATAGCTGGTACCATCAGATTCTAGACATCTCTTGTGTGTCATGTCCTGGGTTCCATGGGACAAGTCCAGTGAAAAGGCACAGCTTTTGGAATCAAGCTGACCAGTTGCAGCTCCAGTACCACTCACTAGTTGTGGGACTCTGGCTGAGTCATTTAATTTCTCTCATCTCAATTTCCTCCCTCGCCTGTAAAATGGAGATGACAAACTGTATCTCATGGACTCTAAGATGAACATTATTTCACATTTTCATGTCCCTGTACTCAGAATGTATCTTACCATTAGTGAGTGACATGTAATTGGCAGATTTTTTTTCCTGAGAGGTATGTAAAATAATTAAAATCAATAGTGTATTAGATATGATGAACTATGGTATTTACCTTGAAGAGCTATGAGAATTAAAATATATTGTTCAAAAGTACCTCTTCTATTTCACTATGACATCTACAACAGTAAAGAAGCCTAACCCTGGAAAATGCCCAAAGGTGCCTTTCAGTTTTGAACTTATGACACAGGTCAGATGACATGAGTAATGGGCAAAGATGGTTTTGGATGGTTACGCAAAATGACTAGGTATTTTTAAAAAGTGCAGCAAAGAAAACAGATCACACAGAAGTGAGAATTCAGCCACGTTTACATCCTGTAGGGTCATTTTTCTGGATAAGTCACTTAACATTATAAGCATGTCATATTTACAATGCTTGACCATTAAGTAACAGTGTTTGACCATTAAGCTAATCTTAGAAACCATATGTGTTGTAATTCACAATCCTGGAATGTTGCTTAAAGTAGACAGACAGGTATTTTTATTAGGATGAGGCTGCCTGGCAGTCAGAAGGCCCTAAAACAAAAGTTAATTTCATTCCTTTTGTAACTGCTCACCCTTGTCTGACCTGTACAGATGAGCAGTGGGTCCTAACCTTTTTTGAGGTTATTGGTCATTTATTTGATAAGAATTACAGACATCCTCCTCAAAAAATGCATCTGGACACAACTTTTGCCTACAGGTTCAACAGTTCACAACACTTTGCCTATCTAATCATGGTTTAAGGTCTAGTCTTGTGTGCAGTGGCTCTCGAACACTCCAGAGGACACGTATCTTCTTCCATTGTATCTCTCTTCTCTTTCCTCCTTCTCCCCTGAAGGCCAGGTACGAGAAGTGGTGGGTAGGTACAGTTCAGTGCTCTGTGAGATCAAAAGGAATGGATGATGGACTTACTAACTGGAATGGTGGCACCTACCTATGTCCCTGTTTTCAACTACCTTTACAACTGACAAAGTTGTGAGGACCAAATAAGAAAAGTGTTTTGAGACATTATAACCCCTTCTAAGTATGAGAGATTTTCAGTGACTTTGTTCTTTTAATAGGTGGTTGCTGCAGACTTTGTGGCTCTGTGGGACATTTTAAGAAAGATTGCCCTGAGAGTCAGAATTCAGGTGAGATCTCTTGGCCTCCATTAGAAGGGGTGGGATTAGTATTCTTTGTTTTTCTTGAATTTTTTAATGAAGAGTTCATTGAGGTACCACTGATTTTAAGGCAACCTGGTTTCCTACTATAGTGATGACTTAATCATTTCTCTGTCAGGAGTAGACACAATAGTATTAGCTGAGCGTTAGCTAGTATTATTAGGTGAGGAAAAAAGAGTGACCACTAAGTCGTAGAAGACCTTGATTTTATAAAGCATTGTATTCATAAACGTTCATATTTGGCAACTAATGAATTTAATAATGGAGCCAGTTCTGTTACTAAAAGAAAAATACTGATTCACTAAGAGAAAATCAGAAATATGAAAATAACTCAATATTTTTATGATTACCATCCTCATATATGCTTTGCTTTGTGTATACCTGAAGGACTCAGAGTTGGTTGTAAAAACTGCCAAAAATATTAAGATTGTGTTAGGTACACTATCTGGCCAGATACATTTTCTTCCTAATGAAATACCCTTTGTCGCCAAAAACTTCATAAATGTTTGCTGTACCTATTGCAGATTTGGGGGGAAGTGGAGACCATTATTATATTAGTTTACCTAAATTAGAATGATGATAATCTTGAGCAAAAGAATGCAAGATAGGATAGCAGTAGTCCTTCTTAAGGAAAAACACATTTCTTTTTATTTCAGATAGTCACAGTACTACCCAATAAGTCTGCCCATTCTTCCTACCCAAACACTTAAATTTGAAAACCAAGAGTTCTTGTTTATGATCTTGTCTAGAAGAAGACGGTCTTCACTACATTGTAGCCAGTGAGACTGAAATAATGGAAGTGGAGTTTGAATTCTCCCTCCTGGGAGGATTGCCATTCCCAAAAGACAAGACTGACAAGCAGATGTTGTATAATTTCACAGGTGGAATCTTGTGCATTTAAAACTGATGCTTCATAAGTCTTACTGTTTACAGATTCTTAGAATTCATTGACTCTATAATGATGAACTCTGGGAAAGAATGAAAGAGCTTTCTCATCAATTTCTGCATTGCAAAGCAGTTGCTGCATTTCCCTAATTGGGATGAGAAATTGCCTGTGGTACTCCAAAATCAAGTGTTATAATCAATTACAGAATTGCTCACTCTCCTTTAGTGATGGAGTCTTCCCTCCTTGTGATTATTCATGTCAAAACTAATTCCTTTGCTCAGCTAGTACCAATCTGGGTGGATGTATTTGATTACCATTTTTCTTACGTTCTGACTTTCATTCCTTAACAGATCGAATGGTCACAGTTGGTCGCTGGGCAATGGGAATGAGTGCAGACTATGAAGAAATTTTGGATGTGCCTGAACCACAGAAACCCAAAACAAAGATACCTAAAGTTGTTAATTTTTGATAATGATTAGTACTATCATTAGTTACCACCTCATTGTGAGCTACTCTGAACTGGGCCTACCTCACATACTGGAGCTGAGCTCCCTTGGAGACCTGTGTTGTAGACATCAGTATGATGTGCATATGGTCAGATAGTTTCCTGAGTGCTGTCCATTAAAGAGTGCCTCTATCACTGGAGAAAATCATTGAAGAAAAGTATAAGATTTTTAAATTGGATTCTCTAAAAGAATATTTTTAACAGGTAGAACTTAGGTATAACCAAGTGGTTACATACTTGATTGTAACAATCATCTTTTTCTTAAAAACTATGCATTAATGTGAACCACCCTTAAAGTATAACTTTTGCGTTTAGAAATGAAGTTTGGTTATATTGTTTTCTTGGTTCAAAATATCAATTTATTATTATATTAGGAATTTATAAGTTGCCACAATACTGTATTTTTAAAATATTTAATTCAAAAATCATTTGCTATGTACTTATTTTTCTGAATACCTCATTCTGGATTGAACTAGCCATTGTCTGTGTATGTCCAGGTAATCCCTTTGGGAACACAATCATTTTATGAATTCTAGATGAGATTAATTTTGGTTAATTTTTGTTTTAGTTTTGACATAAAGAAGCACAAATTATTGAGGTAACATAGAAGAATACGTTAACAACAGCTCCTTCTTTGTCCTGGATTTTCAAGAGTGAAATTCTAGCCAAAATTATTTTGGGGTATTTAACCAGAATGATGTTACTTAACAGATTGTATATCACACTTAATAGCATTTTGTTCATGTGTTTTAGATGAGTCTGGGTGAGATGCAGGTATCACCATAATAGAGTTAGAATGCTAATCAGAGACCCATTAGCTTCTTTGTTGGATTTTATGAATACATGCATACTTAATACATGTATTTCACAAGGCTAGGGCTCATATTGTAATGGAATGACTCTAGTGGATTGTGTGTTTCATTTGGAATTTTACCTGATTGGATACATTTGTAACTAAAGGAAACAGCTGTGATTAGTTACTGTAGCTTCAAAAGCAAAATATTTACCAAATAAGAAACACTTTTCTCTCTCTGCAAAGCTCAACAGTTCTAGTCTTAATAGGAGCTGTTGTTTTATTTTTGGTGTGAGAGGTAAACATGATAGAATACAACTCAGCATCCCAGAATGTAAGGAAAGGAGTGTCATTTAAAAGAAATCACACAAGTCATGTAGCTGGAAAAGGATAGCAATGCTGCCTTAGTCATTTAGCCCAAACACACTCAGATTTATTTCACCTATCCTATCAGGTGTCAAGGACTCTGGCCAGTCAAAACCTGTCTCCAGTGAGGAAGGCAAGCATTAAATATTTCCCAAGTACCTGCTATATTCCTGGTACTCTCTTAGGCACTAGGGATTGTGACAGTGATGAAGACAAGGTCACATGCTTTCTAATGAGGCTTTAGGATGGAGAGGAGACTTGGGGAGAGATGCATATCAGAAATATCAGTATATCAGAAAAATATCAGATATTTTATTACACTTTAAAAATATTCTACTGAATCGCCTAAGACTTGGTCATTAATCACTCTTCCTTCAGTCCTTTGGAAATGTCACCTCTTACAAGCTTATCATTCACTTTTCTGTGGCTGACTCCTAAATCCGTCTGGCCCTAATATCCTCAATTACAGTTCCTACTTGGATGTTCCACCAATACCTCAAGTCATTACTGCAGTAATTTTCAAAACAATATAAATTCAAAGACCTACGACAGGCAGAGGTTGGAAGTGTCTCAATTGTAGGAGAGGTGTGAAATTTTACCATACAAAATTTTAGTTAACTCCATTATAGCTAATTTTTTTGCTTTTTAAAATCTAAAAATATTCTAAAAAATTTTTCTGCTTCTGAAATGTACAGGCATTTAAATCTACATATTCACCCTTAATGTATGTAAGTGTTAATTCATAAAATTGGAGCACAGTCCAAAGTTTATGTAAATGAAAACCTGCTGACACGGAATAAAACTAATTAACAACCAGACCTAGGCTGGGTGAGTGGATGGGTTGGGGAAGCGGGTAGGCTGGGGAAGCAGAGGTAGAGACCTGACATACAGCAGGATGTACCTAACCTCTTAAGTGCTCTAAACTCTAATGGAGAAGTCCTTCAACTTTTAAATACTGTCGTGTAGAGGAGGCTAACTTGACATATGCTGGTTTGTCTTACGGGTTAAGACAAATCACAGAGTAGAGTAATGAATGCTTAAGTCTAGGGAATAAAGTGCTAATGTAATGGTTATGAAAGAAGAGCTCAGTTAATATTCTTTCTCTGCGACATCACATTGTGCAGGTACTTTTCTGTGTGTATATATAGCAATAGATACTAAATTGGCCAGACACCTTGAATATATGTTAAATGACACTAGTAAAGTAGTTTCTATTACTAAAATTGATTGGATTCCATTATGTTTTAATGTCTTCCTAATTTAAAGCTCTAAACTATGTAATACATCTTGTCAGTTGCTCCTGACATACAGATATCCGCCATATATGGAACAATCCCACACTATTAATCACCTAGCCAACTTATCATTTTTTATTTTGTAAAATTTTGTACAATTTTAAACAGAACACATGTTTCATCTCTGTAGCCTAAACATGCTTATGATCATTTTAAACCATATTTGTACCATTTTACAGGACACACAAAATTGAATATGGGCAATTTCCACTGCCTGTGTCCCTGGAAGGAAGCAGAGCCACAGATAATATAAAACAGTTTTAAAGCTCTTTAAATAATGCTATCCAAATCACTGGTGTTTGACCTGAGATGAATTTTATTTTTTAACCCCTTCCTAACTGCATTTTGCTTCAGCCAATATTAAATTACTTTGTGGCCCCAAAGCTTGCCAAAGTGTCAGGGCTAAGGGTACGTGGAATTGAAAGTGGTAAATAAAACTGGAAGTAAGTGACAGTTTACCATTTAAAATGTGTTTATCAACCCACCATCAGTAGCATTCTCTATGAATTTTATACAAGAGGCTGCTGTCTCTTCTATGGATTTTGACCAGCCACCAAGATTTCCAGCAAAGTAAGGAGAGATGCTAGCAGAAATCTGGTTGAAGTATGATACCTGTTTCAAAAAGAAAATACATTATTTTAATTATTTATTGACTTGGAGCTTCTTTCAGCAGGGATCTGAATCTTGTTGGTATAGGGAAGGCTATGACCCTAATCTTCTGGGGACTTTCTGGAATGATCTACAAGGATGACCTCAGGATTCCCCTGATGTGGACACATGACAGAATTTCAATTAACTAGGGAATGTGGGTAAAAGCCTTCTCTCTATATCTGCAGTAGCAAATTCATGTGCAGATGTTCCATCAAACTTACGGTACAGGAGCTGCTGTCAATAGCACGGATGAGAAATCCAGCACATATGATTTCACTTCTGATGTAGTGTGGACAAGGGGGGACTGAAGGCAGAAGAACCGATTTTACTGCTACCGTGTAAGTGCTACTGAAAAATGAAAGGACGTTTTCTAAGTTATTGTGAGAGATTAAAACAATTGTTAGAAAATAAATTTCTAGAGTTAATTAACCTTATTTACGTAGGTAAAAGTGAAACTATAGAGACCCAGATCTTCTAGATGAGGGATCTACATTCAAGTAGACTACATTCACGTGTAGGAAAGGTAATAAGGGCCACAGGTGTTTTCTGCCTGTGCAAGAATTACTTAATACTTTGCGTAACTCTACCAAGTGGAATCAACTTCCAAGCATGCTTTATTATGTATGCCCTAATGAGTTGTAATTTCAGGCTCTTCTCTTTTTTTAATTAAAAAACAAAACAAAACCCATTGATTTAAAGAAACTTCACACAACAGAGAACCTTATAGACTAGAAAACAGTCTTCCTCAGTCCACCCTAGCCACAGTCCATTCTCATCCTGGAGATGACCACTGTTAATATTTTGCTCTGTAGCCTTCCGGACCTTTTTATAAATATATAACATTGATGTAAGCAAATGCAAATATAGATTTTTGCATAAATATTATCATTTAATAAATATCGGTCTATAGTTTGATTTTTCACCTAACAATAAATCTTTGGAGGTATTTCTGTATCAGCACCTCTATAGCTACTTCATCTTTTTTAATGATGGCAGGATGCCTGGGTGGCTCCGTTGGTTGAACATGCGACTTTGGCTCAGGTCATGAGCTCGCTCTTCCAGAGTTCCAGCCCTGCATGGCACTCTGTGCTGACAGCTCAGAGCCTGCAACCTGTTTTGGATACCCTGTCTCCCTCTCTCTCTACCCCTGGGCTCCTATGTCCCCCTCTCTGCCCCTCCCCCACTCATGCTCTGGTCTCTCAAAAATAAACATTTAAAAAAATGATGGCATAGTACTCTGCAATATGGCTCTACCATAATTTATAAGATGGACCCTCAGTTTATGTCCATTTCTTTTTCCATAATAAATGGTACTATACTGAACATCCATGTGCATTAATAATATTCACACATGTTCGATTATTCTTATAGGCCAGCTTTCACATTGGAAATCATGCTGGCCAGTTCCAGGTGTAGACTTTAACTGTCCTGGAAGCTTCTACTTCTTATTTATTTGAACACTGACTCTTAGGACACTTCTCTTTAGAACAAAGACCTTGTGCCATGAAAAGTCCAATGCCCACAGAGAAGTCATGGACAAACACTCCGATCAACAGCCCTACCTAGCAGCCAGACATTTTGGATGTCTAGCACAATTGAGCCTTTGTAAATTCTAAACCTATTCCTAATGTTTTATTTGGTAGTCACATTGCATTCTTACTGATACTGGAAGGTTCCCAAGGTTTGCTAAATACCAATTTTATATGTGCATACAGCAAAAGGAAAGGAACTGCTTTAGGAATCTTGCACACAGGCAGCATTTAATAGATGATGTTTTTAAATGATAACTAAAGGTCCATCTAGAAAAAATTCAGATGCACATCATTCAAGATCAGAAATGCCTATATTGCCTTCTTTTCTTATCAACTTTTTCATTTTACCCTCTTCTATAAAACAATACGGCACTTGAATTGCATATACTCACCCATCTTTGAGAGGCCTTCTTCGTGATACAAGTACTACCAAGTCTTTGGGTTTGTCACCATTCACTATAGGACAAGTGATATAATATATCTGATCACCTTCACTCACCCAGTTTATGACTTCACAGGACCTACGTAAATACAACAGTGAAAGAAAGGCCACACTTTTCTACCTGCTTGAATAAGGCATTCGCTTCTTTTGTTTATTTGTAAAACTTCATTACTGAGGTCCACATTCACTCTTCTGCTCACATAACTATCCTGCCAAAGCCAGCATTATTTCTCAAAGTCTGTCTTTAGAAAGCTGTTTGGTCAGCAGGAATAATTATGTGTGTGATGGAGAGACTGGTGGGTGTGTGATACTAAAGTCACTGCCCTCAACACTTCAGAGAACAGCATTTATGGTTTAACACAAAATAATTTTTCTCTAGAATCAGGTAACAATATTTGAAGACTAGTGAATTGTTTGGATGTCAAGGAAGGACTCAGGTAAATGAATGTGGTACATTGGAAAGAGTACAAAGTTCAGAGCCAAACATCTTTGTCTTTGAATCCCATACACACACTTCATATCAATGTTATGTTGGGTAAGCCACTTTGTTTTTTTCATTTGTAAAATTAAAACCCCATACCTATGGGGTTATTGTGAGGATTAAATGAAAACACCTGGCCTGAATCACAGTAGGTACACAAGACAAGTAAGCATTCATTCATTCATTCCTCCCTTCATTCGAGTTCAGTTTGGCTGGAATGTCAGGTGACATAGGAAATAGTAACACCAAAATTTAGGCATTGTTCTTGATAAAAGCTTTGTACCTACAGAATATCTACAAATATTGATGCAAGAAATCATGAAATATTTCCTCTTCTCTCAGAATGTTTTATCATGATAGCATTAACCATGAAGTATTATTCTGGCATCTATGCAAATGTAACACATGACCCCAAAGGTGTTTCGCTTTAGTGATACTACATTGCCTCTTACATGGTATTAATCATAATCAGGTTTAGGCATTTTATTTTATTTTAAAGTTTAATTTATTTTTGGGAGCGAGAGAGCAAGCAGGGGAGGAGCAGAGAGAGAGAAAGAGAGAGAGAGAGAGAGAGAGAGAGAGAATCCCAAGCAGGTTCCATGCTGTCAGTGCAGAGCCCTGTGGGGCTTGAACCCAAGAATCATGAGATCATGACCTGAGCCAAGATCAAGAGCTGGACATTTAACCGACTGAGCCATCCAGGTGTCCCAGGTTTAGCCATTTTATTTTATTTTTAAATGTCTTCTTTGTTTTTGAGAGAGAGAGAGAGAGAGAGAGAGAACAAGTGGGGGAGGGGCAGAGAGAGAAGGGAACAGAGGATCCGAAGCAGGCTCTGTGCTGAGAGCAGAGAGCTTGATGTGGGGCTCAAACTCATGAACCCTGAAATCATGACCTGAGCCAAAGTCAGATGCTTAGGTGACTGAGCCACCCCAGTGCCCCCAAGGTTTAGTCATTTTAAAAATGAGCTTCTACTTCATCAAGATTAGGAAGTAAATGGTAACGTTTAATAAATAGGAAGCCCATCTCACCAATCCTTCCCTTTCAGCAAGATGCCCAGTGAGGCCCTAGAGTGCTATATGTAGCCCCAGGAGCTGGAACTTCTTGGAGGAGGGGGTGTGGCCTGAGTGTAATCAGACCCAGTCAGTGCAGGTGCCTTACAATCCAGGAAAGGAGCAAGAATGGAAGAGGCCGGATTGGGATGCAGGAGACAGAAAGTAACAGAAGGAAGAGACTGAGGCTGACAGTGGGCCCTGATCAGACAGGAAAAGCTGGCAGGAATGCCTTTGACTTCAGTTACTCACACAGCTTTGTCTCAGCTTCTCACCAGGGAGTGCTGCTTCACAGAAAAAGAAGGAACTGCTAATTAAATATCCAGAGTGGAAAGTGGGAAGACAATTAGGTAATCACTTTCTCAAGTACTCTGAAGCTGTGTGCAAGCGTGTGGAATTCAAAGTCTGATGGATCTGGGTTCCAATTTGGGTTCTGTTGCTTTCCTGCCTGTGCAATCTTGGCAAGTCTCAGAACCTCTCTAGTTGAGTGGGAATAATATCAAACTTGAAGAGTTTTTTGGGAGGAGTACAACAGATGTGGGTAAAGCACATTAACTCAATATAAATGCTAAACAAAGTATTAAGAAAATTTTTGTTTTTACGTCTCTCAGTAGCACTTGATGCAGTTTTCTGTGCAGGGCAAGTTTTAAAACATACTCTTTAATTAATAAGCAATGGGTCATACACTGGGCAATGGAGATGGACTGCAACATGGAGGTCATCTTTTACATGAAGTCAAGGTTGCTTAAGAAAATACTTTAAATGTATTCTTACACGAAATGAGGGTCCCACAAAGGTCTTTTGGTAAAGTCAGACAGGAGATGGTAAGTCAAGTGTGCTGGTCTTTCCACATGCTTTTCAACCCAAACAGATAAAAGGTCATGCTCTTCCAGGGTATATATTTTTATCTAAAATATAATAACAAGAAAAAATAAATTACAAAATAAAAACGGATGTTTTCACTTTAAAAACCACACACAGTCACAGGCTGATTGTGCTGGCTAAGGTATCTTGGCACCTGAATAACAATGAAGCCAAATGATGGCAATTTCCCTTCAAATACTTGGATGTCTGGAGCTTGGACCACGGTGATATCCTCTGTGCCCTCTAAACAATATGTGACATAGGTTAATTATTGTGCCACAGTCTTCTCTAGAAAAATAAAGAAGGTAAGCATTTCTCTTTTTATCTCTTTGAGATATTTCCCTGACTCAAAGAACGACAGAAAATATCACCAGGCTGATAGGCAACTCAGTGTTTCATCTCCCTCCAGACACCTTAGACACTTTCCCAGGTTGTCAGGCATGCCAACGGGACCCAGAAAGCAGGCCACCACTTCTAGAACCAACTCAACCTTGCAAAGGGTTGAAAGCACCATGCTTCTTCAGCACAAAGCATTTTTTCAATTGTGAATCACAAGGGCTCATCCTCCTGAGAGCCAACTCCTGGGTTTCTAACGTTGTTATGCCTTAGATAAGAGGAGGCCTGTCTTGGGGAGCCATTTGACACATACTTAAAACAATACATATCTCCTATTACTCCAAACTCTCCTGCCATTGCACTTTCGATAATAATCAGAGATATGTGCTCAGCTAAGAGCACATTTCTATCCTGCCCATTTTCTCCATCTCTTTCAGGGTGCTTTGAAGTTGGTGTTGAAATGTGCCATCTTATAATCATCCCCATGGCAACAAGCTGTGAGAAGACAAACAAACAGAGGGTTAAGACTTCACTGCAAGAATCAAGCAGATGGACAAGTCAGGCTGTGAGGGAGAAAACCTTTATTTAAACATAAATATCTTCAAGAAAATGAAGAAGTAAGAAACAGACTAAAAGCAGATTAGAAAGAAAGGGAGTATCAATTTGTTGACACATGTTAACTCTCCAGTTAGTTAACCTTTGTGCAAAGACCATCTTTAAATCAAGCCCACAGAGGAGGACATGGCCTGGGCCATAGACACGTGAAACAGAAAGCCATGAATGCAGTTCCAGTGGGGGGCTGAGACTCACCCCAAAATGGCCATGCCTAACTTCGCTCCCCATACAGAAGAAGTAAAAGGAGGTTCCCTGGTGTAAATCCAGAAGGAAGTCATCTTATCAAAACTTGGTGGCCATGTGGCTCTAAGCCAGGTTTCTGGGTTCTATAGTCTCAGAGGGGGCAAGGGTAGGTGGCCAGGGTAAGTTCCTCACCTTCTGTCAGAATCAGACCTTGGGGCAGCCATAGTCTACACTGATGGAAGCAGTATGGAAAAGGATGTAATATTGGGCTAAGCACTTGCCAAAGGTTGAATTGTGTCTCCTCAAATTCATATGTTAAAATTCTCCCAGTACTTTAGAATGTGACCTTATTTGGAAACAGGGTCATTGCAGATATAATTAGTTAAGATGAGGTTATACTGCAGTAGGATGGCCCCTAATCCAATAATGACTGATGTTCTTATAAAAAGGGGAATTTTGGATGCAGACATGCACACTGGGAGAACGCCATATGAAGATGAAGGCAGAAATCAGGTGACACACTTACAAGCCAAGGAACACCAAAGATTGCCAGCAAACCACCAGAAGCTAGAAGAGAGGCGTGGAAAAGATTCTTTCTCACTTCTTCAGAAGGAATTAATCCTGCCAGCACCTTGAACTCAAACTTCCAGCTTCCATAACTGCGAGACAATACATTTCTGTTGTTTAGGCCACCCATTCTGCAGTACTGTTACAGGAGCCCTAGGAAACGATCACAGTACTTTTTCAGGAAGCTGCTCCCCAGGTCACAGACACATACTGCTGCTTTCTATCCTGGAGCCAAGGCAAACACCAAGCTGAATGGCCACCATGAAACTGCCTCACACAGCTTGCTATGTCTATCCAGTGCTGAGTACATTATCAGATGAGGGAATGATATTTTGATCCTTCTCCCAGAAGATGAAGGGAGCAGGAAGTCCTGCTCACTGCTGTGCTGTGGGAACCCATGACACTGATGTAGACAGAGCAGACGAGTAAAGGCAGCTGTTGATGTTGATCTCTTTAAACCCTAGTATTTTAGAAAAGCCAACTTCTGCTTAGTGAAAAAATTCTCTAAGACCAACTCTTCAAGAAAACATGTTCTCTTTCATGCTCAGAAGAGTACAGGTTAAATTCCATCTGGAACCAACTCAAACATTTTATCACTTGACGTCTGGCGAATTTTATTGTATGAAACAAAGCTGAAAGTAAATAAGCTCAAAATTGCTAACATTTTATAATGATATTGCTTTTTCATTCTAATAAGTTTCCACTTAATGGATTTGGATATCTTATACAAACAGCACAAGAGGAAAGAGTATAATTTTAGAATTTTATACTATCTGTTGACCAATATGCTATGGAGACAACATTGTGGAAAGGAGAACAAAACTAGTTTTTACAGAGGCCTCCGTGGTGAGAGGAAGTGACCTGACCTTCCCTGGGAACCCCCAGGGGCGAAGGGGAGGAGAACTGGTCATGGGGAGCTGTGAGACCCGGACTCTCCCCAGATTCAGTCAGAATAGCTCCTCTGGTCTGTTTTCTGTACTTGGCTTTGTTCTGCGTAAAGGTTGCCAAGTAGTCCTTGCCATTCTGGCTTTCATCACAGCCTTTCCAGTACACTCTCAGCTGCCCCCTAAATATAAGGCTACTCCCGTCAGGTCAGTCTCCTACCCATGCTGATTTCTACCACGACGACTGGAATCAAACTCCTCATTGCCTAGAGAGCCCCCTTCACCCTCCAGCAATCTACTTACACTATCTTCAAGGAGAAAAGATTCACCCCCTCTCCAAAGTCCTCTGTAAATAACTGTCTTGCTTTACTTTGTTGAAGTGCCCAAGAGCTGACCTTTATGATTTAAATATTATAATCTCTCACTTGTTTATAAACCACCTTAAAGTTACTCTTCAGCTGTTCCATGTGTATGTGTGATGTTACCCAAATAGACTGCAACTACAAGCTCCTTTCAGGTGAGAGTACACATTTTGCTCCTTGTATTACTATACTATGATTAATTCCACGATCATACATAAAAATGAAATATGAGTTAAAGAATAAGTACTGCCCAATTACAGATATCAAAAGTCTTACTTTTTCCATTTAACTAATTTGTATGAAAAATAAGTATAGACTCTAAGCCCTGAAATAAATATGACTCCTAACACATAATTGGAAGAATTATTCAACTAAAAGGTGACAGAAAAAAGTAAGAGAGCTGTATTTTAAAATTAAAAGGATACAAACACTTTAAAAAGTAGGAGAGAAGAGGAGGGTAACTCAGAAAGGAAAAAAAATCAAATTTTTATCATAATACAATCTAAAGAATTGGAGGGCTTCAAATTCAACAGAAATGACATAAGAATGTTGCTTTAATTATATAATGTCTTCTAAAGTATCCACACAAAAATTAAGAATTAATTATTGGTGGCTCTCCTTAGATATGAGCCAATACACCATTTATTACTTTAGATTTATTTCTGGCCCCAAACTCCCAAAGAACTCAAGTTTTTATATATTATACAATTTCACAAAATGTGCGCTCTTCCTTCATTCCAGACACAAGTCTGCCCTTTCCAACACTGCTTAGATGCCAGCAATGATGCAAGAAACAGACTGCATGTTAGTAAAAGAAAACAAAGCCTTGAAGCATCTTTTATGTGGGATAAAGAGAAGAAGATCATTTTATTACGTTTAACCTGTGTTTCTGCATCACTGAATTTGGTATACATGGAAACCTAATTGGATCCAAACAGGGTAAGAGAGACCCTGATAGGATTCAGAAGAAAAGATAAAAACACACTAAAAGCCAGCAAACCAGAACAAAACACTGACAAAAGGTCAAGGTGAAAACAATCAGTAAAGTAGCATCTCAGTTTCCTTCAATTTTAGGGTAAGTGACCATATAATTTATTGTCCAAACTGGGGCACTGAGGCATTATCAATATTTATGACAAGACATCAGATGATGATGCAACAATCACCAATTATGATGGACAACCAGGAATATGGTCACCCTGTTGTAGGTGCTGCTGCTTCAGTGATGCTGAACAACAGTACACACTGAAATGTGAGCACAAAGAACTGGCATTACTGAGCCCCTCCTGAGTGCCCGGCACTGCTATGTTCTGGGACCATCTACAGCGGTGAGTTAAATGCCCACAGAGACCTTACAGTCTAGTCTGGTTGTGGGCATCAGCTTCAAAGGGTCTCCTAACCACTTCTGAAATGAGATAAAATTACAATCCAAATTATATATGTTTACTAAATTTGATGACCTGCAAAATAGTATAAAAGGTGCTAAGAGAGACACAAAGAAGTCAAGACAAGGCTTCTTTCTTCAAAAGTTCATAATCTTGTTAGGGAGAAAGGCCATGTGTAAAAAGTTAAATTACTATGTAAGACATCAACATCAATTCAACAAAGCAGTGGAAGCACTGTCACAAGACGGCGTAATTAATTGACAAATTAATTTTGAAAAAGTAATTGCTAAGGAGGTTCCTCCAGGGAAGTTCCTTCAGTCAGGATGATAGGAATGGCTTTGTGCAGAAAGCATTTGTCCTGGTCTTGAAGACCAGGTTGGACTGAGGCAGATGGAGAGGAGAAGGAGAGAGAAGTGGAATATGACAACTAAGTTCAGAGGCAGGAATGTGTGGGGCAGCCTGGAGGACCACAAATCAACCGGCATGGAGCGGTAGATTCAGCCCTGGAAAGATACCTGCCTCTTAGAAATAGTTTCCCAGAAAGACTTTTTACCTTCTTAAAAGCAGCAGTAGAAGCAGAACCACCACCAGCAGCATGACAACTTTCATTTGTGATGGACAGCAGGTTGTACATAGACCTGGATGCCTCCTACCTTTTCCACAGCACTGGTAACCTCCCAGCCACTCTTGGCTGCCAGATTTTTGAGAGCCTCCACATTGGCATTACTCAGGGATACCTAAAACACAAATATCGTAAAAGCTGAGAGTTCGGTCCACAGATATGTGATCAAACAGTTTCTGCTTAGAAAACGGGAACTGTTAGAGCCAAAGTGATAATGCTAAGCTCAGAACCAAGCTGTCGGTAACATAATTTGTCTCAAACACTTAATTCAGAATTCAGACAAAATAAAATGAGGCCTGCATGCTTAGCAAATTAGTAACATTTTAATTGGTGTCCTGAGCAAAGACAACATAACCTTTCAGTATGACTTATAATCAACATGTAATCAGTAAACTTGGATCTCCTTTTATAATTTATGGTCAAAAACTTTAAAATGACTAATACTTTGTTGTTGTGTGATAAAAATGCAAGCCGGAAGGCATGTCTTTTCAGCACAAATTATGGAGAGACACCGTATCTCAGTGTCATGCTGCTTGAATGCATTTGATGGCAGATCATTCTGAGTCTGTAGTTTGGAAACTGTACATGTAATTCAGACAGGGCACGGAAACTACTAGTTGGTAACCACTTACTAATAGTTTGGTTTTGTTTTGAGATGATTGGTTGATATAATTTACCTTTTCATCTAACCTGTATAGGCACAACCTGAAGCAGGTAAACATGGGAACTTTCATGCTTATAATGATACCATTTTCCCTTTTTACACGAAAAGCTCCAAATCATAAAACGGTTACCTGGTTGCTTATGTCCCATTGTACACAAACTGGCACTTCTTCTTTGTGGGAAGTAACATATTTTCTGTAAAAAAATTAAAATGTTACTTAACATGTTATAATAATGTTATAATAATAAAGTTTCCTTCCCTGCATTTGGCACACAACAGTCACCATGACACTTTCTTGAACTGAAATCAGCAGTTTTAAAAGCTACTTTTACTAGTGGAACAATCAAGGAAAAAAAAAATCTGTCACAGCCTCCAAGTCAGAAAATATCAGACCGTCTCATGTTACATTATGTGGGAACAGACACCTAGAGAGGGGCCCTGTGCTGTATAATTTGTTAGATAAGAGAATATAGCCTCAAATCCTTATGCCCATATCCCTTACCTGCCTAGGCGAATTCTCTTGCGTGCAATAGCTCCACGATACCGTCTAAAATCATCCTTTAATAAAAAACAAATTAAAATCAATACATTTCTAATTTAATGGTACAATCCTTAAGTGTCTCTCTCTGAATTCAGTTGAAGGGGCTAGTTGGAACACACATGGTGTCTCTGTGTGAACTATACTCAACACCCACAAAGGGCACGTGCATGGATAAAGACAACCTTTGCAGCCCATTTTTTTCCCCTTTTTTAAAGTGGTGACTGTTATCATTTCTGTTATCAGAATTATACATCTATCTCACTATACAGTTTTTAGAAAAGGTGAGGGTGGGCAGCAAGGCCCCTCTCAGATAGGGAGAAGATACAGTTCCATTGCATGTAGAGAACCATGGAGAGCTGGAGTAAAGAAGTGGGAGAAGAGAGTCAGAAATAGGACACGGAAGATGATGTTCTTCCCACAGCAGCACATAGCGGAACAGAAGTGAGGTCTCCAGGGCCTCTATCATTCTAACAAATGATGAGAGTGATCGGGGGTGGGCAGGGGGAGAAAAAGTCCATTTTACTTTGTAATGTAAAAAAGAAAAAAAACCTAAAGAGGAATAGCCTTGGAAGTTGTTGCTGGTGTGGGGAGATTCTGGGTAGAGCTCTGTAACGCACCACTTCCCCCAAAATAAGTGGTCTGATTAATGAACTCACGTGCTGATAACTGACCTTTGATATGGGTTTGATTCTGGGAAATGTGACCATTTCTTCCTTATCATTGACAGCATTATAAATGAGAAAAGCACTGTTGATGTGACGGCCTTGGCCCTTAGACCACTCCTGACAGTCAAAGGCTTCCACGCGCACTCCCACTTCAACACTGCAGAGGGCGACACAGAGCTGTGGGCAGAGAACCAGAGCCTGCCAGGCCTCCTCTGCCCACACAGCCACCACCGCTTCTGAGGGAGGAAAAGAATGAGGGCTCTGGGCTTTTCTTTTTGTCATCGCAAATGTATGCAACTGTTAAATTCCATTTCATCAGAGTGATGAATCTGATGCAGGAGCCCCTGGGAGAACTCCCACTTCACTTTCCCACCAAGTGGGAAAAAGGCCAGTTAGGAAGGACTTTCTATACCTTCATGAACATATTTTGATAATGGGGAATGGGGGAGTTGATAGTGCCAAAGTCAAGTTTTCTCCCCTAAACCTAACAGTTCCATATTAAAAAGCATTAAACACTAAAATTGGATACGAAACATACTCTTTTTCACATTTTAAAAGATTTAAGGCAATTAAATCTTTTCATTGTGTATCAAGAAAAAAATAACTGGGAAGTGGTTCGGGCTTCATGGTGATAAATAACAGGTTCATTAGGAGTCAGCTGACCATAAAGTCACTGGGACTCTTCTGAGAGTGAAAAAAAGAGTAATAATTATGACAGGTACACACCAAGATGGTACTGGGTTAACTGGGAGTCACCCTTATTATGAGACAAAAACCAACCCATCACAATTTATTAAGTGCAAAGAGGCTCCAAGAAGAAAACAGAGTTAAAATGAGTTGTCTATAGATGTTGAAGATGAGTGAAGTTAAAAAAAAAAAAATTAGAAGGAACTTGGTTATTTTAAAGTAGTCCCTACACTTACCTCTACATAATTTCTACACTGAAATAAGAAAATTTATTCATTTGCAAGTTTGAATTTGTCCACAGCAGGCTAAGAGCACTAAAAATGCTTTACCAGGTCTGAAATGTATTGTTGACAATGGCATTGAAAACAAGACGATCTCCAACAGCAGATGGTCCCCGAAACTTAAACATGTCCACGGACTTTAGAAGGGGGTGTGCCCTACAGAGGCGGCTGATGAAACAAAGGGAAGAGGGAGAGGGGAAAGAGGTCACTCTTCAAAGTATTTTCATGAACTGCTAATGTGCGTGACAAATGCAACAGACAAATATTTCTTTTTTTTTTAAATGTTTTTTAATTGTTTGTTTATATTTTGAGAGAGAGAGAGAGAGAGCAGGAGAGGAACAGAGAGAGACGGAGAGAGAGAATCTGAAGTAGGCTCCAGGCTCTGAGCTGTCAGCACAGAGCCCGACTCGGAGCTTGAACTCACAAGCCGTGAGTTCACGACCCGAGTCGAAGTTGGACGCTTAACTGACTGAGCTACCCAGGAGCCCCTCAGTGTGTTTTCTAAATAAACATCTTTTAACTCTTGTAAGAATGAAATAAGTAACTAGATTACATAAATTGAGAGTGGGTCTGTATAATCCCTGCAAACATTTTGGGAAATACTATGTCCCCAAGCTGGAGGGTCTTTACTGAGATGCTTGGTGCTTCTGCTCTTGTGGTGACAGTCATGCTCTTGTTTTGTTCCCTATCTCAGTCCCTCTGAAAAACAAACCAAGGTCTTCCATTCTCATTTGAGGGTTCTATTCATCCTGACAGCTCATGGCCACAATCACAGGAAGTTGTAACTCTCAGGTTGGAGGGGAGCACAGTGAAGGAACTACCAGCTAGTGCTATTCACACCAGTTTCTTAGCTTCAACTGAATTCACTCACATATCAAAAGACTCATATTTTTCCCTATTGGAAAATTACCTAGATTGCTACACAAAGCCTGAAAGGCTACAAGGTACACATTTTACAATTTTGTGTGTGTGTGTGTGAAATTTTGACATTTTGTAAAGTATATTTAATCTCAGAAAGTTACTTTGGTAATTTTCTACATTTTAGATCCCCACGGTAGTCATTCAATTACTCAAAGGAATTGTGCCAACACTATGTGAACAGATTCTGCCACAGTTAATTATATTGTAAGCCTTACAAAAGAACAGGTTCAAATTCTTTATTGCCATTGAGAACGACAATCTCATTTTAAAAACAAGCTCTCTTATTTGCGCATAACTTATAGGAAGGATTACTACAGGTTTCTAACTATGGTCACAATTATAGACATACTCATCATAAAATTCTTTTCATTTTTGGGAAAATAAAATCTTAACAATGTTCCATGGTTACAAGATTGTCAGTAGGGCAATTCCTGTTCAAATGCATTTTCCGAACACACAGTGTTCCTTAAAACTGCTCAACTGCCTACATGGTTCCATTAATAATAAAATACCTTTTTTTGAAACTGAGGAGTACTTAAAAGTATTCTTTCAAGTTCCTCTCTTTGTTATCTTATTTTTCAGTTAATCCTTTGGCCATAATGATTCTAACCAGCACCTTCAAAGGTCAAACCAAATTGTAAAGTGTCTTTAAAAAAGTTTGCAATTTGAGTATTTTTAAGTGTAAAGGTCGTCTTCCATTTCTATTCTGCATCCACCATGTCATAACTATCATTACAAGAAGCTGCAGTGTTACAAGATCAACATTTACAATTCAGAATAAAGTACTAGAACTGTCATTTCATTTTTATTTTTGAGCCAAGAACATAAACATTCACCTTTAAACAAAAGGGCAGATTAGGGGCACCTGATTGGCTCAGCAGGTTAAGTGTCCGACTCTTGGTTTCAGCTCAGGTCATAATTTTGTGGTTTGTTGAGTTGGAGCCCCACACCCAGCTCCACATGCAGAGCCCGCTTGGGATTCCCTCTCTTTCATTCTCTCTCTCTCTCTCCCTCCCTCTCTCTGCCCATTCTTTGCTCATGCTCGCTCTCTCTCTCGCTCTCTCTCTCTCTCTCTCAAAATAAATAAACTTAAAAAATGAAAAAAAAAAGGATAGATTAATCCTAAGGTAAACAGATAAATGACTTATTTTCTCATTTTAATAAATGGCAACACTCTCCTCTCCTTCTCTCCTAGCTCAATAACCAGGACTCAGACCCTTTCTGATCTCTCCCCACTGGACACAACATCACACACCAAAAGTCAAAACCAAGAACCTTGCAGAAATAGTAGCCAGACTCTCCATCCAAGCCATAATTTGGCCACCAAATGTATTTCCATGATGGTTTGCATGGGGTGGGAGGACAAGTTCAATGCTCTGAACAGCGGTGCCACCTGTAGAAACCATTCCTTCTTCTTCATCACAAATAGGATCTAAAGGAGGGATGCAGACATTAATATTGGTGGAATTAACTGCACAAACTGGGACTACTATTTTTCCTTCCTAGCTGTACCCTTAACTCATGGGATTTTTAGAAAAATTAAATTATTCCTGAAGACTTAAATCTCCTGAGGAAATAAACAGGTTTGATTCTAAAGAGTGACCTTCATGAATTCCAGGGAATTGGATAGCTGATTAGAAAGGCCCTTTTAGAGATTGTATTCCAATCTATCATACAAGTTCATTGGAATTTTATTAAAATAATGATTAAATTCAAACTTGAGTTGTTTGGAGTGGAGAAGGGGCAGATCAGTGTGGGGAAAGTCAGAAAGAAATTTGGGGGTTGATGGTATGTTACTATCTTGATTGTGGTGATGGTTTTATGGGTGTACACGTCTCAAAACAAACTGTATACTTCAAATATGAGCACATGAATTTAGGGTATACCAGTTATTATTTATAATTATAATAATTATTATGTTATTTATAACTGCATTATGTATGCATAATATTATTTATGGTACATCAATTATACCTCAATAAAGTTGTTAAAATGAAAGGAATTTGAGCTATAAAGGGCCAAAGATACAGAAAATCTGGAATAGTTTGCTCTAGTATAAACTTCAGAATGGGAATGTGGCCTCCATAGTTACTGTTTTGCAATGAATGCAGTCACGAACAGGAATGGCACAATGAGTTGTACTTCTCAGTGTCCTTCTGCTTCCTTCGAATCATATCTGCTTCATTTACTGACAAATTGGTTTTTACTCTCAACAATGGAGAAATCATTTACTCTGGCTGCAAAGCAGTAAAATGTATTCAATTATGCGTCTTGCATCATCTAGTGAATCATCAGCTAGGTCTAAATCTTGTGTGCCTTTGTTGAGGAAGTAGAGGGAGGATTTACAAATCAGGGGGACCATCCCGGTTGTCCTGTCAGAGGCAGAGCTGAGCTTGCAGCCCAAGAGCATAGATTAGGCAGCTGTTGGGAACTGGGAATGGGGCCATTCTTGGCACAGTCACACATAAGTGAGCAGAGAAGTGTGGCTACAAAGACCTGAACTGCATTTCCTCATGAAATTTTTAGATTTATAATTAATTGATTGTCTTTTAATTTTTTTCCCCTTCATTTCAGTCTCCTACTTGAAAACATGTCAGAAACTTCCAAAAACACCCTAGTACAAAAGCCCAGGGGCGCTTGGGTGGCTCAGTTGGTTAAGTGGCTGGCTTCAGCTCAGGTCATGATCTCAAAGGCTCTGAGTTCAGGCCCCACATTGGGCTCTGTGCTGACAACTCAGAGCTTAGAGCCTGCTTTAGATTCTGTGTCTCCTTCTCTCTCAGTCCCTCCCCCACTCACACTCTGTCTCTGTCTCAAAAATAATTAAAACATTAAAACTAAATGAAAAATAAATAAAAGCCCAAATCCTTCCCTTGGATAGGGAAGTCCTTCCTTCCTTGTCTGGTCTGTCTACTTCTCCAGTCCCAGGGAGTCTGATTGTGACTACTACCACTCTCCTCCCATCATATTCTCTTTCAATCTCTCTCTTTGTTCTAGCTATGAGGGCCTTTTTCAGTCCTATAACTAAGTACTGTCTTCAACATCAGGGAATTTGCACATATTGTTTGCTCTATCAGCAGCACTGTCACATTCTTCCACTTATCTCTTATCCCCTATTTTTATAGGGGAGCAAATTTTGCCACCTCAAGATATGCCTCTTTGGCATGTTGCTTCTTTTAGGCTTATTATTTTTAGGAAACCATAGAGAAGCTCTGAAAACCCAGTAGAAATTACCCTTTGGTAAGAGACATTTATGTGTATAAGAAAAATCTCTATTTGTAAGCATATTTCCCTTGCTGTACCAGAAAGAAGGGGATGACTGTAAATCTAGAAACTTACCAGAGAAGACAATGATTTAAATCTACAAAATAACCTTATCCTTGTTTACTGTGCTTTCCTCGGTAACCTCCCATAACTGACCCACCACCCCCAATATCATCTTTTGTCTTTGGCTTTGCCATTTCAATGAGTTACTCATTTTTTTCTGGATCTCTCCCATGTATATAGGCAGTATCCTGTAATTAAACTTTTGTTTGATTTTCTCCTGTTAATCTGTCTCATGACAATTTAATTCCCAGACCAGCTAGAAGAAGCTTATAAAGTAAAACTTTTGCACCTCAACACTATGTTGGCTCATCTCAGTCAACACTTCCTCAGGAAAGCCTTCCAGATCTAACAGCTAATTCCCATTTATGAGCTCACACATGCATCTTTCTTTTATAATTATACTTTTATTTTTCTTTGTGTGAGCTTTGACCCACTAGATCCGAAGCTCCTTTGGACAAGAACTGATTTTCTTTTTAAATAATTCCTTAATATGAGCACTCAGTAAATATTTATTGAACGAATGAATGAACTTAATTTTGCTGATTTATTCCACATTCATAGTCCTTGCTTTCAACAGAATTTTCTAGGTAACAAAGTGTACCAATGTACACTTTAGTATGTTGTTTACTAGAGTTCCTACTGCTTTGCATTTTCACTTAAACAATACTGTAGACTCTTCAAATTTTTCCAGTTTTGTGGGTGTGAAATATCTTATGTTGGTTATAATTTGGATTTCCCTGATTAATGTGGTCCATCATCTTTTCATACGGATACCAAACTTTCTTGTTACCTCTGAATGAAATGTCTATGTCATTTGCTTCAAATGCTATTTTTCTCCCATTTTTCTATCCTTTCTTTCTGGAACTCTGATTAGATGCATGTTAGACTTCTTACTCCTTTCTCTATGTCTCCAAATCTTTCATATACTTCCCAATTCTTTGCCCATCCATCTGCACTCTAGGTAACTCCTTCAGATCTATCTTCCAGTTACTGTCTTATCTGCTGTTTAATTCATTCGTTGAGTTTTAAATTTAAATTATTATATATATTTTTGTATAGAAATTCTCTTTCTTTGTCAAACCTTCTAGGTAATTTTTTTAATTCCTGAATAATACTTTTGATTCTATTTCTTTAAAATATATTAACGTTTTTACTTCAACATTCTTTATATGATAAATGCAGTAATTGTAGTTTTTGTGGGCCTCCTCAAAGGGGGCCCACCTCCCCAAAGCACCTTCAGAAGGTGATTCCTCTAGATTTTGGTGACTTATTTATTTTTATTTTTCAGGATTTTTGACTAGGAGTTCATATGCCTTGGATCTGTATCTGTGGGAATTCTTTAGAGCGGGACTTAAAGTTATGTCTCCAGAGGTTTGCATTTGTGGCTGCCAGTCACCTGGGGGTACTGTAACACAGTGCCACTTCATAAAAATTTCTCTTGGTCTGTTTCAGTACAAACAAGTGATGTGGATTCTGATACCAAATCTACCTAAGAATGTACCTGTGATTGAATTCTCAAAGGAAAACAGGTCCCCCCATCCCCAACCCCACCCGTTTTACCTAGGGTTAAGGTCTCAATGAGATAGGAAAGCACCCCTACCAAAGCTCATTGAGGATTGGGATTTTTTTCAACTGACTCACTGAAAGTATCATTTTTTTAGGTTTGCAGCTCCATTTAAGGTTCCCTGATTCAACCTTCCACCTATCATGGGCCACTGGCTTTGTTTCCTGAGCCTATGCAGGCCCATTAAAACACAAGTTCTAGGTCTTCTAGTATCTACAGAGTCCCAAGTAAATTTGTGTTTTCCAATTATGGCTGGACTTCAAGATTTTCTCTTATTCTTCTTCCTGCTGAGATGTGTTTGCAAAGATGTTTGTAAATGTTTTATCCAGAAATTTTAGCTTGTTCTAGATACCAAATCCACCATATTGCTGTAATCAGAACTGGACTGCTTCCTAAAGTGATATTTAAACACACATGAAATCTTGAATCTTTCAACTTCTTTTTTCTCTCTTTTTTTGCCATTACTGACATTGTCAGATGATGTCCTATTAATACCTAAAACTGTACTGACTTTTTTAGGTTAATATCTCTTGCTTTTTTGTTCCAAATAAATATAAACTATCTCTAAAATGCACTGTTAAATGAAAAAAAAGAAAAGTGCATAGCTATTTGAATATTGTGCCCTAAGTGTGTGTTTGTGTGTGTGTGTGTGTGTGTGTGTAATATTGGTTGTCTTTCAAGATAGGAACTGGGTAACTGGGAGATACTGATGGCAGGAAGTCGTAGCTTTTTTTAAAAAAAATATTTATTTTGAGAGAGAGCATGCACATGTGTGTGCGTTGGGGAGGAGCAGAGAGAGAGAGAGAGAGACAGAAAATCCCAAGCAGGCTCCACATCATCAGTGCAGAGTCTAATGCAGGGCTCAATCCCATGACCATGAGATCATGACCTGAGCCAAAATCAAAATTGGACACTCAACCAACTGAGCCACCAAAGCGCTCTGGAAGTCTTATCTTTTAACTGAATGCCCTCATACCTTTTGAACTTTCACCCTGTGCATGTGTGCTACCTATTTTTAAATAATTTAAAATAATGATAAAATAAAAAATTGAGTAGTCAATATATTATGGAAAACATTGTAAAGACACAAATGTAAGGCAATTCCTTCCTTTCTGAGGGATAACTTTAAAGACAAAGCTACTCGATTCTTATAAAGACATACATGGCATACACTGGGATACAAAGAGGTGGGTACTAGGGCAGGTCATGTATGCATAAGCATGTATGCAGAAATATACTGAATACAGGTGACCTACGACATGGATGCAAAAATATACTGAGTACAGGTGACCTCAGCGTAGAAGCATGCTTATTTACAGGTAACTGCCAATCATTGGAGAAATATAGCTCTCCTAGCTCAGAGACCAAGTCAGGTCACAGTTCTGTCTGTGTACTCAAGTATGGTAAACAAACCTCACCCTTTCTACAGACTTCCAAATAAGACCATGCCTGTCCAGAGGTCAATTACAATACTTGTACTTTGGATGTTCGTTAAGTATTGTGTCATCATTCTGTTTGGACAATTTTGCATTCATTCTACAATTTCAGGTCAGGAACTTTGACCTGAATTGAGGTCATTTTAACTGTTGTTTTCCTTCTCACAACCAGAAAGAATTAACACAGGATAATGCTCATAAAGATTTGATTTCTCACTAAAAAAATAATTTAATGCTCCAAATATGAAGGCTTTTCCTATATACCAAGCCTCCAAACAGTGACTCAGTGGTACAAGAACACACTCCAAAGAAGTCCTGCTTTTATGTAATCTAATCTCATCTGTTTCCCTTTTCTTCTGAAAGCATATGATTTTAACTAAAATTTCTCACTGTTCCAATGATATGCATTTCAATCACACAAAATCTTAAAAGAGATCCCAATTATTTCTGATATTACTATCAATGTTAGAACCCTGGGTTTTCTAAAAACACTGTTCAATAACAGAGGTGATCTAGTTGTCTTCCTTCAGAAGGTATTGTCCAGTTCAAGACAAACCCTATCAGATACACTGGGCAGCAGGTGGACAAAACACGCACTCAAGGGCAACTTAAAGTTCTGGGGTCTGGCTCTGACATTAAGAGAAATTGCTTTTAGGTTCTATGGTTGCTTCGGTGGCATGCAAGCTTGTAAAATTTCTAAAAAGATAAAATCAACAAAATTAAGTTAAAAGTTGTATTGTACAAAGGAATGTAGAATAATCCACTTTTACAGCAGATTAGAGGAAACATGATAGAAACAGACTTCTAAAAATCTATAATTCTGAAGTATTTTTTTTACTTTAAAGAGAGAAAGAGATAGTATAAGCTGGGGAGAGGGCTGAGGGAGAGAGGTAGAGAGGGAAAGAGGGAGAGAAGGAAAGATAGAGAAGGAGAGAGAGAGAGAGAGATGAAAAGAGGGACAGAGGGACAGGGGGAGAGAGGGAGAGAGGGAAAGAGAGAGAGAATGGATCCTAAGCAGGCTCCACGCTCAGCACATAGCCTGATGTGGCACTTCTGGGATCATGACCTGAAGTGAAATCAAGAGTTGGACACTCAATCAACTGAGCCACCCAGGCACCCCTTAAAAATCTGTAATTCTAAACTGAACCAGACCCATAGAGGAGATCTTGCCCAACTTTCTAACACACTGAAACTGAAGTCAATTGCAATCATTTTACCTCTACATTTGAATGGCTGTAGCATGTGTGAATGACTTTTCTATTCCCAATTCAGTGGACAGTTTTTATTCCTCACTTCCTGGAACACAGTTGACCACTCATTTCTTCATGTAACTCTACTCCCTTGACTTATGATGCTAGTCTCTCTGGTTCTCGCTGCATCCCTCCCACTAGTCCCTCTAGGTCTTCTTTGTAGATCCATCCTCCTCCTCTGATCATCTCTTATGGCCATGTTCTGCAGGTTCCACTCTTGGACCACCACCCTCTTGCCCCTATGAGCCCTCCCTGGGTGACTATAGGTACTGGCTTCATTTGAATTGCCATCTGTAAGCTGCTGTGTCTCAAACTAAATCTCCCCAGCCTGGTTTTGTCCTTTTGGTTGTTCCACAAGCACATGAGACTAAACTGAACTCATTATCCACCTCATCAAAACTGCCCCTCTCCTGCCCCTCATATGCATGACCTCAGTTCAAGATACTACCATTAATTAGCTAGTTGCTCACACCAGAAACCTGAGAGTTGTCCTGAACTTCTTCCTCACCCATCTCCCCATCAGTGACCCTATTCTACTGATTTTACCCCTTGTATAGTTTTGGACTTTTCTCCTCCTTTCTATACTACCACTGCCTGGAGTAGCCACTCCTCATCCTTTGCCTGGTCTCCCTGCATATAGTCTCTTCTCCTCTACACAGAATGACCATATTAAGTGCCAGCCTAATCATGCAACAAGTGTGCCCAAATATGTATCAGCTCTCTTTAAGGAGAGAATAAAGTTTAAGCCTCTTAACTTGACCTAGGAGAGCCTCCATGATACAGTCCTATCCTTTCATGTACTGCCTCCTTCCACCTTGAATTTTCTTTGTAGTTTGCCTTTATTCTCATGGTTTGGCCACTTTATTACTTTAGCAAAATGCATTTAAAATATATTTTGGTACAGAGACGATCTTTACAAAAGGATGGACTCTTCTCAGCATAGTAATTTAATGATGAAGTCTTCATTTCTTCTAAAGTAGCTTTGTAGGGCGCCCGGGTGGCTCAGTCAGTTAAGCGTCGGGACTCTTGATTTCGGCTCAGGTCATGATCTCATGCTTCATGAGTTTGACCCCACATTGGGCTGACAGCACAAAGCCTGCTTGGGATTCTCTCTCTCCCTTTCTCCCCTTCCCCCATTCGCTCCCATGAGCACACAGGATCTCTCTCAAAATAAATAAATTTTAAAAAAGTAGCTTGGTAATGGGCATTGTCTTTTAAAAGGTCTGCAAGAATAGAAACCTTTGAAAAACTTTTTTCCAACCGAAAGGTCATCTGTAAGGTCGTCCCTGGACCATGATGATGTCATGCAGGGCAGAATAAAGCCCACACACAGGTCACCCCTGCTTCTGCCTTTCCTCTCTCCTCTGGCCTCTGTGTCTCCTCTTCTTCCTTCCTCTCTTCTAATATTCTCATTCTGATCCTTTCTCCTCTCCTTTCCTTCCTCTTCTACTAGTGGCTGCCTTGGAGCCCAGGAGAGTTGAACCTTCTGGGAACTTCCTGTCTCACCACTGGGAGCAGAGTGGCTCAAGCTAGACCACTCCACTTCCTCCCCTTCACCACTTTGCTCTCCCTGAAAGGTCATCTCCCCTGGGGCTGTAGGAGATGGGGTCAGAAGTAAAGGAAGGGCAGGGGAGGGGCAAAGTGGCCCTCTTTTCCATGCCGTTCTGGCCCCATGAGGCCTCCAAGAGCCTGGGGGTTCGCAGCCAGAGAACTAAGACACTCTGGCTAATCAAACAGTGCTATTGGGGGGAAGAGCCAGGAAACAGAAATAGAATCTTATCGCTTCCATTCATAGCTCCTGTGATCTTTAGCAAGGCTCATCACGGCTCACTTTCAGTTTTCTCCTCTGTTGGTATTATAAGCAGTTCATATGAAGTAATGAAAGAGAGCCTGCTTAGTAAACTGTGAAGCACCAGAGGGACATATCCCTGTGCTGTTGTTCCTTCATTCTTTGGTCACTACTGAGTGCATACTTACCAATAAGGACTGCCTGGTCCCTGTGACCCTTCTTTTCCTCTCTCCTCCCCTGTAGATCCTCCAATTTAAAGAGGTCTTAGATATCTGCAGTTATATTTTGAATTGACCAGGCGCTTCCTTCTCCAGCCACTGAGTTTGTTGGGGAAGACACCTACCATTGCCAGGGCTGAACTGTAATAACAAGGTGAAAATAAATGTACTCTAAGAAAGGACCCCTCTGCTTGTCACAGTCATATAATTTAAGTTCCCATAAGTAGATTTACTGACCATCAAACTCGCTATTTTCTTTCATCAAGTTTTTAAAGGTATCTTCATGATGTAATCGAACTTTCCTTCTCTCTGAAGCCAGATTATGTTCCACATGATCTTGCTCAGTCAGAAGTGTGACTGGTTTTAAATGAATCTAGAGAAAGAAAAACATTCATCTTTCATTGCCTTGTTAAATTATAAAAGCGCAGCATGGATTTTGCAAAACCAATGATATGTTACATTGTTTTCTAACTCCAAGTAAATAGAGTATTTCTGGGGGCACCTGGATGGCTCAGTCCATGAAGCATCTGACTTTTGATATCAGGTCAGGTCATGATCTCATGGTTGTGGGATTGGCACCTGTGTTGAGCTCTGTGCTGACAGTGAGCCTGCTTGGGATTCTTTCTCTCCCTTTCTCTCTACTCCTCTCCGGCTTGAGTTCACTCTCTCTCTTTCAAAAATAAATAAATAAATAAACTTAAAAAAATTTTTTTTAAATATTTATTTTTGAGAGAGAGAGAGAGAGACAGTGCATGAGCAGGGGAGGGCAGAGAGAGAGGCAGACACAGAATCCAAAGCAGGCTCCAGGCTCTGAACTGCCAGCACAGAGCCCGATGCAGGGCTCAAACTCACTGACTGTGAGATCATGACCTGAGCCGAAGTCAGATGTTTAACTGACTGAGCCACCAGTAATAATCTTCTTTAAATACATTATGTGTACATCTCTTTCTTCAGTAGAAAGATCTAGTCTTGTTATATCATAGTTGTCATCATGAAGTGCCCTTACAGTGTATTTTTTATGCACATTTTAGTTTTGCTCTGAGTCCAGAGGGATGCCACTTCCTCTGCCATAATCAAACAGTTATTCCAGTGACAGCCCTTTCCCAGTCTCTAGATACAGGGGTGCTCATCTCCTGAATCAATAGCAAGATAGTTAGGATGGTTGTTCTCACCATGACCTTGCCATCCCAGTTTTCCTATAGTGTGTGAGGGACTGAAGTTATCCAAATAAGACTCTGATTCTCCCAGGGGCAGTATGGTATAACCAGGAGGTTTTTAGAAAATTGCATTTATAAAGTTAAATATCATGAACGTTTTTTATTTTGTTATAAAATCATCTGTGTGAACATTTATATTGTTTTCAATATTTTGCTATTAAAACAATGATGTGTGAGGGCTCCTGGGTGGCTCAGTCGGTTAAGCGCCCGACTTGGGCTCAGGTCATGATCTTGTAGTTCGTGGATTCAAGCCCTGTGTTGGGCTCTGTGCTGACAGTTCAGAGCCTGGAGCCTGCTTTGGATTCTGTGTCTCCCTCTCTCTCTGCCCCTCCCCTGCTTGTGCTCTGTCTCTGTGTCTCAAAAAATAAATAAAATGTTAAAAAAGTTAAAAAATTTTTTTAAATAGACCATTCCTGGGTGTTTTCACACATATTATTTGACTAAGTTTTTTTCTTAAAATATTTTTAAACTAAAAAAGTCAATATAGGCATAATTATTTTTTCATATAATACATGCTTTAAAGAGTTTTCCAAATATTAATTTTCCCTGATTTTTAAAATTTTCAACAGGCCTACAGAATAAAAAATTCTTCAAATTAATGAATGAGGAGAGGAACTTTGAATCCGCTGAATTCTTACTATGAAATGTTTTCTACTTTTTGCAAAATTAAAATCTCAAAGGAAGGGAATAAAGATGTACTCGAGAAAGGTATCATGTACTGAGAGAGATTTCTAATTTGGAAATTTCATCACACAGTGAAAACATTGTCTAATAAGCAAATTGAAAGAATCAGTAGGTCAGAACAAAGCTTTAATTGACCTCCAGAAATCTGGAACTATGGTGCAGCAGAACGAAGGGCTCAAGCTCTGCCAGAAAAGCCTGTCTGCTAACCTGCGTGCATGAAAAAGTCACCCTGCAGCTGGATGGGAATAATTCCATGCTTGTTTCCAGGACACCTAAAGGCTGGCACTGACCCTTAGCCAAGACTACAAAATAGCTAAGGGATTCATAATATGCTGCTTTCAAGTCTAAGATTCCCCTGGAGTACCTTGTCTAATTTGTTTAGGAATATAGAGACTTGATGACTTACACTGGTTTAGCTCTATACAACCTTGTTTTAGTTATGTGACCAGCAGGGTGTAAAAGTCCACCTAGTAAACTTGTGCCTTGGCTCTCCAATCTTCATCCAGATGAAGCATATTTTGTATAACTGAAAAGGACTGTGAGAGTGAAAAACAGAGAGCTTCCCCCTAAGGTCAGGAATAAGACCAGGATGTCCACTCTCACCACTTCTATTCAACATGGTACTGGAAGTCCTACCCACAACAATCAGACAACAAAAAGAAATAAAAGGTATCTGAATTGGTAAGGAAGAAGTGAAACTCTCACTATTTGTAGATGAAATGATACATTATATATAAAAACTTAACTCCACCCAAAAATTACTAGAACTGAAAAATGAATTCAGTAAAGTTGCAGTGTACAATGTATAGAAATCTGTTGCATTCCTATACACTAATGATAAAGCAGCAGAGAATGGAATTAAGAAAACAATCCTATTTACAAATGCACCCCAAACAATAAAACAGCTATCAAAAAACTTAACCAAAGAGGTGAAAAACCTGTACTCTGAAAATTGTAAAACACTGATGAAAGAAATTCAAGACCATGCAAAGAACAGAAAACTCAGAAATAAACCCACAAATACATGGTCAATTAAGCTTTAACAAAGAAGAAATGAATATACGATGGAAAAAAAAGACAGTGTCTTCAACAAATGGTGTTGGGAAAATTGGATAGACACATGCAAAACAATGAAACTGGACCCCTTTCTTTCACCATATACAAAAATAAACTCTAAATGGATTAAAGGCCTAAATGTAAGACCTGAAACCATAAAAATCCTTAAACAGAGCACAGGCAGTAATTTCTTTGACATTGGCTATAGCAACATTTTTCTAGATATGTCTCCTGAGGCAAGGGAAATAAAAACAAAAATAAACTATTGGGACTGTATCAAAATAAAAAGTTTCCACACAATAAAGAAAACAACAAAACTAAAAGGCTACCTACTGAATGGGAGAAGATATTTGCAAATTAGATAACTGATAAAGGATTCATATCCAAAATATATAAAGAACTGATACAATTCAGCACCCAAAAACAAATAATCCAATAAAAAAGGGACAGAAGACATAAACAGACATTTATCCAAAGAAGATATACAGATGGCCAACACACAAATGAAAAGACAGTCAACATCACTCATCATTAGGGAAATGCAAATCAAAACTACAATGAGATATCACTTCACACCTGTCAGAATGGCTAAAATCAACAACACAAAAAACAATAGGTGTTAGGAGAGGATGTGGAGAAAAAGGAAACCTTGTGCACTGCTGGTGGGAATGCAAACTGGTGCAGCCACTGTGGAAAATAGTAGAGGGGGTTCCTCAAAAAATTAAAAATAAAACTACCCTAGGATCCAGTAATAGCATTACTGGGTATTTATTACCAAAATACAGAAACACTAATTCAGAGGGATACATGCATCCCTATGTTTATAGCAGCATTATTTACAATAACCAAACTATGGAAGCATTCAAAGTGTTCACTGATAGATGAATGGATGAAGAAGATGTGGTATATACATATACAATAGACTATTATTCAGCCATCAAAAAGAATGAAATCTTCCCACCTACAACTACGTGGATGGATATAGAGTGTATTATGCTAAGCAAAATAAGTCAGTCAGAGAAAAGACAGATGCCATATGATCTCACTCATATGTGGAATTTAAGAAACAAAACACATGAGCAAAGGAGAAAGAGAGAGAGAAAGACAAACCAAGAAACAGACTTAATTAAAGAGAATTCCACCCAAGGGAGCTGGGTGGGTGGATGGGTGAAATAAGGGATAGGGATTAAAGAGTACACCTATCATGATGAAAAACAAATAATAATAATAATAATAATAATAATAATAATAATAATAATAATGGAAAAGAACCCCAAGAGCTATGCCTGAAGTCTTAAACTTCTCTGCTGTTCACCGGTGCTTTCTTTCTCCTACAAACAACCTCTTCTAGTTTAGTAAGGCCCTGCCCGAGCATACCGTGTGGTGTTCTGTGAGTCCTTCAATGATCCGGCCTATGAAACTTATGAACTAACTAATAAGCCTAGTTAACCATTGCCCGTCTCATCCTGGAACAAACTCACTTTGGATAGAGATGCAGGTAGGCCTGTTGGTTCATACCAAACCACTGACTTTTTGTGGCTCTCTTTGTGATGTGCCCCTGAACAAGAACATTACTAACTGGAAAATAATTCGCTTGGGAAAGCTGTTTTACAATAAAGGTTATCTGAGCCAACCTATAATGGCAGGACCATAAGGCATCTGACTTCCCAGAAATGCTCTCAGAAAAAGTTTCCTCAGGCTCAGGACAGGTTTAACTGAAGTGTTACTATAGTATTCTTATTTCATGAGTCCCTGAAGCCAAAATGAGAAGTCTCAAGCTTGAGAGGAAAAACGATAGTCCTTGTGTTCTTCTCCATGGAAGGAACAGGATGGGATGGTGATGTGGACTCCTTTCTGTCACTTTTTCTCAGATATGGAAAATCTGCAATCACCCCCATAGTCTCTCATTCTCAGGGTTTGGAGATTTGGGGGGACTCTGGGAAAAAAAAAACAATAGTTTGCAAGACCTATCTCAATGTCTTAGATTTTAGTGAACATAGGATCCTGGGATGCTTTGTCAAAGTACAGATTCCAAGTTCCTATACTAGTGATTCTAATTCAGTAGGTCTGAGACATAGCCCAGAAAGCTGCATTTTCAGTATTAGCTGATATGAACTTCAGTTTCAAATAGAATGCCCTTGGGCAATATGAATATGTCTTGTTGAATGTCTAATATTGGACAGAGACTGGGAGAAGTGCCGTGGTGCACAAAATTCTTCAGGGGCACCTGCCACCCAGGCATCAGGATGGACTGAGTCAGATCCATCTAGATCTTTGCCTGTTGGCCCAAGTAAGGAGTTGCTGGTGAGTACTGCCCTACTGTCATCTCTGTTGGGTACAGAGAAAATATGGCTTTGTCCCGGCTCTAAAGTTGGATGCAGGCTGAAGAACACTTTTGCAGAGTAAGAAGTACCCCTTGTTGCTTCAATATGGAACTAGGAGAAGCTACTATGCCCATGTTTGAAGTGATCCTTGCAGTGAGAGATTTAATTCTAAATTGGATTATTACCTTTAGACTAAATGGGGACCCTCCCCCTGATCCTAAAAATGAAAGCCAAGAAACAATGAGTAAACCCCCAGCAGACTATAGACAAGCTGCTCTGGGCCCATAGCCAGGCAGGCCTGCTGGGCACACGTACACATATCAGAATAATGCATATATTTTAAGGTTGTTTTTACTCCATATGCCCTGAAGCTTATTTCTAAACTTCAATAGTTCAGCCTCTTTGACGTTCTTCCTTCAGGTATAAACAAATGATTGGACTATAATATGCAAGTGCTGACTAAACTGCTCTTGCTTTTTAAAAAAAAAATTATTTTAACTCAATTTTGAGTTATATAACCATAAAAGAAAATAACTAACCCAGTAAACACTATTTTTGAGAAACTGATAGGCACTTTGGATCATTTAAAACACAGTGTTTTTTTCCTCTTTAACAAACTGACTACATCTCCCTTCCTCTAAGGTGCTTAACACTGTATTACCACAGAAGGACAAATTTTACAAAAATATTGATGGATAAAAAATCTTGGGAAAGCATACTGCACAGTAACAAGAAATGTCTTTTTCTCCATAATAATTCTGATGCAATCATTACTATGTCCCTGAATTACATCATAGATACTTCTTCACACAGAAAATTTACCTTTTCTTTTCCAACTGGTTTGGCTACAAATGTAGAGAAAGCCACACTAACAAGTTTCTCAATACCAGTGAGCATGTCCTGTACTATCACCTTGATGCTGATCTAAAATGAAAAGAAAAATAAATAAGTAAACGTTCAGCCATCCAGAAAACAGATGAGATCACAGCAACCAAAATTCAGTTATGCATTTCAATGTTCTTTTGTTTTTGAATTAAATCAGCATTTTAATTTATTTTTAAGCAATACTGTTCTTTCAGTGATGTCCCATAAAATTAAAATATAACTTTTTTTCTGGGGCACCTGGGTGGCTCAGTTGGTTGAGCGTCCAACTTTTGATTTTGGCTCAGGTCATGATCTCACGGTTCATGTGCTGACAGCACGGAGCCTGCTTGTGAGTCTCTCTCTCCTTCTTTCTCTGCCTGTCCCCTGCTTATGCTTTGTCTCTCTCTCTCAAAATAAATAAACTTAAAAAAAACTTTTTTCTTATTAGAAAAATAGATATTTGACATGGAAATTTTGGTAAACATAAAAATACGTAAATGATAAAAATGGAATCTGATTACCCAGAGTAAATATTATTAGTAATCCCATTACCCATATTAATAATCACTAATGTTTAGGTGAATTTTATTCCCATTTTATGTGTGTGTATGTATTTACATAAAATTATCACACTGTATTTACAGTTTCATGTTATAATTTTAAAAACTGGCATTATCTGACAAGTATTTTCTAATCCCATTATTACTATATGTGCTTTTGAAAACAAGATACTAATTAATGCCATTAAGGAGATACACCATAACTTTTTTTAATCTTCAGTCTCTGGCTTTTATAACTGAGTTAACATGGACAAACTGCATCATGTTATCAGTAGCTTTGTTGCCTTTTTCAGAAATTTTGTTTTTCAGGAAGAGCAAGAAGGTGGCTGAGGCACTTTTTGGTGACACTACAAGGGAATGGATTTCCTTATGGGAAAAGATTTGAAGCTTAGGTCCTGAGGATTTCACTTTGTACAAGTATTGGTAAACTCAGGAATCTATTGTTAGATTTTGGCTAATAAACACTTGCCCCACATATCCCTGATATGTAACACTATCTTCTTGGACTCATGGGCAACCTCAGGCCTCTTAGTTTAGCACTGTATTATTGACTATACAGAACAGCTGTTTCTACATCTTCACCGACTACCTCATGTGCAAAAATAATCAATAATCCATAATTCATTTTACATCACTTACCTTATGAATGCAAGTGAGTATTTTCACAGTAACACTCCAGTTAACTCGACAGTGGTTAACCAAATTTAAACCATCCATTCTCAAGCCCACAATTCTGGAGAGTTTAAACGAGTTCCAAACACTGTCTTCTGTTAGAACAGTTAACTTAGTTATGTATGAGGGCCAAATGTCTCAAAAACATACGTAAGGGGGACTTTCACTTTGGGTCATGAAAAAGTAGGTCAGATTGGAATTACACGCTGCAAAAACAACTAGAAAACTGAACCAACTATTTTCACACTAGAATAGCAGACAATGTAGAAATGTCACCACTAAGAAGAGGGAAACAGATAAGAGGAACACTTGAATTTCTGGGCTCTCAGCCAGAAGGTAAGTCCCAGACTATGGCCAAGGAGGGGAAACTGAACCTTCCTGAAATGAGGAGGCAGAAATCAAGAAGACCAACGCTCCTGGGATTTGTGGGCATTTCCAGAAAAAAGTGTAACTACAAAAGGAAAGAATTCCAAAAATCTGCACACAGTCCTGTTAAGTGTTTGGGATGACACCAGTCTGACGTTTACAAGGTGGACGTTTACAAGGCCAGACATGAACACCTTCTGAGGCAAAAATGATTCCTGGGGAGTGTAACATGAGCAGTCCCGAGAACTTATGCAGAACTGAGAGTCTGGTGTTCCCACCAGCCAGACCTTATTGAATACACAACATATGCAGAGACCACAGAAGACTTCAGCTTGGAAGAGGGACTAAATTAGCCCTAGTCAAGGCTAGGATTTACTTTCCTTGGGATCAGAAGTCTGTGCTTTTAGGGGTGCCTGGGTGGCTTAGTCAGCTAAGCGTCCGACTCTTCATGTTGGCTCAGGTCATGATCTCACGGTTCATGAGACAGAGGCCCTTGTTGGGCTCTGTGCTGACAGCATGCAGCATGGAGCCTGCTTAGGTTTCTCCACACCCCCCCACCCCCCGCCCCGCTCTCTCTGGTCCTCACCCACCTCTCGAGCATGCGTGCATGCTCTCTTTCTTTCTCTCAAAAAAATAAACATTTAAAAAAGAAATCTGTGCTTTTAAACTCACCGGTTTTTCTTTTCTTAGCTTTTAATCAAATTTCCTTTGGAAATTCTACCTTTTCTCATGGAATAGGAGGAAAAGGATAAAACAAAAGGAGCTGTTATCCGTGTTTGGGCTGAATATAAGGTAGAGTGCTAGCCTGTAGTAGAGAGGCTGAGAAAGTACCATCACGATCATTGCTGACAGAGCTGACTTTTAACACAAAGATTTCCTTTCTGATTTCAAGTGTTTTGTATTCTGTTCATAGGGATACTGGGGGAAAGTGACTAACTCAGGGTAAAACCATCACCATTAGGTATGGTTACTGTCAAATAGTTCTGTTGAATAGGAATATGGGTTGAATCCAGTACCTTATAATGTGACCTTATTTTGGAAATAGGGTGGTTCAGATGTAATTGGTTAAGGTGGGGTCATACCAGAGTAGGGTGGGCTCCTAGACCAATGTGACTGATGTCCTTCTAAAAAGGAGGGATTTGGACACAGACCCTCAGAACACTATGTGAACATGAAGGCAGAGATCAGGATGATGTGGCAGAAGCCAAGGCAAATCACCAGAAGAAAGCACTGGGACACACTCTCTCACACAGCCCCCAGAAAGAATCAACCCTACAGACTCCTTGATTTAGCACATCTATCCTCTAGAGATGTGAGACAATAAATATCTGTTGTTTAAGCCATCTGGTCTGTGGTATTCTGCTATGCCCTAACAAACAAATATAAGTCCCTATATGTCTTTTGTGCCCAAAGATCAAAGGGACTGCTACAAACCAACCTAGAAGTTGCAAAATGGGATCCAGTAAACCCTTTGCTACTGGTTCAATCAGAACAGAAAATTCAAAAGCCCCTGAGAATGCTGCATTCGCAACTATGGTAAAGAAAATAAAACCGAGTGGGTGAAGAAGAAAAATCTAAACTTCCTTTCTCACTTCAGTTACTCTACCTTTCAAAAACTAGTTAATTATGGGGCTAGTTTCCACTAGAGGGTGCAGAGATGGAGAAAAAGCAGAGTCAGTGTAATTAAGAAATAAGACCCATGGCTTGTAAAGAACCAAGAGAGTGCCCTTCTCCCTTATATGTTTACTTCCTATGTATCCTTCTATATAAAAATAGTGTGTCGCATCACATTTAATTTTAGTAGCAGAGTTGACTAGGAAACTCAAGGTCCTTATTATTTACCTGTGACACTGACTCCAGGTTCAAGCACATTCTGAAATTCAGAACCTCATGAACTCCAAATTATGCCAGGCCTCCTGCTCTGCTCCCTGTACACAATGAAAAGAGAGCACCAATAGGCAGAAGTAAGAAAAGAGGTCTCTTACCTCCATGCTTGTGCTGAATGCTCTGGTAACTTTCGCTTTGATGGTTATCACTTGTCCAACTCTAGTTAAAAAAAGAGGGAGGGACCTTAGTAATCCTAGTACCTCTCATTTCAGACCTAAAGATTCACTTAAATGCATGTGCAATCACTCCTTATCACGCTGATAATGATTATGCATGAAACTTCAGGTTAATGATAACAGAAAAAGACAGTTCTACAAACAGATGCCAGTCATTGTAAACCACACATATGTTGGTTGCCTTCTATTCAAACAGAAAGAGGCCTTTGCAAAGTTGGTGTGCAAAAGGACTTCCACAATCTGCAAAGGATACTTTGAGTGTCTCACAGCTGTTTCCTTAAGAGAAGTTAAAATAGACAAGCAAACCAAACAAATGACATTTCTTTTTTAAATGTCTGTTAACAAATACATGGAGAAACATGCAAACTGATCAACTTCACCAGGTTTACATGGACCCTCCATTCACTCTTCATGATTATGGGGATTCTGGTCATATAGTCCGAAGTTGTTCCAAACCTTCTGTGTTCAGTCCCCTCAGTTACCACTGGTCCTTTAACCTTAGCAGAAGGTAAGGGTCTTCCTAATGCAATACTCCTCAATTTTTCTCAATGACTTTCAAACTTGAACTATATCCTCCTTACTTTTCTGTTTCAGAGGAAGAACGTTAGATCTCTTTCAGAACCTCTTTCTGTACCTGTGCCCTTGTTACCTCTTCTCAGCCACCATGGCCGGCTTAGTCAGCTCTTTCCTCTTTCGTACCCTCATCCTCTGCCCCTTCCCTGACTCTCCTTACTAGTCTATGAAAATGTCCAAGGCTACTTCTTTCTAAAAACGTTTCTCTCAAGCCGATTCTATCTCAAATTTTTTCTCTTCTTCTCCATATTCAAACTTCCTAAAATACTCATTTCTTTTTCTAACTCACAGATTTAAAATAAAATAAAATAATAAAATTAGAGTCAATCCTCTGGAAAAAAAATAAAGCTTACACAAATCAGGGAAAGAAAAAGAAATGTTTACTGAAATGTTTAAGAAGTGTTTACAACTAGTCCTGGCATTAAGCTAAGACTTCAGGATACCGTGATGAACAAGATGAGGCTCCTGACTTCAAGGAGACCAGTCTTCACTTAGGTCACCAGGATGTAAACAGATGAAGTGCAGTGCCATGAAATTTTTCAAAAGAAAAGATCGAGTATTACAAAGATAACCATAAGAAGAAGCTCATTCAGAAAGCTGGGAAAGGAGTCACAGAAGAGGTGACGTTTGAGATGGGTCTTCAAAGATGAGGATTTTGCCAGGTGCAGAGGTTTGAGGGCTTCATTTCCCATTTACTTCTCAGCCACTTGAACCTGGCTATTGCCTCCACATCTCACTTCCGGTCCCTGTCATTTCCTAAAAGCTAAATTCAACATCTCACCTCTTTAATGTCTTTCTTCAGGAGGCCTTTCTCTTTCCTTGGATTCCAGACCAGTGTTCTCTTCTCTATCTCAGCTTCCTTCACTGGTTTCTCTTCCTTAATCCATCCCTTCAGGGTCAACATCTCCTAAATTTCTGTCCTTTATCCTATTCTCACTACACCCTCTTCTTAGAAGACCCTGTTCTTGTCCATGATTCCGTCATCTCTATTAAAATGATTCTCTAATCTCAATCTTTAGCCTGGACATCATTCTTGAAACTCAGAGCCATATTTCCAAATTCTCTCAACAGATTCAACTAGTAGTTATGGAGGCTCTACTAGACTTAGTGTTAACAACCTCCACACACATTCCCAATTGAACTTAATCTTCACATCCAGCATATGCAACCAAACCAATTTTCTTTTTTCTTTATATTTGTTCCTTTTAAAGTTCCTAGCTCTGTTTGGTAAAGTTTCTAGAAGAGATTTGCAGTAATAGTGCCAGGCAGAGTTAGAGTCCCTCTCCAAAGCTACTATGATACTTTGTACTCATCAACTACTAAAATGTTATGCTTCTCTGTCTCTCAGACTTGGAGTTGGGGTTGGGGGCAGAGCAGAAGCCATTTTTCTTGTTTTGTGAACCTGTCCTGCCTTTAAAAGTAGGAGAATTCCAAGAACCTGGCTCTCCACACCAATATCCCGATATTGAATGTCAAATGAATGGAATAACTGAAATCTCAACTAAATAAAACCAATTTCATAGCATGGCATTCAAGGTCTTCTGTTATGTAGCTCCAGTCCACTGCTGGGCATCACCTCTCTGCAGACCAGGCTCTTCCTGAACACTCTCTGCTCCTTCCCATCTTGGTGCTTAGGTTCTTACAAGTGCCTCATTGTGTGAAGTCCTTTTCCTATTCACCAGAAAAAAGTCTATGCCTCAGTTAAGGCACACATCAAATGCTACTCCTCTATGGTAAAATTCTCATTGATTTTCTAATCAAAATGTGCACCTTTTAAACTACCCCACAGAACGGAGTTTGTATCTCACTCAAGGGCTGCATCCTAGCATGCTTTCTATTCTGATGATTATGTGTTTGTCTGACTCTCACCAGACTGAGTGACCACTCCACTTCAAAATTGTGCCATAATCAAATATTTATGTATCTTACTGAGTCCATTGCAGTATTTTTTGTATAGGCAATAAATACTGAAGAATTTAACTTAAATTAATTTAATTAATTACTTAATTAATATCTGATATGGTTTATAAACAAATAAATGGTTTTGTTTAACTTTTTTTAAAATATGACATTTATCGTCAAATTGGTTTCCATACAACACCCAGTACTCATCCCAACAGGTGCCCTCCTCAAAACCCATCACCCACCCTCCCCTCCCTCCCACCCCCCATCAACCCTCAGTTTGTTCTCAGTTTTTTTTTTTTAATTTAAAAAAAAATTTTTTTTGCAACGTTTATTTATTTTTTTTGGGACAGAGAGAGACAGAGCATGAATGGGGGAGGGGCAGAGAGAGAGGGAGACACAGAATCGGAAACAGGCTCCAGGCTCTGAGCCATCAGCCCAGAGCCCGACGCGGGGCTCGAACTCACGGACCGCGAGATCGTGACCTGGCTGAAGTCGGACGCTTAACCTACTGTGCCACCCAGGCGCCCCTGTTCTCAGTTTTTAAGAGTCTCTTATGTTTTGGCTCCCTTCCTCTCTCTCTCTCTTTTTTTTTTTTTCCTTCCCCTCCCCCATGGTCTTCTGTTAAGTTTCTCAGGATCCACCTAAGAGTGAAAACATATGTTATCTGTCTTTCTCTCTATGACTTATTTCACTTAGCATAACACTCTCCAGTTCCATCCACGTTGCTACAAATGGCCAGATTTCATTCTTTCTCATTGTCAAGTAGTATTCCATTGTGTATATAAACCACAATTTCTTTATCCATTCATCAGTTGATGGATATTTAGGCTCTTTCCATAATTTGGCTATTGTTGAGAGTGCTGCTATAAACATTGGGGTACAAGTGCCCCTATGCATCAGCACTCCTGTATCCCTTAGGCAAATTCTTAGCAGTGCTATTGCTGGGTCATGGGGTAGGTCTATTTTTAATTTTTTGAGGAACCTCCACACTGTTTTCCAGAGTGGCTGCACCAATTTGCATTCCCACCACCAGTGCAAGAGGGTTCCCATTTCTCCACATCCTCTCCAGCATCTAGAGTCTCCCGATTTGTTCATTTTGGCCACTCTGACTGGCGTGAGGTGGTATCTGAGTGTGGTTTTGATTTGTATTTCCCTGATGAGGAGCGACATTGAGCATCTTTTCATGTGCCTGTCGGCCATCTAGATGTCTTCTTTAGAGAAGTGTCTTTTCATGTTTTCTGCCCATTTTTTCACTGGATTATTTGTTTTTCGGGTGTGGAGTTTGGTGAGCTCTTTATACATTTTGGATACTAGCCCTTGTCTGATATGTCATTTGCAAATATCTTTTCCCATTCCGTTGGTTGCCTTTTAGTTTTGTTGGTTGTTTCCTTGGCAGTGCAGAAGCTTTTTATCTTCATGAGGTCCCAATAGTTCACTTTTGCTTTTAATTCCCTTGCCTTTGGAGGTGTGTCAAGTAAGAAATTGCTGCGGCTGAGGTCAGAGAGGTCTTTTCCTGCTTTCTCCTCTAGGGTTTTGATGGTTTCCTGTCTCACATTCAGGTCCTTTATCCATTTTGAGTTTATTTTTGTGAATGGCATAAGAAAGTGGTCTAGTTTCATCCTTCTGCATGTTTCTGTCCAGTTCTCCCAGCACCATTTGTTAAACAGACTATCTTTTTTCCATTGGATGTTCTTTCCTGCTTTGTCAAAGATGAGTTGGCCATACGTTTGTGGGTCTAGTTGTGGGGTTTCTATTCTATTCCATTGGTCTATGTGTCTGTTTTTGTGCCAATACCATGCTGTCTTGATGATGACAGCTTTGTAGTAGAGGCTAAAGTCTGGAATTGTGATGCCTCCTGCTTTGGTCTTCTTCTTCAGAATTACTTTGGCTATTCGGGGCCTTTTGTGGTTCCATATGAATTTTAGGATGGCTTGTTCTAGTTTCGAGAAGAATGCTGGTGCAATTTTGATTGGGATTGCATTGAATGTGTAGATAGCTTTGGGTAGTATTGATATTTTGACAATATTTATTTTTCCGACACATGAACACGGAATGTTTTTCCATTTCTTTACATCTTCTTCAATTTCCTTCATAAGCTTTCTATAGTCTTTAGCATACGGATCCTTTACACCTTTGGCTAGATTTATTCCTAGGTATTTTATGCTCCTTGGTGCAATTGTGAATGGGATCAGTTTCTTTGTCTTTCTGTTGCTTGATTATTAGTGTATAAGAATGCAACTGATTTCTGTACATTGATTTTGTATCCTGCGACTTTGCTGAAGTCATGTATCAGTTCTAACAGACTTTTGGTGGAGTCTATCGGGTTCTCCATGCATAATATCATGACATCTGCAAAAAGTGAACGCTTGACATCATCATTGCCAATTTTGATGCCTTTGATTTCCTTTTGTTGTTGGATTGCTGATGTTAGCACTTCCAACACTATGTTAAACAACAGCGGTGAGAGTGGACATCCCTGTCATGTTCCTGATCTCAGGGGGAAAGCTCTCAGTTTTTCCCCATTGAGGATATTAGCTGTGGGCTTTTCATAAATGGCTTTTATGATGTTTAAGTATGTTCCTTCTATCCTGACTTTCTCAAGTGTTATTATTAAGAAAGGATGCTGAATTTTGTCAAATGCTTTTTCTGCATCGACAGGATCATATGGTTCTTTTCTTTTATTAATGTGATGTATCACATTGATTGATTTGCAAATGTTGAACCAGCCCTGCATCTGTCTGGGCTACTTGCACACTGCCAGGCTTATGGTGCTGCTTTGATGGGATCTGGTGTATTAGCCAGGGTGGATCTTCAAGGTGCACAGGGGTGGGAGGGGCAAACTCAGCTCGCTTTGCCTTTGGTGGTCCGCTTCAGGAGGGGCCCTGTGGCACTGGGAGGTAGGCAGATCTGTCAGAGGGATGGATCCACAGAAGCACAGCGTTGGTTGTTTGCGCAGTGCAAACAAGTTCCGTGAGGGGAACTGGTTCCCTTTGGAGTTTGGCTGGGGGATGGGCGAGGGAAATGGCACTGGCCAGCACCTTTGTTCCCCACCAAGCTGAGCTCTGTCTTCCAGGGCTCAACACCTCTCCCTCCCAGTGTCCTCTCGCCCTCCCGCTCTCCAAGCAGAGCTGTTGACTTTTAACATTCCAGATGTTAAGTCCCACTGGCTGTCAGAACTCACGCAGTCAGGCCCCTCCGCTTTTGCAAGTCAGACTTGGGGACTCTGCCTTGTCGGGCGGGCTGCCCTCCACTGCCCCGGCTCCATCCCACCAGTCCGTGTAGCGCGCACCGCCTCGCCGCCCTTCTTACCCTCTTCTGTGGGCCTCTTATCTACGCTTGGCTCCAGAGAGTCTGTTCACCTAGTCTTCTGGCAGTTTTCTGGGTTATTTAGGCAGATGTGGGTGGAATCTAAGTGATCAGCAGGACGTGGTGAGCCCAGTGTCTTCGTACACCGCCATCTTCTCCCAATCCATCAATATATGGTTTTCTGTAGGTAGCTTTCAATTTTCTCTTTTTATGATTCAGGTCCCATGTAAAAAATAGAAGAAGGCCCCTTTCCATGATGTTAGTGGCCACAAATCCTTTTTGATAACACCAACACAAAATGGCATAAAAAAACTAACCCATATTTCAGTGATGAGATTGCTAGTTAAGTGTAAGTTACAGAATTTAAGTTTGGAAAGTACGTGATAGATACTTTATTACAATACACTTCTGGAACTCCTAAATTAATAATGGCACTTCATCTAGTCTTAAGTAAGTTTGGGTTTATAGTAATTTGTAATTTTGCTGATATACAAACACCTATCAATTTTTTCTACTTCAAGGAAAATCACATAGCTAGTATGTGAGGTTAGTCAGTGGGTCTCTATCTGCATCTACAAGACTCTAGAATGTCAAGAGCTCTTTCAGTGACACTGCAGCTGCCTGTGAGAACAACCATTGAGAAGTGTTCAGTAAAAGTTGCTGATCACAAAAGCAGAAGCAGTGGGTTGGGAAAAGCACTGGATTAAGCATAAGGAAATCCAGACTCTAAGCACCCTTTGTCTCCTGGCTTGCTTGGGGAATTAGGCCTCAGTTTCTTGTTGTTACAAAGAGAAAGCTGGGCTGACCTATAAAGATCTCTCCATGTCTATGATTCTAATTTCTACCAAAAATTTCTTCTGTATCAGCTTTGAAGAAGTGATTTTTTTATGCATGTGGTTTCATTTAACTTAATTTTGCTTGTATCTAAATAAATAAATGCCAAACAGGTAAATGTAAACAGTAAGGTTGGGGAGATAAACTGAGTATCTCATTGGACAAGACTACTTAGGGCTTGAAAACAATGCCAACTACCCCCATGGTCCTTGAGAACCATCCAAGACCAGAAACAGATGACTTTCTTTCTTCCTTTTCCTTTTAAGTTATGTTCATGTCTTCAAGGATCAAGATATTCAGGGAAAAACAAAAACAAAACCAGAGATACAAACATAAAAACATATAATCCTCCTTAAAAAAACAATATAACGCTAATTTATTACAGTTATTAGTATAAACTATTTATTTTTTAAATGTTTACATTTATTTATTTTGAGACAGAGAGAGAGACAGCACGAGAGGGACAGATGGGCAAAGGGAGAGAGAAAGAATCCCAAGCAGGCTCCCTGCTGTCAGCATAGAGCCTCATGTGGGGCTCGACCCCACAAACAAGAAGATCATGACCTGAACCGAAATCTAGAGTCAGAGACTCAACCAACTGAGCCGCCCAGACACCCCTAGTATAAACTCTTTAAAAAACAAATAATTCTTAATTTTGTCCACTGGAAAAAATCAATGACCAACCCTATATAAATGAGCACATTTTCTGCCCAAATGGTGATCTCTACTTACAATTTCTTTTGAAGAAATTTATGACTAAGTTTTTGTAAGGAAATGTAAAAGATGAGCCCATCTTGTCAGAATTGAAATGCATCAAATATGTTAAAATCCATGGGCTTACAATGACACTAAATAAAGAGAAAGAATTAAGCTTGTCTTTCCTAGACAAACTTTACTTAAGGGTAACCAAGTAATTAATGAGATAACGAGTCTCTCTACACAAATACTTCAGAAAATAAATGAAGAACAAATGATAGTATTAGCACATTACCATTCTGCCAATATGTAATGAAATAATGGTTCTAAGTAATGATCATTAGACATTACGCGCTCTTGACAAGAACTAATTTTACCAAAATATCAAACCTTCATCTGACCAATTTTTAGATGTAACTATCATTGTATAAGAAATAAAAAGGGTGGGTGAACAGGTTAAACAGGGATACAATGAGCAAATACAAAATGTAAACTCTACAGAACAAATGATCAGGTTTCTTTAAAAAAAAAAAAAAAAACTAGGAGAAAGGAAAGAAGAGACATTTTATGTTAAAAGCCTTATCAACCATATTCAATCCTGATTCAAGAAACCAATTGTTTAATTTAAAAAAAAATATCTTTTGAGGTCATTGGGAATAATGATTTCTGTTAATGGTATTGTTATTATATTATTATGTTTTCTAAAAGAGTCCTTATCATATAGAAATATATAATGAAATATTCATAAATGATGCCTGGGATTTCCTTTCACAATAATCTAGGTGTGTGGGGAAGTATGGAGAAGTAGTGATAAAACAAGAGTTTCCATGAGCTTATTATTATTGTAGTTAGGTGATGGTTCTTGGGGATATACTGTACTCTTCTATTTTTGTTTATGTTTGAAACATTTGTTAATCTTGAAATTTTCTACAATAGGAGATGGTAAAGCACATAAACGCTCTCACACATTAAATGTTTTTCATAATTTAACATTTGTATTCACATGAATTAACGTTCACTCAACAACTTAATGATGAAATTCACCATCATAGATACTCTTATCATTAATTATTCTTCTTGTAGAGGAAGGAGCCATTAAGAATCAGCTTTTAGGGGGCGCCTGGTGGCTTGGTCGGTTAAGCGTCCGACTTCGGCTCAGGTCATGATCTCATGGTCCATGAGTTTGAGCCCCACGTCGGGCTCTGTGCTGACTGCTCAGAGCCTGGTGCCTATTTCAGATTCTGTGTCTCCCTGTCTCTCTGCCCCTCCCCTGTTCATGCTCTGTCTCTGTCTCAAAAATAAATAAACGTTAAAAAAAAATTAAAAAAAAAAAAAAGAATCAGCTTTTAGAAATCCAGCTCTGCCTCATACCAGAATGCATCTATTTGGAGAGCTATTTCTCAATAAAATCAGGACTATGAATTTCTACTTCAAAGTGTTTACTAAAAGTAGGTCCTGCAATTACTATTTTATTGATTTACATTAGGTCAAATATTTAATTAACAAATTGGATCATTGACTCCAAATAAACAAACATAGGTAATGCAAATATATGTTGCAAATGAGCCAAAAAGCCCAGGAGAAAGGTGTGATAGAGCAATACCACCTACCTAGCTGTCTCCTCAAATTGTATGTCATCCACTGAGGCTGTAACACAGGAAATCCCAGCATGCTTTTCAGCTTCAAAAACAGGCAAAAGTGTGCTAATTAATAGTTATGTTTAAATATTTCAGCATAAGGGAAAAGAATAAAAGTTAAATGGATGTATTCTAGTAACTCATCCTCTGGTTCAGTAAAGTACCACTATGCCCACACTTAGAGATGATCTGGATCAATGACAGTTCTTTTGCTCTGTAAGTTGTACTTCTGCTGAATGAAAATTATTGTACTGTCTTTGATTTGAAATTCAAAACCAATACCTAGTATATCTAGCTATTTAAATAGCAATTTTATTAAGTTAGTACCAACTTTAAATATTTTGTTAGATATGACCCTTCTGTTGTTTTAAAAACAATTCATCAAAGCTGTACCCATTATCCCACATAACCAGAAGCTGATTATATTTAGACCACTTAACAAGTATAAGTACTGAATAGTATAGGAGACACTGACATCAGACCCCAAATTGGAGAGCAACTTCTCTTGAGTAGCAGAGAAATATTCATCATCTATTAGGTATTTAGTCAATATTTATTGTTCATTATTACCAAATTCTGTATGCAGTAATTATGTTGGAGAGGAGAATATTAAATAGGGTATAAAGAGATTAGGGAAGAACCCTAGCTATCCATATTCCATGCCTGCATTTAATTTGTTGAGATATTTTTTGATTGTTGATTTTGCTTTATATAAAAATATCATAACTTAATCTCTTTAGGAAAAATGTTGACATGTGCTTCTGTCAGAATTTGATTTTGACGAACATTCAGTTAAAACCCAAACAGACTGCACCGGCTTTTTAAGTGCTTTGAACCTCATTTTAATTTTGGAGACTTCACTCTTTATTCTTCACACTTTTAGAGACATGAAAAAGAAATAGAGTGAATTATACTAAAGTTGTATTCTTTGTGTGGATTGCTTTAACTACAATATTACTTGATAGTGCCAGGTAAAGAGACATGGGGAAATACTCCAGAGAGCGGCTATTTAGAACACTCCTCTCTATAATCTAATTTGTAGAAAATTGCACATTCTGGTTTTATAAGTTGGAAATAACTAGCTGTTCTTCCAAACATGCACATAATACAAACTGAGTTACCAGAAAACTAACCATAGTTAGTGTGTGATTGATGGAGAGGGAATGACTGCCTTCCCAGCTATAAAGTTCAGTGAGAGGAAGGGAATGTAAAAGTACCAGACTCTAGAAATACTCAAGATGGGCTCCATTGAATTCAGTGTATCAAACATTTGTTAATTTCCTACTGATTTCCCAATACTGAGAAGTCAGTGTTATCTCTTAATAAGTCTGCTCAGTGGCAATTAGAGAGCCAGCTATAGTAGATGCCATTTTAGAGCTTAAGATTTCCAGAGAACTACCAGATCCTTGCAAATACAGGCTATAAGACATTCACTAAGGAGTACCTAATAGACATTCGTTCCAGTTACCTGAGAGAACAGGATGTTGAGTTTATTAAACTATTCTTGTTAATAAAATGTTACCATGTATGCCAATATGAATAACCACTTTTGAATGATTTAAATGATAACTAAAGTGCAATAATCAATAAGACTAACTTTTTTTTATTTTTATATATTTTGATTGTATATATCGAGTATCTATTATGTATATACAGCACTATACTAGATTGAATTAGGGATCATGAACAAATATTATCATAATAATAGTTGCCATTTATTAAGCATTTATTATTGACCAGGCACTGAACTAAGTATTTATGCATGTCAATTACATGAGGTTGGTACTATTACTAGTTTCATTTTACAAACGAGGAAATCCAGGCTTGGAAAGATTGAATACAATGTTCTAAATAGTGATTTTGACTACAGAAGCAATAGGAACTCTCAGAAAAGACCAACCAAGGAACACTCTTCAGAGAAGTGCTTAGCTAAAGATGGGCTTCAGATGCTTAACAGCCATGGTTTACACTATAGACTTTTAAGGGTCATGAAATTAAAAATAGAAAATAGAAATATGGGGAACCAACATATGATCACAATTTTTATGTGTGATTATATGCAGTTGTTTTTTTTACAAGTGTGTCAGATATTAATTTAACAGGACCAGCTTGCTCTGGTTCTTGATTTTGATTGTCTTTCATACAGTATGCTAATAAAAGTGGAGAAACTCTAAAGCTATTACTGATTTCCCGGGGGAAACAGAGAAGCTGGAAACAGTAGCAGAGTAGATAAGTGGTTGTAATCCAGGTATGAGATGATGACTGATTAAAATGGTGGCATCTCCATTCATTCATTCCTTTAACTAATATTGACTGAATACCTGTGCTGTGTTAGCCTCTATGTAAGGTGATGTTAATGTAAAACAGCCATGATCTCTGTTCTCTTGGAGACTAGTGGAAGCCATGGATTAATTAAAGGAATAAATAACAAAATGAATTAAGTGCCCTGAAGAAAACATCAATTTTATGGGAGTCATAACATGAGAAACTAGACCTAGGGAGGATGTCAGGGCAGATGTCCAAGTGGAGGGGATGCTTCAGCTGACATGTGAAGGATGAGTAGGATAAAAATAGATGTGTTGAGGAGGAAGAAGAGAGAAAAGGAGAGCACACTGAGCAAAAGGAACTGCAAAGATCCTGATCAAAGTCTTTAAGGATAAAATGCAGAAAGCAAGAAGGAGAGCTGGTACGGTAAGGCTGAAGGGTCGGCTGAGAACGGACTATGCACTGGGCCTTGAAGCTCTTGGTTGACAGTTTTATAATTATTATTGAAGATATTGGTTCACTGTCTTATGGATTCCATTGTTTCTGATGAGGTCATAAGCAATTCTAACCAGGGTTCTCCTATGTATAGCACAGCTTTTAAGATTTCTCTGCCAGCTTTTAAGATTTTCTTTTCATCATAGTTTGCCTGTGATAGATGTGAGGTTTTGTTTTGTTTTGTGTTTGTATTAATCTTGCTTGGTGTCCTATGATCTCGAATCTGTAAATGTATGTCTTTCACCACATATGGGAAAATTTCAGCTACTATTTCTTTAAATGTTTGTTTTATGCCTCAGACTTTCTCTCATTTCTTTTGGGGCTTCTTTTACATGTATGTTATACTTTTTGATGTGGTTTTGATATATCTGTTCACTTGTTCATTTTTTAAATTCATCTTTTCCCTTTTCTTCAGACTGAATAATCTTTATTGTCCATCTTTATGTTTACTTATTCTCCTCCAATCAGCTGCTAAGCCTATCCAGTGAATTTTTATTATTTTTTTTTTATTTAAAAACATTTTTTTAACGTTTATTTATTTTTGAGACAGAGAGAGACAGAGCATGAATGGGGGAGGGTCAGAGAGAGAGGGAGACACAGAATCTGAAACAGGCTCCAGACTCCGAGATGTCAGCACAGAGCCGGACGCGGGGCTCGAACTCACGGACCGCCAGATCGTGACCTGAGCCTAAGTGGGACGCTCAACCGACTGAGCCACCCAGGCGCCCCTATCCAGTGAATTTTTAAATTTCAGATACTGTAATTTTCGGTTTGGGAATTTTCATTTGGTTCTTTTTTTAGTTTCTACTTCTCTCTTGAGACTTACTATCTTTTCATTCTTTATGATGATTTTTATTTTATGATGAGTTTTTATTACATCCTCAAGCATACTTATTATAGCTGCTATAGAATAATGGATGCTTAATTCTAACACTCGGATCATCGAGGCTTGATCACCATTATCTTTTCACTTAAGAATGCATCATATTTTCCTGTTTCTTTGTATATAAAGTAATTTTGGACTATATCCTAGCCATTGCGAGTGATACATTGTAGAAATTATGGGTTCTTATATGTTTCTCTAAACAGTATTGTTTTGTTTTGTTTTTCTAAGTAAGTACTTAACTAAATTCCCACTATAAAACTCTATCTCCCTAGAGGTTGTAACAGCCCTTTCCCAATTCTTTTGGCATCATCTAGCAAGGCTGGAGTTTCTTCTATGCATGCATGATTCAAGCTTCACCAGAGATTTGAGCCAAAAATATAGATAGATTATACAGCTCTGCCTCTTCAGTTCTCTCCTCTCTTGAAACTTCCTCCTCACATTTAAGTAGCTGTGTTTTCCCCAAATCCTATAGCTCTTCAATTCAGCAGGTCTGTGGGTTTTCCATCAAAAATTTAGCTGGGAGCAGAGTAAGGTCTTTCTTCAGGCTTAAAGGCATTAAAAAACTAAAACAAAACAGAGAAAGTTAGCTAGTACCATTCTCTTCTTCCAAGTGTTGACTTCCAAGTGTTTAAATATGATTTTTTTCACCTGTCAGTTGCCCATAAGTAGGTTTTATTTACTGTTTTATCCAGAGTTTATAGCAGTTATCTATGTGCCTTTTTTTTTCTAATAGGAGATACTTACTATGCCAGAAGAGGAATGCTTGTAACTCTTGATAAAGAAGACGGGGCGGGGGGAGATAAACAACGAATGATATGATCAGATTAGCACCTTCAAAAAATATTTTAGATGTAGTGTGGAGAGGACACCAGAATGAATGGAGATGATCAGTTTAGAAACCACTGCTGAAGTTCATATGAAGGATGATGACAGGTTGGCCTAGGTGGTGGCAGTGGAGCCACAGCAAGGTGGTTGGGTTTGAGTGATTTCTTTAAGGTAACACTGATAGGACTTAGTTCATGGGTTGAGTATGTGGAGGGGGAAGCAAGGTAGAGAGGGGTATCAAGAAGGGATGACTCCTAGATTTTTGACTTGTGTTACTGGATGCCATTCCTAAGAGAGTGAACCCTGGACAAAATTCAGAAATGCAATAGAGAAAAGGGTGAGTTTGTGATATTTCAAAATAAGAAATGTATACAGAGGGTGGAGAATGACTCAGATATGGTTTCATTCCTCTAGGCTTAAGGAACGACTAGAAAAATGGGACTACTGACAGAAATGAGGTGTAATGACAAAATGATAGTGAACATATTTAATCTTTATTTAAATATTGAGAAGATCTTTTGGAATCTAGCAGTGTCTGGGTGTCACAGAAGAGCCTTAGGTCTATGGCTGGGATCATTATTTATTATAGTAATGGGCCTGTGGAAAAGTGCTGGTCAACAAGGAACTCTGGCTGGGAAAATGCCAGGAAAACCAGTTTTTGTACTACTCTTATCAAAGAAAGGACAGCACTATGGCGGAGCATTTCTCTGCCACAGATTCTGTTGCACCTTGACTAAATAACGCTCCTTGCTTATGTGGTGCTTCTCACCATAGAGTGTTTAACACAGGTATTTCCATGTTTCCAAACTAACTTTATCATAAAGGTTTCTTTAATGTTGTATTATTAGCAACAGAGCTATTAATCCAAAGCAGTTGGTTATCAATTGAATCAGTCTATGGCCTGAGTTTCCAAAGATGTAAAAAGGCAGACACTTTTCTGACAATTGCAGCACAGCAATTGTTTATTCTTTACAGGACAGAAGCACAAAATGATCACTTCATTATTCACATAATGTATTCAGTTGCCTTGGCAATAGGCATCATTTTTATTAGCAACCTCAGTGATTTTTACACTTGTTTCCCTTAGATGTGAATTAATTTTACATTTATTCTTCCATTATTTATGTTATTATAATCAACCTCAAATACTGATAAAAACTGTTAAGAGAGAAACCAAACAGACCTATCAACAAACAGAAAACAAACAAACAGATTGGCATGAATATGTGACTAAATTTTGGGGGCTGTTAACACACAGGGGATTAGAAACCTATTGCTACTCAGTGAGAAAAGCGGGGTTCTGTCATCATCTGAACTTTACTTTTGTCCTTTGTAAAATAAGAGTCCTAAGAAACATCATCTTAAGCTCCTTCCAGCTTTAGTTTTTAATCTTAACATATTTTCCTTCACAATATAGCTTTGCCGGGTCTGTTCCTGTGTTATGCAAAGCCTGACTTCATTTCAGAAATGAGATTCCAAGTTTTGAACCCATTCATCACCAACCTACCTATCCATGAAAGCAGAGGTTTTTGTTTAGTGCTTACTAAGCACTGGAGAACTAACTTTAGCTTACATGCGAATTGGCCAGGCAGAAAATAAAGAGGTGAAGAGATCAACACACAAAATAATTACAGATTGTGCTAAGCAGTAGGAAGGAAATAAAAAAGGGCATTCTGCTAAAACTGCTGGAAGAGTACAAATGTAAACAAGTGGTCAAGAAAGACTTCTCTGAGGAAAGGCTGTTTAAGCTGAGATGTAATGCATGGAAAGGGCAAAAGAAGGTCATAATGGTAAAATGAGAGGCAGGTGCAAAGGTCCTGAGAGGAGACGAAATAAGGTGTGGTAGCAACAAACTGAATGCAGAAGCAGATATAAGAAAGGAGTAATCTATCAAACTAGATAGTAAAGAGATTTGCAAAAATGTAAACCAAGAGCATGCCTTTAAGCATAGTTTTATTACTGGTGAAAATAGTTATTTTTTCAATAAAATTATGTCATGGGTTTATTCTTGTTCTTTTAAAATGAATTCATTTTAAAAGATTTTGAGGGTCTCCTGGGTGGCTCAGTCAGTAGGGCATCTAAGTTCGTCTCAGGTCATGATCTCAGGGTTGCTGAGTTTGAGCCCATCAACAGGCTCACTGCTGTCAGCCCAGAGCCCGCTTGGGATCCTCTGCCCCCCCACCCCCACCTTTCTCTGCTGCCCCAACCCAGCTTGTGCCCTCTCAAAAAATAAATATTTTAAAAAATAACAAAAGATTTCGGTGATGGTCAATATCAACAAAATAACCCACATAAACAAAAGTGCGGGGTCCTCACTTACCTAATGGGGTAAAGGAGTCCTGAGGCTGAAAGGTTTGAGAATCACTGGTCTAGGTCATTCCCGGTGTTGGATGAACTACCGCAACCGTTAGGGTCCCCAACTACTCACAGCTGGAAATACCCCCTCCTTGCCTCTCTCTCCTCACGGACCCCGGGTCCAGGAATGGTGAGGACTGGGGCGCCAAGCGTCTGCTTCCGTACTGGGGTGGGCTGGCCTGCACCCCTGGCCTCGGGATCCTCTCATGTCCAGACCCCCACCACCCCACATCCCGGTATCCAAGCCGGCCCGCCACCCCCGCCACGCTGGCCTTCCGCGCTCCCCTTCCGTCCCCCCCCCAGCGTCCCTCCGCGTCGGCCCCCTACCAGCCAGGCAGGCGGTGGCGTCGATCCACTTGAGAAGCTGCCCCGCGCTCAGCTCGCCGCGCAGGTTGGCGTGCGCGGGCTGGATGGCCTGGCTCATGCTCACCTCGGCGGGCTCGGGGCGCTCCATAGCCCGGCCCGCCGCGAAGCCCCTGGGCTGAGGGCGTCGGGCCGAGCAGGTCAGCGCGGAAACCACGCTCGCTCCGCAGGGCACCGGCGCCGCAGCCGTGGGCCCGAGCCCCGCGCCCCGCGGGTCGCCAGGGCCCGTCCGGTGCACTGGCACGTGGGATTCGAGGTGCCGGGAATATCGCGAGGAGCGCGAAAGAGATCTCTCTTGGGTGTCAGAAGCCAAATCCGGGGCCACCAAGCTTGGCAAAGCTGGAAGCAGCCCGAATTTCTCAAGTGTAAAGGGAGGACAGCAGTACTTAGGTCAGAGGACTGTAGAGAGAATTAAATGAAGTAATGTACGTAACTCAGCGTGTGCCTGGCTGAGGTAATACAGGTGTTTGCTAAGTAAATAAGTAGTGAGGATAACAGCCATCTGAAGAACTTGACAGACGGTGGGAGGTTAAGGATTGATTTGTTAAATGTTGTCCAGAGAATGCGGACATTTTGCTTTAGAAACTGATTTTAGAGTGTTTGACTACCTTTTCTTCCCCCTGGCTGTTGACTGCCAGGTAGAGTGGACCCTCACTCCTCAAGCCCTAGTTCAAAATACACCTTCTGATTCTTAGGATGTTAAAATAGCTCCCCCAAACCCTTTGTTATTGATCAGTTTGTTGTGAAATTACCCCCACTGCCAAGCAAACACAAAGTGCTGATGTTTGCAGGGACATGAGAGTCACTCAACAAAGAAAGGCAATCTTTTGGTTTTAATCTAGAGAATTTAAGATTAGAAACTGTCGCCTCACTATTAATGATGCCAGCAAATCCCAAGAGACTCTTTTCAGGAGACAAAATCTAGAATATTAAATGAGAATTTTCATTCTCAGCTGTTAACACAAAGCACCCATTACACCTTCTAGAGCTGAAATCAGTGACTTTACAAAGCAGTTCTCATTCAGGAAATAGAGACACCAGAAAACCTCCAGCATATAATAGATTCATAGTTATTGTATTGTTAGGGGTGGCTGCACCCAGGAGAGCATTTGCAGGTGAAGAAATGGAAGCCTGGAGAGATGAAGCAACATGTCAGACATAATAGGAACAGCTAAGAAAGTAGGAGCATGTGGCTTAAACTCAGGGCTCCTGATTGTCCAAAGTAGCTTACCACAAAACCTAATCGCTTCCAACAAATTGGTGATGCTTTCTCATTCCTTTACAGCCTACTAAGCCCCAGCCTAGAGACGTTGGAATGGGACATTCTGGCAATTTTGCTTTTCCTTTTTTTTTTTTTTGCAAAGATCTATATTTCTTTTTTCTTTTTTTTTCAATATATTGCTTTTCCTTTTAAAGATGTTTTGAGGGAGAGAGCCAAACCATAAGAGACTCTTAAAAATGAGGATAAACTGAGGATTGATGGGTGGTGGGAGGGGGGAGGGTGGGGGATGGGCATTGAGGAGGGCACCCGTTGGGATGAGCACTGGGTGTTGTATGGAAACCAATTTGACAATAAATTTCATATTAAAAAAAATAACAGGGCTATAAAAATCTAAAAAAAAAATATGTTTTGAAAGAGGTTTCCGTCCCACATAAGCATACATACAAACTGGATGCATTGTTAGGCAAGAATTAAGTCTGGCTTTTATATAAAGCATAAAAATGACTTTTAATTGTTTATTTTAATGTTTTTATTTATTTTTGAGAGAGGGAGAGACAGAGCATGAGCACAGAGAGAGGCAGACTCTAGGCTCTGAACTGTCAGCATGGAGCCTGACGCGGGGCTGGAACTCGTGAACTGCGAGATCATGACCTGAACCGAAGTTGGACAGATAAAAATGACTTTTTAAAACAAAGTCAAACCCATGCCTCCAAGATGGTCCTCATATGCAGTTGCATACTTATTTCAATAACAGTGTTATTACTCGTATCACCCCTTCTTGGAAAATGCCTCTAGAGTTGTTAATGCCATTTTGGCAGATCACAGTATTCAGTACATATTCATTCTGTTCGCTGATAACTTCACAGGAGGCACTTATTTATGTTGGGCTTTGGCCACATGACTTGCTTTGGAATGAAACACAGTGAGTTAAGGGGGTACCAGTTCCAAGCCTAGCCTTCAAAGCACCACATGTACCTGTTCTTGGGTATGTCTTACCTCTGCCATGGGAAGTTCATATGCCTGAGCGGCTTTCCATATCAGCATCTGGGTGCTATACTGGATCCACCTATTGCAGAGCCAGGCACCCAACCTACAGACTTGCAGCATGAAGTTGAGCTACCCAGCAGGCACACACACTCATGAATGAGACATAACTACTTATTGTTGTTAGGTTCTGTGATTTGGGGATTATTTGTTGCACAGCCATAACTGACGGTTACATGTATGAATTTCATGTATTAATATTTTAGGAAATGCCTGAAGTTACCAAAAATAAGGTTTTTGTCCTGTTGGTTTATTTTGCATTAAAAAATGGCGACTAAAGTGGTAATATTATATATGTGTTCATTTCTTTGGTTTCTTGTAAACTAGAGGAATTTCAAACTGTTTTAAGCATAGGTGTAAGAAGGTAGCTTTCCAAAGGGACTATCGGAGGCAGGCAGCTTGTATCTGCATATGTATGTGAAGGGATGTTTGATCCAAAAGCAGACAAGTTCACACACTCACTATTGTGTTTTCTATGTGTATTATCTCCTATTTAGATGTCCTTTGATTATGGTTTCATATCTTTTGTTGGTTTCTCACTGAGTTTTGTTTTCAGCCTCTGCCTGAAACTACTATTCTTATGTTTTTCTGAATGGTCTCTTTTTCTCCCACACAATGAAAATGTCATCTGCATGTGTGAACATTTGCTGTATCCTTTATCTGTCAAGGATTTTTGCTATTATGTTTAAAGAAAAGGCTTCCATTTTCCATTTCTGTTTAGAGCCATCTTTTGAAGATGAGCCGAATGTGAAGCCAGCTTGATTTTAAAAGGTCGTGCACAAGAGCAGGAAAGCAGATCGGGAGGAGTGTGGAAAGTATGATAATAACTAGAATAAAGAGAACTTGTTTAGAATGTTGGAGTAGGAAGGAAACTAGACAGTCTAACCCCCTCATTCTGGAGATGAGGAAATGAAGTGTTTGCCCTCGGTCAGCCTTTTAGAGGTAGAGGTCAGCCTTTTAGAAAACTGAGAACAAGGGACATAAAATATAAGAAGAGAGATGGAACAAACTGCTTCCCCTGAAGCACACCCTCCAACAAGAATTTGAAAGCAAACAGTTTATTTGGGAGGAAACTGCAGAGGGCATTAATAGGGGAATCAAAGTGTGGTCCCCAGACGAGCAGCATGGGCACTGCCTGGGAGCTTGTTAGAAATGCAGAATCTCAGGCTTCATCCCAGACCTGCTGAATCAGAATCTGAAATTTATTAAGACTCTCACGTGAGTCATAAGCACATTAAAGTTTGTGAAGAACAGCCTAAGTTACCCCTCCTGGAGAAAGGGGAGCTGGAGGATAAAGACTTCATTGACTAAGGGCTGCTCTGGGGAGCATTAACTCCCCAGCACTTATGCTGACTGCAGGGCAAGGGCGCTCAGAGCATTGCATCAGTAGGCATTAAGACACTGTCAGTGTGTACTGGGCACTGGCATAGTGGGTGCTGAGGGAATTCACGCAAGGCACAGAAAGCCATGATACTTACACTGTGCTGAATATCAGAGGCAGCTGGGAGTCTTCTCATTTTAGGAGATAAATCCCAGGCAGAAAGTTTGGTAACTCAAAGAATTTCATATGGAAATGAACTTTATTAGTTATCAGACTCGATTCTACCTTTGGTATGTTATACATGGTGTCAGGCCAATGTTTTCAAGTTCAAATTTCAGTTATAAGGATGCAGTTCAAAGTTTAAACACAGAGTTCCTAAGCAAAAATTCCAGAATGGGCTTTCTTATATTTCAGTTGCCAACTTTTTCCAGGGTCTCTTCCTCTTCTTCACTCCTGGACTCTACTCTTGGGATCAGTCTCCCCTTGGGGACATTGGGCTGTCCCATTTAGCACCTGGGGCCTCAAGCCAACCTTTCTCCTGTTTGTCCCTGTGCTTCCAGTGGCCCCAGCTCTCAGAGAGACAAGCATTAGGTGTGAAACCTGGGAGTCACCTATGCATGTGGAGTGTAGCACTTTATTTTGTTTGAACACAAGCCGTGTATATACAGACTAATTTTTTCACTTCCCCAAAATTGCTGGGCCCCACCTACATCCTAGGCACTGCTTAGTGGAGTCCCCTGGATGCCACCAACACTACCTGTCAATATGGGGGACTGCAGTGATTGTTTTCAAATATTGAACCAGGCTCTCATCCTAGAATAAATCCCTCTTGGTCATGGTGTATAATTCTTTTTATATACTGCCGAATTCTATTTCCTAACATTTTGTTAAGGGTTTTTTGTATCTATATTTTTGATACTGGTCTATAGTTTGTTTACTCGCTCTCGCTTGCTTGCTTGCTACTGTCTTTGTCTGGTTTTGATGTTACATTCATAAAGTGAATCAGGAAGCATTCCCTCTATATGCACTGGAAGACATTGTGCAGATTTGGTGTTCTTTATATGTTTTCTAGAATTCTCCAGTGAAACCATCTGAATGCTGGAGATTTTTTTTGATAGGTTTCTAAACTATAAATTCAAATTTTATAAATAGTTTTAGAGCTACTCGACTTAATGTTATTTGGTATGGGTTGAGTTTTGGTAGTTTGTGGGTTTAGAGGAATTGGCCTGTTTTGTCTCAGAGACAAAGGTAGAGACTGAGCTAACATCTGATGGCAGAGCCCTCCCATCTCTTCTTAGCCCCTGAAGCTGACCTTCCTTTGCCTCTCGGTTCACGCATATCCTTCAATCTCCTGCCCTCAGCATTTCCTTGCTTTCTAAGCTGACTCTCAACTAATTCCCTCCCTGGCAGTTGTTCTCTGGCAAAATTCTCTGGCCCTTCCCAGACATGCTGAATACATACTGAATACAATACTGAATACTGAATTAGAAACTGTGGAGTGGGGGCAATAACCTGTGTTTGAACAAAAATTGCATGTGATTCTGTTGCACACTAATGTTTGCTTTTGTCTTTTGTCCAGGAGATAGAACTTTCATTGCAATCTTTTCCCGAGCATGTATTCAGTTTAACAAGAGCCCTTTACAATCACTAAAGGAAGCAGTGATGCAGGAGAAAGAGCCACAGTCTTGGTCCAGGGAGATGTGTTTGTGTCTGAGGTGGACTCTCCTCTTACTGGTGTTGACCTTGAATATGTCACTCATTTGATCTGAGTTAAGAACTCAAGCCCAGATAATTTCATCAATACTCATAACATGCTACACAGCCCTGTGAAGTGTGGGAACTATTATAGTTGCCATTTCATAGATGAGGAAACTGAAGCAACTTGCCCGAGACCATATAAGGTAGTAGTAGATCCCAGATTCAAACGCATTAGTCTAGCTGTTGTCTCAGCTACTCCAAAGGTCATGCTTTTTCTAGTCTAAGCTACTTCGTTCATTCATTCATTCATTCACTCATTCATTCATCATTCAACTGGTGCACATTCATGATTGCCTACTGTGACCCGGAGACTATTCTAGGCATTGGATAAATGAAATGGTATGTGAGACAGATGGAATCTCTGACTTTATAGAATTTATAGTTTATAGAGTTTTTAGAGTTTACAGCACATGTGAAAGTGCTACATAAACACAAATCATTCTAATAAAGATGAGACAGAATGATAAATATGGATGGAAGCTGGCTGTGGGCAACTCTTCAGATTGCATCCTTCCACTGACCATTTACTAGACTAAAGATCAATCTTGATTTGTGTCCATGTTTTAAAATTTTTTTAATTTTTATTTATTTTTTACATTTATTTATTTTTTGAGAGACATAGAGAGACAGAGCACAAGTTGGAGAGGGGCAGAGAGAGAAGGAGACACAGAATCCAAATCAGGCTCCAGGCTCCAAGCTGTTAGCACAGAGCCCGATATGGGGCTCGAACTCACAAACCGTGAGATCATGACATGAGATGAAGTCGGACGCTTAACTGACTGAGCCACCCAGGGGCCCCATGTTTCCATGTCTTTTAAATAATCACAAACTTACAGAAAAGTTGAAGTACCCATGCAAATGTTTTCCCTAAAACATATGAGAGTAAGTTGTCAACTTGATGATCTATTACTCCTAAATACTATAGTTTGAATTTCCTGTAAGCCAGACATTCTCCTGTTTAACCAGAATACACTGCCAAAGTGAGGAAGTTAACATTTACACTTCATTACCACTGATCCTTGGGCTCCTTTCTGTGTCACCGATGGTCCCAAAGGAGACAGTGCTTTGTGTTACATTCAGTTGTCATTTCTGTCGTCTTCCCCCAGTCCAGGAGTCTTTGATCTTTTTGTGACTTTCATGACCTTGCCACTTTTGAAGGTTCCAGGCCAGAAGTTTTGTCGAACGATCCTCGATTTGGGTTTGTCTGATGTCTCCTTGTAACTAGATAGAGTTTATGCATCTTCAGCAGGAATGGCACAAAACGATGCTGCATTCTTTGTGCATTTTATCAGGTAATGCACAATTTCTTTTTTTTATGTTTATTATTTATTTTTGAGAGAGAGAGACAGAGTGTGAGCAGGGTAGGGGCAGAGAGAGAGGGAGGCACAGAATCCGAAGCAGCTACAGGCTCCAAGCTGTCAGCACAGAGCCGGACGCGGGGCTCGAACTCACAAACCATGAGATCATGACCTGAGCTGAAGTCGGAAGCTCAGCTGACTGAGCCACCCAGGTGCCCCTGCACAGTTTCAGTCTGTCCCATTTTTGATGATTTTCATTTCTAAAAATAACTTTTTTAAAGTTTATTTATTTTGAGAAAGAGAGAAAGGGAGGGGGCATCGAGAGGGTGAGAGAGAGAATTCTAAGCAGGTTCGTGCTGTCAGAGCAGAGCCTGACATGGGGCTCGATCCCACAAACTGTGAGATCATGACCTGAGCCGAAATCGAGAGTCGGATGCTCAACTGACTGAGCCAGCCAGTTGCCCCAATGATGTTCATTTTGGTCATTTGATTGAGGTGGTATCTCCAGGCTGTGTAATTTATAAGCATTTTGTGTGGAGGTACTTTGAAACTATGTAAATATCTCATTCTTCATTAAAATTTCAATTTATACATTATTTATATCTCTGTGGACTCATGGTTCCTGTTTTATTCAATGGGCTATACTCTCTTATTATCATTATTCATTTTGAAGCTCAAATTGTCCTCAGTTGGGTCAGAGGGAACCCCCCCCAAGCTGGCTTCTGTGTTGTTGTTGTTGTTGTTGTTGTTGTTGTTGAAATACCTCTTTTCTCCTTTTGTTATTCTTCATTTCCCAGTACAAACAGATGTTGCAGGCTCATCTTGTATTTTTTGCTTCCCCAGCCCTGAAACTAGGCATTTCTTTAAGGAAGACTGGTTCCTTTTAGTGGGAAACAAAGAGTGTGCAATGACTTCTCACAAAACAGCCTAAAAATGTTCTTCCTGGCAGTTCCACACTTTGTAAAGAGCCCTTATGCTTTCTGCTTAACAATATACTGCCTTAAATTTTAGAATCATTTAATACCGACATGTCTTTTCTCTCCAAATAGATTAATTAATTAAATACATTATTTTATATACCTCATATTGACCACACACTGGGCTAAGCATAAGCCAAGGCCCCTGTTCTCAGGGAGCTGTCAGTCTGGTAGGGAACACAGGTGGATAAGTCAGTAGTGTAATGTGGTGAGGGCATATCAAAGGATAGGATATACAGTGCCATGGGGACACAGAGATGGGAAGCTCTCCTCTGGATGGCCATGTCCAAGAAGTCTTCATTGCTTTGGTAATCAAGCAGCAGGGCCTAAGCATCCTAAGCAAGGAAGATGCTTTTGCTGCTCCCAGAATTGACTAGATTTGGAAAACCAGGCTTGACAGCAGGCAGAAACAAAGGCTGTGCTTCAGGACTGGGAAGCATAGCAAAGTTGCTTATTATACCACAAGATTCTGGTATTGTCTTGCCCGTTTTCCTTCCTGGTAGACCTTGGTCAAGATCTAAAGACCCGAGAGAACATTTGCCTGACCAAGTTTAGGTCATATGCCTATTCATGACCCTAGGGCTTAGGAAGAAAAAAGTATAGGAAGGGGTGAAATCAGTTTCTCTCAGTTTCAGTAGAGATGAGACAAGTAACTAGAATTGCCTTTTCACTAAGATTAAACAATTATTTCCTAAAAGGAGATTGAGCTCTGAATGGGAATGGAGAGTGGAAGCAAGACAAATTTTTAAAATTACCAATGAGCCATACAGGGGTATTCAAGCATGTGGAAGACTATAGGGAAAGGCAAGTTCTTGATAATTTTGTTGAACTGCTAGATCAAGTCTCACCTGAAATCACTTTGGAGCTTTCCAGTTACATGAACAAATAAATCTTTCCTATGTTCCCTTCTACTCTCTCTCCCCCTCTTAGTCCTTTAAGACCATTTGCCTTTGGTTATCTGTCATGTGTCACCAAAAGATTTCTAGCTGATACACCACCACAATGCTCTTATAATTGCTGTTCTTTTATTTCCTATGAAAATATTCATTTCTATTTTTCAATCTCTGAGTGACATCAGGCTGTTCATTTTTAGCTCATATCAGGTGAGTGATCAATCTAGCTTATAATATCATACTTTCATTTTAGGTCAATTGTCTCAGATAGGTGATATACTTGTATAATGATGTTGGATTGTACCCTGTGTAGTATCCTAATAAAACAAAGGAAACATTATATTGGAAATTGTTTTTTCTTACATCAATTTTGAAATCAATTTTTCAACCATGTAGCTAATCGTGCTAGAGATGCAGGAACCTACACAGTCATCCGTGTGTCCTCAAATCAGGCAAATGGTCAGTTTCCACTGGGCTTTACCTCACCAGCTGTACATGGGTGCTACTGGGTATGGAAGGCAGTGTCAGACAGATCCAGATCAGTTCCTGCCCCTACGGGAGACTAAGAAAGTAACCTACGAAGAATGGGGACTTGATACTTCTCACATTGAAAGATGGGGTCTTTGTCCATTCTCCTTAAATCTGTCAGGACTGTGACAGCTTCCTACAACAGGGTACATACTTTGTGACTACGTGATATTATGTGACTTCCTAGGCTTGGTCATAAAAGACCATGCATTTCTGCCTGGTTCTCTTGGGACTCTTTCTGGAGGCAGCCAACCTGTAAAATCCAAGTTCCTTTCAATCGCCATGTTGAAGAGGTATATAATGGCCTCTGGTCAATAGTCCCAGCTTAGCTCCAGGCTTATGGCCAGCTTTAACTGCCAGTCAACTGAGTGAGCCTTCTTGGATAACCAACCTTGTCAAGCCTTGAGAATGACACTGCTCAGTTGACATCTTCTTACAAATGCATCAGAGACACCAAGCAAAAACTACCCAGCCAAAGAGTTCCTATATTGCTGATACACACAATTATTTTCATAATAAAATGGTTGTTGTAAGCTGCTGAGTTTGGGGGTAATTTGTTAGGCAGTAATAGTAACCAGAACAGGGATCCAGGGCAGAGCATAATCTATTTACTTGTAGTCCTGTCTCTAAAAATTGTGGGTCTTAGAGCAAAAGTCCACGTGGAGCCCCATATACCATATGTCTAAATATTTAAGACTATACATCAAGTGAGTGAATTGTTAAATAAAATTTGTGCTGTCATCTCATTTTAAAAATATACATTCATGATGACAAAATAGAAAGTTGGCAAAATGTAAAACACAACTGAATTTAATTAATGATATACATGTCTGTTCTGTTGATGGGCTGGTGATGTTTGGATGAATAACTGTTCCATGTCGCAGAAAGTTACACGGCTACTATGTGCCACTGTTATAAGTACTGCCTTAATTCCCAAGGATCTCCTGAGTCAGGAATTAGAACATGAGGACGGAGGGCAGAGATAGCATTCTTGGGAAATATCTTGGTATGCTATAGAGTCTATTGTATATATAACCATCCCACAGTAAAGTTTTGGCAAGTGAGTTAATTTCTCTTTTCACTTACCTGAGAAATTCTCTCACTCAGATTCTCATACTCTCTAAAGCAGTGTTTATCGCTGACACTGAAAAAAAACAAACCTTTATTAAATTCAAACACAGCCCCCTTTTGATTGAGAACATAAGGCAAACAAGGTGGAGAGGCATTTTCCTAGGGCCTGAAGAGTATTACCATCAGAGTGGATATTTAGGCTTAAGGATAATGCCATGTCAGTGCCGAAGGCCAGATCCCGAGGCAGAGTATCTCATATACTTTAATACTAATTTAGGTGAGTGAACTTGTGATATGTGGGGCCCTTTAAAGTGCAGTGGTTCAGTTGGTTAAGCGTCGTACTTGGCTCAGGTCATGATCTCACGGTGCGTGGGTTCAAGCCCCGCACTGGGCTCTCCATTCTCAGCACGGGGCCTGCTTCAGATCCTCTGTCTCCCTCTCTCTCTCTGCCCCTCCGCTGCTCTCTCTCTCTCTCTCTTTCTCTCTCTCTCTCTCTCAAAAATAAACACTAACACCTTTTTTTTTTTAAGTGCAGGATTAAGGCAGAGGCCCCTTTTGCCGTAAGGGCATTGTCACTTCATTGTTCTATGACATAGGGACAGGTATCTGGGAAACAATGGTGGGAATCTATGTGGGGTTTTATCCACCTCCAACCCCCAAACCCCAGTAGAGAACAATGATGAGGATGCAAACCTACTGTTTAGTGATTGATATTCAGCCACTGTTTTCATTTATTGAACCCTTACTATGTGCCAGAAGCTTTTCTAGGCACAGTAATGAGCAAGGCAGTCAGAGTTCCTGCTTTCAGAGAGCTCACATGCTAATGAGAAAAGACCAAAGACAAACACACAGATTAACTAATAAGTAAGATAATTTAACATCAAAATGAATGCTAAAAAGAAAATAAAGCATGAAATGGGGGTGGGAACAGACAACTTTGGCTGTGTGGTCAGGGAAGAGCTCTCTGGGGGAGGTGACCTTTGGGCTGAGACCCAGAATAAGAACAGAAAGCAATAATGCAAACATTGGGCAGATAAGGTAACTGGATTTCTTGATATTAGAGGGTTAAGAAAAACCACTTTTTAAACTTCAGTACTTGCTGAACTTAAGTACTTTGGCCCACTTTCTTGGTATAGTCTATAGTATCGCAAATATAAAATCTTTCATTCTTATGGATGTTGTGCCACCTTGATTAATGCATAGAATGTAGATGTAGATTATGTTGTGATGAGACCAATCCAGAACATACCTTACAAAATACATAGCTCTAATAGATATTTTTATATTAGCTTGCTTTTCTGCTTCTCTTTCTCAAGCAGCAACTTAATAGCAAATTATGTCTTTGAGACTTCTGTCTATAACTGATTGTCTATAACAACTTAGCTAGGTAAATTTTTAAAAAGCTAAACCTACTTAGAATGTGATTCTTTAGTCCTATACACATGTCATGAGATTTTTAATTAAAGATACTTGAAGTTGTAAGTTCTTAGCCAGTTTATCTTATAGGCTGAAATAAAGCAAAATCTTATTTTTTTTCAAATTAAAAGGAAATTTACCAGTTGATTTTAAGAGAAATATGCATGTATAATTATTTTTTTGATAAACAATAAATATTAATTCATATAATTAAAACAACCTAAGAATTTTCAATGTTCTAATTATAAAGAATCAGTAGACTTTTGGGGCGCCTGGGTGGCGCAGTCGGTTAAGCGTCCGGCTTCAGCCAGGTCACGATCTCGCGGTCCGTGAGTTCGAGCCCCGCGTCAGGCTCTGGGCTGATGGCTCAGAGCCTGGAGCCTGTTTCCGATTCTGTGTCTCCCTCTCTCTCTGCCCCTCCCCCGTTCATGCTCTGTCTCTCTCTGTCCCAAAAATAAATAAACGTTGAAAAAAAAAAAATTAAAGAATCAGTAGACTTTGTTAGTAATCTTAGCAATATTTATAGTTGTGTGTGCCAGCCAGTATACAAAGTGATTTATATGCATGATTCCATATAATTGTCATGAGGCCCTGCATGGAGTTTTGTAGGTACTGTTAATAATTACTATTTTATATATCGAAAATAAGCACAAGTTAATACCTTGTTACATAATGGGAAATGGTAGAGCCAGCAATTGAACTGACTTCAGAGTCAACTTAGTGCTTGAGATTATGACAATAGTTTTCTGGATATTTTGTACTATTTTATTTATTATTCTTTATAATATTGCCATGATTGTATTCTTATTTTAATAATTAATTTGAAACTTATTTCATCCCTAAGAGTTTGGGTTTTTTAAGTTATTTTAACTTCAGAAATTCAGCATAATTTATCAATTTTTTTCTGTAAAATGAACCTTTATTCTAAAACATATCCAAAATTGCAAGACACAAGTATCACTGAAACAGGTGAATGTATAATAGAGAATGGTTAAACATACAAAATATAACTTTAGCCTTTTAAAGAAGTCTTCATCAATAAAACCCAATTGAAAATTTTTGCTTTAAAACAGTTTAAATTATGTACATTAATTCTTGTGTAATTCCCAAAACATAGTCAAAGTAAAATCCAAAACTATACAAAAACTGTGAATTCAAGTACAAAAAAACCCCGTATATATCTACCTTTAACGAATCTGTGCAGATATAGAGTGCACCAAATTAACTGTAGTCTAATTCAGAACAAATTGCACAACGAAGTAAGGAAAAATGTCCATAACAAATCATGCACAAAAGATCAAAGATTTTATAAAATGACTGTCAACGATTACATGATCTGGTAACTGCCTCCCTCTTCCTCTTTCCCTATGTACAAAATCAAGTTCTGTCAAGTCTGATGTTAACCACTTGCGTGCCTTTTAGACACTGGGTTTTTTAAAGACTTTTTCATTAAAATTACTCTCCTGTGACATCTTTTTCTCATCAGTATGTCTTCTTCATATTCTAAACATTTCAGGTATTAAAATCTCATTACTACATCAGTATATTCTTCAGGGAGTTTTCTTCCCTGAAGTGGACATTTAAAGTTCTCTTCACATGAATGAAAAAGAATAGGCAATCTCCACAAGAACAAGATGACATCACAGAAATGTATTTTTATGCTTTAATACCTCAGTTCTTGAAATATTATTAGCAACTTCACCAGGTTAACGTTTTAGAGCTTAGACACAATAAAAGTTCAGAATATAGTCAAGGGGACAATCCTTGTCCAGACATAGGCATTTTTTTTTTCATTCTTGTTAAATATGTGACTAGGTTTAATGCAATGGGCAGAGGACATATTTAATCATGTCACTTCCGGCTCATCACTTCTTAAGTGATTCTTTATTTAGAAACCTAGTTATCTGAAAAAACTGGTATTATTAGACTATTTTCTTGGCATTTTCAATGAGAATTGACTGTTATATACAGGAAAATGACCTTAAAAAATTAAGGTGGTAAATTTAAATTTAAAATTAAGTGGTAAATTTTCAATAAACCAGACCCCCAAACTTGCTCTTATTAGGAGATAAAAAAAAAGATTAAAACTTTTTTTCTGATTATTTTTCTACATCAATACAATTTTCTGGCTATTTATAAGATCTTATCTTCACATTAATTATGTTAGATACAGCATTATTATAGTATCAAAATGTAATAGCACTAAGAAGTATTTTATCACTTTTAATTCCTTGAGATGGTGCTTAGAGATTTTTCAAACCAGTGTTCTTATTTTAGAGCTGAACAAACTGAGGCTTGGAGGGAACATAAATAACCTGTTCAGAGTATAACCCACATTTTCTCTCTGCTGAGACTGTGGTTTGTCTCTCTGTGACACTACCTGTAGTGCTAGAATAGGAGATCTTTCCTTTTTTTTTAATTTTTAGGTAATCAAGATATTCTTAATAAGCAAAAGTAATATAGAAAGTCAGTATCTGAAGGTTTTTTTGTTTTTTTGTTTTTTTCCTAGAGGTTACACATATTCCATCTTCCTGTTTGGGGGGAGTCAATTTTTTATGTTTTGTTTCACCTGAACATAAAACCTGAAATCATAACACTCCTAGAAGGAAACAGAGTAAAAGCACTTTGACGGTGGTCTTGGCAGTGTTTTTTGGTTAGGACACCAAAAGAACAGGCAGCAAAAGCAAAATAATTAAGAGGGATTATATCAAACTAAAAAACCTCTGCACAGCGAAGGAAACAATCAGCAACATGGCAAAGTAACCTACAGAATGGGAGAAAATATTTTTAAGCCATATACAGTAAAACCTTGGATTGCAAGTAACTTGTTCTGTGAGTGTTCCACAAGATGAGCAAACATTCCTAACAAATTTTAACTTGATAAACGAGTGATGTCTTGCAATATGAGTAGTACACGAGGCTGAACATCACATTGTCACAACTGAGCCAATGGTTCTTGAAATTCGCTTTGATATACAAGTGCTTTGGATTATAAACATGCTTCTGGAATGAATTATGCTTGCAAACCAAGGCTTTACTGTATCTGATAAGGATTTAATATTCAAAATATAAAAGGACTCCTATAATTCAATAGCAAAATAATCTGATAACCTGATTAAAAAATGGGCAGACTTGAAGAAGACATACAAATGGCCAAGAGGTGCTCAACATCACTCATTATCAGGGAAATGCATATCAAAACTACAGTGAAATATCACCTCACACCTGTTAGGATGTACCTTATTAAAAAAACAACAACAAAAGCTAAAAAGTGTTAACGAGGATGTGGAGAAAAGGAACACTTTGTATACTGTTGGTGAGAACGTAAATTGGTGCAGCCACTGTGGAAAACATTATTTAGGTTTTTCAGAAAATTGAAAATAAAGCTACCATATGATCCAGTTATCCTGTTTCTGTTTATCTGAAGAAATTGACACCAGGATTCCAGAGACATCCATTTGTTCCCATGTTCATTGCAGCATTATGCACAATAGCCAAGATATGAAAACTACCTAAATGCCCATCCACGGATGGCTAGATTTAAAAAATGTTATCTATATATACAATGGGAAATTATTCAGCCTTAACCAAAGAAGGAAATACTGCTATTTGCAACAACACGGGTTGATCTGGAGAATTTTATGCTAAACCAAAGAAGGAAATACTGCTATTTGCAACAACACGGATTGATCTGGAGAATTTTATGCTAAGTGAAATTAACAACAATGAATACTGCATGATCTTACTTATGGTGGAAACTAAAATAGTGAAACTGATAGAAACAGAGGATAGAATGGTGATTACCAGGAGTTGGGGTAAGGGGAAAATGGGGAGGTGATGTACAAAGGGTAGAAAGTTGTAATTGTACAAGGTAAGTTCTGGAGATCTGATACACAGTATAGTGGCTATAGCTAACAATACTGTATTATAGACTTAAACATTTCTAAGACGGTATATCTTCTGTTAACTGTTGTTACCACCACACACACATACACACACACACACACACACACACACACACACACAAATAATAATAATCAAGGGGTGGGAGGAGTGTATACTTATCTCCAAATTCACTTAGTTGTATATATTAGATATGTACAGCTTTTTACCTGTCAAGCATACCTCAGTAAAATGGTTTAAAACAAGCAAAACGAAAAGAAAAAAAAAACTTGTAAGCGTTAAAAGTTTTAAGAACTTTACCGCTTTTTGATGTCAGTCACCCACTGGGAATATACAAATGGTGCTATGTCTCGAGACCTCTGTGCTCTCACATACCTTTTATGTTCAGGGAGAGGAAACTTAACTTTGGCAGTGAGTGTGTGCATACTCATTTGCTGCCCAGCAGCTGTGTCTGCAATACCAGCCAGAGGTGCTGTCTGCGTGCACTCTCTACCTTGCCTACCCCTCACCCTTTAACCTTAGCCTTTGAGTGTACATGTGAGTCATTTGGGACGCAATAAGTTCATCCCATTTTAATCAGCATATTCCCTAGTTAATTTTACTTGCCTATCTGTAAAGGAGGATGTCTTATCTCATGGACATAGGAGTTAGTTATTGTAAACAACCATTAAATAATCAGGTTTCAGGAATATGGTTTAATTATTTTCCTTAAGAACATACTATTTTAATTTTTGAAAGCCAAACAATTAATCAGTTGTAACTAGGTATGATTGCTTCACTGCCAACAGCTGCCCCTTCCCCTTATGTCAGGTGTTGAAGTAACTGAATGAATGTGTTTGCATGAAAATACTGTAATAGCATGATTTGATGAAATAGATTTACAGAAAAAATGTTCATAGGTGAAATGAGCATGCATCTCAAAAAGATTTAGATTATTTATATGTACAGATTTTTGTGAGTCTTAGAAGCCTAGATACATTTACTGTAAATCATAATTAGGAGCTGTTGATTGAAGAGGCGAGTGTGGCTTTTTATAAAGCAATCAGGTCATACTTCATTCGTGTAAAAGACCAATAATTACAGATGAGAGGGCATGCTCTCTCTCTCCTCTGGTCTCTCCTATTGTTTCAAAACATTGATAAGTGTTACCACACTTTCATAATATTCCATTACAGACAAGATATAAAATATTAATAGGCATTTGTTTCAATGTTGTACTATGCTATTAAAAGGCAGAGAGAACTCAGGACCTTCAGAAAATCATATGCCTCCCTAATATTACATACCTAACATTTATTGTAGAAACCAGGAATCCTGTTTAAGAAAAACAAAATGTAACCAGCTCATTGTTGAGCTCTCATTTTCTACCAATCACAGAACACTTCCCTTGTTTCTTTCCCTAAAAACTGCTCAAATCCAGGTGGGCAAATAAAAGTAAAAACAAAACAAAACCCCAAGAAATAAAACCAAGCTTATACAATATAAACTATAAATTCCTAAAAATGTCTTAATAAGGAATTAGAAGTCAAAGGTAAGATTTACAACAGGTTGTGTAGGTTTCTGTGAGAACTAACAGAGGGGCATTGGTGCCAGCGAGGCAGTGATGCTAAGCGAGGCTAAGTAGCTGCTAACTTGTGTTGTATTGACTGAAGGAGCAACCTGATAAGTGTTTACTAACATTGTTTCTATAATAGGACTCCAGGGACCAATGGGGAGAGACACAAGTAGTAAGAGATTGAGAAAGATTATTGTCAACTGGCTTGGATGTAAACAGTGGGTCTTGTGGTAGAGATGGGGAGTTTGGGTTATGCCAAAGCAAAACATCTTGAAAAATTGCTTCATGGAGAAATGAATTCTTTTATCAAAATGTAATCATTCACCACAGGAAAAAAATGCAGTAATTGTGTGAGAGGCCATTACCACTTACTATGGTAGTTTAAGATCTGATCGACTTGGCTTTTAGTTAACTATGTTTTCCTGGAGTCTTTTTTTGTCTTATAATATTTCAAAAAAGACTGGACTTTTTTTCCCCCAGTGCCCAAGTTACTTCTTGAGGAATAAAGTAGGTGCATTAACTTTTCAATAATTCTAAATAATACCTTAACTACAAGGACTAACTGTAGGTACTAGTGATAACTAGAAAGAGAGAGAAGTAGATACATAGAGAGGATTTAATGCAGTTCTACTCATGAAATTTATGTGAACTTCTTCCTGAGCAAGTTAGATTTCAGTTGCAAGATAATGCATGATTGGATAACTTATATTTCTTCATTGACCTGCAAGAATATTTTCTATGCACTCTACTACTGTGAAAGGAAAACAGATGTCTTTTTTAGTCCTGTTTTAGATGTGTCTATTCCCACTCCCACCCTAATGACACCCTTTGCCTTAGACTTGGCTTGAGAAATGAGTCCTGTGATACAGGCAGAGGCTGTCCAACTTTTAGCCACAGGAAAAGGAGTGTTGTGCTCAGGCCAGGTAAGCGAATAGAATTCTTTCAAAGGAAGATGGATGGAGGAGCCAACCCTGCAAATAAATGCCCTGGTCCTTTGCAGTTAAGACTCCTCCTCTGGCCTCATTTCTTCTGCAATATCAAGGTCAAAGGAAACTTCACACAGTCACCTTTACATCTCAGGGTACTGGCTAAATATCTGAGGAGAATAAAGAACTCCTAATGAGAAACTAAACTTATAATTCTTTGTTTGCATTCCAGAATTGTGCTATTTTCCATTTCAAACAGTTCTACATACAAAGATTCTCAGAAAACAGGTTTTCACATCTCTGATTTGTCTTATATTTGAGTTTGAAATTTTTTTCTATATACTCTTTTTGTTTTCTTTTTGAGAGAGAGAGAGAGCATGAGCTGGGGAGAGGGGCAGAAGGGGAAGAAGACAGTGGGGGGGGGTGATGGAGAGACAGAAAGAGAGAGAGAGAGACAGAGAGAGAGGGAGAATGAGAATCTTAAGTAGGCTCCACGCTCAGCACAGAGCCCAATGTGGGGCTTGATCCCACAAATCTGGGATCATGACTGAGCCAAAACCAAGAGTCAAATGCTCAACCAACTGAACCACCAGGCACCCCTCTATATGCTCTTTTAACATAATCACTGAAAATAAAAATTAGTAGCCAAGTAGCTATGAAAGGAATGTCTTGAACTCTAAGCACATTTTGAATATTTAAGTTCATTTTCATCTTTTAAACAAATGGTAAAATATAAATTCAACTTATAAAGTAAGGAAGCATTTACTCTGAAGAGTTTGAAAGTTGAAATATGTTAATAAGTCACTGCACAAATATACTCTCTCCAAAGCCAAAATTACTTAGGTGTTTTTTTAAAAATCTCTTTTGGTCAAGTTCCTAGTTTCTGAATTCTGTATATTTTTTGTGTATAGGTTTTTATGCCAGAAATAGATTTGAAGTGTGTTAATTATTGACATTTACATCTAAAAACAGTTGAAACCATGTAGCTTATTTTTGGCAAGTGGAATCAAGATCACCACAACGGGTTCTATAATATAAAGCCTAGAGTATACATTTTCATCTACAGCTGGAAGAAATGCTGCATAATAGGTTAGGAATTGACACCATGCCTTTAACTTCTGAACTGAAGTTTATGTGGCAGTTTATGATTAATCATTCGTCTTAGTAAATGCCAATTTTCTACTCATTAGGAGTGTTAACCATAAAAATAAAGCTATCAGTTATTTTACCAGTAAAAATGGTTTATTTGGGAATAGGAGAGAATTGCAGTTTGGGACCTACAAGTCATGGCAAAACCAAAGGCAAGCCTGGAGAACAGAGGAGAGGAAAGCTCTTTTTTCTAGAGGAAAGAGGGTGGTTGGGAGGGACCTTTATAAACAAAAAATCCATTGGAATAGACTGGGAGTTTGAAGGGTAGTGGCTTTTCACTGGCTGCATTGTGACAGTCTTTCGTTGGCTGGGCTGTTGCTAAGCAAGAAGAAAACCTTCCTGCCTTCAGCTGGGGTAGTGAAGTGTAGGCTTCTTTCTGTCAGGAATGCAAGGTATTCTAGACCTAGGAAGGGTCTACAATCGATCACTAGCAGTAAAACACGAGAGCTCCCCCTGTTGGTGTCCCCGCTCCCCCTTCTTAAATGAAGTTTCCTATCATTAATTTTCACAGGAGTAAGAACATCTATCTGTGAAACGACAGGGAAGACTATCTGACTTAATCATTGCCTGCTACAAAACTCCTCTTCAGTTGGATAAACTCATACATTTCCAGTGCCACTCTAATGCATAAGTAGGATGAACAGAACCTCCTTTTTGAGGCCCAGGGTAAACTTGATGAGAAGCAGTCCTGCCAAGTAAACCAGAAAGATAATTTAAACAGATTTCAAATGAACATTTATGTTTTCTAGAACATATACCTTTCCAATCTGTATTTCATGTTTTCTGAAGTGCCTGTTGCCAGAGCAAAACAAGACAATATTTCTGGTTACTTGAAGGAAAAACTGTCGCTATTAGTTATTCATTTTTGCAAATACACAGTTCAGTAACTCTCTCCTACACAGAAACATTATGCAAATCTTTCTAGCATTTGAAAATATGGTAGCAAATACCTTTCCAAACAAGGTTTTAAATCATCTGGGAAGTGAGGCAATCAGACAGCTTGCCAGACCTCTCTTCACCCTGAACCATTTCCCCTCTGAGATGATTTAAGAAGCTCATTTTAGAGATACTCATGGCATACAAGTTCTGTAGACATTTGGGCTTTGCATGCTTTACATTCTAAAGTGAGCTTTACTGGACCATGTAATTCTGCACCCAGAAATCTTTCAGCAAGATTACTATTTTTGAGAAGAGCCCGAGATTATTGTGCTGGCTCTATTTCACATGGTATTTTTGCTAAATGGATTGAATTTTAAACTCTGATGAGTCAATACTGAGAATTTGGTTATGGCCTGATTTTGTGGAGTAATTACCTTAGAAATACCGGCAGTGGATGTACAAATCTGTCTTTGGTGTAAATTAGACTTGGCTTCTATGTTGGTTTTGATTTGGTTATTTATTTGGTCCAACAAATTTCTTATTAGTAACTGTTATACTGAGCATTTCAGGTGTGAATCTGGATATTAGTATGAGAACTTTTATGGTGAGACAGATCTCCTGCAATTGCTAATGCTCCAATTTTCATTTAACACTTTCATATATGCCTTATATTTTTTAAAGTGTTAACTGGATTCTCTTTTTTCAACAGGTATCAATTTAGCTCTCTGGGGGTTTTTCATTGAATCAAAAAGAATGCTTAGGTAAATACTTCTCAAATAAAGATGAAGTAAATGTATAAAATCTTTGACTAGTAACTGCTTGTCATAATAGCATGCTGAGTTTTAATTTCAAAATTAAAATCACTCTCGATGATTAACAATATGTTCTGTTGAACCAATTTTGAGACCATTAAGTATGTGTAATGTCCCTTTAATCACAAGTGAATAATAACCAACTTGATGACAAAACAGTGAGCACCACAAAAGACTATATAGAGAATACATATGATACTTACAATTCTTAAGTCATTTCTTTCTCTGAAACAATATTTACGTAAATAAGCAATGTTGAATTCTTTTATGCAACCTATCCTAATTTATATATTATATGTGATAAATGAGATTATATTGCAAGCACATTTAAATGCAAATTTTTTTCATGTGACATGACTAGACGTCAAGAGTTCCCTCTCTTATCTGAGATCAACGTACATTGAGAAGGGCCGCTTAGTGAAGCAGAGCCAATACGCACTGTGAGGGAAGCTTTGCAAACTAAATGAGACAGTTAAACATTTATATGTAGCATGTCTGTTGGTTCTAGATCTTTCCAAAAAGGGATGCCATGTTTCTTATCAGACAATCTGCGTAGGAAGTAAAACTTCCGGAATTTCCTTATAAATCTTCATGGCTCTGGTCAGAACTGGCAAGGATTGAAATAAACGAGTTTTAAAGTACAGTGACACAAGATTAAAATAAATAAGTAAATAAATCTTTATGCCTCTTTTGATGTATAGGGTTTCTTTACTTTTAAGAATATATTGAGAGTTAGGGGGGAGGGGGAGTTGGGGGAAGGTGGTCAAAAGGTACAAACTTCCAGTTATAAGATCAGTAAGTACTGGAGATGCGATGTGTAACATGGTGACTGTGTCTAACACTGCTGTATAATACATAGAAAAGTTATGAACAGAGTAGATCCTAAGTGTTCTCATCACAAGGAAAACATTTTTTTCCCTTTGTTTTCTTTTTATTATATCTATATGTTAGCTGAACCTATTGTGGTAATCATTTCACAATATATGTAAATCAAACTGTCATGCTATATATGCCATAAACTTAGTGATGTATTTTAATTATTTCTCAGTAAAAGTAGGGAAAAACCTGACAGCTGCAACACAGACATTTGGGGACTACTGTAAAAATTTCAACTGGTTGTTAGATAATATTAGGGAATTTTTGTTAACTTTGGTTGTGATAATAATGTTATTTATATAGAAGTCAGCAACCTATAGTTGACAATTCACTTCATTGTGAATCACATGCCTACCTTTGTAAATAAAGTTTTATTAAAATACATAAAGAACATATTGAGCTATGAGAACAAATATTTGATTACTCATATTATTTGGGGCTGGATATGCAGACATTCTAACCTCTTTTCCTTCATTTTGGACTCTTATACTGTTGTTTCATTCACCAAGAGTTGCTGAGGGGGAACTGAACTAATTCTGCTGGCTTTTATCTCTCTGTGCCAATCTTGCTCCGAATCTACATAATGCAGCTATCACTAAAAACCATTTTTGCACAATTAAAAATAGCAGAAAAGTCCTTAGTTACAGGACTTTTACCTGTCTTAAATTCAGGTACTATTCAGTTGCGTTGCTACCTACCCTCCATCTCCCAGAAATCCAGACACCTTGCTAAAATTGCCTGACAAGTTACTTTAGGTAACCCTTGGCTCAGTAAAGTGTCTGGCCATTAGAATTTATAACATTTTTCTTTCTAATCACTATGTTCAAATGTGCCGCCTCGCTGAACTAGAAAACCTCATTTGGATCAAAACCGTAATACTCAAAACACTTGGTATTTAAATACTCTTAAATACTGTGTAACCAGTATTAAAGAATTTATTGAAAACAGATTTCTATATTTAATTTAAATCTAGGATGAATTTTTAATTTCAATTATAGATCTTCCTCCTCCTAAGTTTTAATTTATCTACAGAGGAGTATACAGAACCTACTTCAGAATCTTTATTTGGGCAACGGTGAACTGAGACAACCATCTGTACAATTCATCAGAAAGATAAATGCACTTGAGGAGAAGCATAGTTTTGCATGGATTATCTGCATAATTGCTTCAGATTTCCACATCATGTATAATATTATTTGGAACAAAATATAAAACTATTATCCATTAACGGATATTTGCTAACAATATTAGTTATTTTTGGTATTTGGTTTAGTTATCTGACCACATAGAACCAGCTACACATAGCCATTTCTTAAGGCATATATATTCTTTGATAGTATAGACTCCTGGTTTTTACATAATGTCTGCTTCAGTCATATACACAGGCATAATGCCTGTGTAAAGCAGGCATAATGTCTGCTTCAGTCATATACACAGATCCACATTAGCTATATTTTGATTTATAATTCAGAAACACTTAAGGCTAGCTTCATACAAAACAATTTTCTTTACTTTTTCTATGGGTAATAAAGCAGAGTCTAGAAATGAAAGGGTAGAAACTATAAATGAAAAGTTGTATTTTTAAAATTACATGTGAAAACAGGTACCAAATCAAGGGCCATTTATGTACATTTTTATGGCAACTTTTCACATTACATGAATAGCTCAAGTATTTGTACAAAAACATTAAGTGAGAAGTCCATTTGAGAATAAATGTAATCACAGACACGTGTGCATGCACGCACATGCAAATGCGTGTACGCTAAATTTACAGAATGGGTCAGGTAGCTTATGACCACGGTTGAATTAAGGATAGTAGATTACTGAGAATCATCCCAGATTCCAATTGTATTTATACATTAATTATGCATTTGTAAAAATCTTACAAATAATTCTATTTTCCCAGGATGACATTATAGGTAACAATTTAATACATGTGGTAAAAAAAAAATATTAAGTTCTTAAAATCATAATTAGATAAATTAAATACCTCAATAATCTGATAGTTATCATAAATAAAGAATTCTATGAATAAAGTCTTTTCCATTTTCCATGTTGACAACAACAGCATGTCCTTTATATATCATATCTTCATTCTGTGAAGATTTTAGTTGTCCCAATGCATGGAAAGTAAAACGTCTTGAAATATGATTTGACAGAAAGCAATATACACATTTTCATCAGTAGTTTTTATTAAGAAAATTTCTAAGGTATTGCTAAATGTAAAGTTGATTTGTTTTCAAATTATGTAAATTGGACAGATTACTTGAATTGTTTCCTAATAAGTAGATGGTTAATTAAATGTTACTGAGCAATTTTACCAGGACATGATGGAAATTTAGCTGACAACATATTGTATTGTGTTCTGAGAACATTATGAGGAATCCAAATTTCACTTCCTTGGCAATGTCCTGAGGTCATATGATGCAAAAGACAATGTGGGATAAAGTTTTAATATTAACTAGGAATAAATCCTCGATATCATTTTTTTTCTAGGAATGTTAATACTTTTCTCATGTTAATTGCACATTTTATTTAAAAAATGAAGTGCTAAATATTTCTAGGAACATAATATTTCAATGACTAGGATAATCAAAACAAGTGCAATTTATCCCGAGGAGAGTAAATTCACAAAGGGGGAAGAGACAAACTGTAATTCTATACATGAAAACACTTAGTCCCACTTCAAAATTTGCAATATCTATGGATAGTACTGCATTTCATTTTTAAGGATGTAGTTAGCAAGACCAGTCACATTAAACTACTTACAGAAATTATTTTTCTTCTTTCAGGAAGACCAGTTACATTAACAGGAAACTTAACAAGAAATTCTCCTTAGGAGACTTATTCAACTGAGAATTTCTCTTTAGAATACAGTTTAGAGAAGTAATTAAAGGGTCTAAGGTGTTTTTCATCTGTAGGTCATCTCTTTCAATCTGACTTAGAGTTCAAGGATAAAGTTGATGCTTTTGGTGAAATAAATTAATAATGTTCATTCAATTTCTTATAAACAAATATCTACATAGAAAAACTATAATTATTGTATGATTCCTGGCATTAAGGTAACCAAGGAATAAAAGATCATTTATGCTCTTACCTTTAGATGCAGTGCCTTCCTAAGAAGGTCTGAGGTGGAAAAGCTAACATGGGTATGTTAAAGCTGGGCACGGGAGATTCCATCTGCTTAGGTCTTGTATTACTCTCTTTTCATCCCAAATCACTTTTATCAGCTACTTTACCAATGAAATAAAAAGCAATCAGAGGAAAGAATTATGTTTAATAATTACCAGTTATGGTATAACATAATGTAAATCATAGTGGGAGTGTTTTGTGAGCAAACTGCATACCAGTCCAATATACACATGTGTGCACACGCACACACCCCCACACCCCCCCCCCCCACACAAGTGTTTAGTATGCAAAACAGAAGGGTACCAATGGTGGTTCACCATTTTTTCTTTGACTTTTCCAGTATTTCTCAAGTTATACTTCACAGACCCAGGGTGCCTCTAACGCACGCTTATGATTGGGCACCACTGTTTTAAGCAAATGCAGACTCCTGCTCCTCATTGTCAACAAGAAACTTATACCACTAGGACAGGGAGTTAAAAAAAAAAAAAAAGACTAGTTTACCTTTTGGAATATACGTGGCAATTCTCCCCCCACTCCCATATTCTCACTACCACACTACACACTCATACACTACTTGCATCAATTAGTGTTTTCAAGAAAAGAGTATTATAGTACATAAAAAATAAAAATGAAGGCAAAACCAGTGTTAAAATACTATAAAGCATTCCAAAATCAAGTAGCTATGATTTGTGGCACTGCTTCTAATTAACAGTGATAATCAAGAAGAGGAAATTGTACTTATTTCCCCTGGAAAAACTATACAATGCACGAAGAAGAAAACTGCAGGGGCTGAAAAGGTAAAAATGTGCAGTCTGTACCTTATTTCTATTGGAGGATGCAGGGATTGGGAAGGAGGCAATGTAGGAAGACATGGAAGAGGCCAATTAAGACCTCACGGTATTAAGGACTGTGTAACACTCTATGCCAGGGAGCAGTTTTGAATGCTTTGCTGCACATTCCCAGAATACTATAAAGAAAAGGGGTGGGCAGATGTAGAGCTTCCTCATGTCCCAAAGTGAACTCATTTATTTTTATTTATCACTTTTAAGCTATAGGAAGAAAGTTAACTGAATGATCCTATGAAATGCACCAGAGTTCAGCTGTCCTAGAGAATCATAAGAACAGAAATCAAAGTTTTCTCTATATTCCTCGAAGGAAAAGGGTGTTTTGGGCACTTTTCATGGCACAGGGAGCAGAAGTGATTTGTCAATATTTTGGGCAGCAGAGAAATATTAACCTCAGATTCCCAGTTGTACAATTCCTATACATCAGTAATTGAGTCCAAACTAGAACACTTGTAACAGAGTGCTAGGATTCACCCGTCAAATGTGTGGGGTGTTACCAGATCAAGGGCACTCCATAGCCTTTGTTCCCACAGGCAATTTTGCTGTAAGACTGGAGAAAACTTGGCATGTATTTTTAACGTAGTGAGTTTGCCAGAATGCAAGGCAGAGTAACGAAAATTAATGTTTTCACTTATTTATTTTCACATTTCATATGTGTATTTTATGTATTCAGTGTAGGCAAGAATTACTGATGCTATTCCTGTGAGGTGAAATATGTAAAAATAACTCAGGAACAGGTAGTATATATCAAGACCAACACACATTCATCGATGGAGATGCACCAACATAAGAGAACAGGGTTAAACGGTATTATTACAAGAGAAAAAGATAAAGTTTAGATAATTCAAAACCTAAACAAAAATTACTGTACAGACTTACTATCCTCCATTTGGTGCACGAGAAAGTTATTTGATATTAAAATTAAGTATTCTTATTTTATGGTTTTCTTAAATACAATTTTCTCTTCAAAAATAAATTTTCAACTATTTCAGGAATTAAAAAAAAAATTGCAATAGCTATTTGTAATCTGGACTCCAAGAAAGAAAAAGAAATAAATACTTATGATAAATTGCTATATGCTGAAAAATCCAATTTTACTTTTTTTTGACCAAGTGGGCTAGAAGTAATGAAATCCATATTGCCATTTATATTCTAATATTACCCCTGAAATAAGGAGAAGTATAATTGGGTTCATGATTCTTTGTGATAATAAGAAACAATACCTTCTTAGAAGGCAAATAAAAGAAATTCAAGATCAGTAACAATGGAATGAATAGTCAAAAAACGTTGAAATGTCTAGCATTGTTAAGATTAAACTTAATAATCACAGGGTTGAAAATGTTCACACAATTATAAAAAGTGAAAGTTAAAATTATTCTTGGTAAATTCTCATGTCTATAAGAAGTGTCTTCAGACTACCTTGGCTTGAGTTAAAGACTTTCTAATTTGACTTTTTCATGAAAGTTCTCTGCAGCTTGAAAACTTGAAGCTGTTCTCCAGTGTGCAGTCCTAGGCTCCCCCACACTGTTGGATTAATGGTGACTCATTTGATTAGAGTTTAAATCTGGGACATAAATTTAATTCAGCATCTTTTTCCCCCTTCAACAGTTCTGCCCAGCATCCCTGTCATGCACAGGCAAAATCTTATTTTCAGAGGGAATAAATCATTATGGATTTGAGAGAAATAAGTCATCTGGGACAAGGAACTAGCAAATATACTGCTAAATTTTCACTTTGGAGACCACAAGCCTAAAGGAAGGAGGATTCCTCTTACCTGCGATTAAACAATACTTTTTCAAATTCTTTGCTCTGGAGTTTGGATATGTAGTTGATGTTTACCAATGGTTATTTGTATCACAATTTTAACAGAAAGGATCGCCAACTTATCTTGTGGAGTCTAAAATTAAAGTCTTCACATTTTTCTATTATAATTTCGGTGTCTGTATGTAAGACTGAACACAAAACCCCCAAAAGATATGCAAAGTGCCACAGAACAATGTGCTTTAGCGTAAGGGAAGTGTTTTGTTTTTTTCTTTAATTTTTAACATTTATGCATTCTTTTCTGAACAGTTACACAAGGCAGATTTAGCCTGCTGAAGTCAATGGCCAGATGAATATAGTTACTACAAATGATTTCCCTCTAAACAAAAGTCTTATATCCTGGGAACAGAGCAGGGGCTTTGCTGCTAGTGAGGTATTCACAGATGGGACTGTTACCAGTCAGTTCTGCAGCTAGTAAGCAAGTTACCCAGATAGAAAAGCAGCACTTCAGAGCCCCTTGGGTGCAGTAAAAACTCTTTTCCCCTTCTGCTGAAAGTCTCAGTCATTTGAATGTATATTCTTTGCAGTGTCTATGTGGAAATGTTCACAAGAAGTCTGAGTAAAAATCAGATACCATTTTCCATTAGCATGTTATTAAAAATTTAGCTCTACTATTCCTGGTGAGAAGTGACAATTTCAAGCAAATGGTTTTGTTATCACTTCTGGGCTCCATCATGTTAGACAGAAAATATATTTCTAAAAATATGACGACCCCTGTCATTTTATTGCTATGGTCTAAGCAGGTGGGGCTAATTAATGATTTTCTGTATCATCAAAGACAAATCAAGAATTCCATCTAAAGCAATTCTTGCAGAAATATATGGTGTTGGGCCCCAGTTGAAGTAGTTTTCCTAAATAAAAACTACAAAATACTTTTCACTAAAGGTAACTGAGAAATTGTTTGATCTGACAGAGGATGAGGACACACCTTCTTCTTCTTCTTTTTTTTTTTTTTTTTTTGAGACAGTACACTTTGTGATTCACAGGGTAACTTGCATCAGACGCAATTTAATGAAAGCTCTCAAATAAGCAATTTTATTCCTATCCATGATTGCAGACATTTACAAAACCATAACATCTGAGTTCACCTTAAAAAATAACTTATATAAAGCAGTGATATACACAGCACAAAATAGTTCAGGGAGGGGCAGGAGCAACTTTTAATAATTAAAATGTAAACGTGAAAAAAAGGATGGAATAAAAGTCCCTACTTACTTCTACTTAAGATGTCATGTAATAATATTTTACAATGTCCTGTGGGTCAATGTATGTATGTGCATATGTCCGTATAACATACACATATACAATACATTCTCTGACCCACACATATACATACACAGATAATTATTTGCAGTTCAGTTTAGGGCAATTCTAATATGCCGCTCTGTACAGTTGTTTGAATCACGTTTGGACCCGCTTTCTTCAAAAAATAGGGGAGAGAGCAGGAAATAAAAAGGTTGGTTTGGTGTGACTGAGATTCCTTTGTTTAACTGTACACTGTGATGAATAATTTTCTTCCGTAGTAGTTCTGTGAAGGGCTGACTCACTGTGGTTTTCATGAGGAGACTTGGTAATGGATCACACACTCATTGTCATGCTAGGGGAGTACTAGAAAGAAAAAAGAATCCATATTTTAACAACAATTCTTTTACAGACCACTAATGTTCTTCTTGGTAAACAGTAGTAACCATGGATTTTAACGTCTTGAAATCTTTTATGCTCAAGCCTTTAACATAAAAATAAGAAGCTATAAAAGAGTGAATTTATATAGAATTGACTAAGTCCTGAAATTTATAATATTTCCTCTGGAAAGCGACCAGTCTCCCTCTCTCTCTGCACTCAGATGGCTGACAATTACCCAGGCCCTCAGTCGTCTCCTTCTAGCCAGATTCATGTTTTGTGGGCATTTGTAACAATCTGGGTAAATCCAATCCATAATGAAATAAGTATGAGGGACAGCCTAACTACCTACTAACTATGTAAACTTAGTAACTATATCACCTGACCTCTTTGTGCTTCAGTTTCTTCATGGGTGAAATGGGTTTAATAATAGCATTTATCTTAAAGGAACTTGGGGAGTATTAAATCTAAAATCTTTAAAACCATGTATTTACTGAATATACAGAAAGTGTTCAGTAAATGTTTAATTAATAGTGTAAGGGAAACAGAATAAAGCAAAACAAAAAACAACTCCCAGCTGGCCCTAGGACATTCTCATAAAGTGTTTAGAATACTTAAGAGTCTGATTTACATTTAAGGATGTAAGTGTCTTCCTCTAATCTGTGGTTCCAATTTCAGTCCACAGTATTTTTAGGGTGGGAGCAGGGGGTACTGTTGTTACACACAACTTTTCAGTTTGATGAGGCTGACCATTGGTAAAAGGTGAGGCTTTCAGAAATTATTGAGAGAGGAACAGATGGCAATTATTGTGATAATTATGCCTATCTACACCTGTATTCTTGAGGAATGGACTGTGTGTGACAGAAAAGCTCCAGAGCAATACTGTCTGACAGAACTTTCTTCAACACTTTCTTCTGTGCCATTCAACACAGAAGACACTAGCCACAGGTGGCCACTGAGCACATGAAATGGGCTAGTCTGGCTGAGGAACTGTAATTTTAATATTACTTAATTTATTTAAACTTAAATATTCCCATGTAGCTGGTGGGTTCCATCTTGGACAGCATAGTGCCAGACTGTCTGAGATGAGGGGAGGGCATCCACTCCCAAACGGCAATGATCTCCAGATGAACAGGGTTTCTAGATGAAAATGTAAGTGTAAACCCTTAGATATTTTAAATGTTTTGTTAAAAAAATATTTGCTGAGGACCAGGCCAAAGGAGAATTCCTTTAAACATGTTAATAAGGACTGTGCCTCATGGAAAGAGGCAGGTGAAGTCAAGGACATTGGTTCCAGGCAGCAGGGCATTCCAAAGGAAAAGTAATGATCTTGGAAAGGGGAGTGTGAACTTTTAAAAAAGAGAGCAGGCCAAACCGAATGAAGTAAATTCTAGATGAGCTGAGGTACTGCAGGAACCAGAAATGAGGTGTAAGGTGTGTACTGAGAGAAGGATGGATTTTACAGGGAAAGCAGGATGCCCTGGGGAATGGCTCAGCTGGTAGAAGTCTGGACAGAAAGTCATTAGGGGTAAATCTAGGCTCAAGCCAAAACCCTCATTGATCCTGAGAAAAGGTGGATGAGTGGGCTTGAAAACGGGTCACTGGATCATAGGGGGATGATTGTTAATCCTTTAAATGCAGGTCAAATCATGGAAAATCTACTTGATAATCACTTAATAGCCTCAAATTTCCTTTTAGGAAAGCTAAATTATATATGTCACTGACTCTAATGTTGGATTGTGAGTAGGGTGATAAAAAGGGGGAGACTTCCAAAGAGAAGGGGATGCAGTTTGACAGAAAAACCTCTTCGTCTTCACCCTTGATAGTGGCAGCAAAAAAGCACAGCAGAACAAAGCAATACCTAAATCCCAAAGCAACCAGACAAAACCTGATGAAATGGAGCCCACCTTGCCCCTGTGCCAGAGGGGGATATGCCTTCATTTCAACAGAAGATACCATGCAAATCTCCCATTATAAATAATGACAGCAAGGTTCAGTGAACTATCCACAGCCTTTTACAAACAGAATTACATTTGTATATATGACCTTTAGGGGGAAGAATTAAAAAAGAAAATACGTGGATACCAAGCTTTTATTAAATAGAAGAAATTAGAGAATATGGCAAAGTGGGCATGGGAAAGTGTAATCTATGCTTTCTATGGCTACTATTACAATAAAAGTGGTGATCCCATCAGTGCTGTTCAATAGAGCTTTCTGTGATGATGGATACATTCTATTCTGTGTTTGTTGTTCAATGTAAGAGTCATTAGCCACATATGGCTACGGAACTCTTAAACTGTAGCTAGTGCAATTTAGGAGCTGAAAATTTTAAAATTAAAATTTTATTTTAATTAATTTAAATTTAAAAACCATAGCAAGATCATCAATCACTGTTTTAAGAAAAAGGATTTTATGGGTATATGGTGGCAATCATCTAAAAACAGTAAAAGATACTGAAGCATTTCAGAAAGCACTTCAAAAGAAGTTTTTGAAAAAAAAATTTCTAGATAAGTCATAATTAACTCTAGAAACTATCTCTTTTCATACACATTCTGAATGATCAGGATTAAAAAAAAATAAGGGCTAGATTCAGTCAGAAAAGATAGAAGCATCTGCTTCACGCAATACAACTCAGAAGAAGTCCCAAGCATTTAATATAATTTTTGAATAGTACCAGTAACTGTAAAGTGATGCTCTAAGTGTATTTGGTTTGGTAGATATGTATAGATGTGTGAGAGTCCATATGGGCAATGTGCTGTTTGCACTGCTGAGGTTGTAAACTGCTCATCTGCTACTGCTTTTATTGAAACTGCTTCATCCAAGTAAAATAAGGGAAATTACAAATTTCTAGGAAGACTCACAGAATGTGCAAGCAAAAAGGAATTTGGGTATTGATTACTATTCTTCAACATGTAAGAGAAGTGGCTTACGGTTTTCCTAAAGTAAAGGAAGAGTAGGTGTTAAATGGCGTCTCGTATCTAGAGACATAAAATATTCATGGTGTACTGTCCGGAGACGACACTACAATGTTTCTATTGTACTGCTGCATCAATATGGGATGATGTATTGTAATGTTTGTGCCAAAATGCTGTGATATGAGGTTGCCCTGCTTCCAGACTATTCTGTGAGTCTGGTTCTCCTTAATCAGATGATATAATGGCTCTTACAAAGTCATTAACTGTTTGGTTTAACAAAAACAAACAAACAAACAAAACCCTAAAGATATAATTTCAAATGTATACTAATTGATTTTACTTTTTTATGTAAAATATATTTTGAAATGGCATGCCTTGGTATAAACTAGCGAATTTGATTTTCCCCTTACTATACACAGTTCCCAAAGCATGGTACCCACCAAACACCCATTCAGTCTTTGCACAGTGTGCATAAATTCCTGTTTACACACTTCGAGAACACTTCAGATCTTACATCATTTCTATTTTTAAGCATCTAGATATATTTTATTTTCTTAATGAGAGATAAAGAATAGTGCAGCGACTCTGAACTGAACTAAAGTGAAATAAATTCAATGTTTATGTGACTGTATAAAAGAAAATTTGGATGTATATGATACCTTTATAACAGAAAATGACTAAGGGGAGTAAGGGTAATAGGAGACGACCTATCATCTTGTTTATAATTCCTAGTAGAGACCATGATTTTTAATATCACTTTTACTCAATTGATTACCGTTCATTGCCATGGAGTAAAATACTCTGCTAAATTAATTCAGTAAATAAGACTAACTGCTTTCTTTACAGGAGAAGCATGAAAAACTACTTTCTGAAATAAGGCTTTTTGCATTCTAGATTTTCAAAAACAAACATTTTACAGAATTTGAACACTAGGGGGCGTGTTTGTTTCTTGAAATAATGGTCTTGTTTAGGATTCCAAAAAAAGGCTGAGTAGTGAAACATTTGATTCAGATTTTTCTATGAGTTGCATGTTGGCACTGCAAGGTTTCTGACTCTGGGTTGGGTATTTTGTTTCTATAAATATTAATTAAATGAAGTAGCATGTGTGAAGTGACTAGGATAGTGGCTGCTACATAAAAAGCACTCAGTAGATGTTCACTCTTTCCAGGCCTCCTTATGTGGTTTGACTTCAAGATAGGACTGACAAATCCTCAAAAGGCAGACTGCTCCAAAGTATGTGCTTTTCAGAGTTATATACATTATAAAAACACTAGAACATACATGTTCATTCATTCAAAAATGATTTCTTTTTGAATTCTTTATATAGTTCTATTTTTCCTTGATTACGGGAAAGCTAACTTATTGGATACCTAGCCTATTTTCACTTTAATTTACTTTAATGCCTCAGATTTGTCTTTTGTCTTCCTTTCTCTCCGCTCCTCATTTCTTGAACTTTTAAAAAGGTCTAAACAAAAATGTGTGGTGATGTGATGCAGAAAGCCATGGATAACAATTGCATCATTCATAATACAGCAGAGTCCTCAACGGGCAGACAAAAGAGTGGAGCAGCTAGTGTGGACATGCTTACAAGGCTGCACTGTCTCTAGGTGGTGGTACAGTTCCTCAATCATCATCCAATTGTTTTTCCTTTGGGGGCTTTTCAAGTGGGGACAGGACAGAGGGAAGGAAGGGATGGGAGGGAGCTTTTGTTTTCTGCTAACTCTATACAGCAGTCTGGCATTTTACCTTCTTCTTGGCTTCTGGAATAGTGAGGCTGGGCCAGGAGTCAGGGATGGGAGGAGCCCAGCTCCAGATCCTCTCTTTCCTATGCACATACTTAGAAAAAGATTGACTGTTTTGCATGTGCATAGTCCAGTTAAGGTTAAAGGATGAGGCTCTTATTTATTCCATGCAAAGAAGTTTTTCAGGTCCTGTGATATCTGATTCTTTGATCCCCATGGAGAGCTCTCTGATGCCAGCTCTAAAGTGGCACCTCTCTGCTGAATGTATAACAAGGCAGCAGTCACCAAGGACTAATCTAGGAAAGGAGAGGGGAGAGGTCTGTTGTCCCGTCCCCGAAACAACAGTCATGTGGGACCTTTTAAAAAAGTTTTCTTCTCCAATCCCAAATTAATAATTTCCTTTATACTTAAAAAACAAACTGGCTTATATCTATTATAACACCTATTAATCTGACTTAGGGTTTAATTAGTTTTAACCATGTTCTTCCCATCCAATGGCATTCTTTGAGGTTAGTGACGTGTTATATTTATCTCAGAATACTTTGTCCTTAACCAAGCACGTTACATATTAGAGGCTCAAGAAATGTTGGACTGAACTAAGTATCACATACCTCACTGAATTATACCATTTTATTGCTGAAAGAATTAGCAAGAAAGGAAATAAATGTTCTAATTAGATAAAGCCAACATTAACTAATTAAAATGGTAGTCCATTTAATTTTTGTCCATAGTCTTGAAGCAAACTAGTGAAAACCAGTATCTAAAAAATGGTTCCTATAATCCTAAGCATTATGACAAGCTAGTCTTCTGACTTTTTAATATGAATTTTTATGTGTACATTCTTTGTCCTCACTAATCATGTACAGATAAAGATCAGTATAAGATTTATACAGATAAAGATTAGTATAATTTTATTTCTAGTTTTAACAGAACTAAAGTCTAAAAACAGGGAAAGTCTTATCCCACACAGAGGTGTTATGTTGATAGGAAAAAGTAAAAGAACCCACAGAACACCCAATCTTAGGCTCAAAGCAGCCACTCCATGCAAAAGCATATTTGTTACTAGCCACAGTTTCAAATTCTAATAGTATCACCTCTAGAGAAGGTTGTGTTAGGGCAAAATGAGGGAAGTTTTCTCCTCTGATTTTAATGATGGAAATCCGTATGTGTGGGCACTGATGCTATAAAGATGAAATTAGTTTGGATTTTGAAATCCTTTATGCTATATTCCAATTCAGAAGTTATTAGCAGAGAATGTACATTAGCATCACTGACAAAGCTTTTTCATTTTCAAGAATGCCCAGTACCACTCCTAGAAATTCTGATTCACTAGGTCTAGGGAGAGTCCTGGGAAAATGTATTTTTTAAAAATTCTGTAGGTGTTTTTGGTGTGAAATATTAGGTTAAAAAAATCACTGTTTTATGTAATAACTCCTTGAGAAAAGATACCATATTGTCTTTTTGGTCTCTCCAGTGTGTAGCATATTGCTTTGGCCTGTTTTTAAGTGCTCAGTAATTGTTAAATGAGTGAATGAATTTTATTACTTCTCTTTTTGCTCCTGTCTGCTTCTATGGAGATATGGAATACTGCCTTTGCTTAACGCAGTAATCATATTCAAAAAATGACTCTGGTGTCCAGCTCAGGTTACAAGGAAATAACAGGCTAAATGACCACCAATACTGGCCTTCTCTTGAGTGATGTCTAGTGCATGAAGTAGATATCTTACAGAGGACATTCAGAGTCTAGATCTGAGAACAGACCTGGTTTTGCAGTGACTCAAGCCATTTTAGTAATGTGAAAACTTGTAAAAACTATCCAATATGCAACTTGTTTCCAGCATTGTTCCTTTATAGTGGATGTTCTCTACAAGAAAATTTGTTTTATAGTTTTTTTTTTTTTGTAACTATGTGTACAGAATAGGAGCAAAAAAGAACAAGTTTATTTTTTTAATTTTTCCAAAGAAATTTCACTTAGTTTTCTAACTTTTGAAATATCAACCTGTTGAGCTCTAGATAAATAATCATAATAATGGCTTTATGAATAATTCTAAAAGGAAACCTTCAGAAACCAATTTTGGACATAATAATGTAGGCAAAGGAATACTTACACTCTCACTCTGAAAAGGATTTAAGAAATTTCCCCCCATTTCGCCATCATCCCTTGGAGTGCCCGGTTGATTACTCAGGCTCATATTATTGGGTGAATTCTGTAAACAAGATTTAGAAAACAAGGCATTGTTAAAGATTTTAATTTCCCTCTTGCATTGTAGTGTTTCAAAAATGAAATCTACAGCAGCATCTCTAAGGACAAAGCAGACTTATAATTCTAATCTTAGACTTCTACTGTGCATCCTAGTTCATTCTTTACACCTTGACAAGTACTAATGCTTTCCCAAATGGAAATTAAAAAACAAACAAACAAACAAACAAAACCCCAAAATAACCCACCACAACTTTCTTCTTCGTCTCAGAATCAATGTTTATTCAATTTCCCACCCTCAGCTTATAGAGTTCCTAGAACCATAGAGTTTAAAAAACATTCTCAGCAGGGGCATGATGAAGAGAGCCTACCCACTGATCAGGAATGATGGAACAGTAACTTGCCTTGGTGATTTTACTAAACAAACTTCAAAAGGTCACTGTTTGAGAATATTTCCCCTTAATTCTACATGTGGCTTACGTAGTAACACTATTTCAACTATTTTTGTTTATATGAACTGTAGGGAAAAAGGAAGATGGTTGACAAGTATAGTTAGGAACAAGAGAACTACCTGAGGACTTGTGAATCCAATGTGCACTTGTAGAGGAAAAGAAGGCCCAAAGTAAACTGCTTTAGAATCTTTTCCTATCATTAGTTTGAGTAGATTTACTTTGAAATGCTCTTTTAAGATAAAATGGCTGATAGGAGCAATCTAATCAAACACTAATAAGTTAGCTGCATATTGCTTCATATTCTACTTAAATTTGCTAGTCTTGTTATTACTGTGCAATGTTAGCTATGGGAGGTCATCTGCTACTCCACACCAACAGGAAATACAGAATGGCACTGCCATATAAAGCATGTTCACACAGCACTGCAACTGTGACTGAGGGACTCTTTCAAGGTCTAATTTATTGACTTGTAGAAACCAACTTCAAGGTTAAAATTTTTTATTTGTTATTTCAAATGGAAGACAGATTTTAGAGTTTTTCTAAGCCATTTCTATTTTATATTCTGTTTTTGAATAAGTTCTAGATTTTTAAAAGAAAATTGCTCTGAAGATTTTGACTTAACTAAAACAAAGTTATGTCATAAAAATTAAAACTTCATGAATGAGTTATTCCCAGAAGAATATATGCTGTTTTGGAATATAGTTAAACTGTAAAGCAGAGACAGGCAGATGAACTGGTGGAAATACAGCTTATATCTTGTCCTGCTGTGCACCCTACAGGGAAGATCTGAGAACAAGGATCCTCTGAAGTCCATAGGAGCTCGATTTGCCAATGAACCCCAAGGGCTGGGGAACCACAGTTAATAGCATAAAGAGGATTCTTTTTTTTTTTTTTTTGGATAAATTTTTCCCTGAATATGTTAGTTCTCCAAGTATACAGAAAAGTAACTACTTTCAAATGAACATAGATAACTTCATTTCCCGAAAAAAAATTTAAGTAAAATTTAAATAAGTGTATTATTATTTCATAGCTCATTAATTATTAAAATTATTAACTGAATAATCAACTGTTCCTTGAAAACAGGAATGTTAATGCTGATTTGGTTCAAAAAGAAAACTAAATTTATACCAATTTTGTAAGCCTTAGCCAAAATCTATTTGGTGAAAGCAGATGTCTGTTAATTTATATATAATTAAGAAATTGGTAATCCCAGAATAAAAAATAATTCTATATATAAGGGTATTTAAAGATGCACTTGCAAACTTCTTCATTCCTGTGTAACTAACATGTTTCCCGTGGTACCCGAGGTACCCTGAAATGAGCAGCACATCTCTGATGCAGTTAGGGTGCTCCCTGTTTCTTCCATACTGTCCCATGCATCACTTCTTGATTTACAATTTTGAAAGTTAGCTAACTTCAAGTCTAATTCTTGACTCAAAATGCTGATTTCAAAATATTTAAAATTTGAAAATGACACTGCATTATTATTTAAATATTTACACAACACCTCTCTTATTGTTTCTGTTTTCCATGCAATCTATTCATCGCATGGTGGCTCACCAGTATATGCTTTTTGGGTGTGGGAGGAAGATATATAAGAACACTGAGAGGAAGATTAAAAGGACACATTCAACATACAAAACAGCTAATATCAGATCTCTGAAACTTATTCAGCTCAGTGAGCATATTTGAAAATCTTCAAATGATAGGACAAACCTTTGTTTGTTATTATTATTTTTTTAACCTAAAGTAATCTGCAAAATGTGAAAACAACAAAAATTTATTAATGCCGAGTCTTATGAAAATTGTACTATCCATGATCAGTGAATAACCTGATAATGATACAGGCTAAAAGACACACTTATTACTGGTGTCTAAGAAACAAGACAGTGGTTCCAAACACCAGCTCGAAACAGGTTATGAGTGTGTGTCTCCATGAACTGTGTGTATGTTATATTTAACAATAGCTATGTTTGTTTGCAGTGTTTCCAGTAGATTTCATCAAGGCAAGAACATAATACACACAAAAAGGGCTTAGATCAAAAAGGCACTCTGATAGCTTGAGCACATAGGGAGAAGGGAGTACAAGAAAATCCAAGTAAAGATCACTTTTAACTACATTAGGCACTCTGTTTACATTTCTTACTTCAGTTACAATGTACTGTATTTCCTACTTACACCCTAAGAATTTAGCTTATAAAAGTATAATTAGTATTATACTGATCCCATCTTCAAGGGATTTTATTACTTTCTCAATTACCCTTTCTTCAAACTGGAATGTTTTTCTCTTAAGCTATAACTTCATATATGAATGTTATATGAGGGAGGATGCACATCCACACACACACACACACACACACACACACATTTCCTCTGGCTAACACATTTAATTCTCTTAGACCCTCTATTCTCTCATTTTATCTTGCAAGTATTTTTCCACGTCATCTCTTAATTAGTAAGTTATTGTCCTTTCTTTTACCCACCCTCAGAAATTGTTCCAGCCTTTTCAAGCTATTAAAAAAAGTGCACATGTACATAAATTTTGACTCGGCCCATAACTGGAATAAAATAATATTGATATTATTTGAAGCCCTCTAGAGGTGGATTTGAATCACTTCCTCAGAGCCTGCCAATAACAAGTTTTATGGAGTGTTGTTTTGACTCTGCCAGCCCCCCAAAAGAACAAAATGTCAGTCATGGTTCTCCCAGGGGATAAAAGGGAGCTAGAGCCCAAGCCAAACTGAGAAGATGGCAGAGATCTATGGTGTTGAATAGCTCCCCTGTGAAGGGTGTGGGATCTTTAACTGCAACTGAGGTTCTTGACTCAGAAACCTTTAGGTTAAAAAGACCTCTTGGATAATTCATTAAGTGTGATATGATCAGATCTGGCCTTCTCTGATATGTTTTTTTTTCAAACTAAATATATAAGTGTTAAGTATGTTAATGTGAACTGCAGAATTTATTTACATTATTTCCTTCTAAGAAAATAAACCATATGCTCGTCTCAATCCCCAACTCCTAAAAGAACTCCAAGGGAAAATATTTTTGTCCTATTGATTAAATGGGTGACTTCTGGACTCCTAAATTAAAGGTGAATTCTGCATTTTGAGAGAGATGCATGTGAGTTTTACTAGTAATCCTCAACCGAGCAAGAAATAATTTTAAAACTCTCCATTTGGAGTTCTGAGCTCCTTGTGCCACTGAAACAGTGCTACCAAAAATGCAGGTGACAGTGTGTCTAGCCTTGCTGACAAAAGATAGCATAACTAGTGAGGAGGAAGATATTTAATATCTGTATATTGCTTTAGAGCCCTAGCATATGTTCACACTTTGCTCTCAACAGTTTTATGAAGAAGACAGGGGATGAGCTACAAGCTCTATTTTATAGCTAAGGAAACTAAGCCTAAGAGAAATGAAATAACATGTTACCCCAATTTTTAGGTAGGAGAACCAAATTTTCTGATTCTCAGAGGTTCAATACTCTTTATTAGCTTACATATAAGAAGGATAATATAGAGTGTTTTCCAATAAAAAGGTAGAAAAGGGATATAAGTAGTACTAGTAAACAACATTAAAAAAGGAGTAAGAAATTTTTAAAAAATGTAATACTGGCACTTAACAAAATACAGGTCTAAAAGGAGAACAAAAAAAGATGTAGCTGGAAACCTAAGAGGGATTTTGAACAAAACTGTTAAGCAGTAATGGCCCAAACTGTCTTATGATTCACAAATAAAAATGGCTAGAAAAAGAATAGGATGAAAAGGAATGAACCCAGGAAACAAGAGAAAAGGGAGGAGAGTTTCTTGAGAGAACTGGTCTTCTGCTGGAAAAGGAAGAAGGTGGGGGAATGAAGTTAGTGATAATGTGGATAGCATGGAATAAAAATCTGAAATAATTAGGCTGTGAATGGAAAGAGGTAGGGAGAGAAATAATTGGGGGTGATGGAGATATACATGATGCTGCTGATTAAAGAAAAAAGGGTAGTAGACATACAAGAGACACCAGCGGTATCATCATGCAGTTAGAGCCCTGAACCCCACGAACCTGTAACAGGGGCAGTGCAGAAATGAGCTGCAGAGGAGCTCATCGGAAGGCAGACACAACTACTCATTTCTAGAATATTGTTAAATGACATGTTTATTACTTGGGGCAGACTCTTATGTTAAGTGAAATGTATTTGAACTTTGCTTTGTGTAAGTTTTTCCTTATTGTCTTTGGTCTGCTCAGTTATACTGAGCTCCTGGAGGGCAGAGATCATACCTTGTTTAACTTCGGGTTTTCAGAGCCTGGCAGACATAATGCCTTGGTACATTAATGTTTACTGAGTGAAGGAACTCCTGCCTAACCACTTGAGGACAGAAATTATGTTGGTATTTGAAGAAGTCTCTTATATCTCCACATAGTGCACAAGGCTACAAAAGTACACACTTGGTAGTCAATTAATGCTTAAAGAATAAGCACTACATCACTAAGCAAGAGAATGTTATCAGCAGTAGGCACAGGATAGTGGAAAAACTTGTCTCCGGAAATAGGAATGGAAAAATTAGCATGGAAGGAATCACAATAGATCTGATATGAGGGCAGATTAGAAGATGGTATTTAATTTGTCATTATGAATCTTTAAAATTTCCAAAGTGCTTTATAAATTACAAAGTACTTTTTCAGGAGGTGGACAGGGAGATGGGCTAAATGGGTGATGGGTATTAAGGAAGGCACTTGTTGTGATGAGCCCTGGGTGTTATATGTAAGTGATGAATCACTAACCTGTACTCCTGAAACTAATATTATACTATATATTAACTAACTGGAATTTAAATAAAAACTTGAAAAAACAAATTGTATTGGCTGTCTTAGGGATCTAACAATGTATTAGCCAAGTGTACCTTCCCATATAGAATTTTGTTTACATCTGTCTGGTGTACAAAAATACTGGTCATTAGTGGAAATTTCAGAAAGATGATGTTAAGCACTCTGGATGATCCCACCTTCATGTAATAAAAAAAATCATCTTTAGACACTAGAATACACTTCTCAAATACAAAATTAGAAATTTTATTTGTGACCACAAAGCATAATTCAGCTAGTACCAATTGTTAGATATCGAAGACAGACAATACAATCATGGTCATGTGACTTGTAAAGGTGTTTCCCAGAGAGATGGTTCTAATGGAATTATACAGTGAATCTTATTTTGAAAACAGGCCTTTTGACAGTTTTACCCATTCATCACATAAGTAAGCTAGTGCTTCTTTATAATGATATTTATGACAACAAATATTTATCTATTTTAAGAAAAGAAAAAGACTTTCCTGATGGTCCCTAAACATAGATATGCAAAGTGCATATACTACTTGTAAGGCCAAGCTGCCAGGCAATGTAGACGTAATGTTGGCATGCCAGTTACACTCTCTTTGTCTCTCTCTCTCTCTTTTTTCTTTTTAGCTTGAAGTCTTCATTTAAAAGGTTTTGTAGCTCAATCAATCTTACTTTATTTTTCTTGGCACCAATTATTATACATGAATATAAATTAGAAGTAGGATTAAAAATGAAGTTGCCCTTTAATGAATTTTGGTATTTATTGATATAAAGCAGACTTCTAAGAGAATCATTCTAATGGTAGTTAATAATTATTTCTTATCAGCCATTTTAAATATATTTTGACCCACAGAGAACTATTTTAAATTTATCATGACCTAAAAAGTATTTAGGTATTCTTCATAAAAAAAAGTAAGGCATCTTAGCAAAGGATTAATTTTAAATACTTAAACTATCGGAGGAGGAAAAACACAGACAGAAGCTATTAGAAGGCTCTCTTTCCTACTTGTATTAATATAATTTTCTTCTAATTACTTTCCTATTCTATTCTGGGGAACTAGAATAATAATTGAGGATGTCAGCATTGCCTAATAAAGGTCTGAAAGACAAATGAGATGTATAAATGCAATGCCCTTATAACATATAACGTATAACAACATCTTTCCAAGTCCCTCTCTCCTTAAGTTGCTCTAGACTTCTTTACATTTTCAAAAGATTATCTACACTATGTCAATTTGCTTTATAAATGAGTGACATAATAAAGGTGGTTAAATTGGTTATTACTTGGGTATCAATTAATCATGTACACAGTATGTCTTGTAAATGAATCTTACCATGTTAAAAAACTAATTTTACCCTTTCCCGTTATATGCATTGATCATTTTTAACTTCCACTTAATTATATCTGGACCTCTATTTTCAAACACTTGTTCAGGGGCCAGCATGGTGAAGTAGGGGGAATCCATACTTCCAGCATCTCTCAAACAAATAAGTGTAGAAGCCAAAGGACTTTGAACACCAGAGCCTGGGAGGAAAAGAGACCGAATCTACTAGGAAGAAAATGGGAAAGCTGGAAAAAAGATAGGTGCCTAACTGTGAACTGGGGGAGATACAAAAAAAGCCCACGTGGGCACGGAGGGGAGGGACCCCCTTCTGCAGAGAGACAAAGGGAAGAGAAAGAGTGGCTAGAGAAGTGCAGGACCATATCTGGACAGGAGAAAGACCTGGGACTGAGACAGAGGGATCCAATCTCTAACCACGGGGCTTTCTTCGGACTGGGGCTGGCTCCCTCTTCCTGCACCTGGGGAGGAGGGGAGCCAGCCATGGGTGCGGTAGTAGGTCAGGGGCTAAGTCTGCAGCTGGAGAAAGTGGTTCCCTCCCTGGACAGCTGTGCAATAGTACAGAACCTGCCTGCCTTCACCATCCCCTGGGTGCAGTGGCTGGGCTGAGGGCGCACTCCGCAGGAGGAAAAGGCAGCTGTCTCCCTGGAGTGCTGTGGGAAAAGACAAAGGCTGCCTGCATCTGCCACCCCTGGGGCTTGAGGCAAGGGCGGAGGCTCAGTCTGCAGTAGGAGAAGGCTGTCCTCCCTGAAGTGCTGTGGCACAGACAAAGCCAGCCAGACCACGTATCACCACACTGAGAGGTGCTTCCCCAGCACCAGAGTGCAAGGAGCAGAACTTTGAATCCTAGCCAAGTGCAGGGTCAGGGGATTGGTGGAGAGAGAAGGACTGCCCCATCTGTGCCCGCGGCACAGAGAGGACGACTCAAACTGAGTCCACTGGGTCGTCTCCATGGAGAAGAGACTGGGGAACCACCATTTCCATCCACCACCACCACTACCACCACCACCACCAAGGTGGGGCCTCAGGGATCACTCCCAGGGCCCATAGTGGAGGTGGGTCCAGAATATGCCAAACCATGACCCTTTGCACTGGGTAATTGCATATCCACCGGAGCGGCACAGACTCTGCAGACAGCTACTACCTACAAGCGATGCAGCATTACCTGGATTAACTCTAGGTCAATTCTGGATATACAGATATATTCTCCCCCCACCCCCACCCCTCCATTTCTTCTCCTTATCTCTTCCCTCCTGTAGGCTCGTTACTCTGGTTATTGGTCTGTCTAAACAGACATATTTAATCCATTTTCTTGATACATGTTCTACACCTCCTGCTTTACACTCCTCTCTCTCTCTCTGGAATAATCGAGCCATATAGTTTCTCTGTCTGGGTAACTTTATCTTCATTTCGTTTTCCCCGCCTCCTTCTTTAGTTTCCTCTCTCTCTGGATTAAGCCTTTTAGTCTCTCTGCCTAATCAATGTTTATTTTTTGTACCCCCCCCCCCAACCCCGCTCCTGTCATTTCACTCTTTGTATGTGCTCTTCCATCAGCACTGCCTCCACCCTCTTCTTTATTTGTAGTTGGTGTTTTGATGTTTTTTGTTTTTAGTCTTTAGGTTTTTGTTTTTGTTTATTTGTTTGTTCGTGTTATTTGTTTGTGTGTTTGCTCATTTTTGCCTCCTGTTTGTCTATCTCTTTTCCTTTACAGGGCTACTCCAAGGAACAAATCAAAGCACACCTGTTGGAGGTTCCAAAACATTACTACGAGTAGGATAATGAAGTAACCAAAGTCACAACAATAGAGAGCAAGTAACAACCCCTGAAAAAACACCTCCTGAAGGCCCAAGCCCTGGACAGTGTATGACCCTCCTTGAATATAGCAGTGCTCACAGGTGCAGAGCACACAACAAGCTTTTAAAATGCATAAGGGACAGAAAACTAGCCAAAATGATGAAACAGAAGAATTCTCCTCAAAAGAAATTCCAGAAAGTAGAGACAGCTAACGAATTGATCAAAACCTATTTAAGCAATATAACGGAATAAGAATTTAGAATAATAGTCATAAAATTAATCGCTGGGCTTGAAAAAAGCATAGAAGGCAGCAGAGAATCTATTGCTACAGAGATCAAGGGACTAAGAAACAGTCATGATGAAGTAAAAATGCTATAAATGAGGTGCAAAATAAAATGGAGGTGGCCACAGCATGGATTCAAGAGGCAGAGGAGAGAATAGGTGAGCTAGAAGATAAAATTATGGAAAAAGAGGAAGCTGAGAAAAAGAGATAAAATTCAGGAGTACGAAGGAGGAATTAGAGAACTAAGTGATGCAATCAAATGGAACAATACCTGTATCATAGGAAATCCAGAAGAAGAAGAGAGAGAGAAAGGGGCTGAAGGTTTACTTAAACAAATAATAGCTGAGAACTTCCTTGATCTGGGGAAGGAAACAGGCATTGAAATCCAAAAGGCACAGAGAACTCCCTTCAGACATAACTTGAATTGATCTTCTGCATGACATATCGTAGTGAAACTGGCAAAATACAAGGATAAAAAGAGGATTCTGAAAGCAGCTAGGGATAAACTGGCCTTAATATACAAAGGTAGAAACATAAGGGTAGTAGCAGACCTATCTGCTGAAACTTGGCAGGCCAGGATATCTTCAATGTGATGAACAGAAAAATATGCAGCCAAGAATCCTTTAACCAAAAAGTCTGTCATTCAGAATAGAAGGAGAGATAAAGGTCTTCCCAAACAAACAAAAACTGAAGGAATTCATTACCACTAAACCAGCCCTACAAGAGATCCTAAGGGAGATTCTGTGAGTGAAATGTTGCAAGGACCACAAAGTACCAGAGACATCACCACAAGCATGAAACCTACAGACATCACAGTGACTCTAAACCCATATCTTTCTATAATAACACTGAATGTAAATGGACTAAATGCTCCAGCCAAAAGACACAGGGTATCAGAATGGATAAAAAACAAGACCCATCTATTTGCTGTCTACAAGAGACTCATTTCAGACCTGAGGACACTTTCAGATTGAAAGTGAGGGGATGGAGAACTATCTATCATGCTACTGGAACTCAAAAGAAAGCTGGAGTAGCCATACTTATATCAGACAAACTAGACTTTAAATTAAAGATTGTAACAAGAGATGAAGAAGGGCATTATATGATAATTACAAGGTCTATCCATCAGGAAGAGCTAACAATTGTAAATGTCTATGTACCGAATACAAGAGCCCCCAAATATATCAAACAATTAATCACAAACATAAGCAAACTTATTGATAAGAATGTGGTAATTGCAGGGGACTTTAATACTCCACTTACAACAATGGATAGATCATCCAGACACAGGACCAATAAAGAAACAAGGGCCCTGAATGATACATTGGATCAGATGGACTTGACAGATATATTTAGAACTCTGCATCCCAAAGCAACAGAATATACTTTCTTCTTGAGTGCACATGGAACCTTCTCCAAGATAGATCAAATACTGGGTCACAAAACAGCCCTTCATAAGTATACAAGAATTGAGATCATACCATGCATACTTTCAGACCACAATGCTATGAAACTTGAAATCAACCATAGGAAAAAATCTGAAAAACCTCCAAGAGCATGGAGGTTAAAGAACACCCTACTAAAGAATGAATGGGTCAACCAGGCTATTAGAGAAGAAATTAAAAAATATATGGAAACAAATGAAAATGAACATACAACAATCCAAATGCTTTGGGATGCAGCGAAGGCAGTCCTGAGAGGAAAATACATTGCAATCCAGGCCTATCTCAAGAGACAAGAAAAATCCCGAATACAAAATCTAACAGCACACCTAAAGGAAATAGAAGCAGAACAGCAAAGACACCCCAAACCCAGCAGAAGAAGAGAAATAATAAAGATCAAAGCAGAAATAAACAATATAGAACCTAAAAAAACTGTAGAGCAGATAAATGAAACCAAGAGTTGTTTTTTTGAAAAAAATAAACATAATTGATAAACCTCTAGCCAGGTTTTTTTTAACCTTCTCAAAAAGAAAAGGGAGATGAGCCAAATAGATAAAATCATGAATGAAAATGGAATTACAACCAATCCGTCAGAAATACAAACAATTATCAGGGAATACCATGAAAAATTATATGCCAACAAACTGGACAACCTGGGAGAAATGGAAAAATTGCTAAGCACCCAGACACTTCCAAAACTCAAACAGGAAGAAATACAAAATTTGGACAAATCAGTGAAGATATTGAAGCAGTTATCAAAAATCTCCCAACAAATAAGAGTCCAGGACCAGATGGCTTCCCTAGGGAATTCTACCAGACATTTAAAGCAGAAATAATACCTATCCTTCTCAAGCTGCTCCAAAAAATAGAAAGGGAAGGAAAACTTCCAGACTCATTCTATGAAGCCAGTATTACTTTGATGCCTAAACCAGACAGAGACCCAGTAAAAAAAGAGAACTACAGACTAATATCCCTGATGAATATGGATGCAAACATTCTCAACAAGATACTAGCAAATCGAATTCAACCGCATATAAAAAGAATTATACACCATGATCAAGAGGGATTCATTCCTGGGCTGCAGGGCTGGTTCAACATTTGCAAATCAATCAATGGTGATACATCACATTAATAAAAGAAAAGATAAGAACCATATGATCCTGTCAATCGCTGCAGAAAAAGCATTTGACAAAATTCAGCGTCCTTTCTTAATATCCTTGAGAAAGTTGGGATAGAAGGAACATACTTAAACATCATAAAAGCCATTTATGAAAAGCCCACAGCTAATATCATCCTCAATGGGGAAAAACTGAGAGCTTTCCCCCTGAGATCAGGAACACGACAGGGATGTCCACTCTCACCGCTGTTGTTTAACATAGTGTTGGAAGTGTTAGCATCAGCAATCAGACAACAAAAGGAAATCAAAGGCATCAAAATTGGCAAAGATGAAGTCAAACTTTCGCTTTTTGCAGATGACATGATATTATACGTGGAAAACCAAATAGACTCCACCAAAAGTCTGCTAGAACTGATACATGAATTCGGCAAAGTTGCAGGATTCAAAATCAATGTACAGAAATCAGTTGCATTCTTATACACTAATAATGAAGCAACTGAAAGACAAATAAAGAAACTGATCCTATTCACAATTGCATCAAGAAGCATAAAATACCTAGGAATAAACCTAACCAAAGATGTAAGAGATCTGTATGCTGAAAACTATAGAAAGCTTATGAAGGAAATTGAAGAAGATATAAAGAAATGGAAAAACATTCTGTGCTCATGGATTGGAAGAATAAATGCTGTCAAAATGTCAATACTACCCAACGCTATCTACACATTCGATGCAATCCCAATCAAAATTGCACCAGCATTCTTCTCGAAGCTAGAACAAGCAATCCTAAAATTTGTATGGAACCACAAAAGACCCCAAATAGCCAAAGTAATATTGAAGGAGAAAACCAAAGCAGGAGGCATCACAATCTCAGACTTTAGCCTCTACCAAGCTATAACCATCAAGACAGCATGCTATTGGCACAAAAACAGACACATAAACCAATGGAATAGAATGGAGACTCCAGAATTGGACCCACAAATGTATGGCCAGCCAATCTTTGACAAAGCAGGAAAGAATATCCAATGGAAAAAAGACAGTCTCTTTAACAAATGGTGCTGGGAGAACTGGACAGAAACATGCAGAAGAATGAAACCAGACCACTTTCTCACACCATTCACAAAAATAAACTCAAAATGGATGAAGGACCTGAATGTGAGACAGGAAACCATCAAAACTCTAGAGGAGAAAGCAAGAAAAAACCTCTGTGACCTCAGCTGTAGCAATTTCTTACTTGACACATCTCCAAAGGCAAGGGAATTAAAAGCAAAAATGAACTATCAGGACCTCATGAAGATAAGAAGCTTCTGCACTGCAAAGGAAACAATCAACAAAACTAAAAGGCAACCAACGGAATGGGAAAAGATATTTGCAAATGACATATCAGACAAAGGGCTAGCATCCAAAATCTATAAAGAACTCACCAAATTCCACCCCTGAAAAATAAGTAATCCAGTGAAGAAATGGGCAGAAGACATGAATAGACACTTTTCTAAAGAAGACATCCAGATGGCCAACAGGCACATGAAAAGATGCTCAACGTCGCTCCTCATCAGGGAAATACAAGTCAAAACCACACTGAGATACCACCTCATGCCAGTCAGAGTGGTTAAAATGAATAAATCAGGATACTATAAATGCTGGAGAGGATATGGAGAAATGGGAACCCTCTTGCACTGTTGGTGGGAATGCAAACTGGTGCAGCTGCTCTGGAAAACAGTGTGGAGGTTCCTCAAAAAATTAAAAATAGATGTACCCTATGACCCAGCAATAGCACTGCTAGGAATTTACCCAAGGGATACAGGAGTGCTGATGCATAGGGGCACTTGTACCCCAATGTTTATAGCAGCACTTTCAACAATAGCCAAATTATGGAAAGAGCCTAAATGTCCAACAATGGATGAATGGATAAAGAAGATGTGGTTTATATATACAATGGAATACTACTTGGCAATGAGAATGAATGAATTCTGGCCATTTGTGGCAACATGGATGGAACTGAAGAGTGTTACGCTAAAAGAAATAAGTCAGGCAGAGAAAGGCAGATACCTTATGTTTTCACTCATATGTGGATCCTGAAAAACTCAACAGAAGACCAGGGGGGGAGGGGAAGGGGGAAAAAAAATTACAGAGAGGGAAGGAGGCAAACCATAAGAGACTGTTAAATACTGAGAACAAACTGAGGGTTGATGGGGGTGGGGAGGATGGAAAAGTGGGGTGATGGGCATTGAGGAGGGCAGCTATTGGGATGAGCACTGGGTGTTGTATGGAAACCAATTTGACAATAAATTTCATATTAAAAAAACACTTTGTTCAAAAACAAAATTTATAAGGTTATTCTAATAATCTTAATAAGTTCCATGTGGAATGAAATACAAATAAAAAACAACACAGAGGGTTGCCTGGTTGACTCTTGATTTTGACTCAGGTCATGATCTCATGGTTATGAGATCAAACCCTGTGTCTGGGCTCTGTGCTCGGTATGGAGCGCCACCCCCCCCCCTTTTTTTTTTTTTTTTTTACTTAATTTTATTTTTTAATTTACATCCAAGTTAGTTAGCATATAGTCCAAAAATGATTTCAGGAGTAGATTCCTTAATGCCTCTTACCCATTTAGCCCATCCACCCTCCCAAAACCCCTCTAGTAACCCTCTATTTGTTCTCTCGGTATGGAGCCTTTTTAAGATTCTCTCTCCTTCTCTCTGCCCCTCCCTTGCTCATGTGTGCTTGTTTTCTCTCTCTCAAAAAACAAACATAAACAACCCAAAACACAAAAAACCCAGAGATTATACAATACTCACCTTGGAAATACTGTCCATATCTCCTGACCCTGAAACAAAATATGAAAAGAAAATGTTTATTAGATAATAATTTCATATACAAATTAAGTATTCCTTTAATATAAATAAATGCAGTACACTCCTTGTATTTTCCAGTATGTATCTCCTTAATTTTTTAATCTTAAAAAATTATTTACTCAGAGTGCCTGGGGGACTCAGTTGGTTAAGCATCCTACTCTTGGTTTTGGCTCAGGTCATGATCTTTCGGTTTCTGAGTTTGAGCCCTGCATCAGGCTCCATGCTGACAGTGCAGAACTTGCTTAGGATTCTCTCTCTCTCCCTCTCTCTCTGCTCCTCCCTTGCTCATGCTATCTCAAAATAAATAAACTTAAGAAAATTCGTTTTCTCTTATACTGTCTGGTGAGTAAGTATCATCGATGGCAATGCAAGGATGAGCTATACCTCTCGCTCTGAACCATTTTTTTTGTTTATTTTTGTAATGGTAGAATTAAGAAAAGTATCATTATCATAAATTCCTGAAAATGAAATGTAAGAGAGATCACTTATAAATCCTATTCAATTCAAATTTTTAAAATGTATGTATGTATATGTATATATAGACAGCAAGAGATAAATATATTTTCTGAAACGATGCTTCTAAATCTGACAAAATATAAGATGGACATCTGCAATATTTAAAAATATTATGAGCCATATTTTACTATAATAACCAAAGTGAAGAATTTTTAATAACATTAAAAAATTGACAGCAATCAATATTCATGGCAATCCATCAGAAGTAAGAATGTCTTTATAATACTGTAATTTTAAGTAGATTCCTGGGAGAAATGAAAAATCAATACTAATTTCTTACTTAAGAAGTGGAATCATACATTAGGTAACAAGGAACAATAATCAGATCTTTGCCACATGTTAGCTTTATTTTTAACCATTTTAACAATTAATTTTTTGGCATAAACATATTCTACTATTTTAATAGTAAAACATTCAGTTATAGTCACAAATAAAGTTAGTGCTTATAAACATACATAATACATTGATACATATTGAATGCACATATGTAATTATGTAGATATAAATATGTGTAACAATGTTTATTATAAAAAGTAATAAGCCACATGCCAAGCATATGTGAAACTCTTCCTCAAATTCTATTCTAGTGAATAACTGAAAATTTTCTATGACCAAATGTCATATTTTCAAAAATAATTTTACAAATTAAAAGATTGGAAAGTGAGTTATGTTGCAATACATTAAAAAATAAAATTCTAGAACAGTGCTGACAGGTAGAGCTTTGTGTGATGATGGAGATGTATCTCTATTCTATGTTTCATTATGGTAGCCATTAGCTACACATGGCCATGTACATTTGATAGGAGGCAGTGCAGCTGAGGAAGTAAATGTTACATTTTATTTAATTTTGACTTAAAATTAAATAGTCACACATGGCTAGTCACTACCATAATTGAACAGTGCAAATTAAGGCTTTGATATCTAGGCAACACATGTACGTATATAAAACAAGTATGGACCTTAAAAGCTCAAAAGTCTAGCAACAGGTTGCAAATAGTTTCTTGATTATTGAAGTTACAGAGCTTTTCAAAGTATTAGAGGCTGGTGTTTGGGCGGAGTCGTGGAATCTGTGTACAACCTAAGTTACTCATGGGCATAGTTATTCCAACTTAAGTAAAAGATGGTTCTTTTTCAAAAGAAAAAAATCATAAGCGTCTATCCCCATTGTCAACTTTTAGCTTATGTTACTGTTACTTAACACATATGTAAACATAAAATAAGTGTAGTTGTTGTTTTATGGGTTTTGTTTTGGATTTGCATTTGGCCTGCCTATATGTACAGTGCACTGTGTGATCTAATTGGTTTTGTGCCACTCATCTCTATTTCTCACTGTTGTGAAACTCTTTGTTCTCCGTGAAGACACTGGGCTTCATTTGGTAAGAAGGCATCATTTATGAGGTATGTTTTCAACTATTAGTCATAGTACTCGAAATCTGCTTTGCCACGAGTATGTGGCACTGCTCTCTTTTAAGAAAATCATCCAGATAATCCAGAATATAATTAAATTTTATTGTTAAAAGAGACAAACATTAAAATACAGAAACAAAGTTAAGAAATGCTTGCAGAGAACATAAGTTCCTCTGAGACTGCATCTATAGACCTTCGTAGACAAACCAGCTCAGAAGATACTGTAGCTCTCCAGGTGAGGGATATGTAATATGTGCTCAGAGCAGCAATATCTCCTTTTATCATAAAACACTCAGATTTTGATAGGTGAAAAGTAAATACCTGTGAATAAGAGCTAGGTTAGAACAATCCTCACATTTCTGATTTTCAAATGATCTCCAGTTATCATAACCAATATCCTGTAACGTCTCAGTCTGAAGTGAAAGTTGAAGCATTTTAAAATAAATTCAAAGTAAATAAAGGTATACAAAAGCAATTTGCAAACTGTAATATCCACTCTGTAGAATAAAAGTTTTGTTTTGATTTCTAAACATCAAATTGCATATCCTTACCTAAAGAGCCATTCATGTGATGTGACTCCATTCCTCCTAATCCACCCATGGGACCATCTGACCCAGGGCCCATTGGAAACTTTAAAAAATGAAGAGAATTTCTATGATCACACTGAAAACAAGTATTTATCTAATGTTACAATATCTATCTTTAACATTGTAAGACACTTCCACAAATTATTTTCATTTCCAAATAATGGAGGTTATTTTCCTAGATTTTTTTCAGCCTTACAGATTCTGAAACTGACTGCCCTACTTTCCTCATACCATCTGCTTTATATTCTGGATCTTCAGGTTAATCCTCATTTATATCCATATTTTCTTCAGATATTCTCAACTAGAAAGCACATACATTCCAGTGCAAATTAGAGGATAAACATTCTCTTCTCTGCTATTGACAGATCTTGCTATATAAGCCAGAGATGATTCCTAGGAAGCTGCTAAAAGTATTGACTTATTAATAAGAATAATTCAACATTATTATGCCAACATTAAGATTTTTCTTAGCAGCCAATCTATCTTTGTTCAAATGGACATAATAAATAATTCCATCTTGTAGTTTAAATACATTTAGCTCCTTGGGGACAGCTCAATATAGTTAATTCTTGGCAGTCTCAACTATGTCAGTTCAATGACAATTGGACGTTCTACAGCAGTTATATTTAACATTTAACTACTTTAAAAGTAGTGGGATTATTTTATTTTAAGTTGGAAGCCCAGTACAAAACAGATGTGAACTGACATACGATGGTGGAGCAGGTGGTGGAGAAGCCATGGCCTGCCCACTCAGTCTTTTCCTTATCTCCCTGGAATATTCCTGAGGAAATCTAGAGCCCAGTTTGAAGACAAGTTATCTATAATTATCTTATGTTTACAGTTAAAATAGCCTACTGAAAACCACTTGTTCTTAAAATTTCTGATGCCAAAAGCATTTCTTCCATGTTGTATGGTACAGAATACTGAATGTGGTGTGTGTGTATTTACGTGTGTAGATGGGGTGGTGATGCTTACTAATCAAATAGGCTTTTGGGAGAAAAACAATTGCCCTCAACAGACAACCAGTAACTGTATATAATATATATATGATTGTTAGGAAATAAGATGGCTTTCTATCACTGGGATCACACAGCCACATGCTTATACATTTTCCCAGGATAATGTCATTTCTGTTGCCTAAAATTTTGTAGCCTTAAAGCATACAGATTGATTTATATAAATTCTATTTGGTTTATAAATATTTTATAGATTCTCTCTATATAGATTCTATATATAGATTCTATATATTCTAAGTTGTTTACTTAGAATTAATTTTAGAAATTTAATTTATAAATCAATTAAAGAAACATTAACTTTTTAAGCTATCATTTGAGGTAGCTTAAGAATGATAGCTTAAAGAAATTAACTTTGAACTTACTGTTTTATTCAGCCTTTGTCAAAAGCATAGTATAGATCTGGGCTGAAAAACTAGTGCTGGTAAGGCCAACACCCTCTGAACTTACTTGGTTCGGTCCCTTCATCTGGCCCCCACAGTGTTTTAAAAGACACAAAGACTATTGGTATGTATGCTTGAAGCACAAAAAACTGCAGTCCTAGCCCTCAGCAGGCATTTGCTTTTACTACCTCTGGCTGAGATGAATGGCATTTGAAAAAGTGACACGATCAGCTTCTACTTTTCTTGGATCTCTTATCTTTGTATTGAGTTAGAGAACCAGAATGGAACATACTTGGATGGTATCAGCTTAGCTGCCCACAGAAATGTCTTCAGTGCCATATGCTCTGGGTTTCCTCTCGCACTCCCTCCATTTTAAATATCAAGTTCTAAGATATGAAGCTGCACTATGAAGAGCTTTTCTATATTTTTGCTAAATTTCTAAAATGAACATTGTTCATTATCATATTCAATGTTCATTAAGATCACTGTGGAAACACCCTTTAGACATTACTGATAGGAACTTGTTTCTTTTCTCCTGAAAACCAATTTATTTGATTATATAAAGAGGCTAGTGATAACTGAAGGCAGTACTGCTTAAGGGAAATAATATACGAGCTACAACACAAACTTACATAAGTAAACTTATATTTACTAGCAGCCATGTTTCAAGAGTAAAAAGAAACGGGTCAAGTTAATTTTAATAATATATTTCATTTATCCTGCGTATCAAAATTATTTCAGCATATATTCAGTATAAAAATTTTAATAAAATCTTTTACATTATTTTTTTCATATTAACTCCTCAAAGTCTAGTGTGTATTTTATACATCACATTTCAATTTGGACTGGCCATATTTCAAGTATCATATTATACTGGATGGATTTCAAGTTTCCCTTTAAAGTCTTTACTGCTAAGAAGCTCAATTATAATAATTATTTCATTCCTGTTTTTTGGTATACTTATGGAAATTCCTTTATGTCTTCTGATTTTTATTTAAACTAAGCAGCCTTATATTCATATATGTCTGTGTATTAACTATACCTTGTTATAAATATTTTTGTTAATATGTAGGTCTTATAGATAAATAATTTTCTGTAAGCTTTCATGGAAAAATAACAACCAGATGCATTATTAAGAACACCCAAATTCTTTATGTAGAACTGCTGCATTTCCATATTTAAACTCCAGATTTCAAAAATCTAAAGAAAAACAAGCAAATCCAACTTCCTGATTTATTTCAAGTTTATCAGGATAAAAGAAATAAACAATCACAATGAAAAATTTAGTGATGCTAAAAATGAGGCGAATGTCAATGATTACACATTAACTATCATTTCAAATAGTGTTAATTATTAACTATTTGAGATTTTAGATAAAACCACACACCAACATTTTATAATTGATTAGGTTCAGTTTTACATTTAAGTTATAATGATGTGCAATCTTTTGTTATACATTTTTGTATTTTATATTTTTTGTCAATCCAGAACATAGAAGGGATTTGATTATTTTTGGATATCTAGTAAGTTTCTGGATAGTAAAAGAGAAAGCTTAAATAGTATCTAGGAATATTCATTACACTTAGAGTTTGAGCCTTGAAATACATTCCAAAATTTAAAAAAAAAATTCATATTTACATTGGGCCTGTTAGGTCCAGGAGGTACTGCATTCATTAAAGTATACATGTTGTCTCCAGAGTTGGTTGAATCTGAAACAAAACATTACCTAATTAATATCTTTCTTTATAATTTACACCCAAGTCATCACAAAGTAATAATCAGAGATGATCTGCACACACATACATATTAATAGCTGCAGCACTTAAAATAGTCATTACTAATGTTCAGAAACAAATACTTGTAAGTCATTTTCCAACTCAGAAATTACCATTCTGAGGTTGTAAATGAGAATATTTACCTAATATATAAGGGGTAATCACTTGAATAATTCTGGTCAAAAGGAACATTACTTTAAAAATCTCAAATATTACAGTAAAGTTTTTCTTTTCTAAAAAACATGGATACTTTTTGACTTCATTAAGCAATGTGTATAACAAAAATCTCCAAAAATTCAAATTCAGTAGCTTTTCAGTTTTCATTGTTTCCTTAGGCTTCTTATATACTAATTTAAAACAGTTTATTTATCTAATAATTATTAATAGCTGGTGGGATATCCTGGCTTAATTCTAACATAAAGAGAGTATACAATTAGAATGAAAAATTCTCTTGCTTAAAGTAAAAGTCAGCTTCTTCCAGTACAGCTTTTGATGAATTTTTTTTATTCATTTTATTCTTGATTCATTATAGTAAAAATAACTGTAGTGTGTATCCATATAAAATAAGTACCATTTTATAATATTAAAAAATTTACATTTCATGTCTATTAGCTAATTCTAATAAAGTCTCTGAGTACATATGTTTTTATAATGTATTATCTATAGTAAAAGGCCATATATTTTACATTTAGGAAATATGTTTTTCTATTTTCCCACAATTATATAATTTTCTTAAATATAATGTATTAGGCCTCTCTATTCTGAAAAAAAAAAGTGTTTCAAATCTACATTAATATATCCTACTGCTGAAAAAGCAGAAATGCCCACTTCAGATGAATCTCTATTTGTTTATACCAAGTAAGGTCCCGATCTACTTTTGTGGCCTTAATTATTTATTTTACATCCTTATGTACATTATATTCCTGTCAACTCAGGCTGCTTGTTCTTTCCTGTGTATGATCAACCGTTTAAATCTCCATATTTTTGTTCTTAATTCCTCCAAGTATCTTCTCCCCAGTGTCCATCTACTGAAATTCTGCTCACTACCCCAGGCCCACTGCAAATGTTACCTCTTTCATGAGATTTTGTTTTCTGAAACTTCTGAATTCATGCATGCCCCCTCATCATTGAATTCTGCTTTGCATTCTAGTTAACATTTTGTCTTGTTCTTGTCTTTGTTATAGTAAGTTCATTGAGAGAAGGAAAGAGATCATGTCTTATACTATGTGCCACAGACAATAAATATCTGCTGAGATTTAACTAATGGAATACACTTTATCCCATAAAAATGTATCTTTCAGAAAATTAGTCATTACTAATGACTAAACACAGGAGATCTTCAAATGGTTTTTCATCTTTATTAGCCTAATTTTACTTAACTAATTTTAATAATTAACTTGGAAGGAAAATAGGCTGTATATTTTAAATATATAGAAAGAAAAAAAATTTGTTGTTTTTAACACCAATCAAAAACATACTTTCATCTATAGAAACACCAAGAGAAGTAAGGTTGGTATTTTCCAGACTTCTTTTTATATACAGAAAAACTTTACAATAAAGTAGACCTTATGGAACCTGTTTTTGGTGGGGAGAGCATTGGCTTCAAATTAGGAATGACTATGCAAAAGATGAGCCCACAGGAGTACGCACAAGGCTAGGAAGACATACTGGTGGCAATTTGTTGGCTTGGAAGGATGGAGAGTAATCAGATTACTTATCACCTGAAAAGTTTAGTGGTTTCTCCAAAAAATTTCATTTATATTGTAGTGAAGTGTTTATTAATCACATGCTACCTTCATTCATAAATTAAACATTAACTTCACATATAAGAATGCAAATGTGCGCAAGATGTTCAATTCGCCTAATTCTATCTTGAACGAATTGTTTCACTTCAATGAAGATGCTCTGAGGACAGAGATCCATGAAATATTTATGCTATATTCCAAATCAGTACTGAAGCAAAGCAAAATTTTGTGTTAATTATCAGATTGATGCTTTTTCAAAATTAAGAAGATTCAAAAATTAAAAATTATTATTTATTGATATGATCAATGATAGTTAAGTTCAAGCTTCCACACATCTTAGATTTCAACAAACCAGCTAAAAACATATGAATTTAATATTGTAACATAATTCAGTATTTTTTTATTATAAAAATCTCCCATCTCTTTCATTACCCAGAGGTTAACACTGATAAAGTCTTAGAGCCTATTTCTTTGTCTTTCTACATTTTTGTATTAAATATTTTACAATAAAATTGTAATCATATTATATTGAATCATGAACATTTATTCTCCATGTCATTAACAATTCTTTGATAATAATTTTAATGGCTACATTATATTCCTAAAAATTAATTTATTACTTTTGCTAAAATTGGATTAGGTTTGTGCCTACTATTTCACTATTAACTATAAAAAAATGAGCACCCTCTACATAAATCTCGGGTTGTATCTCTAATTATTCTCATAGCAGGATGATAGAAAAAAGTGAATATGAACTTTTTCATGGCTCTTGATACATGTTGCCAGAGCAGTTTCTAGGAGGGGTGTACCAATGTAAACTTCCACCATTACAGTCCTCAAGAAGCAACACATTTAATAGTCTATATTAAAGTCTTGAAAAGAAAGGATAAAGCTATTTAAAATCATTATATTCAATGATCACAGAAATACTGAGGCATTTTAGTTTAAAAATATTAAAAGAAAAAAATCTTCCTCCAGTACACAGTGAATTTATTAGCTAATAAGTACATACGGACATGTAAGCATATTGATATCTATTGATATCTTAGTGAGATAATAGAAATGGTGGGTCTGATTAAAGCTAATCCATTGGCTTTACACGGATCCATCCATGTATTTCATGTGTTATGCAGAATTTTTCTAAGTTGTGAGATTTGGATTCTTTTTCAGAGTCTCAAGGAATCTTTGCGTCAGATAAATTATTGGGCAATTCATATAGATCAACACCATTTGCAATCTGATTATATCTATTACTCACACGACAGGAATTTTCTACAGACTTAAAGTAACTGGACAACAGTTATTTTTAAGAACACTACTTCTTCCTACTTGCTACCTCTAGTCTACTTCCTGTTACCATCAATGAGATAATGAATACTACTGACTCTCTGTCATAACAATTTCTATATTTTGTGGTTTTATTCTAATAATCAAATGCCCGTGTGGTTGGTGTGATTACAATACCTGCTGGACTAGGCATGATGGGTGTTCCTGGTGGCCCTCCACCTCCTGGAGGACCCTAAATAATTATACAAAATTTCAGTAAAAATAAGGCATTTCATAAACAATGTAAGGAAAAACAGAAGAAAAGTTAGGCTTATCTATAATAGTCCAATTTGAAAATAACAGAGGAATTTTCTCCATAATTTATTTTCTTTGAGTGCAGAATCATTTCACTATTATGCAAGATATGATTTAGCTTAAATATGTTAAGATTGTTTTAATAAGTTTCCAAAAACAATGAGCCTGTAACACTGATGTATTATTCAGGACTTAATCATATCAGGTATAATGAGGTTAAGGAGAAACCATTTATTGGGGCCTTTACAAATCCATAAAACAGAATCATTCATGTGTATCTGTGACTATAATTTTCTTATATTTTGTATCATCATTTTTTATAGGAAACTAAAAACTCAAAGATATTCATATGCTTAAAAAATACGTTGATGCTATTTCTTTTTCTATTGGTATCAACTATAACACTTCTAGAGCATGGAACCTTCTGCTATCATATCAATTAGAAATGAGGGGCAACATTGACTAATGCTGTGGGTTACTAATCAACTGGAAATGGAAATTAGGTGATTCTAAGGTTAACTCAGTTATTTCAGACAACCAATTCAGGTAAAGGGTTTTAGAATTTTTTAGCTTTAAAGTAATCTGTATAAATTACTAAGTGGATAAATTTGTATTTCATTCTGAGTAGACATAGCCCACTAATTATTTCAGATTATATATATATATATATATATATATATATATATATATATATATATTTGCTATTTAATAAGAAACTTAAATTTCCTTTCAGATAAAATTCTATAATTTCATAAAACTATGTATTAGGCTTATTCTTAAGTGATTTGAGAAAAAAATAGGTTTTACCCACATCTTACTTTCATTTTTGTTTCATAGAGAATGTGAAAAATGTTAGGCCTCTTAGTTTGTATAGCTTAAGAGAACATTGAGCACTAAGTTCACAGGTCCAAAACAGCATGTGCTTTTTACTATGTTCATAAAACACTATTTCTACGGAGAGTAAAATGCTCATTGATCTTCTTAAGCACTCCTTTTTTCCTACCCCAGTTAGCCACCACCTCTGAAAATTTCTTTAGGAAAGATTTTCCTTTTTACCATTTTATCTTTGCTCTTCTGTTAGGCGTTTACTCCTAAATATTATAACAATTTATCTTCCATGGTGGCCTTGAGATGTAGCAAGGATTATAATGTTATGAGGGTTAAAAGGTCATTTGTAAGTTCAAGAGCTCATGTAAAACCTACTAATTTGACTTTAGGAGTAAATGAATTATTGGAAAATTTTAACATGTACTAAATAATGATAAGAAGAAAAATAAGTGCTTTTAATATCAAAGTATAAAAAAGCCCACGGCCCCCAAATGACTAGTCATTATTCTGCGATATGATTCCCTTTGTGATCGGGAAACAGTTTAATGTCTTCCTAAACTTTGTGTGTGGTGAGTGGTATGAGGGAGGGGGTGTACCTCATTCTCCTGGAGAACTGCAAATTCAAGCTTGGCATTGTGTAACTGGGTATGGCTTTCTTCATGATTGGACAGAGTGTATTGTATTGGTTTACAGAAACATATGCTAAAGTAAAACACAGTACTCAGGGCAATTTTGGCCAGATTGATAACTGTCTCACTAATGAACATCAACATATGTACTGAGGTTGGCAGACGAAAAACTCAATACATATCAGATGTTCACTTCTTGGCCAATACACAGGGGCTCTTCTTAACATCTGGACAACTATTTCATTGCCCAAATAAAACATAACATCAATTCTTATGAGCAAACAATCCCAAATGTACTTACTACATAATTCCCAGGAGATGCTGAGGAGTATGGTATCTGGAACACGAATAGGACAAAGAAATATATATTTTGATTCATGTGACAATACGGAAACTTACCTACAATGAATCTATATTCTGACTTTTATCAAGTTTTAAAATGTATCACAAAGGATGATAAAGAATAAAGCCATTTATATCTGTCTGAGTGCTGGAAAATGAATAAATGCAACATTATCTTGAATTTATAAAAAAGAGTGGATTTAGGTCAAGAGAAATTTAGACAGATTTCTAGCTTTAAGTTATACTGGTTTTAGAGCAGTTATACTCACTGCTTGATACTAATGACACTTATTCTGTAATTAGAAAGATATATATTTGTGCAGTGAAAAACCAGAAACCAGAGTTTTTCAAATTAATAGCTTTTACAGATACAACTTCCAATTTATGTGCATTCTGGGATGCATTATTATTATTTTTAAGATGGGTTTCAGGCTACTACATTCATGTGGTACAGGTCAGTACTTGATCTATAGACCTCATGTTTCCCCCCTTTCCTTTCTAATTAGCTACTAGAAACTAATATAACAAATGCAAAAGGTTTTCGTTAATATAAGTCTCCAAAGACTACTAACTTGTGGGGATCAGATATGGATAACAAATTCTCTCCTTCCCTTCAAATCAAGCTCTTAACCAAACTCTTTTCTAGGGATTACATAGTATTAATACAACATTGCTATTATAATTTTAAAAATGAGAAGTAGAAAACAGATATTTAAAAACTAAACACTTGAGTGTTGATATTAATAAAGAAAGCTAAATCCGAATATTTAATTTTTTTTCAAAGAAGCTCATTAGCTCACTTGCATGAAGAATCTGCACATCCAGAGGAGATATTTTTGTCTTGTTCTAGAAAAAGCCATAAACTACTATCTTCTTGCAGGTACATAGCCAGATTAGGACCATTACAGTAGTGAAAAGATGATAGTTCCTTTACCCTAAACCCTCCTTCTAGCCCAACGCCTTCCATATAATTAAACATAAAAATAATATGAAACTATACAGTAGAAGGAAGTATAACAAAGTTATGATTTTCCTCTAAGTTATTTGAAAATTGTCTCCTTGTTGTTTGGTGTCCACGTTTTGCCTTAAGCACAGACCACATGCCTCTGCGGCCCCTGCTTGCTCTGCCTATGGCTAATTCATCCCTGCAGAGGGTCCTTACCAGGCTGCCCAGTATCACTAATGATGGGGATTACTTCCACTATGAGCAGTGAGATGTGATGGCCAGTACACACTAAACTCGGTGCTAGAAATCAACTTTGCTCTCTTGGGCCGCTGTTAGTGCATGATCCACCATCCATCTTCTGATTCTTATTATTTTAAACATATGCATTTACTCTCTCCAAATCACTACCTTATCTGTTGGCTCCAATTTTCATCTCCTTATAACTTTAGCATCATGCTCATGTTCTTCTGCCTCTCTCTATTGTCTAGCATCATTCTTTACCAACTTTAACATATGAGCTAACCACCCTTTAAATCTTTGGAATTTATACTTTATTGCCTTCCTTCATTTCACAATATACTTCCTTCTCCTCCATTTGTGAGTATGACCACATCCCAGAACTCTTTACACAGAGATCTAAACAACTCCTTTGCCTGACATCTTTCTTATTCCTGACACTCACAAATATATTATTCTATATTCCAACAAGAATCTTCTTCCATTACAATTCCTCCATGTTCCCTATTATTTCTGTATTTATTTCCTGTAAGTCCATTAATTCCTTATTAGTTTCCTGCTAAACTGTCGGCATTTTGTTTCTCTTTCCAATATTTTAAATTCATTATCTCAAAGCCTACTTAGTTTCCATCCCTTTGATCATCCCCTAGCCACCTTTTCTATTTCACAGTAGAGATTTACCAGAGAGAAACACAAAATAAGGGACAAGGTCCAAAATATAATCATGTTCTCCAATTTCTACTTAGTCTTCACTAATAACTGGAAGCATTTTGGCTCAGCCATCATGGAAGCCTAGAAGCATTCTGTGGTGTGTCAATAAACCGAATAAATTCAGGGGGGAAAAAGGTCCCAATCTGTAGCATTTATCAATTTATGTGGTATGAATATTCCCACATGAAATATTTCAAGCTACCAATGATTCTTTTTTTAAATTTTTATTTATTAATTTTAAAAATTTATTTATTGTTTAATTTATATCCAAGTTAGTTAGCACATGGTGCAACAATGACTTCAGGAGTAGATTCCTTAATGCCCCTTACCCATTTAGACCATCCCCCTTCCCACAACCCCTCCAGTAACCCTCTGTTTGTTCTCTATATTTAAGAGGTTCTTATGTTTTATCCCCCTCCCTGTTTTTACATTATTTTTGCTGCTCTTCTCTTATGTTCATCTGTTTTGTATCTTAAATTCCTCATGTAAGTGAAGTCATATATTTGTCTTTCTCTAATTTTGCTTAGTGTAACTTAGAATAAGTTCCATCCATGTAGTTGCAAATGGCAAGATTTCATTGAATATATATACCACTTCTTCTTTATCCATTCACCCGTCGATGGACATTTGGGCTCTTTCCATACTTTGGCTATTGTCGATAGCATTGCTATAAACATTGGGGTGCATGTGCCCCTTCAAAACAGCATACCTGTATCCCTTGGATAAATACCTAGTAGTGCAATTGGTGGGTCATAAAGTAGTTCTATTTTTAATTTTTTGAGGAACCTCCATACTGTTTTCCAGAGTAGCTGCACTGGTTTGCATTCCCACCAGCAGTGCAAAAGAGATCCTCTCTCTCTGCATCCTCGCCAACATCTCTCGTTGCTTGAGTTGTTAATGATAGACATTCTGATAGGTGTGAGATGGTTATCTCATTGCAGTTTTGATTTGTATTTCCCTGATAATGAGTGATGTTGAGCATTTTTTCATGTGTCTGTTCGCCATCTGGATGTCTTCTTTGGAGAAGTGTCTATTCATGTCTTATGCCCATTTCTTCCCTGGATTATTTGTAAGCTACGAATGATTTAACAATTAACTCAAAAAATTTCTGATTACTTAACAAGTGACTTTCATGAGCTGGCTGTCATGGTGATTATAATATGGTGAGTTGGTAGTCTGCCCTTGTGTCATATGTTAAAGCTATCAAATTCTTACTATACCTTCATCTTCAACTCAACACTCCAAACTTATAGATTAAAATTTTCATCCATTCATCCACGTAGAAAATAAGATAATCTTTCTATTTGCTTCCAAAGCTAGCCCCATCTCATCCTCCTAACACCTTGCTCCTTTTATAGTTTTAGATTTCTCATTCTTCATGGTTCCTTCAAACACAGTTAAATATAATAAACATTTAAAAATACTTAAAAAAATTGTTACTTCTTGTAGTTCAATTATTTTCCATGTTTGTCCTGACAAAGTCTTTAATTTTGGCTTATAGTCACTATTTCTACTTCATATTTTTTGATGCCCTCATTAAAAGTAAAAGATCATTTGGACTGCTACTCCTGGTAGCACTTTACTGAACACACACTCTTGGAAGTTACTAGTAGCATCTGACAGTCTAGTGTGAGTGACATAAAATATGACAATATAGGTAGAAGAACTATATGGGTACAGAAGACATATTTGAGCTGGATAGCTGACTTATAGAGAATAGATTATCACCAGAAAGTCAAAGAGAAGGATCGAAAGAAGGAAAGAAAGAAAGAAAGAAAGAAAGAAAGAAAGAAAGAAAGAAAGAAACACAAAATATAAAAGTACATAGATTATTAGGGAAATGGCATATAATTTTACCCAGCTGCTATAATGTGGTACTTATAGGAAACTGAAATAAATGATAAGCATATATGGTCAGACTGTTGAATTTATACTGTAGAAACAGGAAGTCACAGGTTTTAGAGAGACATATTGCAATTTATATTTTAGTAAGATAACCCTAGAGGTATCACAGAATACAAATACAAGTTAAGAGTCTATTGCAAAAGGTCTAGGCAAGAGATGATAGAGTGTTCGAGGAAGCACTGATTAAGATAAGTAGGAGTAAGAAAGTTTGAAAGACTTCACAAATGTACTTGGCAGAGCATAGTGACAAACTAGGTGTGGTGGACAAGGGAAGGCAAAAGTTAAGGTAATACCTAGGTTTCCAACTTGGTGAGTGGGTGAATGATGGTGCCACTAATTCATGTGTAGGGAATTCAGGAAGGGGGGCAAGTTTGGGGAAATATCTGACATGCTGAATTTTAAAGCACTAGTGCACAGTGAAGTAGACCGATCAACAGATTTTTAGAAATACAGATCAAGAATTTACTAGAGATTAGAACTAGAGATAAAGCTTCAATTGAATACATTTCCATTCTGTGCTGGACATAACAGTTGATCTAGGATTCTATTATATTTAGTGATAGATTTAATATTCCAAAAACAAAGCTCACCATCTACCCTCTAAACTTCCTTCTCTTGTATTTCTAGCTGAGTTTGTGTTTTCCCATTCTCCCTGATACCTGAATTCAAAGACTTGAAATCACCTTCAGCTTTTTCTCTTTATTCCCAAATTCAAGGTCATCAGGTGTTTTTTATTCTATGTGTGAAATGCATCCTCATTATTCCTTTGATCACCACTCTACCTCAGGGTCTGATAACATTTTATAAAGCCCATTACTATTATCTCCTAACTTCATTTCCCTATTTTTCATCCATTTTGTAAACTATCTTCCTAAAACATAGCTCCCTCCCATATAGGTGATAAATTTCAGATTTCTCCATTCCAAAGCCCTGTACACACCAGGGCTCCCTTTTTTGCCTTTCAGTTTTGTCACCTTCTATGCCTTCCCAAACAATCTTTCTCCCTATCAGCTAACAGTCTAATAATTTTTCCTCAAACATTTTTGGTATTTCCTCTTTTAGTTTTCTACAAAATTTTCTCTACCTCTAGTGTCCAAATTCTTCCAATCTAATTAATCACCTCCTTGCCTTCTCTAGACTCGATACAAAATATCCATTAACATGAATTGAAAGATGAAATGCAGATGTAGAAGATAAGATCAGAGAGCTAAAGATCAGAATCACAGAATTAGAAGAATCCTTTAGACAGATAATTCAAGAGATTGATAATTCAAGAGCTGTGACTGATAATTCAGATATTCTGAAATATTCTGACTCCTAATATCCATGACAGTGGTGTGGGAGCAGGGGAAGAGCAAAGTAGCTAGAGATTTGGAGTTGTTTGTTTGTTTTTAATTTTGGAGAGAGAGAGAGAGAGAGAGAGAGCACAAGCAGGGGAGGGGAACAGGGAGAGAGAGAATCTCACACAGGCTCCACACTGCATGTGGAGCCTGATGCTGGCTCAATCTCACAAACCATGGGATCATGACTTGTGCTGAAATCAAGAGTTTGATGCTCAATGGACTGAGCCACCCAGGTGTCCCTGAGTTTTTGTTTGTTTGTTTTTAATGATTAGCAACATTTTTGTTAAGTAACTTTCTTCAACTGTGAAGTTTAAAACTACCTTAGAAGAACTGGTTTACTAGAAACCAGAGAGGATAACATTAAGACATTATCTGTGCCACTGTAAAGTTGAAAATATTCTATTATCTTTAGTGCTTTGTAAGAAATTTATTTTAAAGGTTATTTATTTTGAGATGAGATGAGATGAGAGAGAGAGAGAGAGAGAGAGAGAGAGAGTGAGTGAGTATGAGCAGGGCAGCAGACCAGAGGGAGAGAGAGAAACTGAAGGCTCTATGCTCAGCACAGAGTCCAATGTGGGGCTTAATCCCATGACCCTGGGATCATGACCTAAGCTGAAATCAAGAGTTGGACACTCAGCCAACTGTGTCACCCAAGAGCCCCTTTAGTGCTTTGGGAAAAAAAAAAAAAAAAAAGAGCATACATTTGTTTAGAGCAGAGCCTTCTGGAGTAAGATATTTGTATCTCCCTTGGGTTTAATCACTATGATAGATTGTCATTTTTTTCCCTTCAAGGGGTTTCTCCTTTCTTTTTCCTGTCACATTAATACAGTTGATTACTACAATGCTATACTGAACATTTGTTTTGCCTATATCCTCTTTTGCTGACAACTCCTTGAATTTTCTTTGGTGAACCATACCTCTTATTTTTCCATGTGGTTTGGGTGGGGCTCAGGGAGTGGATATGTGTGACCTTGACCTAGCTGAAAGAGCACTGTACCCTCAGGTTATAATTCATGAATGAACATATGACCCAAGCTACACAAATCTAGTTTGGCTGGTTATTCCCAATACCTCTATTTACCTGATAAAGAGTTGTGCTTTTTTGTACTCAACTGAGAGCTCTGAGGATATAAGTCTGGAGATCCACACAGTCTTCTTGTCACGGCAAGGAAAACAAAGGCAAGTGATAGAGACCAGGTGCTGATGGCATGATCTGGACCCTTGGAATCAAATGTGCCCCAAAATAAATTTATATCTGTACTTTTTAGATACATAATCCAGTGATATGCTCTCAATATGAGCCTACTTTGGTTGTTTTTCTGTACCTTATAATTAAAAGTCTCTCCAGACAAAGATAATTAAGATATTTTCAATAAAAGTGCTTGCTACTTAATGATTAGAATGTGGTACATAACTAAACTCAAGTGCACAGCTCTTGAAAAATATAAAAAAGGAAAATTCATTGGTGGATTTGTAAATAAACTTCCAAATAAGAATCTGAGGCTAATACTGTAATGCTCAGGTCAAAGGAAGTTAAAAGTGAAAATCATACTTCTATTCTGAATTAAAAACATGAATTTTCCTTAAAAAATTTTTTTGTACTGTCATGTAAAAGGGTACAAAAAACATTTTTGATTAAAATACTTTTATAACAGAAAACTGTGGATTTATAAAGATTAAGCAAACAAATGAATATACTGTACATAATGGTAGGCATATTTCTTACTTTCAAAGAAGTAAAAAAGCAGAAAGTCTACAATATATCCTGTTGTGTTGTACTGAAGTTGAAGCAATAGTGTGTACTAATGGTTTTAGTACATATAGATAGATACAGAAAGATATACATGTGTATGGGAATGTGTATGAACATCCATCTGTATCTTAGTTATTTCTGTGGGGAGGCTCTTGAATCTGTATCACTCTGATGGATTCTAAATACCACTCTCCATTTAAAGGAACCATGGCTCCTTAAAGAAATGGCTGTTTCAGAGCCAACACTGGGAAAATACAAGAGGAGTTTCAAAATGCTCAAATAATGGAAACATGTCAAAAGGACACATGATCCAGCTTGAAGGGGTTCCTATTGGCTAAATCTGGAGTGACTTTAGCATCAAAAACCTACTGAATAAAATGAGTCCACAGACATATTTGATATACAGTGAATGAATAAATGAATGAATGAAGAAAGAAAAACTCTGTAGTAGAGTCAATTAATAAATGAAGAAGAAAAGACAGAAAACAGCCATTTGGCAACCAACATAGCAAAAAAACACTTGGGGCAAGAATCACCAATGGATGCCAAAAGTAGCAGATGAAAGTATGAGGAAGAAGAGGGTATTTATTTACTGTAGTTTCAAAGTATATCTCCACAAATTAATAATTACAAAAGGAAAAACAGTAATTTTATAGTAGAGAAACCTGACAAGCACCACCCTTCACTAAGTGAACAAAGTTAACAGTAAAAGCAATGGCACAAATCTTTATCACATGCTTTCTGAAATGATGCACTGAGAAAATCACAACATTCCTTCTGTGGTATTCCTATCAAATATGTATTACCTGGATCTAATCATGAGGAAACATGAGATAAAACCAAATTATGGCATATTCTACAATAGAACTGATTTGCATTAAACACAACTGCAAGGTTAAGAAAAAGATAAATTGAGGAACTGTCCTAGATTAAAGACAAAAAGTCCTGACAGTTAAATGTAACAAGTGAACTGGGATTTTCTTTTGTTATGAAACACATTATTGGGACAATTGGGGAAATGTGAGTGAGGTTTGCAGATTAAAGAACAGCATTACATTAATGTTTACTTTCTAATTTTGATCTTAACTGTAGTTATGAAAGATAATGTATTTGTTTTTAGTAAACATGCACTGACATATTTGGGGATAAAGGGTCATCATGTCAGCAACTCAAATACAGCTCAAATGATTCAGAAAAAAATATGTACATGCAGAGAGAGGAAATCATAGAGCAAAAGTGGTATAACTTGGGAATCTGGATGAAGCCTGTATGGAAGCTCTTTGTATTATTCTTGTAACTTTTCTATAAATCTAAGGTTACTTTGATATAAACATTTAAAATGAAAAAAAAGTATATAAGATCAAACAAATATAAGACATATTTGAAAACAGCAAAAAAACAAAACAACTAACCACTTTAATATGCAACCCTCAAGAGTCAGAGACTTATTGTATTGATAAAAAACAAAAAGTATTTGTAATTACACACATGGACAAGAAGTCTAAGGAACTTGGAAATCAAAACAGTATAGGTAAGTTGTCACTAGAATATAATCGATAGCATTTAGGGAGAAAAAATCCCTCTTAAACTGTTTTTGCTTTGTTTCATTTAAGCCTTATGTTTTTCCCAGAAAAGTCATCAGTTTTTTACGATTTTTTTTCTTGTTCTCATAATAAATCATTTCTCAGAGGAACACTTTGCCTTTCTGTATTCAGGATGATGACCCCCTTTCCGTTTCTGGAAAGAAAGCTTTGGGCCCTCCCTACTTTTTTTCCCCATTCACTTTTTTTTTTTTAAATGTTTACTTATTTTTGAGAGAGAGAGAGAAAGAGAGAGACAGAGAGACAGAGCATGAGTGGGGGAGGGGCAGGGAGAGAGTGAGACACAGAATCAGAAGCTGGCTTCAGGTTCTGAGCTGTTAGCACAGAGCCTGACGCAGGGCTCAAACTCATAAACCATGAGATTGTGACCTGAGCTGAAATTGGACACTTAACCGACGGAGCCATCCAAGTGCCCCTCCCTATTCACATTTCTTTCAGTGAGGGGGAGATATATCCACACGTGATATATATTAACACAAGGGATTATTTTCAACTCTATTTCTCGCGTGTATGCTAGTTAAATGCCCATTTCATACTGACTATAGGATGGCAGTTTGATATGCATACCTCCTACCCTAGTGTTTCTCAGGGTCTAAAGTAATGCAGACCTGCTGACCCAATATTGTATGTTCTCCTATCCACAGTGCTTCACTCCATGAAATTCTGAAGAGGTGGAGTGCATCAAGACTAAACATGAGCAGAATGCAGAAGTCTCTCCTCATCTCTGCCTCTATCCAATACTCTTACTTGGATAATATACCTGCTTGGTACAATGCACCATCCTCAATATCAAATCCTGCTCACCTTCCCAAGTAGTTTTTGGAGGACAGAGTCTCCAGATGAGTGTGTAAAAGGAGGTAATGCTGGAGGAAGGCTGTGGCGGGTGTGAATTACACGTGGCTGTCTGCAAGGGGCAGTAGAGGGATAACTGATAGAGCTGACAGTAAGGAAGGAGAGAAAAGTCTTCTTGCTTCTAGGTGGGAAGGCTCACATAGTTAAGGTGTGCCATTAATTGTGCTTTTTAATCCAGTTTCGACAGAAATGCAGATTCTGAATAGAAAGTCTTTCCAGATTCTGGCAATAGGAAGAGTCAGTTTTCAGTATTATAAAAAATTGTTTTTTCCTGTACCTTTATGGGTATTTTAATAGGGAGTTGAAAGAACTGTATGTTGAGCTGCTAGCCAGATGCCATTTTAAAGTGAAATCTTGAATGAATTCGAAAGGCATGTAGCAAGAAGCAAATAGAAATGTAAACTCTCCAAAAGGATATAAGCAAACTAAAAGAATTTTGGAAGAGGAAAGAATTCACATTCACATTATAACATAATCTGGATAAAAAGTATTTTAGAAAGATTTGCTAAACGGCGCCTGGGTGGCTCAGTAGACTGGAAGACCGACTCTTGATTTTGGCCTGGGTCATGATGTCACTCACGGTCATGTGATTGAGTCCCGCATCACGCTCCGTGTTGAGCATGGAGCCTGCTTGGGAATTCTCTCTCTCTTTCTCTCTCGCTCTCTCTCTCTCTCTCTCTCTCTCCCTCTCTCTGCCCCTCCCCTGCTCACACTCACTTTCTCAAATATTTTTAAAAATTTCAATTAAAAAAAAGAAAGATTGGTTAAGATTAAATAGTACACTGAAGATCCAAATGTAAGCAAGATTATCACTCTCTCCACTCCAAATTCTATTTCAATTAGCTATTAAAACTAAGAGACAGGAAGATAACATAAATTATTTTTTTCTCTAAAAATATGATAATTGCTTACTTGAGAAGAAAGTGATTCAGCTTTAGAATAGCTATAAGATTAGGATAATTCTTTCTATACCACATATACCTCACTTCAAATTTAAATTAACCTTAAACATTGGATCAGTTTCATGTTTATTTAGCATTAAGGTCATTGCTAGTCAACGGGAGTACCTCTGTGCATAGTAGCAAAAGGCATCCTTGCTGGGTCAGATACTCATAGACTTTACAAGTGGAGCACAATCTGTATTTTAGTACCCTACCAACTTCCTTGAGTCAGGAACCTTTGTGCAGTGCACACACTACACAAAGGTATACTGCAGAACTCTCTGTATACTGAAGAAACTCAAGGGTTCAAAGTCAAGAAGGGAAAACATTACCAGGATCATTAAATTAAATCATATTAATTTTAAGACTGAAAGCTTAATTTTCATATTATGCATATATTCATGTGTTATTATTAAGAGAGAAAAATATTTGTGCAGTTAAACCACTATCACAAAACATGTAAGGAAAATTCACAGCATGTCACATACACAGATATATGTGTAGGAACACCAATTCAGCCAATAGGGACAGGGCAAATGTGTACTTGCCTCCAGGAATAGTGAGAGAGCAAACCTAGGTGTAACTAGTATAATAAATACAATCATAATAACTCTGATAGAGATTGAGGTTATCTGGCAACTTAGTGATTACCATAATTATTTTAGAAGATTAAATCATTTTATGATAAATATATATTATAATAAATACAGGCTACTGTGGTATACCTAAATCACATTTTCTATTTTAATTTTGAAGTCTGTTTATCCATATAGAACGCATGTTTACAATAGACTGTGAAGTAAAAAACTTCATCATTTCAAAAATTATACATATTTTAAAAATATATATGCGAAATATATTTTTTGAATGATTACTTTTTTAAAAAAAGTTAATATAACCAATTGCAGGGCTTTCAAAAGCAACAGGATTTTTGTTGTTCAATGCTAGAAAGTGCAAAGAAAATTAAAATATATATATATACTCACTGAATTGGCATTTGTTGGGTTTGGCCAAGGTCTACCACCACCTGGACCCCTATAAGACAATATGATCAATGAAATTTTAACTTATGTTTTGAATGTTTCACAACAAGCAATAACAAATCATAAAATACAACATTTACAATTTAGTTACCATGCAGTTCTAGGTTGGCACTGAAATTACTCTGTATTTTCACAGATTTTTTATTTCTTAAATTACAAATTTTGATCATTTCACAATATAGTTTTCTTCCCAAATCAAACTACTTTGTGTCGGTCCAAGTTTATTTTAAGTTCAGTTATTGTAATAACCACTAAAAGTGATAATCACCTGTAACAGTAAAAACACGGGTAAAAATTACTAATTATGAAATAAATATAAAGTATAATCCTTTGACACAAAGATAACTGCCACCTGTATATCATTAAAAATTAAAGTGAAATTATTTTTAAAATATCAATATCTATAAAATGATTGCTTTTACTAAACTACAAATATATATATGTACATAAAAGATGACTAAATTTGACTTTTTTTAAAACACACATAGACTATCAGATTACTTTATACATGTATTAATCTATCTCTCAGTGCCACTGACAATTTACATTTATTTATTTATTTATTTATTTATTTATTTATTTATTTATTTATTTATTTATTTAAAGTTGGCTTCACACCTAGTGCAGAGCCCAATGCAAGGCTTGAACTCACGACCTTGAGATCAAGCCCTGATCTGAGATCAACAGTCAGACACTTAACTAACTGAGCCACCCAGGTGCCCAGACAATTTTCTTTTTAAAAAAGGGATCACTTTTTTTGTTTTCATAATTGTAGGTCAAGACAGTGGCCAGAGTAAATCTTGAGATAAACAGGAAATAATCTAATCCAATGTACGTCAGTATATTACTTCACTTTAGGGTGATGGATAAGGTTTTGTATTCTATAGCTTGAAAGGACATGAATCTTTTAAAACAAAATTAAGTGAAAAAGTCTCTTGTACTCATGCTTCAGTATTAAGTATACCTAAATAAATACTGCTTGATAAAAAGTAGACTACTGTTAGCAGGTCCTCTGTAATTAGGGTCACTCAAGATTCCCTTTTCCTTCTAACTGCAGCAAAAAGACAGAGGAAATTTTTAATTAAAAAAAAAAAAAAAAAAAAAAAACATGTCCCCTGATTCTTACTGCAGAGACCTTAACCCTGAAATTCTTATATGTTAGATAGAAGCTGTCCAAGTTAGCTATATTACCCATGTTAGCTTGGACTATTTAGAATTGTTTTTCATTTTGTTTGGAATTCCCCAGGGATGTAAACAGCAGGGAAGTACATGAAAATTCTTTCCTTGGGTTCTATTAGGGTACCCAAATACAATTTTCTCCTATTCTGCTTGAGGAGTAAAGGAGAAAATGAGATGCCAAAGAGGAGTTGGTCAAAGTATTGTGCACAGGGAGGAGGTTAGGGGCATGTACTTGTACTGTCTCTGGAACCTGTTGCCTCATTAAGATAGGGTTGATGATGATGATTTTACACTTAATTATAGGAACACTTTAGAAAGATGATCTTACATACAGGATTCAATGCCCTATGGACAGAAAGTGAGTAAAACATATGGTATGTATTTACCAAGCGAAACATTTTATTTGTTTGATGTTAATCCACATAATTTGTGTGATGTTAAATAAAACATAGTAAAGAAATTGGGAAATACTTATCTTAAAACAGCATAAAAAATATGCTATATCCAGGGGTGCCTGGGTGGCTGAGTTGGTTGAGTATCATAATCTTGATTTCGGCTTGGTCATGATCCCAGGGTCATGGAATCGAGCCCCACATCAGGCTCTGTGCTGAGAATGGAGCCTTCTTGGGATTCTCTCTCTTTCTCTCTCTCTCCCTCTCTCTCTCTCTCTCTCCCCCTTTCTCCCTCTCCCCCACCTTCATGCTTTCTATCTAAAAAAAATGCTATATACAAATCATGGCAAAAATTTGTATACAATGATGTTAAGTTGATAATGATCTCATAATTTTAAAAATAGGACTGTATAAGATTAAATATCATAGTTATTTATCATTTAAAAATTATTTAATGTTAAATTAACATGCTAAATTAAATGTTAAATAACTAAACATTTTACTTAAATAACAGCATTAAATTAAATATTAAATATTACATTATCAATAACAATACCTTTACACATTTCAGTTATTTGACAAATACTAATCTATTCTCAGCACACTATGTATTTCATATGACATTGGATTTTATTTTTTTTTAAGTGTTTATATATTTATTTTGAGAGACAAAGAGCCCATCTGAGAGAGCATGAGCAGGGGAGAGGCAGATAGAGAGGGAGAGAGAGAATCCCAACCAGGCTCCAAGCTGCCAGAACAGAGCCTGGCATGGGGCTCTATCTTAAGAACCATAAAATCATGACCTAAGCCGAAATCAAGAGTCAGGCACTTAACCGACTGAGTCAGCCAGGTGCCCCCATTGCATTTTAATATGGTAGGTTAAGTATTAATAATTCACAGGGAGGGGGCCCATGGGTGGTTCTGTTAGTTGAGCGACTGACTTCGGTTCAGGTCATGATCTCACAGTTTGTGAGCTCGAGTCTCACACTGGGGTCTCTGCTGTCAGCACAGAGTCTGCTTCAGATCTTCTGTCCCCCTGTCTTTCTGTGCCTACCCAGCTCATGTTCTCTCTCACTCTCAAAAATAAATAAACATTAAAAAAAAACTAAAAACAAAAATTCACGTGGATAAGCCAAATTTCTCCCAACACTGCCGTTGTGATTGAAAACAAAGTTTCATAAATAGTGCTAAATAAAATGGGTGTTATATTAGCGAGAAGTTCTATTAGAAGAACCACATAAGCTCAGTAATTCCCACTCCTTTTGAGGACCATCAGTATTATCAAGAAAGTAATTTACACACTATAATACAGGAGTTATTTTGAATGGAGATTTCTATATAGGTATAGTCTGAAGTAGAATCAGGGTAGCCTCATTTAAAAAACAAAGAGAAAAATGTAATTTAAAAGAAGCATGTATTTTTTGGTAAGCGTATATGGACTTGATAAAATAAAAGCAACTATGGTTACTGTAGAGAAAAATCCCCTTTTTTGCTGTACAGTCATTTTATTTCAAGACTATAACTATGGAAAATTTATCATTCTATAGGATAACAAGAAGGTCTAGATCCTTTGAAATTATTTGTCCTCTTAGTTTTACAAAATACCAATGTATACAAAGTTGAATTAGAAATGCTATAATGCTGAATCCTAAACTCTCTGGAAATTTATAAAAATGTGGTTAATTTAGAAATAGTTTCTTTTAAAAAACTTATCCATAATGCACTTGAAAACATTTACATTGTGGCTGTAGTTTGTAAATTCTACTTTAAAGTACTGAAATTGATATTAGGCTTTTATTTGTAAAAATACAATAGTAGTTAGAGAAACATTAAAAGTGTACTCTTTAATTTTAGATGATACTATAAATAACTTGAGTTCAGAGCACTGAAATATAAAAATTATGTCAGAATAACTATGTTCTATGGAGACAACCAATAATTGTAAAAATAAAACTACCAAAATTTTGTTCCAAATAGTTTGCCAGTTGGTATACAGTATTTAATTACTTTTGTGAGCACAGTTGGGTATTATTTTTCACTGTCATTATATTTTCATGGCAAACAGGAAAAAGTGACAAGCTAAAGAAAACTCATCCAGATATGATTCGCCGGCAGGTCTCACCTGACTCCAATATGCAAATATCTAAGACTGTTACAAACATAGCTTAAAGTAACACTATTCTAATGCCTTTACCTTTAATTTTTAAATTACCCAACATGTAAAAAAGTGACGTGAAGAAAGCCACAAATGCTAGTTAGAAATACTTATTTGCCAAAACATGAATTTAGTATATGTTTTAAAGATACTAAATTATGAAGTGAATTTCAAAAAAGTTTACTCTATTGAGTACAAAGGAGATAATACATTTTATTTTTTTATGTCTCTTTAAATTTACTTTTGCTTTGTTGGGGCCAATATCAACACATGAATTATTCTGTCTGTTTGGATCTTACGTACTTCAGAACTTCCTTGTTAAAAGGAAATATTTACATTTTCATTGTTCTTTAAGAATATACTAATTTATAGAAAACTGAAAATTACATAAGACCACAAATAAATCAATAGTAAGAAATAATGGAAATCTGAGTCTGTTAAGGCTCAGTTACTTTAAAAAACAGAAATTATACGAATAATACAATATTAGGTAATAAAAATATTTTAAATGATCTGAGTGTATTTAAGTGAGAAACCCAAATGCAAATGTCAGCAAAAATAATATTAAAAACTCCAACCATATTTTTAGTGTCCATAGTCTAGGGAATTTAACGTACCCATATGTGTTTATTTAAGTGTATGTAAGAAAAGAACCAGACAGTTTTAAGCAGCTGAGTTTCTTAATGGTCACATAAAAATAACTTTTTTCTTTATATTAACAAAAACAGGTTGATCTAAAGTTGACCACATGGCTAATTATAATGAAGTGTAGTACACAAAATGACATTAGGTACAATCTTACCATTTAATGCTAATTTTTAACTGATCATAATATTCAAAATGTATACTCCTTACATCTATACATAGTATTTAAAATTATATTGCCTAAAAGCTATTGCATTTTAAAGTCAGAATCTCAGGTAGGTAAATTTTATATACATCTAAATCCTATTGGTAAGAGTTGCAGCTTTTGATTTAAGCATAAAATATCACTCCTTTTTGTAACAACCATTAATAAAGGCTAAGCCTTTGAGAGATTTAAGAAAAGTCAGACTTCATGTCTACCCATTTTTACTTTAAAAGTAAAAAGATGTGATAGGAAAATTTGACCTACTTTTTTCCCCTTGTTCTGTTAGTTTTGAGTCTGGCTGGTAGCCACTTATTAACCTATTTTCTATTTTAGGCAAAATTGCTTTCCATGAAAATGGTTTCAGAAACTTAAAAAATCCCTATCTATATCAAAGGAACTTGTCTCATTATATCTTCAATGCCATTAAATGATGGCAGAGCTGTCTAATTTGATATGTAAGTAACCAAAGGACTAATGGGAAAATATATTAGAGGAAACTACCCACAACCCTATATGGAAAGGTTTCATTATTTCTGGTAAGCTTTCTTTAGGCCACATCATAGAATTGACCCTTTAGTGAATTAATGAAAGTCACAAACACCTGGTGTATATGGAACTTTGAGGGCAAGTTAGATATTGAAAAATAAGTTAAAATTCCTTAATAGATGGCGTTATTTGGTGTAACAGAAACAACCATGCTCTTTGGGCTTGAAAGGACTTTTCAGTAAAAAACAAACCAAAATACTGTTAGTTTACTCCTTATCTGCACATCTTAATTTTCAAACAAAAATTCACCCTATCAGGGCTCCTGGGTAGCTCAGTTGGTTAAGTGTCTGACTCTTGATGTTGGTTCACATCATGGTCTCATGGTTCGTGGGATTGAGCTCTGAGTTGGGCTCTGCGCTGATGGTGCAAAGCCTACTTGGGATTCTCTCTCCTCTCTCTCTGCCCCTTGCCTGCTCTCTCTCTCTCTGTATCTCTCTCAAAAATAAATAAACTTAAAAAGAAAATTTAAAAAATGACCCTATAGTATGGAAAGTTTTTTTAATATAGAAGATAATACCAGAAAGAATGCTTCCTGGGTTAAGAGTGATCCCAACAAAGCAAAAGTAAAGACTCATATATAAGAATTAAGATCTTTTAGGAATCATTTAGTATCTGTTAAAATGAAGTTAGTATCAATTGTCTGCTTCTATGGAGTGAAGTCCTGGTCCTCGTGTCCGCATCTCTTTACAGTTTTGTATAGACTATCTGGAGGCTGTGTTTATACATAAAAGACTCATTTTTAATTAAATAAATGAACCATGAAAACCAAGCTAAAAGTTGGCATTTGGCATTTGAAAATGGAAAAAAAATTAAAGGTTGCAAGGGAAGGAAGAAAAAGGGAATATGTTGTTGAAAATGAGGCAGACACTATTGCTCATGTTTAGTTCATTTACACCAGTTCCATTTTATACTACACAGAAATTGAGGAGCTGAAAGTGTGTTACAAATTAGTGTGACTTCAGAAGACAGAAAATAGAATACTAAACAGGATAATATGGCATTTTGCTTACATGTTCATTCCGGGCATTCCAGGGCCACCTAAAGCATTCAGTGGGGGTCTCATTGCACCTCCATAGTTCTGTAATGATAACCAAGGGTCAGACTACCACAAAACAAAAAAACAAAACCAAAGAGGAGGGGGGAAAGAAAGGAGAGCAGGTTAATGATTTCCCTACATAACTCCTGATTGGATAAGGCCTGTGCAATTCTTTCTCTGAAGGGTCCACTCTTGTACTAATGCTTCTGTTTTAACAATTACTTTGCTCTGTGTCTTCTAAAAACTACATGACTATGTAAGATCATTGGGGCATGTTAAATGATTAAGGTACAACTGCAATTATAATATTCAATATATCTTTATTAAGGTCCTAATATCTGTGTAACAGTGAATGTTTACAAATAAAACATTTTATAAATCCAAAACTCTACTTTTAAAGAAAAGACTTAGTGAACATGTTTGAAACTGTCAGACCCAGAACAATTACATAAAATCTGAAGGAAAAAAAAACAGACTGGTGAACCCAACAAGAAAGTTGAATGCAAACTATTTCTGCTTACAAAATAATACATCCTATAGAGAAATGCACTAATACAAACATATACAACAATATATGAAAACTAAAGTATGTATACATGAATCATATCACTCAATAGGCTTCTGTCAATTTCTCTTATGTATATTCAAAGGAGAAAAACATTTTAATGTTTTAACATGCATATCATATTAGCTTACTTTAGTTTCCATTAGGGCCAAAAGATTTATTTTAACATTCTTACGTTAATATATTTCGACACTATCAACTGCTTTCATGCTTGGCTTTCTCACAGCACTTTATCTCCAACGTTTCTGACTACTCTTTTTCAATTTCTCTTGCTGGCTCCTTTTATTTTGCACTCTTTAAAAGTTGCTTTTCTCCAAGTTCTAGCCGTAGCATTCCTTTAAATAAATACACACTTATAGGTAATTTTATCTGGTACCATTAGTTCAACAATGATTTGGGAATCCCAAATGTGTTAAATTTTGTCATGATATCTCTCCTAAACTCCTGAAAACTCCTATACTGAACTGTTTCTAACTGGATACCACTTCATGTTCAACATATCTAAAAGTAAACTCAATGTTCTCTTCTCACAACTGCATTCTTCCCACTGTTTCTTCAGTCAGTTCTGTGGCATCACCTGCTGTACAACAGTCTAGGCTAAGAACCTCTGGGAGCTCAATTATGTCTCTTCCTTTTATTTCAATTCCCGAATCCAGTCAGTTACCAAAGTGTATTGATTCCACCTGTGAAATAGTTCTTGAAATAGTGCCTTCCTTCATATCACTAATCTTTGTCATTTACTGAGACTAATGTACTGTCTTCATTGGTCTCTCTGACTTAGCCTTTCCCCTCTCCCAATTTATTCTTCATGCTGCCTCCAGAACTATGCTTCTAAGGGTGCCTGGGTGGTTCAGTCAGTTAAGCGTCCAACTTCAGCTCAGGTCATGATCTCGTGGTCTGTGAGTTCAAGCCCCGCGTCGGGCTCTGTACTGACAGCTCAGAGTCTGGAGCCTGCTTCAGATTCTGTGTCTCCCTCTCTCTGCCCAACCCGCCCCCCCACCTCCCACCTGCTCACATGCATGCGCTCTTTCTCTCAAAAATAAATAAACATTAAAAAAAATTAAAACTCATTCCTATTTATGTCACTTAAGAGCCATGATGACCCACACTGCCTATCAAATGTTTATTCCTTAGCATGGCTCTATCATGGTATTTGCAGATCAGCCCTAGCCTGTATTTCCTGTATTCATTTCCTATTATCTTCACCTTCTTCCCCTACTCCCAACTATACCCTCCAGCCTACTGGATTTCTTGTAGTTCAGAAACACGCAATACACTTTTACACTCATGGTAACTCCTAGCATGGCCTTTTGTGTAGTAGGTACTAAGATGACAAGGAAATACTCAATGAGACTGTTAACTCCAGAGAGTAAACCACAGTGTATAAATGACCTAGTGACATGTTCTTCTCATTGTTTATTACCTTTTAATTTCAAGAAATCTTACTTAAACATCCCAATTGTATGTGCTATGGGACAGAAAGGTTTCTATCCATACTTGAGTCATTAGTTAAAATGATAGTCATTTCCCTTAACCTCTGGACCAAGCATGGCAGTGGCACCAGCAATATTAGCAAGAAGTCTGAGAAGAAAGTTAGCCATTGGAAATAAAATCTGGATGGTAAAGTATAATAGAAATGCTTCAAAAGAAAAGTATCCCTTCATTTTTGGTCTTAGAAGATCTATTTCATTTTATCAAGGGAAACATTAGTTTTCTTTATCACTCTGGATATAGAAAGATATTGGTTTGAACGTCTGTTGCCACTGCCCCATTTCCTCTGCCCCTCTTTCTATATGTGTGATCATGGGCCAATACTTGTCCCAATTGTCCAGTCAGCCTTAATTTCCTTATCATCTCTTCTAAAAGCTTGTTGGAAGACAAAACAAAATCATCTAAAACAGCTATCATAGTGCTCGGTGCATTAAAAGCATGACACCACATGCTCAAACACTGTAGCTGTTCTTGCTTGTCGCCATTAATAAGGGACCAACTTAAATGAGACCTCTTCTCACCAGCTTCTCTTGAGCCCTCAACTGTAACAGAATTATATGCTTGTTTGTGTAATGATTCCCTGACAGAGTATGCATATTTCTTTTCTAGATTTTTTTTCTACTATATGATAGTTTTTCTTTATGTATTTGTGTCTCCTAGTAAACAATAAGTACCTTGAAGGTAGAATCTGTTTTATTCATCTTGGTATATCCAGTGCTCAAGTATCACAGGAAATGAGTAAGAAATTATCCAATACATAATTTGATAGATTTACAAAATATTTTCATTTTGAGAATAATCTGAAGCAAAAGAAAACAGGAAGATAAGAAAGAATAACAACTGGCTTTTCAAGTGGTATCAACAAAGGCAGAATGGTAAGAGCTAATTTAGAATCACTGAATTTTAAAGCGGATGGCAGCTATACAATTCCATCTGGTTTAATCTCTTTCCCAATGCAATGTTCCTGACAAAATGGCTGTTCAGATTCTGCTTGGAAAGTTTATAAAGAGTTTCTCCATGATTGGGTAGTTTACTTTCTAGAAAGTTCTTCCCTTTACTGAACTGAATTCTACCTCCTATCTTAAATTTGAAAATAAAGAAAAAGTTAACTCTCTTTACATGACAACTTACTATGTATTCCCATCTCACTATTTCTCCACTCCAGCCAGGTATTTGATTTGGAAATCATGATATGTTCCCACCTGTATACAACTCATTTATCCTTCAGATTTCTGGAGGAACTAGAACTAACTATATAGTCTTGGCAAATTTTTCTGTTAGTCATATGGAACCTGGTGAGCATAAGAACACAGACAAGCTAAGTATATCTTATTACAAAAGCAAGTAGAAAAACATCTTCAGATATGGTATTAAGATATTTTTCTTGATTAAATAGATAACTGTATATATTATCCCTGAACTTAAATTTAAAATAGGTAAAGGCGGGGCGGGGTGGGGGGGCGCCTGGGTGACTCAGTCGGTTAAGCATCTGACTTCGGCTCAGGTCATGATCTCATGGCTTGTGAGTTCAAGCCCTGCATCGGGCTGTGTGCTAACAGCTCGGAGCCTGGAGCCTGCTTCTGATTCTGTCTCCCTGTCTCTCTGCTCCTCCTCTGTTCATGCTATGTCTCTCCCTCTATCTCAGAAATAAAAATAAAACACTAAAAAAATAAAAAAAATAAAAAAATAAAATAGGTAAAGGGGTGGGAAAAATATGTCAAGATTTAGAGCTGATGTTATTTCTTCATTCATGTGATAAACATTAAGCACATGTTTACTATAATGTAGGTGTGATCAGCCTAAATCAGCCTTATCTAAGAATCCTTAGATTATATATATTTCTTTGTTTTAGGAACTCAATTGTTCTAACAGATAACTACTGTCCTTCTCCATTATACTTGTCTTAAGCTCAAAATATTATGGAAATGAGATCTACAAAAAAAAAAAGAGTTGTATTTTATGTTTGTGTAAAAGACTAGAAACAATATTACAGAGACTATTTCCATAATTCAACTAGAAAAAAGCAGATGCATTCTGTTCTTGGGTAGCATCTGTATGGTTAAATCCCTGCTATGAGAATTGTTTTTCTCATTATCTTTCAAGAAACACAGATAACTTTTACAAACCTCATAGTTTATAATGCCTATGTTTCATATGTCAGGTGTTATAGATAAATATCTCAAAAGAATCCTTCATTCCAAATTATGTTACCTCACATTTTACCTATTCTGCCACTCATATTAATAGGATTCCTTTTCATTCAAGTAATGGCATATATAAATAATTTCCTTTAACCATTGACACTCTGTATACTGTGATTTAAAGACGTTAATGTAGGTAGTTCTTGTTTCTGAAGTAAATTCAAAGCAAAACATTTTATCTACCTCAAACTATGAAGATATAAATAGCAAGGATATTAATCCAAATGGCAGAAATAAACTACTCTGATTTTGAAAATACAAAGAAAGAATTCACACTTACATGATAAACTTGGGTATTAAAACTCATCAATAAGAGATTACATACCAGAAATCTACTCATTTACTTTTTTATTATAATTTACTTATAACACAAAACACATAAACAGCTAGGTATTTATAAAACATAAAGACCAGTATGCTTTCTACTTCTGCATTTCCAAATGAGATCTAAGTGCGCATATAACTTAAGTAACCATTGTTTTATCTTTCAAACATTGCAAAACTGACCCTTAAATCAGACTCTAGTTTTTAAAAGTATTGAAAATATTGGTTTGGGAGGACAAAAGTTTAAAGAGCCACTAGTTTAAAAATCAGTGAACTGAATGAAGAACGGTAACTAAATTGCAGGCACCACATTTTTATGTATATTTAAAATGTATCTAGGGGCACCTGGGTGGCTCAGTTGGTTTAGTGTCCGACTTCAGCTTAGGTCATGATCTCATGCTTCATGAGTTTGAGCCCCTTGTCAGGTTCTGTGCTGACAGTGCAGAGCCTGGAAACTGCTTCGGATTCTGTGTCTCCTTCTCTCTGTCCCTCCCCTACTTGTGCTCTATCTCTGTCTCTCTCTCAAAAATAAATAGACATTAAAAAAAAAAAATGTATCGGGGCGCCTGGGTGGCGCAGTCGGTTAAGCGTCCGACTTCAGCCAGGTCACGATCTCGCGGTCCGTGAGTTCGAGCCCCGCGTCAGGCTCTGGGCTGATGGCTCAGAGCCTGGAGCCTGTTTCCGATTCTGTGTCTCCCTCTCTCTCTGCCCCTCCCCCGTTCATGCTCTGTCTCTCTCTGTCCCAAAAATAAATAAACGTTGAAAAAAAAAATTTAATAAAAAAAAAAATGTATCTATTATGAAATTTTGGGGGGAAAATCCTTCAAGTTCTGTATAGTCAAACTGGCTTAGTTCATTAAAAACTAAAATATATATTGAGTCAATAAAATATCCTGTAGATCTTATGAATTCTAATTGATATTAATAGCTTCTGATGGTTGATCACATACATCATCAACCCTAACATGAATAGACATAGGGGAAAATGATTTAAATATCTAAATCAGTTTTATAAGATCTTAAGAAAATACTAGGAAATAAATGAGACTAAATAATTTCTTTCTGACTCTGAGGGTGTCGAATATTTACATATTAGGTTTTATTTTTTTAATGAAATATAGTATCTGAAAATTTTGGTTATATGGTCTTTGTGTTTCAATACACTTATATATATATATATATATATATAATTATATATATACATGTATATATATAACTGTGTGTATATATATATAATTGTATGTATATATGTGTGTATATATATATATACATATATATTTATACATATATATAATTGTATGTGATATATATATATATGAGTGTGTGTGTGTGTGTATATATATATATATATATATACCTATATAATTATAATGTTGGTTGGAAACTCCTAGGTCTAACTCATATTATCTCAGTGTTAGATTCTTGATTTTCTGACTCCTTTGGGCACACAACAAAATATTAATTTTTAAAAAGTAGATACATAAAACAAGTTCCTAAAACTGTCACTTATAAAGCTATTCTTGGAAAGAATAAAGAAAATAAATTAATTCACTCTTTTAGCCAGTATTATGACATACTAACCTCTGACCCATCAGATAGAAATTTAAAATTCTGGATTTAGGGCTAGCTTCCTTGAAACATAACATTATAACATTAATTCCTACTTCATGCAGTTTTCCCAAGAGAAACAAAAGGATGTTTTACCAAAAATAACTGCTATTCTATAACACCATATTTTAAAAAAATATATGTCACCAACAGGTAGGACAGATTCAAACTCATATTGTGTACTTCTGGGAAATTTTGATAGAGAAGAAGGCTAACATCTGATATACACTGATAGGATTATGCTTGTTCACTAACACCCATTTTAATGTTTATTTCTAAATAGCTATTATGTTCATATTCTATGAATATGAATATAATAAATTGCCAATGGCATTCTTTAAAAGACTTCTAGAAATATATTTTATGCTGCTTATTCTATTTAATAGCTTAGCTCAATTGCATTTTATTTAACTTATACGCTTATCTTTTATAATAATTATTACAATATTTTTATATTTCCTCAGCAAAGTTAACAAAAAGGTAATTAATAGTTATTTTTTATAATAATTACTTTATTGTATTTCTACATATTTTTTCAAATGTACTAAAGGCATATGTGATAGCACTCTTAAAATATGGTTTGTCACATCATTGGACATGTCACAGATATTTTGTCACATCATTTTGGACATGTCACAGATATTCTGTTCCTCAAGAACCTAATAATTATGTTATATCAAGCCTTTAATGCATATAATAAAAGCCAGCAAATGACATAGTTTGTTTATATAAGATGAAGGCAAAAAACTCAGCATCTAGCTTTTTGTGCTGATTATTTACCTGTGGTCCTAAGGGCACCATTCCTCTTGGAGGAGTCATTCTCTGCATTGGCCCACCCATATTTGGATGTCCTTTAAAAAAAAAAAAAGGTATGAAGATACTAGCAAAGTAATGAGCATGAGTGCTAAACCAGGAGCCAGTAGCCTCCTCTCTGCTTGACATTAAATCTTACTTAGTAAGGGACTGGGTTATTGACATCATCTCATCTTGGCTTCCATGGCTACTTTTTTGCCTCTTACTGCTACTTGCCTACACTCTCCATTCACTGAGATTAAATTCTTCTTCCTAGTCTGTACTGAAATACATCTCTCATATGATTTGCTCCTTTTACCTTGGAACAGTGTATTAGAGCCATACCTATCTGTGGTACCTAAACATCTCTGTTGGAAGGACCGAATTATTAATTTGTTAAAATAATCAAGCTACTGTTGCTTAGCATTTTCTTTCCTCCTGCTCATCTTTCAGATGGACTAACCTATCTGAAAAAGGCAGAAGATATCATATGTGATGTAATCATTTAAATTTCCATTTGTTAGAAGTTATATAAAAGGTTTTAGAAGTTATTAGTTAAAATATGGATTTTAGATATTTAATTACTATTTCTTTTATTATTACTACCCTCACTATCATGCATAATTGTGAGAGTAAGCTGAAAATACAAGTCATTTGGCCATGTTACCTGCAAAAATGCAACTGGGATAATTATAGAACATATATACAAATAAGACTGTCCTTAAAAAATAAAGGATTTCCTTTGAGATTCTGCATGTCAATTTCACTTTTTTTACTTAAAGTAATCACCTTGTTGTCGAGTTGGGTCCATTCCACTTGGAAGTAATGGCTGACTTCCTGGGACACCACCAAGTGCCTAGCATATTTTGTAAAAGAAAACAAAAAGAAATGTTGTAAATAATTATAAAATACACACTTTAACAATTCTCTTTTTAAATTCCTATAATTACAGAATACATTTGAGTATTTTGCAAGATTTCTTATATTTCACATTAATTTATAAATTTTATAGCCCTATATCCCTATATAAGTTCTTAGTTCTAAAAAGATTCTACCTTGCCCAATTTTGTGGTAAATAAAGTAAGTACTTCTTGGGAACAAATATCTAGGCAAAAATTGCCCTATTTCTTCCTGAGAAGTATTATGCCTTTCCCCAAAATTAATTTACTAATGGTACGAAAATAAATGATTTCGCTTCTTGAATGTAATCTCTCTACATTCTACAGATTATGTTACTCATTTGAAATTATAATAGCAGCAGGACTAAAATACCAAGGGGCCAATGAATTTTGGGGGGGGTACATTTTCCCTAAGAAACTATTTAGAAAAATAATACTCCATAGTTAAGTTCAAACAATTTGGCCGAATGGAAAAAAGAGAACTAGAACTGAAAAAGGTGGAGAGATTAACAGACGGGGTTTATTTTATGAAAGGTGTGCTACTGGATATATACTGAATCAAAAGTTTCTAACAGTTGTCTGAGCAGCACTTAGAGCTGGGCCAAACCGTACATGATTCAAATTTTCTGATCCTATGAAGTATACGTGTATTCATTCATATGTACATGTAAGCCTGATAATTGGCAAGAATTTCTATAAAGGTCCACTAATTTAACCTAGAGCAGAATAAATCTTGTCTAATTAGTTAAAAATTTCAAAAGAAATTCAACATAAAAAAAAATATCTGATCAGAACTGTTTTCTTAATTGTTATCACTTGGGATACAGTAGAGAGCTGCCATTTCTTAAGCCATTTTTGAAATTCTTTCAATTTTATTTTCTTACAAGCGTACCGAATATATATGCTACTATATGCCCTGTTCTCTGCTTACCTTACTAGCCTAATTTCTTGCCACTACCACACTTACTAACTTCCAGCCATAGAAAACTTCCTTCAGTGTTTTTTCAATTCATGCATTTAATCAATAATACCTAAATGCCAACCATTAAAAACAAAACGAAAGTAAACTAAAACGAAACAATCTCTCTTCTCAAGAAGCTCAATAAAGGGTGCCCCTTGCTGACATATTTCAGATCTCAGTTTAGGGATCACTTCCTAACAAAATTCTTCCATTTAACCCCATTCTGGTATAAGTTCTCCATTTGCTTTAAGATAACGTATATGTATTTTTTTAATTTTCAAATTTACAGAAACAGTACAAAGGATTCCCATATATTCTGACACCAATTGCCCAACTGTTAACATTTCCCCACATCTGCCCCATTACCCTTTCTCTTTCTCTCTATACACTTGTTATCCTCACTCTTTTTCAGAACTGTGTGACAGCAAGCTACAGACATTATGCCTCATCACCTCTAAGTACTGCTGAGTATAGTTCTCTAAACAAGGACATTCCTGTACATAACCATAACACAACTTTCCAAGACAGGAAATTCACATTGATATAACACTACCATCCAAGCCACAGATCTCAATCAAATTTTTCCATGTGTCTCAGCAATGTTCCTTTTTACTTTCTGTGGCCAGGATCTCATGGACCACATGTTGCATTTAACTGTAATATTTCTTCACCCTCTTCCAAGCAAGAATTATTCCTTAGTCTCTGTCGTGTTAACAGTTCTAGAGAATGGATCTTAAATTCTATGGGTGATCTTCTGATGCCTGTTCATGCTCCAGACTTTGGTCCTATTTTCTTAAAAGAAATACTGCAGCAATGATGCTGTGCTCTTCTCAGTGAAACTCATCAGAGGCACATCATGCTTACTCATCCCATTACTGGGATGTTAACCTTTCTCATCTAATCTTGTCAGTGTCTCCCAGGTTTGTACACCATAACGTCATTACTTTTACTCTTTGTAATTGATTAATTTTAATGTTAGAGCTATTCCAAGATTGTCAGCATCCCATTCATCATCAATAGTTTATCAACCCACCAGCATCCACTGACAACTCCTAAGTACTAGGATAGTTGCCAAATGGAGATATCCCATGTCTATCATTCTTTCTATGCTGTTTAATTGGCATATACTGTAAGGAACAGCTCTTTCTTTCTTTTCTTTCTTTCTCTTTCTTTCTTTCTTTCTTTCTTTCTTTCTTTCTTTCTTTCTTTCTTTCTTTCTTTCTTTTCCTTTTCTTCCTATTTTACTCAGTGTTTGTAATCTATTACTATCATCACTTATTTTAATATTCAAGATTTGCCCAGTGTTCAAATATTCAAGATGGCTCTGGTGATCTTTTGACACAACCTCATCATATTTTGAGCATTTTCTTCCTGGCACAAGATGGTTCAAGTTCATCTCATATTTTTTCTAGCCTAGCTCTGAAATCAGACCTTACTTCAAAGGGCCCAGGGCCCTGATTCCTTCTAGTGGAGGACAACATGTAGACATCAAGATCTGAGATCTCAGAGTGCTCGTTGTAACTTTGGTACATTGCCTTTTGGCTCTGCTAGTAGATGCTACACTCAAAAATCTATGTGTGTATGTACACACATTTATATGCATACATATATACATCTCTAACTCCATATCTGTGTGTATGTGGTACACACATACCATAAATTCATATTTTCCAACACCAAGTCAACAGCTCCAATTCCAATGTAAAACCTCAGGATTATATTTAATCTTCTTCGTTTTTATGTTCAAATGTTTTCTCTAACAGTGGGAAACCAGGCTTTCATTGTCTTCAATATCTTTTTTTTTTTTTTTTTGCTGAAAGTATTTATTTGCTCAGTATAACAGATCTCCCAACTATAACAACCATTTCTTTTTTTTGTCACCTCTGGGCCACTCCTTCCTTCCTCCCTGAATGTCTTAGCATACAGGGGAGGTAAGGGCTTGTTATATGCGTAAATTTTTTTTTAACGTTTATTTATTTTTGAGAGAGTGAGAGACAGGGACAGAGAGAGACAGGGAGAGAGAGAATTCCAAGTAGGCTCCACTCTGGCAGCTCAAAGCCTGATGTGGGTTTCAAACCCACAAACCATGAGATCATGACCTGAGCTGAAATCAAGAATTGGACATTTAACTGACTGAGCCATCCAGGTGCCACTTATGTGCCTTTATAGGATTTTATACTTTACTTTCATAGAACTTAAATACAATCACAGCTCATTTTTCTTTCTGTATCTCCAAAAGACTGTAAACTCTGAGGAAGTGTAGAACCTATTGTGCCTTCTGATTCAGAGAAGTATTTACTGAAGGAATAAAAGAAATAAAGTTTAGATTGGGCAATTTTAGGAATCATCAGTGATAAAATCCTAAGAATGAAACTAATTTCAAAAAGAAGAAAAAAGGTCAACAATATAATTCTTTAAAAATACTAAGGAGAGGGAGGCCTGGATGGCTCAATTGGTTAAGCATCCCACTTCAACTCAGGTCATGATCTCATGGCTGATAAATTCAAGCCCCACATTGGGCTCTTGCTGACAGCTCAGGGCCTGGAACCTGTTTCGGATTCTGTGTCTCCCTCTCTCTCTGCCCCTCCCCCATTCACACTCTGTCTCTCTGTCTCTCTGTCTCTCCCTCTCTCTCTCTCTCAAAAATAAACATTTAAAAAAATTAAAAAAAAAATACCAAGGAGAGGTAGGAAAGAAAACTGAAACTGAATAGGTATGAAATTAGAAAGTGGACTAAGACCAAAATTCCAGAATGCACAAGGTAAGTTTTAAAAAGGCAGAAGTAGTCAACACTGTCAAAAGTTATGTAAAAAATGAATTTGGAACACTGGAAATATGTGACTAATTAGCATTATCTTCAACTGTGAGTCTGGAATTCTTGCTTTTTTTTAGGTCCCCAAATGGTTATACTCTGGACTTTGATTTCTGAATTTCTAAATCTCATTAAAGGCATCATATTTTAGCCCTGGAAACCATTTTCTTCAAAATTTTACTTTTTGTTGTTTATCTTAGAATATCAGAATAGTTGACAAGTCTTTTAGTTTCTATTCATCACTTAAAAATACAGATAATCTCGATCAACATCAAGTTGTCTTTCAAAATGAGTGTCCTTTTCCTAAATTTAACTCTTTAGTCATCAGTGTTTGTCTTTTGTTAAGTCAGATTTCTAACTTTTAAAAAATTTTTATCAGTCCTGGGATTACCAGATGATGGTTTTGGGTATAAACAAGACCATAATTGTTACATTTCTTAAAACTTTAATGTCAGGAAAAATAAATTTATACATTTTGGGGTTGATATTATTTTCATATTTTCTACCATGCTAATTACATTCTATTAGGATTTGTTTAACTAGTTACAAATTTTGGCACACAGTCTTTGTTCTATAAAAGATCTTCACTCTGATAGAGAAAATAACACTAATGATAAGGATGCTTAATAATAACAAACAGTATCAATAATAATATACACTTGTGGTTCTTTATATTTATTATTTAACTCAATGCTTACAACATCTCATGAAGTTATTATTATTAATCCTTCCTGATGAGAAGAAACAGATTTAATACAGGAGTCTTCCCTTATCTATGGTTTCACTTTCTGTAGTTTTAGTTACCATGGTCTACCTTGGTCCTGAAACAGAAGAGCAGCCTAAAAGCTATGCCACGGTGACCACGTCATTCACCTCACATCATCTCATCATGTAGGCATGTGATCATCTCACATCATCATAAAAAAAGTGAGTAAAGTACAATAAGATTTTTTTTTTTTCAACGTTTATTTATTTTTGGGACAGAGAGAGACAGAGCATGAACGGGGGAGGGGCAGAGAGAGAGGGAGACACAGAATCGGAAACAGGCTCCAGGCTCTGAGCCGTCAGCCCAGAGCCTGACGCGGGGCTCGAACTCACGGACCGCGAGATCGTGACCTGGCTGAAGTCGGACGCTTAACCGACTGCGCCACCCAGGCGCCCCTACAATAAGATATTTTGAGAGAGAGTGTACCACATGCATAAAACTTTTACCATTTTTATACTTGTTACATTTTATTATTATTGTTGTTATACAACTCTACCTAATTTATAAATTAAACTTTATCATAGGTATGTTTGCATAGGAAGAAATCATAGTATATAAACAATTAGGTACTATCCGTGGTTCTCACACATCTACTGGGGATCTTGGAAGATATCCTTTATAGATAAGGGAGCACCACTATGCGTAAATAATTTGTTAATTTGTTGATGGTTATACTACTGTTAAGTAGCAGAGCCAAGGCTTCAAATCAGGTCAACATACTCCAAAAGTTCTAAATATAGGCCTTAACTCCTAGGATTTAAAATAAATGAAATAATATGAAATTTCACTTAAATAGAAACAATTAAATGGAAGAATTTCTTGCTTCATAAAAAAATTAGTTTACAAAGGATTCATTACATGATTCCAGTGGTAAACCCCACAAGGAACTTAAGATTCTGGTACATATTTCCTTGAATATCATTACATATACTGTCTACTCATAGAGACTAGATGTTCACTGATGATTTTAAAAATGGTGAATTTATCAAGGCTTTTATGATATAATTTAGTTAATAATTTTGAACTACAACATTTTTAATAGGCCCCCTCAATTATATGAAATGAAGTAAAATCATATAATTAAGAAAGTTTAAAAGTAAAAAGGATTTTAAAAATACTTGAGTCTATTCTCATTTTACTGCTAAGAAAATCAAGAAGGTTAAATGACTCGCTCGAAGTCATGCATTTCTGGGCATTGGTGGCATTTGGACCTAAGATGATTGACACAACTGAGGTTCTTTCAACAACACCACGGTCATTTTTTTTTTTTTCCTGGAAAAAGGCACTATCAGTAGAAAAGATATCAAAATACAGAAATGTTACATTCAGTATAGAAAGATATTCGTCTTCAAAGCACAATTCATGGGGCACCTGGGTGCCTCAGTTGGTTAAGCATCTGACTTTGGCTCAGGTCATGATCTCATGGTTTGTGGCTTTAAGCCCCATCTCAGGCTCCACCCTGGCAGTGCAGAGCCTGCTAAGGATTCTGTCTGTCTCTCCCTGGCCCTCCCCTGCTCACTCTGTCTCTCAAAATAAATAAATAAATGAAAAAAAATAGAGAGAGTGCATGCAAGCAGGGGAGGGGGCAGAGAGAGAGACAGAGAGAATCTCAGGAGACATAGAGAATCTCCATGCTCAGTGTGGGACTTGATGCCACAACTTGAGCCCAAATCAGTCAGAGATATGTAGGTGCCCTCTTTTTTCTATGTATTAACCACTGCAAATACACTATCCAATATACAGCCCTTTGCCACATGCAGCCAGTTAAATTAAAATTAATAAAGTTTTAAAAAGTTCCATTGGGCAGCACTGCATTAGGATGCCAACTCCACAATAAGAGGGATTCTCATTAGTTTGTTGATGTTTGCCCACAAGTAGAACGGTGTCTGGCACATACTAAACCTCAACAAATATCTGTTGAATGACTGAATCTTTTTTAATGTTTATTTCTTTTGAGAGAGAGATAGAACAGGGGAGGGGCAGAGAGAGAGGGAGAGAGAGAGAAACCCCAGCAGGCTGCAAGCTGTCAGCGCAGAGCCTGACGCCAGGCTCGATCTCACCAATCCTGAGATTGTGACCTGAGCCAAAATCAAGAGTCGGGCACTTAGGGGCGCCTGGGCAGCTCAGTCAGTTGGGTGTCCAACTTTGGCTCATGTCATGATCTCATGGTTCGTGAGTTCGAGCCCCATGTCAGGCTCTGTGCTGACAGCTCAGAGCCTGGAGCCTGCTTCAGATTCTGTGTCTCCCTCTCTCTGCCCCTCCCCTGCTCATGCTCTCTCTCTCTCTCCTACCAAACAAATAAACATTAAAAAAAATAAAATAAAAAAAAGAAAGAGTCGGGTACTTAAATGACTGAGCCACCCAGGTGCCCCTGAATATTTCTGAGAGAGATCATATAGTCCAAAGAAGTATCCAATCAAATACATGGCAATGCACTTTTTGTATTGGTTTATGTCTAAAAAGGGAGTATCTGTGATAAAAATATTATAAGATAATAAGATGTTTTGGCAAAAGAAGTAATTATTATACCAAAAAGCTCTATATACCTGTAACTTAAATTGAGTAAGACTGCACAGCATTTGCTATGTAAAGTTTTCTTGGTTTGGGAAGGAGAATGAAGTTTATTTTGTTCCAGACATTTTGAATTTGTTAATTTCCTGTGTCTTACAAAGGTAGGAATTGGAAAGGGTATATATCTCAGGATACACTCAGAATTCAAAGTTATAAGGAAAATAGGTTTTTAAATGTGTTTCAATGGATTTCAAATAATAATTTAAATACATTAATAGTGTAATTATCATAACAACAAAGAAATAAGATCTCAATGACAGAAAGGAAAATTTTGAACTGGCCAAAAAAACTATACTTTATTAATCACTGATTTATATTAGACAGGTGCAACATTTAATTTTTATAGCTAAAGATTTACTACGGTCATCCTTACAATTGCAGCTAGAAGACTACTATTATTTACTCAAGGTAGAACATACTTTGCCTTATGCAGCTGAGGTCTTTCTTATGTTCTTACACTGATATCATTAAACAAAAGTAGGATTTTGTATATGGAAAATTTTACCAAGACAAAACTATTGGGAAAAGCCATGATAAATGGCATTTATCCTGAAAATAGAACATAAACTGCATTTTAAAATATAGATACTTTGTTATACAGGAAATGTAAAATTTATTTTCAGTATCTGAGAAAACATCCCAAGAATTTTTTTCTGTTCAAATGCCTGTTGATAGTTTCTCTATGAAAAGTGATGAAGTCTTTTTTTTAAAGATTTGCCTATCCTTAGCATATATTATGTTTTTCTTTTCATCATGTAAGAACTATATATCCAATATTAATGGAGAATAATCTTATATATTGAATAACTAAAAGAATAAAACATCTATACTTTTATCTATGTACAAAATTAACTAGTAATATCTTCTAATCACAAATGAAATACTTTTTCAATGCAAACTTTAAAAATGAAGAAATAGGGGCACCTGGGTGGCTCAGTCAGTAAGCATCTGATTTCAGCTCAGGTCATGATCTTGCAGTCTGTGAGTTCAACTCCCATGTTGGGCTCTGTGTGGACAGCTCAGAGCCTGGAGCCTGCTTTAGTTTCTGTCTGTCTCCCTTTGCCCCTTCCCCGCTCACTCTCTGTCTGTCTCTCTCTCTCAAAAATAAATAAATATTAAAAATTTTTTTAAATAAAAATATGCAGAAATAAACAAAGAAAGCACTCATAATTCTACTATCCAGAAATAAAGGACATATCTTGATAATCTTTGACAAATGTGTGTGTGTGTGTGTGTGTGTATGTGTCTGTGTGTGATGAGTGGGGGAAACTGAGTTTGTATAGTGATAAAGAAAAGGTGATATACTACATGACCTTTATGCCTTCTTTACAGTTGGTAATAGATCATTAACATTTTATCATACCAATAAATGTAATTCTATAATATGCTTTTTAATAGCTGCATATTATTTCACCATTTGGATATACCATAATTTAACTATTCATCTGCTAATGGAGAAATATCTTTGAGACTTTCAGTAGAATAGTCAGACGCACTGTGTTTTTAGAATACCAAATCAGCTTTGGAATATAAAATGGTCAACAGCATTAACTATGTCACATACCTGTTTACAGAGTTTCAGGAATGGTCAAAAATACAGTATAAATTCAAAATTCTATAGGATCAATAAATCAATAGTTTATGCTTGGTATCACTCATTAACAGTCTCTGTATTCTGGCTGCCTTGGTTTCCTCAGCACAGTGTTCAATAAACATTGTGAATTTTTCTGGTTAAACGTTTTACCTAAGAGAAGGATAAAGACTTGTTCTATTCCAGCTTACAGATGCTTCAACACCAATGATCTCTTCTGATGGTTGAACCAATTCCAATGTAAAACTGTATAGTCAAATATACTTTTTGGACTTAATTTCTATGTTTCATATGTTTTAATATGTATTTATTCTTTACAACATTGCATATGCTTATCATTTTACTTTTCTACCATCATTTTATTATTATTATTTAAAAATTTTTTCTTAAAGTTTATTTGTTTGAGAGAGCCAGAGAGTGAGCAGGGGAGAGGCAGCTAGAGAGGAAAAGAGACAGAATACCAAGCAGGGTCCACACTGCCAGTGCAGAGTGTAATGAGGGGCTCGAACTCATGAACCACAAGATCATGACATGAGCCAAAACCAAGAGTTAGACACTTAACCAACTGAGCCACCAGGTGCCCCACTTTTCTTCCATCATTTTAGAGACCATTACCCCTTCTTGTATTTTTTTTCCTTTGGCAGAGTGATATTATAACAAGTTCCAAATACCCTGTACTATAAATATATATATAGTATAAACCGTTGTGAAGTTACTTGAGAACCATTAAAACCATCTCAGGAGAATTCAAGTGAAAATCTACAGTCTAGAGGCACCTGGCTGGCTCATTTGGTGGGGTGTGTGACTCTTGATCTTGGGCTTGTGGGTTTGAGGCCCGTGTTAGGTGTAGACATTGCTTAAAAATAAAATCTTAAAAAAAATCTACAGTCTAATCATTAGTAATTATAAATTCTGAAGAATCTGTTTATTAAAGGAATATCTTTTACATATTCAAAATGACTAGCCAACACCATTGAAGAATATTTCACTTTTTATTTTCTTAGATATAATCTATCAATAAAACAAATTTTAATTACTTTATGATCATTTTAAATGAAGATGAAATAAAAAACATATTTGTGTTGTTTTTATATGCAACATTCCAATTAATCACCAAATATAGTTTTTCTGATTCTACGTTAATGACTATGTAAAGAAATTGAAGAAACATTCTGTTGCTTGGAAAGGTCATGCTCCTAACTAGGTTCAACATTTTGTAAAACATTATGTTTACACTATTAACACAATTAATTTGCTCAGAAAATTCTTTTTAAAATAGTATAAATGTAAAATTATAAATTTGAAAGATAGATGTTTGAATTAATAAAGTTTAACTATATAAATGTGGGGCGGGGGATGAGTAGACAAAAAAGAGCCACTCAGATATGAGTACAATTATTTTAAAAAACACTTAGGTAAAGACTTTAAGATTCTTGAGGAAAAAGAGCCTGTATGATAATTGTTTATTATCTTTAAATTTTTAAAACATTTTTATAAATCCAAAAGCAACCTATACTTGTTCTTAAAAACAAATTCAGTCTAGGTTTACAATTCCATAACTTATTCCTCTTTCACAAAGTATGTTTTTCATTATATAAGTCTCTGTACATATGGAACCTAGCATTGTATGTTAGACATGGCAGGCATTTCAATAATGTCAAATGGATGCGAAAGCAATAATCCCTTAAGAATTTCATCATTGATACAGAATATATGAAGTCAAAATTTCTGATAACATACTTGGTACAAGAAATTCACATTTCCCTAATTCACATTTTCAGGAACCTCTTAGATCTATATAACATTCAAAGCTATGGATGGGATGTCTGAAACATTATGAAGACCCCAATGAAAGATACAACTTTCCATCCTTTAGAAGGAAATTTAAAAGATTCGGGCACCTATATAAGGGGATTTGACTGTCAATATACATAGGTTCACCCACAGAGAAAATAAAATCTCCATATGTTAGAACACTTGGCATCTGTGCACTTCCTTTTCCTATTTCATGCTGTGTTTCCCTGGCCCTATGTACTGAATGCAGATTCAGTCTGAAGGAAAAAACTCCTCCAGCTGCTAATGTGAGGCCTCCCAGCACTATAACCATGAGATCATCCAGCACCACTGCCTGCTTCAAGTTCTCCCTTGGGGGTGGATGTGGGTGTTGGCACTCCTTGCTGTGCACTAAAAGCAGAAAAAAAACAGCAAACTGGGACACTTCAAGGACACAGCATAATTTCAGTAAGAGTTAGTAGAGGAGAAGCAGAACTCTGTTGCTATGAAATATGTTAGTAAGCACAACTTTGTTGTATTTTTGGTCAGAAAGGAAGTGGAGACAGAAAGAGAGTAAGAATGAAAAAGAATTTTCTGGAATAACAGGGTTTACTTTATTGCGGAAAATGCTGAGGTATACAATAACAGAATTAAAGAAAGTAACAAAACAATTATCTTGACATAACTATTCCATAAAATTAGGCATTTAATTTCTTCTTGTGTTATGTAAATGCACATGTTCTGTATCCTGAAACTAAACTATAAACTCCTTTCAAGTAAAAACTGTGCATTATTCTCTTTAGCAAATAAGTATTTATGGTATTGATAAAAGAACTATGTAAGGATAAAAGCTAATGAAATCGCAGAGCTCTAGTAGGTAAAAAAAGTTGGGAGATCTATTGCTAACAATGTATTTATTAATAGATCTAACCCTTCCACAAGCAGGTATTTATATACCCGAGATATCACTATATTTGGGCAAAACTGATGTATTACAACCATGATGTTGAGAGCATATTATACAAAAATAAACCAAAGTATGTTCATTCTATAGAAAATTTTATTACCATCTTTAAATAAAAGTATTTAGCATTTACCAAAACTACATACACACACACACACACACACACACACACATACATACATATACAATTAAGTTCAGGGTATAGAGTAGACTCCAAGGTTCAACAAACTCTTCTTCTGTAAAGATCCAGATAGTAAATATCTGACTGCTCAAAAATCTGTTACTGCAGTGTAAAGGAAGTCACAGACAATACATGAATGAAAGAGCATGGCTATTTTTCAATAAAACTTTATTTACAAAAACAGTCAGTCAACATATGGACAGTAGTTTGCCAATTTTTGAAATAGATTATATGTTACTAGAAGTAGCATTAAATGGGATAGAGAAAGAATAATTTAATGTTTTTATAGGTAATAAATATTCATGAAAATTTTAAGATCTTTATTGAATCTTAAAAACAATAACAATAACAACAACAACAAAACTCAGAAACTTAAGTAGCACTCGAATCTTACCTGGTTAGGTATCCTCAATGGGGGCCTTGGACCTCCAGGGTACCGAGGTGACATAAAAGGCTATTGAAGTAAAACAAATAAATAAATAAAACAAAATATAAATGACACAATGTAAAATAGAGATCTGAAAATAAACTGTTTTAAAGAATTGGAGAATTATACAAAACATAAGTCAACTTATTTCCCTATGTGGCTGCTTTCAGTAGAATAAACTCTTTTAAGAAAAATTACCGTCCTATTTTTTTATTTTGTAGAATATCTAGAACATTTTCCAAAGAAAATATAAAAACATCAAAGATGAGTAAAGCTGGTGCTCCTGGGCGGCTTGGTCAGTTAGGTGTCCTACTCTTGATTTCGGCTCAGGTCATGACCTAATGATTTATGAGTTCGAGCCCCTATGAGGCCCTCTCTGCTTTCAGCGCAAAGTCTGATTCCAAGCCTCTGTCTCCCTCTCTCTCTGCCTCTCCTCCACTAACGCTCTCCCTTTCTCTCAGAAATAAACATTAAAAAAAGATGACTAAAGCAAAAAAAAAATTTTAATGTGAATTTTATTAAGATAATGACATTTAATTGGCAAAAAAAGATTAGGAGATTTAGGCAACTGAATCTTAGCAAAGACTTCAGGAACAGACTTATTGGCTATATCATTATGTAAATTGGGTTCTGAACATATAGTTTGGACTGAATTATCCAGTTTGGTTATCAATTTCCTTTAATAATTTTAAAGTTGCCAAATTTTTTACCTTTTTTTTTTTTTTTGGTGGCTTTTTAAAATGGTAAAGAAATTTCTTTTCCGTATGTCCTTTGTGGTTAAAAAGAGCTTTGCCTCTCCTTTCTCAAGTGTTTGTTATAATTCAAAATAGATTATAAATTTTAAAGTTGAAATAATTTATTTGCATATTTTAAGCTTAGCAGATTATGAGCTGTGTATTTAAAAGAAAGAAAAAAATGGTCTTATATTAAAACTCAAGGCAGTTTATCTTGTTAGATGAATCAGATTCTGCTAAGATATGTTGACTCCATCCAGTTCAAAAAATGTCTGAAAAATATCCTAAAAATATCATCCCAACAATGAGTGGATGAATATTTTTGATCACTCAGATATGGGCACCAAATTTTTCAAAGTTTATGTGTATCAAATTTTTCAGTGTATTCCTAAAATTATTCAAAATTTCATTTCTATAGAAAAATTCTATAATTTTGTCTACTTACATCACACTATATAATTAATTTAAATTCAAGATTATTACTTCATGTAACATAAGTAAATTATCCATTCTAAATGGTTGCATATCATGAAGTAATATATTAAGAATGAAGTAATATAAATTAAGGATCAATTTAACAAAAGCTTGGGCAAGCCAAATCTTTAGTATTTTACATAATTAAATTCCACATTTATAATGTATTTTCTATAAACATTTTAGAAACTGAACCTGCAGTTCTTGGCTACATTTTAAAAGCAGGGTTATTTTAAGACCTACCCTATGACCCAGCAATAGCACTGCTAGGAATTTACCCAAGGGATACAGGAGTACTGATGCATAGGGGCACTTGTACCCCAATGTTTATAGCAGCACTCTCAACAATAGCCAAATTATGGAAAGAGCCTAAATGTCCATCAACTGATGAATGGATAAAGAAATTGTGGTTTATATACACGATGGAATACTACGTGGCAATGAGAAAGAATGAAATATGGCCTTTTGTAGCAACGTGGATGGAACTGGAGAGTGTGATGCTAAGTGAAATAAGCCATACAGAGAAAGATACCATATGGTTTCACTCTTATGTGGATCCTGAGAAACTTAACAGAAACCCATGGGGGAGGGGAAGGAAAAAAAAAAAGAGGTAGGAGTGGAAGAGAGCCAAAGCATAAGAGACTCTTAAAAACTGAGAACAAACTGAGGGTTGATGGGTGGTGGGAGGGAGGAGAGGGTGGGCGATGAGTATTGAGGAGGGCACCTTTTGGGATGAGCACTGGGTGTTGTATGGAAACCAATTTGACAATAAACTTCACATATTGAAAAAAAAATAAAATAAAAGCAGGGTTATTTTAAAAAGCAGCATCTGAAAAATAAAATCCTAACAAGTTAATGCTGTATAGACTACTTCTATAATATCTCTTGGAAGATTTTATTTTAGATAATTTTGACAAGCAATAGTAATTGTTGGAAATAATAATTTCCAACAAGAGGAACTTTAGAGTTAAACAAGCAATTCAGTTTTTTTATTACTGTGTTCTTATATGTTAATCATACAATTATCATATATTCTTACATCCTAATCTTCTATGTTAATAGGATATTATTTTAAATGGACAGAAATACTGGTTCATTCAGGTATTATTGTCACCTCTGGTGACAAAGTGGGTATTCCAATTTTAACATTTCAATAATGTTAGTTTTCACATATTTGATCAAAGCTGTTTCTCTTTAATCCTTTCTAAACTCTACTCTAAATTGAATTAGTTAGTTAACTATACTGCCAACTAGAAGCTTATCCCAATACTCACACACCGTCTGCTATATTTCTAATCACCCCGTTTCATTTATGGAACTGCCTTTTAAATTCTGGACTAATTTTAAAAACTAGGAAATTAAGTATTGTGTCATTGGTTTTGGAATGTTTGCCTTTCTTTCACAAAGTGATGTTTTATGACATACTCATGAATCCAAAGTTTATGAATTTACTTTTTGAGACATGGAGAAATAAAAATAGGTTACTGATGATTCCTGTCTATTAAATTCACTCTGAAATGGAATACGAGGTAGAAATTATGTTAAAAATATTACTAACTATCAAATACTGAGGAAAAAATTGAGATGTACCTTACTTGAAATAGAGCATTTGAGATTTGCATTTTGGTCCGAATGTAAAATGATGTTATAGTGTTAATTTAATGGACTATCTGAAAAGAGGAATTTCTCTCATCAATGGTACTATGAAAAAGTGTCTTTTAATGGGACTGTCATACACTCCTATCTGACTGTGAGGACCCATCAAGAGACTACTGAGGACAGGGAGTGCATGTGGTACCTAGGAACCTACAAAACTCTACAGAATGAGACTGGGAGAGAAAAAAGATTCTCTCTTTAGTTAATTTAGTTCTTATGCATGCCCTCCTCCTCCAAGTTCAAATTTACAGGTGTTTTTGGAAAAAAGAAAAGAAAACCATTTATAAATTCTAATCAATAACAATCCACTTAAAGCAAAAATGACAAAAAAGCTAGATGACATAAAAATCTACTACTTTTACTTAAAATACAAAGACTGCTATGGGTAGAGTACTTTTGATAACAAATTAGTGCTGTTATAACATAAGCTCTTAATATTCAGATTGATCCTTACCTTAAGTTATCTAGTTAAACACACAGGTCCTCACTTGCCTGCTTGTTGAGACAGAGACACAGCAACTGAACCCCAAAGAGTTTGCATATTAGCAACTGAGAATATTGTAATAATATTTGTACTCCACTATTCAGAAGCCAATTTCCTTGCAAATACAATTCAAGATATGAAAACAAGTTTAAGTTATTGATATAAGAGATTGCCTACTGATACTATAGAGTGTATCTACTGACAGACATGTTAGTACTCTCTGCATTAATAGCCTGGGAAGAACAGGTTTTTGAAAAGAATTTTTGGCTATGAAATACTCTTTTACTTGGGGGAGAAAGTTTTTTTTTTTTTAATAGTTTGGGCATTAAGATATTTGCTTGAAGATGTTATGATGGTGAATCAATATTTTAAATGGAAAAAGTCTTCACCTTCAAAAGGCTATTTATAAGGTGTGTGAAAAAAAACATTTGGGAGTCAGGGGACTGGGTTCTAGTTTTGTAGTAACACTAATTAGCAGAGGGGCCCTGAGCTAAAAAATCTTCGGCCTTTAATTTTCTCCATCTTAAATGAGAGAGTTGGACTAGATAATCTCTAAAGTCCTATAGAAAATTAAAAAGAAAAACAAAACTCCATTATTCTGTTATTTCCAGCATTACCCTTAAGTATACAGATTTCTATATTGCAAATAGCTACAAATATTTGAAATGTGTAGGGGTGGGATGGGCACAACTCACAAACCATCTTCATCAAGGAGCTGGAGAAACTTATTCCTATGCTTTCCAGAGAAAAGGAAAACATAAAAAAAAATACTCCAACAGACAAGGATGCATTTGGTTCCGATCAAAGGCCCATTGGAAGAATAAAAAAAACTCAACTTATCAATTAAAAAGTATACTAGTGATTCTTTTATTCAACAAATATATATTAAATACCTACAAAGGCAGTAATGGAGTAAGTCATTGGACATATGAGTGAAGAAAGCAGATGAAGATCACTGCTCTCGGATTAGAATTTTTAAGGTTCTACTACTATAATTAGTGGGAAAAAGAATTTTCTGGAAAAACTGTTTTCTCTATTAGTCCACTAATTTAAAGAAATAGAATGTTCTCTTCACCAAATGGCAAGTACCAGTGAAAACCCACAAAAAATAGTATTTCAATCTGGTGCCTTCACTCAGAAGTCATATTACATCATCCTTACTTGATAGAACATGTAGTGCTGTGAGTGAATGAAAGTCAAGGCTATGCTTTTAAAAAGTTTTCCAAATTAGGCAAAACTCACGCAGTCAGGTTCTTTATAACACAAAATAAAATGAGTACCACTGTTAGTATTCTGACATATGGAAACTACATTTCCATAAAGGCATAAACTCTCCTTTCTACATGTTTCAGCCATCTTCCCAGAAAGAATGCAATAACTCAAAGTAAAAGGAATAAAAGCATGCATGCACAAATCCAAAAAATCAATAAAATTTGGTGACTAAGAGAATAGGAAAAAAACAAAACAAAACAAAAACAACCCTCCAATAGAAATACCAACCAAGTGTCCAGTTCAGTTCCCCTAAGTAAAGATCATACCATTGAGAATCAGAATTTATTTCAGAATGAATGTCACTCAATCTTAAAGGATTACTATTATCCATTATATCAAGAATTATTCATGGAATTTTAAACTTCTGCTTCCCTAAAAGAGAGATTTTCCTTTATTCTTTGCCCTTTCTGCTCGTGGAGGGTAGTCTGCCTCTCTTATTTGATCTTTCATAAACCCTAGTGCTCTATCACAATTCCCTAAGAATTAGAAGAAACCAGCTCTTTCTCTTTCCTCGTACTACCTGGAAGTTAGATTGCTCAGTCTGATTCTTTGCTTCTCTGAAGGTGCCAAGTGTCCCCAATGGAATTGTTTTATTTACCTGTCCTGAAATTACAGGTGCTAAGATAAGAACCACTTAAGCCCTAAGTTCTTTCAATATATATACGGTAAGGGGTGTCTGGGTGGCTCAGTTGGTTAAGCGTCCAACTCGTGATTTGGGCTCAGGTCATGATCTCACAGTTTGTGAAACTGAACCTAGCAATAAGCTCTGTGCTGACAGAATGGAGTCTGCCTAGGATTCTCTCTTCTCTATCTCTCTGCCCCTCCTCGCTTGTGCACATGTGCTCTCTTTCTCTCTCTCTCTCAACACAAACACTTAAAAATATTTGTTTATTTTTTGAGTATAGTTTTAAGCGTATTTGAGCATAGTTGAAATACAATGTTACATTAGTTTCAGGTGTACAACATAGTGATTCAACACGTTTATACATTATATTGTGCTCACAAGTGCAACTACCATCTGTCACTATAATATTTTCTTTAAAAAAAATTTTTAATGTTTATTTTTGAGAGAGACAGAGTGTGAGTGGGGGAGGGGCAGAGAAAGAGAGAGAGACAGAATCTGAGCTGTCAGCACAGAGCCCTACATGGTGCTTGAACTCACAAACTGTGAGATCATGACCTGAGCCGAAGTTGGACGTTTAACTGACTGAGCCACCCAGGCACCCCTCACCATAATATTTTCTAATATTTTAATAGTTTTTAGAAAACATAAATATGACTTTCAACACCAGAATATTCTCTCCTTCTTGAGATTACCGTGTATTCTTTCTCTGTCAAGTAAATTTCTAGTAATCCCCCAAGGGTCTGTTTAAAAATCAAGACTTTCCTTCTATTTCTTCAGCACTTTGTTCACACCATCATCATAGAGGATTCAGTACACTGTAGTATAATGTGTGCCCTGGTGTGAATGAAACCCACTTCAGAGGAAAGAACACAAAACCATAGTAGAGCAAGTCATTATCTTAATGCTAGGGAAATTAATCCATAAAATAAAACTGGTATTCACAAGAATCCTTAAAATTGAGGTGGCAATACATAAATCACCTTATATCTTATTTTAAATATTTCAGAATGGCTTTAGAAACTCTTTAAATATTAGCCTTTGAGAATAAACTGATAATAAAGAAAATTTAAAATCATTAAAAATGAGTGTCTTTAAAATCCCACTTAAGCATTCTCTGTGTACCATTTATATACTATATATACTACATACTTGTATATTCTTTATACAATTTTTCTATATACTACATTTTATTTTCAAACCACAATTTACAAAAAATCAGTGACAAAGGGAAGATAATACTGATTTCTTTAGAATGGACAAATGTAACATTTAGAACAAGAATTAGAAGAAACCAGCTCTTTCTCTTTCCTCATACTACCTGGAAGTTAGATTGCTCTTCTGAAGATTGTTCTAAAACATACAATTTTACAGGACTTATCTAACATAAAATAACTGAAATTTTTTAGGACAAAATTATTCATGTAAGATTTGCTTATAATTTTGAAAGAAATAGTATCTTTTTAAAATACAAAGAAACAATTACCAAGTTTAAAAAAATATGAACTTAAAAATATTTAAAAAATGAATACTCAAACAGTGACTTCTTCACAAAATTACTCAATGGAAGTTTTATAAGCTTTCTATTGTACAATTATAATAAAATCTGACTTATCAAATTTTATTTGAATGTAACTTTTTGACACATTTTATAGCACAAAGTTGTACTTTTTAGAGTTTACTAGATCAGCCTCCTTACTCTGTAAAGAAAACCAAAGACCTAATTTTTTACCTGCCACTTTAGTTTAGCAATGGTGCTACCATTCACTTAATGCAGAATTCTTTACCCTTGCTAGTTACCACTCAACCAGGAAAAGTTGAAAAGGCAGTGGTATATCAGGTAAGTAAGTTTATTTGCATACAAAGCACTAATTAGCATGTGCTCTTGATTCGCTGAACTAAAAGCAATGCAACAATTGAAATAAAATAAATTTAGTAACCTCTAGCTCTCTTTTCTTAAATACTTTCGGTAGGGTTTTGATAATATATGTTGTCTTGACTGCACTTATTAATGTTTTTAAGTCACATGCCAAAAGGGAATAGAAGATGAGTGGGGAATGGTGATAAATGGATGTGGAATGATTAGAAGTGTATCACCATTATAATCAAACTGTTCATTATAATATGATAACTTATAGTGAGGTTCATGAGAAAGGAAAGGAAGCAGTTAGCACATTCTAAGAGAGAACGCACAGAGCTGCATTCAGTAAATATTTGGTTGGTTCCATAGCTGGCTCATTGACTAAAAGAATGAACAACATTGATGGAAGACTAAAAACCAGCACAAAATAAAGTTTCGTTCCCTTGTGTAAAATGTCCCCTGACCAATGTGTCTTGTTAAAAATAGATAATATTGGGGCACCTAGGGGGCTCAGTTGGTTAAGCATCCAACTTTGGCTCAGGTCATGATCTTGCAGTGCATGAGTTCAAGCCCCACGTTGGTCTCTGTGCTGACAGCTCAGAGCCTGGAGCCTGCTTTGCATTCTATGTTTCCCTCTCTCTCTGCCCCTCCCCTGCTCTCTCTCTCTCTCTTAAAAATAAATAAACATTAAAAAAAATTTTTTTAAATACACAATATCTATTGACAATGTAAACAGTAAGCCACAGTATTAGCACAGTATATCTGCTTTGTCTAGTGAGAACATAGTTATAAATTAGGGGGGAGAATTCTGCTTGATTAAATAGGATAATTTATATTTTCCAGAGGACAGGTAAGGAGCCAAGTGTTGACCCCAACAAGATATTACATTATAATTACAATTTCCCTATCAACATCTAAGAGAATTTATAATTTAGATGACTAATAAGGCCTTTTACTCCCTCCTATCACTTTCGGGTTTCTTTTACTGTTTCTGGGTGTCAGGGTTAAAAATAATGTTTCTTAGTTTTATAGACTAGCAGTATTTCGTTGCCAGTTTTTGGTATAAAAGGATATCAGGTTAATTTACATACAATTTGGCAAAACAAACAAAACAGAACAAAACTGTGGTGACTTAATTGAACTTTTCCTGAAGCTCAGACCAGCCTTGAGAACTGCTAACAATTCATTTGCAGTTCATTTTTCAGCTGTCTCATACAGTGCTGTGTTTATACAGGGAACCTTACCTCCTCTTTCTAGACTGAAATATATTCAAAGAGTGATAATCCTCAGGTCTCAGAAACAACATGGTTAAGCATACAGATTTTTTTTCCCACTAAGGAAAAGCTCAGCATTTGAGTAAGAACATTTAACATTCTTTGTTTTTAGCACATAACCATTAGTCCAAAAATCTGTAAGAAAATGGTTATTTGCCAAGGAGTAATTTGCTTCTATCACTATTTAGGCAATAACAAAAGATGCAAAGTTACATATAGACAGAAAAAATATTATATTAATTACATAAAGATCAAATATGTAGCTCACTTGGTCCTGTGAAGATATGGCTTTAGACAGATTTAATCTTTCTTCTTCTATTTTTAATGCACTGTTTTAAGCAGACAAAGGGATTAAGACACAATTTTATGACATGAAAATTATTCTAGAATCTTTCAAGGAAAAAACTTTTCTGAAACAAAACTTTTAGAAATGATAAATAAAGTAGGTTATAATTATTTTTTATACTTCTGGAAAGGTAGTAAAAAATATGTTCACTATACTATTTTATCCAAAGAATAAACATTCTTTTAAACACTAAATATTACTTTTTACTCATTCTGTGTCTATTTTTTAATTAATTTAGTTCTCTTTACTGTATACAACTTTCCTATGTAGATTTTTCTACTTTGCTATTCCATATTTTACTTACAAGTAAATCTCTATCTTTTTTTTTTAAGTTTATTTATTTTTGAGAGAGAGAGCGAGAGAGCATGGAAGGGGCAGAAAGAGAAAGAATCCCAAGCAGGATCCTCACCATCTGCACGGGAGCCCAGTGTGGGGCTGGAACTCAGGAACCATGAGATTATGACCTGAGCCAATATTAAGGGTCTGACACTTAACTGACTCAGAAGTAAATTTTTATCTTAATTCTAACTTTCCTAAAGTCATGAGCTATCAATAATAAATAATACTGAGATTATTATTTTGAATAACCATTAGGGTTGTAACTTCTGTATTTCACTACAGCCATCTTTCATATAGTAAAAGTGTTCACATATTTCAATTCTTATAATTCCATGAGATGCTTCATGAGTTTTCTGTAGAAAAGTAATGAAGCATAAATTATACATCAAATGAATTTCGTCAAAGTTACTTTACAATTCATATATCTTAATTTGTTTAGTTTCTTTTCTGTTTTCCATAAAAACCTCCATCAGACATTACTGACACCCCAGTGGATAAGATACTCTTGATTAACACATTTTAATTCCAACCAGTATTAAACTAATTTAGCTCACAAAATGACATACTTGTGCTAGCGCATTCTGCTGATAAGCATAAATATGTAGCTTATCTCTCATACATCTTAGATATTCTATCATCATCAACACTTAATTAAAATAACTCATATAAAATAACTGTAAAGTATTACCAGATCCAGTTTTCTAGATGCTATTTTGGCAAGGCTAATCCAATTCAGCACAGAATTATAAGCAGGTTGATTCTTTTAATATGGATTTAGTCTAAGCATAAAAATTGCTCACTTACATTATGGGCCTTTTCAAGAAGATGAGACTATTTTTCAACCCTTCATTACCTATGTTAGAGGTGTATGGCAATGGACTTCTGGATTCTGAAAGGGGACCATGCTGTCTGCTGGTCTATAAAAGTTTGACAACATTTTACAAAAACCTTTAATAATTTGTTTTAGATCAGTTTATATTCACAAATACATACAGACACACTTTTGTGTGTGTGTGTGTGTGTGTGTGTGTGTGTGTGTGTGTGTCTGTGAGGCAAGTAGCTGGAGTCCTACATAAGCTAAATCTGGCCCTGTACTGCCTCCTGCTACAAACTAAAGTCCCTGACAGATCAACCTATATTAGTATATTTAAAAAATGACACTATGGGTATGAAAATACATATTTATATGTATATAAATTTAGGATTTATAATTTAGGATAAAGTATCACACTGACTCCATCAAAAAAGAAGCTAAAGCAATCATTTTTCAAAACCACTCATAGTTTTTCATTGAAGAATGCCAAAGGATTCCCTTCTTCCTTTCCCCTATTTTATATTCATACTTACAGGTAAATTTGCTTCACATGACAATATAGGAGAGAGGTACTTTAATGTACCTTAATGTACCATTGTGAAAGAAAGAAAGAAAGAAAGAAAGAAAGAAAGGAAGGAAGGAAGGAAGGAAGGAAGGAAGGAAGGAAGGAAGAGGAAAGAAATTAGCTAGTTCGTTCTTATTCTTCTGATAATATGGTAGGGACATTTCCACTGATCAAGCAGTAGTCTTTTCAAATTCTCAAGTAGCAATAACAGTGTTTGTTAAACAAACTGACCTATAACCTTGGTCTTCTAATACAAGTGGCGAATTATATATATATATATATATATATATATATATATATATATATATATTTGCTTTCTTTAAAAATGAAATGATACTCTCATATTCACTTGGTTACTTACCTATAAACATAAAATCTCTATTCTCAATTCATGTCTAAACTATTTGAAATAGTCTTTCTACACAACAGGTTTTTACAGAAATTGTTAATGCATCAGAAAGTCTGTTTTGAAACTAGAGCTTACTAATTTGACTAATGCTAAAATCTATAGAGGTAAGCACTATGAGAAAATTCAAGCTACACAAAGTTTTTTCTCCATCTCCAATTTCAAATATACATTTTTATGTACAAGCCTTATATAGATATATGTACACAAAACTGATAAGATAAATTCAACTGGAAAATATATTTACTGATGCCAAAGTATCTACAATCTATTATAGAATATTACAATGACAGATAACAGGTAGCATTCACATTTGCAAGCACTGCAAACAATTAATTCTATTTTACTTTCTCTGAAAAGCATCCTACTGCTCCGATTAGTCTATTCCCTGGCATTCTATCTTCGACTCAAGATTACACCAGCTTGCTGGGGGTAATGGATGATATCTCGCAAAAGCCTATATGCTCTTCTCACAGGCACCAGCAGAGCTGTTTTCTTTGTTCCTCGGCAGGGATGAACAGTTTATAATAGCCAACACTTCACTCCCAGCAGCATTTCTTTGGCCTCCCGACTTCTCGCTCTAACTACAGCATCATCTCTTGCTTTCCCTTTAGAGCAAAACTCAATGTTGGGCACACTTGCTGTCTCCCCTTTCTCTCTTCCCACTTTATCCTGAATCTACTTTTAGCAGGCTTTCATGCTCATCACTACACTGAAACTGGCGTTATCAAGGCCACAAATTACCTCCTTGTTAAAATTCAATGGTCCATTGTCAGTCTTCAACTAATTTAAACTATCAGTAGCATTTGGCACAGCTGAATATTCCTCCCCTTGAAACATTTTCTCCATGTGGCTTCCAGGATACCACATTACCTGGTTTTCTTATCTCTTGGACTGCTCCTTCTCATTTTTCTTCACTGATCCCTCCTCATCTCCCCAGCTTCTTGACATTAGAGTGCACTAGGTTCATTGTAGACCTTCTTGTCTCCATCTATACTATCTTGGTGTTCTCTTCCAGGCTCAGAGCTCTAAATATTATCCACATGCTAATAACTCCTAAATGACTCTAGCCCAAGCCTGAACCATAAAACTGCAGGCTGATATTCTGTTCCCTACTCAACATCTCCTGAATCTCTAATAGCCATCTTAGTCTTAACAAGTTCAAAATTAAGTTTCAGGTATTCTCCCTCATACCTCCTCTTGAAGTTTGATTTACATCAGTAAATGTCAACTCCATTCTTCCACATGAGTAGGTCAAAAGCCTTGTAGTCACCCTTGTAGTCTTTTTCTCTCACAACACATATCCAAACCATCACCACTATCTGTTGGCTCAAGCTTGAAAATATATCTGGAATCCAACCACTTCTCACCACTCTTACTACCTTAGTCCCGAACATAGCAATCTCCCTGTAGTCTCCCCATTTCCCCCCTTCCCTCCTATAGACTAATCTCAACAGAGCAGCCAGAATAAGACTGTTAAAACCCTCCACTCAGAGTAAAGCCCAAAATTCCTATAATGATCTTATATATCTGACCACCTTATCCAGAACTTTGGCAATAATGCCTATTTTCCTTTTAGGTTTCATTTTTCTCCCTCATTATCACAATCTAATATATCATATTTTAAAAAAATAATTATTTTGTTACTGTTTCCTTTAATAGACTTTAAGTTCTATGCGGACAGGGATTTCTATTTATCTTTTGTTTTCTTTCTTTTTTTCTTTTTTTTTTTTTAAATACATAAGGGCGCAGGTGGCCCAAGGTCAGGGCTCTGCAGCTGGCCCTGGTACAGCACTCAGCCTCACAGGCCCCAGTCCTGTCTCTAGGAGCCCACCTCTCACTGAGCTGTGTGCCTGCAGCCTCAGTCCCTCATCCTTCACCCCTGCCACCAACTTCCTTGAGTTGTAGTAAATGTTTGCTGCTATATGTCATCAGCCATCTTTGCCAGTAGTTCTCAAATTTTAGTTTGTAAGACTCATCTGTTCAAAACAAACAAACAACAGCAAAACCACAAAAGATTTCCAGCTCCACTTCTCCCCATCCCCAAGGATTCTGACACACAGGAAGCTGGGGAGGCTCCAGAACTCTCTTGTGAGTACTACAAAGAACACACTTGGAAGAACATTGTTCTTAGTCTTTACCTTTTAGGTTTTTTACAAGCTATCTAGTGGTGACCATATTCAGATGGAAGAGGAGTGGGCAATTTTGGCTTACCCACTAAATGTGGCCCACCACTTGTTTTTGTAGATAAAGTTTCCCTGAACAGTTTTGCTACACAGTGTCCATGGCTGCTTTTTACCTTACAAGGACACTACAACAGAGGTAAGTAGTTGTGACTTCGAAGCCTCCAAAGGCTAAAATATTTACTCTCTGGCTTTTTACAGAAAAAATCTTTCAACTCCTCATATAGCGATACATTATTTCAGAACACCACCTAGTGAGAAGCTACCTTTTAAAAAGGCTGAAGGCATCCTAATGTATAGTTAAGACAAATCTATCCTACCCATAGAGGGGATTTATAATATATCTAATAACCTATTCTTATCTTTAATTCCCCAAAGAATGGTGACCATTTTGTTTCTGTAACCAACATTAAATAAAAAACTAAAATTGTTATAAACTGCCTTTGTATATTTGCAATTTGCTATATATGCCCGCCCCCCCGCAACACACACCAAAGTAGCTATAATAAAAACTGAAGCGCTCCAGGAAGGATTTTCAATAAAGAGATCTTTTCAAAAGAAAAATCGTCATCTCAAATTAGCTGAAAAACAGATAAGCTATCACAGATGTCACTTTAAAATATGTTATTTTATTGCTTCACACAAAATATCCTGACACCTTTAGCCAGCAGAAGGAGCATTAAAGTGAAAGGAAAACCAACATTGGTCTATGATAGCCAAGTTAACTTTTTCCTAAATATTCATTTTGGTCAATAAACCCAAACAGTAGGGTTTCTAACAGGAAACAGTTTCATTCCTAACTAGAAACCCATGGATTAACTCTGAAGCCCTGATACACTCTTCTTTGCTCTCTGTTCATCTAGTTACTGCTATAGGATCCTTAGTTGTTTGAAACTGTGATTTTAAAAAAAAAAGCTTATTTGGTTACTCAAGCTGAGCAGTTTTAATTTGTTCTAATAGTTGAGGCCAGAACAAGTTGCCATTACCTGGTCTATTACCACAACTGCAGGAAAGCATTATCAAAGCCAGCAGCTATTAGACACCTTTATTTTTTCAGGCTCCTTTTATCTTTGTATTAGAGAAAGACTTGTTTTAGTTTTGATGTTTAGAATCTCTGTTCTTTAAAGATTCAAAATTGTGTTTTAAAAATAAAATTAAACTTAATTTTTATGTCTTGACTTTTGGTAAATAAGCAACCTTCCCACTTCCATGCTCCAAATCCCAGTGTATTTAGTTATGAAAAATACTATTTTTGATATTTGGATTTTTAAACTATATATACTGGAAATGTTAGGTGTTGCAGTTCAGTAAGTCAAGTCTACCTGAGATTTTCAGTACCCTACTGATTCAAACTAAGAAAAGATATACTAATTTTTTGGCTCATTATCTAAGATTAGAGATGCTATCTATAACTTGTAGGGAGAGGGAAGGGGAGTTTCTCCTGGTTTAGATTATTACCTAAAACTAACTCTGAAATGGCCATGGTCAGGAACGGTAAGAGGAAAGGAAAATCGCTGGGAGTAAAGACAATATGAAGGTTAATGATAAAAGGGAATTGAGAAAGCATGTAGACTATTTAACTTTCTGTATAAATAACAGGGTAAAAAGGGTGCCACTGCTTAGAATAGTTGTATAGAAGTTTGGATAGGAACAGCACAGCAGATGAGTGTACTTAGTTTGAAAAAAAAACGTTTTTTAATGTTTATTTATTTTTGAGAGAGAGAGCGCAAGTGCAGGAGGGGCAGAGAGAGAGGGAGACACAAAATCCAAAGCAGGCTCCAGTCTCTGAGCTGTTAGCGCAGAGCCCGACAAGGGGCTTGACCTCAAGAGTTGTGAGATCATGACCTGAGCTGAAGTCAGGCGCTCAACTGACTGAGCCACCCAGGCGCCCCAAAAGGTATCTTCAAAATACACGACTTATCTCCAGAAATAAATTAAATATCGACCTCAAGAAACATAACGAGGGCTTGTAAATGTGTTTTTCTTTTCGTTTCTTTTCTTTTTCTTTTCTTTTCAGTTTCAAGACCATGAGATTGTTAAATTAAATAATTATTTTTTTTTCTGAGTTTTTCATTCATTTTGAAGCTTTTTCTTTTAAAATATCAAGAATATTGTATTACCCTGAGCTTTGTTTTTGTCTTCATTGCTTTATGAATGTCATTTATATTCAGCTTTTTCAGGTCAATAGCAACACCATGGAGAAAAGGGAAGATTTCTTTCTATTTTTCATTCTTCTTATTGCGTTATTACTATGTCAAAGCATTAGGTCAGCTTGCTACAGTGCAGTCTTGCTAAAAATAGAACCTTTGGAAAATATACCCGGAACCAGGAGAGACATCTGCAAACCACCACTAGATGGCAAAGCAGCTTTCCCATTGCTAACATTATGCAGGCAAACAAAATATGACTTACAAACCTGCTGCAACATGTTTTCTACCATATCAGAGTTGCGATCAATTCAGATTTTAAAATATGGACGACCACCTCAGTCTGCAAATAAATTGCTTGGTATCCTTTATCTTCAACAAATATTTATAATCTTATTGATGTCACAATCTTAAATTTATAACCCAACATCAATATATTATTCGTTTTCAACTGTTTCAGTTAAGAAAACTAAAGATCTAGTGAGTACAGTACTGCAAATTTATCAAGATAAAAATCAAAACAAAACATCACACATGGTAAAAATGAACCAAAGGCTACAGAGTTCAAAATTTACAAGCATATCCCACATTAACTGCATACTTAAAGATATCTACATTAGCACTTATTAAAAGATTATGTTTTTATATAAAAGATAAAGATATGTTTAGTTATAGTGACAAAAATACAAGATATAGTTTCCTACTTAAAAGTTGTCTTGTGGTAAAGACCAGAAAGGAGGGAAAAATAAAGAATTTTCACCACCCGCCCCCCTCAAATTTTCTTGGTTGAAATATAAAATGCCCCTGTCTTCAATGTGGTACACAAGTTGTAATAAATTCACAAGAAAGGCTTTCTTGTTACTCAAATCTATAAAATTACAGAACTTCATAAGGTGACAAAGAGTCCAATTTTTTAAACACAAAAGAACAAGAACTTTGTTTTGTTTTATGCATTTTACTAAACCATTTTGATTGTTATATTTAAGCAAGAAGGAAATCTAATTGGTTCAAGGAACAATCCTACCTATTCAATAAATTGCAGGAATCAAACTTTGCCTGTCTTTTCATAAGAATGATATGAAAATGAATGAATAGCAGATTGATGCTGTCAATACGTAATTAATATTTCTTAGCATACAATGAAAACTTTGAGTAAGATTCTAGTACAGGGATAGGAGACTCAAAGTAGAGACTCATTCTGAGTGCCTACTATGTGTACCCATACCATGCCACAATAACACATTTTCTTCCACTAAAACTGCCAGATTCTAGTTAGATCAATGGCCGCTTCTATGGTCTTCCCTCTGACCCAGTAGCAAGACTTGCCAATTTAAGAAAGTTGCTGCAGGGGTGCCTAGGTGGCTCAGTCGGTTAAGCATCTGACTTTGGCTCAGATCATGATCTCACAGTTTGTGGGTTTGAGCCCTGATTTGGATTCTGTGTCTTCCTCTCTGCCCCTCCCCTGCTTGTGCTCTGTCTTCCTCTCTCTTAAAAATAAATAAACATGAAAAAAATTTTTAATAATTAAAAAAAAAAAAAAGCTGCTCTAAAGTCACTCACCGGTTCCATGGCAGGTCACTTTGAAAATTTATAGGGGTCTGTATACCAATTACTCCTTAGAGAAAAAAACTCTAAATAAATATGTATCTTACTTTAAATGGCTTTATTTTACTAAATTGATACTTCCTTTTGCATGACCTATTATTCCAATTAGATTTTACTTAACTGACCTCCAACAAAATAACAGAAGCTCTCCCATTTCAATAAAAATATCAAAGTTGAAGTATGAACCATGTTAATATCTGTCACAAATAAACACTAATCTAAATTTTACGATATCATCACATAGCGAACAACTCAAAACTACTGATGCAGGTGCTTTATGTGCTAATGACAACCTCTTCTTTCCTTAGTTTCATTTTTTTATTACATTTAATAGGCTCAATCCTTTCCTAACCTACTCCCATTCCAGGTGAGCCCAAATAAGTTTTGCATTTCCTCACTAAGAATGAGGATTCAAAACTATTCTTCTCTTACTCTGGATAATTCTTGGAGTTGAATGTCTCTTCAGAATTGAATTAGAAACTGGTATTTGGGCTTGAATTGTGGTTGTCTGCTGTTATTTCTACTCACATAAGGTAGTACTTTTCATTAACAACAGGCATTATGGCCAGGATCACATTGAAGTACTGACCAATCACTGTAGGAAACCAAGGCTGATATTTAGGAAACATTTGAGTAGACTAACTCCATCATTATATGTACCAAAAGATAATAACATTCCATTTCTTTTTTAAAAGTTTGATGGTTTGAGTTATTCATTATTTCAAAGAGGTATTCCTAGGGAGACTGGACATTAAGCCCATTGAATGGGGTAAAAGAGTATCTGGGATTAGGTAGAATGGTCTCCCTGGATAAAGGGGAATGACATATACCAAACTCAAATGTATTTAGCTTTTTCTACCTTCTGTCTTTCCTAACTCAGATAAAGACATTGAAACTTTCCAGAAGTCCAAAATAGGAACCTCAGAACGATCCTTGAATCTTCCAACTCTTTTTCCTCTAACCCTAATTTTGTTAATCAACTAAAGCCTATCAAACATAACTATGAATTGCTTCTTCCTTTCCAATCTTATTGCCACTACTCTTTGAAGGGTCACAAGATCTCTTCCCTGGGCTACTGTACTAGTCAACCAAGTGATACCTTTGCTTCATTCTTTTTAATGAATTCTGTTGCCTTTGTTTACCTTTTAAATGTTAGTGTTCTGGGATTTCAGTTGCATACTCTCTTACTCTCTCATTCTATACTTTCTTGCTGGATAATTAATCTACCTCTGTGGACTCAAGTGCCCTTAATATGACTATCTCTAGCCTGGATTGCTGCCTTAGGCTTCAAACCTGTATGTTCACTGGTCTAAAGGATATCTCTATCTGGAGGTCCCACAGGAACTTCATCTGTCCCACCTCAAACCTACTCCTTGTTTTGTGGGCTCTATGTCAGAAAATAAAATCCCCAACTGCCCAGGTTAGAGAAGGAAACCAGGGTATTATTTCTGAATTCTTTTACTCATACCCTTTGCATTTATTTCTCTTAAATCTGTTCATCTCTCTCCACACCCATTGCCACTCTCTTAGTCCAGGCCATCATTAAATCCCACCTGGATCACTGTACTAGCCTCCTAAGTAGTCTTCCTACCTTCAGACCTGGCTTCAGAAATCCTGGCCACACTGGAGTGATTTTTCTAAAAGTACAAATATTAACATGCCTCTCTCCTGCTTCAAATCCTCCAATAGTTTATTACTGTCCTTAAAATCAAGTTCAAATTCCTACATGACTTACAAGCTCCTCTAGGTTCCTCTGGAGCCTCATCACCAGCTACTCTCCCTTTAGCCAATTAAGCTCCATTGTGTTGTTTTTTAATATTTAGTTTCTCTATTTTCCCCTCTGGGCCTTTGGAAACTCTTTTCCCTCTTCCTGGAATATTCCTTCCCTGTCTCCTTGTCTCTTCGCCTAACTCATCCTTAGATGCCACTTTGGATTTCATTTACTAATTTGAGAATACTTCCCTGACAATGACCCTCCCAAGATTGGGTTTGGTGGCCTCCTAATTTGCTCTAAGAGTACACTCCACTCATTTATTACAGCCATTTTTTTCTATACTCTAATTCCCTTGTCTCTCTCTCCTTAACCACAATATATGCTTTTTTGAAGGCCTTTATACCTTTGCTTATATTGTTTCCACTTTCTGGAATATCATTCCTCTGTTTTTTACCCTGGAAAATGTTTTCTAAACCACTCCCAGGTTCAATTCAGGCAGACTTAACAGCTCTTCTTCTAGGTTATCACAGAACCTTACACTTGAGTCTGTTACAGCACATACCTTGCTATATTACAGTTATTTATTTTTAATAAAGCCTCTGGCTAGACAATGAACTTTGGGAAGGTACATATTACCATACTCATTTTTAGATGCTTACCACAGTACCTGGCATGTAGTAGTTCTTAAGTATGTATCACACTGGAATAATTAAAACAAAGTTAACTCTGTTTTAACTCCTCTTACCAAGAATCAGGCACAAGACAGGTAAGAGAAGAATGGTTCATTTAACAAAATGTGAAAATTAAAATGTATGGGTTTATACATGTTTGTTTTACCCTAGAAGTATTTGGCTTCCTTCCCAACCCACCCCTCTTTTTAAAAGTGCCATTTAGAGAGCTTCTATTAACTCTTATATGTAAATAAACCCTTCTGATTTATTCACTAACTCTAATTCCTCCTTGGCAAAAGAAAGACAGCATGAGGAAAAAAAATTAAATGAGCTAAAAATATTATGAATAATGATCAGTTATGAACTTTAAAAGGTAAATTCTGTGGCAGAAGTCCACAAAGCCTTGATTTGAATCTTGACCCTGTCACTTTCTGACTTCGTGCAAGCCACTTATCTACCAAGCCTTGGTTTTTCCATCTGTGCAATAGGAACAGTAATAATACATACTTCATACCTAAGGTTACGGTGAGAATTAAGAGTTTATATATGTAAAACATTTAGAACAAAGCATAACGTATAGTATGTGGTTAATAAGTGTTAGCTAGTATTATCATCTTAAATGGAGATTGTTTAATTACTAATCAAGAGTTATAATATGCTCCTAGATTATAAGAAATGTAATGATGGTATGGATTAAGTAGCAAATGACTATCAAAGACTGTGAAAATATAAAAACACTAAAGTGACAGATTAGTTTGTAAGTACCTAATGTAATTCATTAACAATATAGCACATTACACTAATTCCCATAATGCCTTCCAATTCTGGTTCTTAACTCCTAAGTTCTTGTTAATTTTCTCAAAGGATGTTATAAAATTAACTATGTAGTAAAAAAATAATAAATTTCAGAGTCTATACTTCTTTGTGTTAGAAAACTGTTAGAATTAAATGGAAATAAAATAAAATTTAAAAGTGGATGTATTATAATTCTAAAATCATTACCATCATTGCTAAAATAAGTGGCCTTGTTGAAATTCTAAAATACTAGCATTTGTATTTTAAAAATCTGATTTTAAAATGTCACATAATAATATTAATAACAATTCTAGCTTAAAAGCCAAAAAGATGATTATCAAAATATCTCGATATAGCCTGTAATTTTGATAAATGAAAAGGTTATGATTTAGCCATATTTTGAAATTACAGCCAAATCTTGATTATCTTTGGTCTGTGGAGATCTGGATGGCTGGAGTAGTTGAAATCTATATATGATTACAGAACTTTATCTTCAGCCTCTTTTCCCATCACATCTTTACCACAGTTAACTCAAGGGGCCAGTTTGCATTTCCACTCTCTTTCTTTCTTACTTGAACAAGGAAATGTCAAAATAAATAAATGAATAAAAATTTGACAACAAATAAAAACACAGGAAGGAAGGGCTAATCTATACACTAAATAACCGGTCTCTGAATAATCAAGAGTTGGCTGCACACATTACGTTTACCTTAAGAATCAAAATAGCCTCATTCTCGTTCATATCTTTCAATAAAAGCAAACAGGAGTTCCTGTGCCTTAACATTCCTCGTCAGAGTTTCTCTGAGTACCTGAAAGAACCCTGGTGGTACAGGACCTACTGGCATGCCATCTCCTGGGGGAATGTTTCCTAGCACTGGGCTGGGAGCTGCTGCAGCACTCTGCAAAGAATAAAGGAGAAACAAACCTATATCATTACAACGAAGGCACAAAACCAGACTAACGATCACAGATTGTAGGAAGGGAAGCTTTCATTCCCAGGAATAAATATTAGTAATTTCCCCCACTCCAGAGGTAAACAAAGATACAACAGTTAGTTTATATATGACTAAGTTATTTGGTTTAAACAAGTGTTTTAAAACTTTCTGAAATCACAGGATTTGAAGAAGATGGTATCTTTCAATGATATATAAAAGGCAAATAATAATATGACAAAAAGATAAAAGTTTAAGTAAATGCTTTATTTAAGGCACAGGCATCTGAAATGACAACATTAATAACAAATATGGAGATATGTCGGTAGTAAGTATGAAAATGGTGGTTACAGAAGTTGGAAAAAAGAACTCTTTTTTAAGATTATGCTTTGCTTTGTCACAGACAAATACAATTAATTTTCTGCTTATAGGTGGTAACACATTATTCAATTTCTGATATGCTATAACTGGCAGCCAAAATAGAATTGTTAGCAAAAACAAAGTGGTGAGGATGAAAAAGTAATTAGGAGACTGAATAAAAGAAAAGAATTCGATTTAGAGAGATTAGTCTCATATAAACAGATTATGAAAAAAAAAAACGATTGAAAAACTCAGTCTACTTCACTTACAAATTATTTCATGGCACACTAGAGCTTCATGAAATAGGAGAATGAAAAATTTTGAGTTAGATTCTTTGTAATTAAATATAAGTTTTAGATTTAATTCTTACACAGAACAGTAATAAATATCACTATTCTATAATCATGGGTTTTCATTCCTCTACCTGGTTAGACATATTATAAATCCTAAGAACAGTCAAGAGATCAGAAATGTGCTGAAGAAAGATCAGTATGAATCCAACAGTTCTGCTATGAAAGAACTCAAAACAAATAATGGATCTAGTATATCTGTCCCACTGTCCTTGCCCCTACATCAGGGTAGTCATTCATGCATTAATATTCCATTAGAAGATGCAATATCAATATATTTATAGCCTACATTTCCTGGTATATAAATTTGTAAAAATACTAACACATGTTTATTCTATAATACTAGTAGTTATTAATAATGAAGGCCAATGATTTGAGTGTTTCCTGAGAAAATGTAGATTTAAATGTGGTTATCTAAAATGTTGCTTACCTATGAATGCCAAAATTCTAAGCTTCTGATAAAGCAGATAAGTATAAAAGGAGAAATAATATATCTTAGATATTAAGATGAAACATTTATCTGTTATTCTATTTTAAGCAAAAGCATGCAATTTCATTAATGTACATTAAATACCCACTATTTGACAGATAGTGTTCTATTTTGCTTTATGTATCAACATTCATATTTTTAAAAAATGAAAGGCAAATCTTTTTTTTTCATTTAACTAAACTGGTATAAAATTTTAATATACAATGTTACAGTGACAGTTTAAATATATATGATTACAGCTTGATCTAGGAAGAAAGATTTGATCTAGATCCTGTGACAGTGAATTACTGTCATGGGCAAATTGCTCTCAGTACTAAGAGCTAGAGATAAGATGTCACTATTGTTCTAATTAATTGCAGAAGAGAAATATTTTTGAGACAAGTTTGTAAACTACTCTCACCTATATTTTTATAGAAAAAATATACTACATTATATAGAAAAAATACTACTGTATTTGTGTATTACAACTTTGAGCAGGTTTACAAAAAAATAAAATAGAATTCAATGGGTTACTGCAATGTCTTAGTGTAATTCAAAGATGCTATTTTCCCCTCAGTTCTAATTGCTTAGAAAGTACATGAAAGAAGCTTTTGCCTCCCCTAAGGAAAAGAAAAAGTTTGTCTGCATCCAAATTAAAATTCAACAAGTAAAAATACTGGGTCATCGTTGGCTCCTTTATTTGTTTTCTTTTTGGGGACTATATTGTTTAAAGGCATATAATATGCTAGGTTTTTTTCCTTCTATGTTCTGCATTATATGTGCTCCCTTTTGTTTTTTTTTTTTTTCAGCTATTATTTAAAAGTGAAACAAAATACATGATTCAGATGAAGATTTAAGCAAATTAAATCTTTAAAATGCCTTTTCATTTTATGACTTCAAAATTATAGAATAAATTCAGTCAAAATATAAATTACCAAGAAGTCTTTTAAGTTCTGCAACACAGCAGTTAACACTATAGGGAAAAAAAATCCTTGCTATTTGGAAGTTAACATTCTAATGAAAGAAGAAAGATAATGGTGAGTGCTATGTAGAAAAAAAAAAAAAAGAGCAAGGAATAGGGAATTCCCAATAAAGGGATAGGGATTATAAATTTAAATAGAATAGTTGGGGGGGCACCTGGATGATTCCTCAGTTAAGTGTCAGACTTCAGTTCAGGTCATGATCTCACAGTTGGTGGGTTCAAGTGCCTTATCAGGCTCTGCACTGACAGCATGGAGCCTGGAGCCTGGAGCCTTCAAATTCTGTGTCTCTTTCTCAATCACTCTCTTTGCATTCCTCTGCTTGTGTTCTCTCATTCTCAAAAATAAACAAGCACTTAAAAAAATAAATAGAATATTTAGGAATGAATGAGTAAATCACATAAACAAATGGATCATGTTATGGTGACTTATTTTTTTTTTTTAATTTTTACTTCAACATTTATTTATTTTTTGAGAGACAGAGAGAGACAGAGCTTGGGTGGGAGAGGGGCAGGGAGAGAGGGAGTCACTGATTCCTAAGCATACTCCAGGCTCTGAGTTGTCAGCACAGAGCCCAACACGGGGCTCGCACTCACAAACCGCAAGATCATGACCTGAACCAAAGTTGGATGCTTAACCGACTGAGCCACCCAGGTGCCCCATCAACTTATTTAAATATGACTCTTGCTTTGTTGTTGAGGATGTCTTCCCACATTTCAAGATGTGCAAATTCTTCATTTGTACCTATTCCCTTACAGTGGCACAAAAATTTTGTGGAATTTTTTCTTTCTTAATAATCATACTTTGAAAAAAAAATAATCATACTTGGGGCATAATAATAGAAGTGTCTTGAAAACAGAAGAGTTTTATAGGTAGATGATTTATAGTATAGAGCATGATTTCATTTTCTGGTGTGATAGTAATTTCTATCCTTGGCTTAAGAATACAAAGTGATGTGAACAGAATCTTAATAATTACCCAGTTTGTTTACCTCATAGAAAGCACTAGTTCAGAGCATTTCAGCCCAAACTTCACTCTGTGGACCACATTTTTGAGCTAAATTATGCATCCAGTCTTCTGGGATTTATTGACAAAGGATAATTCACTGTTTATTGTACTGTGTGGACTCAAGCTTAGAGTACCATTTGGTACACCATGTAAATCATTAACAAATACTAATCTGATAATAAATACTACAGAGGTACACACACTAAGTGGCACTTCAAGCATTGTGAAAGAGTATATTTATCAAATTGCTTAACTTGCTCACTTATAGCAATATAAATAATATGTGCTTTCAAACTGCAAGCAAAATGAGAATCAAGTTTTGAGAATTAGTAATTTATGTAGAAGAAAGAAATACAAAATTTCTTCATTTCATTGATACAATTTCTGAGACTTATTTCAAGTTTACTTCCAACTTGTAAGAAATTTATCTCTCTTGGGGCACCTGGGTGGCTCAGTATATTAAGCGCCAACTTCTGCTCAGTTTATGATCTCACAGTTCGAGGGTTTGAGCCTCATGTTGGCCCTGTGCTGATAGCTCAGAGCCTGGAGTGTGCTTTGAATTCTGTGTCTCCCTCTCTCTCTCTCTGCCCCTCCCCAACTTGCACTCTGTCTTTCAAAAATAAATTTAAAAATTAAAAAAAAAAATTTATCTCTTGACTTGAGGATCCACAGAAAGTTGTTGGCTCTAACTGATAAAGTATGTATTATTCTTGACAGTTGTGACTAAATCACAGAAAAAGTGAAAGTAGTTTAACTATATTAAGAACTACTAGAAAGTATTAGTTTCACTGGGTTTGTGTGAATTCCCATTAGAATAACATGGAGAATCCTTTATTATATAATATATGCATGATTATTTAGGTTTGACTTTTTATTTTCTCTCTCTCAAAAAAAGAAAAACATGAAAATATTATGGTTTTAAAATATTTCTTTTTACTAAACTAAATACATAAGACTTCGGGAAAACGTGAAAAAATCATCATTAAAAGTGTTTTGTCTCTTCACTGGATTAATTTATATGCTTTCAGTATATACTTTCAGATATTTTCTAACTGCTCTTAAATCATTTATTTTGTCACATGACTTAAATTTCAAGGTTTTTTTGAGAGTGACAATTTTACTTTTCCTTTTATATTTTCCCAAATCACTAATATAATTGTCCCTACTTTTTATGTATCCAATATATTAAATTTGGGGAATTACTTGCTTTCCCAAGGACATACAAAAATGAACTTTAAAGAGTTACCATGAAATCTTTACATGTTGTTATATATTTATCTTTGTTTAAGTCTGTGTGGCCACTTTCCTCTCTTGGACTTCCTATACTTATATCATTCTACCCTTTAAGAAGGCATAAGTCAATTTGTGTCCCTTCCTTCTTCTTTTTGTGGTGTTTATTTTTCCCTTGTATATATGTCCAGCAACATTTCCCATTTTCCGCTTTCTCTTAAATGCTGTTGTATAACTGCACTTAAAAAATATTTTTGTTCTCTCTTTAATTCCCTATTTCTGAATTTAGAGAATAGAGAGATACACTGTTATTTTATATTTTATCTTCTTAAATAAAAATCTGAAATTAAAGCCCAAAGACTTCTTATTTTAATCTTAGTCATTATCATTAGTGGCCTCTGGTAGGAAAAAAAAAAGTTATATATAGTTTGATATGGAGGTTTCACAACAGGCATATAATAAAATTTTGTTTAAAAATAAAATTAGGATATAATTGATTACTAAATTAGTTAGCATTTATCAAGATTAAATAACTAATAGTTTTATTTAATAAGGATGTTAGAGAATCAGTTGCCTATCAGGGAATCAAAATATGAAGTCTGTTTGGTACAATAGAAAAAATATTTAAGTATATGAAAAATTATTAAGGTAATGACATAAGAACTAAAATAGTGACAAAATTATTAGAAATTGGAAAGATGATTAAAGGAAACAGTGAGTAGTTACGCCTGGGTGGCTCAGTCAGTTAAGCTTCCGACTTCAGCTCAGGTCATGATCTCACAGGTGATGGGTTCAAGCCCCACATCAGGCTCTGCGTTGACCACTGAGAGTCTGGAGCCTGCTTCAGATTCTGTATCCCCCTCTCTCTCTGTCTCTCCCCAACTTGTGTTCATTCTCTCTCTCTCTCTCAAAAATATATAAACTTAAAAAAAAAAAAAAAGAGTCCCTAAAAAGAAAACAATACTTAAAAAAAAAAAAAAAAAGGAAGCGTGAGTAGGAAGAGATTGGTCAGGGAGTTGTTGACTTTTACTATTAAGCTATCTGTACTATTTTTAAGCCATATGTGGGAGTTTTTTTGAGAAACATTTAAAATGGTTATAATTGGTGTCTTGTCTTCAGAATTTTAATGCAAAGCACAGTCAAATATTTGACTGTTGATTGAAAACATATTCTTTATTATACTAAGAAATCTTTCTATGCCTAGTATTCTAAAAACAATTTTTAAAGAAGTCAGAAATTAAAAAAAAGATGCTTTGCCTTTTTATATTTGATATTTTTTTGTTTTGTTTTTGTGGGAAGCATGATATAAGTAATCATATATTGATAGTTTTCTTAAAGCATCATCATATTTCTGAGATAAGCCATGCATGATCATCATGGGTGATCCTTCTTTTAATAAGGCTAATAATTATATTTGCCAATATTTTATTCAGGATCTTTATATCTATATTCTAAATGAGACAGGTTGAGAATGTTCCTTGCTGTATTATATTTTTCAAACTTGAACATCCAGATTATTCTACTTTCTCAAAATGAATTGGATGGCAAACTATCTTTTATAATGCTCTGGAGAAGTTTTATAGTATGGTGTTTATCTGCTTTTTGAAAGTTAAAAAAATATTCAGCAATAAAACTGCCTGAATACAAAGGCAATTTTGGAAATAATTATGGTCATTATTCTTTTTATATTTTCTAAAACTTCTATTTGCTTCAATTCTGTTCATTTACATTTTTCTCAGAACACTTCATTGCATTGAGATTATTAGTTTTATCCACATACACACTACTTTCACATACTTACAAAAAGTCCTCTGTAGCAGCTGTGAGAGAGATTGCTAGCAGACAACAAACATCTGTTTTCTCCTTTTTCCATGGTATTAGAAATGTAGCCAATCACGCAGCAGCCCAACTACATCATACTTCTGTTTCCCTTATTCTCACCAAGAATTAAGGTTCTTACTAATGGGATGTGAGCAGGAGAGGTATGTGCCACATCCAGACCTTGGTCTTAAGTAGTTTGGAACACATTCTACTTCTATTTTTTTAAGATTTTATTTTTAAGTAATCTTTACACCCAGTGTGGGATTTGAACTTACAACCCCAGATTGATAGTCACATGCTCTACCAAATGAGTCAGTCAGGTGCCCCATCCTACTTATTTTTAATTAGAGTTCTAATTGCTGTCACGCTGACAAAAACAATGCCCTGTACAATGGCAGCAGAGTGCCACTAACCTCAGTGTCTGGATGACTTTGTGGAGTGGATTTCACCTGCCATGGACCGTCTTACTGAATTGTTGGCTCTAAAACAGATGATGAGGATTCATTTTCTCTCTCCTAAACTGAATTAGCATTATCATCATTATTTTTGCCAGAAACTGCTTACTTCTTTTTCTGTTTTATTAATTTGTTAACTTCTTTTGTTCTCCTATTATCTCTATTCTCATGCCTTTTTTTTAGGCTTTATTATTTTCAAACTTCTCAATTAAATTAGTAACTAATTTTTTCTTTTTTTTTTAAATGCAAAGAATATAAAACTATAAAGTTTGGCTCTGAATTTACCTTTGATTAAATCTGTAAGGTTTGATGTTGATGCTTATGATTTTTTCCCTAAATCATCTAATCAGTATAATTTTGATTTCCTAAACAGTTACTGGATATAACTGGAAACCAAAATTATACTGATTAGATGATTTAGAAAAAAAATGAGAACACCAACATCAAATCTTATAGATGTAAGCAAAGATATATTTTAATTTATAGGCTTTATTTAATTCAAGGCTTTATTTTTGTTTTTAATGTCTAGCTTTCCCAACTATGTCTAGGTAAGATGTACTATACAATTTTTATACTGAGGATATTGTTGAACAATTTTTTGTGGTCTAACCAATGATCAATTTTCATAATTTCCCATGGATATTTAATAAAATATCCATAGTCTACATTATTATCCATTTGTGTAATATCCTTATATTGTCTCTATTTTTTCTCCCCTTGCCTGTTCAAATATATATAATACCCTACAATTGTTGTTTGTCCATTTCTCACTTATTTTTCACGTTTAATAATCATTGCCTTGAGTCTACTTTGTCTGAAATTAATGTTGTAAGTTTTTTTTGTATGTGTTTAAATTTCCTATCCATTTATTTTTAAATTTTATGCTTTATTTTCTCACTCGTGAGCAAGAAAAGCCCTGTAATATGAATCTAATGAGATGTCCTTTAAAATAAAATTGAAAAAAACCCCACAAATTCTCTTTATCCTAAGCTTTCAAGGTATTAAAGTTAAGACGAACAGTATCATTTACCTTTCTCAGTGAAAAATGAAGTTAGCTTATCTTCCTATTCTACATCTCCCTCTTCCACCTCCTAATTCTTGTTATAAACACTTGGAGTCTTAGGCATAAACTTTTTGTTTCCATCACCTCTTTTTTCACTAATAATTTTTGACCTCTACATTCAGTTTTGCAACCATACTTTCAGCATTAAAAATAAAGAACTCCAATTTTATCTATTGTTTTCCCTATTAGTCTCTTAAAAATAACAAAACATTTGCTACTCATGAGTTTTAATTCTTATACATTTCAAGGGTGACTAGAGGATATATAAATATTATTTTCCAAATCCTTATATATGCAAATGTCTTTGCTGACTCTCATCAAAACTACAGATACCACTGTTGTCTGAATAGGGTTGCAAAAGTCTGATACTGTCCAGATATTTGTTCCTAGGGATGTAATCTATTTTTCTCTTCCAGGTATTTGGAGGATGTTTTCTTGATTTTTATAATTCCCAAATGTTTCAATTCCATATCTAGGTACTCTATTTCTAAGTTACTTGCCTAGAATTATGTGAACTTTTTCAGTGATCATTTACCTGGGTTATTCTTTTCTAATGCTAGAAAGTTGGGAAATCATTTCAGTTAACAGGTGTAAGATCCGACAAACCTCAAAGGGTCATTCTTTGCAAATGTCATTAGTTACTAAGTAAACAGTTAAGGTATTATTAATAACTAAGGAAATATGTTGAGGAATCTTGCCAGGAAAGGATTTTCACAAGTTATTGGTGGCATGGAAAACTGGTACACTTATAGAAAGCACTTTATGTGTATATATCATGTGCCATAAAAAATTAATAAATTTTGACTAAGTGATCCTTCCTTTCAGATACTATTCAATTTTAAATTCTGAACTATGAGAAAAATAGTATGCATAAAATACATTCATGGTCATATATTTATAGTAAGAAATATTCAAAGTAACCTAAAAATTCAGCAATAATGTAATGCTTAAATAAATTGTAGTACATCTAAGCGATGAAACATGATTCAATTATTAAAAATAATGGTTACAAGTGGAATTATTTGGGAAACATAGGAATTTGTTTATGATATAATGCTATGTGAAACCTGCCAAATACAGAATTGAGTATAGCATGACTATAATTACGCAAATGATAAAAAATAACCCATGAAATATTGTGGGTGGATGCATAAAGTTAACTGTTAGAATTATATAAGTGATATTTGAATAAAATTCCTACAAACTTTCTGAAATGTCATATTATTTCTATTTATAACATAAAAAATTTTTATATGTTAAATATACACACTGCCAGTTTTGTCAATAGCTATATAATAGGACCAAATGCTGAGTGCCTGGATGGCTCAGTCAGTTAAGCATCCAACTCTTGATTTCTGCTCAGGTCATGATCTCATGGTTTGTGAGACTGAGCCCACATGGGGTTCTGTCTCCCCTTAGACAGAGCCTGCTTAGGATTCTCTCTTATGCCCTTCTCCTATCCACACACACACTCTCTCTCTCAAAAGAAAAGAAACTTAAAAAAAAAAAAAAAAAAGGACCAAATGCTAATAACTTTACTTAAACCTAATCCCTAAAATTTAAGGTTAAATAACAGGTAGATATTTCTAACTTAAACATGAAGTCTTATTTCAATAAAATAAAATATAAAATATTTTAAATTTGAGACTACAAAGAAAAAGTTTTTCTGTTTTGTAAAGTTAGATCCTAGCTATAATCTTAAAATCACTTACATTATTACTGGGCATTTGTTTACATTGATTACACAAGTTCATACTTAGCACTATATGGTCTACCCCAGTCTACCTTCCTCAGTCACCCTCGTAGAGTCTGGAGAACCAAGATCACTGACTGTTTTTAAATTATAAAGATATTTTATTTGTTGCTTTTGCAAAACCTTAATCATCCAAAGAATAGTATTATAATTTCTTGGGCTTCCAAAAGAGGGACAGACTCAGAAATAGCATTAAAAGCAAAATCAAGTAACAAAAACCAAACTTCAGTGAGACCCTGACACCTAGAAATATAGAAAGTGATGAAGAGTTGGTGATATAAATATTATAGCTGATGTTTGCCATACAGAAGTAAAAGAGTGCTCTGACTGCCTGGTAATTTCGACAAAAAGCTAACTTTTTCATATGAAGGCCAAGAAGCATGGATAGGCAACAGAAGAGAATTACCTACTGGTGCTAAAAAATGTTTTTAAGTGCAAGAGAAATGCAGAAGGATCCTGATAAACACAAAAATGATTTTATTCCTAAAGGAAACTTTCAGGAGGCAGTCTTTAATTTAGTTGTTAATTTTCACAAGAGCAACCATGGGTCAGAGATCTTGTTCCTTGAATTCTATATTCAGCTTTATTAGAAAGGGTAGATTATAAGGAAAAAGAGCTGACATAAGAGATCTGTTTTGAGACAATTAAGTTCAAGGTGATATCTTTCCATCTATATATGTAACCCAAATATTAGGTGCTCACTGTGCTTGGAGCTGTTTTAAGACTCACGGATTCTTTGTGACACAAAATTTTGAACTTGGTGTGACTACTCCTCAAAATGATAACTATGAATTACTAGGAAAACATACAAATAGTATATAAAATTTTTGTTTAAAAATAAAATAAAGGGGCACCTGGGCGTCTCAGTTGGTTAAGCATCTGACTTTGGGTCAGGTCATGATCTCATGGTTTGTGAGTTCGAGCCCCACGTCAGGCTCTGTGCTGACAGCTCAGAGCCTGGAGCCCGCTTCGGATTCTGTGCCTCCCTCTCTCTCTGCCCCTCTCCCATTCACACTCTGTCTCCCTTTCAAAAATAAGCATTAAAAAATTTTTTTTAAATAAAATGTAATGGGGATATCTATGACAGCATTTTTAGCATTTGTATACATTCAGCCCTCAAGAAGTATTGTCTTCATATGACATTATCTGACATATGACATTATCTGACATATGACATTATCTGTCATATGACTTCATCTGACATTCATATGAATGTCAGAAGTTAGGTAACTTATTATTAAAGCAATAAGCCTGCATTATGACTACATGGTCAACCTACAGACCTATCTGAACTTTTTCATTAATACTCCTCCTCCCCACCCACAAACATTTTAGTCACTTAATAATGTAGCCTTCACCAGTATTTCAAAATACCATACACAGTTTAAAGAAAAACACAAGAAAAAGATGTTAAAAATATTAATGTTGTTGGGGCGCCTGGGTGGCGCAGTCGGTTAAGCGTCCGACTTCAGCCAGGTCACGATCTCGCGGTCCGTGAGTTCGAGCCCCGCGTCAGGCTCTGGGCTGATGGCTCGGAGCCTGGAGCCTGTTTCCGATTCTGTGTCTCCCTCTCTCTGCCCCTCCCCCGTTCATGCTCTGTCTCTCTCTGTCCCAAAAATAAATAAACGTTGAAAAAAAAAAATATTAATGTTGTAACCTCTTTCACAAGTTTTTAACCATTATAGATTCTAGTAGACTGCCCTACTTTTCCTTTTTCACCTTAGAGCCTAGAGACTGCTTCAGAGTCTCTGTTTCCCTCTTTCTCTGCCCCTCCCCCACCCTCTCTCTATCAAAAATAAAAATAAACTTTAAAAAAATACAGATGTAAGCCTTTGTCTTGTTTTTATACTATTGATTCAATATAAAAATCCCTGGGCTTCTACTTGTCTGAGAATCTAGGTATTTTAACTATTCCTATTAGCACCTAGTAAGGGAATTTGAATTATCAGGGTTATCCCTTGGAAAAAAATTCTCTCTGTAGTAGACAGAATGGCCCCGCGAAGATATCCATGCTCTAATCCCTAGGGCGTGTAAATGCAGTAGCCTCTATAAGCTGAAAGGAGGCCCTGGGTGACTTCACCAACCTCAAGAAACTGAGTTCTATAAACAGCCTACATAAGCTCGAAAGTGGATTCTTCCCAGAGCCTCCTAAGGAGAGCCCAGCAGGCCCACATCTTGATTTCAGCCTTGTGAGACCTGGAGTAGAGAAACTGGCCCAGTCAACTCCCACCTCTGACCTACAGAACTGTGAGATGATAAACTTATGTTGTTTTAAGATGCTAAATTTGTAGCAATTTGTAACATCAGCAATGGAAAACTAATACAAGTGTCCCCTAAAATGACTACTTCATTTTGAAGAACATTTTTCATGGGCATCTATAAATTAGGGAACACTAACAACCCTTAGAGGTTACTATACCTGACGTGTTGCATAATATGCACTTGCTAATTCTACCATTTTGATTACATTAACTGTCCTGATGAAAAATAAACAACAGAACAAAACAGGTGGCTGCCAGAGGGAAGGTGTGTGGGAACATGGGAAAAATAGGTAAAGGGGATCGTGAGGTACAAACTTCCAGTTATAAAGTAAATAAGTCATAGGGTTGAAAAGTACACACAGGAAATATAGTCAATAATATTGTAATAACTTTTTTGATGACAGATGGTAACTATATTTATCATGGTAAGCACTTAGTAATGCATAGAATTGTCAAATCACTATGCTGTACAGCTGAAACTAAAAGAACATTGTATATCAACTATACTTCAATAATAAACTTCACACACACACACGCACACACACACATACAGCTCCCCTAGGTTAGGTATTGTAGTTTTCCTGGTTCCACAATTTTTTTAGTGGCTTTGAAGCATGACGCATGTGAATCAGTTTTTCCTCTTCCGCAGTGGAGAAGCACAGAAAGGAGAAGAATGGCAAAGGCAGTATCTCCTCTTCAACTCTAATTGTGTGCCAGGCTCCAACTCTGCCTTTCCTCTTATCCACAAAGAAATGGCTCCTTAAATGTTAACTGCAGGTCCCACTAAAGCCATCTAGACTCTAGCCAAGCTAGCTCTTTGGTGGAGAAAATATAAAAACAACTGAAACCAGAGTTTAGGGCTCGCCATAATGCCGAGTTTGCTAATGGTCCCTGTTCTGACCCTGCACGATGATTCAAAGTAACTAGGATCCAGCCTCAATCCCTGCGGCATAAGGTCCATTTCTTCCTTCCATTTGCTGGGCTTCCAGCCTCAGTTCCCAACTAACTAGCAGCTCAATGTCTCAGAGACTAGAGCAAAACATTCTACTGGGTTCTTTCCTTATATTAATTCTGAGGGGGTATGGTCTGTCACTGAACTTCCATTTCCACAGCTGAGTCCTCACCATTTGCAACTGGATTCCTTAGATACCAAGAGTTCACCCATCTCAATATCTACTCATTACTTCTTGCCACGAACCCCTCGTGCCTAGCATTTGCCACCTGAAGAGTATTTCCATTATTCATTGATACCATCCTAATGATAACCACTTGCACATACATCCACCTATTGCCTGCATTAGCCTCCAAGATCTCCAAGGCAGATCTATTAACCTTTCTTGACTTCCTCTCAATGCTCTGTACTAGGACCTTTCTCAGTTGCTAACTCTGTTATCCTAAATGGCCTTGTCTTAGAATCCAAGGCATAATTGTTCTGATCACATAACCAGAGAACCTCTATTTTTAAGTTATTTTAAAAAATCTTTGTCACAGAACAGATTATAGTCATTGAGGTATAGCTCTTTATTGATAATATGAATCATCTTAATTTTTGGTTGTATGTTTGATTTTTCCAGGAAGAAGGTAATCATTATATACTCATCTTTTAAAAAGTCATAACATTGGGTGCCTGGGTGGCTCAGGCAGTTAAGCATCCAACTCTTGGTTTCAGCTCAAGTCATGGTCTCATGGTTTGTGAGTTCAAGTCCCATGTTGAGCTCTGTACTTAAAGTGCGAAGACTGCCTGGGATTCCGTCTTTCTGTATCTCAAAATAAATAAGTAAACTTAATTTTTTTAAAAAAAAAGTCATATCACTTGTGAGTCAGTTAAAAAGTTTTGCAAAAAGGCATATCTCCTCTGAAATACATTATTTCTTTTGAAATTTACAGCTTTGGTAGGGAGAAGTGCAAAGTCAATAATTCTCAGATTTTTCTTTTAATAGTATTGTTGGCATAGACTTGAAACAATATGCATCTAGTAAAACAAACTTCTAAAAGTTCTTAAGTTTTACCTAGAACAAATAACTAAATATACTTCAGAATTTTAATAGGATCAACAAAATAAATTTCAAGTTATTTCATGACATCACAATAATTTTGAATGATTTCCATACTAAGATTAATTTTTAAAGTTTCAATCTTTAATTGTCTTTAGTTATTTAAAATATCTCATATCCCCCCAAAGTTATTATGAACAAAAAGAACTTGATAATGATTTGAGCAGAAATTCTATTGTTTGGTTTTAAAAGATGTTACTGTTTTCTTAAAAGTGGTATAATAGACTAATTATAAAAAAGTACAAAATTAAAATAAAAAAATAAATGAAAATACTTGTTTACAAAGGCTGCAAACTGCAAACAGGGGCTAGCTTGTTTGTTTTTTTTATAACATTTTATTTATTTTTGAAGAGAGAGAGAGACAGAGCATGAGCCGGGGAGAGGCAGAGAGAGGGAGACACAGAATCCAAAGCAGGTGCCAGGCTCTGAGCTGTCAGCACAGAGCCCGATGTGGAGCTCGAACCCATGAACCACAAGATCGTGACTTGAGCCGAAGTCGGATGCTTAACCGACTGAGCCATCCAGGTGCCCCAATATCTTGTTATTAATATAGAATATAACTATGCTTTATCCTGTTACTGGGTTTGAAATTATTTAATTGCAGCCATAAGGCAAAACAAAACATTACTATATATTGGCGCATACAGATTAAGGAATACCTGCAAAGGATGCTTTTCCATCTGTGTAATGTTTTGGTGGAGAGATCATCTAAAAAATGTCCTAACACAGATCTACAGATAACACCTATAAAAATACAGTTAATTAGACTAAAAAAAATGAGAAATTCAGCAGATAACTCTCTGTTGGAAGAGAGAGGCAAAAGTAAAGATCATATTAGAAAGTTACTTTAAAAGAAAAAAATAAATCAATCTTATGAGAGAGTGGTGGAGACCCATTTGACCAAGCTTCACCCATCATTTCTTTTAACCTCCAACTATAATGCTCTATAGTAATCACTGATGTTCATCATTTTGATATCTGTAACACATTCAGTCATCAGAGAAAGATGGTATAGTTTCAACAAAAAGAGTTAGTGTATTTTTTAAAAACAACTATACCAAATCTTATAGTACAAAGGTGTATTGGGTTCTAGAATACGCCAGCAGTCCTCAAAACACCTGGAATTCCTGTTTGCAGCTATATGGCTGCAGACATTGTACCACCTTCTTTTGGGTATTCTCAAGATAAGAAGTCTTTATCTTTAAACAGTTAATTTGCTTTGTGGAAGCAGGCAAAATTCATTTGGTTTAGGGTTTTGTAACAGTGAATAGTAAGGAAAGATAAAAAGATTTCAAATTAAAAAAAAAAAATTAACAGAAGGGCACCTGGGTGGCTCAGTCAGTTAAGTGTCTGACTTCTGCTCAGGGGGTGATCTCACAGCTCGTGAGTTTGAGCCCCACATCAGGCTCTGCACTGATAGTGCGGAGCTTGCTGGGGTTTCTCTCTCTCTCTCTCTTTGCCCCTCCCTCCCCCGCTCTTAAGGGCTATCTCCCTCTCTGAAAATAAATAAACTTTTAAAAAAATTTAACAGGAGAGCCTTTTAATATAAAATGGCTTGAAATTCAATTGTCAAAATCTGAAGTTTAAAAATGACACCATGACTGAAATGTTTTAGATTTTTATATATTTTCATTTTTTAAATTTATTTTATGTTTTTTAAAGATTTCATTTTTATGTAATCTCTGTATCCAATGTGGAGCTCGAATTTACAACTCTGAGACTAAGAGTCATATGCTCCAATGACTGAGTAAGCCAGACACCCCAGGTTTTTATATATTTTTAAATCAGTTTTTTTACTTAATATTTTTCATTCATGAGTACATTTTTTTAAACCAACAAATACTTGTGCCTACTAGATATCTGATACTACACCAAGGAAACCTTATTCTTGTTCTCAAGAGCTTACCATCTTAGAGGAAGAAACATAACTACACACATATTCATTTACCAATGTGACAAATGCTAAGAGAAAAATAAAAAGTGAGAGAAAAATGTACTTTGGAGGGCTACAGAATGTTTCCTAGAAGTAACACTTACACAGAGAAGCTGAAGAAAGAGTTGGTGACAAAGGGGTAAAAAAGAAAAAGTGAGCCATTATAACCTAAATATTATAAACTAAAAGAATTCAAAAGTAAAGACCCTATGGTGAGCAAGAGTGGCAGAATATAAGAAATAATAAGAAAGGTCAATATGGCTAAGTCACAGTGATTTCAAAGTGTGGCATGATTTTAACTTTATCAGAGGATCAATATAAAGTTATCAGAGAGTTTTGAGGAAAAAGCACATGATCATCAGATACATTGTTTTAAATAGATAACTATGATAGCTCCCTTGAGAAACTAAAATAAAGGGGGTAAGAAATGATGTCTTCTGAAGTAGCACAATGATAGGCTGAGTTGCTTGGACAGCAATAGAAAATATATGCGGATGGATAAAAAATGTTTCAGGGGCGCTTGGCTGGCTCAGTCAGTAGAGTATGCGACTCTTGATCTCAGGGTTTTGAGTCCAAGTCCTACGAGGGGGTACAGAGATTATATCAAGTGTGGAAGGAGGGAAAAAGAAGCATATGTTCACTTTAGAATGCATGAGACATTAAAAAGGTTTACTAACAAGCCAATCCTTACTATTTTCAGAAAGGAAATTCCACACCCCCTAACTTATTTAACAATCTTATTGAACTTCTGTTTTAAATCCATTTCTTTTCACCTAAGACCCTTCTATTCTATTTTTCTTATATTACAGAGAAAACAATGACCAATCTTAGGAATGTAATTTTAGCAATATATACCTTCATCAGCAAAAGATGAGTAAGAATTTATGGTTTCTGTAATCTTGTACAACTTCTATCGTAGGACCAACCACATTATGTTGAGATTTTCTCTGTTCAGACTGAAAATACTTAGCCTTAAAGGGCCAGGTCTCTTTTCCTCCTTTGTATATACAGCATTTGGCAGTGCCTGGCATGTGGTCAGTAAAAACTGGCTGGACGGAATCACTGCTATTATTACATGTTTTGTTTCTGGCTGAAATAGAATTAGTAAGTATCTTAAATCTATAGTAATCGGTTTTATTTTATTTATTTATTTATTTATTTATTTTAATGTTTATTTATTTCTGAGATAGAGCATGAGTGAGGGAGGGGCAGAGAGAGAGGGAGGCACAGAATGTGAAGCAGACTCCAGGCTCTGAGCTGTCAGCACAGAGCCCGACATGGGGCTCGAACTCACAAACCGTGAGATCATGGCCTGAGCCGAAGTCGGTCGCTCAACCGACTGTGCCACCCAGGAGCCCCTCGGTTTTATTTTAGATCAGGTAAGCATATCAAGTTCCTGGGTGACAAACTGACAGAAGTCAAGGTAGCTGATACTTGCTTCACTATTTTTAAATAAGTTTAGATAGTTTTAAAGGACACTAAAATAGAATAAGTTATACAATCTTCATGTTAGCACTTGCTGTAGGTGAATCAATGGTGCTATTACATAGGAAATGTCAACTTATTTTTAGTATCATTTCATCTGAATAATCATTTGACTACTAAAAGATGACCACATAATTAATTTTCAAGATCAAATTCTAATATATGGTTGCCAATCACATATGCCATTAAGTTAACTTTATTTTAAACACCATTTTGAAAATGGAGCCATAAAATAATCCTTTCTTTCACTGTGAAATCACTATTACTGATTATTCAAATAGATAAGACTAGATGTTTTGTCTAACAAAGTAAAGTTTAGGGCAAAAAGCATTTGGAGATACAAAAATGTTTACTTAATAATAAAAGGGACAATTTATAACAAGCAAGTTATAATGCATCCTTAATGCATTTAACAGTGTAACTTTAAAATATATATACCAAAACTGACAAAATTACAGAGAGAAATGAACAAACCCATAATCACAATGAGAGATTAATAGACTTCTCAAAAACTTGTATATTAAACAGGCTAAAAATTAGATTTGACCACAATTAATAAGCTTGATTTAAAGGCACTTATCATGGTGCCTTATCATTTAAAGGCACATGCTCAAGTTGTGTGGGCATCTGACTTCAGCTCAGGTCATGATCTGGTGGTCTGTGGGTTCAAACCCCACAACAGGCTCTGTGCTGACAGTTCAGAGCCTGGAGCCTGCTTTGAATTCTGTGCCTCCTTCTCTCTCTCTGCCCCTCCCCTGCTTGCACTCTTTCTCTGTCTCTCTCTTAAAAATAAACATTAAAATATAAAAATTAAAAAAATAAAGGACACTTATAAGACCTAGCATTCATAAATAGAAAAATATACATTTTTTAAAACCACTTCTAGAATCTTCATAAAAAATAGATCAAACTAGGCCACAAGAGCACAAAAAATAGCCAAGAATATATATATGGATGATATTCTTTGAGTATAATGCTATAAAATTATGAAACTTAATTAGAAATTAATTAATTTAGAAACTTAATTAGAAGTTAAATTAAAAAAAAACTTATTTCAAACCTGTATACTTCCAGAAAGTGAAAATACATTTTTTCTAAATATATAAAATCACAATAGACAATTATTTAGATCTCAATTCCAGAAACCCTCTATATCAAAATTTATAATGTATAGCTAAAGTAGTACTTAGAGAAAGTGCATAGCTTAAATGTGTATATTAGGTGATAGAAAGGTTAGAAAATTAGATATTCTACATTTATCCCTGAAGAGTAATAAATATAGGGAGCTTATTGTTTGTGCTCCATTTCAATTTACAAACATATTTATTATGTTTCTAGCTTGGGTGTGGTACTTTCCAGATACAGTTGAATGAAGTAGAATGTAAGAATCTATTCTTAAGTTTATTGCAGAACAGAAAAAGAGAGAAATGATTATTACATACTGTAAGGCAATACATATAATCAAGTATAATATAGAATAGTAAAAACACAACTATTGGGTAAAGCCAACCATTCTGTGTGTTCTAAGCCCTGAAATTGCATGAAAGGGAATAGTAAAGAGAAATGTTCCAGAAGGAAACAAACACCATCTAGTTTGGGAGAAAATTGATCATAAATTGTAATGCATTGCATTGCTTTGGTAAAAATATTACCTATTTCTTCCATGTTTGTGAGATATTTGGGTATTTATGCCTAAGCAGAGGCATTGTCACCTATTCTCCAGACACTAACTCCCTGATGCAGTTCATGTAAATTGATCACCAGAGTAGTCTCATTCATCTCTATAATACTCAGGAGACCAGCACCCCACCAAAAGCTCAGGTAATTCAGAACACAGCTTATTATAAGTACTACAGGAAATCACATTAACAGGAAACCAACCTAACGTTGGGGTAGTCTTCACTTTGGTAGTATTGGTTGAACTGAATCTTAAAGAAAAGCTAATAGTATGGAAAGGAACAATAATAATAAAAATAATGTGGATCAAAATAAGAACATGGGAAAACGTGCAAAGGAAACAATGAATTACAAAGAACTACAGAAGATAGGAAACTATTCCCTCCTTGATCAGGGTACAAAAGAACTGCATGTAGAAGATAACAACAGTTGCTGGGAATTCTTAAACACCAAGATATATTTGATTCAACAAGTGATAGAAGTTATTATATGTATCCAAGATATGAAGCAACTTAATAATATGATGATATTGATATTTCTCCTACAGTAAGAAGAAGAAAGAAGCACAAGGAAAAACTGGAAGCAGAGACATCAGCGCTCTAAATAATTCGGGCTTTCAGGCTGGAAAAATGGATGGTAGAAATAGCGATACAGAGAAATGAAAGCACATAGAAAAGAACTTAAGAGAGAAATAATTCGGGTTTCAGACAATATAGGACTATAGGTAAAAACAAAACAAAACAAAAAACCCCAAAAACAAAAGAAAAGAATATGGATCCTGTGTGACATTATTCAGTTACTGAAACTCTGTACAATGGTTCCTTCTTCAGAAAATGTATATAATAATACTACTTACCTTTTAGAGTTGTCAAAGGAATATTGAGTTAACTTTGATAAAGAAATTAGAATAATATCTGGCACAAAGTAAGAATTCAGTAAATATTAGCTATTATTACTATCATTACTTATTTCTAGTAACATACTAGAAATACTAGTAGATATACTAGTAGAGGTGTCTGAGAGTCCAGCGGGAAAACACACAAATCAAACATGGATGAAACGACAAAGCTGCACAAATATCTTTGGTATTTTCCCCATTTTCATCCTGTTGCCATTGTCATAATCAAGTCTTTATCATCTTTTACAAACGACTTACAACAGGGGCAGCTGGGTGACTCATTCAGTTAAGCATCTGACTTTGGCTCAGGTCATGATCTCAAGGTTTGTGAGTTCGAGCCCCGTGTCGGGCTCTGTGCTGACAGCCTGGACCCTGAAGCCTGCTTCAGATTCTGTATTTCCCTCTCTCTGTCCCTCTCACACTTGCTCTTTGTCTCTCAAAAATGAATACATGTCAAAAAAAAAATTAAAAAACAAAACAAAACACCCAACAACATTTCTCTCACGTCTCTTTCTATTCAGGTCCACATTTTAGGCAGGCATTAATTAACTTTTTTTTTAAAAGTTTACTTATTTTGAGAAAGATTGAGAGAGTACAGGTAGGGGAAGGGCAGAGAGGGAGTGGGAGAGAGAGAATCCCAAGTAGGCTTCACACTGTCAGCACAGAACCCAATGCAAGCCTTGGTCTCATAAACATGAGACCATGGCATGAGCTGAGATCAACAGTCAGACGCTTAACTGAGCCATCCAGGCGCCCCACTAATTAACATTTAATAAGCACAAATGTGGTCATCACTGCTTCACATGAAAACTTTAAGGAGAAAGCCTAGACTACTCATCAGAGTCTAATGCACAGTAAAGCCTTGGATTGCAAGTAACTTGTTCTGTGAGTGTTCTGCAAGACAAGCAAACATTTCCAATAAATTTTAACTTGATAAACGAGTGATGTCTTGCAATATTAGTACGTGACACCAGATGTCACATGATCACAACTGAGCCAATGCCAATGGTTCTTCTCTCCCTCACTGCAGGATTGCCAGTATCATCTTCCATGCTCAGATGCTTGGTCTCAGGCCACAGTGTTTGGCAGAAATCAGTGATTTTTCAGAACATTGGAAGGTGTTCACAACTGGCACTAGTGTATTTTTTGTTACTTCAAAGCACCTACGGACAGTCCCTTGCTTTTCCACGGAAGAGTAAGCTTGGGAATGCTTTGCTTCATTCTAGGTCTGGGTGCCTGCAGATATAGACCCTTTCCTCTGCTGCCTTATTGCCAGTTACATTAAATACAGTATTTGACAAGAGCTTATTAATACTGTACTGTAGTCAACATCCATACAAGCATATACAATGGCCCACTGCAGACAAAGGTTGAAAAGAAAGACAGTAAGAAGAAGGAGATGATTATGGTGGAAGTTAAGAAGGAAATCACTGAGAAGTATGAACAAGGTATGCGAGTGGCCCAAATTGCAAGATTTTATAAACTCTGCATCTGTATCTCATCTGCAGAGGAGGAGGAGGAAAAGGCGGAGGAACTCCTCACTTCAAATGAGATTAGAGAGATGTGTAAGATGTGGGAACAGTGCAAAATTTTGTAGAAAAGCACCACCCAAATTATGCTATAGCAGTGTGAGCAATGAGTCTAACAATAGTGCAATGTCATATTTCCATGAAATCTTCAAAAGGAGGCAAAAGCAACATCACTGGATAGGTTCCCTGTTAAAGTTGCACGAAAAGAAAAAGATTCAACTGAGCCAATAGATAGCAGTGATTCCACTAGTGATAGTGAAAGTCATCCTACACAATAACCCTCCTCTCTCTTGTCTCCCTCACACCAGCCATGAAGGTTTTCAAAGGTTAGTGTAGGTGAATTTGTTAGTTTTTCTTTATATTTTGTATTTTCTTTATTATTTTGTATTATATTGCAATATTGTAATCATTTTTATATGAATACTTTTGGGTTGTGGAACGTATCATCTGAGTTTCCATTATTTCTTGTGGGAAAATTGGCTTTGATAATACAAGTGCTTTGGATTACAGGGGTGTTTCCCATATGAATTATGCTCACAAACCAAGGTGTTACTGTGTAACTTATTATGATTATTGGAGTGTTTTTCTCTCCTTGAAGTCAACAAAATTCTCAGCTGAAGGAGTTTCCCTTATTAATCACTGAATTTCCTGTGCCTAGGTGCATGAGAGGCGTTAAAGTTACATTCACTCGAAGCTACATAAACATATATAATGATAACTTACAGGGCCAAGCAAACATTTGCAAATAGGCTCTCAAAAAAGAATGTTGAGGAAATAAACCAGAAAGGTTTAGAAGCAAGGGAGAAGACAATTTTAAGTAGATCGTTAAAAATCCTGAACGACACACTGATCAAAAAACATTAGGAAAGCAAAAGATACTTTCAATTCAATTAAAAAATTAATTATGAGCTTATATATCAGATACTGCAAATGTGAATGTAAATAAGACATGATTTTAGATCTAAAGGAGTAAACATAATATAAAGTGGGAACTACACACACAGAGTAATAAGAAAAAAAATATTCATAAGGAGTCCATCTTGGTCATTTGGAGAAGGCTTCTTGAATGATTATTCTGCAACTTAGTGTTGAAGTAAGCAAGTATTCACCAGACCAAGAAATATAGTTACAGTGAGGTAGTAGTGTAGAAGCTAGATTACAAGATACGAAGAAGGATGTGAGTTGCTAAGAAATAGAGGGAGTAGCTACAGTTGCTCATTTAGAAGTGTTGGCTAAGAAAGAGCAGAAATCAAAAAGTAGTTAAAAATAACAAGGCAGTCACGTAGAGGTTTTTTTCAGCTGGGGAAGGAGTTCAATATGATGATACATTTTGAGAGTTGGGTCTCTAAGAGACAAAGAAATTAAATTCAGAGCACAATCTAGGAAGGGAAAAAGGCATCACTTCTGAGATTGCAAGTAAAGATGAGATTATCATCACTTTCTGTTAAAGAAAATAGAAATTAGGGGCACTTGGGTAGCTCAGTCGGTTAAGCATGTGACTTTGGCTCAGGTCATGATCTCATGGTTTGTGAGTTAGAGCCCCACCTCAGGCTCTGTGCTGACAGCTCAGAGCCTGGAGCCTGCTTCAGACTCTGTGTATCCCTCTCTCTCTGCCCCTCCCATGCTCTCTCTCTCTCTCAATAATAAATAAACATTAAAAAAAATTTTTTTAAAGGAAAAAGAAAAAGAACATAGAAATAGGTTGAGGTGAAAGCAGTCTATCATGCAGCTCATTCCAGATGGCCTCATTCTTCTCTGTCAAAAAGGATATGACCTTATCCATTGTTACTGAGAGGAACTGAAATTGACAGCATTTAGAAATGAGATATTTGAAACAGTTGCTAGGAAAAGTAAAACTATCAACTAATGAGTAAAGAGTAGTATTGCCAAGTGTATACAGAGCCAAGTTTTTTATTGGGAAATTACAACTGAAAAACAAAGTCTCTTTGATAAAAAAGGATATTCCTTAGGGTACCTGGGTGGCTCAGTCAGTTGAGCATCTGACCCTTGATTTTGGCTGAGGTCATGATCCCACAGTTTGGGGGAATGAGCCTACACTGGGCTCCATACTGACAGTACAGAAACTTCTTGGAATTCTCTCTCTCTCTCTCTCTCTTTCTGCCCCTCCCCTACTTGTGCCCCCCCCCAAACAAATAAATAAATAAACTCAAATAAAAAAGGATGTTCCTTAATGCAAGGAAACAAGTGGTAATACAATCAAAGCCATATGTGAAAGATTAATAGGGAACTTTATAAAGTAATGCTCATTAATTCTTGCTTTAAAACTGCCACCTTCAAACTACAACCTCATTAGTTTAAAATTCTGGTAATTGATTAGTCAATGATGCACACAGACCACATCAGCAATAAAACTCTGAATTTTTTTCCTAAGGAAGAGTATATTGCAGATACTGTAACCTCTATAGCATCAAAAGAAAAGAGAAGAAATGAAACAAAAAAAAGGAAAAAAGAAAAGAAAGGAAAAAAGACAAGAAAAAAGAAAAAAGTACAGCTAATAGTGGAATAGTGGAGATAAAGTGCCATATCAAAATTAAATACTAAAAAAGCAGGAAAAAAGGTCAAATTAAAAGAAGAAGAGGGACAAAGATTAAATGAGATAAACAGAAAATAAGATATAAGACAACCCCAAAATACAGATTACACTAAATATAAACAGCCTAAACACTGCAATAAAAAGGCACAGATTTCAGATAATAAAAAAAACAAGACCCAGAACATGCTACTTCAAAAAACATATTTTATACACAAAGATATATATGAGTTAAATTCAAAGGCATAGAAAAGGACATACCTGTAAATATTATCATAAGAAAGCTGGAGTACCTATATAAATATCAGATGAATTAGACTTCAGGACAAGGAATATCAAAGATAAAGAAGGACAGTTTTATAATAATTAAAGGGTTAATGGACCAAAAACACAAAACAATCCTAAATGTATATGCACCTAATGAGCTTCAAAGTACATGAAACAAAGATTGTCAGAACTGAAAAGACAAATAGACAAGTTCACAATTATAGGTAGAGATTTTAACACTTCTCAATTAATTGAAAGAATAAGTATACAGAAAATCAATAGGGATATAAAAGACTATAATAAGTCTATAAATTAACTAGATCTAGTTAAATTTATGAAACACTACACAATAACAGCAAAATATACATTCTTTTCAAAGTGTATTTTTGAAGCATTCACCAAAAGAGACCATGTGCTGTGCTGTAAAATGCCTCAACAAATTTAAAAGATAAAATACAACATATATTACCTGAATAAAATAAAATTAAATTAGTAATTAAAAATATATTTAAAAAATCTCCATGCATATATTTGGAAATTAAACAACAATCTTCTAAATAATATATGAATAAAAGAAGTGATTGCATGAGAAATTAGGAAGTATAAACTGAATGAAGACAAAAAAAATAATATATCAAAATTTGTGGGATGTAGCTAAAGCAGTGCTATATGGAAAATGTATAGCACTAAATTTTATGTAAGAAAAGATTTAAAATCAACAATCAAAATTTTCCATGTTAAAAAACTAAAAAAAAGAACAAATTAATGGTACAGCAAGGAGACAACAAAACGCAGAAATCAAAATGTAGAAAAAAAGAAAAAAAAAAGTATAACCAGAAAACAGGCTCTTTGAAAATTCAACAAAATTGATAAACCAGACTCAAGAAAAGAGAGAGGATATAAATCACCTTTATAAGGTGATGGCAAAAGCTATCCTACTGAAGTGAAAAGGAAGTATCCTGAATAATAGTATGCCAATAACTTTGATAACATAGAAGAAATGAACAAATGCTTTGAGAGAAAAAGTAATGACCAGAGCTGGCCTTAAAGGAAATGGAAAATCTAAATACCTCTACACATAATAAATAAATTCAGTTGTTAATAAAAATCTTCCCACCAAGAAAATTTTAGGCCTGAATAAAACTCTGTAACTCATTTTATGATGCCAGTATCATTCTAATATCAAAAACAAAATATCAGAAAACACAAATCAGTATCTCCCAAAAATGTACACACTAATATCTCTTATGCAGTGACATATAAAAAGGATAATATATCATGACCAAGTGAGATTTTTCCTATAAATCCAAAGGTGGTTTAATATTTAAAAATTAATATTAAACAGAATAAAGGTATAAAAACACATGATCAATTCAGTGGTATAGAAAAGCATTTGCATTTGACAAAATTCAAGACCTGTTTATGATTAAAAAAAAAAAAAAAAACCTCTCAGAAAAAACAAAAACAAAAAACTTAACAGAAAGGAACCTCCTGAATCCAGTAAAGTCCTATATCTGAAAACCTATAGGTAAGAGTCATATTTAATGATGATAGACTAAATGCTTTCCCCTTACGGTAAGGAACAAAGCAAAGATGTCCACTGTCACCATTTCTACTTGACATTTTATTGGTGGCCCTAGCCAGTACAGTGAGGCAAGAAAAAGAAATTAAAGGCATAGAGATTGAAAGGAAGAAATAAAACTGTCTTTATTTACAAACAACACGATCATGTTTGTAGAAATCTTCAAAAAAGTACCTAGAATAAGTGAATTTAACACGAATAAGGGATACAAGGACAACACACACAAGCTGATTAAATTCAATATGCTGTGAACAAATCATTGCAAAATAAAATTTTAATAAAATTTCTACTTCCTTCCCCTAGTCATGGAACTCCCTCTTTAATCCTCTGGATGCTGAGTTTGTTTCGCACACCCAGCTGGGGAAGCCAGGCATTCACTCATGGACTCTTCCTTTTCCCTGAAGAAGAAATCAGAGGTTCTCTAGTTTAGCCCTAAACTGTACCATCTTAGGGGAGGGATGATGCCAGCAATACCGAGCTGCTCCTCTTACCCACTTCACTCTGTCCAAACTTGGTTTTTCCCCCCTCTTCTCTAAAAGAGTGCTGTAACTTCTCTGGAAAATTGTACTTCCACAAAGGCTCTCTCATCCAAAGGTGACTACCCAAGTCACTGTTCTACAGGTGCTCCAAGAACACAGCTGAGAGAGCCAGAATCAGTTCACATAAGGTTCTACAGCCACTGCCTAAGTCCATTTGCCTATTACCTAACAAACTGGTAGTTGAGGCTCCTCTCAGAACCCTTGGCATATAGCACTAGGTTCCACAACAGCCACAAAGACACTTTTATTTGTGGATAGATGTCAAATTTTTGTTGTTGAAGGGGTGGAGGGACAAAAAGGGTTGTCTTACGCTGCAATGATGTTAATATCGATGTCCCTGGGCATCCTTCTTCTGACAATCCTACCCGCACTAGATGGATATAAGTAAGAAACTTTCTTTGTATTAAGGCACTGAGATTTTAGATTATTTTTCCAACTATTTGCCTACCTTGACTAGTATAAAACATAAAAATATTTTAAGGAATTGTAATAGAAATAATTAGTATCAATAACACTAATTACAGTCCTATAATTAATTAGATTTGTGAATGAAGTCTGAAAATAACACTACATTGTTTATTGTGGTTAAGCTGCTAAAATAACCAAGTATCCCAAAGTCTCACACAAGTATACAAAATAACCGAGATTCAGGGAATTTATTTATGATACTTGTTGAGTACATATTAGGTGTGATGTACTCAGGGATATATAATAATAAGACACATTTTTGTGCTTTGAGGAGCATAACAGGGCAGCTTATGCAAGTGTTAAAATAACCCTTGTATAATGCAAAAAGCAATACATGCCACATTAGGAGGGAAAACAGTATTAATGCAAAATCTTTAATTATGACACCATAAAAGGTGTTATCCAAGCGTCAAGAAGAGAAAAATTGATTTGCAAGAAGGCAGAGAGAATATTTTCTTTTCAATTTATCATAAATCTATGTTCTCAGAATCTAATACCCATTCCATTTTTGGCAAGCTAGCAAATGAAATTCCCTTTCCTTCCTTTTGCCTTTAACGTCTTTAACTTTAAAGGGAAAGTATAAGCCTAGCTGATCTTATTAAAAACAAAACAAAGTCTATCATTTACCGAGCACCTCTACTGGGTGATAGACATCGTAGTACTTTCTGTGATCTCATTTAATCATTACAGTAGCCATAAATATCATTATCGTTTCCACTTGTTATGGCACAAATACACTATCTACCTTATCTAGGCCATGTTAGTAGTTGGTAGCAAAACCACATTTTTTTAATTTTTATTTTTTAAATATATGAAATTTATTGTTAAATTGGTTTCCATACAACATCCAGTGTTCATCCCAAAAGATGCCCTCTTCAATACCCATCACCCACCTTCCCCTCCCTCCCACCCCTATCAGCCCTCAGACAAAACCACAACTTTAAATTCAGTTCTGATTTCAAAGCTTGTGTTCTTCATCTCTAAGTTATGCTGCATAATGATCCATTTCAGACCGATTAATCTATTCCTCAACCCAATCAAACCTTTAATCCATGTTATTTATACAGGTGAAGTTATTATACAGGTACAGAAGTCAATATTTAGGTAAATTTCAAAAATGTTTTTTTTTTCCATGTAAGAGCATTAACTAGGAAAAGAATGTTGCTACCATAAGATGTATGAATACTTTTTCAGTGTCATAAACCTTAACTTTCAAGACCTTTAGTCCTTTTATGCTTAAATTACATTCATAACAATAGGTCTTTGAGGTCTAAAGGATAAAATTCTTAACAGAATTCTTCATACAGGTCTAAAGATAAAACTGCTACTCTTTGTTAAAAAGGCCCTGATCTTCTTAGAACAAGTGTCATTTCCTTTTCTCCTTTCCATTAATTTTAGTATATACTACTAATCCATTGTAGCTAACTTCTGGGTAGGCTCTTGGCAAAGAGAAAAATCAGCAGATTTATTGATCAACTATTTTCATAAAAATGACTTTTCAAAAGCAATTTACCTGGTAACACAATGCCAATTTTATGAACATAAAATATTAAATGTCACAATACATTCAGGAGTCTGAATATACACATTTTCTCAAAAACCACTTACAAATTCTCTTGGAATTTCTTGGGATAACGACTGGCAGGAGATTTCAGCTCACTAACCACCACTCATAGTTTGGGCTTTCAGAGTAAAGGGCAAATCTTGACCAAAAAAGGTACATGGGGTCTGTCACAAAATACATGTTCAGACAACATTACGTGAGGCTTAGAGCTCTGAAGGAGATGTTCTAACTATAGATCTAATGTACAATAATTTGCCCAAATGATACTTCATGACATTTGTATGAATTAAAGGGAAATGAGTAAAAAATAGTCCTTGCAGTTTCTTCCTCCTTTAGATTTACCACTGGGGGTCCATGAAATGTTTTTAAAATATGTACCATTTGGGGCACCTGGGTGGCTCAGTTGGTTGAGGATCCGGCTTTGCCTCAGGTCATGATCTCATGGTTCATGAGTTCAAACCCCAGGTTGGCTCTCTGCTGTCAGTGCAGAGCATGCTTCTTATCCTCTCTCTCTCTCCCTCTCTCTCTCTGCCCCTGCCCTGCTCACCCTTTCTCTCCCTCACTCAAAAATAAACATTGGGGCTCCTGGGTGCTTAGTTGGTTGAGTGTCCAACTCTTGTTTTCAGCTCACTTCGTGGGTTCAAACCCTGCATCAGGCTCTATGCTGACAGTGAAGAGCCTGCTTGGGATTCTCTCTCTGCCTCTCTCTCTCTGATCCTCCTCTGCTCTCTCTCTCTTTCTCAACAAATAAATAAACTTTAACAAATGTAAAATAAATAAACATTAAAATATATACTATTAGGCAGTTTAAACTTTTATAAACTGAAATTTCATGCACTTAATTAGCATTATATGAATTTATTTTTATCTACGGAAGAGCAACCTAAATGCTTAATAAGCATTTTTTTTTTTAATTATCAAAGTAAGCTTCTAACTCATAAGCTACTACCTGACTTCAAAGCTTAAAAAAATCTAAATTTGCAAATTTTTCACAATCATCTTTCTACTTTTAATCTATAATATTTAAGGCCTAATTCAGCCATTATCATACCTTAACTATATCACTGAAAGAAAATAGCATCTGATCTACCTTGCTGCCTTTATCTGTGCCATCAATCAACGCTTCATTTTGTTCTAACAGTGTCAAGCCACACTGTCAAATATCTCTAATTATGTCATTGATATATTCAAATACCTTCCATGAGTCCCATTTACCTAAACTAATTCTACATTTCTTAACCTTATAATAAAACCTTCCATTCTCTGAAAGTGAACTGGGTTTCCAGGCCTTATTTCCACTACCTTCCTACATGTATCCTACATCCTGTTAGTTTTGTGTACTTAAATGCATTTATTTCATCAACCTAAAACTGTAGGCACCTTGGAAGAAACAACTGTGCCTACCTCAATATTCTCCATATACAATGGGATATGATAGTATCCATTTGAGAGAATGAATGGTTAATACAAAAAATTATTTCAGTTAAAGAGTTATGACAGTAATTTTACTGAATATTGATTCACTGCTAATATGGCAATATAATTATTTAGGTATCATAAGAAGTCATAATCTTAAGGTCAGTTGGGTTTTGGTATATCTACCCTCTCTTTTTGTGCTCTCGTTTCCTAAATACCAATCTTTTCTCCAGAGGATACCATATGCCCTTCTTTTTTTATGTTATACTCTCTTTCCCATTCCCCATTTTAAAGACAGATGTCCAGATTCACAGTTCAAACTTTCATATACGTACTCCTGCTTGCTGGTGAGCTGGTTAAACTTCAGTGTAAATGACTTTTAGCCTATGTTGCAGTACTTGTAGTACTTAACCTATATTTTATACTCCAAATCTTCTTTCTGATATTTGGAAAGCCCAACTATGCTTTTGATACTATTTTTCTCTCTGATATTACCTAACATTCATTTTTGTGTGTGTGTGTGTATTTAAACTTCCATGTATTTGGGTCTTGACTTTCTATCTAAATTGCAAATTCCGTGGGGCACATGGGTGTCTCAGTAGGTTAAGCTCAGGTCATAATTGAGCTTGATGTCAGCTCAGGTCCTAATTTCACAGTCCATGAGAGCAAGCCCTTCATTGCGATCCACACTGACAGCATGGAGCCTGCTTGGGATTTTCTCATTCCCTCTCTCTCTCTGCCCCTCCCCCACTCCCTCTCTCAAAATGAAGAGACTGTAAAAAAATAAATAGCAAATTCCTTGAAGACTACAATAATGCTTTATATTCTCTAACTAATGAAACTCCATTCAGCACCTTACATTTAATAGGTGTTCAGTAAATAGTATTATAAGAACATATTAAATTATCCCAAAATTTTATCAAAATAATTTTATTAATGAATTTAAAGATTTTAAAAAGAGGGGGATGAGGGGTGCCTGGGTGGCTCAGTCAGTTGAGTGTCCCAACACTTGATTTCTGCTCAGGTCATGATCTCCCAGTTGGTGAGATTGAACCCCTAGTTGCGCTCTGCAGAGAATGGAGAATCCCTGCTTGGGATTCTCTCTCTCCCTCTCCTTCTGCCCCTTCCCCCCACATGCACACGCTCTGTCTCTGTCTCTCTCTCAGAATAAATAATAAAAGAAAAAAAGAGGGGGATGAAAAAAATCACAATGAGTCATTATTTAGCCTTCATTTTCAAGTTGCCCAAATGGTCTAAAACTTCACAATAATCTTTAATTGTTTTTAATGGAGCTGAATAAGAAAATTTGATTCTCTACATAAATCTAACATGATCTACAAAGCTCTACTTGACTTAGCCACATAGACAGAACTTCAGGATTGGCTTCTTGTTTATATGGAATCATGGATAAAAACTTATCAAGCTAGTTCTGAGCTCCCAAAACACAAGCATCATACTTTACTATAAGAGAAGTATAATAAGGATAGGGGAAAAACCTTAATTATTATTGTAATTAACTACAAATCTACTTTTTATTGTTAAAACAGCTAATTAACTAGCCTCTACGATTCTTCTTCTTCTGTATTATCCCATTTCATTACAAAATACATTTGGTTTTAGGAATTAGAAAAATGAGATGTTATTTTTCTTAAGTATACACATTTGCTTCATAACAATAAATTTGACAATTCTGTATTCAGAAGATATTTAACACAGGCATAAGCATAGGCTTCCTAATTAATGATATTTCAAGTGAAGTGAATGGGTACCTGAAGAATCCCATTGTTGCAGTTTTATTATAGTCACAATTTAAAAACTTTTAGAAATACAAATGCTTGCTTGATACAGAGTTAACCTATAAAATTCTGGAAGTCTAGAATCACTCTTTCTCAGTGGGAAAGCTTGAATAACAAATGACCCTCCAAGGGAAATTTTCTACTTATACCTACCTATAAACCTTACACTTACTATATACTTTTACCTATTTGTTTAAAGTATTTTTTACATAAAGGAATGTAATAAATTTCTTTCAGCGAAGCTCTCAACTTGAATCTTACTTAAATTTTGTGATGATTAACAATCAAGGAAATAATCTAATAATTATATTTCACTACTGAAAACAGTATCAAATAGAATTTTCTAGAATTAAAAACTATATATTTTATCAGATTTAGAAACAGTTAGAATTTATGCTTATTTTTATGTCATTCTCCTTTTGAAGATAATGTACTTATAAAAATACCTGCAAGATTATTCTTTTAAAATGCTGATACCTATAAAATATTTCTAAAGTAATTATGCTTTTTGTGCTAGTTACACAATTCAGAGAGTCTCTAAGAACTTGGAGCAGGCTACTTTACAGAAACAAATATTAAAAGATATAAGTGGTCAACTCACATTTTACTAAGTACATATTAGAAATATTTATGAATACTCTCACATTCCTTTTCCAATTATATTCATTGGGGATTAGGGAAAACTTGGATACAGATTTATTTTGTTTTGTAGCATGAAGCTAATAACATTAGTTGGGTAAGTCCTTGAAGGTGTGAATATTTGTGTTAATTCTGTATTGAGAGATACATAAGCTACTAAGAGTCTATAGAGTATGTTTAGTGCTGTCACCTCCTTCCTTATGACTCCATTGGTTTCACATAGTTATTTTTAGGATATCCATATTTAAGAAGCAGGATAAACCACATATTTAATAATAATCAGAGGGGTGCCATGTTGGCTCAGTTGGTTAAATTCGACTCGATTTCAGCCCAGGTCTTGATCTCACGGTGATGAGTTCAAGCCTCATGTTGGGCTCCATGCAAAACAAAACAAAACAAAACAAAACAAAACACAAAGGGGGCATCTAGGTGGATTTTTCAGTTAAGTGTCTGACTCTTTATTTTGGTTCAGGTCATGATCCCAGGGTCATGGGACTGAGCCCGGTGTTGGGCTCCATGGGATCGAGCCCCATGTTTGACTCCACATTGAGTGCTGAGTATGGAGCCTGCTTAAGTTTCTCTCCCTCCACCACCACCACCCCTTTCGCCCCCTGCTCTGGCTCTCATGCTTCCTCTCTCTCAAAATAAACAACTAAACATTTTTTTAAAAGAATAATAATAATCAGAAACTATACGAAGAAACCAGAGATTTACACAGTCAGAACAAAGTAAAACAAGACTTAGAGAAAATAATGTAAAGGTGTGCATGTTGAGAGGAGGGGTAGAACACAATACAGTTTGGGGTTTAATTTTTTAGTTAACTTATGACTCAAATGATGATAGACTTTTAGTAATTATAAACAGCATAAAAATGCCAAGTATATTTGGAATTTATAAAATTGACTTCATCCATTTTTCACAACAATGTATAAAACACAGCATGCAATACTGTCTCTTCACTTGAAAAGGCAACTTTAAAAATAGGTCACAGCTTCTGATGGAGGATACAAACTGCCAGGAAAACTAGCACAGTAGGGGTTCAAGAAATGATGATAATAATGAGACTGCATTACTGCTGAGAATCAGAAGAGAAGGTTTAATTCTCACTCCAGCCCCAGTCACCCATTTTCTATGTGGCCTTGGGTGAGTCACTTAAACTCTCAGTGATGTATTAAAAAATAACATTGAGTTTACTTGCTTTGCAAATTTACTGTAAGTTTACATAGAGCCCTGATGAGATGTGAATGTAATACATATTCCTTTACTCATGACCCTAGTCTTTGTAAAGACTTTTTATGTTTTGTTCCCTTTATAACAACTTGTATATTTACATAAACCACAAAGGCTGAGAGATTAATTCTAAAATAAAAATAATCTTTCAAGAAAAAGGTTTATTTTAGAAGAAAGAGGAGGAGGAAACCCTCCAAAATACTGGTTTTACTGTTTCTTCACCTCATGTGAAACAAAGCTTAAAAGAGAAAAGGGACTAGCTTGAAAGCTGTGAAAAGGGACTAGACACTGGCTCTTTGACAAACAAACTGAAATAAAAACTCTAAAAATGATTTAGAAAGTGTCCCTTTAATACCTCAGAGTAGGGCTTGTCAGCCTTCTAAAATCTATCTCCTGCAGGACCTTTTCACTCTGTCTTTTGTTTGTCCCTATCAAGATTATTTGTTAAATTTTATCTTCTATAGCTTTTAATATAAAAACAGTCATATCAAATATGTATTTTCAACTGCCTAAACTCTTTCCCCAACCAGATTTTGATACATTCCTCCCTATACTTTTCCACTCAGTCCTATGAACTGTCCTTCAAATCCCAAATTTGGGCAGGATATTTTGCTACTCATAACATTAATAAACATCATTACTGAAATAAACTTAGAGAGCTCTATGTGATGCCTAGCTATTTTCCACTAGTCATATGAAAATTCAGAAAAAAGTATAACCAGAACAACTCTCCTTTATGTTTCAGTTACCTAGAAATTCAGTAACAACATCATCACCAAAAATATACTTGTTGCTTCATTTATTTATGTATGAATAAAATTATATCATCAGGGCAGCAGGGAGTAGAGATGAGACAATGACAGGATCTTGCTGTTTTAGCAAAATGTTTCACAATTTCTTATTATTTTTATACAAGTGAACTAAGTGTTTAGATAGTTAACTTTATTTTCCTTTTTTGTTTTTTCCTTTTTTCCTATTCCTTCCTCCCTTCATCCCTCCCTGTCTCCCACCCTCCTTTCCTTACTCCTTCTATCCATTCAATATTGGTTTTTGGCTGAGCCCACAATCTCAACAATAAAACTGCATTACTCAGGGCAGAAGCTAATAGGTTTCTCCTCCCTCAAATGCCACTGGAAACTTCCTGAAGAAATAAGAAACACATTAATTAAAAAAAACAAAAACAAAAAACCAGAGGGTACTTGCATAAGCAATGAAAACAGTTTCCGGTCTACATTATGATTAAATCAACTTGAAAAATAAATGTCTGATATGGATAAGATCTATTAGGACATCTTGCATATCTATGGCCAATGACATTTGCTCCCAACAATTGTGTGCATTTTTTCCAGTGCATTGTTAAATAACAAGCAGTGGGACCTCTACCACTTCCCTTTAAGATAACTGCATAACATTATAAATTCTATTAAGAGGAAATTTCTTTTAAATATACTGAACACTGAAATTTTTCATTCAAAATCATTCCATTATTCATTGTCATACTAGTCAGTGTATTGGATGGATATAATTATACACATACACACATATACACACATATGTATACACACATATGCACATCTGCATATGTGTTTGATTATAAGTATAAACTGAATATATTTAATTTTTTATAATTATTTACATATTTAATTGACACATGGGCTCAAATTTTACATTTTACATTAAAATGCTATATATATTCACATATATTCTTATTCTGAGGTTCATTATCTATTAATTTAATTCTTTTTCTTTTAAACAAGGTTACATAAAAATTATTCTTACAAATTACATTTTATAGGCAATGAATCATCAGCCTATTTAATAAATATTTAAAGGACAAATAGGACAAGGGTTTTGGGCTTATTTTTTGATTTGGTTTTCTGGGTTTTCTACATGGCAATTTATTGGCAAAGTAATTTGTACCCTAAGCTTCAATCTTGGGATTTTTAACAACTGATTTGGTCATTATAGAGATAATAAATATCATTCACAGTGACAATTTAAATTTAAAAAAACTGTCAAGTTGAGAGATGAGATTTGGTAAAAAACTGGTTTCTCTTCTGTTTCAATGACTCCTAATATAATAAAGCCACTGAAATCAACTTAATGCTTGTCAAGATCCATTGAACTTTATAGCGAGCATCTGGGTAGTGGCACAATACAGATGTTGGAATAGAATACCACAGTAAAACTACTTCAAGATTCATCTGGTTAATAACACTACTTCATTGAAAACATTACTTTCTGCAATTTCTGACTTATTTTTGCCCAAATAAAGGCTGTTCACCATTTTTTTTAAGGCACATTTGGGACCTAACAAAACAAAGCTGCAACTTCTATCATATATTAAAGTATTGGCTTTATGGGGCACCTGGGTGGCTCAGTCGGTTAAGCGTCCGACTTCAGCTCAGGTCATGATCTCGCGGTCCATGAGTTCGAGCCCCGCATCCGGCTCTGGGCTGATGGCTCAGAGCCTGGAGCCTGCTTCCGATTCTGTGTCTCCCTCTCTCTCCGTCCCTCCCCCATTCATGCTCTGTCTCTCTCTGTCTCAAAAATAAATAAACGTTAAAAAAATTAAAAAAAAAAGTATTGGCTTTATAGCTTAATAATGGAATTTAATTTTTTTGGATTAAAAAATAAATGTCCATTATAAAGCACTATCTACAAGTCACAAAAAGTTAAGAAAATCTCCATAAACTTCAAAAATCTGTATCTTTGGAAATGAGAAACAAAGTGTATAGGTAAGTTATAACTTCCATAACTCTCTTTTTTGTTTTTTTGTGGCAAACTATGTTTCTAGACAGGGCTCATATTAGATGCTGGTTAAATCGAAGGAACTAAAGGACCTGAAAATGTTCTCACTGGCATCATCAAAAACTTTCTCCAACTTTCTTGGTAACCAGCAAGAAGGATTTTCTTCATTCTTCCAAGATGCCTCATCTTTGCCTGACCCTGCCAAATTCTCCATTCTTCATGTTCTGATTTGCTTTGAATTCTATGTTTTCATCCCAGTCTACTACTAGTTGGTTTTATTATTAACCCAGGAACATAGGTGCATTGTAGAAAAAAATCAGGAAACACAGTAAGAACCAACAAGAAAATAAAAATCAAGTGTAATCTCACTATTCAGAAACAACTACTGTTAACATTTTAAGACAAATTTTTAAAATAAAAATGAGATTAAGGTATAATTTCTATGGGTTTGTTAAGTGATATTTTCATTGAGTAATATATCCTGAATATCTTCTACTTGTCTCATTCCCTTCACATTTTTAGTATTTTAATTTTTCTCTTTCTCAAAACAATTTTTCCAAGTCTTTACTACTTAATAATTCTAAATGAGAGGTCAGCAAACCTTTTTCCGTAATGAGCAAAACAGTAAATATTTTAGGTTTTGCAGGCCATGTGGTCTCTGCTACTATTATTTAATTCCAGTATTTAAGTGTAAAAGGAGCCACAAACATCCATCAAGAATCGACGTGGCTATGTCCCAGTAAATTTAAAAATCAAATATTTTTTTTCAAATAAAACTTTATTGACAAAAACAGGCAGTGGGCTGTAGTTTGCTGACCCAATATTCTAGACAATTGTGTATAAAAAATATTGCACATCATGATTACTATCACCTCTAGCTGAGTATTTTACAGATTATCTTTATACTCAACTTTTTCTATTAGTACAGATTTACCCCAGCACACAATCCCAAGGATATGTTCATTTCCTGTGGTAACATGCAAATGTGATTCTTCAAAAGTGGTAGAAAATCCTCCATGCTGGAACGGTACCAGAAAGACTTCCCCAGTCTGTGTCTTAGAAACCTGTATTTCAATAGCAAAGTAGAAGGGTGCTCTTCCCTCTCCCCTTTAGCCAACAGAGGTCCAAGTTAAATGGGTAGTAACTTGCTGACACAGAGAATTTTCATCCCTGTTTCAAATCTATGAAAGAGAGAGAAATTGATATTGAAGGAGTTGGAATAGCAGGACACCTGTAAGTTTATATGCATCCATATCCATGCTGTCTTCCTTCCCCACTGCGACAACAAAAGAGGTTTTTCTCCTCCTAGGGCTCCAATTTTTTTTTTTTTTTTTTTTGCTATAGAGTCTATTCCTTATTGCCTTTTCACCATGGTTCAGAACCTCTCATTTTAATCCTTCTCTCTCTCATGTCTCTTCAAGCCCCATCCCTCTGTCTTTACTCGCTTGCTCTCTCATCACTATTTAAACTTATGTAGGATTTGCCTATCTTAAGAAAGCCCTTCCTAAATTTAAAATAGTACCGTCCCTACTGTTTCTACTCTTCCTTTTCATTCCCAAGTTTCATGAAAGAATTGTCTACACTTCCCTTTTCTTATTTATTCCTCATTTCACTTCAGTCAGGTTTTGCCCCATTCAACCACTAAAACTGACTAATGTTATCAGTGCAATCTTATTGTTAAATCTACCTTTAAGCTCACCTTTTACCTTGCTGGTCAAGAGTGCAAATTACAGAGTCAAACTGCATGAGTTCAAGGCTTGATTGTGTCACTTACTAGCTATGCATTTTCTTGGGCAAGTCACTTAACGTCTCTGTACCCTCACTTTTCTCATCTGCAAAATTGGGATATAGTAATATCTAGATCAAAAGATTACTGTGAAAATTTAAATAATGAGTGCAAAACTGTTTACAACAGTGCTTGGTGCATAGTAAACTCTATATAGATGCTAGTTAGCAGCATTTGATACAATTACCCTCTCTCCCCTTACTGAAAGGATCTCTATTGAAACATTACCTATGTTATTTCATTGCCCTTTGGATTCATTTTTCCTAATCTTCCTTTCATATTACTCTTCCTTTATAAGGCAGTTCTCTTCCAAGCCCACTGTCCTACTCACATTATCCTCTCCTCAGACAATCTCTTCCATTCCCACTGCTTGAGTTTCCACCTGGTGTCTTCTAATCTATTATCTCCTATCAAAATTTCCCTCCTTTTCTAGATACCTGTATAAAGTGGCTCTAGTACATCATTACTTGGCTATCAAAAAGCACTCATGTTACACATATCTAAAACCTACCTCACCTTCTCAGCTCCTACCCCTAACCTTATTCCCTCTCCAGGGTTACCTAGCTCAGTGAATAGTACTGCTATCCATCAAGTTCACCAAGCCTGAAACAGGTGAGGTGTCCTAGATTCCTCATCACACACCATCTTCCACATGTAGTAAGGGTCCTGTCAATAACATTTTTAAGTGGTTATCAAATCTGTTCACATTTCTCTATCCCTACTGTTACTACCTTAGACTAGGCAACTATTATCTTTCACTCCATTAAACTCTATAAACTCTATAAACTTCTAACTAAAGTCTTTGCCCAGAGTCTTAAAGTCCTCTTCAACACAGGCTCTATAATGCTATCAAAATATACCCTCTAATTACAAGCTGATTAATGCAGAACAAAAGCTTAATGGTTACACACTGTCCTTATAAAACTCTGGCACTCCTAAATGTGGATTTAAAAAGCCCTCATGGCCTGGCCCTTATTTACCTCGAGTCTCGTGTCACATCTCCACCTTCTCCCCACTTCAGGTTTTCTACATAATCATGTCATCTACAATTTTACCTTTTCCTTTCTGTTTGCTTTTCCCTTTTTCTTGTCTGAGTGCCCTGGCTAGAAGTGCCAGTATGATAAATAGAAGTAGTAAAAGTTGACACTTTTGCTTTATTGTTTATGGTAGAGGGGAAACATTCAGTATTTTACCATGAAATAATATGTTAGTGGTAGGATTTTATCAAACTGAGGTAGTTCCTTTTATTCCCAGTTTGCTACGAGTTCTAAAGAATGAATGTTAGATTTTATCAAACGTCTTTTCTGTGTTTACTGAAATGACACATTGCATTGATTAATTTTCAAGTGTTAAACTGATCTTTTTTTAATTATTATTAATTTATTGTCAAATTGGTTTCCACACAACACCCAGTGCTCATCCCAACAGGTGCCCTCCTCAATGCCCATCACCCACTTTCCCCTCCCTCCCACCGTCCATCAATGTTAAACTGATCTTAAAATGCCTTGGATAAACCCCACTTGCTCACAGTTTATACATCATCTTTTTCTTTTTTCTTTTATTTTTTTCTGTTGGATTCTGTTTGTTCAATTTTTGTTAAAAGTTTTTGCATCTATATTCATGTGAGACACTGGTCCTTAGTTTTCTTTATTGGAATGCCGTCTCATTTTGGTGGCAGGAAAAAGGGGATAAAGGCCACCCCTTTAATTATCATGAAATAAATTTCTATATCCCAGGTTATTTTTTGGCTCTGAAATCCTTTTCTGACATTAATGTAGCCACTGAAACTTTGTTTTGAATAGTATTCTCCACTCTTAAAAATTTTTAAGTTTGTTTATCTATCTATCTATCTATCTATCTATCTATCTACCTAGAGAGAAACGTTCACATGTGTGCACGAGGAGAGGGGCAGAGAGAGAAGAAGAGAGAGAATCCCAAGCAGGCCCCGTGCAGTCAACGCAGAGCCCCATGCGGGTCTGGGGCTCCATCTCAGGAACCAGATCATGACCTGAGCTGAGAAAAAGAGCTGGACGCTTAACTGACTGAGCCACCCAGGTGCCCCCCATTCTTTTTACTTTTAATCTATTTGTTTCTTTATATCTAATGTGGGATTTTGTAGGCAGCATATAGTTGGACCTTGCTTTTTCATCCAATCGGACAAACTCTGCTTTTAAAGTGGGATGTTTAGATTTTTTATATCTAACATGACCCTTAACGTGATTAGGTTTAATTCTGTCACTTTATGATGTGTCACATCTATTCTTCGTACTTTTTTTCCTCTTTGATGCTCTCTTCTGGATTAACTGAAAGTTTTTAACTGATTCCTTTTTTATCTACTTTGATGAGTTATTAGCTCTAACTCTGTTTCCTTACTTTAGTGGTTGCTCTAGGGTTTATAGTATACATGTTTTACTTTTCACAGCCCATCTTCAAGAATACCATTTCATGTATGGTATAAAAAAAGATTGTAACAGTCTACTTCCATTTTTCTCCCCCCAGCCTTTGTGCTATACATTTTGTCATACATTGTATATCTGTATATATTATAAATCACAGACAGTACTGTTATAATTTTGTTGAAAGTCATTTATCTTTTAATGATATTTGAATAATAAAAATATCATATATTTATTCACATTGTTACAATTTCTGATTTTCTTCATTTCTTTGTGTAGATCCATACTTCCTTTTGCTTTCATTTTCTTTCTTCCTAAAGTACCTCCTTTAATATTTCTCTTAGATAAGTCTGCTAGTGATGAATTTTTTAGTTTTCATATGTCTGAGTACAGAGTGCTACATTCTCACTTTTAAGATACTTTAAGTGGGAGTAAAGTAGCAAATAGTCTATTCTCTACTACTGTAGCAAGGCTCTTCTGAGTAAGTTACCCCATGGCCTATGAATTATGAGGTTTTACATTCTTTCTGATATGAACTTTTATAGAACCTTGTACTTTTTCTTAAACAAACACCCCTTACATACTTCATTGAAATTACTTATCTGATTGTCCTTTCATTATGTAGCTCTTTCTCTACACTGTAGCTTTTCAAGCTCATACTTAAGCAATGCATATTTTGTGTTCCTAATACCTGGCATAATCCTGGCATAGATGTTAGTCAAACATATAAGAACATTCATATGTGTATATGGACAAAATACAAAATTTTACATGTGTAAACTAAATTTGTACCAGAAATCCATGGTTTAGGGGCACATGGGTGGTTCAGTCAGTTAAGCGCCTCTTGGTTTTGGCTCAGGTCATGATCCCACAGTTTGTGATATCAAGCCCTGGATTGGCTCTGCACTGATAGCATGGAGCCTGCTTGGTATTCTCTCTCTTCCTCTTTCACTGCTCCTCCCCTGCTCTAGTGCTCACTCTCTCTCTCAAAATAAACAAATAAACTTAAAAAAAACAAATCAATGGTTTAATATTGAACTATCCTTTCTCTAACTCACATGACTTTCTAAACATAGTGATATACTTTAATTCCTCAGGAAATCATAACCACCTGCATACTTGAGTGTAAAAGTCTGCCTCAACTTGTATTTTACTGCTTGTCAGAACTGGACCTCTAGTCTCTGAAACAGTGTAATGATGCCTAGAATGATCAGAACAACATCCCAGAAATTCAGTATGCTTAGGAAGATGTTTTTTAAAAATGTATTTATAATGTTCTAAGAAACAATGGAAATGAAGTGCAAACTAGTAATTATTTCTGCCTTAAATAATCAACTTGCCTTCCTATCAAAATTTCACTTAACCACATTTCTAAAATGGATCCTTCATTGTAATACATGTCACTGTAGTAATAATGAAACCTTTTGTATACTTAAGTCTGTACATCTATATTTTTATACCTTTACATAAAGCAACTTATCAAAATCTTGAGTTTCCTCAAATAAAAGATTGTAAAAACACTTGACTTACAAAAAATAATCTATCCTGATAGAGTATGGTGTCAGGTATCCAAAGTCTAGTTTCATTTGTCCACAGATAACCTGAAATTCTTAAATAAGCTTTTAATTTGCTTTTGAAAGAAAGCAAAATTATCTTGATTATACTAATGTTCAACTTCTTTCAATTATTTTGTGATTTCAACATGTAAAATTCCCACAATCAGCAACTGAAAAAAAGATGGTTTCCTCTGAAAAATAAAACTTTAATAAAGTATACTAAATAAAAGAATACAATGGAACATCAAGTGCCATGGTTAATTAACACTTCCTGTTTAGTTACAAACAAGAGTCATATTGCTACTAGATTCTTATTTTATTTCCTTTTTTTTTTTCAAGGTTGTATTTACATTGCAAGAGCATCAATAATTTTCTTGGGTTATAAAACATCATGCCCCAAGATTAATAGTGAGAAAACCTTTACATTTCACTGCTCTGCTCCCTGTTTAATAGGGAAAAAGATGAGACCATAAACTCTTCACTGCCAAAAGGTTTGGGGGTGGGGGGAGGGGGACACAGCCAGAGTTTAATCTTTTCCTGACAAAAAAAAAAAAAAAAAAGGAAAAGCTCTTTGGAAGAACTTCAAAATCCACTTGTAGACAGAGTGAGTATTATGGTTATGCAGGTAGCCTAAGTACTACTCTTGCTAGATGTGAACGGAAAGCTACCATGGTACATATTTTTCTACTCCTTAGTCTCATTACACTCCATCTGAAGAGAAGTAGCGTTGGAAAGTCTAAGAATTCTTAGATTTCATGAAGACATATTTTAGCAGACTTGACTATGAAGTTATATTCCATAATTAAGTTATATTTTTATTGGGTATTCCAAAGAGTAACGTATTCTCTTTGGGTTCTCCAAAGAGAAGAACGTGTTTAAGAAATTTTAAAACTTTTAAGCACCACTACAATTGCTACAGAACACTCTAGAAACAAAAACGTAAACAAATCCTCCAGGATCCACTCCTCAGACTTCACACCAGCGTTCTTTGATCAAAATAATTTTTCCTATTCCCAGAAATATTTTTCTACAATTAATGTTTTCAGAAATTAGTTTTCTCTTTTACTTGAATAATAAACACCCAAAAGTGCTAGAGAAAAATATCACACCAAATAATATAAATCCTGTGAAAAATCCTTCCCCAAGAATGTCTCTATTCTGTTTTAGTACAAGACCATCATACAATACCAGACAAGGAAAATAAGACTGAGAACAGAATAAATAAATAAATAAATAAATAAATAAATAAATAAAAGCAGAAATTTTGCTAATAGTCTCTTAAAGCCTAAAAAACAATGAGTATTATCTCTAAAATGTGGCTTGAAAGTATCTTGTCTCTTATTTTGGGGAATAAGAGATAGCAATGTAATTTTCTGAAAAAGACAGTTCATGCTTTTCCATTTATCAATCCTAAAAAAAATAATTCTATTTAATAACTTTTAGTCCAAACCAGTAGGCTTAGGATATATGCCCACAAATAAATAGGCAGGTAAGTGAATGAATGAATGAATGAATGAATGAATGAATGAATAAGCAAGCAAAGTTATTAGATAAAACTCTTCTACTCAATACTAAACATATGGGGCGCCTGGGTGGCTCAGTGGGTTAAGCGGCCGACTTCGGCTCAGGTCATGATCTCGCGGTCCGTGAGTTTGAGCCTCGCGTCGGGCTCTGTGCTGACAGCTCAGAGCCTGGAGCCTACTTCAGATTCTGTGTCTCCCTCTCTCTCTCTGACCCTCCCCCATTCATGCTCTGTCTCTCTCTGTCTCAAAAATAAATAAACGTTAAAAAAAATAAAAAAAAAATAAGTAAATAAACATAAAAAAATCTTTGGATTGAGGGAGGGAAAAACTAGTTAGAATGAATTGCATTTTGTTTTCAACGACCTTACAGTAGTACTGAGAAGAAATCCTGTGTTGTAGCAGTAGCAGAAGGAAAGAAATCAATAAAACACTATGGAGCAGAATTTCATCTAGATAGCCACTGTACACTGTAAACATCTCTCATTCATCATAATCTACCCAAATTAAAGGTTCATTTTTAAGGTCTTGAGGACTCACTAAAGCAATGTCACAACTCTTTTTTAAAATAATGTAAAATATGAAAGTGGTCTTTAACATGATTAAAATGCTTACACCTTTTTATACTTATAGAACAATAATGACTAAACAGTGCAAAAAGAAGTACCAAGCAGCAAGAAGGTATTTTTCCATTTTTGTTATTTTATCTAAGTTGCCTACAGCAAGTAAGATACACATTCTTTCAAAACCCATTAACAGGAAGACTGTAAGAAACATTCACTTCCCTATGTTACCTTTCATGCAAACACACATGCTAACTATATAAGAATATGGTATTTTATATGAGATAATTCATTAAATTGGTTTCTGATACCAAATTATTGACACTAAAAACATTCAAACATAAAAAAGCAAAACAAACCACAAAAATTACCTAACCATATGGTATATATATCAGAACAAGTTAAGGTTATCATGAATAAAACAAAACAAAATGTACTTTTTTTGGAATCCTAAATAGGTATCATTGCTTATATACAAACTTAAAAAGAAACTACAAAAAAAAAGTTACTAAAACTAAAATTTAGTTGCATAGCAAGCTAGAAAATCACTATTCTGTATATGGCTAATAACAATTAGATATTAGTACTATTTACAATACCACTAAAATTATAAAAATATTTTGCCCTAAATTTAACAAGAATACGTGCACTGGAAACTGATGTGGTGAAAAAAGGGAAAAGAAAAAAATTTTCTTACAACTTACAGCCCATTGATAAGTCCTTGAGACAGGCAGAGTGACCTTCCTCTGAGAACTCAGCTGCCTTGATGTTGGCACTTTGCTAAGGGCAGAAGGCAATCTTAGCTTAACATTATCCCAACCTCCAGGATCCTGTACGTCTCCTTTAACATATAAAAATTCCTTTGGAAACGTCCTTTATCTCTCTCCCCCAAGATATATGTTAGCAATCATCCTCCAAGCATATGGCCCACTGATATACATCTGAAGGGTCTCATGACTAAGGTTTATTAGACAGTAATAAATGATCTGAGCTAGCCCCCTCAAGGTCCTGGGAACCTTGCTTCCAAAATTCCTTAGAGATTCACACCATCCCTAACCCCCTCCCAACTTCAAAGTATATAATCAGTCACCAGTCACAACCCCAGGGCACCTCTTTCTGCCCATGGGTCCTGTCCCCATGCTTTAATAAAACTACGTTTTTGCACCAAAGATGTCTCAAGAATTCTTTCTTGATTATTCCCACCAAACTCCAACATTTCCACACCAAAAACTATAAATCAGTAACAAAAGAAATTTAAAAAGACTTAAACAAATGGAAAGATATACAGTGCTCACGAATGGGAAGACTTAATATTGTTACTATTTCAATTCTCTTCAAACTATCTATAAATTCAACACAATTCCAACCAATATCCCAACAGGACTGTTTTACAGAAATCAAAAGCTGACTGTAAAATTTATACAGAAAGGAAAAGAACTAAAATAGGCAAATCAATTTTGAAAATGGAGAGCAAAGATGGGAGTCTACCCTACCTGATTTCAAGACGTAACTATAAAGCACAGCAATGACAACATGGTAATGGAGAAAGGACAGAGGATTCACACATATATGATGATTTTGACAAAGATGCAAATGCAATTCAGTGGAGAAAGGAGAGTCTTTTTAACAAATGGTGCTGGAATAACTAGATATCAATATAACAAAAAATAAAAATAAGAACCTTAATCCAAACCTTGGAGGCACATATGAAATCAACTCAAAATGGATCATAGAATGAAATGTAAAACCCAGAACTATAAAAACTGCTAGGAGAAAACAGGAAAAAAACATTCCTTACATATATCGCCAAAAGAAAAACCTGATAACTTGGACTTCATCAAAAGTAAGAAATTCAGATTTAAAACAATAATAAAAATAAAAATAAATAAAACCACTTAAAAAATTTAAGTCTACTCTTTGGAGGGCACTATTAAGAAAATGAAGAGACAAACCACAGCAGGGAGAAAATATATGAAAATCACATTTCTGATAAAATTCTTATATTCTGATTACATAAAGAACTCTCAAAACGTAAGAAAATGAATAACCCAAATTTAAAAATGAGTAAAAGATCTCAGCAGACTCCTTGCCATACATATAGGGATGACAAATAAGCATATGAAAATATGCTCACCATTATTAGTCAATAGGGAAATGCAAACAAAACTGCAATGAAAAAATCACTACATATCTATTAGAATGGCTAAAAGAAACAAAGAAAAAAACCTGATAATAACAAATACTGATGAGGATTCAGAACAACTAGAACTCTCATACATTTGGTAAGGTGAAATGATACAAACACTAGGGCAAATAGTTTGCTAGTCTCTTGTAAAGTCAAACACAGCACCATTTGAAACAAAAATCCTACTCCTAAGTATTTATTCAAATGAAACAAACACACAAAAACGAAACCCCACCACAACAATCCTATGTTTACATGAAAACTTGTTTGAGGAGGTGCCTGGGTGGCTTAGTCAGTTAAGTGTCCAACTCTTGGTTTCAGTTCAGGTCATGATCTCATGATTTGTGGGTTCAAGCCTCATGTCTGGATGCCATTGTGGAACTGCATGGGACTCTCTCTGTCCCTCTCTTGCCACTCCCCTCCTCGCTAGCCCTCTCTCTCTCTCTCACTCTCTCTTTCAAAAAAATAAAATAACTTAAAAAAAAAAGAAAAGAAAACTCTTGAGGATGTTTATATTCATAAACGCTCCAAACTGGAACAACTCAAATGCCTCTCAAAGTAAGGAATGGATAAACAAATTGTGGCATACTCATACAATGTAATACTGCTCGGCAGTAAAAAAGAACAGATTACTAACTGATGCAACACCACGGATTAATCTCAAATACGTTATGCTAAGTGAGTGAAGCTAGACTCAAAAGTCTACATAATGTATGGTCCAATTTATATAATATTCTAGAAAAGCAAAATTATAGGAACAGAAAATGAATCAGTGGTTATCAGTGGCTGGAGATGGGGGAGTAGTTAAGTACAAAGGGCTGGGGGAGTGATCACTACAATCACTCATTGTAGGAGTGATTGCGTTACTTCAGGTGTTTATCGAAACTCAGAGTAGTACACCAAAAAGGGTGAATTTTACTATATCATGCATTAATATAAAAAGTAGGAAAACAAACCCTCTATAATGGGGCAATGAAAAATATTCAATACTAACTTTACACATTGAATGGAGGTTATGAATTATGATTAATAATTATAAATATAAGTTAAAAGCATGATCTCAAATATCAACTAGTATTATGTATGTAGGTTTAAATACCTCATCTCACATTTCAACTAGTCTTGGATACTAAGATTTTATAAGGCATATTATTATTATTATATTACCTTAAGGCCATAAGGCAATATTCTATCATTCAGTAGGTAAAATAACATTTAAAATAAAATTAAAAAACTGAGAAACTACTGTATATACAGGTTTTATAAAAGAGTGAATAGAACATGTATGCTCCCTATTCTCAAAACCATCTCATCTCATATATTAAATACATATCTACTTAAAGTAACAACATCGGGGCGCCTGGGTGGCGCAGTCGGTTAAGCGTCCGACTTCAGCCAGGTCACGATCTCGCGGTCCGTGAGTTCGAGCCCCGCGTCAGGCTCTGGGCTGATGGCTCAGAGCCTGGAGCCTGTTTCTGATTCTGTGTCTTCCTCTCTCTCTGCCCCTCCCCCGTTCATGCTCTGTCTCTCTCTGTCCCAAAAATAAATAAACATTGAGAAAAAAAATTTAAAAAAAATAAAAATAAAAATAAAAAAAATAAAGTAACAACATAAAACAAGATATGTCACCAATGTATAGTCAAAGTAATAAGACACTAGAGTGTGTCTGGGGAAAAAATCATGGACTCTGGGGACAGACAGATACACAGGCCTAACTTCAAATCTTATTTATGTTACTCACTTAAATTAGGTAATGTCACTGAATTACCTTAGCTGATTATACAGAAGTAACAAAAAAGCACCTAGATCATCACCTGGCTTCTAAATGTTCCAAGAATATTCCCTCCTTTCTTCCTTCTTCTCCTTCCTGAAAACCAAAGTTTTTCTAAAAGTACCAGATCTAAGAATATAAGGTAACTGTTTCTCAAAAGAATAGTCTTCTCATTTAGAAAATCTGCATGAATTAGTTTCATCAGCTTCCCCATCTCATTTATATTGCCACAGCCCTCAATTGGTGATGCACCATTGATCCATTATTATCAAGGAGTAGTTACTGTCTCAGGGGTAGCCAATCACTAATCAGTGATCTGTGAAGTAGGCAGGCTTGAAGAGCTCTGCGTAGAAAAAGTGATAGTAATTTGTTTAGCCAGTTAGACTGAATATTCTCAGATATAAACAAGAGAAAACTGGCTAATCAGTGGCAAAAGGAAAAGACAAGTGTAATGTGAATGATGGTAGGCATGCAGGAGAAAGGGGTGAGTGTGTGTGAGGAGAGAACATATTTGTCATGAGAGTGTCTGCGTGAAATGGCTGGGTGATGAGAGAGAGAAAGAGGCTAGCTAGAACATAGAGCTGCCTTGGCACCTAACAGTTTTCTAGTTTCGGTTCTTTATTCAGTTTATGAGTTCTTTAATGCAATTGCTTTTTCTTAAAATGGTGTATTAAACATGTTTCATTGCTTGTTCTAACCTTAACCACTTTAAGAAAAACTCTCTCCTGGGATCATCATCCCTAAAGACTATATGCAGCTGATTGTCTCAGTTTTCTGTATACATATGCCTCTCAATATTCCTTTCCATATGTGATGTTTAATGATACTTTACTATATAATATTAACAATTTATTAAATTCTTCAGTTTCTTCTAGGAATATATTTCCACATAAAAAAGTTGGAATTTTTTTTTCCTGCAAACAGTCCAATTATGGAGCACAATATCTGAAACTGGCCTCTTAATCAGAAGTTAGCATCTGTTGATTATCGTCCTCTAATAACTATTTCAAAAGTTTAACAAAGACTGGGGAGTGGGGAGATAACTACTTTTAGTTAAACTCTTAAAAATCACTTATATGGGAGACACGTTTATATCCCAGAAGAAATCCTTCATGTCTCCATGATGTTACACAGAAAAATAAAATACAAAATCAGACTGATGATTTTCTCTAAACATCTGATTGGTCTCCAATACTGAGAGCCCCCGCTGCTGACACCGTCATACCAAATCTATTTTGTTCCACAGAATTAAAGAATATCCTAAAAAAAATTCCACAATTGAAGTCAACCTCTACATATATAAGCAACAACTAGTATAGTAATAATTTAGAAGGCATATCAAACTGCTCTTTTGCTGGCATGTTTTAAAAAATCCTCTCGCAGGTAGAACAACAGCTGTTACTGAATAGTTCTAGCCACTGGAGAATTTCTTTTAGCACACTTTGACATCATGACCTAAATTCAAAGTGACACCAAATTAAGGCTTGTTATGGTAATAATCATGACAGTGTAAAGTGGTTTAGAAAAACCCAAAGTCTGAGTCTTCAGATATGATTTCAATTATGTCACTGTCGATTCTGGCTAGTTTCAAATCTTACTTTAAGATAAAACTATAATGACTTAAAAATGTTTAAAATTTTGATTTTTTAAAAAAGAAAGACATTCCATAAACATAATAAATTAACAATAAGTCCTTCCACTAAAATGATACACTACTCGTCTCGCAACAGAGGAATGGATGGGGTACCTAACTTTATGGTTTTCTGACATTCACAACAATTAAAAAATAATATAAGAGTGACATTAGCAAGATGGAGGAATAGGAAGTTCCAGTCCTCTTCCCCACACAGAAACACTGATTTAGTAACAACCATATACAGACTGGAATACCCTTATGAGAATCTCAGAATCCAGTTAAGAAGATGCAACATCCTAGAAGAGTAAAAAAAAAAAAAAAAACAAAAAAAACAAAAAACAAAAAAAAAAAAAAAAAACAAGAACAAGTGCACTGAAAATGGGTAAAAAGAGCAGCTTCACTTTACCTGTGTCTTCCCCCAGCCCTTGTCAGCATAGGACAATGCCAAAAAAGATCCCTTCAACATGCAATTTCTTCCACTGGGAAAGAGAAAGTCAGGGGTGAATCCAACATCCCCAGCCCTTCAGGCAATGCCCCAGAGAACCGTTCCTATCTAGCCTCATTCAGAGTACTACTGAAAGACCCAGCATAGTTACAGTGCCTCAGGGTAGCTAAGAACAACAAAGAGGGGTAGTTGGCTTGCAATAGACTCTGAGGCCCCCAGGGGATGGCATGGATCACAGCAGGTAGCACAGACCTCAGCAACTGGTGTGGACCACAGCAGCCAGCAGAGATCTCAGCAGCCAGAGGTGGTCTCAGCAGGTGGCAGAAATCCAGAGTAGATCTGACCTGTGAAATTCAGAGGAGGTAGACAATCCTAAGGCTTCTTCAGGGAAAAGGGAGAAGAGAAAGATGTGGAACTTGCACTTAACACCCCAGGATCTCCATGTACTGCTCTAGGAGGAAGGGGCAGGTGGCTCTCTGTACCAATAATGAATCTGTAGGATTGAAAGAAAGTGTACAATACTGAGAATTCCCTCCAGGAGGGAGGAAGAAGAGTGGAATATACACATTCATAATAAAGGTTGGAGAAACTCCCAGAATTTCCCAGCCAAAGTCATTCCATAAAGACTGAAAAAGGTGGCTGTTTCTTCAAATGTGCAGATGCCAGTGTAAAGCTTACAAAGAACACAAAGAATAAGGGAAATATAATACTACCAAAGGAACAAAATATATCTCCAATAACAAACTCTATAAAGAAATGGAGATCTAGGAATTGCCTGACCAAAAGATGATCATCTTAAAGAAGCTTAGTGAGCTACAAGAAAACACAGACAATAAAATCAGAAAAAAAAATGATTCATGGAAAAAAATGAGAATATGAGCAAAAACAGAAACCAAAGAAAAGAACCAAACAAATTTTGGAAATGAAGTACAGAATAACTGAACTGAAAAATTCACAAAGAAACCTCTTGCAGACACACAAAAGATACAGAAAAGAATCAAAGCATACTATACCAAAAAATCAACAAATCACAAAGGAAGACAGCAAGAGAGGAACAAAGGAACAAAAGAATGGCAAAATAGCCAGAAAACAATTAACTAAATGGCAATAGTAAATTTTTATTAATAATTACTTTAAGTGTAAATGGATTAAATTTTCCAAACAAAAACACAGAGTGTGGAATAACAGATTAAACAAGCAGGATCAAACCATTTGCCACCTACAATGGATTTCCTTTGGCTTTAAAAACACAGACAGACAAACAAACAAAACAAACCACACATACAGACTGAAAACAAAGAGATGGTGAAAGATATTTTGCTAAGTGTAGCCAAAATAGAGCAGAGTTGGCAATACCTATATCAGACAAAATAAGGTTTCAGTCAAAATAAGTCACAATAAAGATGGAGCTAAAGTAAACAAATGGGATTACATCAAACTAAAAACTTCTGCACAGAGAAGGAAGCCATCTACAAAATGAAAGGCAACCTACTGAATGAAAGATATTTGCTAATCATGCATCCAAAATATCCAAAGAACTTATACAACTTAATATTAAAAAAATCAAACAAGCCAATTAAAAATGGGAAGAGGACTTGAATAGACATTTTTTACAAAGAAGACATACAGTTGGCCAATGGGCACAGGAAAAGGTGCTCAACATCACTAATCATTAGAGAAATGCAAATCAAAACCACAGCAAGCTACCATCTCACACCGATCAGATTGGCTAGAATAAAAAAGACAAGAAATAACAAGTGTTGGCAACAATGTACAAAAGAGAACTCTCATACACTGTTGGTAGGAATGTAAATTGGTACAGCTACTATGGAAACAGTATGAAGGGTCCTTAAAAAATAAAAAAATAACCAAACTGCTAAACAATCCAACAATTCCACTTTTGGGTATTTATCTGAAGAAAATGAAAACACTAATCCAAAAAGATATATATACCCCTATGTCCATTGCAGCATTATTTACAATAGCCAAGATATGGAAGCAATCTGTATCCATTGATAGATGAATAAATAGAGAAGATGTGCTACACACACATATACACACACACACACACACACACACACACACACACACATACATACACACACTGAAATATTACTCAGCCTTAAGAAAAAAAAATGAAATCTTACCATTTGTGACAATAGGGGTGGACCTAGAGGGTATTATGTTAAGTGAAATAAGTTAGGAAAAAAAAGGCAAATACTATATGATTTCACTTATATATGAAATCTAAAAACAAAATAAGCAGGCAAACTAAACAAAACAGAAACAGAATCATGGGTACAGGCAACTAACCTGAGAGGGGAGATATTGGGGAGGATAAATAAAATAAATGAAAAAGATTAAGACATACAAACCTCAGGTACAAAATAAATAAGCAAGGAGGAAGTAATGTACAGCATAGGGAACATAGTCAATAATATTGTAATAATTGGTGACAGATGGTAGCTAGACTTATTGTGGGGATCATTTGTGATATATAAAAATATCGAATCACTATGATGTACAACTAAAACTAACAGGATAGTCTGTGTCAATTATACTTCAATTAAAAAAAAAGAACAAAGAAGGTCACTGTATAATGCAGATGGGTCGATTCATCAATAAAATACAACAATTGCATATATACATGCACTGAATACTGGAGCAAAAATATATAAAGCAAATATTAATAAAAGTGAAAAGAGAAATAGACAGCAAGACAATAATAGAAAGGAACTTGAATACTCCACTTTCATCAATGGATAGATCATGCAGACAGAGAATCAATATGGAAACAGCAGACATGAATAACACTATAAATCAAATAGGCCTAATAAACATATACAGAACAATCTATCCAACAGCATCAGAATACACATTCTTCTCAAATGCACATGGAATATTCTCCAGGAGAGATCATATGCTGGCTAGAGAACAAGTATTAACAAAATTTAAAAGAATGAAATCACAGCAAGTATTATTTCCATCCACAATGGTACGAAACTAGGATCAAAACAGGAGGAAAACTGGAAAATTTACAGATATAAAAAATTCAACAATTCACTCTTAAGCGACCAAAGAATCCAAAGGGAAATCAAGAAATAACTTGGGCACCTGGCTGGCTCAGTCAGTGGAGTATGCAAATCTTGCTCTTGGGGTTGTCTGTTTGAGCCCCATATTGGGTGTAGAGATTACTTTAAAATAAAATATTTAAAACTTCAATGGCTGATAAAAAATGCCTTTGAACAAAATACAGATCAGAAGCAATCATAATTGCCTTTCCTGATTTTCTCTCATTACAACCTTACCCAAATTTTTCTAGCATTTGAAACTTTTGCTATTTGCAATACTTTAATTCTGGAGATTGACATGCTCCCACTACAAAAATGGTATACTACCATATGCCACCTTATTTGTTACAGAAGCCTTTGAGTTATACGCCAGAAACTCTGTCAAATATTAGAATATTATTATTCTAGTCAATGCTTAATTTTCTTTTATATGAAGGAATAAAGAGATTAAAAATGTTAAAAAAAACAACTAAAATAAATAAATATCTTGAGACAAAAATGAAAATAAAACATATCAAAACTTATGGGATGTGGGACAAGCAGTCCTAAGAGAGAATTCTATAGCAATAAGTACTTACATTAAGAAAAAAAACAACTCAAACAACTTAACATAACCCTTACAGTAATTAAAAAAGAAGAACAAACCAAACCAAAAATCAGCGAAAGTAGGAAATAATAATGGTTAGAGGAGAAATAAATGAAATAGTGATTAGAAAGACAATTTAAAAAATCAGCAAAATTAAGACTTGCTTTTTTGAAAAGATAAACAAAATAGACAAACTTATACCTAGACTAAGAGAAAAAGAGAGAAGATTCATATAAATAAAATTAGAAATGAATGATGAGACATTATAACCGACGTCACAGAAATAAAACGTAAGAGGCTACTATGAACAATTATATGCCAATATATTGGATAATCTAGAAGAAATTCCTGGAAACATTCAATCTATCAAAACTGAATCATGAAGAAATAGAAAATCTGAATAGACTAATAGGTCTGTAAGGAGTTTGAATCTAAGTAATTAAAACTCTCTCAACAAAGAAAAACCCAGGACCAGATGGCTTCACAGGTGAATTCTACCAAACATTTAAAGAATTGATGCTAATATCTCATATTTTTCCAAAATATTTAAGAGGAGGGAACACTTCCAAACTCATTTTACAAAGCCAGCATTAACCTGATACCAATGCCACACAAAGACACCACAAAAAAGAAAACCACAGGCCAATATTCCTGATAAACATAGGTGCAAAAATCCTCAACAAAATAGTAGCAAACCAAATTTAACAGCACACTAAAAAAATCATACACCATGATCAAGTGGATTATTCCATGGGGTATAAGGATTGTTTCACATATGCAAATCAGTAAGTGTGATATACTATATTAACGTCATGAAGGAAAGAAAATCACACGATCATCTCCATAGATACATAAAAGCAATTAACAAAATTCAGTACTCTTTCACGATAAAAGCAAGCTTAACAAACTAGGTAAAGAAGGAAGGGACCTCAACATAATAAATGCCACATATGACAAGCCCACAGCTAACATCATACCCAAAGGTGAAAAATTGAAGTTTTTTTCTTCAAGGTCAGGAGCAAGACAAAGATACCCCCTCTCACCACTTTTATTCATCATAGTACTGGAAGTCCCAGCTAGAGCAATCAGGCAATAAATAAAATTCAAACACATTGGGAATGATCAAGTAAAATTATCTGTTTGTAAATGGCATGATCATATATAGCAAACCTTAAAGACTCCACAAAAAAACTGCTAGAACTAATAAAACAAGTCAGTAAAGTTGCAGGATACAAAACCAACATACAAAATTAAATTGTATTTCTGTATACTAACAATGACTTATTCAGAAAGTAAATTAAGAATTTAATTTATGATGACTTCATAAAGAATAAAAGATATAGAAATAAACTTAACAAGTAGGTGAAAGACTTGTACATTTAAACTACAAATATTGGTGAAAGAAATTAAAGACACAAATAAATTGGAAGATATCCCAAAGAGTTAATGTTACTAAAATGTCCACAAAAGCCCAGTGTTCTACAGATTCGATGCTATTCTCATCAATTTTCAATGGGATTTCTTACACAAATAGAAAAGATAATCTTAAAATGCATATGGAACCACAAAAGACCCCAAATAGACAAAGCAATCTTGAGCAAAAAATAGCAAACCTGGAGGCATCACATATCATGATACCAAAATATATTACAAAACTAGAGTAATTAAAACAGTATAGTACTAACACAAAGACAGATATACAGAGCAATATAACACAACAGAGAACCCAGAAATAAACTCATCTATATACAGTCAACTGATCTTCAACAAGGGTGCCAAGAATACACCACAGGGAACTACCCGTCTCCTCAACAAACGATGCTGGGAAAACTGGGTATTTATATGCTCAAGAATGAAGTTGGTCCCTATTGACCACCATACACAAAAATCAACTCAAAATGGATTAAAAACATATACAAAAGAAGTCAAACTATAAGACTCCCAGAAGAAAACATAAAGGAAAAGCTTCATGACATTGTTCTTGACAAAGATTTCATAGATATGACATCAAAATTTCAGGCAATAAAAGCAAAAATAGACAAATGGGACCACATCAAACTAAAAAGCTTCTTCTCAGCAAAAGAAATAATCAAAAGAGGGGCAAGGCAACCTATGGAACAGGATAAAGTATTTGCAAGCCATAAATCATAAGGGGTTACATTCCAAAATAGGTAACTTCTACCACTCAATAGCCCAAAACCCTGAATAAAACAACGTGTAAAGGACTTGAATAAACATTTCTCCAAAGACATAGTCAGTGGTCAATGGACATATGAAAAGGTGTTCGTAATCAAGGAAATGCAAATCAAAACTAATAAAATATCACCTCACACCTGTCAGGATGGCTATCTTCAAAAAACAAAACGAAACAAACAAAACAAAACAAAACAAAACAAAACATTGCTGACAATGTTGTGGAGAAACGGAAACCATTTTACACTGTTAGTGGTAATGTAAAAGGGTGCAGCTCCTACGGAAAACAATATGGTGGTTTCTAAATATATTAAAACTCATACGACACAGCAATACCACTTCTGGGTACACATCCAAAAGAATTGAAATCAGGATATGAAAAAAATAGGTACTCCTGGGTTCACTGCAGCATTATTCAAAACAGCCAAGATATGGAAATAACCCACATGTCCACTGACAGATGTAAAGATAAAGCCAAATGTGGTATATATGTACACTGAAATATCAATCAGCCTTAAAAAAAAAAAAAAGGAAAACCTACTATTTGTGATAAAATTGATAGAGCCAGAGGAAATTATACGAAATGAAATAAGTCAGTCACAGAATGACATATACTGCACAACTCCACTGTAAGTGGATACTTAATGTAATGAAGTATCTAAACTAACCAAAGTTATAGAAGTACAAAACAGAATGATGGTTGTCAGGTGATGGAGGGAGGAGGAAATGGGGAGATGTTCTATAAAGTTACCATCATGTTGGCCAACAGACACATGAAAAGATGCTCAACGTCGCTCCTCATCAGGGAAATACAAATCAAAACCACACTCAGATATCACCTCACGCCAGTCAGAGTGGCTAAAATGAACAAAACAGGAGACTATAGATGCTGGAGAGGATGTGGAGAAACGGAAACCCTCTTGCACTGTTGGTGGGAATGCAAACTGGGGCAGCCACTCTGGAAAACAGTGTGGAGGTTCCTCAAAAAATTAAAAATAGACCTACCCTATGACCCAGCAGTAGCACTGCTAGGAATTTATCCAAGGGATACAGGAGTACTGATGCATAGGGGCACTTGTGCATCAATGTTTATAGCAGCACTCTCAACAATAGCTAAATTATGGAAAGAGCCTAAATGTCCATCAACTGATGAATGCATAAAGAAATTGTGGTTTATATACACAATGGAATACTATGTGGCAATGAAAAAGAATGAAATATGGCCTTTTGTAGCAACAAGAATGGAACTGGAGAGTGATATGCTAAGTAAAATAAGTCCTACAGAGAAGGACAGATTCCATATGTTTTCACTCCTATGTGGATCCTGAGAAAGTTAACAGAAGACCATGGGGGAGGGGAAGAAAAAAAATGGTTAGAGAGGGACGGAGACAAAACATAAGAGACTCTTAAAAACTGAGAACAAACTGAGGGTTTATGGGGGGTGAGAGAGAGGGGTGGGTGGGTGATGGGTACTGAGAAGGGCACCTGTTGGGATGAGCACTGGGTGTTGTCTGGAAACCAATTTGACAATAAATTTCATAATGTAAAAAAAAAAAGTTACCATCATGCAAGATGAATAAATCTAGAGATCTGCTATATAACATAGCCCCTATAGTTACTGATACAGTATTGTGCATGTAACAATTTGTTGAGAGTAGGCAGATCTCATGTTAAATTTTCTTATTAACAAAGGGACACAAGGAAACTTTTGAAGGTGAGGTATATGTTTATTACCTTAACTGCAGTGATCAAAGGTGTATGCATATGTCCAAATTAATTAAATTTTATATATTAAATATGTTCAGTTTTTTGTATATTCACTTTACCTAAATGAAGTTATAGGCTTATTTATATATATTAAATATATATATTTTTTTCATGTACACATACCTGCACTCACATATATGGAGAGGGAAGTCCCTGCAACTACTTCTAATATTAATAATATAATTGGTGTTATAATTATAATCAAACATAGTGGCTCAATTAATATTTTTTTGTTCATTAGTAAAATGAATTAATGCCAGAGTTCTTTAAAATTAAATCTTCCAGTTATCTAAAGTCAGGCGAATTTTGTAACTTTTCATTCAGAGAAAGCAAACCTTTGAGTAATGATACTTAATTATTTTTGTAAATTACTCTAACAATCAGAGACATTAACAAGATCACATTACACCAGCAATCAATCTACAAAGAAATGACCTAAGTACATTGACCACTCAAGAGAGATGCTGTGTATGGATGTACAGGTATGTACATTGTTCCCTGTACAGGGCACCTGGCTGAGGAAGCAGAAGAGCCTGGAAATTGTACCCACTTCACTAGTTTTCCCGCAGGGTAACCCACAGAAAATGTGAAGTAAAATATTATTAAAAAATCTTTCAAAAATATTACATTGCCCATCATTAAAGCATCTCAATGTACTACTATTGGAGGAAAGTCTCAGGTAGAATCTTAAAGTCAGAATTAATCTTAGGTCATTGACTTACCAATTCCCCCTAAAGAAATCTATCATATTTGGACATATCCATGCCCATAAACAGACCATTAAGTTGTTCCATGTTATAAGCCAAATTATATCACCCTGAAAATTCTGTCCTTTGCAGTTATTGCTCTTATACATGATAATCCTAAAGGACTTGTGAAGACAGCTATCATATGTTTTTCTCCTCTTCTTCACTGCAAATAAGTTCAGTTCCTTTCATTCATTATTATATGACATATTTCTATGCAGTGGCTACTCCAGAGAGTTCCTACACGGAACAAGCTAGAGGACTTAGGTTTCTTTTGTAGAGCAAACATACCCGTTTCTACTTAGCTTTTATATAACACGATTTTTGTCTTCTTATTAGTTGTCCAATTATACCAAAGATAGATAATGGCATTCACTTGGTTTCTGCCACAAATTAAGCTTTGAGGCATTGGCTTGTGGATTTTAAACAAACTTTGTTGATTTTATTTTTTTCTTTAATTTCTTTTTTTGGTGAGGGATGGCTTTAGTGAGGCTTTGAGGTAGAAATGCAGGGAACAAAAATACATTTTGGAGCTAATAGAATCTGGGCTAGTTTCCTTAAAAGGCCATTCCAGAAAGAAATCAAAACAAACAAAAACAAATTAGCGTGGAACTAATCCTTCTTACAACACTGACCTACTATGTTGTATTTAACTCACAATGATTGAAAACTCTGTTATATTTTCCCTAACAAGCTGCTGTCTACTTACGTCTCTAGATGTGTGTACCTTTCATTTTTTAACTTAAATATAAACTTGGTTTTATTTATGTAACTAATGTTGAATTACGTATTTTTAAAAAAGTCAAATACAATTCAATTAGGTAGATGAAAGACTGTTTCTTTTTTAAAGATTCTAAGGGTAAATAAAGTGAACTAAAATATATTTTAAAAATTTTTTAATGTTTTTATTTTATTTTTGTGAAAGGGAGAGAGAAAGACAGAGCATCAGCGGGGGAGGGGCAGAGAGACAGAGAGGAAAACAGAATCTGAAGCAGGTCCCAGGTTCTGAGCTGTCAGCACAGAGCCCAAGGCCAGGCTCGAACTTGTGAACCGTGAAACTATGACCTGACTCAAAGTCTGACACTTAACCGACTGAGCCATTCAGGCGCCCCATAAATTAAAATATTCAATAATAGTATCTGTAAGGAAGTCCTACAAGTAGAATATTCCCTATTTTCCTGGCTGTCTTTTCCTATTAGAGCTCTAACAAACTAAAAGGGACTTAAATTTTAGTAACATTACAAATGAAAAATGCCTTCAGAAAAAAAATGTGAACTTAGTTTTTTAAATGGTCATGACAATTTTTCTAATTTAAAGTAAACTTTTGCACTTTTCTGTGCTAACTCTCCCACCTCAATAAAACTGAGGAGTTGCATAATAAAAAATAAATTTTTTCAATTAAAAAAATAATAGCAAAACATCAATTTGGGAAAATCAACTACAAATCTCTGCACATAATATCACTTGAGACATTTTCAGAAAAATGTATTCAATTTCTCACATCATTTTGATGGCTCAGTACATATGTACTTTCTAAAGGATATTAATTAATGGGTTTTCAGGAAAATACTGAATCACCAATTAACCTGAAAATAAATATGGGTAACTATAGACATGTTTTGAGTTTATAGTAACATTTTAGAGCCTCGAGGACAAGTATTGAGGAGTAAATCTGTTCTGGTTTCTAATGCCAGTGAATTCCTTTGTGGCAACTTTTAAACCACAGGAATTATCCCATTTGGAGACTATAATTCTCTTATAAGATGTGCTTTCCAATTAAAAACCACATCACAGGAAGGCATGTCAGTAAACATTATGGCACCATGGATGAATCTAGGAGGAAGATTTAAATGGTCATTAAGAAGGTAGCTTATTTACATTAGATTTACAAATTTACAAATAAATTCTAGCAGTAAAGGAATGGCCTAATATAGTAAAGAATATAGCAAAAGCTTCAGATGAACTGTAGGCTCAATGTATTTTAGAGCTGAAAAGGAACTTCAGAGTTCATATAAGAGGTACGTAGAAATACTTCATTTTATAGAAGTAAAGACCAAGATCACAGCCATAAGTGGAAATTGGACTTCTACACTTTTCCTCTTTTAATTTGCCTCATCTCTAGTAAATATAAAACAACATCCTAACAAGACAATACCACCATCACAGACTGTCACATAGTTGCTTTTCAGTATATGAATGCAACATATACACTATTATCATCCCTGTCACCTCTATGACCTGGTAGCCTGTGTCCCCAAGCAAGAATAAGGAACAAGACAAATAGCCATAATGACAGCCTCTTTCTCCCACTCCCCAAGAAATAAAGGCGCCTTCAAAGGTCAATCATTTAATTATTAAAAAAAAAAATTTTAAAGTACAGTCTTGTACTTCATGGACATCTACCTGGCATATGTAAAACAGACTGCTCTGAGTAGCCTAAGAAATTCCTTTGCTCATTATTCCCAAACATTATAAACAAATGTATTGGAGGCCATTATTGTTCTTTTTTTATTCTTTATTTATTTTTGAGAGAGAGACAGAGTGTGAGCCGGGGAGGAGCAGAGAGAGAGAGGGTGACACAGAATCTGAAGCAGGCTCCAGGCTCCAAGCTGTCAGCACAGAGCCCAATACAGGGCTCGAATCCATGAACCACGAGATCATGACCTGAGCTGAAGTTGGACGCTCAACCGACTGAGCCACCCAAGTCACCTCTATTGTAGGCCATTAGTAAGATTATCAAAAGATTGTTTCCAAAAGCATTCTTATAAATGTTTTAATATTTTTTTAATGTTTATTTACTTTTGAAAGAGAGAGATACAGAGCACAAACGGGATGGGCAGAGAGAATGGGAGGGACAGAATCTGAATCAGGCTCCAGGCTCTGAGCTGTCAGCACAGAGCCCAACGTGGGGCTCAAATTCATGAACTGTGAGATCATGACCCAAGCTGAAGACAGACACCTAACTGAGCCAACCAGGAACCCCTTAAATGTTTTAATATGTAATTACCTTTACCAAAAACTAGACTGAATACTAATCCCTGCAATGCTTGGATTCTCATCTAGAAGATAAAGGCATATTCCCTGAGTCCAAAATCTGAGGACTAAGGAGCTTTTTCAGACTTACAACTTCTAAACATAAATGTGTCAATGCCACGTCCCACAAACTTGCACCATGGAATATCTTACATTTTTGAGGGAAACACAGCAGTACTCAATGTATGTTAAATATTATGTGAACTAGTAGCGTAAGCCAGTTCCCATTTCTGACATTAGACTGTATGAAAATCAGTGTGAAACAGGATATGAGGGTGGTGGTATCCAATCTGATGCCAAGATTTGAAAAGTTGTACAGTGCCTAACAGGTGCTCAGATCCTGTAAGTAATTATGATTATTTTAAAAAGAAATTAAAATACCTTTTTTCTTTTAATTTATGTCTATTTTTAATGGCTATTAAATTATTAGATCATAAACACTTATTTAGTTGTTTGGACCTAACTATATAACAGAACTGTTATGGTTTTGTTTATTTTTGCCAAAGGGCTGCATAAAGAAATAACCAAGATACTTGGATCTGTAAACTGAGCCAGTTTGAGAACCTCTGTGTTAATGTTAAAGGGAGATATATATACACTGAATGGCTTAAAGGTTACATAAAAACTTGGTAATAAAATTTAAAAAGCTAGAATCCCTAATCATATGGGATTAGGGATAATACACAATTACAGATATGCCTGAAATTATAAATCATGGAGTCACTACTATCATGGATTTAGTTAGATGGCATATGTACTTTGTAATATAAAGCACTGATTCAGACTGTGGTTTCTAGAGTTAAACAGCCTTAGGTTCAAAACCATTTTGCCATATATTAACCGTGCACACTGGCTCTTTAAATCCGTTTGGGAAGAACAATTAGTTGCTTTATATTAAGTACTATAAAGGTTAAATAAAATAATGCATGAAAACCATACCTGGCACATAAGTGCTCAGTAAAGTACTAGCTATCATTATCACACTCATCATCATTATTAAAATAAACTCTTTGGAGAGCTGTACTTCCAGATTAACAAACTAGGTACTCTAGACCAATCCTACCAAAAGCATGCTTTAAGAAGTTGCATAGAATATTAAAAAAAAGCTTTTAAGGCACCAGAGGCTAGTGAGGTAGTAAACAAATCATGATTAGGAAAGGAAGTCAACTCAGAGAGACACTTGAAGGCAATTTTGTGCTCAAGGCTTCTGTCAACATCAAAAACATGGTTGAGAGGCCAAAAAGGAGAGCAGAGTTTTTAATAAATTTATAGTGCTGGGGCATAAAAATTAACATTCAAAGCTTATCAAGGAGAATATAAAACTTGGCACGGGTTAGGAACTCAAAGGATTATACCCTGCAGTAAGAAGTATAAATCTAGATACAGAGCATCACTCACAGGAGATAAAGCCATATGAAATCATTTCATTCCGTTGGTTGGTTTACAATGATCTGGAATTGGTAGTGCCCCTAAACTTGCTGCCTGCCAGAAGGAAAAATAAATCTTCTTTGAAATATCATTGAAGATTCTCAAGTGTTCTATACTATTTTTCATATACAGCATATAGGACACAATAAAAAAAAAATACCCAGGTATATAAGAAGACAATAATACTAAGTATCTGGAAGCCAAGAAAAACAAAACAGAAATCAGATCAACTATGGATTCAGAAAATGGGGATTTCAGATGTGAGCTTAAAAACTATTTTGCTCCAGGTGCCTAGGTGGCTCAGTCAGTTAAGCATCTGACTCTGCATTTCAGCTTAGGTCATGATCTCAAGTTTGTGACTTTAAGCCCAGTACTGGGCTCTGTGCTGACACCACAGAGGCTGCTTGGGATTCCCTCTCTTTCCACCCACCCCCCTGCCCCTCCCTGGCTTGCACTGTATCTCAGAATAAATAAACATTAAAAACAACTATTTTGCTTAATGTGACCAATAAATTAAGCAACAATATTGAGGACATCAGCAAAAAGGAGGAATAAAAACATCTAAAAAATACAGGACTAAAAATACAATCACTGAATTTAAGAATTTATGGATGAGGTGCCTGGGTAGCTCAGTCAAGTAAGCATCAGACTTCGGCTCAGGTCACAATCTTGCCGTTTGTGAGTTCAAGTTCTGCATCAGGCTCTGTACTGACAGTGTGGAGCCTGCTTGAAATTCTGTCTCTCCCTCTCCCTCTCTCTCTACCCCTCCTACCCTCAAAATAAATAAATAAACTTTTTTTTTAAAGAATATAGTGGAGGGGCACCCAGGTGGCTCAGTTGGTTGAGCGTCCAACTTTGGCTCAAGTCATGATCTCACGACTCATGAGTTGGAGCCCTGCATTGAGCTCTGTGGTGCCAGCCCAGAGCCTGGAGCCTGTTTTGGATTCTGTGTCTTTTGTCTCTCTCTGCCCCTCCCCCACTCATCTTCTCTCTCTTTCTCTCTCTCTCAAAAATAAATAAATATTTTAAAAAATTTAAAAAAAATAGTGGATGGGCTTAATAGCAAACTATTTTGCTTAATAGTTTGCAACAGCTGAAAAAAAATTAGTGAACCATAAACTAGGTGAGAAAAAAATATCCAAACTAAAATATGGAAGAAAGGAAAGAGTAAAAGTGATATTTGGTATAGGGTAAAATATCTAGCATACAGGAATGTGGAGCCCCAGAATGAAAGGATTAAAAAAATAGAGGCAGAAGCAGTATATGGGGAGGCAATTGGTGAAAAAGTTCCAAAAGTGATTAAAGACATTAAGCCCTAGATTTAAAAAGCACTACAAACTTCAAACAGGAGAAATACAAAGAAAACAACAGCTAATAATAAACAATAGCTAATAGTAAAAACCAATAAAAACAATTAAACCAATAAAAAACGATGAAAACAAAAGCAAAACACTTTTAAAAGCAGTCAGAAATAAAACAAGGTGCAAGTATACTGACTGCAGAAATCTAAAGATGAACAATGAAAGCCAGAATATACTACAATGATATCTATAACACACTGAAAGAAAACTGTCAACCTAGAAATCCATACCCAGCAAAAACACTCTTCATAAGAAAAGGTGAAATAGATATTTTTTAATGTTTCATGTATTTTTGAGAGAAACAGAGACTGAAAGCAAGCAAGGGAAGGACAGAGAGAAAGGGAGACACAGAATCTGAAGCAAGCTCCAGACTCCAAACTGTCAGCATAGAGCCCAAGGTGGCACTCAAAATCATGAACTGCAAAATCATGACCTGAGCCAAAGTCAGACATTTAATCAACTGAACCAGTCAGGTGTCCCAAAATAGACATTTCTCAAGCAAACAAAAGCTAAAAGAATATATCACCAGTATATCCACACAAAGTATAATATACTAACGACAGCATACTCTTTAGCAGAAAGAAAATGCTTCAAGAAGAAAGCTGAAATGCAGTTAAGGAATGTCTTCTATAAAAACAGTGATAATAGTGATGTTTACTGGAGTTTAAAATATGTATAAAATTTTAAGATACACAACAACATTTGAATTGGGGGAAGGGATTGTTAAATGTAATAAAGTGAAAGATTCTTTCACAGCCCAGGAAGTTGTAATAATACTACTTAATATCATACTTTAATAAATCCAAGATAGACAGTGTAGACTTTTGGGTAACCATGAAAAGAAAAAGGTAAAGACTTAAATATAACAAACAAGCTAATGATAGGAAGTAGGAGAAGAAATGCCATAAGAAAAACTAATCAAACTGAAATAAAACAAGCAAAAAAAAGAACAAGTAACAAAATGGCGAGAATGAAAAGAAAATAGTAACATGGTAGATTTAAACTCAAATATTACATTAAATATAAATAAATACTCTGATTAAAATAAAAAATTATAGGGGCGCCTGGGTGGCGCAGTCGGTTAAGCGTCCGACTTCAGCCAGGTCACAATCTCGCGGTCCGTGAGTTTGAGCCCCGCGTCGGGCTCTGGGCTGATGGCTCAGAGCCTGGAGCCTGTTTCCGATTCTGTGGCTCCCTCTCTCTCTGCCCCTCCCCCGTTCATGCTCTGTCTCTCTCTGTCCCAAAAATAAATAAACGTTGAAAAAAAAATTAAAAAAATAAATAAAAAAAATAAAAAATTATAATAGTAGATCTTTTAATGATCCAACTACAGTTGACCCTTGAATAACACAAGTTTGAACTGCATGGATCCACTTACATGCAGATTTTTACAGTACAGTACTGTAAACGTATTTCTTCTTGCTTATGATTTTTAATATTTTTTCTCTAAGCTTTATTATAAGAATACAGTAAATAATACATATACAAAATCTGTGTTAATTTACTATTTATGTTATTATAAGGCTTCTGGTAAACAACAGACTATTAGTCCTAACTATTAGTAGTCAAATTTTGGGGGGATCAAAAGTTACATGCAGATTTTCAACTATGGGGGGGAGGGTTACTCAAGGGTCAACTGTATATGTAAATAGTAAGAAACAAGTCTTAAATATAAGGATACAGAAAATTTGAAAGTAAAAAGAAAAAAAATATATTAAGTAGATGTTAACCAAAAAAAAAACTGGTGTAATACCAGAGAAAGTAGAGTTTAAGGCAAAATATAAAAGCTGATAGGAGATAAAGCACTGGTAAAAGGAGAATTTGTGCAAGAATTCTACTTCTTTGCATTCTTGTCAATTCAATGCACATAACACATACCTTCACAACAGACCTGAGATGCTAGAGATGCTTCAGTTCAGTTTTCCATATGGAAATAAAAAGAAGACATTGAGATTTTTCTTCAAAAAAGAAAAAAAGAAAAAAAGAGGAAACAGAGGTTTTCTCTTTAAAAACTCTCCAAAGAGATCACAGTATGCCCAGATTCTGGTTACATCACTAATTAGTGGAGAGTTTAGTTCATATTAGCATTCAAACTCCCCAATGCCAAGTTGCATGGTCTTTGTTTCCCTTTCTTCTTTCTTTCCTTTCTTTCCTTTTCTTTCTTTCCTCTTCCTTTCTTCCTTCCTTCCTTCCTTCCTTCCTTCCTTCCTTCCTTCCTTCCTTCCTTCCTTCCTTTCTTCCTTCCTTCCTTTCCTTCCTTCCTTCCTTCCTTCCTTCCTTCCTTCCTTCCTTCCTTCCTTCTTTCCTTTCCTTTCCTTTCCTTTCCTTTCCTTTCCTTTCCTTCCTTCCTTTCCTTCCTTCCTTCCTTCCCTTCATTCTTCCCTTCCTCCCTTCTTTCTTTCCTTGTCTTCCTTCTCTCTCTTTCTTTCTCAGCCATTTGTTATTAAAGGATAATTATGAGGGGCACCTGGGCGGCTCAGTTGGTTGAGTCTCTGACTTCGGCTCAGGTCATGAATTCTGTTTGTGAGTTCAAGCCCCACATCGGGCTCTGCACTGAAAGCTCAGAGCCTGCAGCCTGCTTCAGATTCTGTGTCTCCCTCTCTCTCTGACCCTCCCCCACTCACACTCTGTTTCTGTCTCTTAAAAATAAATAAACATTTAAAAAAATTAAAAAGGGACGCCTGGGTGGCTTGGTCAGTTAAGCATCTGACTTCGGCTTAGGTCACAATCTCACAGTTTGTGAGTTTGAGCCCCGCGCCGGGCTCTGTGCAGACAGCTCAGAGCCTGGAGCCTGCTTCCTATTCTGTGTCTCATTCTCTCTCTGCCCCTCCCCCACTTGTGCTCTGTTTGTCTCTTAAAAATAAAGTTAAAAAAATGTAAAAAATTTAAAAAAGAGATTCTAAAAGAATAATTTTGATTCTCCACTACTCTCAAAAACTTAAAAATTCTCATGCATTTTTTCTGGACTACTTTTATATTCAAGTGAAATATTTAAGGTTAATCTGCTAAAATATCAACAAGTATAGCATATAACTCACACATAGCACTTAGGATATGTAAGGCACTATTTTATGTATCTTATAAATATTAACTCATCAAATGCTCAAAATCAGTATTTTTGATATCCCTATTTTATCAGTGTAGACAATAAAGCACACAGAGATTAATTAACAAGATCACATAGATAAAGAGAGACTAGGAATGGAACCTAGGCTTCAGAGTCAGTGCTTTTAAGCAACTAGAAGAAGTTCTTGACTGGGATTTAGGTGGGCTTTACCACAAACCAGAATTCTGTCTGACCTTGGCAAGACATTTCCCATTTCTATGTCTACTTCCCAATACACAGAAATGAGGAGTTTTATCAGACCTCTCCATATAGTTAAAAGCAGTTGTTTTAGGCTTCAATATACTTCTAATAGTCATTTCTAGTTTTCTCCCCAAATTCCTTCCCCTCTTATAAAATTATAGAAATTTTCAATTGAACACACGTTCTTATAGCTAAAGACTACATTTGCTAGCTTCTCCTGTAGCTAGATATTGCATATGACTAAGTTCTGGCCAAAGAAATCTGAACATTGGTGGTATATACAACTTCCAGGTCATTCCTTTCAATGAAAAGGGTATGCCCATTCCTATCCCTTCTTTCTTCTTTCTAGCTGACTGGAATACAAGTAAAACTGGGCCATTAGATAAAGATTGTGTTGACGCTTGGCACAGCAAGAAGAAAGGAGAAGGCTGGTTCTCTGCATTTGTGGGGCCCTCAAATTACCCCAGATATTTTTATGAGTGAAAAATGAACTTCTATCTTCTTGGGGCAGGTGGGGGCAATAGATCTCTCAAGTTCAGACACTGACCATGAATCCTACCTAACTTAGAACTGGAAAGTAAATTATCATAAAGTGGATTATGTTTTCACACAAAAAGCTATAATTAAAAAACATGTTCCTATCCATTGTCAACTTCGAAGTAAATATAAAAGTACAATGCGATATAAATTAAAAAGCCACAAAATTTAAGAAATACCATTAAGCTCCCTTACAATACAAAGCTATGATACATTTAATATAAAAATACAGGGGCGCCTGGGTGGCTCAGTCAGCTGAGCTTCCAACTTCGGGTCAGGTCATGATCTCACGGTCTGTGAGTTCGAGCCCCGCATTGGGCTCTGTGCTGACAGCTCAGATCCTGGAGCCTGCTTCAGATTCTGTGTCTCCCTCTCTCTCTGACCCTCCCCCATTCATGCTCTCTCTCTGTCTCAAAAATAAATAAACATTAAAAAATTTTTAAAAATACATATAAATACGTTCTGCACATTGATTATACAGGCTTATATGTAAACATAAAAATACATGTATTGCAATTACACACGGCATATCAGAAATGTGACTTAAGATTAACATGTCAGGTTTGATGTGACTAAACATTTAATTAATAAGTTTGCTTGCCCTCTCGGAACTTAATTAATGTGGGTTTTTCTTGTTTTTCTGTTTTTTTAATGTGAGATTCCTTTGTTTTCTTAAAAATCAGTCCAAGGAAGCTTAACCTATAAACCTCTCTCAAATACTTTCCTGAATACAATCATTTTATTGACTAGACAGCTGTACTTTGGAAAGGGATCCCGAACTTCTTCTTTACTACCCTTTAGTATGGCTTTTGATGACAAACTTGATGTGCCATGGGTAATTAATTCAGGATACTAACCAAAGTTCTAAATGAAATTACATTAAATCTAAGTAGCTGAGTCCACCTGGATTTGTGTGTTTCTAATGAACACCTGAAGAAGGTTTTAAAAAAAATTCTTCGCGAGATTAACTGAGAGGAACCAAAACGATTCTTTAGAATTACTTGCCAAATCTCCAAGCTGTGATCTAGCAACCAATCACAAAACCTTACACACTAGACTGAAAAAAGGAAAGCTTTAAGGCAAAGAGGCAACGTCCTAACCTGGCCTTATATGACTCCCTTTTGAGCCATGCACGGTGGGTTTCACCCTCGTCTAGAAGTCTAGATGGACACTGACTTTAAGAACTCTTCCCCTCAAACTTTTCCGTTTATATGAGTCCACTGTGAAATGTATGAAATTTTTTCTACTTTTAATTCAGTCTGGAAGTTTTCTTATCTTTCATCTATCTCTGACTCTTGGCATTTGTGCAGGAGAAACACCTACCTCTACTGAGCAAGGCAAAACGTCATTCTTCATTTGGAGCTACATTCATCAATAGGGTGTTCAGTTTCCCAGTGTTATATTGTCATGCTAAATTAATCCGTGTTCTTTTCTTGTATTGTTTAACATTGTCACTGACTCACTGGCCTAAGGAGACTCTCTTCTTTCTCTCTTTTTTTCTTTAGTTTTATTTATTTATTTTTGAAAGGGCAGTGGAGGGGTAGAGAGAGAGAGAATCCCAAGCAGACTCCACACCACAAGTGCCGAGCCCTATGAGGGGCCTGAACTCATGAAATGTGACATAATGACCTGAGCTGAAATTAAGAGTCAGATGCTTAACAGACTGAGCCACCCAGGAGCCCCTCCCTTCCTTTTTTTACCATAAATCTTTTATATTGATAAATATTTATCAAATCAGATGATATATTCATATGCCTTTAAGTGAAAAACTTCTCAACATTTAAGGATTATTTAAAAGTTATAGATTATTTATAAAGAAAACACAATATGATTTCTTCAAAATAATATTGTATAGCATAAATGCTATGCTATTTATTTTTACATGGCTCTCACCCTAACAGTGGCCATCAATGACTAGTTTAGAGTTAAAGTAAGAATTGAGAAGAATAAACTTAAAATATCCAATGTAGTAGCTTGCAAAAAGAAAAGAAAAAAGTATAACAAAATTAGGAGGGCAAAGTCATTTGTCTTGCAGTACAACTCATTCATATTTTCCCATATAAAATTACAATTTCCACATAACTTGTTGAGCCAAAAAAAGTTTAACAGCAGCCCCACAGAAATTATATCCTTTTCCAACTTTTATGCCTCATGTTGAGAGTAACTTTCAAATGCAATACAAGAACTTAATAAAAATAGTAGGGTATTAGTTATAATACCAATAGCAGAGGCAGCAGCTAACATTATTAAATGCTTACTACACACCAGATTGTGTTAAAAACGTTATATGAATTATCATATTTTAAAAATATTTACTGAAGTATAATTAACATACAGTGTTTAGTTTCAGATGTATAATATAATGACTCAACAATTCCATGCATTACCTCATGCTCATCACAATACGATAGTCATCATATCAATTACCATATTTAATCCTAACACCTCTATTAGATACATATCATTATTAGCCCCATTTAATAGAGAAAAAGCTTTAGAGGAATTAAGAAACATGTCCAAAATGAGACAGCTTGTAAATGATTCAAATGGGATTTAAACCCAGGAAGACAGGCAAAGAGTACACTTATAAACTTTTCAAAAATATAGTAAGAGCATGTCGTAATTTTATAACTACTCATTTAAATTAAATTTTCCTTTATTCAGCAATTACATATGAATAGCCTAGATAACAGGTTAAGGATACCACATCAGTGACTACTTCCAAATAACAATCAGATGCTGCCTGAAATACAGAGCCACAGAGCCCCACCCACACTGACGCCACCCCGTGAAGCACTCTTGGTATTGTTCTTCCTTGCCACTCCAACATCCTGAAGAATTTCAGTGCTTGGAAAGGATCAGGGTGGCATTATGAAAACCACAATGACCTAGTATGTTACTTAGAACATAAATTTTACTTATAAAGAGATGCTATATGATTGAATTTACATTGTTTCTAGTTTTTTTTTTTTAATGTGTGCAAATTTAATAAGAACAAAGGAAGGGGCCAAAGATAAAAGTACTAAAAGGTGTGAAAAGTGGGGCACCTGGCTGACTCAGAACAGTGTGGGACTCTTGATCTCAGAATCATGAGTTTGATCCCCACATTGCGTGCAGAGATTAGTAAAAATAAACAAATAAACAAACTTTTTAAAAAGGTGCAGAAAACAATGTAAAAGAAAGAACATGAAAGAGAACCTGTACAAAAAAGGAAAAGAGAAGAAACTAGATAAAGAGAAAAGTAGAGTATTTAAGAATGAGAAAGATTACAAAAAGTGACAAAAGTAAATTGCAAATGTACAAAAGTAATTTACACAAGTAAAGGTAAATAATAAAACACACTAATAGCAAAAATAAGAAACAAAAACAGAAAAATCTGTGTCTATGACCATTCTTTTTTTGTAAGCATCTACTTACTATAGGTCTCATTACTGTTTTTTTAGATTTCTGTTCTTTGGTAGCTATTCAGACAGTGCTCACTATTTTGTAGATCAGGAAAATACTAATTTGATACCCTATTCATTTACTCACATTACCTTTCTCTGTTAACTTTTTTTTTAAGTACACAGACTAAAATTCAAGAGCCTAAATGGTTATATGAAATATTAAAAGTATTTTATTTTATCCTTAAATATATTTTCTTAATATACTATCACTTTATATCACTCTTCCACAATATAACATTAGAAAGCATACCTCCTTTCAAAGTTAAATGTATTACTTACAATTGTCAAAGGTAGAAGCTCTTTCCAACCTGCCAATGAGATCTTTGTTATAATAAAACAACAAAAAAAGAATGATACTGTCTTAATTTTTTTTAATGTTTGTTTCTTTTTGAGGTGGGGGGAGGAGCAGAGAGAGGTGGGCAAAGGATCCAAAGTGGGCTCCGAGCTGACAGCAGAAAGCCGGATGCAGGGCTCAAACTCATGAACTGTGTGTGAGATCATGACCTGAGCTGAGACCCAGAGTCAGACACTTAAGCCCCTGAGCCAACCAGCAGACACCCCAAGAATGATGTTTTCTTATTTGAAAGTTGCTAAGAGTGTAGATCTTAAAAGTTTTCATCACAAGGAAAAAAAAATTGTAACTATGTACAAATCATTACACTGCATAACTAAAACTAATATAATGTTACATGTCAATTATACCTCTATTTTAAAAAATGACGTTTTTCTGTGTGGTCTTTTTTGCAAGCTAATATTCCTTTACTTACATAAATATAATTTATATGTAAATATATATAAATATAAACATACAAATTTAAATAAATGAATAAATAATTTAAATAAATAAATTTAAATAAAAATAGAAATTTTTTTTAATGTTTATTTATTTTTGAGAGAGAGTGACAGAGTGTGACCGGGGGAGGAGCAGGGAAAGGGACACAGAATCTGAAGCAGGCTCCAGGTTCTGAGGTGTCAACAAAGAGCCCGACGCGGGGCTCAAACCCTTGAACAGTGAGATCATGACCTGAGCTACAGTCGGACGCTTAACGGACTAAGCCACCTAGGCGCCCCTAAATAAATAACTTTATATAAATACCTCCATTCACCCTAAAATCTGCAATTTATTACTTATGAACAAAGTTAAGAACAATGCTTTAACCCTAAGTATTTAATACAAACCCAAATTCAACCAAAAGGATACCTTATTTCACAGGATTAAAAGAATGTGTGATACACCACAGCTCACTCAAAAACATCACTGGAATTCCTTCTAACGCAAATGAAAATTTGATTACAAATAAAAACTGCCTTTATTAAACTATTCAAAAACCCACTGATTCACAACTGGGGAAATACATTTATAAATTAACTTCTGAATGGTTGAAAATATATCCAAGGAACCTAAGTGGAAACACATAAAATGCAACTTCTTCTGGGAAAAAAAATCTTCATTTTATACATGTTCAAGAACAGCCATCCATTCTGTCAAACTAGTTACCAAGAATGCTTGAATACGTTCTTGAGTCATCCAGAACTGTTGTAGCACAAAATTAAAAGGTGATAACCTTCCTGTCACTGCAACTGGTTTTAGACATCACTTCAGTTTTTAAAAATTGAGAAGAAATTTTAATATGCCAAAAAAGGTACTGAATAATGAAAATGGAACCTATTTAAATAATCACCTAGGTGAGCTGTTGATAAATTGCTGTTAAAAAACAAAACAAAAAATAAAAAGAACTCTGGTCATTAAAGGTAGTGATATCTGGGAACACTCTAGGAATAGAGTCTAGAACATTTCAGGCAAAAATTAATTTCTAATTACTTATTATCTTAATACCTTAGAAAAAAACCAACTTATACTTTTCCCATGCATGCTCCACTCAGTCTGGTGAGGAGGAAGAAAATACAAAGAGGCAGTCAAGGAATAACACTGTGACCTGGGATGAATTTCTTGCCATCACCTCTTGGCAATGGACAGACTCCAAAGCTATGACTACTTTCTCTGATACTGCCTTCCTCTCCGATCGTACTCTCAGTAGAAAATTGAGATGTATCTCAATAGAAAATGGGCCAATCAATCAACTTCAGTGAAATAAATTAGCTCTCTATCCCAAAATATATAATCTTTTTTTAAAAAAAGCAATTAGAGCAAAGTAACAGGATGAATGAATTAAAAATATTTATACATGTTTACATTGTGTGTGTGCTATACTTCAATAAAAATTCACTTATTTTAAAAATCAGGAAATGAGCCTCAGAAAGTTTCATTAACATAGTGCTTATGTTACATGCTCACATGGCATAGAAAAGGTAGAACCTGGATACAAACTATCTATTCATCTCTCTGACTCCAAAGACACTGGCTGCTTTTGGTGATTATACTATACTGTCTTCCACTCAAATGAAGTGCACCAAAATAATTAATCATTCCATATATATTAAATGCTTATATGAAATGCACTAGGCATTGTGCTGGGTACTAGAAACTTGTAACTGTATAGTGGTAACAAATTATGCCAATAATTAAAATTTATTTTTGATCTTAGCCATTGCCATATATGCATAAATAAAAGGTAAGTCCTATACAGAAGTATATCCTTTGAAGGAATCAAGAAAGGCTTTATGAAGAAAATGGTATCTAGGATAGCTCAAAAGATGGATTAAGTTTAACAGGTTTGACCGTTAGAAAACATCAGGGAAACATTTCCAAAGCCATGTGACTGAGAAAGGGCTGGATTTTTTAAAGTACTGGGTTTAAGCATAGCTTTAATGTATATACACAGGAAAACATTCTAGCAAACATGACTGAAGCAGATGGGAGTAGAAACTAATGGAACTAATAGAAGCAGATAATCATGAAACTTGATGCCAGGTAAAGAAATGTGGATTTCTTCCTGAAAGTACTAAGAAATCATTAAACATTTTTGAGCACAGGAATTACATGATTAAAGCAATAATTTTGGAACTGTTAGTCTGGTATCAGGGAAGGTAGCAAGAGGCAAAAATCATTTGGAGGATGTTGGCAGAGAGGGGAGGAGTCAAACATTCATTTCAAATCCTGGGAGGATAGAAGAAAGATTACATCAGAAAAAGAATTGTGAAATCTAGAAGGGACAAACAAGTTTCTTATTGTTTTTTCACATTTTCTTTGTTTAGGTTTGGCTAGGGGTGGGGTGATTTTGCTTTTAAAACCCTGAACTGAAAGTGGCAGACTGATATACAAGTGTAAATGTCCAAGAGACCAAATGGAGAGAGAAGATTAAAGCTTGAGAGGGACTGGAGAGTCATCCTATTGAGGATAACAAAATCAATGATGAGGGCAAAAGAGAAAAATTAGCATGGAAGCAGTTCTGAGTATTAAGGTGCAAGAAGAGGACTGACGAAGGAAAAAGAGATCACATTACATTAATATGTACAGACCTCATTATGGATGATTTAAAGATGAGTAACTTCACTATGTTTTTCATTTTAACCTTAGCTGTTTCTGTCCTCATCTACTGTACAGATAGGAGTGGACATATTCTGGTTACAAAATATATGCGTTCAACCCTATAGTTTCAAGTAACTAACAGCAAAAATAGCACCTGGCCCTTCAGAGCAGGCATGCACACGCACTGACACATACATGCATGTGCGAGCACACAAACACACATGCACAATATTAAGTAACTGGATAAAGGCTTTCACAATAAGGAAAGGAAGCTGTCAAAGAGCCCCTAGATACTACCTGGTGAATGGTTTTGCCAGTTCCTGTCATGATTAACTGCCAGCAACAATTTTTTACATTAATTATAATTATACATATATATTTTATATATATTTTAAATTATATATAAATATATAATTATAATTATATATTTTGTACCACGTATTCATAAGAACTTGCCAGTAGGTATGCTTTTTTAATTTAAGAGATGCTTTATTTTAATTTCTGATCTTAATTTGATAGTAATTCAACAATTTAGTTTTCAGTTTATCTACCCTCCAGCCCAGTTAAGGAGTTAATGTTCTAGAAATAACATTTAATGTATTTAAGAAAGCTTACTATTTCAAAGGCCTTGAAGAAATTTTCTGTAAAACAAACAAAAATTACTGCTTCCTGGTTTCCATTTTGAAAATTTGAATTTTGGGGAAGGAGTGGTATGAGGTTGGGCTAAGTGGCTTTTCACAGAATAGAAATGCCTGTATTTCCATCAAAGTATAGTCTCTATAAATCAAGATACTAAAGCAGAACTAAAGAAATGGTTTACTACTGTTGAATTTTTTTTCAGAAAAATCTAACTGTACAGCAATTAGAAGAAAAAGAAGCTGTGCTGGTAGGAGAAGAAACAGATTCAGAGTGATATATCCTAAACAGTGGAAAAGTATATTAGGTCACACTCTTGGCTTTGCTCAGGTGGGCAGTAAAACACCATCAGCCATGTTAACTCCAAATTCAACTCAAGCTCATGAATATTTACTGAGCACCTACTGAGCCAGGCGTGTAGGGAAGGATAAATAAGTTGACAATTTGACCAAAAGATATCTAATGCAAAATCAAGACACGCACTAGTTTTCTACATTAGCTCTAATTTCAGACTGCAAATTTTAATTTTTGGTTGGGGAAACGGCATCACGGTGTCTAGTGTCCCAATCTGGGATTTTCATATCCCCACACTTTATTGTTTTTCTGATTTGTATTAAAAATACAAAAGCCACAAATTTCTGATTTGTATTAGAAATACTATGTAACCCTGATAAATTGGTTCTGGATGAGAAAGACTGATACCTTATCAGAGATGATGACAGCTACGATAACAACCCAGATATCTTAAGTACATTTTCAGGCAAGCATATTATATCAAGTACAAGTGTGTTCCATGTCAAGGCATTTATGATGCAAAATATTTTAACTGGGATTCTCCTTAAAAAAAAGACTTCATGTGTGAGGATAAAAAATGTTTTGTGAACAGAAGGCAAGAACATACGATGACACCATATATTAATATCCAATGGTAATTTTACAGTGCTCAGCTTCTGGGTCTATCAGCTTCTGGGTCTATTTTTTATCCCAGTACCCTATTTTTAAGGTATAAATGATTAAAGGTCATCTTCAATTTAATTATCACTTAATATCTCAGATCTAAAAATGAAGGACAACATATACACCAAATACAAAATATTCTGCTTTTCTACCTAGAACACCAAGAAATCCAGGTGAAAATTAAATAAAAACACAAATTTTATAGGTCAAATACACAGTCCACTACTTTGGTTCTCATAGGTACATGAATGGTCTAGTACCTAATGTACTAGTATTAGTACCTAGTACCAACTGATTACAATTCAATCATACCATTTATTGCCAAGGTCTATAACAAACACAGAGAAAATGATTAGTAGATAAAGTGCAAGTAAGATGAAAAGTCCCCTGAGTCCAAATTTGAAGCTGGAAGTAACTACGAGCATATAATCCCTGAGGGCATATATGCAGCAATACTACAGAGGCCACAGGATTGGTAGAAGGCTTCAAGTGACACCTGGGTTAAATGTAAAATGACTGTGTGTTTGACTAAATGATCTGAAAAGTCACCTTCAGCCCCAAACATCAGTTACTTTATACCTTACAATTTTGTGGAGTCTGTACCACGTTAATAGGAACCTTCAGAACCAAGAAGAAAGAATCCACTGAGAGTAAGAGTAACTACTAAGTTGAAAAATTCAATTTTGGCCTTTTAAAAGATAGTAGACAGAAAAATGACTTGGCCCATAGAAGACAGAGAGGAAAATGTTTCTGCTTGGGTAATCTATTACTTATAGCTACTGGTTGCCTAAAATTGAGCATAGTACAATGATTTTTAAGTATATGAGTACAAGGAAATAAAGTGTATTTTATGTTTTGTAGAAAACTATAAAAAGAATAGTCTTATTCTTATAACACAATATCTTTCTGTGCCTTGTCTCCTCAATATTTCCCATTTGATTGGCTCCTTTCAAGCAAGAATATGTACTGAAAAGCAATCTAAAACATAAGCTTATATAATTGCTTCAAAAACAAATACCTTGATTAATTTAACTTCATTCTAGCTATAAATTCTAACTAATTTTTTTTTTTATTCAGAAATTTAGATGTAAAGCTCACTAGATCAGAAACAGAAATGTCCTTATCAGTAGCAATCAAGTTCTATCTCAGCTAAGGCTTTGCTTTTTCCCAGTTTTGTGAAGAGTTCTTAAACTGAATCTCAAAGTAAATAGCTTTTCCCTTGAAATATAAACACAGTTTGTTTAAGTATTAAGTTAAAGCTCTGGTTGTTTTGTCTAAGAAAAGCCATCTTCATAAGACAAAAGTATTTGCCTTAGTTTAGGGGTTAGCTCTATGACGAGTTGCTACTTCTTTCTCTTTACAAACTTTAAAAAATATTAAAAATAAAATAAGCTCATTAACAAAATTAAGTTCTCTTTATTTTAATGAAATTATACTTTAAACAATTTATGGTACAAAAGATGAGACTTCTTCCATTTTAATCATTTAATAATATTTGGTTCAATAAGTATTCTTGTAAATTCACAAAAAGCAAGCATTCTTCTGAAAATAATTTATATTAAACCTAATGTGTATGTACTCAAGTTTGGTATTAGACTTCTTTTACACAGTATAATTCTCTAACACATATTTCTCATTTATAGAATATATGCAAGTGACACAAATGTAAAGATAATTTTGTAATGATTATTGAAATCTGATAGTAAACACATGATCAGATGTATTACTACTATCCTGTTTTAATATTTAGATAACATTTCAAAATATAAATAACAAAGGAACTATTCTGAAAACTAGTTAATCAAACACATAAATAGGTGCTATCCTCATGTATGTTTCTACTTCATCCTAAAAAGTAGACACTTGACACATTTTCCATCTGAAATATGGTTTCCTATCATTGCCCAATGAGTTTTAGAAATTATTAGATTAAGGAGAACAGAATTATAAAAACTATTACCAAGTCACAGCTTCTTGGCTTTTAAACAGAATAAATGGGGCGGGGAGGCAGCACCTGGGTGGCTCAGTCGGTTAAGCATCAGACTTCAGCTCAGGTCATGATCTTGCAGTCCGTGAGTTCGACCCTTGCACCTGTCTCTGTGCTGACAGCTCAGAGCCTGAAGCCTGCTTCAGATTCTGTGTCCACCTCTCTGTCTGCCCCTCCGCTGCTCATTAATAGGTATTATTTAATGAACTTTAAGGATATTTCTACATACATCAGAAATCTGGAGAGAAGAGAATAAATCAGCCAATTATTGAGCTATTGTTAACAACCATGTGGGTTTTTTTGGAGTGATCAGTGACATATTCAAATATTTGGCCTAAAATTTTTAATGATTTATCTAGATATTTACCAAGAGTTTTATTGTATTATCAGGCAATGATTATTTAGCTGAATTTCTAATAATTCTTGCAATATATCTTACATTTGAAAGAATTAGATAATATACTCAATTTTTCATAATGAGTCAAATAGTCATACATAACAACAATGTGTAAGACAGCTTTAGGCTAGGCACTAGGCACTCATGAAATATTTTACTTCTCTTATTAGCACAAAGAAAGGACTTTTGTTATATAGCTTTGCTATCCTGGAATTGACAACACTTTTAAATTCTATTTTAACCATAAAAAATATTGCAAGGAAACTAAAGTACCGAAGATTGGATCTTATAAAAGTTGCTCTCCAAATAGTTGAGTGGTGTGCCAGAGGAAAACACAGGAAACAAAGGCCAAATAAGGAAACTATATGATATGAAGAAGCATGAAAACCAAAACCAACACATATATAAATACTAGACACCTATGCTACACTATAGAATTAAAGAACTGTAATGTTTAGCAGCAAGAAGACCTTCTGGCATTGATAGGGAAAAAATCTGTTATTAGATGGCCAACAGGACTGATAGGGAAATTCCAGTCTCTGACCAGACTCCCCTTCCGGGTTCTTCTTCCTACCCCACTTGCCCACGCCAAATTATGACTAATGAGGAATGCAGAAGTAACGGACTATAAATTGTTCCCTCTGCTTACACACTCAGGGCTCAGACCTCTGGAGAGTGATCTCCTCTGAGCCTGCTGGTGTGAAATAAACTTGCCGCCTCCCAAGATCTCTGAGTGCTGCTTGGTTCTTCCGCTGGGTGATCCAGACTAGGTTCTGTAACAGCATGAATATTCAGTCAGGTAGCAGGAGAACAAGTAAGAGCAAGCTGAGGGAGATATGTAAAAGTGCTGTGCCCAGAAATTCCAGACATAATAAAATTATATGTGAAGTATATGCCTAATTTAACTCATTAGGATGAGACAGTTAAAATTTTTTTAAATGATGGCCATAAGTACTTTCACATATCTTTTTCACACATCTTACTGCATCTTCAAAACAACCCTGTGAGTTAAATAGTTTAAGATTATGAAACATAACAAAAGAAATAATAATATGCTTCATTAAAAAAAATAAGAAAAGTAGATCATCCTATAGTTTTAGAATGAACAAAAACATAAAATACATATACCCTGTGCCTCAGGAGCATGGATGCAAAAAATAATTGTGAGTTTCTGTTTGCTTCTGAATAGTAATACACGAGTACCTCTCCTCTTCAAGCCACTCATCCTCAATCTTCCCTTAGTCATGCTATTGGGTTTCCCTGGCATATTCTTTGTCCTTTCCCCCCACCCTGTTTCAGTTCAATTTCAATTTCCTTCTTAAAGCCTTCCCCAGTGAATACAATCTACTCAAATTTTTTCCTTCTGTGTAAACTACAATTAAGAAAATCCTAAAACTAGGTTTTATTATAAAATTTCATTTGCAAATCAGTTGTTTGAAAATTAGAATTTCTTTTATGTAAGAAAACATGTTATAAAATTTCCAGGCTTTCAATAAAAAAGCCTTTTAAATTTACAATAATAGAAATACTATTTGAGGTGAAAAGTAATAGAAAATTATTTCCTAAGATTCTTATAGCTTATAATAAATGCTAGTGTTTATTCAATTAGCAGAACATGAGGAAACATACCAGAGTTCTGTACTGATTCTGAATACAACTTTTGGATGCTTTCTGGACGGACTTTCAAAGTCTAACTGCAGTATACAAAAAAAAAAAAAAAAAGAAAAAAAAGAAAAGAAAAGAGAGAGAGAGAGAGAGAAGTTAACATCGCAGGCTTTAGGTTGACATCCTTAGAAAGGCCTGGGTGTAAGGACAGCCTTTGGGCTGGTTGCTGGGAATTTTGATTTCAGGAGGGTTCACACCATTCACAAAATGGTGGCTCACTATGTCTAAACTGCTTGCACAAACAATATGGTTTATACTAAACATCTGCTTTCCTTCTAGGAGTTTGAATTTTGGTATATACTAGGCACAGGGTGTCTACATGACTAGCCCCCCCCTCCCCCCCCCCCCCCAATAAAAACCTTTGACACTGAGCTCAAATGAGCTTCCTGGTAGATGTTTCACATTTGTGACCACAACTAGTTGCTGGAGTAATTCAGTGCAACTTGTGTGACCCTACAAAGAAAGGGCTCTTGGAAGCTTAAATTTGAAATCCTCCAGACTTCCTCCTGTGAGCCTTTTGCTTTTTCTTCCATCCTTCCCTTGCCTTTTTTTTTTTCTTTATAAGTTTTGCTATAATAATTATATCAGCAAGTGTGGCTATATGCTGAGTTCTGTGAATCTTTCTAGTAACTCACTGTATTTCTGGGGGTTCTTGGGGCCCCCTGCCCCAGGCTATTACTATATTTTGTTTCATTTCCATTAAATGTATGAATATTTCATTCTTAATACAAGTAAAGTAGTAATTGCATTTTGATCCTTCTCATTTGTGATTAAGGTTGTTTGAGGTTCTTCGTAAGAGTATGAGCAAAAGAGAGATATTTTAGTATAATAACTAAACCATATTTAGAAAAGAAGAAAATTTAAATAAGATGTGTGTACATATGAGGGGAAAAATACTGCTTGAAATAGAATAAACTGAAAAGTGAGTTGCAAAAAGGGTTCAAGGTAATGGAAGGAAAGGAAGGAAACCTGGAACAAATTTTCTATGAAAAAGAAAGCAGTGGTAGAGGGAGATGCCAAGTCCAGTGATTCTCTGTGTTTGCCACCATATGGGTGCAGAACATGTTGGTTGTTAAGTCCCTATGAAGGACGATTACTGACATCTGAAGTGCAAGTAGATGAGTACTTAGTAAATACTTGTTAACCACGCTCAATCTTCTCCTAAAATACCCATGGAGTCACCAAGTTTTCCAAAAAAATTATGAATAAGTGAGATAGTCTTTTCAAAGAAGTTTTTAAAAAACAACTAATGACAAGATGCCTAGAAACTTTACAACAAACTTATTAGAAACAAAAAAGAAATAAGATCACATATCAAAAATTCAGAGCTTCAAAAAAAATCAAATGGTAGCAAATGAAATTTTACGTGGACAACTAACAGTTGAAAAAGATCTTTAACGGTAAAAAGTTATAATTTGAGATAAGAAAATTCTGACCACAAAGAAAAACAGGGAAGTCTATGTAATAGAGCATGAGAGGTTCAAATTAGAAGTTAGTTAAAACAAAAAAAACAATTCAAGCCCTTACCATGCCTTTAACCAATAATAAAAAGTTCTTTAAATAAATCAAAAACAGGAAGTCAGATAGATTATAGCTGGTCCACTTAATCTTGGTAAAAATAAACGCACTCATGAGTAGAAATTATATAGGAAAAGGCAATAATAAAAATCACAATTTGCATAGACTTTTACATTTCTCAGAGATCATTTACACACCATAGTCATTTGACTCGTAAAACAATCCTGTAAGAGGAGTGAACATTTTAACATCCCCTTCTAAAAGTTAACAAAAGAGGTTCATCTGGATAAGTGATTGATGTCAGATGAATCAATAAAAGAAGAGCTTATATTAGGGCCCAGATTTCTCTACTTCTTAAAAACGAGATTTTCCTTTCCCCACCAATGTATTTCAAACTGTGTCTCTCAGAAGAGGACTTAGAGATATGTTTGGAATGAGGAGGGAAGTGTTGCAAAGAGGAATTATCGGGCTCTTGCCAGAGATTTAAAAGGAATGTATCAGAAGGAAAATCAAAGTGGTAATTAACTGTGGATCTCTCAGGTCATATGTGTAATCCAGTAAGTACTGTAAGTGATGCAGTTTAATAGTGATTATGTATTGAGGGACCTACTCATATGCTTTCCACATAAGATGTAGAAAGCTGGAAACAGTATTGTTTCCAACCTCATCACACACAAACAAAAAAGGCAGTTAATCTACAAATTTTCTTGAGCCCCTAAGAGAGCTCATCTAAGTAAGACAGACACCTCCAAGGAGAAACAGGACGTGAGCACTTGGCTACCTAAAGCAGATGACAGATGGGATACAGGCTGATAAGGACTCAGCTAAAACTTCTAACAAACTGCTAAAGGCTGAGTGTGAACCAGCATGAGAATAGAGAATCCCTGGGAGCCAGAAACATCAGGGGAATGAATGCTCATCTACTCAGTAAGTCTTCTCACATTCCTCAGAGGGCAAAAAAAGTTGGGGGGGGAAGAAGAGATTGGAGAGACCTCCCTCAAATAGAAGACCTGGAGGACCGGAAAAGCAGCTACTGTGAAAAAAGCACAAAGTCCCACCTAGTCCCTCTCCCCTCAAAAAACAAAAAACCTGAAACTAAGGATGAAAGGTCAAAAACCCCTGTAGCCCTCAGAGCACAGGTGAAGAGTCAAGCCGAAGGAAAAGAACAGAAAAAAAGCCCTCCATCCCTGGAGGGAAAGGAAGAAAAAAACATCTGGAATTTACTACCAGTGGTCCTCCACCACTGGGATAAGACAGGATTGCTCACAATGTGACACCCAAGAGACTCAGGGAAACAACCTTCCAGTAACACTGAGGCTGACTCAGAACAAAGAATGTCACCCCATGTCCTGTACTGCCAGGCCAGTAATTATCAAGTAACAAATAAAGAGTCTACTTCTAGGGGAGGTTCCAGATAGTAACAAGAGACCCTGTGTAAGACTCAGAAACAAATTAAAGATTTTGGGGTGAAGACAGACCAGATATTGGGTTAAACCCTTGAGCAAACCAGCCTCTATTCTGAACACAAAATAATGCTAGAGAAATCTGAAGCCCACAGTGCAGTGATACCAAAGCAACAACAAAACCCGACCCCAGCAAAACCCCTGACTATATTAACTTAACTGCTCTCTCCATACATGAAAGGACTAGGAAAAAAAGAGGCATGTCAATTTTTAAGCAGAATAAAATTTATCTCAGTCTCCACTGTCCTAGACAAGATATTTAGCTTTCAGTCAAAAAGTACAAGCCATATGAAAAAGAAGGAAAAAAAAAAAAAAAAAAAAAAAACAAGCACATAGTCAACCAACAAAGAAATAAATTGATATGAGAAAGTTAGTGGCATTACCAGGCAAGAAATTTAAAGTATCTGTGATTAATATGTTAATATATTCCAGTGTAAAAAGGTTGACCAAAAGCCAGAACAGATGGAAAATTTCAGTAGAGATGGAAACTATAAAAGAAAATCAAATCAAATCAAATCAAAAGATGGAAATAAAAACACGGTAACAGAGATAAAGGCTGCCTTTGACAAACTCATCAGTAAGCTCAACACAGTGAGGAAATCAACAGTCAACCTGAAAATAAGTAAATAAAAATCACTCACCGTGAAACACAAAGAGTAAACTAAAAAAAAAAACAAAACAAAACACACAATTAAAAAAAATAAAAAACACAAGTATGAATAAAAAAGAGAACAGATCATTCAAGTACTATGTGACAATATAAAATTGTAACACACCTGTAAGGAAAAGAGGTAAAAAAGATTACAGAAAAAAATATTTGAAGATATTTGAATAGCTGACAACTTTTCATAATTAGTAAAATGTAACAAAACACAGATTCGACTTGCTCAGAAAGCATCAAGTAGGATAAGTATCATACATAGATGTATTATATTCGAATCCCATAATAAATATATATATATATATATATTGATGGCATCTAGAAAAAAAAAGGAATTACAACAAACTTCTGATAATAATTTGCCATACAGAAGATAATGGAGTGATATCTTTTATTACAGAGGTATAAAATATCACAGAGTAGAGACCAGCCATCCCCACTACACCCTATCCAAATTCCTCAACGAAGGAATCCAGCAGCATAACAAAAGCTCTACACCATTATGTTCCTGGTATAATTTTGTTACACAGACACAGGAAGTGAAACAACAGTCTGTACATCCCTACCTCTAGTTTTGTTTCCTCCAACCCACCCTGATACCTGAGTGGACTTTTTGTGTGTGTGTTTCAGAATTTAAAAAGAAAAAAAAAAAAGGTTTATTTATTTATTTTGAGAAAGAAAGTAAGTGCACATGTGCATGTGCACCCGAGTCACAGGAGAGGCAGAGAGGGTGAGAGAGAATCTAAGCAGGTTTTGTGCGGTCAGCATGGAGTCTGATGGGGGGCTCTATCTCAGGAACCGTGAGATCATGACCTAAGCTGAGATCAAAAGTCAGGTGCTTAGGGCGTCTGGGTGGCTCAGTTGGTTGAGCATCCGACTTCGGCTCAGGTCATGATCTCGCAGTTCGTGAGTTTGAGCCCCATGTCGGGCTCTGTGCTGACAGCTCAGAGCCTGGAGCCTGCTTCAGATTCTGTGTGTGTCTCTCTCTCTGCCCCTTCCGCACTCATGCTCTGTCTCTCTCTGTCTCTCAAAAATGAATTTAAAAAATAAAAAAAAAAAGAGTCTGGTCAAACCCTACTTAGATCCTTAATCACAAAAACTGTAACCTCTCCTTCATGAGAAATGCAAAGAAATCTGTCTTTATTCTCTAAACATGTATAGTACCAAGCAGTAACCTGGTATTAACACCGTTGCTCTTACTCTTCTGAGGAGAGTAAATCTTAAATCATCTGAAAGATCCAGGACCCCACAGTGGGGTTGCCATTTGGGAATGTATGGCAAAGGGAGTGCCTGATAACCTGACATCTGAAGGTGAGCTTTTGCTAATGGGACCACTGTTAGGAGAAGGGGAAGATGCCTAACCTCTTTTTGCCCAGGCCAAAAATTCCAGGCTAATGGATGTTATTAGCCAGTTATATCATTAAAGGTTTTATGATGAGTACAGTTACATCATTTTTACTTTATTCAAGACTGAAAGGAGTAAGTTTCTATTTCCCCCCTATTCTTCAATAAAAACACTTTTAACAAAAACAAATGAACATAATTTTTAGACCAGAAGGGCCTTTTCACAGGGATGCTGAAAATATTAAATTTTATTGTTTAACTTCTAGGACAAGTCACCAAGACGTCATAGCAATTTGCTTACAAACAATAGACAGTGAGTGAATGGTCAAAGCCTGTAGATATCATGGAAGGTGGGGAAGGAAAAAGAAAGGGAAAGAGAGAGAGAGAGGGAGAGAGAATGAATAGGCCTGCCTCTGGTTCAGGAGAGGATTTTTCCAAGGACAAAAACTTTTCTACAGGCTGTGTCTTTCACTTATTCTCTCAACTCATCCCAAAATGCTCTATCAAAATTCAGGTAGATATCCCTGCTTTTTAATCACCATCAAATATGCACTACATTCTAGGCACTGTAGTAGGCAGTGAGGAGACAGAGGAGAATATGATCTCAATTTTTCTGCACTCATGAAACTTAGCCAGTTCTAATCTCCTCCAAAGCTCCTCCTGAAAGCCTTCTGTCAACTGTGCAGGCTAGGTTTTTAAGCCCATCCCCCAAATGTTTCCATAATATGCTGTTTATTTTTTTTTGGCAGAGCACATTTTATTGTCAATCATCTTTTGACTTATGTCCCCTATGAGACAGAAGCTCTTTAAACACTGGGGCTCTGTTTTATTTCCATATCTTCATCACTAAGGATTGTGTCTGGCAAGGTCAATAAATATATTTTTAATTAAAGAAGGAACAAATTTTTTAAAAAGTGTTGAGATGGTCTGCCTTTTTAAAAATAAAAGATATAGATTAGATGCTGGAAATCTAAGATAAACCACATGTAATAATTTTTAGATATTTCTATCATGGATCACAAATAATGCATAACATATACTAAGGAACTACAAAGTTAAAGATCCTACATGTATCTTAGTTAGAAAATAAAATCCACACCAATGTTCTATAACAATTTAGGCATTGTTATAAATAATTCAGAATCACAGGAAAAGATTGTAAGGAACAGCTGAGTATATGAGACAGGAAAAAGGAAGGGAGAAACCAGATATAATCTAGTAATCACAAATTTAAAAAGGAAAAATACTAAATTCCTTACAAATTATTTTGCCTATTTTTCTTACCATAGCAACAAAATAGTATAGTAGAATAGACATTAGACTAGTACAGAAAGGCAATTCTCTCCTTCAGAAATGCTTTCCTTATAACTTTTCAAACTAAATATGCTAAACAATACAAAATAAAAAATATCAACATTTAGGGCATACATATTTAAAATATAAAAGCAAAAGGCATTACACTATTATTGAGTCTTTCTACAAACTTGACCGCAACAAATTAAGTATTTATATCAGTGTTTTTTGCTTAAATGGGGTGGGAGGGGCACGAGCAAGGGAGGGGCAGAGAGAGAAGACAGAGAATAAATCCCAAGCAGGATCTGTGCTGTCAGCATGGAGACCCACGTGGGGCTCAAACTCACAAACTGTGAGATCATGACCTGAGCAGAAATCAAGAGCTGGACACTCAACTGAATCACCCAGGCACCCCAGGCTGATAGAATTCTTTTTTTTTTTTTTTTTTTTTAATTTTTTTTTTCAACGTTTATTTATTTTTGGGACAGAGAGAGACAGAGCATGAACGGGGGAGGGGCAGAGAGAGAGGGAGACACAGAATCGGAAACAGGCTCCAGGCTCTGAGCCATCAGCCCAGAGCCCGACGCGGGGCTCGAACTCCCGGACCGCGAGATCGTGACCTGGCTAAAGTCAGACGCTTAACCGACTGCGCCACCCAGGTGCCCCGATAGAATTCTTTTAAAAAGCTTTATAGGTTTCTTATGTTTCAAAAACATATTTTATAAGCCCACTCATTCAGGCAAATGCTATGCCCACAGATGTCACTGAAATAAGTCCTTCTGTACCTTGGGCCCTCTGTGAGGCTGCTGTGGGACAAGGTCCTGAAGATTCTTGGAAGCCCTTTTGTTTACCAGAGAAAAACTGGAAGTTGTGCCATTAAGATTCCTGAAAGGTTTTTTTTTGTGTCTAAGAGAATCTATGAGGGCCGCCTCAAATTTTTCTGAGATCTTAAAAAAGGTTTTATAGTTACACCTTAGTTTCATTTTTACCTTGAGACCACATTTTCCAAACTTTGCTCTGGATTTGATCTTCATTCTTAGGCTCTTTGTGAACCTTTGCAGGCTGGAAAAAACTTTCCTGAGCCCTTTACATTTCCTCCAAATTCTGCTTGAAAACAAGAATTTCTTTTTTAACTCCTCTCTCCCCATCCACATTTCATAAGGTATAGCTAAAAGAAACAGTTGAAAACACTTTGGACATTCTTTATCATACCCTCCTTTGCCAGATGCATCAGTTCACTAAGTACACTTTCTATTTTCCATGTTACCATAGGTGGACAGTTTTCCTAAACTTTCTGCCACTAGATAACAAAGATATTCTTATTTCCAGTTTCAAATAATATTGGCATTACTTTCTTTCAAGCCCTCATAGTCTCCATGAATTTATCTCAAGTTTCATGATTTCTTGTCCACCCACCAGCTGATACTATGTCCTTTTCTTTTTGTTACAGTAGCACCCCACTTCCAGATACTAAGTACTATTCTCATTATCTATTGCTGTATAACAAACCTTCCCAAAGTTAGTAGCAGATAAAATAACAACTTTTTTATTATGCTCATGGGTTCAGAACTTAGAACATAGTTCAGAACTTTGGACAGTGAACAGTAGAAATGGCCATCTCTACAGACTCTGGGATATCTGTGCCTCAGCTGGGAAAACTCAAACAGCTAAGGACTTCTTCATTAATGGCTTCTTCACTAATGGCTCTTCCTCAGACGACTGGAAGGTAGAGACACTGCTAATCTTGGGACTGCATTTCTTATAGAATGGTGATACAGCTTTAAGAGGGAGCATCCTAAGAAGCAACGGCTGAAAAGCAAGCATTCCAAGATACCAAAGCAAAAGATGCAAGACTTCTTCTGACCTAGCCTCAGAAGCCACATAGCATCACTTCCCTCATATTTTACTGATTACAAGCAAGTCACTAAGGTCAGCTCAGATTCAAGGGAAAGGAAATTGGACTCCACCTCTTGATGGAAGAGTGGCAAGGTCACAAGCAGAAGAATATGGGGGATGGGAGATACTGTCACCATCTGGGAAAAATGTAAAAAGTCACAATGGATATGAAAAGATTGATCAGGCTCAAGAGGAAAAAAGTTGAGGCTTCAACCAGTAACAGTTCTCCTGAAATGATAACAATATGTACAATAAAAACAAAACTACAATCATTTCTCAAAAAACTTAAAAACTAGAAATTATGACAATTATTTGTTATTGGGTTCACCATTTAACGTAAAACTGTTTTTATTAGTTAAATTTTATGAAAACACTTCTGTGGCCTCTATACTATCATTTTGAAAAAGTATATACAATGAACATATACAAATAATGCTCTAAGTGTTCTTCTGAATAGCTTAATGTTATTAAACAATTTACACAAAATTTGAACCTAGTAATGAAAATATGTATATCCCATCATTCAAAATAATTTACCACATTGCACATGAGGAAAAAATCATGTTTTGTTTTTTGTTTGCCTGTTTTTTTTTTGTTTGTTTTTTTAAGTAAGCTCTACACCCAATGTGGGGCTTGAACTCACAACCTTGAGATCAAGAGTCACATGCTCTACCGACTGAGCGAGGCAGGCACTCCAAAACATGTACTGTAAAGTATAAAAGATGAGTGGACTATTGAAAAAATATAATTTACTACTATTTTCTCTGTCCAGAAACACTACATATCTACCATAATCACAATTCATCAATAAGATGGCCATTATCTTAATACTCACAATGATCACAATTATTTTATGTATCATTAGGAAGAGAGAAAAATACTGCCAGATAATTAGATCATGGCATGAAACTCTCTTAGTTGTTCATGAGATGCATATCCATTTCAGAGCTGTTTAAAAACACATGTATTTTTTTAAAGACATTAATGTTTAAATATGGTGCTCATTGACTTAATAGGAAGGATGCTATTATATAAAATCTTCACAATTCAACTGATCGTGAGTATAAATGTTGTGATATCTCTACTTGTTTTTGCATAGTGTGTTGATATAGCAAAAAACAAGATTTTTCTTGGTAAATCATTTGACTTATAACCTGAGAAGAAATTCTTAAATTTTAGATACATTCTTAATACATCATCAAATAAGTTTGATAAAATGTGGTATCGTTTCTACTGATCTTATTAAAGTAATTATCAGGAAAATCCACGAGAAAAACAGCTTTAAAATTAAAAGGGGAGAGGAGTTTTCTAAAATTATTGGAAATGACTAGCAGGCAGGAAGTTACAGATTGTCTTTTTCATTCTGAAAATTGTAGATGCTCCAAAGACAAAATCTTTTCTATTTTTTTTTTTTTTTTTTCTGAGCACAGGGCATAGGTATGGTAAATTAAACTCTATAAACTAAATGTCAAGTATAAACATGGTGTATTAGTTTGCATAGTCTTACTTATATTTTTAATAAGCCAAATAAATAAATTTGGCCACAAAGCTACCATAATTTCAAATCTAGGTAAAGTGGTAACAAAGGCCTTAAACACTAAATATTTTAATTCATAATACAAAACAAAATATCTCAACAGCTTTAAAATTTAAATATTTCATACAGATATGCACTGATGATCAGATCTTTTTAATGACATCACTGAATATACAAGATATTATAAAATACATTGTAGGGGTGCGTGGGTGGCTCAGTCAGTTAAGCATCCAACTCTTGATTTTCAGTTCAGGCCATGATCTCATGGTCCTGAGATAGAGCCTCATGTCAGGCTCCATGCTGGGTGTGGAACCTGCTTGGGATTCTCCCTCTCCCTCTGCCCCTCCCCTGCTTAGGCATGTGCACACACTCACGCTCTCTCTCTCAAGAATATATGTATATGTATGTATATACATACATATAGTAAATAATATATATATATATTATTTCTCCTTGAAAATGAAAATATTAACTGAGAAATCTAACAGTATCTCCTCCAATCTTTCCAAATGATAAAAATGTACTTTTTACTTATCTTTTAATATTCTGGACCAGGTTAATTAAAGGGCATTTTTGGGGTACCTGCGTGTCTCAGTCGGTTGAATGTCCAGCTCTTGGTTTCAGCTCAGGTCTGATTTCACGATTCCTGGGCCCCACCTGGGTTCCACACTGCCGGTGAGGAGCCTACTTGGAATAATCTCCCTCCTCTTTCTGCCCCTCCCCAACTTGTGCCCATGCTCTCTGTCAAAATAAATAAATAAACTAAAAAAAAAAATAAATAAAGAGCATTTTTTTCCCTTAAAATGAAAAGATACAAAGATCTCATGTGATAAGAATTTTAAGTATTTTAAATGAATCTGATCAATATTTACCTATATATTTGAATTAAAGGGCTGAAAATTTTTTTCTCATTAGAACATTAGTTTAATATATAAATTAACCTTTGACTTTCAGAGCTTTCCTAAATATCAAGGTCTTATCCTTGATTCCTATTCTCTTCCTTTCTCTAATTTTCATTATGTGGAATTAAATCTTCTAAAAAATATTTTATTAAGTAGAATTTGTATTTCTTGTTATTTATTTTAAAAGGTGATCCTCCCTCAGGAGATTCTTTAACAACAACAAAAAAAAAACAAAAAAAACACAACTTCCTCTTTTTAAATAAAAAATTACAAAAATAAAAACCTTAAATTGAATTACCTTATGAATTAACTCTGACTCAACTCATTGATTCTCCAAAACAGAAAGACAGCTCTTATATTTTTATCCTTGACAGCACCACTAGAGTAAAGTAAGTATCTATCTACTTATACTTTACTCAAGGGAAAAATATGCACAATTTTTTCTCTACAAATATTTAATAACAAGATCTATTATTCCTTCTTTGGATTTCTAATTAATTTCTATTATTGGGTAAAAATTAATTAATTAACTAACTAATTAAAAGGGCTTTAGCGAAATTGCAGTCTTTAAAAAGTCCTCAATTTTTTTTAAATCCAAATTAAGTAAATCAACTCTATTTCCCTAAACACCTCCCATTATTGCTATTTTAGTCTTTTGATATGAGTAAGGTAAGCAACAGCTGCTTTTGTTCCAGATAGATATTAAAAGCCCATGAGAATGACATACACATTTAAATTACAGAAAACTATATATAATTATCACTTCTTAAATTTCGTAAAAGAAGAAAAAAAATCCTACTGGCTCTTTTTTACTTCAAAGAAAATTACTGAGATAAATTTTTTGTTTGTTTTAATTCAGCCTTGGTATGACTTTAACTCTAAAAGTTTTTAAAAACAATAAGAAAGGGAAAATATTTTAAGCTAATAATCTGATTCAAAAGAAAATCAGAACGCAGACAGCCTATCTCAAATTTTAAATATATAATGTGGACAATTTACCTACGTTGGAATAGTTAGGAAAGTCCTCATTGAACAGGCAGAATTTTACTTGTACGATTTGTCATGCAAAGTATTTAAGAGGATAGCCTATCTTTTTCCATGGGTAGAAACTGCTTAAGTTTATCAATGTTTAATAGAATTCAAATTTGGAAAAGAAGCCCAGGAGTTTGATTCAGAGAATGTCTGGGAAACAATCAGAACAGGAAGGTCCCTAAGCAAGAGGAATCATTTTTGTTCTAGAAACAAGCATCTCTCAGATAAGAAAGAGGCCTCAGTATATGATCTAACTGGATGCACCACTTTGACACAGGAAAATATAGGAGCTGGTCAAGAGCAAGTGAAGATGGTAATAAAAAGCAGAAAGTTTCCCTCAGTAACACTGCCAAGAAACTGAAGAAACTAATACCAAACATTCATTGAAAACACAAAAGCCTAGTTTCTCTCACCAGCAGAATTAGCCTGGAAGTCTCAGCAAGTGAACAAGCTGATGGAAAACTAAATGTTAGGCAGCTGAAGGGGCAGGAAAAGAACCTTTGAGGGACGATCAGCTAGCAAAGTGCCCTCCTTATTCATTGCGCCCTCCAGGAGAGACCACTTAGAAAGTGAGAGGTTTCCAAGCACACCACAAGTTCTAAAGGACCAGGCAGAGGTGCCAGCTCAAACCTACCTTGGTCTGAACTTGAGCTCTCAAGCAATCAAGACAGGAGTTAGGTAAGAATGATTCCCAAATAGGAGACTTAAAATGCCCCACCCACTCCACTCCCTCACCTCACCAGCCCCTCAAGTAAGTAAATGTAAATAAGTAATCTCACTGGGAATGTGGACATGGAGATGAAACCAAGTAACTTCTATTTATATTTCAAACATAAAATCCTGCTGAGATTCCCAATTCTCTGCAAACTTCCCAGTGTTCATATTGTTACTTTATGTATGTCTCTGTAGTGAATAAAATTAAAATCCTAGACATAAAGAAAGGAGTAGGCCCTGTGGAAGGAAAAACTGACAAAGGAAAATAGTGAAAAAAGATCAAAGGTTATGTTTATCGTCTGGAAAAGATAAGAAGAGTACATAGGAAGGTGACCTGTGATAGGATAGGTTTACAGATTTAATTTATAGCAAGCTCCCAATGTCCTTTCACAAGAATATCCCAGGTTAGAGAAAAAAGGAAAGAAGATAGTCTAGTGTATGGGGCTATCTGTTGATGAGATTTGCACAAGGAAAACATCCCCATAATTTCTAATACACATTAAAGTATCCTATTGTAAGCAATACAGAAGTCATTTTTGATATCTAAAGATTTTCCATTTCTCTTATGTATTTGGGCTTTTGTCCATAATAAAAATTATAATACGAATTCAGCTCTGAAATATTTTCCTTTATTTTCTCTTTTCATATCTATCTCAGAGCTGACAAACCAAGGATAATGATGATAGGAGGGCTAAGATAAGGTGATACGGAAGATAAGGCAATGATCAAGGAAAAGCAAGAAAAAGGAATATTGAATGGGTCATATATGAGCAGTACAATGTTCCCATGGAAGTAGGGCACTTCATTTAGAAATAGCATGCCTCAAGAATTTAGATTCCTTCATCAAATATTAATTGAGTACCAATTAAGTATAAGATACTAGACTACAAAATTGAACATGATATATTTTTACAGCCTATATGTTTACTTCCCTTAGGTATGAGAACTTTTACATTGCTCTTAATAAGCAATTCAATACATGATTGCTAAAACAAAGTTGTAATGAAGAAAGAGAGCTAACATATAGAGATTTCCCTATTACTCTAAGTTTCAAAAACTTCTGGAAGAAGTCATGGATCATTTAAGTCCATTTAGTTTTCCTCCTAAATCTGAATCTACTTCTCCCCCTATACAATACATGACTGCTTTCTAAAATGAAATTGTGGCCTATAAAGATCATTCAGGCATTGACAATGCTTGAGTCTTAAGTCTTGCTTCAAAAACCATAAACAGCTTTTGAATATCTTAGGAACTCAACATAGTACATTAATACCAAACAAATTTTATTAGTTGCCCTAGAGTTCAAATTAAAAGTACCTGAACTAGTGAACAGATCTGAGAAATTTCCTGGGCTATATAGAAAACACCAGGCAAGCTATCTAAGTGAGTCTACCCTTAGTGTGATAAGTATTTACCTTTCACTGAGTGGTACTTTCCCCTTGTCTTAATGTTAGCTCCTTCCTTCCTATCACCCCCTAAATGTGAGCTTTTTTTTTTTTTTTTAATAAATTTCCACCCCCAGGCCTCAATTCTTTTTCTTTTTTTTAATGTTTATTTATTTTTGAGAGAAAGAGAGAGAACAAGATGGGAAAGGGCAGAGAGAGGGAGACAGAGGATCCGAAGCAAGAGAGCTCGATGTGGTGCTCAAACTCACAAACTGTGAGCCCAGGCCTCAATTCTTAACTCACCTTTTTTCTCTCATTATTAAACCCATTCTTATAGCTGAATACACTTTCTCTATGTTCTTCCTTCCAAATTTCAGATTTCTGCTAATGGCATCACAAAGTCCATCGGTAGTGTTGACTACAAATTTAAAAAATTTTTATGTCTTCCTTGATTCTTACAACTCTTCTTTATTATCCTTCATTTTCATCTTTCATTTTCAATTTCAATTGCTGCTACCCTCATTCGAAGGCTTTTCAGCTCTTACCAAGACTGTTAGGAAAGCCTCTCCCCAGTTTTCACCTTTAGTCCTTTCCCTTTCTTCAGTTCCTCTCACACAATGCCCTCATATTAATCGTCCTAAAAGATAATTTACTATTTTTTGAATATGCTCAAAAAATGATTCTCCATTGCAGGCATAACAGAAGTTTCATCTAGTATAGTTGAAATAGTTATCAGTGAATATTTGGAAAACCTGAGTTTTCCTCACAAAACCTTGCTCAACTTTTAAACAATGGCATATCATTTACTTCTCTGGGTACCAAATTCCCTATCTAGTAAAATAAGTAGGTTGGACCAAATAAGCATTTTGGAACTCTTTTATTTTAAATTGTTGGACTGTTTTGGGTTCTGACACTGGCAATATATAAAAAATAAAGAGACACAGAGATAGAGAGACAGAGATGCTTATTTAAGAGTCTTACCAAGAACCCATAAGGAAGAGTTCTTGAACCCTGCAGGGGGTAAAGGAAGACAGATGCAGAAACAGCTGTGAAAGGCTGTTGTGACATGATAAAGACTTGAACTTAAGCATCTGCAGTGAGATTAGAGAGGAGAAGACATGCATAAGGAATGTTTAGGCAATAGATTTGACTGGTTTGGATGACTAGTCAAGGACAAAGGAGAACAATCACTGGGATTAAAAAAAGATTCATTTATGGCATGCATAATGACTTAAATGGAGATTCATTCCATTTAATCAGAAAGAGAAAATTGAAAGAAATGGGAAAGGAGAACTAAACTGCTTCAGGTAAAACAGAAGAGGCCAAGAGCCTCTCCTCTAGGGTGTTCTCTTCCTTCTCACCTCTAGGCCAAGAGTCTGGGAAACTCAACATAAAAGCAATGAGAGGATAATTTCATAGTGTTCTCACAGTTTTAAAATTTTACTATCTGTTAGCTAAGCATTAATCCTGTGTTTGATTTTTCTACTCCATAGTCAAACAGCTCTGCTTACTATTCCCTAAATACACCTTATATTTTTCCAATGTCAACCTGTTTCTCTGATATACCCTCTCACACACATCTCTTCTCATCCAAATCCTAGTTGTCATTCAAAAGTCAGTGCACAGATTATTTAAACTCATACAGTATAACAGGTATTATCTATATTATACTCATAACAACTAACTCATGATATACAGCTCATATACCTGTCCAAATTATGAATCCCTAGAGAGAGAAATATTTATGTCTCTGCCTCTCACACAGCCTCAAAGTAACTTGTATATAAATGGGTTCTCAAAAAAGAGTTAATAAAGAAATGACAGAATGATTCTAAGTTATATCTACCAAAATCACTCGTCTCAGTGATAATTCTGCATAGAAATACACTGATGAATAGTTGTACACCTTTCTTCTTTAAAAATCTAGATATTTTAATGTATCACTATTTATTTATTTATCTATTTATCTATTTATTTATTTATTCATTCATTCATTCATTCATTCATTCATTCATTCATTCATTTATTATTGAGAGAGAGAGAGCGAGCAGGGGAAAGGGGCAGAGGGAGAGAGATAGAACCCAAAGTATACTTCATGCACAGCACAGAGCCCGATGCAGGGCTCAGTCCCACAACCTGGGATCATGATCTGAGCTGAAATCAAGAGTCAGATGCTCAACTGACTGAGCCACCCCAGCATTCCAAAATACCACACATTTTAAAGTTAAAGTTTGACTTTCATAAGAAAAATCATAAAAACCACTTAAAAAATATCTGTACCTTCTTTTTGAAGAGATTGTGACAATTTCCTTTTAGAAAGTTCAAAGATTCAGAAATTAGCACCTAAACTTTGACAACTGACAACATCTATCTACTGTGGCTGGCTGCAAATAACTCCCTGTATTATAATAGTAGTTGTTTGTGGTTTTAAACCCAAGAGACAGAGTAAAGTATCAGGTCATATTTATGTAGTGGGGGGGGGAGAAGACCTTTATACTCAAAATAAATGGAATCAAATGTGTAAATATTTCATGAAGTCTGAAAACAGATAACACATTCTTATTCATACAAAATAGCATGTCACATCATTATAGCCCTGCCCATTAATTCTTGGCTAAGTAACTATTTTTTTTTTTAATTTCTAGTATATATTCAAAGATACAACACCTAAATTTGTGAGGCACTTATTTTTTTACAACAGAGATGTGGACCCCTAACCTCACTACCAATGCCCACAAAATCCAAGAAATACAATAATAATTAAAAACTAGATTGGGGTAAATTAAACATGATTTTTTCCAGTATTTTTAATTTTTTTCCCTCTTATCAAAGGGAAAAGGAATAAAAACAAGGTAAGACTTTCATAAAGTTGTATTAAGTTGTCTACAAAATACAGCAATTTTGGGGAGGACTTTTTTTGTTGTTGTGTAAACATTTAATTTTTAAGTAATTGCTACACCCAACATGAGGCTGGAACTCACAACCCCAAGACCAAAAGTCACACACTCTACCAACTGAGTCGGCCAGATGCCCCCCAAAATATACCAATTTTAAATCAAGTTGTGTAACATATAAACAGAAAACCAAGTGGCTACAGAAATATTACACTACAAATCTAAAGTATTTAGACACATTTTGTTTTTCCTTTTAAAAACCTCTAAAATAATTTATTTCATATGACTTTTAAATTTATGAATTTCATATCTCTAATAGTACATTAGAATTATATATTATTTTTGAAAGAGTATCCTATTTCTATCAGTTTTGCTTTTATGTTATTACTCTATGGCAACATAATCACAGGTAGTATAATATCAGCATCAAAAATAGTAAAGAAGGGGCACCTGGGTGGCTCAGTCAGTTAAGTGTCTGACTTCAGCTCAGGTCATGATCCCGTGCTTAGTGGATTCAAGCCCCAAATCAGGCTCTGTCCTGACAGCATGGAGCGTACTTGGAATTTTCTTTCTCTCTCTCTCTCTCTCTCTCTCTCCCTCCCTCCCTCCCTCCCTCCCTCTCTCCCTCCCTCTCTGCCCCTTCCCTGCTTGTGCTCTTTGTTTCAAAATAAATAAATATCTAAAAAAAAAAGATGAAATTCCTTTAAACCATATACTTTGAAAAAATAAATTATTTTTCACAATGAAACAAGCTGTCAATAAAGTCATACTTACTATGTTTATCTCTTTTCCATATTAGTTTCTCCATTTATTTCTTTAAGGATTTTGTAGTATCTATCTAATGCTAGAAATTATGGTGTAAATTTTTTTAAGTTTATTTATTTATTTTGAGGGGGTGTAGGGGCTGACAGAGAGGAAGAGAGAGAATCCCAAGCAGGTTCCCCATTGTCAGCACTGAGCTCAATGCCAGGCTTGACTCAGGGCTTAATCTCATGAACCATGAGATCACTACCTGAGCCAAAATCAAGAGTCCGACGCTTAACCAACTGAGCCACCCATGTTATAAAATATTTTTAAGTAGATTTCTTCCAAAATGCCTATACTTTTTTTGCTTGTCTCCTATTATTCATGTCTTCTATCAAATGACTGACATAACATATTGCCCTACAGGAAATCCCCAGGATCAAAAGAAATAAGAAACATAGCTGATATAGTTATCTGCAGTACTTTGAAGCCACCCAGAAGCATTCCTAGGCACAGTGACAAGCTGGGATTACAGACACACAGATACCACGTGTAAAGCGGTAGACGTGCTTCTTCAAATGGACACAGCTTACACAAAAACAAAAACAAAAATAAACAACTTACCTTATGCTAGAAAGAATATAAGGTGGTTTATAAAGTTTACACATTGCAAAAGAAATTAAACTAGATCCTATCAGAAATGAAAACAATGGTAGAAACAAGACAGCATATAAGGTGAAAAGTGAACCTGTTGAGGTGAACAAATGCGTATATACTGACTGATAAACATTAATACACACCTACAACAGTTTTTATTATCTTAATGGATTTTAAATCTAAGTTTATTTGTTCCTATCCTGTTGAGAACTCTCGTTTAGGGGTGCCTGGGTGGCTCAGGTGGCTAAGCATCCGACTGTGGCTCAGGTCATGATCTCACGGTTCGTGAGTTCAAGCACCCCATGAGGCTGTGTGCTGACAGCTCAGAGCCTGGAGCCTGCTTCAGGTTCTGTGCCTCCCTCTCTCCCTGCCCCTCCTCCACCCATGTTCTGACACTCTCTCTTTCTCAAAAAAAAAAAAAAAAAAAGAATAAACATTAAAAAAACAACAACTCTACTTTACACTGTGTAGGAGAATTATAGCCTAATGTGATACATTAATTTGAGCAGGTACTAATTACAGCTACTATACACTGAAAACAACCCCCATCCGATGTTATGTGTACTTGCCAGCTCTCTCCATAGTCTTAAATACACATTCTGACTGATCTAACAATCTAAGACTATAATATGTTTCTCCATGTAATTTACTACTTGACATTTCAAACTTCTTGAGAAAAGATCTCTTTCACTAGATGGTAGCCCATGAGAATAGGGATTGTATCTATTTTGTTCACAGCTAGATTCCCTAGTGCCGTGCCTCCTGAGATATAAAGGCTTTGCTACCTGCTTTGATTCATTTGTTATGTCTTTACAGATTACTGTCTTATCTAAATTTGTTTTGAAATACAAAATGAATAAAGGTAGTATTAAATGACCTTCCTAAAACTACATATCCAGTTACATTGAACTAAAAAATAACAAAAACTTCTTAGATAATATTTTATTTAATCATTCATTTATGTAAACACCACACATTATTTGAACATCTCATGTCAGGCACCATGCCGGGCACAGGGGATGAAAAAGACAAGACAAAGCCTCCTCCCTGAGAAAGCTCACCAATCATTAGAGAAAACATTCCATTATAAAAATCTAATATACAGGAATATCAGGGAGGTACACAGAAGATGTTATCATAGCAAAGGGTGTACTTAACTCTCTGCAATAGTTTTTTTTCTTTTTAGAAAAATGTATTTTTTTAATTGAAGTATAACTGATATATAATATATTAGTTTCAGGTGTGCAAAATGGTGATTTGACATTTATATACATTACAAAATGGTTACCATAAGTGTAGTTACTATCTGTCACCATACAAAGTTATTATAAAATTATTGACTATATTCACTATGTTATACTTTCTACAGAAGTATTTTCCTATATAATATATGATTATCTGCAAAAACAATTTTCATAAGGTATGAATAAAAACATTATTCTCCTATTGTTTGATTTACATAATATTACATGTTGTGTATCATTTTTTAAAAGTATCCTATCATGACAAACCTATAACATAATCCTTTCTAGATGTTATAAACATTCTCTTAGGCAAGAATACAAAAATCAGCATCATGTTATCAACAATCACAACTTAAGCCTACAACTTTATCTGAACATTTGAACAACTTAAAACCTCTCCAGTCTACCAGACTTACAGACTACTATATTCTGTTAACATTTATCGAACTATCTATTATTTGACAGACCCCAGGGAAAAACAAATCGAATACTGTGCTCTCCAAGAGCTCATTGTAATAATGTGATTTCATTACCACCACACTAAAGCAATGATATATTTCGGCTCTATCACTGCTTTAGGACAATTAAGGAATCTTCATTCATACCAGAGAACTAAAATTATAATCACTGTATACATTTCTCATTAAGTTTAATAGTATATATTGATACTTTTCTTAGGAAATGAATGAAATTAGAAACGAATTGTTAAATAAAACAACTCTATGTTAATCTGAAGCACAAAAAAAATCTAGTAAATATTAATTAACTCCACGTAAAAGCATTGCCTGTGATTTCAGAGTAAAACAGAAACATACTAATGGGGAGAAAAGAAAAGCTAGTTCAATAAACATTACAAGTTAGCATGTATTAGTTTTAATCATGTGAGGTGATGGCTTACTTTTAATGATAATATTGTAGCATCTAATAATAATTTTACAGCTCAGATAAACCTAGTTCTCACTCAGGATAAAAATTACAGTACCAAGTTAGTTATCTCCCAGTCATGTGGCAAAATAATGGCTCCGTAGTAAAATCTCTATACTCTCTCATATGATAAATTCCTAATTATTAAACTTTCCTCCAGCATTTCTGATCTTATTTTCCACTCCCCTCCAGAAAATCAACAGGTAGACATAACTTCACACTATCTACCATAGCAGAGAAGAAACAGATTTGTTTGGAGATCATCACTGTATTTTCCTGCCATCAGTTCTCAAAGAGGAACCTTAGCAATACCCGTAAATACATTGGAAAATACTGTGTTTATTCCTTTCTAAAGTTAATTACCTTAACTATATTTTAATATCTTGCTATTTTAACATTTTTCAAAATTACAAATACAGAAAAAATACAAAATAAATGTATGGAATTTTTATGAAATATTATAAAGCAAGCACATGGTTATTATAAATTAATCATCACCATGGTCAGGCAAAATAGAATTTTGCCAAATATCTCAAAAGCCTTTTCCATGAGCCCCATCCCAATCATAACCTCTTCCCATTTCCCATATTCTAACTTGTATAATAATCATTTCCTTGTGTTTTCTCTTTGTCACCCAAAAGTGCATGCCTGTATACTATTTACTGTTGATTTCCAAATGTGTCATTATTTTACAAATAGCACTGCATATAGATGCTAAATATTTAATACGTTTTAAATATAAATCCAAGAAGATCAAGGTTTTACTCATCTTAAATGTTTTATTTTGTTTTCACTTTTTCTCACAGGAAGTATGAACAGGTAATTTTTTGAGGGAAAGGGTATGAACATTGCATCAATGATCACTTGGCAAATAAAATAATAGAGTGACAAAAATCCATATTCTAATGAGGTCAAAAAACAACCCCCCCCCCAAAAAAATATTAAAATAAAAGCCAAAAATGTTTCTGGGATAATAATTACCAAAAAAAATAGTTTATTAAAAGTTATACAATGGCCTAAAAGTTACATCTATTCAGTTTATAGATCATATGTACACATACATATGTGTGTGTATATGTGCACATACAAAAAGCAAAAGTCTTTCATAAATGCCTACAGCATATAAAAACACAGAACCACCTCAAATATGTGATATTTTACTAAATTAGTTATTTTCTAATTTTGAAGAGACATTGTAAGGTAGTCACTGAAAGGTAAAAGTTTCTCTGTTTTAAAATACATTTCCCGAATATAAAATTAACTGTAAGTACTTGGAAAATACAGAAAGTATTTTGCATAATCCCAATATCAAAAGGTAATCATTTTTAACATTTTAGGCTATTTTTTAATTAAAAAGATTATTCATTATTCACCTCATTACGCCTCTATCATTTCTTTTAAAAAAGTAGTCTATTTTTCATTATCCATTATCAATCATATAAACAAAGACTATAAAGTAACAAGACTATTTTTTAAACATATGAGAATTTATGCATGCAAGTACTTTTTTATTCTAAAGATGAAGCTCTTGAACAAAATATTTTCAGAATGCTCCTTTGAGAGCTACCTTGAAAGGCAGTAGGTATACATATTAATTACTATTACAGAAATGGTCCCATCATGAACTCTAATAAAGAAATACAGAATTCTAGAATTTTGCCACAATCCTATTGTTTGTTCCTGTTTCCCATTTTCTTCCCTGAGTCTTTCAAATTTCTATATCTGCACATTAAACATGAATTGTGTTGATTATTTTCAGAAACTATCTACTATTAAGAAGTCAGGAAATCCTACTCATGAAAATTACCATAAAATTATGCTACAAAAAAATGTATTTCTAAAAATCCAATTATAACATAAAATTATGTAAGTCAACCTCTTCACAAACCTTCATTTAAAAGACAATTTTGGAGACATATTATCACTGAAACTAAACTGGCTTAAAGGTATAATAAAAATGCTGCCTAAAATAAATCAAATCTCTTAAAACTAATATTTAAGATAAAATTAGAAAACATCTGATAAAGCATGTGCTAACATTCATAATGAATTATAAAATCCAAATACTTAATTTTTTTCTAAACTACATTTTTTAGGACCAAATTACATGCTAAGGGATTATTCTTCCTTGAAAATCTATTCTACTTTCAATTGTACTTCTAGCCAATGCTCATGCTCAAAAACTTTGGAATTTTAAGTGCGTTTCTAAAGCTAACAAGTGTCAATATTCTCTGAAATACTGAAAATGCCTCATGAATGCAAAATGAATAGGACAATGATGATGAAGATGATGATGAGGAAGAGGTGGAGGAGGAGGCTATGACAATGATGATTTATCTAATGCTTCTAAGACATGCTAAATTAGTTCAGTATTCCCTGTAAGATCTCTATGGTAAACAGTAGGGTGCATTTTTCTATACAATGGAATTTTGAAAAATTATTTACATAATTAATTCCTTAAAATGTAGATTTCACAAATATTATTGTCCTTTGGAGTAGAACACTGGCACTATCGAATGCCATTTAGTTGTCAAAATTATTGGGTATTTCAAAAATGTTTCCCATGAATGGCAGGTCAAAGCTAGACGTGTCTTTTTGGTGTAGGAGATAGATGAGATGCAAGTATCCCACTCTAGCCAGATTCCTTATCATCATCATGGTTGGATCTCTGCTCTACTTTCCGCCATAAATACTGTGTCCTAGATTCTGCCTTACCTGGATTTTCTCTACATTTTCTTTACATGCAAAAGCATCCGTTTCACTCACCCAAGAGCTATTGTTTGGTACGGAGCAAGCTTTATGAATACAATCAATGTCAGATGAGGCAAGCACAAGCAGTCACTTTAATCAGCTTAGTACACGGTTAAAGTATTACACAGTCCCTGCCAGATGCCCAAAATTTCCCTTCTCTTCAGCCTGCACACTGTTCCTAGTGCTACTTTAGGGCTGTAATTCTCCTGGCTATTTCAACTCTTTAGTCTGAGACTGAAGTATGTCATTTGGAAGAACAAGGTCTTTTTCCCTTTTGAGTCCTGGTTTTGGTTTTTAAGGCTATTCACACAGAATGATGTCCCCCTTCTACCAAGTAAACAAATAACAAATAACCCTCTGGTTAAGTTTTAGGTAGTTACCATCAGATATCTCCTCAGGTTCCAGCCCCATTTCCACCTCCTCCAAGCTAAGGACATTGTGTTTCCTTCCTCCCAAACTCAAGATGTCCTTCCTTTATGGTCAATTCTACAAACAGTATTTTCCCAGACCCGTCACAATACTATCTTATTCTTAAATGCAATTTTTCCCTAAAAAAAAAATTTTGGTTTTTTTTCCCCTCCTATTTTCTACAATTCTACTTCCTAATACCATCAACTCTCTAAAATCACATTTGCAGTTATTCTAACAAAATTCTCAATATACATCACTTAGCCAGGGACAATCTACTGTCCTCCACTCAGAATTAAAAAATTTTAAAAAGTTTTAAAAATCACATTTTCATTTTTGCATAGCATCTTTTGCTGTTTCCCTTAATTCACAATAAGTTTTAGTTGTAGAAATTTATTCAGTATAAAGGATAGTTTTGATATGTAACCGAAAGGTATAAAAAAGAAGAAAATAGTATCTTTAAGTACTTTTTAAATCTTATGTGCAAAAGAGAAACTTATCATTTGTAGTATTCTCATGACTCCTTTTGTGGAATAAAGAATTACTACTTCATTGTTATAAATCTGAAATTTCACAAATCAGGCATGCTTAAAGGTAAAAAAATACGTTTAACAACTTGGAATTAAGACTAACCTTGTATCTTAAGCTTTTCAACAAGACTTAAACACTCATTTGTATTTCGCTATGAAGTTATAACTCTAATTTTTAAGAAAAAATAACACCCAGTTTCTTAAAACCAAAGAAAAAGAATAGATGGTCCAATGAATTTTTCAAGAGTAGTGGTTAAAAAGAAAACTAACGATATAACTTAGTGCAATTAAACATTAACTCACATAATCATGGAAGGCTTTTGCTTCACTTGAATGCTCACATGTTTCCCGTCTTTCTGGAGCTGCACAGTAGAGATCCCAAAATACACTAAAAAAGTAATTATGGTAACATTAAGAAAAGCAGATAACACCAAATGAGAGATCAAAATTCCAAAAATAGAAGACATGTATTACTCTTTATACAAAATGTGTTTTCTTCTTCAGGACAAATGTTTCTATGAAAGATTTAAATCAAGCAGGGTTCTTCCTGCAATAACATCTTTCAGAAATAGCTATGTTTCAGAAATGCTAAGATTTTTTTCTAAAAAAAAATTAAAACATCTTTTAAACTGTCATTTTAAATTATCTGTTTATATAGCTTAAACACATGATTGAAATAATTACAATGCCTTTCACAGCTTCCCCATAAAAAAAAAAAAACAGTAAATAATATCCTAATTTAATCATTAAGGAATAAAGTGACACATTATTTTTTTTCAAGGTAATTTTGTTTTCCAATTACCAGGCCAATATCCTGACCATTTAATCACACTGTTCAAACAAATACATTTTCCTAAAATATTCTCTTTTTTGTCCTTGCAATTACCAAAATAGGTTAGTAATTTTGAAAATTCAAAAAATCCATGGTCTCTGTTTTCCCCTCCTTTTCAAAAACAATGGGAATAAGTAAGGTGGAACTGGTTGGGAAAAATAATTATACTGCTTACAAAATTATGTCTCTGATCATCCTTCCATCAATGAAATTAACAATGAGCATGAGCAAAGGATTCAAATGCAGGAAAGCAAATATCTACAAACACTGGCAACAAAGGCAATTATACTGATCAACAGAAATCTTTTTGTATTATACATTTCCCACTCTACAGAAATGGAAAATAGACTAACCAATTGGTTAAGAGCACAGGTTTTGGAACAGGACACTTCTCAGAAGCCAGCTCTGTAAATTAATTACTAGCTCAAATTGCTTAAATAGATCAGAAACACAATTTCCTCCTTTCTATTAAGGGGATTGTTTCTATAAAATGGGATTGTTGAGAAAATTAAATTATATAACATAAATCCAGCATCTGACAGAGTAAGCATATTATCAATAATATAATCAACACTATGATTAGCTTGCATTAAAGTTTAAAATGCATACATATTGTTAGGACTATCAACAATAGCCAAAGTATGGAAAGAGCCCAAATGTTCATCGATGGATGAATGGATAAAGAAGATATGGTATATATATGCAATGGAGTATGACTCGGCAATCAAAAACAATGAAATCTTGCTATTCGCAACTATGTGGATGGAACTAGAGGGTATTATGTTAAGTGAAATTAGTCAGTCAGAGAAAGACAAATATCATATGACTTCACTCATAAGAGGACTTTAAGATACAAAACAGATGAACATAAGGGAAGGGAAGCAAAAATAATATAAAAACAGGGAGGGGGACAAAAACACAAGAGACTCTTAAATATGGAAAACAAACAGAGGGTTACTGGAGGGGTTGTGGGATGGATTAAATGGGTAAGGGGCATTCAGGAATCTACTCCTGAAATCATTGTTGCCGCTACATGCTAACTTAGATATAAATTTTAAAAAATAATTAAATAAAAATTAAAAAAAGAAAAAAGAACATAGATGGTTAAGTATTGGCATAAAAAAAAAAAAAAAAAAAAAAGATAAATTAAACCTGGCCTCTTTGGTTTGACCCTTGGAGACTCAGCCTGAATCTCTCTCTCCACAGCTAGGAGAAAGCATTCTGTAGGCCTTATAACACAACTAGTTCAGTAAAATAAGATTATCTTCAACAGTAAAAAATATGAATGATTGAGTACTGCCATTTAATTTCCTTTGAAGTTTCCACAATAAGCAAGGAAAATAAGGAAAACAATAACGCAATTAAAAGTTGCACTTGGTCTTCTTTTGGGACAAAAAGTATACGAATTATAGATATACAAAGATACAGGTAAAAGTTTTCTGCCTATATCAAGTGTGTTACGAGTTATAGTATATTGTAATTATTATTTCTTATGTTCATGTTATTAAGGAACTTCAAAGCTCTTAAAAAAGAAAATTATAATGGTCGTCTTTAAATTGTATTTAAACAGAAAATACTATGTGCAATATTATGACAAACATCTTAATATCTCTTCTTATTCACTAATTTCCTAGCAAATGCTGTAAGAACCCTCTTGGAAATTATTACATTTTTACTTTTAAAATGTTGTCTTACAAAATGGACTGGAAAAAAACTAATAATTTCTTATCAGACTATGTCCTAAAAGTTATTAAATAACTATCAATAAATAATTATTTATACACATATTATTAAATTAAATATTTACCTTGGAACAGTAACACTGCTCTATTTCTATTTTTAAGTTTCCCTTTATGGATTTAATGTAAGGTTAAAAGTTTACAAGATCAAGATGAGGGATAATAAAACAACTTACTAAAATGAGATAACTTTTTATATGGTATTTTTCTGACAATAATACATTACCCATACATGATCTCCTTGAATAAAGTTAAAGAAATACACCCTTTGAAGACATTTACCAAAGGGAGAAACACACAGTTCTACAATAATAATTACAGATATTAATACTCCACTCTCAATACTGGATAAAACAACCAGACAAAAGATAAACAAGGAAACAGAAATTAAACAACACAGTAAAGTAACTAGATTTAACAGACATATGCAGAACACTCCACCCAGCAACAACAGCATATACCTTCCTCTCAAGTGCACATGGGACATTTTCCAGAATAGGCCATATGTTAAAGCACACATTAAGTCTCAGTAGATTTGAAAAGATAGATATCATACAAAGTATCTTCTCTTACCACAATGGGATGAAGTTAGAGATCAGTAACAGGAGGAAATGGGTGCCTGGGTGGCTCAGTTGGTTAAGCATCCAACTCTTGATTTCGGCTCAGGTTATGATCACATGCTTTCTAAGTTCAAGCCCCATGTCAGGCTCTGTGCTGTCAGTGCAGAGCCTGATTGGGAGTCTCCCTCTCCCTTTCTCTCTGCCCCTGCCCTGCTCACACACACACATTCTCTCTCACAACAAATAAACTTTAAAAAAAGGGAGAGAGACATAGAAGACTCAAATTACTAAAGACACCATCAACAAAATATCTGCTAGAACTAATAAATAAATGGATTCAGTAAAGTTGCTGGATATAAAATCAATACATAAAAATCAGCTGTGTTTCTATAAAGTAACAATGAACTATCAGGCAGCAAAATTAAGAAAACAATTCCGTTCACAATTGTATCAAAAAAGTAACATACCCAGGAATGAATTTAACCATATGCTCTAGCAATTCTACTTCTGGGTTTATACCCACAAGAACTGACAGCACAGGGTGCTGGGTGGCTCAGCGGGTTAAGCATTGGAATCTTGGTTTTGGCTCAGGTCTTGATCTCATGGGATTGTGGGATCGAGCCTCCTGCCCTGCTCCCCGTCAGGGTCTGCGCTAATAGCACAGAGCCAGCTTGGGATTCTTGCTCTTCCTCTTCATTTTTTTTTTTAAGTTTATTTATTTTCTTAGAACAATCTGGGGAGGGGCAGAGAGAGAGAGAGAGAGAGAGAGAGAGAATACCAAGCAGGATGCACACTGCCAGCATGGAGTGTAATGTGGAGCTCAAACTCACAAAACAGGAGATAATGACCTGAGCCAAAATCTAGAGTCAGAGGCCTAACTGACTGAGCCACCCTGGTGCCTCTTTCTCTCTCCCTCTTTCTGTCTCTCCCCTTCTCTCTCTCAAAATAAATAAATAAAAATAAAAACTTAGAAAAAAATTGAAAGCAGGGGCGCCTGAGTGGCTCTGTTGGTTAAGTGGCTGACTTTGGCTCAAGTCATGATCTCACAGTTTGTGGTGGAGCTCAGAGCCTGGAGCTTACTTCGAATTCTGTGTCTTCCTCTCTGTCTCTGCCCCTCCCCAACTTGCGCTCTGTCGTTCTCTCTCAAAAATAAATAAAATGTTAAAAAAAATTTTTTTAATTGAAAGCAGAGTCTCAAAGAGATATTTATACACATAGGTTCATAGCAGCATTACTCACAATAGCTAAAATATGGAAACAACCCAGGTGCCCATTGATAGTTAAGTAGACATACTATATAAATACAATGGAAAATTACTCAGCCTTTAAAAGGAAGGAAATTCTAACATATGCTACAATACAGATGAACCACAAGGACACTGCACTAAGTGAAGCTAGTCTCTAAAAGACAAATACTACATGATTTTACTTATATGAGGTACTTACAGTAGCCAAAAATCATAAAGAAAGAAAGCAGAATGGTGGTTGACAGGGGATGGAAGAGTGGGGAATGAATGGAGAGTTATTGTTTAATGGATACAGAGTTTCAATTTCACAAAATAAAAGAGTTATGGAGATAGACAGGTGAAGACTACACAACATTATGAATATATTTAATACCACTGAACTGTACACTTAAAAATGGTTAAGATGATGAATTTTATGTTTCGTGTATTTTGCCACAATTTGAAAAAAATGAGGAAAAAAAAAGTATCCTGGCCAGCCCTGTTTTAGGTACCATTTTACAGTGACTAAAACAAATATTAATTCTTTCTGTGTATTCGCAATCTCTATTCCATCACTTCAAAGACCATACAGCTAAGGAGACCACCAGGAACCTATGAGATACTAATAATAAAGAATACTCACCATAAAAATAAGGTAAATTTTCAATTTATAAACCCTATTCATTAGGAGTTTCACAATTAAAGTAAAATATGTTACAAAATTCTAAGTATAAAATGAATTTAAAAATTAAATACAAATTTATTTTTAGTGTTATGATATTCATGTTAAACACATTTCATCTATTTTATAAGTATTTATATGTTCTTACCTAAGAAGTCACCACAAATGGGAAAGATATTTCAAAAGTTTACCTTTTCTAGAAAATCCAACCCATGTTTTGCACTAGTTTATCTGATTCATAGAGTATAGTGATTGCTACAATATCATTGCAATATTTGAGAAGAATTAGTTATAATCATAACAACAACAACAAAGCTGCATGATGATCAAAATGTGAGTTCACATTCTGCAATTATTCCATGCTTGGTTTTGTGGGACAGTAGACAAATCACTTACCTAATTTAGAAAATAACAAGCTTAAAATGAGAAGACCTCTATAAACCCTTCATAAATTAACATTTTAAACTATGATTTTCTCCTATTAATATTTCAAGTGTATATTAACTCATAATCTATGCAATATGCTATGTCATATGCTTCACAGAGGAAAAAAGAAGATATAAAATTCATGGCACATATGTGACCGTGGATCCAAAACTAGTGATGAGTTGAATTGAAAATTGAGACTCAGTTTCCTAAAGCACCCAAATACAACCCAATGTGGAAGTTACTTCTCATATATTATTAAAATTTTACAATACTCTGGGCAAAGACTTTTGGCTGATATTATAATATGACATTTACCATATGAAAATGTGGACGTATGTCCTAGAGGAAAAATTAGGCTTTTTAAGTAGGTAAGAGTCATAGCAATACTTGATTTGTTCTTAGCTGGAGGAATTTCATTAATTACTTTAGTAAGCTTTTCTGATGACCCACAGAACTGGTTCCTTGTTTCCCATGAGGGCCAAGGGTAGAAAATTCTGGACTTCTATAGACACAGACTTCTCTTAACAACCATAAATGCTAGCGGCTAAGGAGCTTTTCAAATCTTTACAGATCATCTATTAAGCTGGACATGAAAATATTATCCTTGAAATGCAGTGGATTCATCATCATGAGTAATGGTTGAGATTTACACAGTCTCTTTGTTCCTATGTAGAAACAAGTGAAAAATAAGTATTTTACAAATGAAGAGGTTAGAGACCAACTACAGGAATCAAAACCTGCAAAGTATTAAAATCTTTGTTCTTGTACCATTTGTAATTATTAAAATTTCCCCCACATAAATCAAAGGAAAACATAAGATTTCCAAGTTGAGGATTCTTCAACACTAATACATTAACTGTTTTTCTTCTATTCTGAGGATGTGAGTGGAGATGACTTCACTAGCTGTCAATATCTCTAAGGAATAAGGAACGCAAAATGGTTGTCAGAAAAGTCTACAAGGGTGAATAATCATGTCAGAAGTGTCCAGAAGATGGGATGCTAACATAATTATATAACCTTAATCCACTGGCCACATTCTGGACTACCTGAAAATAAAAATTAAAAGAAGAAAAGAACACAGGGGAATTTTTTTTTTCTAAGGAGCATGCCATGTTACTTTAATTTCAAATTGTTAATAGCTAAGGAACTTATTTCTCTTTGACCCAAAAATGTATTTTAAATGACTCTTAGATCCTCATAATCTATACTGAAGAAAACTATTCATAACACTAAAGAGGGTTTTATGTAAAATATACATGTACCTGCTAATCATCTTAGATGAAGAGCATGAAGACATACATGCAATGTCTTATTCCAAAGCATTATTTAATAGTTTACAAAATGTATGAATTACATTTTGTCCCACTACCATCATTCTCACAATACTCTTGGGTTAATTATAAATTAATAATTTAAAATATCATTAAAATAGCTTATGTGCTAAATTCAAGCATCATATATTAAGCATCATACATTCAGCATTTAATCCTCCCATTATTATGCCTGTTTTATCAATGAGGGAGCCAAAGCTTAAAAAGGTTAAATAATTTGCCTAGGGGCACAGTTGGTTAGTGGCAGAGCTGGGCTTGAACTTTTTCATTCTTACATTATTTTACCTCTAATGTGAGTATGGTATGAAGAGTTTTCATTTCAAGATGGCTCATGCTGATTATGGGCAAGTTTATGCAGCTCTGGCAGGCCAAGCAGCATCAGCTGTTACAAGTGTAGTAGATACCTGTCCTAGATAAGACAGCAAACACTTTGTTATCCTACCTTTGACTCTCATACTCCAACTCATTTCCTGAGTATCCTATGGCAACCACCCCCTCACCCTACATGCAGCTGCCAGTGATGTACAGATGCCTCAATATAGACCAGACTCAGAAGAGACAACTTTTCTGAGTCCCATTATGTACTGTCTAGAATTAGCCACTCAGGATGTTCAAAAGGGAACTGTAATTAATGTCTTATTAATAGTGGGCCACTAAATTCTGCTCTGTGTTTAAGAAATATCATCTGTTACTGAGATGAGCACTGGTTACAATTCAGGAAATTTCAGCTCTAATTCTAAATCTGACCTTGAGAAAATAGTTTCCTTCCATTAGCTTCTTTATGTAAAAAGAGAGAAAACAGTATCTGTTAATGTATTTTACAGGCTTTTGTACAGATACAAGAGATGGTATATGCAAAAGTACTTTTAAAAGAAGAATAAAGGTACTAAAAAATATATATTCTAGAAAAGTCTCAAAACTAGTATGGCAAGAAAAGAAGTTTTCCTATTAACAGAGTAAAATTTGCCTCAGTTTCCTTTCTAATCCTTTGTTTTTAGTGGAAAATTCCATCATTTATTTATAGTATCTTCTCGCCACCAAATTTTCCTATTTTTTTACATTTTTTTTGCTCCCAGGAACATTTTGCTATTTCTTTTTAGCCTAATCACCTCTGTTTTATTTCTCTCTTGTAATACTTTTTACTCCCTTCTCACCATGATTATACTCCTATTTTAGTTGTCACCTGCACTATCTTATATTGCTGTTTAACTTTTTTTCTTTTTTTAGTTTTTATTTAAATTCCAGCTTGTTACCATACAGTGTAATACTAATTTCAGGTGTACAATATAGTGATTCAACACTTCCATACAACACCCAGTGCTCATCACAAGTGCCCTCCTTTATCCCCATCATCTATTTCACCCATCCCTCCACCCTATGTTAACTCAATTCAAAAAGTTATGCCATGCCTATTACAGGAGAGACATGTAACATGAGTAAGAATTAGTCTGCCAATGATAATTATTATACCATTCAGGTGACCAGTTGACTAATTCAAGCTACTGTTTTTACATGGGTACTTGGTTATTCTTAGCTATACCTGATATTCATCCATTAGACTCTAAAATCATTAGAGTGTTAGCATACTGTTAAGATTTGACTTCTCACTCCCAGGTGAAAGAAACTGAGTTCTCATGATAATCTTAGCTATTCGTTTATTTTCTCTGTGATATCATATATAGTTATTTCAGTATATAAATACATGGAAACAAAGTTATTTCAAAAGGTGTTTTATATATAAAATTAAATAAGAATAAAGCATACTTCCTGCCATTAAAACATTAAATAAGAAGACTTAAATTTAAATTACACAAATTGAGGAGGTCCTGGGTGGCTCAGTTGGCTGAGCTGGCTGAGCATCCCATTCCTGATTTGGGCTCAGGTCATTGATTCCAGGGCTGTGGGATGAAGCCCAGAGTCAGGCTCCAAGCTCAGCTCAGGGGAGATATTCATTTTCTCTCTCTCTCTATCTCTCTCTCTCTTTCTCTCTCTCTCTCTCTCCCCCTCCCCCTGCCAGCATTCACACTCTCTCTCTAAAATAAAATAAAAAGTCAGTATTTTAAAAAGTAAATAAATAAATTATACACATTGACAAGGCTATTGGGGCACCTGGGTGACTCAGTCAGTTAAGAGACCGACTCTTGGTATCAGCTCAGGTCATGATCTCATGGTTCACGGGTTAGATGCCCACATCTTTCTCCACACTGACAGCGTAGAGCCTGCTTGGGATTCTCTCTCTCTCTCCCTCTCTCTCTGCCTCTCCCCTGCTTGCTCTCCCTGTCTCTCTCTCAAAATAAATAAATAAACTTAAAATAAAAAAATAAATTTAAAAACTAAAATGTTAGGTCGTGTTCTCTTGTTAATCTGGAGACTACATATGCCACCACACACTTCGGCTACTCTCAGTAACCCTCGAGGTAGAAAAATAAATTACAGAAGCTTTCTGAATTTCTTTCACCACTTTACCAAAACTATTTTCCTCAAGACCACCAAAATTCACCTTACTTCTCAATTCAGGAAAATCTTTATGTCCTCTTACTTACAAGTGTTATAAACTTTAATCTCTGCCTTAAATGCCTTTCCTGGTTCCCATGCATTATCCTCTCCTGATTACCCTTCTCCCTCTCCAATTATTTTCCTTTGAGGCTGCTCTTCATCCATCCAGGCTTAAATGTTGACTTTCCTCAGGGTTCTAACCCCAGGTGCTGTCTCACTGGTTATACTGGGCAGTTGAATCTGTAAGCACTTTTCACCTTCAGTATGGTCTGTGCTCATTATTTCCAAACCATTATGGACTTGTCTGTGAGCTATACACCCAGACCTCTGACTTTGTGTTAGGGCATCACTATCTGAGTGTCACAGAGGCATCTCAAAATTTAACCTGTACAACATAAATTATGGCATTTTTTCCCCAAAGCCTGCTGCTCTTTCTATATTTCCTCTTTCAGTCAATGATATCACTGTTCATCCCACCATCCAAATCTAAAACCTAGGAAACTCATCCTTCACATGCCAACTATTCTACTCATTGTTTCCTATGTGGGATCAATCACCTATCACCTTTCAACTGGACAATTAAACTTGCCTTGTAACTAGACTCCATCTCTGTTCTCAACCCTCTTCAATCCATCTCTGTTGATCCCAAGTGAATGTCTAAAAGGACAAATCTAATCATGTCATATACTATGTTTAAAATCTTTGAGTTTTAATCCAAAATCCTTGATGTACTCTAGGACTTTATCATTTGGCCACTGCCTTTGTCTTCATCCATTTATTCTATTGCTTCATAGTACTGCACTTGCAATTCAGCTGATCCAAGCTACCAGTCATGTCGTGGATTCACAATCATTCCTTTTGAGGCTTCATTCTAACTATTCCTTGCCCAAAATATCGTTCCTTCACTCAACTTCCAGCTCAGCTCAGATTTTCTTTTATAAAGCCTTTCCTAAATCTCACAACTAAAGTAAGCATTCCCCCTGAATTGCTATTGTAACTAATATATACCTCAGTTATAATACTATTAATTGTTTATCTCTCCTATACTTATTTCCTTGAGGGCAGCATAGTTTTACACTTTGTAAATATTTGATGAAGAGGCTTAAACAACAGGACAACTCCATTTTCAAATATTCTATAAAAATACAGAAGTGAGAAGAAGTCATAAAATTGCAACTGGTCCATCCAACAGGGACCTTGCATTTGACCAAATTAGCAAGCAGTAAGTTTTAGAAGAATACCTATTATCTTAATCATCTCGAATTCAACAGCAGTAACTGCTTTCCTGGTTTAAAAAAATATATATATTAGTACAGCCCTGAATCCCTAACCTAGAGCACATATAATAAAGCACAGCTCTAAAGAGTTAAGGATAGGGCTCCTGGGTGGCTCAGTTAGTTGAGCATCCAACTTTGGCTCAGGTCGTGATCTCACGGTTCATGAGTTTGGGCCACATGTCGGGCTCTGTGCTGACAGCTCAGAGCTCAGAGCCTGGAGCCTTCTTCAGATTCTGTGTCCCCCTCTCTCTCTGCCCCTCCCCTGCTTGTACTGTGTCTCTCCCTCTTTCTCAAAAGTAAATAAACATTAAAAAAACTTTAAAAAAAAACAAAACTAAAAATATTCTTACTGTAAGACCTAGCAATCATGGTTCTTGGTATTTACCCAAAGAAATTTAAAATTTATGTCCACATAAAAACCTATACATGGATGTTCCTAACTGCTTTATTCATAATTGCAAAAACTTGGAAGCAACCAAAATGTCCTTCAGTAGGTAAACAAACCATGGTACCACCAGACAATGGAATATAATTCAGCACTAAAAAGAAATGAGCTGTCAAGCCATGAAGAGACACAGAAAAACTTTAAATGCATTTTGCTAAGTGAAAGAAGCCAATATGAAAAGGCTACATACTGTATGACTCCAACTAAAAGAATCCAGAAAATGCAAAACTATGGAGACAGTAAAAGGATCAGTGGTGGCCAGGGGGGCCAGAGTTGGAGAGATGAAAAGGCAAAGCACAGAGGATTTTTAGGGCAGTGAAAATACTCTGTATGATGCTATAATGATGGACCATGTCATTATACATTGTGTTCAAACCCACAGAAAAGTGGTGCCTGGGTGGCTCAGTCGGTTAAGCATCCGACCTCAGCTCAGGTCATGATCTCGCAGTTTGTGAGTTCAAGCCCCGCATTGGGTTCTGTGCTGACAGCTCAGAGTCTGAAGCCTGCTTCGGGTTCTGTGTCTTGCCCTCTCTCTGCCCTTCCCTGCTCATGCTCTGTCTCTGTCTCTCAGTAATAAATAAATGTTAAAAAAAAATTTTTTTTTAAAACACAGAACAGGGGCGCCTGGGTGGCGCAGTCGGTTAAGCGTCCGACTTCAGCCAGGTACGATCTCGCGGTCCGGGAGTTCGAGCCCCGCGTTGGGCTCTGGGCTGATGGCTCAGAGCCTGGAGCCTGTTTCCGATTCTGTGTCTCCCTCTCTCTCTGCCCCTCCCCCGTTCATGCTCTGTCTCTCTCTGTCCCAAAAATAAATAAAAACGTTGAAAAAAAAATTTTTTTTAAAACACAGAACATACAACACCAAGAACTATAATGTAAACTGTGGACTTTGGGTAGTTATAAATGTATCAATGTAGGTTCATCAACTATAACAAATGTACCACTTTGATGGGGGATGTTAATATGGGGGAGGTTATACCTATGTCGGGGTAGAAGATATATGGGAAATATCTGTACCTTCCTGTCAACTATGTTGTGAACTACTAAAAACTGCTCTTAAAAAAAAAAAAATAAATCCTATCAAAAAAAAGGGGGGGGGGAAGGAAAACCAAAAAGACCTCTGAAACAGTTAACAACAACAAAAAAAGATCAAGCATCTGCTGGATTTAAGGCCCACAGTCATGGCTGGTTACACACAAAGATCAAGAAAGCTTAGGATCTGGGCAGCTTTCTGAAGGAGAGGATCCACAGCTTTGCATCAGTTCTCAGAGGATCCCATAATCTCAAAATCATTTAGAACCACTTATTTACGAAGATGAAATAGGGACCTCAAAGGGTACATTAGTAGTTTAAGGGAGGACATTTTTAAAAACTGAAAATACTGTACCTATATATTTTGCATGTGCTAGATTTAAACCGAACAAATATACTCTAAAAAAATATGTGTCCATTTATCATTTCTTTGATATCTCCAACTATGCATAAATTAAAATTAGTTAAATACCAAAACCACAGAAGAAGAGCTTCCCTGAATCTAAAAGCCCAAGAAAAAGGAAGAGCAATGGCAGATTTAAGAGCTGTATCTTCTGACAGTTAAGACCAAAAAAGCTAAAGGTAATATTAACCGTCAACTGTATGAAAACAGGTTACATTCATAAGAAGTGGAGCAAATGAGAAACAGGTGCAAGAAATAAAATTAATTCTTTAATGGAAATTTTTCAAAATCCTCACTCAGCCTACTAATCCAATAGACACAGACTCCTAAAATGGTTTCTTAGTCTACCTTGTAGACCTAATTAGAAACATAAAAAATAGAAGGTGTCAACAGGTGAGGGGACTCAATTACATTCAGCAAACAGCTAAATATTTACTATCTAGATCTAGCTCTTATAAATGCATACTATGTAAAATGAAAAGTTGACTTTTGTAATATTATACATTATAAGAGCTCAGTCTTAATCTCCAGGAAAACAGCACAATGATAGCGCTTAACTGCAACAAACCGTTGTTCCAAATACAGGAACAACTCTGAGCCAAAGGACCACACCTGTTTCTGCTATACATATGTGAGACAAACAAGGGAAACCCAAAACCACAACTGAGCAAGTGTGTTTCCATTTACCACAAAACTTCTAGTAAGGCATGCTTTCAGGAGCGACGTTTAAAAGGTGTACCAAGGATACCATGTGCATGACACTAGAAGACAGCTTTTGTTTTTTCTTTTAAATAACTGAACCACTGAACAGGAAATGCTTCTTTTTTTAAAAAAAAAGTTTATTTATTTTGAGAGAGAGAGAGAGCACAAGCAGGTGAGGGGCAGAGAGGAGAGACAGAATCCCAAGCAGGCTCCAAGTGCACCATCAGCACAGAGCCCCATGTGGGGCTCGATCCCACAAACTGAGAGATCATGACCTAAGCCGAAATCAAGAGTTGGAAGCTTAACCAACTGAGTCATCCAGGTACCCCTCAAGAGGAAATACTTCTAATTGAACAAGTGCAAACAAACAAACAGCCTAGCTTGTCCATGCAGACACCTGAACTACCAATGCTGCTGCAGAAAAATCACATATCTGGACATCCTGGTACTACAATGAAATTGATAAGCTCTGGTATCAACTGGGTCTTCAGGGAAGTCTGAGAGTCTTTTTTGTGTTCCTACACAGTTCTATCCCTGAGTCTATATTGAACTAATTCAGTTTTTTTTTGGACTTTTCCTCACTGTCCTAAAAATTTACCACCACTTCCACCTTCAGTATCCCCAGCTTAGATGTGCTTATGTGGGTGGGACCCTCATGATGACCTTGTGCCCTTATAAGAAGAGACACCAGAGAGCTCTCTCTCTCTTTGCCATGGGAAGACACAGTAAAAAGGCCAGCATCCAAAAGCCAGGAAGAGAGACCTCGTCAGAAAGAAATCATTCTAACAGCCTCATCTTGGATGTCCAACCTCTAGAAATGTGAGAAAATAAATTTCTGTTGTTTAAGCCAAGAAGTCTATGGTAATTTATTATGGCAGCCCACGGGGCGCCTGGGTGGCTCAGTCGGTTAAGCGTCCGACTTCGGCTCAGGTCATGATCTCGCGGTCCGTGAGTTCGAGCCCTGCGTCAGGCTCTGTGCTGACAGCTCAGACCCTGGAGCCTGTTTCAGATTCTGTGTCTCCCTCTCTCTGACCCTCCCCCGTTCATGCTTTGTCTCTCCCTGTCTCAAAAATAAATAAACGTTAAAAAAAATAAATAAATAAAATTAGTATTATGGCAGCCCAACCTGACTCATACCAAATCATACTTACAGTTGGAGATTCCATACCAAACCCAACTCCAGTTTGACTTAATAATAGTGTCTTTAAGTTAAAGAACACTAATTCTGGTTTTGACTTTGGCTTTTTAAGTGCTATCTTTCAGAAAATAATTATAGAAAATGAAAAAAAATTAAAAATAAACATGAAATAATAAACAGGTATAGTGCAGGCCTACAAGAATACATCATCAATCTAATAAAAATGGAATAAAAGATACTTACCACCACCAAGAATGTAAGAATCCTGGTGGTTCCCCCAATGTGATGTTTTTTTCCCATCTTATCTAAAATGAATAAAAGAGATATTAAATACTTTCTTAATAATACCTTTTCCCACACATATTACAAAGCAATATTTCCCCATTAAAAACACTAAGTTAATATATGAGATTTTAATCATTTTGATAGTATTCTTTACTCAAGTTTTACAAGAGCTCATTTTACATAGTTATTTGTTGATTTGGTGGTTCATGAGAGAAGATGCCAGCAGTATTTTCCTGAATTTGCTTCCCACTGTGCCCGATTTTTAAGAGAGACTTCTGGAATTTGAGGTATCTCAGGATCTTAAGGCACATCAAAACTGCATTTTAATTAATCACCACTAATCCAGAAATGTGCAAATGTCTGGGCTTAATATGTGCAGACTCCCAATGATGCCTTGAGGATTGGTATTTTAAACAAATTCCTGATTTGAGGGGATGAGAGTAAGAAGGCATATGTCTTCCATAAAATAACAGTTTAAAAAAGATGATATTAACTTTCCCAATATTTATATTTCAGATGGCTTGGCATTCACTACCAAAAATTTAAAACAAGGTCAGTATCTCTTAAAAATTAAAATTTCTCACTAAATACTGTTTACAAATTAAATTTAGAGATTTGAAAACTGGGTAGGATTTATACAGTGCCTTTTCTAAGCACTGATAGGAGTAAACAAAAGATAAAAATCTTTGCATTCAGGGAGATTATACTTTATAGAGAAGACAGACCATAAACAAAGCAAAAAGAAAAAAAAGGAGATTGTATTTATATTAAAAGTAGCAGGCAACAAATGCTAAGGAGGAAAACAAAGCAGAGAAGGACAAAAAAAAAAAAAAAAAAAAAAAAAGGAAAAAAGTAAGAAGTGAGCTGTAATTTTAACTAAGGTGATCCAGAAAGGTATCGTAAACAATCTTTATGTAGGAGTGCCTGGCTGATTCATTCAGAGAAGGGGCTCTTGATTTCAGGGGTCACAAACCCACGGTTCTATCTTTATGTATAAGTATGATTTAGTTTTTTAGTTTAAATAATTAAAAATTATTTAACAATATCCCAATTAGCAAAATATGCCCATAGGACCTTAATATAAAGAGGAAGTAAAAAACTACATAATTATAGATTTAAAAAAAAAACAAGGAATTCTTTCTATCACCTACTATGGAAGAACTTAGAAATTTTTGTTCTAAAGGATTTAAAAAAAAAAAAAGTTTTAAGATAGGAACTCAGAAAGTGGCCTGAAATTAAAAAAAGAAAAAAGTAACTGCTTAAAGATGAAAAAACATAATTAAAATCACTGAAATCATCGTTTTTTTTAGAGTTCTTAAATATACAAAATGTAAACCAATGTAAGCTTTGCAGTAATTTGCTCTCAAAAAACAAAGAAATTATCTATATATGAACAATGAACCAGATTATGTTATACAAATAAAAGCCAAATCCGAACTTGAATTCTCACACACGCATACACACAGGGGTGGGGCAGGGAGAGAGGGACAGAGAATCTTAAGTATGTTCCACACCCAGCATGGAGCCTGATATGGAGCTCGATCCCATGACTGTGAGATCATAACCTGAGCCAAAATCAAGAGTCAAACACTTAACTGACTGAGCCACCCAGGCACCCCAACACAAACAATTTTTAAATCCATACTACTTTTTATCTGAATTCCAATTAATCATTTATTGTATCTTCTTAGTTCATGAAAAAAGGAATGGTAGTACATAATGAGTCTTAGGATAACAAAACTCTGATGTCCTGCTAAAGTTATAATTTAGTCAAAAACCTGTGTCTCATATATCTCTCAATCTTTTCTCTTTTTGTTCACTTTTTGATGTCTTCTTGAGAGGGCATAATAATGACCCTCACAGATGTGCCCAGACACACAAATATTCCTAATTCCTGGAATCATCCTAATGAGATGAACAGCGAGCTTTTTAAAGTAGCATCCTTACATTTCATCTCAGGTCATCCTGACTTACAGATAGGATTATGAAAAAAAAGCAGACAGCACTATTCTCAATTAAAAGGAGAGGGTGTGATGACTTACATTAAAGTGGCATGACTAGGTTCCAATGCCAGACTGTGCTGGCAGCAGGATTAGTCTCACAGTCTAACATGAGTCCCACTGCTCCATATCTGGTGCTCAGCAGTTTCCTTCCTGGACTTCCACAACCAACCATCAGCAATTTCACAAGATAAAGTAGTTGGGGAAAATACCTACATGGTTTACACTCAATAGGCACTTTTGTGAAAGGAATCTAAACTAATGCATTTATATTTTAAACAGTTATTACATCTTACTGTTCATCAGAGAAGCTCAAAATGTTTCACATACATCATCTTTTTTCATCCTTATAAAATTCTTTACTACGTAAAGTTCATCTTTCTCACTTTAAATTTCAGGTATGTGACAGAAACAGGTAAAACTTTGGTCCGTCGTATTGAAATGAACACAAAAGCCATCCTTTGATAACTACTGAATAAACAATCAATGCTTTAGGTATTTCTAAAGAAGAAAGGGTTCTACATAGGAATAGGTTTCCATAGTGAATGCTATTTTTTGCCTCCAAACTAATTACTACTCCAGGTATTATTTGCTTATAGGAAGCATGAGATGATGCTGATCTACAGATCTGAATCTGCTGGGATTCTCTTTCTCCCTCTCTCTCTGCCCCTCCCCCACTCACATACACGTGTGCTCTCTCTCTCAAAAAAAATAAACATTAAAAAAATGAAACCTGAAAACATTCACCAATAGTGAATATAAAAATATATTTTGATACTTGCATACTATAGAAGAGTGTGCAATCATTAAAAAGAATACAACATACCAAATGAAAGACAGCCATGCTATATTGGTTTTTCAAGTGGGAGATGTGGAAGATTGAAGAATAATATATATAATATAAACCTTTTCTTTTAAAAAAATGTATGCATATGTATATGTGCATTTCAGTGTATACATTTAAAGAAATCATACCAAACTTACAACTATTACCTCTGGAAAAAGGTAAAGGGTGACTTTTATTTTAATATCATATTCATCTCTGAAATTTAATTTTTTTTAGCAAACATGTATTAATGATGGATATGGTTGAGGAATGGCCAGAAAATACTTCTAAATGTCAATAGTCATTTTAGAAACAATTCTGCTTTTTATGAAAAGGCATTTTCTGTTGTATTGAGTTTCACAGGCTTCAGGCTTTTTTGGTGTTTGAATGACATCTATGCAAATAATTTTTCTCTCTTAATTCTATTTTTCCTTCTTCCATTATCCTAGCTCCAATATGTATTCTTTGTCCTAGGGCTTTTTGTTGTTGAATCATCCACCTTCCTTCCTTCCATCATTTGCCCAGCTGAAAGCTCTATTCTCTGGTAACTTATGCATAAATCATGATGCCCATTCCCACTGCCATTTTCTACATTTAAAGGCCCTGTCTGTGGTTATGCTGTGTCTCTACTATATGACCTGGGATTTTCAGCATTTCTATATAGGTGTAGCACCAAATATTGAATGAACAAAAAGTAAATTGGTAGGGGTAAGACATGCCATATGGTTTATAAATGAGAATTATAATTTACAAGTGCCCATACTATCTGAAAGAGCAATTCTTCTTCTAGGAATGTATCCTATGATCGTGTGTGCAAAATCATAAATATAATAATTTTCAGTGAAGCATTGTTTGTAATTGCAAAACAACCTAAATGTGATGGTAAAATATATCACAGCACATTTCATAGAAAGAAATACCCTAGCATCATAAAAAGAACGAAGAAGTGGGACGCCTGGGTGGCTCAGTCAGTTAAATGCCCAACTCTTGATTTCGGTTCAGGTCATGACCCCAGGGTTGCGTGATCAAGCCCTGCATTGGGCTCTGTGCTGATAGTGCAAAGCATGCTTGGGATTCTCTCTCTCCCTCTGCCCCTCCCAGCCTCTCTCTCTCTCTCTCTTTCTCAAAATAAATAAACTTAAAAAAAAATTATGAAGTTTCATGAACCAAACAAAGTGAAGTCAAACAAACGAAACAAAAATCAAAGCATGTAACAGTATATATAATAAATTAGTACTTGTATAAATAAAAACTGATACACACAAAAACACACACACACACACTTGCTTAACTTTTCATCATTATTTGCTTCTGGCAAGGGATATTGGTAATTCAACTATTATCTCTAGGCCCCACACTCACCCTTCTATACTCCATTCTACACTAGGTGCTGGGACTCTGAAAATTACAGTTCTTGGGCTCCCTGCCAGCTAGTTTCCTGTTCAGTTCTGCCAGCAGGAGGACAGTAGCTGGAGACCAAAGAGCAGGGGGAAGAAGAGAAGCTTCCTGCCCCTGGCTCCAGAAGTGAAGTAGCTGCTGTTGTAGCAGCAGCAGCAGCAGCAGGGGACAATTCTGGATGTCAGCAGCACCTTTTCAGAGGTTCCAGCCTTGTCAATGTGGGACCTTTTTGAATGATCCAGACCCACTTCGACAGCATCTCCAATAGTACAGCAGTAGTTTTGAAGCTTATGAGCTCCAAACTTCGCAGAGTATTCCTAAATCCTTTCATACTTCTTGAGAACCAATATTCAAAATTATTAATACCATAAACAGATAGAGCTAATTTCTGTGTTAACAAAAGAACCTGTAGTGCTTTTTAAATCTTCTTTGAGAAAAAAATTCAGTTATAAAAGAATGTGTTAGCCATTTTTAACATGTCATATACTTTTCCTAATTCCTTGCCTTTAAAGTCTGAGATAATAGTCACAGGATTTCTCATTAAAAGTAAAAACTACTTGTGGGACACCTGTGTGGCTTAGTCAGCTAAGCATTAAGCATTCAACTTTTGGCCAGAACTAATGTCATGATCTGTGGGTTTCATGAGTTCAAGTCCCACATCAAGCTCTGTGCTGACAGGCATAGAGTGCTTGGGATCCTCTCTCTCCCTCTCTCTGCCCCTCCCCCACTCATGCTGTCTGTGTCTCTCAAAAAAAAATAAATAAATAAAACAGAAAGGTTAAAAAAAAAAAAAAAGAAAGAAAAAGAAAAAGAAAAAGAAAAAGAAAAAGAAAAAGAAAAAGAAAACCTGTAGGAGTGCCTGGGTGGCTCTGTCAGTTAAGCATCTGACTCTTGATTTTGGCTCAGGTCATGATCTCACGGTTCATGAGTGTTAAGCCCCGCATCAGGTTCTGCACTTAAGAGTGCAGAGCCTGCTTCAGATTCTCTCTCTCCCTGTCTCTCTGACAGATTTTCTAAAATCTTCCATGTATAGATGCATCAATATACTAAATGTAAAAAAAAAAAAAGGAAAAAAAATGACATTTTAATTTTAAAAATTAACCAAATAGACATAAGACAGAAAGAAAAACCTGTCCATATATATATATTTTTTAATATTTATTTAGTTTTGGGAAAGCACAAGCAGGGAAGGGGCAGAGAGAGGAGGACAGAGGATCCGAAGCAGGCTCTGCACTGACAGGCTAACAGCAGCAAGCCTGATGCGGGGCTCGAATTCACAGACAGCGAGATCATGACCTAAGCCAAAGTCGGACGATCAACCAACTGAGCCACCCAGGCACCCCAAAATCTGTTCATATTTTAAAGCACATAATCCAAAACCGTGCTATTCAACATGGTATCCCCTAGCCATATGTGGTTCTTTAAATTTATAATTATGTTAACTGAATGTTCCTCAATTGTTCTAGCCACTTTTCAAGTGCTCAATAGTTACATGATACTGGTGGAGAAATTATTAGAAGCACAGATTAGAGATCATCTCCTAATCACATAAAGTTTTATTGAATAGTGGTGCTCCATTCTAGAAGGTAGAAGTCGTCTTAAAGGCTACACCCAGGTGAGAGACTGGGCTGCTGAGATACACATCCCATTTTCGAAGATGATGCCTTTTATTGGGAAAACTCCCTGATGGATTCCTTCTAACTTCTGTTTTTATTTTTTGGCCTAGAAAGATAGAGGCCCCTGGGAATGGTTTGAAAGTAGAGAACGAAGACCTAATATACTACATGATAAAGTAACAAGAGTTTAAGAGGCTGCTGACAGTCTCTCAGGAAGAAGATGTCTGAGGAGTCTGGAAGGATTCAGAAAAGGAGAAAACGGGAGAGGTTGTGAGGAATCAACAAGACGTAAGGCAAATGGAGTCCACAGGAAAACAGCGAGTAAGACATTCCCTGTGGCAAGGAGACCAAAAAGCTTAAGAATAGTTGTGTCTGATATTCAAGTCGATGTTGTTGCCTGTACAGTACAAGGCTGAATACCCTTCAGTTTTCCCCTAACTTCAATAAGAATCTTTTATACACAAGAGCAACAAATCAGTGGAGCTCTGAGGCTATGAGAGAAACAGGAAACTTCAGGCAAAGAAAAGGCAGCAGTCACAGAAGGAGAAGCAGTGGGGCTGTAATGGTGGGGGCAAGAAATTATAGCAAAGAGAACCTCAAGCCCCCTCTCCCCCTAGGAAGGCCTGGAGATGTCAGAGAAGACTTGTGGGAACCTATAAATTAGGGATGAGAGCTGGAGCTATTTTGATAGGAAAGGTAACCACACAAGGCAGGAGGATTGCAGGCCATTCAAGTGGAGATACCTGGAGCACACAGGTGTACAGAGCCATATATTTACACTTGTACTGTAGTAGAGAAACTACACAAGATAAAAAAGAATTGGTCAAGAATTTTAAAGGTAACACGTTTGAGTGTGTAATACATGCTAGACCCTTCTAAGTACTATATATATACATGCACTAATTCATTTAAACCTCAGCACAATTCTAAAGTATTATCGCAATTACCTTCTTCTTATAATTAAGAAAATTGAACCAGTAGGGGCACTGGGGGGCTTAGTCAGGTGAGCATCTGACTCTTAATTTCCACTCAAGTCATGATCCCAGGGTTGTAGGGTCCAGTCCTGCAACGGGAATTGTGCTGAATGTGGAACCTGCTTAAGATTCTCTTTCTCTCTCCCTCTCTCTCTCCCTCCCTCCCTCCCTCCCTCTGCCCCTCTCCCCTGCTTACACTTTCTCTCAAGAAGGAAGGAAGGAAGGAAGGAGGAAAGAAAAAGAAAAGAAAACTGAGTAAGTACATAAAATGTAGAACATAATTCAAACTCAGCAGTCTGGCCACAAAGAAATTGCTCTCACCCACAATACTATGTTGCCTCCAAGTTATAGTTCAAGAAACTGTTTAGGAAATTGTTGCTATTTTCTCTTCTCAGTGAAAGGTAAAGAGAAAGAAAAGTATTTTAGAATCTGTTATGTTCAATAACTGAGCATTCCTAATAAAATCTGAAGAAGCAATCTGTTGGATGTTTTCAAGCTTCTCTTTCTGACTAACTTACAGGCTAATTTATGGCAAATAAGGGCTAGAAATCTAAACAATGTAAAATTCTTAAGAAGGGGGAAAAATCTTGATCTCTGCAACATTCTAATTAACTTATTTGGTGAGGTCACCAAGCCTTATGCGGAGGCATGATAAATACCATGCAAAATTTCAGGTATGAGTTGGAATTGTCTTTGCATAATGAAATGAGATAACCAAGAAAGGATAGCTTCCAATGAACTCAAAGTAACAAAAAATTGATACAGAATTGTAAAGATTTCTTTTCTTTCCCCTCCCCAAATTGTAAAGATTTCTTAACATTCTGTATGTAATTTTTGAATACTGAAGGATAATAAAAGATAAAGGTGAAGAAGAGCTCTACATTGAAAACATTTCTAAAGAATTTTCAATTTTGTCCTGTTGAAGGTAAAAATATTTAAGGTCGTAGAAACGTTAAGGCCTTAGAAAACAACATTCAGGTAATGATTTAGAATTTATCATGAATCAGATCTAACAATGAACTAGTTAACATAACCTGGGTAGAGAGATGTTTTGATTTCTATCATTAGTTCAATGCTACCTCTTTTAACTAGTAAAAAAAAAAAAAAAAAAAAATGCTGGGTTAATAGTGCCCTATTCTTCTGGCTGATAATAAAAACTATCAAGAGCAGTTCAGTTTCTGACAGACCAGGCAAAGGGCATTATCAGAAAGGCCAAATCCCGTGACAGCCTGGGCTGCTGAGATACACGGTTTACTTGTTCAGATGATACGGAGAGTTCCAATTTGACTTTCTCGCAACTTCATGCATAAGTAAACCCATACTAAGGAAAGAGATGGCCCAGCACAGCAAATCCTGGTGCCAAAGGGCTCATTAACGTCATAGTCATCCATACCCTCATGATTCTAACTTCTTCAGTATAGGAACATTGAACATCTGAGTAATTGGTGCTATTTCAATCATTTCCTTTTTATCACAATACCCAACCCAAATAAACAGGTCTCCCTAGTTTTTCCTTAAGTTCCTTGTGTAACTCTTGTGAATTATGTAAAAATACTTGGGGACAGACTCACCAGAATTTAGATAAGATGGTCCTTTATTTCTCAAATTACTTAAGAACTGGTTCTACAACAAGCCGACTTAAATTTTCCATATGATCCAAGTAAAAATAAGAGAGAAAGCAATGCTAACTAGGGTACAAAGCTCTAAAAGATTACATTCTCCTTTCTTTACAAACCATAGTTGGGAGGGGAGGGAAGGGGTACCACCATTCACACAGATACCAGAGTACAAACCAAACTATGTTTTTCTTTTACTTAAAAACCTTCCAAAGCCTGGGGCACCTGGCTGGCTCAGTCGGTTAAGCGTCCAACTTCAGCTCAGGTCATAATCTCACAGTCCGTGAGCTTGAGCCCCGCGTGGGGCTCTGTGCTGACAGCTCGGAGCCTGGAGCCTGCTTCAGATTCTGTGTCTCCCTCTCTCTCTGCCCCTCTCCCACTCACGCTCTGTCTCTCACACTCTCAAAAATGAATACATGTTTAAAAAAAAATTAAAAACAACAACAACAACATTTCAAAAGCTCCCTTTTCCAAGAAGATCAAGTCCAAGCTTCCTGAAACAGTGTCAGAAGTCTTCAGTAGGAGTGCACTATCAACTTAAAGAAGTGAAGCCTAAGAAAGCATTCCTAGGAAAAGCTACTTCTAAGCTAGTCAGGTGAGGAGGGTGAGGATTAGGTAGAGTAAAGCCCAGAGATAGAAATCTATAGTATGTATAGGCAAATACAAGCAGCTAGGTATTGTGAAAACTTAGTATGAGAGAGATTAGTACCGAAATTAGTACTTAGTATGAGATAGAAAAGTACCGAAATTTAACCAAATGAAATTATTTAGAACTTTAGGGTGCACTCAAATGGCCTATCACAAATCAACCTCCAGGCTTCCATTTTAAAATTGAGATAATTTTGTATTTTCTATTATTTTTACTTGTAAATAACTGTACAAACTATATGTGTGTGTGTGTGTGTGTGTGTGTGTGTACGGCATATGTGGCATATATGTATATGCAAGTAAGGATAAAATTCCCCTCTAATCACTTTAAAATTCCTACTCTCAGAAACTAGTCTGGCATGTATATTCTTTCAGACCTCTCAATATACTTCACACTCATAAATATGTACACACAAAAATACACAGTATTGCATCATGTTCCTTGATGTTCAAAGGTTTCCATGTAAATGGCATACTTCAGCTTGCTTCTTTTATTTGAAAATGTTTTGGAAGTCTATCCATATTAAGTCCAAATAGATCTAACTTATTCTTTTACATTTTGGCAAACTTACACCTCAATTAATCTAGCCATTCCCTACAATATGGCAAACACTATATTGGATATTTAGGTAATGAGAATGTATTTTCACAGTGCCACTCAGAGTTTGGCAAGCTAGAAAGTAAAGAACGGTTCTCAGAATCACACACACTCATCTCCAAAATCCAGAAATAATGTATCTTCTTGGTGACAATAGTTTGTTTTCAGCTTAATTGATTCCTCTTGTGAAACTGAACCAGACTGATAATTCAGAGAAACTTCAGTTTTGTATTCCAAATGAAGCCAGAGAAAATAAAATCTTGGTAAATACTTGTCAGAAAAGTGTGAATGTCTTCTGAAATTGTAATTTTATTTTTACCAAATAGCCCTAGAAAATTTATATATCCATTTTCCATTGAGCTCAAGGTGTATCAGTACATTATCTAGTTATCTCAACCTAGTTATGCTCAATCCACATGATCCATTTGAGTCAAAACAGCTGAACTTCCTTAAATAAATCAACAACATTTTTCTTTTTTGATGAAGTTTAATAATCACTGCATCTGACATGTTATAAAGTTGGTAAGAAAATATAGTCATGGGGACCCCTGAGGATTCAGCAAGATGAGTCAATTCCAAATGTTTCCTGACCTAAGGAAAGAGATCAGTAAATCTCTTCATTAAAGTTTCATCATGTTTTCAACTGCATTAAAATAAAAATTTTATTTCAAAAAATTTTTCTGGGGGCTGCCTGGGTGTCAGGCTCTGTGTTGACAGCCCAGAGCCTAGAGCCTGCTTCAGATTCTGTGTCTCCCTTTCTCTTTGCCCCTCTCTCACTCTTTCTTTGTCTCTCTCAAAAATAAATATTAAAAATTATTTTTTAATAAATAAATAATTGTTTAATGTTTATTTTTGAGGGAAAGAGCACACACATGTGAGTGGGGGAGGGAGAGAAAAAGAGAGGAAGAGAGAGGATCCCAAGCAATCTCTGTGCTGATAGCAGAGAGCATGAGGCAGGGCTCGAACTCACAAACCTTGAGATCATGACCTGAGCCAAAGTTGGACACTTAACCGACTGAGCCACTCAGGCGCCCCTAAAATAATAATTTTAAATCTGCATGGCTGTCTTTAGTTTCTTTTAAACATACTGGAAGTTGGCAGTGATTAAGCATACAAATATTAGGAGCATCCTTTTTACAATCTCAGTCACTGCCTCTGAAAAAACCAGCAGTCAATGTGGCAAGAAAGGTCATACACAAAGTCTTCTAATTAATGATTTAAGAAGATATAAATACACTAAACTTCTGTTTTGATTTGAATAAACTTTAAAATCCAATTTTATTACACTCTATATATTCATTCTACGTTAAAATAATTGACTTCTTATATGTTCTGGACATACCTCTCAAATTCCTTATTTGCAAATAGGCCCTAATAGTTCACATATACTAATTAATTAGATAAAAGATTGGAGGTTATATGTGTTTACTTGTGTATTTGTTTTAGGAATAAGTGATTCTCAAGAAGGTTGTACTCTAGCAAGGCACTTTGGTCAAGGAATAGCCTGTCGTGTCCCTGATCTGGTGGAGGTCAAACTAACGAGATCACTAGAAATATTATTTTGACTAGGACTTGTCCCATAAAAATACAAACATAGGCCACAGATAAGTGCTGCATATGTACCTTTAAATTCTCTAGTGACCACATTAAAAAAGAAGAAAATGGTAAAATTAATTTTAGTAATTTATTTTACCCAATATATCTACAATAGTATCATTCCAATGTGCGATCAAAAACTTTAAATGACTGATATTTTATATTCTTCTGTTCACACTAAATCTTCAAAATCCAGTGTGTACAGGATTAGTCGTATTTCAAGCGTTGAAAAAGCCACATAAAGCTAATGAATAGCAAACTGGACAGAACCAATATGGGGGGAACACCAGAAGCTTTGGAATAAATGAAGATCTAAGTTTGAATTCCAATTCTGCAATTCACTCAGCTACATGACTATGAGCCAGTTATATAAATTCTCTGAGCCCTGCTGTTCTTATCAGTAAACAGGAATAATACCATCTGCCTAACAAATTTCTTAAAAGAATTCAAGATAATATATGTAAAGTACCTTGGCATATTATGTGCCTGACATGGAACAGAAGTCAGTAAAATCCTCCTCATCCTCATCATTATATAAATTGAAGAAGAAAAAGTACCATTGTAAGAAAGCTGAAATTTAAACTGAAAAATGTGAAGAGAAAAATACACAAAGAAACAAAAACCTGAAATAAGATTATCAAAATGTTTTCTAACTAAATTTAGTCATAAATCCACTATTATCCATACAAAATAAAAACAAACAAAACTCATATTTTCCAAAATTATGAATAATGCCAAAATAAGACACTGCTAAAACTAGAGATATGGTGATAATTGTCTTTTTTTTTTTTTTTAAAGCAAATTTGCTTTCTTGATTACTGTTGCCAAGGCTAATATTAGTTTCTATTTCTACAGGGGGATAAATGGCTAAAAAGTTGAGTAGAAGCTTATTGGCATGAAAATGCAGTACTAAAAATGCTTACAAATAATCTACAAAGAGTATGAGGCATACTGATAACTTGAGCATTCTCTGTATAGTATGTAATGACAGTTTTTCCAAATAATTGTTACAGAATATTTGCATCCACTTCTATAAGATATTAAAATAAAATATAAAAAATAAAGAAAACATACCTCTGATAAAAATGTTTGGGCCGATTTCTGAGCTCCTACATGGAGCAGATATTCATATACGTAGAGTGCTAACCTGGAAAATAAATAAAGTATGTATTGAGAAGATGTATATTTTTAATTTTTTTTTTTTTTTTTTAGCGTTTATTTATTTTTGAGACAGAGAGAGACAAAGCATGAACGGGGGAGGGTCAGAGAGAGGGAGACACAGAATCTGAAACAGGCTCCAGGCTCTGAGCTGTCAGCACAGAGCCCAACGCGGGGCTCAAACTCACGGACCGCGAGATCATGACCTGGGCCGAAGTCAGCAGCTTAACTGACTGAGCCACCCAGGCACCCCGAGAAGATGTATATTTAAAATTCACTCTTTAATGCACATACCTTTTCATTACAAAAATATCTTACACACTAACAGTGACAGAAAAACAACTCTTCCCATTGCTATTTAATGGGAGTTTATACATGTCTGTTCAGAAAGAACTTAAACTAATTAAAATAGCACACAAAGAAAAAAAGCAAATATAGCTTTTCTTGACAAGAAACATCTAAAAGGGGATTTTGTCTTTGATCATGTCACTTATCATAACCTCGTTCCCTTTGTCATGCCTAATATAATTGATAATTTATAACTCAACATTAATAATCTCCATAACCTATTGTTATAATTATTATCTTTCATTATTAAAATAAATGAATTAAGTAATTGGACCTTTCCAACAACTTTATATCCTCCAATCTTCTTGGTGAATATTAACATAAACTCCAGCTATTTGCACATCTCTATGCTAATATGGGTACTCAAAGTCCATTTTAATATTTGTTCAGGCAACCTGTCCTTAGTCTTTAGGTATGATTATTAAACCAATAACATAGTATATTAGTTTGTAAGAATTCAAATTATCAGCAAACCACAGCATTAAGCAAACTTTAAAAACAGCAAATCATATTAAGCATTTGGATGCTTATAGTTTACAAGTTAACACAAAATTACATATAAATTTATCATTTAAATATAGAATATTAAGTATGCACTATACACTTGTACTATTCTCATTATCTTGTGGATTCAGAATTTTAAGCTACACCATGTGGCTCAATTTCAGTTGAGCTGTTAACAAAATATTATTCATAAACTCAAATTAGTCTGAGGCAGTATTTTTAATGATATCTTGGACTGATGCCCAGATAGCTCACAACAGTTCAGTTTCTGCTACACTATATTTACCAATATTAAGCCAGGTTTACAGTAAACAAAACAATGTAATAATAACCACAATTCTGTAGAGCTACACCATTTCTCTTGCCAAGTGAATTTCTGATTGTTAAAGACTGATAGCATTTGCAAAAATGAATATTTTCTTCATTTTCACGAAAAATATCATGCGTGACATGAAAAGAGAAAGCTAGTAGAAATTCAATTGCTCTGTCCATTCAATTCTTTCCCCATTCCAGAATTGCCAAACACTCAAAATGAGAATTACTCCGTGGTTACCAAGTACCACAAGAGAGTAGACATCTGTTAAAATTACACTTAGATAAAAAGTATGTTATTAGAAACATCTCCTAACCTCTTCAAGTTGAATGACACTTCTTAGATCGTGTTTCTCAACACTTTTTCTACCCTAACACACATGAGGAACATGATATCTTCCTTTTGATTGCCTTATCTCCTGTGGAAACATGGCTCATCCCCAAAGTACATAATGAATATGGGAATAATAATATTCCTATAGTTGCAAACAATCCCTACTAGTGATTCTTTTTTTTTTTTTTAATGTTTATTTATTATTGAGAGACATAGATGGAGCGTGAGTAGGGGAGGGGCAGAGAGAGAGGGAGACACAGAATCTGAAACAGGCTTCAGGCTCTGAACTGTCAGCACAGAGCCCGACACAGGGCTCGAACCCACAAACCGAGAGATCATGACCTGAGCCGAGTCAGACGCTTAACCGACTGAGCCACCCACGCACCCACCTACTAGTGATTCTTACTACATGTTCTTTAAATACACGTATCCCACACAACCTGTCCTTCCACTAACTACTCCCAAACCTGTCACATGATTCTCTGACCACAGTGGCAAATCTCACCTCAAAAAAGAATTGTGAATTTTTCCTGGAGAGACTATGAAGCCTCAAAATTGCTTGCTAGTGACAGTGTCACCCTACTGCCTGAGAAGAAACCTGGCCCCAAAGCAATTTCTTACAGTTGGTCAAATCTTGGGCCTGGCACCAAACCAGTGTTACCCACTAAACAAGAAAAGGCTGAACAATAAGGATGTTCCACCAAGCTTGGAAAAGTAGGAAGCAAGAGGCAGAGCATGAAGCAGAGACAGCAGGTGGGCCTTGGAGGAAGGGGAATGGACCCCAGAACAGCACAAGTGTTGCTGCGTCCTTGCAATGAACACCATTCATTCCAAGTTAAGCAAATCACTTCCTCGTAATCTCTTCTTTGTAATATTAAAGGGGCTAATATATTTCTACTATGTTTTTCTCAATTATGTAATAAAATGAATATCTCTTTACAAGTGGAATTAAAAGCAACAATCTCTAGTCTTTCTCTATGGATCTAAGACAGTGATTATAAAAAATGTATTGGCTGGAGAGCCTGGGTAGCTCAGTTGGTTAAGCATCTGACCCGTGATTTCTTGAGGTCTTGAGATCAAGCCTCTTTTCGTGTGGTTCTGCACTGAGCATGGAGCCTGCTTGGGATTCTCTCTCTCTCTCTCTCTCTCTCTCTCTCTCTCTCTCTGCCCCTCCCACTCCCCCTCTCCTCTCTCACTTTCAAAAACAAACAAACAAGCAAAAAAAAAAAAAACAACTATTGGAAGAGTCACAGAATCAATGGAGAAAAGGTGTCTCAAACTACATAACTAAAAATTCTGAAGCATCTTCTAAGTGGTATGCTTGTCCTCCTACCTTTGGAATGTGTGCAGTACAAGCACATCACCACCAACAGAGTGATACAGTGGGATAGGGCAGGAAAAAAACCTATCCATAATGTTAGCTCATATGTCCAAGTTCTATAGCCTCCCTTGAACAAAATTAATGCTGCCAGGCAGTCAAGATCTATACTCCAGAAAGAGTGGCTCTGCTACCATGACCACTCCATAATACATCACCAGCAAATCTCCAATATTTTAACTATCACCTCAGGGCAAAAGACTTCCCAAACCTATCTCTTTAGCCCTATCCTCTCTACTACACTCCAAACCTGCTGCTCTAAATTACTGTTTGAAGTTCCTAACATGATACTTCTCTTTAAATTGATCACATCCAAAGTTAAATTCATCTTCTCCACCTGTTTATAGTACCCATGCTCACCTTGAGTGAAATAGAATGTGAGTCTTCAATTCCTCATTTGTAAAATGGGAAGAATATTTTCCCATGACTGTTAAAATTTCACATAATTCTCTCACATCCAGTAATATATTACCAAGTCATGTAATGGACCTTAATGTCACAATCTCTCCCACATTTGCCAGTTCTTTCTATCCCCCTGCCTACCCCTGAGGAACCACTAGGAGCCACAGCAAGAGCAGAATCATTTGCTCTAGCTTCAGATACAGGTACTGTGTATTTCCAATTAGCTCTCATAGTAGAGGCGTCAGGGCCACTAGAAATAAGAAACTCCAGAAGGTTCTGGGGGAAAGCCCTGCAGTTAAAGATAACATTTGAACACAGATGATTCCAAGACTGGAGAGTAACACTTACCCATCCATGCAGGTAAATCATGGCATGGTCCCTTGCCTGCTGGCATGATATTACCAAACATAAGACAACATTTTGATTCAATTTCTACTGAACAGTAAAAATTTAAAAGTAAATATTGAATATGCAAATATTTAAACCATGTATACTCTCAAATTAACTTCATTTTCCTTTTTGGGAATCCTTGAAAAATTTATAATTTTTGATGATTTAGAGTGGCTATTTAACCTAGTGGATTATAGTGTGATCCAAATACATAAAAAATTAAGAATCATCCAATAATAGTTTATACACACATATACATACGTATATGTATACATACTGTGTATAGAAAAAGAATAGAAGGAAACATGAATTACAGCTACTGGTAGAAACATTAATAACAATAAGAAGTAACAAATTAAGTCTTATTAGTACAGATGGGGAGAGAAAACCTAAAGAAAGCATTAAGACCTATGGCCTACTTAGGGTGGGAACAAACACGCCCATACGTCCTTCTGAAGGCCTGAGGGCAACATTTCTTATAGCATGGTCCTCTAATTAAGAATCATAATGGTAGTTTTATGTCTCCAACAAAAGTTTAAACTTGGTGCCACTCACACTACACAAAAATCTAAGATATTTGGCTATATAAAAATATTAAACCTCTGGTAATACTTTTTGCAAACATTTTTCCCCAGTTTGTTGTTTGACTTAATTTGGGTAGTGATTTTTTTTTTTTTCCGGGGCAGGGGCATTTAGGTACTTTTGATATATAGAAAATATAGAAATAACTAATATGAAAAAAATGCCCAACACATAGATAAATGGGCAGGGACAATAACAAATATCATGACTAATTTTAAAACATGGAGACTGTCAGGGCACCTGGGGGGCTTAGTCCGTTCAGAGTCTGACATCAACTCAGGTCATGATCTCACAGTTCATTAGTTTGAATTCCGCCTCAGGCTCTGTGCTGATAGCTCAGAGCCTGGAGCCTGCTTCAGATTCTGTGTCTTCCTCTCTCTCTGCCCCTCCCCCAGTCACACTCTGTCTCTGTCTCTCTGTCTCTCAAAAATAAACATTAAAATAAGTTATAAAATAAAATAAAACATGGAGAAGTTAAATATTGTGAATCAAAGAAATATATATTAAAGAAGTAATAGGATTTAAATTCTCACTTAAGCACATAATATGTGAGGAAATGGACACTCAAATAATGCTGAGGACAATAAACTGGTATTATGCTTTCAAAACCAATTTGGCAATAAATATGCATCAAGAATTTGGAAAAAAAATTTATAAACTTTGACCCAGTAATTCTATTACTGGAATCTAGCTAAAGAAATTATCCTAAATGTAGAAAAGCTTAATGCACAATAATTTTTAGCCAAAGATTATATAGAACAGAGAATGAATGAATGAATGAATGAAGAAATGAAGAAGAAACTAGCTGAAGTTACAGTGAAATATTTTACATTAGTTAATTTCATGTTTGAAAATATAATTCAGAATTTAATTATAAATTTATTCAATAAGCACTTAAGTGAATTCTCTCTGCTTAACTCCTGAACTTAGAAATCTAAGAAACTGTCGGGGTGCCTGGGTGGCTCAGTCAGTTAAGCATCCGACTTCGGCTCAGGTCATGATATCACGGTCCGTGAGTTTGAGCCCCGAGTCGGGCTCTGTGCTGACAGCTCAGAGCCTGGAGCCTGCTTCGGATCCTGTGTCTCCCTCTCTCTCTGACCCTCCCCCATTCATGCTCTCTCTCTCTGTCTCAAAAATAAATAAACATTAAAAAAAAATCTAAGAAAATGTCACTACCACATGAGCAAGTAAAATTATTTCAAATTTACTTCGTGAAAATTATAAAATCTAACAAAGAAACAAATTTTTACCATTCATATGAACGAACTCTATTACACACCTATCATTTAACAGTACTAGAACAACTAAGTATATACTAATAAAGCATCTACAAGAGATATTGTCACTCATGAGTCTTATAGTGAATTCTCAACTATCCTTGTAAATGAAGTACTTTACGGTCTGAGAAAGGGGTAAAGACCTAAATTCACTCAATTCTTTCTATAATCTAATTTGATATTAAATCTCTTCCTCCAAGGAAATTGTAGAAAATAAGGACCTACAGGCAAGATATTAAAAAGATTTCTAAGACAGGATTGTTAATTTGCAAACAAGTTTCCAAGGTATGCATAAATAAAAGGTGAATGTGTTCTATAGTTCAGAGCTAATTCCTAACTCTCTTTCTACATACATGTATATGTACATATATCAATTATCTATGTGTGTGTGTATAATACATCTTTATTTTTTTTTATTTTTATTAAAAAAATTTTTTTAACGTTTATTTATTTTTGAGACAGAGAGAGACAGAGCATGAACAGGGGAGGGACAGAGAGAGAGGGAGACACAGAATCTGAAACAGGCTCCAGACTCTGAGCTGTCAGCACAGACCCCGACGCGGGGCTCGAACTCACGGACCGTGAGATTATGACCTGAGCCGAAGTCAGATGCTTAACCGACCGAGCCACCCAGGCACCTCTAATACATCTTTATTTTAAAAAACATTATTTGGGGCACCTGGGTGGCTCAACCAGTTAAACATATGACTCTTGGTTTTGCCTCAGTTCATGATCTCATGGTTCATGAGTTCAAGCCCTGCATCAGGCTCTGTGTGCTGATGGTGTGAAGCCTGCTTGGGATTCTCTGTACCCCTCACTCTCTACCCCTCCTCAACTTGCTCTCTCTGCCTCTCAAAATAAATAAATATACTTTACAAAAATTTTTAAAAATCATTATATCATGGGAATGCAAGCTGGTACGGCCACTCTGGAAAACAGTATGAAGGTTCCTTAAAAAACTAAAAATAGAACTACCCTATGACCCAGCAATTGCACTACTAGGCATTTACCCAAGGGGTACAGGTGTGCTGTTTCGAAGGGACACATGCACCCGCATGTTTATAGCAGCACTATCTACAATAGCCAAAGTATGGAAAAATCCCAAATATCCACTGATGGATGAATGGATAAAGAAGATGTGGCATATATATACATAAACATGCACACACACACACACACACACACACACACACACACACACACAATGGAGTATTACTCAGCAATCAAAAAGAATGAAATCTTGCCATTTGCAACTACGTGGATGGAACTGGAGGGTATTATGCTAAGTGAAATGAGTCAGAGAAAGACAAAAATCATGACTTCACTCATATGAGGACTTTAAGAGACAAAACAGATGAACATAAGGGAAGGAAAACAAAAATAATATAAAAACAGGGAGGGGGGCAAAACAGAAGAGACTCATAAATATGGAGAACAAACTGAGGGTTATTGGAGCGGTTGTGGGAGGCAGGATGGGCTAAATGGGTACAGGGCACTAAGGAATCTACCCCTGAAATCATTGTTGCACTATATACTAATTTGGATGTAAATTTAAAAAAATTAAAAATAAAATTTAAAAAAATCATTATTTCACAACAGTCAGCTAATAAAAATGGCCTAATGTTTTTTAAATCTAAATTTATAAAACAGTTAAAAGTGGATATGACTTGATATTATAGAAAGGACATGTTTATCTGCTGAACAGGATTCATCAAGTTTCCTTTATATTACATATGCCAGTTATAATAACATATAATGTTTTTTAGATTTTTTAATGTTTGTTTATTTTTGAGAGAGAGACAGAGCGTGAGCAAGGGAGGGAGGGCACAGAGAGGAAGACACAGAATCTGAAGGAGGCTCTAGGCTCTGAGCTGCCAGCAGAGCCTGACATGGGGCTCAAACTCACAAACCACAAGATCATGACCTGAGCCGAAGTCAGACACTTAACCGACTGGGCCACCAGGCACCCCAACAAGTAATTTAATATTTACAAAACTTTTCAGGAATAAATACTATAATACGTACCACATTTTTGTAATGTGTGGATAACATTTTATTACGCCTCACGATTTTCCTGTGAGGGAGACAGAGTTATGAACTATGTAGAAATATTATTAGGTAAGTGTCTATATAGTGGAAAGTCCAACTACCAATAAATGACCATGTCTATCAGTCTGCCCGTAATATCCTGTATCTACTTTTCAAACTTAGGTCTATTACCAATTAGAGAACCTGTCTTTTTCACACTATCCTTTTAATATTCCAAAAAGATGTAGTGTTGAAACTGAAAAGGGCTCAAACTCACAGACTGTGAGATCACGACCTTAGCCGAAGTCGGATGCTTAACCGACTGACCCACTCTGGTACCCTAATAAGCTGTGTTTTTTGTTTTTTTTTTAAGTTGTAATACAATCTTGTCATCCTTCCACCTTTATACATACAGTGAATTAACCATAAGAATTTTTTCTTTTTTTTTTTTTCGGGGCCTAACTGAATGAATTTTAAAATTACAAATAGGAGTCTATTAATATGAAGGCTTTATTTGAATCTTTTTTTCTTTTTCCTTGCTAAATGTAAGAAGATGGGAAAATGTGAACAGTTTTCATCACTGAAGTTTGGAATGGATGGATGTTTTCTTATATTAAATGGCAGCTTTCAGAGCCTGGAGCCTCTTCAAATTCTGTGTCTTTCTCTCTCTCTCTCTGTCCCTCCCCACTCACACTCTGTCTCTCTCTGTCTCTCAAAAATAAATAAACATTAAAAATAAATAAATAAATAACAAATAAAATACTACAGTTTGACAACATAACATTGCCAAAACAATTCCTTCACACTGATTTAATCCCTATATGCAAAAAAAAAAAAAAAAAAAAAAAAAAAAAAATACTTTTTTACAGAAATAAGTTAGTCCATTTAGTTATGGGTGGTAAATTTGTTTGTTTGTTTGTTTGTTTTTTTAATAAAATTAATCCCCAATGACAAAAACCTCCTTCTCTCTGCTTTACTTCCTTTTAAAAGAAAAGAAGTCAAGGTTAGGAAATAAAAAAACAAAAAGATGGTAGAGGACTACAAGAGGGGTATTTTGTAAAGAATGGTCTAGCTATGGCCATTTAACACCAGTGAATTATAGGTATCCAAAATGCTGCATCCAAAATTTAGTCCCCATCTTTTGTCCTTAAATCCCAATGTCAGTAAGCATAAGATTTAGATATAGAGAACTGAAAGCAGACCAAAAGCAAATTAAGTTCTGTCTTTTCCAGTCACGTTGGATCTACAAAAGAGATCTCTCTTATTCCTGAGCCACTGTATAATTCCAGTATTGACCAAAGACATGTATCAGTGTCCAAATGTGACTCCTAGGTGATAAAATGCCAGTAGTTAGCTGGATCACAGCTACCTAACAAGTAGCAAGGAGCATTTGACAGCTACTGACAGGCTGCTCATGAGACTGTAAGTAGTTTAGCAGTGACACTAGATCAGCCTGATCAAATTTTCAACAGAGTTTACAACCTAGTGCTAAGGAGGTGTGAAAAATTAGAAATCTCTTTCTAACATTGTCTTTTAAAAGTTCTTCATCATTAACAGCGAAGCTAAAAAACTGATTTAGAGTGTCAAAACTGTCTATGCAATGAGACTTCATTTGACTAACACCCAGTCTTTGTTTTAGCACACTAAAATTCCTATTATTTTTAATATTCTCAATATCAGTCATAAAGAAATAGATACATGATATATATACAGATACTGAAGATACTAAATGTTCTAGGGCAGGGATAAATGAATCAGTTAAGATAGGGACAGGAAGGAAAGATTAAACAATTACATGAGTAGCTGGGTACAAAAAATATTTAACTCTGCTGATGTCTCATTGATGAGACAAGTAATATTTGGGAATATGATTTGAAATTAAGTGATATGGTGTACTTAGAAAAAAAAACACACTTGTCTTATATAGACAGGCAAGTTCAGGATTAAAGTGACTACAATCAATTTGGGGGAACTAAAAAGCCTAAGATGTAAAAATGAGAATTAATAAAAAAATAATTAATCAAGTTTGTAGAAATACAATTACTCATTGAAAATTCACAGTAAAATTTTCCACCCAATCTTCTATCTAATCTATAAACACTAGAAATACAGTACTGACTGTACTTGATAACAGTACTTATTCCACTGCAATCCAGCTGGAAAATCTTATACTTTATACCCAGGCTCCCACTTGCTTACGGAATCTTGATATATACAATTTAAGTCTTTACTATCTGTTGGTGTTATCCTTACAGAGTAGATTTTCCTTTACATTCACCCAGAATACTAGTAGCTTCTTAATCCTTGCTGATTAACCATGGAAATCTTCTCGTACTCTATTTCAATGTTTTAACATCAAAATTAACATAGACACCAGACCTCAACTTATGCCATGGAGGAGTAAGTAGAACTGAACTTGTTCTCTTTCTTTAAACAACTAGAAAACTGGATATAATATCTGATCAAATCTGAGAGGGATTTAGGCAGCTGGAATTTGTGGGCAGAGTATTAGACAGGAGGGAACTACACAGGAAAAAGCTCCAACCATCTTGTTGCCCATGCGTGAGGTGAAACTTTACCAGGCCAAGGAAAGAACACTGCTCAAGAACATTCATTAGAGAACCATGGGTCATACCACGGGTCACACATCAGAGGTAGGACTAAACTAGTGTTAGAGTAAAAGGAGACTGAAGCCGCACAATGGTGAGTAATTTTAACCACCTAAACCAAGGTTTGTTTTTTTTTTTTAATTTTTTTTCCCAACGTTTATTTATTTTTGGGACAGAGAGAGACAGAGCATGAACAGGGGAGGGGCAGAGAGAGAGGGAGACACAGAATCGGAAACAGGCTCCAGGCTCTGAGCCATCAGCCCAGAGCCTGTCGCGGGGCTCGAACTCACGGACCGCGAGATCGTGACCTGGCTGAAGTCGGATGCTTAACCGACTGCGCCACCCAGGCGCCCCTAAACCAAGGTTTTAACAGTATACAAGTCTAGCCAGATTGATATGGCCAGAAAGAAAGTAGCTTTAAGTAAAGATAAGTACGAAAAACAAAAAAAAATGATACTGGTTATCAACTCAGAGATATTAAGATAGCTTTAAGGTTGGTAAATGACTTGGCCAGTGGGTGCAAGGAGTATATGGGAAATCTTTGTACTTCATTCAATTTTGCTGTGAACCTAAAACTGCTCTTTAAAACAAAAAGGTGGATGTGATGGATAATGCAGTTTCTTACTTCCTTCTCCTGTACCTTACTCCTCCTGTACTGTTCGGTATTTTGCAAATTTTCTATAATCAAGAAAAAATTATTTTAAAACTTAGTCATGAGCTCATAGCTCCTTCCCCAAGCTTATTATCTACATGTAACACTTCCTCAAGTAAAGATTAACAGTAATAGCTTAATAATGTTAGTTCAATATATTATAACAAAGAAAATCTTCCTTCTAAATAACGTAAATTATATATCCAAGAAATTAAGATATCTAGAAAATATTTAAAAGATGTCTGATGTTTTCCTGCTGGTTACTAAGCACCAAAAATAACTTATTCAGAATTTTTTTCTGGCTTTACCACTCTTATTTTTCTTAATTCTTCCTACTAATTCTCTTTTGTTATATTTGCACATGCCATTTTGGCATTGAGACCTATTCTACTTTATATCTGTTTTCTTTTCCCATTCACTTTACATTCCCCACTACTTTTTGCACCTTCTTTTTTAATGTTTCCCCATATTCCAACTTCTTTATCCTCAGCCAAACCCTATGATCATCTAGCTATAACACACTTGGTAATGTCTTTACTTGGACCTACTCATTATTGTCATATTTAAAGCATACACATTAATATGCACCCTTAAGTGAGGCTAGTGCTTATGATCCATTTTCCACTTTCCCTAGAATAATTCTGGAAGAGTTTTTCTCATAACAAATTCCAGCAATGTCTCTGATCTGTACTCCTTAAGGTATAGGCAGAACAGGAAAGAAAGGCTTCAGAAGAATACAGCCACAGACATAAGGACCCAGAACTCTTAACACTACAGAAAGAAGTGGGCAGGCATTCAAAGGAAAAACTCCAACTCAGGAAAGACACAGGATAATTCTTTCCCTATGATTTTCAGTGGATATAAATGCACGGTAATTGTTTTAATTTTTTTGAGTTAATGTTTTTTAAAGATCCATATAAGATAATCAGAACTTTATGTTTCCCCCTCACCCCCAGGTCTTAATCTATTTCCTAGCATTGGTTTGAAATATTTAAACACTTACAGCATTTGGTCTTTCAGACTGTTTATTAATCTCTTTCTTAGGCAACTCTTACGTATCTATTTTGTGTAAAGTACTGAGAAGCAATGAAATATCATTAAGATCTATTAATGTAGAATCTGTAGCAATAGAGTCAGAGAATGCATCTTTACATCAAGAAAGAGTTTAACTAGTAGCAAAAATAATTCTAAATATCTGATGTTAGAAACAAAAACAATTTTCAAACATCCTGAGAAACTTTACAAATGAACACTTATGCTAATCACCACCAACAGTTAATAAGCTCCTACTATTGTTCTAGGTGTTAGAAAAAAAAAAGAGAGACAGGGAGAGAGATACAAATTTTGCTCTCAGGTAATTTTCAGACTTGTTAATGGGATGAAACATATAATTAAAAATAAGATTGGTAATATAAAGGAGCATATGATGGGTATGCAAGCAACAAAACATAAAGAAACCAGAATAGGAAGAGACCATTATAAGAGACTCTTGACAAAAGGGCTTCAACTGACAGAGGAAATAGCACTTAATCTAGGTATTAAGGGAAATGGGATAAGCAGGAAGAAAAGGAGATTTTAAAGAAAAGGGTAATAGTATGAAAGAATTATCTGTATTATACTCAATACTGGTAGTCAAAATAAAATTCTCTATGTACCTGAAAGTAATAAAATGGTTTTGTAAGATACTCTATTACTGAGACAGATTTCTACATTTCAATATACAATAGAAAGACTTTACTCCAGTATTATGGAATATAATATAGTAACAATACCAACTTATATTTATAGTGTTTTATAGCTTATAAAATGCTTTCACATATGAAAGTCATTTATTATTAGCCATTTATAGTAATTTTATTTTATTAAGAATTTTTTTTACATAATTCTCTTTTAATTATTTTTTCAGCTTATATTAAAATGAGGCTTATTATGACATTTGTAATTGAAAAAATGTTTATCTAGAAGAATGTTTACCTATAGAATCTCCCAAATGAAATGTAGGTTATCATGAAAAGCTTTAGAATACAGAAATTTACTTTCTATTCAAAAACATGAGCAAAAACCCACTTTTTATTTTTTTAATATCAGAAAGTAGAATCTATATTTTTCAAATTTAGATAATGTTATTTTTATGCTTCAGCTATATTTGTATCTAAGACAAATATTTAAAATGTATCTCTACATAAGAAGCCAAAAAAGAAAAGCAAGCAGGAGGGAAAAAAAACAAGATAAAACACAACATGAAGCTCTATTAAATTCATCTCCAGATAGTCAATTTCTAATCAATTGCACTAAGAAAGCATTTAGCATTCATGAGTGCCTAAATCAAAGAAAAGAGAGTGAGCTAAGAAATCCTGACTTCCTTAAGTCCAGATAGAAATAAGCAAACTAACTCCTTAACTTTAGATAAGCAATCATAGTATAATTAGCAAATTTGAAAATAAAATTTAGGAGATAACTAAAATATTTAGATTCCTGAATTCACATCCCTAAAGAAGAGACACTATGAAACACTGCACTAAATCTGATTAAGATTAGTTTAACAAGGAGCACCTGGATGGCTCAGTCAGTTGAGAATCCAACTTCAGCTCAGGTAATGATCTCATAGTTCTTGAGTTCGAGCCCCAATGTGGGCTCTATACTGACAGTTCAGACCCTGGAGCCTGCTTCGGATTCCATGTCTCCCTCTCTCTCTGCCCCTCCCCTGCTCGCACTCTGTCTCTCTCTCTCTCTCTCAAAAATAAACATTATAAAAAAAATTTTTTTAAGATTAGTTCAACAAAAATAAATGTAAAATCCTGTGCTTGAATCAAAAAACTTGTACAGGATTGACAAATATAACTTAATAATAGCTCATGTAAAAAGACAGATTTTAGTTGACTGTAAGTTTATGAATTAATAGCATATTTAACTGCCCTGCCAAAAGAGCTAATTTTATCTCTAAAGGTTTTAATAAAGTATAGAACTAGAGAGGAGAGGTAATATTCCTAGAAAGATGAGGAAGAAAAAAAAGAAAGACAATAATAAACAATGGCTGAAAGTGTCAGTGATGCCTAGCCTGCAAAAAGAAAAGGCCCAAATACTTAACTTAATATGTTATCAACTATTAGAGAGATTGGTCTAATTTCATATGGCTACAAAGGGTGGAACTAAAACCAATGATTCAAGTGAGAGGAAGGCAAATTCTAACTCAATGTAACAAAGTAAACATTAGAGCTACCCAAAACTGTTATGGTTTAGGAAAGAACCATTTCGGGAATGGGAAATTTGTGTCCAATAAGTAAAGGAACAGGTAGAATACTGGGATACTGAAGAGGGTTTATTCATTGAACAGAAGTTTGGACTCGATGACCTTTCAAGTTACTTCCCAAGTGCAAGATTATATAATCCTATTGTTACTAAAATATGGCCCAGAGCAACTGAACAATTTCCAGAACAAGAGAACTATTTAGAAGAGTTGAGATTAAGATGTGTCACTCTTAAAGCTTAGACTACTATATCTAGGAAAAATACTGTATAATATGATTCAACATCATCCTCAAAGAAATTTTATTATCCAGGAAATATCATTCTGTGACCAAGTAAAGGACTAAGTGGCAAGCTCACCTGTCAAAGTTGAACCTAAGGTAACTTCCAGGACAACCACCACTCCCACCACCCGGCTCCTACGTGCAAACGTTAAGAAGATAAACTCTGTTTTTCCATAATATACTACTGTGTGGTTCCTACAGATCAGCGTGGACCAATACTCCCGTTTCCAAACCAAAAATGTAAGATAAAAGATATGCCTATGAGAAAAATCTAGCCCTACCAATCAAAAATTACTCAACTGACTCCATGTGCGTTGGTTCAGTGGGTAAAATCAGAGCAAGCAGAGTTCCAATCAATAAATAGAAAGAGGTATATCACCAGACAACTCTAAGAGAATATGTAATTTCTAAACCCATTTACTCTTTCCAAATTCCCCCAGATGTTAGCTTAGAGAATTGTTACATCCTATATTAGTTTAATCCTTTTAACCTAATCCACCCTATAATGAGAAACCATGTTTTTTATTCCAAAACAGTTGAAGGGGATAAATTACACTAATATTGACAATTACAAAGCCTGCTAAATAGAAAATGTGTTATAATAGGTTCATGGTGTTAAATCAGATTACTATGCCACTGCAATGTTTTCTTGGCATATCAAAATATAATTTATAAATTGTAAGTAAAATATTTTAGCAAAGGTCTGCCTTCCATAATTGGTTTCCCTAAATGTCTGCAAAACTAAATGTGTTTGAGAGCAGAATGGTCTGCAGATACAAACACTGTCAAATGCATAATCTCTCCTTGTCTTTAAACAGTTCCCTTCTGATTATCAGAGCGTACAAGAGAAATACCATGAAAGTGCCAAAACAGCAAATTAACCAAATTTACAGAGCTTTCAGAAGTTTCTAGTCTCCTTCCCCAAACACACACACACAAATAATTTTAACCTCTTCTATAGCAGAGATTAGTTGCTTCAAGCTCTCTCATCAGAGTAAGAAACCACATTTTTAGTTGGTTTTTGCTCCCCTATTTCCCTTGAAGCTGGGTATGTTCACTTGCCTGAAGATTGGCCAAAGAGATATGGACTGAAGTTGGAAGACTTATACAAGGAGGTACATTCTTCTAGTTCCTTTATCCTGCTCGCAGCTGGTAAGGAGGATACAAGGGTTCTTAGCCTCCATCTTGGATCATGGAAAGGAGACTACTTTAGGAATACCAGATGCAATGCACTAAATGTTTGTGTACCCCACCCCCAAAATACATGTGTTGAAACCCTAATTCCAATGTGATAGTATCTGGAGGTAGGACCTTGGTGAGTTAGTACAGGAGGGTGGAGTCTTCATAAATGGCATTAGTGCTCTGACAGAAGAGGCCAGAAAGCTAGCTACTTTCTTTTCATTGTGTGAGGACACAGAGAAGTTGGCAATCTACAGGCATCAAGAGGGTCCTCATCAGAACCAGACCATGCTGGCACTCTGATCTTGGATTTCTAGCCTCCAAAACTGTATGAAATAAACTTCTGTTCTTCATAAGCTACTCAGTCTATGGTACTTTGTCATAGCAGCCTGAGCTGACTAAAACACCAGTCAAGAGGTAGAAGGGGCATAGAGACCTTGACAACTTCATGGAACTGCCATTGCAGCCTTCAATTCTCAATCTTCACACTTCTTTTCTTTGAGAGGAAATAAACTTTATCTTATTATTATTTAGAGTTTTCAATCATGTACAACCTAACCAATTCCTAAGGAGTAAATGTGCTGACAAGTCAGGCCTCCTGTCTAGCCTTCCCACCATACTGACTTCCTCACAACTCAACCCAAACCACAGGGTCACAAGTGGTCACTGCACAATCTTTATCTTAGTGTACTTCTTTAATGTATGTGATTCTGGTGATAACTCCTCCTTTAGACCTAAACCATCAAATCACTTTCTACTCATTCTCCTCCATATCTTAAATCCTTGATTTGCTTTTTTCCTACAAGCTTTTCTTCCTCTACCTACCCTTCAACTGCTGACATTCCCTAAGTTTACTTCATAGTCCTCTTCTCATTCTACAGGTTTTCCTCAGACTGACTAGGCCAGTCAATAGAAAAGAGTCAATGCTTTACACTACCCAACTTATATCTCCAATTCACAATTTGGGAAAAGCTCCAGATGGATTTATTCAACTGTTTACTGGGAAAACCCACCTGATTCTCCCCCTGGCAACTTAAATGCCATATTCCTCTCTCTTCCACCTCTTCAATGACACATATACATTGTGTCCAAATGAAAAACATGATGGTCATTCCTCAGTTCCTTACTCTTGCCTGATATGCAGTCACTAAATATTCTAGATGCTACAGGTTGTGACTCATATCTGTCTCCTTTGGCAATCCCCTCACAGCCACTTTCCCACATTACTGTAACTGGTCTTCTTTTCCACCCATCCTCACTCTTCTCCATAGTGAAATGAAAAGATCATTACAAAGTTTTGAACTATTAAAGTTGCTTCCCTGGTCATGAGTGCATTCTCAGGGAATAAGGGCTAGCCAGATACCTGAATATGGTGAAAGTGGCCTGTTCAGATTTGTTAATACCCTCTTCTACAATCTCATCTATGTCAACCCACTTAGCACACCTATATAGAAACCAAATGGAAGAGTTTACAAATGGGTGGTATTGCTTCACAACTACTTGCCTTTGTACAATTCTACTGTGTGGAATTCTCCCCTCCTATTAAACTAGGAAAATGGCTCCTCCTCCTTGAAAAGTTTAATTCAATATTTCCTAACTGTGAAACCTTTCCTGACCACCATCTTCTCTCTTAATTTTCCTTCCCTCTGTGACACCACTGTATCTTTGTTATAGAAATTATGCAAATAATTAGCACAGAATATTGAATCTAGTTTCTCTTTTAGAATTTGAGACTGGAAAAAAATATTAATCATCTTTGCATTCCTAGTATATCTCTGACACCTGGTAGGTATTAGAAGGAAGAAAGGGAGGAAAGAAGGCAGGGAGGGAGGGATGTGAAAGGAAGAGAAAAAAAGAGAAGGGAAAGAAAGAAAAAGGGGAAAAGTCCATCTGGTTAATCCTCCTAATGACTCAAAAGAGGAAAATTAAGGCCCAGGAAGATTTCAAGATTTATTCATGATAACCCAATAATTAAAATGTAGGATAGCCTGGGTGGGTCAGTCAGTTGAGCGTCTGACTCTTGGTTTCAGCTCAGGTCATGATCTCACAGTTTCGTGAATCTGAGCCATATGCTGGGCTCTGTGCTGACAGTGCAGAGCCTGCTTGGGATTCTCTGTCTCCCTCTGTCTTTGCTCTTCCCCTACTCACACCGTCTCTGTCTCTCTGGGGATAAATAAGTAAACTTTAAAATAAAAATAAAAATTAAAAAATAAAATATTGGATAAAAAGTATGACCTTCCATCTGTCTCTCAAGTTTAGTTCAGTCCTAGTACAATACTCTTCCTTTCAAGTCTACTCTTTTTCCCCAATATTTCAATACTTTCCACTTTCTGTAAGAGTGGCAGGGAATTTATTCATAAATTTAATGTGCCCTAAAAGCATAAAAAGTTGCCTATCAAATGTCTGGCTTCTGTTCTGGCAAGTAAGAAACTTAGAGGTGTTCTAAGATCAAGATCAAGAGTCACACGCTCCATCTTAACAACAAGTTGAACAAAGAGAAAAATCAACAACTGTGCTGAGATCTCTAAGAGAGAAGAGGTCACAGAGCAAACTACTGCCCCCAAACTGTAGAGATAGACAGGCAGATATACAAAAATACAACTAATCAGAGCAGAAACCCCTGAGTAGGAATCTCTTCAGGAACCAATGTGTGGGTAGGAAACCTGAATTATAACTGACAAATTGCTAGAGGCTCAGCATGGGCAAGTCTGAGAGACAAACACTCCAGAGAATCCAATCTCAGGGAGTGTCCATACGATGGTGAGTTTTATTTCCATGAGCCCAACCTGGTTCTCACAGTAAGTATCAGAAAAAAATCCCCTCATGCTTCAAGCATGAGAAGGGGAAAAGCAATCATCTTGAAATACTCCAGAGCATTCTATTTTTCCTTTACTTTTTTTCTTCTCAGATTTTATTTTTAAGTAATCTCTTCAATACTCAACGTGGGGCTTGAACTCACAACCCCAAGATCAAGAGTCACATGCTTTCCCGACTCAGCCCAGTCAGGTGCCCCTATTTTTCTTTAAAGGCTGCTCTCAGGAGAAACTATTTTGCTAGAGTCTAAACTGCTGGAGTTTCATCACAGCATAACCAACTGGAAGTGACATATCCAGCAATTATCTCTAGCCTTCTAAGTGGGGGAAGGGAAACACAGAACTCCAGTCTCCTCTAGGCATCCTGCACCACCTAAGAGGGGATAATCCTGAGAACCACTTAGGACATTCAGAGTCCAGAGGCACAGGATCACCAAAAGACCAAGACCTAATCCTAGGACTACAGAATGAATATCTCCACCTCCCTGCCCCCTTCATACATCCTTCCACTGTGTTACCAAACGCCTATTTAATATAGTTCCTTACACCCAGCACATCATGTCCACCTTTCAACAGAAAGTTACAGGGTATACCAAAGGCAAAAAAACACAAGTTGAAGAAACTGAACAGCATCAGAACCAAAGTCTGATATGGCAAGAATATTGGAATTATCAGGCCAGAATTTTTTTAAAAATAGGATTACTATTGCTGAGGGCTTTAATGGAATGGTAGACAACATGCAGAAATGGATAATTAATATAAATTAACCAGATTATTATTGCTAAAAACTTCTCTCTTTACTTTGATTAAAAGAGGCTTATTTGGTGTATTTTCTTATTTAATAGTACTTTCTTCTTTTAATGGAATTTATTTTACACTGTTTTTAGTTTATGCTATACAATATAATACTTATCTTTGAAAAGATTCCAAAGATTATGTAATTTAAAGGAAAATTTAATAAAGAATTTCAAGTGTGTGAAAGTAACATTTTAAAAACAAACCCATGTGTTCTATGGACATTTAAATATTTCCTAATGATATTATAGAAAAAAAAAAAAGTGTCTATAAAAGGAAATGGTGTAGGGGCACCTGGATGGCTCAACCAGCCAGTCCAATGGCATGGGACTCTCAATTTGGGCTCAGGTCATGATCTCATGGTTCAAGAGTTTGAGCCCAGCATCAGGCTCTGCCCTGACAGTGTCTGCTGGGGATTATCTGTCACCCTCTCCCTCTACCCCTCCCCCACTCATGCTGTCTCTGCCTCTCACAAAATAAATAAACTAAAAAAAAAAAAAAAAAAAAAAAAAGAAGAAGAAGAAGAAGAAGAAGAAGAAGAAGAAAAAGAAAGAAAGAAAGAAAGAAAGAAAGAAAGAAAGAAAGAAAGAAAGAAAGAAAGAAAGAAAGAAACGGTGTATAGGCAGAACCTGACTTGCAAAGGTTGATCTGGCAAATCTACCACATCTGAGAAATGCAAGCCCCTGGCTAGGCTAACTGCCAAAATTCAAGGTCCTTTTTGTGCAGCTATTGTTAAACATTCCCCTACAGTTCCCTGTTCAACCATCTAGTCTCCAACTTATTCTACCCTGCTCTTGTAAGGCCAATTTGACCCCATCCCAATAATATTCCACCTTCCTTAACTGCCATCCTTCCTTTTCTAGGTGCCAAGATTCTCCACCTCTAGAATGATCTTTCATATATCTGTCTCCAGGTACAATTACTTCACCCATTTCCCTAACTTGCATAAGCCCCTGTCTCCTTCCTGTCACAGCTGCAGAGGTCACTCATTCTCTCATTGCCACAGAGTGACGAAATATCCTCTCACTGCCAATGGGGCTTGGAGAAGAAATGGAAACACTCCCTGTTGTATTTAGGGGTATGGAAGTCAGGAAAAAGGCAGGGGGGGGGGCATTCTTCTGGTTATTAGAATTGCTTGTATACCTAAATAGACTCTCTAAATTTTAGATTTACAGTTGGAGTTCATATCCCCAAGACAATGGGAAACCATAATATTGTTAGTTCTGTAATTCAGTCATATTATGGGAACCACTGGGAATGTAATTACAATTTTCTCTTTAGGGATATTTCTCTGTACCAAACAAGACAATTTACAGACCACATTTTGAAAGACAACCTACTTAAAACACTGGGAGCAGCATGTTGAGTTATTTATTCATATTTTCCTATACTACTAAATAAAAACTATGGAGAGAGAAAACTGTAAGCGGCTGAAGAGCAGGAGCCTCGCATATCTTGTTTCAGATTTTTTTTTTAACGTGTATTTATTTTTGAGACATAGAGAGACAGAGCATGAACCGGGTAGGGTCAGAGAGAGGGAGACACAGAATCTCAAACAGGCTCCAGGCTCTGAGCTGTCAGCACAGAGCCCGACGCGGGGCTCAAACTCGCAGACCGCGAAATCATGACCTGAGCCGAAGTCAGCCGCTTAACCGACTGAGCCACCCAGGCGCCCCTTGTTTCAGATTTTATACTACACTCAGCACTGGCCACACTTTAAGCACTCAACAAATATCTGGAGAAAAAAGGTGGGGGTAGGTTGGGGATGAAGAAAAGCCCAACATCCCCAAGAGAACCCATCCATAATGAACTTGTGCCTATGATTACGTAAGGGAGAATGCAGGATATTTCAGAGATCTAGAAGAAAGGAACCTTCTTCATCCAGGTTACATGACATAAGTAAGGACTCCTTTTTGAATAATCCTAACTTATCCATGGGTTAAAATCCTATCCTCCCAGGACAGACTGTCAAAAATTACATCTGTCCAGTTGAAACTTGAGATGTTAAGTCATCTTTCACTGGGAGCACTACAAAATAATGTGATAAATGCTTTCAATTTTAACCACTCAGAAAAATAAAGTGGAAGGTTGATGACATTTTTCTATATAAAATTTAGGAGCAAGGGAGAAAGAAGACTAGCTACAGTAGAAAACTTCTTCAGATTAAATTATTCAGATTGATTGTTTTTTGGTTCCACTTGTTACTTTATTCACTCAAATAGTTATATTCTTAGGTGTGTTTTTATTATAAGAGACTATGACAGCTTTATTGGAATTTACAACCTAGTGTTTATTTACATAGAATGTTTCATTAACATTGCTTACCTGATCTTCTATTTTAATTAGATTAACATCATTTGAAATAAAACCAGTTTCTGGGGCGCCTGGGTGGCACAGTCGGTTAAGCGTCCGACTTCAGCCAGGTCACGATCTCACGGTCCGGGAGTTCGAGCCCCGCGTCAGGCTCTGGGCTGATGGCTCAGAGCCTGGAGCCTATTTCCGATTCTGTGTCTCCCTCTCTCTCTGCCCCTCCCCCATTCATGCTCTGTCTCTCTCTGTCCCAAAAATAAATAAACGTTGAAAAAAAAAAATTAAAAAAAAAAAAAGAAATAAAACCAGTTTCAAGAAATAAAGCAAAAAAGGTAAATATGATAGTTAACAATCATGATTACTGGCCCAAATATTTTTAATCTTATTGTCTCTCAAAGGACCTAGGAAAAGATTTTGAAGAAGAAAGCGAAGCAAGATCTAAGGTCCCAGGGCTGCTATCTATTTTTTCTGGAGACCATTAAAAACTTTTTATGTTTTAAATTTATTTTGAGAGAGAGTGAGAGCACATGTGAACAGGGGAGGGGCAGAGAGAGAGGTAGAGAGAATCCCAAGCAGCTCCCACTGTCAGCACACAGCCCAACGCAGGGCTTGAACCCACAAACTGGGAGATCATTACCCAAGCCAAAATCAAGAGTCAGATACTGAACTGACTGAGCCACGCAGGTTCTCTGACCACTAAAAACTTTTTAAGAAGAAATAAAGTTCTCAAAATAGGCAAGATAAAAATTGAGTTATAATATTATATTGTTATAAGTATAAATCCCTTATATCCAGTAATAATTACTCAAATATCCAAATGATATAGTAAGAGGCTAGAATAAATGTATCAAATGAACAAATATCAACATTACAAAAATATAACCATAATTATTTGCCCCACAAGTAAAATTATTTATCTAAAAATATTATCTACACGGGGTGCCTGGGTGGCTCAGTCGGTTGAATGTCCGACTTCGGCTCAGGTCAGGATCTCACAGTTCGTGAGTTCGAGCCCTGTGTCGGGCTCTGTGCTGACAGCTCAGAGCCTGGAGCCTGTTTCGGATTCTGTCTCCCTCTCTCTGCCCCTTCCCCGCTCATGCTCTGTCTCTCTCTGTCTCTCAAAACTGAATAAAGTTAAAAAAATTTTTTTTAAATATTATCTATATATTCTTCTGAAAAAGAAGTTCTTCACACTGTGTTTTATATCCCAACAGATATTTACTTTAAATTTCTTTTTCCAGACACCATTCTCTCCTCAAAAGTTTAAGATGATACCAGGAAATTGATATGTCTATTTAAAATAATGACTATGACTAGCAATGTATTATGAATGAACTACAAAGATAAATACACATGAAGTAAAAGGTTTTAAATATAAAATACCAACCATGGGATACCTGGGTGGCTCAGTCAGTTAAGCACCCAACTTCAGCTCAGGTCACAATCTCCATCCACATTTCCTGAGTTCCAGCCCCTCCAGCGGCCAGGAGCCTACTTCAGATTCTGTGTCTCCCTCTCTCTCTGCCCCCTCCCCTGGTCGTGCTCTGTTTCCTTCTCTTCCTCCCTCTCTCTCTCTCAAAAATAAATAAACATTAAAAAAAAATTGTAACTGCGCAGGTTTTTGCCAAGTTCCAGTAAATTAATAAATGCCAAACTCCATAGTGCAACTTGTAAAAAAATGAAATATCCAATGGTTGACAGGAGGATCTAACAAACCTTTACAACTTTAGTCTGCCAGGAGTAAGTTCAATGAATAATATAGCAAAAAGAGCGTCGGCACATAATTTAAGCTTCTAGGATTTGGCAAAAGAATTCTGCTTAAATAGGTTTAGGTACTTTGATTGACATTGGCATCTCTTAGTTTAACTAACTAAGCTAACATAACACTTCGTTAGTTACAGAGTCCTTATTCATGACACATTATTAAATTGAGACTAAGATTCAAGATCAAAACAGGAAAAATACCGCAACAGTGCAAATAAATAATTGTTAGTATAATGATGTAAGATGTAATGTTGGTCTTCTTACTTCATGTTCAATGAAACTGCTCTGGACAGTCATTCTTCGACTCCCACATCGTAAAAAAAAAAAAAAAAAAAAAAAAAAAAAAATCCCCTGAAAAAAACCACTAAGAACTCCCAGGCAGCTCTCTGGTGCCACTAGTTTTGCCTAAAATGATTATCCTACCATCACAGATTTACACTCCCTCAATAACTGTGGTCTTTGAAACAACCCCCCACAGCCCTGTCTATGCCTAACTCCCTCTCCATGAAAGAAGTGGCAAGGGAAAAACAGGCCTCGGCAAGCATCTTTCTGTTCCACTGGGTTACCTCTACGCAAGATATGTGCAAAACACGAAGCCAAAAACTGATTAATCCAATGGGTCAGTAAAAAATAAGAATACGTAAATGAGTAAAAATAAGAGTGAGTTTAAAAAGAAGAGTAGTAAGTAGGTTTTTTTCCCTACTGTTACTTTCCAATCCACTGGATCCTCACTGAAGACTTAAAAACAAGTTTAGAAAAATGAATTACAGACAAATTTATGGAAAGAACTGCAACAAAAACAATATAAATTTCTCAGAGATCGTATCTTGTGTACAAAATTGAACTATCTAGTAACTATCACTTGGGGTCGCTGTGACAATTGCATATCATCTACATAAAGTGCAAAGCACAGTGCCTGGCACATTATGGTTAAAATACTAACGATTATTATTGTGGGTAAGTACTTTGGATATACTGATAGACAGATAAACGTGACCACATTATGAAAATATAGTTCATTCTCCTTCAAGGAAGACTTAAGGCAGAAATATAACCCACCAAGATGTAAAAGCCTTCAAGATTTCTCAAGTTTAGGAATATTATGGAGGTAAATTCAATTGGCCTGCCTACTTCAATCCAGTAGCACCTTCAGCTGTGGAACTATAAGGGCACAGACAAAGTACCTCATGCATGAGAAGAAAGGAAAATTCTTCCATAGATGAAGCTCTACTATAGTCCCAGGCAAAGCTGGGTTCAGGATTTCAGAATTCCTCAGTTCCTGGGTCTCCGCGCTGCTAAGTCTCCTACCCTCAGCCTCACAACCTTATACATGAAACCAGACAAAGCCAGAGGGATAGTTTAGAAAAAAAATAATTCCTGGATTAATCAAGAAAGGAGGTATTCTAGAGAAATACTGAACACAGGGCACCTGGGTGGCTCAGTGTGTTAAGCATCCAACTCTTGATTTCAGTTCAGGTCCTCATCACAGGGTCATGGGATCAAGCCTCATGTTAGACTCTGCACTAGGCATGGAACTTGCTTAAGATTCTCCTTCTGCCCCTCTCCCTCACTCGTGCTCTCTCTCTCTCTCTAAAAACAAAACAAAACTGAACACTACAAGAACCCAATCTAATTCTAAACACTGTCTATCCCAGATCAATCTTGACAAAAATTTTCTTTATTAAGCATCTACTACGCGCCGAGCACTATGCTAAATGATTCTACTAGACATGCCCCAACTGAAAAAGAACTTTTTGACTAGGCTAATCTCATAATCTCTTATATTTTAGTCATATCAAAACAAGCCCTCCAAAATACAATAGTACTAAAGCATTAGACATCTTTGTTACTTAATTCTAAAGATATATAAGACTAATAAGGTATACATTGAAAGAAATCAACATAATTTTTTAATAATAAAAGGTTTCATAAAATAATAATAAAAATAATCATAAAAGATTTTATAATATTTAGAAGAGGAAAAACTATAGATAGATTCTTCCTGCTACTCAATGTTACTCATATACAGGGCTTTCATGCAAAGCAATAGAAGCAAAGCAATGAAAGTTCCAAAATAGGAATCTGAAAATACAAAGTATATGAAACACAATGCCAGTAAGTTCTGAACAAATGCAGGAAGGCTATTTTTTTTTTTTAACTGAGCTTATTACTTTATTCTTCTTCTTTTTTTATTATTACTTTATTCTTTCATTCAGTCTTTTGAGCATGAGCTCTCAGGTGTTCAGTCCCAGTCGTAACTACCCCTTATGTCACCTGACCCAAATGCCTATTCAAGGTGGGTTACTACATTTTTCTGTCATTTTATTATAGGAGGATAGATCATTATTTTTGTCTCTTTCCATTACGTCCCCTTAAAGAGCTACAATAGGCTTTAGCCAACTAAGAGCTACCTGTGACCCACTCCAAGCTGTCATTTACATCTCATATTGAACTACTAAAGAATGTTGATTTCTTGTGCTATGGCTAAACCTTAATGTACTCAGGCTCCAATAACTGGGAATGAGATATTTATATACAGTCCCTACTATTTACTATAACAGGCAAGCTGATCATTTTTTTAAAAATAATTTTTAAAGTTTATTTTTATTTATTTTGAAAGAGAGAGAGCAAACAGGCGAGGGACAGAGAGGGAGACAGAATCCCAAGCAGGCTCAGTGCTGTCAGCACAGAGCCGGATACAGCCCTGGTATCATGACCTGACCTGAAATCAAGAGTTGGATGCTTAACCAACTGAGCCACCCAGGCACCCCAAGATGGTCATTTCTTTCCCCTTTTATTCCCCAAATGTCTTATTCAGTATTCTTTGTGCGGTGGCTACTTTATTAAAGTGGTTCAATATTTGATTAAGGATTAAATGGTAAAGCAGTATGCCCATTAAATTATAAAAACCTTCACTGTTTACATAGACTTTTAAAATTAATTAAATAACATAATGGAAGTTTAAAAACTAGATTTCAAAGTGAGCTTTGAGAACATACAAGTTATTTTGATGATATTAAGCCATGACAAAATATACGCACCGGTAATGATAGAATATACGTATAGTGCCAGTAACCAAAGGAGATTCCCAAAGCTCAGGCATCCTGAGCCATAATCTTCAGTGTCCATCAGATGAACACACAAAACTTGGCATTGATATAGTGATTCCCTGTGACAGGAAAGCACATCAGGTTATCTAAGGAGATTCAGAGGGAATATTTCACCATACGTATTTCCAGGAAAAGAAGTCAAGACGATTTATTTTTATTTTTATTATTTTTTAAGTTTTTATTTATTTATTTTGAGAGAGAGAGAGAGATCAAGGAGGGGCAGAGAGAAAGGGAGAGAGAGAATCCCAAACAGCCTCTACACTGCCAGCATGGAGCCAGACACAGGGCTCGATCCCACAGATGGTGAGATCATGACCTGAGTCAAAATCAAGAGTCGGATGCTTAACTGCCTGAGCCACCCTGGTGCCCCAAGATGATTATTTTTAAATTAAATTGTTTCAATTCAATTCCTCTTTCACTTAATTGTCAAATACTGAGTCTGAGCCTTGTGTTTATTTTCCCAGTAATGGAAAACTGGATTTCTCTTAAAGGAAACAACCTAAAAAGGACCCTAGTAACGTCATCTCATTTCAGATTATCTTTCAGTTTAATTTAAATACGTTTTTATTTAATCCACAGATCCAGAATTTGGTTCAAATTTTTCCAGTACCCATTGACAAATTCTACATTGTGTTTCTTTATTATATTTTATTATATATTACTGTGTAATAAATGTACCGTGGTAGAGCTGAAAATATTTGCTACCTAAAATGAATAAATGCCAGTAGTACTGGCTATGGAGCTTTCCTGTTGCTTTAGTTCCTTCAACATTCACACAGAAAACTGAGAGCTGAGGCAGGAAGTGAACACCAAAGCCAAGCCAAAACCCAGGCAATCTGAGCTATGTGGAATGGTCACATGACCACTGTCACAAAGTAGCGCTGGTATTTGTGTTACCTAAGCAATGAGGTAGAGGGCTGGGGATTCTCCTCCATAGTAATCTGGTGCTCTTAGTTTTCCTTTCTGAATCCTTCCACTGTGGTTTACAATTAATGATGGCATGATTACAATGTGTGAAAAGTATGTTAGGCTTTCACTATCTCTATTTCACTGACTCCTGGGAAAACTGTAATCTTACATATGCTTTCCTAGTTACCTATAGGTCTTATGAAATGCCATCACCAGCTTACCACCATCTATTCAGTTTTACTACTTTCATTACATTAAAAACCCACTGTTCTTCAGATTTTGTAAGTATACACACACATACACACGCAATTTAGCATTTTAAATATACGCCATCTTTGTTTTAGAAATTTTGGGCTAAATTTGGAGGAGTTTCTTTACTGTTGGACCACTCAAAACCTTTAACATGCTCATCTATATTAAAAACTTCTTGACATGGGGCGCCTGGGTGGCGCAGTTGGTTAAGCGTCCGACTTTGGCTCAGGTCATGATCTCACGGTCGGTGAGTTCGAGCCCCGTGTCGGGCTCTGTGCTGACAGCTCAGAGCCTGGAGCCTGTTTCAGATTCTGTGTCTCCCTCTCTCTCTGCCCCTCCCCTGTTCATGCTCTGTCTCTCTCTGTCTCAAAAATAAATAAATGTTTAAAAAAAATTTTTTTAAATAATAATAAAAATAAAAATAAAAATTTCTTGACATAAATATAATATGCCACATTTCTAAATCTGTTCAGCTAGTGACCTTTTTAATGGAACACTATCACAGCATACACCTTGGAAAACTCTTATCCAAACTATTCAAAACATTATAATTCTAACTTATAAAACAAATATGCATATCTATATAATATGTATGTAAATATGGATAAAAACAAATCTGATTAATTTATTCACTCACCCATTTATGTGCCCATCCCACCAGCCAGCCAACAGAGATCAGGTATATAGAGTGATTATATTTGTGAACAGTTCTGTATTTGGTGCTAGAGGAGATAAAGAAATCTGGAAATATGTTTAACACATTTCCTATTATTTTCTTACTATTCTCCTTATAAAATATTTATATTTTATATATATATATATAGTTAAAAACGCCACTAAATAAAAATTCTTAAAGAATCTGTTAGTAGAAAACATATCTGGTCCCCCTTAAGAAATTATAAGTGGTAAACCAAGGAAACATTTATTCTACAAAAGCACTTTAATACTAAATTTCACCAATATATTCAAATTATTTTTATTATATACAATTTTCCAAAAGCAACTGAATTAAAAAATAACAACTGACCCTTTTCAGTCTAAAAATTAAATGGCACTTAAATATATACTTTAGGATTTAAAAACCATAAACACATTAAGACCATCAAATGTACCCTAATTAGATTCAACTAATCAACAACTCTGCAAAACCAATTATGTAAAACCACTGCCTGTACTTCAGAATTTTTGTAAGTCAAGTTCTTCTTTCATTTCATTCATCTTATTCCTGACTTCTATACTGCAGAACTATAGGGGAAATCTTTAAATTCTTTGACCATAAATGCTCCTAGAAAGTAAAACCTTAAAGTAGTAAGACATTCTAAATTGGACATGTTGGGAACCAAACACACCCGTGTTGAGTCTGTGCTGGAATTTAGAGACACACTGTCTTGTTTCAAGTCAGTATTATTTACAGTTAGGGCCTCTACACCTCTGACGTAATCCCCTATCTTCTTCCCTTCATGTATGCATGGTCAACACAGCCTCCTGAAATCAGTTCAATCCCCAGTTCTGTGCAATTATTTTCAGATGACTCTACCCTACAGATATATACTCACCCACCTCAGAATGCATAGCTCACAGTCCACATCACTCACAGCATGTATTAATATTATACCTCATATTATTACTTTATACTACTGTTTAACTTTTTACATATCACAGCTTTCCATCTGTCTACACTGTAATCTTTCTGAAGGCAAGGAATAATTCTTTCCTTTGAAAGCTGCACTAACCTTCAATAGAGTAAGCACTCAAATTATTTCACAGAATAATCAAGTTTCACAGCTGAATCTGCAAATCTCTCATTGCAAATAAAAAAGAAAGCCTACAAAGGTGAAAACACTTGCACAAGGTTATTCAGTTGGGAACTGAATCAGGGCAAGAATCCAAGTGCAGGAATCTAACCTAGTATTCTTTGTTTTAGCCCATGTTAAAAGAAAGAAACTGTGCTAAAATATATTTGATCAATCTCCAGTTTGGGTAAGTACAAAAAGCTAATCTGTGTGTATAACCAAGAACCTTGCGTTGCCTAAAAATTAACATTTACTTCAGTATTAATCCTTGGCCCACCCTGAAAATGTCAGTAATGATGATTACACATATTATATTACACATAATATATAAGTGATTTGGTTAAATGTCTACTGACCCAAAACAGCCTTTATTTTGTGTAACTTACTTCTTCCTTTTTAAAGCATGATGGGGTGGGGGTGGGGGGGGAAGGGGCGGTACTCAAACTAAACAGTCAGTTACCCAAGTTGTAGTTAATAAGAATTTATCTAAATAACTGTAAAGAGTTCCTTGACTCCCTCTGAATCTTACTGTTCAAGAAGTCTTCTCACCATTTGTTTATGGAATAATCTTAGGGGTAAAAAAAGCTAGCTACTTGATAGTTTGATTAACCTAAACTTTCCTTCAGAGACTCTTCTATCACCTGCCTAAATTCTCCAGGGAAGTGTGGCCATTTATAAGCACAGGAGAACAGCTGTAGCATGAGGTGACAGATAGATTAACTTTAAGAGATTAGCCCCAAGAGAAGTGCTTAGCTCTCAGTTAACTTTGTGTATTCCAACATAAGAAAATTCCAGGGAAATAAAATTATCAATATGGGCATTTCCACAAACCAATCATTAGATAATTCTATGGCTCTAAGAAGCACAACAGGGATGATTCTGTCAAAAATGCCTTCCTGGGTATTAATTTAATCTGAGAGGTAACAGAATAGTGAGGATCAAATGAGAGTTTCTATTCAGTTACTGGAAACAAAGTCCATATCTCCAGTCATAGTTCTTTTACTAAAAGGTAAATGTTTGGGTTAAATAGTACCCTCCCCCCATAAAGATATGTTGAAATCCTAGCCCCATTATCTCAGAATGTGACTTTATTTGAAAACAAGTTTCTTGCAGATATAATTTGTTACAATGAGGGCCCCCAATCCAATATGACTGGTGTCCTTACAAAAAGAGGAAATCTAGACAGGCACATGTAGAAGGAAGATGATGTGAAGAGATACAGGTAGAAGTCGAAAAGAGAGGCCTGAACAGATCCTTCCCTCACAGCCCTCAGAAGGAACATACCTTACCAACACTACGAGTTCAAACTCTAGCCTCCAAAAACAAAAAGTTTCTTATAGCCACCCACTTTGTGGTACTTTGTTACAGCAGCCCAAGCAAACTAATACAATAAGCAACAAGAAATAATTTTAGGGGTGCCTGGGTGGCTCATTCAGATAAGCCTCTGACTTCAACTCAGGTCATGATCTCATGGTTCGTGACTTCAAGCCTCACATTGGGCTCTGTGCTGTCAGGGCAGAGCCCCCTTCAGATCCTCTGTCCCCCTCTCTCCCTGGCCCTCTCCTGCTCATGCACACAAGAACTCTCTCTCAAAAATAAATAAACTTTTTTTTATTTTAAAAAAATAAATAATTTTAAAAGTGTCTATAAAGTGGGGTGCCTGGGTGACTCAGTTGGTTAAGCGTCCGACTCTTGATTTCGGCTCAGGTCATGATCTCATGGTTTGTGACTCTGAGCCCCGCGTCGGGTTCTGCACTGACATCAATGCGCCTGCTTGGGATTCTCTCTCTCCCCCTCTCTTTCTGCCCTTCCCCCACTTGTGCTCTCTCTCTCTCTCTCTCAAAATAAATAAACTTTAAAAAAAGCATCTATAGTGTAATTGCAAAATAGCACTGAACTAGAAACCCAAAAGTCTCAGAACCTAGGTTTTAAATTTGCAAGCTTTGGCATAAATCTCTGCCTCCATTTTCTCATCTCTACCTCTTTCAGGTTGCTGCGAGGATAAGACTTAATAATGTGTGTGAATGTCCTTGGAAAAGTACAAAGCATTAAACAAATAGAGGGTGTTATCATCCAACATTTAAAATTTACTTAACACACTAAGCTTTTAGGTGAGAAAAGCAGCAAAATTACAAAGTATGTATGTTATCCCCACATTTTTTTCCTCAGAAATGAGAAAATAATGACTTCAGATGTTTAATCAAAAACTATGTCAAATGCACAGTACAAGTTAAAGCGCCTCCTGGTCAACATTTCTTTATTTGTTAATTTTTAAACCTGCAACCCCCCCCCAAAACAAACAAACAAACAAACAACACCCAGAAACATTCGCAGCTCACAAAACGATTCGTTCATCTAACACTTATTTAGTATCTACTATATTCCTGAAACCGGATTAAATCTTCAAGATACAGAACTCAAAGAAACGGGTTCTAATTTCAAGGAGTTCCCTCTATAACAAAGGAAATAGGAAGTGATTACATAAAGATCCATATGAGCTATGACAAGTACATAGTACAACAGAAAAGAAACATATTTTAGTGCCTACATTTGAATAGGATGTTTAATTTTCTGAATTTGACAATGCTTTAGACAACATATATAACAACACCTTAATGAACTGAAGTTGTTCAATTTTCCTCCTTAGCTTTTTGCTGATCGTTGCTTCCTGTTAGAGACAGAGAACATCATCTCTCAGATTTTTTAAAGCAGCCTTATAGGCACCCGGGTGGCTCAGTTGATTAAGCTCAGACTCTTGATATCAGCTCAGGTCATGATCACACACTGAGCATGGAGCCTGCCTGGGATTCTCTTTCTCCCTCTGCCCCTTCCTCACTCACTGGCTCTCACAGTCTCTCTCTCAAAATAAATAAACTTAAAAAATAAATAAATAAAGCAGGCTTAAATAAAAACTGTTTTTCTTTAAATGTGCCTCATTTGTGTTATTCTCTTGTGTTGAGGAAGAGGATTATAGTTAGACCTCACTAACCGGATATTTATTTTCTTAAGAGAAAAGCAAAAAATTAATGTTTCAACTCTTACTGAAAATCCTTCTAAAATCCTTCTCTAGTTTGCATATATGGATAGTGTATCCCAATTAAAGCTGTCTTAGATGGCAAAAGATTTTTCAAGTCTATAGGAGTCAACTGAATATCAGTGATCTGGGCATGGTTCTGCAACCCTAAATACGAAAGACCAGAATATTGGGCTGATCTTTAGCCCCAGGTGAAGGACAGCTAGGAAAGGTTAGGGCTAAAAGTCAATTTAAAGTCAATTAAATCTACTAAGATAAAAAAAAAAAAAAAAAAAAAAAAAAAACTTTTCTTGTCAATAGTTGTTTTTTTTTTTTTTTTTTTTTTTTTAAAGGAAAAATATCGGGGCGCCTGGGTGGCGCAGTCGGTTAAGCGTCCGACTTCAGCCAGGTCACGATCTCGCGGTCCGTGAGTTCGAGCCCCGCGTCAGGCTATGGGCTGATGGCTCAGAGCCTGGAGCCTGTTTCTGATTCTGTGTCTCCCTCTCTCTCTGCCCCTCCCCCGTTCATGCTCTGTCTCTCTCTGTCCCAAAAAAAATAAATAAATGTTGAAAAAAAAATTTAAAAAAAAAAAAAAAAAAAAAAAAAAAATAAAGGAAAAATATGTGAGATAACTGATCCATTGTGAATCTAAGTTAAAGAATGACAATGAATAGTTTGGTCTAAGAGCCAAGCTATACCAGAGTGTAAACAAGCCCAAGCATGAAATAGTGAAAGGACTCAAAAAGCCTTTATCACCCTCTTTGTTTACTTATGTCAGTAAGAACTTGAAAGTTATATTTGCAAAGGCTAAAATACAAAGCAGATAATCTCTCCATGGATAATTGAGTTGACACTATTAGGATCTAGAAGTTGCAAAGGAAACAGAAGTAATGGCCCCTATTTTCTGGAAGTTTAAAATTCAATGAGAAAAGAACAAGTAAAATACGTAAATTGAAACAGAAGCAATTACATAATCAACTATTGCTATGTGGGTAATTCTCTTCCCATTTTTTCTCTTGATCTCTTTATCTTTCTTTTCCATACACCCCGTTCCCCTTTCCTGCTTTCTCTTTTATAGTGTAGTTAAGGAAATACCTTTTAAACACATAGTCTCCTTCATTTTCTTCACCACTGCATGCAGTTACTATCAATTCTTTAATAATATCTTAATCAGAACTCATATCATCAAATATTAATCTAGCTCATATGTCATACAAAATACAGACATATGAAAATGTAATAAAGAAGGAAAAGAGAAACCCTAGAAATCTACCATATTATGCCTAATTTGATCTCCAAAAATCAAGCAATTCAATGATAAATGTAGAAAGGAAAATATATATATATATACACACAAAATCACCTGTGATCTCCACGAATTTAACGTAGGTATTTTTTCCTGAAAATTTAAAACCATGGCCATTTTCTCATATTAAACAGTTTCTTTATAAACCTTTCTTTCCAAAAGTAAAAAAAAAAAAAAAATGCAAAAAATAATCAAATGAAAAGAAATATATGAAAGCCATCATAACCAGATGTAAAACACTTAGAGACTTATTCTTTTGTATATGTTAGGAGTCAGTTTGGGTAGTTTTCACTCAATTCAGAATTTTAATTTAAAAAATTAAAAATTCATCAAGACAGGAAAATATGCAGACATAAATTCTTACCAAGACTTTTTGGTTATGCCTTTAATTTTACACTATTAATTCAAATATTCAACTAATAGCTGGTTCTTGCAGTGTCCTCAAATTCAGCAAACCTACTCTATTAAATTAGAAGGGAAAAAAATTCAAGAGAATTTTAAAAATCTATTAAAAGAATTCCAACTGAGAATACCCTGTTGATTTAAAAACAATACAAAACAAAACAGGCACCCCAGCTGGCTCAGTCAGAAAAACAGAAGAGCGAAGATCATGCATCTCTTGATCTGTGGGGGAGGGTAGTGAGTTTGAGCCCCACTGAGTTCGAGCCCCACATTACGTGTAGAGATTACTTAAATAAATAAAACTTTAAAAAACAGGACAGACAAAACCCCCTTGATCCTGCCTGCCATGAATTGGTAAGATTATAAGATACAAAAGTAATTATGGCCCAACTATAATGGAATGTAAAAGGTAAATTAAGTAATGGAGGTGGGTAAATGAGGATTGTCTACTAGATAACCTGAGGGAAAAATGTGGCTTTCTCACAAAGGGAGTGCTTTTATTTTGGGTTTTGCTTTTTTTTTTTTTTTTTTGTGGTCATTTATTTTTGAGAGAGATAGAGAGACAGAGCGTGAGTAGGGAAGGACAGAGAAAGAGACAGTGACATAGAATCCGAAGCAGGCTCCATACTCTGAGCTGTGAGCACATAGCCCACTAGGGGGCTCAAACCCACAAACTGTGAAATGGAAGATCAGGACCTGAGCAGAAGTTGGAGCTTAACCTATTGGGCCACTCAGGTGCCCCAAGGCAGTGCTTTTTTATTTGATATGCCTTTACTACCGTATTCTACTCTAATTTGATATGCCTTTTCATCTTTCATCAGTTTTGTCCTAAGTCATCTCAAACAAGGACCTGTGTAATCAAGACTAGCATTGGCTAGTGTTGCTCTTGGTAAGAACCGGACAAATGATGATGAGACATGATAAAGACCTGTACAATTATGAGATTTAGTCAAATTTTTCCAAAATTTCTACATCAACATTTATTGATCATCTTCTAGAAGCCAAACTATAATATGAGGGACTAATGAATGGAAAAAAGAACTGGAAGACCTCAATTAGAAAACAGCCTCTCATTCTTAATTAAAGAATACAAACCTATCAACAGGAAACTAAAAAGCACACTTCCATAAAAACACAACACTGCCTCAAATATAGTATGAATACATAAACAATGAGGGGATCCCAAGCATCACTCTTACAAGAGGGAATAGGAATGAGTGAAAATTTCTAAGAAGAAATGAGACAGGTATATTTTAATAAAGGAAACAGGCAAAAATGGGCAAGGAGGAGAGAACATTATAGTCATGAGAACAAGAATAAAAATCTGTAAATCAAGTAAAAAAATTAAATTTGATTCTAGCATTTGTTTTATGTAAATAATTAATTTTAATGTCTTTAACATACCCCAATAAATCCTAAAGAAGAAGGCAAGAGAATATATATTTTTATACATACATTTGAATATGACTACATCTAATGCTGTCAAAATTCACTGATGTCAAAATTCATTGAATAACAATAAAAATTAACTTGATTCTTCTTTCTTTCAAGCATAAATCGAAATAGTTAAGAGGGTGTGAAAACCTAAAGTAGAGCAAGTTTAACTCTATAAAGTGTTCACATCTTGATACAGGAAAAGAATTAAATAATTAGGCGCTTGTCTTTAAGAGCACCTTTCTTATATCTCCTACTAAAACAAAGGAAACAAACAGCCTGATTATGTTTTTAAAGGACTAAACTCAGCTAAATAATTGATTCTGCTCTGTAAGTTCTCAAGAAAATATCTTTTCTAAATACACCAAAATATGAATAATTCCTTCAAGATAATTAATATTTATAATTTAAAAAGGAAACATTTTTCTATAGCTTATCACTTTGCCAGAAATTTACCATATGCTTGGATAACAGTATAATGAAGCAGAAGGTAGTCTTGGAAAAGTTATTATCAATGAAAGTTCAATAAAAAGGATTATCAAAAATATATCCATTGCATAAGGGAGAAAAAGTCAAGCCTTTTAAGACATGCCAGAAAAATCCAAGGTAACAAGTAATTTATCTTCAGATAAATCACCAAAAGGAAAATAGTTTTACGTCTGTAGACTATTTGTGATATATAAAGAAATATATAAACTGTAGGAGACAAATAAACTTGATCATTCTGCCTGATAGGAGAAAATTGAAATCTTATTCTTAAACAAAAGAGATAACTCCAGCAGCATATAGAAGTAGTACAGCACACTGGTTAAGAGTGTGGGTTCTGGAGCATGACACTACCTAGATTCATATTCTTACTCCTCCGCTTCTTGGTTTAGCTGTGTTGTCTATATAAAAGTTCTATAATCTTTCTCGGGGCGCCTGGGTGGCGCAGTCGGTTAAGCGTCCGACTTCAGCCAGGTCACGATCTCGCGGTCCGTGAGTTCGAGCCCCGCGTCGGGCTCTGGGCTGATGGCTCAGAGCCTGGAGCCTGTTTCCGATTCTGTGTCTCCCTCTCTCTCTGCCCCTCCCCCGTTCATGCTCTGTCTCTCTCTGTCCCAAAAATAAATAAACGTTGAAAAAAAAAAATTTAAAAGTTCTATAATCTTTCTATACCTTAATTACCTCATCTATACAAGGGGTGGTAATAATAGGACCAACTGCTAAGTTGGCATGAGGCTTAAATGTGTTAATACATAAATGGAGAACTTAGTGCCCGGCATTTGGAATGCAACTGTAAGCTATTTAAACTATTTTTATTATCACTGTTGTTATTATTATAGACTAAATAGCTATCCTGAAGCTTCAGACATTTCTTTGGAGATTGCCTACTGTAGCTATTATTAACCACTAGCTCCTCATGCAAAATACCAAAAGTTATGATCTGATCTTATATTTATAGGTACATTCTCCCACCATATGACAGTAAAAGGATATTTAAGGTGTAAATCCACAAGGACAAAGATGAGACAACACTAACAAAATCATGGTAAATGACTTCTCAGATCCCAGAAATCTGAATACTAGCCAGGCAAAGATTAAGTAAAAGCAACTCAATTTATATGATGGAATCTCCGAAAGACTAAACTGGTAGTACCACGTACTTCTAGAAGTGAGAAAGATGAACAGAAGGACCGATTAAAAATCTGTTTGAAAAGCTGTTAGATTCCCAATTCCCAACTCTACCTCCCTCTCCCTCACTCAAGACGAAGGCCCCTCCTCACCCCTGCAGAACACCAGGGGTTTATTCTCATTTTTAAATTTTTTTTAATGTTTATTTTTGAGGGAGAGAGAGAAAGAGCGGGGAGGGGAGAGGCAGAGAGAGTCAGAGAGAGTCAGAGAGAGAGAGAGAGAGAGAGAGAGAGAGAGAGAGAAAGACAGAATCCAAAGCAGGCTCCAGGCTGTGAGCATAGAGCCCAACATGGGACTTAAACTCACCAACCAAGGGATCATAACCTGAGCCGAGGTCAGACGCTTAACCACTGAGTCCCCCAGGTGCCCCTATTCTCATTTTTCAAAAGGTCTTACCATTACTGGATGACATAAGGCAAGTTTAGAGCAGACAACGCACACAAAAAAAGAGAGGGATAAAAAGAAAGTCTATGTGCTTCTTCCCATATTTGGTTTGCAAAACACTGAGACAGGCTTACACCCTCCAGGCAGGTAACAAAGATTCTTCTCAGGGGAATCTAAGCACTAAAATAAAACACCTAAAAATATGGATATCAGAAAGTCTTCATTCGGACAGTCCAGTCAGATTATTCAGAAAGTTAGATTAATGAGACTGAAATTTACTTCATAAATCTACAAGCCTCATCCACAAAGAACTAATTTGCAGCTTTGTAAAACTCTTTTTAGAATGCTTAAGTGAACAGATTAGCCAGAAACCGTCACACATTTAAAGAGAACCTGAAATAGGAAAGATAAAGACCAAATCAAGCAAACAAAAAGAGTAACTTAGAAGAAAGAGACACGTAAAGAGAAGAAAATGTTCCAAAACTATCATTAATAACCTTCAAAGCGACAAAAGAATATAAGAATGCATTAAACAAAAACAGAATGTCATTAAATGAAAGTAGAGGTCTATTAACAGGAGAATTATTTTGAATCTACAGAAGATTGAAAAATAAAACAGAAAAAAATCTTCCAATAAAGTAAAACAAAACAAAATGTGGAAAATAATTGAAGAAAAAAGATAAAATAACTAGAGGACCAGCCCACAAAGTTCCTACAACATCCAAAGAAAATAGGAATTCTAAAAACAGTGAGTGAGTGAGTGAGTGAGTGAGTGGAGACAGAGAATTAAAGGAAAGAAATAAAAGAACTAACTCAAAAAAATGCCCAGAACTGCACATGATTTCCTATGTCAGAAGAAGCTACTTGAGAACGTGCTTCACTGAAATGAGGGCCCAACAAAGAGGAAATCAGGTAATAGGGCATCCAACACAAAAAAAGAAGCAAAATGAATCCCTAGGATGACAGGGATGGTGGCAAAAGTAAAGTCTAAAATACCTATGCCAAAGACCACAAGAATATCCAGTGCAGATTAGAACAGGTCAGAAGAGTCTGAGAGCTAGATCTTTAAAAAAATGAGATTAATAAAATAATTAAGAAGATATTTAGACAACCAGAGAGAGTTTGGGGGTAAATTCATGGTAAGTACATAGAAAATTAAGCTGCCTTTCCACAAATAAATGTATTCGGGGGAAAATAAAACCACACAAGAAAGAAAAAGCAGTCACAGAATACCACTACAGGCAGAGCTATGAAGAGCATTTACAGAGTTATAATAATGTAAACATTAAGTAAATACTACTGTAACCAAAATTAGAATAACAAAATTTTTATCTTCCACTGTGGGAAGTCCATAGACAGTATCTAAAAAAATCAAGTAGCAGCAATATAAGTTTGTTATTTGCAGATATGAAAATAAATAGCAAAAGAATCAACTAAAAGAGTTAACCACAGTTGATCCTAAGAAACAGGAAATGGGATAAGGGTGAGAGCAGACAATGTAGTTTCTCATTACAAGCCTCACAGAACTATTTGGCACTCTTTCAACAATATATTTGTACACTGTAAGATATTAATAGAATACATATAATGATAAAGTTAATCAAAATAAAATATAATTTCCTAATTACAATATTAATAGATGTTCATATAATTTGAAAACTGCACAGGAATTAATAACGAAAGAATTCTGCCATCCAGATAAAACTATTAATATATTGCTGTATTGCCTTTGAATATTTTTACTGCATAAACACACACTCATGTAATTTTTTTAAAAAACAAAGCTTCAGATTCTTGCTGAATATGCAAATTTACATGCTCTTTTTTAATGAACATTATATCATTAACATTTCTGATGTCCTTAAGTATTTTCTAAAAACACATTCCTCCTCATCCTCAGGCATCACGTATTTAACCATTTTCCTACTAACTCCTTAGCATATAGTTAATAAGGTTTTCCTTTCTCAAACTCCCATACCTTGACTTGTGGTGTCTTCCCAGATTCTCTTTAGCCACTTCTGTTTCTCCTTTGTGGAATCCTTCTCCTCGGCCTACCCGTTAAATGTTGGTGTCCCACACAATTTTATCCTTCATTTTCTCTCTTCACCCTGGATGACTCCAATAACAACACTATATCCTGATAAATGATAATCACCAAGTTTTGTTAATTCTCCCTTTTAAATAACTTGAACCTACCAGCTTCTATCAGTCATTTCCATCTAGTTCAAACCGTCATTATCACCAACCTAGATTCCTAACTCATCTCTGGACTCCACTTCTGCCCCCTTCCAAAGCAGTCTCCACATCAGCAGTCAGAATGATCTTTTAAAAACAGAAACCTAATCTCATAGCACCCTGTTTAAAACCCTTCAGTAGCTTACTGTTGTTTTAGAACAAATTCCAAAATGTTTTCCTACCTATAAGGTCCTATATAATCTGGCCTGTGCCAACTTCTCCAGCTTTATTCCACACCACTCTCCCTCTGGTTCTCCATGCTCCAGCCACACTAGTCTTTTTGTTCTTCAAACATCTCAAGATTTCTCTTGCCTGGAGGCCTTGGCACATGCTACTCACTTCGCCTGAAGCAATTCCCTCTCCACCTCTTGGCAAACTCCTACTCACCCTGAACAAGACCCTCAAGTTGCTCGTTTTATACTATGGAAACACTGCTTCTGTAGCCAGACAACACTGAAATCTAAGATAGGGAGTACAGTAATAAAAGAATTTGCAATATTTCTGTTTAATGTCTGTGTCCCATGAGAATATAAACTGGACAAGAACAAGTCTTGTTCAGTGTTGGCCCCCCTGCACCAAGCAAAGTACCTTTTGGGCAGTAGATTCATTTGTTGAATGGTTCAATGACTCCCAAACCTCTATCTTGGTGTTCAAAACTCTTCTAAATTCTAAACCCATACAATCAACTACCATCTCCACCTGTACCTCCTATAGTTTTCTCAGACTCAACATATTCAGGCCTTAACTAGTTTGTCAAATATTACCTCCTCTATATCTAGTTCCCCTGCTGTCTTCTCACTAATGGCACCCTGTCAATTCTGTTCCTCAAATCTGCTTAGATTAGTCCCCTCTTTTCCACCTATTTTGTCACAGCTGTAAGTTCAGTCCCTTACCAATTCTTATCTGAATTATTACATAGCTTAATACGGAGTCTCCACACATCCAGCATGAAACTCATCTGTCTCCTAACCTTAGGACCAACATAATGATTTTTTTTTTAAACTGAAACAAATTTGGTCCTATCATCCCACACTTAGAATTCTTCAATGATCTTTCCCTACATGTGAACTACTGCTGCTGCAATACTACTATACTATGGGCGGGTTGCTGAATACGATAAACTCCGTTATTGCTTGTGCATTTGTCTTTTCTAGTGCCTCTGTCAATATGCCCATCCTCTCTTACTCAATTTGCTAACTTTTTAAGACTCAACCTAAAGGTATGTTGACCTTTTTCCTGACCACATCACCCCAGGCTGACCTGGGTGCCCTTCCTCTGTGTTTCCACAGTATCCTGGGTATCACAGCATTTATTACACAATGACATAACTTACCTGCCTCTCCATTTGATCCTAATTACACAGAAGTGCTACATGTTGTTTTATCTTTGTATTGCCAAAATCTATTAAGTAGTAAGCCCCCAAAATAATTTGCAGCATGACTGTCAATGTAATGACATCATTGGTGACATGTTTGGTATAAATTTTGTAATTTTTATACAATTAAGGCAATATATACCTTGAACCTCACTAGAAGACTTTTCCATTTTAAAATCTCCTTTAATTGTTCTTTAAATACTATATTCAAAGTTCCAAAATTGAAGAAAAACAGAAGAATATTTTCTGACTCTTCATAGCACCCGTAGGTAGACCATCTGCTATGGGTCTTTCACACTCCTCTCCATCTTCCTGGGTATGCGACAAATTCAAGATCTTGAGCATGCTCTAGCAGGGCCACTTCTCTGGGTTGTGTGTGCAGTAAGCAACCTTGAGGGATGAGGTAAAGAAAAGTCTTGCTCCTCCGCTGCAATCCACTATATGTACATTTATCTGACCATATTGTATCACTCCCATGGGACATGGAAGCAAGGAAAACTAAAACAAATATGCTAATGCTTATGCTGCTTGCTGTGCCAGGAGTAAATAGAGTCCTTTGTCTCTGACCTAGGAGTCTCATGTCTTCTACCAGCACCTATGAAACATTAATAGGCTACTAATAAGTAGACTGAAAACAAATCCAAAACGTACCAATTTGCCTCTTGGCAATTTACAGACACCTACAATCAAATATTCATTTAAACCTGAATGATACTACCATTTCTTCTTCATGTTACACAAAATAATATATGAAAATCCAGGGTCCCCACAAAATTCAACTTACTGTACATTGCAAGATTTCTACCAGCTTATTTTTATTGTTTCAATTATTTTTCCCCAAATAAACTTCATAATTCTACTTGTGTTTTCATTTTCCTCTTGTATTCTATATGTTCCCTAAAGCAGAAGAGTTTTCCAGTCTATGGTCTCTCTAAACATAAGTTATAAAACCCACAACCAAACAATTCACAAAACCTGCTGAAAAGTTACCAGAACCAATTAATGGAACATACATGGTTGTCATCTTTCCACATAAAAGGTTGTCAGTAGATAGCTGAAGCATGTTGGTATCTCTTCTAATTTGAGTTCTAATCTTATAAGCCCCTGAGAATTCTTTGCATCACCCTCCGGATGGAAAGAGGCTTTTTTTCATCATTTATTTATAAGTATTCCTTTTTGATAATAGACCTTCCCACCCTCCCAGACATTAAGCAATTAACTATGAAATTATATTTCTGAAAAAGACAAGGAAAGGCGACAAGGGAAACTCATAGTGACATATTATCAACAAGGAAATTTTTTTTTTAGGAATTTACATAAGAAAGGTTGGATGGAGGAAGAAACTATCAAGGCTTTTCATTGTGGCTATAATATAAATTATGTCCCACACACAGAGATAGAATTCAGAGGACTAACTGGAATGAGTAGATTCAAAGTGGCTGACTAGCAAAGAAAAACCCATACAAAGCTGAGAAATATAAAAGGTAACAGTGATAAGGAAAAAACAACAAACCCAGAGACATTAATTAGCTTTGAAAACAGGCAAAGTAGGCTAGCTAGCTCACAAAAGAGGTCATCCAGCAACTACCAATAAGCCTTCTACTGGAAGCAGAGCTCATACTGGTGGCAAACTTAAGTGAAAAAATTCCCCACATGCAAAGGAAGCAACTGAGACTTGAGATCAGGAAATTGGTGGAGGCTGAGGGTTTCACCAGCTTCACGCAGCAAGCTCTCGCTGACGTTTACAGTAGTTTTATATGTTAACACAACCATCTCAAGAATATAAATTTTACATTTCAGATATTCCCAGGAGTGCCACACATGAAAAAAGAATATGTCAACTTGTCAATATTCAATCTTCCCTAAATCCTTAGGGGAATCTCTATAGAAGACCTTCACAAGGGTCTTCCTTAATAGGCAGCTACAAGTAATGCCATAGCAAATAGGGCTGTAGCTTCCTTAACACATAAAAGCACTTGAGGCCACAGAAACTCTCATGTAAACTTCTAAGGCCATTTCTAATCTAGACATTGCTATAAACCACTTACTTAAATCTTTCACTTAAAATACAATTGATATATAAAGAACACTAGATCTATGATTTTTCTCCATTTCCCCTCAACTTTTTTTTTTTTTTTCAACGTTTATTTATTTTTGGGACAGAGAGAGACAGAGCATGAACGGGGGAGGGGCAGAGAGAGAGGGAGACACAGAATCGGAAACAGGCTCCAGGCTCTGATCCATCAGCCCAGAGCCTGACGCGGGGCTCGAACTCACAGACCGCGAGATCGTGACCTGGCTGAAGTCAGACACCCAACCGACTGCGCCACCCAGGCGCCCCTCCTCAACTTTTTTTAACACATGAATATATCTTTGACTCAATTATATAATATCATCCTTTATTGAGTAAATGTTTTTCTACTCAAGCATCCTTGTTTATACATTAGGATCCAGATGAGGTCACCACAGGTTTCAAAACAAAGTAGGATAGTAACCTCCTGCTACAGAAATCCATAGGCTGTTTCCAGGTCATAAGCAGCAGCAATATGGGAAGTCTGCTCTGTGTCATCTTTAGCAGTAAGCAGTTGCAGGTCACTCAGCATCCTTTCTCCAGGACTACAGCCACCACTGCTCCTCCTTGCCCCCACAGTAACTCCCTACCTCATCCTCCAAGAGTTAAAACCAATCTCAAGGGAGAAGGGGGCAGATTACTATCTTCATCCAACAAACTCTGTTACTTTTTTCTCAAAAGAAATGCCTTTCATAGACTTCTCAGTATCCACAACGAGGGGAGGTGAAGGAAAAAGGTGTAGAACATGGCTTACCGCAAAAACAATGGAACCACCATAGGAGCCCAATTTATTTCTACCCATCCTGATTAGAAGCTAGAATTGAGAGGTAGTTAAGGAGACCCCAGAAGAGAGCTGGGCCCATGTTTTAAAATGTACCCAGGATTTGTTTTCATTAGGTATAGTGAGAGAGACTTGGAAAGAAGAGCTTATTATTATTATTATTCATAATTCATAATTCCCAGGAGGAGAGGACAAGCCACTTCATACAAGGCCACATGGGAAAGCACCAGTTTGGTCTGCACAAAAGGAATGAGGGGGAAACATGGGCACAGCCTTTAATGTCATTTTCTCAGGAAAGGCAAGGAAGGATAGGGTAACTAGTTCTGTATTAGCTAGTTTGAATAATCTCAGCAGGCTCTGGGGTGTAGGGACTGCCCCTTAGTTGACTGCTAGTTGCCCTGAGGTGTTGTTAGGGCAGGTGGCTCAGCCTGGGAGAAAGCAACAAAGGTGGCGTGTAGTGGCCCAGGACTCCTCGGTTTGCATATGAAAGGCACACACCCAGGGGAGTGCTATCTATAGGAATCCCAACTATCTTTAGCAGTTAGCAAGCCCTGGGAGGGGCAACCCATCGCCAGCCTGCAAGATCTCAAGTTGCTAAAGCATCATAAAATACAGAAAATAAAATATCTATAGATATACATATAGATATGGTTAACAGCCCAGAATGTACTTCTGAGGTCAGAGTTCATCTAGATTGCATTTTTTAAATAAATGCCTGGTCTAAGCTCCAGAATTTCCTTGAACTAATGCACTTCTTCCTTGAAGCACCCCCAACCCACCTCTCCCTTATGTCACCACTAGCATGCATTGATGGAAAATATATCAAAGTAGTTACTCCAAATAATCTTCCCTTGTTTCAAACTGATTGTTTACATCACAATCTGAAATGTGTATTACAATCCATCAAAATGATGGCATGGTCTTTGCTACAACTTGTGAAGAAGTCATACTATTGCCGTTAGAATCATTCAGAACAATAAAGTTTCATGTACTAAAAAAGCATACATACTAAGCTTTTTGATCTAGACCTTTAGCTACTGTTGAGATGTTTGCATAAAATTTCAACAAAAGGAACACAAAAATAATACCTCAGGATTTCAAAGACACCACTAATGTTTATCATCTTCTAGAAAAAAAGGCAAGAAAGTTGACTAGATAAATATCAAGACATCTCCCCCTCTCCTCTGCTGCTAAGCTTCTGAACAAGATTTTTGTCTTACTTCAAAAAGCTATCAGTCATGCACTGTAAGAATTCATAATTTGGCTTTAACCATTGTTCAGTACAGATGTTTAACCATAGGAAAACTTCAATCTTTATACTGATTTAACTGGTTAGATGCATTTTGCTATTGAACTGTGATTTCACTGTGGAACACGCTGCCTGATTATTCAACATAAAAGTAAAACTAGATCTGCTTACAACACATACACAAGTAACATTAATTACCAGGGATTTTCTTTTTGCTATGTTTTTTTTCACAATCACAGACATGCTTGCTAGGTAATATAATCGTCATGAAAAAAAATATTAGGTAGAATACTAGTTTAGAAATAAAACTAAGTGGGGAAAAAAAGCAACTAATCCAGTTTGGATGGGTACCATAAGAAAATAATGTGACTCCTACTTGATGGGATGGTTAGTCACAGCAACCAGCAACAGAACACGACGATCTAATCCCTACACTTCATCATAAATCAGCTATTTAATCCTTCTAACAGCCTTGAGAATCCCAGTATCTAAAAAACATTTCCAAATATCTTTCTTAAGTTCTGGAGAACTCAGACAACTCAGACAAGAAAACAATGGAACTCTCTAATAGAGTGCAAGATCACAGATATGACATTTTGGTTTCCTAAACCAGTTCATCAATATCATCATAAGGAATCAAATACCTTAGTAAAACTTAAAATGAAAAATTGCCAAGATTCACTGATGAAAACTGGACAGTTGTTCCAACAAAATTGGACTCTATGCCCACAGATATCACTTCCTTTTTTAGGGTTTTTATATATTCCCTGCTGCTCTACCCCTACATTGATCCATCAGGGCATACTGATCCTTATTTACAGTTGGATTATTTACAGTTTGGATTCTCTCTCCCTCTCTGCTCCTCCCCGTTCCTTCTCTCTTGCTCTCTCAAAATAAATAAATAAACTTTTAATTAATTAATTAACTATGGTCTCAACACACACACACACACACACACACACACACACACAAAATACCTCCCTTTCTTCAGTTATCAGCATAGCTGACACATTCAAGTATTCATCCAACAAATATTTACTGCACAAATACTAAACACCAAGTACTATATGATTCATTGGAATTTTCAAAAAGACTTTATCAGGTATCAATAGAAAATAAAAGGGAAATAAACAACAAAAAATATATAAAATATCATTGCTTACATTCTAATTAAGCATTAGGATCTTACTAGAGCTAGCAAATATCCATGACATGAAGGTCTTGTCAGAGATATTGCTAAGATAAATATATTACAGCACGCCAAATCTGTAATTTAACTATACAAGTACATTGTGAGAGTTCCATGCTTTCCAGCTGAAGGTCATTTTCTTCCTCTTCTCTGTATGGTTTCATTCTCTTCACATCAAAGCCAAGAGCATAATTCTAATCCTTCCACTTAATTCTCATTTCCAAACTAGAAGACCTACCTTTCTCCTATTTAGTAACTATAACACTCTTTCACAAGAATGCAACACACTGCTGAAGAGAGGCAGTGGAGAAATGAGGAAAAGGGAGGCTGGAGGGTGGAAACAATGGGCTTTTATCAGCCAGTGGTGAACCTTTTAAAACACTAAAACTTGGAACAGCCTTAACAATAACTGCAGTAATGAGGCAGAGTCTGTGTATTATTCTTCAAGTAGTAATCATTTTAACTATAACCAGAAACACAGAGATAATAGCTAGCAAATGATATCCTAAGATTTCTGTAACATAGAAACAACTCTAGGCACTAGTTACATGACTTTGAGCAGGTATTTTATTTCTTTAAACCTTTGTTTACTTATATGTTAATAAGATGTACCTCACATGGCTGTTCTAAGTGTAAAGTATACCAGTGTAAGTGAAGGACCTGGTATGATGTGTGCTATGTGGTAGAAATACACAGTAGGTCTCTTCCCTTTAAGAAAGCATAAAAGTGCAAAATGGAAGAATGGACAAAAACTGTCACTCACCTACCTTCTCAAGTGCATACACAATTACAGTATCAAAAGTTTATTTACTTTTAAATGTTCAGCTCAAATGAATCCTTCCCCAGCATATCCAGCAAGTGTTTTCTTCCACCTTTGAAACCTCGTAACACTTTGCTAGTCCCTCTCTAATAGCATTGTGATTATATGGTTTTTTTAATCAAAAAATTTTTTTAATGTTCACTTGTTTCTGAGAGACAGACAGAGACAGAACACAAGTGGAGGAGGGACAGAGAGAGAGGGAGACAGAATTTCAAGCAGGCTTCAAGCTCTGAGCTGTCAGCACACAGCCGGACACAGGGCTTGAACTCATGAACCATGAGATCATGACCTGAGCTGAAGTCAGTGCTTAATCGACTGAGCCAACCAGGCACCCCAACATTGTGGTTATTTGTACACAAATTTTATGTCCTCTATGTGAAAAATCAACTTAAAAATCAGAAACCCTTTATTACTTTTGTTAAATGAGGAAGTTTTTAAAAATAAACTAAAACAAATCTCTTTTAACACTCACTCATTTAGAAAAAAAAGAACTATCCTGAATAACGGAAAGAAGGTTCTATATGAGTGACAAATGAATAGTTAGCACCTTGTCTGAGATTACGTTACTCCTACCCAAATTGTTACAGACTGTTAGTAAGAGTTATATGTAACTCTGTGTGTGTGTGTGTGTGTACATAAATTTGTCCTTTAAGAAGGTTCTCAGTTTCCTGGAAGAGGAAAGATTCATAATGACCAGTTAACAGAAGGCTATCAATATGGTTGATTATTGTTGGTAGTAGAATATAAAGGTTCATTTCCTTCAACCCCATTCTTCTTCAACTTATGGTCTCCATAAAAATATAGAGTGCTTTTATTCTATGTTCAGGCTGTGAGTATATCCAATTGTATGTATACAAAATACAGGTAAGTCAAAGTAAAAGTCTGACTCTGAAAACTGAAGGAATGAATAGCTTTAGATGCCCTTGTTTTCCAAATGGAAACCTGTACCCAAGTACAGGTATTATTTTTACTTTAACTAGTTTTTATTGAAACTAACATCTATTTCCCTAACATGTTAAATACAACATTGAGAGGGGCGCCTGGATGGCTCACTCAGTATAGCATGTGACTCTTGATCTCGGGGTTGTAAGTTTAGGCCTCACGTTGGCTGTAGATATTACTTAAAAAGAAAATAAAATATTAAAAAAATTATATATATATGTGTGTGTGTGTATATGTATATTTATATATATGTGTGTATACATATAAATACGCTCCCCCCCACACACACACACGATCACCATGATTTATGAGCATCTATTATAAAGCTACATCTCACAGAAACCTGCTACAGACACTATACCCCAGAGAGTTAAGTATTCCACACAGACTGTTGAACTGGATGCGGTATATGAGTCATTAGCATGGCATAGATAAGGCACAATATTGAGGAGCATTACAGGTGGCTGTTTGTGCTGTTTGTACAGGTGGCTGGTCTTACCACATTCATTTTCCCAGAGCCAAGGAAGGGTTATATATTTCTCCAACTCACTTTTCTTTCTCTATCTTTTCTGTTTCTCTGCTAAGAGTGCTTGCTGCCACTACCACAATTTCTATCACTGCTAATCCAAACACTTATCTCTGCTGCTTTCTTCCCTCCTATGCTGTCTACAATCAACTGCCCATCTGTAAGAATGCAAAAACTAGTCACTAAAAAACATAGTATACAAAGTACTATGAAAGTATACATTTATCTCAAAAAGCAACACTTACTTATAAAACATTCCAAGTAAATTTTAGAATAAATATGCTGAGGTCTTCAAATATCTTACTGAAATTTTTATTACAGTTGCATTTGAGTTTATAGATTAATCTGGGGGAAATGACATCTTTGTTACATTAAGTCATCCCATGGTATTTCTCTCCTACTAGTTATGTCTTCTTTTATATCCTTTAATAGAGCTTTAAAATTCCTCTATAATAGTCTCATGCAATTTTTTTCAGTTTAGTTATTTGATGGTATTGGTTGCTATTGTTGTATACATTGCTAGGTCAATTGCTCCACTAGACTTTAGGACATAATGCAAAGAGCCACTGTCATAAAAACATTGTGATACTAGACAGAAACAGACAAATGATCAATGAAATGTGAGAAAGAACTCATATATGGTAAGGGTGTACTCCAAGTAAATAGGAAAAATACAAAGTGCTTGTATTCTACAGGAAGAAAAATAAAATCAAACACGATACTTTACATGTTTACTTTTACACAAAAGTAAACTCCTTAGGGATTAGAGACTCAAATGTAAAATACAACAAATATAAAATACAAATAATATAAAATATAACTGTAACGCAAATAGAAGAAAACATAGGGGAATGTGTGATATCAGGATAGAAAAGGATTTCTTCAGACCACAACAACACGAATCACAATGTATTGATTTTCGTGTTGTGATAAGACAATTTAACCACGTGGAAGTTAAGGATTCCCGGGGTGCCTGGGTAGCTCAGTCAGTTAAGTGTCCAACTTTGGCTCAGGTCACGATCTCACACTTCATGGGTTTGAGCCCTGCATTGGGTTCTGTCCTGATAGAATGGACCCTGCTTGGGATTCTCTCTCTGTCCTTCCCCCACTTGCATTTTCTCTCTCTCAAAAATAAATAAATAAACTTCAAAAAAAACAAAAGAGAAAATTAAGGATTCCTTATCAAAGGAGGACACCACAGACAAAATTAACAGACTATATTACAGTGTCTAAAATCAACAAGGTTAGTGTCTAGAATATTCAAGGAAATCCTGCTGAGTGGGGAAAATGGCAAAGGATATGAACAGTGAATTCACATTTATTCACCCAGCAAATATTTATTGAGCATCTACATTTTAAGGGCAAGAGTTACAGGTATATAAAACATAGATAAGATCCCATCCGTCAAAGGAAGGCACTTGAGCACTGGAAATACCTATAGAAATATACATAATAAGATTCATATACGATGTTTTTTATGATAAACAGTATAAAGAAAGATAAAGCAAAACAAAGATAGAAGATGATGAAGAGTACTCCTTTAAATAAGATGGTCAAGGATACAATATTTAAGCAGAAATCCAAATAAAGTGGGTGAACAAAGTGAATAAGAAAAAAGAGTTTGGGGGTACCTGGGTGGCTCAGTCTTATTATGGGTCCGACTCTTGATTTTGGCTCAAATCATGATCTCAGAGTCGTGAGATCGAGCCCCACATCAGCACGAGCATGGGGCCTTCTTAAGATTCTCTCTCTCACTTTCCCTCTATCCTTTCCCTGCCTCTTGCTCGCTCTTTCTCTCAAAAAAACAAAAAACAAAACAAAAAACAAAAAAAAAACAAAACAAAAAAACAAAACCCCAAAGAAATGAAAAAGTAAGTAATGACATACCACTTTATAAATATCAGGCCAGCAAAAATATAATGTGAGATAATATCAAGTATCAGTAGTACTTGTAGTATCAGTATCAGATAGTAGAGGGAAAGGGGAACTCTCATGTATTGTTAGTGAAAGTGTAAAGTGCTACAGCCATTCTGGAAAGCAAGCTGACAGCACTTAGCGAAATGAAGTATGTTCTACCCTGTGATCCAGAGATCTTTCTCTAGAAAATCAGAGTTCTCCAAGAAGTTCTTGTATGAAAGAAGACTTGTATGAAAATGGAAATCATAGTTGTTTGTGGTATCAGGAAATTAAAGGCAATCTAGGTTATCATCACCAGAGGAAGATATATATGGTAGATATATACTCTGAAATAGCTACAGCAGGCACAAGTTATGAAATATATACAGACTTAAACAGATTTTTCTAAAGTATTGAACACTGAAACACAGAAAAAAATTTTCTGATTTTCTTTGAAATAATATAGTATGTAGAGGTGAAGTTGTGGAGGTTGGGAGGCAAAGGGAGGAGTAATTTGAAATATTTATTAAGCCAGATTAGCTATGAGTTGATAATTGCCAATGATGGATGATGGATACATGGGAGTTATAGTACTTTCTGCACACTTGTATGAAGTTTTCCATCAAAAAGGCATTTTTAGAGGGTTAAGTGAAAACTGAAACAGATCTATACCAGAATATCACTAATATAAATTAAAAACAATTATGTGCACAAAACACCACATTTTTTTAAAGACACAGACATATCCAAAAACATTAGTATGGATGTCTACGGAGACAAAGAATGAGAATAGAAATTGTGGACATATGAGAATTTTTTTTCCTAAGGGGAGTGGGGGTAGGGGTATTACATTTTTTAATTTATTTTTTATTTTTTAGATGTTTTATTTTCAAGTAACCTCTATACCCAACACGGGGCTCAAACTCACAACCCTGAGATCAAGAGTTGCACACTCCACCAATCAAGCCAGCCAGGCAACCCAAATGCAAACTACTTTAAATAAAATAAAACAAAAGAAAGCCCTGTACTTGCCAAAGCTAATACTGTGCCATTATCTGAGAAATCTGATTAACTGAATTTGTTTCATCTGAGGTTTAAAAAGAAAACACCAGGGGCGCCTCAGTGGGCTGGACAACCGACTTTGGCTCTGGTCAGGATCTCATGGTTTGTGAGTTTGAGCTCCTCGATGGGCTCTGTGCTAACGGCTCAGAGCCTGGAGCCTGCTTTAATTCTGTCTCAGGCTCTCTTCTGCCCCTCCCCCCTTCGTGCTAGCGCATGTGCCCAAGCTCGCTCGCGCGCGCGCGCGCTCTCTCTCTCTCTCTCTCCTTCAAAAATAAACAAACACTGAAAAAAAAAAAAAAGAAAAGAAAACACTAAACAAATACAAATCTGAACTGAGAGAAGGGAGTAATTCTTCCCCATACCTAGGACCCAAAAGGCAAAAGCAAAAGGCAAAAGGTTCAATTCCCATTTCACAGAGGACAAACGGAAGGACAGTGAGTGAAATAACATTGTAAGCTCATAAAATAGCAAGTAGGAAAGGTGCAATTCAAGCCCAGGACCAGAAGTGCCACTCTTCAGTCACTGTGCATCCAATGCTGCACTATTCTAATTTAAAACCTGCACACTACTAACAGATTGGCCCTCCTAAAATATAACTTTATGCCACAATGCCACTGTTACTGGCATCTCTCCCCAAATTAAATTCTGTATAGATTATATACTATCCCCAATGATCCTCACCCACTTTTTCAACATCCCACTTTTCTCCAACATAAGTCCTCTCTTCTAGCCACACTAGTCCTCCTTACTTCTTTCAAAATACCCACAACACCTCCAAGCCCCTAAGAACTTTCTCCAAACTGAATACCTCTACTCTCCTCTATACGTATTTGTATCCCATATATCCTAAAAGCTCTGGCACTGAGAACACTTTCACAACACTAATTGAGTGACTAAAGTCCCACAATTACTCCAAGAAGCTTTCCTGATGACTTCGGCAAACACCTTTCCCTTCTTTAATATCTTTTGCACTTACTCTCTGCACCATTCAATTAACACCTATTACAGTAACACCTCATTTATCCAGCATCATTGGGAAAAGAAAGTGTTCATCAGAAGCAAATTTTCCAGACAACTTAATCATTAATTTAGGAAGCAGCAAAGTTGAGTAGTGTTGACTTTAGTTATAGATAGATGTAGGTTCAAATCTCAGTTCTGCCACTTACTAGCTAAGTGGCTTTGGGTAAGTGTCAACACTGTTTCATCACCTGTAAACAGGGGATATACTAACTTCACAAAATTGTTGTGGATTATTAAAGAAATCACACGAAAAAATCTGGTACAACCTTCTTTAAATAATGGCTACAAATTAACTCCAACTGCTATTGTGCACTAAAACAAAATAAATTCATCAAATATGTGTACTTTGAGATTTTTATTAGAGGACAGTGAATGTAAATAAACCACCACTTAGAAACTCATTCATTTAACATTCATTCATCCAATATTTATCAATTCAGTAGAGGTACAGGATACAAAATCAATGTATAAAAATAATTTCTATACACTAATGATGAACTGTTAGAGAAACTTTTAAAAGTAATCCCACTGAGGGGTGACTGGCTGGCTCAGGTAGCAGAGAGTGTGACTTTTGACACCAGGGCTGTAAGTTCCAGCCCCACATTGGGTATAGAAATTACTTAAAATCTTAAAAATAAATAAAAGTAATAATAATAGAATACCATCAAAAAGAATAAAATACATATGACTAAATTTAACCAAGAAGGTGAAAGATCTCTACAATGAAAACTATCACACATCACTCAAAAAACTGGTCACAAATAAATGCAAAGATATTCCATGTCCATGGATTGGATGAATCAATATTGCTAAACTGTCCAAACTACCCAAAGTGATCTAAGATTTTATGCAATCCAGGGGTGCCTGGGTGGCTCAGTCAGTTAAGCATCCAACTTCAGCTGAGGTCATGATCTCACAGTTTGTGAGTTCTAGCCCCACGTCGGGCTCTGTGCTGACAGCTCAGAGCCTGAAGCCTGCTTCGGATTCTGTGTCTCCCTCTCTCTCTGCCCCTACCCTGCTCATGCTCTGTCTCTCTCTATCAAAAATGAATCAACGTTAAAAAAAAAATTAAGATTTTATGCAATCCCTATCAAAATTCAAATGATATTTTTCACAGAAATAGAAAAAAATCCTAAAATTTGTATGGAACCACAAAAGACCCTGAATAACCAAGGAATCCTAGGAAAGGAAGCATCATGCTTGCTGATTTCAAATTATATTATAAAACTACAGTAATTAAAACAGTATGGTATGGGAATAAAAACATATATATCAATGGAAGAGACTAGAGACACTAGAAATAAAGTCATGTACATATGGTCAATTAATTTACAACCAAGAAACCAAGATATAGAAGGGAAAAGGATAGTCTCTTCAATAAATGTTGCTGGGAAATCTAGATAGCCACATGTAAAGGAATGAAACTGGACCCTTATCTTACACCATACACAAAAAAATCAACTCAAAATGCATTAAAGACTTGAATTTAAGACCTGAAATCATAAAACTCCTAAAACAAAACACAGTGGGTAAGCTCCTTGACAGCGATCTTGGAAGTAACTTTTTTGGATATGACACTAAAAGCAAAGGCAACAAAAGCAAAAACAAGCAAGTGGGACTACATCAAGCTAAAAAAAAAACTTCCGCAGAGTAAAGGAAACAATCAACAGAGTGAAAAGGCAACCTACAAAATGGTAGAAAATATTTGCAAGTCATATCCCTGATAAGGGATTAACTACTAAAATATGTAAGAAAATCCTAAAATTCAATAGCAAAAAAAACCCCAAGTAAACCAATTTAAAAATGGGAAAGAACTGAAACTGACATTTCTCCCAAGAAGATACACAAATGATCAAGGGATATATGAAAAGGAATCCTAATCCTCAAAGAAATACAAATCAAAACTACAATGAGATATCACCACACACCTGTTAAAATAGTTATCAAAAAGACAAGAGATAAAATGTGTTGGTGAGAATATACTATTGTGGAAATATAAATTCACGCAGCTACTAAAAAAAAAAAACAAAAAAAACAAAAAAAAAAACAGAAAAAAAACAGAATGGAGGTTTTCAAAAAAATTTAAAAACAGATTGAATTTTGACCCTTTTAATAAATGTATACCCTAAAAAAATTAAAAATAGAACTATCATATGATCCAACAATCCCACTTCTGAACATATACCTGAAGAAAATAAAAAGAGGATCTTTATTTTTTATTTTTTTAAATCTTTTTAAAAATGTGTGTTTATTTTTGAGAGAGGGAGAAAGCATGCATTAGCGCGGGAGGGGGGCGGGGTGCAGAGATTGAGGGAGACACAGGATCCTCAGCGGGCTCTGTACTGACTGACAGCAGTGAGCCTGAGGCAGGCTTAAATTCATGAATGGCAAGATCTTGACCTGAGCCAAAGTCAGACGCTTAATTGACAGAACCACCCAGGCACCCCCCCTTTTTTAAGATTTTACTGTTAAATATTCTCTACACCCAACATGGAGCTCAAATTTATAATCCCAAAATCAAGAATCACATGCTCTATCAACTGAGCCAGTGAGGTGCCCCCAAAACAGGATCTTTAAGAGATCATCTGCACTCCCATATTCATGCAGCACTAACCACAATCACCAAGATACTGAAACAACCTAAGTGTCTGTCAGTAGATAAATGGATAAAGATCTATATACAATGGAATATTATTCAGCCATGAGAAAGGACATTCCACAGTTTACAACAACATAAACAGACACTGTAGACATCATGCTAAGTGAAGGAGGACAGAGAAAAACAAATGTTGTATGATCTCACATGTAGAATCAAAACAAAAATAAAAACAAAAACAAACTCATAGGCACAGATAACAGATTGGCAGTTGCCAAAGGTGGAGGTTGGACTAAATGGGTGAAGGTGCTCGAAAGTTACAAATGTCCAGTTGTAAGATGAAAATGTTAGGAGGGGTTAAGATGGCAGAGAAGTGGGGGACGTGGGGGACTGGGCTTTCCTCATCCCTCAAACACAGCTATATTGAGGTCAGATCACTTGGAATACCCAGGAAATCGATCTGTGGAATGGAGAAAGGATCTCCACTGTTGGAGGGAGACAGCATGGCAGGTGTACAGTGTGTGGATGTGAGTTGGGGGAAAGGAAAACGGTGGTGCCACAGACAGGAGGGAACTCTTTTCATGGAGAAACAAAAGGGAGAGAAAGACAGAGGTTGAGAAAGTGTGGCATCCAGTTCACACAAGAGGAAATCTCTAGTGACCATGGAACTGGGAACAGGAGGTTGAGTGCCACAGGGGTCTTTGTGTTGCAAAGAGCATTTGGAGCACAAACTCTGAGGTTTTAGAAGTGAGCAACTTTCTCTGGAGGGGAGCTGTAGTGCCTGGTCCCTGGGGTACAATCAGAGAGAGGCTTCCCCTTCCTGGAGTACTTTTAGAAAAGGGTATATTGCCTCCCTAATAAAAGACCCTGCAGGGGGCGCCTGGGTGGCGCAGTCGGTTAAGCGTCCGACTTCAGCCAGGTCACGACTTCAGCCAGGTCACGATCTCGCGGTCCGTGAGTTCGAGCCCCGCGTCAGGCTCTGGGCTGATGGCGCAGAGCCTGGAGCCTGTTTCCGGTTCTGTGTCTCCCTCTCTCTCTGCCCCTCCCCCGTTCATGCTCTGTCTCTCTCTGTCCCAAAAATATATAAACGTTGGAAAAGAAAAAAAAAAGAATATTTAAAAAAAAAAAAAAAAAAAAAGACCCTGCAGGCACCAAAGGCCTTTCATCAATAGGGGACAGAGGCACACCCAGAAGGAAGTTAACTTTGCTGCCTTTAGCGGTGCTACACTATTGATTCTGCAAACTATACAGGCATGGGACTGTTTTTCAGGTTCAGGGGGCTTCAGACAGCGTGGAGAGATTCTACTACAGTGGAGGGGGGCAGATCTATGCAGGGGCAGGTCCTTTAAGACATCAGGTTTTGAATCCCAGCCGCGTGCCAAAGAAAAAAGCAGGAGAGTTGTAGCACTGGGCAAGCTGACTGTCTTTGCCATTCTGTGATGGCTGCTAGAACAGTGAGAGCTGTGAGATCACCTGTCCAGGGATGAGAGATTGGGGTGGCACCATTTTCCCCCAAGACAAATACAGTATAACTTCAGAGAGCAACACAATGGCCCCCAATGGAGGCCACACACCCCCCACCTCCCCCATCACCCCACCCTCCCCCACCATGTGCCTGGCAACTGCTTATTTACTGGGACAAGACTTACTCTGAGCCAACACAGCAGGTGTCTCCTCTAGAGGACTAGCACAGCCAGCACCCCCCATGCACCAAGTGTACTGAAAATCGAGTGCTTCAAAATGATACCTGTAGTTCTGGTGAAAATAGGACAAAGGTTAATTCTTTTTTTTTTTTCCTATTTTTTCTTTCTTCTTACTTTTTTCTTTTGGAATCAGGCTCATAGTTTCTTGTTTGTTTTTTTCATTTCCTTTTCTCTCTCCCTCTCTTTTTGGATCAGGCCTTTTTATTCTTTTCTTTCTCTTTCTTTTTTCCCCTTTTCTTTGGAAAAACCATAAGTTCTTGATTCTCTGTTTGGTTTTTCTTATTGTTGTTCCCTTTCCTGTTCTCTTTTTTTGGGTTCTTTCCCCCCTTTTTCCAGGCTTACTTCAAAAAAACGAATCAAAGCACACCTAGTTAAAGGTCCAAACAGTCCCCACTGCAATCAAGGATGAGCTCTGCAGTAGACTGACTGGTGGGAAAGAGCAGTGAAAACACAACAGCAGAGTGCACACAGCATATACCAGAAACACTTCCTGAAGGGCCAGGCCCCGGACAGTGTATGACTCTCAGAAGTACACTCAGGTGCAGGGAACATAACAAGCTTTTAAAACATGTAAAAGACAGAAACTTAACCAAAAGGACCAGACAAAGGAATTCAATCCAAAAGAAAGGTCAAGAAGAAATCACAGCCAGGGACCTACTCAACACAGATATAAGCAAAATATTTGAACAAGAATTTAGAACAACAGTAATATGACTAATAGGTGGGCTTGAAAAAAGCACAGAAGACATCAGACAACCCTTGCTACAGAGATCAAAGACCTAAAAACTAGTCAGGCTGAAATAAAAAAATGCTACAACTGAGAGGCAATACTGACTGGATACAGTCACAACAAGGGTTGAAGAAGCAGAGGAAAGAAAAGTGATACGGAAGATAACATTATGGAAAATAATGAAGCTGAAAAGAAGAGGGGGACGAAATTATTAGATCACAAGGGGGAGACTTAGAGAACTTAGTGATTCCATAAACAAAACAATATCCATATCATAGAAGTCCCAGAAGAAGAGTGGGAAAAAGGGACAGAAAGTTTATTTGAACAAATTATAGCTGACAACTTCCCTAATCTGGGGAAGGAAACAGACATCCAAGTCCCAGAGGCACAGAGAACTCCCCTCAAAATCAACAAAAACAAGTCAGCACCATGACATATCATAATGAAACCTGCAAAATACAAAGAAAGAATTCAGAAAATAGCCAGGGACAAAAGGCCCTTAACCTACAAGAATAGACATATAAGGTTAGCAGTAGACCTGTCCACTGAAACTTGGCAGGCCAGAAGGAAGTGGTAGAAAATATTCAATGTGCTGAATGGGAAAAAATATGCAGTCAAGAATTCTTTATCCAACAAGCCTGTCACTCAGAATAGATGGAGTTTCCCAGACAAACAAAAGCTAAAGGAGTCCATAACCATTAATGCAGCTCTGCAAGAAAGAGACTCCGTGAGTGGAGAAAAATAAAAAGAAGACCAAAGCAACAAAAACTACAAAGAATTAGAGAACATTACCAGAAACAACATCTCTACAGGTAAGAATGGTAAATTCATCTTTCAACAATATTTCTTTTTTTTTTAAGCCAAGTATTTTTATTTAATACATTCTAATCAAATAGTAACAGCAGTAAATAAACACTTTGAAAAACAGGCAGGTATCCCCCTATCTCTGGAAGAAAATTAAGTTGAAGTATTCTACCTGGTCACACAATTCAAGGACAACTTGGAAATTTCTAAAGCCATTTCCCAAAAGTCAATGGCAACAGGTTGGGATACAGCTACTTCAAAGGATAAAATGCCTGTATCTACATGGTTTTATTAACAGGGATTGAGTTGCATCTGTAGAGCACAACCTTCTTGTCTTTAGCCTTAAAGGAAAAAACAAAGTCTTTTCCATTTGCACCAGTTTGAAATATTTCTGAAATAAGGCTCCCTTAAAATGGATTACTATGGTACTCATTCACATGAGAGAGTTCATATATGTAGTAAAAAGTCAAATTCAGGATTTCGTGGTCACTTTTTTGGCTGATTTGGTTAACTGCATAAAAAGAAGGATAAATACTCACAAGCAGTATCTGTTTAACGAAACACCTAGGTACATCCAGAACGCAAAAACAGAAAATGTCCTCAAGTAGACTCTGATCACCAGGCATGTGAAATTAAAGCTAAGCCTGCATCAGTTTGTTGCTTCTACTTCTTCAGTGGTCCTGCATGGAGTTCTCTCTCTACTACCAGGGCCTGGGCCTTCCACCTAACAAACAGAAACCTGGGGAAGGCAAGGCATTCTGATAAAACGTTCCTTCAGCCTCCACTTGCGGCATTTTGCTTTCAACTTAAAAGGATCTGCTGGTCTTGGTCAGCCTTAGGAAGGCAAGCATCACTCAGGTGAAAACATTTGGAGAAACTTTAAATACCTAGCTACCTCCTCACACATTTAAATTAGATGGACTTCAGCTGTTTTTAGAATTCCGAATAGTTATCCAGAGTAGTGACTCAAGTTTTGGTTCTTTTATTTTTTATTTTATTTATTTTTTTAACATAGCTGCATTCGGAGATACTTTATAGGAGGCATGTTTAGAAAAAGAGAAACACTTATACCTGGAATTTATATTCTTCCAAGTAATCTTTTAGTCTTGTTGGTAAAGGCAGTCCCCAGATGATACTGGTGGATCTCCATAACGGAGAGTCTACAGAGATGGTGCAGAGGTAGGGCTGATGTGTAGAGCGGTTTGGTCAGATAAACGTGAACGGTGTCGTTCGAGGGCGCTTCTGGACCTGTCCGCTTATCCTTGCATATCTGAACATAGTAGTCGATCAGATTAACCACAGTGTCAAACTGTTTAAACTTGGACTTGAGACATATGATATACAGTCCAACCTGAATTTCCCATCTTGGTATTCCATTCGCAGATTAGTTGGTCCAGCTGATCTTTTAACAGATATTTTTAGTAGGTGGTCTGAACGAGAGCTATCTCTAATCAAGAAAGTTCTTTCTGGTGCCTTTTTAAATTTCTCCTTGGCTTCATTAACAGTCATACTTCCCCAGTACCAACCTGTTTGACTGCGTTCCTATAGAGCCTTCACCAGACGTGCCGCCTCCGGGGACGGCTCTTCCGCGGACCCTGAGGTCCCACACTGGCTCTGCGTCCCTTCCACTCCATTCCCAGAGGACTCAAGGCACCGTAGGGTCATGGGAAAGGGGTCAGCGCAGCAAAAACAAGTAGCTGCCCATGCCGGGACCAGAGAGGGGCACGCGTCCTTCTTGGAAGTCAGTGAGAACCCCAAAACGAGTCTCTGGGCAGTATCTGAATTGGTGGAGGGGGAGGGGATGTGGAGCTTCTGGTTTTTCCTCCCCAGATCAAAGGTGGACGGATGGCAAAGTCCCCCTCAGGCGCGGTCACGCACAGTTTGCCGGCTCTGACTGCTGAAGGGGTGCCCTTACCTATGCACTCAGGTGGTGCTGGACAGCCAACCTCAGTGCCTGCAGTCCCAAGAGCTCTCCTCTTGGCGATTTCCCCCGCAGGGCTAGCGCCACAGGGAGGGAAAAACAGATCCCAAATTTCGATAACCATTTTTCTTTGAAATACTATTCTATTGCATCTTCTCAAAAGCTTGAAAGGTCAATGGCCACTTTCAGTTGAAGCAGGGGCTCATCTTTCAACAATATTTCTGAATGTAAATGGACCAAATGCTCTAATCAAAAGACACAGGGTATCAGAATGGATTAAAAAACAAAATTCATCATGGATAAAGATGTGGTGTGTACACACACACACACACACACACACACACAAAATGGAGTATTACTCGGCAATCAAAAGGAATGACATCTTGCCATTTGCAACTACATGGATGGAACTAGAGGATATTACGCTATGTGAACTTAGAGAAAGACAAATATCATATGACTTCACTCATATGAGGACTTTAAGACACAGAACAGATGATCATAAGGGAAGGGGAGCAAAAATAACATAAAAACAGGGAAGGGACAAAACATAAGAGATTCTTAAATATGGAGAACAAACAGAGGGTTACTGGAGGGGTTATGGGAGGGGGTATGGGCTAAATGGGTAAGGGGCATTAAGAAATCTACTCCTGAAATCATTGTTGCACTATACACTAACTAATTTGGATGTAAACTAAAAAAATAAAATTTAAAAAGAAAAAAAAAAACAAAACCCACAAAATTCATCTATATGCTGCCTACAAGAGCCTCATTTTATATCTAAAGACACCTGCAGATTGAAAATGAGGGGAGGGAGAACGATCTATCATGCTAATGGATGTCAAAAGAAAGCTGAAATAGCCATACTCATATCATACAGACTAGATTTTAAAACAGTCTCTATTAAGAGAGGAAGAAGGGCATACATCATAATTAAGGGGTCTATCCATCAAGAAGAGCTAACAATTGTAAATATTTATGCCTCCAAATTGGAAACACCCAAATATATAAAAGAATTAAAAACAAACATAAAGAAACTCACTGAGGGGCAGCTGGGTAGCTCAGTTGCTTAAGTGTCCAACTTCAGGTTAGGTCATGATCTCATGGTTTGTGAGCTTGAGCCCCATGTTGGGCTCTGTGCAGACAGCTCAGAGCCTGCAGCCTACTTGAGATTCTCTGTATCCCTATCCCTGCCCTCCCCTGCTCACCCTCTGTCTCTCTCTGTCTCTGTCTCTCTCTCTCAAAAATAAACATTAAAGAAAGAAAGAAAGAAAGAAAGAAAGAAAGAAAGAAAGAGGAAGAAAGAAAGAAACTCACTGATAGTAATGCCATAATAGTAGGGGACATTAATACCCCAATTACAACAACAGATCATCTAAGCAGAATTTCCACAAGGAAACAATGGCTTTGAAAGACACACTGAATCAAGTGGACTTAAAAGATACATTCAGAACATTTCATCCTAAAGCAGAATATACATTCTTTTCGAGTGCACATGGAACAGTCTCCAGAACAGATCACATACTGGGTGACAAATTAGCCTTCAACAAGTACAAAAAGACAGATCCTACCATGCATATTTTCAGATCACAATGCTATGAAACTTAAAATCAATCACAAGAAAAAATTTGGAAAGCCCTCAAATACATGGAGGTTAAAGAACATCCTACTAAAGAATGAATGGGTTAACCAAGAAATTAAAGAAGAAATTAAAACAAAACAAAACATGGAAGCAAATGAAAATGAAAACACAACAGTCCAAACCCTTTGGGATGCAGCAAAGGCAGTCCTAAGAGGAAAATGCATTGCAATTGAGGCCCATCTCAAGAAGCAAGAAAGGTCCCAAATACAAAACCTAACCTTACACCTAAAGGAACTAGAAGAACAGCAAGCAAAGCTAACACCAGCAGAAGAGAATAAAACAAAGATAAGAGCAGAAATAAATGACATGGAAACAACAACAAAAACAGTAGAACAGATCAATGAAACTAAATGCTGGTTCTTTGAAAGAATAAACAAAATTGATAACCCCCTAGCCAGACTTCTCAAAAAGAAAAGAGAAAGGACCCAAATAGATAGTCATGAATGAAGAAGAGAGATATCACAACCAACACCACAGAAATACAATCATAAAACAATACTATGAAAAATTATATGCCAACAAACTGGGCAATCTGGAATAAATGGACAAATTCCTAGAAACTCACACACTACCAAAACTGAAACAGGAAGAAATAAAAATTTTGAACAGACCTATAACCAGCAAAGAAATTGAATCAGTTATCAAAAATCTCCAAACAGATAAGAATCCTGGACCAGATGGCTTCCCAGAGGCATTCTACCATTGATTTAAAGAAGAGTTAATACCTATTCTTCTCAAACTGTTGCATAAATAGAAATGGAAGGAAAGCTTCTAAGCTCATTCTATGAAGTCAGCATCACCTTGATTCCAAAACCAAAGACCCCACTAAAAAGGAGAATTACAGGCCAATATCACTGATGAAACTGGATGTAAAATTTCTCAACTAGAAAATTGAATCCCATAGTACGTTAAAAGAATTATTCACCAGGACCAAGTGGGATTTATTCCTGGGCTGCAGAGTTGGTTCAATATCCAAAAACCAATCAATGTGATACATCACATTAATAAAAGAAAGGATAAGAACCATATAATCCTCTCAACAGATGCAGAAAAAGCATTTGACAAAGTAGGCATCCTTTCTTGATAAAAACCCTCAAGATAGTGGGAACAGAAGGAACATATATCAACATCATAAAGTCCAGGTAGGAAAGACCCATAGCTAATATCATCCTCAATGGGGAAAAATGAGAGCTTTGGCCCTAAGGTCAGGAACACAACAGGGATGTCCACTCTAAACACTGTTGTTCAAAATAGTACTGGAAGTCCTAGCGTCAGCAATCAGACAACAAAAAGAAATAAAAGACATATAATTTGGCAAGGAAGAAGTCAAACTTTCACTCTTTGCAGATGACACAATACTCGACGCGTAAGTCCCAAAAGACTCCACCAAAAATCTGCTAAAACTAATACATGAATTTAGTAAAGTCATAGGATATAAAATCAACATACAGAAATTGGTTGTATTTCTATATACCAATAATTAAGCAGCAGAAAGAGAAATCAAGGAACTGATCCCATTTACAACTGCACCAAAGACCCTAAGATAACTAGTAATAAACCTAACCAAAGAGGTAAAAGATCTGAAAACTGAAAACTATAGAAAGCTTATAAAAGAAATTGAAGAGGGGCACCTGGATGGCTCAATCGGTTAAGCATCTGACTTCGGCTCAAGTCATGATCTCATGGTTCGTGAGTTTGAGCCCCATCTTGGGCTCTGTGCTGACAGCTCAGAGCCTGGAGCCTGCTTCAGATTCTGTGTCTCCTTCTCTCTCTCTGCCCCTCCCCACTCGCACTGTCTGTTTGTCTCTCTCTCTCTCTCTCAAAAATAAATAAACATTAAAAAAAATTTTAAGAAACTACAGAAAACACAAAGAAAATGGAGAAACATTCCATGCTCATGAACTAGAAAATTAAATATTGTTAAAATGTCTATACCACCCAAAGTAATCTGTACATTCAATGCAATCCCAGAATTCTTCACAGAGCCAGAATAAACCATCTAAAACTTATATGGAACCACAAAAGACCTCAAATATCCAAAGTAATGTTGAAAAGAAAACCAAGCTGGAGGCATCACAATTCTGGACTTCAAGCTGTATTACAAAGCTATAATCATCAAAACAGCATGGTACTGATACAAAAACAGACACATAGATCAATGGAACAGAATACAGAACCCAGAAATGGACCCAGAACCTATATAGCAAACTAATCCTCCACAAAGCAGGAAAGAATACTCAATAGAAAAAAGACGGTCTCTTCAGCAAATGATACTGGGAGAACTGGACAGCAACATGCAGAAGAATGAAACTGAACACTTTCTTACCACCATACACAGAAATAAATTCAAAACGGATGAAAGACCTAAATGTCAGACAAGAAATCATCTAAATCCCACAGGAGAAAACAGGCAGCAATCTCTTTGACCTCAGCCACAGCAACTTCTTACTAGACATATCTCCAAAGGCAAGGGAAACAAAAGCAAAAATGAACTACTAGGACCTCATCAAAATAAAAAGCTTCTGCACAGCGAAGGAAACAATCAGTAAAACTAAAAGGCAACTGATGGAATGGGAGAAGATATTTGCAAATGGCATATCAGAAAAAGGGTTGGGATCCAAAATCTACAAAGAACTTCTCAAACTCAACACCCAAAAAATAAATAATCCAGTGAAGAAATGGGCAGAAGACATGAATAGACACTTTTCCAAAGAAGACATCCAAATGGCTAAGAGACACATGAAAAGATGCTCAACACTCATCATCAAAGAAATAGAAATCAAAATCACAATGAGATACCACCTTACACTTGTTAAAAGGGCTAAAATGAACAACTCAGGACCCAAGAGATGTTGGTAAGGATGCAGAGAATGGAGAACACTTTTGCACTGTTGGTGGGAATGAAGACTGGTACAGCCACTTTGGAAAACAGTATGCCGGTCCCTCAAAAAATTAAAAATAGAACTACTCCACGATCCAGAAATTGCACTACTAAGTATTTATCCAAAGGATACAAAATGCTGATTTAAAGTGGCACATGTTATAGCAGTGCTATCAACAATAGCCAAATTATGGAAAGAGCCCAAATGCCCATCAACAGATCAATGGTTAAAGAAGATGTGGCGTGTGCATATATATATATATATGTATATATATATATATATATATATATATATTCCGTTGTGTATATATATATATATGTATATATGTACATACATGTATATGTATATGTATATGTATATATAAATTGCATTGTGTGTGTGTGTGTATATATATATATATACATATATGGAATGTTACTTGGCAGTGGAATATTGGCAATCAAAAAGAATGAAATCTTGCTATTTGCAACAACATGGATGGAAGTAGAGTGTATTATGCTAAGTGAAGTCAAAGATAAATACATGATTTCACTCATAGGTGGAATTTAAGAAACACAACAGATGAACATAAGTGAAGGGAAAAAAAAGATAAAAACAAGAGAGGGAGGCAAACCATAAAAGACTATTAAACACAGAGAATAAACTAAGGTTGCTGGGAGGGAGGTGGGTGGGGGTATGGGCTAAATGGGTGATGGGTATTAAGGAGTGCACTTGTTGAGATGAGCACTGGGTGTTATATGGAAGTTATGAATTACTGGGTTCTACTGATACCAATACTATACTGTATGTTAACTAACTTCATTTAAATTTAAAAAAATGAATAAGTTATAGAAACTTGATGTACAACACAGTAATTATAGTTAATAATACTGTATTACACACTTGAAAGTTACTAGAGAGAAGATCTTAAATGTTCTCACAAAATGGTAATTATATGAAGTGATACAGGTATTAGCTAACACTATGGTGGTAATCATTTTGCAATATATGAGTATATAAAATCAGCATGTTGTACACTTTAAACTTTCATAATATTATATGTCAATTGTATCTCCATAAAGCTGAGAAGAAAAACTATACTAATTATGCTGGGATAACAAGACATGTAAAAATAAACAGAGGGGCATCTAGGTGGCTCAGTCAGTTAAGCATCCGACTCCTGATTTCTGCTCAGGTCATGGTCCCAAGGTTTCATGAGTTCTAGTCCTATGTCAAGCTCTGTGTGCCAAGTGTGAAGAGCCTGCTTGGGATTCTCTGTCTCCCTCTCTCTCTGGCCCTTCCCCACTCATGCTCTATCTCTCTCAAAATAAATAAACTTTAAAAATAATAAATAAATACATACATACATACTTACCAAGGACCAACTATGTGCAAAGTGACTAAGGACTCAAGAGTAAATAAGATAAACATAGTCTCTGCATTCTTGGAGTTTGGAGTCTACTAATTATTAATTAATTTCACTCTGTCTTATAGGAAAGAGACTTAGGCAAGGATCAGATCATTCATGATCCTACAGGCCACAATAAAAAGTTTGAGTTTAATCTAAATGTAATGAGGAGTGTGACATGACAAGATAGATGATTTAAATTCACCAAGTATATCAGGAATCACAGACTTTTTTTTATTATTTTGTAGAGTTAACATTGATTAGACTTAGAGATTCCATCCCAAAAAAAAGCAGCAGCAACAATGATACACAGCAATGATTTTCAAAGTTTTGTCAAAAGGAATAGCACTTTTATTTTTTAATAAAACATTTCTTGGGACACCTGGGTGGCTCAGTCAGTTAAACGTCCGACTCTTCATTTCAGTTCATGATCTCACAGTTCATGAGCTTGAGCCCCATGTCAGGCTCTGTGCTGACAGCAGGGACCTGCTTGGGATTCTCTCTCTCCCTTTCTCTGCCCTTCCCCCATTTGCACATGTGCCCTCTCTCTCCCTCTCATTCTCTCTCTCAAAATAAATAAACATTAAAAAACCATTTCTTATGCCACATTAAATTGAAACATTAGTAATGGAGCCACTTTAAGATGGCCTGATTTCATACTATGTCACCTCCTTCAGTTCTTTCAGGAAAAGAGTATGGAAACACAGCTACAGAATTAAGAACATTCGCCTAGAAATCAGAAGGTTTGTCCTAGTCCTGACAATGACTTCACAACAAAGTAACTTTGTGCAAGTCGTTTAAAGTCTTCAGTCTCAACTTCTCCTTTATTAAAAGAGAGATAAATCTGACATGCTTACCACACACAATAGTAGTGTGGATCAAAAGTGACAGTGTTGGGGGCATCTAGGTGGCTCAGTCAGTTGAGTGTCAGATTTCAGCTCAGGTCATGATCTCATCTCAGGTCATGATCTCACGGTTCGTAAGTTCAAGTCCTGAATTGGGCTTGTTGCTGTCAATGCAGAGCCTGCTTCAGATCCTCTGTTCCCCTCTTTTTCTGCCCCTCCCCTGCTCACATGTACCTGCTCTCTCTCTCCCTCTCTCTCAAAAATAAATAAAAGATTAGAAAAAAAGAAAAAAGTGATAATGTTGAAGGGGGAGGGTTGTCACCAACCAGACTATCAACTGGAAACTACATATTTTATTGCTTAGGAAATAAATTCTTTTTGCTTGATTGATGTCCAAATCATATTGAACAATTAAGGCCCCCAAGCATGAATTAAGTTTTGCAAAAGGTCAAGGCAATTTATAAACTGGTAGATGTGGGGGTACCTGGCTGGCTCAGTTGGCAGAATATGCAACTCTTGATCTTGGGGTTGTGAGTTTGAACCCCACATTGGGTAAAGAGATCACTTAATAAAATCTGAAAGAAAGAAAGAAAGAAAGAAAGAAAGAAAGAAAGAAAGAAAGAAAAGAAAGGAAATTGGTAGGTGTGGCATTAAACAGAAACCATACATTTACTGAATCCTATGAGGTCCCATGCAATGTTATAACCAATTGCAAATAACCAAATTTGGTTTTTAATGGAAAATGTTATTTATCTTTTAATTAGTGAGTTACAAAAAGTCAATGAGTTAATAAAAGAGTAAATAATATCTCTCTTAGATTTCTCAATGCTTTCAACACATTAAACTTATTTACTTCCTATAAATCACTGAGTTAGGTTGTATTTGTCCTTAAATATTTCATCTGAACTATCCTAGCTTCAGATACGTTAGATTCTCTCTTTTTAAGAGGAGATAGTAGGTGATGGGCATTGAGGAGGGCACCTGTTGGGATGACCACTGGGTGTTGTATGGAAACCAATCTGACAATAAATAATTCTTTAAAAAAAAAAGGAAAAAAGAAATACCTCAAAGAAATTCTCAAGCAGTTAGACAATGCAAAATAACAAATCTCCAATGCAGTAGTTATAGAGACTGTGTGTGTGTGTGTGTGTGTGTGTGTGTGTGTGTGTGTGTATACATGCATATAAACGTGGATGGCAAGTTGGATAGACCTATGGGGCTGGAGTTGTAGAAATGGGGCATGAAAGTAGATAAGAACAAATGAATGAGTGAATGAATGTGAATTAGATAGCAGAAAGGCCTGAGATGGACCAAAGATGATACTGTGCCACAAACTGAGGAATATTATTAACTTGGACCTCTATAATTATGGCCAAAATTAAAAAATGCACAGTTACAGAGATAAATGCACCAAATCTTATAATTTAAAATATCAAATTCTAAATGAATGATTGGCTCAATATTATCAATCTTTGTTTTTAAAAGATTTTTTAAAAAGGGTAATAGTTTTAGAAAATATAGGTACATAAAATAAATGTTGATAGTCATGAGAGAGACACCAAAAAAAAAAAAAAAAAAAGAAAAAAAAGACTGGCTTTTTCCATGGGTTGGTTGTTTTTTAGTTGAGTGAGATGTTGTATTCCTGTTCTGTCACATGAAAAGGCATCAAAATTAACTTGGCATCACCAAACTATACAACACCTACCAAGTACACACTTTTCAGTGTATTTGAAAACAAATGCCTTACTCTCACTATTGAAAAACAGCCACAGAATAATTGTATATTTTTGAAAGAGAGAGAGAGAGAGCACACCAGTGCATGGGGGAGGAGCAGAGGGGGAGGGAGAGAGAAAATCTCAAACAGGCTCCACACTCAGTGCAGAGCCCAACTCAGGCTGGTTCTCACAATAGTAAGATCATGACCTGAGCTTAAATCAAGAGTTGGTTACTTAAATGACTGAGCCACCCAGGCACCCCCAAATAATTGTATTTTTAAAAGACATTTTACAGAGGTTTCTGGGTGGCTTAGTGGGTTAAGCAACCAGCTCTTGGTTTTGGCTCGGGTCTTGATCTCAGGGGTTTGTGGGATCAAGCCTTCCCACCCTGCACTGACAGCTAGGAGCCTTCTGAAGATTCTCTCTCTCCCTCTTTGCCCCTCTCCCATATATGCGTGCATTCTCTCTCTTTCAAAATAAATAAACTTAAAAAAAAAAAAAAGACATTTCACATAGTCAAAAACCTGTAATTCTAAAAGTGCGCGAGCTTATTTGAATTTTATCTCTATTGAAAAGTGTACTTCTGGGGCGCCTGGGTGGCGCAGTCGGTTAAGCGTCCGACTTCAGCCAGGTCACGATCTTGCGGTCCGTGAGTTCGAACCCCGCGTCGGGCTCTGGGCTGATGGCTCAGAGCCTGGAGCCTGCTTCTGATTCTGTGTCTCCCCCTCTCTCTGCCCCTCCCCCACTCACTCTCTCTGTCTCTCTCTCAAAAACAAATAAAACTTTAAAATAAATAAATAAATAAACAAACATTTAAAAAGAGAGAGAGAGACAATGAATGATAATTAACTATATATGCTAGTCAATGATGCAGGCACTTTACAAGCACTTACTCCCCTCATTGTATAAATGAGAATCAAGTCCCAGAGAAGTTGAATTACTTCCTTGATGTTAAAATGCTAATCCAGGGGGCGCCTGGGTGGCGCAGTCGGTTGGGCGTCCGACTTCGGCCAGGTCACGATCTCGCGGTCCGTGCGTTCGGGCCCCGCGTCGGGCTCTGGGCTGATGGCTCAGAGCCTGGAGCCTGTTTCGGATTCTGTGTCTCCCTCTCTCTCTGCCCCTCCCCCGTTCATGCTCTGTCTCTCTCTGTCCCCAAAATAAATAGACGTTGAAAAAAAAAAAATTAAAAAAAAAAAAAAAAAAGTGTACTTCTCATTCAGAGTGACAAACTGAAATACACTTATTCCGTGCTACCACAATTCTCATTTGTAGCTTATCTTTTAACTTTCTATCATTGACTAGATTTTTTAAAGAAAAACAATCTTCTGATAGTAAAGAAAAAAAAAAACTAGATTTTTTATAGCTCAGGCCAAAACTAGTAGAAACTCAGGTTACTCTTAAGCAATAAAATTTCAGTAGTTTCACTTTGGATGACAAACTAAAATAGTGAACATTTTACATCCTGTTATTCTTCACTGAAAATGTATTTAATAAACAAAAATGAAATCGCTTCTAACTAGTATTTTTGCATGTGGTAAAAAAAAATACATAACATAAAATTTACATCTTAACCATCTTTAAGTGTACAGTAAGTAGTATTGAGTATATTCACATGGTTGTGAAACATCTCCAGAATATTTTCATCTAGTAACACTGAAATTTTATATCCATTAAAAAACAAATGTTTGATGGAAAAAGTGTTCACATATATTCTATAAATACTGAAATGTATGACCTTAAGTTTCTAACTGCTTAATCCTCAGATTCTTTGTGGATGAAACAGTGTAACATCTACCTCATTCGGACTGCAAGATGATGATGAAGTCATTACTTTAATATCTTATTTTCCTTAGGTCATTCAAGTATGTTAATAGTTTATTAAGAAATTATACATTAACCCTTTACCTTTTTTAGATGACCAGATTTTAAAAGTAATGATTGATATTTTCATAGAGTATAATTATTGCCTTAAAGAAGTAATCACAACAGTCCAGGTGATTGCAAAGCCAAATGAATCTTTGGCAATATCCTATGGAAAAGTATCTTTACTTATGCCAAGCAAGGGTGAAAGATTTCCTGGCTGCCTTAAATAAGCTTCAGGCAGTAATGCTTATCCATTTCAAGTGTTCCAGTAACCATTCCAGTAAAGAACTTTAAAAAATAGAAAGTCATCTACCTTATCCAAACACAGTTCAGTTAACGTGATTTTTTTCCATTTCTAGGTTTCAACACATCTATAGAAGAAACCATCATCCAAGTTAGAACATATCCTTTCCCCTTCCTTTAGAAACAATGAACCAGTTATTTGTAGATTACTTGGGAGGGATAATATCCACGACTTTGCTTCTCTCCTCCCTGTTGGTTCTATGTAACTTGGGAAGATGATAAGATAAAACCCAAAACAGAATTTTCTTATATTACAACATTAATTTAAATAGAAAAATGAGAAGTTCTATCTTCAAGGATTTAAAACTGGTTCCAAAAGATCGTCTTTGAGGGGTGCTGGGTGAGCATCGGATTCTTGATTTCAAGGTCATGATCTCATGCTTCCTGGGTTCGAGACCTGAGTCAGGCTTGGGCTCTGCACTCTGTACCAAGCCTGCTTGGGATTCTCTCTCTCTCCCTCTCTCACTGTCCCTCACTGGCTCACATTCAGCCCCCCAGCTTTCTACCCTCCTCCCCACAAGTAAATAAACTTAAAAAAATGGTCTTTGATTTGATCTTATGTCAAATCAAGATTATCTCTGATATCATTCATTTATGTGAATTAGAAAGTCTTAATAGTAATCCTTACAAAGCTACATCAAAAGTAGAAAAACATAATCAGAACCATAATATAAAATTATTTTAAACAAGAACATCCAAAAATCAATGATATATGATGTTAAACCATTTGGCTCTTCAATTTTTTCTTAATTCTTTTTTCTCAGTTTGTAAATATGAAAACATAATTCTCTTTTTTCAAAATAAAGTGGTAATCCATGACCCATAGTATGGATAAATACTATATAAACGTATTAAAAATTACTGGCCTTTATGGAACAAAGTTATAATTTATATTCTGGAATTCAACACATGCAATAAATACTGATGCCAATGTACTCTGTAAGTTTACTCTTAGTATCTTGTAAATAATGTGCTTAATTTTTAATTTAATTTTTAAAAAAATACTTTTACTTTTACATGTTCAACTTCCTATCAAAACTCTACCAAGATTAAATGGAATCTCTCAAACTTAATTTTTTGAACTAATCTCTACATCACGATCTACCAGAAGAAATGACAACTTGCTTGTTTTTCCTGTTTTGTTGCTTTTTATAAGAACTTCCCTTTTTACAGGTACAATAAATTACATATACAAATAAATAAAAGCAAAACAAGCAATCTGAACACTGTCAAACCACAAAGCTGCTTTTGGCATAAAGCTCTGCAGCCTGGTTACTTTGAAAGATTCATATATAAGAAACCCTGACTACAGGTAAAATTGAGTTTTATGCAGATACACCTATCACTAAAATAGAATATCTTATGCCCTTTGTAGTTAAAAAAAAAAAAAAAAAAAAAAAAAAGCACTCCCTCCAGTCAGCTATTTTAGCAGCCTAGTACATTGCTATAAGTTATCTCTTGTCATTTTAGACAATTAGGAAACAGCACATTCAAAAAGCATTCAACTTCTGCCTTTAAAAAAGTTAAATGAATAATTCTCTCATAACTGGAAGAAAAGAGGTCTTAGAAAGTAATTCTAAATTATAAGACCCTCCAATTTGGATCAAAATATTTAAATTTCTAAAATATTCTAATAAACTTGTTAAAATTGTAGCCTTCTTTGTCAAGCAAAATAAATACATCTAGAATCTCCCAATAATAGACAAAGGTCTTCCTGAGTTCATTTTAATGTCAAACAACAAGATAAAAATACTATCAATCAGCAAGATAAAATACTATCAGTCACCAACACAATATATACAATATATATATATATAGATAGATAGATATATATATATATACACACACACACACATATATATGTGTATATATGTGTGTGTGTATATATATATATATCTAGATATAGATATAGATATAGATATAGATATAGATATCTAAACACCCCAACAATCTCAGTATTCCATTGAATGAAAAATGTAACTTGGAAGTCAGCCAGAGGAGAACTAGTCATATAGTAGTAGACATAGAGGGAATAGAGAGGGCTCCCATGACTTTCAGACATCAGAAAAATGAGTCTCCTTTGCTCATAATAAATTATGATTATAGGGATCCCCACCAATACATCAACAGCTGGAAGAGAAGGTCAGAAACCCCCAATTCAGCCACACAAGTAGTAATTCATTAGACTTAAAACTGAAATATTCTCACTGATAAGCTATATATTTCACATAATATCAGTTTATTAGAATTTACCTAAAGTAGACTATTTTATTTAAAATCAAACAAGTTCAAGAATTGTCCTTTATAGTGTCTTCCAACTTTGCTAATGGATCTTATTTGTTAAGAAATCTAAGTAATTATTAACCCTAGATTTTTACTGATTCCTTTCCTCTTTCTATATAACTCATTCTGATCTGCCCAAATGTCACAATTTTAGGCAGCATTTGCCAGTAGCAATATAGCTTAGGAAACTGAAAGATCTCCCAAAGCATGTGACAGTGGCTATATTTTGTCAGAATAGGGCCTGAGCCAAAATCAAGTCAGACGCTCAACTGACTGAGCCACCCAGGGCCCCAAGAATGACATTTTCTGATTAGAATTGATAATTTAGACTATTTTATTTGGGCTAAAGCTACTTAAATGAGTTGGTAGATAACACGGAGAAGCAAAATCCTGTTACTTTTTACCTGTACCTGTTACTTTGCCTTTATAATTTCTTCAACACATAGGTAAAAAGATCATTGTTTAATTTATGTATTACTTCCACAATAACCGTAAGCAAGAAAAAAAATGTAATAAAATAGACAACATAGCAAAGCATCTCAAAGCCATCTTTAATAATTTAAAGGCCTGGTAAACCTAAAATAAGATATTTTTCACCTTGGTTTTTGTTTAGTTCAATGCAAGCATCTCCCTCCCTCAACTGTATTTTAAATGACAGCAGGCTACTACTACACAACATAAGTAACTTACATATTTCAAAGTTCCTAGCCTTGGCAAGAGGAGAAGCAAAACAGATAATAAGAAGTATATCCATAGTATAAATTCTTACTATGCACCATATAAGCAACCAACCAGCAAAGGTAAATGGACTTACTACAGAGCCCCATGAATTTAAGTAGATTTTTCTATATTTAATAAGCACTTATAAAGAAAACATTCAAAGATGGTAGGCTATACAATCTTTAAGCCAGGACCATCATTGCCTCTCCAGTCAATAATTGGTTACTTTCTAATTCATATCAAGACCACTGCCCTTACTGGAAGATCTTTCAAATAAATGCCACTTTATTCAAGTTCCCACAAGAAAAATCAAATTGACCTGCATATGTTCTTCATTGTTGATTTTACCTGAATGCAAGCATTGCTATATTAACGACCAAGGGAAAGTACTTTGGGATTTTGCTTAGAACAGCAATGGTTGTAAACTTTAATTCATCTCATGCTGGATGTTGTGAATTATATAAAATACATATTGACAAAACTTAATATATCTTTTAACTATATAACAAAAAAATAAATAACAACCCTAATCCTATCAGTTACATTTCAAACCTCTAAGAAAACAGTAATGAGATTTATGTAAAAGGCAATTACGCTATTAATGATATGTTACACAGGACTTATTCTAACTTATACTTTAAAAATTAACTGAAGGTGTGCCTGGGTGGCTCAGTCGCTTGAGCGTCTGACTTCAGTTCAGGTCATGATCTCACAGTTTGTGAGTTCAGGCCCCGCATGGGGCTCTGTGCTGACAGCTCAGAGCCTGGAGCCTGTCAGATTGTGTGTGTGTGTCTCTCTCTCTCTGCCCCTCCCCCGCTCACGCTCTGTCTCCCTCTGTATCAAAAATTAAAAAATAAAATAAAATAAATAAAAATTAACTGAAATATACTTTTAAATAAGTAATAATATGGAATTAGTGTTTTACAAATATTTCACAACATATTTTGTAAACTTGCCTGTTGACAGTGCAAAAGTGTTACAAATTTTATTGTGAAATGTTACATAAAAATGGAAGATCAATAATAAACCATACTTCATATCATTTCAATATGTCCATTGCTTTCCTCTGAGCTTACGTTTGTCCTGTTAAAACTAACAAAACATATTTATCAACTCATCTGTGCGTTATTACATCTGGGTAAAATGGAATTGACATTTTTTAACATCTCGGACGACTTATTTCCTGTTTTCACAAGGGTAGAGAGTAAACTCTGTTCAAGTTACTTCCCTGCTTAAAAACCTTACAGTGAGGGGCACCTGAGTGTCTCTGTCTGTTAAGCAGCTGACCTCAGCTCAGGTCATGACTTCACCTCAGGTTATGATCTCACCGTTAGTGAGGGTCAGCCTTGCACTGCTGTCAGCACAGAGCCTGCTTCAGATCCTTTCCCTCTCTCTGCCCCTCTCCCACTCATTTACACTCACACATGTTTTCTCTCTCTCTCTCTCTCTCTCAAAAATAAAGTAAAAAACCTTATAGTGGATCCCAAATAGCCTCAGGATGAACACAGAATTGTTAGCCTAGCTTTCAGAAGCTTGCCTTAGCTGATCAATGTAGCTTCCCCCACCTCTCCAAAATCACCCCTCCCCACCCACACAACTACAGTACTAATGAAACTTTGTTTCTAGAAAACTTCTTTACAAGATGACAGAATCAAATAGCGTCCCCCTACTAACACCCGCACATACAAAATTAGCCAAGTAAAAAATCTCAATCTTTCTGTACTTAGTCTTTTCTCTGCTTCCTTTCTCAAGCGAGGCTGTCCACATTTGATGTCTCCACCTTCCTTCTTTATATTCAATTCCTTAAAACACTGCATGTTAGCTTAGGTCCACTCCAGTGAAACTATTCTCCCTAAATTCACAGATAATCTCTTATTCTACAAATTGGACCCTCGTTTAACCTCCTCATTCATTCTACTATATAGCTGGCATAACTCAGTAACTCAGGCCTCCATTCACCAAAGTCCCCTTCCTTGACCTCTGTGACACCAGTCCTTAGGAGTTTCCCTCTCATCTCCTTGGTATTCCTTTTCAGTCTACCTCAAATTCCTCTTCCACTTGTCCCTTAAATATTCCCTAAAGTTCCATCTGTGGTCTCTTCACACTTTCTCCCTGGACATTCCCATGAAGGATGATTTCATTCCCGTCCCACAGCTTTAACTGATTATACTAGTGAAGAAAATTAGGCTATGTATAAGGAAGAAAACCAATTTCTGCTGCTAAATGTTGAGGGGCTGAGGGTTCACAGTACGTGTGCAGCTTCTGGGGTGCTGGTGGTTTTTTCTTGATGTGGGTATTTGGTCATGCTGGTGTGTTCAGTTAGTGAAAATTCATCAACCTATACACATATGATATGGGCACTTTTCTTGCATGAATGTCATACTTCAATAAAGTTTTTTTTCGGGTGGGGGGCACAAGTGAATGAGGGACAGAGAGAGAAGAAGAGGAAGAAAGACAGAACTGGGGCTCACCCAAAGCAGGGCTCATGCTTACCCCAAGGGGGGCTTGAACTCATGAACCATGAGATCATGACCTGAGCCAAAGTTGGATGCTTAACCCACTAAGCCACCCAAGCACCCCTAAAGTTTTTTTTTTTTTTTTTTAAGAGACAAAGAATGAGCTATACCTGAGTTCAGATTCCTGGTTTGACATGTGTGACTTGGCTAACTTACTTATCTTATTAAAGCTTTAGTTCCCTCATCAAAATGGAGATAATACTACCAACTTCACAGCACTGGTTAAAGAATGACATAAAATATAAACAAAGGTGTCTGGCACAATGCTTGAAACACAGGTACCTTATGCTTACAACTGTTACTTCTCTTTCCCCATCCTTTCTTGATTTTGTACCTCCAGCCTAGAAACCTCCCTACACTCCCAGCCCAGCTCAAGAACGACACATCTGATTTCCTCTGAATATGCTCCATCTCTAGGTATGAATGGCACCTCAAACTGAACTCATCATCTTCTTCCTTACACCTCCTATCTGTTGTTCCTTCTATAGTCCCTCCAAGGCTATGAATGAAACTTCTATCCATAATTACAGCCATCTTAAAAATTCTAATGTTTTCACATTTAAGTCACCAAGCCCTCTGTATTCTAAAATTTTTTTTTTTCAACGTTTATTTATTTTTGGGACAGAGAGAGACAGAGTATGAACGGGGGAGGGGCAGAGAGAGAGGGAGACACAGAATTGGAAACAGGCTCCAGGCTCTGAGCCATCAGCCCAGAGCCTGACGCGGGGCTCGAACTCATGGACCGCGAGATCGTGACCTGGCTGAAGTCGGACGCTCAACCGACTGCGCCACCCAGGCACCCCCTCTGTATTCTATATCCTAAGACATCTGCTGGACTGCCACTAGGGTAGAAACATGATGTGTTATTACCACGGCTTACTTATTACAATAGCTTTCTAACATTTCTGTCTCACCCTTTACCCCACCTTCCATATTACTTCCAGAATGATTCTTCTAAAATGTACCTCAGATGATGTCACTTTTCTGCTTAAAATTGCTTCTCTCTCAGGTCAAGCTGTCATTCAAGGTCATTCTTGAAATAGCTCCTGTTTAACTAGCCAGACATATCTGGCAGCCTATCTTACACCTATTCTACAGCATATCCAGTCATACCAAACTTTCTTATAGTTCACCGAATATAGCGTACTCCTTAATACTTTCCTGCTTCTGTACGTGTTTCTCTCACTTCCTAGAATACTCTTTACTCTGTGCCCCCATTGAACTCAAATGTGGCTAATGCTTATTTCTTGTTTAATAAACATCCTCTTAGGAATATCTCCTGAGAATATCATAGCCCTATGCTGGATTCATGCCTCTTTTCAGAATTCCCATGCACCTTCTACATACGCATAGTGCTTGTTTCCTAGCAAGGTAACATGAGTTCCTTCATGTGATTGCTTCAGCTGCACATAAACTTAAAAAAAAAAAAACAACAAAAAAACGGGACCAATAGTTGAGTCCCATCTGGAAAGTAAAGTCCTGGTGGGCAGAGACTGCATTGTTATTCAGATCTGATTCAGGAGGATCAAGGTAAGCTGACAAAGAGAGACAGTTAACATTTCTTTCATTTTTTTTTTTAAGTTTATTTATTTATTTTGAGAAAGGAGGAGAGCAAGAGCATGTGAGCTTGAGGGGGTTAGGGGCAGAAAAGGAGAGAAAGAATCCCAAGTAGGTTCCACACTGTCAGTGCAGAGCCTAATGCGGGGCTGGATCTTATGAACCATGAGATCAAGACCTGAGATGAAACCAAGAGTCAGACGCTTAACCGACTGAGCCACTCAAGCACCCCAAACAGATCTACTCTCTACCCTTTCTGTCCTGCTGTGACCTAAGAGGCTGATCTCTAAAGAGTATATTATCTCATTTCCCTTGCCATTTGGACTCCAGTTGGGTTCTACAGAAAGGAGGCATCAGCTTATCAGATGGCAGGAATAGAGAGAAGATCTCTTCCCTGCTGGGCCTTCAGCCTCTATTTACAGGGGGTTTGACAGCGGCTGTGGCCCTCTTCATAAAATCTCAGGTCCAGGAGGGTGGTCTTCCTGCAATGACCATAGCACTCACCAGATTGTGGTAGTCTGCCCCCTTTCCCCTTCAAAACTAAGAGGGGTAGGGGCGCCTGGGTGGCTCAGTCGGTTAAGCGTCCGACTTCAGCTCAGGTCACAACCTCGCGGTCCGTGGGTTTGAGCCCCACCTAGGGCTCTGAGCTGATGGCTCAAAGCCTGGAGCCTGCTTCTGGTTCTGTGTCTCCCTCTCTCTCTGCCCCTCCCCCGTTCATGCTCTGTCTCTCTCTGTCTCAAAAATGAATAAACGTTAAAAAAAAATTTTTTTTTTTTAAAAAAGAACTAAGAGGGGTAAAGCTTCCCTTGTTGCTAACTCCTGGGTGTCCCTCCATCCCTGGTGGGTTTTAATCTTAAACATACTTGCTTTAAACTCTGTCTGGTTTTCCTATTGAAGGAGCAATCCTGCTGGGGATCGAGCTAATACAAACACAGAAATATTTGGCAACTAACAATATTTGCCAATACTTGCTATGAGTTCTCTGGCTAATGATATACTCATCCTATGGAAAAGCATCAGCACCCTTTAATGTTTAATACAGACTTGCCTACACTCAAATCTTTTTGGTCCTGAATTTATAAATCCAACTCACTTAATTGACCCAGCACCAATTTGAATTCAAAATGAATTATTAAGTCATTTCCCAAGATGAACTACCTAAAAACTATTCCCACTATATACACATACACACACATATATATTGTGTGCATGTAATGTATTCGATGGTAAGAAACTTCACTTAAGTTTTTTCATTACAGTATTTCTAAATGAAAGAATAACCATATCAGTCTCTCAGTTTAAATCAAGATTTTAAAAATGCTAATTGAAATACTTTTAATAGCTTCATAATAACTACTACTGCTTAAATGCACTGAATAAAGCATAATCATCACATAATTTTAATCCAGTTATAAATGACAAGCAGCTCATGATGCTGTAAAAAAATGAACAAAGGAAATGTTTCTATTTTTCTAATATTTAGTACTATAGAAATGTACTATAGTACTATAGTACTAGACTCAGTATGGTTGTACTGTTGCTCCTAGAGCACATGGAACTTTCCAGATGCCCTAGCCAAAAAAACAAACAAAAAACCAACAAATCATATGCTGGTTGGAAGACTCATAATTAGAGAAGAAAGTTTTTTTTGAGACATTACATATTCCTCAACTGTTTATTTCTGACTGTAAAATTTACTAAGGAAAGCAATTTATGCCAGATTACTTCACCTCTACATACAACAAGAATGGAGAAAATGCTTTACCTGAAATTATAACCTGAGCGCCTAATTGGCATCTTCCTCTGACAAGCATTACATTCAAGTTGTTAAATCTCAGATACCACATAAAGAATTTGGATCTATCTGTGGAGTACTTTTGGTAGCTATATAATTCTGCCCACCTTTTTGGCAGATGTAAAACGCTTTCCTTAACGTCTCTCTTTTCTATTGCATCCCACCCCAACTAAAAATGATGGATATATGAGAAGAGAACTAACCCAACTCCCTCCCACTCCCCACCCTCACAACTCCCATTATTTTTCCCATTATTAAGCAATGAAACACTCAGGCAAAATGGTTAAAATTGGCACTGAAGGAAGAAATCTGAATTTGAATCCAGACGATGCAACTTACTAAGGCCTTGGACAAAGTATATAACTTCACTGAGACTCTGTTCATATGTAAAATGAAAATTATACCTACTTCATGAAGGTGCTAAGGATTTAACCAAAAAAAAACAAAAAAAAAACAAAAAAAACAAAAACAAAAAAAGCCAGACACAAAAAGACAAATATTGCATGGTTCCACTCATACACGTACCTACAGTAGTCAAATTCATGTGACAAAAAATAGAATGGTGGTTGCCAGAGGCTGGTGGAAGGGGAAGTGGGTAGTTATTTAATAGGTACAGAGTTTCAGTTTGGGGCGATGAAAAAGTTCTAGAGGTGGATGGTGGTGATGGTTGCATAACAATGTGAACATGCCATTAAAACGTACACCTAAAACTTGTTAAAATGGTAAATTTTATGTTGTACTATTTTATCACAATAAAAAAACAACAACAAGGGAATAGTCTATCATTAATCCATATCAAGACTTTCCCTTCCTTATTACAGAGGTTCCCTTTCCCTATTGCTATTCCAGCTCGCCAAATCAAAACTAACTGGTAAAGGAATAGAGAAGAGTTCCTTGATCAAAGAGCCTAAACGTTCATAAATTAGAAATCCAACCTACCCCAAATTCCAAACCAACTTCCATAACAAAAGCATAAGGATTCAAACCAAAATCAGATTTTATTTATAATGTAGCATTCTTGGAGTTAAATAATTGTGTAAGATTGTGTTTAACTCATACTATAACAATATTTTTCATTTAACCAAACTACTGACATATACTTTCAACTATTATCTAATCCATGATTCTAGGTTTCATCAAACCCATACATAAGCCTTCTTTTTTTTTTTTTTTTTTTTTTAATTTTTTTTTCAACGTTTTATTTATTTTTGGGACAGAGAGAGACAGAGCATGAACGGGGGAGGGGCAGAGAGAGAGGGAGACACAGAATCAGAAACAGGCTCCAGGCTCTGAGCCATCAGCCCAGAGCCTGACGCGGGGCTCGAACTCACGGACCGTGAGATCGTGACCTGGCTGAAGTCGGAGCTTAACCGACTGCGCCACCCAGGCGCCCCAAGCCTTCTTAAAATATACATTAATCTCTCATTTTAAAAGAGGTAGCCATAGTATAATAAAAGAAACACTGACCCTGGAACCAAAAGAAAATCTAAATATGCCTCACTTCTCCCACATCTCTATTACCCTACCTGAGTAAGAATTTCTACCTATAAATATCAAGAGTCAATGAGAATTATCATCTATTTCACAGAATTATTATGAGACTTCAATAAAATAATGTATATTAAAATACCTTGAAACTATAAAGTATAATTCTGTTTATATTATTAAATTTGTTGAAATAACAAGGAGATTATTCTCCTTATTAATTAAAAATTCATATTAAAAATTCATATTAAAAATACACACATTTCTCTGAGTAATACAATAGGTAGTCTCCTATAGTCCTGAAATTCACAAAATGACCACTAAATTCCCACATTATAGAAAACTCTTCTTTAGAAATTACCTCACAATACTGGTACCAAATATTAGAATATTGAAAAGAAAATAAACCAGATATAGTGACATCCTGTTATGATATTTTTATAATTGGTTACATCCTGAATCCATTTATTCCAAATACCTAATCAGAATTCCAAGCACTATGCTAAGCAGTAGGAATACACCTGAGAAGATGACACTGTGGCTCTTGGCCTCAGAGAGGTTCCAATCTAACCTGGAGAGGAGACATTAAACAAAACATCATACAAATAATTCATTAATTTATGATGGATGTGAAAAGGAAAAGGAGAGGTTGCATAAATAAGAGGGTCTAATCCAACCTGGGAAATTTATGAGAAATAATTACACCAGTTGTACCATCCTTTGCCAAAACGATAGGTTTTAAGTGTTTAATAAATCTTTGCTATTTCTATCAACATTATTATAAAAGCCATACACTCCACTGTTCTTATTAGAACAAGTACATCCCTGCGTGCAGGAAATGAAAGACCGTCAATCTTATTAGCTAGGAAAGCCCAGAAAAACTAGACCCACCATGCAATTCCTCAGTAAAAAACAAAGCCAGGCTCTAGGAAGCAGTAGTTCTTTTTCCAAATTTGACTAATATTTTATAAATCTTTGATTAATTATGCTGATGCTAAAAGATTTCCTCAATTATTAGACCTATCTGAAATGCTCTAACCCTTAAACTTCTCATGACTGATACTTTAAATATTACTCAGGAACCTACTTAAATGTCTCCTTCTCTAAGAACCTTCCCCTGACTACCAAGTCTACCATCGCCTCCCACTCACGGTCTATATTACCCTACTTTATTACTTTTTTTTTTTTTTTTAGCTCCTTTGACTATCTGAAGTTGCCTACCACATTTATTTACTTGTTTATTTTTATATGTTTTTCCTTCAACCTTGAAAGTAAGACCCATGAACGGAGGGACCCATTGTATTTTCTCCATATCCTCAAGATACATCTTCCTGGCCAAAGATCTCCAGTTTTGTTTGGGCAGTTCAGGCACAAAGGAGACAAGGTTTCCGATTCAGAGGATGAAGATGACCTATTTAAGCCAATTATAATAATCCCATTACCTTTGCCAGTAATTGGTTTAAAGTAGGGGTAGGAAATGTTGCAATTCTCTTCCATATGGCCTAAGAAGATATCTGCTAAGTAACTTCAAGGTTTTCTTCCTTAATTAATTAGACACAAGGAAAAACCTTACCCTTCTTCCTGCCTTTGACTTGGCTGCATGAGGAAGTGATACTGGGAATGTGGTGCAGGGATGTTGTGTTGATTGGAGGGAAACGATGAGGAATGATAAAGAAAATGATCTCTGATATTCTTGAGGCACTGAATCAACTCTGAAACTACCTCTTCCAGACATCCTGTTATGTGAGATTTATTTTTAAACCCTGATCAATTAAACCATTTTCTATCTCCTGTCTTAATACCTGCCGCCAAAAGCATGACAAACTCCTAAGCCTCTGTTTCTTCTGTAACATTAACAGAAAATAGCGCCTACAATCTAGTGGATTCTTGGAGGGATTAAATGAGACAATGCAAGTAAAGGGCCAAAACAAACAAAATACACAAATGATAGCACTGCTGTCATTGTTAATATTAAAAAAATAACTTTCTATGGCAAAATTCCACAAGCTCTTCATGAAGTATTTAGGATTTTGTTTTACAGAAAACATGTATTTTAATCCTGTTTAAATAAAATCAAATTTAATAGAATAATGAATTTACCTAGCTTTCTTCTAACAGTGAAGTAGCTTTGGTTCTTTCTCAAGCCTGAAGTAGGTAAATAAAAGAAGATTCAAGCCAAATATCAGATCACTAAAGAAAAATAACCATATCAATTTCAGGCAAGAGCCTGTTTTGAGCACCAACTCCTCTCTGAGCTTACATGGACAGAGCCACATATAACTTTTCATCTACTATTCTTACCTTCACAAATATTTCATCAGTATTTTAATATGGTTTAGATTATACTAATTAATAATTAAACTATATTAGTTATTGGGGTGTCTAGGTGGGTCAGTAGGTTAAGCATCTGCTAGATTTCAGCTCAGGTCATTATCTCACGATTCATGAGATGGAGCCCCACATCGGGGTCTGTGCCAACAGTGTGGAGCTTGCTTGAGATTCTCTCTCTCCCCCTCTCTCTCTGTCCCTCCCCCACTCATTCTCTCTCTCTCTCCCTCTCTCTCTCTCTCTCTCTCCCCCCCTCAGTCCCTCTCTCTGTCTCTCTCAATAAATTTTATTTTAAAACTATAATAGGTATTAAAACTGTCTTATACTTACAATTACAAAAAAATCCTTAAAAACAGGGAAAAAAGGATAAAATATTATACATCAGTCTCTATAATTTTTTCTGTGCCGAACTATTTATATGATATTCCATGAAGCAAAATTAATGCAGATCAAAAACAGGAGATTGCCAGGTCATTGGTTCAAGCTCACTCCAGCTGAATTGTGATGTGAAATGCTATGATGGCTCATTACTGCTGGAAAGCTGTTTAGGTCCTAAATGAAATAGAATCATCAAAATTCTTAAAGTAAAATGTGAGAGTAGTTTCGTGACTACTAAAAGTGACACCAACTGAAGTTTCTCTTTTAAAGATGAACAGGAAATGAATATTAATTCTTTCATTGCGTCGGAACTGTCCAGGTGCTTCTGAGTCCAGATAAATTTTTAGTTGTATCAATATTCCAATAACATTATTATCCCCACTTTTCAAAAATCTTTAACTATTAACTTACTCTGACAAAAATTACCAGTTACCCATTATGACCAACCATAAATTTGGACAGCCTGCAAAGCTATTAAAAGTCACCTGGAAAAACCCTATTATTCCCTGGCTGGACCATTTTTCCACCTGTTTTTCAATGTCCTCACACAGTGAATAAGATAAACAGTTTGGGGGAGGTAAGAATAGCTTCTACTATTACTCTACCATTACTGAAAACAAGACATAAATTTTGATGGACCACTCTTCAGATCATTTTGGTAGTACACATAGGATTTTGGTATAACAGTCAAATAACTTTCACAGTCCTAGTCATATGAAGTTATACACAGATGTTAACAAAACCTTACATGAATAGATGTTAAATATGTAAAATATATACAAAATTGGATAAGCAAATTTTAAAATCTAAATCCAAGCACTTATTTTTTATTCCAAACTCTCTTCAGGTATTAACAAATATATCTTATTCTATTGCTCCAATGCTATTTTAAGTCCTTCCCTAGGGAAACAATAAGTTATTAATAAAATTAATATTTTAGCATGTTTACAGAGGTTCACGTATTACAATTACAAACTAACGTCACCAGCATGCAAATGTTTCATCATTCCCATACCAATGTCAAAGCAATAATGTACATTACCCTAGTAGAGAATATCACTACATATTTCAAAAATAAAATTATAATTATCTTCAATACATATTTTTAAGCTATATATTCTGAGAAGTATGATCATGTCTTCTAAATCCAGTACATTAACCCTCAATCCTAAGCCCCAACATTAATGTAACAGTTGTGATCTCTATGGAAAAAAAAGATTCTAAATTCAAAATTATTTTTTCCCAAAGTTTACTTTTAACTCTAACCTATTGGGTTGAAATGTTAATAAACCGCAACCTAAGTATTTCAACCCCTACCCACAGAATGTGTTTTAATTTTAAAACAACATAATTCTCTTTTCTAGTAATAATTGAGAATGTGAGATACCTTTGGTCCACTACTGCAGAGCAACTAAAATTTAACGATGTTTTCATCCTGATTTGGTTTTATATGGCGAGCTGGTTCTAAAGACTTTTCACGTTGCAGTGAAAACATACATTACAATATTAATACTATTTCTAAGAGCCAAAATAAATTTCTGGATAAACAATACTAAATTTTAACTCTCAACATCTTACATATTTTTTTCTTTAGGTTTGTTCCTTCAAAAATTGGTTTTTAGATTTTCCTACAATAATGGAAAACAGATCAATCAAAAGAAAAATTCTCATAGGTATCTGGAAGAAACATCCTGAGGATTGGGAAGGGGGAGTCAATAAAATACAGAAAATTTCATTCCCCAAAAGGCTTGATTGAACTATGTTAACTGCCCATCAATCAAGTTTCTGAAGAGATTTGTATAACTTCACTTGTCTTAACTTTATTTCTGTCAGAAAGGAAGAAAGAAAAAAAAAGTTTATATTTTTTTTAGGGGAGTAACAAAAAAAAAGAGAGAGGAACAAAATGATGCTGGCAGATACTAACTCCTATAAACACTTCACTATATGGAGCAGTATTTAAATGTTCATTAGACTTTAACCACTTAAAAATGAGCATATGGTATTTGTTTCTTGGTATATTCAACTAAGAAAAGATTCATAGTTGAAAAACCAAAGTTACTTTTCAGACAGAGACTCAGGTTAGATGCATAGCTTGATTTCTGTAGTTTCTCACAAGTTTACTTAATATGATGTCATTGTTTGTTTGGTATGTGCATCTTATGTTCAACTTTGCTTTATAGAAGATTCATCTCTCTGTTCTATTATATAATTTTATAAGATAAAATTAGTTTACGAGGAGAGTAGTATCACTACTCATCTATTTACAGGTGCCAGTTATTCTTTTAGTGGCAATGTGGCATACAGTGGGGCTTAAAGCTCAGTAACATTTCATACACCAATTGTTCACAGCTACAATGTCTTATCTCAAAACTTGAATGGTAAAACAAAATTCCTAGATGAAAAAAAAAAATGAACAAACATCTTTCATTATTTCAGGCTTCCAACTTTTTACTCTTAAAATTTCTATGCCTTGCCCACAGTCTGTCAAAATGGAAGTTATAAGCATCAAGGTGCACCTAAGGTTGAGAATTCATATGTGATTAAATTTCTAAAGTGTGTTATATATGATTATGTAATACTGTTCTCTAAACCTGTAGCATCCAACCCTAGATCAGGAAGGCAATCTGGTACACTGAAAAATGTATCTTTCAGCTTTAACCACAGGTTCTAAAGTTAGAGAAATCGTTGCTGGAAATCCAACTAGCAATGTGTCCCTGGGTCTTCTTATTTAATTAAAAACAAAACAAAACAAAACAAAAAACACTACTATGTTGCAGAATTGTTGGGAGAATTACAGAAAATATACAAAAAGCGCCAAGCACAGCGACAGGCACATAGAATAAGAAATAAATAATAATTACTGTTTTGTTGCCACTGGCTATTTTTGAAATACAACTAACCTAGAGAATGTAGAACTCAAACTTTCAAAGTCCCTATTTCGGAGGTCACTGAAATAATTTTTTTTTTTCCACACTGAAAGAAATTCCTTTGAGTCTAACATCTTCATTTATTCAACAGTATTTATTTGGTGCTTCAGACATATGAAAGCATTATTCTTAATGTCAAGGATACCTTAGAGAAGAAATTAGAAGCATCATCCCTTGCCCTCAAAAAACTTACATTTTAGAGGAAGCCAGACATTAGGCAAGCAATTACATAGTTACTTAATTACAATTGTGATCAGTGTTACAAAGAAAGCCTGATAAAGTGGGAAATGACCTAACAGGATCAGAATTTAAATTTCTATACAAACATCCCACCTCCCACCAAGGGTTTTCAATCACTCCATCTACAATTAAACCTAATCAAAATCTTTGTATACACATGATCTGTCCCATCTTTAAAACAACAAAATAAACAATTAACCTGACTCTGGCCATTTTTATATTCAGAACTATATACTGAAACTATACCTGCTATCTAAAACCTACAAATTAATTTCAAGTATTCCATATAGTGGGTTCTTAATGAAAGAGAAAGCAAAGATATAATAAGCAGTTGTCAGCTATCAGGCCATGAACTCATTAGAAAATGCATTTCCTGACACATTACAAAACCAGTATTTTCATATACATCCCATTATTCATTTTAACTCATTTGTAAGAATGTTTTTATTAAAATACTTACATATTTATAACTGAAAAACAAATTATGTCTGTGATTTTTAAGATCAGAACAATTCTAATTTCCTTACTAAAAGAGAACTCTTCTTTGCTCAGGTACCTTTTAAATATGCCACCTTATGTTTTATTTTTAATCTGGTAATATCCACTTTAAAGACAACTTCAAGATTCTCATCTTCAGAAGTTAGCACACCGTTGTACAACAGTGCCATTAAAGTCCCAAGTGAATAATAATAAAGGGGAAACTGAGAGATCAAATCAATGCTCTCATCAAAATGAAACTAAGTTTATTGTATGAAATAGAATCTACCTCAATGTTTGTCTTAGATTTAAACAGTGTTCACCCAGAAATTAATGCAACAACAATTAACTCAGAGCAGTCATTGTCAGTTCCCCAAAAGTGGCCTCTTCATCTATATATAGTTCATAAGGCAAGCTAGTCCAGGATTCCTGCTGCCAATTGTAATGAATGGAAGAAACATATTTAAATCAAATAGCACCATCTAGCAGAACCCTCACCACTTTGCTTACAAGAGTAGATGTTACTTGGTGTTCAGTTTGGTAGATTGGACAGCAAAAGTGGCAATTATTTTTCATGGCAGAATCACAGAATTAGGCTAGAAAGGACCACAGATACGTCACATTCTCATTTTTATCTCAGATAATATTTTTTTTTTTTTACAAAGTTATCAGGATACAGATTAGATTCAACTATTCCTGGAAACCTAACTAAAATCCATCATTACTTTGACTCTGAAATTCAACCACCCCGAAAGGTCTCAATACAGTTCAATTCCTTCACTCTCAGTAATATGAGATCCCAATACTCTGTAATCATTAAAACATCTTGTTTTTATCTTTTCAGGTCTATTATAACCAAATGATTAATGCACATAAATTGGGCTGTTATTTCAAAAGTTAAGTTCTAGTAACTGCTATTTCTTAACAAGGCTAGAATACTGTCTTTTGTATTTTTCATGGCACATCAACTAAATTCTAAATCTATCTCCTCAGAAAATACCTCTGGAAAACAAAACAAAACCAGCATCGCTCCGTTAATTTTGTTTGTTTTGCTACATCAAGGCCTGCCACCCCTAAATCCTACAGGAATTGTGTGTGTTGCTGCCAACACGAAGATTAGGAAACGTTCCCATCCCTAGGGCAAAAGAAACTTTCAGAAGCCTACTAACTCCCCAAAGCAAGGAGAGAAACTCGGTCGTCTCAGTTTTTGGTTTTTATTCAGGCAGCTACTTCCGAGCGCAAGGTAACCAAAGTAGCTCTTGAAAGATGCTCTCAGACTTTTCCCCCAGTCTGAACCCCCTCGGAAAGGCAGAGCGCGTTCAATGACAAGGATAAGCCTCAAACCTCAGAGTGGAGGTGGTTACTGGGAGTCACTGATCTGCTGCACAGAAAAGAGGGGTTCTTCCTCAGTGGTCACAGTCACTATTCGCTCTCATTTTTAGTAACAACCAAATCACCGTTACAAGTACGTAAGAATAGCAGCAAACAGCTCTGCTTCGCAGTGTGCCGTGACGGTGGCATCCCGGGACGGGAGGGGCTCTCTTCTCGCAGGCCTCCTCTGGGCTCCCACCGGAGTTAACACCTGTGTCTCCCCACTCAACGCTTCTCCCCTTCCGGCAAATCCCTTTTCGGACCACTGCTCCTAGCGCACCCCCAGACAAACCTCCTCCCGCCGGCCGCTGCAGCTCACACAACTCCCACTCCACGCGCCCCACGACCACCGCCCCTCGGGGGCCGCCCCGCCCGGTGCCGAGGCAGCCGCGGCCCCCAGACGTTTGGGAGGGAGGCGGCAAGTCTCCAAAAAAAGTTCTCCAACCGCCGCCACGGACTTGGGTCTGCTGCGACAGGCAGAAACACCAGCCTGCTCCAGCAGATCCCGCTCCTCGCCAGCACACTTTTCCTCCCCCAAGAACTCGGTCCTTCTTAGTCTCCCAAACTTCAGCGGCGCCCGACCACCCCGGTCCCGCTAGGCACGGGGCACCACGAACGCCCAGTCCCTCCGCGGGCTGGAAAAAGCCCGGACGCCCACCCAGCCCACGCCCGCACACGCCCTCCGCGCCCAGCGCGCGTCTCCGCGCCCCGCGGGGCCCCGCTCGGTCGCTCCGCGCCCGGTTTCCGCCCGCCGCGCGCCCGGCACCGCCGCCCTCGACTCGTCCGGCGATCCCGGCCCCAAATCCCGGCGCCGGAGCCCCGGCCGCAGCGCCCCTCGCGCTGCCTGCCCCGACCCCAGCCCGCCGCTCCAAACACCCACATTACCACCGCGAGCCCTCCTCCACGCAGCTGCCCCCTCCCGCCCCCTCCGCGACCCTCGGCAGCGCTCTGGGTCCCCGCAGCCCCGGACCCCAGCTCTAAAGTTACTTTGTGAGGAGGTGAACCCGTAGGTTATTTCCCCCAATCACCCAAACAAGTTTCCGTCCTCGGCACCAGCACCGCCACCGCCCCCCAGCACACTCGTTCCCTCCCGCCGGCAGCCCCCCAAGGCCGCCCGCCCCGCGCGAGCACCTCCTGGGAAACAGCCGCTCCCCGCACCGCACGCCCCCACCTCGCGTACCCCTCCCCCTGCCAGCCCACCCCCGGCTCTCCCCGGGCGGAGAGTGTCTGGGTCTGTGTGTCTCCAAGAGAGTGTGCGAGTGCGTGCGTGTGTGTGCGCGCGTGTGAAGGCGGAGGTGGGTGAGAAGCGGAGACACTTACTTCTCCCGGGCCTGGCTGTCGGACGGGACGGCGCTGCTGTTACTCTTGCCTTTGCCGTACATGCTTGTGCCGAGAGCAGCTCCCACTGTCACGCACCTGTCAACCCATCACAGCCTCCCCGGGAACAGCCCCGTCCCCATGGCGACCCACGCAGCCACCCCCACTATTGGCCGCCCCACGCTAAAGCTCCGCCCCCTTCGCCCAGGCAACGCGCGAGACTGACAGGCCTCCTCCTCCCTCCGGCCTTCCGAAGCGCGCGGTGGCGGCTACAGCCTAAGCGGCAGTCTCCTCCCTCCTTCCCTCCCTCCCGGGTTCCCTCCCTCCTTCCCTCTCCGCTCTCCTCCCTCCTCCCGCTCTCTTTCCCCCCTCCCCCCTCCGAACCCCGGCGCAAGGGGGGAATTAGAAACTGCTCTAGAAGGATTTTAAACAACTGGCTGTTCTCTCTGCCGCCGCCCCTCCCCCCGCGCCGCCCGCGCTCGGCTCCTCACTGGAGAGAAGGCGCCGGGAGGAGGGGAAAGTGCGGCCTGGAATCGCTGGTAGGAGCCGGCGGAGCTGGAGCTGTGGCGGCCCCAGACTTTGGGGCGCCCGCCGAGTACACAGACAGACATACGGCCCCAGCTTTCGTGGGAGCCCCCACCTGCTCCTCTCCTGTCTGTGAGCCCGCGCCAGTACCCTGGATTGATCTCTACAGCCCTCAGCCGTTCTCCCTGGGGTGTCGACCCCCCTCCCCCGTCCCCCCACCACGCCCTGCTCCCAGAGGGCCGCAGGCAGGGGACACACGCGCAGTTCCCTGAACCTTCTGTTTGAGCGACCCAGAGCGTCTCGCCTTCCCTCCTGGGTAGAGATTGTCCCTCCCGCCCTCGGCGGGCGCCGCTGGGGTGGCGTCGCCTCGCCCCCGGGGCCGCACCCTGCTTCCCTGGGGAACACCCTGCCTCAGGCCTGCCTCCCCTCTTTAGAGGTGAGCCTCCCCCTCCCAAAATGGCCCAGTGATTCCTGGGGACTCACTGGCCCCCTACCCTGGCCCCTGCACGGGACCCTCGAAGCTCTGTGGCACGCCATGCAACAGCTCCCTTGCCAGAAATGCTGCAGAAAAGGGCCCCAGGCATTCCCACCTGGCCTGGTTTTCCAGCCTTGGTCGGTGATGCCTACTCATCCTAACCTTTGAAGTGGAAAGGGCCCCAGATGGCCTTTAAAGACAGCTCAGCTGTTGTCCATCAGAGTAGGCCCCAACCCTCCTTCAAGGTGTACAAAATTGTGCCAGAGCTGAAAGGCTGCCTGAGAATATTTCTGGATCAAAGCCCCTAATCCCATTTCAGTAAATGTGCAGAAAGTTTCTGTAACACAATCTGGTTCCCGATAGAACTCCATCCTTTATCTTGTGGAGATCCTTGGATGCAAAATCAGAGTGCAAATGGGGTTAGAAAGAAGACATGGGCATCAAATAAGGAGTGACAGAGGAAGATGGGTGCAGGTGGGGGTCAGACTGGGGGAAACATCAGGAAAGGGTGAATAGACATGGAACGGCTATGGGAGGGGAAAGGAAATAGGATTTAAATGGGGAAAGCTACCTTTCTGTTTCTCACAGAGCTTTAAGCTTTTAGTAGTAGGACCCTAAAAATGCTTATGGAGATACAAAGATAAATGGAATGGAAAGAAATGGGCTTTATGACCAACATCAGCAAGTGATAGGAATGAAACATCAACAGAAGGTTAAGGAAGGGCAGTTAGTAATAAAGAGACTCAGAAGACAGATTGGCAACCAAACATAAATCAAAAACTGGAAAAAATGAAGAAAAACCCGCTATTCTAGTGTTAGAGAAGTTTTTTTGTTTTGTTTTTTTAATTGGAAAAGGTAAAGTGTAAAAAGGTAGGAAAGAAGAATAAAAGAAATAGGATTAAATGAAACCATAGAATATGATAGCAAAAGATGGCAAAAACAATAAAGGACCTAAGTTACTATTGAAGGATGCAAGAAAAATAAAAGTGCTGTTATTAAAAGGACAAAAATCCATCCCATAGAAGAATGAAGAAAGTGAGAAATCACATAGGCTTACGTTGATTAATTTCCAAGGGAAGTAATTTGCCATTTCTAATTCAAAATCCCCCTTTCTGTTTACAATGAACTATAGTGATTTGGTGGTGGAGACATGACATTCATGGACTCAGAAGAACGGGAAGGAGTGATGCTGAGTGAGTAACTCTCTCTTTTAATGAACTTTTGCTCAAAGTGCTCACATGTGTGTAAGGCTGCCACTCTTTACAGAGTCTACCTTCAGAGTTAACATATATAATTTGTTGTTCAGTTATCAACTTTCATTGGCTTTAACCCAGAAAATTAGCATCTCAAAGCTCCATGACCCATAGAACACTCCCTATAAGGGACTGCTTTGAGAATGCTGTCAAGGAGGGAGCTATGGCAGCTGCCAATCCATGCCCACACCTGGACTAAGGTAAGGTTTCCATTAAAGATCAAGAGTGGGCTTTGTACTGTTATCTAAAAACAAATTCGTTATTATCCTTGCACTAGTGTTGGGATTCTCTATGGTTCTCAGTCATGGCACATTAGAATTGCCCTAAGAGGATTTATTTTTTGTCGGGTTTTGTTGGTTTGGTTTTAAATACAAGTTTCTGGGACATCCCCTGCACCGCCCCCCCCCCCAACTAACTCACTCAGAAACTTTGTGGATGGACCCTGGCCTCTGTATTTTTTTGTAAGCTCCAAGTGATTCTTATATGTAATTAAGACTGCTTAACTATGCTCTTCAGTGTCCATTTAAAGACAGCCAATAAACACAATCAGATCTCAAAGCAAGATTTTTAGGTTGTGGCTATACACAGCAGACGACCCTCCCTACATAAGGCATTAAGACATCTTTACAGTGGACTTTACTTTCTACCCACTGAGCCAACAGATTTGTTAATAGGATGAAAATGTATGACCACATGTGATCTTATAGCACAAGACCACAAATAGCTATGGTTTAATTTACTATTTCCTAAAGAGAAAAGAAAACAAGAGAAGCTGTTTCCTGTCTACTGCTGCAATGTATTCATTTGATTGGTTTTCACCCACATTTATTACATGGAAAAGTCCTTTGAGTAATGACATATTTTCTGATATTTAAGAAATAAATAAATTGTAAATCTGCACAGTAGGGTGTGGAATTCAGAATAATATGGTTGGTTTTAGTATCCAGAAAGAATAAAATGCGAAAAGGTCTTAGTTCAGAACTTGCCAAGTTAATGTCAGAGTTAACTTTACAAGAACGTTATTATCCAACAAATAACACTAAGTGAAAACATGACTATCCCTATACGTGGTAACCTTAAAGCTTCAGTAGTAATCAAATCAATTGTCATTAAAACATTTCAGCAGCTATCTGAACCATCTCTATTTTATTTTCTTGTTAATGTTTACACATGTAAATAAAATGCTTCTTTGCCCTTGTTCAAATTATTTTGAGTACAAAGAGTGTTCTTTGCATCAGCAACTGTATCTCGTGGGGCCAATATTGTAATTAATGAGATTTGAAACACATATTCACAGCCAAATTTGAGATCCCAGACACAGAATTGAAGATCCATTGTCTGTTTGTTTTCATTTTTAAGAAAGGAGAAGACAGGAGATTTAAGTCTTCCTGTAAATAACCACAATATATTTTTTAGAAGTTAATCGTTTTTTTTTTTTTAACCTCACACATAAGGCCGATTAATCTGGGGGGGCTGGAAGAGAGAAAGAGAGTGCTGACTAGCTGAGCCACCAGAATGAAACACATGTATTTGAGGGGTTTTTTTTTTCTTATTCTTTCAGATATAGAACACTACAATTACTCAATCATTAGGTCTTTCTCCCCTGCCCTGGTTTTGTTTGTGTACAAATGCACAATTTTCTCTTTTTGGAAATTGCATCTTATTCTCGGAAGTCTTTATCATTTTAAAATAGGCAGTTTGTATACCACCCTGCTCTAGATTAACTATGCATTTCTTTGATCCTCATTTTTTCTATAAAACATTAAGGTTAATAATGTCCATATTCTTATAGTGCATGGAACTTTAGAAAAGATTTCCCTTTGCTATATAGAACAAAGAGGCTACCTCTTTAAGTTTAAATAGAAACTAATGGTGAATTTAATTATTTGCATCACAGAGTATACTTAGCATGTTAACTTGAAAAAAAACACTTAGAGTAGAAAATGTTTAGAAAAATTAAAATAAACATTGAAATGTATTAAAATTAATTTTCTTGTTCTGGGGTAATTTTTTCAAAGGCCGAAAATTTTCTATTATTAATTTGTTTCATAAACTAGTTTATGAAAAATATCTTACATTCATATCACTTTTCATTTCAAATCATTTAGCAGATATCTGTTTGTGAATAGTCATTACACCTGTTAATTAGATTTTCCTAACCAGCTTTTTTAACTGGGTAAACTGAGTCCTAGAAAGATTTATTAGCATGATCTGATCCATAAAGAGAACAGAACTCGTTCCAGGATGAGAACTCTGTGTTCCTGGCTGACAGTACTGTTCTCAGACCACGGAGCCGCACCTCTTTCTCTCAGAAGTGACTATTCCACAGAGGAATGTGAGCAAGCTCTGAGATGTTTGTCACTCAAACTACTGTATGAAACTTCACTCCCAGGCAGAACAGACTAGCATGCTTAGATTCACAAACTGCTTACATGCCATGTACCAAAGTAATTGAATGAATAGAGTCATTACAACTGTAATACTATGCAACGTGGTCTCTTATACCAGAATAATAAATGAAATGGGGCCTCAAATTAACATTATTTGACACACTGTTATTGGTTTAACATCAGTTAATCTGAGGCAATGACTGTTTTCTTAACCTATTGCCCTAGATTTTTAAAATCCCAATTTAGCTATACATAAACATTTACCAATGGGTTAGGAGAGACTGTACAGATCTACTGGTTCTAAACCGTTCCATCTCTAGAGTGCCTAGTCTTTTTTAGCACCATCAAGATTTCAAATTTAATAACTTAGAAAAAAATAATCCTGATATAAAAAATTGCACATAAGCTGAAGATGATGAAAAATGAAAAAAAGTGGGGCTACCATGTATTGCAATTTCACACACTTTAGCACATTTTGCAAAACAAATCCCGAGTGTTGCAGTGTTCACTGGCTGGCTTTTTGTCATTAAATGTTGAAAGTTATGTAATAGAAAGTGTGCCAAAGAGTGTTCTTTATTCAAAAGTATTACTATTTTTTCAGTGCATTCCTAAATCTTCACAATGGTTTTTCACCTACTAAGGTTATGCCAATATGATGTCTTTGCACTCTTGGATTTGACAAAGGCCCCAGTCTCATGAAGGAGGCTGTGAACATTCCAGACAGTGTCATTTCCTCCTGTTAGAAATGGAAACATAGGGGGAAAAATAACTACTCATTTGTTTTTCATTATTTTCCAACATTATTGGGTCCTCTCAACGAAGTATGTCAAAAAAAGAAGGTGATAAATTATTCCACTATTATATTTTATTTATCTTGAAATAGTTTGACTATAAGGGGTTAAGATACATATTTTAACCTCTTTAGCTGTATTAAAAATATGTTTAAGACAAGGACTGAATTGGGGTACCTGGTCACTTAAGTGTATGTTGATTTCAGCTCAGGTAAAGGTCTCACGGTTTGTGAGATTGAGCCCTGTGTTGGGCTGTGTTGGCAGCGAGGAGCCTGCTTAGGATTCTCTCTCTCCCTCTCTCTGCTCCTCCCCCACTTGCACACACTCAGGCTCTTTCTTTCTCTCTCTCAAAAATAAACAAACATTAAAAAAAAAAGGCACTGAATATAGCCATTGCCAATAATAAGCAGGGTCATGTATACTTGTCAAAGATACAGAAGGTACTTACATTTTATTTATTTTGGTGTGCTCAAAAAGTCTTTGAAACCAGTTGGGCTCCTTCTATATATTCCAGTATCTGGAGATTTGTAAGTATTCTGTGGTGGCAATTGCTACCTGTTAGCATCATCATCATTAGATTATACATGTATAAACCAGATTCCTCGTCAGACACATAATTCTATAATCTTGTTATCATCAGCTTTTCAAACTCTCCAGGTGTTTTTCCTTGGACCTAAATTCTTGAAGCAGAGGATAGACAGATTCCCTGCCACATGGTGCTGAGCTATTGACTACTGCATGGCAAATCTCCATTAGCCTCACTCAGCTTCTAAGATCCAAGTTGTCTGTGGTATTGGGGGCCAGTGTTAAGAAAGCTAAGAAAGAATACATTTTTGTGATATGGTCTGCTACTACTCTGCTTACCTTCTACCCTGTCTTCCCTCTAACACTCATGGGAGTTTTACTTCTTTGAGGATAACCTTGATCACTGTCTATAGTCCTATGAACACTACTTAGGGCTAAAGTTGTTGCTTTGCTAAGTTCGTTGCTCTGAGTTAAGGAGAATTGTGGCCAAGGATGCTGACCCATGGAATATTGTTCTTTGGCACAGTGTTTGAGGCTGAGGTGCCCAGAAATTAGAGTCTTTAGCAATACTGTATACGTTTACTCTGGCTTTTCTGTCTGGTTCTTCTAGGAAGGAAGTAGACAAACAGCTCACTCTGTTAATGAAAGTAGGTAGTCTGCAGAGAAGGGTGGCCAAGGAAGAATCCAGTTCTGGGCACCTTCACCCACCCCTCTGGAAGAGTTATCCCCATATCCCAACTTTCTTGCACTGCTTCCGTTGTTCTTGCCTTGGCTCTTGTGCCTTTTTAGGAGGTACCAGCTCTGTTGTCTAGTTTGGTTGTTTTCTTCATTTTAAAGGAGCATTTGTTGTTTGTGGCACAAGGAGGCATATGTCACATACATGTCTCAGGAACCTTCTAAAGACCTTCACTAAAGGGCTGTGAGAGGAGGCGGAGGAGAGGGGGAAGAGATGGGCAACAGAACTACATCTCTGCAGCTTCTAGCCTGTGTTGGTTGTTCCAAAGGGTTTTACCACATAACCTCCCATCTTTCCATTCCTTCTTTTACCTGTTCTGTCTTCCCTCTTCCCATTCTTTTCCCCCCAATCCCTGACAAAAGGACAAAGGTGAGAGAAATAGGGAAGTTTCGTGGAAACATATTAGATTGCAAATATATGAAACTGCTATTTTTGTAAGTCAAAAATGTTGACTGCTTAACAGTGTTACATAGTTCAACTTCAACTATGCAAGAATTTCAGTTCTTGCAAGCCACATCACAGACTTCTTAGGTATTAACAACACTAATATTTATCAAGCTTTATAATATGCCAGGCGCCAAGTGCTTTACACAGAGTATCTCGCTCAGTGATCTTTGTAATTCTTAGAGGTAGGTTTTATTATTCACATATTTTGCTGGTTCACACAACTAGTGAATGATGGGATTGTAATTCACATCCATGCAGCCTATCTGTTCAGGCCTTCTCAGAATCCAATACAGAGATCCTTCCAACCACTCTTGCCCCTTAATATTTACTCTTTCATGTACTCAATTCTAGAAATGCAAGCTTCTTTGTGAATTCAGGTTGGATTAAATACAGGCAAGACCACTCAAGCAGGGTTTATGGGATCTTACTTCAGCATGGTAAGCGGCAGTGAATTCTGTTCTTACACCTAAACATCCTGATTAGGCAAAATCAGAAACACCAAGCCACACCCTGCTTTATTTCAGCCTTGGACTTTATCAAGTACATCATTTCCTCCCATTTTGACTATTGTAAAGTAAATACCTTGGCTTATTGTAGGATATTAAAAGAAGAAGTGATTTGGTATGAATCTATTTCTCTTCTGATATTTAAAAGAGATACATATTCTCTGTATTCCTACTAGATTGCTCAATTCATGTCTTCTTTCCAATCTTCACCTTGTTCATTTCTCTTTCAGTTAATCACATTTCCCAGATCTAGGTGGCTCTGAGATCTGTAGTGGATAAAACCCGAAAACCAAGATCTTTGTTTTAATTCACATTCTGCTTAGGTTAAGGGAGACCTGGATCACTGGGTCACATCACCATCCAGTCACCGGATCACTATAAATATGTGCCCTACCTCTGGAAATGATCACAAACTGTCTCCCTGCATCTAAATAAGTAGATTGCGATTCCTTTGAGGGTTGTGTTTTGTTGTTGTTTTGGGATTTTCTCCCCCCCAGTGTGGGTTGTTTCCTGGTAGATTATTGTATTTCATGTTACCTTTCTTTCTCTTCTTTGTTTTGTTTTGTTTTGTTTTGTTTTGTTTTGTTTTTTTGGCTTCACTTCCTCCTTCTATTGTTGTAAATGTCTTTTTCCTCTCATCACTTTTCCTGTTGCCTTTCCAATTGGGTGGGGCCCCCATCCAATTCACTCACTATCTGGCTCTAGAGTATCTTTAGTCCCAGGGGAAAACAATCTTGTGCCAAATAGTTAGAATCCCTGGGGCATCAGAAGAAAGATCCCAGAGACTAAGTATCCCTAAAATTTTCCTTTATTGATTTTATGTTAGAATGAAATCCAAGGATGCCTAATTAGGGGGAAAAAAATTCATCCTTTTGGCCTCCTATTCCCAGACCATTCTGAACTCTGACAGCACCAACATCCATCAAATCAAACAATGAAATCAACTTTGGTTACTTAGCATAATAGAAATAAACTTGTAATATTCTATTAGTGAAGGATCAATGTCTCCTGTCTTGAAAATAAACATCAGAGCTTGGCCTCAACATTTATGTAGCAGCAGGAGACCATTATTTTGTGGCAACATTCGATTACATTGACATCAAGACAGATTTATTAAATTAATAAATAGTACATGATTTTCAGCCTTTCATTTCCAACCGTCACCACCACCCCACTCCTCAAGGTGATCTTCTGAAATCCTTCATCCTTATTATCTATGACCTCTATTTCCTTTTTGTTGTTTGTCATTTTATACTCAAATTAATATTTTTAGTATCTATTTTTTCGGATGGAAATTTTTAATTGGTTATTAAGAAGAAAGCTAATAATGAGAATCATCAAATTATTAATTGTTAAAATATTTTAGTGGTGTAATATTTGAAAAGGAAGTATTTCAGATATGCTTTTCAGAGTTCTGAATGTGGCTAATAACAAAAGGCCACAACTTCTGCTGTCTCTTCCTCTAACTTTCAACCTCAGGGCCTTTGCCCTGGCTGTTTCCTCTGCCTGGAACGTTCTTCCTTCTGTTCTTTGCATGGCTGTTTTTTTTTTCTCATACTTAAGTCTGCTGGAATGTCATTTCCACAGAAAGGTTTTCTCTAAGAGTCCTTTTTAAAGTGCTTATTCCCCCATCCTCAGTCACTGTTCCTCCTGCTGCTCTGTTTTATTTTCTTTTTAATCACATGTCATATTTGAAAATGTCCATGATTTGAATTACTCTGTTGGCTTGCATAGTCCATGTGGGCAGTCGTCTTATCCTTCTTCTCATACTAGATCTCTATGTCTTAAGACCTGGAACAGTACCAGATACCCAGCAGCACTCACTAAACAAATGTTCATGGACTGACTGGATGGATGAATGAATGAATGAATGAATGAATAAATAAATGAATGAATCTAATAAAACAGTCATACATGAGTAACCTCAGATCCTAGCTCACTTAAATATTTGCAACATGCAATCTTTCCAGCCCTCTGCCCTACCGCTCCAATGCAGGGGATCCTTATATTTTTAGAAACAATAGTGATTGGACAGAGAGTACCAGCACACCTTCAGATTTTAGGCTTCTGCTCTTACTCCAATTTATTGTTCCAGCATCTAAATCAATTTAGCAGAATCTTGGTGAGCAGGACATGAGAGAGAGAAGTATTTTCTCCTCTTTTGTATCTCCACAGATGTAACTTACTTAGAGTTCCAAGTGGCTTAATGTTGCTGACAATAAGGAAACAAGTAGCACATAGTCAGCAGATTAGTTTTCAGTAATAAGCTTTCATTATGTTACTCTCCTACTCAAAAACCTCAATGCCTCCTCACTGCCTATAGGATAACTTTCTCTCCCCTCAGATTTTAATCTAATCTGATCCATCAGTACCTACAGCCTTCACTATGTTGTAGTTATTTATGCATGTCTGTCTTCCCTACCAGAGTATATATTCCTTGAAAACAGCCTCTTCATTCACAGACGCTTATAGAATACCTACATGTTGAGCCTTATATGAGCCTTATATGAATATATGAATATATTGTTGAAAAAGATGTTTCCCTGCTTTCAAGCCCTACAATTCCTACCCCAGTTTCTACTTTGCCTTTGGGAAATGATTACTAATGTTTCTGGAATTAAATTTTAGTTCCAGTAGCTGCAGTCTAAAAACCTGGATTTGGATTCCCTGCTCCATTATTAGCTGTGTGATCTTAGCCAAGTCGCTTAACTTCTCAGTGTCTCAGTTTTATCAGTTGCAAACTGAGATGTTACTACTGTATGTTAGGGTTATAATGAGGAATGAATGAGAAAATGCACATACTGGGTCTAGCAAAGAGCTTGGCATATCATACGTGCTTAGCGAATGTTTTCTTCCTCAGAGTTCGGGCGTGCCCTTTGTGGTCTGTTACTTTTCAAATATACCTGGCACATCTGTCAACACTGTATTACTTCATATCATATCATGAGTACTATGAGTTCCTCTTGCCTTGCATGACTTTCCCTAGTCCTATCCAATTCTTAACTCCTTTGAAAGACATTCTCTGCTCTTATAATTACATCACACATAATAAGTGGCCTTTTACTAGAACTTAACAGTTCCTGGGTCTCATCTCTGAAATGAGTATAACTGTAAGGATAATAATTGTGATTCTTCAGCAGAGCCCAAGATGGTCCTATATTGATAGCATGCATCTGCTATCTCTTATCTGAATTTAGTAACTAGAAAACGTGATGCCAAATTCAACAGCTTCTGTCTTGGTTGCAGTTGGTCACTGTGATGACGTCATTCCAAGTTTCGTGGATTCAAGGGTGAAAACAAGAATTTTGATGCCATTTAGTCAAATCTGCAAAGAAGGATGTTCCACAGTGTTCCTTAATCTCAGTGAAGAAACTCTTATCTTTAACTGTTAATACAATGTTAAGTACTTTTCCTCATTGAATTGACAATGCAATGGGAAAAAAATTAAGTCATCCTCCTCCTCATAATAAGCCTGCATATACTTCAAGACCGTCATCAAGTAATCCTCTTCTCCCAAATGAACAATCAAAATATTTATTTGCATAGCTAATATCACAGACGGTCTAGGCAAATAGACAAAGTCTCTCTCCTGTGAATACTATTAGCTTGTAGTTCATGGTTTAGGCAACTGCTTTAGAGTGAAATAAAATCTTCAGAGACTTCTACTGGTCAATCAACACTTAAAATGTTTTTCTAAGCTACTCCTGGTAATTGGAATCTTTTAAGCATTTGTTAAAGGTAGAATGGTAATACTTAAAACAGTAGCAGTATAGTCATCCACTCAACAAGCATTCATTGAATACCTACCGTATGTAGTATAGAGCAACATAGTATTTTGCTAAGCAATAGGTGGGGGTGATGGAAGAATCTGTTAGAAGCAGTAGCCACCGTAAAGAACTTAAAAGAAAGACACAAAGCTTTGCTAAATACTTACCATGAGCCAGGCACTGCGCTAAGTGCTGAGGATGCACATTTAAAGTTTCTTTGAGGAGCTCATAATCTAGAGAGGAGTATACCAGCCTTATATTTCAATATGGCATTTTAAGTGTTATGAAGGATGTTAGTGGCACTGGGTATTCTGGGTCATGGAGGACTACTTCTACCTGGAGTTTGCTTGACAGGTGAGAGGAGCCTGGACTAAGGAATAAAGCTTAGCTAAATTAAAATAATAATAATAATAATAACAACCTAAAAAATAACACAGGGAAGGGCATTTCAACAATGGGAGCTACGTATACTAAGGCAGAAGAGAGATCATGCACATTCCAGAAGCTACAAGGAATTTGCCTGTAGTGGGAAGACTGGAGACTGTTGTGGAGATAAAGCTGGCGAGTCAGCAAAGACTGATTCATGAAGAGTTTTGTATGAGCACTATGAAAAAGACTGGGCTTTAAATCCTTGAGTAGCCTTGGGAAGCCACTAGAGGATTTTAGGCAGAGGAATTACCTGATCAGATTTGTAATTTAGAAAAATCACTCTGCCTTTGTGTGAAGGAGAGATGGGAGAGTCAATGGAGGCAGGGAAGTGGAGGGGTTATTACAAGGATCCAGGTGGTAACTGATGCAGGAAGGACCCAAGCTAGGTGCAGTAAGGAATGGAGAAGAGAGAATCACATATGACATAGAGATGGAGAAAAAGGAGAACTGGGACTACTGTGTATACATTTCATAAGATCGGGCAAAGATTATCTATTTGACCATCTTCACATATCTTTCACATAGACAAGGACAGTTTACTCCATATACTGCATGTACAAGTCCTTTAACTATAAATTACTTAATGTGATAAAACCAACTTTATTTTTCAGTGAGAATACATCTTTTCAATAACAATGGAAGTTGTTGGGGAAATCAGCATTTTTATTTCTTTTCTTCAGGTTTTTTTTTTTTTAAGTTTATTTATTTTGAGAGAGAGAGAGAGAGCATGTGCGTGACTCAGGTGCCCCTCTCTTCAGGTTTCTAATGTATAAAGAGCTTCCTAGAATTCCTCCCAACAAACTCCCAAACAGACAAAAATAAACCAAAAATTAGAACCACAACCAAACCAAAGAAAAATTATTTATTTATTTATTTATTTATTTATTTATTTATTTATTTATTTATTTATTTTGAGACAGAGACAAAGCATGAGCAGGGGAGGGGCAGAGAGAAGAGAGACACAGAATCTGAAGCAGGATCCAGGCTCTGAGCTGTCAGCACAGGCCTGATGTGGGGCTCGAACTCATGGACTGTGAAATCATGACCTGAGCCAAAGTTGGATGCCCAACGAACTGAGCCACCCAGGCTCCCCAAAAGAAAAATTATTTTTAAAAAAAGATACACAGAAGGGCATCTGGTTAGCTCAGTTGGTTAAGTGTCTGACTCTTGATTTTGCTCAAGTCATGATCTCACAGTCCTTGAGATCAAACCTTACATCAGGCTCTGTGCTGATGGGCACCTAGCCTGCTTGGGATTCTCTCTCCTTCTCTCTCTGCCCCTCCCCTGCTGGTGCTCTATCTCTCAAAATAAACTAACATCTTTTTTAAAAGTTACATAGATACATTGATAGATTCAGGATAAGGAACATTTCAAAATTCTGGCTTAGATCATTTAGACCTTGACTGGAAAAGCTTCCAGATCCTATAGAACTTGCCTACTGTTGAAGGTTAGGTTCTCTGAAAACAGAGTCTAAGATGAGTATGAAATACACCATGTTTACTAGGCACCAACTCCATGAAAGGAGAGGGGAAGAAGTAGGATTGTGTATGGGGCGCCTGAGTGGCTCAGTTGGTTAAGTATCCGACTTCAGCTCAGGTCACGATCTCACGGTCCCATGAGTTCGAGCCCCGTGTCGGGCTCTGGGCTGATGGCTCGGAGCCTGGTGCCTGCTTCCGATTCTGTGTCTCCCTCTCTCTCTGCCCCTCCCCCGTTCATGCTCTGTCTCTCTCTGTCTCAAAAATAAATAAACGTTAAAAAAAAATTTTAAAAAAAGAAGTAGGATTGTGTAAAGGAAGAAGCCAGCCCCAGTGCAGGCCTTACAAAGCCTCAGCCAATATACTGCAGATCTCTAGAGAGATCTCCTGTGGCCCTGCCAAAATGGCCTGGCTTTTATGCCCTAGTCTCACTCATCTGAGGAGAGCTGCCTTAGGGAGGACATGATCTCTGGAGAGGTGGTTCTTAGCAGCTGAGGCAACCCCTGAAGATGCTGGCACTCCCCCTTGATATCAGGTCCTTCTTTGAAAGGAGACCTCTGTGGATGCCACACCTGCACACTAACGTTTGGATAGAGCTTGAAGACAGACCAGGCCATCTTCCTGGCCTTGGTAGAACTAAGTCTGCATACCTACATCACCTCAACCATATCTCTAGATCTCCTACCCTTATAAGTGCTATTTTCAGAATTATAGAAAAATGAGAAAATGAGAAAAGAATTGAAAGCTGAGTTTAAAATTATTTATTAATAATAAAATACCAGTGGGAATTAAAAGAAAAAAAATGATGTGAGGTTATTGTTATCTTACCTTTCTACATGTACAGTGGAAAATCACAGATTTAATAAAATATACTAAGCAATTACATCACTTCATGGAATCCAGCACATTAGAAACTGGCGTAGAGCTTTCCTGAACTATGCAAGTCAACTGTGGTTTCCTTTCTCCATCCAGTCAGTTACAGCCTACCTGAGGGACCTTTATGAAGGCATTTAAATTCTCTTTGCTTGAGTCACTAATAATTGAACAGTACTCATAACAGGAATACTATCATGTTGAAATTATGCCACAAGGTACAAGATGGAAGGGGAGATAATTTTAAAAGCCAATAGGATGACTAAAGAAAAAAATGGCTCATCAGAGTTTAGAATATCAGTCTTTTTCAACATTATGGCAGAGTGAGGGGCAGAAAATAGGATCTTTCATTGTAATTCCTATAATTTAGGACTATGCACTGAGTTCATAAATTCCTCATCCCTCAGAATTTATCTCTATGGTTAAAACTTACTGATTTAGATTCCATAAATTTGTCATGTTGCGGTAGTAATACAGTTGTAGTGTGTCATTCTGGCTGAGAAAATATTTTATAATGATTTTTTTTTCCCTGAAAAGAAGGAGCCTACTAATATTGTCCAAGCATGTCTTCAAACTTTGGGCCTGCATATATTTCCATAATGTCAGCTGTGGTCATGACCCACTACCATGGGCCAATAATGACTTACATTTTTAAACCTAATTGACCTATTCTTAACAAATACCACTTTTTCTTACATTATGCAAACTATTTAGAAAATAAATAATAAATAGCCTTTACTTAAAAATATATATATTTCTATTGATTTGGATGGGTTTTTCTGTTCCTCTTCTTTTTTTATTTTTCTAAATTTTTTAATGTTTCTTTATTTTTGAGAGAGACAGAGCGTGAGTTTGGGAGGGGCAGAGAGAGAGGGAGACACAGAATCTGAATCAAGCTTCAGGCTCCAAGCTGTCAGCAGAGAACCCGATGCAAGGCTCGAACCCACGAACTGAGATCACGAACTGAGCCAAAGTCGACGCTCAACTGACTGAGCCACCCAGGCACCCCTTTGTCTTCCTCTTTCATTGTAACCCCTCTCTCTACCCCAACTAGTGGGGTTCTGCATTCCTTCCTATATACCAGAGAATGTCTGTCCATCCAACCCTACCAGATTAGAGCAATAATATAGATCTGAGAAGAAGGTGGAAGAAGAGGGAGAAGGGAGCTCTGAAATGGGTAAATGGCAATATGCAAACTAAATGAATATGCTCCCAAAACATGTGAAGAGTAACCACCCCTCACTAGTTTCTCACAAACACCTTGGTCTTGGAGTTTATTCCTCACGAACTATATTACTTGCCTATGGAAAATAATGCACTTCAAAGTTGTCATTCCTAAAAGTTGTCATAGCTTAAAAAAAAATCCACTAATCAAATTAACTGCTTTGATTTTCAGACTGTATGTGTCTAATCAGCAATTACATTAGATGTCTTTAAAAATTCTTGGGGCGCCTGGGTGGCTTGGTCGGTTAGGTGTCCGACTTCGGCTCAGGTCATGATCTCACGGTCCATGAGTTCGAGCCCCGCGTCGGGCTCTGTGCTGACAGCTCAGAGCCTGGAGCCTGTTTCAGAATCTGTGTCTCCCTCTCTCCCTGCCCCTCCCCTGTTCATGCTCTGTCTCTCTCTGTCTCAAAAATAAATAAACGTTAAAAAAATTTTTTTTAATTCTTTTTAATTATTGCAGAGAAGATCTTGACACTGCATCCATCACAATTGCCATAGAAGACCCTTGTGGCCCTACCTCCATCATCTCAGTGTTCACTGTTAGTTCTGGACATTGAATGCCAGAACCTCCATTGCTGTCCTCCCTCCAAAGCCAGAAGCCTCCACTGCCACTTTTGCCAGAAAATGTGTTCTGTAAGACACCTACTTCCTCTCATTGTTCTCTTCCAAAACAATTTCTCCTACATGCAAGGTGGATTGCCTGAGCCTAGGTCGTAACTTGTGCGCCATTGCTATAAAAGAAGCTGGGAAAACGCATTTGGGCCTTATGCGGTGGGAAGAGAGGACTCATGCTATGGGGAATTCCTCAAACATAGAAAAAGTATCTGAAAGGTGATAAGCAGCCAGAAAAACCAGAACATGGAAGGCAACCAAATACAGAGCTCAAAATGTGTGCATCAAATTACTGGTAGTGATGGTTAAATTTCCCCAATCATGGAACTGAGGGAAATACTGCTCATCCCCAGGGAGCTGGAGAGGAGTCATTTGAGCACTTCTTGCTGACATCTTTCGTTGTGCTCCAGACTGTTCCAGATGGCAGGAAGTCCCTGCTCAGGCCTCTGGCTGGGACTTTCTCCAAAAGCTGACCCTCAACACTGCACGGGGGCAAGCTGCCAGAGCAGCAGGGAAAGACGACTCACCTACACAGGCACAACCCGTTCTCCAAACACCCTGGAAATATAACTGACACACAGTGGGGAAAAGAACAGGTTTTCAAGCCTTGTTACTATGCGTATGCTAATTATTAGGCAGAGGGGAACATGATAATTGAGTTATGAAACAACTAAATAAAAATAGACTACCTGACAGAGAGCTTCTTTACATGACGTTTTTACACAAGAATAAACAATGTGTTCTTTGTAGAGCTTAAAAAAAAAAAAAAGAAACAGGGTTAGTTTTATTCTGTAAACTACAGTCTCTTGTTGTAACTAGACTAGTGCTTGTATTTGTTGACATTTTGATTTATAAAAAACCTGAACAAGTTCAATTTCAATAATTCTTTTTGTTCAAGCAATACCAGAGAAATGGGGGAAATACTGATGTCCCCCCCCCCCAGCCCCCCACAAATGGCATATGCAAGAGCTTTCAAATTCTCTTTGTTCAACTCTGGGTCAGATTTCATGAAGAAATAATTGAAATTCCTTTTGCTCCCCATTCTTCCATACATAGAGGTTTGTGTTCCTGATGAGCACCAAGAATCTTCCTTCCACAGAACTTTGTCTTTGAAAGATGAAATAATCTATTTCCCTCAACTCTTCTCAATCTTATTTCTGTGTTTCAATTGCTCTCCATCCTTAACCACAACAAGGAATGTGTGCTATTTAATTCACTCTTGAAAAATTCAACCTAATGCCTAGAACTAGTGGCATGTGCTAAGAAGTGGCCAAAGTAGGAAGCACCTGGGTGGCTTGATAGGTTAAGTGTCTGACTCTTAGTTTTGGCTCGGGTTGTGATCTCACAGTTCATGGGTTCGAGTCTGCATCAGGCTCTGTGCAGACAGTGGGGAGGCTGCTTGGGATTCTCTCTTTCCCTCTCTCTCTACCCCCTTTCCCATTCGTGCTCACACATGCATTCTCTCTCAAAATAAATAAACTTAAAAAAAAAAGGTGGGGGGCACCTGAGTGGCTCAGTTGGTTAAGCATCCAACTCTTTGTTTCAGGTTTTGTGATTCAAACCACACATTGGGCTCTGTGCTGACAGTGCAGAGCCTGCTTGGGATTCTCTCTTTTTTCTCTCTCCCTCTTCCTCTTCCCTGTTCATGCTGTCTTGTCTCTCTACAGATTGACAAATAAACTTAAAAAATAAAAAATTTTAGCCTGGGTGGCTCAGTTGGTTGAGCATCAGACTTTGGCTCAGGTCATGATCTCATGGCTGGTGAGTTCAAGCCCCACGTTGAGCTGTCAGCACAGAGCCCAGAGCCTGCTTCAGATTCTATGTCTCCTCTCTCTCTGCCCCTTCCCTGCTCACACTTTGTCTTTCTCTCTCAAAAATAAACATTAAAAAAATTTTTTAAATAAGAAATAAAAATTTTTAAAAATTATTAAAGAAAAGCAGGGGGAGCATAGGTGGCTCAGTCGGTTAAGCGTCTGACTTTACCTCAAGTCATGATCTCATGATTCATGAGTTCGAGTCCAGCATCGGGCTCTGTGCTGACAACTCAGAGTCTGGAGTTGGCTTTGGATTCTGTGTCTCCTTCTCTGTCTGCTCCTCCCCCCACTCACATTCTGTCTCCCTTTCTCTCTCTCTCAGAAATAATAAAAACAAAAAAAAAATTGTTTAAAAAATTAAAAAAAAAAATAAAGAAGTGGCCAAAGTAGAACCTAAAGCAGAGAAGTAAAGGGTACTTAGGTTCTAGTTAGCATTTTTTAACACTGAGTCACTGTGGATAAAACCAAGAGTAAATTATACCTATGAAATGGCAAATAGTTCCCCATTTATTCATAATAATGATGAATTTGCATAATATTTTTGGAGATCCTTTGTTTAAGAAGAAAGACAACAAGTAAAGATAGTGATATATAATAAAACAATTTAGAAGGAGTCCCAGGTAAGCCATGCTTGCTCATAAAATGTTACTTTCTTCACATCAAATGATAAAAGTGAAAAAAAATAAAAGGGAGTATTCAAAGTACAGTTTCTGATAAGAGGAAGCAACCAGATAATTTAAAGAAAATGCCTCTAAATTGGATGCTAATTTGTGTTATCTACAGAGAAATTCCCTTTCCCCAAGTAACCACTAAACATAAATGCATTTGTGACTATGGTAGGAAGCGCCCTTCCTTGGATGCATGTTTGCCTTTATAATTCGCCTGCCTAGAATCATCTATGATTTCTACCATTAGAGTAATAAACAATGGAGATTACTTTAAAAAACATACTTGTCAGCATAGCACATTCACTTTTGCAACAGGTTCCATTTCAAACACATAGAGCAAGGAATTAAACTTAATTGCTAACTCAGGCTTAACATGCCAGAATCTTCCAGATAAATTATATTTTAAAAGGTTACTCAGAGCTCCCCTCCTCTAAGTTTCTGAAGCAGGAAGGTTGAATATTGCTCAAGAATACCCAGAATTCAGTGTGATAATTTAATAGATCACTCTGTGTCCTAAAGCTGAGAAGACCAAGAAGCAGACCCATGTTGTTGTTGCCCATGACCCAGTGACATGTTTTGCCCCACCACTAGAGAGAGATAGTGGACAAGTGTGGTAACTAATATTTCCCGCTTTTTTGTGAAATGATATGTTCATGGTATATCACAGGTGATATTTTAGGCTTTGTCAATTGAGGCATGCTGTTTTTGTCAGTGGGAATGTTAAGTGGCAACTAATAACTTTGGATCCAAAGTTGCCTGAAAATCTGAGGATGGACTTTGCCCCACTTGCATTGTTTCCAAATCAGTCAGGTCTCACTTGAAGCCCAAATGTGACAATGATCTATCTTATACTGGTTATGTAGTTTATTAAATGGAGGACTTCTACTTCCTTGATCTGTATTTTTGACCACTACACTTCCCTTCACCAGAGAGAAGATCTAGAAAGAAGAAAAAAAATGAAATTCAAATTTATGAAATACTTGTTATTACCAGGGTTGAGGAGAATAATTTGAAGTGTTTGGGGGGAAAAAGGTTTGAAAGTTATCTATGGGTTTGTATACTTGTTCCTATTGCAAAACCAAGCTACTTAAGCACTAATAAGGTGTTTTAATATATACTTACTAGGAAAAGTCTACTGTTTTCAGAATGCTTTTATGCTACCATCTCACTAGATCCTCCTAAAATTCCTGTGAGATGTTAAACAGGTATTATTTATCTTAACACCATCATTAATCACTCCATTTTATAGGTGAAAAAACTGAGGGCACAATGTTAAATGTTGCTCAGGAATACCCAGCCAATAGTGGTAAAGTTGAAACTAGATACCGGGTCTTCTAACCTATGATCCCATATCCCTTCTACTTGGTCATCTGCCTCTGCTTTTGGGACAGTCACAAAAGTTCATAGCTGAAAGGCTCTTACATGCTGTTGTCCACTTCATAACCTGCTGTATTCCAAAAATGCAGCTGTAGAACTTAGAATGCATTGTCCCACTAGAACAGTAATGTCTATTTTCCATAGACCCCTATGTCATTTCATAAGAACCTATGCCTAACCCACAAGAGTTAAATATGTTCCTTTAAGACAAAGTATGTTTCACAGACCAATATTCCCTTAAGAAAGTTTCAAGGAAAAAAAGTTCTAAGGCCAAATAAGTTTGGGAAACACAGCATATCATATATCCCACTCAGAGATTCATAATGTACATTTGCATATTAAAGGCTTTAAGAAGTTCTGCAGGAAAGAAAACTGCTTAAAATTGTTCCATTGAGAATTCATCAACCTTCTTTGACTTTGAAACCCTTTCACTGAGTAACAGATATTAACACCCAAAACTAGAGTTCCCCAAAACACATTTTGGACATTACTGCTGTAGGAAAATATGTTGTCACAATTTAAGATGTTAGGAGCATCTCTGCTGCTCTGAAATTGGGGGTTACCTTGAATATAAGATAGGTTCTGTGGATCATTCCCATAATATCAGTCTGGAGCTAAAATCAGCCATGGATGTTGAGACATAAAGCAGGGTCAGACACTTAAGGATAAGGAACAGAACAATAAAGGATAGGAATGATGCCTGGGAACACTGAGATAAAACCAAGATGATGGGGCTGGGACACATGAATGATGAGAGTGACAAGGGAGCAGCTAACTTGGAAATTTATCCTACCTTCCTCTTTCTTCTTTCTCAAATCCTGCTGCTATAGACACTTTCCTAGACCAAACCAAGGGTAGGAAGCAGAGATGAGGCTGAGAGGAGGGGTGGACCCAAACATTAATGGTTGCCATGGAAGGAAAAAACAGAGAATAGAGACATGCCATAGAGGTGGAGCAAAGAGGGTACCTAGTAGAAGCAACTACTTTCCAGTTACCATGTTAAGGAAAGGAAGAAAGCCTAAGACTCCCTTTATAGCCTATGCCCTCCAAGAGTCAGATGAGCAGGGCGCCTGGGTGGCGCAGTCGGTTGGGCGTCCGACTTCAGCCAGGTCACGATCTCGCGGTCCGTGAGTTCAAGCCCCGCGTCGGGCTCTGGGCTGATGGCTCAGAGCCTGGAGCCTGTTTCTGATTCTGTGTCTCCCTCTCTCTCTGCCCCTCCCCCGTTCATGCTCTGTCCCTCTCTGTCCCAAAAATGAATAAACGTTGAAAAAAAAAATTAAAAAAAAAAAAAAAAAAAAGAGTCAGATGAGCATCCAATGTATCATCCATACTGGGACACTTTTGGAGTGAAAGTGGCACTGTTAATAACCATGCGAGAACAACATATGTAAACTGGGGCATCCCAGGCACACGAAATTAGTGCCTGCGATAAGTTATATGATGTTCCTTTCTGAACTATGAACCATGGCATTTAGAAAAAAAGAGAAAAAAAGCTATAAAAGGTATGTATGTTTGTGGTAATAGTGTGAACTATAATGGGTTCTACTTTAAATAAGTTGTTTAGACCAAAATATTCTCATGACCCCATTCAGCAAACATGTATTCAGCATCTGTGGTGTGGAAAGCCTTGTGCTCAACACTGTGGAGGTTGTAGATAAGCAATACACATCAATGCCCTCAAAGAGCCTCCAGTCAACACAATGAATTAAGAGATTCAAATGACCAAAGCTGCAAGTAAATTATCACAGATGGTCATCTAGAGAGCTAAGAACATATGCTGGGGAAGTTCTGAAGAGGGCTAACCTTAGAGGCTCTGGAAATTTGGCAATGTGGGAAGGACAAAAAGATTATTATCAGGGAGTGCCCGGGTGGCTTAGTAGGTGGTTGAGTGTCTGACTCTCGGGTTTGGCTCAGGGCATGATCTTACGGTTCATGAGATGAAGCCCCACATTGGGCTCCATCTTCTTAGTGCACATTCTCTACTTAGGGTTTCTCTCTCCCTCTCTCTCTGCCCCTGCCCCCTTCTCCCTTTCAAAATAAATAAACATTAAAAAAAAGAAGATTAATTATCAGGCCTGGAGTGCAGGAAGGAGAAGGTAGAGCTTTCTGGGTGATAAGACAACACCAAGCAAAAGTAGAGAGAAGCCTGTTTGTGGTAGCATGAGGAGCATGGTCCCATTTGGCAGGAATTTAGGATTTGTGAAGAGAAATGGTGGCAGATAAGTGGGAAAAGCAAGTTGCGGCAAGCCTGTATAGGGACTTGAATGCCAATGTAAATCAAGTGGAAATAATTCAGGAAATAATCAAGAGCTTTGATTGTATAGTAGCAGCCTGAGACAACCACAAGTACAACCACAACCACTTGCCACTTTGGAAATCTTTGGAAAAGTTGGGGCCAGTTTTGCACTATCATAAGGTTGAACCCAGAATGCTAAAGGACTTGGAAACATTTGGGTTAAATATAAGTATGTATTAAGATTCTTATCAAATCCAAAGTAGGCCATTATAATGAGTTTTGCATTGCTGCTATAAAACATTACTACAAATATAGTGGCCTAAAAAAAAAATAGAAATTTACTATCTGACAGTTCTGTAGGTTAGAGGTCCAACATAAGTCTCAATGGGCTAAAATCAAGGTGGCAGCAGGGCTACGTTCTTCTCTAGAGGGTTGAGGGGAAGGCCCATTTCCTTGTCTTCTCAGGCTTCTAGAGGCTATTCACATTCCTTGGCTCATAGCCCCGTTGCTCTGTCCACAAAAGTAACAATGGTAGATGGAATCCTAACACTGCATCACTCTACCTCCTCTGCCTCTTTCTTACACTTTTAAAGATACTAGTAATTATATTTGGCTCATCTGAATAATCCAGGAGGATCTCCCTATCTGTTAATTAGCAACTACTTTTTTTTTTCTGAGAGAGAGAGAGAAAGAGAGAGACACTATCCTAAGCAGGCTCCATGCTCATCCCAGAGCCCAATCCCACCACCCTGGGATCATGACCTGGGCCGAAATCAAGAGTCAGATGCTCAATGAACTGAGCCACCCAGATACACTAGTTAGCAAGCAGTTTAATTTTCCTTTGTCATCTAAGTAACATACTCACAGGTTCCTGGGATTAGGACATGGACATGTTTGGGGAGTTATTATTGTGCTTAGCACAGTAATGTAACAGTTAGGACCTTCCGTGATGTTTTTATTCTCCCCAGTCCCCTTTGCCCAGGCATAGGCGCATGGCATCATCCTTTATTTCTCAAAGCAGCTCTAATACTCATTGTGTACATAACAGACTTTTACTGAAGATTTGTGGATCGCAACAGGTGATCACAGTACAGTATAGAAAAGCACTTAAATTTTAATATAAAATTTCTTTGCTTCTCATGTTTTTGACCATAGAGAGTTTCTTTTTAGCTGTTTTCTCCTTTGGTCTGCCCACTCTCCTCATCTCCAGGGACCCTTTCCCCCCTTATTCTCTCTTCTTTGAGTCTCAGGCCTGCCAAAATACCTCTCTCCGAATCCTCACTGGAAATGGAAAATTCCTGTTACTTTTATTATTTAACGCAATTTGGCTTGTTTGGCTCAGCCTTTCCCCTCCAGGATATGTCCTCGGCCTTCCCTTTCATTACCAAAAAGATCCATCAGCATCTTTTTTGAGACAGATTCTGTGTCTGCAGTCCATTTTAGTTATTTTTAATAGTAATTATTATCTTCCCCTTCATGCTATTAGAGAAAGCTTTAATACCAATTTTAGAAAGAATGTTCCCTTTCCATTATTGGTGGGTTACCTTCTGTAGTACAAGGAGTCATTGGACCAGTGGTTTACAAAGAAATGAAACAAAGTGGCGAGCTGTCACCTGGGATGCCACAATCAACCTGACTCTAGGAATCAGGAGACCTGGGTGCTCGTTCTAGGTTCTCAAATGACCTGGTGACTTTCAGCAAGTTACAACCTCTCTGAGTCACCATTTTGTTAGTATAAAACAGGAAGGTTGAGTTAGATGTTCTCTCCAAAATTCTGTAAATACCTCAATGAATTAGTGGAGTTTATGTTTGTGGCCTAGGAGCTTATTTGACATAATAAACAGTTAAAAGCAAACCAGTGTCACAGGAGATTTTGGGACTCCCAGAAATTTTACTCCTGTGGTATCTGGATTAAACATCCGGGATTACATTCAGTTTAGAGACCTTAAGCTTTGTTTTTTTTGTTTTTTGTTTTTTGTTTTTTTTTGAAAGGGCTGATGGGGTGTAGACAACCCATGCCAGCTACAATGATGGACCGAAAAGAAAAACATGACAGGAATCAGTGTGTTTTGAGAAAGATTAATATAGCAGTTAGGTATGGGATGGAATGATATAGCAGGCGATGGGCAGCAGGAAAACCAATTAAGAGATTGTTGTAAAAGTTCAGGCATAATAAAAATGTAACAGGATGCTAGATGGGACTTTTCCTGTTGTCTCAGGGTTTCCGCCAAAGCTCCACAGCTGAGGACAATAGGCAATAAGAGTTCACACGTTCTAAAGAAAGTTGCTAAACACATCCATGCATGATTTGCTGATTCTTTGACTGCCCATTCTATCATGGCCTCATCCTATATAAGAGAAGTTACTGAATCATTAAAGAGAAGAGTCTGCGAAATAAGGGGATTTGCAAAAGTTGGAAGTGCATTGGTTTTTCACTCTTCTCAAATACATGTTCTCTAGAGTTTGGGAAAGAGAGAGGCTGATAACTGACCCTTACCTGAAGGTGGGTAAGGACAGAGAGAATAGCAATGGAAAGTCTGACCTTCTGGAATTTGACCAGAAAAGGGGAGTGAATTTTCCCCCAAGCCAAATATATAGCATGGGAGGGAGCTGGGTTCCAGGGTTGCAATCTGGGCCAGAATATCACTTTTTTTTGGAGAACAGAACAGTGTTTGGCATTCTTGACAGCAGGGAGGTGGAGGGGTGACTGTTGCTGAAGAACACACAAAAATACTCCATGAAAGAAAGGGCCAGTATTGGAGAGCTGCTAGGACTGAGACCATTTGAGAGAGTATACCACGAGAGAACCATGAGAGTATACCACGAGAGAGAGTATACCACGAGGAAGGAAGTACAAGAAGCAGTAGGTACCATCTCCTCTAGTCCCCTCCACCCCTATCCAGTAGAAGCAGGTGATGGGGAAAGTAGAGTAAGGAGGGCCAAGGAACAGACTCTGTTTTACTCCCACCAGTGATCTGGGGACTCCCTGGCCAGGCCTAAGCTGGAGTGAGGGGAGAAGCTTTAAACTGGATGGGAAATGGAAGTTTTGATTTAGATTGGACTAGGCTTTTTAAATTCTGAAAATGAGACTGTTGTCTAATATGCTAAAGTAACAAAAAAGTACACAGTATCTGCTTGAGATATCATCCAGGGCAGAAAAGGAAGATAAGACAAACATGTTTGAAGGCAATGAAATTTAAAAATAATGCTTTTTCCTGTTTGCAACTCATAGAGCCCAGCTCCTATAATAAATTAGTATGACAGCAATAATAAATAATAAATAATAATAAATATATATATATTTATATATAAATATAAATTAATATAAATATATTAATATAAATTAAATATAAATATATATAAATAATAAACTTCAATTACCATGCAACCCACAAATAGCATTTGTTGCTAACTTTAAAACTAGTAAATGCATTTATTAAATAATTTGCTTTCCTTGGGTTGTTTTGGGTTTTTGTTTATTTGTTTTTTAAGAAGTGTTGTCTGTTCACTTTACAATTAGTTCCCTGGAATATAACTAATATGCTAATTTGTCATTTCTACTATATAAATGTTTTATTATGCCTAAAATATTAGATGGAAATAACTGGGTTCACAGGGTACACAGGTTCATTACTTGAGTGGTGACGTAGATGCTTAAAACAGACACCTAAATTCAAGAATAACTTCTTCACTGTGAACTCCTTGAAGCAGGGATCTTACCTTACTTAAAATTGGGGTCTAACCCCCAAGGTCATGAGACAAGTATTTGACATATTGTAGATGCTTACTAATTTAGAAGTTTTTATTGAGCACCAACTGGGCTCCAGACACTGAATTAAGTGTTATATGTATATGACAAGAGTGAATTTCCTTATAGTGTGTGCTCACAGCCCTTGCCACACCCCTTCTACCTTCTAAATAGAATTCTGGATTTTGTTCTATATAGCTTCTATTATCTGCCCTCTGAGGAGAATCAGACTTTATTGCCAGATTCCTGGACATGTATGATAAAGAATTGAGAGACTGGGAGCCAGAGAAACAGAACTAATGAGATAGGGGGAAGAGAGAGAGAAAGAAAGGATAGCCCTATGAAGGAAGGACTTTGGGGAGGATAATGGGGGAGAGGTTAATTTAGGGAATACTGTGGTCGATTACAAATGAGACCGCCTTTGTTGTGCTCTGAGAAACCCAAGTAAAGGATATGATTTATTTCTAACTGCTTCTAACTTCTTTTTGGTCCCCAAGATAGGAACATGCAGTCCCAGATTACATATATATTATTTCTAATCCTTGAACCACCCTGCCAATGGAAGCATTACTGTCTTTAATTTCCAGGTAAAGTAAGAGCCATGAAGCAGATAACTAATTCTCTCAGGGCTCCACAACTAAAGCTAGGATTTGAATCCAGTTCTGATGGGCACCCAGCCTGCTGTCTTTCCATGATGTTGGGACTGAACCATCATGTTGAACTGAACCATAACCATAACCATAACCATCTGTTGAACTGAACTCATTCAAAAGGCTTTTCTTGTGAAGGACCTCTATTTATTTTGGTATCATACATAAATGGGAAAGGCTTATTTCTGATATTTGATTCAGAAGAGAAAAGCTTAACTTCTAGCCTGGAAAGCAGGCCTGCTTGCTGTACTAAGCTTGCCTGTGGGCTTGATGGTTCATTTTGAAATCCAATCACTCTGCACCTAGGAAATGGCATTGTTTACTGCAAAAGTTCAGCTAAAACTGTTGCTAAAATTGGTCTGTGGCCATTCATGTTTCTGGAAATCAATTTTCTGACCAGGTAGCTACCTGGTACAAAAAAAGTGTGGAATAAAAGGTTTCTTCAAACTGCCAACAAAGTTACCTTAGACCTTTCAATGGCCAGGTAGTAAACTAAATTGTATGCACTTGTTTGGGTGAATTATCATTTTAAATGGTTTGAGGTAAAGTTCTCATCTTCTGTCACCATAGAAACTGTTATAAAATTTCATATAAATATCTCAGAAACAGGGCTACCTACTCCCATGGACATAGATAGTGGGTATAATGGACCCCCAAGGAAATAAATGGCTGCTTGTCAGAAAATAATACAACCCATTAAAAGAAGTCTCTTTATGATCCAAGTCCTTCCAATTGGACAAACTAGGTATATGGACAGGTAGGGATAAAAAAGGGATCTGAAGTAGTATGAGGTGCTTTTGGAGTAGTTTGCAAATACCACTTTCCAAAGTTAAATAAACTTCCTCTCTTGTTGAGGGAACATTCCATTGAGGTGTTAACACTGGAGTGATTTCATCTATATTCAGGGAGTACATGCTACAGAGCCATTATGGACCAGACGGGGATGTATAAAAATGATTTGACAAAAAGAAATAGCCAGTCTGCTATGCCAAAATCCAGAGTGCTCTTCTTCAAGGTGAATCGTATTCCATTCCAAAATGTCAAGTAGATTTAGTCATTTTAATCTTTTTATTAGATTAAAACTTGATACCTTTATAAAAGCTAAAGGAAATGGCTGGAATATAGGCTCCACCACTGATAAATTGTGTGATCTTGGGAAAGTTGCTTGGCCTCTCTCAGCCTTAGTCTCTCCATTTCTAAACTGAAGGTGGTGTTTATTTTTATGTCAAGATTAAATAAAATAACCCATGCAAAGCACTTAGCTTCAGTACTGAAGTGATTGTAAAAATTATTACTTATCAAAAGGAATAATAAATGTAATAACTAATAATAAGTGTGTTCAAGTCATCAACATATATTGTTATTTTTTACATTTTTCTCTTTCCCTTGAACCCATAGACAATATCTGATCTTAAGTGATTAAAAAGAGTGTGCTGAGGATTAAAGAAAACACAGAGTCGCTGCAATTTCTGACTGTTCTGGTATTGGTGAATCTGGAAGTTTTCAAGTGCCATGGGCATCTTTTTATTTCTTCCTGATGCTTGAAAAGAAAGTCTGTTTTCATAAGACCTTGGGTCTGATTTCCAGTGGGAAAAAGGCTGAAGAAATTTGGCTTCATTTCCAAGTATCTTTGCACTTTTCCCAATTGCATAGAACCTCCAAGCTTCCCCAGATTACCTCGTTTCAATGACATCGAATCTTTCAAAGGGAATGTAATAATTCCGCAGAGAACTTAGCATTTCTGACAGCCTACCTCCCACTGTCCTCAGTGCTTCATAAATTATGCTGCCTCTGAATGTGAGCTGGGCAGCACCATTTTCCTGGCCCCTCGTGATTCATGGTTTCTCTTAACTGTGTCAGTGCCTCGTCAGCAAAGCTGTTCCTTTTGGACAGAGTGTGATGTGATCTGCTTCTTGGAGGGCAGCTTGCTAATTATGTACTTATTTTATATACTGATTTAATTTTTTATATTTCAAGGTAACTAATAACTATTAACTTTAGGAATTACTTCAAAATTCAGAAAACATTACTATTTAATTAACAATCTGCTCTCTGCAATACACTGTGACCTGAGAAACCACTCTAATGGTAATATGCTGTTATCATTAAAATTAACTAACAAACCAGAAGAATAGTGCTGTTCAGGTCAGATATAGAGAGACCATAATTAAAAGAAAGTGAAACTAAAAACAAGTATCAGACCAAAGATCAACACAGTGTGGATGGCCACTGTGCCAGCTTCCCTGTTTTGCATTGCCAAAGCAGCTCCCTCCTGACCTGTGTCTGCATGACTCCTCAGGAATTCCAAACGGAGGCCCTCCTTGAGAACAAGCCTGAGCCAATGTGTTGGGTGGTTAAACAATAGAGGCTCAAAGGGAATAGGATAAAAAGTTTCTGAAAATGACTTGCTTCTAGAGTACCTTCTTATGTGTCTGTTATCTTTACATGTAAGAATAAAAACCCATCCTTATGAATGTCTTATCTTTTCCCAGCTTCCAGGACTTTCCAGATATCTTCCCAGTGACATGGGCTCTTCCTGACTTAGAAAACTTCTGTTCAGAGAGATGCAATAGAGGATGTAATGTGGAGTCCTTTCCAGCATTTTCCTTAACCCTGTCTATTCAGAAAGTATTCTGCCATTACCAGGATGCTTCTTTGGGCTTAGGGAATACAGACCTGGGAGAAAGAGGATCGGAGAAGAAAAAAGTCTTCTGGGATGTGGCTAGGAAAAAAGTTTTACGTAACTGGGAGAAGAGAATTCTGGAAAACCTACAGGATGATGCCAATAGGAATGCAAAAGATTTAAACAAAAACAGTTCTGTAGGCTATGTATTGATAGCACGGTGTTTGAGAGAGGCACTATTTAAATTATTTTGAGATTACCTTTGTCACTGGGTCAGGTTTCTTGGACAAGATGACAGCATAAGAGTGGACCTCCTGAGTTTCAGCCTCAGTACATTACTTTGGGGATGATGAATACAGATAAATTTGTCTTACTACACAGTTCTCCCGCTGCCAGAGCCCAACTGACTTCTGAAGCTTATATCCAGGAGCCCCAGAGTCGTTGATACAGGACTCCTTGTATGACTCTGATCTCCTGCTCTTGGTAAAACTTCTTCGCCCTTGTCTACCAGCTCCATCCTGCGTCTCTTTCCTTATAGGGCTTTAGGGGATTCATAAAGCCCTTTTAGGGCTTTTTTTAAGCCCTTTTAGGAGGGCTAAAAGCCATTATGGAGTAAGTAGGAGTTTGTTTGCTTTTTTTTTTCTTTTTGGCCTGAATTGGTAATCTGTCATTTACACATTGTTTCTATGGGAAAAATGTGTTCTCATTTCCAAACAATGAATGTATATAAAGATTTTTAAAAGACAACCCGATGTAGGTCTAGGGCTGCCTTTTAATGCCTCTTGGGTTATACTGGTGTTGGTTTGACTTCATTTTTATTTCTAAAGAACAGACTTACTATTTATAGTTTTTTAAATATGCGTATGTAGATATGCATATAAATAAGACTATTGAATATGCACAAAGATGCTAATAATAATTATCTTTGGGTGGTCATATTATAACTGGTACTTTCTTCTCTATATCTTTATTTTTTTTCCATAATGAGAAAACAATGAGAATTTTTTTCATTTTTTAAGCAAATAGGATTGGAAAATAAAATTTATAACAGCATCCAAAAACATTGTAAACATTTGGAGATAATTTAATAAAAGAGGTACAAGATTTCTGTGCTGAAAAAATATACAATACTGCTGAAAATTTTGAAAAAAAAAAAAGACCTAACTAGAGATAAACATGTTTAGGGATTATATTCAATATTGTCAAGATGTCAGTTCTCACCAAAGTGATCTATAGACTCAGTGCAACCCCAATCAAAATTCCATGGGGCTTTTTTGTAGAAATTGGCATGCTATTTCTAAAATATATATAGAAAACCAAAGGACCTAGAATAGGCAAAGCAATTTTGGGCAGGAAAAATAACAAAGTTGGAAGACTTAATCTACTGGATTTTTATTTCAAAACTTATTTTAAAGTTATAATAATCAAAATGGAGTAGTAATGACAAAAGGTAAAACAGATAAATCTTCAGAAGACAATAGAGAAGTTCAGAAATAGACTCACAATTATAGGGTCAAATGATTTTCAACAAGCGTGCCAAAGAAATTCAGTGGTATGGTTAAAAGGATGGTTTTGTTCAGTGAATAATTCTGAGACAATTGGATACCTGTATATGCAAAAAAAAAACCCCAAAAAACAAAAAACAAAAAACAAAAAAACCTGTACCCCTATCTCACATAATACACAAAAAACTAATTCAAGATGCATCATAGACCTAAATATATAAGGGAAAATCTTTGCAATGATGGGTGGGCAAAGATAGGCCAGAGAAAGCACTAATTGTAAAAGGGAAATATCAATAAGTTTGACTTTATCAAAGTCAAAAACAAACCCCTCTGCTCATCAGAAAACACTGTTAGGAAAACAAATAGTCTACAGAATAAGAAAAAATATTCACAACACATGTATTTGGCTGAAGGCTTACATGCATAATACATAAAGCATATCTACAACTTAATAATAAAAAGACAACACACTTAAAGAATAGGCAAAAGACTTGGACATGTCACAAAGATGACTTATAAATGGCCAATAAGTACATGAAAATATGCTCAACATCATTAATCAAATGCCAAGTAAAATCCACTGATATACTGGTATGGATCCACTAAAATACCTTAAGATTTAAAAGATTGACAACATTCAGTTTCAGCCATGATATGTAGTAGCAGGAATTGCCATGAGTGCTGGTAAGAGTATAGAGTGGTACAACTACTCTGAAAAATTGTATGGTATCTCTTATGAAGTTAAATATATATCTACTCTGTGATACAGCAGTTCTACTCCTGAGTGTGTTTATCCAAGAGAAATTTTTTTTTAAATATGTTCACAAAAGACTTGTGCTATATTCATAGCAGCTTTATTCATTAAAGCCAAAAAAAGTGGAAACAACTCAGAGGGGAAGCTCTTCCTGATGAGATCTCTCTGTTGTCATGTCATCTTGCATGAATCACCTTGCCCTTACCATCCTTCAATTTATACTCTCAAAACACACTAATCTCTGTCACGTTATGCTTCTGAAAGTGCAATTCCATCTGCCCAGAATTCCCCCTCCCTCTACTCTGGTTTTCCTAGTCTATTCCCTCAGGATCAGCTGAGTTGTCTTCTGTCCCTCCTCTTTGCAGTCTTTTTTTTTTTCTTTTTTTTTTTTAAACGTTTATTCATTTTTGAGAGACAGAGACAGAACATGAGTGGGGGAGGGATAGAGAGAGAGAGAGAGAGAGAGAGAGAGAATCTGAAGAAAGCTCCAGGCTCTGAGCTGTCAGCACGACAGCTCGAACCCACAAACTGTGAGATCATGACTTGAGCTAAAGTCAGACACTTAACTGACTGAGCCACCCAGGCGCCCCCTCTTTGCAGTCTTAAGCTTGCTTTCTGTTAGGATCATGGAATGATCATGTTGCATTATAATCTGTTATGTGCATATTCATCTTCTCTACTAGTTCATAAACTTCTATCTTCATATATCCCTAGCACCTAGCACACAATAGTTGTTACAAGAAAATTTGTTACATATATGTCAGAATCTAACTTATTCTGTAACTAATGCTGAAATATATACTACTCATCTACCTTTATTGCCAAATGCTGGTAAGTTTCATAATAATGTTGCCAATTGAATACTTTCCTTGGCATGACCTCCTATCCCCTAAGTAGTGCCTGTGGGAAAGTTGAATAAATACTACTGTGATGATATTAGTCAAAATGCTGTGCCAATTATCACAAGTTCTCACTGCATTTTACCAGTTGTTCTTAGTCCTTTCAATTCTTTAATGATTTACATGCTAGTGGAAGATTCTTCTCTGAAAAGTGTGCTTTTTGCTTTTTAGAGTGGCTTTGGCATGTGGGTTCTCAGTTGTTTATATCCTATACATGTCCAAAGGAAGTATCAGCTTTTAAGAGCAGAAACTTTTCAAAAATAGGTGATTTCCTTGTTGTGGGGGCTGTCCTTTGCATTGTATAATGTTCAGCAGGATCCCTAGCTTCTATCCATTAGAAGCTAGAAATACTCTCAAATTGTGACTACCAAAAATGTCTTCAGGCATTGCCAGATATACTGAGACATATACTCACGTTCGGGTAAGAACTACTGCCCTGTAGGTTAAACGAGTGTCCCTGATCTTGGTTCCCATTCATGCTCTATCACTCAGGGATCCAGGTTAGGCTATTGCCTCTCTGTGGTCAGTTACTTAATCTGTAAAATGTGAGTTGAAGGGAAAATTGTCAAAGAATTTTGGTAGGCCCAAAGATTACTGAATGTTTTCAGTTGAAAAAAAGGCATATATGTCTAGCATATTCTTCTACATTATATGATTTATAATCTCTCACTTTTCATTGTCTTTGAGCTACTTTATAATTCTATAACTTGTAGAAAACTGATAAAAATGTAATTCTTGATGATAAAAGTTCAACTTGTATCTGGTAGAATGAAATCAATTATTTGCTTGTGAACCTTAGTACAGTTTTCTTCTTTTTGCATCTATTTTAAAATTCATTTCACCATACCTTATGTGGCCACATATAAGTGGTATTATGAATTTTCCTTTGAATCCATTGTAACATCTTAATGGTTGCCTTATTTTTAAAAAATTTTTAAATGTTTTTTTATTTTATATTTGAGAGAGAGAATGAAAGCGTGAGCAGGGGAGGGGCAGAGAGACAGAGGTAGAATCTGAGCCAGGCTCCAGACTCTGAGCTGTCAGCACAGAGCTCATCACAGGGCTCGAACTCACGAGCAGTGAGATCATGACCTGAGCCGAAGTCAGACACTCCACCAACTAAGCCACCCAGGTGCCCTGTGGTTCCCTTATTAATTAACAAATTAAATGAAATCTTTGACATGTGTTTAAAAAAAAAAAAGTGGTTGCCTCTACAGTGATCCATTTGTTCTTTTAGGGATAAAAACATGATACTTGCCTAAAGACCTCCAGAGCAAAAGTTTTTAATATGCAAGCTACTTCAGCCAAACCACTCTTGTGATATCTTACAATTCTTACAGTTTTTGTATGCATTAATAAAATAAATTAGGGGAATAAAGTGAGGGTTTTGGAAGCAATGGTACTGTCTATACTGCTGCTCGGATTCTCTGGATTCCTTGTTTCACTGTAGAAATTTATAGGTGCAAATATCAGTCTGTGCTAGAACACCTAACCCAGTTGGTGACAAGAACTAGAAAAGGATCCCTGATACCCAACAGGGACACAATTACCTCATCATTTGCAAAACCAAAATGCAGGTCATATCTTAATTGATAGGGGTCATATTTCCTATAGAGGTCATTATTTATAAAAACGAGTTTTATTGTTAATTATCCCAGAGTGTTTCATTTCAGTCTACTTATTGAAAAGAAGTGTTCCAACATGAGCCCGTAGCTAAAAGGGCTTCAGAAGTGTGGGAGATTTACTGGAACTCCAAAAGCACTGTCCTAAGCTTTAGGAGAAATTGATTTTGGTTCTTTCTAGCTCACTGCCCCTAATTTGTATGTGACCTTGAGGAAGCTCTTGAATCCTCCTGAATCTCCCTTTCCCTGTCTAGAAAGGCATTTGATCTAGAAAGCCTTAGCTTACTGTCAGGTTCAAGGTTCTATGACATTGTGATTCTTTATGAGTGTTCTTGAGAATCGAGTGTAGTCAATAATTTTCACAGGAGCACAAGTACAGAAAACCTGTGTTGGCATTCTTTCACTTTCCACTCTCCCCAGTTTATGACTCCTTCTACTGCTTTCGACTGGGTCCTACCTTCCCTCTTTGGTTTAGTGACAGGGCTGCCACTTGGGAACTGATAACCAGGAACACCCTTAGCAAGTCACCTTACCCTTTGCTTCTCACTCTACATGGGTGAGAACATCTTAAGGAATTATTTCCTCATCACTATGGACAAAGGGATTTTGCTTTTGGGGTTCCCCATTATTTTCAAGTCCAGAGATTCTTCCTTTATAATTTCCATTTCCTCTGATCCCTTGTCCACCATCTGCTTCTCTTTCATGGCTGCTTGTTTCTTCACTTAGTGTTGAGGGCTAGGTCAGCAGCTGCAGGAGAACTTGATTAGTGCCTTGCCTCTGTGCAGACACATTTCCCTGACAGCATCGATCCTGGGCGGTTTCGCTTTGCAGGCAGCTCCACAGAGGAGGAGCTTATGCTGCAAAGGAGGTGGACTGTTGTCTGGTCAAGGTGAGTTTGGGGCAGGCTCCTAATTCACTCCTCTTTGCTCAGCTGTTAATTTTGCTTAAATAGGAACTGCTTGCAGATTTTTATTTAAAAATCCACTGCCTGACTGAGACCTTGTGATGTCAAGATTCAAAGACAATTTTTTATTGCTAAGTTATTAGTCCTTTGAAAGAAGGAAAATTTGGTGTTTAATATTTAAACAGTTTCTATTTTGCTGAATTCTTTGATATTTGAATGTTAACTGTGTAACCATTTAAGGTCCATTTCTAGAGACTTTTCTAGACATTTAAAGCACTACAGGCATTTATTTGTAATACTCTTGCATGAAAAATTACCATCCATTCCTTGCCATCCTGGTTCATTGCCAACAGATATGTCTATTAGCAATGAAATAAAGAAATGTTTTATATTTTGATGCATTTCAATATGTCTGTTACACTAGATTTTTTTTTGAGAACAGGAATAAATTCCTTTCATCTTTAAGATGTTATCCCTTCTTTAAATTTTGGAAAAATTAATTGAATTTAGCATAGGGAAATTACATTATCTCTGTGGCCAAGAGGATAACTCCAAGCATTTTCTTTCATTTTTTTTTTTTTCCTGGATTTCTGGTTTGAGCTTCAGGAGTCATTGAAAAAAACTACTGCAAGTGTGTCTGGGTGTAGATCTGACTAAGGATTCATTTATCTATGCTCTTTAAAGGCATCCCCACCTTTATGGAGCCTGCACCTCCATAAAATGTTCCAGCTCCACAAAACTGTCACATGACATTTCAAAGACATCTTCTATTTCCCGTAAAATATTGAACTACAATTACTCTACAGCCCCAAACTATCTATTCACCTTATTCTTTTCATGGTCTCCATAATTCCTGCAAGTTCATCTATGCCAATATAAGAAAATGCATTTATAAGCTTTTGATAGAGTACAGTACCAATCTTAGGTACAACAAAAAATGTAGTACTACAAAAGGAAGCTCAAACCCATTGTAGTTTCAGATTAGCAAATTCATTTATGAATGTTAATTATGAATTAAACAGTAGATTTAAAACCACACCACACCTTTCTTCTGAAAATTGTGTTCATTTTCATGGACAAAGAGGCAGCCGAATTTGGTGGAAAGACACAGGCTTTGGTCTCTAGCCTGGGTACCCCCATTTACTTTGCTAAATGACCTTCAACAGATCAAAAACCATAGTTTTGCTAAGGATCAAATGAGGATAAGTAATTTCAGATCAAAGGAGACTATATGAAAACACTCCAAAAACTGTAAAGTCATAGTGACACTTTTTGTTTACAGGTAGAGATGTATTTGGAGTGCCAGCTTCACTCAGAATCCCCTTCTCTAGGAAATGCCCATACTTGTAACCCTTACTAAAGAGCAAACATGTTTGCCTTTCCTTCCCTGGTGACACTGTTGGACACCTGGCAAAGGATACCCAATGGCAATGACAAATCAGATCTTCTCTTAAAATTAAAGAGAGTTAAATGTGTCCTTTAATGGCACATTAATACCAGATGGCAGTCTGGTGATCATGAGAATTTGGGATCTATGGTGGCCATTTTCAACCACAAGCATGCTGAAGTAGGCAGAGAACGCTAGAGAATGGAGTAGATGTACAGAGATAAGCAAAAAGGAAATTATGAGGTAACAGGGAAGGCAGAGGAAAGTACCTTGGATCTAGGTCTATTTCTTAGTCTATCCATGGACTGTGCATTGATTTTATTTTCTAGGATGGCCACCTCACAATAAACTCCCCTGGAGTGGCTTTCTCTTCTTGGCAATGAATAGAACTTTGGCTGAAACATTAATACCACAATTGAAAAGGTCATTACCAAGAACACTGTAGATTTTATTGTATGAAAACCAAAAGTTTCCAACTGTCCTTTGTAGCTACCAACATGAAACTCTTTCCAGATTATGCTTTTCCAATTGTAAAAGGCAAACCGGACCGCAGAAGATTCAATAACAGGCCTAACTTGCAGCATGGACTTACCCACTGGGTTTGAAAATACATTTCACATATTCTGAGAAGTTACCCTCCAAATGAAGTCTCTCCTACTGGTCTTCCTTAAATGAAGTTTCAGAATCCAAAGAAGGCAGCACAGTATAGTGGAAATAACATAAACTTTAGAGTTAGATCCAGATAGCAGTTCTGGCTCCTTTAGAGCTGCATGAGTTTGATCAAGTTATTTAATGTCTCATAGCCTCAGTTTCTTCATCTATACATTGAGAATAATAATATTTTTCTTTCAGTTTGTTGTAAGGAATAAATGAAATAAATTATGGAAAGAGCTTGACATATTTCAGATCCTCAGCAAATGTTCATCTCCTTCCCTTCATTCACCATGTGAGTCTTTTTTTTTTTTCACAACCAACCACGTAATACTACTGCAAATTAATAAGCAGTGTATGGAAACTAGAAAGGAAAAAAAAAAACAAACCTATTTTTGACTTCTTTACTTAGCCAGCAAGTTTCTTACATTTGTGTAAAAAAGGAAATACATAGGGCTTAAAATCAGATTTTAGGCAGAGTGACTGGAACTGAAGAGAGAACCACAGAGACCTCCTTGAATTCAGAAGTGCATATTTGGTCAACAAATTACTTTCTCACTGCAATACATCTGATGCTAATACATGTCCAAGCTGGCGTGAGCTTGTGTCTACATGTACTAAGAGGGCACAGCCGACAAAGTGGTTTTTTTTCATCACATAAATTCAAGATTGACTTGTTAAGCATACCTGCTCATTTGCATGAAGAAAACTAGAATGCTTCACATACTGGGCACACTACTTCATTGTTCAGTAATAAAATCTATTCAGCTCCATAAGTTATTATTTAGCTTAAAACAGGAATGTTCTTTGACAAGGAAGCCCTATGAGAAATGTACTACATGATATCACAGGAAATGATTTCTGGAGGATGGTGATGAGTCTAACCGAATCAGTTCAGACATCTCCAGCCCTGTCAGTCCATGAAACACTATAGAAAAACATGTGTGATCATTAAAATGTCTGATTTCCTATGCGATAGCTATAGCGAATAATCTCCTGGAAGCGAGACTTCAGAAGCTATGACCAATTTGCTGCCTAAGATGCAGATGGCATGTTTTCAATGGAAGGACACAAAAAGAAAAGAGGGCAAAAAGATGATGCACTATTAGCTATATACATTAATAATTATTCCTCAAACAACCTGATAGAAAACATGCAAAAATGATGAAATACTTTTCTAAGGGTACCCTCCAGACTTTCTCCATTCATGTGTAGTCCTGATGTCAGGCTCAAATAATCTTAAAGTGGGTGTAAAATATAGAGGGGCACCTGGGTGGCTCAGTCCAGTAAGTGTCCAACTCTTGATTTCGGCTCAGGTCATGATCTCACACTTCATGAGTTCAAGCCCCACATTGGACTCTGCGCTGACAGCATGGAGCCTGCTTGGGAATTTTTTTGTCTCTTTTTCTCTTTCTGTCTCTCATAAAAATAAGTAAACTTAAAGAAGTAAAATAAAATATAGACATTTATATCCTAAAAGAAGAACTTTATTAAAAATGAGTCAAAATACTCTAATATATTCTTATGTTAATGTTCTTTTGTGCTTATGGAAAACCATAACTCCATAAAGAATAAGAACAATGCCCTTTTATTTATATTATTTTTCCTACACTGTGTACATTACATGCTAATCCAGCATTGTAAGGAAAGGTATCAACAATGACAAATCAAGTTTAAGCAGGTTATTTAAATTGGGAAATTTGATAGCATACCCAAATTAATAAACCATAATCCACTGGCCCATAGTTTTATACCAGCCTCTGTCTATTTAAGGTCAATTTAGAAAAGTTTTCAAGCAACTACCCTAAACCTAACCCCCCCTTCCATTTTGCTATTTGATCAGTGTTTAACTAAATAAGTTCATGATATAAGCATTATGACTCTCTAAAAAAGCATTCCTTCTCCATCCCCCCCCCCCACCAAAACCCTCACTAATTTAGGTTAAAAACAAAGTAATGGCAGCAAAAGTGTCTTTAAGTTTTGCAATAATCCTTCCAGTACTTTTGCATCCCAAAAGGCTCCAGATGTGACCAGCCACTGCAAAATGGTAAGTTGTTTATCAGCATTCTACACTGGGAACTGGCACCTGTAATTTTACTCTTATTTTGCATCAGCATTATTAAAACATCTAAAAAATGACCAAGTGAAGGTTTTGTGTAATCACACATACATCTTCGGGGTGAAATGCCCTGTTGGCTGTCTGTCGTCCTGAAGGTGCCGGCTGCAGCCAGCAGCTTCCTTCTCTGTTGTCTGTGTAGCTGCTGTGAGCTTCCTTCTATACAGAGTTTATGCTGGTCGCTGGAGCTGGAAAATAATGGTAAAATGTTGTGCTGACAGCCTTTAAAGAATCGCTTGTTGATCACTTTTGATAATGCAAATAATCACAATCCTTTTCTTCTTTTCATTCATTGTTTTCTTTCTTTCTGCCTTGTTTTTTGTTAATAGTCATCTGTAGCTAAAAAGAGTTCTCTTACCCACTTCAGTCTGGGGTGAAAGTTTAAGAAATAAACATATCTGAATCATATAATGACAGTTAACCACTTTGTTAAACCATACATCGCATTTCATCTTTACCTCCTCTTTTTAACCCTGGGGCTCTGTTACATCCTGCCTAGTTTTCCTAGCTGCTTGCTTCAGCCTGCTCCCATCTTGCTGGCTGTTTAGAAACAGGACAGGCTACCTTTGCTTGCTGGCACTTTAACAATGCAGATTCTTGGAACTTCACTTTTGCTTGACCACTGATTTCTAACCCTGTATGGCAACAGACTGTAATTTAGTTCTGATGTAAAATCAACCCGGGCTGGAAGTTGCTTTAAAAAAAAAAAAGAAAGAAAAGTTTCTTTTCTTTGTTCCTGTAAAATGATTTCCCACTCACATGCTTGAAAACAGGTCATTTTTAAAATGTCTTCTTCTGCAAGGTCTTTGCATACATGTTAAAGGTTGATGAGTGGGGAGACTGAGGAGCAGAGGGTTTAAGTGATTCACCTGAGATCATCACCAAGCTGAAGCTGGGACTCTGCTCCTGACAGTTGATGGTCAGCACAATACATTTGATTATATTTCCTTTAGAGTTAGAACTCCACAAAATTCTCATTTCTGGTTTAACTAGGGCTTTGACTAGTTCTGTTTCAACTTCTTATTGATGGTGATTAAACCTGTATCGATACCTTAAAACAATCCCAAGACCAAGGGCAGTATAAGTAAGGTCATACAGGAACTTCTAATTGCTGCTCATTGTGCATAAGCATTCTGAAGCTTTGAATGCTAAGAGTACCCAGCAAAACCTAGTGTTACCTTTGTTTCCCTGAGTTAGATGTTAAATTATCTTTCATGACAATGATGGTCAAAACATTTACAGCCACCCAAATAACTTACTTTTTTAAACAATTTTTTTTGATGTTTATTTACTTTTGAAACAGACAGTGTGTGTCAAAGGGTAAGCAGGGGAGGGGCAGAAAGAGGGAGACACAGAATCTGAAGCAGGTTCCAGGCTCTGAGCTGTCAGCACAGGGCCTCGAGGCAGGGCCCCAGGCAGGGCTCGAGGCAGGGCTCGAACTCTTGAACTGTGAGATCATGACCTGAGATGAAGTCAGACACTTAACCCACTGAGCCACCCAGGCACCCCATGAATAACTTACTATTAAACAGATTTTATACTCAGCAGTTCAGCCATAGGTCAATGTTAGGAGAGTCTCTATCAAAATGCAAGGTTGTGAAATGTGTTAGGTGTATGGGAAGACAAAAAGATGTGGAGTGATTATATCTCTACTCTAAGTAATATGCATGAGAGTGACCATGGTGCCCGAGTGAGGGCCATGTCAGGATCTATTTATGTTTCATAACTTTAGGGTCTGTCGTGAAGCATGCCTTCCTCAACAGAGTTTGGGGATTTAAACCCAGTCTTCTGCATGTAGCTTCATTTCAAAAGGCTATTATTATTCAACATTGGAGGAAACTTCTGTAACCAGAGGTCTCAAAGATAAGTTTTTAAATGGTTAATAGAATATTTTCTAATAATATTATTTTAAAGAAATAAAGTGAGACTCTTAAAAGCTCAAGCCAAAGATCCTTCTGATTTGGGTGCAAATGCAAAGATCTTTACATTCTTCATCATAAGCACTCAGTGTAGTAGGGTCCCTTGGGAGCAAAGAGAAGTCTAGAGAGAACCAGGATCACCCCTGAATCAATCAGAAGCCCTTTGAGGAGTCCTAGAACCACCTGTCTCTAATTAATCTTTTCTACTGTATTCCCTCAGCACTTACACACTCATAATTATATTTATGATTGTAATTGTATTATATTACAGTTCAGATCCCCTTACAATAAATATCATCATAATGAAAACCTCACTATTATAAAAAGATTTCCCAGCCTTAGCCAGTAACTTACTTATTTCAAGCATACACAATACAATTCTAGTGAAATAAATAATTTGGAGGTTCCTTCAATTCTGTAGTAATGGAATTTGACCTTATAACTATAACTGTTGTGTAAAGGTGTATGGGCTCTTCCACTGGATGTCAGATCCTTAACAAAATAGTCTACAACACAAAGCCTTATACATCATAGATTTTTAATAAACACTAGAACAAGTGAATAATTTGCAATAGAATTAGATGTGAAATATAATCTAATTGTCTTAATATATAGCAATGGCACCATTAGAATTGTTGAACTGCAATTAACATGGCCTTTATCCTTCATCACCATTTTTTATCATCATTTGAAGGAATCAAGTGTGAAACTGAAGCCTGTCTTGTGAAATCTTTTGTTCATCCCTGATGCTTTCTTCAAAAAACAACCAGCTTAGGGATGCCTAGGTGGCTTAGTCAGTAAAGTGTCCTACTCTTGATTTCGGCTCAGGTCATGATCTCATGGTGCATGAAGTTGGAGCACACATTGGACTCCACGCTGAGTGTATGGAGCCTACTTGGGATTCTCTCTCCTCTCTCTGCCCTTCCCCCACTTGAGCTCTCTCTCTCTCTCTCTCTCTGTCTCTCAAAATAAGTAAATAAATAAAACTTTTTAAAAAAGCAACCAACTTAATATCAACCAATAACAGAAAGGTTATTTGTGCCAACATGATGCTGACTGCAATGGCATAACTGGCTGATACTCTTCTGGCCTGGGATATTTATGTTTCCCTATAAAAGTATCATTGATATAAATCCTTCATTACAAGTGGAAAACAATTCTACATGGATACCAGTGGTCCATAGTATCATTTTTATATGTAAAACATGGCATATATTTGTCTACTCTTTCAAAAATCCACATTTTAGGGGCGCCTGGGTAGCTCAGTCGGATAAGCATATGACTTTGGCTCAGGTCATGATCTCACGGTTCATGAGTTCGAGCCCTGCCTCGGGCTCTGTGCTGACAGCTCAGAGCCTGGAGCCTGCTTCAGATTCTGTGTCTCCCTCTCTCTCTGCCCCTCCCCAACTTGTGCTCTCTCTCTCTCAAAAATAAACATTAAAAAAATTTTTTTTTAAATCCACATTTTAGGGGCACTGGGCTGGCCTAGTCAGTAGAGCTTAGAACTCTTGATCTTGGGGTTTTAAGTTCGAGCCCAACATTAGGTATAGAGATTACTTTAAAAAATTCTTTAAAAAAAATCCACATCTTAAAAAAAGATAGTGTCATTTAATTTTGAAAAAATAAGAGAAGCAAAAAAATTATTTTTTTTCTTTTTTTGTTTGTTTGTTTTTTACCATATATGAGTGGGATCACTGAAATAAGGAAGCAATATGAGTCTTAATGTGTCTACCTCTACTTGATAAGAAAAGACAATATTAGCAGGTAATGGAAATGGGGGACTAGAGTGTTATCCTATGGAAGGATGTTTTTCTGGGTGTATGTTATACATACTCAGGAAGAAAAGTAATTCAGTGTACAAAAAGAGAAGAAATGTGTAGACTCTATACTTCAAAATCATTCCTTTCATCGTTGGAAGTGGAGAAGACATCTAAATAAAAAGGAATATGCCCGTAATTTGTATCAATGAACTTAACTTTAATATACAAACTAAAGTGAACTGAGAGCAAATCCCTGTAGTCAGAAATCTGGATTTTTGGGGTTTTTTTGCACCAGCAACTTATGTAAAGGTAAATAGATAGTAAGCAAAAATGTTGTTTTTCCATCAGATCTAGTGGTAATAGTTTCACAACCTTGAGGATATACTAATAACCACTGAATTATATTTTTTAAAATAATTAGTTTTATGGCATGTGAGTTATATGTAAAAGAAGAAGGGAATCACTGAGTCTTTTACACATAGACCCAACACTGTGCATGGGCAGGAATAGTCACCCGTTCCAGGCTGCCACTGAGGGAGACTGGCTGGTTTTGAGAGAAGCCGTGTGTTCTCAAAATCAATCAGTAGATAAACCAGCAAACAAGGGGATAAACTTGTCATTTGTCTGAGTTCAAGTGTGTATTACACTCAGAGCTTTTGGCACCGTGCCTAAAAACCAACCCATTTCCTGAGCTATAAAGGCAAATATAACCTCTGAGTCTATGGCACAGGTTCAAGCCCACAGTGAGACCTGTGAACAGAAGAGTGAATGGATGGAGTCGAGGGTTCTAGCAAATGATATATTACTAAAAAATCACCTAGTTTTGAGCATGAAACAGAGCTATGTGGACATTTGATTCTTATAGACACATTTTATAGATGACAGCTTGAGACAGTGAACCTAATCCCTTAATCACCACCACAAGAATCACTGCAACAAACAATAAAAGGTAACCTCTGGAGACAGACTTCATCAAAATCCCAGCTCTTCTAGTTAGTAACTGCATAACTTTAGGCAAGTTATATATCCTTTCTGAGCCAATGTTCCTTGTTAGTAAAACAGGGATGCTGGTACTACTGGTATGTAGCTCATGGGACTGTTCTGAATATTAAGTGACAAAATACAAACATCATACTTGGCACCGAGTAATGTTCAACATTATTATTCCTTTTAACAGCTCTTTGTTGACAAATTAAAATTTGACATCCATTTCTTCAAAATTATTTTTTTACATGCCCAAATCTCTCTTAATAGAGTCAATTTTTAATTATATTTCTCTCATTAGAGGGGAGAAGCTACTTTCTCTTTTAAAGAGATAAATTAATGATCGTGCAAACTTCATTCTTCAGTGTTTTTGTAGGATTTGGGGATTTTGTAGATCATTCAAGAAATAACACCAAAATTAGATTAAGGCTCCTAACGTTGTTTCTATAGTTGATAATTTTCCTCAGAGTTGAAATTTTTATAATAATTTATTCAAGGAAGTTATCATCTGGGTTCTAAAATTCCTTCAGATTCATACCCCTGACAAGAAAGAAAGCCATCAGGAGCTTCAGATAAATAATAAATGGGACTGTGACTTTAGAAGATGCTTGAGTAATACTGTCTTCAAAGTTCTCAACAATAAAGGATGTGCTTTGGAATAAAACCAATACATTTTGGAGGCGGGGCATTTGCACTGCTGACATCCCCCCTCACTACCAGACCACCTGCTCCAGAAGGCCTTCCTGAGCCCCCCTCCCCCCGCCCCAGCCACAGGATTTACCTAGCCCCTCACAGCTTTTTCATGGCACATTGTACACAATTCAGAGGTAGCAGCTATCACACGTATACCTTGGTTTGGTTTGGCTTGGCTTAGTTTGGCTTGTATTTCATCCACTGAGATTGTTTTCTAAGGGATTGAAATCTAAATATGCTTCCTTGTCTGCTCAGAACCTCTCCCACTAACTTCAGGCAACGAAAAAAGAAAAAGAAAAGCACAAACTCTTTGATGTGGCATCCCAGGCCATTTATGATCAGCCATACTTCCTTTTGCACACTTATCTTTTTGCACTCTTCCTCTGCTAGCCCTTTGTAGCTGCAGCCACAGTGAACTATCCCAGCCTGGGGCAGACTATGTTCCCTCTCCTCCTGGGTTTTGGGCCTGTTGTTTGGTTAATGGAATGCGGCCTTCACCCTCTTCCTTCGCTAAACACTGTTCATTTGGCTGGTTGGTGCTAATGTCACTTTTTCTGGAAAGCCTTCCTAGACTTTCTCCCTCAAAATGGGGTGGTAGGACTCTTGAAAGTGTTCTCTTTTTTTTTGTTTTTAATGTTTATTTATTTATTTTGAGAGAGAGAGAGAGAGAGAGGCAGAGGGAGAGGGAGAGAATCCCAAACAGGCCCCACACCAACCAGTGTAAAGCCCAACTGAGCAACCCAAGTGCCCCTTGAAAGTGTTCTCATAACAACCAATATATCCCCCAATATCACACTTACCACTCTGAGTTGAAATATGTATTTTCTTTTCCTTCTTCCATAATAGACGATAATCTCATTGAGGGCAGGTACTGTGACTTGCTCATTGCTATAGCCCCAGCTTCTAGCCCATTGCTTGGTAGGTAAGAGACCCTTACTAATTGTCTGTTGAAAAGATGAATCTGAATCTACATGCTTAAATTCAATAAACATGATACCACCTTTCAAATAATATAGGATGTGAAACGCGGAGAAAACACTATCTTCTTGCCAGCTGGTAAGAGTTCCTTTGTACGAAGAGGTTTGCTTTGCTATACACACTCTTTCAAGCCTGATATGGGGTAGGTGCAAGGTCCCTGCTGGAGAGTATGCAGGGCTTCCTGGGGAAGGGGTCAAAGAAAAGATCTCAGTTGATGGTCCACTCATAAAGAGACTTTGGGAGAAAATGCATAATGGGGGCTTTATTAAGTTGTTTCCTAGGTGGTGCTTTTGTGTAAAGAGTTTTGTGATTTAGGAAGTTCAAAGAGAACAAAAGGGAAATCAACATATGGTTATTATACATTTTTTAAAGTATACATCTTCCCGAGTCTCTCTATTGACTTCCAAGCAAGTTAGGCTCCTAAGAGCCTGTAATTTGAAGGTACTAGTAACCCAAAGTTGTCTTTAGATCATATAGATCTATCCTCCCTGAGGAGACAGGATTCAGCAAGGATCAGCTGGCTCACTTGATTACATCTTGAGAGATAAACCCACCCAGCCTATCATACAACCATACATAGCTCAGCGTTTTTTTGAAGAGTTATATTGTGCTAAGTACTGCATGTGGCTAGGCAAGATTGGAGAAAGTGGAGAAATTTGGTGAAATGGCTATTTCTAAAGCAATTATGAGATTGGGAAAGGAAGGGTGGAGTTTGGAAGCCTGAGCATTATATTACATTGGGACAGTAGGTCAGAAAAGAAAAGGAGGTCTGCTGTGGTGTGGGTCTAATGCATCATGGGTCATGCCACACAGATGCAGACAGAGAGGCCCTCTGGGAAAAAGGGTTTATGACAGTGTATGATGTCCAAGGTACAGTGTAAAACCTTCCTTGATCTCCCTTCCAAACTAATAAATTCTGTATGACTGATTAATATATTTGGTTTGAGTGGATTTTATCTCACACCATCAGTGTTTATAAATGACTTGAAAGTAACTGTAAGGACTATGCAGAAGGCTTTATGCGGGGGCAATTGTAGCAGTATTTATTCCTCAATTCCTTTTGTTCTCAGACTGCATAAAATTACTGTTCAGAATCACACATTTCCGACTTTTTGTTGTTGTTTTGCAGGATTTCTGATCTTCAGTACCCCAGACTTTGCACTGGGGCAGTTTTATACTCAGTATTGTTCTTCTTCCCACATCTAGTATAGCACAGTTGGGTGGCAGCTAGCAGATATGTATGTTGGGATTCTTCTGCTCTCTGAGGGAAAATGAAGCTAAATACCTTTTGCCTGATGTGGGGTCTATTGGCCATGTTCCTGCCACATATTCCCTAGCTTTCTTATACTTCAAATCCTCTCAAAAGAAGGAACAAAAGAAAACACTAATATGTGTTAAGCATTTTCAAGCCATCTATCATGCTAAATACTTAATATTAGTTAACTTCAGACACATGTATTTCCATAGTTATCTAGCAAAGAGACAATGGACCAAGGAACCTTACCTGGTTATGGGCCATTCAGACTTTTGCTTAAATCTATAGCATCCCAGCCATAAAGATTTACAGGGAGATTATTTGAGGCATGAAATCAATTTTGTTTAGACTGAGTTTGAACTACCATCTTGATTTAGAGATATCCTAGAGAACCTAGTTCAAGTTTGTACCAATCCCAGAGATTCAGAGAAGGGGGGCTATTACTTATTAAGACCTTACTAATTGACGGTTGTAGACTAAATACCTTAAATATCATTATAAAAATACACTCCCAGGATTTTAATCAATTTAGCATGGTACCTGGGAAACAGAAGAGTTTCGTAGAGGAGAGCTCGTACCTTTCCCTGAGTTCTTTGGAACTTCTCATTTTAAGATGGGGGAGGGATAATCTAGAACCTTTTTTTTTTTTTTTTTTTTTTTTTTTTTGCCCAATGATCTTCTCGAGTCAAAAGAAATCGGTGGTGGTTCCCATCTGCAATGAATTGCCTGGATCCAAAGCCAAATGGGTTTAAATTCAAGGTATCCCAAAGCCATAAAGTTAGTAAATAGGCCACAGGAGGTCAGGACATACTCTGACCCACTGTGTAGGTAATTTTTTTTGGCACTTAGAAATGGACAAATTGATACTCCAGGTTATATAATATATGTATGGCTTCAGCGACTAACAGTATTTGGAAAGTAACAGATTTAGATCCAAGGAAGTGTTGAAAAATCTTCTACTTTTCAAGAGAAAAAAAGCCTCTACACGGGTTAAAAGGCTTGTAATTGGGGAAATAGCTTTAAAACAAGTCAGCGTTAGAACCAGGTGAATATTTACTTATGACAAAATTAAAAGCATGAATAGGTTTGTAGTTCATTACCATTTTGGCTAATAGTATTCAAAATAATTTTAATTAAGAACAAGGAACATCATAAGTCCAGTATGAAAATAAAATATAATTTACTATAATAGTGACTTAATGAAAGGTTATTTGTTTTTATTTTAAAATCTTAAAGCACATAGTAGCATTACCTTGAATAAACTTGCTGTTAACCTTCAGCTGTAAAATGATTTTCAATAATGAGGCATAATATCAAAGAAAATTTTCAAATACAAATAAGAGTGTTTAGAGAGACTAAATAAAAAGTGAGACTTCTTCATTGAAAGTGACCAAAGGAAGATCCAAATTAAGAATTTACCCAAAATAGAGTAGGAACCCATTTTATCAGAAGTAAAGCAGAATGAAGGCTTCAGCCACCCAAAGTCTCACACCAGTGATTTAATTGGAAAGGTCTTTCCTTATAAACAGGATTAATTCCAATTAGTGGAAAATTCAAATTATGTTTATAAACACTAACAAAATGCTATCATTCCATAGCATATTACTTGCACAGCACCTATCCTATAAGACATTTTATGAAAGACAAAGGTTCATTAATTTTGCTAATTCTCCATTTTATAGATGAAGAAACTGAAGCATAAAGTATTTAAAAGACAAGCCATAGCAAGTTTCCAGAAAAGCTGAAGACTTTCCTTCCTTCTTAGTCCTTTGTTCATGATATTCCCACAAGAAAAATAAATAAAAGCAAGTCCCAAGTAGCACAAAACGAAAAGGGGAAAGTGCTATAATGGTCTATAGTGGCAATCCAGAAGAGACATGGGATGAAAAGTAAGAAATAAATGTTAACTTGCAGAAACTTAAATTCCCCTTTTCTCTGGCCCTTCTAATAAGGCATGAATTAAAGGTGCTGATTTTTTCCAGAGGAAAAGCTTCTTTGTAACAAAGCTCTTAGGTTTGTAACTCCTGGCATTCTCTTCTTTAGCACTTGGTAGACATTTAGTATCCTTGGAGCAAGTGAAGTTCATGCCATTTTTGACACCACCAGCCACAGAGTGACCTGGCAAAGTGGAGTTCCTTTATGGAGATCTGCCCTAGAGTTATAGGGCCAACTCAACCCCTGACCTGCTGCTCTGGGACCGAGATCTCAATTAGAAAAATCTCACAGCCCGGCAGGTAGTAGCAAAAGGCTGTCTGACCCAACAAGCAGAGAAATATACCTGCTGAGATTCTCCATGAGCTGCCTAGAACCCATTGTTGTAAGTGATTGTCCCAGGCCTTGTGTGCGTGGAGGGGTGAGGGGATGGGTGGCTAGAGAAAGAGCAAGAGAGAAGTAGAAAAAGCAAGCCCAGGGGATCTTTGTTGTTGCTACCTGTTTTCCTTCCAGAGGAGCTCCTGTAGTTAGTTTACCACGAGCCTAGGGCAGGAGACAACACCAAAAGATGTGTTTGGGGAGGAGAGAGAGGTCAGGTCACAGAAGACCTGAACTGCTGGATCAGATTTCATCCAGAAGGCGTGTGGAAGCTGATGAAGATTTTTAGCAGAGAAATGCACTTGAAAATGAGCATTGTGGCTAGTGTAGCGTGGAGAAATGAGCAAGAACCACCTTGTCCATCACTGTCGCAGTGTCTGCAGTAAAGTAAGTAGGAGCTCAGTAAATACCTGTTGACTGGATGAGTGAATGAATGAGTGAATGGATGCGTTTAGTTGGGGAGAAAGAAGAGCCTGGCAAAGAGCTCACTTTGTTGAAGGTTGCCAACACTATCTTCACTGCAAGACAAATGAGATTTCCTAATGTATGTGTGTGGGAGTGGGGCAGGAGGGGATGGGGTCTACTTCATAGAATTGGTTATGTCTTTGGACACTTTTATTATAGTGGAGGAGGAAGACACAAAGACAATTAAGTAAACTATTAACAAATTATGATTGGTATCATGAAACCAAGGGCCAGGATAGGGAAGAACAAAGGAGACCTATTTTATTTTATTTTTTTTCTTTATTTTTTTTTAAATCACTTTTTTTTTAATACATGAAATTTATTGTCAGATTGGTTTCCATACAACACCCAGTGCTCATCCCAAAAGATGCCCTCTTCAATACCCATCACCCACCCTCCCTGCCCTCCCACCCCCCCATCAACCCTCAGTTTGTTCTCAGTTTTTTTTTTTTTTTTAATTTTTTTTTTCAACGTTTATTTTATTTTTGGGACAGAGAGAGACAGAGCATGAACGGGGGAGGGGCAGAGAGAGAGGGAGACACAGAATCGGAAACAGGCTCCAGGCTCTGAGCCATCAGCCCAGAGCCCGACGCGGGGCTTGAACTCACGGACCGCGAGATCGTGACCTGGCTGAAGTCGGACGCTTAACCGACTGCGCCACCCAGGCGCCCCTGTTCTCAGTTTTTAAGAGTCTCTTATGCTTTGGCTCTCTCCCACTCTAACCTCTTTTTTTTTTTTTCCTTCCCCTCCCCCCATGGGTTTCTGTTAAGTTTCTCAGGATCCACATAAGAGTGAAAACATATGGTATCTGTCTTTCTCTGTATGGCTTATTTCACTTAGCATCACACTCTCCAGTTCCATCCACGTTGCTACAAAGGGCCATATTTCATTCTTTCTCATTGCCACGTAGTACTCCATTGTGTATATAAACCACAATTTCTTTATCTATTCATCAGTTGATGGACATTTAGGTTCTTTCCACAATTTGGCTATTGTTGAGAGTGTTGCTATAAACATTGGGGTACAAGTGCCCCTATGCATCAGTACTCCTGTATCCCTTGGGTAAATTCCTAGCAGTGCTATTGCTGGGTCATAGGGTAGGTCTATTTTTAACTTTTTAAGGAAGCTCCACACTGTTTTCCAGAGCGGCTGCACCAGTTTGCATTCCCACCAACAGTGCAAGAGGGTTCCCGTTTCTCCACATCCTCTCCAGCATCTATAGTCTCCTGATTTGTTCATTTTGGCCACTCTGACTGGCGTGAGGTGATATCTGAGTGTGGTTTTGATTTGTATTTCCCTGATGAGAAGCAATGTTGAGCATCTTTTCATGTGCCTGTTGGCCATCTGGATGTCTTCTTTAGAGATGTGAGGAGACCTATTTTAGAGGAGATGATAGAGGAAACTCTGAGAATGTGATATTTAAGCTGAGCCCCAAAGGAGGATAAGGAGCTATCTATGTGAAGAACCAATGTATGGGCTTTACAAGAAGTGGAACTTACGCAAAGCCTCTGAGGCAGAAAAGGGCTCATTTTGTTCCAAACACTACTGGAAGACCAGAGTGACTAGCTCAAAGCCTGAGCAAGAAAGCAACAGGCAGGGCCAGATGACTCAGGGCTTGGCATATTAGGAGCTGACAGCTTTGTCAAGCCAGCCCCAGCCCTATTCCAGCAGGAGGAATGAAAGGAATCTAAGAGAGGTAGCAGAACAGATGAGAACTGAAAGTATGAGGAGGATTTCAGATCAGGTTTATTCTAGATCTTCCCCAAAGGAATCACCATAGCCTAGAAATACTCTACAGGGAAAGGAATGTGTACATTGAGAATAAAGACTTCAACTTGGGCAAAGGAGATGCTTGGGAAGTCACATTCCTGGGCAACCAGGCTTTCTCCCTAATAAGTATCATTCACCTGCCTCATGGAAAGAGAGGGGTTTTGGTTTTCATTTTTTCCTTCAACATTATAGACTACCCCAAAGTAAAATTTACAAGTTGAAAAATGTGAAGGAAATAAAGAAAGAGGGGGAAAAAGCTGCCAAGAAGGTACAGAGCTTAGAAGGGAAGATTGCCCCTTTTTTGTCAGTGCTTCCCATCATCCATCATCCTTATCCTAATGGAGACTGGATTAGCTGGGTGTGGAATTTGGTGGCTCAGAGGGAAGAGTTTACCTCCTATCCTCCTTCAACTTGGTTAATGTTATATTTTACTCCTCAACAAAGGCACAACTACATGGGAAGTTCCCTTTGCAATAGGGAAAATGTCCTTTTGTTTTATTGTTTGATAATTCCTGATTAAAGTTCTTCAGATTTTGCTTGCAGCTCTGTAGTTCCCTAATTTGTCTAGGAAGAAACATTTTGTAGCTAAAAGCAGATGGGATCCTAGTAGTGAGAGGATAAAGTGTATAACCCCTGCGAACTGGGAAAGTCTGTGAGATGCGGAACTGGTTGTGTCTTGGGTATCTCTGAATGCCAGGTGGGACTTCTCCCTGAGGCTCATTCACACTCAGCATAATAAACATGGAGAATATCCCAGATCTACCATTTACACTACATGGCCTTGAGCAAACTGCTTAAGTTGGTCAAAAAATAACTTTTCTATAACTGTGTTTTTCTAAGATTGGTGATCATTAATGGGTCATGAAATCAATTTATAGGCTTGACAATCATTTTTTAAAAAAGAATTGAATAGAAAATAACAGTTTTTTTTGTTTTGTTTTGCATATGGTAAGGGTTAAGTGTTGTTGCATGAGACTTGTTTCAGATAGGTTTACTGTCACAATGTCAAATATATTGCTTATTGTGGGTAGTGTAGTAATCAAAGAAGTTTGAAAAATACTGATGACTTAGTTTCTAGCTCCCATTCCCACTCAGAAGTAGGGAAGAAGTTAAAATAGTACATTAAACCCTACTCAGCATTTTCAGTTTCAAAGTGTCTATTTGGGGGGGTTTATGTCCCCTCTTCCCTCCCCTTTTACCTGCTTCTCCCTTTCTTGTGCTCCTCCTCCCTTCCTTAGGCTGGACAGCCTCAGTCTCATCTCTCATCTCTTGATGGCATTAGAGCTTCCAGAAGACAGACCAAGCAACAGTAAACCCCTAACTTACCAAGAAATAGAGACAGCAGGAAATGCTTTTTATTCTTGTATTTATTTTAAACGTTTATTTATTTATTTTGAGAGAGAGAGAGAGAGAGAGAGAACTGCGGAGGGGCAGAGAGACAGGAGAGAGAGAGAACCCCAGCAGGCTCCAGGCTGTCAGCACAGAGACCAGCACGGGGCTCTATCTCACAAACAGTGAAACCATACCTCAGCAGAAATCAGGAGTTGGATGCTCAACCAAGTGAGCCACCCACACGCCCCAGGAAATGCTTTTTAAAATAGCATTCTACATTAAACATGTAATCTGTCAGAGCCTCAGTTTCCATATCTATTAAACATGCTGAATATGCTTAATATTTAAATTGTCTGCCACATTTTAGGTACTGGATAAATATGAAGTCTTTCCCATTTTGGGTTCTTAATATTGCTCAAAGAATTGCTCTAAGCTAGCCCTTTGTCTCTGGGAATGTAGGCTGGGTTATGGATGTATATGGTACATAGAGACAGCAAAATGAAAACAAATCAATACATCAATGGGGTGGAAGGTATTTATATCATACTCAGGTCAAGTGTGTTTTATGGCTCATGACCAAGAGTCTAAGATATCTCAACTGATGAATCCTCCAGGAAACTAGCTCCAGCATATTCAGATGAAAAACAAAACAAAACACAAGTATACCATACTAAATTAATCTGCATGGGCACAGGCAGGGCTAACCAACTGTAAGCATGATTGAAAAGGGTAAAAAAAAAAAAATGTCTGTTCCTAAGCCCCCTGCCTCCCTGCTCTGCTCCCTTGTCAGAACCTGGTAACAGTCCTCTCTTTGAGCATGTGGTTGTCCTTATGTTCCTTTCTCAACCCAACCCCCCAACCCCCCTGACAAGATTCTGATAGCATGTAAAATAAGTGACACCTCACATAAAACCCATTCTCACAGAAGTGTTCCTGTGGGGGATATATATAATATAATATATTATATTATATACATTATATATAATATATATATTATATTATATACATTATATATAATATATAAAATTATATATATTATGCGATATATAAAATATTATACACAATTTAATTTAGCTTATTATATATATTTAATGTGTAATATTTTTTAATGTAATTTTTTTCTTTAAGAAATTTCCAACAGGATCAAGGGACTTCAAGGAACCTTAATTTAATCCCTTAATGTGGCATAGCAATTGGTGGGGGAGAGGCAGGGGTAAAGGACCCTTAGTCTGGCTTGCCTACAGGGCACACCTGACCCTGAAGCAACTGAGATAAAGATGCCTCTATCCTCTCAGCACCAAAGCTTGCCTGCCTAACAGGAACTGACAGGCCTCAACCCACTAGGTCATTATGCTTCAATCTGTCCCCCACTTTACTGTTGTATTGGTCAGAGTTATTAAAAAAAAAGAAAAATTCAACTGAGTAAATTTTAAGATCTCACTGCCTTTATTAAATGATTTATGAATCTGGCGGCACCCCATCTAGCAAGTAGAAGGGAGCTCTGAGCAGTTGTATAAAATGGAAGGTTTTTATAGAAGGAGGGTGGGGCAAGAAGGATTGTTCCAGGCCAGGTCCCATTCCCTTAGAGGAAAGAGGGGAATCTTATCATGCAGATTTCCTTTGGGGGGTTGACTACGCCCTGCTGATCAGAAAATTCTTGACTGACCAGTTAAGACTACATTTCTAGGGGAGGTTGAAACTGCAATTAGGTTAGGTATGAAGCCCCAGTTTGGGGCCTTGGCCCAAATGAAGCCATTTGCGGCCTGAGGTTTTCTTTTTATCAGGTTCTCCAGAGAAATAGAACTGATAGGAAAGAGAGAGAAAAGAGAGACAAGAGAAGAGAAGAGAAGAGAAGAGAAGAGAAGAGAAGAGAAGAGAAGAGAAGGGAAGAGAGATTGAGATTGAGATTTATTTTAAGGAATTTGTTTACATGATTATGGAGGTGGGCATGTCCAAAATCTGTAGGGTGGACCACTGGGCTGGAGACCTGGGGAACAGCCAATGTTATAGTTGAAGGCTGTGTGCTGGCAGAATTCCTTCTTGCTCTTGGGAGATCAGTCTTTCATTCTGTTCAGGCTTTCAACTGATTGTTGGGTTGTGCGATGCAGATGAGGTCTACCCATATTATGGAGGGCAATTGCTTTACTCAAAGTCCGGCAATCTAAACGTAATTTTCATCCAAAAACACCCTCACAGAATCGTCTTGCATAACGTTTGAGTAAATATCTGGGTACGCTATGGCCCAGCCATGGTTAATTCATCATGTCTTCTATACAGCCAGAGGTGGCCTTCCCCAACATACCAACCTTAATCCAACTGTTTCCCAATTCTGGCATTCTTCCAAAATTCCCAGATTCAAAATGTTATATTCTAACACATTTCAAGTTATTCAAGTGTTTAAAGATTGATCATGGTTGTAATTCCTTCCCCTTATTAGACACACAGAAACATTGTAATATTTTGGGGGGAGAGGGTAGTTTCATATGGTTGTTCTCAATTTGTTTGCATTCAGGACCCGTTTACACTCTTAAAAATTAAGAATGTAAAAAAGCTTGTTTGCAGGGCCATATCTCTTGATACTATACCTTACAGAAATATGTGTATCATATTAGAAATGAAAATGAGACATTAAAAATATATTTTTGAATTTATTTCAAAATAATAATGCTAACAAATATGTTAGCCATAGATAACATATTATGAAAAACAACTGTTTTCCAAAACAAAAATAATTGGTGAGAAGAGTGGCACTCTTTTACATTTTTGCAAGTCGCTTTAATGCTTGAGTTAATAGAAGATGGTAGGATTATCATATCTGCTTCTGCATTTGACCTGCTGTGCTATGTTTTGATTAAAGTATATAAAGAAAACCTAACCTCACACTAATATGTAGCTGGAAAAGGGAAGATTTGCACAGGACTCTTTGGACCACATTTTGAGAACTACTGGTTTTATAGAAGTACTTCTACCTGTGAGTCAGAGGCCCTAGACCCTCATCTCTGCTTTGTCAGTAACCAGCTGTGCCTCACCTAAACGGTAAAGAAATTAGCATATTGTTGAACACCTCCTGTGTGTCAGGCATGGTGTATATAGCATTTAATAGAATCTTCCTAACAACTTATAGCGTAAGCAGTTGCACGATGGCAAATGCTTAACAATCAGAGACGAATTCGTCCAGGCGAGTCACATGGATGTGACTTATATTGTAGAACAGGACATCAAGCCCCAGAATAACTACACCACTTTAATCTACTGCCTGTGCGAAGCAGTGTACACCCTAATTACTTCTTTCCTATGAAGAATGGTGATTTGATGATCCAGGTACCTGCTTTTCTCATAAACACCTCTATTGGATTAATAGAAGATTTTGCTTAATTCACGTTGTAAAATATATTCGATCAAGTGTGGTTGGCATTACATTACAGGTTTCTGTTTCCATTTCTCTTCTTCCCCTACCCCAGGGCATTTGGGAAGGGTGAGGGAAAAAAGCAGGTATCTGAGGAGATAAGGGCAGGTGGGGGAGGGGAAGAGATGTAGTGGAAGGGGAAGAACCAAATTTGAATTGGAATAGTAATGTAGTGTTCATCAGAAGTGGAGAGGGAGGGATTAGCGTTAGCCATGCTCATGAACGTCAGGAGGTTAAGGTTGGCATGTTGGCCTAGGGGAACCCTAATTTGTAGTGTTTGCCGATATCCATGGTGTAAATACTTCAGCCAAGGTCAACTTCAGGCTTCCAACCTGACATGTGAACAAGGAGTTGGGAATAGATGCACACAATTAGCTTTCAAGAGCCGTTGCCAATGTGAGCCTGTCCTTTTTACAGCAGACAGAAGGAAGAAACTGAGGTTTAAGAGATTAAAAGACTTGACTGAGAACATATAAGCATGAATACACTGATACACTAAACAAAGTAAATTTCAGATTATATTTAGTATAAATTCAGTCACATAAAAAGAAATACATCTGTGTATAAATTAACTGCACATAAATGATAGAAAAATGTCCAGACAGGCTATATACCAAACTATGCATACTGATTTATTTGGGGGAAAGCAATGAAATAGGAATGAAGATGACAAATAATTTTTATTTTTAGTTCTCTATATTTCTGTATTTTAGGTTTTTTTTTTTAACAGAGCCTGTATTTATGTATTCCTTGTGTAATTTAAAGTAAAAGTTTTCAAAGAGATATAGGATATGATCAGATTCTAATTATATAGCCTTAACATATATGATTTCAAAAATTTCAAAGGGCTTCAGAGGGGTCTGGCAAGTGTCACAGAAAGGGAGAGAGAGACATGGGAAAAAAAGACCATCTATTGATGCGGTACCTCTTCTGCCAGGTCGCTCAGCAGTTCTCTTTTCAAATAATTTCTCTCTAGTGGCTAAAATTGTAGTATTGAACATAAAATGTCTTATAGTCTCTGGTTAATTGGAAATGCCAGTAGCTTTTTGAGTTAGACTAATATTAAAATGAACCTTGAATTCCATGTATAAGCCAGGGCTCAGGTCTTAGTTTGTCAATACATACGGAACTACTTAACTCAATTGGCTAAATCTTGGGTCAGCACAAAACAAGCTTCAAATTGTTAACCTCTTATTCTCCAGGTGTGTGTGTGTGTGTGTGTGTGTGTGTGTGTGTGTGTGTGTGCTTGAGCATATGCAAATGTTGGGTGGAGGTGCTTTTGGTGACTCGCGCTGTGTAAAGTAGGACAGAAAGGCACTACACCAAGATAATTTTCTCACATGTTCCACAAATTAATGATTAACTTACCTGACAAATTCTTCTAAGGGTAAGAGTCATCAATACCTTAGCATAAATTAATTTGGATGGGCAGTTGTCTTACTTTTTTCCTTACAATAAAAACTATAAAGAATAGGAAAACTAGGGAGGAGGAAAAAGGTTTTTGTGGTTTGGGGCACCAAATTTGGTTGGAGGGGAGGGGTCTCTAAGTGGTTTGGTAGAAAAGGCAGCCTGGATATGAATCTATTCTTTGCCTTTCTTTTTTTCCCTTCCTACTGCAAATTTCTTAGCCTCTCAGATACCAAATTTCCTGTACCATAAAATAGGGATTGAATAAATGACAGGATTGTTGTAAAGACATATACGTAAAACATCTGGCATAGAGCCTCTTACATAGTGACTATGCAATAAATAGTAGTTATCATTCGGACAGCAAGAAAAGATAGCTAAAAAGACTTGGGGGAAATTCTGAATTGCAATACATTTAAATAAGCTTCAACTCTGCAAATAACTTTTAAGCACCTACAGTTTAGATTATCAGAGGTCAAAAGTTGGAGCCAGCCACTTTCTGAAAAATGGGGTATTTAGCATAGGCATTCCAGGAGCTGAGAGGTACGGAAAGGGGTGTGAAAAGAAGCCAAAGGGAAACTATCCCACAGTGACAGAGGGAACCTACAATCCTGTTTCTTAAATGTGTGCTTATGGGCAAGAGGAGATAGAGCGAGGGTGATGGCTCATCACCATTTCTCTTTAACTGAGAAAACAACCCCAGTGGGCAGCCCAGGGAATCTGGTCCTCAATACCATCTTTCTAGAGCAAAAACATGACATGTTGATGTGTACCGTGCCTCACCCATAAGTAGCAATGATACTACTGATAATAAATTAGATGAGGGAGGCCAGTCCTCCTCTGGAACTCTCAATGCAAATAGCATTTGCGCTGAGAAGAATGGGATGTGTGAAAGGCAAAGCCAACAGACAGGGAGAGAGATTAGTTTCTGCCATCAGTCATCGCTGACAGTGGGCATTTTTGAGATTGTTGTGATGGTCAAGGAAAAAGCCTTATAATGGGGAAAATGAATCTTTTGGAAAGATGTGAGGTTGCTTAATCTGGAAGACAGAGGAGGGCTTTGAAGGAGGAGATAAGACTGGAGTGAGGGGAGAGAAAGATTACTCACAGAGGATTTTGAACTGACTAAAGCAAAGAGAGGAAGGAAAATGAGTTGGCAATAGTGAAGGTGCAACTTGACACTGGTGATGATGACAATGATTTCCAAGATTATAAAGAGTATAACGTTAAACTACCCTCATAACTTATAAATTACTTTCATTTTCGTCCTTTCACTTTTTTTCCCTGTAATACTCTGGGGGTACATAGGGATGGTAAACAAATCATTAGAACTCAACAACCCAATTCATTCAAAAAGCTGTCAGTATTAGAACCAGGGGAGGAGAGAGGATGCCAAATACCAATTTTCCAAACTCTTTCAGATTATCACAACTTTGAATGTACTTAAATATCTGAGGAACAAAGATTTTGCTATTAAAAAGTACAGTTAACCGTATTATTTTTGTAGGACTATGAATTATCCATCACAGAAAGTGTCTCTTAATATTAGTCACCTAGAAGCTCCACATTCCAGGTTGCAGTGGTGACAATGCAACCCACTCAACAATGTTCAACCAATGTAGGTAACACTGGCCATTTCCCCCTCTCTACTTAACATTACTGTAAAATACTAGAAAATCTAAATTAAAATAGTTGCTGTAAAAGCACATAAAGGATTAAAATGAAAATGGCAAGGACAACTGCTAGAAAAAGCATTGTAGAGTCGGCAAATATTACATTTAACTTCACATTAATTCTCTGAAGGAATTTAACACAATTTCTCCCATTCTAACTCAAAAATTAATTTCTGTATATTGTCCTTGAGGTTTGGATTGGGAATGAAAAGGAGAAAACTGTTGAAAGTGTGAAGATTTTATATGAATTAATCAACCAAGAGTTCAGACACTGGGGACTGAAGATTAAACTTTATAGTTTAGAAACCCAAGGACAGTACTTTTTCTTATGAGTGTACCTCACATCAAAAAAATCTCTGCTGATATAAACGTCTCATTTACCACATTCAAGTAAAGAGGTAATCTTTATGACATCGCAATGAGAAGGTGCAAAGAGGTTAAACAATTTATAAAAAAGTCAAGGAGGAGTCAAAATTAGAAAAAGATGGCCTCAGCCCTGGCATTATCTGTATTCTAGATGCAAAGATAATTTTGTTTCTCTATCCATTCATGTTAAAGCCTATGGTGGATGAGATATTTCAGTCTTAAAGACTCAGAGAAACTAAGTTTAAATTGTCCATGGAGTATTGGTATTAAGAAAGAAACTTTGAAGGCCGTAATCACTTCTGTGTTCCAATAGTAATGGTGGTTCCAGAGACCTACGACCATCTCTGTCCACTTCAGACAGCCTGTTGAAGCTGTTAGTCACTGCTTGAAAGAATTCAGTCTTCTAGATAATATACAAGTGCAAAGTTTTCATATAGGTGCATCTTCCCTGGTCTTTCTCAGGGCTAGTCAGAAGTATTCTATGGAACTAACATATGGATTAGCCTACACATATACCTCACTGTGTGGTAAAGAGCTAACTTTGTAAGGATTGCCTATTCCAGATTTCACAGAGTATCTGAGCCTTTTCCAGAGCAAAAACTAAAAAAGAAATGGGTGAGCAAATGAAACTATAAGATCTACCAGACTTGATCATTTTCAAGCACCAGTCAACTTATAAACAGTCCAGAATACCACATGGTATGATAGGGGTTGGGTTCCATGTCCTGTACAGTGACCAAACTTTTCATTCTGTCATACAAAATTAAGTTGGTGGATCTGACATAAAAGATATGCCAGGGGTAATTCATTCTGTGCTAGACTGTAAGGTCCTTGAGTACATGGTGATTTTTTTTTTCCTGTACACTACTCTAAGACTCCCATATTGCTAGTTCTGTGGTAGTTCCTCTTATTATGTATTCAATCAACAATTATTAGACACCTCCTATGTAGTTAACCAGGTTGAAAAAAGAGAAATAGAAGATGTATTCTTTGCCAAAGACTTAACAGTGAAATCAGGCTTACAAGAAATAGCTGAAAATATGTGCAAACATAATGTTATACAAGGAAACTATGCATGAAGTATTAAGAGAGGGTCAGCATGACTATAGGACTGGAAAGCTTAAAAAGAAGTAGCTTTCTCTGCTTTTTGGAGCTTTCCAAATGTTTTATTCCTTCATTCTTTCTATACATGGAAAACCCCAAATAAAATAGAACTTGTTCACACTCAGAGATACTGAGAATTTAGGGTGCCTTGCTGGCTCAACTGGTTAAGCGTCTGACTCTTGCTTTTGGCTCAGGTCATAATCTCATGAGTGTGAGATCAAGCCCTGCGTTGGGCTCTGCACTGGGCATAGAACCTGGTTAAGATTCTCTCTCTCTTCGTCTGCCCCACCCTGCTAGCTCTCTCTTTGTCGCTCTCTCTCTCTAAAAAAAAAAAAAAAAAAAATGATTTAAAATAAAATCTATTTTAAAAAAAGATACTGAGAATTTTCCACTGCTGAGAAGCTGGAGTAGATGTAGTTTTCCCTATTCCTCCAACTAAATACAGTTGAAAACACCAGATATTATATATAAAGATAAGAAGACTCTAAAAGACAGAGAGAATGTAGACTTGATAGGGACCTCAGGATATGAGGAACAATGTGGTGAGTGCCCTGGGTTTCTTATGCACATGTATCCTAGGCTTGTAACTGAAGAAGCCAGCAACCCCCAAACACTAATGAGCACAGATGAAGAGAGCTCCACAAAAAGACTACTCTCTGTAGCCAAAGGACAAGGAAAGGGGCAGCCAGGAAAGCAAACCTTTTACACAATAATTGTTCTACTCTAGCCAAACACGGAAGAAAAAACTGTAGCCTACCTATACCCACACCAACAACAGCCAAAGCAGTGTTAAAGAAGGCAAAATACAGAGTCAGGATATTCATTAGTGCTGGACCTTACTGTGAAAATAGAATAAGATGTTCCCCTATATGCTGTGTAAGAGATACACAAAATCTCTCTGTATTATTTTGTACTGCTGCATATGAAGCTACAATTATCTCAAAATAAAAAGTTTAAAAAATTAAAGGAGTTGAGGCATTTTTGACACTTGAGTTGTCTATACTGGGAGAAAGAATTTCATTCCTTGGACAATCCAAAATAGTAATTTAAACGTTGGGGGGAGGCACCTGGGTGGCTCAGTCAGCTGAGTGTCTAGCTCTTGATTTTGGCTCAGGTCATGATCCCAGAATCCTAGGATTGAGCCCCATGTTGGGCTCCATGCTCAGCATGGAGCCTGCTTAAGATTCTCTCTCTCTCTCTCTCTCTCTCTCTCTCTCTCTCTCACGTTCCTTCCCCCTCTTGCATGCTCTCTCTTAAAAAATTTAAATTAAATTAAAATAAAAGTTAAGAGTATGTATTGGTTTTCTGTGGTCACTCTAACAAGTTACCACAAACAGGCTAACTCAAAGCAGCATCGATATATGCTCTCACAATTCTGGAGGCCAGAAAGCCAAAATCAGTATCACTGCGCGGAAATCAGGGTGTCAGCAGTTTCTGGTGGCTGCTGGCTTTCCTTGGCTTGTGGGCACACCACTCCAATCTTCAGATCTCTGCTTTGCCTTCATGTTATCTTCTTCTCTGTGTGTATGTTTATTCCCCCTCTGTCTCTCTCCTGTAAAGCCACTATGTGTGATAGCATTTAGGCCCCACTGAGTAATCCTGAATAATCTCTCCTTCTCAAATTCCTTAAGGTTATCACACATTCAAGATCCTCTCCAAATGAGGTTACATTAACAGTCTAGAAATTAGGGCCAGATATCTTATTATCAGGTATCTTATTGTCAGAATACAACATTATTCTGCCTACCACAGTGTGCTAAGCAACCCCCATTGTGTAAACATAGTGTAATATACTTAATCTACAATTTACAGAACACTCTCAGGGTGTTCTGTTATTCTTTAGTATAAATGTTAATAAATATTTTTCGAGCATCTGGTATGTGTGTGTCAACTTCTCTTCTAGGCACTAGGGATAAAGCCCTGAACAAAACAGGCAAAAATATCTCCCTCAGGGAGATTATATTCTAGTGGGTAAGGAGGGACATGGGCAATGAATGAATGAGTAAAATGTATAGGATGTTAGTTTATAAGTGCCACAGAGAAAAATAAAGCCAGGAAGGAGGATAGAAAGTACTGAGGAGACACGTGTTGCGATTTTAAATAGGATGTCCGTGTCCAGGGCAGATCGGTGACATCTGAGTAAAGACCTGACTGGGACGGGAGGTCAAGCAAGCCCTATTTATTTATCTAGAATTGCAGTGTGGTCAGAGCAACAGCAGTGCAAAGGCCTGAAGAACAGTGAGCAGTCAGGGTGGCTAGCGTGGAGTGAGAGGGAGGATGATAGGGGTTGATATACAGTTCTTGAAACTCTTCTGTACTTAATGTTAGGTGGGGTTAAAACAAGGATTATCAATTTGTGAATGTTACCATTCTTTACCTCTTTCCTTCCATATCTCCTGGTCCGTTGCCATGGAAGAAGACACAGTCTTGGTCTTCTCGGTCCAGAGGAAGAGAGGAGAGTTACTTGGGGTAGAGGCAGGAGGAGTACTTTAGGGCAGAGTATTTGAGGAGTGCAGCTTCAAAGCACAGGGATAGTGATTGGGGAAGACAATGAAAAGGGATCTAATATATAATTCTGTGAGCCCATCCTTTCCATGGTGTTTGACGCCAATAAGTAAACAACAGTGTGAGTTATTTTGAAATTACTTTGAACTATGAATTTATTTTGAGTTTATGAACTATACATTAAAAACTTTTTTTAATGTTTATTTTTGAGAGAGAGACAGAAAGAAAGAGAGAGGGACAGAACACGAGCAGGGGAGGGGCAGAGAGAGAGGGAGACAGAATTCAAAGACTCCAGGCTCTGAGTTGTCAGCAAAGAGCCTGATGCAGGGCTCAAACTCACGAACCTCAAGATCATGACCCGAGCCAAAGTCAGAGGCTTAACCGACTGAGGCACCCAGGCGCACCTGAACTATATATTTTAATACACCTGAGATTTAGGACCTGAGATTCATGGGCCATAGCCTTTTTTTCAGAATAGATTCCTACAAGCAAAATTGCTGGGCCAAAAGGAACCCTTTAAATTTTGATACCTGGGCGGGGGTGGTGGTGAGGGGGTGCTGGGTGGCTCAGTCATTTGGGCTCAGGTTATGATCTCATATTTGTGAGTTCAAGCCCTCAATTGGGTCTTCTGTCTCCCTCTCTCTCTGTCCCTCCGATGTGCACACTCTCTCTCTCTCTCTGTCAAAAATAAATAAATATTATAAAAAATAATAAAATAAATTTTGATACACAATATCAGATGTCTCCCCTCCCCACAGAACAGTTATGTCAATATATACCCCAAACCACTTGTTACCCACAAGCTCACCATGCTGAGTATTGGCACTCTTAATCTTTGTCAATATGATATGGGAAGAATGATTTCTCAACAGTATTTGGAAAATATTCATCTTGGAAATGGGAGGGTAAATGTCTTTTCCTATGTTTTTTGGCCACTTGTATTTCCTTTTTAGTGAATTCTCTTTGCCCTCTTTTCTATTGGAATACTCATCTTTCCTTAGTGGCTTGATAGAACCATGTGTATTTTCAGGATCTTTTGCTCTTGCCCTTCAAACACTACAGGTAGGTTTCCCACTGTATTGTCAGGGGTTCTGGAGGGTGTGCAACAGAAGGTAACTAGCTTATTCTGGCAGAAAATGAATGTTTTGAGAGGATATTTGGTAGATCACAGAATCACCGGAAAACCTAGGAAAGTGGATTCTGAAAATAGAGCAGCACCAAGGGAGGCAGGGTGAACTGTGGCCCAAACCACACTTAGGAACTGCCTGGTAAGGACCCTGCTGACACTGACGCTAGGCACTGAAAGCCACTCTGAGCACCTCTGCCCTCACTGGCCCTGGAGACTTGCAGCTACTACCACCAAAATGGATTGTCCTGTGTCTCTGATTCAGAGTCCTGGGCCAGTGTCTGGTTGCCAAACTTTTGTCACAGCCAGCATCCTAGTTGCCTAGGAGTTGAAAAGTTGACTATGGGGGCTTTTCGTCTCCTGCAGTGGTAAGGAGGTCCTGGTTTAATCTAGAGTCATACAGTGGACAGTTCTGCTAACATAGGAAGGGGAAGTCAGAGGCCAGGCAGAGAGAGGGGGCAGGGTAGAGAGGCCCTTATAACTAGCTTGTTGTTTAACTTTTTTTTTTTTCTCTGTAGTGCTCTTAGCTTTACAGAGAATTTAATTTTTTGTTGAGTATAATTTTCTAAAAATGTCTTCTTTTATGATTTCCAATCTTAACAACTCTGCCATGACCTTTACCTTCTCTACCTTCCTGCAACCTCCCTGCTGAATGAACTAGGCCTGCATTTTTTCTTTTTAAGGACTTTCCGTGCCTTTACCAAGGGTTTTACAGACTATCCTTTGAGTTTTTAGGCAGCTTCTGATGTCCCAGATCTTCCTCTCATGTCAGAGATGTGCTTGACCCTGAGACATGTGTGGTTCTGCTCTGGAGGCTAATTATCTTAGGTGGTGACCCTTTCACCTTCTAGGTTGGGAATCTATTACCTCTCAAAATGTTTAACATTCTGCCTTTTAGACAGGGGAATTTTTTGACCTGTTCATCAAATATGTGCTTTCATGACTCAGGAGTCCCCTAACTCTCCTACTGCTTTCGGTATATTTTATTGCTCAGTTAGTTTCAATTGGCCTAGCAAAACGTTGTGGGATACTTGACATTTTGATATCTTAGGTATTAAATTGAAAAGCATCTAGTGGATCATTTTCATATGGTAATCCTAAATTCCCCTTTCCTACTCAGAGGAATATGGTACAGTCTTCAGGTCATCTTGAATATTTTTTTTATTGATCTTTTGAGGGGCTTAGTCATCTTTGGTCTTCTTGTCTACAAAGTTAGAAACCTGTCCACACCTGTTGGACAGACCAATAACCTTAACATGTGCTAGTACAGAGAAGTTTTTAGGGGATTCTCACCACATTCCCTATATCTTAAGAAAGCTCAAATGCTGGTTCTTTATAAGGCCCTCTCCAGACTCAGCTGTGGAAGGAGGGAGAAGAATTGGCAGGTGTGCAAATGATGTGGCCACTTTCTTTCACAGCACTCCTTGCAAAAACTACCCTAGTGTGGCACATCAGGCACAGAGCTTGGCCCTTTAGTCAGATCTATGCCTGGAGGAGCTTCAGCCCCAGATGTGAGACATCCAATGTAGATAAGCAGAGGCTTAGAGAACAAAGTCCCAGTGGATGATGGAGAGAACCCTGCCAGAAAGGTGGCATCTCAGATGTTTGGAGATAGACTTGAGGTAGAATCCCAAGCAGGGATCTAGGGCAGAGAGGCCTAAAATTGGGTAGAAGGAGCAAAGTACTGGCTTAGGGCTCAGGGGCAGGGCTTTAGCCCCCACCGGTTTGTGGTGAGGACCTAAGACCCCAGGTGGCTCATCACCACAGCCCTTAGGCAGATAGAACAAACTGGAGACTTGATCTTTGTAATGGAATAAAAAGGAAGCTTGTTAAGGAGGAAGTGATTGAGTGGTGGGGCTGTACAGCCAGCCTGCCTGGGTTCAAAGTTCCATTCTGTCACTTACTACCTGTATGACCTTGGTCAAGTTACTTATGCCTACCTCATAGGGTTTTTGTGCGAAGCAAATGAACTGATATATGTGAAGTGCTGAGAACAGGGCTAGCACAGACTAAGTGTTAAAAAATGTTAATTATTGTTATTATTATTATTAGAAGTGGCACAAGTAAACAAATCAATCACAAATCAACAGGGTGGTCCTGATGTCAAATCATCAAAGTTATCCTTATTCTTCACCTCTCTCTGAGTAAGGACAAGATTGGTCACAGATCTGGGGTAAGGCTACGGTTCCGGATGGGGGTCTTGGTGTGGAAAAGAGCAGTAGAGGGAAGGAACTAGGCAAATTCTTGCAAGTACAGTTGGGAGAATGACTTTTTTTGGAGGATGGGGTGTGGGGGTGGGGGTGGGGCAAATTCTGACACATGGTCATTGTGTCCTGTAACCAGTCTAGAATATCTGGGCTCCCTGGGACCCATACTAGAAATGTGAATAGTGAGAGATGAGTCTGAAAGGCTCTCTGGTATAGGCTGATTCCTCTAAACCTCCAGGTTGTACAGTGGCTACAAGAGAGGTCATGCACCTCTGGCCTTTATGCTGGCTCTATTCTGGAACTTAGAACATTAAAATACAGACCCTATTTCACAAGTCATGCCTTCATGGTTCTGTTCCTCACACATGCAGACAAAACAGGACTTTAAAAAGAGTTTATGGGGTGCCTGGGTGGCTCAGTTGGTTAAGCTGCTGACTTTGGCTCAGGTCGTGATCTCGCAGTTCGTGGATTTGAGCCCTGTGTCATGCTCTGTGCTGACAGCTCAAAGCCTGGAGCCTGCTTCAGATTCTGTGTCTCCCTCTCTCTCTGCCCCTCTTCCCTGCTCATTCTCTCTCTCTCTCTCTCTCTCTCTCTCGCTCCCTCTCTCTCTCTTTCTCTCTCCGTCTCTCAAAAATAAACGTTAGAAAAAATTTTAAAGAGTTTATTTACAATAATAATAATGACTACCATTGTTGGAGAGTTTAATCATGTGCCAAGGCTCTTTGTATATACCTGTGTGCCACATAGTGAGTGCCTCATTCAGTCCTCATAACAACTCTGTGGAGGCACATCTTATTATCGTTTCTATTTTACAGATGAGGAAACAGGCTCCAGAGCATCCAGTAACTTTCTAAGATCAAATAGCCAGCAAATGGTAGAGCCAGAATTCCAGTTCAAGTAGCTCTGTGTTCGAGCCTGATATTTTAATGTGAAGAGACAAAGAATGCTTTGGAGTTTCTATCTGGAAGGAAATACAGCATTTTTGACAGAAGTGAAATATGTGCTGTTTGCTCCCTTCCTTGGTGAGCTGACACCAACCTGAAACATTTGCTCCCCTCCCTGGGCGGCATCTGTTTTGTTTCTCCAAGGACACAGATTCACTCTGTGGAGACTGTGCCAGAGGCCAAAGTTCCTTATAGCTTCTGAGACCACAAAACCCTTTTCAACAAGATCCCTCAGGCCCAGGCCCTAAAAACCGTGTAATAAATTTACCATCAAAATAATCTCACTTGGCCCCTCTGAGACCATTATGCTACAAACAAAGGTAACGTGATATTCCAATAAATATTTCTCCTGTGAAGTCATTAGGGTTTTTATCCCCCCCTACACAAAACTGTATTTTTCAAATTTAATATAATTTCATAGTTCCCCTAAATCATTCATGGGTATATATACAACATTCAACAGTTCCACATCCTGTCATTTGAATAAGAATGATTATTAAAGTTTAGTCTGAGACTAAAATGCAAAAGCATTTTACTGTTTTTATTATTAAAAATGCAATAATGAAATATTTTAAAATGTTATAGCAATTATCTTTTCATTGCGCAAACCTGTGTTGTCAACTATGTCACATTAAAATGTTAAATCACTATTTTAATATCAAATTACAGAAAGATAGAAAATGCTAAAATTTGTCTTCTGTGCAGTGTATTTTTTCAACATTTTAGTACATGTGATCTGTCATGGTTGAGAGGTGCTGCATTATACAGGAAACACCACAGATTTTGAAGGTCCCAGAGTTGAAATAATGACAAGTTCTAGGAAATATGTACGTCTTCATCACTTTAAAAAGTTGGGATAATTAGCTATTTTTCTGGATTCCTAAACCCACGCCTGCAGGACATCACTGGAAAGTGAGCAAATCCTGAACATCTGGGCTTACAAAAAATGAAATGAATCACAGAAGCCATTCTGTACATTGTATGTTTTGGGCGTCAATGTTGTGGTCTCCCCTAGACCTGCTGGGCCACCTGCATTGGGTTCTCACTGGCATAGGTAACAGTAGAACAGTAGGGCAGCTCTTGTTGCTCTGGAATGAGTGTTAATGAGGAAGAAGCATGGGGATGAGGGGTACTGTATTCAGACACTTGCCTTTCAATGAATCCAACTTGGTTCTCACAATATTATCTATAAAACTGAACTATATGTCTTCATCACACTGGATGTAATCATTACATGGAGGACTTTGACCTTGGACTTTGTCCCATTATATTGTTAAAAAACAAAAAAAATATATATTTTTAATAGGTTTCATGAGGAGCTAATTGTGCATAGCTTTGATTGCTTATGGGGAACTATCAGATGAGGTCCACACTGGGTCAGCAATTTACATTTATGCTCTTTGAATCACAAGGTCTTATAATCTATGCAGTTTTGTTTTTTTTTTTAATGAGCTTACTTGCTTTCAACAAACAATAGCCAAACTATGGAAAGAGTCCAAATGTCCATTAACTGATGAATAGATAAAGAAGATGTGGTTTATATATACAATGGAATACTACTTGGCAATGAGAAAGAATGAAATCCTGCCATTTGTAGCAATGTGGATGGAACTGGAGGGTATTTTGCTAAGTGAAATAAGTCAGTCAGAGAAAGACAGATGTCATATGTTTTCACTCATATGTGGAACTTGAGAAACTTAGCAGAAGACCATGGGGGAAGGGAAAGGGGAAAAAATAAACAGAGTGGGAGGGAGGCAAACCATAAGAGACTCTTAAATATAGAGAACAAACTGAGGGTTGATAGGGGTGGGGGTCAGAGAGAAGGGAAAATGGGTGGTGGTGGGCATTGAGGAGGGCACTTGTTGGGATGAACACTGGATGTTGTATGTAAGCAATGAATCATGGGAATGTACCCCCAAAACCAAGAGCACACTGTATATACTGTTAGCCAACTTGATAATAAATTATATTAAAAAATAATAATAAAATAAAAAATAAAATGAGCTTATAATCAAAACTGAAAAATCATCTGAATAGTACCAATTATATTATATTGTATTATAGGCAAATTACACTGCTATATTACAGTGTTAATGGAGATTGCCAGTCAGAAACTACTTATCTTATGGGTGGTTAGTAAACGCTTGACTGATTTACACTGGTGTTATTCACATTAATACATCAAATCAGTCCTAAGGGATGCTACAAATTGAAAGCTTATAACTTAAAAGAACTTTACTTTATTAAAATTGAAGGAGTAACTCCTTATACTTGCCCCCTCCTCCTATATTAACATCTTTGTTTAGTTCTTGGGTATCATAGATTTGATTCCTCAGGAGATACAAATGAAAATAAGTGTGCGAGGATCTTTATCAGGATGTGCTTTGGAAAACAACACTTGTAAGTGGGTGAGGGAAGCAGGATGGAGCAGAAGGCAAAGTTGAACTGTGATTCTGTTGCGACAAGCCTGCGGCCAATCCCTGAAGTCTGAATGTGGACTGCCCCTGAGAGAGATCCCCAGATTGAGGCAAGGGAGCCTGGACTTGCTGCCTGTCATCGACCAGTCATGGGATGTGGGCTACCTCTGCAGAAAGAAACATAACATTGGGCGAGACAGTTCTTTTTGGCCGAGGGCCATTTCTAAAGAGGGACTCAGCTCTGAGTCATCAACAGGTAACATCCTAATAGCTGGGAGAATAAGTGCCTAGGTCCTGAAGGTGGAATTTAGGTGGCACATCATAGAGCCCACTCCCCTGAATTATACCACAAATTCACCACGTGGGAGTTAAACTCAGTCTCTTCTTAACAAGTTAAATTTTTCTTCTGACTTTCCTCTCTTTGTAATCAGCATCACCATTTTTCCTTACCCAAGGTAGTAGAGTAGAAATCTGAAGATTTCTAAAAATTGCCTTGGGCGATTTTTAACAGTCTGTCACATTTAATTTCCAGCATATTTATCCTTTTAAACAATTTTAAATAATTCACTACAAAATGAAATCTGGCATAAATCCTATCTGTCTTTTACTCCCTGAATTAACTGAAGAAGCCAAGACAACAGATTTCTAGGCAGTTTGGAAACTGGTGATATAACTAAGGAATGAGGAGGTGCGGGTTTTTTTTTTTTTTTTTTTTTTTTTCTCTTTTAGAGAAGAAAGGTTGAGTCAGTGGTCGTCAGGCAAATAAATTCTCAACTATTTTCTGGAAGTCTAACTCTGTTTATAAGAATGAAAATGAATGACCTTGAAAAATAATGTTGTTATTTTATGTTAAAAAAATTAGTTAACATGAGGTAGACGTTTTCAGAGATTGAGATTAAAAAAAAAAAAACCTAGCTAGGAATTGTGGGTACAACTCACCTTCGACTCGTGTAACTATGCTTTCAGAGACCTAGCTGCCACTCCAAACACTGTCCTCAAAGTACTCACAGGGAAACACGGGGGATATTAAATTATCATGTAATTAAATTAAATTATCACTTTGCAATCCCACCAATAAGGCTGAAATGGCACTCCGGTTATGAATCCTTGCTTGCAAATCCTTTTACTCTGGGATGAGAACTCCTTCCTGGCAGAAGCAGTTTCGGCTTAAAGGTGAAATTGTGGATTAGATGTTTGTACAAGAATTCTTGCACCCTAAGGACAAAAATTAAAACTCATTTGTTTTTTGTACTTACGATCGTTGGGTTTTTGAATAATTTTACTTGCTCAAAACATGGGTCTATATTGTACATATTGATAACGTCATGTTCTAAATATAAAACTGTTTTAAATCTTAGCAATATTTTCTAGTTAAGTAGTAAGTAGGGACATTTTAATGTTAGGAACTTTAAAATGTGCAAATAGCTATTTCCAAATGAAGAGGCCAGAAACCAGCAGAATTGGTTTGAAGCAAGAGCAGTGGGGGCCACCAGAGTTTATCTCCTTCACACTCATTGTATGCATAGCACTTACAAGATACTATAATGATGTTCACAGTGCAGAAAAAACATTCTCTCAGGTTTCTAATAATATGAAAAGGAAAATAGGGCAGGAAGACTGTTGGTGTTCAGTTTTCTTCTTTAAGCCTGTGAGGTTTCTTAAGCAAGTCCTATTAGATGCACGAGATGATGATGACATTTCTCCAAGAAACCACCCTTAAAGTCTCGGGGCCCATAATGAGCCTGTGTAGCTGACACAAAGTAGTGCCCCCAAGTGTACTTTAGATGTATGTGTTTGTATCCACACAGGAAAGTGCACATCCTCATTGCAAGTGTACCTTTCCATGAATGAGCCATATGAGAGAACCCTATAGAATGTTGTTATATGCCCTCCCTGTATCCTTCAAATTCTCTTTGGGATCTATGTGGATGACCCAGGTGGCAATGAATGGATGAATAGTAGTAGCTTAGTGCCTAGTGGCACCACACAGTGGACACACAGAGATCTGCTGAAATACATGTGGTGATGGATGATAGGCCAACATTTTTGGACCCAACAGTCTTCACTCAGGAATGCTTTGGATAAACCATCTGAACAAGGGGCTGTTGAAAGGATAGCTTAAAGCAGAAATCCTCAAACTTCAGCCTGTTTCAGGATCACTTAAGGGCTTATTAAAACACAGATTCCTGGACCCCATCCCCAGAGTTTCTGATTTGGCATGCCTGGGGTGAAGTCTGAAAATCTGCATTTCTAACAAATTCCCAGGTACTACTGCTAGTCCAGGGGTCACACACTAAGAGCCTAAAGGAAAGAGACCCTTCACTGTTCTCTTCTGAGGTCCTCAAATTCATTCAAGTTGCTGGGCCCAGTGGTGAGGATGACTGCAAGGTGGAGATGAGTGAATGCCTTCAAGTAACGAAGATGAGCCAGCGATCTGAGATGGGGCAGGGAGTGTGGAATAGGTCTGCATGAAGACCTCGGGAAATTAGACAAAGAGAGTAGTGTGCTCTCCTCCTTCTTTGTAAATGGTAAAGTAAAGTTGTATAGCTACCCCTCTTTTCTTTTCATACATCCTGTTTGTTTTGTCCGCACAAGCAGCATTCCTGCTCCCTTGCAGATCCATTCTTCCTCCACTCCAGTCACTCATTGCTGGTGGGCTTAGAATCAGAGCATTAGGCTCTTGGGCCATAAATGTGGGTGCATAACCTTCTTCCCTTAGTAAATATTCCTGTGGGACATGACCAAAGTCTAGCCAATCAGAGTTCTTCCTCAGGAATTTGTACATTTTACTAGTCAGGAAAGTTCTAACTCGATTTCTGCGCAGAACTCTGCAAATATGTTCAAATGTGTTAGCCATATGGCCCACCATGGAGAATATTCAAGAGAATGAAAAAGACAAAAGTCAAAAAGAAAGAAGAGAAGTGAACCATGTCAGCAATAAATCTCTGCACCTAGTCAGTCACTAAGGGCTCAGAGCTATTTGGGTTCTGCAACAATTTCTTCATCAGTGTCTCTCTAACTCTCATCTCCTTACTGTCACCCTGGTTTATTGTCTGTTTCTTTCTGAGAGTGATTTTAATTGGTTTTCTGTCACTTGCAAAGGGGAGAATCCTGACTATTATCCCCCTTAATTAAACTCTGAAGGACAGAGGTGGAAGAGGCACAGAAGGGTGTTAGTGATAGGATGCTCACACAGACTGCCAGGATCTTGCAGCTACAAGGAGCAGAGCCTCACCAAGGTCTCCTTAAGAGAAAGTCCACTGACACATATGCAGAGACTGAAAGAGGAATGCCACCAAAAAGCTGAGACAGGTTTAGGGCCAGCTACTCTCTAGGTCTCTTTCTTCTAGCCTTTCCTGCGTGTCATTGCTGCTTCTCAGAGTGTCTGTTCCATTCTCCATTTACTCCTCTTGAGCCGTACTCTGCCAGTTTTCCAGTCCAAATCCCAGGAGGTCGGCTAATGACACTGCTATTCGTATTGCGCAGGGCCCCTTGTTCCTGACCACTTGTGGGTGGCCAGCCAACCTCTCTGGGTGAGGCACAACCTCTAGTCCCATCAGAACCTTCCTCTGAATAATAACAAAAAAGCAGGGGAATTTAGGAGGAGGCAGACACTCCATTTTGTCCATTGTAGGAGATGTGTGTTCCAGAACAGGAGGAATGAAGAATCATGGCATGCAACATCAAGCAAATATTAAATAAACACATTTGCAACAGAACATTGAAAGTGCACCAGAGAGGTGGGTATGGGGAAGATACAGGTCAAGGACTTGCTAAAGTGATCTGGGTCAGAGCCAAAGGCTTCAGGTCCTAGAAAAAGCAAGACCAGGGTGGACACTTCTAAGCGCAGAAGGCTGAGACTGCTCACAGCCACAGCAAAGTCTATGGCCTCTACTTGGCTTGACCTCTACACTCTGACTGGTGGAAAATGGGGATAGCCTCCACATGTTCTTCCCTTTCCCCCGTCTCTCCAAAAGACTGGCGTTGTTGGGGGGGGGGAGTCACACCGATCCAGAGTGGGGTTCTAGTAATTGGCCGTGGGCAAGTTTCTTAGATTGTGAAACCTTAGTTTCCTCATCTAAAGATGACATTATTGGCTTTCAAAGGGGTTTTTTTTTTTCAACGTTTTTTTGTTTTTTGTTTTTTTATTTATTTTTGGGACAGAGAGAGACAGAGCATGAATGGGGGAGGGGCAGAAAGAGAGGGAGACACAGAATCGGAAACAGGCTCCAGGCTCTGAGCCATCAGCCCAGAGCCTGACGCGGGGCTCGAACTCATGGACCGCGAGATCATGACCTGGCTGAAGTCGGATGCTTAACCGACTGCGCCACCCAGGCGCCCCTCAAAGGGTTTTTATGAAGAACAAATAAGACAATGCCTGTGAAACACTTAGCCTAGTTGCAGGCACAAAGTGTTCATTGGATGCTAGTTATCATTGCTATATCATCATCATCATCATCATTATCATTTTCATTATAATATTTTCAAGGTGAATGAGTGTAATATGACTCCAGGGATACATTTGTGAACAAAGCTTATCTCTCTACCTGTTTGCTGATACTAGTCATTTTCTAACAAATATCTCCCACTTAGAAATAAAATTAAAATCCTAATATATTTAAACTATACAGTTATATGTGCCAAGTGAATACTACTTTACACAATTTAGAAGATTTTTATTTTAAAAAAGAAAGAGAGGAAGGAGGAAAGGAAGGAAAGCAAAAAGGAGTATGGAGGGAGGGAGGAAGGGAAGAAGGAAGGACTTGTAAAAGTCTTTTCCTTTTAAGATTTTATACTTCGTTATAAAAGAGATTGATTCCTATTGTTAATTGATGTATCAGTGCAATAACAACAACAAAAAGCGAGAAAAAGATACCTAAAAATCTTTTCATTTTGTAATACAGAATATCTGGGTATATTTATGTAAGATATATACTTTATGCAAGATAGTATAAAATCATATCTTGCAGAGACCTTATGTAAGATAATGTAAAATCATTCATTTGGTCCAGCATGCCTCTAGCATTATCAAAAGTTCACTTGAAAAATATATGAAAAGGTTGGGAGGATGTGGCTTAAATATAATCTTCAAGTTTAAAATTTAATTTTACATACTGCCATGCTGTTTCATTAAATATGCAGGAGAGGGAAGAGTAGTATTTTTCAGACTTGAAAAAATTAATCCATGTTTCTTGGCATGGACAACCAATGTTATATTTAAAATATACATATATAATGTGAGACCCATTATCTAATAAAAGTCATGAAATCTATCTTATTCACTTTGTAACTTACACTGACTGGAAGTTGATCAAAGAAAACTATTTCCCTTTTTACTTTTTATTACATTGTTACTATTTTTATGGGCAAAATTTAAAATGTATGATAAAAATCCAATATACAGTAATTGAAACATACAGTCTGACCTCACATTGTTCTGATAAATCTGTTCATTTCTGGCCATTTTCAGTGTTGCTATAGTGAACAGTGTTGACAAGTGGATGAAAAAAGCTTATAAATGGAATTCTGATCATAGATAAGACTGAACATAAACTGTCTCCCCACATTTCTGCATGTTAGGAGGCCCGGCTTGTGCCCCAGATGGCCATCTCCCAATAATACATAAAACATTTCTTGCTAGAGCTCGGCACACGTTGAATGCACAGGTCATTTGAACAGAACAATAATTCAATTCAGTTAATAATGACCTCACTGGGAACAAACACAGACACAGGATGATGCTGTTAGAAGAACAAAATCGTATTAGAGTTTTAAAAATGAAATTCTTAAAAAGCCGCCATGCTCTCTTGTCAAAATAGCACTTAAATGTATTCAGTGTTTAGCGACCAGGCAGGCTCACTGAGTTTATTTTAGTCTCTTGAATTTTACTGCTGTGTTTCTGTGCCATGTTTCTTCAGTTTTCATGCTGGTAGCTTTCCTGGGAAGGTCAGTGTTGCCTACTGAACTCTCTATTGGCTTACTGGCTGAGCTCTTTGATGAAGAAGCCTTGAGTTTTTCACTTTTTCTTTTCTTCTGGCTGAGATGGCAGTCAATGAGGAATGACTGCAGAAAGTTTCAGAAGGACGCATGGGAATCATTTAATCAGACCAATAAAATAAGCTATTTATGTATGTAACAGTTATAGTAACCTCAACCACCAAGGCCATATTTCTCTACAATAATTTTTAGGTTTAAGGATAATTTTATTTCTAGCTTATAAGGCTTAAAATTCAGGATTCCCTTCTTTGGCAGAAATGAATGAACTCAGCCAGGAGAAATCAGAATCTAGAATGACCCCTTTCTGGCATCTACATACTTGCTAACAAGATAGCTTCATGTTTTGACACCACTGATGTACATGAGATCAGGCCCCACCTACATGGAATTTTTAGCCATGATGTTCATTTCTGTATTTTAAAACTAAGCTCAAGTGCTATTGAAATTAGGCCCTTTATTGTCATAATTTTAACTGTTAAAACCATGTTATCTAACTTAATAAACAGCAGGAGCTTTTAGTATGCTTTAAAAAAACTTTTTAATGTTTATTATTTTTTTTTTAATTTTTTTTTTCAACGTTTATTTATTTTTGGGACAGAGAGAGACAGAGCATGAACGGGGGAGGGGCAGAGAGAGAGGGAGACACAGAATCGGAAACAGGCTCCGGGCTCTGAGCCATCAGCCCAGAGCCCGACGCGGGGCTCGAACTCACGGACCGCGAGATCGTGACCTGGCTGAAGTCGGACGCTTAACCGACTGCGCCACCCAGGCGCCCCTAATGTTTATTATTTTTGACAGAGAGAGAGACAGAGCATGAGTGGCGGAGGGGCAGAGAGAGAGGGAGACCCAGAATCCGAAGCAGGCTCCAGGCTCTGAGCTGTCAGCACAGAGCCTGACACAGGGCTTGAACTCACAAACCGTGACATCATGACCCAAGCCAAAGTCGGATGCTTAACCAGCTGAGCCCCAAATATGTTTTTGCTTAATACATTTTATTAAAAAGATCTTTAACTTTTGGGATGCAAATTATAAACTTGCAGAAAATATGGGTAAAAAGAAAAAAGATAGAGTCTGTTCAGATCATTGTGACTTTTTTGAAGTTTGCGTGGTTCTCTCTCTCTGTCTCTGTCTCGTCTCTAGTGGGGAAGAATCAGAGAGAGAGAGAGAGAGAGAGAGAGAGAGAGAATCCCAAGCAGGCTCTGAGCTGTCAGCACGGGGCTTGATCTCACGAACCCTGAGATCATAACTGAGCTGAAATCAAGAGTCAGCTTCTTACGTGACTGAGCCACCTAGGTGCCCCACATCATTATTATTTTAATGTTGGAAAACAGGGAGAAAACTTTGTAGAAATTTTGTCAGCAATTGTTTTATAGTTTAGTTATTTTATTTACTGCATGCCCCCTCCCCACCCCGTCTATCCTAGTAAGCTTAAAAAAGCTAAATCTACAGAGTTGTGCATTTATGCTTGGGAAACACATTTCTTTTTTGTTTCGTTTTGTTTTTTTTACTGAGGTTTTCTTTTTTATTCAAGTATAATTAACACATAGTGTTATATTAGTTCCAAGTGTATAACATCATGATTCAACAATTTTATACATTTCTCAGTGCTTATCAAGATAAGTGTACTCTTAATCTTTCTTTCACCCATCCCCTCACCCATCTCCCCTCTGGCAACCACCAGTTTGTTCTCCGTGTTTAAAAGTCTGGGGGGTGGCAGGAAACATATTTCTTTATAGGAACTAACTCATTAACTTATTTCTGTACCTGCATCACTAATATCAACTGGAATACCCTGTAATAGTGGCAGTTTATTAACCTCTGCTGTAAAGGCAGAAGTAACACTCATGCCCTTCTTTCATGAAAATGGTGGTTAGGGTTAGGGGTGTTTTAGGGATAAAGTAATCTGGGGGAGAGGGGGAGGCAGTTAAAGAAGCAGAGTCATTTTCTACTACACATATATACATTTTTAAGGATTAAAGTGGTATCTATAATCCAAACAAGATATCCCTTATTCCTTCATTTTCCTCTCCTTGCTTTTACTGATACTTCTCCCAGAAGATACAGTCCTTGCCTCTAAAAGAACTTACTATCTGGAGGAGAGGAAACATAGAAGGTAAATAAATAAATATACAAGGCAGCAGGTAATTTAGGGGCCATGTTCATAGTATAGGAGTTCAGAGAAATAGATAAGGAAAGGCTTCTTGAAGGAATTGCAACGCATATGTGCAGATTCTGCTCCTTTGATATATACGAGGTTGTCTCTCAATTCTCTCTGAGGCTGAAGGGGGATTTCCCTTCCTGTCACTGCCCCCAGGTGCTATTCTGTCTCACCACCTCTAAAGATGCAGAAGATCCTTCTGCAGCTATACCCATTGTGTCAGTGGCAACAGCTCAGCTTCTCAGTTTATCTGCCTTAAGGCTGGCAAGGCTTGCAGAGACTGAGAAGAGTGTTGAAGAGTACCCTTCTCAAGGGAAAAGGGAGGGAGGTGGAGCACAGGAAGCCACACTCCTATCCTGGCTTAGGCACTTGGAAAGGGGCAGCAGGAGGGAGGAAAAGTCCAGCAGTGCCGCTCATCATCACAGCAGTAACATTTACGCAGCACTTACTGTGCAGAGAACTGTTCAAAGCAGTTTACATGGGCTATTCACTCAGGTGACTCTCCCAACAACCCTATAAGGAAGTACTATTAATACCCCCATTTTACAGATGAAGCACAGAAAAGCTAATTAAGTTGCCTAAGATCACACAGCTACTTAATTGACATAGTTGGGACTTGAGCCCAGGCACGGCTGGACTCCAGCACCCCTGCTCTTATATGGTTCACGACTCAGGCTGCACATTAGAATCATTTGGAGAGCTGTTGAGCAATATTGATACCTGGGCCTCAATCCCAGAAATACTGATTTAATTGATCTGTAGTGGGGCCTGGGGGCAGGAGTACTTTTTAAATTTCCCCAGGTGATTCTAATGTGCAGCCAGGATTGCCAACCCAGCTCTTCTACCTCTCACTATCCTGTTAACTCATTATCTCTGCACCTCTCCCCTCCGCCCTGTTACTGAGACTATTTTGCTCTGATCTTAGACTCTGCCATGCTCATTTTTCTTCCCACACAAAATGGCTCTAGTAGTGGTGTTAAAATATGTCCACAAATCCTGTGACACTCCTCTCTTCAAAAGGTGAAGCCTAACTGCCCCCGCCCTTGGGATGTGGGCCGGATATAGTGACTTGCTCCTATTAAATAGAATTTGGTGGAAGAGATGGTCTGGGACTTCCAAGACTAGGTCCTAAAAGAGGTTGCCGCTTCCTCCCTGTCCTGTCTTGTGAATCGTGGACTGCCCGCTCTGGGGGAAGCTAGCTGCTATGCCATAAGAACACTCCAACAACCCTATGGGGAAGATCTCATGGCAAGGAAATGTGGTTTCCTGCCAACAGCCAGTGAAGAACTAAGGCCTTCCAGCAAGTAATGACCGAGTGAGCCAAACTGGGAGTGAATCTTCCAGCCCCAGTGAATCCTCAAAATGACGACTCCAGTCCCAGCTGACGTCTTGAATGCCACTTCATGAGAGATCCTGACCTCAAGCCATCCTCCTAAGCTGCTCCCAGATTCCTGACACTCAGAAACCATGTGAGCTAATAAATGTTCATTGTTTTACACTGATAAATTGTGGGGTAGTTTGTCATGTAGCAACAGATAACTAATAAAGCTGCCTTCATCCCCACCCTCCCACATTGGCTTGGAGCTGGGGAAGTTGCCAGGGCCGCAACAGAAAAGTGTTCTGACATCCCAAGGTGGAATTTTGAATGTATTTACCATAGAAACATAGTTCCATGCATATTTATGTATGTACATATATGTATGTAAATGCATAGGAAAAGTCTGGAAGGAACAAGCCATACTGTTGATAGTGGTAGAACCAGAAATAGGAGAGGGAGTGGGATTAGGAGTGCGGGAGGAAGCCTAGGGTAATTTTCCTTCCTGCCCTGTAGACTACTGTGTTGTTAAGATATTTCACACTGAGAACGTATCTATGTATCACCTGGGTAATTAAACGTATTTTCCCACGTAAAAGCAAGAGGGGTAAAAAAGAAGCATAATTGTACCTGAGTGTGGGTTCTTTTGAAGCAGAGTATTAGGAATATAGTTCTACAAGTACATTATGGATACAACAGTATTTCATAGTCTGTCCTGACAGCCTTAACATCAGGCCCAGCACTGCATTGCGGGCGCTGTACTGATGAATGAACGAAAACAGGCCTTGGAGCTTGACCCGCACGTGTGTGTGATTTCCATCTCTGACAGTCACTAGCTTGGCAAGTCGTGCACCTGTTCCCAGCCTGTTTTCCTCATCTGTACAGTCAAGATAATGATAGAGAATTAAACAGGGCTTTACACAGTGCATGATCCAGAGGTGGCACTCATTAACTGTCATTGTATGGAAAAATATGTTCCTAGTTCCAAACATATATATCTTGGGATCATTACAATGTAAATAAACTGAGGGCTCCATGAATTCTATGTTTTTGTTGTTTTACCTTTTCTTTGCAAAAGGTCCACGACCCAAAACAGACTTTTAAAACATACTTAGTGCATGAATATTGCAAACATTGCAGTGATCAAATATTTGTTTTTTGTTTAAAGTGATAAAGACCTGAACATATTTCATATTTACAGGGGAGAAACTGGGGACAGTGGAGATGCGCATGTAATCCCAAAGAGTTGAAACAATGCTAAATCTGAATTGTACTGGACGTTAACATCAAAGAAAGCTGGACCATTGCATCCTGCACACAGACATTAGAGGTCACACACAGGGATCCTATAGACCCCAGAATATCAACAAAGGTATTTCCTTTAACCCATACAGTGTTTTTGAAAAACATTTGAATTTGTTGCCCATATTTAAACTTGGAAGATTTTATATAAAAATACAGGTCTCAGACTGCTCTTAGAAAACTGACATATCTGGCTATCTTGTGTCACTTGGCTTGGACAGTGTTATGGATTCCTCTTTCTGTCAGGATAAGGGTTTTCCAAGAGACCACAATTCCTACTTGGACTTGCCTGTGTTACTCACTAGGGCTACTTCCTTGCCCCTGGGTGCATTCAGTTTGCACCTCTGAAACTCTGGATGTTTATTCCAGTGCAATAAGAGTGTTATTGGTATAGGATGATCATGTGCTTTGACAATTATAAAAAACTGCCTAAGCATGCCTACAATGTAGAGATCCCAGAAATGAAGGCCATCTCTCTCTGTTTACCTTTTAATGAACTGAAGGAAAAAATGTAAAGCTCTCTGAAATGTTTCTATGAGGACATGAAGAGCTGCTATTTATAGTCTACTTCTGCAATGAGGTGATATTTATTAGGAGGACCTCCAGTCTCTCCAGTGCTCTAAAGTTATATGTCATCATAGCCAGTCTATTTGTGTCTTTTTTTCATTGGATTGAGTAGGCTGGGACTCTTCCCCTCTACACATGCTCCAATCCTACCAATGGAAGAAAAGGCTGAAACATGACACTGGCCTTTGATATATATAGAGAGATACTTATCAACTTTGGTGATACTGAGTTCATTTTTAATATCATGGAGTCACTTGTAAATGAATACCTATTCGATATTTGTGAAATCAATGTTCTTATCTGGTCATTATTAAAAATAAACAAAAAATCAGTCCTATTTCCTTAACTCTGCTTGAAAATCTCTTCACAGCACAATTATTCCCCATAATTAACAAAAGCTAAAAGATGAATTTGTGGTAAAAAGAGTCTCTCATTTGCTAGTAATGTTTTTAGCCTGGGTCATTTCCCTCCAACATTTTATTAAGGAAACTTTTCTTTTCTTGTCTTTTCTTTTCTTTTTTAAAGATTTTACTTTTAAGTAATCTCTACACCCAGCATGGGGAGATCAAGAGTCACATGCTGTACTGACCAAGCCAGCCAGGTGCCCAAGAAAACATACAGAAAAGTTGAAAGAATGACACAATGAATACCCGTACATTTACCATCCAAATTATATGATTTACATTTGCTATATTTACTTTAACACGTACACATTTATTCCTCTATTAACCTATCACTTCACATTCATTTTTTGATACATTTCAAAAGAAGTTGCAGACATCAGTGCATCCGACCCCCCCAAACACTTCAGCATGCATATCATTAGAGTTCAATATTTGCTTATGGGTTTAAAAATGTTTTTAGTGTGGTACAATATGTGTAACATAAAAAAATTGCATTCGAATCATTTGTAAATATGCGGTTCTGTGGCATTAAGTACATTCATATTGTTGTACAACCATCACCACTGTCCATCTCCAGAACTTGCCATTTTCCTTCACTGAAACTCTGTATCTATTAAACAAGAACCCCCCACTCCCCTCTCACCTCAGCCCCTGGCACCACCATTCTCCTTTCTGTCCCTGTGAATCTGACTACTCAAGGTACCCGTATAAATGAGATCATACAATACTTATTCTTTTGTGACTGGCTAATTTCATTTAGCATAATGTCTTCAAGGTTCATCCACGTTGTAGCGTATGTCAAAATTGCCTTCCTTTTTCAGGCCAAATAGTATTCCCTTGTATGTGCATAGTATATGTTGTTTATCCATTTCATCCACTGATGGACACTTGAGTTGCTTCCACCTTTTACCTATTGCGAATAATGCTCTTATGAACATGGGTGTACACATGTCTTTTCAAGTCCCTGCTTTCACTTCTTTTGGGTATATTCCCAGAAGTGGAATTGCTAGATCATATGGTAATTCTATATATAATTTTTTGAGGACTCTATGGTTTCTTTTTTATGTAAAATTTACACACAGTGAAATACACACATCTTAATCTACAGTTTGATGGGTTGCAGCAAATGCATACTCTAGTGGATATTTTTTTGTTTCTTTTTTAGGTCCTTAATATATGTAAGAATTTTTCAGTTAGAATGCTGACATTTTCTGTGACCAGAATCCTGATGGAAAGAGTGTGGTGTTATATGACACCAGGCATTCATTTTCAGGATCTACTGACCTTACTAATTCTCATATTTTGAAATCTGTAAAAGATCTCACAGTCCTGAAATTAGGAATTTGCAAAAACAATTATCTCCATCTTCCACTACCAACTATAAACACTTAAGCTTGTGTAAGCAATGACTATAGTTGCTTCAAAGAGGGATTTTTAAGCAGAAGAATGCATGTTGAGCTAAGTTGCATTCTTACCCTACCCATTACAGGGGATGAGAGGATCTCCCCCTGTATCTATCATGCAGATTTTCCAGAGTCTGTAATGAGGCTCTTCCTAAAGATTCTAAGCAGGCAGTGAACAATATTTATCTTGTGTATCGAGAATTTATGTTATTGAAAATGAAAACAACAATGTATACAGCAATCAGATTGGGAAGGTAGTAGTCTCATTGTGAAGGGTGTGGGAAAATAGACATTCTCAGATACTGTAGGTGGCATGATAGGAGGGTTTTACTTACTGCTTGTTAACATTTTTAATATACCTTTTTCCAACCTCAGGAGTTTCACTTCTAGGGATTTTTTTTACAGAGTTGTTTGTACAAGTGCACCAAGATATATATTTGTACGCTGTTGTGCGTTGCTACATGGCTTATAGTAGCAAAAAACTGGAAACAACCCAAATAACAGCCAGTAGGTAACTGGTAAAAATAATTCCTGATATACCCACGTTTAACTGGTATAATTTGCTTTAACAGCTTGGACACAAATAAGGTTACATCGTTTCTCTTTTTTTCAAATTTTATTAGGCCTGAACATCTATATGCCCGATTAGTGCCAGAGGAAGTCCACTGCCTGTCTCCTTTCTTAAGGCCTCTTCCCTCCCCTTAATTATACAACCACCCTGAGGCTTTACTCTTTGCAAAGTGGCCGGTCCTGCTTCTAAATGCCTCATGGAGAGAGAACTAGGGAATCTGATTAGTTTATTACAAGCCTTATTTTCAGTGTCTGTTGCTTCTGTTTGCCATAATATGACTGTTGAAAGCTGCAAAAGTAATAAATAGGGTCTAGCATTGTAAAATAAAGATTAAAAAAAAAAAGGTTTGATTGAGACTTGTTTTAAAAAAGTAAAAGTAAAGATTATCTTATCTGTAAATGTGATTTATCTTTGAAGACATACAGATAACAACTCTAATTGCAACAATGCTCTAATTTTTAGAATAAACAAAAAAATGAATCAAGTATTGATTTGGTTAGGGATAATTTTTCCAGCAAAATTGTATGATAGCAAATTTTGACACTCTTCACTTCATGCTGACTTTTAGAGCAGAATCATACAAAGGTCATTTTGAAAAAAGATGTGAAGTCTTCATCAGTTTTCCTGAGAGCTTCTCTTAATCCTTTGATATTCAAATAATTCTCCTTTTGAAGAATTTATCCTCTTATCATCCTTGTTGTTTTTCTCATCTTTAATTGTTAACTGGTCTAACACTGCCAGATACTCATTTGCTTGTGGAACAGTTCTCCAAAATCACTTTCAATGACTTCATAAAATTCTGCATCTTTTGCAAGATTAGCAATCTTACATGGCCACTGAAATGCATTCTATTTACATTGTATTGTTAGATGTTTATAATATTTACCATCAGTAAAATTTACCATCAGTAATATTTACCATCAGTGGGGATAGATGCTGGTATTAAGTCAGGAGGACTATTTAAGTAGAGACTAATTTAGTAAGTGGTCAGTTTATTAATGGATATTTTCTGTTATGACCAATTTTTGCTTTCCTACACAACTTAGCAACTAGTGATTCAGATAATGATAATGAATAGCTGGATAACAAGAAATTACTATGCAGCACTAAAAAGGAATGAGTTGTGTGTTGACATGGAAAAATGTTTCACAATGCATGGTGAAATGAAAAGAGCAAGTTCCAAGGATACGAATAGCATAACAATGTTTCCATGAAATAGTAATAGTAAAGGTTAGCGAATGCATCAAAAATATAAATAAATAAAACAACTTAGAAAAGTATACTGTATTAGCAGTCATTTCCAAGAGGTGTGGGGCAGGGAGGAAAGCTCATCTTGGTGGCCTTATTTTTAATGAGTAATTTATTACACTTTTAAATCTGATAAAAGCCAATTAAAAATATTTTTAACTAATACAGCTTAGAAATGTCCAGAGGTTAAAAAAGAAAAAACGAAAAAGAAAAGAAAGATGGGCTGCCACTACATTAATGTCCAAAGAGTATAGTCTTAGAAAGAGCTTTTACAGACCCATTTTGAAGGGGCATAATGGGATTCTTCAATATAAACCTGTTTTGTTATAAACACCCCAGAACTCATTCTCACAATAGTCAAGCCACAAACATTTACTGAGAATCTGTTATTTTCATGATACTGCGTTGCACTTAACCGCTCAGAGGAATACAAAGATCTATAAGACTACCGGAGCCTGCCCTCAAAAAGCTAACAGCTTTTTGGTAAGAGGCTCCTGACTGAACGAAGTAGGCAACGGCACCTGATCGCCAGGACCCAAGGTCTCAGCAAGATGGTACACCTGTGCCAAGGTGGAGACAGTGATTAGTTGAGTTTTCAGAGCCTTTGCTGCTGCCTAGAATTCTGGGCGCCCAAGCATTGGGTGAGTGTCAGAACTGAGCATAGATATTCATCTTCAGAGAAGAATGCAGTTTCTTCATTCTCCATGGGAAGAGAAATACATAGATTTGTTAAAGACCAGTTAGAGCTCCATTCAGATCTTGTGAAGGCTTCAGGGGGCTTTTGATGGGGATACTGAAATGAGGTGGTCAACGGTGGGGGGGGGTATTTATTTTTTTACTCTTCTGCCCTATTTTATGAATGAGAAACCTGAGGCTGACTCAAGGTTACGCTGCTGCTAAGGACAGAATCAGGATTTGAGCCTAGCACTTGTGACTCTAGAGCCTGCTGTCTTAATTTTTATAATCCATTCCTTTCTCATTGCAGGTTATAGTCTAATTGTCACCTGCTACTTGTGGAAGGAAGAGATGTTTGGCATGGCACTGATCAATGTGTATATTTACTGGGAAGTTTACCCCAGGAGAAAAGAGAAAACCAGCTGTGTGAATGGAATTTGGAGAAAGGTAAGACCTCCTTGTAAACAACAACAAGATCCATGAAATCTCTATAGTCTTCCTGGATAAGAAGTTGGCAAGATTTCTGTAGACTTGGTCTTCCTTTTCACTCCTGGAAATAATCCATTTAGGGCAGAGTTGAAGCACATAAACAGAGTAATACTTTCTCTTCTGCCTCTCTTCTGCTTAAGCAGTAGACAATCAGCAGTTCTTTGGATTCTCAATTTAGTTGCAACAAAATTCACTTTGAAAAATATGCTGTTGAGACACTTCAATTACAGACTCACTTTGTATGGCATATTCAATATATAGGATAAAAGTGCTTTATATGTGCTATATAACATATAGCGATAATGTAGTGTGCTGTAGTATTTACCACTTAATTGTACCAACTTGTTCTTTACAGCTCTTCAAAATACAGGGAAAGTATGACCTTATTAGAGTGAGAGTTAAAAACTTTAAAAAACCGTATATTTAAAAAAAAAAATCCTTTGTGTGGGGCGCCTGGGTGTCTCTGTCAGTTAAGTGTCTGACTCTTGATTTCAACTCAGGTCATGATCTCATGGTTTGTGAGATGGACCCCGGCATCAGACACTCTGATGACAGGGTGGGGACTGCTTTGGATTGTCTCCCTCACTCTCTCTCTGCCTCTCTCTCTCTCTGTCTCTCAAAAATAAATAAGTAAGTAAGTAAGTAAATAAATAAATAAATAAACTTTTAAAAATTTTTAAAAATCATTTGATCTTTTAGGAAAAGTTTATTATATGTATTACCTTGCAAAATAGTATCATAGAAGAATTGGATATAGAAAAAAAAGGTTTTAGTTCACTACTGTGATCATTATAAAATAGAAGACAAATTATATAGGTCGCTTCCCTTGTTGCACAGTGAAAACAAACTAGTATGTGAAATGCAAAAATACCCCCTTCTAATGGAAAATGTCTGGGAGTCACTGCCTTGAAAAATTTCTAAAAAGTACTCAACATCCTAAACAATAGGAAAATAACTTGTGTATAATGAGCTACACATTCTCTTCTTCTTTGCCCTCTTTCTCTGAGAATGTGAGGAGTTGGCATTGAACATAGCAATGACTTATGGACAACCTCAAAGGTCTATGAAAAAAAAAACAATCTGCAGTTTTGCTGAGGCAAGCATCAGAATCCCAAACATTATTGTCTGAGAACAAATCACTTGATTAGTGAGTGGGCTCAGCCATCCACCTGGTATTCACATCTTAAGCAAGATCTTATGGTTCTCTATAATCGCCACATCTGCAATAAATCCTGAGAAGAGATAATAACTTTGTTTCTTTGTAAAAATGGCCCTGAAAAGAAAGTCAACTGCCAGTGCAGTGCTAAAAAATGATGGCATTTATTAATTTTCATTATCATATTTTTTATATTTAAAAATATATTTATATTTAGATTATATTTATATTGTAATTAGATGCATGACATTGGAGGCCTCTTGATATACTTATAAATTTGAAGTCTCCCTGCGTATACAGGCATTTCTCTGCAGACTGGCACATGACTTCTGTAAATAGAGATGGGAAGACACCTTCTGGTTTCACCTGTTGGTTAGAAAAAAAAAAGAATATATTATATTACTGTGATCTTTTGGGGGATAAACTCCTTGAGAACCTAAATGTACTATGTAACTGCCAGGGTCTGAGATTGGTGTTTGTCAACAAAAGCTCTCTTAGGTCCATGAAGTAGTTGCTTTCCTCTAAATTTTGCTTTTAAAAAACTCTCTGTAATTAACCTTGTTCACCATTCTGCAGCTGAGAAAGGGCTCATTGTTTTTAACTGAGAGTTCCACATAGCAATCACAATAATCCTAGAATTTTATAAACCACAGAATTAAGATGGCTCTCCAAGCAGATATCACCAGGCTGTTGATAGGTGAAGAGCTTATATTTTATGCCATGTTATTAGGTCTGTTAGGTTCTAACTGGAGACTGAAGTTGAATCACTTATTATTCTGCACATGCCCCTTACTGGTAGTCGGTGAAACTCAGATGAGAATACCCTGTCCAGGATTTGATTATGATGATACATGGCAAGATGTCAAGCATCTTCAGAGGTCTTAGATTTCTGGCCTAATGCCATTTGAGAGATGACCTCTGATTTTCATTTGGCCTTCATGAGGATGTTGCAAAACATTATTCTCATAACTGGTTCTAGCTGTAATTCTTTTTTTTTTTTTTTTAAGTTTTTATTTAACTGTAATTCCTAATGGTTGTTGTGGAAAGGTGGTAACATCATATAGTTGGACTTGTAGATTCTGAAGAATATTTGTTGTCTCAGAAGAACTCAAGGAAATGTAATTTCCAAACCTGGAAAAGATTCATATCTTTGAATCACTTGTTTAGTCTTATTGCCTTGAGTTAGATAAAGTGAGTTACTCTTTATGAAGCCTGAACAATGCCAGGAACACATCATTAAAATGTTAATTTAATTTGGCATGTTGAGGTAAGAATCCAGACAGTTTGGTTCACCTAAAAGTGAGTGGGATTAATGATACTGTTTTTGATCTAGAATAATTCTGGTCACATGAATGAGAGTTCCAAGGCAAGGAGATGGAGGTTAGTTATGAAGATGCGCTTACGTACGCCTTTGCAGTAGGTTCAGGACTAAAGTATAAAGTTTGCTTTCTTCAGAGTTGTTGATTGCATACTTTTGGAAAACATTAAATTCACTTTTAAGAGGAAGGCAAAAGTTAAAATTTATTTGGCTAATAAGTTTAATTTTGTGATCATGGGTTTTTCTTTTGTTCTTCACTTCCCTGCCAACTCCTTTGAACTAAAATGGAAGATCCCTTTTTCATATGCTACCACCTTGTTTTGCAAATCACCAGCAGGCCCATAGTAGAAGTTAAAACTTTGCAGGCCCAGATATCACAAGAGTATTCTTTTTCTATTTGCCAAGATAAAATCCCAACTTATGGCTTAGGACCATACTGTAAAATGTAAATAGCATTTTAATGAGCCCTATAGAGGAAGACTGGGCTGGGCCAGTTGCCCACCACTGAAAGGCTGGATTTAAGGGTACCTTGGGTCATAATGAAACTAGTTTGGTGGTCTTAGCCTCCCTAGTAGACATTTTCCCACATTAGAAACCCAGCACAGGAGATCATGCAATTCCTTACAAAGGACAATTGTAGTTCTGCCCAAAACCAGAACTGGAGTGTGGATGGGATAACCAGAGGAGAAGCTAGATCAGTTAAGCTTTTAATTCTAAATTAAAATACTGCCTAAATTTAGGAGGAAAATGGAAAGGGGAAAATAACTGCATTGTGTATTTTTATTTCTGTCCACATTCTGTAATCTCAGACACTATCTAAGGACATCTCTTTTTTTCATTTCCTTCACTATCCATGTTTTTGACTCTGAGAATATATTTTTCAAAAACATTGACTAAAACCATTGTGTTAAACTCTCAATCCTAATAACTCCAGCTCCTGGGGCTACAGGACTGAACACCTCAACTAGATTCCAACCTTTTTCCTGATTCCAAATTCATCTTCTCTAACTAGCTATATCTTACCTGTCCCTTAATCCAGGCACTGTCCCAGTTCCTACAGGGAACCCTCTGTAATGACAAGCGCATACCTTCATCTCACCTTTTTATTTTTTTTATTACTATTTTTTTTCAACGTTTATTTATTTTTGGGACAGAGAGAGACAGAGCATGAACGGGGGAGGGGCAGAGAGAGAGGGAGACAGGCTCTAGGCTCTGAGCCATCAGCCCAGAGCCCGACGCGGGGCTCGAACTCACGGACCCCGAGATCGTGACCTGGCTGAAGTCGGACGCTTAACCGACTGCGCCACCCAGGCGCCCCCATCTCACCTTTTTAGTACTTGTCTATATGGAATAGTTAATGCCTAATCATATGCATTTGATAATCAAGTTGACTGAAAATATAAGTGAACATTTAAAAGGTAGATTTAAAAAAAAACTCCAAAAATAAGATGCTACATTCCTGACTTTACTTCAACAAAGAGGATTCTTTACTCCTTTTGCCTCTTTGGAAAAAGACTGGGGCTCTAAATCCCTTAATAATTCTACTTGATTTAAATCTGACTTTAATCCTGCATGATAAATTAAGATTCTGTATCTTTTCACCCTTGCTTTTTGGAGTAATTTGTCTAACCCAGCACCTGCATAAATAGATCAGATTCTCTAAGCAATCCAAAGGCATTCCATTTAGGCAAGGTAGAGCAAATGGTGCTATCTGCCACCCCACCAGAGGACATCCTGACCTGGATAGTGTGTGGGTCCTTGAGGAGTGGTTGTATTTAGAGACCCCCTGACTGAAGGAAAGACATCTGACTCCTCTGATTGCATGTAGAGTTCCCTGGACAGCCACTACAGGTCTCCACTTATAGTATTTCCAATCCCCACCCCCCCCCAGCCCCAACTTAAAAAAAAAAAAATGTCCCTGAGAGGCTGCCGGTAGCCATCCAGAAGGAGAAATCTGGCATTTTCCCAGCACAGTGCTGCCCTGTAGCAGGATAATGTGCCTTTCCTGGAGTTGGGCAGACTTTGCCCTAAGGTTACATTTCCACACAAAGAAGTCTTTTAAGGGTGCTGTTGCAGGCCTCTACACTGGAGGTTTATGTCTGTCAATCTCAGAAAAAAGGAGGCCGTAATAAAACTGCAGGAGCCAGCAGTGGGGAATTACAACTCCAGGATCAGCGGAGGTCTGCCTCACAGCCTTGCTCTATGCTGAGAGTTGGCCTCTCTGAGGACAGAGAACAATAAAGCAGAAGGAATTTAAGTCAATTGGCTGCTGGATTGCATTAGCAGGACTAGAGAAGGGGGCACTTGCTGAGGGTGGTGCACTGACTCTTGGCTGCTACCATTGTGCCAACCCAGCTGGGGTATCCAGAGTCTGAGAAAATGAGAAAAGTTCACCCAAGTCAAACAAGCCACAGGAAGGATTGCAGACCCCCAAGTTGGAGGCTGTGTGTGTAGCAGCCAGTGCCACTCCATGTGTAATTCAGTTGATCTATAGTGAGAACTGATACAAATTAAGATCTCAGTGAATGACCATGATAGGCAGAAAAACAGGAAATGCATCAGAAAGTGGACCTGAATACTTTGTAAAGAGAGATGAGGGAAAACAAAGGTGGCGGCATTTGGGACTTAGGCAAAGAGAGGGGTGAGGAAGCCACCAAGTGGATCTGATTGGTTTGGAGGATGGAGGAGCAAGTGGGTAATGGAGCTTAGAATAGAGAGGGCATCACTGCCACCTGTCCGACAGCTCCACAGCCCTGATTTTGGCAGTGTGGCCCTGATGCCTGCATGGAAGGCTTGTTAGACTTAGCTTGAGAGCTTCCTAAAATATCCACGGGCCTGATGCAATATTACTTTGTGATGGCATTGCATTGCGATGTGGTGACAGGATAACCTGATGGTGAGGAAGGAGGGTCTTTTATGTCTTCATAGGATTGTGTCTGAGAGAGGCCAGGTGATCGGAGCATTCCCAAAGGAAGATGGGTCAGCTGGAACAGTGGTTAAGCTTTCTGATGTGGAAGAACAGAGTGAGTTCCCATCCACCCACTCCCACTGCAGAGCCTGGATACCTGGGGAGGGCTCAGTCAGGGGCTGAAGTCTCAGGAGGACAGCCCCAAGGGGCCCCTCAGCAGTCCACAGGGCATTCTAAAAAGCAGAGCAAGCAGGGAAAGGGCTGTGCTAACCAACCTTCATGAAGCAAGCAGCAGAAAGAAGGTAGCTTTCCCCAGAGTAAGTCCTCTGGGCAAAGGCACAGCATTTGGGTTGGAGAAGGGGAGAGGAGGCAGGCCAAATCTGGAGAAAGACACCAAGCTAGTAGCACCAGCCAGGTTTGGCCTAGGTCCCCAAATAAAAACAATTTGCCTAGCTCTAGGCAAGCCCTTGTTCTGCATAATGACTTGAATTCTGAAATGTGAATTAAACCCTGCAAAGGAATGCAACTCTTTCTCCCTCCCGCAGGCCATTCTACTATTCTTAGGGGTTGCCAGGTGCCTTTCAGGAAGGTTTAAAATTTTTACCCCTTTATCAAAACATGGCAAGTGTCAGCCCCATCTCCCGCCATCCCTGCCCCCGCTGCTCAAAGTGTTCAAAACTACAAGCTGCAACATCTTTTCAGCAAGTAATCAGCACAAGTTGAAAGGCACATGCTGTCGCATTTCTGATCAGATTGTATGTTAAGCAGGAAAATATACCCCCTCAACAACTTCCCCCCACCCTTTTTTGGCTAAATGCATGTCTGTTTAAAGAGCCACCAGGCAGTGCCTCTCACTTTGTCTTGGCAGGGCACAACCATCAGACGAAGTGGGAGGAAGAAACATTAACTTCAACAGCTGTTTCTTGACCCCGGCTGTCAGTCTTCCCAAGAATAAATTTTGGAGAGTCCTATTTGAAACAAAGAGGGAGTTTTTGAGGAGAGAAAAGTTGGTTGGTTCCAGGGAGGCCGCCCAAAGAAGCAGGGAACAAGATGTTTGCAGTTACTACGCAGCCTGCAAGCCTCTGCCGGGTGCAGGGATGGAGCAAAGTAACTTGAAAGCTCCCCTCTCGGCGCCCTGTGCCTGCAGCTTCCCCCCCTAACGCGCGCCCAGATCCAGCGCCGGTGGTAAGAGCCGTAGCTCGACTACAGTAATTCCCCAGCTCGGGCGGCTTGAAACTGCTCGGGCTGAATAGCATTTGCTGTTCCGTCCTGCGGCCGCCTCCCGCCGCCGCTGCCGTGCTCCCTGCAAAGCAGCTCTCATTATCCCGGAAGTTGTGCTGACACAGTCTCGCTGCCACCAGAAGTTTGTCAACATCAAACTTCTCCTGTGTGGGGTACGTTCACCTTCCACGAGTATTTAATCGAGCCAACAGGCAAACAAACAAACCCAAATAAACCTGCCCGTGATGTCATGGTCTTTTTTTTTTCCCCCTTCCTGGAAGGCTGGGGCTGTTAGAAATTTGCTGGTGGGTGCTAAGAGCGCTTGCGGATTTCTGGGGGAGATAAGGGGCGGCCCCCAGGGTGGGGAGTGGGGAAGGGGCTGCGGAGGGGCTTGCGGGACGGTTGGAGCTGAGCGCTGGATAGGTGGGTGGAGGGCTGGGACTGGAGAACTGGTCCTGCAGTCTCTCGACTGCCGTTGTTTTGGAGATTACACCGACTGGGGCCAAGGTTGTTGCATTGCGTCCCCAGACCCGGCAACAAAGGTTACCTGGAATCTCTGGACAAGTAAAGACGCCGGGGGAGGGGAAGCTTTCTACACTCTCACTGCTCTTTCTACACTCCTGTAGGACATTTTTGTAGACACCTCTTGGGATCTTTCAGAATAAAGGGCATTAGGGTCATAAAATGTATTTTGAGGCTTCAACTGCTACATAAAAGAAATCCTTGAGATTTGAGGGCAGGGGTGTACTACCTTTTCTGTCTTTAATAGGTCTCTTCTGATATCTTGATTAAACCATTCGGTCTAAACTAACTCCTTTCCCTAAGCCAGGTCTCCAGGTTTAGTTCAAGTTGCTGCTACCCGGTTTGGGTGTTTGTGGTTTCCAGTTGCTCCCCGCTGAGGTGCTCCTGGCGCGTGTGTCCCCCACCCCCACCCCCACCCCCCCAGCCCAGCTTTGGGGAGGAGGGGAAGAAGGGGATGCTGATTAACCCTTTCCATTCCATACTTTTATCTGGACTGATCAATCCTTCACAGACTGCTGGAGAGGACAAGGCCTGACTTGCAGAGTTGTGACCCTACGCATTCACGAAGCAGTGCCACTTGAGGGCCACAGGTTTTCGAGGAGGAGCTGGAACCTCAGGCAGTGATAGTAACTTTGTATCTGGTTTGAAAGATCACATAAGGGGCATTCAGTGCCGAGAGATCAGAAAGAGAATTGCTGTATCCCCGACCTAACCTAAAGTCTGGAATGGGTGGCTGAGAGGGTTCAGTATACCCAAAGTAGGCAACCCCAACCTTGCTCCCTTGAATTGGAAATCTGTCCATTTATGGGTGCAGGAAAATTCTTTTCTATTCAAAAATAAGTCAAAGTGAATGCCTCTGAAGAGATTATTACCCATTATCCCACTAGGATATTGTGGGGGAGTGGGGGAGGCAAGTTTGATCCATTTAGGAAGCTAAACACTTGATTTACTCTTCTCGTTCATTGGCTGTTATTAACCATGTTTTTAGAAAAATTATATCTACAGTCATGTATCTATGATAACAAGAAGGAAGGCAGTTTTTCTTTTTTTTCAAAATGTCCTTAACAGGGGAAAAAAAAAAAAAATTGTACCCTTCCCAAGGGACCAGCTTACCTTAAACACAAAACAAAAATAGAAGGCCAAAAACAAAATCTAAAGAAAATGCAATTCAGGTGTTTCTCAGGGACTGGAAGATACTTTTGACAAACACAAATCAAACTGATTCAAATACACTTATGAAGCAGGCAGTTCTTAAAAATAAAATAAAATAAAATGTAATAAAAACCCACACAAAGAAATGTGTTTTCTTGAAAGTTTATTCCCTACAGTGAATTTTCCTGTTGGCCATGCCTCAAAATTTCCCCTGCATTATTTAGACTTCTTTTCTTCGGGTGGCATTTTAATTTTAATTTATTCATTTTTTTGTAATCCACAAAGTGCTCCTCAACATTGCTATACCTCTGTGTGGACATGAATCAACAAGGACACGTGGAGGGTTCCATTTCCAACTCCACATGCATGAATTATTTGCCCTGGTTGTTAATCTGTCATAGTGTAAAAAACCTGATTTACAAAGGCTAGAGGACTTTTGCAGAACAAGGTAGTGTATGGTTTCTATGGTTGGACTTCTTTACAAATAAAACTATTTTCCATTTCTGCCCATAATTTCCTGGTTGCACAAAGATAATTTTCAGAGTTTTCAGATTCTAGTTCCCCAATGGGAGCCGTAAGCATGAGGAAACAATTTCTTTTTACAGTGATGTGAGCGCTACGCTCATCTGGATTTAGTTACTTCATAAGGTAAATATCACTAAATGTGCACTGGGATCTTTGGGGATCTAAGGTGCTGGACGGGTGAAAACACTCTACTGTGAAATGCTAAAGAATGTCAAACAACTGATTTTGAATTGGTTTGCAGAGCTAATTGGGTCAACTATGGTATTCTTTAAAGAGGGAATTAATTTGAATAATTTTAAAAAGTATTTCCAGTTTACTTTTGGTTACATTTAGGTTATTTTGGTCACTATGATTTTTAGAATTTACCCCAGGAATTCATTTAAAACATATCCTTCTGAAAAATATATACCCTTCAATATATAATATCTGCCAATGAAAACATAGGTTTCAAATTTCATGCTAATTACATTTTTAAATAATGATGTTCTTGAAATTATTTTTATTTAAAGGCAAACTATCTGCATAGATAATGGCCAAAGCTAACCAAACTGCTTTAAAAATTAATGAATATTAATGAAGTTCATGAATAGCACAGTACTGCCCCTGCCTGCCTTAGGAAAAACAAATGTATTGACTCCATTTTCCTAAAATAACAGCCCTTAGTTTCTGATGGTTAAAATAGTTTTGTTGCTAAAAAGCTTGTACATAATGCAATTTTTGCAATTAATAAGACTTGGCCTTGTTTACTAGACTTAGATCTCTTCCCCAAAACTAAACATATTTTATCTTTTTACATGTCTGAATGCTATTTCTTTTTATTAATTTGCCATCTCATGATATTTTGTTATCATTTTTCTAAGTTCCCCTCCTCTGTCATTTTAGTAGTTCACATGAATGACTCAGGATTTTCAGGCCTTCGTATATATTTGGTATATAGAAAATGGCATCATTAGTCAGCACTTCCATTCATCTAAATTTGTCCAAGCATTGAAAGCTGCTCACAGCATTTTGCAATGAAAGTGACAAATGGGTGTCAGTCCAGTGGCCCTACCCATTTCAACCTTATTTTGTATGATGTGTAAATGTTTGCGTACATTTCTTCCATAAGATAGGCTATTTTTTGATCTGGACACGTGCCTACTAAGGCAAGTGCCCAGGCAGATTACTGATTGGCATTAGACTAAAATTACAAAATTTAACAAATGAATGACAAAAAGAAAAGAAATAGTATATAAAAATTAAATAATGATGGCATCCATTCAATAAGATAAATAATTTTTGATGCTCTAAACTTCTAAGATTCAAATGAATTTGTAATGCAAAAGGTAGAATCATTTCAAGCAAGCCAGCAAATTTGGGTCAAAATGAAAGCAGTTCTGAGAGAGAGAGATGTTCCTGCTTCCCCATAGGACTGGTTGGAATTTTCTACTAAAAAAAAAAAAAGAAAAAAAAAATATATATATGCATATATATGTGTGTATATATATATATACACCCATATATATGTACCCACACATACATATATACACATACATATATACACACACATATATATATATATGAACACATATACATGTATAAATATACATATATGCATATTTAAATGCACACACTCACACTATACTCTAGTGTCCTACTTCTCTTTTCCTTCGTTGTTTTTAATAGCCAGTCCAATCTCTAGTGTTATATGGTAAGTGAATGTGCTTATAAGAACTTAATGCCAGTTTTAATCTAAGATTACTTTGACTACAGTTGAAATCTTTTGCTGTTTTATAACCTGTAACATGTTTTTACATGTTTAGGAGTGTTGTTGTTACTGCTGTAAAAATTCTGTGTTGATATTATGAGGTTATGTGTTTAGCCAAAAAGTTATGCTAAATTAGACAGTAAAGACTCTAAAATTCTAATGGTTTAGTAAACCCCTGATAATAACTGTAGTTTTATGGATAAAAATATTTTTAATATTTTAATACTGCATGGAAGTATAATTTTTTTCTAAAGTTATTATGGAATTTCTTTGTCCATAAGGAATATTAAAGAAAAATTTATCATTTGAAGTTATTTTACCTGGAGATGGTTTGGAGTGAAGCTAATCTTTACACCTAAGACTACAGATTGCAATTTCACTTACCATTATCCATGGCAGGATGTTTAGTTTTACTCCTGTTAGCCAAAGAATTTTTAGTGACTTTTTAAAAGTGGAATGTAGAAAGTAGGTCCAGCTATTGTGAATGTGGGAATTTGATAAATAGTGCTTGAAATGACCATTTACTCTATGACTTGTTATATAATGGGTAGATGTGAAAAAGAAGCGATCAACTAAACTGTGAGCTTAAAGTTTAGAATATCTTTCGATTGTGGGTATAGTCAGGGTCATCATGACAATCACATTTAGCACTCAATATGACTTTTGGTCCACCGGTGCTTTTCTTTCCAAATTTTCTGTATATAAAGGTACAAATGAGATTTTTCCAACTGCCTTTTCTGCAAACTCAACTTACTTTCTAAAAATCAAGATAGTCATCTTTTTCTGTTTACACGTGGAAACAAAGAATCTTGAATTAGAAAAAAAAAAATTGGCTCTCTTCCTTACGATTCTGGAAACCAAGGGTTATTTTTTTTTATATATAGATTTATATCAAAGGGCTGCCTTTTGTAAGAGGAAAGAAGAAGTCTTGGTTTTGTTAATAAACAAGACTAACTCAGCTAAACTACTATTGGGAATTAGATATGGAAAGGTTCAAGCTGTTCTGACTTAAATTTTCAGATATGTAACATATGTGATGACCACCCACCTAGTGGTTAAATAATATGTTTACTTTCCTACAATTTCCTGAACCCATTTGACTTTGGAGATTTAAATATGGCATAAATCTCTGTGCTCAGGAACCTGGTGTGGAAACTCTGAAGGCACAAGAGCCTCCAGCCTTGACTCCAGTTCATGTCAGTCTTTGTTCCAAGTCCATGTTTTATTCTCCATCCCACACACTTGACTCTTCTCTCCCTCTAGGCCATCCCCTCCCAGTGTGCACCCACTGGGCCTGTCTAGGGCACCCAGAAGGCAGCTGTTGAATGGCTGTATAACATCCTAGGGGTATAGCTTGACAGGTTTAACCTCACATACAAGCTCTTTAAGGCTAAAATTAGCCAGGGTCCGCTCCCCCTCCCTTCTTCTAAAAGGCTATGTTTAGCCCAAGGATCTGAAGGATGGAGAAGTTCTACAAGAGGCCTGTAAGCTGAGGCTGCGTTCAGGTTCTGGTTCCTGAAGAATCCACAGTCCAGGGCCCAAAGGCCCTTTAAAATGTTTTGTGATCCCTGGGGTCTGTGGAGGAATCCCCAAATGCCTTTAAAAATCCAGCACCCTCCCTTCTCATTTAGCCAGTGCTTGCAACCACACTGGGCCCATTCCCTTAACAAGGGCATGAAGTAGCTTTTGGGTAGGCTTGGAAAAATGACAAGAATGGATGTTTCTCATCCCACTGTTCCAAGGAGAAGATTGGAGGACAGGCGACTGTAGGGACAGATAACCGGTGCAGACACTTGACAACTCCTGGGCAGAGGGCCAAGCTCTGGGCCAAGCACTGGGCGAGGCTCCAGAGGCCGGGCCCATGCCCAGGGCACTCAGTGGTTTAAAGCTGGCACAAAAAGAACACTCCTGCCGGCAGGAAACTGAGTTGAACAGATTGGGAAAGAGCAAAAACAGGCTGCCCAGGAGGCTGTCTCCCAGGCCTACAGTTTCTAGTTGTCAGTGGCAACCCAGGATAGAGCAGATTCTGGCTTTCCTCCTGCCTGGGGGGCTGGTGGAGGTGGGACTGAGTCCAGGGAGTATGCAGTGCACAAGGACCCAGCTCAGGAAGGCACAGAGGCGAGGTCTGGCATATCCCCGCTGGAGAGAAACCCTTCATCAACTTACAATTCCCAGGCCAGCTTTGTCTTGGCTGTGAGAGTGAGTCCTAACACTTTATAATTTCTGTAAAATATTAGAACTTCCTTGCCCCGGGATTTATTTCAAGAAGTTTCTTTGAAAGGGTAAGGTGAAGAGCAAAATTTTCTTAGCCTCTTATTTTATTCCTTCTATTTAGTGCTTACCGTGTTTATAAGAAAAATAAACATTGAGGACTGTGATCAATTCCCATCCTGTTACTATAGTAGACTCGTATTTTTGATGTGTTAAACCACGACAGCTATTTCTTAAGGGCTAAAAGTTGGTAAATTAGTGCCACTCCCATACTCCTAGAGGAAGGCAAAATAGTTCTGAGCTTTATTAAAGAATTCTGGACGCTGGGGAGTACAGGCATTGTGTTGGGGCCAAAAGAACAAGAAAGAGACTGAAGCCTTGGATTTGCAGAAATCCAAATGGGCTTCAGGTTAATAACAGGGGATTTCAGCTAGTGGCTTATATAATTAACAGAAAGAAAAACACAAAAATACAAAAGCATATTTTTTTTCTCTACTTAAGTAAGACATGACAGTGAAACACACTAGTCACTTCAGACCTCCTGAACCAGCATCTTTAGGTGGGAAGGGGAGAGTGTGTTTGGGAATCTGAAGCTTCAGCAAGTTTCACTAGTGATTTTTATACATGCTGAATTTTGAGAGCTACAGTCATATAGCTCAAGAATAATGTCATCCTTCCATTATCCTCAGTCATGAAGGTAAATGAAGACGTTAACTTTTCTAAGTGCTTAGGTAAGTATCCCCATTCTACAGATGAGGAAACTTGGCCATAGAGAGGTCAGGCAACTTTCCCAAGGTCAAGATGAGTGGCAGGGCCAGGTTTAAAACACAAACTTGTGGCATTAGAGTCCCTCCTCCTAATCATTCTGCTCTGAGCAAGCTATATAATCTTTATAAATTTTAGTTTTCTTGTGTCTATCATGGGGACAAAACCTACCTCAAGAAGGTATGTGTGTTACATATTAACATAAATAAAGCTCCTGACACATTAATAGTCACTCAATAAATTATCGCTTTTACTATTACCAAGTAATGGAGTAAATCTAATAATGGATAATCCACACAGAGGTAACCAGTAATTGACTGGACTTTCTGAATCAGCTTCATGATTACATTTAATTTCACCTGCATACCTACTGCATCCTTATTTTGTACAAGAAAGTTTTTTCCTAGTCTGTCCAGTGCTCTGATTTGGGACTACAGTAAATGGGAGGTGAACAAACCACAGAGAGGCTAGAAATCTATTGCTGGCTTTTCTAATGCCAATCTGGATAGAATCTAAAAATATTTTCTAAACACCCAGGATAACTGGCTGAATTTTTCTTGACTAATGTATACAACATCTAAGGAAAATTTCTTAAAGCAGCTATGATGCCACATGGCATTTCCAGAGCTTTGAAGTCCATTTTAAGAAATTGATTTGGTTACATCATTGCTTTATTAAGGCCATAAAGTCTGTCTACCTCGCCTGGTTCATCTCCCTAGACAGACTTTCCAACACATCCAGTACGCCTTCCCACATGTTCTTTGTGATGGAATATACCTTCTCTCTCTTCCTGGAATGCTCCAATTCATTTTTCAAGGCCACATCTCAAATGTTGCTGTCTGCATGAAGTCCCTCCATCCCACTTCCCCAGAGATAATCATTCTCCTGGGTGCTTACACAACACAGAGTTAAACCTCCATTATAGCACCATCGTAAGATATTATATTGAAATGATTTGTCTTGTGACCACTTCCAGGCCAAGGACCACAATTTATGCATCTTTGTGTATGTCAGAAACTGGCACATTTGGTGGCACATTTTAGGTGCTGTATAAATGCTCGTTAAATGAATGGAAAGTTGTAAGTGGAGCAGGTTGGGGTTTTTTTGGTGTGTTTTGTTTTGTGTTTTGTTTTTTGTTTTGTTAAAGGGAATTTGCTTGTACAAAGTCATCTGACTGGTTTTCAGTGTGCTAACCTAGGAGTTCTTGGTTATTCACTGTGATGGAAGAAATAAACTCAAAGAAATGAACCTTCCTTCACGAATGTACATACTGTCTCTTCTCATCTGTAGTGGTGGAAGTCAGGCTTAAGAGCCTGACTTTGGAGAGGCTGAAGAGAAAAAACACCAGCAGAAACAATGGCCGCAATTGCATTGCTAGGAGTAGGAACCCAGAGTAGATGGCCTTGAATTACCATCCTAGCTGAGTTTGAAGTGAAAGATGGCCTTGGAACACTTTAAGACTAATAATGTCTATCCAGTTTTCAGTTGTCCTCTATTCTAAGCTATATCATGTTACCCCCTCCTTTACTTCAAAACTTTGTATAAAAATTCTACTCTTCAGAGGAGTCTTGGGCTAGTGGTGAATGGAAAATTAAGGGAAAGAGTATAGTGAAGTAAGACATTTTCTTCATTTTTACATGGTGTCCTATAATTCCATGTGGTCACCAGTGGCAGAATGAATGGAGATACCACTTTTCCTTTCCAGCATTATCTAACACAACATATCCTCTGTTTCTCTCTGCTCCAATCACACAGGGCTTATTCTTCATCTCTTCCTTATTACAGAAATTATGCTGTTTTCTTTGTGTAAAGGAGCTCTTCCATTCCCTTTCATCAAATTCTTTCTCATCTTAACTCGAGTTTCATTTACATTGGGAAACTTTCCCCAACCTCCCTGACTAGGTCAATCTCCTAGGCTATCGATAGCCTCCCCTTAAAAACACATATCATAGTTATAATTTTACATTTATATGTAAGATTATCTCAGTAATGTCTGCCTCCCCTGTGGTCAGAAACTTTATGAGAGCTGTTTTGCAGCATTATATTCCTAGTGCCAGATGCAAAGTGGGTTTCAACAAATAATTGTTCAATTAAGTCAGGCAGAGAGCAAGTTTTTGTGTGGACTGAATCAGAAGCAGATATGAGAATAAACTATTTTTCTTCAAAGGCATTAGAGGTAGGTGATCCTTGAAATGGAAGGCAGCAGATAACTTGGGTTCCATATCCATTCATTGAGTCCCTCCTGTGTGCCAGACACTGTGCTAAGTCTTAAGAATACATGATGAATAAGACACTGACTGTTCCTCTTATGAGTTCTTTAAAGCTTCTCTTAACTATGTATAAGCTGATGACAATGATGATAATGTAAAAGGGATAGTAAATGTTCAGAGTAGATTTAGCATCTATGGCAAATCAGATATAATAAAATGTAGGTATATTTATCAGTTCACTTGACTTTCACACAACTTATGAGGTAAGAATTTTATCACCTCTGGTTTATGGTTGAAAAATGGGAGTTTCAGAAAATTTAAGTTTCTTTTCTTTTTCTTCTCTCTCTGTTTTTTTTTTTGTTTGTTTGTTTTTTGTTTTTTTGAGTCCTCTGTTTCTTTCTTGAATCTGGCTAAAGGTTTATCCATTTTGTTGATCTTTTCAAAGAACCAGCTCCTGGTTTCATTGATCTTTTCTAGTGTGAGTGTATGTGTGTGTGTGTGTGTGTGTGTGTGTGTGTGTGTGTGTGTGTGTGTTTGGTCTCTATTTCACATTTATTTTGACTCTAACCTTTATTATTTCTTTCTTTCTACTAGCTTTGGGATTTTTTCCCCTTCTTTTTCTAGCTCCTTTAGGTGTAAGGTTAGGTTGTTATATTTGAGATTTGTTTTGTTCCTTGAGGTAGGCCTGTATTGCTATAAACTTGCCTCTTAGAACTGCTTTTGCTGCAACCTAAAGATTTTGGACCATTGTGTTTTTGTTTTCATTTGTCCTTATATATTTTTTTGGTTTCCTCGTTGATTTCTTGGTTTATTCACTCATTTTTTAGTAGCATAGTGTTTACCCTTTATGTATTTGTGTTCTTTGCAGAATTTTTCTTGTAGTTGATTTTCAGTTTCATACTATTGTCAGAAAAGATACCTGATATGATTTCAGTCTTCTTGAATGTTTTGAGACTTTTTGTGGCCTACATGTGAACTTTACTGGAGAATATTCCATCTGCACTTGAAAAGAATGTGGATTCCTCTGTTTAGGGATGGAATTTCTGTATATATCAGTTAGATCTTTCTGGTCTGTTGTATCATTCAAAGCCACTGTTTCCTTATTGATTTTCTGTCTGGATGATCTATCCATTAATGTAAGTGGGGTGTTTAAGTCCCCTACTCTTATTATATTACTGTAAATTTCTCCCTTTATGTCTGTTAATAATTGCTTTATGCAGTTATATGCTCCTGTGTTATGTGCATAGATATTTACAATTGTTATATCCTCTTGTTGGATTGTTCCTTTATCATTATGTGGTGCTCTTTTTTATCTCTTGCAACAGTCTTATTTAAAGTCTATTTTGGGGCGCCTGGGTGGCGCAGTCGGTTGGGCGTCCGACTTCAGCCAGGTCACGATCTCGCGGTCCGGGAGTTCGAGCCCCGCGTCAGGCTCTGGGCTGATGGCTCAGAGCCTGGAGCCTGTTTCTGATTCTGTGTCTCCCTCTCTCTCTGCCCCTCCCCCGTTCGTGCTCTGTCTCTCTCTGTCCCAAAAATAAATAAACGTTGAAAAAAAAAAATTTAAAGTCTATTTTGTCTGATATAAGTATTGCTACCTTGGCTTTTTTTCCACTTCTATTTGCATGGTGTATGTTTTCCCATCTCTCCACTTTGAGTCTACATGTACCGTTGGGTCTGAAGTGAGTCTGTTGTTGGCAGCATACAGATGGATCTTGTTTTTTTATCTATTCATTCATACTATGCCTTAATTGGAGCATTTGGTCCTTTTACATTTAAAGTAATTATTGATAGATATGTATTTATTGCCACTTTATTTCTTGTTTTCTGTTGTTTTTGTAGTTCTTCTTTGTTCCTTTCTTCTATTTCTCTCTTTTTATTTGGTGGCTTTCTTTAGTATTATGTTTGTATTCCTTTCTCTTTGCTTTTTGTGTAGAAAAGTTAAATTTCTTGTTCAAGCTTACTCATTTAAAGCCAGGACTCAATCAGACATAGGTATAGATGATTTTTAAGACTCTCCTTTTGTAGATTAGAGATATAAATGAAAGGCAGAAATGAATCTGAAATCCCCCTAAAATCTCAAACTCTAATGTTCTGCTCTCTGACCACAATTTCTTGTTCATCCAAGTCTGTCTTTCTCTCACTCCCAATCCCAATCAGCCTCACAGAGACTGTCAACTTCTTACTCTCTTTATCCACTGGCCTCCTTCCAGCCCCACTTCTGTCCTTAGCTTTCACAAAGGATTGACTCCCTCAGAGCCTTCTACTTTCACTGCATCCATCAGTGAAATCTCAGTGTTATGATCAGCCTCCTCTACTCACATACAACCTGATTCCTACATCACTCTCAGAGAGTTGTTATAAAGATTTAATAAGTCAGTACATGCACTTTCTGAGAAATGCCTCACACATACATAGTATTATTGTTTTTGTTTATCCCTGAGAGCTAAGCACTATTGGAGAAAATCTTGTCTGTACTGACTTAATCAACTTCAGGTGGATCCTCAATGTTTCCTGCCTGTCAGTCTTATTACTTGGCAAAGTTAAGCCCACATCTATTTTTTTTAGGACTATTCCAAATCTCTATTCTTTAGAAGTGTTCTACTCAACTCCTAATACCCTTGCCATTGGCAAATGACCTTGATAGTGGACATCTTTTGTTGCTTGCTCACTGTCCAAGCCCCTTTTACTCTGCTAATTACCACTCCCCATCCCCCCCCCCCCCCATTCACCATTCTCATGTCTGGTTTATGTGGATGGCCATATCCTCTTAGCCATGGTGATTGTTTCAGTGGTAGGCATTTTACCCAATATAAGCCAATCAAAACCTTTCCTAAGACCTCAGAAGCATGAATGTAAAAGAGACATTTTCCTTTCTTGATGTTATTGCTGCTAAGTAGTGCTAAGTAGATATAGCCTGCCTGGAAATGAAATATAATCAACAGAGGACAAGGGAGCCAAGAAAAAGACAGATCTTGATTCTGCTACTTGAGTATCTAGTTCTAACTACATGTGATGATCATATACTCCTTTTAAGTTATGTGAACTAATGTATGTCCTTCTTTTCTTAAATTCTTTGAGATTGGTTTGTATCACTTGCAGTTGAAAAGGTCCTGACTACGATACTTCCTAATCACTGATACAATGAAGGACAGTGAACTTCTTTCCTTGATATTTTCTTCATCAGTACATTTCTCAATATTATGTCATTTCTTCTTGGCCCAGAAAATAATGCCACCCCCTGGTTCAAGGCTCACTCCTTACCCTTTTGCCCCCCGTCCTGTATCCCCAACTGCTCTCTTCCTTCTGTTCTTTACTCTTAGCCTAAAATGCACTAATTTCCAACCCTTCTCTAACATGTTCCATCTTTATCTTTCCTTTTTCACCAAAACTTTTCAAAGGATTAGTTTACATCACTTTCTCTACTTCCACTTCCATTCCCTTCTCTGCATACTGTTTTCATATTCCAGTCACTTTAGGTCACCAGTGGTTTCATATTGGCAAGTCCATTAACATCTTTGGACCTCTCTTTTACATTTGACAATGTCTCTCACTTTACTTCTCAAAGCCATCTCTCTGGCCTAGGTTCTGAGATGAGACACTGCTCTCTCCTAGTCCCCCTAAAACCTTCCTAGACACTCCTTTTCTATTCTCTTATAAGTTATTCTTCTGTCCACTGCTTTTTTCATGCTACATACTCTCTTGGGTAATCTAACTGCTTCATGATTTTCATTTTTACCATATACTGATGACACTGAAATGAATTTCAAATATTTGCTATATATTTACATCTTGATGTTCTAAGGGCATCTCAAATTCAACTTAACAAAAACAGAACCTATTATCTTACTCCTAAGTCTGCTTTCCCTGCTATATTCTCTATCTCAGTTCATAGTGCCATGATTTTCCAGAGATGCAAGCCTAAAGTCTTGAGTACCATTTTTGTCTTCTGACCTTCACCTCCCAACACTTTGTTGGTCTTCCAAAATATTTACCGAATTGATTTGCTCCTTGTAGTAGACACTGATGGCCACCTGTTCAACAAATGTTCTCCCTGTCTTCTTCCTTAGTAACAGAATTCCAATTTTGTTCAGGTATCCACATGATTCTGTAAAGATATATGCTTGAAGGAAAGCTGGCATCCATCTTTGTTCCAGTTCCAAAGGATGAGTCTTGATTTGTCTGTTCTACACTAACCATTATAATTCTTGTCAAAGAGTAACTCAAAAATGTTTGGGTACTAGATGATGCTTTCTATAGTTATTTGTACAGTTTAGGGGGAGAAATACTTGTTACATGCTAAATGTAGACCTATTTGGGTATGGTGGGATTTTTTTAAAAGGGAAGAAAAGGCCATATTCATTGCCTCTGATTAGTTGTGACTGAGGAATGTTGGTGATCTGCAATTCTAGAAGTTGGATTTTCTTATCTACATCATTTCTGAAATGCATTTGAACTCCTATAACTGGAGAGAGACTCTCTTAAGGAAATATACACAACTAGATCTGTCATTTATTTAGCATGTTATCAAGTATTATAAAATGCTTCATCATAGCCTTGTTAATAGATGCTTGCCCAGGGCAAGTAATAATTTACTGGACAAGGTATAAAGGTTCTAATTTTATTCATTTCCTACTATATATTTTGTATAAAGGAAAACAGCTTACAGAGCCTTCAATTCCACCCCCCCCAACTTTTTTATTTTGAAAATTTTCAAGTACAGTGAAAACTCACCATACCCTTCACCTAAGATCACCAATCATTAACATTCTGCCACATATGCTCTCTATCTTTCCCCAACATGAACACACGCACACACACAGACACACACTATTATAGCTGAACAGTTTGAAAATAAGTTGCAGACATCATCCCTTCATCCCTTCATCCTTCCACATGTATCTCCTAAGAATAGAGACATTCTCCTACACAGCCACAATATCATTGTCATACTCAAGGAATTTAGCATTGATACAATAAAAGTATCTAATATAAAGTCTATATTCAAATTTCCCTAATTGTCCTAAGTATAATTTAGCTTTTTTTTTTTTTCTCACTGGGATCTTATCAAGAATCGTGCATTGTACTTAGTTATGTCTCTCTAGTCTTCCTTTCTCTAAAACAGTCCCTTTACTTTTTAAAAACTTTCATGACATTGGTATTTCTGAAGAATCCAGACCCATCATTTTGTAAAATGTCCCACAGTATATATCTGATAGTTGCCTTATGGTTGGATTCAGGTTAAACATTTTTGGCAAGAATACTACATGAGATATTTTCCTAGTACAGAACATGAAAAACTTGTTCCATTAATGGTGATGCTAAATTTGATCAATTCTCTCCCTCTCCCTCTCTCTTTCTGTCTCTATCTACCTCCCTTTTAGTGCACTTCTCAAGTGAATCATTTATTATGGGAATTTCAGAGAGATGAGTCCAATATCTCCATTCATTGAGCATTTAGTAAAGTGAAATGGACAATAGGGTATTTATTTTTAAAAATAATTTTAAAATAAAATGGTCAGGTTTCAATTATCTGGATATTTTCATTAAAACATTTATAACATCTTGGGAAGCAAAATTATCTGCATAGTTGTCTCAAATCTTCAATTCTCTTTGTTCAAAGAGATCTGGCCAGCTAATGGCATCTATTATCTTCAATTCACAAATCAGCACAAAATTTAAATGGCTTAAAAGCAACATGATATAGTGGAAAAAAAGAGATTAATCCAGAGTCTAGAGTCATCAACCTGTCTAATGACCTTAAGCAAATCATGTGTTCTTCCTGGACCTCAGTATTCTCTTCTGTGTAATGGAGAAACAGGACTTTAGGATCTCTCAGTTTCTATCAGTTTAAAGGTTTATTTATAATTTGACTCATAAATGCTTATCTTTGTGCAAGATCAGGTTAACTTATTAATTAATTAATTTATGTATGTATGTATTTATTTATTTACTTTGCTGGTGGAAATAATGGAATATTAGGGCTAAGAAAGAGCTATGAGAATTATCCTTTCAACCTCCCACATGATGTGAAAAACACATCCTATTGGTGGCCATCTGGACATGCTTGAACACTTTGGGTGATGTGGTAGTAACTATTGAGGCAATGTTTCCATGTATGGACTCTGAGGTTATGCCTCAACCATTTTAGATCCTTCCTGATGATCTATGACACCCCCAGACTCACTATCTTAGTCTGTTGAGGCTGCTACATCAAAATACCATAGGCTGGGTGGCTTATAAACAATAGACATTTATTCCTCACACTTTGGGAGGCTGGGAAGTCCAAGATCAGGCACCAAGATCAGGGTGGTTGTGGCCTGATATGAGCTCTCTTTCTGGTTCATAGCTTGAGCTGGCACTGTATCCTTACATGGGGAAAGGAAGGGTCTCTTTTATGAGGGCATTAATCACATTCAATACATAAAGCTCCACCATCATGACCTAATCACCCCAAAAGCCCACCTCTTAATACCACCACATTGGGCATTCAGATTTCAACATATACATTTGGAGGGAGAGGAGGGATACAAATATTCAGTCTCTAGCATTCACCTTCTCTTGACCTCAGATGTCTCTTCCTTCTCTCCCTTTCAACAATGCACTGTGAATCTATACCTGGAACTCATAGCTCAGCTCTTCTCTGCCTTTGAGAACCAGACATTTGGTTTTCTCTCCTTTGACCATCCCTTCTACCCTCCTCCTTGCTCTTGAATAACACTAGGATGTAAAATCCCTTGATACTTTCCTTCCTCTCTATCTAGCCTACCAATTCCTTATAACTATATTTATCTTCTACCCAGCCTGGGCAATCACTTCAGCATTGCCCTTACAACTTCCTCGACACCCACAGCATTTCTAATTTTACCAGGTGTACTTGAACATTTATTTATATGTGAAATACTGCACAACATAGTTGCATAATATAGAACAGCTGTGCAGAGAAACAAAAAATCAACTTGTGAAGAAAGCTATAAGGTGAGCGTAGACTTTTTGAATAAAAATATGTAATTACTTTGGTGACCAATCAAGCAAATACCACTGACCAAATCATATGCTGTTCATATAGAATGATAATGGCAACTTTTCCGAGTGAAAATGAGATACTTGCCAACTTGCTAATGTGAAATTGAAAATATTACATATGTAATCTTAAAGGCTGTAAGACATTAAGGGCTGTAGACATGTGAGGTAACAAATATTTTCTCTGATGTGTAGTGATGTGCTATGGTTTAAGCTGGAGATGGAATATAATGATTGTAGATCAAGAAATGTGACCCTAAGGGTTTGGATGACTTTTTGTTGTATTTTTCAAGAGTAAATAAGTACACCATATTTCAGAACAACATGCTTTTAATGCTAATGTAAATCATGTGTGCCTTTCTTCCTGTATTACTTCCAATAGATTTCTTTGCAAGTTTTTAATGTGAATAGTTATATTTAGTAATCAGAAAAAAATACTGGCTCTGGAAGGACTCTTAGAGATCATTCATTCTGTGAGAGAATTGAGGCCCAAAGGAGCAAAAAAATTTTTTCAAAGTCCTATAGCTCTGGTGATTGAGCCAGATATAGGGTCTGGCTTTAAAGTCTAGCTACTTTTCCAGTGATTTTCCAACTGTCTATCTGGGAGCTTTAGGGATCGCTGGAGGTGTGTTAAAACTACTGGGGGGAGAGAGTTGATTGTTCCTTATCTTCTTCAATTAGAACGATACTACTTTTGAACATCTTAAATATTGCAGTTCTACTTAAAAATTTAAACTAAGGAAAAGGATCCCAGTGTTAAAACATATGTACTTAAAAAATTGATAACCATGCCTTATCCATCCAATGGTGGTTGAATTGTTTTTCTCTGTAGCAACTACTCAATACTAGTATGAAGTTATAAATTATGTTCACTTCATATATTTTTATTTAAATTCGTTCTTTAAGGAAACACATCATACATGTTGCTCCAGATGGAGATATAGATAAACTGAATCAAATACTTTTTTTTTTTTTTTTGCTGTCTTCACCATCAGCAGCCTTCTCATTGACTTTGCCACCATGCTACATAGCTATTTCAAAATGAAGAGAAATAAAATATGGTGGATGTCTTGAGATGAAATAAAAAACAAGCAAGTTTAGGTTTCTAATAACTGACACCCAAGTCACCTTGTGGGAACCTGATGTATTGGTACATAAATGGCTAGAAACCTGTGAGATTCATACTGTTATGTAGCAGGAACATTTATTTTCACAGTTTATTCCTTCTCAAGAATTTCTTCTCTAGGAATGCAAATGTTGATTAATAGCTAATTAATGACAGCACACATTTTCCTCAGTTTCCTTGCATATTGCTATTAATATAGTAAGAGTCACTGTTCTAATATTATGGTGACTATAGCTACCCATGTCTTCCTGGGGTCATGGAATGGTATATATTTTAGTCCCTATAGGCTTTCTGACTTTCTAGTCAACTGATATTTTCAAAGTTAATTTAGACTATTTGTTGTGTGAAAATTTTCATTGAAAAATTCATTTCATTTCATCTGTCCTTAATTCTAAAAAGACTTTGATTGCCAAAATAAATTTGAGTAGACTATTAAAAAAAACAAAATCCTGGGGCACCTGGGTGGCTCAGTCAGTTAAGGGTCCGACTTCGGCTCAGGTCATGATCTCACGGTCCGTGAGTTCGAGCCCCGCTTAGGGTTCTGTGCTGACAGCTCAGAGCCTGGATCCCGTTTCAGATTCTGTGTCTCCCTCTCTCTGCCCCTCCCCTGTTCATGCTCTGTCTCTCTCTGTCTCAAAAATAAATAAACATTAAAAAAAATTTAAAAACCAAAAACAAAAAACAAAATCCAAGTGTGAATATTTCTTGGAGTGGTTGTTCTCCCCATTGGGACAAACTCAGTTTGCACAGTGATAATTCACAAACATTTTGAATTCCAGTTATGAACTTCCCTTTATTAGAGCAATTAAGTTCTATGAAAACAGAAGCGCATTTCAAAAATACCATTCATTTCCCTTAAAACTTAAAAAAAAAGAAAATTTACATGTTTTTATTTATTTTTGAGAGAAAGAGACTGAGCACAGGCAGGGAAGGGGCAGAGAGAGGTGACACAGAATCCGAAGCAAGCTCCAGGTTCTGAGCTGTCAGCACAGAGTCCGATGTGGGGCTCGAATTCGTGAACCACAAGATCATGACCTGTGCCAAAGTTAGACACTCAACAGACTGAGCAACTCAGGTGCCCCATTCCTTAAAATTTTTTTAACTTTCACAGAGAATTGAGATTTTCTGGAGCTATAAATGTGCTCCATTGACACTTTAAGAGATGTATAACTTTCCTCAATCCAGCTGTTTTACTTCACTACCTGTGGTGATGTGGTTGCAATATTAAAACCCAAAGGTGTGGACTAAACTCTGGCAATGATGTTTCTAAACGAATCCAGCATGAGAAGAAAGTGATTAGAAAGAAGACAGGTCCCAATGGAAGATGGATAAGCTATTTCTAGAAACTACCATTACTACTGGAAAAAACTAATTGCTTTCCTCTTGTTTTTGGATATTTGCACCAGTTCAAGAAGGACAAAGTGTGAAGAAACTTCACCTTGCTTCTATTTATAATGGTTTCTTTCCTGAAACTGCTGAGAGCTTTGTATTTCCAAAGTAAATTTTTGAGACAATACACTAACATGCTTAAGAAAGAAAAGATGAAAGTATTTCACTGTCTATGCATAATTAGATTAGTAATTCATTGTTAATTAAATAAATATTATGGAGGGAGTGCGTGTGTGGCTCAGTCAGTTACACGTCCAACTTCAGCTCAGGTCATGATCTCACAGTTTGTGGGTTCCAGCCTCGCATTGGGCTCTGCCTGACAATGTGAAGCCTGCTTTAGATCCTCTATTTCCCTGTTTCTGTGCCCCTCCCCTATGTGTATGCAATTTCTCTCTCTCAATAAACATTAAAAAAAATAAACATTAAAAAATAAATATTATGGAGTTCTTATTATGTGGCAGGCACTATGCTAGACAAAAACAACCAGTCGAGAGTCTTTGCCCTGGATGGGCTTACATATTAATTGTAATTTGACCTAAGATTATAATAGCAAGAAAAATTACTATGAAAGTGTCAGGAGAAGGAATGCCTGTAAATACAGATGGTCCCTGACTTACAATGGTTCAGCTTATAATTTTTCAACTCTAGGATGGGATACTCAGTATCAGTAGAAACCATACTTTGAATTTTGAATTTTAATCTTTTCCTGGGCTGGCAATAGGTGACACAATACTTGCTCTCTCACGATGCTGGGCAGTGGCAGGGAGCCACAGCTTCCCATCAGCCATGCAATCAGGAGAGTAAACAACCAATACACTTACAACCATCTGTACCCATACAGTCATTCTGGTTTTCGCTTTCAGTACAGTATTCAATAAATTACATGAGCTATTCAACACTTTATAATAAAATGGGCTTTGTGTTACATGACTTTGCCCAACCGTAGGCTAATGTAAGTGTTCTGAGCATGTTTAAGGTACATTAGTCTAAGCTATGATGTTTAGTAGTTGGGCATATTAAATGCATTTTCACTTATGATGTTTTCAACTTAAAATGGGTTTATTGGATGTAACCCCATTGTGAACCGAAGAAGGTATCACCCTGGTACCCTCTTGGGACTTTGCAAAATTTGTTTTAAGCCAACTTTGGTAAGTTCTACCAAAACTTACATTAGGCTAACAATTATATGGGAATGGCAGATATATATCTATTCTTAAGTTCTATAAAGTTCCATATAAATACTAATAACACATCATGAGATCTGGGAATATTTGGGCTGATGGCTGAGAGCCCCAGAACTGTCCAAGTGACTGTTCCCCATGGCATGGTATTGTGGAAAACATAGTCTTTGCTCTAAATCCAAGTTCTTCCAGGTATTAGTTGAGTTAGCAGGAACAGTTCTCTTAGTTTTTCTGTCTTGGTGTCCTTATGTGTAAAACTAAGCTAAAAATAATGCCTGCCTTGTGAGGTTTTTGTGAAAATCAATTGAGCTAATATGTGAAATATGAACTAGTCTGTAAACTTTGAAATGTAACCAAAAAATTACTTTTTGAAATGCCTGAGTGGCTCCATCATGTTAGTGTCCAACTCTTGATTTTGTCTCAGGTCATGATCCCAGGCTCATGGGATTGAGCCCTGCATTGGGCTCTGTGTTGAGCATGGAGTCTGCTTGAGATTCTCTCTCTCTCTCCCTCTGCTCCTCTCCCCAGCTCATGTGCGGTCTCTCTCAAGTGAAAAATAAATTTAAAAAATTGCTTCTTTATGGCAACACACAACAATGTCCATTCAACATGGAAACAGTACTATTGTAGTCATAGTACTAACCTTTCAGATGAATGCTTGTCAAATTTGTCAGAATTCTCAACAGGAAATGATTGCAATTCTGTGTATTAATGGTTAATATTACCATATAGCTAGTTAATATTTTGAAGTAGTAATTATTTGATTTCAGGGAAAGAACGATTCTCTTTCTTTTCTTGAGGTTACCGGTTATATGAAATTTGGATTAATAAACCAAAAAGGGAAACTAATGAAGAATCATCTCCATAACTATATGACAAAGTAATAAAACCTCATGACCTGAAAGAAGAAGAACTGTGTTGGTTGGGATGTTTTTGATTGCAAATATCAGAAGACCCAATACACATGGGTTTATCAAAGGGATATTTATTGTTTATTTATTTATTTTTTTATTATTATTATTATTTTTTTAATGTTTATTTTTATTTCTGAGACAGAGAGAGACAGATCGTGAACGGGGGAGGGTCAGAGAGAGAGGGAGACACGGAATCCGAAACAGGCTCCAGGCTCCGAGCTGTCAGCACAGAGCCCGACGCAGGGCTCGAACTCACGGACTGTGAGATCATGACCTGAGCCGAAGTCGGACGCTTAACCGACTGAGCCACCCAGGCACCCCTTTATTGTTTATTTAATAAGAGCCTAGTTTTAGGCAATTCCAGAGTTTATTCAGTGGCTCAACAATATTAAAGTTCAAAAAACAACAACAACAGTAACAATAAAGCAGTGTTAGGGCTTGGTTCAGTATCTTTGACATTATCTTCATCTTCTGTCATGCTCTTGCCTCGTGGGCAGTCAGTAATTAGATGTATGTTTCAGTGCCAAGCATCAGGCCTTTACATCCATATCGCAGACAGGAAGAATAGCAGCATTCCAAGAAAATCTCCTTAAATATCCATCCCTTTTGTCAGAAAGCAAAATATTACCCAGAAGGCCCCTGGAGATTCCCTCTTACATCTGATTGACAAGCGTTGGATCACATGGTCACCACCTACTGCTGAGAAAATAAATAGCCAGCAAAAGAGGTCCTTGCTGTACCATAAGAATCTTAGACCAATCATGGTTCATTTCATGTGGCCAAACAAAATCAGCATTTTAAAAATTAGAATAAAGGAGGATGGGAAGACTGTTGGAAAATTCCCTGATGGTATCGCTCTGAGATATTCGAATGTATATATACAAATGTTAATGAGAGGCACTTGTGTGGCTCAGTCTGTCTGACTTTGGCTTGGGTCATGATCTCATGGTTCATAGGTTCAAGCCCCATATCAGGCTCATTGCTGTCAGCACAGAGCCACTTTGGATCTTCTATTTCCCTCTCTGTCTGCCCCTACCCCACATGTGTTCTCTCAAAAATAATTAAAACATTAAAAAAATAGTTCACGAGCTAGCCTTTATACAAAAGAAATATTATCCTTGATTTTTAAAAGAGAGATTCTAAAAACTATAGTCTGAATTGTAAGGTTATGGTAAAACAAACAAACCAAAAACCCAGTAGGTCAGCAAATAAAATATTATATAGTATAGCAAAAAAAAAAAAAATGTCACATTAAAAGCCAATTGCCTCTATCCCCTCTGAAGAATGTCCAATCTATAACTCAGTGGTTGTTTTCTCTTTTGTGAAGTACTGATCCTCTGAAATGATTATTTTAATGTTTTAGTCAACAAGTTCTTATCCACCCAAGTATAAATTCTGTGATTAATTGCAAGGTATACAGCTCTTGTCAAGTTATCAGCCTTTTCTCTTAAGCCACTTAAAAATTAGTTTCCTAACCTAAGCTAGACTTTGATGATACAAACAGAAACAGTTAAGAACCAACTCGTACTTTCTAACTCCAATGAAGGCTATTGCAAATTGCCTTCTTTCCATGTTATATCTCACTGATAGCTGACTTTATGTCATTCTCTGTTTCATTAAAACTAGGTCTAAGTTGTGACAAATTGCTTTTTTATAAATGACATCTTTTGAGCCCCCACTAGATCTAGCCAGAGACACACTATTTCATGTTCCCACTGAATATCCTCTTAGAAGGAACATTAGTTTCAAAAGGAACATTAGCCAAGGACAGCCTAGAAAGGTGATGACAATGTGTATTAGTTCAGACTTTGGATCTCCACTAAATTTTAAAAAGTGATCAAGTCCTACGGGCTATTTCCTTGGCACTTAAAATAAAAAATCTTGCCTTTCCCTCCTTCATAGTTTAAGTAAATTACAATGGTATTTTTGCCATACCAAATATCAGATTAAATGAGCCCCATTGGCAAAAAGAAAGAAAGAAAGAAAGAAAGAAAGAAAGAAAGAAAGAAAGAAAGAAATCCAAAAGAATAATTCATACAATTATAACTTCCCCCCCACCCTCTCTTCCCATTCAGCTTATACCATCTTTCAGTCTGGTTTCAGATATTAGTAAGTAATGGAATAATACACAGGAAATGAATAACCCCTTCCCTGCCCTGTAAATCAGAAAAGTCATTTACAGGAGCTGAGTGAATGGAGGGAGAGGTGTGTGGCAAGGGAATTGAACCTTAATGGCCCCTCAAGAGCTATAACTGTCTGTCTCTCTGCCACTATCTCTGTCTTTTCTCTCCCTCCCACCCCATCTTTCTCATTCTCTCTCCCCTCGCCACATTCCCCTTCTCTTCTCTCTCTCTCTCTCTCTCTCTCTCTGTCTGTCTTTCTGATTACAAATCTCTCAGGCCTGGTGACTGTTGGGACGGTGTATTTTGTAAATTTAGTTTTTATTTTTAATTTTTATTACATTTTTAAATTTTAATTTCAGTATAGTTAACATACAGTGCTGTGTTTATATAATTTCAGGTGTACAATATAGTAAGTGGTCTGTGTATTTTAAACAGTGAATGAAAAATTCTACCAAGTACCTAAGTCATTCCTTGGGCTAAACTTTACTTTTTTTTTTTTTTTTAATTTTTTTTTTCAACGTTTATTTATTTTTGGGACAGAGAGAGACAGAGCATGAACGGGGGAGGGGCAGAGAGAGAGGGAGACACAGAATCGGAAACAGGCTCCAGGCTCTGAGCCATCAGCCCAGAGCCCGACGCGGGGCTCGAACTTCCGGACCGCGAGATCGTGACCTGGCTGAAGTCGGACGCTTAACCTGCGCCACCCAGGCGCCCCAACTTTAGTTTTTTTATACAGTGCGGTGTTTGGTGATTGGTGCTCCCCTGTGGCCCCTGTCTTCTATCTGTGCACTTTTCTGCAAGATGTTAATTTGGGGTTCAATTCTATATTACTAATGAAAGAAAAAAATGGAAAAAAATCAAGGTTAGTAAATAAAAGAGTTATCAAAACACTGCTTTGGAATGTATTTCCTTTTTTTATTTAACTGAATGATTTTTTTTAACATATAATTTTTTGTCAAATTTGTTTCCGTACAACACCCAGTGCTCATCCCAACAGGTGCCTTCCTCAATGCCCATCACCCACTTTCCCCTCTCCCCCATCCCGCCAACCCCCAGTTTGTTCTCAGTTTTTAAGAGTCTCTTATGGTTTGCCTCCTTCCCTCTCTGTAACTTTTTTTTCTCCCTTCCCCTCCCTCCTGGTCTTCTGTTAAGTTTCTCAGGATCCACATATGAGTGAAAACATATGGTATCTGTCTTTCTCTGCCTGACTTATTTCACTTAGCATGATACTCTCCAGTTCCATCCACGTTGCTACAAATGGCCAGATTTCATTCTTTCTCATTGCCAAGTAGTATTACATTGTATATATAAACCACATCTTCTTTATCCATTCGTCAGTTGATGGACATTTAGGCTCTTTCCATAATTTGGCTATTGTTGAAAGTGTTGCTATAAACATGGGGGCACAAGTGCCCCTATGAATCAGCACTCCTGTATCCCTTGGGTAAATTCCTAGCAGTGCTATTGCTGGGTCATAGAGTAGATCTATTTTTAATTGGAATGTATTTCCTACTTAGTTCCCATTGTGGTAAACTGAGAGTTTTCAAAACTTCCAGCAAGATAATGGGTAGCTCTATCAAGTTTTTCAGCAAAAGATATGAGGAGGGGTGCCTCAGTGGGTCAGTTGGTTAAGTATCAGACTCTTGATTTCAGCTCAGGTCATGATCTCACAGCTTGTGCAATTGAGCCCCACATAGGACTCTGCACTGACAGCACAGATCTTGCTTGGGATTCTCCCCACCCACTCTCTCTCTTAAAATAAATAAATAAACATTAAAAAAAAAAATAAGATGAATCCTCATTCTATATACTTTCTACTACCTTCTTTACTTTTTCCAACTTCAAAGATACCAGCTTCCAACTTCTCAAGATACCAGTAGATCATCTAAAGTATCTAAACCTTGGTTGTACATTAGAATCACCTGGATAACATCAAAAATACTGATGCTTGAGTCTTTCCCAGAAATTCTGATGTCATTGATCTAGAAGTAAGCCCCGGGTATCAAGATTTTTGAAAAATGTCCCAGGTAATTACAATATGCAGCCAACATTGAGAACTACCAATGGTTATGGAAAACTTTGTAAAACAAGGGTGGAAAAATGTGTTTGGTGGACAGGTCAGTTTGTGAAGGATTGTACTAGTTGGGCTATAAGTTGACTGCTATGACAGAGGTCCCAAATACCAATGGCTTAAACACAGTAAAAGTTATTTCTATTTTATATAATACACTGAGCTTATGGCATCTTTGCTCTGAAAAGTTGTCAGAATTCCAAGGTCCTTTTATCCTGTTGCTTTTCTCTCATTCACATGCTTCAGAATAACTCACCATTATGTCCATATTCTAGTTAGCAAGATGGCACGCTCTCTTCCTTTTAAGGAACAACTTAGAGATTGCCCTGTCACTTCTGTTACCATTCTCTTGACCAGCACTTAGTCACAAGGCTACATCTAATTGCAAGGAAAGCAAGAAAAGGTAGCCTTTTTTGTGAACAATTATGTGCCCTGATAAAATTTGGGGCTTCTATTATTTTGAGGGTGGAGAAGGGAGTATTGGAGGAAAACTGGCATTCTTATTGTCTTTCCAAAGTGAGGTTCAAGAGGTCCTGAAGAGGATGGGTTCAGTAGGAGGGAAGGCATGATAGAAGAAAAGGATAGAACTCTGTGGCTAGAGAGAGTTATTTTGATGTTCAAGGTATTATTGTAGGATTTGGGCAGGAATTGGCTTGGTGAGTCGAGTAATGATAGATGAGATTCCCAGAATAAAAGAGACATAGAAAACACAGGGCTATAAGTCCTACATGTAGAAACCACTGGTACAGAAGGCTGTTGTCACATGATCCTGCACTGTTGATGCTATTGCTTTTCCCATCCCATGTATTTTATAACTAAAATAAAATGAAGCTCTTTATCAGGTCATATTCTGATCCCTGGATGGGTTTAGAAAGAAGTGTTTTTTACAGTTTAGGATTGCAAAACTTAGTGCTGGGTGAGGGATTTACACTTTTCTTTCAAATACAGGCCACTGCTGGTGGGCATAGAACACTGGGTGTGTTGATTGCTAACGTGATTTATGGCCGTATTCAGCTACATTCTATGACCTTTCTTCCACAGTGTCCTCTGCCTTGATAAAATCGCTCTATTCTATGTCAAGTCCTTTTAATCCTTTTTTGGAATCAAGTATAAAACAATTTCCAATGCATTCAACTCTAACTTTCTTTGCTCATTGTTTATTCCCCAAAGACTGAATAATACATTTAGAAGTTGAAAAATTGCAAGCTGCTGTTTTGTACACAGTACCTTTAACTTTTTTGTCCAGGTTTTCAGCCTGGCCTCAGATGAACCTTTTTTTTTTTAACATATATTTTAGGTCTCCAAAGTGAATTATTTGAGATTGCAATTAACCATTTATATCCCCGCAATATGTGGAATCACCTAATTGGGCACATATGAAAAGAATGGTAATGAAGTGGTTATGAAGAAAAGTAGTATTGCAAAAAACAAAAACAAAAACAAAAACAAAAACCATGAGGTCATAGAAAGAACATGAAACTTTGGCCTCTGGAGGCCCATTTGTTTAACCATCAATCCATCATCAATTTATCCATCCTTCCTTCCATCCATCCTTCCATCCATCCATCCTTCCATCCATTATTCCATTCAAAAATCTTGTAAAATGTCAGTTTCTGTAGAACTCACTAGGGTTCAAAGATTATTATACAATATTTACAGTTCTTGAAGACTCTATATGTCATGTTAAGCAGGCTCAGTTTTGAGGCATGGTCAGGAAGAAAGAAATGAAGAGAGATTAAACACCAACTGCATTTTAACTAGTCTGCAAAGCTTTACATATATAATCTTATTAATGACTGAGACTAAGAAAGACAAAAGCTAATATCACACTTTAATAGAAGAATACAGATGTATAAATAATTGTAACCTCATGTCATTGGTGCTATAATAAATGTAGGAAACCAGGTAAGAGACAAGCTGATTCTGCCTGGAATAGATGAGGAAAGCTTCCTAGAGGATCCCCAATTTCAACTGGATCCTGATGAATGATTAAGAGTTGTCCAAATAGGAAAGTGGGAAAGGCATTGTAGATGAAAAGAACAGTGTGTACAAAAGCTTGGAGATATAAGGGTCAAGGCAGGTTTGGGGAATCTTGAGTGGTTAAGTGCTAAGAGGAAAAATTGGAGAGTTGGGTTGGAATTCTTTATGCCAAGGAAAGGCATTGGATTTGTATTCTGTAGGTAATGAGGAAGTATTGAAAGTTTATAAGCATGGGAGTAACATGATTGGATTTATGTTCTGGCAAGGTGATATTAAAATAATGAAAGGGAGAAAAGACTAAATTTACTCACTGTTACTTTGCAAATATTTATTGCGTACTTATTATATGCCAGGCTTTTTCTTGGGACTGGGGATACGACACTGCAGTAGTCAAAAATTCTTGCCCTTCCAATGGTGGAGGGAGACAGACAGCCTATAAACAAAATTGTGTATAATCATTCAGGTGGTGGTAAGTGCTATATGGAGAAAGTACAACAGGGAAGGAAGAGAGATATAAACTTTGCAATATATAACATAAGCTCCCACTGAGAAGGAAGAGAACATTTGAGCACAGATGTGAAGGAGATGAGAGAACAAGACATGTGCATGTTTGCAGGAAGAGACTTTTAGGCAAAAGGAACAGCAAATACAAAGCCTTCTGTCTTATATGAAAGCTCTGGAAACCCTGAGATGACAAAAGTGAAGGGTTTAAGACTTAAACTCCCATATTTATATGAAAAGGGGCACTTAGCCAAAAAATGACTGATCATCTCTTATACATCATTCAGAACCTCTAGTCGTTTATCTATAAGTATTGAGTTTGACCAAACATGATCTCCTTTTATAGATCATTGTGGGGCCAAAATTTTGGACAGAGGTTACTAAACTATTTTCTGCTATCACTCAGAGACTGGCAATTTTGCATTTATGCAATGAAGCCTAGTCATCATGCTAAAGCCAAGAGAATATAATTCTTTTTCTCTTTTGTAGTTTTAATCCATTTCTTTCATTTTCAGATGCTCCAAATCTGTACTTTGTGACCACATTTAAGGAAACTTGCCCCCAAATCTAAGAAATACAGTGGTGTGGATGGCACATGTGGAACCCCTTTAGCAAATAAGCAAGATGAGTGGAATTGGGACTGTGTCTGGCTGATCATGATCTAGCTGAGTGCATTGCACACAGAGAGATAAAAATGAAGCCAGAATCTGGAATGAGATCATTAGTGTATACCATCCTGATACTGTATAAGACCAAACACATATTTAATGCACTGAACCCACCTTGAAATGCCCCACAGCCCCAAGAGAACAAAGTACTAGAAAAAAATAAAGGGGAGGAGAGGATGCTGAGTGATCCATAATGCTGTCAATGTCACAATCCATCCTGAACAGCAGAATAAAGTTAATAGGGAAAGTTCTTTAGTGCTTGTTCAGCTGCCTGCCACCCAACTCTGTGGCAGAAAAACAAGGAGGAAATAGATATGTCATTATAGAATATATCAATAATAAATTATAAAGATGACTTATACATATATAAGAAGCAGTTCCCTGTATTTATTTGAAGTATCAGTCTTTAGGATTGTATATTTGACCACTCAATGCCAAAAAAAAGTAGACAGTCTTAAATCATTTTTTAAGGCTATTGATATTTTGATAATTAATAATCAAACTTGTAAAAAATATTGAAGACAAGAACTTAGAAGTGTCAAGAAAATAGAGGTAATATTTTTCCTAGTGCTCAATAAATAAATATTGCCTTAGAATAAACACAATCTATTTATAGCATAGGTAAAGGAACATCTCTGGAAGTCAAATATTCTATCTGAATTCTAAGTATTATTTTTCAGCTCAGAGGATTTCATGGTTTGAGTAGACTATTTTCATTCCAAATCTGTGTGCCTTTTACCTCCTAAAAATATGTCCTAAACTTTTCCAGCACCACACTGCCTGGTTATAGAGTCAAGAACTTATACAATTCAACTAACAGCTATCAAACATTTATTTAGAGGTTAAACAACTCTATGTGCAAGACTCCGATTGGGCAAGGTCCTGCAGGAAATGCAAGCTTGTAAAACCTAGTGTCTTCTCCCAAGGAGCATAGCAGGTAAAGTAAAAAAAAAAAAAATGATCATAAGATGGTGCAAAATATGCTCAGTGGCCTAAAGGTTCAAAGGAGAAAGATAACCATGAGTAGAGAAATCAAGGAAGGCTTCAAGGAAAAGTGACTTGCGACCAGGGATCTTGATGGATGGGTGGGATTTCAATAGGCAGAAATGGGTTGGTTTGAATAGGGTGGGGAAAGCAATTCAAGTAAAGACAGGGCTCATTTGAGAAGAGAGTTTCCTGTTTTGCTGGAACATGGTGTATGTACACCATGGGAGTTGAGGGACTAAAGTTGGGAAGGTGGGATGTCAGCCTGAGGAGTCCGGACTAGACTCAGTCAGCAGTGGGGCTCTATCCAAATCAATGTGACATGATGTGACATGACACTGCTCTGTTTATGCTCTAATGCCCATGCTTTTGTATTCATCTCATTCTGTTTCTGAAAGGCTGAGGCTGGTTCTCCAGCCCTTGTGGGAGAGATTGGTTCTGTACTACAGATTTATTTAGAGGGCAGAGCACAGTAAAGGTCATTTGGGTGTGTTCCTCCTTCCCCCCAGGGACAGTGTAGCTGCTGAGTGTGTCCTTTGTGTCCTGGCTATTTAGGCATCATTTGAGCTCCTGAATATTTTCAGATGTGAAAGACAGAAACACTATCTTCCATAAATATTTGTTAAGGGCCTCCTACATGACCAGCAGTAGTTTTGCCCTGCTCTAGATTGGCAATAAATTAGCAATCAAAGCCAGAAGTCAAATAAAATCTTGAACTCACATCAAAATAGGAAAGGGCTAATTTTAATGATGGTCCACCCAGTAGATAGGCCATTTCCAGTACTGCCTTTGAATGCTGTACTATTATATAGTATCTTCTCTGTAGAGGCTGCTTTTAGGCAAATAGGCTTGAACAATGGAACATAGAAAAGGCCACAGCAACCACCTGGCTGAATATAAACAGGCCCATCAGGTGACCCACCTCAAAATATCCATAGGCCCTAACTAACCAATGGGCTACTTACAGCTAGGCATGGTTACCAAAAAAGGGAACACTGCCATACCTCCTCATGTTCCCCCTTTAAAAACAGCCCTCTCCCACTACCTCATGGCACACAGCCTCTTCTCTGCTATCCTGCCTGCCACTCCCTTGCAGTGTATTCTACAAACTTCTCTCCTCTGTTCTGCATCAGATGAATTCTTTCACCTCCCATGCCTTTGAGTTCCATGCAATCGTTGCCCCACATTTGGAGGCCCCCATCTGATCAAGAGACACCCCCTTTGGACATTATATTCTCAGCTAATTTTTCTGAAGATCTGATTTAGGAAAAGGAGGAACAGCCTTAGGTGTTTAGGGAGATTCAAAAGAAGTGATAGCCATTCCTGAAAGACAGATGTTCAGTAGAAACTTTAACCTATAAAAAATATACAACATATAATGTGATATTTAGATAGTATATAAAGACTCCATAGGTTTTCTGCTTGGTTATGTTCAGTAGACATAAATGTTGTTTAGACGCCACCTTACTGGGGGATCCATTCTGAGCATCAGAGGCTAGGCTGCAGTGGTCATTTGGGTCCCTGTAGTCCTAATAGATTTCTTTCTCTCTCCCTTTCTTTCTTTCTTTCTTTCATTCTTTCTTTCTTTCTTTCTTTCTTTCTTTCTTTCTTTCTTTCTCTCTATCCTTTCCTTTCCTTTCCTTTCCTTTCCTTTCCTTTCCTTTCCTTTTCTCTTCTCTGCTCTTCTCTTCTCTTCTCTTCTCTTCTCTTCTCTTCTTTTCAACTTAAGTAATCACTATACCTGACATGGAGCTTAAACTCACAATCCTTAGATCAAGAGTTGCATACTCTTCCGACTGAGTCAGCCAGGCACCCTGACCAAATACTGATTTTTAACAGAACCTAAAATGGTTCTTTAACTTGAGACTTTTTAAGGACATAGAAATCTTAAATAAAAATGACTGAAACCCTTGTAGAATGTAGAAACTCTTATTTGGTAAGACCAAAAGCAGTAATGAGTCAATTAATCAAAAAATTCAGTTAAAGCCTGGAATCCTAAAAAATGCAATAATAAAGCATGATTCCTCATTTGACAATATTTTGATGTAGAGTCCATATCTCCCCTCCCCCCCAGTGTAGATCTGTATTTTGGAGACTTTCTTGCATAAATCATATTTATACTGCATCTATTTCTAGTTTCAATTTATTTAAGCTAAAGCAGACATTTCTGAGGCAACCTAAATCTGGAACCTGATAGGCCTCATGATTCCTACTGTAGTCTTTGAAACTTTTCTCTTTTTTTTTTTAATGTTTATTTACTTTTGAGACAATGCGAGAGACAGAGTGCAAGGGGCAGACAGAGGGAGACACAGAATCTGAAGCGAGCTCCAGGCTCCGAGCTGTCAGCGTTGAGTCCGATGCTGGGCTCGAACTCACAAACTGTGAGATCATGACCTGAGCTGAAGTCAGACGCTTACCCGACTGAGCCACTCAGGCACCCGAAACTTTTCTTGCTCATACCCATGGTGCTAGTAATTTGTTTTAAAAGTGACTTGGAATCATTGAGTCCCAAGCACTCAGCTTCATTTTCAGCATAACAAGTACTCTCTTCTTTGCTCTCCTTGTTTGTCAATTTTCATAATATTTAATTAAAATATGCTTAATTTAATTAAAATATTACAATCACAAGTCTAATGAACCCAAACAGGCTTGGGAACAAATACAACTAACTCTGGGGTAGTAAACTACAGCAGAGTGGGAACAGAAATCCTTGGTATAGGGGTGCCTGGGTGGTTCAGTCAGTGAAGTGTCAGACTCTTGGTTTTGGATCTCACAGTTGTGGGATCGAGACCCATGCTGGGCTCTGCACTGACAGCTCGGAGTCTGCTTGGGATTCTTTCTCTTCCTTTCTCTTTGCCCTACTCCAATGCATGCACATGTGTGTTCTCTCTTTCAAAATAAATAAACTTAAAAAAGGAAAGAAGTCCTTGGTATATTGAAGAGTAGTTACTGCCCTCAAGTGCTCAACATGTTGTGTGTAGCAGAAAATTCAGTTTGCAGGGAATGGAAGAGCATCTGTGGATCTGGCAAGTTAGTTAAGTGTAAGTAGTTAAGAGCTTGTACTGTATAAAGTTAGCTAAGGAGTTAGATTATGTGTTTTTAACTACCCAGAATATGCTATGTGATTCTGAATTAATATCACTGGAGAACTGGTTAAACACACACAAACACATACCTAAAAGCAAAAATATTTCCATCAGTTGTGGATAAAGGCATTGTTCTGGCTCTGTTGAGAGTTTCCATTTGTTTACCTGTTTATATCCTTGAGTTTTATCCTGAATGTCCATCTGTGCTGTAATATCTATGTATCAGGACTTTTATGTTAATTACAGAACTTTAAAATATCTCAATAAATTATAGATAGTACTTACTTCATAGGCTTTTGTAAGAATTAGTGAAACAATATGTGTAGAGTGTTTACCATAGAGCTGATGAGTTTTAGTCCCCTCTATCCCTTGTGCTCCTGAGTATAATTGTCCAAAATTCAGACTTTGAGTACAGAGTCTTCATAAAAAACATATCGACCAACTTGAAGGGGTTCCCTCTGGCCAAATTTGGAATAACCCATGCATCAGAATGAACAATGACAGGAATTGAGTGAACATTGAATTTTTAAAATATCTATGAATTCATACAGGTTAGGAAATAAATTTAAGAAGAGGAGAAGGGAAAGCTCTTCTTTGGGAAAGATGCCAATTAATATATGTATAACGTATAATATACATAGGAAATTATCATTTTACAGCCACCGTAGTAATTACAATTATTTAGTCAATAATTATCGATGGATACTAAAACCATTGGATGAAAGAACATTGGGGAATATGATATTCAAATAATTTAATCCCATGCATTCATATTTACCACAAAAGGTAAATACACTTTTGGGGCACCTGGGTGGCTCAGTCGGTTAAGTGGCCAACTTTGGCTCAGGTCATGATCTCACGGTTTGTGGCTTCGAGCCCCATGTCTGGATCTGTGCTGACAGTTCAGAGACTGGAGCCTGCTTCGGATTCTGTATCTCCCTCTCTCTGCCCTTCCCCTGCTTGCGCTCTATCTCTCAAAAAATATTGAATACATGTTAAAAAATTTTTCAAAAAAGGAAAATACACTTTTAACAATACAGAAATCTCATGAATATCACCTTAACCAAGAGACCACACTTAGCACCACCAATGAGATACCAAACTGACATCATGAGGTTTTTATTTGATGTACACCAGGTCATGTGTGTAGTATTTCTGTCCCACCTCCCCAAATCCCAGTTTAACCTGAATCTAATTATAAGAAAGCAATCAAAGCAATCCAAATTGAAAAACATTCTGTAAAACAAAACATCATCATCAACAACAAAATATGCCCATCAATATTGCAAAAGAGAAAGGAGGGCTGGGAACTAATTTAGGTAAAAACACACTACAGAGATATTTGGGGAATTTGGCCCGTGTAACACATAATGGTATTTTATCAATATTAAATGTTTTCAGTCTTATGGTTATATAAGAGTATATCTTTATTAGTAGGGGTACGATGTCAGCAAAATAGTAATGGTAAAAATAATATATTTATGTGTGTATATATATATATAAACACATATATATTTATTTAACTCACATATATAAACAAATACACACATATCCTGACAGACAAAGCAAATGTGGTAAAATATTAATAATCAGGGAACCTAGATAAATGTTACATGTATGTTCATTGTACTCTTCTTAGAAACTCTCTGCAGGTTTGTAATTTTTTTAGATAGAAGCTGAGGGAAGTAAAGGTATATCCAGAGCTCTAGGTATTGCTCTTCCTAATTTGCTGTTACACAGATCTATGCAATATAGGACCATTCAGTGCAGACTGCACAATTGTCCTCTGTCATCTAGAAATAAGTTTGCTTTGTGATTTTCATTCTCTCACAAAGTCACTACCTATAGCAAAACACTAAGATTTTTTGTGTAATACATAATGGTATCTAAGGATTTTCTCTTGCAAAATAAAGCAGAAGCAGCCGCAATATCTTTAAGTAAATTAGATTGTAATGAAACTTGGTCATGGCAGGAGGACATGGAGAAGAGCAGAATTTTGACAGGGCCTGAAGGGTGCTTGCTAGAATCCCCACTAACCATTAAGGTACAGTCCAAACCACAAGCCAGAACATTCACAAAGGAGAGAAGGTATAACAGAGAGGCTAAAGCTGATTTTCTGTTTACAGGGTTGATTGAGACACATCCAGCTCTTAAGCAGAATAACTGAGAATGACTGTTTTAGAGATTGACTAGGTTTGTGTGTAGTAAGTCTCTTCTTCAAACACATAGCTTTCTTTGCTGTTAGTCAAAGAGAAAATGCAGAAACAAATTATATTCGAGACAATAATCCCCCCATGTTGGTTTATCCTGTAGTCACAGGATCAAAGTAATAAGAACTGTATATGATGGCAACAGAGCCACCTACCTGTGGTGTGAAAGAATGGTCATATTTGCTTAAACCTAGAAGGGGAAGACATTTTGAATATGCAGAAAAAGTCAGTGTTAGGAGAAGTATAAAAACCAAAGAGCCAAAGTAGACAGGCCATGGAAATTCATGAGCATATGAGCTGTTGCTCCACCTACATTAGTATATATGGGTTTTGTGACCCTAGGATTAGGGCCTATAGGAATCACAAACATTCTAAAGGATATAAAACATCAAAAAAAAAAAAATACAGAAATGCTTTAAATATGGTAATACACGTAGGTTAATAATATCTAAACTGTTCAAGTATTGTTGTGTTCTAAGTATTCTATCTCATTTACTTCAATTCTGTGAGTTAGGTGTGCTATTATTCCCTTATCATTAATGGCAAAACAAAGGCATAGAACCGTTGAATGGTGTACCCAAGGTAGAACCAGAGTTTGAAGCCAGGCAGGTTGGCCCACGTGCTCTTGACTACTCCATGCTGGAATGTTATTAAACCATTACAACAATCTTTTTGGAGACTATTTAATGGCACAGCAAAGTGTTAAAAAAAAATTAAGAAGAGTGGCAAATCTGTATGTGCAGCATGTCCCCAATTTTAGAAGCTTGAAGAATAAAAGATTGAGAAAGAGAGACTGAGCAAGACTGAGAGAGAGAAAGCAAGCATGAGCAAGCCTGAGAGAGGAAAGACAGGAAGGCAGTTTCAAGATGTAAGTGGTAATCTCTCAATGGCAGTAATTGTTACTTTCTTCTGCCTATTTTTGTGAAGTTTTCAAACTTTCTGTAGTGAAAATGTAGCTTTTATAATAAAAAAAAAAGTACATGCTATATATCAAAGAAATATCCTGGAAGTTTAAAAAATAACCATGTTGAGGGTTCAGAGAAGCAGTCCTAATCCTTGACACAGTGTTTCTCTGGCTTCATCATGTGCCACTTCCACATTTCTTGCCACATGAGTTCTACTCATTATTTACTAATAATCCTTTAAATTAACTCATTGTTTTTACTTAGCCTCCTAGGAAGTGTCTATGAAAGCATGTTTTTACTATTCTATGGATTTTTAAAAATGTAAATTAAACACATAACTATTAAAATGTCTTGGGCCACCACAGTATGAGTGGCCCACTTTGGGAAAGAATAAGTTCCTCCTATACTGGCTTCACAATCACTTAGGTGTAGTAGAGGAAGAGGTAGCTTCCTGGATCTACTTGAGCAGAATTGCAGAGGGGCCTGGACACCTGCCTTTTAAACACACTCTCCAGGAAATTCTTGTACAGCCTAACGTTTTAGAACAATCACACTGTGGTTTCCTAGGATGTATAATGGTCAAGGATTCAGTTGAATCTGAGGTAATTAAAGAATCTAACCAGATAACCAGGATGAAATCTAGAACTATACCAGACCACCCCAGAAGATAGCTCAAGGAGAACATTAGAGATAACCTGGATGATGGTGGAGTGGAAAAGCTAATTATTGCAAAATAAATGAAACAGTTTCTTTTGTTACCAAGAATGACACCCCTGGAGAATTGCTTTGCTGTCCTGTTTGAGTGATAGTTCTTAATGCTGATAACTCTTGTAGCAGAATGTGTTAAAGTAGCAGTATGTGATAGGTTGGGTTGAGGTCACGGTAGGCCTATAAAGACAGCTGCCAAAAATCAGAAGTCCGAAAAGAAGATGGGTTGCTGCAGCAGAGGGAGCAACAGAACCTCATTTCAGGCATCCATCAAGAGTTGTGGGCAAAGCAGAAGCTGGGCAACCAGTGAGAATCAGAGGTATGAAGTTTTCAATTTTGTTTCTCCCATAGTAGCTGCCAGGAGAGAATTGCCTTCTAGAAAGAGACCATCCTTTGTTGAGAAGATGTTTTAAGACCACAGTAGGGGAGAAAGCAGCCTCAAGGCCTGGTTGTAAGCTGGGGAAAATAGCTCCTGGTTGCAAGCTGGAGAAAATAACTAGAGGATAGAGCTAGTAAAGGCCTGGGCGTAGAGGCAGTGTATGAGGAGGGAACTCTGTGCTGGCTTCCAGACTCCTGGAAGCTACTGAGGGAAGGGTTGACCACTGCATCAGTGTAATCTGTGCTAAATTATCCCATGCACAGAAAGGGACAGTTGCTATATGGATTATGCAATTAGTGGGGAATTTGTAGGTATGTAAGACTGGGATAGAGAATGGAAATTACTTTGTTCAAACATGTCACAGAGGTATGCTGGCGATGCAGGTTTAGGAGAGTCCTCAAAAGACACCAGACGAGGCCCAAGGAGTCTAGTCCAGCTCAAGGTAGGCTAGAAGGGAAATGTTGTGTGAAGGAACATTTTTGGAGGGATTTCACTCAGGGACAAAGGTAAAACCTTTAGGAACATTAGGGCTAGGGAGGTTGTAGCTTGTTAGTATCAAAACGATCCAGAGGAAGAAATGGTTGCCCTTAGAACCCTCTTGCACTGTTGGTGGGAATGCAAATTGGTGCAGCCACTCTGTAAAGCAGTGTGGAGGTTCCTCAGAAAATTAAAAATAGACCTACCCTATGACCCAGCAATAGCACTGCTAGGAATTTATCCAAGGGATACAGGAGTACTGATGCATAGGGGCACTTGGACCCCAATGTTTATAGCAGCACTCTCAACAATAGCCAAATTATGGAAAGAGCCTAAATGTCCATCAACTGATGAATGGATAAAGAAATTGTGGTTTCTATACACAATGGAATACTATGTGGCAATGAGAAAGAATGAAATATGGCCCTTTGTAGCAACGTGGATGGAACTGGAGAGTGTGATGCTAAGTGAAATAAGCCATACAGAGAAAGACAGATACCATATGGTTTCACTCTTATGTGGATCCTGAGAAACTTAACAGAAACCCATGGGGGAGGGGAAGGAAAAAAAAAAAAAAAGAGGTTAGAGTGGGAGAGAGCCAAAGCATAAGAGACTGTTAAAAACTGAGAACAAACTGAGGGTTGATGGGGGGGTGGGAGGGAGGGGAGGGTGGGTGATGGGTATTGAGGAGGGCACCTTTTGGGATGAGCACTGGGTGTTGTATGGAAACCAATTTGACAATAAATTTCATATATTAAAAAAAATAAAAAATAAAAAATAAATAAATAAACTTAAAAAAAAAAAAAAAAAAGAAATGGTTGCCCTTAGAAGGACAAGCACCTGAACATTTGGGGGGAGTATTCTCTGGGAACATAAGAGATGTGTATGAGTACAAATCCAATGTAGTGTTACCTTTTTGGGGACAATATAGAAATCATGCTGTAATTTGAAAAGGGTTTGATAAAGTTGACAAAGGGAAAACATAGAAAGAGGACCTGAAGCCTTGAAAGAAGCATCATCCTAACCTATAACCTGGAAGCTGTTCTCTTTATGTCACCATGGAGGATGGGGCCCTCAGGATCCATTGACTTGGTTATCTGCCCAGTAACCCTTCCTTTTTTGGTTTAATTATTTCATAGACATTTTCCAAATGTTATTTCCTCAAAGTCTGTTATTTCTTCTCTGAAATTCTAAAATGGATAACTCCTATGTATGTGTAACCTCTTTTCTACTATACACACATCACTTTGAATTTTGATTCCATTTTTAGTATTAGTGATTCTCAAGAATTTTCTGGCCCAACACATCCTTTGATTTCCCATTTCCCTTAGTGTTCACATTAAACCTTTAAAAAACTGTATTCCCATCTTTTACCCTACCACCTCCACCCCTAAAAAAAATCTAGGATAGCTGACCAGCAAGATGATTAGGAAAGGAAGGAAAAAGAAATTAGTATTCTGTGGAATTGGTTATCCCAGGGTTTCAGGGTGGTTGAGGCCATACACTCTGTCACATAACACTATGCAAATTGACTTTACCCTTCCAAATTTAAATGATACAGTTGTCAACGAAGATAAGAGATGATATCAGGTTTGTCATGATTCAATGAATGTGCATCTATTTTCCCTAGTTCCACCACAGAAGATGTATTAGGGTGCTGATGAGGGTCAGCTCTACAGGATGTGAAGTCTGCTAGGCAGGGGGAGCATCAAAAGAAGGCTTTCATTACATTTTGTACCCTCTACCATGTCATCTTGAGACTCCAACCAAATTACTTTATATGGTGGCTAAACCTGCTCTGGGCTTGTGGAACCATTCAGATTTCAGAAGCAGTTTCTTCTGTTACAGAGCTATGTGGCCAAACCATCCACAGATAATATATTAACATCTGGGTATGTACATGAACTGTCATACCACAACACCATGATGATGACCACCAAATGGACACATGCTGTCATATACTCCGTTGGCCTTGATCTTGAGGAGGCACTGAGCATGGCAGGTCTGGCCATCACTAAGGCATTTGAGGAGGTCCCTGAGCTTGCAGATGAACTTTAAGTAGTGAGGAAGAGGGAGGTAGTGAGGCAGGGCAGAGGTGGTGGTGTAGAGCAGCTCCACTTGTCCCTGAGACATATTACTGAGTGTTCCCCATATTGCAGGGAAACATACCAACTGATAGCTGCCACAGCCAGAAGGCCATTCTCTAGAACCCCCATGCCCTTCAGCTACCATTTGTCGAGCTCTGTACCTACCCAGACCCAGGTTATTTGTTCCTCAGCCTGCCTTGTACCAGTTAAACTTGTCATTATTATTAATAATCTAAATTAAATGTTACATAAACATACAACATGCGAGTGCAAAAAGGAGTTTTTCCTATGAATTTGGTTGAATATTTTGAAAAGATTCAATGAAAATAAGTTGCTGAGCAATGGTTAAAGTAGAAAAGCAATTATAAAAATCTAGAAGGACTCTGCACTCAGTTTGCCTAACAAAATGTTTTTGCTTCCTTTTAAAGAAATTATCATTGGAAATAGTAAAGGATGTATAATGGGCATGGTTCATGACAGAAAGATTAGGCCAAACTCCAATCAACTGACTAACTTTCAAAGAAAAAGCCTGGGTTTTATATCAAAAACTCGGCAAAAGAATGCAGTTACTTTAATTTAAAATAAAAATTTCAATGTATGTGTCTACAATTTTTTTTATGATTCATTTCTTTAACCAATGTCTTCCATTAGCCAACCAATTCCCTGTCCTTATTGCATTTGATAAAAGGGTCTCTGTGGAACTTCCTCTTTCATCATTATTCTGTTGAGATCCAAGAGTTTAGAATTCCCATGATTAGTCTCTTGTTTGAGGTATCAGGCAGTAGCATTTCAGGAAGGAAGAACTTCTAAAGATCTTGTATAATCCAATGCTCCTTTAATTCTAGCCTAATTATGACAAAAAGGGACAGGTATTCCTACTTATCAGCTCAAGGTAGCACCACTATAGTGATAGCCTAAACCCAGTTTATAAATCTCATACATACTAGCTTTGCAATTGAGATTCTTAAAAAAAAAAAAAGAAAAGAAAAAAGAAAAAAAGAAAAGAAAGAAAAAGAAAAATTGAGGTTCTTGATAAATGTAGAAGCAGTTTCAGAATTTGTATTCTCTCCATTTGGGGCATGAAAGCTTGCTTATTTTATATCACATATTTTCAAATTGCCTTAATTCTAATTTGCAAAAAATCAAGATTGCCCTATATCAGAAGTAAGTCTCTTCTGCTGGGGCAGTAGAAGTAAGCATCCAGAAGAAGACCTTTAAACATCTCTCTTCTTTTTTTTTTTTTTTTTTTAGTTTCAACCTATTTATTTATTTATTTATGTATTTATTTATTTTAACATGAAATTTATTGTCAAGTCGGTTTCCATACAACACCCAGTGCTCATCCCAACAGGTGCCCTCCTCAATACCCATCACCCACCCTCCTCTCCCTCCCACCCCCCCCATCAACCCCCAGTTTATTCTCAGTTTTTAAGAGTCTCTTATGGTTTGGCTCCCTCCCTCTCTAACTTTTTTTTTTCTTCCCCTCCTCCCTTCTTGATGACACGTCTCTCTCCTTGACCTTGGTTTTGGTGTAGAAGATTTTGCTTATTATAAGCTTTTCTGAGCTTTTTTATGGAATGAAAAAAGAGCTTTTCTGTTTCCTCACTTGCTATGAGTCTCTAGCAATATCACTGGGGTTCAGTTCATTAAAGTTTCTCTATAAAGCTTGTGAATGACTGCAAGTTGTTTTATTTTTAAAGTATAGAACCAAGATACTTATCTACAAAAGCATTTAACACCTCTAGGCAACTAGATTTCTTCAACGTGTCTTTCTGTATCACTAGGCTTCTAACAAGAGTGTCAAAGCACTCCAGACCCTTTCTAATACTTTCAGATGACCCGTTACAGTCCTTCGGATTAAATATGAGGCACTGATACGCATTATCTTGGCTTTACCAAAGAGCTTTGACTAGTGCTTCTCAAATTGAATTTAGGACTTGGAAAGGTCATTAGAGAAATCAGAGGAGCAGAGACAAGGACTCCAGCATAAGGAACTGTTCTCCTCTTCCCTTGCCCCTTCTGTCTGAATTTCCTGCTTTTATTCTGAAAGAATTTGTTTATCTGGAGCCCCCTTATGTGGTTACATCAATCAATTGGCTTATTTGTTGTACTCAGAAGTTGAGCAATAAAAAGGCTTCTAAACTCCCAAATTTATCAAAATGTTTAGGCCCTTGACTCTTCTTTATAGCAGCTTTACTGAAATATAATTCACATATCATAAAATCTGATCTTTCAAGTGTACAATGCAGTGAATTTTAGTTTATATACATTGTTGTGCACCCATCAGCACTATGTAATTCCAGAGCATTTTCATCACCCCAAAAATAAATCCCAGAGTCATTAGCTGTTACTCTCCTTACTCCCCTCCCTTCATCTCTAGGCAGCTACTAATCTACTTTCTGTCTCTATGAATTTGCCTATTGTGGATATTTCATATAAATGGAATCAAACAATATGTGACCTTTTGTGTCAGGTTTGTTTCACTTAGCATAATGTTTTCAAGGTTTCCCCATGTTGTACCGTGCATCAGTACATCATTTTTTAAAATAGATAAATAATATTCCATTGTCTGAGTATATTGCATTTTGTTTATCTGATCATCTGTTGATGGACAGTTGGGTCATTTCCACCTATTGGCTATTGTGAATAGAGCTGCTCTGAACATTTGTGTACAAGTTTTTATTTGAACATCTGTTTTCACTTCTTGTAGGTATATGCCTAGAAGTGAAATTGCTGGATCATATGGTTTTTCTATATATAGCTAGCTTGTTGAGAAATTGCCAAACTGTTTTCCAAAGTGGTGGCATGATTTAACATTCCCATCACCATTGTATGAGGGTTCCAATTTATTCACATCGTCTACAGTACTTGCTATTTTCCTCAAACAACAACAACAACAAAACAAGTATGGCTGTCCTAGCGGTTGTGACTTGGTACCTCATTGTAGTTTTGATTTGCATTCCCTGATGGCTAACAATATTAAGCATCTTTTTTACATGGTAAACATTCTTTGGAGAAATGTCTATTGCCAAGTCATCTGTCATTTTTTAAATTGGGTTGTCTTTTTGTTATTGAGTTGTGGATCGTGAATTATATATGCCAACACGGAGAGGCTATGGTGCCCAATTGTTCACTCAAACACTTGTCTACATATTTCTGTAAAGAAATTTTGTAGACATAATTACCATTTATAGTTGACTTTTTTTAAGTTTATGTATTTATTTTGAGAGAGAGAGAGAGAGAGAGACAATATGTGCATGAATAGGTGAGGGGCAGAGAGAGAGAATCCTAAGCAGACCTCACATTATGAACATGGAGTCTGACGTGGTGCTTAATCCCACAAACTGAACCATGAGATCATGACCTGAGCTGAAATCAAGAATCAGATGCTTAGCCTACTGAGCCACCCAGGAGCTCCCCATTTACAGGTGACTTTAAGTAGGAGACTACCCTTGATAATAGTGGTGGACTTCAATCCCATCAGTTGAAGGTCTTAAGAGCAAAAGCTGAGGTTTCCTGAAGAAGAAAGAATTCTGCCTCAAGGCTAGAAGTAATGCTTGAGTTTCTAGCCTGTAGGCCAGACCCATAATCATGTGAGCCAGTTCCTTAAAATAAACCTCTTTATATGTATGTGTGTGTTTGTATAAGTATGTATATACATGTATTATATATACATATTATATATATAACACATGTGTATATATGTAAGTATGTTTGTATATTACATACAAGCACATATGTGTATACATTATACACATACACTGTGTATGTGTGTGTATATATATATGTATATATATATGTACACACATATATGTATATATACATATACACATATATATCCTATTGGTTTTGTTTCTCTGGAGAACCATGACTTATATAAATTGTTAAAGTTCTTTGTATATTTATATATTCTGGATACTAGATCCTTATTAAATATATGAAAATAGAACTAATTTTGTTAAGCTGCTCCAGTTGTGTTCGTTACATGCAGCCATAAAATCCTAAATGAATCTCAAGGTTTTCTGGGGATCAGATAGAAAAAGAAATGTAAAACACTTAGCATGATGCTTGACACATACCTCAATTAATGTTATTACTATTTTATCACATTTGGATTCATTTAGAGCAATGAGCCCTATACCACTCAGTAGACCCTAAAGGTATTATTCATTATTCAGTAGATGCTTATGAATCCCTATTATGTATAAGATACTATGTGGGGTATGATGCAGGACCAGCTTCGTGGTGTGCATCCTGTGCAGTCGTACAGAGCCCTGTATTTAATGTTCTGTTGCCGTCATTTTCAAATACTTATTAAGTCTTGAACAAGAGGCTCTGCATTTGTATTTTGCACTGGGCTCTGCACATTATGTAGCCAATTCTGTTCTGATGACTAGAAAATTCTTTTTGTTCAGAATAATAACTGATATTTCTAAAAATTACTATGTGTTATTCAGAAAACATTAAATCTTGCTAAATATTCTCTAAGAAGACTGAGAAACATACAGTACCTTTAGAAACATCTTGCCAAACCTGATGTAAATAAATGAGATTTTGATATTTAAAAGGTAAGCTTTAGTTATCTGACAAATTCACTTGTTTAGAACAGTCAAGAGCCTTGTAAGTGAAATATCAATATATTTTGCAGTAGCAATAAAGAGTGAAGCTGCAGGCTTTGTTGTGGTAGTAGTTGTTAAGAGTTGGAGAGTTTACACTGCTAAGGTTTGGGGGGGGGCTAGGAAGTAAAACTTTTGAAATAGCTACATCTTCTCCCCAGTTACTATTGGTATAACACACAGGAACTCACTGTGGGCCATTAGACAAGTTGCTTAACCTCTCTTAATCTTAGTTTTCCTTTCTATAAAATGAGAATCCTCTATGCAAAGGATCAGATTTTTAGCGCTGTATCATGGGAGGTACAGTAAATATCCTTTTCTCTGAATCTTCCCTTTCAGAGATGTATTGAGGACCTACAATGTGCTGTGCTTCATTCTAAGCACTATGGACACGTTGCTGAGTAAGGGTCCTTGTTCTCAAGAAGATTATACTCTTGTAAAGAAAGAGAGATGATAAACCCGCTAGGGTAAATATGATCACTTCAGGCTGCAATAGATGCAAATGAAGAGGATTAAATGGGTAGAGTTGTCAGGGGGAAGCTTTCTGAGTAGCTGACTCGTAAGTTGATATCTGAATGATGAACATGAGGAAGTTAGGTGAGGATCCAGAGAAAACTAGTCTTTCTTTTTTTTAATGTTTATTTACTTATTTTGGGAGAGTGAGAGAGAGAGAGATCACGAGCAGGGGAGGCGGAGAGAGAGGGAGAGAGAGAATCCCAATCAGGCTTCACTCTGCCAATGCAGAGCCTGATGTGGGGCTTGAACTCAGGAACTGAGATCATGACCTGAGCCCAAATCAAGAGCTGGATGCTTAACCAACAAGCCACCCAGGCTCCTCCCAGAGAAACGTATTGCTTTTTTTTTTTAAATTTTTTTTTATTTTTTTTTATTTATTATTATTTTTTAAAAAATTTTTTTTCAAAGTTTATTTTTCGGGGGACAGAGAGAGACAGAGCATGAATGGGGGAGGGGCAGAGAGAGAGGGAGACACAGAATCAGAAGCAGGCTCCAGGCTCTGAGCCATCAGCCCAAAGCCTGACCCAGAGCCTGACGCGGGGCTCGAACTCACGGACCGCGAGATCGTGACCTGGCTGAAGTCGGACGCTTAACCGACTGCGCCACCCAGGCGCCCCTATGTATTGCTTTTAAAAACGTTTATTTATTTATTTTGAGAGAGAGTGCCAGGTTGGGGAGGGGCAGGAAGAGGGAGAGGGAGAGGGAGAGAGAGAGAGAGACAAAGAGAGAATCCAAAGCAGGCTCTGCACCAGTAGTATGGAGCCTGATGTGGGGCTCAAACTCACAAACCATGAGATCATGACCTGAGCTGAAACCAAGAATTAGGCTCATAACCGACTAAGCCACACAGGGCGCCCCCCAAAAACATATTCTTAGTAAAAAGGCACTGCAGGAACAAAGGCTTCAAGAGTGGAATGGGCTTGGTTTGTATGAAGACAGGGAGAATCCCTTGTGACTGTAGTACAGGAGCAAGGGAGCAGGGTGAGCTGTGAGAACAGAAAGACAGACTGGTGCCAGATCAGTAAGGCTTTGTGGACCCAGTTTGGATTTTATTCTGGTTCAGGGAGAGGTCTTTGGAGGGGTGTAAGCAGGAGAAAAGTAGTCTGATTTATGCTTCAGGAATACTCCTCTAACTGGCTGCTCTGTGGAGGAATCAGATGGACTGAAGGTTGACAAAAGTGGTGGCAGTGACCACATCAGGGGGATGCTCCATCAATCGAGGAGAAAGAAGATGGGGTTTGACTAGGGTTGTGCTCTTGCGAGCTAGTAAGCAGTAGTTGGAGTCAGGATACACTTTGGAGGTAGAGCTGACAGGACTTACTGTTGGATTGAATATCAGAGTGAGGAAAGGAGAGAGTTTTTTATTTTGCCCTAATGAAAACTTTAATACGTGTTTACTATAGAAAGCTTGGGAAATTCAGGGAAATGTTCAGTAGGCTACCTGTTTTATTTTGTAATATGATTTACATTTAATATGTTAACCTAGCTTTTTCTTGCACAAGGAGAACTTTACCATTATTGAGTATTGTTGCTACCCTTTTGAAAATTTTAGTGCATCTTTACTTATTAGAAGCTTAGAAGATTATTGAAATTAGAAACAAACAAAAAACAGGAGAGGAAAAACCTGCTCCACCCTATTTAACAGTTTCCTAACCTTAGTTGTAGTTGACCTTTTCCTCTTTTTTTTTTTTTTAATGTATGTTTACTTTTGAGAGAAAGCGAGTGAGCAGGGGAGGGGCAGAGACAGAGGGGGACAGAGGATCTGAAGCAGGCTCCAGGGTCTGTCTTGACAGCAGAGACCCTGATGCAAGCCTCAAACTCATGAACGATGAGATCATGACCTGAGCCAAAGTCAGATGCTCAATTGACTGAGCCACCCAGGCACCCCTGGCCTTCTTCCTTTTTGATGGTTCTTTTGTATAATATCTATTACCATCTCTATCACTTATCCCCAGAAAACATGATCTAATACTGTATTAGATCTTTCCCTCTCATCCCTATTTCCCTTACACATAAAAGTTAGATTTTCAGGTTCTAAGCCCAGATCATTTACTGAGTGCACCAACACAGTTCTTCATGAGGACTTCATGAGGACTTAACCTAACACTGTCTTTTTATCCCTTCTGTTATCATTCTAGGAGGCAAATATTGCCTAGATTACATTGTTCTATAGTGTTTTTAATGGTTTCCCTAATCCAGAGCTGTTCTATCTACCAGTTATTCTTATAAAAAAAAGGTGGGGAACTTGTGTAAAATTATGTTTAAAATTACGTCTCCCAAATACCTTATCTTTCTCTCAACATTGAGGGTGACAACCAGTGGAATATGAATTACGTTGATAACATACAACTAGTAGAGATGAGGGAAACCGAGTTAAAAAAAATTTTTTTTTTAACATTTATTTATTTTTGAGAGAGTGAGACAGAGGACGAGTGGGGGAGGGGACAAAGTGAGAGGGAGACACAGAATCCAAAGCAGGCTCCAGGCTCTGAGCTGTCAGCACAGAGACCCACGTGGGGCTCGAACTCACGGACTACGAGATCATGACCTGAGCCAAAATCGGATGCTTAACCGACTGAGCCACGCAGGTGCCCCGAGGGAAATTGAGTTTTAAACCTGAGAATGCATATGTAGGTGTTTGTAAGTATATACAGTCAAAACTCCTTAATTTAAGTCTCTAATTTGTATTTTGGGAGTAACAACAGTGGGCATTTAGTGATATCCCAGGGGGATAGAGCAAAAATATATTTTCTTTGTCTCTGTATGACTTGCAATTATCTAAAATGTCGAGAAGAAAAAAAATATCTCATTTAAAAAATATTTTGGGTAGGTATTGCTAATAATAATAATAATAATAATAATATTGAATACTTATGCCCAGCAGCAGTTGGTGCCTTATACTTAGTTTAATTTTAAGATTTTAATAAATGAAAATATCTATAGGAAGTACGGTATATTATCACACTTAAAGCAGCCAATTAAATTAGTCTCTTGATATAGGCTACTTTATAAACTCATTTATCATGCAAGTTAGCTTATCTGACCTTTCCACTCCTTCTTGGATAAGGATGGTAGCAATTTCTCAGTAGCAAAATTATTGATTTTTTTTTTTTTTGTACAGAGCTTCTTTTCTAGTTTGGGTTTCCGTTGTTTTATGCACTTCTATTCTTGAGTCACCTTCTCAGAGAATGGAGTCCCATTTACATGTTGGCAAGAAAATCCTGTTTGAAAGAATATGGGAAACTGTATCTTAATGTCCAAGCTAATTAGCCACACCTAAACAATTTATGAAGGCATTTTGCTCAATATGGAGTATTTATCTTCTTCAATAAGCAGAAGAACATGTTGATTATCTATTGAAGCTTGGTATGCTTGCCAAGCAAATTCAATTCTTCTTTTGTTACACTATTTAACCTTGTGTGCTCTAATACCTTTTTCCTGAATTTTCATTCTGATTCCTACATGTTAAATGATGATCCATTTGTCACATGTGATATTGGCATAGGTAATTTACTCAGCTAATTGAGAATGTTTCCCTTTACCAATAACTTTTAATGGTTTGGCAAGGTATCTCCTTCCAAGGAATAATTAAAAAGTAACCATAGCCTTTACCACATTTGGGAGATTTAAAAAAAATAACTTTCTTAATGCAAAAATTACATCTGAACTCAGTCTTTGTAAATTTGTAAAAGGTAAAGATTTTCCCAGAAAAATAAGGAGGGCAAGTTCTTAGATAGAAGAGAACTTATATTTGCTGGTACCAATTATAAGCCAGAAACTGTGCTGGGAGTTTAATGTACATTATTTCCTTTAACACCACGAGATATTTCTCCTATCTGCATTCTGTGGTGAAACTGAGGCTCAGAGAGGTCAAATAACTCATGCAATCAACTAATGGATGTTTGGCCTGAGATCTAATGCCAAGTCTGCTGGACTAAATTTTATCCCTTTCACTCTACTGTGTGTTGCTGCTTCAGTTGACATGATCAGTACATCTGACCCTAACTTGTTCAGATTCACAGAGTTCTCTTGACTCGTTTCTCAGTAATGTTGATGGAAGGGCAAGAGACCCTTATCCCATGTAATTCTGACCTTTTACTCATGGTCCAAAGCAGGCAGTCTCTAGTGTGAGGGGTACTGAAAACTTCTGTGTGCCCTTATGTGGAGGAATGAGACTATCATTGCTCCCTAACAATGGTGGTCTGTGTTTTCTCTTGGTAGCTGGGATTTTGTTCTAAGGAAGGACACTATTATATATTTTCCTCTGTGCTACTCACACAATTGCTGGTAAACACTGCATAAATTACTATAGGTCCAGTACCCTAGTATTCTAGACTGTTATTCTTAGTATTCATAAAACTGTTGGGGTGTCTGTTTAACGGAAATCAGCAAAGAATCATAAGAGTGGCATTTCTGGGCTTATACACACTTTTGTGAACATCATTGCTAAAAAAGAAATTCCTTTTGGCTTCCGATTATATTAAAGTTCCCTAAACACAGTCCATTTTTCTTACGCCACCCTCCAGAGGATTGTTGAATTCTAAAACAAATAGGCCAAACAATGTGTAGATCAAAATTGAGAAATTAGAACTGGTCTCAGGAATTTTTCTTAATAAAATATATTGGCATTTCTCTTACCCCAGTACCTATGATTTGCCTCAGTCAATGTGGAAGTCATCAGGTACCTTATTCTTTTTTATTTAAAAAAATTTTTTATAGTTTATTCATTTTTTTTAATGTTTATTTATTTTTGAATGAACGAGGGAGGGTCAGAGAGAGGGAGACACAGAATCTGAAACAGGCTCCAGGCTCTGAGCGGTCAGCACAGAGCCTGACACGGGGCTCGAACTCACGGACTGCGAGATCACGACCTGAGCCGAAGTCGGACGCTTAACCAACTGAGCCACCCAGGTGCCCCTAGTTTATTCATTTTTGAGAGACAGAGACAGAGCGTGAGTGGGGGAGGGGTAGAGAGAGAGAGAGATGGAGAGAGGGAGACACAGAATCGGGAGCAGGCTCCAGGCTACGAGCTGCCAGAACAGAGCCTGACACGGGGCTCGAACTCACAAACCACGAGATCATGACCTGAGCCAAAGTCAAATGCCCAACCAACTGAGCCACCCAGGTGCCCTGGGTGCCCTGACAGAAGCAAAATGGATTCCATCTGACTAATCAAGTTAAGTGCTTTCTACCAATTAAAGACATAAGAGATCGAAAGCAATCTCAAATTTTAAAATTTACTTATTTTCTGACTACTAAGGTAATACCATTTTACTAAAATTTTTAGAAAATGTACATGAAAGAAGAAAATTAAAATGATCTGTGATTGCATACACCTAAAGATAACCGTTATTAACATTTGGTGTACATCTTTTTGTTGTTGTTGTATTTTAAATAACATTGGTATACTAATCAGGATTCTTGGCCTGCAAGCAACAGAAAGAGTGGTCACTCCTTTAAGTAGAAAGGAATTTATTGAAAAGATATTTGGTAGCTCAGAAATTCACAAGAAAGCCTGGAAGACCAGTCCTGGAAAAGAGTAGGAGGAGAAGTGACCAAGGGAGGTTGATAACCAGAAAATACCATAGAATTATTCTGGGGAGGCTCTCATGCTGCCATGATAAAGATCTTTCCCTGAAGCCAATATTTCTGCTACTGCCAGTCGAGACACTGATGGGGGTCCTGCTGGCCCTCCTGCCCCAGAAAGTGTTTTGTCTCACTGATGGAATGGAGTTTTTGCCATCCTTGCTCCTGGGGTCACTGGCCCCCAATTCCAAGTCTGGGTCTCTCTGGGTGCTTGATCAAGTCCAGGTTATACGCCTACTCCAGCTATCAGGGAATAATGACATGTAGGTTCTTAATCCTCTGCTTCTGTAAAGGTAAGAGGCCTTCACTGAAGACATCTTCTTCTTCACAAGAAGAATCACATGGTGGGAAATTCCCCAAACTTGGGATGGGAGTTTAGATGCTGAGCAGCCAAAATCACACATGATGTCTGCTACAATGAGCTCATACAGCTTTATATAGCTCTGTATCCTGCTTTTCTCTCAAACATTAAATCATGACTATTTTCCTAAAACATGAAGTATTTTCCAAAATTAAGACTTTCCAGTGACTCTATAATAACAGTCTTGATTTGATCAGTAAATAGCATATGTGATATTAGCTATCCTAAATAAGGCTTGAAAAGCATGGCAGTTACAAAGGTAGAAGCATCAATCTTAGTACAGAGCTACCTGAATTATTTTTCTACCTTTAGTTAGCACTCTGCAGGGAGAAGTCAGCCTCTTGAGCTGACTTCATATCTTGGGGCACTGCCTGAAATGACCTAGTTAACCTGAATGAGGCAGGACTGACTGGAAGGGACAGGTTCAGAAGCTGCCTCTGCCTTGCCAGGCTGGGGCAGGCAGTGAGGGCACAGGCCCAGCAGCAGGAGCTGGATGGGAGTTCAGTCCAAAAGGAAGAGAACTCTATGTCTGACCTGGTGGTAGTTCAGTCAGGAGACTGCCAGCTTTGGAGCATGTTGGGAAGGAAGAATCCATCTGGAAGCTGTTGATAGTCTTGGATTGAGAATATTAGCCTTTGGCCTGAGATTCAGGAGCAGCCTGGGGCTGCAAGCAAGATGGGTTTTAGTTCTAGAAAAACTCATAATAGATAAGTGACCAAAAGGGGGACAAGAAACATAGCAGGGCCCAGTTACAAGACCGGTGAATAGGGTAGGACCAGGTCTTACAAGCCTGGGTATCAGAACTAAAGCAGACATCCTGTGCTAGCTAGCCAGCAGCATGATATCGAATTCTGGGCTCAGTTACCTTAAGTCACAGACAGAGCCCGGGAATTCCCAGTAAGAACAGCTTCAGGGGCTCAGAACAAGGCCATGGAAGCAAGCCCTGTTAGTTGAGGTTGTGCATCTGTGTGTCAGGAAGTCAGACTGGAAAGAAAGCACACAGGTATTCCATATGGAGGCTCTGAGAAAAACTTGCCTTCTCTCTGTCATTGTTGGCTCTTCAGAGGCTGTGGAAGCTTACCTCTTTTGTTCTCCCTGTGACCACATTAAAAAGTCAGATTCTCTTCCTGTTCAATTTGTATATTTGTATACAGTGTCTTTTTTTTTTTTTTTTTTTTTTTTTTTTTTTTAGAGAGAGGGAGCATGAGTGGGGGAGAGACAAAGGGAGAGGGAGAGAGAATCCCAAGCAGGCTCCACGCTGTCAGCGCAGAACCTTACACAGGGCTGGAGCCCACAACCCATGAGATCATGACCTAATCTGAAATCAAGAGTCGGACACTCAACTGACTGAGCCATCCAGGCACCCCTATATAAGGTGTCTTGATCCCCATGGGTTTTTTGAAAATTCTAATACAGTTTTTACATGCCCAAGTAATAATTTACAGATACCATGTCTCAATGACTTTGCCTGCAGATTCTTATCCTTTAGATGGTGTGCAACTTGTTGAATGTTTGAAGGATCCAGCACAGCAACACAGAGCAAAGTACGTGTGGAGTTAGAGCCCCCAGGTACTAGAGTAGAGTTCGTTGGAGTAGCGTTTGTCATTCTACTTCATGTAGCTTTGTCTTCACTTCATGGAATTTTATCCACAAGAACATTGCTCAGAGTGTGTTTGTGGCATGTTTTGCACTGACTACCAAGAGAGAACGCTGCATTGACCACGACGTAATTAGACTTCCTTCTGCATGACTTCATTCACGACTGACACGTGGAATCTTCCCAGGACTGGTTGTGAACCCTGTAAAACCACAGTACGATAAATTATCGTCATCATTCCTCAGAAGACTGTGTCACATTTGCCCACAACCATTGGATGAACCTACCTTTTAAAAATAGATGTGTTTTTGCACTCTTGAAACTACTTATTTTCTTACTCTTTGTCACAGCCAGCCTAGTTTAAGCTGACGGTAAAAAGAGGTTTTGGAGGTTTTCCACCACAAGGTTATTTAAAGTTCTTTGAGCTGCCGCCAGACCTTCATTTAGCATTTTAATAAACTTCCTGGGCCAAGGAGTAATTTTCCTGTATCCTCTTTGTCCTCAGCATGAAGTAATAGTACAAAAGAGGGTCATCATTTTTAGGCCAGTCATCTGCATTAATTATAAAATTATCCTTATGAATAACCAGATATAAGGTCTGGGATAGAGAAAAGGGGGAGCAGGCTTCTTTCTGTGGTTAACATTTAAAAGGGGAGTCATAGACACATCAAGGATTTAAGGAAGTGCCAACAGAAATATTTTTTTCACACAGAGTTAGAAAGGACATTAAAAGAAACTGCACATACAGTCAAGTTATCACAAGATAACTAGAATTAAATTGCCTAAACATTTGCTTACTTGTGGTATCCTTATCTGGAGACTCTCTAAAGGCAGAAGTACCAATAGACTCCCATGTTTACATGGTGATATGGAAATAGGCCTCCAAAACAGTTAGTTGTGAGGATCCCCAGAGAATTGTTTGGAACCTACATCTCTGGGTACAGTGTGATGTCACTTTTCAGTGTTTCTAGGCTTTGGGCCAAAACTCAGTTTCAGGAAAATAATTGCAAAAATGTTTAAATAATTTGCATGAGGTTTGTGAAAGCAAAGGAAAAGCTGCCTGTTCCATTCCCAAAGGAGATTTCAAGACACAATCAATGTTAGGCCGCAAAACACTGTTTAGACAGAATAATTATCAGCCCTTTCCCTTCTCTTTCATTATTAAACTGAGGCCTATTCCCTCTGAGGGTTTCACCTGGCATATGGAAATACTGTTGTTGCTAAGTCCTCTTTGTGGATGTTCAAATAGGCTAAGTAAATTCAGAGTTTACTAAATTGGCTCATTCATGGATATTATTTGACATGAAGTTGCTTCTATGTCATGATTAGCTTTTTTATTTCCATTCATGTTATAATCAAGTATGATGGAATTATATAGGAAGGTTTCAAACTATGTGGAGAATTCTTAAAAATGTATCCCAATGCTGAATTCATTTCATTCATTGTTGACTCCTTAAGACTTAGCTCAAAGAGCCTTAAGTGACAGGATCATCAAAACAACGCACAGAAGGATGCAGTGGGTGGAATCATATTAAGACAAAAAAGTAAAGCCGTGTTTAAATCATGTTACAGCTATCAATGCCCAAATTACAGTACAGTTATTTCTTTAGGGAACTACTTAAAGTATTGTTTGAATGGAAACAAGGTTTTGTTTGTTTGTTTGTTTGTTTTTACAGAGATTCTTAAAATGACATTATCTGATTTAAAGAGACATGGCTACTTTTCATATTGTAGTTTATTGATTCTGAAAGTTCAGAAATGAATACATTGAATGAGTGGCACTGTTAGAGTGCACACAAATACAATTTTACTTCTCCTCCCTCCTCCCACACTGCCTATTCAAATCCACTCTGTGAAAGTAGTTTTCCCTTGCCTTTGGAGAGGGACCATAAGGGATGGGTTATATATATATATATATATATATATATATATATATATATATATGTATGTATACACACACACACACACATAAATACATACATACATACACATTTAGCTAATAAAATGTCTTTTGGACACTTTTAACCTAAAGCAAGCCTTATGTTAATAATTAATTCTGATCCCATGTAATAGTTAAAACATTGACTTGAAGTTAAGTATCTTTTCCTACTTTGAGCCACCAGTGGGAAATGGGGAGAAGTTGACTTCTCTCTTTATTCCGCCTTTTCTTTTCTGCCACACACTGTGAATTCTGACCCCTCCAGGGTTGGGATGTGAGTGAGGGAGAAAAAAAGAGGTAAGGAAACAGGCAAAGGTTTACTTGACTGGTACCCTCCTGAGCTAGTGTTGGCCCTCTTCAGAACTGGTGAATGTTTAAGCCCAACTTTTTCTCTCATGGGCATATCTACTGATTGATTGATTGATTGATTGATTTCTCCCAAATCATTGGGGATCTCTTACTTGGAAGGGACTTTTTAACAATATAAACATGTCTTCTCCAGTTGGTCTTTTATGGTGCGTCCATTAGCTCTGGAGTATCTAGAAAAAACCTTTACCCCTTTATGCTTGTCCTCACCTTTCCAGGTGGTCCTTGTGGGAAGATCCTTAGACAGCTCTGGCCTGACTCGTTCATTCATGGCTTAATCTGGTCTACAAAATGCTGATCTGATGTCAGTTATACTACTATAGTGATTCCCCTCTAATCTGTAGCTAACAGAATCTTGGGCCAGTACATATTTTTCCCGTCTGTGTCAGACATGCAGTTCCCATACTATTGAGAATACATGGGATACTTTCTGGGTGGTCCCAGAAGGGGCCCTCTCACATTTGAAGTGAGGAGGTATCTCCCACCCCACCTAACCTTTAAGGGAGTTAGAGTCTCAGCACAACTGTCTCCAAAGATACCTTGTCTGTTGGCCTCTCTAACCTCTTTTTTGAGGGTGGAGTTAGCAGTTTTGACCAACTCTTCTGTAAGTCCTGCTTAGATGGTCTTGAAACTCACTTTGGAAAGTTGCTGTAGATAAAATCCAAGACAACTGCAAGTGATTATGCAGTTTGTATCCTACACAAAGGTATTAAGTTAAGAGGATGAGTGAATGCCAAATTTCAGCTCTTGCTCCTCTAGCAACACAGGATACCAGAAGGAGCACTTTATTATAATTCACCTACCCACTGGGATTGCTTTTTTGCTGATTTGCACAGGCACCTATTGTCTTGGAGTCCTGGTTGAAACTGAGATAGAGTCCCATTTAAAATCCCCTTTTTAGTTAGATGAGTTGTAGGATTGGCAGTCTCTCTAGATGAAAACCATCTACAGATATTGATGACACCTGTGACAAGTGTTCAACTGAATGTCACAAGTCACCAAGAGGCCAAAGAACACCCATTTGTTATCCTACTACTTTTTATTAAAACAAAATACCATATTTTTTAAAGTGGAGATTTTTAACAAGAGTGCCAAGGCACTTCAATGGGAAAAGAAGTCTTTTCAGCAAAAGGTGTTTAGGCAACTAGGTATCCGCATGCAAAATAAATAAATAAAATATGACTCCTAATTCACATCATGTGCAAAAATTAACTTAAAATGGGTTATAGATCTAAATAGAAGAGTAAGAGCAAAATGTCTTAGAAGAAAACATAGGAACAAATCTTTGTGACCTTAGATTAGGTAATGGTTTCTTAGATATGACACCAAAAGCACAAGCTACCAAAGAAAAATTGATCAGTTAGATTTAATCAAAATTTTAAAAAATTGGCGCATCAAAGGATATCAAGAAAGTGAAAAGTGACACCTGAAACTAATATAAAACTGTATGTTAATTATACTTGAATTTTTTTAAAAATGGTAAAAAAAATAACTATCACATCAGATAAATAAAGTTCTTTATCAGAAGGCCAAAAAAAAAAAAAAAAAAAAAAAAAAAGGAAGTGAAAAGACAACCCACAGAAGGGGAGCAAATGTTAGCAGATTATATAGGTGATAAAATAGAGAACTCACTCACAACGACAAAAAAGACAACCTAAAAGTGAACAAAGTTTCTACATAAGCGTTTCTTCAAAGAAGATATTCAAATGGCCAATAAGCAGGTGAAAAGGGGATCAACATCATGAGCCATTAGGAAATACAATTAAAACCACAGTGAGATAGCATGTCACACCCACTAAGATGGGTTTAATAAAAAAGATAATAGCAAGTTTTGGTTACCTCACTGGAAACCTCACACACTGCTGCTAGAAATGTAAAATGGTGTAGCCACTTTGGAAAACAATTTGACAGTTCTTCACAAAGTTAAGCATAAAGTACCATATCACTCAGAAAGTCCACTTCCAGGTATAACAAAAGAGTTGAAAATGTGTGTCTACCCAAAAACTTGTATAGGGATTTTCATAACAGCATCACTCATAGTAGACAAAAAGTGGAAAAAACCCAAAGTCTATCAGCTCATGAACTATTAAACAAAATGTGCTATATCCATACAATATAGTATTATTCAGGAATAAAAAGAATGGAAGAACTGATTCATGCTACAAAACTGGGAAAACTTGTAAACATTATCCCAAGTCAAAGAAATCAGTCACAAAGCACCATATACAGTATAATTCCATTTATATGAAATGTCCAGAATAGGTAAATCCATAGAGACAGTAAGTAGATTTGTGGTTGCCTAGGCCAATTTTATTTGGGGCAGTTCATTGTCAGTATATAGACATAAAATTGATTTTTATATTGATCTTATATCCTGAAAATTTGCTGAACATTTTTTGTTTATTGGTCTTTTAGTGGATTCCTTAGGATTTTCTGTAGATCAGATGTTTCAGCTATAACAGAGCTAATTTTACTTCTTTTCAATCTGGATGACTTTGATTGATTGATTAATTTTTTTTGCCTGATTTCACTGGCTAGAACCTCCCATACTATGCTTAACGGAAGAAGTGAATGCAGTCATCTTTGTCTTATTCCTCATTATAGGGAAAAGTGTTCAGTCTTTTATCATAAAGAATGATTTTGCTGTAGATTTTTTGTAGAGGCCCTTTGTCAGGTTGCAGAATTTTTCTTCTATTCCAAGATGGTTAATAGATTTTGTATTTTCTAAAAATCATGAATATGTATAGAATTTTGTCAAATGTCTAATTAGTTGAATGTATGTTTATTGTTTTTTATCCTCTTAATATTGCATGTTATACTGAATGATTTTCATATGTTAAACCAATCTTGTATTCCTAGGGTATATTCCATTTGGTCATGGTATATAATCTTTTTTATATATTGCTAGATTTGGTTTGTTAGTATTTTGAGGATTTTTCCATCTACATCTTAAGGCCTCTTCTATTTTGCTTTCTCTCAGCTTTTTTGTCTATTTAACTTTGCCAATTATGTCTTTAGCAGTGCAAAGTTTTCTAGCTTTTATGCAACTGAACTGGTCAGTACTTCCTTATGGATTCATAGTATTTTTTTTCTTGTTGGGAAAGATCATTCCTACTCCAAGAACATAAAACTCTTTGCCTATAGTTTTCTTTAATATAATAATTATTTTATTTTATTTTTTTATGTGTAGAGAGTTAATCAATTGGGAATTTATCTTTATACAAGCTATAAGGTGAAGACCCAATGGTCTGTTTTTTAAAAGTCATTTAGTAATTCAACAATTTATTAAAATTCATTGAACCAAATTATTAAACATCTGCAAAATGCTAAACACCATTCCAAGCATTATTAATGTAACTCTTAAAAAACAGACAAGGTCCCTGTTCTAACTTATGTGAAAGAAAAAGTTAACAAAAAATTAAATAATAAAATAAATAAGGTAATTTCAGATAGCTAGAAGTGCACTGAAGGAAATAAAGCAGGATGATATGATGGAGAATAATAGAGCTTTGTTAGATGCTATGGTAAGGGAAGGCTCCTCTAAGATAGTACATTTGTGTTGAAGATCCAGCCATTGGAAGATCCAAGAAAAGTGTTCTAGGTAGAGGAGCAAGCAAGCACAGACAAGGGTTCTGAGGCTGGAGTAAGCTTAGTGTATTCAGGCAACAGAATGAAACTCCCCTATGGATGGAGTGAAGTGAGTGAGATATAGAATTTCACCAAATGAGGCAGAGAGTTAGATTAGGGCTAGTTCATGCAGGGACTTTCAGGCCACATTAAAGAAAGCAGTGAAAGTTATTAAGTAATAGAACATCTGGTCCAATGTATATTTGAAAATATGTAAGCTGTGACTATATGACTATGATGTGGAGAACAGATTATAGTAAGGCAGTAGATAAGGGATAATAGTGGCTTGAACTCAGGAGGTACACATGAATATGGAGAGAATTGTACAGATTTAAGGTATATTTTGGAGACAATAATAATAACGGACATTTATTGAACACATACAATGCATCAGCTACTGTGCTAATCTCCTAAGAATTTATTATCCCAACCATTACCCAATGACTTAGGTAATGGTGTTATCCTTGTTTCACAGATGATAACTTGATCAAGTGTAGGTAGGTTGCCCAAGGTTACAGAATTGGTCAATGATAGAGCCAGGATCTGAACCTAGATAGCTTGGTTCCAGGGCTCATGTGCTTAAGCAATATTTTTATTCTCTCTCAAGCAGAAACCATTGGATGTGGTGGTAGAATGAATGTGGGAGGTTGAAAGCAGACATCAGAGATGGTTCAGGCTTTTGCACTGATGACCTTGGTAGATAGTGGTTTCTTTATTAAGATAGGAAATATTAGGGGAACTATAATCTATACTATAATCTGTGTTTATATGTTTGGTAATGGTGGTGGGGAAGGTAGTAGTGGAAGGGGGTAGTTTAGAAATATTAAATTTTAGATATCTTAAGTGGAATGTCAAATAGGCAGTTTAGGAGTTAGGTAAGGGCTAGAGAGACTAATTTATGACTAATAGGTACAGAGTTGGTATTTAGAGTCAGATTTTCAGGTAAGGTAGATCTAAAAAAGAAAATAATGAGGTCTGTGTTCAAGTTCTGGTGTACAAAGTTGGAGAAGGAGAAGCCAGGAAATGAGACAGAAAGGACCAGCCAATTACGTACAGGGAAAGCTTCGAGAGTGTGGTGTCTTGGAAGCCATGAGGCAACAATTCCAAAATGCAGTTTATTGAATAACCCATCCCTTTCCCCACTGATCTGAAATTCCACTTTTATCATATTAAAAAAAGAAATGTTTAGCCAGGTTTATCTCCAGAGTCTTCTACTCTACCTGCCTATTCTGCCCTAAGCACAAACAAGTTGCTGTATTAACCATTGCCTTATATTAGGTTGTAATTTTCAAAAAGTTTCTGGATACTCTCACATACTAGTTTTTTAAGATCTACACTAACTTGTCATATTCCAAATAATCTCATTGAAATGGCATTGAATTTACACAACCTTTTGGGGGAATATTGATGTCTTCATAACAATCAGTTCTCACCAGGAAAAGAATTTGCTCCTCTTCCATTCAGATTTTTTCCTATGTCCTCAGCAAAGATTTATGGTTTTCTTCCTGGAGGTCTAACATGCTTGCTCGTAAATTTATTCCTGGATATTTTATGGTTCTGGTTGCTAACATATATCAGCTTCTTTTTATTGCAGTCCTTAATTGATTATTGCTGGGTTTATTAGAGTTCTTTGTTGTAACCCACAGACACCAACTCTGACCAACTTGAGCCAAAAGGGAACTGAATAGAAGTAAATGGGGAAATTCATTTGATTAAAGAGAGATTGATGAACCAGGCTCAGAATACAACTTTTTATAATAATAAGAAAAGGTATTTTAATTAATAAATTTTATAAAACGAATGATTAAAGTTAAAATCTAGTAGTTAAGATGTTTAAAATGGAAACCTATTAATATCTTTATTATACAAATAACTCCTAAAATTTTAAAACACTATGAACCTAAAAGATAAATGTAAAAAGGACAAAAATAAACACTTCACAAAGTAGGAAAAAAACTCACAGATATGAAAAATTAATCAGCTTCACTATTAGTAAAGAAATGTCATATAATAAGTACTACTTTTTCATCTATCAAATTAACAGAGTGTTTTGTTTTGTTTTTGTTTTGTAAGTGGTTAATTCTGGCAAGGGATTAGGAAAATTGAGTATTCTTACCCAATGTTGGCAAAATGTAACCTGGTATAAGAAGTGTCAGATGCCTTAAAGATGTTTGCATTTATATGAATGTCATTGATTTAGTGGCTATACTTTTAGGGTTCTATCTTTTGTAAATTATTTTAAACATAGAATACATTTTATGTACAAAGATGTTCAGTGCAGCTTTATTTATAAAATAATAAAATATTGGAAGCAGCTAACATGGGGGAAATAATTAAGGATTTTATAGTACATCCACTTGGTAGAATATTAAATGACCTTTAAATGTGAGCTTTACGAAGGCTAAATAATAACTAGAATTGCTAATGTTAATATGTGGAGGAGAAAAAAGCACCCAGTTGTCTGGAAATATACTCTAGTGATATCTTTGTCTCCCAGGACTTAGGTGATGTTTCTTTCTATTTTTTCTGCAATTTTCATAAATTTTCTACCGTGAGTACATTTTACTTCTATAATAATAAAATATGAAAAAAAAATCCAGCAGAGCCTATGTCTACTTTTAGCTGATTGTTCTTTTAATCCTTATTTCCTTAAGGCAAGGACATCAGATTTGAAATTTCCCATCTTTCCCATTCCCTGTCTCTAAATGCTGGTCTCTCTATGCCATCTTGGATGTTCTCTCCCTTTTCAAGGCTAACTTGTCTTCTCTAGACTGCTGCTCTGTCATTCTTCTTCAGTCTCCAGCATTTTCAATCTCTTCCTCTTCATTAGTTCCTTTCCCTCAAGCAACACTGTACACAGGTCTCATCTTTCTTGAAACAATTGTTACTTGACCCTGTTGCTTTTAATGCTCGAAATCCTTTTTCTTTCCTTTTTATCACCACACATCCTTTATTTCATTATCATTGTGCTTTTTTTCTCTCTCACCTCTCTTCAGAACACATCCTGGAAGGTCACTAGGAAACTTCTAGTTTGTATATATTAGATAGAAGATCCTCCTCCACCTGGCCAAGCCATCTTATTTTTCCGATTATGGCACTGCCATTTTCTGGCTGTGTCACTTTAGGCTTTATTTCAGTGCTCTCTGTGCATCAGGTTTTTTACTTGCAAAATGGGGGTAATACCAGAAACCTACGACAAAGGTGTTGTGGGGAATAAATGCGTTAATATGGACACTGCTTATAGCAGTGCCTGGCACATAGAAACATTCAATTGAAGATTGTTGGGTTTTTAAAATGTTTATTTATTTATTTTGAGAGATTCTCTCCTCTCTCTGCCCTGCCCCTATTATTATTTTTATAACAAAAAAAATTTTAAGTAGTTTTTTTTAATGTTTACTTATTTATTTTGCGAGACAGAGAGACAGAGAGAGAGACAGAGAGACAGAGAGACAGAGAGAGAGACAGAGACAGAGATTCCCAGGCAGGCTCTGCATTGTCAGCACAGAGCCCAATGTGGGGCTCAAACTCACTCAACGGTGAGATCATGACCGGAGCCAAAATCAAGAGCCCCATGCTTAACCTACTGAGCCACCCAGGAGCCCCAGAATATTATTTTATCCATAACAACCCACAGACAAGAAAAGTTCTCACTGACGTGAGGATCCTTACCTAAGGCACGACGTGCCAAGACTGGAAGCCTGATTCCTCACTTCCAGGTCAATCCTCTTCACCACATTGCAGTCTTCCCCACCTGCCTGCAGTTTCACCTTCCACAGGGTAGTTACTTATGGCGAACACCTGTGTGGAAGCAGATGCTCCTCCTTCTGACTAGTTGGAAGGTCAATAGCAGCCCACCTCTATGTTACAGTGCCTTTGTCATTCACCTCGTGTCATCTTATCAGGCAGGCATTTTATCATCTCACTCATCACAAGGAGGTGATTACAGTACAATACGACAAGATATTTTGTGTGTGAGAGAGAGACCACATTGACATCACTTACCTTATAGTATCTTGTTATAATTGTTCTATTGCTAGTTATTTTTGTTTGTTTGTTTATTTACTGTTTTTGAGAGAGAGAGAGAGCATGCGAGCAGGGAAGCATCAGACAGAGCAGGATAGAGGATCCAAAGCAGGCTCTGTGATGACAGCAGAGGGCTCAAACTCACGAACCATGCGATCATGACCTGGGTGGAAGCCAGGCACTTAACCACTGAGCCATCCAGGCACCCCATGTTGTTCATCTCTTACTGTGCCTAATTTGTAAGTTCAACTTTGTCATAGGTATACATGTATAGGAAAAACATTGTCTATATAGAGTTCAGTACTATTGGCCGTTTCTGGCATTCACTGAGGATCTTGGACATATCCTGGCAGATGGGGACTACTGTATACTTTTTCTTAAATTCTTTTCTATGTTTTTTTTTGTGCAACCTTCCTGTGGCATTTGCAATTATTATTTCCTCCTTGGAATCCTAACTCATGATACTACTTCATTTTTCTATATCCTTTTACATAGTTTCTCTTTTGCCTCCTACCTTTTCCCCAAAATGCAATCCTTGTGTTGTGCTTTTCTCTTGGTTTGCTCTCTCCCTTTAGTGTTATTATGTCCTGGCTTCATCAATTTCGTCCATGTGGTAATTCCTTGCCATGACCAAGATCGTGGCTTTGTACAACTCTAGGGGGTGCCATGTACATCCTAGTCTTGGTGAATGCCACTCCTTGGAGTAGGCAATGCAGCGCCTGAGTGTATGCTATGACTCTAGTCCTGACTTCTCTCCTTAGTGACTACCCAGTAAGTCAGACTGCTTGTCATACATTTCCATTTGAATGTCCCATTATCACCTCTAATTTGTGTGTGAAAAATGATTGCCTCACTTTATCTCCAGGACAAGGGGCTTTTCCTTCCCTTTCTACTTCTATATAAAGAAATTCCATTCAACCAATCATCCGCCTCAGATCCTAAATTCCAGGATTATAGCCTCCCTACTAATGTCTTATCACTCATGCCCGACCAGTTTGTCAGACAACTGAGTTCTGGTTTTGAAGTCAGCACAGACCCAGAGAGAATGCTTGTCACGGTAGACTGAGCTGAGGCTGTTCAGCAGTAGCCTCGCTGTTCTGGAGAAGATGCTCAGCTGAGTAAGGCATGGGGACCAATGTGAACTGATGGAGAGAGTCAGAGATCAGGATCAGAGCAAAATGTGAGAAAGAGGTATACAAAGACAATGAGGCAAGGAGTTGTTGCTGAAGACATCAGGAATAAGTGAGAACACAGTGTGCAAGGCTGATTGAAAACTCAGACTGTAAGAAAGTTGAGGTCTAACCCTGAAAGGTACTGCTTTTGTCGCATGGGACTCATCCCTAGGGTCTCTTTTTAAAATGTGCCTACAATTCCCACTGCCCTTATCTTAATTCACTGCCTTGGTGCTTTTATGTACTGTTGAATCTCCTTACTTCTGATTCTACCTCTCCCCCAACATTAGGTTAATTTTCTGAATCCTCTGCCTTGAGCATCCATCTTAGTCTGTGGTAGCTTAAAAATAACATTTATTTCTTATAGTTTTGGAGGCTGTGAAGTCCAAGATCAAGGTGCCGGCAGATTTGGTGTCTGGTAAGAGCAAGCTTCCTGGTTCATAGATAGCATATAAATGTCATATCCAGGAGCAAATAAACCCAGAAGAAATGGAGCCCGCTGAGTGGATGAAGGTAGTATGTTTTTCCTCTTGAAGCTATGTTTGAGAATTGGGTATCACCAGCTGAGGCAAACAGTGGGGGCCTGGGTGGGTATTCATTTAAGAAGGTCTCCTAAGTCATCCCAGATGGGGGTCTGAAAGGGGAAACCAAATAAAGAACCAGAGGGTTTATTTGAAGAGAACCAGTCTGAAGAACTGATATCCAAGATCAGAACAGTGGGTGATCAAAAGTGGGACAGAAAGATCTGGTACTCCAGTGACGGATTTCAGGATGCCACTGCTGCTGTCTTAGCTGGCTTGCACGATCACTGCAAAACACGCAGTGACCTTCAACATGAATGGCACATAAGTCTGTGCCTCGCTGTAAAGCAAGGCACAAAAATGCTCAGCTTTGAGCTTTTTGTGCTGTTCTTTAGGCCATTTCTCCCCCAAAGCACGACTTATCAATACCTGCATGCCACAGGATGAATTCTCGTGGAGGTCAGGATCTGAAATCTTTTAAGTAATCATGAGGCATATGGAAGAAGCAGTATCATCACTGTCAGGTGGTACTTTGTTGGATGTTTCCCTTTCACCATGTCCCTGCAGCACAGTTTCCTGCCTTGGATGTTCCTGGCCCAACTGTGGTCTTGGGCGGAAGCCAAGCAGCTGAGGGTGAGTCTAGGTAAGATGGAAGGTGATGTTGCTCATGGGAAAGCAGGTGGCTAATGTTGTTCAGTTCATCCTGGCTCTTCTACCTGGGTAATTTTCCATTTTTATCAAATTTCAATATCTGATATTTCAATATCTGGGATGGCTTTTATAGATCTCAAACAGTAGCTCAAAAGGTCAGAAAGTGATGTCATGATGAGGAATTATATTAGAAGCAACACATGCATGATTTATGCTTATGAGAAAATGTTGGTGTATATATAGATACACAGACAACTGTGTATACTTCAGGTCACCAAAGCTTAAAAAAGACAGTACGGATAAAACAAAAGAATATCCTTGTAAGGATAATGAAAATGACCAAAAGGCAACGGTGGTTTTTATTACAAGAATAGACTGAAAAGATTACGGCTCTTCTTTCTGCAAGGGGCTCACTGCAGCCTGTAAATCAAGAAGCAATGGGAAGGCTAGGGTAAGTACTATTTTGTCCCTCGTGTCCCGTGGCATAGCCACTAAGAGTGCTACTTAGAGCTTGACAAAGCTCCTCTCAGCACACAGAAAAGTAGGTGAAAATGTACACATTAAGTAATAAACAATACCTGTATTGTTTCATGGGTTGTATAGACTTAGAACATAAATATGTTTGATGAGAGTTTATAAACATTGATCAATGATCCATAATGGACAAATTAGGGATACTCTTGATATTGACTTTTAGGATCATAGAGAGAGATAAATCTGACATTTTGGGTTGAGCAGATCAGACATATGACCTAGTATGGCATTTCCTACGTCATTTTGAGGCACCTCTTTTTATCTCTGACTTGAAGTTGTAACCTTTCTTCTGTATTTTCATTCTCACATTTTGATTCTAAAACAGAAAAGCAGTTAGGAACTGGTGTGCTGGCTCTTTTCTTTTATAGTAAAATGGTTTAAAATATATATAGTTCTTTATGTCATTATGATTTGTTGAAGGAAGATGAGGCCACTGAAATGTAAGTGAAAAGCTGTGTTTAAATGTGAGGATTGCCTGATGGGAGTTTGTTTAAAATGCTGATTCCAAGGCCCTTCTTAGTAGTCTGAAGTGAGATCCAGAAATCTTTATTTTTAAGTCAGTTCCTGAAGGATTCTAATGCAGTTAGTCCTAAGATCATGGTTTGAGAAACATTGATAAAAGGGGATTCTTTAGCATTGTTTCTTGCCTATAGTGCCTTAGTGAGAATTGGATAAAGGCAGCCCTCCCTCAAACATTTGATTTCCATCTGCTGGAAATTAAATATACAAATCTTCAGAGGTGAACAGCGCTCCAGAGCTGTGCAGTGCACAGCCTGCACACATGTATGTGGCCTTGTTTTCTTTCAAGCTTTCAGTTTAAAGCTTAAGCATCCTTTGTGCACAGGAAGCAACAGAGAGCGAGTGCATCTGTTCCTGGCAGGAGGCCCTGGCAAGACGCTTCTTACTCCCTTTTCACCCTTGTTATCATAATTGACTTCCAACCAAAGCGTGGGCATGAGGAGAGATACCTCGACAAGGCAAGGGATAGAGGAACAGAGAGGTAGTTTTAGGTTTTTAATGAAAAAAAATTTATCTATAAATAGTAATCATTTATATTAATAATTTAGAAACAGTAGCAAGATTGCAGGTATAGTATTTATTTTTAAAGTAAAAACAATAATAAACCTCAAGTCTGAGTCTCAAAAGAAGTTGCCACCTTTACTTGACATTTTGGAATATTTGTCATTTTATGCTTCAGTTTTCCATCTGCAAAGTGGCAACTTTCAGTAAAGTTTCAGATACCTTACATTAAAGGTTGTGTACAAACAGCTAGCAGTTTACATCTCTAGACCCAAATATCTTTTCTGCAACGCAAGTTTCATCACTATCTGGTCCACTTTCTTTTGATCAGGCTTATTTCCTTCTCCCACTTTTTTGTGTTTTCTTCGTTTCTCACTAGTGACATATTACAAATCATGTGGCAGTTTCCAAGCACTGTCACTCATTTCATCCACTTTTCTTTATCACTTCTGTTGTTACCTTAGCCATCTGCCATAATCCTATGCTTAGATTACTGGGATCAGCAGTTCTTGGGTCTCTGCCTCCAGTTTCTTCTTCTAATCTATTCTGGACATCACAGACAAAACAATTTCCTAAAATAACTTTTTCAGACTGTCTTTTCCTTGTTCAAGAAGTAAGTGACCCAATCAATTGACCTCTACCTTACCTGTCCAGCTTCTCTCTCGCTGCCTCCTGTTGAGTTCAGCAACATCTGCCACGTAAGTGATTTTATCACTAGCTCAGTTCCTTTGCTCAAATGCTCTTCCTGTGAAGACACCTTAGGGCAAAGAGTTTTTCATATATGTATTTAAATACCCACTTTAATGGTGGTTGCCTAACTTGGCTATGCATCAGAATCATTGAGAGAGATTTTCAATAGCACAATACTGTTCACCAGCCCTGGGGGTTCTAACTGGGTGGGTCTGAATGTGGTCTGGGCCCACAGACGGTTTAAAACTTCACAGGCGACTCTGGTTGGCAGTTTCACTCAGTGCTGGATATGTAGCAGGTGTTCAGTAATTACTGGAGGAGTGAACACGTTATTCCTTTCCTTGAAATCTACTGATGGCTCCTCATATCTCTTAGGAAAAATATCAGCCCTTAGTTTAGCACACAAGACTCTTCATGATCTGTCTCTTGCCCATCACTCTCTTGCTTCATCTTTCACCATTTCTCAACATCAGCTTTTGTTGCAATCATACTGAATACGCCTTCCCCTAAATTCCCATAGTGTTTCATTTGTACTTATTATGTGATAGTACTTATCTTCCGTGTCGGTACCTGTGCCCACGCCTGAGCTCTCCTACTAGACTGTAAGCCCTTTGAGGACAGATCTCTCTCCGATGCATCTTTGCCTCTCCCCCAGTGCTAGCACAAAGCACACGTGTATTTGTGGCCTAAATGGATACATATTACTGATATTGTCACCAATATATACTTGTATGAATAAATATATTTCTTTTCCTTTCATTGCTCATTTTAGATCAAAACTTTATTGTGGAATGCAAATATTCTTTACACCTTTTTAAAAATGCCCCTTCAGATGGGAGTGTTGACATGATTTTTAGCTCATAGTTTGTGTGTGAAACAGTAAGTGAAACTAATGCACAAAATCCTTTCATTAAAATTGCCATTGTTGAGAATATAACTGAGAGTGAAAAAATGAGGACCCATATGCATTTCAAAGTATAATTATACTCATGGCAAGCATGCAGAAAACATTATGTGTACTTCCATTTAAATTTAGGGTAAGTTGTTCAAATTTGCTTGACACCTAGAATGGTGTTTCTCAAAGTGTCCTCTAGGGACTACCTAAGTCAGTATCCCCTGGGGTGTATTTTAAATGTAAACTTAAATGTCTGGCCACACCCTCAAACCTCCCTGGTGAAAATCTCCAGAGAATGGAAACCCAGAATCTGTATTTTTAACAAACTTCACACATGATTCTTAACGCCCGAAAAGTTTGATACGCACCTGTCTAGAATTAAAATAAATGTTCCATTGCATTAATTTAGTATAGATAATGGCCTGATTTTAGAGCATATTCTTATTAATGAGAACTACTTAGGTGAAGATGTCTTAAATTAAGGGCTAGTTTGAATACAAGATAAAAGAACAAGATAAAAATCTCTTTGGTATTCATTAGCATGACATCTACAGCAAGGATTTTATGCTTCTCTTGAAATTTCTGAGGTACTTTCTCAGCAAGAAAATTTTTAGAAAGGTCCCATGGAACATACAGATATTTCAGCTGTCTTTCTGCAGAATTTAAAATTTTCAAAATATCCTCTCAGGGATGGGAAAGTTACCACTCTTGAACCTTTGACCGTGTTGCTGACTTCTTCAGTAATGATGTGTCACTGTTAAGGCATCAGGACCCAATCTACATTATGTGGCGTCACACCAGCAACAAAGGAAGGCAGTAAAAGGCCCACTAAAGTGGTTTTACAAACTTTTTCTCCAGAATTCCTGTTAAGGGTTGTGTTAGTCTGCTCTGACTGCCATAATGAAATACCACAGACGGTGGTATTTCACAGTCTGGTTTAAACAACAGACATTTATTTTCTCCCTGTTCTGAAAGCTTGTCCATAATCAAGGTGTTGGCAAATTCAGTTTCTGGTGAGGACTCTCTTCCTGGCTTGTGGATTGACACTTTCTCACTGTATCTTCACATGGCCTTTCTTCTGTGCTCACTTGAGGATCATGGTGGGAAGAGAGAGGTCTGGTCTAGTGTCCCATCCCCTTCTTTTGAGGACACCAGTTGTATCTGATTAGGGCCCATCCTTATGACCTCATTTAACCTTAATTACCCCACAAAGGCCTTATCTTCAAATACAGTCACGCCATGGGTAAGGGTTTCAACATTTGAATGGAGCCGGACAAAATTCAGTTAAACAAGGGTGCTTTCAGTGCCGTTGACTTTTCAGTCCCCCAGCTTTGGGAAGCACAGATAAATTCTATTAATTTCCGCAGAAGTTTTCTTTCACATTGGGCCAAATAATATGAGTTCTTAGTGGCCATAAGGTCTTGTTGGGATCATCTCTAGTTTTATCTAATTTAACTTTTTATGCTAGCTCATGTAGCTGAAGCCACAATATGAAAAGGTCCTGTTTTGTAGGCTTCATCATGGTGAGCCTTCCTTTGAATTCAGTGAGATAACGTTGATCTTATCTAAGGCACAAGTTACTGTTTATCTGTCTCAGAGAATACTGAGCAGTGACATTTGCTTATGAGAATAACCCCGTGGAAGTGGTATTAGTGGACATTTTATCTAAACACCAAAGGGCCAGCTCTAAGTTATTATCTCCATACAGTAAATACAGCTATGTCAAAAGCAGTGTTATCCAATGGAATTATAATGCAAGCTATAATGTAATTTATAGTTTTCTAGTGATCACACTTAAAAATGAAAAAGAAACAAGTTAAATTATTAAAAAATTTTTTAACATTTATTCATTTTTTTGAGAGACAGAGAAAGACAATGTGAGAGAGGGAAGGACAGAGAGAGAGGGAGACACAGAATCCGAAGCATGCTCCATGCTCTGAGCTGTCAACACAGAGCCTGATGTGGGGCTTGAACTCACAAACTCTGAGATCATGATCTGAACCAAAGTTGGATCCCCTACTGATTGAGCCAACCAGCTGTCCCTAAATTACTTTAATATACTTTACTTAAATTAAAATATTTATTTCAACATGTGATAAATATTTTAAAATATTGATGACGTATTTTACATTGTTTATTTTTTTTTATTTTTTTTAACATTTTATTTTTGAGACAGGGAGAGACAGAGCATGAACAGGGGAGGGTCAGAGAGAGGGAGACACAGAATCTGAAACAGGCTCCAGGCTCTGAGCTGTCAGCACAGAGCCCAACACGGGGCTTGAACTCACGGACCGCGAGATCATGACCTGAGCCGAAGTCGGCCGCTCAACCGACTGAGCCACCCAGGCGCCCCGACATTGTTTATTTTTAATAGGTCTTCGAAATATGGCATATATTTTACACTTACAGCACATGTCAAATCAGACTTGCCACCTTTCCAATGCTCAAAAGCTACATGTGGCTGGTGGCTAGTGTATTAGATAGCACAGGTCTAAAATATTCATATCTGACTATAAGTCCCAGTTTCAGAGGGAAGAGAAATCCGGGATGTAGATTTTTTTTTTTATCATATTAAATACACCCATACATTTTCACATAGCAGGAAACTACTTCTGTTATGTTTTTTCTCCCTGTGGTAGTAAGCATCTCTTAGATGTCATCATTATGCCTTAAGTTCCTCCTGACAGTTAGTTAGATGTCTTTTTTGATAGGAATCATTTGTTTTTCCACAGTGATGCAGAACTGCTGCCATCTGCCATTACAGGACAAGGTGATAAAGCATATGCTAATTAGAGGAGCCATGTTTTTCAACCCTAGCCCTTCACTGTCCAAAGAATTAGTACAGCTTCCAAAAATATCTAATGACTTGGTGGGAGCTTTGGTACCAGGAGATAATGGCTCTTTATAATCAGGTATGTATTTGATTTAAATTGCTTTGAAGTTTTATTCATTTTCTGAATAATAAAATTCACCATCTTTCATTACTCTTTGGGAGCAATGTAGGCTTTTCTTTATTTGACTTTGACTCCCATTGTCCTAAGTCAGATTTTTAAATGTCAAATTTCAAAATGTAGCATGGTTGATATTAGGATTGGTGAGATTCTTTAAGAGAAGACACTACAACTGGACTCCTTGGCCATCTGTTTTAGATGGAAACATGTCAGTCTCATGCCCAAGTAGCTGCCTCTACTTCCTCTTTGTGTCTACCACAGCTTCTAGCATAGCACCCTGAACATAAGAGGTACTCCATAGATGTTTTATGAATGAATAAGAAAATGTTTTGTAGCTAGATGTCCCAGTTGAGCCTAAACTGGAGTGTGGACATCAATTTATTAAGTGATTGGAGTGGAGAGTAGAGAAGTTTTTTGTGTGTTTGGAGCCAGGGGCAAAGCAACAATGAGATGGAGGGTATAAGATGGCATCTGATCATCCAGACCTGCCCAGAGGCCAGGACTAATCCCTGTGGAATTCTCATTCTCCCCATTTCCACATCTAAAAGGCATGTAAGGAGCTTGGCTCCAATATAGGGAGGATTGCTGAAGGAGATGGCACTCTAGGCAGGTCACCTTCTTTCCCAAGGAGCAAAAGAAGCATCCCAGTGCAGGTTGTGGGACCCACAGGAGTTTGCAGACATGGTGATTGTACAGAGAAGATTGGATGTAAAAGTAGGAGAGCACAGGCTCTTGAATATATTGGAAACACCACCCCCCCACCCCCCCACTACCACCCCAGGGGCTCTCAGAAGGACTTCAGGCAGAGGGAGGTATTGGCAAGGTGTTGAGGTCCCACAGTTATAAAAGGCACGTAGATGATGCCTGGAACATTTGGTTTACATTTCCAAAAAATTTCAGGAGCTAAACTAATGCTTAATACTCAAAACAACCACCTCTCTCTACTTGCATTCATATCCTGAATTCCTCTTCCCTTCTCTTTTTCTAATCACATAGACATTAAATAATTCATCACATAATTCATACTATGCCAGGTATTAAAAGGGGGATCAGATTATAATTTTTTTTAAAAACCCTAACAGTCATGACAACTTTTATTAGAGGCTAGTAGTTGTTGAGGAAACACTAAAAAGAAGGCTATTATTTTGAATAAAAGAAGCCTTTTAGAAGGATTGGTTATATATGGCTTGGTAAGTATATAATTAAAGATCCAGGGAATTGTATAATTTTATTAAAGTCTAACTATAGATCAAACGACTTAAACTTTTAGAATGTCAAACATTGATTATCACAAATGAGGGAGTTCATTGAACATCATATAATGCCTTTATAAAATGTGGAGCAAGAGATTTCAGGAATGTATACCTGAACAAATAGGCTGGCAACTATTGAATTCTAAAAGGAGTTCAATTTTAGCACTAATGATATATTGAGCTGCTTGAATAACAAAGTTCCATAATACACATCAGAAGAGCTATTAACTTACATCAATAAAACACACACGCACGCACACACACACACACACACAGTCACATTTATATTTTTTGTGGTGGAACTGAATATGGCAAAACCCAAATTGAAGGTACATTTTTTCTAGTGAGGAATTGCCTTTGCTTCTGCTGGATGCCTTGGGGCATTACTGAGCCAGAAGCATTTGGAACAAACTTTCCTAGACCACACAAATTAATGTGCATACCAAACCCAGTATGGGCAGGTTTGTGCTTATGAATTCACCAGGTAAATCCCCCCACCTCACTGCATGATGAGGACTGTGCAAGACAGTTTTCCTTTAATGGTTCTTCTTCCCAACAGAGATTTTTTTTTCTCTCATCCTCTCACTGTAGCCTTTCCAAGATCTTGGCTAATGTTTGTAAAGGCCTCAATCCTGACTCTCCACCCCGTAGTTCGAGGTATCCTCTCCTGTCTCCTACATTACTATTCACTGTGAAGGTTTAGGTTCCTTTTCTTGACAGATCTCTCAGATTAGCCAATGGTGATTTCCTTATCATTCTGGTTTCAGCTTTCTTTTCACTTTTGGTTACTTTGGATTTCCCTATTTTGTACAGTTGCTTCCTGGCCTTTTGGCTAAGATCAAGTGTGAATTTCTCTATGTCGTACAAAGAGTCTCAAGGTGAACACCAACAGTACTTGGCAAAGGCTTTCAACAGGTATATAGGTCCCCAATCTCTTACTATCTGGTGAAGAGCCAAGGTTAGTCTGGGGTGTAGAAGGATACACTGTGGGACTAGACCTCCCTTTATTTATTTATTTATTTATTCTATTTTTTTTTTTTTTTTTTTTTTTTTTTTTAGTAAACTCTTTGTCCATTGTGGGGCTTTAACTCACAACTCTGAGGTCAAGAGTCACATGCTTTACCAATCGATCCATTGAGGCACTCCTAACCCTCCCTTTATGATAGTTGAGTGTGAGACTAGACTTTCATGGGGTGGGAATGCAGGTATTGTCTTATTTTTTAGCTGGGTATAGACTCCTTGGTGGCAAGGTATTTCATCTCAGGCTTTTAACACTATTATCATATGGACTTCTATATAATATTCTTATTTTGTCCTGTCAGTCTACATTTTATCCCATTGTAGGTAATCTGTTTTTTCTCTGTGGTAACTCTGAATAGTTGCTCTTTGTCTTTGATGTTCTGAGATTTAACTATGATTCATCTCGTTATATTTCTTTTTCTTTCTTTTTTTTAAAATTTTTTTTAATGTTTATTTATTTTTTTTTTTTTTGAGACAGAGAGAGACAGAACATGAACGAGGGAGGGTCAGAGAGAGAGGGAGACACAGAATCTGAAGCAGGCTCCAGGCTCTGAGCTGTCAGCACAGAGCCCGATGCGGGGCTCGAACTCACGGACTGAGAGATCATGAACTGAGCCGAAGTCGGCCGCTCAACCAACTGAGCCACCCAGGCGCCCCCTTTCTTTTTTTTTTTTTTTTTATTCTTTCTTGGTGTCTGTGATCCCTGGATCTTAGATTCTTATTCCTCTATTCTTAAAACTCATATTCATAAATTATGGAAAACTCACATTCACCTTCTCTTTATGTACTTCCTCTTTCCCACTCTTAATTTTTTTTTTTTTTTAGTTTATTTATTTATTTTAAGGGAGATGGAGGAGGAGAGAGAGGGAGAGAGAGACAATCCCGGGCAGATTCCACACTGTCAGCAGACAGCCTGACACAGGGTCAAACCCACGAATGGTGAGATCATGACCTGAACCGAAACCAATAGTTGGATGCTTAACAGAACTGAGCCACCCAGGTGACCCTTAATATCTTGGAATATCTTTCGTCTTGGAATTCCTGTGTTTGGTCCTTCTCATTTATTTCTTTATATCTGATAACTAGAGTGGCCAGGCACCCAGTTTGCTCACAACTGAGTGGTTTCTGAGGATGTAGAATTTTCAGTACTGAAACCAGGAAAGTCCCGGGGCACAACAGGATGGTTTGTCACCCTACTCGTAACTTCTCATACTTTCTGTCTCTATAGTAGCTGCATTCTCTGTAATTGTTTCATATCTTTCTTCTGGTTTACTAATTCTCTCTTTAGCCATCATTGTTAAAAATCGTAGTGAGTATTTCTCACTTCTTAAAATACTATTTTTCAAATCAACCTCTTCTTTTCTATAATTTCTCATTCCTGAAAATATGATTTGGATTTTTAATATCTTTAGTATGATCATATTTTTACAGATTCTTGGCCTTATTTTGTCTTTACTGAATCAGAAACTCTGGGGATGGAGCCCAGTAATCTCTGTTTTAATAATCTGGGTAATTCTGATGCACCCTAACTGAGAACCATTGGTATCAACTATGTAGGATTCAATTTACTGCAAACACCAATGTTTTTTACGGAGTGGGGTGTTGTTTTCCATGCGACCATAGTAAGTTTTCATGCGTCGTAAAGCATTAACCCTCAAGCTTAAATTTATTGCCTCTCCAGCTAGGACAGGAATATTAGATTCCCTTTCAACTTCAACTTCCTATTATGCTGCAGTATGTAGTATTACTTGCTTTTAAAGATCTGGATTGTTTTTTGTTTGTTTTTTTAAAGAACCCCTGTCATTTAATTTAATGGCAAAGGAAAGAGTTTGGAAGTTAACCCTTCTTTTTTTTAAAAAAAGATGAACACCATTACTCTTAATCTCTTTTGCATTTTTATTTAGTGAGCAGTAGTTTAATCTTTGGATCTTTTACAGCAGATCAAAGATATAACCCTGGATTTATGACTTTGCTGTCATAAGTACTGACTAAAAGTAAGCTATATTCAAGTTGCATCTAAAGTTTAATAATAGTATCTTAACTAATTGTCAAGAGTGTTTCTTCAGGAATTATCTCTCTATGTAAAATGTTTTGATGTTGTTCTTTCCTTTGGCAAACATATATTTATCTCCCTGGGCCAGGCACTGTGCTGGAAGCCCAAAATGCAGCTATGCCCAGGACCGGCATGGTCCCTGTCACCACAGCACTTAAAGGTTGGTGGAGAGACAGACAAGAGCACAGGTGGTTACAATACAGCATGATAAGTATTATGATAGGTGAAATAAAGGGCACTATTGGAAGTGCTCTCAATAAAAATGCACCATAACTGCTGTCTGAGTGATTTATTGCTCCTGATTATAAAATACGCTCACAAGATAGAAGCTAACTCCTACTCATTCTTCAGGAGATAGCTCAAGTTGTCATGTCCTCACATCCTCCAGGGAGTCTTCCCTGCCACCCTTACCACCCTGTTCCCCACATTTGAGATTAGGGTCATTCCTACATTCTTCCATCAAATTCTGCATATATTTCTATTATAGTACTTTTCACATTACATTCCAAAGGTCTTTTCAAATGTCTGTCACTCTGCTCTACTCTAAGCTTTTGGAGGACAGGGGGTCTCTTGTTTGTTTTTGCAATTCTAACACAATGCTAGTACCAGTATCCTTTGATACTCTTTTTATTGTATGATTTTGGGTTTGCCTTTCCACTATGGATCAACACCTTGAAAAAATGCACTTTTTATTTTTATATTTTTATTTAAAAAATTAATGTTTATTTTTGAGAGAGAGAAACAGAGTGCGAGTGGGAGAAGGGCAGAGAGAGAGGGGGACACAGAATCCAAAGCAGGCTCCAGGCTCTGAGCTGTCAGCCCAGAGCCTGACGCGGGGCTGGAACCCACAAACCTGGAGATCATGACCTGAGCTGAAGTCAGACGCTTAACCGATTTGGCCACCCAGGAGCTCCAAAAAACGCGTTAAAAAAATTTTTTTTTAACATTTATTTATTTTTGAAACAGAGAGAGACAGCATGAATGGGGGAGGGTCAGAGAGAGGGGGAGACATAGAATCTGAAACAGGCTCCAGGCTCTGAGCTGTCAGCACAGAGCCCGATGCGGGGCTCGAACTCACGGACCGTGAGATCCTGACCTGAGCCAACGTCGGACACTCAACCGACTGAGCCACCCAGGTGCCCCCAAAATGCATTTTTTAAAATTAATCGTTTTACTACTAGGAACATTAACTCATTATAATCCCCTCCCCCTCAGTAGTGATGCTTCTATAGAAAATGTACTTTAATATTACCTCAAAATCAGGCTCAGTAGTTGTCTCTATGGAGAACAAATTAATTTCTGAGGGTCAGGGGAGGCAATAATCAGATATTGTCTGGTAGATCATCCCTACTTCCCTTGAAAAATATGGCATACTGACAATTTGTAGCAGTGATGCCCACAGCATCTTTTTGGGGAAGTACAGGGACAAAAGTATATGTTGAATGGTCAAAGTTGTGGATTGAAGTGAGTATTTACAATTCCTTTGGGCATGGAGCATCTAGACTCTCTTCCGATTTGAGGGAAATTCCCCTCTGTGGGTCTTGGTGAGCATTAGGGCCCTGACTCGCTCTCTAAAAGCCCAATTAGTGAGATCTCCCTTCTTCCCAACCCCAGCAGAGAGGGCATGATCATGAAACCTGGGTTTGGCCAAGCAGATTTGGGAATTTGAATCTCAAGTGAATCATTTAAGTGGGTAAGGATGGTTCAAGTATGTTCCCAGTGGCCAATGGTTCTGGCATGGTATCTAGTAGTGTCTACCTATGGTGGGGTTAGCAGAAGTATCCTAACCAAAGTTGCATGTGACCTTGTGGTTCTTACTACCTGATTGCCCTTGTTAGTTCCTGCTTGTTTTTTCCCCCCAGCCTGGTTCTTCAGTCCTCCTGTTGATTCTATGAGCTGTTTGATATTCTGCCCATAAGTTCCTGCTAAAATTAGCCAGTCAGTTTCTATTGCTTGTGATCAAGAGCTTCTTTTTACGCTTTGTTAAGAGTGTTTTGTGCTTACTGAATCAGTAGTTGAATGACCAGGTGACTCTCATGTTTTACAGCTTGCCCAAGCATGTTTTCTGTTTGACCATATCCTGATTTTATTTAACATATGGCAGAAGAACAGTTATTTTATTAAATATTAAGGAACATTTTCTGGAATGTATGCGTTCTATGAGACAAGTGATACCAGTGAAAGATTTGTAGTGTGGCAGAAAGGTAGGGGGCCTCTGGCGCGATCACGTGGAGGTTGGGAAAGCAAACACAGGATTGAAATCCCTAAACCCATCCTAAGCCAAATCCCTCCTCCTAAGGGAAGGTCAGCTTGTGTTTCAGTCTGGTATTTGTTCACTGAGCCTTATCCACAGTGAAACCTGAGATGGCAAGCCTCCCAAAGGCTTTACTCAGCCCTAAAAGCTTATGCTCAAGCCTCAGGTTGTGAGGGTGTGCTGAGAAGGCTAAAGAGTGCTGTTGGCTTCAGGATTTGAGGCTTGAACATTTTTGTACTCTAGGAATACGGGTGTATTGTGAAAAGTTTTTGTTGCTTTATGTTCGTTCTTCTTCCTTTTTATTCTCTCCCCTTTTCCACAGCACAAGTCATCTGTTTTTAAATGTTCTGATGATTTTTTTTTTGTTTTTAATTTTATATCTTATCCTTTTACTACATTTATTTAAAGGAAAGTTTTGTCTCTGATAGCTTGACATTGTTAGTTTACTTTTTATCTTCAAGACACTACTGTGTTTTTTTTTTTTTTAAGTTTATTTATTTATTTTGAGAGAGAGAGAGAAAGCACGAGCCAAGCAGGGGAGGGGCAAAGACAGAGGGAGAGAGAAGACCCAACTAGGCTTCATGCTGCCAGTGAGGAGCCTGATATAGGGCCAAGCTCACAAACTGTGAGATCATGACCTGAGCTGAAATCAAGAGTCAGACGCTTAACCGACTGATCCACCCTCATGCCCCATTATTGGTTTTATTTTAATCAAAAACTATTCATATATTGATTATATTTGTAGATTTGGTGATATAAGAAAATTTATTCAAAGTGGATCTAAAATGGTTGAGTATTTCTGAAATTTGCTGATAGTAATTGAAGTATTATTATTGGGTAAAGCTTGCCAATGTCAAAGGAATAATGATTTTACATGTAGTATACATATAAGCCACATATTATCTACCTATAATTCATATGTAGTTCTTTTCACAGCTCTTATCATTTGGTACTCAGAATAGCAATCTATCAGCATGCTTTTAGATGTTGCTAAAAGCATCTAAGAAATGTTCCATCTTGCATGCATAAAACATTTAAATTTAGCTTTCATGTGATTCTTAGGTATTATGTTTTCGAATAAGATTATACAGTTCTGTGGTTGTTTTGCTATTAAAACATTCTTAACTGATTTCCATATCAATTGATTCTATGCCTTGCTGTAATGTAAATAACCTCTAAAGATACAGCAAACTAGTGTTTGCTCTTTAGTAAACAGCTCTATCAGTAACTTTTTCAAAGATGTGGGCAGGCTTATCAATATTATCGATGTCAGTGCCTGACAGATTGTGAGCATATCTTTTTTCTCAGGAATCCTTTGGTTGATTTAGCTTTTAACATTCCTCCACCAGATCTACAGAACCTCATAACATGGTCAGGCTGAGAAGTTTTTCTGCTTATTTGACTGAGATCTTACTAATTAAAAACTCTAAACTCCTTTAAGGCAGGGGCACTGCTTGTCTTGTTCTTGTATTTCTATAGCACCTAGCACAGTGCCTGGCATACACTAGATTCTCTATAAGTTTGTGAAAAGAATAGATAAATGTTAATAGGCTTAACAGTTTCTATTTTCCACAGAGAGAGAGCCAGTATGAATGTAGACCTACAGGGATGATGAATTTTATATGTCATCTTGACTGATCTAAGAGATGCCCAGATAACTGATAAAAATTATTTGTGGGTGGTTCTGTAAGGGTATTTCCAGAAAAGATTAGCATTTGAATCCATAGACTGCGTAAAAAAGGTCACCCTCATCTATGTGGGTGGGCTTCATACAATCGAGGGCCTGAATAGAACAAAACAGTCAAAGAAGGGTGATGTGCCCTCTCTGCTTGAGCTGGGGCATTCATCTTTATCTTGGTCATCAGCCCTCAGTTCTTGGGCCTTTGGACTCAGACAGGTACTAACATCATTGGTTCTCCTGGTTCTCAGGCTTTGGGTTTGAACTTCAACTACTTCCTGAGCCTCTCGCTGACAGGAGGTAGATCATTGAACATCTCAGCCTTCATAATCCTGTAAGTCAATCCTTCATAATGATTCTCCTTCTGCATATCTATATGTATCCTATGGGTTCTGCTTCTCTAGAGAACCCTGACTAATACATTCACCCATTTGAAACACGTATCTCTTTGAGCCCTAGACTTCTCTTTAGCCTGGCTCCTTTACCCATAGCCTGCAAGTAATGGTAGTATTATCCTAGCTCCAAAGTGCCAAATCCAGATCATTTTACTTTCCTATAAAGCAAAATTTTTCTTGAGTTGGTTCTATACCCACCCATCTGTACCCTTTCTTATGCTCCTCATCACCATATTTTTCTTAATGGTCCACATTTATTTAGATTTTTGGTACCAGGCTCACTATCTTTCTCTCCAACACAACTCCTGCAGAAATTTCCAGGCCTTCATGAATGACCCATTGACTACTATGGTCTATTCAATGCTTATGGCTTCACTTCCATTCTACTTCAGCAGTCTACCTTTGATTGACCTCAGGGGCCTTGTCCTTACCTGGGACTCACTGATACATACACCTGAAACCTTGCACATCCATCTCTTCTTCTCCACACATGCCCTCCTATTCTGCTGGTCATCTTCTGTCTCCACAAGCCTACTCTCTTAATGACACCATGATAATCTTTTGTCCCTTGATTTCTTTCCTTATTCCAACTCTATTGATGTCCCCTTATCATCAATTCCTTATCATCCTGATCGGACCCTCACTTCTGCTACTCTTGTAGCAGCAGCCTTAATTGATTCTACCCTAATAGATCTCTTCAGCACCCTGCAAGCCTGCAATTCATTCACTCTTCACTCGGCTACTTTTTATACTTCTTCACACAAGCAGGATGAATGGTACTGAAGGAACACAAAAAACAAAAAACAATCACACAAAGTGTAGAAAGTAGTACCTCCACAAATGTAGAATCCAGTCTCAGCTAGACCCTCAAATCATATATATTCTTTCTCACCTTCTCTTATTTATTTTAAAGACAATTACAACATTTTACTTGTGTTTTTAAGCCCCTCTCCTCACTTTCAGAAATGGCTCTGCTAATTTCCCATTTCACAGAGAATGCAGAAGCTATCAGAAATGAACTTTCCTCAAGTCCTACTCCACTTCACTTCTTCTCTCCTAAATAAAAAAGATGTATGTTTTTACTCCTACCATTACATTGTCTCCTTTGTCCTCCTTCCAGATAATACAGATTAGTACTTGGGATTCAACTTCTTTTTTCTTTAGGCACTGTGGTACCTCAATTGTCTCCTCTTTCCTTTTGGTTCTTTCTTGGCCTACAGACTGGATCAAGTCACACACACTTAAAAGTGAAATACTAAGGTACCCTCCCTTGCCTCTGATTCTCTGCTACCGGCCACTCTATCTTTTTTCTTTTCTTAATAGAAAAGCTGGAGTCCTTACTTCCTTGATTCCCTTATTTCTTTTTTTAAAGACCCATCCACTTTGTAATCCATCGGAAAGAGACCACTACCATAACATGAAAGCTGCTTTTGCTAAGTTATCAGTGTCTTCTTAATTTCCAAATCCAGTAGTCACTTTTCAGTATTTATATTCCTTAATTTCTTTGCTTTTTATTTGATACTGTTAAGCACTCCTTGGAAACTCTCTTCTTGGTGTTTTATTATCTATTCTTTCTTGTCTTCCTCCTAATTCTCTTAGAATCCTCATGGACTCTCCTACCTATTTCTAAAATATTCATGTTCTCTAGGATTCCACCCTCAGAACTTTCTTTTCACGGTATCTAGTCTCCCTTGAATAGTGTGTCTTCTGTGACCATAGCTGTAACTATCAGTGACACCCAAATACCGCTTTGGAGGTGATTTTTTCTAAAGGGGTTAGGATCTAAAATCAGTGTGAAAGGCAGAAATAGAGTTAAAATTACATTAAAAAAGTCTCTAGAACACTGTATACATGATTTTGAGTGTGTATACTATCAGTCAAGAAATCGTACACAGCCAGTTTTCCTCTGTTATTGGAACAGAAGGTTGTTTCTTGAGTTGAACACCAGATGAAGTTGTTGGCTTGCATTTAGGGTCCGTGTTATAAGAAAAGTGTGGGGGTTTTTTTTGTTTTTTGTTTTTTGTTTTTTGTTTTTTTTGCCAAACACATATAGCAGAGTTAATATAAGTTAAGTAGATATAGGAGATAACTCCATTATATATATTTTCAGCCCGACCTCTCTATCAAATATCCCCTTTTGGATATACCACCAATCCAGATTGTTTTAGTTAGATTTCCGAGAGCTGAAGATATATGACATACTCATATGCTGCTTAGCAAAGGCACCTATTAGAAGGATATAGTGATGTGGCAGGGCTATAGCTCACATGCAGAGTGTTTTCATCCTCTGGGTTGATGTTCTTATTCCAGGCAGATGTCTTCTAGCATTATACAGCCTCGCTAGAGCCCTAGGCAGCTGCCAATTGGTGGAATCTCCAAGCCAAGTATCACACAAGCCAGTAACCTCCAGCTAAACGGCTTTATTGAAACTAGTGGAATTCATAAGCATCTAGGAAGGCATTGCAATTCTTTACTGGCCTTTTAAAGTGCTGTAATTCACCCGGTGGCTGTTACATCACCCTACAGACCATCCTCATGAGGCTATCATGACCAATCAGCCAAGTGAAATTTCCTCATTGACCATAATGAACATTTGACTATTATAAGTAGGGTGTGTGCTGTGTGTATTAAGAACCAATATCAGAGACAAATCTGTATGGAAGTAAGCTTTACCTCCTCTTTATCACACATACCAAACAGTATAAATAATTAAAAGCATCATAATACAAAGCAGTCAAACATTACATCAAAGATGTGGCAACACTACTCAACTGTGGCCTATTTCATTCGACATTTAACATTTGTCCTCTTTCTTTTTGTCATTATTCATGTTTTGTAATATGCCTCTTGACATGTCTTGAGTACATATAGAATAAGGATGCCTTTTTATATCCTTCTACTATCTCTGCCTATGTATTTATTCCATCAGCTCCTTAACTTGAGGAAGACTGAACAATGAAGGGACATTCTCTGTGGCCAACTCTGGGTTGCAGAAGGTAAGAAATTATACATTTGGAATGTCCCGTTATCGTCTTTTGCTGGTCACCACCTTTTGGCTTTTTGTCCCTTTAAATTTGACCTTTTTGCCTCTAGTGTTATTTCCTTTACAGAACAACAGGATATAATTTATATCAATAACATTCTTTTCTTTGTGTCATATATATATTCAGTAAAGTTAATATCATTTGCTCCCATCTAAAAATCACAGACATCAATTTTAATTTTTTTATTGGAGGTAGCATTCTTTATTTTTATTATGAAAAGTAACACATTGATGATACATTATTTTTTCTAAATCTGAAATACCAAAAATGTATGATGAAGAAAAATCATTCATAATTCCCTTACCTAGGGATGGCCATTGTTAATTTTTGGTTGTAACCTTTTATCATTTTTCTATAGGACTATAAATGAAGTTATACTTTAACATATTGTTTTGTACCTGGCCTTCTTTCTATGTTAGAAAACATGATTATATTAATTATTGTATTATTCTATTACTCTTATGTATCAATCTCGTAAGTTTGAAAATGTATATCTTTTTGTTCTTCACACCCCTGCAAAGGTGGGATTATTGCTGATTCCATTTTGTAGATACATAGATCCTAAGGTTCAGAGAGGATAAGTGACTGCTCGAAATCTACATACCAAGTGAGTGCAGAAATAAAGCTTGCTCTCTGACTTCTTGATGCCACATTGGTACCCTTTCCACAGTGTGCCTGTCATCTCTCTAATAAGATAATGCAGATGAAGGGGCCGAGGAAACACACATTACTGTTATTTATTTTAAGAGGCAGTCTAAAGAGAATTATTGCCTTGGGAGCAACTTCTGATTTGGTCTGAATCTAGGGCAGCTTCGTGAATTAAAACTGCACAAAGGCTTCCAGGGCTGCAGGCTGAACTTGTCTTAATGCAAAACATCATTATAACACACCAATATATCAATATGCAATTGAATACTACAATCAGAATAAATTCCTGATCTGTAAACATAGCCATAGAACATTAAAAGAAACAGGTCATTATTGAACCAGGACATTCAAGTCCTTGTGAGCAAAAAGGCAGACCCTATGTATGTACATTGATCTTGTCTCATTACCCTCCTGGTATGTTCTTTGCTGGGTGATGTGTGGAAAGTCTAGCAAGGGAGAGTATCTTGCTGTGTAGTTCAAAGGAATCTAACCTATGGCCTAGAAAGTAGAGGGAATTTGAACCAAAAATTCTGAAGAATTTGAGATTTTGTAGTTGCTTCTTTATTTTCTACCCATTGCTTTACAAATCAATGTATTCTGGATACAGGGTGCTGCAAATACTGTGTTTGAATCTTTTTTCCCCACGTAGTCTAAAGGTGTGGCACATTCATGGTTTTCTACTTATCTACTTTCTCATTTCTTTCTTCTTCTTCTTTGTAAGTTTATTTATTTATTTTGAGAGAGAGAGAGAGTGAGTACCGGAGAGTCCTAAGGAGAGGGAAAGAGAGAATCCCAAGCAGGTTCTGCACTGTCAGCATGGAGCTCCAAGGCAGGACTCAATCCTATCTCAAACCTTGAGATCATGATCTGAGCCAAAATCAAGAGCAGGATGCTTAACTGACTGAGCCACCCAGGCGCCCCTCATTTATTTCTTCTTGGGCCTCATATTATCTTGGTCAAGGTTTTGGTTTGCTTGGGCAGCTGCCATGTTATGGACTCTGGACTGCTTTTCCCTTCAAAGTTACTGAGCATTTCAGTGAGACTTGGGACTGAAAGTGTACAGTAAGAATTTATTCCTATGGGGTTCGTAGGTACAAATTGCTAGGCCTCTATTAAAATATAACATTTAGAGAAAGATAAAATCATGCCTTTCATGCAGATATAAAAACGAATATATGTTAAAGAATTCATTTTACTCATATGATATCAGGGAACCAGGCAAAATGGGATAGAACTGATTTTTCCATGAGTAACATGGGGGAATCAATTAAAATCACTATCAGACAGGACAGAAGTTATGTATCTATCTATATCTATATAACCTACAATTTACAAAGAACAGCAAAATTGCTTACAGACAATGAACAAGGCTAGAATCTGATAACCCGGAAGGATATGCTAGAGATATGCAGAGTTTTTTCTGACCCCCTCCCCAAATAAAAGAACAAAGGGCATTGTCAATTTCAGTGGGAAAAAACCAGCAACCTGAGTAATATCAGATCACCGCCAGAGTGATTCTTTTAGAACTCTGAATTCCTCTGACAAATTTGAAACAAATGTATAGTTCCGAAATGTCCTCAAGTGTTTTGAAAGATAGAAATGTCCAAATAAGAATATTATAAAACAAAGACAGACAAATAACAAAATGCACTACAGTATTCCAACCTTTGTTCAGACAGTTCAAATTGGCTTATTTCCTGAAATGTGTTATATATACCTTTCATAATACAAACTAGACCCTCAAAGATAAGATCCTCAAAATACAAGCACAGCTATCCAATCCTACTGCTATCCATTGTTAGCTGTAGTACCTTGTTGCTGTGATTCTGTGTTAACTTTATGCTTTGCTATCGTCAAGACTTTTACAACTAATTTTCAGTAACCTTCAGAAATTTTCTAAGAAAGTTTTCTTAGGAAACACAGATATAATTACAGATTGTCATTAAAAAAATGACAATTTTCCATTGCTATTTCCATACAAATGATTGAATCCACGAGTGTCATGCCACAGTCCCCAACTTTAGGTACTCTGAGTACATATGCCTACTACTAAAAATCAAATGAAACATACAGTAACTTAAGTTCAGCAACAAAAGTTTCTCTAAATTAGAATATGAAATAAGGCAAGCCCTAAGCTAAGGAATGTCATCAATACAGAATTATAGTCAAAGAACACAATTTGTATTTCTATACTGAGCCCAAAATATATGTCTAACAGGTATTTACCCAAGAGAAATGAAAATATATGTCCACAAAAATACTTGTACATGATTATTTATAGCAGCTTTATTTATAATAGCCAGAAGCTGAAAACAACCTAAATGTCCTTCCTAGATGACTAGATATACAAACTGTGGTATAGTCATGCAGTGGAATACTGATTAGTAATAAAAAAGAACTGATTACTGATAAATGCATCAATGAATCTCAGATAGATGCCAAGTAAGAGAAGCCAGACACATAGGTACTGTATGTACTGTATGATACCATTTGCTAGAATTGGCGAAACTAGAGTGACTAATCTAGAGGAAATGAGTGGTTACTAAGGCTTTGAGAGTCAAGGAAGTGATTAACTGCAAAGGAGTAGTAGTTCACTCTTTGGGATGATGAAAGTGTTCTATATTTTGATTGTAGTAATGGTTACATAGATGTATCTGTTTGCCAAAATGTACTAACCTGTAGAGTTAAAATGGGAGCATTTTATTTTATATAAATTACATTCCAAAAGGTTGATAATAAAAATAAAACACAGACCCCCCCCAAATGTGTATGTGCTGTGGGTATACAAAAGGTAACAAATAAGAAGTGGCATGATGGGCAGTTTGAATCACCCTGCTGTAATTATTATCAATTCTCTGAAACCCCATTCTTTAATATTGACTATTGTGGTTTTTTTTTCAGTTCATTAAAAAAAATTAATAGACTCTATTTCTTAGAAAATATTGTTTACAGAAAACTGAGCAGATAATAGAGAATTCTTATGTATGCCACTCACAGTTTCCCCTTTTATTAACATCTTGCATTAGTGTGGTACATATGTTATAACTGATGAACCAATATTGATAGATTGTTGTTAACTAAAGTCCATAGTTTATATTAGAATTCTTTGTGTTGTATAGATTTATAGGTTTTGACAAAAGCATAATGTCATATATCCACCATTAGTGTCAAAATGATAATTTTGTTGTCCTAAAAATGCTGTATGCTCCACATATTCATCCCTTCTCTTTTTGCCCTCTTCCCCCAAACTCTGGCAAACACTGATCTTTTTACTGTCTCTGTAGTTTTGCCAACTACAGTTTTTTTTCTCTCACTCTTTTGGGTAAGTGCTATGTACACACAGGTTTATGTTTCTTATCTCTGCCATCCAATCAGATTACCTCTCCTAACTCTTTCTTTTATATAATTTATCTTTTCCTGAGGACCTCCTGGAGGGTGGTGGAAGAGATCTGCCTACTACACGCGGTGGCAGAGAGAGCTATTCTCCCCAGTATCCATTCTGCCCTTCTTTCTTCTAATAATAAAACAATCTCACTCTGTCAAGCTTTGACTGAGCCCTTGGCTACCTAGCGAGAGACTGCATTTTCTACCTTCCTTGTATCTTGGTGTGGCCTGTGGGATATGAGCCGAAAGACTGTGTACAAGTGATATGATTGTACTTTTTTAAAAGATTGAGAAAATAAGACATTTCCCATGCAATTTTATACTTGTGTCTCATTCTTGGGCCATACTACCTTAAGGATATTGTGAATTAATATTACAAGATAATTCCCGTAATGTGAAAGGCACAATTATACTGCATTATAATTTTTGGTAATAAAAATATTCATTGGTTAAAGGAAAACGCTAAATGCAAAGCTTCGATAAACTTATTTTGAATTTTTTTTTTTTTTTTTTTTTTTTTACTTTACAGTGTCTCAATAAAACAAAACAAATAAAAAGCCAGAAGGCTTAACTTCTATGAGGCCCTGTGGGAAACATGGGTTTAAAATGTAGTGGACAACCAGAAGCCTGTGAAGGTAAGTAAAGGAAGGTCAAGGGAGCTGGAGGAGATTCAGGGGATTGTAGTTTTATGGAAGCTAAGGGAAACAAGACTTTCTAGATGTGATCAACATGTCCAAATGAAGTGGAGAAATCCAACGAAATAAAATGAAAGGGATTTGATCATTAGTCTCAGTTTTCATGTCTATAAAATGGGTATCTTCATGTAGTTATCATACAGTTAACTATGTTTCTGGTTTATGGAGGGTTCTCAATGAATTTTAGTTTCCTTCTCTTTGTGATTAATTCATTGTTTTATTCAGCAAATACTTATTACTAGTGAGGAACTCTGTTAGAGGCTGGCTATGTAATGGCACACTCCACCCTGAAGCACTCTGTAGTGTTGTAGGGTAAACACAAACAGGCCAGTACTATTCCTTGCCAAGAGTGATAAGATGAAAGGAAGTATATCAAAGTTAGCTGATTTACTTTGCTTTTGTGTTTTTGTTTTTGGCAGATGAACTATGAAACTTAAAAACATGTCAAATGCAGGGGCACATGGGTGGCTCAGTTGGTTATGTGTCCATCTTGTGATTTTGGCTCAGGTTGTGATCTCACGGGCAGGGGATCGAGCACCAAGTGGGACTCCCATCTGAGCGTGGAACTTGATTACGATTCTCTCTTTCCTTCTCCAACTCTGCCTTTCCCCGCTCTTGTGCATCCACTCTCTCTCTCAAAATAAATAAATAAACACTTAAAAGTAGTCTAAAAAATCTCAAATGCATAATTTTTTAACATGGTATTGTTGATGCATGAAAGTGTTTCTAGATTATTGAATACAGTGCCAAGCAATGCATTCTTATTTTTGTATGTGAAAGTTTTATATTTTTCAAATAACTGCTTAAAGCTGAAGGAGACACCCATCCACTAAAGTTCTCTCAGAACTCACTGCCCTATACTTAAAAAAAAAAAAAAAAAAAAAAGCCAGTGAATACTTTAATTGGCAGCTATCTTATTCATTTATATCCACAGTTGCTCAAGTATGTTAGGAAATTCATTTATGAGCAGTATCTTTTTTTTTTTTTTTTGGCAGTATCTTTTTTTACATTGAGTTTTATTTTACATATAGTAAAATCTATCCCATTTATGCGTTTTGGCAAACAAAACAACAGGTGTAATCACCAACACAATTAAGGTATAGAACAGTTCCATTACCCCCCAAAATTTCCTCAAGCTCCTTTTTAGTCAACTCCTTTTCCTGATCGATATTGATGGGTGTTCTGTCCCTTTTTAAGAACTTTTTATTTTGAAATGATTATAGAGTAACAAGAAACTGCAAAAATAGTACAGAATCTCATGTACCTATCACCTAGCTTTCTCCAATGGTGATATCTTACATAACTGTGGTACAAGATCATAACCATTCCCTGTACGTTTGAAGGCAGGTTTTCCTTTCACTTCTTTGCCTGTATTTACTCTCTTCTTTTCACACGAATTTAATTCTGTTGTGTTAAAAGGAGCAGATGCTAGTTTTCCCTCCGATGTCTTCTGTTGCATTTTCAGTATTTCAGTTCGATCACCCCTGTTACTCCTACATCTTTCTGTGGTCTTTTCTTTATCCCACCGTCCCCAACCCCCAATTTAATTCTGCTGCTAGATTTTTTTTTTTCACCTGAGATATGTATCACAGATGGTACTATTGTCAATTTTCGAATTGCTAACTTCTACTTTGGTCTTCCGTTTTAAAGGAGGTAGTCCTGCCTGTGCTTAATTGTGGCGCTTACAGTAGTTTTACAGTGTGTGTATGTTAGGGTGTTAGCGGGTTTGATTCCCCAACCTCCGTGAAGGTTCTTGCTCGACCCTTTCTCCATTAGTTACCCTTTTATTTTCCAGATATTTGACTATTTGTTGGAAGAAGGGGTGGAACGACCCTTAAAACATGTGGCACCCGTCTCTCAGGTTTGGGTTTGCCTGCCGCGCCTCCCCAAGTGGGCAGCCTCTGTGGACGCGGAGCGCAAAGCAGCCGTTCGGTTCCCCCGGCCGGTGAGATGAGGGGCGGGGCCTCGGCTCCAGCGGCAGTGGGCAACCGGGAGGTCACGCCCCCTGGCCCGGGCCCTGCGCGCGCGGCTGGCGACGTCAGGCACGGGCGCGAGCTTAGCCCCGTGGTGCGCGGGAGGTGCTGGTGCGCATGCTCTGACTCGGTCGCCTCGGTAGCGGTGGCCGAGGGAGGGTTGGGCCTTTCTTTTGGTGTTCTTCTGTGCGCGTGGGCTCTGCTCGTCTGTTACGGTCTCTGTAGCCCTCGGGAGCCCATTATTCTCTTCCTTGAGGCCGCCGGTTGGGCGGCAGCGGGCAGAGCGATGGGCACCTCACCCCGGCTCCCCTCCCCCATGCCCGTTGCCCCGCCCGCCCTGGGCTGGGCGACGGGGTCAGGGGCCGAGCGGAGCTGGGTGAGTATTCCCACAGCATTTGGCTGGCCGCCTCTTCCCGGCTCTGCTTACCGTAGGGTCCTCATCATACTCTGGGATGGGGTGGAAGGGCGGGTGCGGGTGGACGGCTAACAGCCCAGCCCTGAACAAAAGACTGGGAAGCGGGGCGCTTGCTGGTGAAATGCAGGCCGCGTCCCAGCGGTGGTGGGACGAGCTTCTGTTTGGGCGTGGGGAGTCGCAGTGGGAAGGAGGGGGCGCACCCAGTGTGACCTCTCTTTGGCCACTACAGAGCCCTCACGGACAACGTGGGTGGTTACTACCATGTGTTTAAGCCTGCGTGGGGATAGCAAGTCTTTGTCCGTGTGACCTTGAAACAAAGGGTCTTAAATTACCAGTGATTTCAATGTCCAAGTTCCACTTAACTTGAAGGGGTTTCATATTCATTAAGGATCAGGAGGAGTAAGTTAATATTTAATAGCCAACAATTTTTCTTTTCCCAAATTATCTGCTTATAATATCAAATCATGAACGGGGTAGTTAACTGGTTTATAGATACACGTTTATGATGGCAAAAATTATAAACATCTAGCAAAAGCAAAAGGATAGCTCAGAATGAAACCTTGTCTAAGAAGCCCACCTGAGGATGAATTAATTACCTAGCGGACTATACCGTTGTTTGACCCTTATTGATTAGGGCCCAGGCTCAGCAGTTACTTTTTTTTTTTTTTTTTGTCTAATGGAGATGCAAATTATTTTTGACTGGTAGAAAAAGTACTCCTGAAGGTTGTGATTTTATTGCCCTATTTCCAAGATTTTTATAATTTTTCCCATTCAGCTTACTCCTTCATCAGGAGTTCAGTAAATCTTTGCCACAGGCTCACTTTGTGTGAATCATGTTTATAACTTTAAAAAGTTAAAATTTAATAGTGGCCTCACTCTTTTTTAAATTTAAAATTTATTTTTTAATGTTTTTATTTTTGTGAGAGACAGTGTGAGTGAGGGAGAGGCAGAGAGGGAGAGCAAGAGCGAGGGAGACACAGAATCTGAAGCAGGGTCCAGACTCTGAGCGGTCAGCACCCAGCCTGTGATGGGGCCCTAATGTGAACCTTGAGATGACCTGAGCCAAAGGTGGAGGCTTAACCAACTGAGCCACCCAGGCGCCTCAACAGTGGCCTCACTCTTTAGTGACGAAAGCTTAAGTTTATACTTTCAGAATTGAAAAACACAGTCCCTCAACAACATTATTGAACCCCAAGTAGAATCCTTACTTCTTGCTTCTGAAGAGTTGAATATGGATGAAAGGAAACATTTACAAAATGAAAATTTGATCTAAAAAGAAATGTTGAATATTGAGAAATGCAAATTAAGGGATTGCAATTACAAGAATTAAACATTGTTATTGATATTTTAATTGAGGAAGTTAGTGGAAACAGTTTCTGGTTCTACCCTGGTTTCATTTGGATATAGGTAGACTTATAGGATTGTTTCTCCTTACATTCTTCTCCCTTTGCCAGTTCCTTTCCCCGTTTATTTAGGATTAAATGAGACACTGCTACATGATGAGGCAATCAAGATGGCCATAACGTTTTATGACAAATTCTAAATTGATAGCAGGTCTTAATGCTTATACATTTCTGAGAAAGATAAGCAACTCTTTAAGGAAAAATATGTCTGCTTTATATAAGTAGATTGTTCGAGTCTGAGTTTGATTTGATTCTTAATATCTTTGAAGCCTAGAGATGTTTGGGACCCTAGAGGCAGTGTTTGAATCATAAACACAGTCAGGAACTATAACAACAACAAAGTGCCATAGAGATTATTTAGTGATTATGTGTTGAAAACAAATGTCTTCAGGGGCCAAGCAGACTGGGTATAAAAGGATTGGAAAGTAGGGGAATGGAGAATAAATCCTACCTAAAAGCATCCAGAATAGGGAAAGGTTGCTGAAAACTGTAAAACCAGAGGTACCTCTAAAGAGCTTGGTACTTCAGTCCTTGAAGTGCTGATCTTATAGGCTTGCAGAACCCAGGAACATACTAATACAAGTTTATCTTTGAGATTAGGGTTGTCTCATATCACTGTCATGTAATAGCCTTCAGAGAAAACTTTTAAAATAATCTCTATGCTAGCTCAAGAACCTACAGTGGTTTCTTATTGCTCACTGTTTTAAATGGAATTTCTTCATAGAATTTTGGAGTTATCTGTAAACTGCTTTCCTTCCCTTCCTCCCTCCCCCCCACTCCCCTACTGCCTGACCTTCCTATAGACTAAGTTCTCAGCTTCATGGTGGTCAAAGGAAAGAAAGAAGCATACCACTTCTCAGGAAAAACACAGCTTTCTTAGAGGTAAATATTTATTGACAGAAATGCAGGTTGTGATCTCAGATTTCAAAAATAGGCTAAGAAACACTATGGTTAGTTTTCTAGACTTCGTTAAAATTTTTTTTTCAAGTTTATTTATGTATTTTGAGAGGTAGGGGAGGGGAAGAGGCGAAAGGAGAGAGAGAGAGAGAGAGAGAGAGAGAGAGAATCCCAAGCAGACTCTGCACTGTCAGTGAAGAGCCCACTGCAGGGCTCAAACTCACCAGCTATGAGATCATGACCTGAGCTGAAGTTTGATGCTTAACTGACTGAACCACCCAGGCACCTCAAGGCTTTGTTTACTTTTAACCCACTTCCTAGTGTTTCTTAATGGGGGCTCATCTGGCATTTTTATGGAGCTGCCTCATACCTTGTAGATGCTCTTTGTATCTGTTCCCTGAGCATTAAATTGCAATAGCAAACTACACACCCTCCTATTTGTGACAACTATGTTCTCACTCATTTCCAAACAACTTCTTTGAGAATGGTCCCTCCCAATGTTGGGAACCATTGGACCATATCAGCCTATGCTTTACCCAATCTATGCACATGTACTGGCACTTCATTTTTAAAACTTAGCAAACTTTTCAGGCCCTTTGTTGAAGAGCTCTTCCATTTCTTTGACATGACTTTGTCTCTACTTGGTAAGCCCTCATTCATGTATCAAAATTCAATTCTTCAAGAACTGGATTCAAGTCTTCTAGACTCCTTCTTTTAGAGTCTTTGGTTTTCCCAGGAAACATTTGACATTCCTTTCTATGAGGACACACACAGCAAAGTGCTGGGATATTGCAGGTGCCAGGTGAATGAGTGAAAGCTTGTGGAAGTAAGAAGGTATGCTAATCTAGTTTTTTGTTTTAAGTTTATTTTGGGAGAGAGAGAGCCCATGCAAGTGGGGGAGAGGAAGAGAGAGAGGGAGTAAGAATCTCAAGCAGGCTCTGCAGGGTTAACACAGAGCCTCACATGGGGTCAAACTCATGAACCTCCCGTGAGATCATGACCCAAGACAAAATTGATAGATGCTTAACCAACTGAGCCACATAGTGCCCCTCTAGTTTTTTTTTTTTTTTTTTTTTAATATTTATTTTGAGAGAAAGAACGTTTGAATGAGCATGTGTGAGCGGGGGTGGGGCAGACAGAGAGAGGTAGAGAGAGAATCCCAAGCAAGCTCCACACTGTCTAGTAGCCCATGCAGGGCTCCATCTCACTAAGTGTGAGATCATGATCTGAGCCGAAATCAAGAGTTGGTCATTTAATTGACTGAGCCACCCAGCTACCCCATTTAGTTTTTAATGAAGACTTTGTGAAGAAAAAGGGAATTTTTCTTTCATTAAAAAATGTTGAACACTAATTCTTTTCTTTTTAAGAGAGAGAGAATCCCAAATAGACTCAATGCTCACTGTGGAGCCCCACATGGAGCTCCATCCCGTGACACTGGGATCATGACCTGAATGGAAAGAAATCAAGAGTCAGATGCTCAACCAATTGAGCCACACAGGTGCCCCACCAATTATTTTTTTAATGGCACTTGGTAGTATATTTTAAAAATATATGGCTTTATCATCTATTTTCAGAATAGCAGAGTCTGTAGTTTCTGATACAGACTTTTTCTGTATCTTCTTATTTGTGGAATAACTTTGGTCAAACTCATACCATTAGTTCCTGGTTCTGGCCTAATTAGCATACATGCAGACAAGTTAGTCTCTACAAGTCCCACTCAGTATTCAAAAGCACAGAGAACTCAAATCATCACCAATGGTGGATCAATTTCTCTTGTGTGCTTACAGAAAAGTCTTGTTTTATATAAAAATATGATAATCTTCTTATAAAAATAATGACACTGGTATCAGAAAGATTAGATGTCATATAAATCTGTTGTTTGAATGGGAAAAGACCAATTGGTGAATAAACTTGAAAGTAGAAGAAGGGTATAATAGGTAGAGATATATAAAATAAATTCATTTAAATTTTTAATTTTCTTTTCTTCATTGCAACTTTTATTTGTTTACAGTGTGCCTGACTATGTTATAGGTGCTAAGATGCAAACTTGTAAGTCAGAAATTTTCAGATGTTTAGACATTGCTCTATCGACTTTTGGTGTTCCTTGCTGTGGAGGAGATGGCTGAGGCTACTTTAATTTTTGTTCCTGTGTAGATAAACTCTTTTTTCCGCATCTTTGTTTTATTTATTTATTTATTTATTTATTTATTTATTTATTTATTTATTTATTTTAATGTTTATTTATTTTTGAGAGACAGAGACAGAATGCGAGTGGGTTAGGGGCAGAGAGAGAGGGAGACACAGAATCCAAAGCAGGCTCCAGGCTCTGAGCTGTCAGCACAGAACCCGACGCGGGGCTCGAACCCACGAGTTGTGAGATCATGACCTGAGCCGAAGTCAGACGCTCAACCGACTGAGGTCCCTAGGTGCCCCTCCTTTTTATTTTTTTAAAATAAGATATTCCACTCTGCTACCTCTAGGCATGGATATTTCCCCCCAACAGTTTTCTCAGAAACACAGTGAATCCTCTCAATTTATAAAAGTAAATATGTTTGATTTTTTTTTTTTCTAGCTCAGGAGTAATTTTTCAGTGGTATGTTTGCCTATGATTTCAGTTCAGAAATGCCAGTTATTTGTAGGTTGGATTTGTGGTCTTTGTCCTCTAATCTATCAATATTCTTTGTTTACATCTTGGTCCTTTTCCTTCTGTGTTAGGAGATCAACTCACATGTATATGTTAAAATACTAATTAGATTTTTTCCAGCTTCTGTACTTCTCTGTATTGCCTCTCATATAGAATTTAAATCTCTACTATTATTATATATTTGAACTCCCAGTTTTTTTCTTATCCACTTTCTTTTACACTCTCAGCTATTGTTCCCCTCCCTCATCTCTTGCTTTTGGAGGCTGTATTTTTCTTTTCCCTTTTTCTTTTTCAATTGGGAATGTAAAGTAGATAATTTCCAAGTTTTTCTCCTGATTCCCAGTGTAAGCCCAACACAGAAGCAAGCTTTCTCTCTTCCTCTTTTTTTTTTTTTAAACAATCATCTTGATTATTTAAAATGTTTTTATTTTATTTTTGAGACACAGAGAGACAGAGTATGAGTGGGGCAGGGGCGGAGACAGAGAGACAGACTGAAGCAGGCTCCAGGCTCTGAGCTGTCAGCACAGAGCCTGATGTGGGCTCGAACCCACGAATTGTGAGATCATGACCTGAGCTGAAGTCAGATGCTTAACTGACTGAACCACTCAGGTGCCCTTCTCTCTGGCAGTGTTCTTTTTTCTTACGGTGCAAGAGCGTCACCTTGGTCCCATACTGTTATTGATTTTTTTGATTTTCTTACCTTGACAGAAGAGGGACTAGTGTAGGGACTGTCTGACTCTGGTCAGAGTGAGCAAGCTCTCTGCACCACTCTCCCTACATCTAGGTAAGGCAGCACTCTTCCTCTACGTGTGAAGTAGGAGAGTGTTCAAAGATATAGTCAAATTAATGAATGACAGATCTTTGTGTACTCAGAAGAGGCCTTCCTTTCCTACTCTTTGATTTTTCTGTCCTGTGTGTATAACAAGGGGAGTGATTTTGTGTGATTTGAAATGGTTTACTGTTTTTTGAGTTTTTGCAGAGGAAGTGATAGTGGTAAGGTCGCACTCTTCTGAGTGCTCCTCCTGTCCCCACAGCTACCTAGGGCTGACTTTACACCGTAGCATGCAGTGCTCCACTTGGCTTTACCTTCCAGCTCTGGTCATGAGCATTATATTGTTGAGAGAAAACTGCCTTGAGAGAGAATCACTAATGGGCTTGGAAACCAGTAGTGGAGGAGGCACCTCACGCTCTCTTTTTTTTTGAGGAAATACAGAATGAGGTAGAGTGAGATGCTTTTTTATATTCTTCCTAACTGGACTTCCTGCTGCTAGAGGCCACAGCCAGCATCAGATACCGATTAACATCCTTCAGTTACATTCCAGGTATAATGTTGTATCCTGTTTGAACTTTATTTGGGATACATATTTTAGTGGGATGGCAGGAAGGGAGTGCTGGGCTCACTGGTCAGTGGCTGTCACTGGTCAGTGACTGAACCAAACTTTCTCCCTTTTGCTGCTTCCCCATGCTATTTATTGGATTACCAGGGCTATCCCTGCTGTGCTCCAGCCAGGCTGTCAAATGCCTTGAAATCCAGGTCATTCGCTAGCCATATCAAAACAATCCGTCTTTTGTCTCAATTTCCTAACATACTTCTTCCTGGAAACTATCTCTGGTGCTAACTACAAATGTGTGTTTGGGGGCCTTCAGAATCAGGTAATCTCCCTGATCTGGGCCTTAGATTCCACATTTAAATTTGTACCCTGACTGCTTCTTTGCTCTCTGAAATTTGAGGACCACTGCCCAAGAGCCTTGCTAGGTAAGTGATTAGCTAAATGAATTCAAACCAAATTCTTATAATGGTATTGGGTTCAGTTTAACACCCCTATCTAGTAATTACATGTATTTTTTGTTTGGTTTGTTTGTTTTGTTTTTGGAAAGAGTCTAAATCTAAATCTAAATTTATAATAAAGTGGTATTGCTGCAGGGAGGGACAAATACAGAGGAGGTTTCCTAGTATTAGTTAAAAATTATCTTTAATGTTTAAAGGTATTCATGGTATATTCTGTTATAATCACATTTTTTGTAAATGATCTTGAGTTCTGGGGAAACTTAGTTATATTTCTTTAAGTGTTTTAGTCTCACTTTGATTCTAATGTACATTGATTTATAGGTTCATCAAAAGAAATGTCTTTGACATAAACTAAAACTAAAATAAAATAAATTAAAACCAATCAGTTCCCCGCACATTAGATTAAAAAGCACATGAAAAAAGTGGAGAATGGTAGTGAAAAAAATTGTTTCTAACTAAAAAGGATCATTTGAGCAATGATTATACGCAGTATTAGAATTCACGGGGGCTGTTTTTCTGAAAAGATATTTAATAGCAGCAGAATAAGCTTCTTCACACTGTCTAGTCTTAGGGCTAACCTCTAGTTTAGAAAGACTGCTTTCACTTGATGGGGAGAAAAATTATTCTACCTTCCCAATCTTTAGCCTCTGCTGAAGCAGTTAAAAAAAAAGGTTTTGATTATTTGAGCTTAAAAAAAAAAAAATCAAATAGCTTTCCAGCAGGAGTAAGACTCCAGCAAAATAGATGTATTAACAACCTACATTTTATGGCACGAAAGAGCTCTGACTCCCTTCTAACTTTTATTTATAATAAGAAATGAGAGGTTCATTGTTTAGGATGAGATGAGAATTGGAATTAGTCTTTTTACTGAGAGAGAGTTCACTTGTGTTCTGTTGTCACCTCTAGTCTGAATTTATTTATTTATCTTTTTAATTTTTTTTAAACATTTATTTATTCTTGAGAGACAGAGACAGAGTGTGAGTGGGGGAGGGACAGAGAGAGAGGGAGACACAGAATCTGAAGCAGGCTCCAGGCTCTGAGCTGTCAGCACAGAGCCTGATGCGTGGCCTGAACCCACAAACTGTGAGATCATGACCTCAGCCGAACTCGGATGCTTAACCGTCTGAGCCACCCAAGCGCCCCAAGTCTGAATTTATTTTTAAGCTTACGTCTGGAAACCGAGGAAGTTCACATGTCTAAGGTTTTATATTTGCAAAATAAATTCTTGCCATTTTTGCTTATTAAGCTGCAGTTGTGGTTATTTCCATTTTTGGCCATAATTTTAGGCATCTCATAGTAGGAAGTTCTAATATTCTCATTTCTGCCTCTACTAGTCTATAAACTTGGTAGAGACCAGTGTATTACAGCTTGAAAAGTGTATATAAAAATGTTGATTGTATTATGTTTTCATTTTTAGAAAGTTGAAATATTCTTACTTGAGCAAAGAGACAATAATTATTCAGTGATATTTCATTATGATATAATGATTCAAATTGAGATGGATATCGTTTTAATATAATATAGTTCTTAATTTTGTAATCAAGCCATAAGTGTATGTATTATTATATGTAACATTCTTCAGCAAAGCCCAGTCCTTAGATTTTTAAAAGTATTCAACCAAATATTAATTGGTGCTTTGATGTGCTGTCATCTTGCTACTGGCACAGAGCTGTTAATTAGATAAAATATGGCTGTTGAGTGAAATTTTATGTTTCAACTAACATTTTGAATAGTTAGGTAAACCTCAAGTAACCGGGGGGGCTTAGGGAATGGAGTGTTTTTACTTTAGTTCAATTTTGTTGTTAAATAAGGGTTTGTTTGGAATTTATAAAATATGCCAAAATATATTAGTATTTTTTTTAATGAATTTTTGTTTGATTTAGTATCTCAATATATGCCAGGGTCATTATATAGTTAAAAAAAAAACCCTAATTTTCTGACTGCTCCTTTTTGGTCTCCCTATTCTAGTTCTGTATCCTCTCTCTGAGTGATCATATGTGTTCTCTTATTTACGTAATGTTGATTTACAATCAATATTTCTGGCCCAGATCTCTCTTTCCTTCTGAATTCCAGATCCATCTCCAAATGCCTGCTAGATTCCCTTCACGTGGTTATTCCACAGGCTTTTTAAACTCAAGCTCAGTGTGGTTAAATTAAGCCCATCTCAGTCCCCAAACCTGCTCTTGCTCAGTGCACCACTACCTAGGGTACCTAGGGTGAATCTCTCTTAAATCTTTTGTCTCATCTATCCCTCACATATCAAGATCACCAGTTGTAATGAGTATACCAGCAAAATGTCTTTTGAATCCCTCCCTCTTCTACCCTACCTCCAGTGTTTGGCTCTGTTTAGCATCATTTTGTCTTTCCTGGATTATTGCTAGAGACTATCAACTGGTCTTCATTTAGTCAGGCAAAGCCTGTAGTCCCTCCTGGAAGCCAGAATGCAAATATGATCAGATTCCCCCCACTTTCAACACCCTTTTGAGCCCTCAGGGTACCAGGCTCTTCTGTCTTCATCAGCAGTAGTTCTCTCAGTACCTCTCTTCTACCTCTGTATTTCAGTTAAGCAAGAGTTCTTCGATTACCAGACCTTCCCTTACGTTCAGATTTTTGTGCATCCTGTTCCTTTGCCTCCCTCCTTTGCTAAGTTGGCTTCCGTTCTTCCTTTTAGTGTCTTCTTTCTTAGGTATCACTTTCTCAACTTGTGTATGCACTGAAGCTCCTTAACTGGGATTTGGTATGTAACCCGGAGATCTCTCATCCGTACCTGAAACATTTGATGACTGCCTCAGTAGAAGTACTGAGTACTGGTACTTTATTGTCTCTTATGTACTTCCATTCCTGTACTTGCTGCTTTCTTTTCCCAAACCTATTCTCCCACTGTTTTCTTACCCTCTCAGATTTTCCATTGTGATTTCAGGAGCACACATCTGCAATAAACAAACATATAAATCCTAAACCCATTATTGTCTTTACTACATTCTGTGAAGTAAATTAAGTATTCCCAGAAAAAGAATTTTATGGTTAAAAGCATCAGGAAACCCCAAGTTAGTAGTTTCCCCGCCACAGTGTGTATTGTGAATTTCTAGGGTGGGGGTGCCGAGTGGATGTGGTGTGGATCAGTTTTCACACTTACATATCACATGACGTTAACATCTTCACAGGTCATTGCTTCCACTAACTAGTTTTAAAGGAAACTTGGCTTTGAAACAAAGAACAACAAACAAAAACTGAAGTTCTTTGAGTGGAAGCTGCTGCTTCCTCCATCCTATAAATTTCAGGGTATGGAGTCTGCTGGTAGCCTCCACTACCTACCCCAGAGCCAATTTTAGGTCACTGCTTCTCTAGCCTCTTGTCAATATCCTTGCTCCTTTGAGGCTCCTTGGAAGCTCTTTTTGAGGACTTTCATATCCTATGAAATTCAGCTCCACCAGACATAGCAAGCTAGGTTTTTTGTTTGTTTGTTTTTGTTTTTTTCCTTACATACTGTCCCTACTGGCTACTTTTACCACCATCTTGAGGAGGAATCCAAGGCTGTGTTCTAACTCATCAGGATCACATGTATGTTTATTAGTGCTTATTCTTGATGAACTCAGGATTATACACCATGTATCACTTATCATCTCTGTGCTCTTCCATTTCCTACCATTTGTCCCTTGTCATTTACAAATTTTTCATTTGATCTTCCACCTTATTTAAAGAGCTCTCCACCCCCACCAGCTCTCCAAATAATTCTAAGTAACTTCAGTGTCCATGTGGAAAACAGCAAACATAAGCCTCATAGTTTTCTTTTTTTTAATGTTTATTTATTTATTTTGAGAGAGTGAGAGAAAGAGAGAGAGAGAGAGCGAGCATGCAGGGGAGGGACAGAGAGAGAAGGAGAGAGAGAATCCCAAGCAGGCTCCGTGCTGTCAGCATAGAGCCCGACCTCACAGAGTCATGACCTGAGCCAAAATCAAGAGTCGGATCCATAACCAACTGAGCTGCCCAGGCACTTCAAGTCTCATAATTATCTAAACTTACTGAGATCCAGTGACCTTCTTCTCTAAGTTACTTTATATACTTGGTAAGCTCTCCTGAAGTTCTAAAGTCTCATAGTCTTCCTAGGCTTCCTTTTCCTTCCTTTCACTATGGTTGTTGTTAGCCCTTTTTGTATTTAATACTCTTTGATACTACCATATTTTCATAGCCCCTTCAGTCTTCTTTTGGTATGTTTCCTACCTAAATTCTGAACTATTCTCGCTAGCATATTCTATTCCTTCTTCTATATGTATCCATACACTGAATCCGCCCAGCAAAACCTTAGCTTTGCATGTGTGCCCAATGCAGCTCCCTGCTGGTTCCCATATGTGGTGAACTGATTATTGCTGAAGGTAATCACAACCACCTTGTAGTCCAAACTCTTGCATGGCACACAAACCTCCCTTCAAGAAGTTTAGAACTCTTCCATCTTGTATCTTTGAGGCCTTCACTCTGTCTTTCAGCTCCAGTAGAGGGCAGCCAAGTTTAATTTGCATATGACTAGACTATCTCTATCTCCCTATACCTTCTATACTTCCTGCATCATGTTTCTGAGATCAGTCTTAGTGTTCTCTACACCCTAACTTGCCTTTGTTCATACCATTTTTCCTGCTTAGACTACTGTTCTAACCCTTGTGCTTCACCCACTGACAATCTGCTCTACAAAAACTCTTATATACCTTAAAGATTCATCTTCACGCCCACCCACACACCCTCCCACACTATCCCCTCTTTATAAGGGACTCCATCATTTGTGTGTACTTTAAATAGAAGTCCTGTTTTCCAGTGCTGTCAGAATTAAGAGTTGAGCAATTAATTGAAGACGTTGATTAAAGCTAGAGTTAAAATACTTAAGAAAAATACTTAGAACAGAAATACATTCATTTGCCAGTTGTCTCATGTATGACTAAGGGATTTTCTTTGAGTATGGGTAATTGGTTGGAATTCATTCTTCCTTCATGAATTTGGAACCCAGAATGCATCCTCTATATTTCCATTTTTTTTTTCTTTTCAGCACAAGCAAGGGAGAGGGAGAGAGAGAGAGAGAGGGAGAATTTTAAGCAGGCTCCAAGCTCAGTGCAGAGCCCAGTGCAGGGCTCAATCCTGCAACCCTGGGATCATGACCTGAGCTGAAATCAAGAGTTGGATGCTCAACTGACTCACCCAGGAGTCCCTCCAATTTTGGTTTAAAAGAAAGAATTCAAGCCATTCATGTAGCAATCTGAGCATGGAATCCTAGATTTGTATGTTTTTCCCCCACCATTTTTTTTTGGTTTTTCCCCCACTGATTTTTTCGGTTACATTGTCCATACCTACTTCAATGATAGTTTCTTTTTCTTATGGAGACTTACTGTTATAAAGTCTTTCTGAGGCATTAAATCATAGAAATAAGAGTTATTATTTTTTTTACTTATATTTTATTGGTTTGGTTTGTGGAGTATTTAATTAAAGTAGTATTTATAATATACACATGTGGTTTGTTAACATAAACTCAACTGATGGGAAGGGAGGTGCTTCATGATCAGAATGTTGTAGACACCAGTCAGTGTTTTACTGAGGGGATGGATACCATTTTGATTAACCTGGCAAGTTGGTTGAATGGAAGTTGGTTAAGGGAGTTTCTACTGTAACGATTTTTATTGCTTATCTCCCTTTATTACAGTGTGAGCTCATACAAGGCAGGGGCTGTATATATACATATTTTTCATTTTGTATATCTAACCTTCACCACACACAGTACCTACTATAGATATTAAGTATATATTTGTTGTATGAGTGAACAAATGCTTGTATAGGTCATACTAAATTTGAATAATCAGAAAGAATACTGCACTGAGAATCAGCTAGTATAGACAGATCATTGGCCCTGGAGCCCTCCTGGGGTTTGAATCCTTTCTCATTTGCGTTTCTTTAGCAGGTTACTTTCTCCTTTTCATTTGGGGAATGAGGATAACAATAGTCTTTGGGTTGTGTGAGGGTTAAATGGGAATTTAAAGTATTTAGCATTGTGCTTGACAAAGTAAGCAGTCAACAAGTGCTAATTTTCTTGATGGTGCTTTTCACCAAAGAGGAGACCATGGGAATTCACTTGGTCTAATTTTTCTTATTAAGGGACTTGAATTACATAATGTATCAGTTTCTAGCTTTAAAATTCTCTTTTTATAAATACTTTATGTTTTGGACATACTTATGTAACAAATATGTGGCTATTCCTTGATTTGTCACATTTGTAGATTCTATAAAGTAGGTAATTACTAAGGTGATCCTAACTTTACACCTTGAAGAACTAATACTTTCAGGCTTTAGAACATCATTTGTTAGAGAGGTGAACTCTAATAAGTGTGAAGAACAGCTCAGCTCTACTAAGCACTGCCATGCTATCTACGTAAGGGCTAAGTAAGGTAGGAAGTAGAGAAGGAAGCTCTGAAGAGATTGTTTGGAAACATTAGCTTAGAAGAAGTGAGATAAAATTAAGCTCTGGAAACTAAATTTATGGACAGATTAACTTTTTGAACCCTAGATACACATTTGTTATAAATTTAGGTTAAATTTTTTTTTAATGTTTATTTTTGAAATAGAGCACAAGTGGGGGAGTGGCAGAGACAGAGGGAGACACAGAATCCAAAGCAGGCTCCAGGCTCTGAGGTGTCAACACAAAGCCTGATACCCGGCTGGAACTCATGAACCTGAGAGATCATGACCTGAGCTGAAGTTGGACGCTTTTGGATGCATAACCAACTGAGCCACCCAGGCGCCCCATAAATCTAGTTTTTCAGTTTTCATGTTGATCACATTTTCTTCCTGATTAAAAAATGGGGATAGACTGAGAAAGATGGAAATGTGACACTTTTTTGGAATGGCTCTGAGAATATTTTCCGTTCAGTGTCCCAAATTTTGGTTTGAAGAAATAAGTGATTTAGCAGAATTACTTTTAGCATTCATTCCACAGCTGATGCTTATACTTAGTTTTTATATTGCAGTTATCATTTAGTATGGAAGAAGATGAGTTCTTTGGAGAAAAAACATTCCAGCATTGTTGTGCAGAGTTCATTAGACATTCACAGCAGATAGGTGATGGCTGGGAATGGAGAACTTTGAAGGTAAGAACAGAAATTTTTATATTCTATATAAATGAAGGTTTTTTTTTTTTTGACCATGTAAACCTCAGTAATTGAAACTAATATGTGAAAGCTAGTTTGATTTAGTAAAAGGCTTGAATTGAAGATGTTTTAAAACAGATGTCCATTTTATTGCTTCAACTATATATACTCATTATAATTAAGCTAATGAAGTATTATCTAGAAAAGTCCTTAGGTGACCTGCTTTAATTTAATAGATAAGAATGCTTAGCATATTAACTATCTGAATGTAAACAGATGGCTTCTGTGGTGCTTCAGACCATTTATTTACACTATTAATTTTCTTAGGAAAGTACTTTTGTCCAGAGAGTGGAAAGATAATCCTGAAACCAAATCATAGTCAAACAATCACAAATTCTGAAATACTGAGAACTGAATTAATTGGGAATTTCTTAATATCGTAAACACATTCCAAAACATTCTTTCTTTTGATTCTATTTGGTAATAACAGTGTGAAAGGTCTATGTACTTATCTATTTCCACACAGACATTTAGTTAAGATTCTCTGCCACAAGCGTTTAAAGAGTTCATTGAGATAATTTTCAGAGAGGATGTTTCCTATGCTTGATGCCTTAATCTCATTCCTAAAAAAGTGGTGATTCCTGTTTTTTTGCTTATTGGCTGTTTTCTGTATGAGTTCTGAGAAATGTGAATGGTTTTGAACTGATTCCTATGATTCAGAACTAGGCCAGGGAAATCCAGGTCTTGATTCAGTCTAGAGTGCCACTGGAGAGAGAAGCCATGATTTCCTTTGGGTCATATGCCAGCTAAGTTTTCATGGGGGTTGGGGTGGGGAGTGTCAGGGGAGACTCCAGCCCTATTGGACAGTTCTTAAGCCTCTGTGGCATCTCCTGCTCCAGGATAACATGACCTTATTATTAGCACCTATTATTAATCTTTTTCCTGAGTATTTTATAATTTTGTTTGCTATTCTTTTTGAGTTTATTAATCTTATTTCTTCTGTGATTATTGACATATAAAAGAGTTGCTGCTTTTGTATGTCAACTTTGTAACCATACCATCACCTGAGTTCTCCTTTTAGTCTCAGTGATTTCTCTTGTGACTTCTAAGATAGAGTGAGGTCATCTGCAAATGAGGAATTTTTGTTGCCTTCTTTGTAATATTTCTCTTATTTTATGAATTGAGTTGAAAAATAAGTAATAATAATAACATATCTCCTTCATTAACTTTAATATCATTGTTTCTGATATATAATGATTTTAGAAAGTGCTGGTTGTTTATTCATTGAATGAGTATAGCTTTCTGACCTCTTTTGACCTATAATAATTTGATGGTTATTTCTTCGAAAGTTTTCCTTTTTACCAGATTTTTAAAAAAAAGTTTATTTATTTATTTTGAGAGAGAGAGAATGAGCGGGAGAGGGGCAGAAAGAGAGAGGGAGAGAGAGCATCCCAAGCAGGCTCCACACTGTCAGCTCAGAGCCTAACATGGGGCCTGAAGTCACCAACAGCAAGATCATGATCAGAGCCCAAATCAAGAGGTCAATGCTTAACCCACTGAGGCACCCAGGTGTCCCTCACCAGATTTTTTTAAAAAGAAATTTTCTTTTGTCTTAAGCTGGAGGTAGAATAATAGATACTCCAGTTACCATTTCAGTGACCTGAATCGGTTAGGGAGGGAGCTGGGACTGTGTTTGTGTGTGTGTGTGTGTGTGTGTGTGTGTGTGTGTGTGTGTTTGCATGCATGCACATGTTGGGGGGTGCTGGGGTAGGTCTCTAGGAGGGAGATTCGTAAAATAATCCTTAAATACCTGTTCGAAATTTCCTCATTGAATTTGTTGAAACTAGTGCATCAAAAACTAGTTTCCAGGATTTGTTTTTATTCTTGTCTCGCCTCTGCTTCAGGGATAGATAGGGATGGCTGTGTTTGGCTCCTTGTTTGTTGCCACTGCCTGCTGAGTTAGGAAAGTTCCCTACCCTTGGAATGAGAATTGCACCTCTAATTAAGGGCAGTTTTCTTTAATGTGTGGGTGAGCCCATAGATAGTACCAAAAGAAAACAAAACACTGTTTAGAGAAAATCTTTATAGCCTTAGGGCAAGAACTGCAAACTCAAAAGCCTTGAAATCTGGGCATGGTAACATAAAAGGGTCAAGCTGCTAGGTACAAGACAATATGGACACTGAATCCTATGGCCTGTAGCTGATCAGAGTGTTTGTCTTATTGCCAGGTTGGGAACATGGACCCAGGGGTTACCAGATCTTCCAAGAAAAGTGAAAAAGATCTAGGGGGGAGAAATCTCTAAATTTTCAAATATTGGTAACTAATTAAAAAAGATTTTTCAAAGTCAGGACCAAATCCAACATGCCGGTGATGTATAGTATGTAGGATATGTGTGGCCAGTTGATGACTTCTGGGATTGGGTGTGTGTGTGGTAGGACTGTGGTTTCTTACCTCGCCCTGCCTCAGTGCATGGTGTTGATCTTAGTAAAGGGGGCTCTAGGCAAAGCACATACCTTTCTTCTGAATTTTGGGATGTTGGTATTTTTGCCACTTAATTTCTGCAGTTTTGTGTTAGTTTTATGAAGTAAATTATGAATCAGTCACTTGGTTATTTCTTTCAAACCTTACATGTGTATTATATCTCATTTTTTTTGTGGGACTGTTGAGGAGAATACTTACACTGTTGTTTTACTTTATAGGCTCCAGAAGTTTATTTTTATTTGCTAAAACATAGTTGTCTTTAAGTATAGTTGGGAAACAACAAGCTGAACATATTTAAAGTACACAGTTTGATGTTTTGATGTGTATATAGACCTATGAGCCCTCAATACATTGAAGAGAGTGAACATATACATCACCTTGTATATCCTTGTATACCTTCGTAATGCCTCCCTCCACCCCTAAAAACCATTATTTTTTTTCCTGCAAGTTATATTTAAGAAGAATCTTGGTGGGGTGCCTGAGTGGCTCAGTTGGTTAAGTGTCCTACTTCGTTCAGTTCAGGTCATGAGCTTGCGGTTCATGAGTTCGAGCCCTGTGTCGGGCCCTGTGCTGAAAGCTGAGAGTATGGAGCCTGCTTCATTCTGTCTCTCTTTCTTTCTGCCCCTCCCCTGCTCATGCTCTCTCTCTCTTCTTCTCAAAAAATAAATAAATATTAAAAAAAATTTTTTTTTTTAAGAAGAATCCTGTTTATCCCTATATAGAGCGTCTCCTTTAAGGAGTACCCATATTGTCACTCATAACTTCAGGATTGTTTATAAATAGATTTGGCACCATCCATTTTATTTCTTAAATTTAAAAGAATTATGACAATATTTAGAGAATTGGTTAAATTCAACTTTACAGATAAGGCAAAACATTACTTCCCCTGCAAAGTTAATGAGAAGAGCAGTGTGAATTAATGAAACATATAAATAATTTAAAAATTTAAAAATAAAACAGTTTCTTAAAGTCATCAAAATAGTTTCAATTTTTATATTTTAAAGGTATGTGGAATAGGGAGAATAGTTCCAAGTCATTATTTTTCAGTGGAATGCATGCTCTTGGCATCTGGACAGGACTGTTCTTGTTTCCGTACCCCCAACATTTACAAACCTGTCAGGGAGGTGGTACACTCTTGTTGAGAGCCATTGTTTAACAGAATGGTTTGTCAGATATTAAAGATACAATTTAAGAGCATTAACTTTAGACTTAAACATGGCTATAAATCCTTCCTTTACCCTTTACTAGCTGGATTTTGGCCAAGTTAGTTAACGTCTCCAAACTTCTTTTCTTTAAAAAAAAATTTTTTTTTAATGTTTATTCATTTTTGAGAGACAAAGAGTGTGAGTGGGGGAGGAACAGAGAGAGAGGGAGACACAGAATCTGAGGTAGGCTCCAGGCTCTGAGCTGTCAGCACAGAGCCCGATGCAGGGCTCAAACCCACAAACTGTGAGATCATGACCTGAGCCGAAGTCAGACGCTTAACCAACTGAGCCACCTACGTACCCTTTATTTTCTTTTTTTGTAAGATAGGAATAAAAATAATACCCACCATACAACATCGTAGTTGTGTAGATTAAATGAGATTTACATTCAAAGAGTTTAGCACTGTTTCTGGCACATGAAAAGCCAAATTATAGTTATAATTTTTAGCTAGTTGTTTGAAATTTTCAGTGTCTTTTATTACAGAAATAATGCTATAAATGAAATTGCAGTTAACTTTTCACAAAGTTCTATTTAACTGTATTTAGCACCAACTGTACTGGTCTTGGTATATTATTCTGAGTCTTCTAGGATAAGGAAGAGCAAAAGATGGCAAATAACAATGAATGCAACAGCTTGAAAGACAAGTATCTTCAAAATCCAAGAGTTCATAAAAGAGAGACAGAGAGAGAAAATGATAGAATGAACAGACACAGGCGAGAATAGAGTAGAAGAGTCTCCATTGAACATTATTGGGAGAATCTAGGGCATCAAGATTTTTGTTAGAAAATTATTAGTCAAAAGGAAAGAGATAAACATTTATCTTACTTTTTGTGTATGATCTATATTTCATGGTAACTAAATAGACTAATGTGATAAGGGAACTTTTATTTTTTCAAAATTCCATCTAATAAACATAGAAATGATGGTAGAATTAGAAAATCATTACTTTTCAATGTCTAATGAAATGAATTAAGTGATAGTAATCACTGGATGAAACTGTTAGGTGAAAAGTTGATGGGGAATTTCGAAAGGAGGGATTGAGCTATCATCACGTGAACCTAGTGATTAGTTATGACATTACTAAAAATAGTGCATCCAGATATGATATACTTGCTGAAGTTTTTTTTTAATGTTTATTTATTTTTGAGAGAGAGAGAGAGCAAGCAGGGGAGGGACAAAGAGAGGGGGAGACCAGAATTGGAAGCACGCTTCAGGCTCTCAGCTGTCAGCACAGAGCGTGACACAGGGCTCGAACTCACGAGGCTTCGAGCTGTGAGATCATGACCTGAGCTGAAGTTGGCTGCCCAACCAACTGAGCCACCCAGGAGCCCCATACTTGCTGAAGTTTTATAACTTGAATCACAGAGCACAGTCCATGAAATATTCTTGCTCAAAATGTTGAGCCTGAATAGAAATCAATTAAAGAAGTCAGTTGATAGAGAACCAAGTTAATTGATATCACAGGAAACAAATAGGGAAACACAGTAATCTAAAGGACAGCTGATCCAATTTCCTTAAAAATTTAATGGTTGGATAAAGAAGTGAAGAGAGGATTACATCTCTATCTAGCAAGTTTGTTATTAAAATATCTTTTCTGGGCAGTGACCAGTAAGTGGTCCCCATGTGCAAGACTAGTATGTAGCTTAGGTCATATGTGAGTCACTATGGGACAGTGACGACCACCAGCCTGGTTCAGGGTCACAGGTCCACTGACCATGCACTTGGATGTTTTGACAGTGTCAACTTGCTATGAAAGTTTCTAAGTCTTTTCTTTTCTGAATTTATCGTTTTGACCTATGGCAAAGAGTGTGAGGATTTTGATAATAGTTTTTGGACTAACAATAATCAGTATGTGAACAGACACCAGTTCAGACCACACTTGGAGCAGCACTACTCTAGAATTCAAAAATTCAAGACACATAACCTAATGTAATTTGTGATCCTGACTCAAACAAATCAACTGTAAAAGGGCCTTTTTAAAGATAGGGATATTTGATTGTGGAATAAAGTATAAAATGATACCTGTTTAGCTTAGCAAAATAAAAAACAAACCAGGGATAGATGAAACAAATGAGGCAAAATCTTAATATGTATTGAGTATGGGTAATGTATATATAGCTTTGAATTTGGTACTATTTTGTCTACTTTTATGTAGGTTCCATATATGCTTTCTTTTCTTCTATCTTGTCATAATTTACTCTTTACCCTAAACTTTGTTACTAATTACTGATGTTCTTAGCCTTATCTTAGATTTAGACCCCCTTTCGGGATTTGTGCAGAGATTAAAACTTCAAAGCAACTTACCTTCTAAATTTGTTGTTTTTCTGTTTTTACCTGCTACAGAGGAATACATTAGTTTAGGACCTCAGTTCTGTGATTTGACCTTTCACAGGTTATTGACAAAATAATTTCCTGTGGGTTTCCAACTTTCTTCTCTCACTTTTGTATAACAAAAATAGCAAGAGAGATATTCAGATACTGCAGACAAAATACCATTCTACCTAATCTTGAGATTGGATTTTATACGGTTAATACTATTTTATATGTTATTGTTGAAGAAGAACTAAAGGGCCTCCCCACCAACATTAATTCCCATCTCTCGTTAAACCTGCTTGATTATATTTTTGAAATTTACATAGCAACACACTAGAAATATTTTAATTACTTTCTTTATAGCTCAGGAATAGTTGATTGAAAGGGCTTATTTCCTAATTTAGATAGAGTAAAATTTTGCAATTTCATTTTCTTCTTAGAAATTTAAACTGATTTTTGGGACACCTGGTTGGCTCATTTGGTGAAGTGTCCAACTTCAGCTCAGGTCATGATCTTGCAGTTCTGTGGGTTTGAGCCCCTCATGAGGCTCTGTGCTAACAGCTCAGAGCCTGGAGCCTGCTTTGGATTCTGTGTCTCCCTCTCTCTCTGCCCCTCCCCCACTCATGCTCTGTCTGTCTCTCAAAAATAAATAAATAAACATTAAAAAATTTTTAAAAATTTTAAACTGTTTTTTTTTTTAATATATGAAATTTATTGTCAAATTGGTTTCCATACAACACCCAGTGCTCATCCCAAAAGGTGACCTCCTCAATACCCATCACCCACCCTCCCCTCCCTCCCACCCCCCATCAACCCTCAGTTTGTTCTCAGTTTTTAACAGTCTCTTATGTTTTGGCTCTCTCCCACTCTAACCTCTTTTTTTTTTTCCTTCCCTCCCCCCATGGGTTTCTGTTAAGTTTCTTAGTATCCACATAAGAGTGAAACCATATGGTATCTGTCTTTCTCTGTATGGCTTATTTCACTTAGCATCACACTCTCCAGTTCCATCCACGTTGCTACAAAAGGCCATATTTCATTCTTTCTCATTGCCACGTAGTATTCCATTGTGTATATAAACCACAATTTCTTTATCCATTCATCAGTTGATGGACATTTAGGCTCTTTCCATAATTTGGCTATTGTTGAGAGTGCTGCTCTAAACATTGGGGTTCAAGTGCCCCTATGCATCAGTACTCCTGTATCCTTGGATAAATTCCTAGCAGTGCTATTGCTGGGTCATAGGGTAGGTCTATTTTTAATTTTCTGAGGAACCTCCACACTGTTTTCCAGAGCGGCTGCACCAATTTGCATTCCCACCAACAGTGCAAGAGGGTTCCCGTTTCTCCACATCCTCTCCAGCATCTATAGTCCCCTGATTTGTTCATTTTGGCCACTCTGACTGGCGTGAGGTGATATCTGAGAGTGGTTTTGATTTGTATTTCCCTGATAAGGAGCGACGTTGAACATCTTTTCATGTGCCTGTTGGCCATCCGGATGTCTTCTTTAGAGAAGTGTCTATTCATGTTTTCTGCCCATTTCTTCACTGGGTTATTTGTTTTTCGGGTGTGGAGTTTGGTGAGCTCTTTATAGATTTTGGATACTAGCCCTTTGTCCGATATGTCATTTGCAAATATCTTTTCCCATTCCGTTGGTTGCCTTTTAGTTTTGTTGGTTGTTTCCTTTGCTGTGCAGAAGCTTTTTATCTTCATAAGGTCCCAGTAATTCACTTTTGCTTTTAATTCCCTTGCCTTTGGGGATGTGTCGAGTAAAAGATTGCTACGGCTGAGGTCAGAGAGGTCTTTTCCTGCTTTCTCCTCTAAGGTTTTGATGGTTTCCTGTCTCACATTCAGGTCCTTTATCCATTTTGAGTTTATTTTTGTGAATGGTGTGAGAAAGTGGTCTAGTTTCAACCTTCTGCATGTTTCTGTCCAGTTCTCCCAGCACCATTTGTTAAAGGGACTGTCTTTTTTCCATTGGATGTTCTTTCCTGCTTTGTCAAAGATGAGTTGGCCATACGTTTGTGGGTCTAGTTGTGGGGTTTCTATTCTATTCCATTGGTCTATGTGTCTGTTTTTGTGCCAATACCATGCTGTCTTGATGATGACAGCTTTGTAGTAGAGGCTAAAGTCTGGGATTGTGATGCCTCCTGCTTTGGTCTTCTTCTTCTTCAGAATTACTTTGGCTATTCGGGGCCTTTTGTGGTTCCATATGAATTTTAGGATGGCTTGTTCTAGTTTCAAGAAGAATGCTGGTGCAATTTTGATTGGGATTGCATTGAATGTGTAGATAGCTTTGGGTAGTATTGACATTTTGACAATATTTATTCTTCCAATCCATGAGCAGGGAATGTCTTTCCATTTCTTTATATCTTCTTCAATTACCTTCATAAGCTTTCTATAGTTTTCAGCATACAGATCTTTTACATCTTTGGTTAGATTTATTTCTAGGTATTTTATGCTTCTTGGTGCAGTTGTGAATGGGATCAGTTTCTTTATTTGTCTTTCTGTTGCTTCATTGTTAGTGTATAAGAATGCAACTGATTTCTGTACATTGATTTTGTATCCTGCAACTTTGCTGAATTCATGTATCAGTTCTAGCAGACTTTTGGTGGAGTCTATCGGATTTTCCATGTATAATATCATGTTATCCACAAAAAGCGGAAGCTTGACTTCATCTTTGCCAATTTTGATGCCTTTGATTTCCTTTTGTTGTCTGATTGCTGATGCTAGAACTTCCAGCACTATGTTAAACAACAGCGGTGAGAGTGGGCATCCCTGTCGTGTTCCTGATCTCAGGGAAAAAGCTCTCAGTTTTTCCCCGTTGAGGATGATGTTAGCTGTGGGCTTTTCATAAATGGCTTTTATGATCTTTAAGTATGTTCCTTCTATCCCGACTTTCTCAAGGGTTTTTATTAAGAAAGCGTGCTGGATTTTGTCAAAGGCCTTTTCTGCATCGATTGACAGGATCATATGGTTCTTCTCTTTTTTTTTGTTAATGTGATATATCACGTTGATTGATTTGCGAATGTTGAACCAGCCCTACATCCCAGGAATGAATCCCACTTGATCATGGTGAATAATTCTTTAAACTGATTTTTAAAATAAAGTTTATTTACTTATTTTGAGAGAGAGAGAGAGAAAGAGAGAGAGAGAGTGAGGGGGGTGCAGAGAGAGGGGGAGAAAGAGAATCCCAAGCAGGCTCTGTGCTGTCAGCCCACAGCTGATGAGGTGCTCGATCCTTTGAGCCAAGGGATCACGATCTGAGCTGAAATAAAAAGTCGGACATTTAACAGACTGAACCACCTAGGCTCCCCTAAACTGATTTTTTAATTCTTTCTCTTTACTCGTCTTTCTGGTTAATTCACATTGCTTTTCTTAAAAATCCTTTACCATTATGCTAATTATACAAAATTCATATTTTAAAAAATTGATTGTAAAGTATTTCTATACTTTACTTGATTCCATACTTTAACACTATCTTGGTAGAAAATCTATCTTGCTCTTCCCATCAATCCTGTTGCCCTCCTGAATTTTACACGTTTCTTATTTGCACAGCTGTTTTTATTTTTAATGTCTTACCATAACAAAATTTCAAGGTGCAAAAGTAAAGAGAATAGTGTAATGAATTTGCATGTACCTATCACCTAGCTCCCACAATTAACAAGTCACAGCCAGGTACAGACTGTTTTAAAGCACCCCTAGCATATATAAAATGATGTAACATATCTCAATTTAATTAACTTGGCTTTCCATTTATGAAAAGCCCACAGCTAATACCATCCTCAATGGGGAAAAACTGAGAGCTTTCCCCCTGAGATCAGGAACACGACAGGATGTCCACTCTCACTGCTGTTGTTTAACATAGTGTTGGAAGTGCTAGCATCAGCAATCAGACAACAAAAGGAAATCAAAGGCATCAAAATTGGCAAAGATGAAGTCAAGCTTTCACTTTATACAAATGACATGATACTATACATGTAAAACCCGATAGACTCCACCAAAAGTCTGCTAGAACTGATACATGAATTCAGCAAAGTCGTGGGATACAAAATCAATGTACAGAAATCAGTTGCATTCTTATGCACTAATAATGAAGCAACCAAAAGACAAATAAAGAAACTGATCCCATTCACAGTTGCACCAAGAATCATAAAATACTTAGGAATAAAACTAACCAAAGATGTAAAAGATCTGTATGCTTAAAACTATAGAAAGCTTATGAAGGAAATTGAAGAAGATGCAAAGAAATGGAAAAACATTCTGTGCTCATGGACTAGAAGAATAAATATTGTTAAAATGTCAATACTACCCAAAGCAATCTACACATTCGATGCAATCCCAATCAAAATTGCACCAGCATTCTTCTCGAAGCTAGAACAAGCAGTCCTAAAATTTGTATGGAACCCCAAAGACCCCAAATAGCTAAAGTAATATTGAAGGAGAAAACCAAAGCGGGAGACATCACAATCCCAGACTTTAGCCTCTACCAAGCTGTAACCATCAAGACAGCATGGTATTGGCACAAAAACAGACACAGACCAATGGAATAGAATAGAGACTCTAGAATTGGACCCACAAAAGTATGGCAAGCTAATCTTTGACAAAGCAGGAAAGAACATCCAATGGAAAACAGACAGTCTCTTTAACAAATGGTGCTGGGAGAACTGGACAGTAACATGCAGAAGGTTGAAACTAGACCACTTTCTTACATAATTCACAAAAATAAACTCAAAATGGATAAAGGACAGGAAACCATGAAAACCCTAGAGGAAAAAGCAGGAAAACACCTCTCTGACCTCAGCCACGGCAATTTCTTACTTGACACATCCCCAAAGGCAAGGGAATTAAAAGCAAAAATGAACTTTTGGGACCTCATGAAGATAAAAAGCTTCTGCACTGCAAAGGAAACAATCAACAAAACTAAAAGGCAACCGATGGAATGGGAGAAGATACTTGCAAATGACATATTGGATAAAGGGGTAGTATCCAAAATCTATAAACAACTCACCAAACTCCACCCCTGAAAAACAAATAATCCAGTGAAGAAATGGGCAGAAGACATGAATAGACACTTTTCTAAAGAAGACATCCAGATGGCCAACAAGCACATGAAAAGATGCTCAATGTCACTCCTCATCAGGGAAATACAAATCAAAACCGCACTGAGATACCACCTCACGCTGGTCAGAGTGGCTAAAATGAACAAATCAGGAGACTATAAATGCTGGCGAGGATGTAGAGAAACGGGAACCCTTTTGCACTGTTGGTGGGAATGCAAACTGGTGCAGCCGCTCTGGAAAACAGGGTGGAGGCTCCTCAAAAAATTAAAAATAGATCTACCCTATGACCCAGCAATAGCACTGCTAGGAATTTACCCAAGGGATACAGGAGTGCTGATTCATAGGGACACTTGTACCCCAATGTTTATAGCAGCACTTTCGACAATAGCCAAATTATGGAAAGAGCCTAAATGTCCATTGACGGATGAATGGATAAAGAAGATGTGGTTTATACATACAATGGAATACTATTTGGCAATGAGAAAGAATGAAATCTGGCCATTTGTAACAACGTGGATGGAACTGGAGAGTGTTATGGTAAGTAATATAAGTCAGGCAGAGAAAGACAGATACCATATGTTTTCACTCGTATGTGGATCCTGAGAAACTCAACAGAAGACCAGGGGGGGTGGAGGGGAAGGGGAGGGGGGGGAAAGTTACAGAGAGGGAAGGAGGCAAACCATAAGAGACTGTTAAATACTGAGAACAAACTGAGGGTTGATGAGGGGTGGGGGGGAGGGGAAAGTGGGTGATGGGCATTGAGGAGGGCAGCTGTTGGGATGAGCACTGGGTGTTGTTTGGAAACCAATTTGACAATAAAGTTGATAAAAAGAAAAGAAACATAACCTATGCTCACTAAATGAGAATCAAATACAACAGTAGGTTTTAAAAAAAAAAGTAAAAAATAAATGATTAACTTGGCTTTCTTTTTTCCCCATCTGTCTTCAAATTATCAGTACTTCAAGTCCACTCTAAATTTATTTATCATTATATATTAAAAATTAATGAATGAACTCAGGAAAAGATTCTAGAGACATAAAATATTATTTCTATAATATTTTAAAAGTTCATTTTATTTATTTTGAGAGAGAGAGAGACAGCAAGCAAGCAGGGGAGGGGCAGAGAGAGAGGGGGAGAAAGCAAATCCCAAGCAGGCTCCACACTGTCAGCGCAGAAGAGCCTGGTGTGAGGGGGTTTGGGGTTCTGATCCTGACCTGAGAAAAATTAAGAGTTGGATGCTTAACCAACTCAGCCACCCAGGTGCTCCTATTTCTACAATTTTTAAATTTATTTTTAAAATTATGAAGTACATAATATATATAATATATACCATCTTAACCATTTTAACAGCTCAGTAAAGTACATTCATATATTTTTGCAACTAAGTTCCAGAGCTCTTCATATTGCAAAATTGAAACTTTGTACCCATTGAATACTAATTTCCTATTGCCCCCTTCCCTCAGCCTCTGGAATACTTTCTCTTCTACTTTATATCTCTGTGAATTTGGCTACTGTGAATTTGGAATCATACAGTATTTGTCTTTTAGTGACTGGCTGTTCTCACTTAGCATAATGTCTTCCAAGTTTATCCATTATTTCTACAAATTTTGATTTAGACTTTTATGAAGTGGAGAGCTAAACAGACAATTGGGAGTGAATTTCTATTAGATGATGAAATCTTGAATTGCAGAGCCTCGTTCTGTTAAAGAGATTTCACTTCTATTATTTCTGAGGTGCATCATTATTAAAGAGGATTAAGGGCACCTGGGTGGCTCAGTCGGTTAAGAATCTGGTTCCAGCTCAGGTCATGATCTCATGGTTTGTAAATTCAAGCCCTGGATTGGGCTCTGTGTTGACAGTGCAGAACCTGCTTGGGATTCTCCCTCCTCTCTCTCTCTGCTCCTACCCAACTTGTGCTCTCTCTCTCTCTCAAAATAAATAAATAAACTTAAAAAAAAAAAGAGAGAGATTAAAAATGCTTTCCATGTATATTTGACAAGACTAGTTCTTCACTATGTCTCAAATTTGCTGATAATATATAAGCTCAACTAGATATTTCTATCAGAAACATAATCAAATTAGAGAGTAAATAATGGAATTAGTATCTTAATTACTGTTACTTTGCTTACCCATTCACTTTTGTGATATTTATACATTGAGTTGCTGTAATTATTTTTATTTCAAAAGTGAAATATTAAATACCTACTTTTTTGATCTCTGTGTACAGAATATGCTTCGATCGATTCTTTGCTAAATTAAATGACAATTTTAATGTTTACTAAAAGACATTTTTCACTGGTTTCTTAGATATGTTGCTTTATGTCAGTAAAAAATACATTTGTTGGTTTGAAATACTTAATTTTTGCTTAACTTTTCTTCTTTTTCTCCAGCTTATTTAAAAAAATATATATAGGGGCGCCTGGGTGGCGCAGTCGGTTAAGCGTCCGACTTCAGCCAGGTCACGATCTCGCGGTCCGTGAGTTCGAGCCCTGCGTCAGGCTCTGGGCTGATGGCTCAGAGCCTGGAGCCTGTTTCCGATTCTGTGTCTCCCTCTCTCTCTGCCCCTCCCCCGTTCATACTCGGTCTCTCTCTGTCCCAAAAATAAATAAACGTTGAAAAAAAAAAATTAAAAAAAAAAAAAATATATATATATATCCCTGTATTAATACTTGTTTTTTAGGGAAGTTATGAGCATATTACTTCTATTAAATTGGTGTAATGCTATATTTACTTAAGCCATCCAGTGTACATTAATGAAATATTATTTATGGGCCTGAATGTCACTAGATAAAGATTAAATATATTGTATTGGTGTAGTCTCTTGATTAGACTAAAGTAGATTTTTATTTTTTTTTTTAAGTTTATCTTTGACAATTAGGAGAAAAATGCACTTGGAGCAGCATGCTGTGTTTTTGTAATAAACATTGAATCATAGTCAGTTACACTAGATTTTTCATTCATAATTTATTGTGTGTTATGATATGATTTGTCACTTAAGCATATGCAAATCTTAAGCAATCATTTCAAGAAGAACAGGTTGTATCACTTATGAATTAAATATTTTCGAACATCATTTTTAAAGATTATCAAGAGTGTCAGAGAAAGGAAAACTATAATACTTTACAAATTTATAAATTAAAATTTAAGTTGTGATAGTAATTATGCACACTTAACAATTTAAAGTACATTCTCAGCTAACAGTGATGTTTGGGTTCACTGGGCAGGGTGTCAGGCAGTATTTCAAAAATCCTTGTGGAGAGTTATCTTTACAGTATTCAGTTTATAAAGCCCAGAATCTTATCCTGAGGTTCAAAAACATATATAGATTAGAATCTAATTTATTAATTTATAATAAATAGAATTATCAAGTGAACTAGACTGCTCCTGTCATCATGACGATTCATTTTTGTTTTGTGGGTGGGCCAATCACAATTGTATGAGCACAGAATGAGTACAAATTCTCATGTGTAGTTGTATAAGTGAGATATTTAATGGCATAATCTAAGAGTGGCACACATGTTGCTCTGCAAGAGCACTGAGGACAAATTGTAATTTCAGGTTTGTAGAGTAAGAATCTTTCTCTTGAACAGTGTAATGACACTGCTGACGTTTCCTTCACTGATTTCTTTTTTTTTTTTTTAAGTTGTAATGATTGACCAGTCTCTTTTGGTTGTCATAGGATTATAGTCAAATCTTGCTGGTTGAGGAGACATTCTGTCTTTTTAGATATCTGTACTCTGACCTATTATGAGTTAATTTCATGTTTGAATTTGAAAAATGCTTATTTCCAAAGCCTTGGAAAAGGCCTTCAACGACAGACAATATTATTATGATCATGGATGTTTGTAAAAATATAGGGAAAGAAATAATAAAAAATCATACTACCCTAGTACAGTTGTGATTGTTTTGGTGAATTTCCCTGATATGTATATTTCCCATTTGGGATTTTAATGAGTGTTCTTTTAAGTTTATAAATTTGGAGTGAACTTACATATCTGTAACATTGTCTTACCTTTTAGGAAAACAGTAAGTTTTCACTTTAAAGATTGATATTGCTAGGTATCTTCTGGAATTGGTTACCTAAATGAACTGTCTTCCACTTCTAGTACTTTCATTTTTTAAAAAATGTTTGTTTATTTTTGAGAGAGAGAGAGAGAGTGCGTGAGCACATGGGAGGGACAGGGAGAGAGGGGGATATAGAAGAGGAAGTGGGCTCTACACTGCTAGCAGTGAGCCTGATGCAGGGCTCGAACTCATGACTGTGAGATTATGACCTGAGCCGAATTCAGACACTCAACTGACTGAGCCATCCAGGTGCCCCCTACTTCTAGTACTTTTAAAAATAATTATATGGTGCTTTCAGGTCATCTGACATAGTGAAAATATCGTTTCTTTTCCAATATTTATTATGGCTTTATTTTGGTCATATTATTAGTTACAATTTCCAGAACAAATTGTGTGTTATAGCAGCAATCAAATGTATTCTTGTTTTGCAGCATTCTTTTTATGCTTTTGGCACTCTTGTAAGTATATGGGGCAGTCTTATTTTCTTCATTTTGTATCAAACTTGAATAAATGATAGACTTCAGAACCAAGAAAGCAATTGATATGCCCAAGTTTGAGCTAGAACTGGAGCAAGACCCTGGGGTGTTAGACCACTACAGTTCCATACTTCCATATAGTAGCTATCTTTTTCTAAGCAATAGATTTTACACAAAGTTTAATTACATAAGCAGTCTCACATATGAGAGTTCTGTGAACCTTGAGCTTCGTGTAATGAAAACTGAGCTCATCATCTTTCAGCCCCTCATCATTCGAATGCTTTGTTTCAGTAGATAGTTCACCATCCTTCCTCTGTCTCCTCAATACCTAGACCTAATGGATCATTATACCAGTTTAGTCCTCCTTTAAAAATCGTTCATACTGGCTTACCTGTGCGTCGTTTGCTCTCCTTTCCTTTGCCATTGTCTTGATTCAAGTTGTTATTTTTGCTCTCTGTGTCTAATCTTGCTCTCTGCCAAACTGCCTTCTACCCTGCCAAAGTGATCTTATAAAATGCAATTCCAGTTCATCACTCTCTGGTTAAATCATTTAGTGATTCTTCATTATTTCAGGGTACAGTTCAGGCTCCTTAGCTAAGCATACATGGCTCATGCCTAAAAAAGATGTACTCTTTTGAGTCTTGCTTCTTTCTCTCAACATTACATTATGCATAGTTTCATGGTCTATGATTGATCAGAGTTATGCTCAAACACCCATTCCACAAAGGGTGGAGTAAGATTTCCACCTGTCTGAAGGATCTATATGTGAGTTAAGGAACTCTTTCATAGTTCAGGCAGGCTCCTAATCTGACCTGCCTTCTTGTTTCTCCTGTGTCCTCTGTGCATGTGTGCAGCCTCACCATCAGCTCAGGACACGAAGACAGCTTGGTTTCCTTAAGGCATGTGGGTGGAAGGCAGAAGGTTGTTTGCAGAGTTCAGGTCCCTCTGTGGGTCTCTTATTACCAGGATCATTCTGTTACCTTTCTCATTATGTTGCTGGTTGGTTGCTTGTCCTAAATGGGATGTCTACCTCAGTCTTACTGGTGGGAGGGCTTTTTCAGTGGAGACACCGCTGAATGGCATATTTTCTTTCACCTTCGGCTCTGGATCAGTTGAGCCTCTCTGTCCTTAAAGCTATCCTAGCTGTGGTCCAGGGAGAACGCTCACCCTGACCACTACTAGGAAGGGATGGCAGTAGCCACAAGCAGGAGTGCCACAGATTTCTACCATTCGTGAACGAATTTCAACAGTGTTTCATGAATAAGTACCTCTTAATATGTTATTTAAGTTTGGTTAATTGCCAGATTCCTGAAATGGTTGTTTTTAGCAATTTTGAACAGTTTCAAAGTCATTTTTTGGGGGAAGAGTATTTGAAGTCCTTCCTCCGGAGGCCACATGGTAACTTTAATTTGCATTTTCCTAAAAGCTAGTTTATTTGAACATATTTTCATATGTTTATTAGTTGATACCTTTTTTGTGACTTTTGTACATAGTTGCTACATATTTTTTTGAGATTAAATTTAAGCATCACCTTCTTCAGATAGGCACCTGTCACCCCTAAGTTTGACTTAGATTCCCCCTTCTCTGTATTTCCGTATAATTGATGCACAATTCTGTGTGGTGATTATCTGTACACTTACTTGCCTGATTCCCCAATAGTAGTCTGAAAGCTTGACTACCAGGAGTTTGTTTTTATATCCTCGCTTCTATATCCTTGGTGATTAGCATAGTAAATACTCCATATGTATTTGTTTAATTGAGTTAAAATGTTATAAATTGCTAGGAGTTTGGCCAGGTTTATATATATATATATATACACACATATATATGTATATGTGTATATATATATGTCATTGTATTTCATTTCATTGTAAAATGAATTATTTGAAATAAGTGGGTCATTGAGTAGTGTTTAAAAACCTATTTGTTTGAGAAGAATTTTCACTAAATAGCAAAACTCCTTTTTAGTGGAATGAACCATTGGATACAATGTTATTATGTAATGACGTCAGTGAACTCTGAGTTCATTACTTCCAAGCTCATTGGTAAATTATTTAATTTTTTAGTAGCTTTCAACAGGATTTATCATTGTGTTCTTGATATACTTTCTTCATTTGGTGTTCTCACTTTCGTGCTTTACCTCCTATATTACTCTTCACTCTTTTTCAGTCTCCTTTTTTACAGCCTCATAATATTAGTGACTGTGCTTTCTATGAACCTGAATGTCATCATTTTAAATTGCATCAAATGCTAGTTACTCTTCGATGTATATTCCATGCCCACACTTCCCTCTTGAATTCTCGATTCATAAGGCCAACTTCTTTTTTTTAACTTTTTAAATGTTTATTTATTTTTGAAAGAGAGAGATGGGGGGCAGGGGCAGAAAGACAGGGAGACCCATAATCTGAAGGAGGCTCCAGTCTCTGAGCTGTCAGCACAGACCCTGACACAGGGCTCAAACTCATGGACGGCGAGATCATGACCTGAGCCAAAGTCAAATGCTCAACCTCCTGAGCCACCCAGACGCCCCATAAGGGCAACTTCTTATTTGACATTTCTGCTTGAATGTCTCCTCTCAGATCCTGAAGTCAACATGTCCAGAATTAAACTCTGAGTCTTCTTCCTCCCAAACTTACCTAGTACCACCCAAACTGACCTTCTCTCAATTGATGGCAACCCCATTTTTTCCAGTTGTTCAAGCTACTGGAGTTTACATTAATTTCTCTATTTCTCTCATACCCTGTGTCCAATCCATTAGGTCATTCTGTTGCCTCCACCTTCATAATATCTAGGATCAGACCATTTCTCATCATCTCCTCTGCTACCACTCTGCTATAAACAACCATTTACTCTTGCTAGGGTTACCTTCCTAACTATCTGCCTGCTTCCACCATTGCCTTTCTATGGTGTAACCCTTTTAAAATGCGAGTCATATTGTGTCACTTCTCAACTCTAAGTAAAAGCCAAAACATTTATAATAGACTGTAAACTGTGTGATATGCTCCTTCCTCACTTCTTACTCTTCTAGCTTCCCCTCCTAATTCCCTTCCTTTCATTCACAACTATCCAGGCACACTGACTTCCTTGCTGTTCCTCAGACACACTAGAGAAACACTAGACAGGCACTCCTGCCTGGGGCCTCTAAATTGGCTGGCCCCTCTGTCTAGACCATTCCTCTTCCAGATATGGCTGACCACCCTCCTCTTGCCATCCCTCCCATCCTTCATGTGTTCGCTCACTTTTCATCTTCTTAATAAAGTCTTTCTGACCACATTTTCAACATGTTGAGACACTTGGGCCCCTACCTGCCACCCTCACTCTTGACTTCCCTTATTCTGCTGTTTTCTTTTTCTCACACTATTTACCTTCTAACATGCTCTGTAATTTACTTTTTTATTATGTTTATTGTTTAAAGTCTCTCTTTCCCAGCTTAGTCTATGAGGACAGGGATCTTTGTTTTGTTTGCTAATATGCCCAATGCCACTAGGATATCACCAAATATAAAGTAGGTACACAAACAAATGATGTTAAATTAATGATTGAATATCTGGTTTTCTATAAAAAATAAAAATTCACAATTTCTCTGAAGAACTTAATTAGATGAAAAGTTATTTGAAAAATTATGAGAAATTTTTAAAAATGCCGATGTTCTTTTATCCCTTAATTGGTGAATTAGGATCCATGAAAACACCATAAAATTTACATAAAAAGTTAATAAGTATCATTCAAATAACCTCTTCAGGGCAGTCTTTTTAATAAAACTGGCATTTCTGTAAAAATGGAATTTTTCTATAATGATATGCAGTATAGTGGAATTTAATGCATACTTTAGATTTAAAAATAACCGTGTAACAGTGTGTTGAGTGGGACCTTTTTATCTTGTTCCAGAATTGCAGCTAAGGCCCTAAGCTGAAGACAAAATACCCTGAGTAACTAATTTTCTGTATTTGGATTGTTATGAATAATCTACTAGCCACTGGGACCAGAATGCTGCCTGTAGAGACTGTTCTCAGAGACCATTCCTGAAGAGAACCCCATCGCAGTATGAGAATAAGATTTAGCAGAGGAGAAATGCAGAGTCTTTAATGAGAAACAATCCCCTCCCCTCGTTTCCTTGTCCAAGGAACTGCTTATAAAGAGTACGGGATGCCTTCAAGTCAAGAGGAAGGTCATTTCATTGTCTCATTGAGCATTTGCTTAGCTATGGACTGGCTAGTCTTGCGTTTTCTGTTAGAACAGTGCTAAATAGAGTTGAGGATGATACTACAAAGGTGGAGGACACTATTAAATCTATTCAATATAGTCACTTCAGAGAGTAGCTAGGTTTGGCCTGTTTTCCTATTGTCCTCCTCAAGCCAGGAGGTAAAAGGACCTTTGCAGTGGTAGAGGGTACAAGGTCATTGCCCATATTAGGTAAGTGTCCAGGAGGTGGTTTCTCTGCAGGGTCTTCTGAAGAGCCCATACAGTCACCCTCTGAGGGAGCTAGCAGCTGCTTGCCTGTCATATGCAAGGTCAGTATCAGCTAGAGAAGCAAGAGCAAATAACAAAGAGGGTACTGTGACTCCATCTACTTAAGCCAGGGGATGACAGTCCTTCCTACTTCTAGTTCTTAAGCCATGGGTTCCTGGAAGAAGTAGTGAGGGACAACAGGTTCCTCTAAGCAAGACTCTGCTTCACTTTTACATTCCAAGCTGCAGAGAGTGTGAATCGAACTAGAGAGAAAAGAGCTTCAAATAGATTTTGAGTCTGAAGTCTTCAAAATCATAAAAATAATAAGTTTGAGTTCTGATTATCTGAAAGATACAGTTCTAATAACTGAAAGCACCTAAGAAGTTATGGTGTGGCACCAAGATGTTGTTTAAGGATCCTTGATATATCCGTTAGGTATTTGATGCATAATAAATCATTACAAAACTTAGTGGTTTAAAACAACCATTTATTATCTCTGAGAAGCTTATAATTAGCTAGACCATTCTGCGATTCTGTGACAGGCTTAGTTGATGTCTGCAGGGCTTGTGTATGTATCTACACTCAGCTGAGGGTTGGCTGGGAGCTGGCTTGTCTAAGATGGCCTCAGTTGGAATGATTCAACTTGGTTCTATGTTCTAGCAGGCTAGTAGCCTGTTCTTGTTCTCATGGTGGTGGTAAGGGTCCAAACACAGAAAAAAGAAACACTCAAGCTCTCTTTAAGACCTCTAATTAAACTTTCCTTGGGGAGCCAAGCTCAGAGTCGTTGTGGGAAGGCACTACCAAAGGGTTAGAATATAGGGAGCCTTGAAAAATTGGGGTCATTAATGCAGTCAGTCTGCTACACTTACCAGATGCAAGAGGAGATTCCACACAAGAGAGTTATGAGCAGTTATGGGGGAAAATTTTTCATATCTGTACTCTGAGGAGTAGAGACCTTTTAATCACAGGATACAATTGATTTGGACTACATAAGCTCCTAAGATACAGACTGTTTCTTCTATATGTTCTTTCCAATGTATAAGTTAACAGAAATCTTTTTTTAATGATTATGGTTTTTTAGTCTGAGGGTTACCCTGGATTTGAATATATATAGTCTACATAATAAGTCAACAGATAATATCTAAATTTGATTTATCAGCAGAAAGCTGTATACATAAAATGTATGGAATTTGGATGCCAGAAGATATAACAAGGAAAGTTGCGGTTGCCTCTGGGTCGACTAACTACAGTGTGTGTGTGGGGAAGGGGGGCTAAGAAAGACACTGCTGATTTTTGTGTTATGGATGCATTTTAGTGCTGTTTGACTTTTAAAACAGTATGTTATATTACTTTGATTAAAATGAGTAATAATTTTTTTAAAAAGAAAAGTCCTTTTTCATAGCATCATCACCGTCCTGTTATTTACATATACTTGATTTCATTTAATCCCCACAATATCCCTATGAGTTAGCTATTATTGTTTCTACTTCAGATGAGATGTGTAGGCTTAGAGAATTTAAGTGACTTGTCCAGCCAGTGTTAACATAGTCTTTTATGTAAGAGGCAGGGTCACGATTGGAACCAAGGTGTGTCTGCTTCCAAAGATTATGATCTTAACTCCTAACCTGTAGTTTAATATTTAATTCATTCACTTAGTTTGAAGCTGAAGTTTAATCTTCTCCATACCAGAGGCTCACACTATTATATAACCCCCCACAATGAACTAGGATATATGTATTTTTTTCCTACTAACAAACTTTAGTTGCTTCTTAACATTTAGTCTTGAGAAGGAAAAATAGCGATTGAGTAAATTCTTCCAGTGGGAATATGATGAATATCCACCATGTTTACTCTGAGGAATAAATTACCACCAAATTTACTCTGAGGAAAAAACATTTACTTTTACTTAATACATTGATACATTAGATGCTTAGATTCCAGATACTGGATTATAATAGCACATAAATTTAGATGTTTCTTAAAAAGTATACTTGTAGCATCTTGTTGTATAAGGAAAGTATTTATAATTAGGAGTTTGATTAAGAAGAACTGATCTGTTTTCATTACTTTTCCAAGTTATCAATATCCAGCTGTATTATCTTACTTTTAGGTGTTAAATTTGAAACAAACTTCATATACTAATTGCTTTTAACAGCTGCTGTAGATATTTATTGCAAATGTCATTGAAAAGACAGATTTAATATATTAGTTTAGTACACATGGTGATTTACAGATTAGAGTACGTTAAATAAACTGTGTCAGAAATTATAAATAAACTAAAATGAGTAAAATTATCCTAAAATTGCTAGACAAGTCTTCACATTTAATGTTACATTAATGAGTTTTGTACAGAGACTGTTTAGAATAAAATCCTTTTTCATCAGATGTTGCACATATGCCTTCACTGTTTGTTTTTCTTCAAAGTAAAACTTAATGAAACAGCTAATAAAACCCAGTTTTACTCCTGATCCTTGAAAGAAACAAGCCCTTGAAGTGCACCCACTGTTTATTCTTTTGCACTGGTTTTTGCTACTTTTCAGCATGTAAATTTTCCAGTAATGGAAAACAGTCAAAGCTATAAACCTTTTCTTCCAAGTCTTATAAACCCAGTATTTATTTCTTATTTGTAAAGTGATTGCACAATGGAAACATGCTTTGCACACATAGAGAGAAGTTTGGTCTCAGATCTTCATGTCCACCTCCTGCTGGCTTCAGGAGGGTGTAGTGCGTGTGCATTTAAATAGATCTTTATTATGTAAATACTCAAGAACCAGAATAGGGGTTTAATTACCCTAAAAAAAATGAGAGGTTTCCAAGTGAAAGGCATGTATGAGACTCCTGTACACTGTTACTCTCATAAACCTGAACATGTATTAGATTGGTGCATAGCTTATGAAAAAGGATCAGCTTCCATGAATTGGAAATATATAGATGGCAGATGGGTATGTACCCCAGTGGTTTTTTCAGTAACCATAGCATATGCCATTCTGTGTCTTCCCGGTTCTTTTATGGAGAGGGTTGTTTTTGACTCTGGTGATAGGGTAGAGGTAGATATTTGGGTTGGGATGTGAGAGGCCATGCTACTCCAAAGTGTGGTCCTAGATTGGTACCAGTGCAGGCAGGTAAGTGAAGAAATTGAAAATGAGTGCTTAGAAACTTGTAAATAATGTGAATGAGTAATATTATATCTGTGAAATATAATTTTTAAAATTTGAAACTGGTAGTCGGGGGGCGCTATGCATGTGTGGGGGCAGGGAGCATATGGGAGAAACTCTGTACCTTTCTTTCAGATTTGCTGTGGACTTAAAACTGCTCTAAAAGAATAAAATAATTCCCCTTCTTCTTCTCCTTCCCCCACCCTCCTCCTCCTCTTCCTCCTCCTCCTCCTTCTTCTAAATTGGGACTTCTATTTTATATGTTTTGGATTTTTTTATTTCATTTTTTTTCCTAGTAATTCGTTTTAGTGTTTTTCACAAAAGCATGTCTATGACAGATTGGAAATAAAATTCCTGATCTTTTACCACAGATGGTTTGAAAAGCATTTGGTCTAGGATGAGATTTTCAAATGTTGATTTATGTTCCTTTGCCCCGTTACATACCATTACATGTTAAAATTTGAATAAAAATCAAAGGCTATCATTTATAATTTCAGTACCCTAACCAAACTGCCTGATGACATTGAATGGTCAATGAGCTAAGGGTTGGATGTAGAACCTGAAGTGGAGATATTCTGTGTTCCCCATTAAGGACAGGTTCATATGCTCTAGTGACCACTGAGTGGGAATTGGTGTTGACATTCTCATAAGAAAATCAGAAAGCCTGACCAGGATTTGTGTCCAAATGGAGGTGGGTTAATGCCAAATTGAGATTTTAAAAAATTAGGGCAAAGTTTTAGGTGGAGGGTAGGGAAGAACAGAGAAAGCTGAGTTATGTACTTTGTGGTACTTTTGAAGGGTTAGGAACTTTGAACCACCATGGGATAATATGTGGGCCTTGACAACAAAATGGTGGTAGAAACGGGAAAGCATCCATAGCAAGTTTCATTTACTTTTCAGTTTTACCCAGTTGATTTTAATGCTACTGAAAATCATGATAAGGGATGCTTCTTTGGTGTGCATTTTATCCATTGCTGATACCTGGACAAGCAATCAGAATATAAAGCTGAGATTTATGTATTATATAACCTTGAGTCATAAAAATGTTCATAAGTCATAGAAATAGAAGTTTAGAGTAGAAGGTCATATAATTCACCTTGTTCCAGATACTGCTTCTCGTAAGGCAGCTTTTTTTGTAGCCACTCGAGGTATGAGTTCATGCCCATGATGCTGGGAGGGAGATATCCTGAGATAGCATTCAGGAATTAGAGATCCCAAGCCCTATTTGAGCTAAAATGAGACTTACCCATTGGATTATCCAATAATATGTTGAGCTTGGGAGAGAGACTAAAGGCTGATCAGGGAGAAAGTTGGAAGTTGAATACTTGAACAGCTACAAGCGGGCTTAAGATACTGATGGTCATAATTCATTAACAATGTCTTTTATAACCATTCAGAAATTTATAGTAGTTGAAATTATATTTGAGTGCTATTTAAATGACTCCATATGTAAACTCCCTAAATTAAGCAGTTATTTTGGACCAAAAAACTTCAGGTGTGGCACCTGTGGCCAGCAAGTTCTCTGTAGTAGCCTTGTCATATAGCATATACCCATGACATTGGACCTTGAATCATCCCAGTATGTCTGATTACATATTTATGATATACTTGTCATCAGTATTTTTTTTAGTTTTTAAAATTATGCTAAATATGTATGTATATATAACATAAAATGTACCATTTTAACCACTTAAATTAATTTTTAAAAAATTATGGTAAAAAACACATGACAAAATTTACCATCTTAATTCCTCTTTAAGTGGTTCAATTCAGTAAAACATTTTAATAGTACTAAGTACCTTCACATTGTTATACAGCCATTACCACCATCATTCTCCAGGACTTTTTATCTTAGTAAACTGAAACTCTGTACCCATGAAACAACTCTTCATTCCCCCTTCCACCCATCTTTAGACAACCACCCCTTTCCTTTGTTCTATGACTTTGATATCTCTAGGTACCTTACGTAAATGGAATTACATAGTATTTGTCCTTTTGTAACTGGTTTATTTTACTTAGCATAACATCTTCAGGGTCCATCCATATTATAGTACATTTCAAATTCTTTTTTTCTTTTTAAGGCTGAATAATAATTCATTGTATGTGTGTGTATATATGTATATATGATGATATGATGTTTTATTTATCCATTCATCTGTTGCTGGATATTTGGATTGCTTTTATCGTTAAAAATTTTGTCTTTCACTCTATGTAAAATATTTGTATTTTAATTTCAGTTTAGTTTATCACCATTGGCTTTATTTTATAGTTTTGCTGACTTTGAATTTATATATGATTATTTTTATTACTTTTATTACCATTTTCTCATAGTGAGTGTTGCTAAATAAACATTGATTTTAGTACTTCTAGATTTATTAATTTACTTACTTAGTTTTTGCTTTTGGTGTTAATAGTTAGCCAAAGTCACATTCTTGATAGAATTTAGTAATTATTATTTGTTTTTAGAAATTAAAAAATATTTAAAAAAAAATCAAGTAATGATTGAATGTAATTTAATTACGTTTATTCATTAAAAAGCTTTCTAGCTTTCAAAAATAAAATACCTTGTGAAAGTATTTTTAATCCCACATCAGTTTACATATTATATATATTATGTGAATATGCCAAAGTTTTAATTTTTGGAATAAACAAAAATCAATGATGAATTGTTTGAACTTTTATTAAGTTTGTTTTTAAAAAATTTTAATGAACACAGAAAATTCCCGATTCCTGTAAATAGATTTCATGTAGTCGTAAAAGTCTACATAGGCCACGTTAGTTTTTCATATTTGAAAAATATTTAAATTTCAGATACTGTCAATATCTATATCTATAAATATATATTTATTGATATAAATATATCAGTTTAATGGATAACTTTTCATTAAAGCAGAAAAGCCTTCAGTTTCACATAAAAAATAAATTGAAGTTACTAGTTAGGTAATGAAATGAAAATTATCTCAAACTTGGATATGTGTGCTTAGTAACTTTCCCCCCTCAGCCTAAATGCCTTACTGGCAGGAAAATGATTGCAAAGACAAGGTACACAGCAAACTGCACTGGCACCTCACCGCAGAAAATCCCGGGCAGGAAGAGACTGGACCATCTTTAAGTGTTGCACAAGTAATACAAAAAACCAAAACTTTTTGAGATTGGTTCAAACAGTAAGCTTTTACAGTTTATTAGGATAAAGCTAAATAAACCAGTTACAAGATCACACCATTTGAAGCTAAAGCCAACTGCCTCAACGTAGGATGGATAGAAGCCCTCATTTTACCCATCAGTCTAGAAATTGAGGCCAGGAAAGCAAAAGAGATGGAAACAGTGGTACTCTCAAGTAACACTTGTAAATATGTTGATGATATGTCAGATGGTACAAAGAAATTATTAATGCAGGTTATTATTAAAATAAACACCTGTTAAGAAACTGCCAAATTCTGAAACAGTTAGAATTCCTGAAGAGAAATGCTGGGAAGAATATCAGTTCTCTATAAAGAAATACCAAAAGAAATTACTGGGGGTGAAATATTGAAGGTTGTGAATTCATACTTTGAAACAAATAAGGTATTATGGAAACATGCTTGGGTTTGTATACTGATGGAGTGAGTGCAGGGACAGGAAGATGTAATGGCTGCACACCAAAAGTTGGGAAAATACTGAGCTTCAAATAATACGATATTTTCTTTTCATAGAAGCTCTGTTGTAAAAGTCTGCCTCCATATGAATTTCACATAGTCTGGTGTATTCTAAATGGAGAATACAATATACCTGAAACTGCTTTATTCACATCTGTTTTTAGCTGCATGTGAAGAAATGGGATTGGAATAAGCTTTCCACTGTTTCATACTCTGGGTGGTATATGTCCAAAGAAGAGTTCTGTCAAAAGTTTATGAGCTAGAAGGAGAATTCAGACTTGCTCTATAAACAGTTCTTGTTTGAAGATTTGTTAAAAAGTAGTTATTGGCTTGAAAAAATAGTTTCATTAGCTGAGTGAATAAACCTAATAGAATATTGCCAGAATCTCATGATAATGTCTCCACATGTGCTGATACAATTTATGGAGTTAGTGCAAAAATTTGGCCTCAGAAACGTGGGGTTAAAAACGATTCATTTGTGGCGTTTAGTTTGTTGCATGGTTTCAATAGTAAAGAACGATCATTAAGACGAGTAGAGCAACATCTTGCATAGTTAAGGAAAAGCTGCATCATGGATTTAAGTGTATGATTTCAGTTATATTCACAATTTATTTATGCTATCCTAAGAAATTTTCACATTACACTTGTTGATGAAAGTAAAGGAAGAGTTGTTTGATTTACTGAATGATGACAATTTTGAAGTACAATTTATCTTTGAATTATCCAAATTCTAGTTAGTGATGAGAAAGGAGTTTCTATCATTTGCCTGTGTAGAGGTGGAAAGTAGCTTGGGGTTGCTGGTAGGGGTGGAGATTGACTAATAATTTTGTAATATAAAGAAAATGTATTTAAGATTTTTTTCACTGAGTTCCTTATAGATACCACCAAATCCCATCAAGTTTACTCCATTATACTGTTCAAATATGAATTTTTATGTGTGTCATGATTTGAAAGGGTTAGGAAGCACTGGACTGAAACCTGTAACAGTCTGGAAAGCTGAGGCAAGAATGTTAACTGTGACAGGTCTCAAATTCAGTCATTAAATGATTTCAGAGAATAGAGTACAAAGCAAAGACTGGGAGAGGGTAAGATTTCAGGAAATACATTTACTAACTGGGCAAGTGTGATGGGGGAGAGCCTGCTGTCTCCTATGTCTTACTGAGGTGGGGAATAAGGACCAGCAGTAGTGGGATGGGTAGGTGGCAAGAAGATGATGAACCAGACTCATCTGGACTAAAGCCAAATAGCTGTTTTGGTGGTCTCTGAATTATGTGGAAGAATAAAGGCTTGGGTAGAGAAATAGGTTTCTTAGCCTTCTATAACTCATTCATGGGGATTGATCAAAACAAGTCAACTTTTGAAGGAGAAACCTACTTTTTGGAAAAAAATACTAGTAATTACTTTGTGTCAGGTTCTATATTTAGTGTTTTCTATGTATTAATTCAGTTTAATTTTACACTGGCTGGTAATAGTACCATTATGATTCTCATTTTAGAGGTGAGGAAACTAAGGTCACTCCTGTTCATGGTAGAGCTGGTACATGAACTCAGGCAGTCTGGCTGTAGAATCTCTGTACCTGTCTCTATGCTACACTGCCTCTCAAATCTGTAGTATATCTAACTACCTTTCTCCTCCTAAATTTCCCCCTTTGATCTCAACACAGACTGTTCTCATGTCCTGGACCTTCTCCTGTGGAGGAAGTGGCCTACAACGGATGCTATACTAGGACTTCCTCTTAGCGTTATGACTCAGTTGCTTGTTTGGGGGAAAGTTGATGAATATAGTCCAAAATTAAGATGTCATCAGAACATTTACTTTGCAATACCCCATCATTTTATTAAGTAGCTATGCTTTAGAATATGGTGGCCACTAGCTACGTGTGGCAATTCAAATTGAAATTTTAATTAATAAGTAAAATCAACTCAGATCAAAAACTTGGTTCCCTTAAAGTTGCACAAGCCACACTTTAAGTGGCTACTGCCTACCATTTTGCACAGCACAAGAAAGTTTTCTGTCATCACAGCTGGTTTCATTGGACAGTAGCTTTCCTCTTCTCCAGGTCAGCTACATAAGAAGTGAGAGCTCATTTCCTATTGGCTTCTTACTCCTCAGGCTGCCTTACTTCAGTGATTGGCTCCACTGTCTTTCCTCATATTGTAAAAGACAGCGATACCAGAAAATAAAAGATTTTTATGGTCATTAGTTGCTGGTTCATACAAGATATGCTTTCTTAAAACAGTGCTACAATACTGTTGACCTTGCTGTCCTTACCTTACTTTGCAAGTATAACAATTACAAACTGTGTTCCAAGAAATCCGTACATGACAGCCTGTCACACTTTGGCTTCTGTTGAACTTGAAGGCATCTTAGCTCTTGTGGCTTAAAAGTGTGCATTACTGTTAATAAGCAAGAGCTCGTATGGGTGTGTAGTTGGATTTTTGAACCCAATTTTAGGATTTGATTATTATTCATACTGAGTATAATCTCATTTTTGCCTGTTGTAATGGAGGTTTTGCTTTGTTTTTAAATTAAATGTGGATTTGATCAGCTGAGAAACCATCATCATTATTATTATACCCAGCTTTGATAAGCATACCTTTGTAGGTTGGCTGAAAAAAGTCATATCAAACTAATCTCTTGTTTTCTTTTGAGACGGTTACCAGATGGGCAGGATGCTATGGAAGTAGTGAGTTTGATCTCAACCAAATCATTTAGAATGTTTTCAGGGGCTGGCAGTTTGGTGAATAAGGACTGCAAAAATCATATCAAATTTGAAAAACCTATTTAATCTGAGAAAAATAGACTGTTCAAGAAATTCAAAGGACTGTGTTGAGTGAGCAGTGTTGATCAGAATGATAATTTATTGTTATCAGAGGACGCTATCAAGGTTACTTACGATAAATATAAAGTGTTGTTAGTATGTTCAGGAGAACACATGAAGTTCCCCAGACCTTGGGGCAGCTCTACATAAGCAGGGGTAACTACAGGATATTTTCATTCTTGCAACCACAAAAGTGAAGTGAGCCAAAAAACACAGTGGGAATTAAATGAAGTAGGGTTAAGTTTTCATTAAAGGCTGTGCAGTGCATTCACCACTCCTGGTTGCCCTGGCAACCAGGCTCCCTCGCATGCTAATGACATTATAATGAGAAAAAAAACACATGCAAATGCAGTAAATAGTAATTAGAGGCAGAGCCATACATGGAGTGGTGAGCTCCACCTTGGGAAGGTCTGGGGAAGAACTGGTGAAGGGTTTGTATTGAAGACAAAGAAAGAGGTAATGAAATAAAGACTTTGAGCTATGTATAAAAGGGTTGAGTCTGCACAGAGCATACTCTAACATTTGCCTCCTGCAAATACCTGTCTTTTCTCCAAGCAGAACTTAGCCAAAATCAGAAGTCATGCAGTTGTACGTCCACATTGTCTTAACAGTTCTATCTGTTGGTATCAATGAATGGAAAGAATCTTTGTTGTATTTGCCTTAGATTTGGAGCAACTGTAGCAACCTGCTGTTTGGAATGCCCTCTCTGCTCACATTGGACAGGACTGGTCCCATCCAAAGTAGTGGAGCCAGAATATGTAGCCAAAAGTCAGTCTTGGTGAAGAGAGAGTCTTAATTCTGTATTGTTTCAGGTGGGATAAGTAGGACCAACAGAAGACTACATTTGGTTAATATAGAGTATAACTGACTAATAATACATGCCACTGGAAATGTGTCAGAGATGCTGTGTGACTGCCTCTCTCAAATGTGATAGATAGGGTTTTTGATTTGCCTGAATGGTTAGACTCAGAGTCTATGAATTTGTGCTCAATTTCATTCTCTTCCCTTTATTTCATTTTATTCAGGCTCTTTTTCTCTGTCTTTTCTATTTTTATTGCCACTGTTGTTTATCTTTTGTTTGTGTATATTTCTTGGAAATGACTAGAAAATGTTAAGTTGCCTGCTTCACATTATTCTAATTCTTTGATTTATCTTATTAGTGTCAGCTGAACCATAAATTATTGAATGAAAATCACCAAAAATAGCCATTAAGATTCATAAATTCCTACTATTTTTTTCCTCTTTAAATAAAAAAAAGTTAAAAGTTTTCACAAGGAGTGCATATCTACTTTTGTAAAAATTTGCATTAGTCTATTATTAACAGTTCAAGTAATATAACATATATATGATAAAGTGTTTTTGGCCACTTCTCACCTTCTCTGCCAACTCCCAGTCCCAAACTTCAGAGAAAACCATTGTGGAGAGTAAACTTTAAAATCTCTTTCTGTGAATTTATATGTGTGGTTATTATATGTAATCATGTACATTATTAAGATATTATTAATATCTAACACTTATTGACTGAATGCCATGTATCAGACACTGATCCTTTTTGTATATTAATTCATTTAATCCTTAGATAACCTCCCCTTGAGGGATTTTATAGAAAGAGGAAGGAAGGCCAAGAAAAGTTAAGAAACTTGTCCAAGGTGACAAGCCAAATTTATATCCCAGGAAGTGTGATTTGGAACTCATGTTTTCTCTCATCACATTATTCTTCCTATTCTGCAGGTAACACACGCATATATGTTTTCTTTTCCCTGTGTCTAGAATCAATTACTCCATATGCTTATTCTTCAGGTAGTTTTTTAACTTAATATTCAGAGGTCATTCCATCTCAGTAACTTACTTCTTCCATTTTTTCAAATTATTGCATTTCATTCTCCTGTTCAATGCAAGATAATTTAAGCAGTCCCCTATTGCACCATTAGGTCCAATACACCATAATTTAAACAGTCCCCTATTGATGAGCATTTAATTTGCTATAACAAATGATACTTTAATAAATACCCATGCAGAACAATTTTTATATATACTTATATATCTGTAGAATTAATAGTTCAAAATGGAATTGCTGAATGAGAGAGTGTGCTCACTTTGAATTTTGATGGATACTGCAAAATTAGCACAATTATCACTTTCTTCTTGAAATACTCTTTGCTTAGCATCTGGGACATAAACCTGTCAGTTAACTTCCACCTTGAGACTGTTTCTTCTTGGCTTCCTCTGCTGGTTCCTTCTCATCTATCAACAGCTGAACACTGGAGTGCCCCAGGGCTCATTCTTTGGACTTCTTTTCTTCTCCATTTAGACTCCCTCTCTAGGATATCTTACCCAGCTCCTTGGCTGTAAATACTATACATTCACTGATATCTCTTAAAAATTGTATTTTTAGTGCCTATCATGTCCCTGAACTTCTGGCTTTTATTTCCAGCAACCTAATTGATATTCCATTTGAATGTGTACAAGGTATTGCACATTTAATTCATTTTTATTAAAGCTTCTCCCTCTCCACCCCAACCTTCTTCTTCTACATACTTCCCTATCTCAATAAATATTAGCTTCCAAATGTTCAGGAGAAGAGCCTGAAGTTACCTTTGACTCCTCTCTTTCTCTTATATCCATGTTTAGTCCTTTAGTAAATCCTAACTCCATCTTCAAAATATATCCATAATCTACCTCTTCTCACCACCTTGACTGCACCACATTAGCCCAGGCTGCATCATTTCTCACCTGGCTTGTTGCAGTGGCTTCCTAATTAATGCCCATTTAGAATCTAGTCTTTAAACAGCAGCTAGAGTGGTCTTGTAAGAATGTGAGTCTGGTCATATAAGTCTGTGGCTCAGAACCCTCCAATGACTTTCAGTTTTAGAATAAAATCCAAAGGTTTGTTCATGACTTCCAAGGTCTAATCAGTTCTTACACCCTTTACTCTCTAGTCTCAAGTTCTGTCATTTCCCCACTCTTTCATTCTGCTCCAGCCATACTAATATCCCTGCCATTTACACCATGGGGACTTGGCACTTCCCATTCCTACTGTCTGTTGTGTTCTTCTCTTAGATAGCTTTATGACTTATTCCCTTATTTTGTTAGATCAGTGCTCACCATATCAGTGAGGAGCTACTACTTGCCTACCTAATGTAAAATAGCATCTTCCTAATCCTATCACTCAATCCCCCTTACCCCTTATTAAAATTTATTTATTTACTTATTTTTATTTTTTAACAGAAAAAAAATTTTTAGTGTATTTATTTATTTATTTAGAGAGAGCACTGGAGCAGGGGAGAGGCAGAGAAAGAGGGAAAGAGAGAATGCCAAGCAGATTCCATGAATCAGAGCAGAGCCCAACGTGGGGTTCAAACTCACAAATTGTGAGATCATGACCTGAGCCAAAATCAAGAGTCAGACACTTAACTGCCTGAGCCACCCAGGCACCCCCTTACTACTTATTTTTAGAGAGAGAAAGCAAGGAAGGGAGAAGGGCAGAGAGAGAGAGAGAGAGAGAGAGAGAGAGAGAATCTCAAGCAGGGGCCTGATCCCACATAGGACTCCTCGGGGGGCTCCATCCCAACCGTCAGATCATGACCTGAGCCAAAATTAAGAGATGGTCAATGGTCCAACTGAGACACCCAGGCATCCCTATTCTAATTTAATTTTATTGCACTTAATCCCACCTACTTTACATATTTAGTTATTTGTTATCTCCTCTACCCTGCTCCCTGTTTTCCAGAATGCAAGCTTCATGAGGAAAAGAACCTGTTCACTTTCTGTTCACTACTGTAACCCTGAGGCTTAGTACAATATATTGCATGAAGTAGGTGCTAATAGTATTTGTTGAATGAACGAAAACATGGACAAAATTTCTCTCCAAATATACTGTAGCAATTGATTTTCCTATCAAAAAGTATATGAGTATCCCCATTATCTCATACTCTATAAAATTAGATATTACTGATCTTTTTAAGTTTTTCATTCTAAAAGGTAAAAAATGATATATTGTTTTAATTTGCATTTTCCTTATTACACTGATGTTGAGCATATTTTTATATGCTTATTGGTCACTGGTATTTCTTCCAGGAATTTTTTGTTTATGTCCTTTGTCTGTTTTACTGTAGGGTTGTTTATCTTTGTAATATCGATTTGTAGGAGTAACTTATATATTATGACTATCAATCCTTCATTTCTTATATGTATTGCAAATATTTTTTCCTAGACCGCCACTTCTCTTTTAACTTTGTTAATAGTGTCATTTGTCATATAAGAGTTTTAAATTTTTAACAAATCTGCCTTCTTTTGCTTTATGGCTTCTGGGTTGGTGTTTTGCTCAGGAAGTCCTTCCTAACTTCACATTATGAAAATATTCTCTTATATTTTCCTCTAGACCTTTATTATTATTATTTTTTTATATTTAGAGCTTTAATCCATCTGGAATTTATTTTGGAGATTGTGTGAGATGGTAATGTGGTTTACTTTATTTAATGGTGAACCAGATGACTTCATGTTTATTATTGACTCATCCATTCTTCCATCTATGATCCAATTTTTTTCTTATATATTAAATTCCAACATATGAATCTACTTCTGCACTCCATATTCTAATCCTTGATCTATTTTACTTGTCTGTCACAATAACATAGATTTTAATTATTACTAGTGCCCTTTAGTTGATTTTGATAACTGATAAATATACCATTCATTGTTCTTTTAAAAAAAAAAATCAACTACCCTGTGCATTTTTTAAACATAAATTTTAGAATCATTTTACAAGTTTCATAAAAAACTTGTTGGGATTTTTTTCATGGTCTACAGTAAAGTTGTAGAGTTTTCCTGACATGATACATATATTCCTGGATATTTGACATATTTTTGTTCATATTGGGAATGGTGTATTTTATCTTCATGATTTTGATTGATTACTACTATATTTGTAAAATTATTGGTTTTTAAAGTTTTCTTTTAAATTTAGTTATTTTGAGAGGGAGGGAGGGGGAGAGAGACAGAGAGTGAGAGAGGGAGAGAATAAGTGAGGAGGGGCAGAGAGAGAAAGAGAAAGAGAAAATCCCAAGCAGGCTCCTTGTTGTCAGTGCAAGATCATGACCTAAGCAGGACGCTTAACCAACTGAGCCACCCACGTGCCCCTAAAATTATTGTTTTTATATGTTGATCTTCTTCCTGGACACTCTATGAAACTCTCTTATTTATTTTTATTACTTTTTCTGTTGATTCTTTAGATTATTTAAGCACACCATGGAACCGTCTGCCATTTTATCTTTTCTTTTATAAGAACTTTCTCCAGACAATGAGTTGGGACACTTGTAGACCTCACCTTGTATATTTCCAATCTCTTAGAGATTACTGTCCTGCACTGCCTGTGTCCCCATATCTGAAAATTCTGGTTTCATGTTTTTTTGTTTAGCTTTCTAGTTGCTTAAGATGGGAGGGTAAATCTAGTCTCCATTCTATAGAACTAACTACTAAAGAATGCAAAACTTCTTGAAGGATACTAGTGTGTATTGCCATTATATGAAACATTTAAATTTAATAAATATAGATTCTAACCTAAGATATTATCAGATATATATGATCATCAGTTCAACTGTTTTGTTTCCAAACCAAGATTGGCAGCAGAGCAGTGGGAGAACATGATTAACTCATGGAAATGAAGAAGAGGTATTAAAGGATGTCTCCCTAAGATTTGTAGCATTGTGGGCTATTGTGTTGGCCCAGCTTTCACATAGCTCTTGCCTTGATACAGAAGCAACAGACTTCCTTCTTCTGAGATTTACTCATGTTATGCTCTGGGAAGCAGGAGTTCTGATAGAAGGAAGATACAGAAGGAGAGTGCATTCAGTAGAAAAGCTTTAAACATGCACAGGCTTGGAATGGAGATGACTATGAGGGCAGAGATTGTGACTCATTCTGGGAAATATGTCAGGAAACTTTTGTTACATTAATAAAAAAGACTGAGAGGATAACATCTTCCCTCTTTTTCTTCCTCTTCCCTCTTTTCTGTCAGTGTGAGTTTGCCACATTCCTGATATTGATCCAATTAGTGGATATTGAATGCTCTTTTTGGCAAGTAGAATGATTTTAGTAAAGTCTTCAGTCTCACAGTATTCAGGCCTCATGGATAAAAAGCAGTGATTGTACTAGTACTGTGCAGCCTTCTCTAAAAGCTGTCAGTATCTTCTTCCCTATGATTGGTCAAAACCCTTTTGGTTTTCAGCAGTAGCCGTGAGAATCTGGCTTATTGTGCTCAGGCTGGAACGGCTTCTGAAGTACTAACCATTGACTCTGTCCTACCTTGGCTGTTCTTCTGGGCAAGCTGCCTCTGTGTTCTGTGCAGCAGCTGTGTGACTGCCTTTCACTCACCTCTTTCTGCTTTGCTATCTATACTGAGTTGAATAGTGTCCCCCCCAAATTCATGTCCACCCACAACCTGTGCATGTGACTTTATTTGGAAATAGGGTCTTTGCAGTTGTAATCAAGTTAAGATGAGGCTATACTGGATTAGAGTGCTAAGTACATTATGACTGGTGTCCTTATAAGACCAGGGAAATTTGGACATACAGATACAGACACACCAGGGAGAAGACCTCATGAAAACAGAAGCAGAGGTTGGGGTGATGCATCTGCAGGTTGGCAACAATCAAAACCTAGGAAAAGGCAAGGGAGGCTTCTCCCCCTAGAGCCTAAAGAGAGAGCATGGCTGTGCCAACACCTTGATTTTGGACGTCAAGCCCCCAGTTTCAGAATGGTGAGAGAATAATACATATCTCTAGTTTTAAGCTACCCATTTTGTGATACTTTGTATGGCACCTATACAAAAGGAAGACCTTTCTCACTTTCCCTTTCTCTTCCTCCCACCCTCACAGCAGAAGCCTTCTCTGAGTTAAACTGCTTAAGGTCAGGCACATTTTATTTTGTGAGAAACTAGTAAAGTTAACAAATTGTTTGTACTGCTTTGCAAGAATAATGCTTTGAAATCAAAGTGACAACTTGCTACCCTGATAATTTTCTACTGTCAGACTATCACATTTCTTTCAGTTTACTTTTCAGTATAAAATAACTTCAGTACTCTTAATTCTCTTGAATGGTTTGCTTAGAAGAGATAATGTTATAAAACAGAAATTATTTATGAAAGAAATCAGATTTGGAGTAAATTTAAATCTAGAAATCAAGACAGGGAAAGTCAGAATCTGTGACATTTATATGTTTGTTTTTTATTCTATGATATTAGAAAAGCAATGACAAAACTTTAAGAAGATTTCAACTAGAGCGAACAAAATATGGTAAATCTCTATAAAGTTAAATTGGAAGTAGAAGCAAAGAGAAAAAAAATATTTTTCTGCACCAGGTTTCCCACATCCCCTCTAATCACTTATAGTAGCTGTTGGCCATTCCTTGGGCACAGATAAGCCGGAATGCTCTAGGAGGCAAAACCAAATTGTTTAATATAAAAAAAGTATGAGGCACAGATGGAGGTCCCATATCTATGAACTGAAAATTGAAAACTCCAAATGGCTAAGTTGGAAAACCTGCAAACATTATTAAGAAAACAAAAGAAGAAAAAGAGACTGAAATCCCACAAAATGCTTTATAGTGAAACTTAACATTGTACAGATACCTGTTGAAAGTGTTAATAAGGAAAATGGAACTGATGTGATTTAAAGTTACTTTTTGGTGCTTTGGCTCCAAGAAAGAGAAGGGATTTAGCATCCTTTAAACTGTAATCATTGTCTAAAAACGTGTGTGAAATAAGCAGGCTGTGTAGGTCTGTGTAAACGCAGAAATGCATGCTTCTGTCAGATAAGGTCACTAAATTGGTTCAGTAACCTTTTCTGGTCTGACAAGTAGCTGGTTTTCTTTTGCCTTTTTTTTCTTGGGGCCAGTGTGCTTTTCTGTGTTTGACCTGCATTTGGGGAAGGGGAGGGTAGTGTGTTCTCCTGCTCATCTACGAAGTCAGGAATGGGCTGGAGGTGAAAAGAGGGGGGAATTGGCAGGTCTGAGAGTCCTGCCAGGAAAAGGGAGCAGAGCTGTTGTTAGAAAACCAACTTCTTAGGCAAATGAGCACAGTGACAGGCTTCTCGGTATGTCTTCATTGAATGAAACAAAGAATTGAAGACCCTTAAAATTGGAATTTTAAGTAGCCAAAAAGATGTTTGCCAAAGATATGCTAGAATTCTAGGAAAGAAGTATTGACCTTGTTTTGGTTTACCAACTAGAGGGTTAGTTTAAAAAGGAGAGAAAAACAAAAATTAGTATATGTAAACACATTTGTGGTTTTTAGAATAATTTTGATGTCAGAGTGGAAGGAAAGTTTAAAACTTTCCTTATTTAGTTTTCCTAGAATAGTGTTTTCTTACATGGGTTGGATCTTTATTTACTTTATTTGTTTTAATTTTTACAAGGAAAAACAGTACATGGTCATTGTAAAAACTTTTATAATACATAGATATATAAAATACAGAAGAAAATATTTTCTTTCCTCTGTTTCAGATATGTAGTTTGTTTTCTATGTAAATATAAATATATGAATGCACACTTATAATATATTTATGTAAATGGGATCATTGTTCTGTAACTTACTTTTTCCACCTAATATTATATCATGGCATCTTTTGTTGTGAGTTATTGAACATCTGTGTTATTTTCATAGTTATCCCTTTAACCTTAAATAATGTACGTCTGCTTCCTGATTTCTCATCTTTGGACAATAAAAATTGATTCCTGTTGTGATAGATGAGGAATTAAATGTGCTTATACTATCTCCCACATTCCTTCCTGTTCTACTTCTGTTTTTTAAATTATATTATTATTTTTATATCATCAAGATTTATAATATTTAGATTTTGTTTATTGTATTTAATAATAATGTAATTATTTCTCTTTGTCTTGTTTATAGATGGATTAGAATTTAAATCTAATAAAAGTATATAGTGAGTGTGCTAATGTAGGCAAGATTCACTGCTGAACTAGGTATTGTGATAGAAGGCAGTATAACCGACTGATATGCTGCTGCCTTGGAGAGAATATTTCAGTCAAACTCCTACAGATTATCTTTTCTTTTCATACCTTGGCCTTGCTTAAGAAAGCTCTTTTAATTGGGAAGAATCAGAGAGTCTCCAGTCAAGGGCCTGTGGTCACGTGTGTTTTGTTGTTTGATTTCCAGCGAATGAACAAATATGTTCAGTAGGCATTCACACGTTAGGTCAAACAGAAAAAAGCAATAATTATGGGTTGTGTTGTGAAAATGGTGAAGCAAGGGGGTATCAGCCTATATTGGATGGGACCCAGCCAGAATTTTTTTTCCCCCCACAAGGACAGCCCCAGCTTCCTTAGCTGGAGCTGAGGTACATCTCCAATCCTCTGCCCTAGAAAGTTTTGAGATAAGGGTAGATTATTTAATAAATTACTGTGTTATGTTGAATAAACTCCAAAATACTAAAATACCAGGGAAAATTAGAGATGTACAAAGCTTTTTTTCAAAGCTGAAATATGTTATATCCTCATTTTTACTTTTGGGTTTTGGTTTCTGAGTTTTTGGTCTTTTGAAATTTTTGGAAATGCATTCCAAATGCATTTGGAAGGTATAATGATATCAGAAATTGGAACCAGAGTTAGTCAGATTGGGTGGGTGTGAGGGGTGGACACGAGGTGGGGACACATTAACATTTTTAGAATTGTGTTCTGGAGGATCTCTAAATCCTTAACTACTTTCCTACACCAACTTTGGCTTTTTAAAAAATGGACAGGTACTAGTTTAACATCTGATCTACCCAGTAAAATCTTTGCTTTCCAGAGGCAGTTTTTACTTTCTTTTTTCACCCCTTAGATTAATCAACTATGGGCAGCTACTGGTAGTATTGATTTGATCTCTTACAGAAGGAAAGAATAACCACCTGAGATTTGTGGCCTAGGTTTGGCCTGTTACTCAGGGTTCCACTGACCCTGAAGGGACTGTTTGATCAGTGTTGGCAGTGACCTAGAAACTTCTGCATCCCTTAATTCCTCCCCAGCAACCTTGCCATTCTGGGCTGTTAACTTGAGTTTGAGTCCTGTGTGCAAGACTACTACAAAGCAGAGCTGAAGTCCTTAGGTAACCACCTTTTTTTTTCTTTTTCTTTTTCTTTTTTTTTTTTTTTTTAGATAGCAGTGTTTTTCTAGAGACCATTAAAACCTTATTAAAATTCAACAACAGAAGCCCTATAATTATTTGGATAGCTGGATTCCAAAAGACATAACAGCTCTCTGGGTGGCATAGCCCATGGCAACTTGTGAGAAAGCAGACACAAACATGTTGTGTTAAGAAATCTTTAGATCCCCTTCCAATACACAATCAGAACCACACTAGAAAACTTGTCTCTATAGCTTTCTATACAGCTTCCAAGACATTTTCTCCCTAGAAGTTCAAGATTGGAATTTATTACAGCAGTGTGATAGCCTGGAGACATATGTTCAAAGGACAATCAATGAAGGATTTGTTTAACAATCAATGAAGTGTTTGTTACTTATAGGCACAGAAGGCTTTGTACACTAAAAAAGTAAGTTTCCTTCCTAACCCTACTACCCTCTTCACCCACACTTTCAGAGGTCACCACTGATACCAATGTCTTGGGTGTCCTTCCAGATATATTCAGTACACACAAAAGCGTATGCATTTGTATTTAAACAAATGATGACATAATATACACACACACATACTGTTCTGCACATTTTTCCCCTTAATGATCTATTTTAGTTATTACTCCATATCACTACTTGTAGAACTTACTCAATTTTTATGGCTACATAACATTGCATTGTTTGGATATACCATAATGTTATTTAACTTCACTGATAGGCATTTAGGTTATATCCAATTTTATGCTGTTGAAGCAATACTTTATACATATCATTCCATGAATTCTGTTTCCTACACGTGCAATTCTATTTGTAAGATGCATTTCTGGGTGGAAGACACGTGCATTATTAATGTGTATAGGTATTGCCAACTTGTTCCTGAGGAGATTATACTAATTTACCCTGCCCTGGCAACATAGGACAGTGCCTACCATTTTATTTATATCTTTATCTACCCGCTATATTTCGTGCTTTTTTTTTTTCTTTGCCAATCTGATAGGTAAAAAAATGGTGTCACACAGTTTTAATTTGCATTTATCTTATGGGAAACATTAAACCTATTTTTATATGGTTACTATCCCTATGTACTTCCTCTGCAGTGAACTGTTTATATCCTTTACTCATTTTCCTATTGAGTTGCTGGTCTTTTTCTTATTGGTTTATTGGAACTGTCAATACATTGTAGAAATTAAAGCTATTTATATATTGACATAATTAATCCTTTTCTATGATATGGCTGCAAATCTATTTTTATATTTTGATGTTTGTCTTTTGACTTTATGGTGTTAAAGTTTTTTTTTCTGTGGAGTGGAAATTATCAATATTTTATTATGACCGTGAAGTTTTTGTCTATTTTTAAAATATCTTTATATATACATATATACATATATATATAAACATACAAATATAAAATCATTTACATATATTTTCTAGTGTTTTCATCTAGCACATTTATGGCATTGTTTTTTCTCATTTAAGTCTTTATTCCTTATTTTGGTATAAAGTGAAGGGCATTCTGTGGAGATAACTTGAGTTTTGACTGTGCGGAGGAAGTGTTCTCTTTTTAATTGGTGTTTGGCTTACAGCACCTGGACACATTCTATTAGTTTCTCTTCTGCCGTGATGGAATGAAGCAACCTGCTTTGTGGCAGATGGGCAGCACGATTTTCTGATGGCTGAAGTGTAGTTAGATACAGGACAGTGACAGTTTTAAGTTATGAGATTAATGGCAGTTACAGAGGCCTAGGTTAAGGCTGGGCAAATTGCCAGAAAGTAAGGTTTGAGGTAGTAGTAAAGACCACTTGAAAAGCAGTCTCAGCCCTGTCACAGCTCAAGATGAGTGTTCGCAGAGGCCAGTTTAGAACATGGAGAGCTCCAAGTGAGCATACTATTCCTAAAGGTTGGGAGTTGTTTGTGGCCATTTCCCCTGAGACAGCTACAGATTACTTGGTTGACTCTGTTCTTAGAGTTCCAAATGGGAACTTGAATGAATTAAGTGAAGTAATTCTCAATCCTGGATGCTGCATTACAGACTACAGGAAAGTTGTGACTGGGAACCCCAGCTAAGGTTGAGAACCATTGTTTAATGTAATCAGTCTTCAATCCCTTTGAATCAGGGATTGCAGTACATGTTGCCTCAGTGCCTCCAAAAGTGCACACAAATTATCTGGGATCCTGTTACATACAGATTCTGATTCAGAGGTTCCCGAGCAAAGCTTGAGATTCTGTGTGTCTAACAAGCTCCCAGATGACAAGGAGGCTCCTGGTTCCCAGATCACCCTTGAATGCTTCAGCTTGTTACTAGTGTGCAAAGTTTGGGCTTTCACCACTCCACAACAGTCAGTAAGCATGTTTCTACCATGATGCTGATCTCTGGCAGAATTGCTTAGTGTGGTATGGAGAGCACTGGGGTCATATGGCCTGTTTTCCAGTTCCAGTGGCTCCCCCAATTAGTTGTAAGACAGATCTCTTAAAGGTACTTAAGTCCTTCACCCTCTAATCTCTAACACGATAGGGTTGAGTTGGATAAACTGCAAGGTTTCCTTTGTTCCTGCCTTCTCCTATTCTGGTCCAGAGTGTTTTCAGACTCCGTGGAGACAAGGAACCAGTGTTTTATGTGCAAGCAGACTCTGTAGTTAGGACCCTTTCTTCCCCAGGGGCTGGGCCTAGTCTTAACTTTGGATTGCTTGGGGAAAATAAAACTAACACATGTTAAAAAATTAAAGAAAACTTGACATTGAATTGTAAGCTATCATAACTACAGAACGAATGCAGGGAAGCTAGAGTTGAGTGTCTACCAGGAAAGTCAGTTGAGATTTGAGTTAATTATCATTTATTGGGCCAGACAGACTGTAGTACTAGCTCAGGGGGCAGTTCCTCATGCTTTTATGTTTGCTTGTCTCTACAAAAGCAACCTTCAACAGTGAAGAGGAGAACATATTTTTCTGCCTTAAAACAGCGTAGGAGAAGGCCTACTTCTGTGAAAGTAAATGTTTGAAAGGAAGCTAATATTCTATAAGCTCTTTTTTTTCTATATTTAATTTTTCAAGGCTAATGTTGACTGTTAAGAGATTGATACTGAAAAGAAATTTACCGTATATATAGGCTGTGTCAAAAATCCCATGTATCTCCTTATAGACACCAGTAAGTAGTATCAGAAAGTACCCACAATAGAAACAACATCCCTTAAATTACAAGTAATATTAAAAATGACACATCTCTCTATCTTAATTCATTGGATAAGAGATCAGATAATACATTTAGATTTTATAACACAGGTGTATAGGAATTTTTGACTTAACCTCTTGGTGTCAAAGGAGATGTATTTTGCCTTGTATTAGAATTTGCCGTAAGAAGAGGTTGTATGATCAGCCCTCATGAAACAGAATAGTTACCTTCATTTGATGAATCAGATTCAGTACACACAGTTCAGTTCTAACTCTTCTCTGAATGTCTAAAGGGTTTTTTTTGTTCCCTCTATAGCTAGATTATTTTTAAATTGCGGACTGCCAGTACTTTCTGTCTCACAAACACGTATCATTATGGTTTTACTGTATTTGGTAAATCTTTTATATAATCAACTATTGATTATCTAGTATAATGAGGGTGATCATACAATATAGTAGAAAACCATCTAGTTTAGTCCTTCAGGTCAAACTATTTCATGATTTAGGAGCCTCTTTCTGTGGTTATAGGAGGCCCATTCTCAACAGCAGGAAAACTCATCTAGTTTTAACATAATAAACACAATATAGGTCATTTTATAGAAAGGTTATTTTAGTTGCAAGTGACAGAAAGCCCAATCCAAGTTGGGTGAAGCCAAGGAGGGGCTTTTTGAAGCCGGGTAATTGCAAAATTTGAGGGTAGAACTAACTTTAAGTATGGGTGGTGTAAATAGTGTAATCAGGATCTGGTCTTTCTGCATCTCATGGCTTTGCTTTCCTCTGCATTGGCTTCATTCTCAGGCTCCATTTAATTACTTGATGGCTGCCAACACTGCCAAGGCTGCCCATCTTCCTGGTTGAAATCCAGTCGAAAAGAGAATACCGTTCCCCGTCCCCTAACTGAAGTCCTGAACTGTTTTCATTGGCCCTGAGTAGACTGCCCGTCTGAGTTTCTGAGGTCAGCAGGACTGATGTCCTTATTGGCCAGATCAGAGTTCTTTGATCATTCTCATAGTTGGGAGGCCATGTCCACACTGACAGGGAAATAGGGAAATGCTTCCATAGAAGATAATTGACTACTCTTCCAGAAGATGGGGCAATAAATACCTGATGTAAAAAGCAGCAACAACAACTACACTCACGACATATATCTTTCTCAATTTAAACCAATATTAAATGTCATTTATGTTGTCTAAATATAGAGATTTCAGTGGTAGAAGGACATCGGGGATGTACTTTGTGTTTAGATGATGCAGAACTAGAATTAAAAAAAATGATTAATTCTACAAAATGTATAACTTGAATGAAATAATAAAAGGTGATTATATTGGATACCTAATAGCTTACTTTACAGGGAAGAATGATATTCAAAATGTTTAACAACCTGTGGCAGTGGTATCAACCAATCATAATAAGTTGGATCCAGCCAATTAGAACTGGTGCTGATCAGGACCAAACAGCAGCATTCTTTTGTGAGTGCTGGTAAAATATCAGCCCAGGCAACCGGGAGGCATTGTAAAGGTGCCGCCAGATTTCTCAGAAAATATAGTTCCTGTATTAGTTTCCTAGGGCTACCATAAGAAAGTACTATGAACTGAATGGTTTAAAACAAGTACATTCTCTTATGGTTCTGGAGGTTGGGAGTTGAAAAGCAATATGTCGGCAGGGCAACACTCCCTCTAAAAGTTCTAGAGAAAAATCTTTCCTTGCCTCTTCTTGCTTCTGATGATTGGTGGCAACTGTTGGCATTCTTTGGTTTGTAGATGTACCACTTCAGTTTGTACCTCTGTTTTTCTGTGGCCTTCTCCACTGTGTATCTGTGTCTCTGTAACCAAATTTCCCTCTTCTTGTAAGGATGCCAGTTGCATTGGATTCAGGGTCTACCCTATTCCAGTATGACCTCCTCGTAACTTTATTACATTTGCATAGACCCTGTTTCCCAAATAAAGTCACATTTATAGGTTCCAGGTGGACATGAATTTAGAAGAGCATTATTCAAACTAGCTCAGGTACCTAAAATCCAATGCTCTTACATTGTTGGCATGACACAAAATTTTAAAAAAGAAGCAATATTAAAATGTACTATAAAATTTTTTTCTTATTTTATAGATAAAAACTGGATTTTTGAATCTTAGTAAAAGTATTTAAGTGAATTATGAATTGTTTTAGTTGGAATGCTATTCTGTATCTTAACTGCTGCGTCAGAATCAGTAATCTCATCTTCATTAATTATAACTATTTCTGTTAAAATGTGAATGTTAGTATGATAATTTGGTGGAGAATTAATATTCATTGATATGTAGGTATGTTTGTACATGAGGTATTACATTTTTATATAGGACCTTTTTTTTTTAATTTTTTTAAATGTTTATTTATTTTTGAGACAGAGAGAGACAGAGCATGAGCAGGGGAGGGGCAGAGAGAGAGGGAGACACAGAATCCGAAGCAGGCTCCAGGCTCTGAGCTGTCAGCACAGAGCCTGAGGCGGGGCCTGAACTCACATACTGCGAGATCATGACCTGAGCCGAAGTCTGACGCTCAACTGACTGAGCCACCCAGGCGCCCCATATACAGAACCTTATTGAATTCAACCAAATTTTGCTTAAAAAAATGGAACTGACCACAATTAGATAAACATTATTCATTACTGTATTTAAGAGCAAATGTAAGAAAGAGGGTAGCAGTACAAATTGGTAAAGGGCTTGGAAATCCTATCTTCCCCATGGAACATTTGAAAATGGTGGTATTGTCATCAAGGTTTTAAAGAATGAATGGCTTTGTAGAAAAGAGTTTAGACTCTGGAGAGCAGAATTGAAACCATTGAGTTAAGGTTAAAGATAAACATTTCAATGCAGTATAATACGTTCTCAATGAACAATGTACTATGTATGAAAATGGAGGCGGTAGTCATGTAAGGGAGTAAAGCGTGGGTTCCTGGAAGTGCTCAGGCAAGTGCTGCATAATTATTTCCCTGTGACGTTTAATGGAGATCTTGCCTTAAACAAGAAGTCAAAATGGAAGGTCCCTTCTAACTTCAAGATCTGTTGCAAGTTCTCCTTAAATTTCTCTTTTTATATAGGCCATGAGATCAATATTAATATGTGATGAAATATTTCTTTAAGTTTAAATGCTTTTCAACAACTGCCAACCAGAAGTTTTGCTCTATGACTTATGTGCTATGGACTGCTTAGGAAGGAGCAGGGAGATCTAAGAGAAGGGGGAAACATCATTAATAAGTGAGAATGGTAGAGGATTAAAACTTCTATTCAATGAGTAGCTACCATGTCCAGGGTTTATTGGATGAATTTCTTTATCCATATTATCTCATTTCTTTGAATGTATTTAGTTTTTTATTGCTCAGTTTGAAACTTATGGAAAACTATAGTGCTTAAAATGATGAATTCTTAAAATAATTGGCATTTTCTTATGTATTCTTTGGTGATGCAACACAGGACTGTTCTGAAGGCTACATGTGCAAAACACACTTTCAAATTAAACCCGAGACTCTGATGTCACATTCGGGAACATCTGCCTGTGTACAGACATGTCTTCCCATTGAGGTAAGTGGTTTAATATGTCTTATTCTCCTTTTCAGTCTTTTTGAAGTATAAAGGAAACAATTTAAATCTTAAACATATATTTGAAAACATTAACTGGCATTGGATCCTGGGCCTGCTGTAAGGAAAAAATTGAATATCATTGGTCAGGAAGTATTTTCTTCTATAATATCAAAAGCAGGAATTGTGGTAGTGTAAAGATCTACGGAGTCCTTACAGACTCTGAGCCTTCACCCTTTTGGTTTCTCTTGGATCTGAAGACCACAGATGACTTCCATTGCCTATTGATTTTTCTCCAGTGAAATCCTCCCAGGACGACACAGACATGTCCCTTAGCTGATTAATACATAGCTGGAGACTTCTTTGCCTAGTCTGTCTTTAACTCTTTTCCCTTTAAAACTCTGTGCCTTTTAAACTATGCTGGATCTGGGTCTCATTCCTTAGGGGACTTTAACCTTGACTTAAAAATCTTCCTAAATTAAATTTTAATAAGGTGCTGATGGCTTAGTGGTTTTCTGGGATACTTTCAATTTTATTTTTATCAAAATGCAAATAGCCTTCTTATATTTTTATTGTTAATAAAGAAATTTTTATATATCTATGGTAAAAGTAAACAAGAAATATGTAAAGAGTACAAAAACTGCCATATGTCCTTTAACTGGATGTAGCCACTATTATAATAAATATCTTTCCACAAATTTTCTGTCGTATAGACATGTACATACTTTTCTTTTTTTTTCAATGCACAAGTAATATATCATAGACTTTTTTACATGTCAGTAAATGTAGAATTCCATGGTTCTTTAAATGGCTTCGTTGCATTTCATCCTTTGGATACACCATAATTTTGTAGAGCCCATTCTGAAGTAAAGTACTTGAATTCTAAAATAGAATTGATGGGGATCTAATTGCCTCAACACAAAGGAAGAAAATACTAATGCTTGGAATTCTGAGCATTCTGGTAAAATGCGAGATTACAATTTTGTTGTGAAGGAAGAAAGAACCATTTCCTAGGACCTGTTAAGTCAGACCCGTTTGGCAATCCGGCATTAGACTCCCACCTCTCTTTCCCCACTGCCTGTGTATGACACTGGTCTAGAAGTAACTCTTGCCAATATAATTCAGTTTGCAAGTTATTCTTGAGGGTATTGTGCTTGGTAATAAGCTAAGTGCCCCTGGGTAGGCGCTCAAATCCTGATTACTGCTTCGTAGTTCAAATAACCAACATCGCATTAGGAAGCTTTTCAATTTATTATATATTAACTTAAAAAATGCACACAGAAATGGTGATTTAAAAGATGAATTACCAGTTTATGCCTAACAAGTTGGCAGAGATTTGAAAAGAACTAAAAAGCAGTGTTGACAGTCTGAGGGAACTGACACTTTCTGGTTGATGTTTTAACTTCACAGAGTTTAAAGACGGGCACATACTACGAAAAATCTATTCCAATTCTAGGAATTAACCTCATAAAATAGAAATCTTTTCAACATTTTCTAACAAATTTCAAACATGAAAAGGTTGCAAGAATTTAGCAGTCAACATCCATATACTCCTCACCTAGAGTCTTTCATTGACATTTGCTGTGCTTTCTTTATTACATGTCTGTCCCTCTATTCATCTATCAGTACATTTTATTTTTTAATTTAATACTTCTACCTCAAAGTAAATTGAAGACAAATATTCATAGAATTATTGGAAATGTACACAGAGATTTAACTGCAAGTACATTCATTTCACCATTATTTATACTAGCAAAAAATGGAAACTGTGGAAATACAGAACAATAATGGATAGGTTAATTATGGCACATCTCTGTGATGGCAGTTGTGATTCAGTAGGCCTGGAATGGGCCTGAGAGTTTGCAGTTCTAAAAAGTTCCCGAATGCTGCTACTGCTGCTGGGCCAGCAATCACATTTTGAGAACCACTGCACTGCTCTATAATAGAATGCCTAGCATATTTGAGATGCTGCGCAGCTGAGATGGTTAGTTGAACTGATGTATGACAGCATCGATACTGCAGTAATCTTGGTGAGATGAGAGATATCTTAGGTTGGGTTCACCAGAAGCAGAGCTTGAGATGGAGGTGCTTATTCACTGATTTGTTAGGGATAACTTTTAGAAGGGAGTGAGTGACAGAAGCAGGATAGGACAAGGGATAAAAGCTAAGGAAGAATGTGCTCTCAGCTAGAAACTAGCTTGGGTCTGACCCCATGGGAAGCTCTGGAGCACAAACTATGCCTAGATTTACTTCTGCTTTGTGTCATTGGGATGGGGTCTTTTTGTACTCTGTGACAATTATTGGCTTGTCGGTCATTCATTGGATGAAGTAGAGGTAGACATAGCTTCCCAAGCAGGGTGTCTTCGGTGTTACTAGGTATTCTGCTTTGTGTTATCAGCCAACAATCAAAACAGCTAAGTGGGGATGGGTACACTGGCCTTAAGGGGAGGTGGGTGGGGCCTCAGCAGTGTCCACTGCCAAAGAGTAACCTGAAACCAACAAAATGGGATCTACAGCGAAATATTTATATAAGTTCTGTATTTAGATGAAAGCAGGGAGATGATATTATTTTGGAAAATGTGTTTATTTTTCATAGAAATACGCCATTATGTTAACATGTATTTGAAATGAACTAATACATATAATATTTTTTAATAATGTTAGTGTTAGTTGCTAGTACAGTGAATGCCAATAGATACAACTTTCTTTAAAGCTCATTGGGATCTCCAATTAATTTTAAACATGAAAAGGGATCCTGAGACCAAAAAGCTTGAGAACCACTTATCTAGATCAAGGAACTATTACATTATTACATGTGAAGAACACTGATAACTAAAATGTATAATAAATGAATACACAAGTAAGAGTTAAAACAAATAAATCATAAATAGAATTCATCCATGCAGAGAAGCATCTCAGGGGCCACAGGTGAGCTTGCAAAGATTACTATGAGGAGTATCTGGGGCTTTGGAGACATTAAACTGCAAATGAAGGCCTAGGCAAGTTAGTTGTCTTCAGATACCTAGAAGCCTCTTCTGTGGAAGAAAGAGTAAATTTACTCTGCTTCTGAGGATAGAACTAGTTTGTGTTTGTAAAATATTCTAGATAATTCTCTCTAATGTTTAGTGTTGCCTACAGTGAAATCAGTCAACTTGCAGAGTTGTATACTCCCTCTCCTTTTGTGGAGATATTCAGCAACAGAGTGGATAACCCTCTGTCTGGAATAGTGAGTGGTCATTGACTGAAATGTTGAGATGCTTAAAGTACCAGGCAGATGATGAATGAGTGAAGTGGGTGTATCAAAAGTGGCAGGACTGGGGGCGCCTGGGTGGCACAGTCCGTTAAGCGTCCGACTTCAGCCAGGTCACGATCTCGTGGTCCGTGAGTTCGAGCCCCGCGTTGGGCTCTGGGCTGATGGCTCAGAGCCTGGAGCCTGTTTCCGATTCTGTGTCTCCCTCTCTCTCTGCCCCTCCCCCATTCATGCTCTGTCTCCCTCTGTCCCAAAAATAAATAAACGTTGAAAAAAAAAATTAAAAAAAAAAAAAAAAGGGGCAGGACTGTGGAGAAGTGGACATGGCATGACTCGTCCAATAGGGGCAGCAGACATACAGCTCCAGGTGGATTTTCAAGACAAGGCAAAGATCTGGATTTTTGTGTGTTGGCTTAATTAAAACAAAACAAAACAAAACAAAACAAAATTGTGCAGGTCACACAGACTATACCTATGGGCTGCACATGGTCCTCAGGCCACCAGCAGGTAACCTAGCCTCTATTATAGAAAGAAGTCCTTTATTGTATAGAAGACTAAGCTAGGGGACTGCTAAGTTCTCTTTAGATTTTAAAGCCCAAAAGTTCCAAATCTGTACACTTCTGATTTAAAAGTTTTTAAAGGAATGACTTTGCTAATAGTTGCTTCAGTTTTGTTTTGTTTTGCTTTGTTTTTGGCCATGTATGATGTGGGAAATCTACTCACTTCCTTGTCCTAACCAGAACCAGCATTCTTGATTGTAGAAAGATAGCTGGATTCATGATTTTTATGACTACAAAATTATCTCCAATGGTATGTATATAATCATAGGATTTTAAAAATCAAAGTGAAATATAATGGAATGTATAAGTGAAGTAATTTGAGAAAATCACAATCTATATCCTTTTTGAAATTTTTAAAATGTAATTCAAAATGGTAGTTAAGAGAATGAGAGGGTATACACAATTCTCTGAAATATAATTGCGTGCTGTTTAGTGTTGGCTTTGAGGAATAGGAATTCTTATAGGTTAGTCATATTAGATAAGACAGTTATTGTTGTGGGTGCCTGGGTGGCTCATTTGGTTGAGCGTCCAACTCTTGATTTCAGCTCAGGTCATGATCTCAGGGTTGTGGGATCGAGCCCTGCTTTGGCTCCACTCTGAGTGTGGAGCCTGCTTAAGATTTCTCTCCTTCCTCTGCACATCCCTTGTGCTCTCTCTCTCTTTTTTTTTTAAAAAAGGACATTTGTTGTTGAGAGTAGTTAATATGATTTGCTTGTGACATTTCTGAGTTTGTGAAATAACAACAAAGACTTTGGAAATTTTTAAGCAAGGTATTTTCCTTAGCAGTCACCAAAAGAAATCTATTGCCTCAACTTAAAATCTTTGATATAAATGAATTTTTCCTCTTGAAATGGTGTCAGAGATAGGTGTGGAGCATATTTTATTTATTCATTTACTATCTTCATTACTTTAGAGCCTCAGGTTGTACCTTCAGATTACATTTTTTAAAACTATGAAAATGATAGAGTCGTAAAGCTAGCAATAGCATGCTACTGGAGAAAGGATTTTTGTCCTAGGGCCTTGTAGTTCACTAACTGGGACTTTCCTTAGTCCAGGGCAGGTAGAATATTATAGAAAGCCCTCAACAAAAACAACCTATCATAAATTCCCTGAAGCATAAAGCCGAGAATCAGTAACTGGAGATGATCTCAATTGCCAAAAGAACATATTCAAGAGAATGATGATCTTCTGAGGTAACCAGGTCTTCAAATATACTCATTTGCCCTAAGGATTTTATTAAGTGGCTTCTAGGATGAGTTCTATTTTGTATGTCCAAAATAGACTCCTATGTCATAATGTTGTGTGTATGTGTGTTTAATAATGGAACAAGTGACAACGGCTCTCAGTATTAACAATTTCTTTGTAAAGCAACTGCTATTTTTAGACTAAAGTATAGACCTGTTGGTAAATGTAACTAATGAGTAATAAGCATGATTACCCCTAGTATTTGAAGATGTAATTATTAAAGCAATGTTAGAATACCAGAAAGCCTTTTATATTTAATGTGCATTGATACAAATGGACACATGTGTAGTAGTCAGTCAGTTTTTATTTATTGATATGATGAATTTAACACTGATAGATAAATGGGTTGTTAAAGAAAATAACTATTAATACAGCAGATCCAATTGCACTCTTGTGTTTTTCTTGAGGTATTTTGATAAAATTAAAAGATAAAGCAAATTTTTATTTTATTTAGTGTGTAAATATGCCATAGAGTGATGTGGTATTTGAAAGTGGGGAGTATAGGATATGCTCAAAACCAACCGGGTCCGATTAGGATTTGCAGCTGTAATTAAACTGTGGATTATTACACTAAATAGAGTATTTATTATAAAATTATAAATTTTATATTATAAAATATATTATATTATAAAATATTTTATATTTTATATTGTTTATTATAAAATTATGTTTGTTAAGTTATTCTTAATACTCGCCAGAAAGTACATATAAAGATGTGGCACTAGAACTGCTTGATCTAATGAAATCTTAGGGTTAAAGCAACTTAGTGTTCTCTTGTGAAGCCAGGGAGTCGTACAGGGAAATGTTTCACTTTCCTGAATCTTCCTTCTTCTCTAGGCCCTACGTACCTGAATGAATATTACTTTGCAAAATTCAGAGTGTGTTAGGTTAATTGAGAACCTATAGCCTTAATGTCTTTTTTAAAAAATGATTTATTTTTGAGAGAGAGAAAGAGAGAGAGACTGAGGGAGGGGGAGAGAGACAGGGAGACAGAGGATCTGAAGCAGGCTCTGCACTGACAGCAGTGAGCCCCATGTGGGGCTTGAACCCATGAACCATGAGATGATGACTTGTGCTGAAGTTAAATGGTCATCCAACTGATCCACCCAGCCACTCCCCTAAATGGCTTCCTAAGGTTAGTTCTACGCTGGAAATTCTCTGTACTCTTTTTTCCTTGGCAAAGAGAGAATCTATTCTTTGAGAGAAATCAAGTTGAGTCAATTCAGGTAGATAACTAATTTTTTTTCTATTTATCAAGTTAGTAGAAAAGCTTTTGTAAAGGCACCTGGCATGGCCATTGTATTTTATCTCAGCAGCAAGTTATATTGGAAAGTTTCCTTTATGTATAGCTCTAATATTGAGGCTTTTTAAAAATCAAAAGTAAGGTTATTTCTAGCCATAGATGTGTACTTGAGAGAATACTGGGCTGATATATATTTTTTTAATTTTTTAATGTTTGTTTTTAAGAGAGAGAGAGAGAGTGCGAGCAGGGGTGGGGGTTGTGGGTTGGGCAGAAAGAGAGAGAGAGAGAGAGAGAGAGAGAGAGAGAACCCGAAGCAGGCCCCAAGCTCTCAGCTGACAGCAGCAAGCCCCACGTGGGGCTCAGTCTCACAAACCATGAGATCATGACCTAAGCCAAAGTCAGACACTTAACTGACTGAGCCACCCAGGCACCCCTGAACTGGTATTTCTGTATCAAAATCTGACAAGCTTTCAATGTGGAATGTTTATGTCCAGTTATAAAGGTCTAACAGGAACCAATTGTTTCTGAGGAAGGACACTTAATGTATTACTTTAGTTGTTCTAATTGTATGTTCCTACTGTTTCTTATAATGAATTTGAGATGCTTTCCACAAATACTTTAAGAAATATACTTAATGGATTGATTGAGGGTTTCAAACTTTATTTGGGTACTTTCTCATGGAGAATTTCTGAGCAGGATATCTTGATTTTACAATCAAATCTAAAATAAATGAAAGTGAAACCATTATTTTGCACTTCTTTCTCCCCCTTTGATTTTTAAAAATTTTTACTTAATTTCATTTTTTAAACAAGAGAAAGAGAGTGCACATGAGTGCAAGCAGGGGAGGGGGAGAGGGAGAGGGAGAGAGAATCTTCAGCAGGCTCCATGCCTAGCCTGGGGCCTCTTGCGGGGCTTGATCCCATGACCTTGAGATCATGACCTGAGCTGAAATCAAGAGTCAGACACTCAGGACACCTGGACTTTGGCTCAGGTCATGATCTCACAATTGGTGAGTTTGAGCCCTGCTGCATCAGTCTCTGCTGATGGCTCGGAGCCTGGAGCCTGCTTTGAATTCTGTGTCTCCCTCTCTCTCTGCCCCTTCCACATTCAGACTCTGTCTCTCTCTCTCTTTCTCAAAAATAAATAAACATTAAAAATTAAAAAAAAATGTTGGATGCTCAATTGACTGAGCCACTCAGGGACCCCAGAATTTTTTTTTTTAAGCCAGTGGAAACTCAGTGTATGGTTGGGGATAGGATACATTGCTTGGAATATATTACAATGAGATTTGATCTTACAAAAGATTAAATAGAATCTAAAATATTTGAGTTTTCAGAATTATTAATTGTATTTAAAATCCTTTTTTTTCCCTTAGTTAAATTGAAAAAGTTAATTAAAAGATTATTTTCTGGAGTAAAAGAAATATCCATTAGCATAATTGTCTATGCAGGGCTCAAAAACAATGTTGTCATATACTCTAAAGAAATTGAATGTTACAATGGAAATGTGTGATCTCATGGTGAACTGTAATCTTCTAGATGTTTAGAGGGTTGTTTTCTTGGTAGCTTGAGTGAAATTAGTTACTTGTTGGGATTTTTTTTAACTGTCAGATAAAGATTAACTGTTGTACAGAATATTATTTTACTGTGGAATCATTGCTCAGAACTAGGGACAGTTATGCATATAGATGGCTACTTACATAGTAGGACTCTATAGCTCCCCATATTTCTCCCACTAGTACCTGAAGTGCCCACTATTAAAGAGCTTTATTAAAAACACAGATAGATTTTTTTTTTTTTTTTTGCAGGGAGAGAGCAAAACATTTTCAAATTGGGTTAGTGGTTCCAAACCCTACTGCTGAAGTCTGAGCACTGATCTGGTTAGATTACTCTGATCACCACTGTGTCCTTACAATCTAGCCCAGTGTCTGGCATATAAATGCTGGAAACTAATATAGCCTGTATTTTAATTTTTGTAGATTGAACTATCTAGAATTTCCCATCTAATATACTGCTAACTTAACTAAAAGTCCGCACTGTTAGAATAAATATTTTATCATTATTAACTTACAAAGTTTTGAGGAATATTTATTAAAGTTTATTTCTGGATTTATGTGCCTAAGGTAGTAGACTGTGGAAAAAATGAATTATTGGACTTTGTTACAGTTTTTCAAAGTGAAAAGCTAAGAGGAAAAACTAAGAATAAGGCATCAAAGTGTTTTTAACAATATTGCTTCTGATTGCATAAATGGGACATGGGAACTTCAATAATGTTTTTCCATATGGTGCTTGCAAATTTGCTATTTTAGAGGTATTCTTTGCTCTTAGCACATTGTTAGTCTTTTGTATTTGTGATAAGCATTGAGAAGTTACATCTAGTTCTAGCTGACCTCAAAGGAGTCTTAGTTGCAGAGTACAGGTTTGTCTCAGCTATAGTTTAGAATGGATTGGAAAGAGTAGGAAGGCTATCAAGCTGGCAGTGCTACATAAAGAATGTCTAGATGGATGCCTACAAGAATGCCTTCTTTGGCTGGTGGGTCAGAGGGTACAGCAGCCTGGGTAATTAAATGTGGTCTCGGGGCGCCTGGGTGGCGCAGTCGGTTAAGCGTCCGACTTCAGCCAGGTCACGATCTCGCGGTCCGTGGGTTCGAGCCCCGCGTCAGGCTCTGGGCTGATGGCTCAGAGCCTGGAGCCTGTTTCCGATTCTGTGTCTCCCTCTCTCTCTGCCCCTCCCCCGTTCATGCTCTGTCTCTCTCTGTCCCCCCAAAAATAAATAAAAACGTTGGAAAAAAAATTAAATGTGGTCTCTCTTCTTTTGTTGCTCATCCCCAGCATATTTTGAAGGAAGAGAAGTTGTAATCTGAAAGTTGTAAGACTCTTGGATGAGAGAGTTAAAATGACCATTGACTAATCTTGAAGTTCTATTATTAATGCTTTCTTTCCAGTAACTATTTTTGAAATAAGTAGTTCACCCTCAGCATCACTTTGGGTTTGTTAGATGTGAAACAAAAGAGAAAAAATATAATGATGATCTCAAACTATGTAATTCTCCTGTTTATAGACTTATTTTTAACTATATTTATACTTTTCTCCCTCTGAATGTGCTCTGTACAGTGTTTTTGTCTCAAGACCCTCCATGATATCAGTCCCTTTTTTATTTCTCTTGCTTTCTTACTTAGTCTTGACCTTGCCATCTCAGTAATGCCCACAACACCTAAGTTCCATGGTCCCACATTTTTATGCCACACTTATGTTTCCACTTCTGTGTTCTATAATCCTGTCTCACCTCTTTCCTTCACTACCTGATTTCTTGAATAAGCAATCTGTAATACCTTCACTCTTGTCACTCATTTCAACTTCAAGTCTTTTTCTATTGACTTCTATCAAAATCAAGCTATGGAAATTGATTTCTTCTAAGTTACTAGTTACCTTGTAATCACCACATCTAGTGTTCTTTTCCTCCTTGACCACACTGTAACGTTTGACGTTATTGACTAAGACCTTTCTTCATAAATTCTCTCTCCTTTTTGACTTTGTGACACTGGTGACAAAGTATTCTTTTTATTCTCTCTAACAGTTTATTATCACTATTATTCTGTGGCTAATATCTTCCCGAAGTCAGAATCCTTGGGGAGTGCTGAAGGTCATCTCATACAAACAAAGATGAATCCAGAGGGCAGGGTGGAGGTGAAAATGAGAAGCCAAGTTAAGAGTCATGACTACAGAACTAATCAGAGGATCTTGGGCAACTACCTCGAATAAAGCTGAAGTGCCCATAGCTTTTCAGTTTGACAGCTGGCATTTTGACAAATCAGACTGACTTAAAAACACATGGGTGGAATCTGGCAACAAGAAACTTGAGGGCTGGGATTCCATCTGTTCCTCTGTCCCTTTGGCTGCCTTATGAACCCATTGACCAATCTTTGTTTCTACACTGACTTTCAATATTTAGGGAAGAGGCTGTAGCACATGCTGGACATTCTTGAAGTGTGATACTAACTTCCAAAATGTTTTTCCAAATCATACTCATTTGGTGACACAAGGTGTTGGAATTGACCTGGCAGGAAGTCTAGTATCTTGGGGATTTTTTGTTTTTGTTTTTGATTGTTTTGTCTTTCTTTCTTTCTTTCTTTCTTTCTTTCTTTCTTTCTTTCTTTCTTTCTTTCTTTCTTTCTTTCTTTCTTTCTTTCTTTCTTTCTTTCTTTTTAACCACTTATTACGTCTCAGGTTCTGGGGAATGGCTGTCGGAGATCTACATGGTGGTGAATGTAGAAGGGAATGTTGGTAAGCAAGAGTGGCTCTGCATTAAAAGTAATTTGGGGCTGCACATGTGAGTGTTGAGACTTTAGACTGATTTGAGAAGTAGTTAGAGTTTTTAATATGGTTTGACTAAATCTCCCCTTCTGAGGAGCAATAGGCTGTCTGTGTTAGGGCCTTGACCAGATTGTTGGTACGTTGTTAGGTTCCTGAATCTGGGATCTCCATGCAAGTTAATGAGGAGGACTGAGAAACAGAGAGACAGACCAAGTCAGAATCTATTAATGAAAGCTGATATTCAAACACCAAGAAGAGTAGTACAAACATTTCCCCCCAAATTAGAGGGAATGATGGTGTCACAGGTTTGAAGTTAGGCAGAGATGAAACTGCAGTAAGGTTAGGTGGGGAATAAGGAGGACATGAGTGATTGCCCCAGCCATTCTGGAGTGTGCTGGATCTTCTTTGCATTTCACGAATGAATAGTATTTGAGTGTGTCAGACAAGTTTAAAGAGTTAGGAGGAGTCAAAAGGCAGTGTGAATATGTGGGTAGGAGAATCAGATGAGTTCTATAATTTGAATGTGCTTTCTCCTAGCTCTGGTCCTTGTCTCTGTTCCCTGTTTTAGTCTATTGTTTGTTTGAGGGTATCTGGTGAGTCTTCCTGGATATTCTACAGCTGTTGCCGATATTGGTTGGTAGCTGGGGGTTATTTATATCTTTGCTTAGAGGTGATAGGAAGCAACTTAGTGGAAGCTGTAGTCTCTAGTGTTATCCCCCTATTCAACTGCTCAAATCCTTGAGCATAGGATTCATAGCTTAAACTTACCTTGTAGCATTTTCTCAGAGAATCATTTTGAATGAGGGGTCTACCAGAAAAAATATTATAAAGAACTACCAATAGAAAGTTTTATTCTATAGAAAGGCTTTTCTTGTGAAAATATCCAGTGTGGGGGCGCCTGGGTGGCGCAGTCGGTTAAGCGTCCGACTTCAGCCAGGTCACGATCTCAAGGTCCGTGAGTTCGAGCCCCGCGTAGGGCTCTGGGCTGATGGCTCAGAGCCTGGAGCCTGTTTCCGATTCTGTGTCTCCCTCTCTCTCTGCCCCTCCCCTGTTCATGCTCTGTCTCTCTCTGTCCCAAAAATAAATAAACGTTGGGGAAAAAAAATAAAATAAAATAAAATAAAATAAATAAAAGCTAATTCTACATTTAGTGTGGAAGACACTTCCAAAGGAAAACATTAAAAAAAAAAAAAAAAGAAAATATCCAGTGTGGCATTATTGCTCTATGATAGGTATTTTGTGAAATAAAAAGGTAAAAAAAAGTGAGAATATACTTCTCTGAAATCTGTTGTTTATAGAAGCTCCAAAGTATATTAACATGAAATTTTGATTTTTCCAAAAAGACCAAAAATATCATATTCGACAGAAGATCTTGTTTGAAAAAAGTTTATACAGCTTCCATACTTGTACGTATGATTGGTAGTTTAGTGCTCTTTTTAAAAATAATAAACAAATGAATGTTTCAGGAAACCTGTGCTAGACTGAATCAGGTGGAACTGATTTAATGTTATGGATAATTGCATAATTAGTGCTATAAAAAATAAACCATACTATCTACTTGATGGACTGGAGCTGCTGTGAAGGAGGTGTGTAATTATACAATCAGCATCCTCCTCCTATGCTGATTCTAGATATCCTTTTTCTGCCTTGTCTGAGAAGGGGCTTCCTGTCTTGCGTTTCCTGATGTTATTTAGGGGAACAGAACTGAGCATTGAATAGTTTCCAGTCCCTTGGTAAGTCTTTCCCTGTCCTGTGTCTATGTGAGTGCATCCTTTGAGACCAGTGGCTTTCATACTTTTTGATATAAACCCACAATAAGAAATGCATTTTATAGTAGGGCCCAGTATATTGCATATGCACATACCTGAAACCAAGGCTTATGAAGCAATTTTTTTAAAAATATAGCCTGTTTTACTAGTTATTCTGCTGTATTTAATTTTTTAAAAAATGCTTGTCGAGGCCCACCACTTGATTTCAGAACTGCTAATGGCTTATGACTCTTATTTGGAAAATACTGCCTAGACTTTTGGTGATTGCTAATGTTAGTTGAAAGGATTCTGAGAGTAGTGTAATGGGGCCGCCGTGGGCTTTGGGTAGCAGGTGGCATGGCATGGTTGAAAGAGCAAGGGCTTTGGAGTTGGGCAAATTTGGTTTTAAATCCCAACCTTCCCTCATTTTAGCTGTGTACTTTGAACATGTTACTGAACCTTTTTGAGCCTCAAATCCCTCATCTGTAAACCTGGGCCCCAAATACTTAAGGGAGTCAGGAGGTGGGGAATTGGGGGCTGAGCATAAGTGGGGTTGATGTGTGCATTAAATGATATCATGGAAGAAACAACTGGCCAGCGCTGTGAAAATAAAACACAGTGCTTCATAAAGTTTGTATTCCTTTCTCCGCTCTTTCTCAACATCAAACATATCAACAGTTGAAGGGTACTATAACAGTCCCTGCCTCAAGGGGTGGTTTATGAGGATCAAATAGGATAATGGGTGCAAGGATTAACAAATGTTAATTTTTATTAATGCAACTTAAGGCAGCTTTACTGTTTCAGAGTAAATGTGTGCAAGTGGATAGACTTCTACAAGGTTAATTGACAACACTGGGAAACAAAACTGGTGCTGAATTTCTGTGTTGTGTTGTGACTGTTAGCAGCAAGGATTATTTTGAAATACGGTGGTATCGTGTGTTGATACTGGAGAGCTGCTACCCAAGCTGCCAAAGGATGATTTATAACAGAGCCCATTATAAATTGCTGTATACAAGTTGTTCCATATTACATCATATGTAGAATTTAAAGAAACTTTAAAATTAGTCAACAAAGGATTTTACTTCATCAAGACCTGGAAAATGAATATCAGAAGACAACTAATTACCTCTTGTATAATATTTGTGAATTTTTCTTTACCTTAACCGGAATACAGTATGTTACTGTAATTGTGAGGGTAAAAAAAAATTTAACCTTAATCTCACTGCCTGAAATCTTGGAGAGGGGAGAATTTTCATTGTACAATTGTACATGGTTCTAAAACCACCTCCTTTTGTTTAAATGTGTTATAGTTTTTACTACTTCTGAAATAGTTCATGACTTTGAAGTGCTGTTTCCTTGCTAGTTCCAATTTTTAACTTTCTCACCTGAAATGAAATTTCTTGGTCTCTATACTGTCTGTGCTCCTCTCTTCCATGCATTTTTTTCTCTGAAGTTGTACTGATATTGTGATTATTTAGTGGTAACCTGGGCTTTGTTGGTCATGGAAAGGGATATAAATCAGCCAAGGCAAGTATGAAGCAATGGCATCTACAAAGCATCTTTATGTCTTATTTTCCACGGTGTCCAGTCTCTACTTGCTCTTAAATGTCTCAGTCTCACGTTAGGCATATGTTGGTTGATTGTACTTAATTTCTCTGACATTTCTGTTTTCAGACGCTTCCATCACATTAAGAAATACCCTAATGCTTGTGTTAAGTTCAAATCACCCTTACAGGCATTCAGAAGAAAAGGCCCGGCTCCTTTAAGACAGAAACACCTTTTTCTCAGCCAGAAAGCTCATTGTAAAACTGAAGGGCTTACCCAAAAAGGGCTGTAATGTAAATTGAATATTGGTAGAGAAAGGAGGTTAATTAGCCTTAGTAACTTGGTTGCTAAGGAAGCATTTTCCTGATTGGGAGGGAACTCTCCTGGGTGTTCTGCATCTTGTTGTGGACCTAAGACGCTTTGTTTTATCTCTTGCTTTCTGTTTCTGAGTTGGAAGAGGAAAGAGCAGAAAGCTATCATAGGGATGAAAAGCTGTGGGAAGCAGATGGTTGTTCTCTCTTAGCTACAGAAAGAGAGAGCTAAATACTGACTAGCAACAAGCCAACGCCAGCAAGGACTCTTTGTTTAAGGCAGACAGTTGGAAATACCATGAGGGCAAGATATAAAGAACTTGCATGGGAGAACATAGAGAGGTTGGACTAGGGTTTTTTCAGTCCCTGAAAGCATTGCAGGTGAGAGAAATTAAAGGACGTTGTGAATGGATATCCAACAACCATGTCAAATAATAGGATTACATGTTTTCAACATGGTTGAGGTTATTAAGAGAAGTTATTTAGCTTGTATTTACTTTACATTTGGAAGGTTTTATTCTCTATTATATATGAAATTTGGTAGACTTAGAATTTGTTAATCTATATTTTAATAAAGAATGTTTAGTTACAGATATTGCTTTATGTTAGATGGTTTATTGTTTAGTGTAATAGAAGTGACTTTGAGTTAATAAATTAAAATTTTTCCAGTGAAATACTTTTTTTTCAAAACAAAAATGTCTTTGAATATCGACTAATCCATGTATGCTAAGTTCTGTGGTTATCTTTAAGTAATTTGTGAAAGATTATTTCCACATACTAAATGGTACTTGACTAACCTCAGGGAGTTAGTGCCTAGTTTACTTAATTTCATTTTTTTTCATTCACTGCTTTGTTCAACAAATATTTTTTTTGAATATCTGTTGAGCACCAGGCATTGTGTTAAAGGGTACCAAAAGAAATAAAGCACTCCTAGGAGGTAGTGATGCACTTCTTAGGAGAATTTGGAAAATGAAAATAGTTTTGCTGGCATTTTATGGTCTGTGTTAGATTTTCTAGGTTTTCTTCATTGTTAACATTGAATATTATTATTTGTTGTACTGATTACTGTATTATTTGTTGTCTTTAGTTTTTATGGCACTTTTAAATTATAAAATTCTTTTCAGCACTGTTATTTGGATTGTTTTTAATAGACATAGACTTAAAAATACAGCTAGAATTTTGTGGCTCCTCTTATGACCCTGGATAGGGTCCTCATTGATAACCTGTCTGGAATTTACCTGGTTTTCCTGGCCATTCAGTTCTTATATGCTGAGTGTGATAGGAGGATCTCAGCGGAGAAGCAAAATTTGGTGATCCTTTTGAAGGCCTCTGATTATAATAATCTTCTCAGAGAAGCTAGTTTACCATGGAATTACTTAAGTATAACCAGAGGACTTAGTAAATATATGGGTGGTAATCAGTGATGACTCTAACACTACAAGGCCAGATGGCATTATCAAGTAAAACACATTAATAGAATAATAGACTAAATTGGACACCTTCAATAAGATAGGGATAGAATAATATATTAAATGTATGGAGAGTACTCATTATCTCCTTCCGTTTTTTTTTTTTTTTTTAGGTTTATTTTTTTGAGACAGAGTACACATTTGCACATGTGTGAGTGGGAGAGGAACAGAGAGAGAGAGAGGGAGAGAGAGAATCCCAGGCAGGCTCTACACTGTCAGTGTAGAGTGGGACTCAGGGCTTGAGCGCCACAACTGTGAAGTCAAGAAGAAGTTAAGCTGAAATCAAGAATTGGTTGCTTAATGGTCTTAGTCACCCAGTCGCTCCTCCTTCCTTTTTAATGTGGAGGTACGAGTACATTCTGATAGTTTAAAAAATTTGCATGCTAGGTTCACACATTTTCAGATTTATCTGCTCCCTAATTCTAATCTTACTTCACAATCTATTGGTTTAGACATTTTATATCCTTTGCAACTTGGATTATCTTTTAAAGATTTGAAGTTTAGTAAATGAACAGTGTCTTCAGGAGAAAGGAGAGCAACAATTATGAAGTTTGATGTTAAAAGGTAAATATTTTGTGGATTTTGAGCACAGTGATGAATAATGAGAGAGCACAATGAGAGAAACGGAGGTTAGTAATGACAATATTTAGTGACCCTTTGGATGTCACATTTATTTTACTCTGCATTATTTTATAATAAGAGTATTGTTTATTTTTTTTGTAGCTGTTAGAGAGACTGCACTGAGCTGAGATTAAAAAAAATTTTTTTTAGAACTCAACTGCTTCTATTAAGATGAAGCCCAGCTAGTAAACTCATTAAGTAAGGACCCTAGGCACTCCTCTGGTGCGGAGACTGAAAGCACAGTATTGCAGACATCTTTGCATCACGGTCATGAATGACCTTGAAGGAAGCCAGCACTTCATAAAGCAAAATCCTCTCTGTGGCACTTCGTTCTGATTTGATTGATGCTTTAGAAAAAGCTGTAAGATTTTCTTTTCTTTATAGTGTGGGGGCTATACTCCTTACACTTCATAGATTTTTGCACTTGTCTGGAGTATTTTGTTGGCAAGTTCTTATAGGTTCTGATCTTTCACTGACTACAGTGCAAGTAAGCAGTGAAATCACTCTCCTTTGATCAATTATTATTAGGGAGTGAGGTCTTGGTGCATTGGGATCATAGTTTTTACGAATGGAAGAATACTGACTTTCTAACTTGAGTGTAATACAATAATTTTTCTTCCATCATAATCTTTCCATGCATCTCAGTTGGCTGAAGGGTCTTTAATACTGAGGTTTTATGATTTATATTATTCAAAAGATATATATTTCTGTCTAGCCACTATCCACTGTACTTTCTTAGATTGATAGCTTCCCTCCTTTTAGTTTTTACCTTAATGTCCAGTGTAGGTTTTTAGTATACGTTTTTATATCCAAAGAAGAGAACACTAGAAATCTTAGATGATAAAATGATTATTTTACCTCTTCAGAGTTACTTGGTCATCTCCTACATAAGCAGTTATAAGTAAAGATCATGCAAAGGTGTAATCATTCATTTGTCTGCTGTGACCACTGCTGTAGGAACGCCAGGAGAAAATTCTTTAACATTTGGCTGTGGAAAGTGTGTAAAGGCTATATTGGGACCCTTGGGGCTAGGTGTTTAGGAATTAACATATGCATTACGGATAGGTAGAGGTGTAACTCATATCAAGTACAATCTGGTGTATTGAAGAGATCATTTGGAACCTTCCCCTCTCTACCAGGGAGCCTGGTTCAGCCCAGGACTCCAAACCTCAGTGCCTCACTTTCCCACTTTGGGATCTGAATTTGCTATTCCTGACCTATTTCTCCTAACCTGACACTGAATTTTGCATCTTGATTGGCCCACCATTCTGCTTTTCCTTATACTTGGTCCTGTATGAATCTCCATTTATTTTTGACCTTGCCCTTGTAGTTTGATTCAAATTCCTGGTGTTTCTTCCTTTGTTTTGCAGTTTGATATGATGCTGTATGGTTCTATCCGAACTAAGCCAATCAGTCAGGTTTTTTGATGGACTTCCAGTCCTAATCATTAAACTTCTGTCTTATGAAGATAAAAAAGGGTGAAACAGACTTTCCCGCCCCCCAGGCCCCTTGGCCATAGCAATCCGTATCTCCAGGAATTCTGTAAAGCGACTGTGTGAGAAATTTTAAAGACGGTAGTAAAAATATGAGAGGTGTAATTTAGGAATACCTAAATACTTATCTCTTAGATCTTCCCAATTTTTTGAACCCAGAAATAGCTCAGTAAATAGGTACTTAGCCAGCCTGGTTTTTTTTTTTTCCTTCAATTACTTGATTAACATCATGTCTCATGGGCAGCTTCATTTTGAAGACCCTCTTGAGAATCTTTGCACATGTTTAATTTATTCTCAGTCCCTTATATAATATATTTTCCGGCTGATGGACATCTAGATTTTTCTCTTTTAAAAGTACACTGTGAATGCATTGAGATAAATAAGTTCTCAGCCTTTTATACAACTGTTAGTGATTTTTCTTTCTTTTCTTAACTAAACTACTGAAATGGTTAGAAATCTATTTACTTTCATGAACTAGAAAGCAAATCAGTAAGTATGGAAGACTGAGGTTTTAGTAAATAGAGATATATTTGTAATTTTTCCAGATAGTCACAATCAAGGTTTTCTTAGAGACTGATTTTGTAAAGTAGGTATATAAACAGTTATAGCAGAAAATTCAAACTTATTAATGGTACATATAGAAAAGAGAATTGCAATAGGTACTCACTTAATTTCTAAGAAACTATTGCTCTATTAAGTTTATAAAATAACAATGGACATTTGCAAAACTTTGGTAAAAAGTTTAAGAAAGGCTTTTGGAAAAGTTTTTCTAGCTTTGTTCAAAAGCTATGTTAAAAGACTATTGTATTTATTTCTAATTATTTTATATTAGGCCCTCAAATGCATTTAAAATGTCAAAATATTTTATTTTTACTTGTGAATTGATTGTTGGTTAATTACAATATGCATTTGGGAGTAATAATGAATTAGAATGGGTACTATTGAATTAGAATAAAAACTTAAGAATTTTAAACAGATGTGACTATGGATGTCACATAAAAAGTCTTTAAAAAAAATTAACAGGGTCAGTGGTGGATTCATTACAAGGCGTTTGAAGGAATTTTTCACCAAAGGATCCTTTCCCATTACTCATCAATTTAGTTCTCAACTTTTATTGGATAACTACTTTGTACTACTTAGTATAAAGAAAAATCAAGACGTTATTCCTACTTTCAAAAATTATTTAAAAGCTACATATTTTAATAAACATTTGAGTGGATTCTACAAAGAGAAAATAATTTCTGTTACTATGTTACTGTTATTAATAAGCCAATTATAATTCATAATATTAAATAATGGAATAAAACTAAAAGTGGCAATAGAATTAACAAATAAAACCATGAAAAACAACAATAGACAAAATAGTAATAGCTTTAGGGATATAACTGAAATACAAAATATATGTATATTATAATACTGTTTTGCATGTGCCTGAGTGATTATGTTTTAAGTATGTATTTTGATTATATGTTCTGCCTAAAAATACCTGCAAAATATAGTGACTTTATTTACTTATTTTATTTATTTATTTATTTAAAGTTTCTTTATTTTGAAAGAGAGAGTGCACACACATGAGTGTGAGCAGGGGAGGGGCAGAGAGAGAGGGAGTGAGAGAATCCCAAGCAGGCCCCATGCTGTCAGTGAGAAGCCCTATGTGGAACTCAGTATCGTGGACTGTGAGATCATGACCTGAGCCAAAACCAAGAGGGGGACACTTACTTGAACCACCCATGTGCCCTGCAAAATGTAATGATTTTAAGTAACAATCTGAGACTAGTGTCACTTGAAGTCTCAAGTGGACTACACACCCAAGATGTCTTCTTCAATCACATGTATGACAACTTAATTCAAATAGCTGGAATAGTTGAGGCTGACAAGACATCTCTTTCTCTCTACATGGCTAGCTTGGGCTTCCTCTAGCATGGATGTTTTAGAGTAGGTAGACTTTTTAGCTGGTGGCCTTCTCTCCTAGGACACAGAGTCCAAGAGACCCACATGGCACCTCAAGGACTTCTTACAACCTTAACCTTATATATCATGCAACATCACTTTTTTCACATTGTCTTAGTCAGAAATAAGTCTCAGATCTCCCAGTTTCAAAGGCAGGAAACCACACAGGAGCCTGTATGTACTCAGAAGACATGGCTTATTGTGAGGTGGAGGAGGAGAAAGAGGAAGGAGGAGCTACTACAATGTGTAGTATTCATTCATAAGTGCATTATAATCATCATATGTTTGATAAAATTTATATCAGCATACTTCCAAAATTAAAATTCATGCTAATTTTATAAAGAACAATATTTTATGGCTGAATTATATATTCATCTATAGGTTAGTAAGGGTTTTAATTGCATTGAGAAAAATAAATCTTACAAAAATATTTGCCTAATGTTTTCATTTTAATATATATTGAATATATTCTGGGTGCGGAGTATTACCCAATTCATTAGGGGAAAAATACAGGGAATTATAAGATCCTACTTTACAAGACCCAGAACTCAAACAAATATTAGCTTTTGAGGCAAGGGCAACACATCAAGAGTAAAATAGTAACCCACAGCAGTGACATAAGTTTTCAAGGAAGAGAGAGATAAATATGGTCTGAAATTATTTACAAAGGCTTCATAACAGAATTGAAACTAAGCTAAAGACTGAAGACTGGGTGAAATTTTGGGTAAATGAAAAGTCCAAGGATGATGTAAACTCAAGTATGTAGAATCACTCAATATCTTGAAAAGTGCTATGTAATAATAGCAATTGTTATTAATGGGACTTAGGAGATCCATTCCCAAATGAATGGAAGACATCCATGTAAGGTATGGCTAGATTGCAGAGAGCTTTTATATTGATATCTGTTGTTTTCCCCTGTTCACCACTCATTTTTCACTTCTCTGATTAGGTACTTTTATTTTCTCCCAACTGATTCATTTGGCGAATATTTACTGAGCTCATACTGTATTTCAGACACTGTTCTCTATGCTAGAGATATAGTGGTGAATCTCACTGTCAAAACCTAGCCCTTAGGTATCTTCCCCTACGTTCCCCAACTGGGAATTGTTTTGTTAAGACAGTTAATCAAAGTGTCCTGTCCTCCCCCGGCCTAGGGTGAGCATATGACTAACCTAATAGAGGCCCAAGGATGGAAAATGGATGGAGTAGACTCATTCTGAATGTGATGCCCTGAGGAGTCTATTAGATCTTTTTATCTACATCCCCAGAGCTAACATGGTTCCTGTCTTTCCCCAGGCAGAGATAAATTTTTCCTTAAATTCTAGGAACTAGCACCTATCCTTTCAATAAATTGCTTTTTGTTTAGTTTAGCTCCAGAATCAGTTTCTATTGCTTGCAGCCAGTGAACCTTAAGACAGTATTGTATACCTATGTCGGTTCCTAAAGGATTTGAACTATATTGTGTAATCAGTAAGGCACTCTTGGCAATTTTTGAACAGAGAGCTTTATTTTTAAGACGATTTAGAGATGTCTTATTAGATTAGAACAAGGAGAGATTGAATTAGATTCACCATTAGAAGGCTGTTAAAATGTCCAAGCACAGGGGCGAATAAAGGCGCAAATTAGACTGATTGCAGGAGTAGAAAGAAGTGATGGAGAAGAGCAGGGTTGGTACTAGGGTGAGGCAAGAGAGGCATACTCACCTAGGATGAGTACCTCCTTAAATTTTGTGCTCTAGGTGCCTCTCTTATCTCATCCTAGATTTCACTCTGGAGATGATATTTAAAGGGAAAATTGAAGGGCTTAGTGACTGATTAGATACAGGAAATAATCATAATCATAATTATACCTGTCACTGTGCAGATATTGTTCTAAGCTCTTTACTTTTAACTGAAAAATACTGTGTAGGGTAAATTTTACTGTCTTCATTTTACTGTTGAGTAATGTGTCTGGGTTACCTAGGTCATAAGGGAAAGAGCTGAAGTGTAAGAAAAAGGGATTTAAATATGAGAATTCTACCAAACATATGAAGAAGAATTAGTGCCAGTTGTATGCAAGCTCTTTTAGAAAATGTAAGAAGAGGGACACCTCTCAGTTCATTTTATGAAGTTAGTGTTATTATACTGATACTAAAATCAAAGATAGTACAAAAAATAAAACTATAGATCTATATCCCTTCTGAATACAGATGGAAAAATCTTTAACCAATATTAACAAATAGAATTCATTGTAAAAATTATACAGCATGACCACATGTGGTTCATCTTAGAGATGCAAGACTAGTTTATATATTTGAAAAATAAATTAATACAACCCACTATGTTAACTGGTTAAAGAAGAAAAATGATATCAAATTAATCAACACTGAAAAAGCATTTGACAAAATTCAGCACCTGTTCTTGATACGAACTGAAAAATAGAAACAGAAGGAAACTTCCTTTATTTGATAAAATGTATAGTTAGTATTCTATTTAATGGTGAAAGGATGAATGCTATTGTCTTCAGTCTGGGAACAAGTCAAGATTATCTGTTCTCACCATTCTTATTCAAATATTGATAGAAGTCCAGCCTGTGTAATAAGGCAAGAAGAGGAAATAAAAGATACAGATTGGAAAGGAAGAAATACAACTGTCTCAATTTGCAGATGACATGACATAATTTTTTATATAGCAAATTCTAATAAATCTATTAAAAATGTTTTAATGTTTATATTTGAGATGGGGTGGTGAGGAGGGACAAAGAGAGAGAGAGGGAAACCCAGAATCCAAAGCAGGCTCTAGGCTCTGAGCTTTCAGTGCAGAGCCTGACATGGGGCTCAAACTCACGAGCCATGAGATCATGACCTGAGCCGAAGCTGGATGTTCAATTGACTGAGCCATCCAGGTGCCCCCTAAGAAGTTTATTTTTAAAAATGCAGCAAACCTAGAATTAATAAGTTAGTTTATCAAGCTCACTGGATACAAGAAAACATACAGAAGTCAATTATATTTCTGTATACTAGCAATGAACGTGTGGAAATGACTTTAAAAATATCCCTTATAATTGCTCTAAAGAATTGGAAAATACTTAGGTATAAATCTAATAAAATGTTAATAGGACTTATATGCTGAGGACCATAAAATGCTGATAAAAGAAGTAGCAGAAAATTACATAAAATGGAGAGATAGAAAGTATTCATAAATTGGAAGATTGGAGACAGAGATGATAACAATTCTCCGTAACTAGACATATAGATTGACACAATTCCTATCAAAATTCCAGTAAGATTTATTGTAGATATAGACAATATTGTCCTATAGTTTTTTTTTGAAAAATCAAATGAACTAGAATGGGAAGAATCAGCCTACCCGATTTTAAGACTTAATGTAGCCACAATAGTAAAGATTTTGTGGTATTAGTGGAGGGATAGACACATTGTTCTCAGTGAAATAGAATAGAGGCTCTAGAAATAGACCCATATAAATATGTTCACCTGATTTTTGGCAAAAATACAAAAACAATTCAGTTGAAGAAAGATAGCTATTGCAACAAATGTAGCTGGAGCAATTGGACTCCCAGAGGTAAGAAACCAACCCTGACCTACATCTTACACTTCATACAGAAATTAACTCAAAATAAATCATGGACTTAAAACTACAATATAAAACTGTAAAGCTTTTAGGAAGAAAATAGAGATTTTTGGGGGGATCTAGGACCAGGCAAAAAATTCTTTGACTTGAGACCAAAAGCATTCTCCATAAAAAGAAAAATTGGTAACTTGGACTTTCTCAAACTTAAAAGCTCTTGCTGTGCAGATGACCCAGTTAAGAGAATAAAAAGAGGGGCACCTGGGTGGCTCAGTCGGTTAAGCATCTGAGTTCGGCTCAGGCCATAATCTCATGGTTCATGGATTCGAGCCCCGCATTGGGCTCTGTGCGGCAGCTCAGAGCCTCAACTTGCTTCGGATTCTGCCTCTCTCTCTTGCTCTCTCTCTCTCTGTGCCCCTCCTGTGCTTGCACTCTGTCTCTGTCTCTCAAAAATGAATAATGTTAAAAAAAATTTTTTTAAAAGAGGATGAAAAGAAAAGTCCCAGAGTCTGGGAAATTATTTACAAACCACATATCCAGCAAAGGACCTTTATTGAGAATATATAAAGAGTTCTCAAAACTTAAACAGTCCAATAGAAAATAGTCAAAAGAAATGAAGGGACATTGGAGAGGATGTAACGATGCAAATTAAAACCATGATGAGATATCAGTACACACCTATCAAAATGGCTAAAACAGGGGCGCCTGGGTGGCGCAGTCGGTTGAGCGTCCGACTTCGGCCAGGTCACGATCTCAAGGTCCGCGAGTTTGAGCCCCGCGTCGGGCTCTGGGCTGATGGCTCAGAGCCTGGAGCCTGTTTCCGATTCTGTGTCTCCCTCTCTCTCTGCCCCTCCCCCGTTCATGCTCTGTCTCTCTCTGTCCCAAAAATAAATAAACGTTGAAAAAAAAATGGCTAAAACAAAATTTTAAATAGACAGAAAAACAGTTTCAACGTCAAAGCTGGCAAGAATACAGAGAAAGAGAATCACTGATACAACTGCTGGTTGAAATGTAAAATGATATGTGGTTTCTTAAAAAACTAAGCATTCAACTGTCATTTAATGCAGCAGTTACCTCCTAGGCATTTATCCTAGAGAAATGAAAACATATGTTCATTCAAAAACCTGCACACACATTTTTATAGCAGTTTTATTGGTAATAATGGAAAACTGGAAACAACCCTTTGATGGGTATATAGTTAGAAAACAACAACAACAACTGTGGCACAGCAATACTATGGAACACTATACAGCAATAAAAAGGAACAAAGTACTGATATGCACAACATAGATGAATCACCAGAGAAATATGCCGAGTAGATAAAACCAGTCCCCCAAGGTTATGTAATGTATGATTCCATTTATATACCATTCTTAAAATGATAAAGTTATAGATTGGAATACAGATTGCCAGTTAAGGCAAGAGAGAAAGCAAGGAGAGAAGTGTGGCTATGGAAGTACAACACAAGGGATCTTTGTGATGATGGAAATGCTCTGTATCCTCCCTGTATCAGTGTTCATATCCTTGTTTTAATTTTGCATTATTTTTGCAAGATGTAACAGTTGATGGCAATTGAGTAAAGGATAGACTTTTTGTATTATTAATTTATAATCCATGTATATCTGATGTGTTTTTATAATCATTTTAAGATTAAAAGTTTAGTTAAAAAATGATTTTAGATTTCAAAGTTAATAAAAAGGAGAATGAAGGTGCTTTTTAATATAACTGGGAAAATCCCATTCCTTTAATGTGGGTGGTTTCCAGAACTTATTTGAAAAATCCAAAGAAAATAAATTAACACAAATATGCTGATGTTTAATAGGCACTTAACATCTTAGAATTTTTTTATATTGTAGTAAGAGAAAACTTGTTGACTGAAACGGATCTCTAATTGATGTGATTTCAGGCAACAGGACCAGATCAAGTGGAGCAATCTTAGTAATGTAGGACATTTTTTGGGAAGGGAGTAATATATAGGCAGGTGTTCTTTCTAGGGACCTCATTTAGAAATCAGCTTTTCTGCTATGACTGCCTTTTTTTAAATTAACTTGTTTTATTTTTTATTTTTTTAAATTTACATCCAAATTAGTTAACATATCGTGCAACAATGATTTCAGGAGTAGACTCCTTAGTGCCCCTTACCCATTTAGCCCATCCCCCCTCCCACAATCCCTCCTGTAACCCTCAGTTTGTTCTCCATATTTGAGTCTCTTCTGTTTTGTCCCCCTCCCTGTTTTTATATTATTTTTCTTTCCCTTCCCTTATGTTCATCTGTTTTGTCTCTTAAAGTCCTCAAATGAGTAGAGTCATATGATTTTTGTCTTTCTCTGACTGACTAATTTCACTTAGCAAAATACCCTCCAGTTCCATCCACGTAGTTGCAAATGCCAAGATTTCATTCTTTTTGATTGCCGAGTAATACTCCATTGTATATAGATACCACATCTTCTTTATCCTTTCATCCATTGATGGACATTTGGGCTCTTTCCATACTTTGGCTATTGCTGATAGTGCTGCTATAAACATGGGGGTGCATGTGTCCCTTTGAAACAGCACACCCGTATCCCTTGGATAAATGCCTAGTAGTGCAATTGCTGGGTCATAGGGTAGTTCTATTTTTAGTTTTTTGAGGAACCTCCATACTGTTTTCACAGACTGCCTTTTTAAGGCTTAAAGAAAAAAACCTTATTTATCCATTTTGAGAGAGAGAGAGAGAGAGAGAGAGAGAGAACAAGCAGTGGAGAGGCAGAGAGAGAGGGAGAGAGAATTCCAAGCAGGCTCCTTGCTCTTAGTGCTGAGCCCAGCATGGGGCTCGATTCTTTGAACCATGAGATTATGACCTGAGCTGAAACCAAGGGTCAGACACTGAACCGACTGAGCCACCCAGGTGCCCCATGCCTTTTTAAGCTTTATTTTTTTCCCTTCCTTCAATTCTCTGCCTTCCATGACATTCAAGGAAGAATTTGACAGTGGAGTAGCACTAGAAGGATGCAACTCAGGAGTGATCATTTGAATGTAAACTTTTTCACTTGAAGTTAGGAATTGGATTTCTCCTTTAATATTATTAGCATGCTTTATTGGTAGGGAGATAGGATTTAATCTTGCTATTACAATAATTTCCATAAAATGTCTTCTTACAGATTTCACACCTTAGTGTGAACTAAGAAATTCCCAGGATACCTGCATGTTGAAAAACTTCTACCTAAAATTTAACAAGATCTATTTTTCCCATATTTTTGTAATGTGGACAAAATTGACTTGAATTATATCTCTTATTTATAGATTGCAGTGAAGGCTTTTCAAGAAGTGTTTTCAGTTGTATTAATACTGACTTAAGGTCATTTGGTTAATACATAGTCAGGGAGCTGTAGAAACCACATTATAAGGCCAGGGTTAATTAGTACCAGTGAAATCATATTATAGAGAATGTAATACTAAAAAGCTTTCTGAATAATAAGACTATTTCCATAACAAAATGTTTGAAACACATGTGTCTGATTTTCTTCTTGGAATGTAAAAATAATTGTATTTATAATAGATGTATCTACATACTTAAAATGGAAATATGGAATTTTTATAGAAATGCTACAAATTTGGTTAATAGCTTTTATATTTGAATATCAGTTTGAACATTTTTATTTTGGGTTGTCCCATTAAGTTATCTTCTAAATTTAGTATATGGTAAAAGTAATTATCAAACCAATGGAGGGAAAGAATGGTTATGTATTAAATGTTACTAGAATAGCCAGATAACTACTTGGAAAAACAAGATTGTGTACCATCTTCATATCATATGCCAAAACATCATATGCTAAATGCACAAATTCAAATATAAAAGTGCTAAAGGTAAACTATAGGTTTATATTTTTATAATATGAAGTGGCAGGGGCTTTCTAAACATGACACTGATAACAAAAAAAAATATGTTACTGATCTCTATTGGTATGTAACAAACCATGCTGAAACTTAGTGACTGAAAACAATGGTGTGATTGTATCTCTCTTAAGATCTGTAGATTGGTTAGGTTGTTACTCCAGGGTCTCACCTGGACTCATTTATGAGGCTGCTTTTGTCCGGTGGATTGGCTGGAGCTGAAGGGTCTAAGAGGCTGCAATATCTCCCTCTTTGTTGTGTCTTACTCAGTTGTCTGGCCCAAGCTTCTCTACATGGTGGCTGGGTCCTGAGGAAGTAAATCAGAAGGTACGGGGCAGAACCCATCCTAGGTGGCCTAGGAGGCCTAAGCTCCAGAAGTCACACTTCTGCCACATTGTATTGGTCACAAGTTGCAAGGTCAACCAGATATAAGGGGGTAAGTAAATAGATTCCATTTCCTGAGTAGCAGTATCTCATTACAAAGTAACATGGCCATAATGAGGCATAATTTTTTGGCATCCATTACTATAATGATCTCCCCCAGTATATCTCTTGCTATCTAGACACTGCCTGAAAACAGGAACCAAGTAGATTTGGGTAAAATTTTAGATATATCCCTTACCCTCTGAACATTTACTGCTTACTTTCTACAATTTAAGGTCTAAATAGGTTTGGATTATGTGGTAGCCTTTTTCTTTGCACTTGCCAACCATATCTGTACTACCCTTATTCATAATTGAAATAACTTTTTCAGTGACTTTAAGCAGTTTGATTATGATGTGCCTTAGTATAGTTTTCTTCATGTTTCTTGTGATTGGGATTCATTGGGCTTCTTATACATGTGGGTTTATAGCTTTATAAGTATTTACTTATCTCCCCTGACCCCATTCTTTTCCTTTGGGGACTTCATTTACACACATATTGGATTACTTGAAGTTGCCCCAGCTCATTGGTGCGCTGTTCATTTCTTTATTTGGTCTTTTTTTTTCTGTTTTATTTTGGGTAGTTTCATTGCTTTGTCTTCATGTTTACCAATCTTTTCTTCTGTGCTGATCTTTCTCAGATGTGTTTTTCATCTCTATAAATTTGGTTTGGGTCTTCCTGCTCTCTTCCCTCATCCCCAGTTTTATTGAGATATAATTGACATATATCAGTGTATGAGTTTAAAGTGTATAGCATGATGGTTTGGCTTACATATATTGCAAAATGATTACCATGATAGGTTCAGCTAACATCCATCTTCTCATATAGATAAAATAAAAAGAAAAGAAAGAAAAAACAAAAAAGAAATTGTTCTTCTGATGTGAACTCTTAGAATTTACTTTCTTAACAGCTTTCTTGTATATCATATAGCAGCGTTAGTTCTGGTAAGCATGTTGTACATTACACCCACAGTACTTATTTACCTTATAACTAGAGTTTTACCTCTTGGCCACCTTCCTCTAATTCCTCCTTCTCCCACCCTCCACCTCTGGTAATCACAAGTCTGATCTTTTCTATGAGTTTTAAAAAATGACACATTTAAGTGAGATCATATAGTATTTGTCTTGGGCTTATTTCACTTAACATAATGCCATCAAAGTCTGTTTGTATTGTTGTAAGTGGTAGGATTTCCTCATTTTGTTTTAACATTTATTTATTTTTAAGAGAGAGAGACAGAGTGTGAGCAGGGCAGGGGCAGAGAGAGAGGGAGACACAGAATCCAAAGCAGGCTCCAGGCTCTGAGTTGTCAGCACAGAGCCCGACGCAGGGCTCGAACCCACACTTTGAGATCATAACCTGAGCCGAAGTTGGACACTTAACTGACTGAGCCACCCAGGCACCCCAGGATTTAATTTTTAATGGCTAAATAATATTCCATTAATACTACAACTTTTATTCATTGATCCACTGATGGACACTTAAGTCGTTTCCATGTCTTGGCTATTGTAAATAATGCTGCTGTGCACATGCAGGTGCAGAAACTTTTTGTTTCAATGTTTTTGTTTCCTGTAGACATATTCCCAGAATTGGAATTGCTGGGTCATATGATAGTTATATTTTTTAATTTTTTGAGTATCCTCTATGTTTTTTTCCACAGTACCAATTTACAGTCCCACCAACAGTGCACAAGAGTTCTCTTTCCTTACATCAATACCAGCATTTGTTATCATTTGTATTTTTTATGATGGCTATTCTAACAGGTGTGAGGTGATATGTCATTATGGTTTTAATTTGCATTGCCCTAATGAATATATTCTGAGCATCTTCTCTTGTATCATCTCATGTTTTGTGTATCTTCTTTGGAAAAATGTCTCTTTAGGTCTTTTGCCGATTTTTAAATTGGGTTGTTATTATTATTATTAATATTTTGCTGTTGAATTGTATCACTTCTTTATATATTTTGGATATTAACCCCTTTCTGGGTATATGGTTTGCAAATACTGTTTTCCCATTCTGTAGGTTGTCTTTCCACTTTGTTGTTGGTTTCTTTTGTTGTGCAGAAGCTTTTTAGTTTGATGGAGTCCTATCTGTTGTTTCTTTTTCTTTTTTTTTTTAATTTTGTTGCCTGTGCTTAGATGTCATATCCAAAAAATAATTACCAAAACCCATGTCAAGAAGCTTTATTCCTATGCTTTCTTCTATGAGTTTCATGTTCCAAAGGTCTTTTTTTGAAAATCTACTAAACATGTTTAATGTTTCCTCTGGTTTAGGGGATGACAATTGATATTCATACACTAAATCTGGCCCACAAGATTTGTTTTGTAAATAAAGTTTTATTGAAGCACAGCCATGTCCATTCATTAACATATTGTTTGTGGCTGCTTTTTGCATTACAGTGGCTGAGTTGAGTAGTTGTTACAGAGACTGTATGGCCTGCAAAACCTAAATTATGTACTATCCTGCCCTTTACAAAGAAAAAAAAAAAATCTGACCCCTGGGCTTCTTGAACATAATGGTGGAATACGTATAATAACTGTTTTGCTATGTTTACTAATTCTATCAGTGATATCATTTCTGGGTTACTTTCAATTGATTTTTTTTTTTTTTTTGCTTCATTTTGACTTGTAGTTTTCTGCTTTTTTACATGCTTTTTTTTAAATTGGATGGCAGACTTGGTGGATTTTACTTAGTATGTGCTGGGTATTTTTGTTTTCTTTCTTTTTTTTTTTACATTTATTTATTTGATAGAGACAGAGACAACACAAGCTGAGAAGGGGCAGAGAGAGAGAGTGAGAGAATCCCAAACAGGCTCCGCACTGCCAGCACAGAGCCTGACATGGGGCTCGAACTCACAAAACTGTGAGATTATGACTTGAACCGAAACCAACAGTTGGAAACTTAACTGACTGAGCCACCCAGGCACCCCTATTTTTGTTTTATTCTAAATATTTTTTAACCTTGTTCTGGGATACAGTTAGGTTATCTGGAAACAGTTTGATCCTTTTCAAATCGGAAAGTTAAGCTTTGTTAGATGGGACCAGAGCAGCCTTTTGTGTGGGGTTGATTTTGCTCATTAATGAGATAAACCTCTTCAGAGGACTTTATCCAGTGCCCAATGAATTATGGCTAGGAGGACCCCAAATTACTCTCAGCCCTATGCAGGTATCAGTTTTCTCTAATTCTTTTGGATAGCTCTTTTCTTGACCTGAGTTTTTTCCTCAAACATATGAGCTAATCCATACTCAGCTGAAGATGTGAGGGATTTCTTTTTTCTGTGCTGCTCTCTCCTCTCTGATTGTTTGCCCTGAAAGCTCTTAACAGTCATGGCCTCCCTGGCTTCTCAGTTCCATCTCCTACAGTCAGGAAGCCTGGTTGGCTCGGCCTGAGTTATGCCTCCCTGCACTGTGGCCTGAAAACTCTCTCTAGGCAATAAGCTGGAACAATCTTAGGACTTACTTTCTTGTTTTCCCACATCTCAGGGATCCCATGTCTTTGCTGCCTGATGTCCAATGTCTTGAAAAATCATTCTTTCATATATTTTGTTAAGTGTTTTAGTTGTTTCAGGTGGCAAGATAAATCTCTTCTCTGTTACTTCCTCTTGCCTAGTGATATTTGTGTTTCACTACATTAAAAGTAAATAACAATGCTATAGAACATACTGTAAACAAAGTTGAAAGACAAATGACAAACTGGGAAAAGCATTTGCAATTATCGTATCCTGCTAAGGATTAATAGCTCTAATATATAGAGGCCTTGTCAATCAATAAGAAAAAGATGAACAATCCCAATAGAAAAATGAAAATGATATTTTTATTTGTTTATTTGCTTTTATTAGTGGGCAGTTGGCAAAAGAACAAATTAAAATGACCAATAAATATGTGAAAAGATTTTCTGTTCTAATAATATCAAAGAGATACTAATAGAAATGACACAGAAATACCACTTTCATCTATCATATTGCCAAGGAAGAAAACAAATGGTGATATACATTGGTGACAAAACAGGTACAGCCTTTCTGGAATGCAATCTGGTAATATGTATGAAAATTAAAATAGTTACTTTTCTTAGCAATTCTAATTCTCGAAATTTGTCCTAATGAATAATCCCATAAATTTATAAGCAAAAAAATTTATTGTAGAATTACTGATAAAAACCGGAAATAACTTGAGTATTAGTTATTAGTCAAGTGATTAATCTTTATATATGCAATTATTTATTTTAAATCCTACAGTAATTATTTTTATAATTTTTTACAGTTATTTTCCTCAGTTGTTAAATATAGGTATGTATATACATTCAGATTATGACTAGTCTATTGCAAACAATGAGGTAGATAGATATTTATTAACACAAAAAGATGTCTTCAACATATTAAGTGAGGAAGACAAGTTATAAACTATTATGTATAGATGATACCATGGGAAATATACATATATATAAATACACACATATACATACACATACAGTAGTTCTCTGGAAGATAGAATTACAGGTGATTTTTCTTTTTAAAACATTTTTTTAATGTTTATTCATTTTTGAGAGACAGAGAGAGACCGAGTGTGACTGGGGGAGGAGCAGAGAGCAAGAGGGGCAGAAATTGAAGTAGGCTGCAGGCTCCAGACTTTAAGCTGTCAGCACAGAGTCCTATGCGGGTCTTGAACCCACAAACTGTGAGGTCATGACCTGTGCCAAAGTCAGATGTGAATGAGCCGCCCAGGTGCCCCTGATTTTTATTTTCTAGTTTCTCTTCTCATATTTAAAAATTTTTAAAAATAATGAGCATGTATAACTTCTACAGTCAGAGACAGACAAATAAACCAGAAAGGAAACCCTCACAGAGAAGCCTTATAAAGTTCTGAGACACTAGGTTTTATAAAATGAAAATGAGGGCTCCTGAGAGGCTCAGTTGGTTAAGCATCCAACTCTTGATTTCAGCTCAGGTCATGATCTCATGGTTTATGAAATCAAGCTCTGCATCAGGCTCCATGATGACAGTGTAGAGCTTGCTTGGGATTCTTTCTCTCCCTCTCTCTGTCTTTGCCCCTTCCCTGCTTGCGTGCTCTCTCTCTGTCTCTCTCTTTCAAAATGAATAAGTGAACTTTAAAAAAAAAAATGTTTATTTATTTATTTTGAGAGGTGGAGAGGAGCAGAGAGAGGGAGAGAGAATCTCAAGCAGGCTTCAGACTGTCACTGCAGAGCTTGATGTTGTTGGTGGACTGGCAGGGTGGGGATGGGGGGCTCAATCTCACAGATCGTGAGATCATGACCTGTGCTGGAATCCAGAATTGGCTCCTTAACTGACTGAGCCACCCAGGTGCCCAAACATCTTTGACTTTAATAATTTTTAAAGTCATTATTTTTAACGTATCACCTAACAATATTTATGTCACAGGTAATAAACATCCAACAAAGAGTAGTTTGATTTTTAAAATTATTTTTTAAAAGTAAAATAAGAGACTAAGAATAGTTTTTACCAGACATCAAATTTACTTGGACAATGGGATGAGTTTATTATTATTATTATGATAAAATTAGGAGATACTAATTATCTCTGTATGTGAGCCGCCTTTGATTTCATTTTAACTCCATTTTTGTCTATAATGTGATCTTTGATTAAAAGAATTGCAGGGGCGCCTGGGTTGGCTCAGTTGGTTGAGCGTCCGACTTCAGCTCAGGTCATGATCTCGCGGTCCGTGAGTTTGAGCCCCGCATCAGGCTGTGTGCTGACAGCTCAGAGCCTGGAGTCTGTTTCAGATTCTGTGTCTCCCTCTCTCTCTGACTTTCTCCCATTCATGCTCTGTCTCTCTCTGTCTCAAAAATAAATAAAAACGTTAAGAAAAAAGAAAAAATAAAGAATTGCAGATTATTTTGTTTTATTTTAACCAGGAGTGGTATATATACTTGCAGCCAGTATTTTCTTTCTCCCCCAGCACATCACAGCCCACCGTGGCTCCTGCTTGGCTCCTCCTGGCTGGGGAGGGATGACATTAGACAGGAAGCGCCAAGGTTTGTATCACTGCTGAAGAAGTTGGGCCAGTGTTTTGGTGTCTTTCCCCATGAGAGTCTCTCAGCTTTCTCTCAGTTTCTAAACCACTTCTTTACTCCTAGATATAACCTGTCTTCTAAAGAAAAAACCTTGTGTTTCTTACAATAAGGTGTATTACTTTAGCGGGAAAATTAACAGACATTAATGAACTTGAACCCTTACATTTCTTTATCTCTGTGCACCCTTATGACAGACCAACTCTTGAAACTTTGCAGAGACAAGCATTCTGTCAGCTTCTTTCCTTTGCCTTACATGTAGTTGGCTTGCCACTAATATTGTACAATAGGAACCGGGGTTTATTATCAACGATACTACTGACCTTTCAAATGAAAACACTGGCACATTAGCGTTCACATGGATATCATTTCTATAGTCCAATAAAGACTCCTAAAGCTTCACTTCTACAGTCTGTCTGGGTTTGGAATATTTTTATGCTCTGCTGTGAGAAAAGCAGGTGCACTTGCACATTTATTTCTAAGATTTGTCTATTTTGTCATATGATTTGGGTTTAAAATTTCTGCAGATGTCAATCTCAGCCATTTTTGCTATTAGTAGAGGAGCTTAAAAGGTAGCTCTTATAAGTCTAACTTCATATTTATTTTAGAACAGCTTAAACCTTGTAGCCTATTTTCTCTCTGATATGTTTTTTGTGGAATAACTTAAATCCAAAATTAGCTCAAAATGGAACCCTTCCCCTGTTGGAATATTGCTGTTTTAATACCTCACAGTCTTTTCCAGTTCGTGGTATCGACACTGCTTTGCAATTTGTTTTGCTGCCCTCTAGCCCTTTGGATCTCCTTTCCATTATTGTATTTTCTTGGTGGGTGCCTGTGCCAGGTTCTGAGGCATCGAGGGGAGGGGTCTATAGGTTGTGGGCTCACTAGGCCAACTTTATTACTGAAGTCTTGAGAGCTCATAATGAGACCCATCTATCTAAAATATGACAAAGTTTGTTAGCTGATGTTAGCATCCTAGTGAGAATTGTGAGCTGGCCTGGTAATTTAGCATTTCATTCTAAAGTGAAGGTTTCTATGAACACATTACATAGACTAATGGACTTCCTTAGCAAAAGAAATAACCAATTAGTAATTCCATATCCTTTTATAACTGTGCTCTGCCACTCCCCACTGCCCCAATTTTTGTTGTAAAATAATCAGATCAAATAATATCTTCTGTCTTCTAACTACTGTCTTTAATATTCATACTATTATATATATATATATATATATATATATGTCTTCAACTATACTTAGAAAACACATACAAAGAGATACCTATGAATTACATACAAAGAAATCTTACGAGTTACCTCAAGATTAAGGTAAATTCGCTCCATTTGCTTGGTAGTTGTGTACGGTTTTTGAAGCAATAATATATTTTATTTTTGCATATGGCAAAATTAGATCCCCCGCAAAATTACAGCCAGTTATATTTAAAATATCTTAAAGTTGTTATAAATTTGTAAAACAGAATTTCCAGTCAACATTGTTTTTTTTTTTGAAGAAGGAATTTTCTTTTCTTTCTTGAGGAAGAAATATCATGTAAATAGAAAGCATTTTTATTGTTGTTATGGGTGCTAATGACCTTTATCCCTCCAAATATTAGTATTAAAATTTAAAAACACCTTTTGCCAAACCCAAACATTCCTCAATAAAGATCAAAGGTCACAGAGCTGTGATGATTCAGTAGTAAAATATCAAAGTATTTAGAAAGTCTTTTTTACAGTTGCTTAAATTAGGTGAAAAGATTTATCGAAAGATCTAGGACCATCTCCAATTACAACAAAATATTTGCCCAAAGAAGTCTCAAGAGAACTTACAACAGATTCATTCTGCAAGAATTTTAACCTCAGCAACAAGGTAGCCATCTTTAAAACCTAAACCCAAACTGGAAACTTGAATCATTTTCTTCATTTAATTTAAAAATACATTTCAAATAATTTCCCATGATAGTGGCTCCATTTTAATAGTTGAAGATGCCAAACTTATAAGGTGTAAAATAATAGGCATATTTCTACTCTAGTAGACTTATTTTTCCTTAACTATCATTCATGTTGTTCACAAAACCAAACAAACCAATCTTGTAAAATTGGGATGGTGTTTATTATACCCTGTTCACAGTAGTGCGGGCCTAGGAGAAAATTGGTGTATGGATCTGGAGAACTAGAAGGAAGAGAATTGACATTTTAACACTGGTTTAACAAAACAAAACAAAAACCCATAAAGTTACCATATGGAAATGAATCAATTGTTGCTCTAAAGAAATCTTGTTTCCCACTGTGACATTCAGTGTAGATTCTGCAGTAGTTTTATTGTCTCATTCAAGATGTTCAGGAAAGTTGTCTTTCAGCCCAGGCTCTCAGAAGCTAAGTCCAGGTATGATGAGGGAGGGTGAGGCAGGCTGAGGGGCAAAATACAGGCTGGCACAGCCACTGCCACCAGCACCCCCGCAGGTGGAATATGTGTGATATTCCTCAAACACTCCTGGCTACCCAAGAACAAAGGAAAGGGGTTTAAGTGCTTGCCATGGTAATGTAGAAACAAAGACAAATGAAAAATTAAATTCCCTTACTGCCTACAGCCCACTGATAAGTCCTTGAAACCCAGCAGAGTGGCATCCCTCTAGGAGATCAGCTGCCTAAATGATGACAGTTTGCTAGGGGCAAAAGAGAACCTTAGCTTAACATTATCCCAACCTTGAGGATCCTGTAAGTCTACTTCCTTTATCTCAGCTGCCCCAGGATATATGCTAGCAATCATACTCTAAGCTTATGCCTCCCCCCTCCCCCCCCCCCCCCCCCCCCGCATATACATCTAAAGGGTTTCATGACTGAGGTTTTATTAAATGGTAAAAAAATGGTGTTTCCCTAGCAACAGTTAGCCCCTCAAGGTCCTGGAAACCTTGCTTCCAAAATTCCTTAGAGACTTAACTCTATCCCTGACCCCCTCCCAACCTGAGGTTTATAATGAGTTACCCATCATGACCCCACTGCAGCTCTTCCTGCCCACAGGTCCTGTCCCCTGCTTTAATAAAATCACTTTTTTGCACCAAAGACATCTTCAAGAATTCTTTCTTGGCCATCAGCTCTTTACCCCATGAACCCCATCACTCCAGAACTTCATCAGGTAAAGGCATTAAATACTTTTAGTTTGGTTAATTAATTAGTTTTGAGACAGAAGAATGAAACATTTAGTCTCTCCTTAGGTTTAGTATTTTAATACCTAAAGAAATAGAATATATGGTAATAGTGAACTTAATTTATTTTTATTGAGCTCAGCCTTTTCTTTTTAATTATTTGCTAATGTTAGTTTTAACATAGTGCAGATCATTGTTTCTAGACTTCCATACTTGATTACCTAAAGACAAAGCTGTTAGCTAGTGGGATCAATGAAAAGTTTTCAGGTCCTTTAAGAATTGAATAAGATTTATGGAAACAGTCCTAGTCAGCTGCAAAAACAATATGAGTTAACAAGAACTGAATAGATAGTTCTCTTTTAAATGGTCCCCAATAAGCCACGCTGACCAAATTGCATGGAACTTTGTTCAGCCTACCCACAACACATAGACTTGTTGACAGCATTGAAGTAAAACAGAAAAATGAATCTATAAGAGCAATAAAGCAGCATTACATTTTGAATTTAATTTAATTTAGATTTAAGTAGGGACTTAAAACTGACCTGAACCATGACCAAAAACTAGACAAAACAATACTAATTTGTAGATCTTCTTTCCCTCACCAAAAGGAAAATAAAAAGCTATCTGAGTAGTGGTTCAAACTGCAACCTACCTAGATTTATATTTTCTTAGATTACTCATTGGAAAAACACCATAAAAACAAGAAAAATCTAAATGATTTGTCAGCCAACCTCAATATGTTATTTAATTGGAAAAAAAAGTATAACTTCCCAGAGAAAAGAGTGGATGCAGTTTGTCCTCTATTTCATGGTAGTGTAATGAATTTAAAAAGTATTTTAATTGCTACCAATATTTAATAATTACTTTAAAAACAGTAAGTGCTTACATATATTGAGTAATTTCAGTTAAGATGAAATGTATTTAAGGGATAGTGGTGTAATTATTAATTGATAAAGTATTATAATTCACTATGTATGTTTCTCTTTTAATCAGAAATAATAAGTGTATATTTAAATATCATTTATGTATATTCTTTTTCTATAAGTGGAATGACATTTATAGATATAGGAACCTTTAATTTACAATGACTGAGACTACATCAAATTAATGATTAGTAACAGTAGAGTAAATATGTAATGTTTTACATTGTGTATGTTGGACTATACCTCTTATTCAGAAAATAGTGGTGTTTCTCTTTTAAAGTCAATAACGGTAATCATAAACAAGATAATTCCATCAGCACAATCAGTCTTACTCTGCATATATTAATTTAGCACAGTATTGCACTTAATAAATTATCATTAATCATAAATACATTTTCACATGTGCATATTTAAGTTTTTTAATGTTTGCTTCTTGGTTTTTCTGTAGGGCTAAGGTATAAGACACTCATTTCAAATCTAAGAAGCCGCATAATCAGTCTTTTGAAGCCCACTGCAATCAATATCTATGCAAATGGGGTAGTTATGGAATTTACACTGCTTTGTCAATCAATCACTAGTCAAGTCCCCCCCTACACTCAATATACTCATAGATTTTTTTCTTTTTTAAGGAGAAAACTTTTTTTCTTTTTAAAGAAAGAGACTTCCTTTTATTTGTTATATAAACAAGTGCTACAGCTTTTCCTGCCTCTACCTCTTCATACTTACCTGCCAGCACAGTGAGTCAGCCCATGCTGCCAGTCTCTTTCTATGTGGTGGTGGTCAGGCTCCAGGCTTCCTGAGCGCCACCTGTGGCCTCCTATGGCCCTGTCTTTGAGTCTGAGTTCTTGAAAGAAGGAATGGACCTTTGGGACTCAGCTGGTTGGACCAGCCTCCCTAGAGTATTGATCATTTGCTGCTTGTCCACTGGCAGAGAAGTCTTCAGTGGGTCACTGAAGGGCTCTTTCTTTCACCTTGATTATGTCAAGTTCTTGCCAAGGACTTGGTGGGGACATAGAAACCTTGCTAACTAAATAAGCAGAAGATGGAAACTGAGAAGGATAGTTAATTAGGTGGAATTTCAAAATTGGGGTTCAAGGTTTATTTGCATTGCATGGAGTAATGGACTGTAAGAAGAAATGTAATAAGGAGAAATCTGAAGTTTTACACTTAGATTAAAGAGAAAAAACAAATTACTAAACATATACAAAGTAGGGAAAGTCTGGTTAATAGTACTTGCAGTGAAAAACAAAATAAAGTAAAAACTAGATCTTTTTTTTGGCTACCTATAACCACGGTATGAATCTTTAGTCTTGAGGACTGCTGAAGAAGCTAATGCATCTGTTTTCTGTTGGTCAGCTCACATCTGGTGGATGCATTGAGTTCTGTTCTGAAACTTTTAAGAATAAGTCTGAAAAACTTGAACCTTTATAGAAGAGGGTAACTTAGATGATGAGGAAGCTAAAAGTGTTAGAAGTTTAAAGTAGGGAGAATGTAGGTAGAATGTGATGTTGCTCTTCAAATACTGAAAACATATCTGCAGACTCAGTATGTGAGTAGGAATTAAGTTCCTAACTAAGTTCTGGGTTATGAGTATACACACACAGGGTTATTCCCTTGTGTAAGTGGAGTCTGGGGATGGATAGTCCAGGGCTAGAGCAACCCTTCCACAAAGTCATTGAGGACTATGACTCTAATATCGTCTCCGAATGATTATTTCCATCTTCAGGATCACCTCATGGTAAATCACGGGAACTCCTGCAGTCACATCCCTATTCCAGACAGCAAGAAGATGATGAGTATGGTGTGGGGGAAAGCCACACCTTCTTTCTTTTAAGAAACCTTCTCAGAATTTGTACTGACATTTTTTGGGGAACTTAGTCTTATGGCCACACCTGGCTGCCATGGAAGCAGAATAAAAGCAGTAGGTAGCAGCAGTAGGAGGCTTAAAAAGGACAAATTTTACTAAATATAGAGAAGAATTTCCTAATAGTTTTGTGTGCCCCAAATTGAATGGGCTTTTTTAGAGATACCAATGTAACTGTTGTTGAACATTCAAAAACAAACTAGAAAATTGCCTATCAGGGATGTTTTAGGGAGAGACATGATAGGTACAGTTCCTTCTGATACGATGTGCCAGGATTATTTCAATATATGTGTGCACAGGCCATACTGAGTTTTAGTTTAACTTTTCTTATGAGAGATTTTGATAAAATTAGATTTTTACTTACTACATCTCAATAATGACAAATATTCCTTAAAGTAAATACTACACAAGTCTTGTTTTCATGTTTTTCAGAAGCCAGCATTTTCTTTTAATGGAAAGCACTAGTGAAATAGTATTCTGTGGACACATAATGACCCCACACACTTAGCAATCTTTCTGATGCTTGAAGTTTTATGCCTTATGAATTTTCTTACTGATTTGTTTGCTATAGGAAGTATTGATCAATTGATTAAAGCAGATTTCATTCAATATAGCTATAGGACAGATACATTTGTATCACAAGATACAAGATATAAGATTTGTAACACATGAAACATATAGTATCTTTCATTTTGTGGTGGATTTTTATTTTCCTTTGGTATTTGAATTGTGTGAATTTCTTTAGAAAATATTAAGATATTAACATATTAACATGTTAACACATTAATGTGGTAGGTGTGTGGTAGGTGTTTTGGATTTGTATTCACAATTGTATAATTAAGAGATCTAACATATTAAAGTTACGAGTTTTATAATTTTAAACGATACTACCCTGTCTGCACCATAAGTCTGTGGGAGGTAGACTGAAAACACTCTACTAGTATGTCTAGGCCCGTGCTCATTCTCGCTGACACAGATAAGATTGAGAAATTAGACACAATAGTTATTGGATGCCTACTCCATTAGAAACAGAAGGAGAAAATCTATTACTTGCCAGATTAGAAAAATGTCATATAAAAAAGAAACTCTGGCTCTAGTATCCTCTTGTGTCCCCATATGTGTGTATCTAATCTCAGCTGGTCCACCTGAGAATACCCCCTGCACCCTGAGTGCAAACATCCCCTGCACGCGGTCCCATTTCTGTTCCAACAGGATGAAACAAGCTGAAGTAGAAGAAACTCACTGAACTGCAAGCACAAGTGCGCATTGGTGGGAAGGGAACTGCTCACGCAAAGAAGAAGGTGGCTCCTAGAACAGCTATAGCTGGTGATAAAAAAAAAAAAAAAAATTCAGTTCTCCTTAAAGAAGTTGGGGGTAAACGATATATCTGGTATTGAAGAAGTGAATATGTTCACAAACCAAGGAACAGGGGTCCACTTTAAGAACCCTAAAGTTCAGGCATCCCTGGCAGCGAAAACTTTCACCATTACAGGTCACGCTGAGACAAAGCAGCTGACAGAAATGCTACCCAGTTTCTTGAACCAACTTGGTGCAGACGGTCTGACTAGTTTAAGACTGGCTGAAGCTCTGCCCACACAGTGTGTGGATGGAAAGGTACCGCTTGCTACCGGAGAGGAGGGCGATGATGACGTTCCAGATCTTGTGGAAAACTTGGATGAAGCTTCAAAGAAGGAAGCAAATGAACAGAGGCACCTTCTGAAGAAGATAAAACTTGAAGGAGTTACTGGGAGCTATTTTATATTATGACTGCTTTTTAAAACTATTGTTCATGGATCTGATAAAATCTAGATCTCTAATATTTTTAAGCCCAAGTCTCTTGGACACTGCAGCTCTTTTCGATTTTGGTTATACACAATTCATTCTTTGCAGCTAATTAAGCTGAAGAAGCCTGAGAATAAAGTTTGAAACAAGGTTAGTAAAGTTCTCTGCCTAGCAAAAAAAAAAAAGAAAAAAAAAAGAAAGAAAAGAAAAGAAAAGAAAAGAAAAGAAAAGAAAGAAACTTTGTTTCCAAGATTCCAAACAGGTAAATCAAATGTTATTAACAGTACTCTGGTAGACATTGTTAGATTGTGGTCTTTTAGAGACTTAAATGGATTTTCCAGAATATAAACACACTGCCCACACTTGGCCTATCTATACATATTTTCAAGGCATAGTTTTGATTATTTATATCTGTGTCTGTATCTGTACCTATTCATTTTAGTTATAGTGAATAATTTTAGAAAGCATTTTGCTTCAACCTAGCGTTCATATGGTTCAAGGCATAGAAGGACAGGGTTGCGGGGAGCTCTTAGGGAGACGGTCCTCCACAGTGCCTAACTGATGCCCTTTCATGATATGTGTTAGATGGTGTACAGCTCAGCTCTGCTTCAGGAAAGCAACTATTGGATCCCAGCTGTTTGGTCCTCCTGTTTCTTGGCTTCTAGGCCTTATCTCACGCTCAATTTGAAAACTTTTCATTTGAGGGATCCTAATTTGATCCTCAGATGAAATCCTTAACTCATATGATAGGCACTGTGTTGAACTGACTTGCGTCATGCTTTCTAAAGATCATGACTTGTTTTGCAGGGAGAAAGATTAAATTAAAATGGAGGGGTTGATTACTTTTGCCACTTTCCTTGTTTCTTCCCAACTTCTCCCAAAGAAAAAAGGACGGAGCTTTTCCACCACTTGTTTTTTCTAAAAGCTTGCACAAATAACTAGCTCATCAGGCCTCAAGTTCTTTATCTGCAGACAAGGGTAATAATATCTGTTATGTAAGGATTATGGCAATTAAATTTAGTAAACATCTTCTGAGCTCTTTCTGTATCCTTGGTCTAGTAAATGGTAACATAATTTCTTTGTAAACCTTTTAGCACAGTATCTGATACATGGAGATCAACAAGTATGATTCCTTTTGCATTCTAAAATGAGGTCCTAATATAATAGGGACCCCATTGAGTCCATAGTCCCAGCCCTTATCCCATGAACCTCTCAGTTTATCTGTTGCATGCTGTGTTTAGGGGATTGGGATTGAGTCTTACATAAATGTGCCTGCCCCTTTCTTTTTCTTTTTCTACCACATATCTGTGGCTTGTTAATAGGTCCATTCCTCAGCTTGTCTCTCTTGTCCTACTTCCCTCCTAAAAGATTCATCTTTCTTTTAGAAATCCATACTAAATTACAGTGCATGTATGTATGCCTGGGGTGGGCTTCAATGACTCCCCAATTGCTTCTGCCTACAGGTTTTGGTTTGTTTTGTTTAAAGCTCAATGAGTGTTGATCACAAAATGATCATACCTATGTATCCGATACCCAGATAAAGAAACAGAACGCAGGACCCCCCTCTTGACACTTTCAGTCACTACTTGCTGTCTAATCGTTCGTTACACTAATCTGACTTCTACACTAGACTCATTTTGCCTCTTTGTTTGTTTGTTTGTTTGTTTGTTTGTTCTTCTAAGGATTTTATTTTTACATAGTCTCTACACCCAACATGGGACCTAAACTTACAACTCTGAGGTCATGAGTCTCATGCTCCACTGACTGAGACAGCCAGGTGCCCTTGTCTCTTTTTTCTTAACATTATATAAATATATCACATAGTGCATATTGTATCTGTCTTATTTTGTTCAACCACATGTTTTTAGATAATACTAAAATATTTTCTATTGGTTTTGGATCTAACTTTGTACATTTACAAAATATCAATATAAAAAATTAAATAAAAGTAACCTGTTTTGCTGTATAATATTCAGGAAACTGATTTAACATTTGATTTTGCAGTCAAACCAAATAGTGATGTAAATTGACCAGTTACTATACTAGTTTTGGCTGCCATATTGAGATTAGCTAAAGGCAATAGAATAGAGTTACAATTTAAAACTAACAGTTTTTGGGATGCCTGGGTGGCTCAGTTGGTAGAGCATCCAACTCTTTGATCCCAGGTTTGTGAGTTCAAGCCCCACATTGGGCTTGGAGCCTACTTAAAAAAAAAAAACAACAACTGATGTTTTTTTTCTTAAACACCATTATTTTCTTAAATTCACTTTTAAGCAAGAGTCTAAGGAAGTATACTTTTAGAGGCCTGCTGGTCTTAAACGGGAGATAGAACTTAAGTTTTATCACTGAAGTTCTATGTGAAATTATAGTGAATCATCATTAATAAAATCTTTTGTTATTATTTCCCATAGGAAAAACATTTAGGATATAAAGTTATATTTGTTTATATGTATTTTAATTTCAAAATATGTAGTATTTATTGATGTAGGTGTTATGAAATAAATGTGACATAACATGAGTTGATTGTTATCAGTTTATACTGCGTCCATGGAGTCTAGAAGGGACTGAATTATTATGATGAACACCTTATAATATCAGTGTTTGATGTCACACACTTGCACATAATGACATCAACACAGCTGGAGCCTGATAAATGGCCTTCCTTGACATTTTCTCTGCAGAAAATGTCAGTAATTTCGTTCAGGAATGAAATTTTCTCTACAGAAATGTTCACAAGTTGTTCAGTAGTTTACTGCACTGCTATTGGCTAATAGGGTAAATGGATTACCATAAGGAATGAAAGAAGCGTAACGTTCATTGGATATTACTGTTTCCAGTTTACAACAAACCACATCATGTTTCCTCTGTTCATTCAACATTGAATATATATTATGTTAAATGAAAATGAATCACATATTCTGAATATTTTTCTTCTACACTTCAGAATGCTTTTTAAGATATTGTCTAACTGCCAGCTAATTTACAGCTCTGAAACCTTGTATCATTTCTGAATAGAGCATTCAATAATTTAAAGTGAAATAAATCACTGTATGATGAATTGCTGATAAATCTTTTGGGTTGTAAGGGTTTCTTTGCTATAGCCTTATATGTAATTGTACATTTTAGCAGGGATGCCCTCTGAACATTAGAGGACATATTCATGAGCTGAATTTCCAAAAACAAATCTAATGATTTGACAGCCCTGCTCAAAAGACAGCAGCTCAGCATTTTAGAACTTGCCATGCATTGGATGACAGAGTCACAGTGAGCCTGGGAATATCCTCTGTGCTCTGACCTTCTGCTTCTTCCTTTAGGCCTGGCTGCTGTTGTCCTGAGGCACTAACAGGATGGTACCCGCTCACCAACCAGTCTCTTATCTCTGCAATCCCAGTGAGGGTGGGGGTAAATGTGGTGTATCCCAGCACAAGAATGCTGTCAGTAGTACACTGTCATGGCTAAAACCCTTGTTCTTGTTCACATGGAGATTTCTTAAGGAAAAATAATTTCCAAGCTCTGTGGAATAGCTTAAAAATACTATTTTGACATTCTCATAGCTGATTTCAACAAAATTCTTACTGTCTAAATGTTATGAATGGAATAAATATTTTCATAAATTCATTGAAAGTAAGTATAAGCAGATCGAAATATATTGACTATTTTTTTCTATTGGGCTTCTTCTGACTAGACTTTTAATATTGCTGCTTTTAATATTAACTTCATTTCACTTTTATGGATAATCAAGAATGTGCATGAAACCTTAATTTCCAACACAGAAGGATAATTGCTCAGTGATCATTTACTTTCTTTAAAACATAACTGAATATAAACTAGGATAGAAACTAAGAAAAAGAGCTATTTTTAAACATGGATGGCATTGAAATGGTGTGTGAGATCAAATGGCATATGAAAAATGCACTCACCTTTTTTTTTTTTCTGCCTTATACATGTAACTTAAAGTGGACCTAGGATCTAGTTCATTTGTTTAGTCACAGAATCACAAGTAGTATCTTTCTGGTCACTAGTAGTCTAACCCTTACTTGAAAGGTTGGGAGATGGAGCCTACCATGTTAAGTGGCTTGCTTTGTAACAGAGGTAGCTCCAGCATCGATGCGACTCAATTACATAAATCCACTGCTGTGTCCCTCACCTATGGTTTACTATTATCCTTTTTTCAACGACAAGGGTGAGGTCTCATTTAACATGTTTTAGATTAAAGAGATTTTATAGTAACCTTAAGCACAGGAAACATGAATTTATTAGAAAAGACACTAGCCTTTAGCAGAGATGTCTCTGCTAGTTTCAGGTTAATCTTTCTGGGACACCAATTCTAAATCATTTTTTAAAACAGTTGACCGCCATAAGCCGTATCATAGCTCTTATGCCACGTATATGCCAAAACAACTGAACTGTGGTATATGAATAAACATGCCTTGACCCCAACCTGATTTTCTTACCGCTCTTTCTATGAGCAAGCAGAAGACCATTTAAAGTAAGAAAAGTGGAGGAAAATAGAGAAGTAACAAAGGGCAATTTGAGCAGTATGTGCACTACAGTATCCGTGGGACCCTTCTCCAACTTCATGTGATAGCGTGCAGTATAGAAAAGGTTCTTTCAGCAAGTGTTTAGAAAAGTATGTTCCAAAAGATCTGCATAACATTAGTGTAACCAAGTGTTCCTCTATGTGGCTTCCTGTTTTGGAATTAAATGCCTTCAGGGTACTCAGAATAACTCTGTTTAGAAACACAGGGAGAATTTAACCTTTTATGCTCCTCATCGGTTCTTAAAAACTATATATTAATTACTTTGTTTCTCAATAGTTTCAGCTAAATTTGAAAATTGTTTATACATAAAGTAGGTTGTTTAGTTAAAAAACAAAGGTATGAACAGGAATTCTGGCAGTAATTATTACCACTCAAATCGTAAGATAGGTTTGGTCTCTTTTTAAACAATTTTCTTAGACCAACTTTTTGGCAGATAGGGTTATTTCCAAATGAACTCAATTAAAAATTTCAACTGTGGTTATTTGTAGGAGGTATATACTGGGAGCAGATGAGCTGAATCTGTGTTTACTTCTTTGTAGTTTTATTGTTCAACATTCTTAGCTTGCTGCAAAGCCAGCAGAGGGAGCACCAAACAATCTTTTTGTTTAGCTTGAAGCTTTAATGATGTATTTTTAAATTTTTTTCACCATTTTCATTAAAAAAGATATGTACACCTAATCATTTACTGATTATACATTTTCCCTATATAATATAGTTTTAACTTTCTACATGCTTCTAATTCTTTGAATTTAAAAGACTTAAAGGAGCCTTATTTGTGCATTTCCATTCTACACACGTTCATTAAATGCATAATAAACTGTATTAGACTCGACAGGCAACGGAGTCAAAGGCGAATATGCCATAGTCTCGGTCCTTCAGGAATTTATAACCTAGTTGAAGAGAGAATTATAAAGATCTTTCTATTTACAAGGTTAAAAATATGGGCCACTTATCTTGATGAAGATCAGTGGAGATATTATTGAGAAGGTGATATCTGAATTGGACCTTGAAGGAGAGGTTTCCTAAAATGGAAATTCTAGACTGGAGGGAACAGTATAAACGCAGGGTGTATTTGGGGAAAGGAAGTTATAGTGTTGTGTCTTGATAGAACATGGGTGATAGAGGGGGTGTACTGGGAGATAAGGTCAGAAAGCTAAGGTCGGGTCAGATAAAGGAGCACTATGAAATCTATATAAAGAGTTTTGGTTTTATTCTTTTGGCAAAGGAGAACAAATTGCAGACCATTAAAAGGAAGCAAATGATGTTTTAATAAAATAATCCTTCATTCAGGGTAAAAGGTTGCCTGGAGAACCGAGAGATTAAAATTGAACATTTTTGTGCAAGATCAGATGAGATATTATACCAGCTTAGATAATAATAATGCTTTTCATGTGTTTGTATAGATATCATACATGTTTGTGTGTGTGCACATGTGTTTCTATAGCCATCTATGTATATATGTGTGTGTGTATTCACACACATATAGTATATACAATACTACTGTTCCTAAGGTTGGAGATAACTTGATATTTCAGAGTTATCCTGTGATTTAAAGATTTGTACTAAAAATATGTTAGTCAGTGTATACAAGATCTCAAAGCAAATTCAGGGCAAAGCTTGTACTCAAACGCTATGTCTTTTGAGTCCAGACCTGGTAGTGTTTTCATCATAGGGTGCTGCTTTTGTTAGATGATGTCAGTGTGGGCAGGAAGGATGGAATGTGTGTGAGAGACATTATGGAGGTATAAAAGGAGTGGACACAGGACAAGGATGGGTTGAAAACAGCCGCCAGGTTCTCATTCTCTGTGACCAGGAAGCTGAATGTGTTGCCACTGCCCCCATTTGAGACTCTTTAAGGGGAGATGCTGGTTGGCAATGGGATGAGAGGTAGACAGGGGGGAGGCGGGTGGGTGAAAGGTAATTCAACCTCAGCGTGTCAAATTCAGGATGCTGGACAGCATCTTTGTCAAGATGTCTAGCACAAACTTCCCATTTTAGTTTTGGAGCTCAGAAGAGGAGCCAGACCTAGAGTTTGAGAGTGGATGCAAGAATTCAGGGAAACTAGACTGAGAAGAGGAGTGAAGTGAGAGCCACCCTTGGGGGATGCCTCTGTGTAGGCGGGCAAGGAGAGAAAGAAGTGTGGGCAGAAGCCTGCAGAGACACTGACAGAGATCAGAGCAGTCAGGAGAATGCCCCATTCGTCACTTAACAACGTTTGTGTGGCTGCTGTGTGCAAGGCACCGTCCAGAATGTAAAGGAGGGTGTCTTTGCAGAGTCCACTGTTGCAGAGGACGGTTGAAGATGGGACTGAGCAGAGGTCACTAGGTTTGTTTACTCAGGCGATCAGACTTCCTAAACATGCACAGAGCTTTAGTAGTGTCCTAAAATACAAAGGATTAAAAAAACTTTTTTTTTTTAATTTGAGGCTAGGGAGGGGCCTAGAGAGAGAGAGAGAGAGAGAGAGAGAGAGAGAATCCCAAGCAGACTCCATGTTCAGTGCTGAGCCCCATGCAGGGCTTGATCCCATGACCCTGGGATCATGACCTGAGCCCAAATCAAGAGTCCGAGGCTTAACTGACTGAGCCACCTAGGCACCCCATAAAGTGGACTTCTACCTCACAACTCTGTATATAAGAAGTTAAAAAATCTGAGAGGTTCTTGGTTCAAATATATGAACTATAATCTTGATATCCAGGTTTGTTGTTTGTGTATCAAACACAATTTTGTACCTTCCAGAAGATTGTAATACCCTTGTAACCTTGATTATTTATCTTTATTTTATGTCTACTTTTAGTTTGATTTTTTATAACAGAGAAAAAAATCACTGTTATCCTTGCATAATGATGTAAGTTCATTATAAAAAATTAAAATACAAAGAAGAAATTCAAAAATCACCCCTCAGATACCCACCATAATACATTAGATAGTGAGAAATACAGTTTCCTCCCTCTCTGCTTCCTCGTCCTTCCCTCTTTCTTTCCTTTCCATTGATCTGTTGAATTCAAGTTTCATGTTGCGTATAGGCATTATTTAAAACTAAAATCTTAAAAAAAAAAGGGTAACCCATTGATCTGTTGATCATACTATGTCTGTTACTGTAAATAAAAAGGATTCAATGTATTTTCACTTTAATTTATAAAAAGGAAAGGATACTAAAAGTACTTAAACAATTGTTGAACTTCCAAATATGTACTTCACTGTAAGAGGTAGTATATATTTTGGAATATCTGTAAAGAGATTATGGATACATGAGGTTAGAGCCATGATTTTAAGATGCAAATTTCTGTTTAGACTTTATATGTGATCTGTTTTGAAAGATGTGCATATATACTCTACCTTCCTGTCCTCTCCCTATTTTTGGTTGTTACACATTATTTTTACTTATTTGAGCTTTATAACATTTACATTCTGTTTTGTAATTAAGGTTCATAGTTGTTTAATTCTAGTTCTGTATTTAACTGGAATATAATTAACTAGAATTCAGTACTCACTATGATTTTTTTTCCTTGATGTTTTAACCCTTGAATTTTACATTTGATTTATATTTTAGTTTCTGTTATTAGAATTATTAAAAAATTTTTAATAAAAAAATTTTTTTAGTCCAGACTTTAGCCTCTACTACCAAGCTGTAATCATCAAGACAGTATGGTATTGGCACAAAGCCAGACACATAGACCAATGGAATAGAATAGAGAACCCAGAATCAGACCCACAAATGTATGATCTACTAATCTTCGAGAAAGCAGGAAAGAGTATCCAATGGAATAAAGACAGTCTCTAGCAAATGATGCTGGGAGAACTGGACAGCAACATGCAGAAGAATGAAACTAGACCACTCTCTTACACCATACACAAAAATAAACTCAAAATGGATGAAAGACCTAAATGTGAGACAGGAAACCATTAAAACCCTAGAGGAGAAAACAGGCCACAACCTCTTTGACCTTAGCCACAGCAACTTCTTACTTGACACATCTCTGAAGGTAAGGGAAATAAAAGCAAAAATGAACTATTGAGACCTCGTCAAGATAAAAAGCTTCTGCACTGCAAAGGAAACAATCAACAAAACTAAAAGGCAACTGATGGAATGGGAGAAGATATTTGCAAATGACATATCGGATAAGGGTTTAGTATCCAAAATCTATAAAGAATTTACCATACTCAACAACCAAAAAGAAAATAATCTAATGAAGAAATGGGCAGAAGACATGAATCGACACTTTTCCAAAGAAGACATCCAGATGGCCAACAGATACATGAAAAGATACTCATGACTCATCATCAGGGGAATACAAATCAAAACCACAGTAAGATACCACGCCACACAGGTCAGAATGGCTAAAATTTACAACTTGGCAACAACAGATGTGGTAAGGATGTGGAGAAATGGACACCCACTTGCACTGTTGGTGGGAATGCAAACTGGTGCAGCCACTCTGGAAAACAGTGTGGAGGTTCCTCAGAAAATTAAAAATAAAAGTACCCTATGACCCAGCAATAGCATCACTAGAAATTTACCCAAGGTTATATAGGAGTGAGTGCTGATTCATAGGAGCACATGTACCCTGATGTTTATAGCAGTGCTATGAACAATAGGCAAATTATGGAAAGAGCCCAAATGTGCATCGACTGATGAATGGATAAAGAGGATGTGGTTTATATATACAATGGAATACTACTTGGCAATGAGAAAGAATAAAATCTTGCCATTTGCGACAACTTGGATGGAAATGGAGGGTATTATGCTAAGAGAAATAAGTCAGAGAAAGATATCATGTTTTCACTCATATGTGGAAGTTGAGAAACTTAACAGAAGACGATGTGGGAAAGGAAGGGGGAAAAGTAGTTTCAAACAGAGAGGGAGGAAAACCATTTAGAGACTCTTAAATACAGAGAACAAACTGAGGGTTGATGGGGAGGCTGGGAGAGGGGAAAATGGGTGATAGGTATTGAGGAGGGCACTTTTTGGGATGAGCACTGGGTGTTGTATGTAAGTGAGGAATCATGGGAATCTACTCCTGAAGCCAAGAGCACACTGTATACATTGTATGTTAGCTAACTTGACAATAAATTATATTAAAATTGTTTAAATATTTTATTTATTTTTGAAAGAGAGAGAGTGAGGCAGGGGCAGAGAGAGAGGGAGACAGAGAATCTCAAGCAGGCTCCATGCTGTCAGGGCATATCCCGACATGGGGCTCAAACCCATGAACTGTGAGATCATGACCTGAGCCAAAATCAAGACTTGGACGCTCAACCAACTGAGCCACCCCTTTAAGCAGAATTCTTTATGAAGGTCTCAGTGGTGGCTGTTTCATGTTGAGAATGTCTTTTGTTGTATTTATCCTGTGTAGTCATCTTGGTTAGGCAGACTGCTCTTGGGACATAATTTCTTTTCTTCAGAACTCTGCGAACACCGGTCACTTGTCCTCTGTTGTTGAAAGTTGCTGTGGAGAAATCTGATGCTAGCTTAATTGTTCTTGTTTTTGGACATGATTTTTATTGTTTCTTTTCTTCTCTTTTCTCTTTCCCTTAAAAAACATTTTTGTTGTCTTCTATTCAGTGTTAATGTTATAAGCATGTGGAAAATAATTAAATTGAACCCTTTATATCACAGTATGCCTGAGAATAAAGCCCCAGATGGACTGAATAGTTACACAGTTTTTAAATGAACCCATATAACTAGTAGATGAAAACACTGGTGACACTGTAATTTTTCTAAGAATGGCCTCAAGATAGAAACCATGAAGAAATGATCTGTAGATTTTCCTGCATCAAAAAGAGAAAACAAAACAAAAAACAATAGCAAAATATGAATAATGTTAAAGGAAAAATTGTAGCAGGTAAAATATTCACAACAAATAATGGATGATAAATATTTGCTGTATGTGTATGTGTGTTTTGTTCAAGATAAAATCAACATAATAAAAGGTAAGCATGTAAAGGGTATGTAGAATATTTTATAAGTGGAATAATTGATTCAAGAGAAGAGAAGGCTTCTGATTATTTTACGTAGGCATAAAGTGAACTTTTAACAAATCAGAAAGAAATTTTCCTGTTTGGAACACAAGATTTTTCATGAGTAGTTACATATATTGGGTTAAATAAACTTGAACATCTCTCTTAAGCTGTGAATTCCATGGGTCTAGGATATTTATGTCTTATCCTTACTGTTAGATTGTTTTCTCCTTGGCAAGTCCCAGAAAGATGTCTTACACATCTCTCTGCTCTTCATGGTGCATAGCTCAGAACTTTGCATGTATAGGTCCTGAAGTGAATATTTACTGAATGATAATTGTAATGAGTTTTCTAAAATTGATGATAACCATTATTTTATGAAATATATTTGAGAGGTTTTCCATCTTTTGTATAGACACTTTAATGATCATAGATTATTATATATAATTTTAAAGTAATTTTTGATAGTCTTATTTGCAGAATTTTGATTAATGCATTTTATTACTTTAATTGAAAGATTCATTCTTTTGCAGTATAAGTATATACCTAAGTCTCATTTTGCAAAATTCAGTCTTTGTTCATTTTACCAGATGATCATTTACAGAATTGTATTTTTAGACCCTGCCTGATTCCTTATGAATTGCAAAGAATTTTGTTTACCATGTACATGGTTTATTTGACACTAATGCTTTAATTATTGAAAAACCTTTAAAATGATTTTCATGTGAAATGAAACTGGCATGACAAAACTGGCATGAAAATGCACATTTGCATATATGGTTAAAGGTTAGTGATGTTCATTTTTGTTATGTTCTTTTATTGATGTAAATTGGGAAACTGAAGGTTTTCTTAAATGAAAGGGCATATTCACAGGGATAGAATGATTTTATAGACTATTTAACAGCAAACTTTCTTTGGAGAACCATATGTATAAGTGGTTAGTGATATTAAAATTGGTACCAGCCTTGGGATATCAAATGTATTTATTTTTAACTTTTATGCAGATCTAGTTATTGAAATGTACATTTCAAGTACATTTCAAGTGTCTTTCAAAGTAATTTTGAATGATTTCCATTTGAGAAGTAAGGAGTTTGGTTTGTTAATTATTAACCCAAATATAGTAATATAGTTTATTTTATTGATCTATGATTTTTAAAATTAGGAGTGAGAAAAGTCACAGACGGGGTTTGTTGACATATTGCAATCCATATGTGTGCTTTTCTGATAAGGAAGGTATAGCATATACCATCCCTCCAGAACATTTAGCACCAGATTTATGATTTTTCTAATTTGGTTTGTAGCTTGCCAAAGAGCATGTGAGTGCATATTTGATCAGAAGCATATTTTGCCTTGAATCAAATGAAGAATACTTAATGAGTCAGTGCCAAGAAGCATTGCAGAGAAGATGCCGACTAGCAGACTAAAAGGGCTTTAAAGTGCCTTAATGTGAAATATAATAGAGATAAAGTAATATTACATAAAAAGTAAAGTTTTTAAGTTTTTCAGGCCCCTTCCCTTAATAAAATTCTCCACCATAACTATTGAGAATGATGCTTTACATTTATGTGATGGATTTTGCATTTTTACTGGGGTGAAGACTTACTTCCAAGTGTATTATACTCTCTTAGGGGCTGAGAAAGACACTAGTTGTACCTTAGAGGTGCCAGTAGTTCTGCTGTCTCCAGCAGCTCTCTCTCTTCTAGTGAGTGCTAGAGATTACCAATTAAAATCAAGTTTTTCTTTTTGTGTGTTCAATAGGAAAAAGAAGTATCTCTTTGTTTTTCATTGTATTTCTTGGTTTATCAGTGAAGTTAGAAAATTCTTCTGTTTTTTTAGCCATTTGTATTTTTTGCTTTATAAATTGCTTATTCTTGTTCTTCATCCATTTTGCTATGAAGGTACTCACTTGTGGCTGGTTTGAGATTCTTTATTTGCTAAGGATGTTAGTTAGCACTTTGTTGTGTACATTACAAATATTTTGCCTGGGTTTTGTATTTTAACTTGGTTTGCAATGTTTTTTTGGCATAGATAATTTAAAATTTATTTTGATGTTTATTTTATTTTTGAGAGAGACAGAGAGACAGAGTGTGAGTGGGGAGGGGCAGAGAAAGAGAGGAAGACACAGAATCCGAAGCAGGCTCCAGGCTCTGAGCTGTCAGCGCAGAGCCCGACATGGGGCTCGAACTCATAAACCATGAGATCTTGACCCGGGCTGAAGTCAGACGCTTAACGGACTCAGCCATCCAGGCACCCCTGGCATACATAATTGAAAAAGTATAGTCAAATCTAGTAATCTTTTTAGTCTAAGATTTCTATCTTTTTTAAGATTTAAAAGACCTATACTAACCCTACATAATAAGAAATTTTCTTTTGAGACTGTGATGTAGGAGGGAATAATCAGGCAAAGCCTTTATATTCCTTAGTTTAAATAAATTATAAGGGAGTACCTTTGTTAGAAATTGTGATTTTTATTTATAATGCCTAGTTTACATATATCCCATGTATATGACAAGCCATTTTACCTCAGCCTGGGGAGGGCTTTTCCCAAATAAAACGTCTTCCAACATCCTGCTTTCCTTGTTTCTACTTTTTCACTGTGGAAGAAGGGGAGAAAGGAGAGGGATACGTGTTTCCAATGACACTGTCTTTTCTCCCCCTTGCAGGGCACTTATACAAACTGAAGTTACATTATACACAATTATTAGGTTTCCAGGCTAGTCCACAATAGCAATCAATAATAGTTTTTTTCCTCCTGTTCATTGTATAAAATTTAAGCCATTAAAAATAAAAAATTAACATTTATTTTTGAGAGACAGAGAGTGACAGAGCATGAGTGGGGGAAGGACAGAGAGAGAGAGAGGGACACACGAATCCGAAGCAGGCTCCAGGCTCTGAGCTATCAGCACAGAGCCTGACGCGGGGCTTGAACCCACGGACTGTGAGATCATGACCTCAGCTGAAGGCGGATGCCCAACCCACTGAGCCACCCAGGTGCCCCTCAACCATTTTTTAAAGTTAATTTATTTTATTTTGAGAGAAAGAGAGTGCACAAGCAAGTAGGGGAGGAGGAGGAGGAGGAGGAGGAGGAGGAGGAGGAGAAGGAGAGAGACAGAGAGAGAGAGAGAGAGAGAGAGAGAGAGAGAGAGAGAGAATTCCAAGCAGGCTTTGTGCTGTCAGTGCAGAGCCCCACATGGGGCTCAATCCCACGAACTGCAACATCACGACCTGACTAGTAATCAAGAATCAGACATTTAACTGACTGCACCACCCAGGTGTCCCAACCATGTTTTGAGTTAATTGAGATTTTAACAGTAGCCTGGAACCTGAACAAAATAATTTAAAGTTCAAAAGAAGTTACAAGTAAACTTTGGAGGCATAGCCCAATTGTAGGTTATTTTGTGGTGGTCAGTCTTTTTGAGAAGCCACATCTAAGGACCCTGGACCAGAAATGGTCTAGTTGGTCTTAAATGACTCTAATGAGCCCTCAATAATTCTGCACATTAGGTTTATATTGAGACTTGTTTTCTAAGTTCTGTGAAGTGAAAGTATGATTGGTGCATAGGTATGTCTTCTCTTTAGATACTAGTGCAGCATAACCCAATCGAATTTCCTGCAGTGATGTAAAATGGATATCATATGACTATTCACTTACTAATGGGGGAAATATTCTGTAGCTTGGTCATTCAGTATGGTAGCTACTAGCTACATGTGGCTATTGAGCAGTTGAAATGTGGCTAGTATGACTGAGAAACTGAATTTTTAATATTACATGATTTTAGTTGATTTAAGTAACCACGGGTAGCTAGTGCTATTATTTTGAACAGCATAGATCTAGAGATTTTTGATGAGTGAAGTCCTCAATTTCATAACAAATCACAGATTTAACAAGTCAAGTTAATGCCTATTAGAGGCTTTCTCCCTTACTGTCTAATAGAAAATGTTATAGAATGTGTAGCTCTTAGTTGGATCCTATTTAGGAAAAACAAACTATGAAAAATTTAAAAGAAAAGTTTTAGACAATCCATGATTTCATTTTTAAATTGACTATGGTTGATACACAATATGGCATTAGTTTTAGGTGTACAACATAGCAATTTGACAAGTTCATACATTGTGCTGTGCCTGCCTCAGTTGTAGCTACCATCTATCATCACATAAGCCTATTACAGTGTCATTGATGTATACCCTATGCTGTACCTTTTATTCCTGTTACTTATTCATTTGGAAAGTGGAAATCTGTATCTCCCTCTCCCCTGCATCCATTTTGCCCACTAACCCCCTCCTCTCTGGTAACCATCAATCTAATTCTGCTTTTTGTTTGTTTGTTCATTTGTTTTATTAGATTCCACATATGGATGAAATTATACAGTATTTGTCTTCTTCAGGCTGACTTATTTCACTTAGCATAATACCCTTTAGGTTCATCCTTGTTATTGTACCTAGCACGATCTCATCCTTTTGTATGGCTAATATGCCAGTGTGTGTGTGTGTGTGTGTGTGTGTGTGTGTGTGCGCACGCGTGCGTGCATGAGCGCTCACGCACGTGTGCCTAACATCTTTCCTATCCATTTGTCTATTGATGGACACTTGGGTTATTTCCTTGTCTTGACTATCATAAATAATGCTGCAATAAACATGGGAGTGCATTTATCTTTTCAAATGTGTGTTTTCATTTTTGGGGGGATAAATACCCAGCTGTGTAATTATTATATCATGTGGTATTTGTATTTTTTAATTTTTTGAGGAACCTCCATACTATTTTCACAGAGGCAGTACCAGTTTACATTCCCACCAATAGTGTACAAGGGCTCCTTTTTCTCCACATCTCACCAACACTTGTTTTTTCTTGTCTTTTTTATTTTAGCCATTCTGACAGGTGTAAAGTGGTATCTCATTGTGGTTTTGATTTACATTTCCCTGATGATTAATGATGTTGAATACCTTTTCATGTGTCTGTTGGCCATCTTTGGAAAAATGTCTGTTCAGGCCCTCTGACCATTTTTTAATTGAATTGTTTGAATATTTGGTGTTCAATCTAGGAATTTTTTTTTAAATTTTTATTTAAGTTCTAGTTAGTTAACAAACAGTGCAATATTGGTTTCAGGAGTAGAATTCAGTGATTCATCACTTACAAACAACACCCATTGCTCATCATAACAAGTGCTTTCCTAATACCCATCACTTATCTAGCCCATCCCCTACCCGCCTCCCTCCATCAATGCTGTTTGTCTTCTGTCTTTAAGAGTCTCTAGGGATTCCTGGGTGGCTCAGTGGTTTGGCGTCTGACTTTGGCTCAGGTCATGATCTCATGGCTCATGGGTTCGAGCCCTGCGTCAGGCTCTGTGCTGACAGTTCAAGCCTGAAGTCTGCTCTGGATTCTGTCTCCATTTCTCTCTGCCTCTCCCACATTTGTGCTTTGTCTCTCTCTCTCTCTCTCTCTCTCTCTCTCTCTCTCTCTCTCTCTCTCCCCAAAATAAATAAACATTAAAAAATATTTAAAAAGTATTTTATGGTTTGTTTCCCTCTCTCTTTTTTCTTCCCCCCTCCCAAATGTTTATCTGTTTTCTTAAATTCTACATATTAGTGAAATCATATGGTATTTATCTTTCTCTGACTGACTTATTTCACTTAGCATAACACACTCTAGCTCCATCCACATCATTGCAATGGCACTATTTCATTCTTTTGGATCGCTGAGTAATACTCCATTATATATATATATAACACATCTTCTTTATTCATTTACCAGTCAGTGGACACTTTGGCTCTTTCCATAGTTTGGCTATTGTTGATAATGCTGCTATAAACATTGGGGTGCATGTATCCCTTTGAATGTATATTTTTTATCCTTTGGGTAAATACCGAGTAGTGCAATTGCTGGGTTGTAGGGTAGTTCTATTTTTAGTTTCTTGAGGAAGCTCCACACTGTTTTCCAGAGTGGCTGCACCAGTTTGCATTCTCACCAACAGTACAAGAGGATTCCCCTTTCTCCACATCCTTGCCAACACCTCTTTTTTCTCGTGTTGTTAATTTTAGCCATTCTGACAGGTGTGAGCTGGTATCTCATCGTAGTTTTGATTTGCATTTCTCTGATGATAAGTGATGTTGAACATCTTTTCATGTGTCTATTAGCCATCTGAATGTCTTCTTTGTAAAAATGTCTATTCATGTCTTCTGCTTATTTCTTCACTATATTATTTTTTTTTTTTTTGGAGGGTGTTGAGTTTGGTAAGTTCTTTATAGATTTTGGATACTAATCCTTTATCTGATATGTCATTTACAAATATCTTCTCTCGTTCCATAGGCTGCCTGTTAGTTTTGTCGTCAATTTAGGAAATTTAAACGTAGCTTGGCATTAGGTGATTTTATGGAATTAGTGTTAACTTTGTTAGATGTGATAATAACAATTGATTTGTGTTATTAATATACAAAAATGAAATTTTCAGATAAACAATGAGACCTAGTGTTTGCTTTAGGGGAAAAAAGTATTGTTGGGGGAGTAGATGAGACAAGATTGGCCAGTGTTCATAGTTCTACAGATGGCTCAAGGACATTTTACTGGTTTTATACTTTTGTATATGATAAAAAGTTTTCATAGTAAGTTGTATTGAATAGGGAGAACTCTTTGTATGTCATATAGTTCAACATTTTGTCCAGGTTCATGTCCTCAGCCATTAAAGGCAGAGTAAGGATTCAAATCTGTCCTTCAGCTTTGAGTTCTATTGATTTTCTATTACATCACACTGCATCATATTTTAGATACATGGTTCTCCATCCCACCTACTCTGTGACCCTTGACAAGTTATCTTGCACATTTCCCTCTTGGGTAGGTAAGGCCAAATTTAGTCATAGAGCTGGTCACATAGATCAGGAGAGGGTAGAGTCTTTCATGGCAAATTGGATCAGGTTGGGATGTTACTGGATCCAGATCTGAAGGCCAAGTACAGACAGTAGTTTGGGAGGGAAATCAGAGGAACAGTAGCAGTTGCAGATCCAGGAGAGGAATAAGCAAGGTCAGACTCCCTAAGAGACTTGGAATGGGTACAAGATGGGACCAGGCAAAAGACTGAGAGCATAACATGTACAAAAAGTAAGGGTGCTGACTGATAATTCTTGCTGGTACATGGCTGTGTAGTTTAAAGGCAGGTTTGCTAACTTGGCATATAGCCAGATTGATATTCTTCGTTGTAAAATGCCTGTTACACTCTACCTGATAGTCTCTATTTATTTAATATAAAATAATTGTAATAGTATGGAATCCATCAGGGGTGCCTGGGTGGCTCAGTCGGTTAAGTGTCCGACTTTGGCTTAACCGACTTTGGCTCAGGTCATGATCTCACGGTTCGTGGTTTTGAGCCCCACGTCGGGCTCTGTGCTGACAGCTCAGAGCCTGCAGCCTGCTTCAGATTCTGTCTCTGGCTCTCTCTTCCCCTCCCCGGCTTGTGCTCTCTCTGTCTCTAAAATAAATAAACATTAAAAAAATTAAAAAAAAAATAATATGGAATCTATCAAGAAGGTACTGTTGAGGTCATCTAATCCAACCCATTTATTTCTAAGTATTATCAAATTCATATTGCATTTCTAAAGGGTAGTTGGCATTGAATTATGTGCCATAAAGATTATAAAATTTCAGTTGTGTATGTTTGCAAGAAGATTTTGAGATAAGTAAATAGTAGTTATGATTATTCAAGTGATGCAGATATTTGGTTAAAATTGGTTATTGGTTAAAGTAGAGAAGAATAATTTTTTTATTTATAAAATAAAATTTGTTTTATGAAATATAATTTATGAATTGTATTTACATTTATGCTTCTAGTCTCAGGGCTAATGGTAAGCAAGGATTTCTCTTATCAGTAAATGAATAGCCACATAGTATACATTTTATATGTATATTGCAAGTGTTTGTGTTTTATATTTCATGCCAGGAATGTTGAGGGGGAGGGTGGCCTCAGCAACTAAGCCATTAATGCTTAGGAATAAACCAGTGAGTGGAATGTGTGTTATATCATTGCCTCACTAGGATATAACTATTTAAAAGCAAAGCAAAACAAGGCATTATTGAACGGCAGCGTATTGACATTGTGATAATTTTCTAACTGTATTTACTTGCACCTTTCTTGCGCTTCATATTGACATTGTGATAATTTTCTAACCGTATTTACTTGCACCTTTCTTGAGTTATGTGAACATTTCTTTTTGAGTCTCACTTCTGAATTCTTTAGTTAAAGCCAAGAAAAAGTATTTTTTCTCTCCTCTATCCACACTATTCTATAATCAAGAGCAACAAGCTTCTAAAGTCAATTTCTAAGTTTAATAGATATTTGTACTTATTAGGTACCATTAAATTAGGACTACTGTACTCATTTATTTGTTCACTAATAACTTCATTATATTTATTCATTAATTTAACAAACTTACTGTGTCTTCCCATTGAGGATGAAAGGATGAATAAAACATAGCCCCTTCCCTCATGTTGCTAATATTTTACCTGAGTTGACAGACCTGTAAGCAAGTAATTGTGATCGAGTGTGCTGATTGTCATAATGGCAGCAAATACAAAGGAATCTGGGAGCCTTGTGGAGAAAAGGATTAGCTAGGGAACAGAATGGGGTTGGGTGACAGATGGTTTTCATGGAGAGGAATCTTGAAGAACAAATTGCCAATAGTGCGGTGCCTGGGGGGTCCAGTCGGTTAAGTGTCCCACTCTTGATTTCGGCTCAGGTCATGATCTTGTGTTTGGTGACGTCGAGCCCCACCGTCTCGCAGTTGGTGACTGCAGAGCCTATTCTCTCTCTCCCCGTCTCTCTGCCTACCCCCACCCCCTGCCCTGCTCACGTGTGTGTGTGCTGTCTTCTCAAAATAAATAAACATTAAAAAAATAAATTGAATACTAATATTGGCAACTGTGTGAATCAGATTTTACAAAATCCATTGATGTCATCTACCTTTGGCTTTGAACTTACTACTTTCGGTTTCATTTTCCCATTGTCTGCCTTAGATACTTTTTCTTCTACAATGTTTGTTGTCTGTCCAGTCTGGTTTTATTGTTCATATCCTGGTTGACATCATATTCATTTTAGATAACTGACCTGACTTTGAGCTTTGAGTCTTTTTTTTAAGGCTATTTATTTATTTTGAGAGAGACTGAGTCAGCATGAGTGGGGGAGGGGTAAAGAGTGAGGGAGAGAGAGAATCTCAAGCAGGCTCCACCCTGTCAGTGCAGAGCCCGGTGCAGGGCTCAAAATCATGAAACCATGAGATCATGACCTGAGCTGATGTCAAGAGTCAGGTGCTCAACTGACTGAGCCACCCAGGTGCCCCACTGAGCTGTCTACTCTTAACCTGGCCTGGTACTCTCAAAGTACATGACTTTTGGTAACTATCTCCCTCCTTGACCTCTTGCATCAAGAAAAGGGAATTTTACTCATATGATTTTGCCAGGATTCTAAAGGCAGAAATCCAGTGTCTTCCAGCCGATTTCATTTTTCACAGATCGAGTATTTGAAAAAGAAGTTCTGAGAGAATGCAGGTGCGATATGGCTAGAGACCAGGGTATGAGGGATTGAGAAAGATGTAATAAGTTTGGAAAGGCAGATGAAGGCTGGACATTGAGAATCATGAAAACCACGGATCTGGGGCTTTAATCTTCATGCTAAATAGGACCCATAAATGGTTTTCAGGAGGATTGTGACACCATCATAGTTATAATGTGTAAAGATAACAGTGTCATTACTAGAACAGAAAGAGGAGAGGTTGCAGTCAGGGAGACCAGTTAAAGGAAAGAGATGATGAAGCTTGAATTGAGCAAAATAGTAATGGTGGAGAGGAAGTTATAAATCAGATGGATTTCAGGGAGGGAACTAATAAGATCTGGGTACTAATTAGAAATTGAGTTTGAAGGAAAGAAAACTATTGAACAAATTTTTGAGTTTTCTGCTTTGGGTGATTGGGCAGGTTATTTTTTTCCTTGTAATTACAAGTATAATTAATGGAAAAAATTAATTATACTTGTAATTATTTAATGGCTGTTTTCTCCATTAGACTAATCTCCATGAGGGCAGGGACTTTGTCTTTCATGCTTATATCTATATTCCCCAGCACCTGGCATAGTGTCTGGTTATAGTAATAGACTCAATTAATAGTTTTTGACCAGCTGACCAGTTTCATGAATTCAGTAAATTTTTATTTTCAAATTTAAATTCTTCTGAATGCCAGACATGCTTGTAGATGAATTTTAACACCTTTAACTAAGACATGAAAGATATGAGGATGAGCAGTTTCAGTGAAAAGATAATGGGTTGTATTTTGGACACAGTGAACTGAGATGCCATGGGACATCCAGTTGGAGATGTGCATTTATCTAAACTTCAAAAGAATGATCTTGGTAGGAGATTCATATCGGGATATAAAAAAACCTGAAGTCATGGAATGTTTGAGATTAATAGAAAGAGTAAGTAAAGTGAAGCATACTAATGTCTGGAGACAGAAATCTGGGGGAAAGAAATATTTAAAATATAAGTAGAGAAAAAAAGAGTTAACTAAAGCAAGTGAGAAGGATGTCCATAGTTTTAGGAGAAAAGTCAGGGGGAAGGGTTGTCATTAAAGGGAAGAGAGGGGAGAGTTTCAAGGAGGCATATGTCTTGGGATGCAGTATTAGTGAAATTTGAATCCCTGGAAGAGTTCTAGGAAGGCCATGGATTCCTAAAGTATTCTATCTTTTGTTTCGCCTTAGAATTCAAGTCTGAACTCTTTAATTGATAATCATATTACTGACTCTAAACTGTGGAGACTTTGAGCTACCTTATGCATATGAAATTCAAATAAAATTCCTTCAATACTGGTATTGTTCAGTTAATAAAGCCTTAAGATTGTCACCTGACTATAAACTGCAAGAAGAGAAGACCAAAATTTGGAAGGAGCTTTCTATTTTAGATGAAATATATGTCCTAAACTAATTTTCTCTTCAAATTTTCATGGACCAGTGCTCCTTTCACTTGAATAAATTTTACTTTTCAATTGTGATAATACTTTTAAAGCAATTAAAAGACAAATGAATTTTTAGCCATTATAAATTATTGTTAATGCATAAGAATATTATTATAATGTTTGTGCATATACTACAGTGTGTGGTAGAATGGGGTTGCTGTGATTCTTTGATTTGTAAGGCTTTCTGAGTTACTGTGACTTTTTTTAAACAATAAAGATGACTATTTTATTCCCATGATTTTCTTTGGAAAAATAATTATTTTACAATAGAATAGTTCCTTAACATTCAAGTAGTCAGAGAGAACTAACAGACCAAAGAAGAAAAAGAAAAAAAAATTCCTTGGAAATAGAAACACTTGAATTATTTGGCTTCAGGAATTTACTGCTTATTGTGTGTGTGTGTGTGTGTGTGTGTGTGTGTGTGTGTGTGTGTCCTCATGAAGAGCTGTTTGATAGCTCTGAATTCATAGATTGGAGGGGCTGCTACTCCTGTAGTATGACAGATTTCCTTGTAAATAGACTCCACCAGGATTGTAGTGTGCACCCACTAGATGATCAGTAAGTTTAGGTGGAAAGGTTGATTGTTGACAAGATTTAGAAATTACCTAATGTTTCAGAAATGTTTGACTTATTGCAATTTACACAAAATCTAGAGCCTAGTGATTCTCCATTAGTTGTTTTATATAGTAGAAGCTAACCTGGATAATTGGTAGTCAGGTTGGATCCACTGATGTTTTTTGGCCAGGTTGTGGGAACATGTTCAATGCCGCAGTCTTCCCAGGGAGCATTAGCCCAGCAGGAACTTTTGGAGCCTGTGGAAAAAGCTGAGGCATGAGGAAAAAGTCACAAAATAGTCACAAAATCACTAAATACATATCTAGGACTTAGGTTTGGGAAAAGTGTAGAAAGAGTATTTGTGTTTTCAATTTAGGCAAATCTTGAATATGATGGAAATGACTCAATTAAGGGGAATTCATCTAATCACCTTTACCAGGGTCTCTTGATGGAGGTTGATTTTGGTGGTGGATAAAGGAGATGAAAGGGAATCTTTGCTTTCACATTTTCTCTTTGTTTTGTTTTTATTAGTCCCACCTCTTTCTTCTAACAAATTTCAGTCTTTGTTGATAGTATACTCTTTTCTAGGCAACATTTTTATCTCCCATGGCTGAACAAAAAACTAAGTACTTGGCTGAGAGAAATGACTGAAACTCAGTCAAGATTTAGGACAAGAGTCAGTAAGATTGTGTGGAGGTCAAGTGGCCTGAACCAGGCTTGAGAGTGTAAGTGTTATCTGCCCATTTAGGTTTAAAAGGTTACAATATTTCTGGTAGGAAGATCCATATTTATTACCCTGAATTTGTTTGAAAATCTTATGAACTATGCTCACAAGTCTTCAAAATATTTGTTAAATGAGTGAAATGATAAAATTGCATTCAGCAAAATAGAGTTCAATAACCCTAACATGGACCTAAGAGTAAAGATTATACCTTTTCCTGAGCACTTTTCCTGAAGAGGTCATGCCCCCAGTTCTTTAATGGATAATTCTTCAGCTTGGTAAAAGGAATTGTAACTTGGCAGGGGAGAGATCTTGGAAATTCCTAACGTGGTTGTAGATTACTTCAGTACTGTGTTCCTGCCAACAGGAGCCACTAAGAGAGTGACATAGAACACAAATGCCCTCTTCACACATTTTCTAATTTGTCTGCTCACAGTTAAACCTGAAGCATAGAGTGGGCCTTTTGCAAAGCTGTGAATTACACCAAGTTTCCTTTGGATATCTTTGCTTGATTTATGGAGACTGCTTTTTATACTTAGAAGTTGGAGGTGGAGCTTGTAGAACCTAATCCAACCCAAATCACTTGTTAAAATGAAAGGAAATGGTTGGGTTAAAAATAAACTATCTAATTCTTGTTTTATTCCCTTTATACCCATGGATGCTTTTTAGTATATCCAGCAGATAAATTTTTTGGCATGTTTGTAGAAAGTATTATCAATAAGAATGTTACTATTTGAATTTTGGGATTTATTTTGGTGAGAACAAAAGTTGAAGCCATCTAATGAGGATTGAAATTAGAGTAGGGTATAGGAATTAATAACCTGTAATTAAAATTTTTTTGTTATTGAAGCCTATTATGCTGTACAGGGTTTCTTGAACTGATACACTTGATTTCAGCACAATCATTACTAATTAAGCTAATTAAGTAAATTGCTTTTGAGGGTTCAACTTTGATGTGTCCTTTACATAAAATATATGTGGACTGTGCAGAAAATGGTTCTTTCTTAATGCCCTCTTTTAATCTCAGTCATAATTCTAGTTTGTAAGGGAGCATAAAAATGAAGAAGTAATGCTAAATTTTCATTTAAAAGTATTAGTCACAATATACGCAGAAAAATATTGAACAGATGAGAAAAAAAAAAAAGCTAAAATGGGCAAAATGCCCAGAGATTCCAGCAAATGTAGCTTACTTGAGGCTAAAGAAAAAAAAAAGGAAAATAATAATGACTATATAAAATTTATGCCTAAGAGTCAGGAATTTCCTTCCTTGTCTCAGGCTAGTCTCTTCTCTCTTAAGGATCATTCTCATATATATTTTTAAAATCCAAAATTCTTATTATGGGGTAATTACACAATCAATATACATATTTAAGAAAATATAAAGAGTTCCTTTGTGAGATTTTATTTTATTTTTAATTTTTTTTAATATTTATTTATTATTGAGGGACAGAGAGACAGAGCGTGAACAGGGGAGGGACAGAGAGAGGAGACACAGAATCCAAAGAAGGCTCCAGGCTCCAGGCTGTCAGCACAGAGCCTGAGGCGGGGCTCAAACTCACAAACTGTGAGATCATGACCTGAGCTGAAGTCGGATGCTTAACCGACTGATCCACCCAGGCACCTCTCCTTTGTGAGATTTTAAATGATGGCCAGTTTGTATAAAGATGTAGAGCTCTTTAGATAAAGTATTATTTTTTAAGTGAACTTTGGTAACAGCTCTTTCATGGATATTATCCATTTTATCTGATTATAAAATTTTTGATATACAGTTGTTCATAACATTTTCTTATTATCCTTTTAACGTCTTTAGGATCTTTAGTGATAAGTGCTTTTTAATTTGTGGTTTTGATTGTTTTTATTGTGTTTTTCTGGATCAGTCTCTCTAGAAGTATATCAATTTTATCAATCTTTTCAAAGAATTAATTTTTGGCTTATTTTTTCTCCGGTTTCTCTGTTTGCTATTTTGCTGATTTTGCTCTGATCTTTGTTATTTCCTTCCTTTTATTTGCTTGGGATTTACTTTGCTCTTCTAAATGTTGAAACTTAGGTCACTGATTTTAGACCTTTCTTCTTTTTTAAGCTACAAAAGCTACGGTTTTTCCTCTAAGCACTGAGTTAGCTGCATTCCACAGATATTATTTTGTTGTATTTTTAAGTATGAAATATCTTATAATAACCTTTCTGATGTTTTAATTTGACCCATGGATTATTTAGAAATGTGTTGTTTAATTTGAAAATATTTGGGGTTTTCCTAAATATCTCATCGTCAGTGATTCCTAATTTAATTTCATTGTGGTCAGAGTTACTCTATGATTTCAGTCCTTTTAGATTTATTGAGATTTCTTCCATGGCCAAGCATATGGCCTATTATGGTTAATGTACTGTGTGTACTTAAAAATAATTGATGTTTTGCTCTTATGGGGGTATATGATTCTATAAATGTAAGTTAAATAAACTTTTATATCTTGACTAAATGTTTGTTTAGTTTTTCTATCAGTTTCTGAGAAAGAAGAGCTAAGGTTTCTAACTATGATTGTTTCTCTATTTCTCCTTTTAATCCTGTCAAAGGATTGTTATTAGGTACATATACATTTATGATTGATGTCTGTCTGAAAAATAGATTCATCAGTATAAAGTATCCCTCTTTGTCATCAGTGATACTCTTTAACTTAGCGTATCTTTTATCTGAATTAATATATGTACTATATATCTACAGCAGACTTCATGTTTATTGTTCATATGATCTTTTTCAACATACTTAGTTTTCTCTTGTTGGCAAAGACTACCTTTTTTTAAAAAATCCAATCAGATAATCTCTGCTTTTAAATTGAAGTGTTTAGTGCATTAATATTTAACATGATAATATAATTGATTAAATCTAACTTTTTTCTGTTACCCCCTCCTTTTTTGTTGTCGTTGTTGATCATCTGTTTCTTCTTCCTTGCCTTCTTTTAGATGAATGTTTAGAATCCCATTTTATCTATTGACTTTTTTGATATCTCTTTGCATTATTTTATGAAAGATTATGTTACAGTATACATCCTTAACTTTTTGCAACCTATTTAAAGTTAATGTTATACCACTTCACATAAAATGTAGAAACTGCAGATATAAACATCTATTTACCACATCCCTCACCAACTTTTTATTTTTATTTTTATTTTTATTTTTATTTAATTTATTTTTTAATTTACATCCAAGTTAGTTAGCATATAGTACAACAATGATTTCAGGAGTAGATTCCTTAATGCCCCTTACCCATTTAGCCCATCCCCCCTTCCACAACCCCTCCAGTAACCCTCTGTTCTCCATATTTAAGTCTCTTATGTTTTTGTTCCCCTACCTGTTTTATTTTATTTTTGCTTCCCTTCCCTTATGCTCCTCTGTTTTGTCTCTTAAAGTCCTCATATGAGTGAAGTCATATGATATTTGTCTTTGTCTGACTAATTTCGCTTAGCATAATGCCCTCTAGTTCTATCCACATAGTTGCAAATGGCAAGAATTTTTTTTTTTTTGATTGCTGGTATTACCCCATTGTATATATATACCACATCTTCTTTATCCATTCATCTGTCGGTGGATATTTGGACGTTTCCATAGTTTGGCTATTGCTGATGGTGTTGCTATAAACATTGGGGTCCATGTGCCCCTTCGAAACAGCATACCTGTATCCCTTGGATAAATACCTAGTACTGCAATTGCTGGGTTGTAGGGGAGTTCTATTTTTAACTTTTTGGAGAACCTCCATACTGTTTGCAGAGTGGCTGCACCAGTTTGCATTCCCACCAACAGTGCAAAAGAGATCCTCTTTCTCTGCATCCTTGCCAACATCTGTTGTTGCCTGAGTTGTTAATGTTCTGATGGGCGTGAGTTGGTATCTCATTGTGGTTTTGATTTGTATTTCCCTGATGATGAGTGATGTTGAGCATATTTTCATGTGTCAGTTGGCCATCTGGATGTCTTCTTTGGAGAAGTGTCTATTTATGTCTTTTGCCCATTTCTTCAGTGGATTATTTGTTTTTTGGGTGTTGAGTTTGATAAGGTCTTTATAGATTTTGGATACTAACCCTTTATCTGATATGTCATTTGCAAATATCTTCTCCCATTCCCTCAGTTGCCTTTTAGTTTTGCTGATTGTTTCCGTTGCTGTGCAGAAGCTTTTTATTTTGATGAGGTCCCAGTAGTTCATGTTTGCTTTTGTTTCCTTTGCCTTTGGAGATGTGTTGAATAAGAAGTTGCTGTGACCAAGGTCAAAGAGGTTTTTGTCTGCTTTCTCCTCAAGGATTTTGATGACTTCCTATCTTACATTTAGGTCTTTCATACATTTTGAGTTTCTTTTTGTGTATGGTGTAAGAAAGAGGTCCAGGTTCATTTTTTCTGCATGTTGCTGTCCAGTTTTCCCAGCACCACTTGCTGAAGTGACTGTCTTTATTCCACTGGATATTCTTTCCTGCTTTGTCAAAGATCAGTTGGCCATATATTTGTGGGTCCATTTCTGGGTTCTCTATTCTGTTCCATTGAACCGAGTGTCTGTTCTTGTGCTAGTACCATATTATCTTGATGATTTCCGCTTTGTAATACAGCTTGAAGTCTGGGATTGTGATGCCTCCTGCTTTGGTTTTCTTTTTCAGGATTGCTTTGGCTATTCGGTGTCTTTTCTGGTTCCATACAAATTTTAGGATTGTGTGTTCTAGCTCTGTGAAGAATGCTGGTGCTATTTTGGTAGGTATTGCATTGAATATGTAGATTGCTTTGGGTAGTATTGACATTTCAACACTATTTGTTCTTCCCATCCAGGAGCATGGAATATTTTTTCCATTTTTTTGTGTCTTCTTCAATTTCATTCATAAGCTTTCTGTAGTTTTCAGTGTATAGATTTTTCACCTCTTTGGTTAGATTCATTCCTAGGTATTTTATGGTTTTTGTTGCAACTGTCAATGGGATTGATTCCTTGATTTCCCTTTCTGTTGCTTCATTGTTGGTATATAGGAATGTAACCGATTTCTGTGCATTGATTTTATATCCTGCCACTTTGCTAAATACAGGGATCAGTTCTTGCTGTTTTTTTTGGTGGAATCTTTTGGGTTTTCCATATAGAGTATCATGTCATCTGTGAAGAGTGAAAGTTTGACTTCCTCCTGGACGATTTGGATGCCTTTTATTTCTGTGTGTTGTCTGATTGCTGAGGCTAAGACTTCCAATACTATGTTGAATACTAGTGGCGAGAGTGGACATCCCTGTCTTGTTCCTGACCTTAGGGGGAAAGCTCCCAGTTTTTCCTCATTGAGGATGATATTAGCATTGGGTCTTTCCTATATGGCTTTTATGATCTTGAGGTATGATCCTTCTATCCCTACTTTCTTAAGGGTTTTTATCAAGAAAGGATGCTGTATTTTGTCAAATGCTTTCTCTACATCTATTGAGAGGATCATGTGGTTCTTGTCCTTTCTTTTATTGATGTGATGAATCACATCGATTGCTTTGTGGATATTGAACTAGCCCTGCATCCCAGGTATAAATCCCACTTGGTCGTGGTGAATAATTTTTTTAATGTATTGTTGGATCCAGTTGGCTAATATCTTGTTGAGGATTTTTGTGTCCATGTTCATCAGGGAAATTGGTCTATGGTTCTCCTTTTTAGTGGGGTCTCTCTCTGCTTTTGTAATCAAGGTAATGCTGGCTTCATAGAAAGAGTTTGGAATTTTTCCTTCCATTTCAATTTTTTGGAAGAGCTTCGAGAGAATAGGTGTTAACTCTTCCTTAAATGTTTGGTAGACCTCCCCTGGAAAGCCATCTGGACCTGGACTCTTGTTTTTTGGGAGATTTTTGATTACTAATTCGATTTCCTTACCAGTTATGGGTCTGTTCAAATTTTCTATTTCTTCTTGTTTCAGTTTTGGTAGTATATATGTTTCTAGGAATTTGTCCATTTCTTCCAGATTGCCCATTTTATTGGCATATAATTGCTCATAATATTCTCTTATTATTGTTTTTATTTGTGCTGTGTTGGTTATGATCTCTCCTCTTTCATTCCTGATTTTATTTATTTGGTTCCTTTCCCTTTTCTTTTTGATCAAACTGGCTAGTAGTTTATCAATTTTCTTAATTCTTTCAAAGAACCAGCTTCTGGTTTCATTGATCTGTTCTACTCTTTTTTTGGTTTTGATAGCATTGATTTCTGCTCTAATCTTCATTATTTCCTGTCTTCTGCTGGTTTTCGGTTTTATTTGCTGTTCATTTTCCAGCTTTTTAAGGTGTAAGGTTAGGTTATGTATCTGAGATCTTTCTTCCTTCTTTAGGAAGGCCTGGATTGCTATATACTTCCCTCTTATGACCGCCTTTGCTGCATCCCAGAGGTTTGGGGCTGTGGTGTTATCATTTTCATTGGCTTCCATGAACTTTTTAATTTCCTCTTTAACTTCTTGGTTAGCCCATTCATTCTCTAGTAGGATGTTCTTTAGTCTCCAAGTATTTGTTATCTTTGAAAATTTTTTCTTGTGGTTGATTTTGAGTTTCATAGTGTTGTGGTCTGAAAATATGCACAGTATGATCTCGATCTTTTTGTACTTGTTGAGAGCTGGTTTGTGCCCTAGTTTGTGATCTATTCTGGAGAACGTTCCATGTGTACTAGAGAAGTATATATATTTCACTGCTTTGGGATGAAATGTTTTGAATATATCTGTTAAGTCCATCTGGTCCAGTGTGTCATTTGAAGACATTGTTTCCTTGTTGATTTTCTGTTTGGATGATGTGTCCATTGTTGTAAGTGGGATGTGGAAGTCCCTTACTATTATGGTATTTTATCAATGAGTTTCTTTATGATTGTGATTTATTGATTTATATATTTGGGTGCTATCACATTTGGAGCATAAATGTTTACAATTGTTAGGTCTTCTTGGTGGATAGACCCCTGAATTATGATCTAATGTTCTTCTTCATCTCTTGTTACAGTCTTTATTTTGAAGTCTAGATTATCTGACATAATTATGGCTACTCGGGCCTTTTTTTTTGTCGCCCATTAGCTTGGTCTTCCATCCCCTTACTTTCTTTTTTCTTTTTCTTTTTTTCTTTTCTTTCCTTTCTTTTTTTCCACCCTTCTTTCAATCTGAAGGTGTCTTTAGGTCTAGTTGGTCTCTTGTAAACAGCATATAGATGGATCTTATTTTCTTATCCATTCTGTTACCCTATGTCTTTTGATTGCAGCATTTAGTCCATGGACATTTACAGTGAGTACTGAAAGATATGAGTTTATTGCCATTATGTTTCTTGTAGAGTTGGAGTTTCTGGTCCTTTCTAGTTTTTGTTGCTTTTGGTCTTTTTTTTTTTTTTTTCTTTTGCCTTTTCTCCCCTCAGAGAGTCCCTCTTAGGATTTCTTGAGGGCTGGTTTAGTGGTCACAAACTTCTTTAATTTTTGTATGTCTGGGAAACTTTATTCTCCCTTTCAATTTTGAATGACAGCCTTTCTGGATAAAGAATTCTTGGTTGCATATGTTTCTGATTTAGCACATTGAATATATCCTGTCACTCCTTCCTTGCCTGCCAAGTTTCTGTGGATAGGTCTGCTGCAAACCTGATCTGTCTTCCCTTGTAGGACAAGGACTGTTTTTCCCTTGCTGCTTTCATGATTCTTTCCTTGCCTGAGTATTTTGTGAATTTGACTATGGTATGCCTTGTTGATGGTCGGGTTTTGTGGAATCTTATGGGAGTCCTCTGTGCTTCCTGGATTTTGATATCTGTGTCTTTCCCCAGGTTAGGAAAGTTTTCCTCTATGATTTGCTCACATAACCCTTCTACCTCCTTTTCTCTCTCTTCATCTTCTGGGACGCCTGTGATTTTGATGTTGTTCCTTTTTAATGAGACACTGATTTCTCTAATCCTTAAATCGTGCTTTTTTGTCTTAGTCTCCCTCTTTTTTTTCTGCCTTGTTATTCTCCAGAAGTTTGTCATCTATATTGCTGATTCGCTGCTCTGCCTCATACATCCTTGCCATCATGGGATCTATTTGAGATTGCAGCTCAGCTATAGCATTTTTTATTTCATCCTCACTAGCTTTTACTTTTTTTTATCTCTGCAGAGAGGGATTCTAATCTATTTTCGATCCCAGCTAGTATTCTTATTATCATGATTCTAAATTCTAGTTCAGACATCTTGCTTGTATCTGTGTTGAGTAAGCCCCTGGCTGTCATTTCTTCCTGCTCTTTCCTTTGGGGTGAATTCCTTCGTTTCATCATTTTGAAAGAAGAAAAGGAATTAGGGTAAAAAAATTAAAATTAAAAAATTAAAAACAATGCACACACACAGAAATAAAATAAATGATGCTAGATCCTAGGTGTGTTTTGGTCTGGTTATTGAAAGGAGTTTGACAGATTATAGAAAAAAAAGGGGTGGGGGGAAGAAAAACAAGAAAAAAAGGAAAACGTTTGAAAATTTGAGAAAATGAATACAATGAAATAGAATAAAATGAAATGATGGAAGTAATATAGAATTTGAAAATTTTACCAAAAAATAAATATATAATTGAAAAAAATAAAAATATTTTTAATAAAAACTGAAAATGAAAATGTTTTCTCTTTCTGTATTCAAGAAAAAGAAAAGAAACAAAAAAGATTAAAAAAAAAAAGAAAATTGAATAGATGGACCTGTGAACAGACTGAAATACAATTGAAATTACATCATTTTCCCCTAGAAGTGATACTATGAAGCACTTTATAGTCCGCACACTAGGCAGTCGGAAAGATTTGTGGTGTTCCTGAAGAATGAGGTTGGCCCAGTTGGGTGGGGCTTAGTGTAACAGCTCTGTTCTCCACTAGATGGTGCTGCCTTGCTTACTGGGGTGGATTGTTGTGGCACTTGTAGGTGTGTATGCATATGCGCAGGAGGAGTATAAATGGAGTCTCCCATCTACCCATCTTCTAGTATAAGAACTCTATGCTCTCTCCAACCAGCAATTGCACACCCATTCTTTGTCTGTGCTTTCTGTCCACTCCCTGCTTTTACAGTGTCTATGACCAAGCCATCATGTTGCCAGGTGGCACCTCCCTCCTGAGTTTTATCTCAGATGTGGCTGTGTTTCCAGACCCCTCACTTCTGAGGTACTGCGGCTTTGACCTGCTTAGATCCTCTGGGGGAGGGTCTCACTGAGCAATGGCTGGGTGGCAAGTGCACCCAACAACGTTCATGGGACTGTGCTGCTGCCAATGCCCAGAGACTGTGTCTGGTGCCAGCCCACCCCAGAAAAAGTTCACACGATCCTGTAGCAGCAGCATTTCATGGATTATGGAAAATCACAACACACATCTGGCACCAGGCTTCACCCTTAACTTCCTTGTTCCAGCACCAGTGAATATGGTTATTCTCTGGTGTCTGCTGGGACCAGGTGGCCGCACAGCCTCTACCAAATATCCTTCCAGCAGTGGAACTGCTTCCTCCCGTGGGGCCTGAGGACCTCTTGGACCCCACTCCACTCCTGGGGATTTGTCCTTCCCACCTTAGCACCTCCGGGTACTGAGGTGCAGAACTTCAGGCTCTGCGCTCCCCCTATTTATAGAGTCTTAGTGGGAATTTAAACCCTCTCCTTTCTCCTTTCTTCCTTTTTAGTTCAGTCTCTGCAGCTGTTTCCACTTTTCACTTTCTCTCCAGCTGTTTTTGGGAGGGGGGTGCTTTTCCGGTAGTCCCCCCTGTCTCTGTCCTCTATCTGTAAGCAAAAACAGCTCTCTGCCCTACTTGGCTTGTCTCTCCTCCATTTCACCTTTCCATGCCTTGTACCTGCTGAGCTCTGTGGTTCAGGTTGTGCAGATTGTTGTGTTAATCCTTAAATCAGTTTTCTAGGTGTTCAGGATGGTTTAATGTTGATTTGGCTGTATTTCACGACTGTGAGATGCAAAAAAAACTTCCATGCTGTTCCACCATCTTAGCTGCTCCCTCTCACCAATGTTTATTTTATGGTTGTCATATATATTATATCTACTTTATAAACCTCACGTGACACTGTTATAGTTTTTGCTTTAAAAACTGTCACATGTATTATTATTTTTTTTAAGATTTTTTTAAAAGTAATCTCTACACCTAATGTGGTGAGCTCATAACCTTGAGATCAAGAGTTGCATGTTCCACCAACTGAGCCTGCTAGGCACTCCAATATGTGTATTATTTTAAATTTTAAGATAAAATTACGGTGTTTAATACGTACCCAAATATTTACCTTTTCCAGTGCTTTCAATCATTCCTCAAAATCTGAATTTCCCTATGGTATCATTTCTCTTCATCTTGAAGAACTTCTTTGTCATTTCTGTAGTGTGGGTCTGGTGATAATAAATTGCCTTAGTGTTTCTTTATCAGAAAATATCTTTATTTCATCCATATTCTTGAAGGGTATTTTCACCAGACTAGGTTTCTTTAAAAATATTGTCTTATTGCCTTTTGGCTTACATTGTTTCTGATGAGAAATATGTAGTATAGTATTGTCATCATGATTTCACTGTATGTAATGTGTTGTTTTTCTTTAGCTCCTTTTAATATTTTCTCTTTATTTTTCATTTTCATAAGTTTAGTTATAATGTGCCTATGTGTATGGGTTTATTTGCATGTGTTAGATTGTGGTTTTCTAAACTTGAGTCAGTAAGTTTATTTCTCTCACCAAATTTGAGACATTTTCTGCCACTATTTCTTTATATATTATTTTTCTTCTCCATTCTCTCTCTCAGCTGACTTCTGGTACTCTTCCAAAGAGTGTTGATGTTTTCCTTTCATCATTTAGTTAACTTGGTCAGATCTGAAATGCCAACTGTCATGTGTGTAGTGGGCAGTGGCTTATATCTCAGTTCAGTTCTTTAAGTTTTAACTGTAAGCTGCTTTCAGTCTGTTTCACACATGCCTGATTCTGGAGTCAGCCAGAGACTTCACCTAAGTTTAAACATAGAATTTGGGGTTTCTCCTTCTCTAGCTCCCTTTTTTCTGGGGCATCTCTTTATTCTCTACCAGCAGTGGTTCTCTTCAGTCAGAAAGGTGGCAGAACTTTAACTAACTGTCCTCCTTCATCTCTTCTGCCACCACCACTGCCAAGGAAGTTGCCTCCAGGAAAAACACTGCAAAAACCAAGTCACTTGCTCCAGATATTGACTCCTGTCCGAAATCTACTTTTGTTAACTCTCCAGAGTCTCCTATAGGTTTTTCCGCCTAGAATGTATGCATGTTATTTGTAGGATGATCACTCTGTTAGGCACTTACTCCTTACTTATTGCTGAGGCATCTTCTGGTTCTGTCACTAAGTTTGCAGCTCTCTTAGCATCCTAACTTTCTTCTTCTCCAATGACTTATTCCATTTAGCCTACAGATAAGCCCAGATAGGCATATATATTTTTTAAAGCTCTTACTTTGACATTGCTATCCCCTCAAGCTACCTATATGTTATCTTTCTATTTTTTATGTATTTTTTTATAAGGGTTATGTATTATCGATACTTATAGTTCCTCATCACAGGTTCGTGCCATCCTTTCCAGTTTTGCATTTTTTCCCAGTATGTTTTTGAAATTACTCTCTTAAAAGACTGTGGTGACAACTGTAACATCAGTTCAAATTGCCTATTCAGACTATCCTTTATTTTTCTGTAACATCCAAGATTATTGGCCATGATCTGCTGGAAGCTTTTCCTTCTATAATCTCCATGTAATTTTTATCTTTTTCTTTTTTGTAAAGTTATTCGCATTGCTAGCTTCCCTGCTCTTCCTCTTTCTGACAGATGGCATTCCTCAAGATCTTTCCTTGACCTTATTTTTTTTGTTGTTGTTGTTTTCATTAGAAATTTCATCTACTACAATTGTTCCAGCTATTGTTTTTACACTGATGACTCAAATTCAAAATATAACCAAGCTTTAAATTGTATACATAGGCAGAATTCTAGTTCTACCTCTTAATAATTGATCATATTATATAGCTAAGATTTTTTAATTGGATTTATTAATTTGGATAAAATAAAAATGCCTTATTTCGTAATGTTGCTTAGCACATTGGCATGCATATAGTATACATGTAACTATACATATAACTATGCTTATAGTATGCATATAACATATACATATAACGTAGTTAATGATCAAATAGTGATAACTATTATGAAAGCCATTTCTGCAGTCCCCATCTCTCTTTCGACTTTTGCCTACAAACTCAGTGGCCCATAGGACCTAGTATCTTAAATAGGCATTTCCAAAATAGTATTTTCTGCTAATGTCTCTTTTACTGTTAATGACACCATCATCTTCCCAGTTATCCAGGCTCAAAACCTTGGTATTAAATGAATGGGCTTGTTTTGTGCCCTTTACATTCAACTGTAATTTGCTTACACAAATAAATACTACTGTCTTGGAACATCTTTCCCACTTGTTCTCTCTTTCCCAATATGGTCCCCAACTATTTTTTTAAATTTTAATTTATTTTTGAGAGAGAGAACACATGCAAGAGGGGGATGGACAGAGAGAGAGAGGAGGACAGAGGATCTGAAGAGGCTCTGTGCTGACAGTAGAGAGCCCCATGCGGGGCTTGAACTTACGAATTGTGAGATCATGACCTGAGCTGAAGTTGGACACTTAACGGACTCAGCCATCTAGGTGCCCCCCCTCAACTTTGTTTTTGTTTCATATGACCTCTATTGAGGATCATTCTATTTGAATAGAATTTGAATAGAATTTAAATTTAGTTCTAACATATCTTACCATGTTTTCTATAAGTTTCTATCCATGTTTTAGTTCATTTCCAGATTATTCTTTTTAAAGCCAAGCTTCATATTACTGCACCACCCAACTAATAATGATAACAATAATCTAACATTATGTTCTTACTTGCTAAGGAATGTCCTAAATGTTTTACATGGAGTTTTTCATTTAGATCACCTTTTTAAAAATACTGAGATCTTTATTGATATTCATATTTTGAAATCTTTACCTTTGCGTTGGGTGTTTATTTTCCTGGGATAGGTTTTGAAGATGTAAAGCTTTAATATTTGAAATGAGAAGTTTAAGACTATTCAACACAGTGGACCGTGGTAAAGAGAAAGTTACAAGAATCCTGCTGAATAAAAATACTCATATAGCTGAAAAGCTTTACTAGGAACCATAACTGCCGTTCCATTATAAGTCCAGGTCATAGAGACTTGCACATACAAATATAATAATTGCAAAATTTCACTGTTAAGGAGATTTTGTCAGCGTTAGATTGATAGAGTTAATCAATGAAGATGTTCTAGGACAGAGGAACTTTAAGACAAAATTTCATAAGGAGGAAGCTTGTGTTCTCATGGTGAAGGGAGACCATTCTTGCAGACCTGGGTTAGGCAAAGTTTCAGCTGATGAATGCAGTGGTGGTTATGGAACAGAGAGTTGAGTTATTTCTACTGGATGTGTGGGTTGTGATTTTCTTTTGAATATTGATAGCTGTCTATAATCAAATTCCTCAAGCAGTTCTTCTGTATTTCATCCATGTATATATTCTCTGTTGTCTATTTCTCCTTTATCTTTTTATATCACAGTTTTGGAGACTATATTTTGGCAATAACATAAGTGGAGAATAACAGCATGAAACTTGCTTGTGTTGTTGTTATGTTCAGTCTTAGTTTAGCTCTCACTTTTTATTGCTGCCTTTAGCTTTTTATCATAGTATGCTTCTCTATTTCTTTTCCTCTATCCTCCTTCCTCTTCCTATGCTTTTCCCCTTCATTTCCTTTTCTCTCTTTTTTTATTTTTCAGATTTCTTTTTTTAAAGTTTACTTATTTATTTTGAGAGAGACAGAGGTAGCATGAGTTGGGGAGGGGTGGAGAGGGAGAAAGAGAGGATCCTAAGAAGGCTCCGTGCTATCACCGCAGAGTCTGACGTGGAGCTCGAACTTATGAAACTGTGAGATCACGACCCAGGCTGAAACCAAGAGTTGGACGCTCAACCATCTGAGCCACCCAGGTGCCCCTGTTTTTCAGATTTCTTAATGTGGTAATTGACTAGGAATTTATTCAATGACTTTTAAGGAGGTCAACATGCTTCTGTCTGTACTGTTTTGTTAATCTTCTAGACAAATCTAACAGTAAGGTGGAAGGCAACCAAAAAGCTATATTCCCACAATCCTTGAGCTCCAAAGTGTTTTGGAATTCAGATTTTGGGAATTTTAGAAAAGTAATATAATTTGATAAAAGTAAGTTCTGTATTATGTTACATTCTCATTGGTGTCTGAGCAGCACACCGTGTGCAGTGGTATTAGTATTCCTTTAGTGAAACAATATTCATACAAAGTGCAATGAATGAACAATATAAGAATATCACTCAGGTAAGAATTTGCCACCGAATGAGTTTGGGTGCCAAATTTATGAAAAAAATGTATTTTAAAATCTTTTGGAACTTTTTCAATTTCAGAATTGTGGATAAGAGATTGGGCACTTGTTGGGCTTTTGCCCAGATCTACAGTGGTGGCCACCAGCCCTGTCCATATCCCCATGCCACTTACTGTTGCTGTGTGCTCACTGTCTATTGAAGGCACCTGTAACTCTGCCTGAGGGCATTCTGTGGCAGCAGGAGCATGTTCGGCTCCAATGTGAGGTAGCGCTGCATCTCCAGCAGTTAGCACCCTAAAGCAGTCCTCAATCAGTAACAGGTAGGCATTGGTGAATACACGTCCCAACTTCTGAACCCTCTTAGGTGGGACAAGTGTGCAGTGTGTTCCATACAGCCCCCCAGATGTTTCCATTTCGAATGAGCCCCAGTGCCCACATTTGTATTGCTTTCTTTCCCATCCTGCCTCATTTCCTTACTCCCTTACTGGTGCTCCTCAAATCATTCATCAAATAGATTACTTGCACTCAAATCTTCCTCTCAAGGTCTACTCTGGGAATAATCCACTCTAAGACATGGACTCCAAATAGAGCCTGGAGCTTGGATTGAAGAAGAATATTCTTACAGACTTTGATGTAGTTGTTAACCACTGTTTCTCATGTTTTTAAATTTCATAACTTAGAGGATCTTATTGGAGTAAGAGGAACAGGTTACCAATTTATAACTGCCATGGCTGAAGTTTATACACAGCCCTGGCCTTCCTGATACTGTAGTTTTCTGCTTCTACAGACCATGCTGTGAGCCAACTGTCAGTTTGAAAGTTTTGGCTAAGATTAAAAAATTAGCTCATAATGATTTTAAGTGTTGCATATTCTTCTGGCTTGAAGAAACATATTCTCCTGACTTGAAGACATTTAAAACCAAAGAAGTTGTTACCCAGTGGCTAATTATCTGGCTGATCCCCAGGGAGGTCCTAGGGTGATTTGGTCTAGAGAAGCCTTTCTTATAACCTCAGATTTCATCACATTGGGTATAAGGCCAAGTCTGGCCATTCGTTATTTATTGTTGTAAATAATTTTGTGTTCACTTTCTTGCAAGTGAATTGCTTGAGTAAAAAGTTGAGGTTCTTGACACAACTTTAAATCCATTTTTTTTTTAAAAGTGAAATGCATTTATAGGGGAACTGAAATCATTAATTACGTTGTAGCTCCTTATCTTTTTTATGATACACGTATTGCTGTGAGTAGAGTGCTCTAAAACATCTGCTCAATAGTCCGTTATAGCCGCACAAGAATGCTTTTACATGAATGCAGTAAAGTAGCAGATGCTTTTTAACGACAACTTCCCAATTCATTTAGGAAACAAGTCAGTTCTGGATTTGGTTTTTCTTCCAAGTGTGGCAACTGTGCAGGCAAATGATTCCAAAGAGGTTAGAATTGACAAATCAAGTCACCCTGTATAATTTTTTAGGGTTCTGCAAGTTAGTCTGAAAGCCTTATCGAATAGCACTTTAATAAAATTAGCATTTTTCTTACTATGCAAATAATGCTTTACCATTGTAAGTAACCAGGAAAATACATTAATTCAGTATTACCAGCTTAAGCTTCTTTTATTTTCTTCTTTGGAAACTTCTGTTGAATGTTGATTTATTATTACGATTGCAAATGGAAAAAGTGGTTGAATGCCCAGGCTTGATAACAGGGAGAAATGGGGATCCAGCAATTAGAAGTCAAATGTATATAGTTCCTTCCCAGAGCAGTTTCTGTTGCCTGAGAGACAGATCACTAGTGATGCCCACATGCCCCTTTGCATGGTCCTTGGCAGGGCTGGTGTTCTCAGTCAGTAGGCAGTCATTCACAGGCTGTGTTCTGAAAGGTGCCAGGGAAGCCATCATTGCCCCCCACCCCGTGTCATGTTCTGTTACTGAAACTGCATGGTGAATGGTGATTCATTAAGATTCCCCTGTTGAGGGAAACTTCTCTTCAAAGGCAAAGCCTCTTGGTTGGATTAACAAGTCTTGCTTGAAACATTTACTGGTAAATTTAGTAGGTTCTTTTGCTCTGAAGATCCAATCAGAAGGGCTGAATTTGGGAGCTTTGTGCTGAAAGAGGAAAACAAAGCCATGAAAAACTAGATGTAGAGGATGCCAAGGATAAAATTTGTCTTCTATATTTTCTTTAACTTTGGGTTAGGTCACCAGCATAGAGTTTTTTTAAGTGGAGGCACGCACCCCAGAGAGTGTGCAAAAACAGTTCATTGAGATGTAGGAAATAACGTTTGAACTGCTATTTATATTTACTTTTACTTACTTATTTTTTTAATGAAGCTTTATAATACTTGAGCATGGCCTCATGCTGAGTCTTCATACAATTTATGTGTCAGAAGACTCGATGTTGTATGTTTCTCAAGACACTAAAAGGCATAGTGGGAGCCAGACGATAGGAAAGAGCTGATAGTGGTTGCCTTCACTCCTTCAGGTGTCTGTTATACATTTCAGTTTTCTGTGCCCTGGATTTACCAGGATGATGCTGTCCAGTTTCAGTTAACACATCTCCTACTTGTTAGACTAGGGGCTCTACAGATTCCTGCAAAGAAACTGTAATGAACAAACAAACAAACAAACATACAAAAAAAAAACCCGGCAGTATGTAAAAAAATATATGATCAGATCTTATATCAGATCCAAATTAGCTGTCCAAATTTGAAATTAAGATTACTTGAGATAGGGTTTATATTTACTGTTGTTAAAGATGACCCTCAACCCATCTGTATGCTGTGCTTGCCAATAGTATGAAGCTATTTGTGTTGATTAGCAACTCACGGAAAAACATCTATAACATGAAGACAAACCTTTTAAAGCTAGAGGAGATTGAAATGTCAGTGTCATGGATGAAGTACATCCAGTCATTAAGGATAAGCTGCACTTATCTGGTGTTTGCTTTGTCTGGTTTCCTTCAACCACAGTCCAGAAACAGATGATCCTCTTGACAGATCCTCAGAAGGTCAATAGTAGCCTAATGTTATGTCACAGTTCCTATGTCATTCACCTCGCTTCATCTCCTGTCATCACAAGAAGGGTGATAACAGTACAACATGATGTTTTAAGAGAGAGAGACCACATTAACATAACTTTTATCACAGTAGACTGTTATAATTATTCTACTTATTATTAGTTATTATTGTTAATCTCTGTGCCTAATTTATAAAACAAACTTTACCATAGTTATGTATTTATAGGAGAAAACTGTGTAGTATGCATATGGTTTAAGTACTATCTAGGTTTCAGGCATCCACTGGGGGTCTTGGAACATATCCCCTGTGGATGAGGGGGGACTACTGAACTTCTTACACATGGATTTGTACATCTTCCTCAGCTATTGCAGTTATTAAAATCACCTATCAAAAAAAAATGGAAAAAGAACTGAAGCCAGAACTTTAGAATGCCATATCACAATTAAGATTTAAAACAAAACAAAATAAAACAACTGCAACAAATTCAATCAAATTGGTTTTATCAAAATATTACTGGCAAAAAAGGTGTTTGCACCATTAATAAATAAAATATATTTTTCTAGAACAGTTTATTTATTGTATTGATTATACTTTTGGAACCCAGGGCTCTTTGTTTATATGCAGACTAGAATGGGATTGTTTATGAAGAGAAAGGTCCTTCAGAGTCAGTTTTGAGTTGAGGCAGTGCCTCCAGTGCTGGAGAGAGAGGCAGGACTGCTGGGCAGGTGAGATCTGGCCATTTGGTGTCCAGCTGTCTGATTGTCCAGGACTGTCAGGATTGGTTCCTGGCTTTTTAACAGCACTGGTTCTGGAGCCGGGAGCCCAATGAAAGGCAAGGAACAGTGTGCTCATTTGCCTGCTGTTTATGTGTGTGACCATTATGAGGTGCTAACTTTTGCAACTGGTACCTTAAAATCAACATTTCTGCAATTTCATTCAGCCGCAGCCACTGGCCCAGAAAGCTGAGTGCCAAATGGTCCAGCAGTCCAAAGAGGAGGTGAGAGCAGGGTGCCAGTGAAAGTTCTCTGATGCTCAGAGTGAAGCACGGAGTGGGAAGGCTGCTTCTGCCAGTGCCCAGATCATCCCCTAAGTAAAATAATTATTAGAAAAATAGTTCTCCTTCATATTTGTCTTCTGAGGTTTTCAATTTTAATGTGTTTTATAATATACGTAATATACAGAAACAAATGTTCATAATTGATCACAAGGTAAATATGCACATCTTAAAGATGAGTGCTTACATTTTTTGAGTGCTGGAGTCACATTCAAAAAAAGTGTAGAGCCCTCTGATTTATAGGATGGAAATGACAACAGAACGTTTTTACTCATTTCATTCATTTGTTTCACTTAACAGATATTTATTGGAAGTCTCTTATTTGCCAGGTGTGGTTCAGGATGCCTGGGATACCTGAGTGAACAAGATAGGCATAAGCCCTGCCTTCGATGAAGCACTCACATTCCAAAGGATGTGTGCGTGCCATGGCAGGAGAAACCTTTCCCTGACCCTAGACCAGATAAGGCCCCAAGATGGTTTCTTACATTCTTACAATATTTGCAAGACTTTAATGAAATAATTATAATTCCTATAGTTATAAACTCTTTTGAGAGCAAAGACCTTGTCTGTTTTGTTCACCAACATCTTTCCAGTGGCAGCACCATGCCTAACACATAGTAGTTGCTTAGTAATCACTAGTGAGTGAATGTGTATGTGCTCTGTTCACACACATTGTGCACGTGTGCACATATATATGAGTATGTGTAAAGCTGAGAAAAAAATGTGCAGGACATTGTCAAAACTATTGCTGAGGGCAGGAGGAAGTGCAGAATGAAGTGTGAAAGGAGATTTTTTTTTTTTTTTGAGAAAGAGAGAGAACATTTGTGTGTGTGTGAGCAGGGCAGAGATAGAGGGGGCGAGAGAGAATCCCAAGCAGGCTCCACATTATCAGTGCAGAGCCTGATTTGGGGCTCAATCCCATGACCCTGAGTACATGACCTGTGTCCACATCAAGAGCTGGATGCTCAACCGACTGAGCAAAGGAGATTTTTTAGTAGGCTCTAAGAAGAATTTGTCAGGAAGAAGATTGGATGGTTAGAGGTGACACATTCTAGGTGATAAGGCAGTCTGGTGAATGTGGGGACAAAAATCTACTCTCTAGGGGTGACTGGATGGCTCAGTCACTTGAGCATCCAACTTTGGCTCAGGTCATGATCTCGCAGTTTGTGGGTTTGAGCCCCACATCGGGCTGTGCTAATAGCTCAGAGCCTGGAGCCTGCTTCAGATTCTGTGTCTCCATCTCTCTCTCTGTCCCTCCCCTGATCTCACTCTGTCTCTCTCTCAAAGATAAATAATAAACATTTAAAAAAGTTTAAAAAATCTATCTAGGTGGATGGTATGGTCATTGAACTAAAAGTAAACCTTTGGAAATAGTGATTAGGATATTTAAAAAGTCTGTGCTACATAAATTGGTTTATACTTCAAAGAGCTGAAACAAAAAAAGGTTAAAATCTTACACACTGAATTTATAGATGTGGTAAAATTATATGCACTCTGGGGACTATGAGCATTTTCTCCAGTAGTATTTATTATGACGATAATTTTATTATTATTTGTGTGATTGTTTAACATGTTTCTTCCCTTTAGGGCACAGTATCTGTTGTTCTCCTCTCTCTTCCCAGATCCTAGGACAGTATGGGAACAAGGGTTGGCAAACTATGGCCTGCTGCCTATTTTTGTACAGCTCACAAGCTAAGATTGGTTTCTACATTTTTATATGGTTGAAAAAGAAAAAAAGAATAGTGTTTCATGACACATTAAAATTATATGAAATTTAAATTTTAGTGGCCATAAATAACATTTTATTGGAACAAAGCCATGCTCAATTTACATATTGTCTAGGCTGCTTTCGTGCTACGATGCAAAATTGAGTGATTTTGACAGAGACATGTGGTGCACAAAGCTTAAAATATTTACCAACTGGCCCTTTAAGAAAATATTTCCTGACTTTTGATCTAGAACACAGAAGATATTCTCTAACATTTGGTGATGAATGAATGAATAAATTAATCCCTACACCTACTATGTGTCAGATTTTTACATTCTGTCTTGTTTAATGTACTTCAAACAAGGGACAAGTGGGAGAAAAGTGCCTTCATTTATCAAGTAAGGAACCTGGGACTCAGAGGGATTAAGGGACCTGTCTATCCCTTGAGTGGCAGGGCCAGGAGCTGAATCCAGATCTAATTTTAAATTCCGTACCCTTTTCCACATTTGACTATACTATGTTTCCATAATATCTGGTGTTTTTATCTTTGATTTTGAATGTATTCTTACACCCCAGTAGAAAGATGAGAACTTTCATTGTGCTCTCATTGCTACTGAAATAATATTATTTACAAGGGACCCCACGACTTGTCCTGGCACAATCACAGGACTTGGCACATGGTGCAGGTACCCGTAGAACTTTTTAAAGATTGTCCTGGTTAAACAAAAACAAAAACAAAAAATAACAAGCAAACAAATAGAGCCGTATTCACATCCACATAACCCAGACACGGTCTTGAAGAAGTGGAATGAGCTGTTGGCTTACTGGGAGGTCCTGCAGACTAGATCTTTGCTTGTTCCTACATGTGCTGTTTCTTGTGCACACGGTGAGAGAGCCTGCACAGCCCTCTGAAATTACTACAATGCTTGCCTTTGGGACTCTTTATCAAGACCTTATCATTTTCACCCTTTGGCAGTGAAATTTACCCATTTCTGGTTTGAGTATAGAAGTTCATTCATATGCTGAAGGAATTTGCAGTTTATTCATCAAGACATTTAAAAATCTCACTTCTTTAAATTAGAGTAGTGCTATCTCTGCTTTAGAAAATGGCTTCAGCCAAACTTCAGCCTATTGGATTCAATTATCATCATTCTTTTAAGGCTCAGAATTTATCCCCACAGGACATCTAATGTAACATCCTAAGATAGGAAAAGAAGATAGAAAAGAGGGGGGAAGTTCACCAAATGGAGATATACCTCCTTTAATAAGGTTCTGCTTACTACTTATAAAAGTATAATAAAATGAAGTTAAAGAAGGCCTTAAGATGGGACTCATAGGGGTAGGCAAACTAAGGTCTATGGGCCATACCTTGTTTTTGTAAATAAAGTTTTCACTGCAGTCCTTTTGTTTACATGCTGCTAATGGCTGCTTTTACGCTACAATGGCAGAGACCTATGGCCCACAAAACCTAAAATATTTGCTCTGCGACCTTTTAAGAAAGCTTTTGCAGACCTCTGGAATCAGGGATATAAAAAAAAGGAAAAGAACTAGGATTGTTTAATATGGGAAAGAGAATTCTGAAGACAATACATTGGTTCATAATTTTGAGAGTATATTATATAAAAGATGATTCTTATTAATTCTCTGCAAGGGTAAATCTAGTTGAAACTGATTTACCCTGTAGCACAGGGAAGAATTTTCTGACTCTGGATTTAAAACATAGAGTGGCTTTTAAGGCACATCTTACATATTGGTGGTTACATGCGTGGTGCAAAACTTACTTCCTTTTGGCACCCCAAATTGCACTAGTAAAGATTCCTTGTGATTAAGGCTATCAGCCACAGATCTGCAACTGAATGTAATAATTAATAAAGGAGTACCGTACTAAGCCATTAATGGCCATTGGTATTTTTAGCAAGAATTGATTCAAAGAAAAAGGAAAAACTGAAGGATTTTTTTTTTTTGGATAGGAGGAGATAAAGGAAAAGGCCAGAGACTCTGTACCTTGAGTGGGGGTGATGAACTGATGTCTTTGTTTAACAGAGGTGCATAGGATCCCACTGAAAGGAGACCAATGAGCTAGTGATATTCCCTAAGACATAGATGAGCAGCCAGTGAAGGCAAGCTGGTTTATTGCAGTTTTGAGTCTTGGTGATTGGGCTTTCTTGGCACTGTAATCCCATAGACTCTAAAAGTAAAGAATCCCAAAGTAGGCACTTCATGTATATGTGAGCAACCACTGGGGTGGTTTGCTGACCACTTGCATTAGCATCACCTGGAATGTTGTAAACAAGGTAGATTATTAAGTACCATCCCAGAAGTGCTGAGTTCAAAGGCACAGTGTGGGGATGGCGCCTGAGAACACAAATGTTTAATAACATTCCCTACGTCCCAGATCTGATGGTCCTTGAAGAGTGAAGCAGAAAACCTGATGCTGGTCATGTTTATTTACTTTTGAGAGAGAGAAAAAGAGAGAACGGGCGAGGGACAGAGAGAAAGGGAGACACAGAATCCGAAGCAGGCTCCAGGCTCTGAGCGGTCAGCACAGAGACCGATGCAGGGCTCCAACTCAAAAACCGTGAGATATGACCTGAGCTGAAGTCGGACGCTTAACCAACTGTCTGAGCCACCCAGGTGCCTCTTATGCTGGTCTTTCTTATGTAACATGCAAAGGGGAAACTGAACATGTTAGACTGATCCAAAGCTTAGGATACTGGTGAAAGTCTTTCCCTTTCTCCGTTTAGTCATGATTGCCATTAGGGATTTCTGATTTTAAAATCCCTTATCCTGCTAACTCTTCTTGCTTGTAGCTGCTCAGCAATCCTAAAACGTAGATGAGGAGAACCATCCTTTTCTTTAAAGAAGTCCTTGTAAGCCCTTCTGATTTTTTTTCCTCAGAAAACAATGTTATTTATATATTGTTCTGATGTAAGGGCTAATTGTCATTGGCATATGATAGGTGCTATTAAACATCATTACTCTTCCCTCTCCCCAGGGGAGCTGTGTTCTCTGGCATGGAGTCTAAGAGACAGCCTTGAACTCATCCGATTTGCTAGCTGTCCAGCTTCAGGCTCAAGCTGCCTTGCTATCTCCTGCACAGTCCTAAAGGAAATAGGGCCTAAGAAGCACTATGGAGACAACTGTAAGCATGCAGAAAGCTGCCAGATGTGCTTTGGTGGGTTTCTGGGTCCCCTCCCTCCTGCCTTGCCCTTTAGCTTGCCAGGCTGCAGAGGAGGATTTCATCCCACACAGGAGACAGATTCTTTATCTCAGTAGGAACCCACATTGGCCATGCTGATGCTAATTCTCTCCCCTATGTGGAAGCTGGAAGAGCAAAGAGTCATGTAGTTTTTTTCCCTTTAAAAAAAAATCAGGAGTAGTAGTGATAATATACCTAGAAACAGGGGGAGCATCACTGAGATGCTATTCTTGGGATCATCTTGGTGACCACCCTTTGTTGTTCACCCTGGGTACTATAAGACAGATATCTGCCTTGTGTTTAACCCTCTCTTGCACACCACTTACTACATTTACAATTGTTGAAAAAATGCCATCACTTGGAAGCGTTGTTGTGAGTCACTCAAAAGCCACAGAGATCATGAAAAAAGTCATTCTAGGAGTGAAGATAGTGAGAAGATCACCCCAATCTAAAACAAGTGAAATGGAAAAAAGGCCTGCTTTTACTTAGAGTTCCACCTAGATTATTTTTATAATTCACTTTAAATGTTTTAATAGTTGAAATTCTTTCTTTTTTAAGGAATTGACTTTTCAGTGGTTTGTTAAAAAGCTTTCATCAGCTTTTATCACTTCTGACGACATTAAAAGCTGTTGGCTCAAGAAAATCAAATGAGGGGTGCCTGGGTTGTTCAGTCAGTTATGAGTCCGACTATTGATTTTGGCTCAGGTCATGATCTTGTGGTTGTGAGATGGAGCCCTGCCTCACGGCTCCATGTGGAACCTGCTTAAGATGCTCTCTCTCCCTCTCCCTCTGCCCCTCTCCCCTGCTAGCTTGCATGTTTGCTTTCTCCGAAAGGAAGGAAGGTAGGAAGGAAGGAAGGAAAGAAGGAGGGAGGGAGGGAGGGAGGGAGGGAAGGAGGGAAGGAAGGAAGAAGGAAGGAAACTAAATGAAGTTTGTTACATAGCCCATTTTTCCATTGTAGATGGCTTATGTGTCCACTGATGGATACAGCTACAGACTGCCTCTGAACCAGCACTGCCCCCTTGTCACTCTTTGGCTTCTTGGCTATGATTCTGGCTTGTTAATGTTAGGTTTGAATAAAAAACTTGACTGGTAGAAGATAAACAAATAGACTCTCTTTTCCTCAAGGGGACATTATGAATAAAGCTCGTTACTTAGGTTTGCTCAGTGATAGTAATAGATATTTTTAGTGATAGAAGAAAAGTTTTTCTTCCTTCAATTACTTTTTCCTGTAGGCTAAATAGAGATATGGATCTCATTTCTTAAGCCCAACACACTATTTGGGTTTGCTTTCAATAAAATATCTATGAAGTGTCTTCACCATGATCCCTCTTTAATGGGATTTAGTTGTAAAGCTTAATTCATATCAGATTTTCTAAATGAGAGATCACTGTAAACTTACTGTTAATTGAATTCAATAAAATCAAGGTTTCTATAATTAACGTGAACCACTTAATCTTTTTGCTCCTTGAATGAATGTAATTTTCTAAACACAGGTATCTTCTAATATAATGACAGAGCAACATTTTGAAGAAAATAAAAGTGCATGTGACTTCTTTTTCTAGTAACTCTTAAATCAAATTAAATATACCCAAATCCCTTTTTAAAAACATAATAAAAGAAAGTAATAAAATTTTAACAAATTTACTCAAATGTTAATATTAATCTGTTGTTCCCCAGAACATCAGTCCAATTTAAGTATGCTAATAGTTAAGAAATGGCGTACTACAGTACAAAGATCAGTGGTTTCAGTGTTTCCACATAGGTTATAACTAACTGTGCCTCTAACTGGGGGTGACATTGGGTAAACTACCAACCTTTCTGGGATTTGTTGTTTCCATCTGCAAGATGAGTGTTAGGCTATATGAAATGATTCTTGTTTCTTTCACTGTTAGAGTTCTATGATTCATTATATTGCGACATGGTATCAAAAACCTTTGTTATTTTGTTTTTTATTTTGGAGAATTTAAAACATTAACAAAAGTAGACAGAATGATATACTAATAAATACCAATGAACTCAATAAGCAACCTCAGTGGTTACCACCTTATAGCCAGTGATACCCTTTTCATACCTTTGTCCACTGACCCCTTTCCTGTGTTATTGTAAAGCAAATCCCAGACATTAGCCTGTTTTTATTAACCTGATCCCTCTGCCATCTGTATTGTTAGCATCTGAGGTCTTAGAAATTTTGGGTTATTTTTAGCAAGACTCAAATTGCCTCACTATCTTTTCGTTTCTTAATAGAAACATTTTAGTTAATTGTAGATACACATGCAGAAATAATCAGAATGATCCCGTGTACATTATACCCACTTTCCTGTGGGTAATCTTGTGATATCTTGTGAATCTATTATATAATATCTCAACCAGGATATTGGCATTGATACAATCCATTAATCTTATTTGAAATTCCCAGTTTTACTTGTTTTTTTTTGTATTTGTGTGTGTATATTTTTGGTCCTATATATTTTATCATATGTAGGTTCATGTATCCACTACCAGAGTCAAGATATAGAACCCTTCCATCACCATAAGGATTCCTCATGTTGCCCTTTTGTAACAATAGCTCACCTCCCTCTGCCCACCCCCCAACACTAATCTGTTCTTTGTTCATTTCTAAAATTTTATCATTTCAAAAATGTTCTGTAAATGGAATTAAATAGTCTGTAACCTTTCTGGATTGGCTTTATCACTTGCATGATTCCAGGGAGAGTCACCCAGGTAGTTGTGTGTATCAATAGTTTGCTCTTTTGAAGAAGTAACCACCAATACCACAGAAATACAAACAATTGTAAAAGAATATTATGAAAAATTTTATGCCAACAAATTGGACAGCCTAGAAGAAATGGATAAATTCTAAGAAACATATGGCCTACCAAAGCAGAAGCAGGAAGAAATAGAAAATTTGAATGGACCAATTACCAGCAATGAAATTGAGTCAGTAATCAAAAAACTCCCAACAAACAAAAGTCCAGAGCCAGATGGCTTCACAAGTGAATCCTACCAAACATTTAAAGAAGATTTAATACCTATTCTTCCAAACTGTTATAAAAACAGAAGAGGAATTTTATGAGGCCAGCATTACCTTGATACCAAAGTTGGATAAAGACACCACAAAAAAAAAAAAAAAGAACTACAGGCCAATATCTCTGATGAACACAGATGGAAAAATCCTCAACAAAATACTAACAAAGCAGATCCAACAATATATAGAAAAATCATTCACCATGATCAAGTGGGTGGGATTTATCCCCAGGATGCAAGAGTGGTTCAGTATTTGCACATCAATCAACATGATACATCACATCAATAAGAGAAAGGATGAAAACTATATGATTATTTCAATAGATGCAGAAAAAGCACTTGACAAAGTACAACATCCATTTGTGATAGAAACCCTTAAGAAAATACGTCTAGAGAGAACATACCTCAATATAATAAAGGCCTTATATGAAAAACCCATAGCTAACATCATGCTCAGTGGGGAACACCTGAGAGCTTTTCCCCTAAGGTCAGGAACAAGGCAAGGATGTCTACTCTCTCCACTTTTATTCAACATAGTATTGGAAATATTAGCCACAGCAATTACATAACAAAGAGAAATAAAAGGGATCCAAATTGGTAAGGAAGAAGTAAAACTTTCACTATTTCTATACGATGTGATATATATGTAGAAAACCCTAAAGATTCCACCAAAAAACTATTAGAACTGGTAAATGAATTCAATAAAGTCATAGGATATAAGATCAATGTACAGAAATCTGTTGCATTTCTATACATTAGTAGCAAAGTTGAGGAAAGAAATTAAGAAAATGATTCCATTTGCAAATGCACCAAAAATAAAGTTTCTAGGAATAAATTTTACCAAAAAGGTGAAAGACCTGTACTCTGAAAATTATAAAACATTGTTGAAAGAAATTGAAGAGGACACAAAGAAATGGAAAGACATTCCAGCTCATGGGTTGGAAGAGCAAATATTGTTAAAATGTTTGCACTACCCATTGTGTACTACACACACATTGCATCTTCCTTTATCCATTCATCAGTCAATGGACACTTGGTCTGCTTCCATAATTTGACTATTGTAAATAATGCTGCTATAAACATCCGGGTGCATGTATCCCTTTGAATTCGTGTTTTTGTATTCTTTGGGTAAATACCCAGTAATGTGATTACTGGCTTGTAGGGTAGTTCTATTTTTAACTATTTGAGGAACCTCCATACTGTTTTCCAGAATGGCTACACCAGTCTGCATTCCCACCAATAGTACAAGAGGATGCTCCTTTCTCCACCTCCTCCTTAACACCTGCTGTTTCTTGTGTTGTTGATTTTAGCCATTCTGACAAGTATGAGGTGATATCTCATTGTAATTTTGATTTGTGTTTCCCTGATGGTGAGTAATGTTGAGCATCTTTTCATGTGTCTGCCATCTGTATGTCTTCTTTGAAAAAACATCTACTCATGTCTTTTGCCCATTTATTAATTAGATTGTTTTTGGGAGTTGAATTTTATAAGTATTTTATGTATTTTGGATACTAACCTCTTACGAGATATAACATTTGCAAATATCTTCTCCCATTCAGTAGGTTGCCTTTTGGTTTTGCTGATTGTTTCCATCACTTTGCAGAAGCTTTTTATTTTGATGTAGTTCCATTAGTTTATTTTTACTTTTGTTACCCTTACCTCAGGAGACATACCTAGAAAGAAGTTGCTATGGCTGATGTCAAAAAGGTTACTACCTCTATTTTCTTCTAGGATTTTTATGGTTTCATGCCTCACATTTAGGTCTTTAATCCATTTTGAGTTTATTTTTGTGTGTGATGTCAGAAAGTGGTCCAATTTCATTATTTTGCATGTGACTGTCCTGGTTTCCCAGCACCATTTGTTGAAGAGACTGTCTTTTTTCCATTAGATATTATATCCTGCTCTGTTGAAGATTAACTGGCCATGTAGTTGTGTATTCATTTCTGGGTTTTTGTTCTATTGATCTGTGTTACTATTTTTGTCTGGTGCCATACTGTTTTGAACCTACAGCTTTGTAATATAACTTGAAGTCCAGAATTGTGATGCCTCCATCTTTACTTTTCTTTTTCAATGTTGCCTTGGCTTTCTGGGGTCTTTTGTAATAGCATAAAATTTTTAGGATTGTTTGTTCTAGCTCTGTGAAGAATGCTGTTGGTAGTTTGATAAGGATTGCGTAAGAATGAAATCTTGCCATTTGCAACAACATGGATAGAGCTAGAGAGTTCTATGCTAAGTGGAATAAGCCTGTTTGAGAAAGACAAATACCATATGGTTTCATTCATATATGGAATTTAAGAAACAAAACAAATGAGCAAAGTGGGGGGAAAAAAAGAGAAAGAGAGGCAAACCAAGAAATAGACTTTTAACTGTAGAGAACAAACTGATGGTTACCAGGAAGGAGGTGGGGGAAATAGGTGATGGGATTAAAGAATACACTTATTATGTAGAGCAGTGAGTAATGTATAGAATTGTTGAATCACTATTTTGTACACACGAAACTGATATAATACTGTATGTTAACTATACTGGAATTAAAATTTAAAAACTTAAAAAAAGTGAAAGCAAAAACAAAATAGTTTGCTCTTTTAATTGCTGAGTAGTGTGATGTATCACAGTTTGTTTAACCATGACCTATTGAAAGACCTTTGAAATATTTCAAGTTTTGGGCTGTTGTGAGTAAAACTGCTATGAACATTCGTGTACAGGTTTTTTTTATTGCTCTGAGATAAATGCTCATGAGTACATTGGTGGGTCGTATGGTAGTTATATGTTTAGTTTCATAAGAAATTGCCATATGATTTTATACTCTAAGCAGCAGTGTATGAAAGATCTAGTTTCTCTGCATCTCCACCATCATTAGAAGGTATCACTATTTGTTATTTTAGGCATTCTGATAGATACACAGTGATATCTCATTGTAGTTTTAATTTGCATTTCCCTGATGGCTAATGATGTTAAACATCTTTACTTGCCATTTGTTTATTATTTTTTTGGTGATCTTTTGCATTTTTACTCCTCCATTTACTTCTTTTCAGACTTTGTTGTGGGGATAGTGTTGCTGGTGAATTATCTATGAAGTGTGTTGTAGAATACTTAGATGGGAAGAAACAGATCTGCTACTGAATTAGAAAGTACTGTTTACTGTGGTTCTCAACTCAGTGTTAGAGTCTCTGGGAATACCAAGATGAATAAGGCAAGAACCGTAGTCTACAACCATTTGGTACTTTTGGAAGGGAAAGCAGAAAAGATGTAGAAGTCTGAGATTTCCACATTGCATGACACTTGCATGGGCGTCATAACAGTGACTGTGAATGATGTAAGGATCCTAGCAGACACAGGTCAAGGATTGAAATTCATTTAATATGAGTTAAGGATACAAAAATGTCTTTGCCCATAGCTAGCTGCCCAGAGCAGCTAGAGCAGCACTGGGAGACATAGCAGCACTCCCAATGAGGAGAGTGCTCAAGCTTTCAATCCCCACAGAGGTATCCTGCTGATGAGAATAGTGGTTACAGTGAGAATTCTCATGGCTCTTCAGAAAGTGTGTTCTGTCCCCTCTCTCTTATTCCTTGGGTCTCCTAACTGTTCCAGAGAAACTGGATTTATGCCCAATTGATTACTACTGGCATGTATCTGGCATCAGCCCCAGCGCATACCTGAGTGATGAATTTGAATTTAGGTGAAGGAAACTTCTTTCTAGGAATTTCATCCTCCCTAGCAGGACTGAGTCTCAGACAGTCTGTATCTGAAGTTTTATGTAGAAATTAGTAACCCAATTCAGTATTTGTTTAAGAATTGGACAATGATGGTCTAAGACGAGAAATAGTTCAATACAGAAGAATAGGGAATAAACACACACACACACACACACACACACACACACACACACACACACGCACATTTAATTTATAGTAAAAGTAGCATTGAAAAACAATGGGGGAAAGAATGCACTATTAGAAATCATCTGGAAAAAATCCTTACCTCACACCATACACGAAAACACAATTCAGATGGATTAATGATCTAAATGAAATTTAAAAACATGTATTTGTATGCAGAATAAAATTTAACATTTTTATAATTTTTGAGAGTGAGGTGGGGGTGAAGTAGGAGGCCTTTCTTTTTTAATTGCCAAGTTAGTTAACATACAGTGTAGCCTTGGTTTTAGGAGTAGAACCCAGTGATTCATCTCTTACATATGATACCCAGTGCTCATCCTAAAGAGTGCCCTCCTTAATGCCCATCACCTGTTTAACCCACCTCCCTCCCCACCCTTATCAACCCTCAATTTGTTCTCTGTATTTAAGAGGCTCTTATGGTTTGCCTAAGTAGGCAGCCTTTTAATGAAGACAGATAACTCAGAAGCTGCAAAGAGAAAATGTACAGATTCTACTACATAAAAGTAAAAAAAAATCTTCAGGATAAAATATATAAGAAACAAGGTTAAAAAGAAAGCTGAATGAAAATGTTATATGTACGTATTTATATACGTACTTATACATATCATACGTATCCTTGCACACCTTTGTTTTTTCTATGATGCAGAGAGATATATCTATATCCAATAATGTTATTTCTAATATACAAAGAGTATATATAATTTTATAAGAAAGATGCAAACCAGATATCAGAAAAATAGGCAAAAGGATAAGAGCAGGGCAATCAAAGAAGAATGCAAATTGCCAATAACCATATGAATAGATGTTCACTTTCACTAGTAATCAAGAAACTAGAATTTACAACCAAAAAGTGATATTTAAAAATTCATCAGGGGCCCCTGGGTGGCTAAGTCAGTGGAGTGTCTGACTCTTGATTTCGGCTCAGGTCATGATCTCATGGTTTGTGAGATCGAGCCCCACGTCAGGCTCTGCACTGAGTGTGGAGAGCCTGCTTAAGATTCTCTCTGGTTGCTTTCACACGTTCTCTCTCTCTCACAAAATAAAAAAAATAAAAATTCATCACATAGGCAAAATTAATAACAAATAATGTTCAAGTACTTATGGGATATGGAAAAGACATTCTCCTACATTCTTGCTGGGAATATAAATTGATACAGCCTTTTTTTTCTGGGGATAGATTGGCAGTATGTATTGAAATTTAAAATGCACATACCCTTTCTTAAAATAATGCCCCCTTTCGGAATCTGTACCACAGAAAAAAGAGGTATAAAAGGATATGTGTGCTAAAATATGTATTGAATTATTAGGTGTAGTAGCAGAAAATTATAATCAGCCTAAAATATCTAGCAATATGGACATACTAAAACAAATGACTGAACAAACTATGGCACAGTCATGTACTGGAATACAGTGAAGCCATCAAAAGAAAGAGCAAAATCTATAGTACTGACATGGCGGACATGCTAGGATGCCCATGATTTAATCAATGAATATGTGTATGTCTTGTGATTAAATCAGGGGTGGGTGAGTGGGTATATGTGTGTGAATGTGTTTGTAGGCGAAAAAATTCTAAAAGTATACACTAATCTGTTAAAAATTATTACATACCTGAGGTATAGAAGTTCTAGGGTGACGGAGATTTCCTTTTTTTTTTTTTTATGTACTTGTGCAGTGTTTGCAATTATTTTTTTTGTCACAAAGACATGATGCTTTATAATGATAAAAAAGAAAAGAAATTATAAATAAATGCTGACCAACCTAATCTTTGACCAAAAAGAAAGAATTTGGTTTGAAGAATTGCTTTAAAAGGAGGTACAGGTAACATTGCGTAATGACAGTTCAAATAAACAAACAGAAAAACCTCTTTCTTGCTACTGGATTAACTTTCTGTATCTGGAATATATATTTCAGTGATTTGTCTCTGGTTATTTAATTCATTGTGTTTAATTGATAGTGTTTACTGGAGTATAGTGAAAACTATTTTGTACGTATCTTAGGTTGTGATTTATCCAGTGTAATATCTCCCCCAATGCATTGACTGTGAGTGGGGAATTAGTAAAGCAGATACGGATCTGGAGAGCAGTCTGTGGCTTTACTTATCTCCACAGGAAACCTTATTTCTTATTGATAAAGTTTGAAATCTTTCCTGTAACTCTTTCCAATTGTTCATTGTTGTTACTGTTTTAATGAGAGGTAGAAATGAGCCAAACCAACCTGCTTCTTTCCTTTTACTAATTTAATTTCAAAGGAAATTCTTCAGTCCAAATAAATAAGTGAGTGTGGATGGAACCAGATTCTGACTCAACATGTCCAATTAATTGCTTCCAAACATTAAGATAAATTCCTCAGAAACACTCACAAATAATAAAAAATCCACCAGTAAGGAATGATTAGTGAGAAGTGAGCTGGCTAGAGCCATCTATGCTTACAAAAACTGTATTTAAGTTGACATTAATATTTGCCATCTATTCTGTTATAAATATCAAGATTTATTGTAGAAATATACCACCGATAGCACAATAATAAAGAAAACAGACTCATCTCAGGTTTTGAAATGTACCTAACAAACTCAACCTCTTGCAAAATAACTTTCTTATTCAAAATGGAACTGGGAATTGTTCAGCACACAATGAATCATTTTTTGGCAAGTACAATAGAATCTTTAGGGACATTTCACAGCCTCTTGTTCAATTGTTAGGATGTTTTTAGCTTTCACAGGTAGGGAAGAAGGTAGCTTGTATAGCCATCATCTTGTTGCTAAAATTGTACAGTAAAGATTTTTCAGAGTTGCTGTTGCAATAGATCTTTTTGCCTTTTTTCCCCCCTTCCTGTTTCTTTACCCAGAGCTGCTTTGTCTCTCAAAAACAATCTGGAATTACTTAATGCTAATGTTTTCTGGTTTTACTATTTACCCACGACTCAAATGTTAAACATTAATGTTGGAAACTCCCTTTTCCTTACCTCATAGTCCTATATTTGTTTAACTGTTATTTTGCCAGAAGAAAACCTCCTCTTTTCCCTATCTGTGTTAATGTACTTTTTTTTTTCTTTAAATGACAAACACATTTGTTTCTCTCTCTCTCTCTCTCTCTTTTTTTCAGGAGGCTTTAGAACTACCCCTGGATGATTCTGAAGTGACTGAGACCACAACGGGAAGCCAAGTGATTAAATATGAATATCATGTTTTATACTCCTGTAGCTACCAAGTGCCTGTGCTTTACTTTAGGGCAAGCTTTTTAGGTAAGACCATGTCGGAAGCTAAATGTAAATTCATAACATTTACATGTAAGGCAAGAAAGCAGATTTAGAAAATTATTCCTGAGAGGAAAAAAAATAGAGTTAAAAATAAGAAAAGTGTGGGTGAGGTAAGGTTTTACCAGTAAATTTTCTCATGCTTTAGAAAGAGTATCAAGACTTCAGAGTGAATGATATCATCCCAGCCTTAAGTCTGATCTTCAGATTCTTGGCCTCTTGCCCAACGTTGACTAAGCCCCCCTGGCCCTTTTTCTTTTCTTTAAACAAGTAGGAACAACTTAAAGCTACAATGTTTATATACTTCTAACTTTACAGTAAAAATTTCTTTCAATGTAAGCAATTCCATTAACTCAAAAGCCCCCACGCCTCCTTTCCCAATTGCTAATAATTATTTCAGGAACTGTTTATCAGTTAGTTCAAGCTATGTTTAAAAATAGCACTAACATTTCCTTCGACCATCTATACATCTCCAGTGCCTAAGCTTTCTGAGATGCTGTTACTCAACTCGTTCTCCTTGCCAAAGAAGGTGAAACACCCTGTCTCCTCTGAGGACTTGGCTGATAAAGCTTATTTAATCAGCAGCCACATGAAGTCCTCCCCCCATAGTGCCATGAGGACTCCCCCTTCTTGTCCTCTGCCTAAACCGGATCTGCATTGCAAGGCTCTGCCTCCCCAGCCTACCCTTTCCCCTATTTCTCCTTTTCTATATGCCTATCTGCAGCATTTTGCATTTTGAACAGCCTTCTAACTTTTTCTGGATAGCTAAGACATCTGAATTTAGCCAGTGATATTTTATTTTTAATTAAAAAGTAGCTTAAGCTGCTTTGAATGTGTATTTGGTAGATTTAATCACTTGCTGCCTTATATTGTTTAATGGTCTCTAATTTTGCAGTGTTGGCGGTTTAACAAGCACTTAGGATTTAAAACACAAGAACAAATTCTCATAGACTCCCTGGTGAGAAGATTTTAATCTGAGGTGCACTTCCTAAGAACTGACAATTTGGGGTAAATTTTCAACATGGGACATGGGGAATTGAGGACACTGATAGTTACTAATTTGTGAACTCTTGCTGCAGGTTTATCCATATGATTATTAAAGGCCTTGAAAACATCCACTTTATTATGTTGTAATTCTATTTGGTTTGGAGTCCAAACATTAAAGGAGGGTTCTTGTCAGTGAACTCTGTTATACTAAAAAGTAGAAGGGGATACATTCATTTACCACGGGGGAGGGACATTTTTTTCTTGTTTTTGGTTTGCAGTGTCTCTACCCAGTCAGTACCTTTCTAGATTCAAAGACATATCAAGGCTGCAGGTAGAGGAAATAGGACACCACTTCTTCAATACTGTACTTTCATATAATTAGTATTCACCATAAGCAGTTAATCACCAGAGAAGAGCTCCCAGAGACAAAACAAGTTGTTTAGCTTGTCAGCATTAGGGAATCGGAGGTGTTGAAACATGACTGCTTCTAGCTGGAAGTGGGTCTTGCCGAGGCCGGTGGATGAGCTCATATGTGCACTTTGCTCTTATGTGCCAACAGCTCCCCTTACAGTACAGCACAGTAATTGTTCCTGCAAGTCCGATTATATTTTAATGAAATTTGTGTACTTCCCAGGATCTTTTCTTTATGATGGTTTTCTTTTTCTGCAAAAACAAACAAACAAACAAACAAAAACCCCACTAACTCTCTTGGATCCTACCTATATACTTTTAAGACACCCTTTATGTATGCTTAATGAAAGAAAGCCAAAACAAGTCATTTGTTTTATACAGCAGGATTCCTTGTTCCTTCCTCCCCGTTCTGTGTTGTGTGGAATGAGCCCTAGGAATTTTTAAATTCCAGAATTTATTTAGTGTTTATTCAGGTACATTAAAATATCAAATTTAATTTTTCAAAGCATACTTGATTTTTTTCCTGTAGAGAAACATGAAAAATGATTCTTTCTTTTATCATATTCTAGGAATTTCTTTTCTCTTTTCTGCTAACGTAACCTAATGGACATTCTAAAAATGTTTCGCCCTTTATTCTAGAGTCATAATTTTTCATGTGTTCCCCTTATTCCATTCCCATTTCCTGTTATATCTGATTACTCTGGCCCTCCATCTGTTTGTTAAACAAATGTCTGTTAGTGTGGTGAATGGATTCCTAATGTATTCCTCATATTCCAGGTCCAGATTTTTCTTTGTCTCATTCTGAGAGAGTTCCGACCTAGAAAGAGGATGATTATAAAATTTCTTGCTCAGGGGTCTTTTTGTTGCTTCAGAAATAGTTCACTTAGCCTTGTTTTTCACAGATATTTAGAATTTCTTTTCTATTTGATTGTTAGTAAAAATTGGTTTCTCTGCTCTGATCTGCATTTTCTTCTGATATTTCTTTTTGGTGTTTTGTTTTGTTTTTTAGGTAAAGCAGTTAGTAGTAATAGTTCCCATTTAAATTGATAAGACCTTTTCTTTTATGGTTTAGATTCCAGAAGAAATATTTATTGTGTTTCTTGAAATGCAGACACATTGAATTGTGAATGGGAATACTTCTTATTCCTCTGTACTGGCCAATGACCACCATGCCAACTATTGCCTAGGACTCAGCTAACATGGCACTTGCTCTGGTCATTTATTGTCATATCATTTCACATCATATCATATATAATATCACAAGTTTCACTGTAACAGAACTATTTGTTTGCTTGTCCCCTGTAAAATAATAAGTTAGAAGGTGGAGCTGTAAGGTAAAAAGAGGGAGGAAGGAAATTGATAGTGAGCATCTACAACCTACAAAGTGATAAGCTTTATTCATAGCAGTGTGGTGTGTGTGTGTGTGTGTGTGTGTGTGTGTGTGTGTGCGCATGTGTGTAATACATATATGACATTTGTTATTTCTCTTACTCATTTTGATACCCACAGTATCAACTGTGATATAGTATCAGTAAGTATTATTGAATGAACCAATGATGAAGAATTTCTAACCATTTCTGCATACAACCCAAAGATGGAAACCTTGTGATGGGGTCTTATTTGAACTGCTCTGGAGGGTTATAAGGAAGAGAGTGATGCTGTTGTCTCCAGGAACTTCAGGACCCAAAACAACTACGTATCGTTACTCTTTAGTCTGATGCGTCTCAGAGACTGCATGAGTGGTTGACTAAGGAAAAAAGAGTCCTGAGTACTCAAGGGGTGGGCATCCAAACTCGCTGGGCAGCTGCCCTGCTTCTTTAAACACATATTTTTTATTTGCTCCTTGAAGGCAGACAGCCAAATTATGACACATTCTGCTGCTGAGTGAGCACGTCTCATTCCTACTACTTGTGCATTTAGGATCCCAGTTCCCTAGGGGGTAACATGGGTTTAAGAGAAGAACTAAGTCCTTCCCAGTATTCTTCTTTTTCTAACTCCTTTTCCAATTTTAAGTTTGGAGGGGGCAGGGGAACACACTTAATACATTTGTTACCCAGCAGTGGGTGAGAGGTAACTGCCCTTCTGTGTAGTAATAATAAATACTCTACATTCAAATAGTGCTTGGCAGTTTATGAAGCCCATTCTTAGAAAAACACTGACATTTTCAAGTGCTCACTAACGGCCCCCCCAACCACTATTTTTTTTAATGTTTATTTATTTTTTGAGAGACATAGAGAGACAGAGCACAAGTTGGGGAGGGGCAGAGAGAGAAGGAGACACAGAATCTGAAACAGGCTCCAGGCTCCGAGCTGTCAGCACAGAGCCCGACGTGGGGCTCAAACTCACAAACCATGAGATCATGGCCTGAGCCATGATGTCAGATGCTTAACCTACTGAGCCACCCAGGCGCTCCCCTCCCCCCGCCACCACTATTTTTGAAGCACGTTGTGGTAGAGAAGTATTTGTATCATGCAGAAGGCTTTGTCTATTGCCCATCATTTCAGGACCTTTTTGTGTCCCATTTTTCCTTTTGGAGGGCTTAGTTTTGGTCAAAAGCTTATGGCAAGTGTTAGAAATGTAGTGAAAACCTTAGGCATGTACATAATGTCTTAGGGCTTCACCAGAGTCCTAAGCTTACATAGTTTTCCTTTTCATTACAACTAGAGATTTCTATATTTATTTCAGCTTGAATTCTGATTTATTCCTGCTCTGTCTTTCTTCTTTTCCTTTGTTCTCAATCTCTATTGAAAAATAGACCAAGTGGTTCTTCTCATTTTCAAAATATTTAATTCTTTGGCTGACATATGGGTTCTTCTTGGGAACTGTTTTGACATATTTCTTTAATTAGTCAGTAGGGCTGCTTTTGAATAGGGAAGGAAACATTTCTTCCATTCAGCAACTGAATGTCTGTTCTTTCTGGAGATCCATTCTATTATTGGCCCAGGGAGTAAGTGTATAGAATTAAAAATGTAACCCAGATATTTCATGTGGAAGATTTGTCTACTTGTTATACGCCTAAAGGATGCTTATTGAGAAACAGGGAGAAAGGAATAGCCAAAGAATGATTCACTCTCAAAGGCAGTATGAACCAAACCATGATAAAGGCCAGAATAAAGGGAGAATAATGGAAAGTTTGGACTTAGAGCAGTGTGTAAATCATCAAAGAAGAAGAGTAAGAGGCTTGTTCATGGTCTGGAACAAGAAGTCATCTTTGGAATGCATTCCACAGAAGAGAATAGCCTTCTATGCATTCCATAGAAGAGAATAGCAGGAAAACAGAAAGATGGAGTTGGAGGACGTTGGGGAATAAAAGTAAAATATCCACAGCTCCGTCCAACAGCTTGGAAGGGAAGGTAACAGGTTGGTTTTTCTGAAGAGGCTGGAAAAAACATTGGAGAAGATGAGGAGGGTGAGTGCCAAGCTACCGAGCTGGAGAGAGGATGGCATATTTGGGGAACAGTGAGAGGCCAGTTTGAAGTACAGGTTTCCTTAGGATGAGCTGTGGAAGAAATGTTTTTAAAGATATGTTGAGGTCAAATTATGACAGAGATAATGGGTTGGAAGGGGTTGCCAGCACAGTGAGAGCTAAGGCAGCTTGTTGAACAGTAAAGAAAAGTTGGATTAGAGAGGTATTTAAAGATCGAGGCAAAAATGATTCTAATTAATTATTTACAATAAGCAGAAACTAGAAAATGATTTGACAGATAATTTAGAGTCTTATTTGATTGCAGAGAATCTTTAAGGAAGTTCATGTATTTATATAAGTTAGTAAATCTAGCCACAGCCATGATAATGGAATGGAACATGAATTTTAGTAAGTTGAAAAGAGATTCTAGGGATTGAAATGAAATTTAAAGAGCAAACAGTGAAAGTTATTAAGAAATAATGAAAAACTATTTAACTCATACAAAGATATTCAAATTGAAAAATCCAAACAATAGAGGATGTTTAACAAGAATTATTTGTTGAACCATGTAAATGCTTGAAACAATATGGGGAGTTAAGATGCTGGCTTAGGACATATGATGGGAATAGAATCCCATTGAAAAACCAAGCCCTGGTTTAAGAATGTATTAAAGAAAAAAATGTGAGAGAAATGTGAAACAAAACTACAGGGAGAGCTAATTAGCCAAAAGGTTCATTCTAACTTGTGTTAGTACAAAACACCACATTCACAAAAAGCAACAGATTTTAAGTGGATCCAGAGATGAAAAGAAGACATGAAAAGGTAAGTTTATTTTCTTACCTGTGAGAGACTATGTTTTAGCTTTCCTAGACAGGTGGATGCTTGTGTTGTGCTCCATAAAGAAGAAACATTTCTTTGCTTACTCTTGGCAAATGGGTCCTATGTGAAACAGCCTTTAAAAACATACATGAGTGCATACTGTATGCACAGCACAAAAACTCATTTGCCTATTTTCTAAATCTGGTGAAAAAATACCACTGTTCAATTTAAAGCTAGGTTATTGCTTTCCTCCTTCTTTAAAGTCATCAAAGCAGAGTTCTTTAAATCCATATATTAGGTGCTATGCTAAGAAGGTGGAGACTGCCTTTTCTGTAGGGAGAGGATCAAGTTAGATGGATACTCAAGGTACTTCTATACGGCATAGTAGGTCCAAGTGCTGGAGGTACCGAGGTTTGAAGAGAGCCAGGAGTCCAAAATGCTGAGTACTGGGATGCCGGACTATGAGGTTGGAATCAAAGCCTCAGACAACTTTGGGTAGAGTGCCTTCTGTTTCAGAACTAGTAGACCTAACCTCATAGATATTCATCTGGTGATTTGGTCCTTGGAGTGCTGATGAATAGGTAGGTATCAATTCAAAATCAGTATCTTGGGTATGTTGTGGACCCAACGTTGCTTCCCTTGGGACAATTTCTGATTAAGAGATTCCTCAAGAAGGTTTTGTATGTACTTCCACTAGGTAAGTATTTAACTTAATTTAAATGAGAGATTATAGCATCACTTGCATTATTACTAGTTTTTAATGCAATATGTGGACTGTTTATGGTGACTCAAAATCAGTACTTTTGGGGGCTTCTGAGTGGCTCAATAGTGTCCTACCTCAATAAGTGTCCTACTTCAGCTCAGGGCACCATTTAACAGTTAATGAGTTCGAGCCCTGTGTCAAGCTCTGTGCTGACAGCTTAGAGCCTGGAGCCTGTTTCGGATTCTGTCTCTCTCTCTCTCTCTCTCTCTCTCTCTCTCTCAAAAATAAATAAACATTAGGGGTGCCTCAGTGGCTCCTTTGGTTGAGCATTCAACTTCAGCTCAGGTCATGATCTTGTGGTTCATGGGTTCGAGCGCCATGTCAGGCTCTGAGCTAATAGCTCAGAGCCTGGAGCCTGCTTCAGATTCTGTGTCTCCCTCTCTCTCCGCCCCTCCCTTGCTCGCCCTGTGTGTGTGTGTCTCTCTCTCTCTCTCTCTCTCAAAAGTAAATATTAAAAAACTTCATAAAAATAAATAAATAAACAAACAAACATTAAAAAATTACTCCTTTTTGTCCTGTTGGCCATATTTCTCATAAAAATAGATTGCAACATACATACACTTTCTCATGTAATTGAAAGATATCTTATATTTGTTTTCTACTCAAATTACTAGACAAATATATAACATTTAAAAAATTTGCACTGGTAATTTTAAAAATACATAATGATTAAGCAAGTCTTTTAAACCATTTGTCTGGGCTATATTTATTAGGTATACTTGGTTGCAAATAATTGGAGCTGACCATGATAAACAAAAAAGGATTTCTTGGAAAGATAGAACTTATGAATGCATTAGAATGACAGGAATGTCTGCCTTCCTTTGGCTTTAGTGGTGAGAAGTAGGGCTCTGCCTTCTACTTATTTTGGAATTTCTCTCCCAAGTTGGAAGTATGTTTGGATACTGAAAAATAAAACATCCACTCTATCTGAATCTACTTAATACTATAGATTTATATAATCATGTTTTTTAATTAATTAATTAATTAATTTGAGAGAGAAAGAGAGGCACGTGGGGGAGGGGCAGAGAGAGAAAGAGAGAATCCCAAACAGGCCCCATACTCAGTGCAGAGCCCCATGCAAGGCTCAATTTCATGACCGTGAGATCATGACCTGAGTGGAAATCATGAGTTGGACGCTGAACTGACTGAGCTGGCCAGGTGCCCCCAAGCATGTTTTTTTTAATATAAATTGTGATTTTTTATCATGATTGTTCAGTCTTTATTCTTAGTCGTAATTGTGCTAATTGCTGTAGAAATAATGTTGAATGTTCATCTATCCAACCATTCAAAAATATTTGTGCACAAGGCATGAAGGTGTCTGTGGAATACAGAGATGAATAAAGGAAATCAGAGATGGATGATGCCCTCAAGGAGCATATGGTCTAGTGAGGGAAACAAGACAGGTCTGAAATTCACTAACAGGGACAATAATTTAGTAGCCATAATAGAGGTAAAAATTGCCACCACGAAGAGTAGATCGGTGGTTGCCAGGGGCTGGGCAGTAGGGAAAATGAGGAAATGTTGGCTCAAGGGTACAGATTTTCATTTATAAGATAAGTAGTTCTGGGGATCTAATATACAGCACGGTGTCTATCATTAACAATATTTTATTGTACACCTGAAAGTTAACTAAGAGAGTACATTCTAAATGTTCTAACCACACACATACAAATGGTTAACTATGCGAGGTGATGGATGTGATAACTAACCTTTTGTGGTAAACATTTCCTAATATATACATATATTAAGTCATGTTGTATACCTTAAAGTTACACAATTTTATATGTCCATTATATCTCAGTAAAGCTGGAGGAAAACTGCTACCAGGGCTCAGAGAGCAGAGATTATCTTGAGCTGGAGTGATTAAGAGAGATCTTGGCTGGACTTGGGATTTGTCCATGCAGTGATGAGTGAAAGAGCAGGACAGCCTAGTAAGAAACCCAGGAAAGGCAAAATTCTAGATACTCCTAGGTTGGGCAGTGTTAGTGGAGACCACTAGTGACAACTACAACAGCATAACCAATATGTGTGCATTGCTTTATGGTTTGCACAGAGCTCCTGGGTAGCGACAGAGTGTAGCGGTAAAAGTGCAGGGTCTGGAGCCAGAAAGCATTGGTTCTGATTCCTAGCTCTGCTACTAACGAACTGCAGTTATCTAACTTTTTTTTTTCTGTCATCCAAAAAAAAATTTTTTTTGAGATAATAATAATCATAGTAGTAATACCTACTTCATAGAGTTTTGAGGTTTGTAAGCTGATACATGAAATGGGGCTTGGCATGTAGTACCTTTCAATAATGCTAGCTGTGTTGGGGCACCTGGGTGGCTTAGTTGGTTAAGCTTCTGACTCTTGATTTCCGCTCAGGTCATGATCTCATGGTGGTTAGTGAGATTGAGCCCTGCATTGGGCTATAAATAAATAAATAAATAAATAAATAAATAAATAAAAACATTAAAAAAATAATGCTAGGTGTATTGTGTATCTTGATCCTCACAATAACATTGTAAAATGGGAGCTGGTATTATCCTTGTGCACATGCATAAAAACTGAGTGCTCGGAGGGGTTAAATGATTTATTCAAAGGTACATAGAAAATTATGGGGTTGAGACTCAAACTCTTTAGCTCATTTTTTACTGCATGATGCAGTAACCAAAATTTAGGAAACATGTAGGTTAACTGATGTCGTATGTAAGTAAAGAGAAGTTTCCATAATCTGTATTTTTGGAATATTTTTTTAGGTTTCCTGAGATTAATAAAGACACAAAATGATAGAAATGTACAGAGGAATAAATAAAAATTACAGAATTAGGCAGCATAGTTTCTGGTATGAATGTACATGAACAATTAACACTCATTTCATATCACAATATAATTTTCTCACTGAAGCAAAAATGAATTTTCCCCTTTGGTGGAGCATCATCTCTGCCTTACTGTGGAGTATGACATGAATTTTATATCCTTCAAACCTCTCTTGAAGACAGTATATTGAATAATGACAGATTTCATTGTGAATAATACACCCTTTCCTTTTTATTTCTAGTGACCACGTTCAGAACATTATTATTCAACTTACTGTAAATAATGTATACTCTCTGTAATCTTCATTTTAGGAGTTATGAAATTTTAGTGAAACCATGCACAATAGGATAAAGGTGACTTCTGCGTGCTTGTGCTAGAGTTAGGTGGTGCCGGTGAAATATCTCATGCTGTTATTTGATTCATGAAAACTAATAGCCCTGAGAAATTTAATTTAGAGAGCCACACATTTTGAGTAATATATAGATTACTTGACATGTAGGTTATTATTCAATTGAGAGATTTTATATGAAAATTGTTAAATTAAATGCTACTGGCAGTTGCTAAAGATTGTACTTTTTAATTATTCTATTTTTCATCCAATGTCTCTTCTTCTTTTGTCATTGACATTCTAGGTTGCTGACAGAATATTCCTTCAGCTCAGATGTGTATTGTCATTCCAGGAGATAGAGGCACACAGTAGGCGCTCTATAAACACTTGTTAAATAAATGACCTTAATTTACCATGCTTACTTTGTAGGTTGCCGCTGAAATTATTTCAGCTTCTACTTCAATTTTTCAAGTATGCAAGGGATTTTACTGAGCTTCTCAGCCTCAGTGTGATTAATGAGATTTCTAAGCATGTTAAAATTGGTGCTATCGAATATCTTAGGTCTAAAACTAGGGAGTTGTTGATTGAGTATGCTTATGTCATATCTGACTGAGGCCAGACAGAAAAAATAGACCCTCTTAGCATGATTTAAAGTTTCTGATTGAAGATACCTGCAACTGAACATGAAGGCACATTATAATGTGTTTCATGAGCTTAACTAAATATTTACTTATGCCCACGATTTTATGTTAAGTTAAAGTTTCAGGTCTTTGGTTTTCTTTTTTTTTTTTTAATTTTTTTTTTAACGTGTATTTATTTTTGAGACAGAGACAGAGCATGAACGGGGGAGGGGCAGAGAGAGAGGGGGACACAGAACCGGAAGCAGGCTCCAGGCTCTGAGCTATCAGCCCAGAGCCCGACGTGGGGCTCGAACTCATGGACCGCGAGATCGTGACCTGAGCTGAAGTCCAACGCTTAACCGACTGAGCCACCCAGGCGCCCCAGGTCTTTGGTTTTCATAAATAGATAGATTCAAAATCACAAAGTCCAGGGGTACCTGGGTGGCTCAGTCATTTGAATGTCTGACCCTTGATTTCAGCTTGGTCATGATCTGAGGGTCATGGGATCGAGCCCCACGTTGGGCTCTGCACTGAGCATGGAGCTTGCTTGGGAATCTCTCTCTCTCTCTTTCTCTCTCTCTCTCTCTCTCTCCCCCCCTCTCCCCAGTTTGTGCATGCTCTAAAATTTAAAAAACAAATCACAAAGTTCTTTAAAGAACTGTAACATTTAAGCTCTACTTCTATGACATGATTTTTTAAATTTATTTGATGATGTCAGTTTAATGGTTTCACTGGAATTTCTGAAGTTTCCATTTGGTTTTGAAATAGTTAGAGTCACAATAATATTTTGAATATATTTTATGATTAGGTCAAAAAAAATTTTTTTTGCATAAAAGATCATAAAACTAACTTTTGTATGTCTTTGATCGTGAGGGTAAGAGCTGTGACTGGGCACATTGATGATAAAGGGTTAGGGAAAAGAACCCACATCATAATTCATTAAGTTATTATTGTCATATGTGTATGTGGGAGGCAAAGCTATATTTCCCAAATCATCTGCAGTGGAAATGGTCAGCAGAAGCTGGAGAGATTGGCACTCTTGTCAGAGTAGCTAGTATAAGCACTCATTTAAGCATCATTAATCCTTTTTTTTTTTTCAACGTTTATTTATTTTTGGGACAGAGAGAGACAGAGCATGAACGGGGGAGAGGCAGAGAGAGAGAGGGAGACACAGAATCGGAAACAGGCTCCAGGCTCTGAGCCATCAGCCCAGAGCCCGACGCGGGGCTCGAACTCACGGACCGCGAGATCGTGACCTGGCTGAAGTCGGACGCCTAACCGACTGCGCCACCCAGGTGCCCCAATCCTTTTTTTTTTTTTAATATTTATTTATTTTGAGAGAGAGAGAGTCAGAGCGTGATCAAGGGAGTGGCAGAGAGAGAGGGAGACACAAAATCTGAAACAGGCTCCAGGCTCTGAGCTGTCAGCACAGAGCCTGACATGGGCCTTGAACTCACAAGCCATGAGATCATGACCTGAGCCAAAGTCCTATGCTCAACTGACTGAGCTACCCAGGCACCCAATTCATGTTTTTTTAAAGCATATTATTAATATATTTTTTTTATTTTAGAGAGAGATGGCATGAGTCATGGAGAGAGAGAGGGAGAAAGAGAGAGAGACACACACAGAGAGTATCTCAAGCAGGCTGCATGCTCAGCGTGCAGCCCGACACAGAGCTTGATCCCACAAGCCTCCCACATACACATAAGACAATAATGAGTTAATGAAATATGATGTGGGTTCTTTTCTCTAAGCCTTTACCATGTGCCCAGTCACAGCTCATACCTTCACGATCACGAGCTGAGCTGAAATCAAGAGTCGGATGCTCAAATGTCTGAGCCAGCCAGGCGTCTTAATACATGTGTTTTTAAACAGTCTGTAAATGTGTTAGAGGATTTAATCACATCTATTCACTTAAAAAACACTGTTCTCTTTCTAGCAGGTAGGTAGCACTGTTACAAACATGCATGTAGGAGTATCATGCATCCTTTTATGCTTTGAACTTATTATTTTTAACTCTGTAATTATCTGTTATTCTAAGTTGAGCAGATCATTTTTTTAATTCCTCTGTTGTAATATGTTAGCTTTTTCCCTGTAAATTTGGTGTTGTCTGAAAATTTATGTCACATACCCTCAATTCCAGCATCAAATCTGATGAAAATATTTTATACCATTTGTTCTGGGTCTTTCCACATTGCTGCTAGCTGCTGATTATTGCATTTTGTATGAATGGTTACAGCAGAATATGTGGGTTTTTGTCAGTGGTAATATCTGAACCACTTACCCCATCCTTAGGTTGTTGGGTGGAATAATTTAAGGAGTAAAATTAAAATCGTTATTGACATTAAACCCAGCATTCTTCTCTAGGTCTGCAAAGCCTTTCTCTGTCTTAGAGGAAATAAGATTAAGTAGGGTGTCCTTTCATTTATCATTTATTCAGTAAATATTTATAAAGCATTTGCAATGTGTGAGTGATGGGGCTTGGAACTGCACTGTGGGACTATAGTGGGGAAAGGATAAACATGGTCTCCGCCCTCAGAGGCTGAGGGAACAGCAGGAAGGGCACTGAGACACCCCTCACAGGCTGAGGGAACAGCAGGAAGGGCACTTCCAGCAGGAAGGGCAATTCCACCTCCAGTGCAGTCATGAACTGGCTGCATAATTTTGGCTGATGTATGGTTCCCAAGACCTTGGTTGCCTTATTGATAAATTGAGTAATTATACCAGCTCTAACATTTTATTCTCCTACGACTTGATTTCTTCTAACTTTGACATCTGAAAATTATTTTAAAAGCACGTCATCTGTTTATAATTTTATTATTTGGTTTACTTTTTAACATTGAAGTACTTAAGATCCTATTCCCCTCTTTGATCATCAGTGCGCGCACACACACACACGTGTGCACATATATATTTTGAAGATGTGTAGTGCTTATCTTAAGGGCAAAGTTTGGCCCTGCTCTGTAAATGTGTTCAGAAAACAATATAACACAGTTACTGAAGGCAGCTTGTTTTTAACTTGTAGCTAAACATGACATTCAAATGTTAATTGGATGAATAAATCTTGTTCATTTTACAGACATGGAAATGTCAATGGAATAAAACTATTTATCACAAGATAATGGTCTCCTGCCGCCAGATAAATGCCAAGATGAAGATACTTATTGAAAATGTATCAAAATATTCTATTGCTATTTATTGAAAATAAAGGTTGAGGAAAAGTTCAACTTTTCAGGTCAAACATGAGAAATGCCCTGCCTATGGTATTAATGTATTATATCATCAAACACAATGTGCATGGTGTAGGAACATGAGAAAATTCTAAGAAATAATGGCCCTTAAGTGAATCCCTTAGCTTTGTAGTGTGAAAGTTACTGGAGCCGTTCAGTGGGAGCTAGGAGGAGATACCTACTATGTATTAAGCTCTGACTGTGTGCCTGACCCAGTCCCAGGTGTGTTCACTGATGCACACCTGTTCACGTGAACAGAATTTGAAAAGGATAATTATCCTCATTTACAGGTAAGGTTGAAAGCCAGATAGCTTGCAGTCACATAGAGAGTGCTGAATTCAAACAGCAGAATTCAAACTCAGAATTCAACAACAGAATTCAACAGCAGAATTCAAACTCAGCCTGGACTCCCAAGTCCACAGATCTTCTCTTACACTTCGCCATCTCTACTTAAACTCCATAAGTCTGAATGAAATACCTTTTGCTTTTGGGGGTGTGGTTTGAGTAGATTATTTCTCTGAGTTTTATTGTAACCTGATGACCAAATACTTCTTCGGGTCTAATGATTTGACGTACTGATGAGCTTTCTTTAAGTGTTATTTTCCACTTGCCTAAAGAAGGGAGCACACTCATAAGTTCTGAGGACTTGATAGCTCTGAGTGGGACAGTAGCATTAAATTCTGGTAGTAAGACCACCTTCTGCCAGCAGTTTGTGCTTTCAAGGTCTTTAGGTAATTTTCTCTTACTACTTTATTTTGCCAATTTAGACACCTATTTCTCTACTAACCTTATGCCATAGTGGCCTTCATAAAATAAATTATTTGGATTGTTACGAATATAGGTGAATTGCCAAAGCTGTTTAAAGAAAGGAAGAGAGAACTCTTGTTCACTAGACATTGTCTTAATCTCTTCATACTGATTCCTTCTCATGTCCCTCCAGCCTTAACTATTCCTTCTCCACCTGTCACAAACACTGGGTGTTAATGGCTCCCTCCTCTGGACTGTCTGAGAATTGCAGTTTTCATCTTGGCAGTGACCGCTTTCTACCTAGTGTTTTACTATCAATATACTCTCGATATACTTGTCATAGTTTCACTAGTAAATGGTACGCTTCTTACTAGGAGAAACTGTGTGCTTTCCTTTTCTCTATTCCCCATGGTACTCAGCAGTGTGATTTGAACATTACAGATATTTAGTCAATGAGAGAGTGAATGAAGCATGTGTATGGTCTTTGATTTAAGAACTAGAGGGAGTATTAAGATTTCAGAGGTATTCATAGTGCACCCTTGTGAATATGGAAGTCTGTCTACCTGGTCTTTTTCCTATGCTTGTATCTATTAGTCATCTCTAAAATACATTTGGATTTTATTTATTTTTCAGAATTCCTATAGGCAATGAATGAGCAGATAATTTAACTGCTAGATGCTTACAAAGGAGAGAAGCTTGACTGTTTAAATTTCCCTCAGGAAGAAAATAGTAATTCCTATAGCACTCTTTTGATACATAAGTAATATGTGTACTAGCAAAGATTTTTTTAAAAAATATAATATTCTTCTAGTAGTTTTAGATAGACACCAAGCACCATTGTGTCAAATGGATTACTGACAGTCTTTACCATGCACTTTTGCAGATGGAAGACCTTTAGCTCTGAAGGACATATGGGAAGGAATCCACGAGTGCTATAAGACAAGGCTGCTGCAGGAGCCATGGGACACTATTACCCAACAGGTTAGAGAATATTTTTATTTTATTATATGTCATTCTTTCCCTCTGCTCGTATTTTCTTCTCGTATTCTCTCCCCTACTCTTTTTGCCTATTTCATTTCCCTATATCCTTACAAATTTCAGTTCAGAAACAGTTTCCTTTAAAACACCTTCTCAGATCCAGAGTTGGTTTAGCCTTCCTGTTATAAACTCTCAAAACATCCTATAATTTTCCGTTATAGTGCTTATCACAATTTTAAATTATATATTTGGATAGTTTTTAAAAATCATATTAACGTCTTTCTTTGTCATTATACCGTGTGCTCCCATGTGGGCAGACCCTGTTTTCTTTCTCTTTATGGTACACCTAGCACTGATATGGTACTTATCATATAGCGAGCGGTCAATAAAAATGTATGAAGGAAATGAGAATAGAAACTAAGTTGGCATATTCACTAAGAAGTACATGATTTAGCTTGTGTCATCTACAGTGCTTCAGAGTTTTACTCATAGGTACGTTTGCCAAAAAATTAACTTTTGATTAATAATAGGTTTGCAATAAGTGATCTGAAAAAAGTAGAGAAAATGCATCTGCAAAAGTAGATATAAAAAGTAGATTTGTAAAAGTAGAGAAAAATAGATCTGTCAATCATATAAGTCATTATTACTGCCTTGCTAAAATCAGCAGTTAATTATTTTAGAAATTTAAAAATACTCATCACCTTGCAACCAATCATGGTCTCCTTAAAAATAATTTTTACTTATATCAAAAATCTTATTTTTTTCCCAGCTTCTGTTAAGCTTAATCAAAGCCTCCTTTAAAAATGACCTTATCAGCCATTAAAATTTTTATGCTCTCTTATGTGTTTGATCATAATAATGACAGTTTACCTCCCAATCAGCATAAGAATCCTTAGTATCTTATAAGTAGTTCTTTGACAGTGACTCCAAAGGACCATTTTGTAGGTTTTAATTAGGGACAAAGCTAGGTTTAAGTACACAGCCCCTGAAATTAGTCCTTTCCTTTCCCTTCCCATCATTGCACTCACACATAGATCTAGTCCTGTGGCCTCACCTGGAACAATTAGTAAGCCCTTGAACCTCAGGTCTGCTCCTTCACTCCCTGCTCCTACCATTAGTCACATCCTCCTAACCATGGTGCACTTATCTTGCCTATGTGTAAACCTGCAGTAGCTTCCAAAAGCCTATGCCATGTGGTCTAAATGCCTGACTGGGGCTCTATGGCTGCCATCCCCTGGCTCCAACCTGCCCTTTTGAGCTGATCTTCTACTCCTACTCCACTCTATATAGCCTCAGCTCCTTCTGAACAAGGCTTTCCATTTTCCAGAAGCTATTCTGTGCACTTTGTTCTTAGAATTCTTTCCAGACTTAAAGACTTCCCTATTGCCTCTGTTCTATCTTTATATTTCCTTTTTGTTCTCTCATGTTTCTTTCTTGAAACCACTTCAGCTCACAAAAGTGACCCCCTCGGAAATTCCAGTAGTGTAGACCAGGCATGGGTGGTTGCTATGAAGAAGGATAAAGAGTTATATAAGCAAATCCAATCATAAAGATTTTTGGCAAGAGTGTTTTATTTTATGGAAAGCATTTTATTTATTTACTTAATTTTTTTTTCTTTTACCATTTATTTATTGTTGAGAGATAGAGACAGACAGAGCATGAGCAGGGGAGGGGCAGAGAAAGAGGGGGATACAGAATCCAAAGCAGGCTCCAGGCTCTGAGCTGTCAACACAGAACCTGATGCCAGGCTCGAACCCACGAACTGTGAGATCATGTCCTGAGCTGAAGTCAGAATGCTTAACCAACTGAACCACCCAGGCGCCCTGATTTTTTTTGTTTTTTAAAGGTTATTTTGAGGGAGAGAGAGTGTGTGGACAAGTGGGGGAGAGGCAGAGAGAGGGAGGGAGAGAGAGAGACAGAGAGAGAGAGAGAGAGAGAGAGAGAGAGAGAGAGAGAGAGAGAATCCCCTAAGCAGGCTCCACACTGCCAGCCTGGAGCCAGACGTGGGGCTTGATCTCACGAACCATGAGATCATGACCTGAGCCAAAACCAAGAGTCAGACACTTAACTGACTGAGCCACAAAATGCCCCTATGCAAAGCGTTTTAGATTAACCTTTAAGTATTGAGTGCTACGAGTTTCAATTCCATTGTTCTGCTAGTGACCACAGACTGTCTCCAAATGTATACTGTAGTGTCAGAATCCACAGGACCCAGAAAATGTTTGGTTACAAGAGTCCAGGAAGATGGCAAAAAGTAGAGGCAAAAGATAGATAACAAAGATCCCGAAACGCACATGTATTTCACTTTAGTGCCTTTTTTGTCTGTTCCTTTTAATTTCCATTTTGCGTTTTGTTCCTGAGCCCAATTCTTATCCTTTTCCTTTTTCTGCCACTAGCAGCCCTGTTATTAATCTCAGTGCAAGACCATAGCACAATTCCTGGTGATCTGTGTCATTCTGGGTTTTAATTCTATGTGTCTCTGTTCTGACTTGTGACCTATGAACAAGACTTTGTACTCAACTGTATTTTCTTAGTTTCCTAATACCACGTTACCAACAGATTTCTTTCTATTGGTAGAATCCTAAGTTGCTAAACCAGCCAAATGAACCAATCTGTACATGGATTGTTTTTAAAGAAATTGACTAATATCTTTTCATTTGTGGATACTTAAGTGGCAGATAGACAGCTTATTAACAGACCATCTTTTTCCTACCTGTCATAGTATAGTAGTAATGATGAAATCACAATAAGCGCTGATTGTTAACACCCAAGCGTGGGGCTCACTTAATGGGAGGGATGGTTGGTATCACCAAAGTACGGCACAACTGTAATATTTAGTTGCTCCTTTGGAGCTTGTCTTATGGGGATTGATCTGTGGACAGGTATCCCACTTTTGACAACAAACTTTGTTTAAGCTTTAGAATTGCTTGTCACGGTGCATGTCCAGTGTTTAAAGACCTTGCCAGGGAAACTCTTTTGTTGCCTTTGCATTCCTGACATGTGAAAGTCATCATGAATATCTCCTTTGGAGGTCTTGGCTTTTAATCCTAGATTCGTTAATGAGTTGGTATTTGCATGCTCTTTTTTGCTTGAGATCTTTGAGAGAGTGGGTCTTCATTTTTGTAAAGCCCATCTGGAGAAAAATTAGGGTGTCCTCAGTGGGGTAATGGGGATGGTGTGATGCAGCACTAGGGGAGAATGAGCTGATAGAAGATTGGCGACACTGAACAGTAGATAGCGTTTTGCAGAATTATACTAAAGAGCCATTAGCTTGCAGACTGAACGTGATAATAATATCCTGTCCTCCAGAGTGGCTTAAAGACAAAAGCAGCCCTCACATAATATAAAATGCATTTCACTTCATTTTAAGGCTTGATTGTGCTCATATAGTTTGTTGCTCTTCATCTTTAGTAATCACACTTCTGTTCTCTCAGCATTTGTCTTGATGATAAGGACCTGTTCATGTCAGACATGAATGCTCTCTTTTGACGACAAGCCACTAATGAATCTCATACATTTGATTATGGTGATTACTTACCTGGTTTTGTCCAATATTACGAATTACCTATTATCTCAACCCTGTAGCCTAATAAAGAACTTCTGAAAGTAAGTTAACAGATGCCTAGGTTGGATCTGCCCAAATTGGTACAATGAATGTTACAATAATGATCACTCATAGGTGTGGGCTGTTTTAGGTAAAGAACTCCTGTGATCTTGGCACAGACTAAAAGTCATAATATAAGAAAGTATACCTTCAATTTTACTTGAAGATGTGTGTGTTTATGTACGTGTGTGTAAGTGGTCAGATAAATAATTGTTTTGTACTAGTTTCTTGTTTGTCAACTTTATATTATGGAAAATTATAAACATATGCAAAAGTAGAGGTAATAGTATAATACATTTAAAAACTAATGGTCAATCTTATTTATTTTAGTGTCTTACCCAATCTGGAATTTTTTAAAGCAAATCCTAGATATGATATCTCATCCATAAAAATTTAAGTATGTATCTGTAAAATATAAGGGCTTTGCACCAGTGTTTATAGAAGCTATATCCATAATAGCCCAAATGGAAACAACTCTGATGTCCTTCAGAGCATGGAGATTAAACAAAGTGGTACATCCTTACTAGGGAATACTACTAGGTAATACAAAGGAACCAACTACTGATATGCTGACCAACCTGGATGAGTGTCCAGAGAATTATTCTCAGTACAAAAAGCCAACCTCAAAAGGTTGCATAGTATATGATTCCATTTAATCTAACATTTTTTAAGTGACAAAATTATAGATTAGAGAATGAATCTGTGGTTGTTGGGTGTTAGAGAAGAAGGTGTTCCTGGGAAGGAAGAGGGTATGGCTATAAAAGGCAACACGAGGGAGCCTTGTATCAATGGAAATATCTTGTAACTGAGTGCATCAATGTTAGTATCTTGGTTGTGATATTGTACTATAGTTTTGTAAGATGTTACCACTGGGGAACTGGGTGAAGGGTATGAATGATCTTTTTTTTTTTTAATGTTTATTTATTTTTGAGAGAGAGAGGGAGAACAAGTTAGGGAGGTGCAGAGAGAGAGGAAGACAGAATCTGAAGCAGGCTCCAGACTCTGAACTGTCAGTGCAGAGCCCAACGTGGGGCTTGAACTCATGAACTGTGAGATCATGACCTCAGCTGAAGTCAGACACTTAACCAACTGAGCCACCCAGGTGCCCCATGAATGATCTTTTTGTATCATTTCTTATGACTACATGTGATTCTACAGTTATCTCAAAATAAAAAGTTTAAAAAAAGATAAGAACTCTTAAAAATAACATAACCACATTCCTATTATCACAAATAAATTAATAATTTCTTAATATTAAGTAAGCAATTGATGCTTAAATTTTCATAATTGTTTTTTTTTTTAATTTTTTTTCAACGTTTATTTATTTTTGGGACAGAGAGAGACAGAGCATGAACAGGGGAGGGGCAGAGAGAGAGGGAGACACAGAATCAGAAACAGGCTCCAGGCTCTGAGCCATCAGCCCAGAGCCCGACGCGGGGCTCCAACTCACGGACCGCGAGATCGTGACCTGACTGAAGTTGGACGCTTAACCGACTGCGCCACCCAGGCGCCCCTCATAATTGTTTTTTTTATAGTTTCTTTGAATCAGGATTCAAATAAGGCTTATACATTAAAATGGTTAACAACCCTTAAGACTTTTGAAACTAAGATTCTCATTCCCCTCTCTCTCTTTTTTTCCTCACAAATTTTTGTTGGAGAAACAAGGTTTTTGGTCCTGTAGTATTTGTAGTCTGTTGTTTTGTTGTTATTGTTTTGTTTTGTTTTGTTTCTGATTGTATCTCTGTGATGTTGTTTGGTGTGTTCCTTCCTGCGTTTTCCTTAAACTTGTAGTTAGACCTGGAGGCTTGATCAGATTCAGGTTTGTTTTGGGGGGCATGAATACTTCATAGATGATTCTGGATACTTCTATCAAGAGGCACATAATGTTTGGTTATCTTTCTTTTTTGTGTTGTTAGAAGCCATTCATGATTATTGCCTAGATCCATTAACTCATTAGGGGTTGCAAAATAGTGATGTTCTAATTCTATCATCCATTATTTATGAGCTGGACTGCTTTATAACAGCAGTTTCCTTCACCAGCTTAGTTACTTGAGGTATGTTTCGTATAGAAAATGCAGGGTAAATGTTCTAGCATTTAAGATAATGAGCTGGTTCTCTAGCATCCTAAGGTGACCAAGAAATTTTTCTTATGTATCTTTGTGGACTTGTGGATGTAAATGTTTTATGCATTTCAATTCATTATAGTAATTATCTTTATGGTTGCTTGATTTGCCTCATGTTTGGTCACTGAAAGTCTCTTTAAGTTGGCCCCTAAGTTATTTTGATATAACCCAAGTAGCTTTTTGGTTTGAAAAGTTGTTGCTGGTTGCCCATTCATGTCATGCAGTTCATGCCCAGACTTACCCCCCCCCATCTGCAAAGGAGGCTTGCTTTCTTTCAGAGCCTTTATCAAGGTGCTGGAGCCAGACAGGGTGAATACCACCGCTTACTAGCTGTATGAATTTGGGCAAATTACAGAAACTCTCTGTGTCTTATTTTTCCATTAAATATAATGACAGCATCTACCAAGAGTTGTTGGGAAGACTAAGAAAGAGGGTTGCATACAAAACTCATCCTGTGCCATATCTCCTTGCACATATTTTCTAACATCTGAACTGTGTACTTTAAGTTTGGAAACCAAAACTTTTGAGGTACTTTGTTTTTTGATCCCACATGTCTGGGGAAGGCTGAGTACAAATAAATTAATGGGATTGGGTAGATAAAGTTGGAAAGAAACTCGTTATGTTTCCTTGTGTGATCCCTTATAAGTATATGAGAACTGGATTAAATATTGGCAGGAAATAGAGTTAAGAGGAACCTGTGCAATGCACATTTTACATATCCCAAATACCATTAATTTCATTTTGAAGACTTCATCATGTCTAAAACATGCAAAAATATGGTAATTAATTTCAGTGAGTTTTCATCGTATTTCCATGATAATCTCTCAGGGTAAAAAAAAAAAAAAAAACACACAACAAAAAACAAAACTCCTTAGACACCTTTTGGTGAAGAGATTGCTTTTGACTCTCGGTGATGCAGGAAGTCACTGGTTAAGGAGTCTTAAATAATGAAGCTTGATGTGTTGCCTCGTGATTTATAATGATGGCTGATAAACTGATGATTTAATTGTGCTTCCTCTAGTAATAATCTTAAGTGCTCAAGTGAAGTTCCAGTGATTGGCTTTCTTCTGAACTCAGTCTCCCTGGAGTCTTTAGGCATCTCTTTTACACAACATCCGATAACTGACTTTTAACTGTTCCTATTTTAAATAATACAAATCAATTAAAACACACAGCTGTTTAACAAAACTTCTCGATGTTGGTACAGGTCTCTGTGGGTATTTCCTGATGGCTCATAATGACATCAATTTAGTGCACCTGGTAGGATCTGTGTGCACTGGAAGTGGCTTAATTCTTAAATGACAAGAAAATTAAGAAGCCTTTTATGGATTGTTGCTGCTGCTTCAAAATCACTGCCAGCACCATTGCAGACTCTTTCACGGTGCAGTTTTATTTAAATGGCACTGCAGACACCATGTGATTGTTTTCTCTGTAATTTGCTGCTAATTTGTTGATTCTGGGTTTCTAGGTATTCATTCTGGACATTCATAAGTAACTTTAGCGGGTAGGTTTTATAGTGCCGTAGTAAATGCATCTAGCTTGCAGACTTTTTGTAGAAACTTTCCAGTGTTTTCACAGTACTCAATGATTCTACCACACTGTAGTATCTTACGAGAGTAGAATATGCTTTCATCACTGTATCTCATTTTCTTTGGTATCTTAAGATAATGATGACAGTGCTATTTTTCTCTGTCTCTATTAGTAATTATTTCTAGATTGTCAGTCTGCACATGCATTGTGACTTTTAATATTTATTGAATGCTGATGCTGTACTTCACTTTCCATATTCATTTTTTTAATCAATTCAGAAATATCCATTGTCACTTACACTCCACTGTGCTTTTCTTCTTGTGGGGTAAAAAACACATTTTCATAAGTTTTGCTTGTTCCTTAGATTAAGAAGTATATGAAACCTTGTTCTCTTTATCTTTTACTAAATAATTAATTTCTCTCACAATTTTCTTTGATTTTACACCCTGAAATGTTTTTAGAAAGCCTTAACTTTATCCTAGATGCTATTTAGGCAATGGTATAATATTATTTTCTCATCCAACTTTTACTTTTTAAAGTTTTCTGGCCATTAACCACTAATTAAGTGTTCAGAATAGTCTAAGTAGAATTGGGGGAGGTGTGATTTATTATGTAAGACCCTTGTCTTACTAAATTCATTTCTAAGATGTTTTGTTTTATTCCATTTAAATGAGAGTTCACATAAATAAGCAAGGAAAGCTTTTTTTTTTTTTTATAAATAACCAGCTTATATTGGTATATTTGTGTTTTATTTCTTTAAATTGAAATTTATTTCACTAGGCAATGAAAACAAGAGACTGGTTAACGTACTTTGTCATATGTATATCTGATTAAGCAGAATATTGCTTGGCTTTTTACCATCACAGTTGCACTTTTGACTCAGCACATGCCTTGACTTTTTATAAGACTTCGTTTAAGGAATTTGCCAGCATTTCACTGATCCTTGAAATTTCTCTTTCTAAAAAAGGAGCAGCTCATAAATGTAAAAACAAAATGCGATTTAAAATATTTATAATTAATTTTAATACTAATCTTAGCACATTTCATTTTGATAATTACCATCAATTTTTAATTTTTAATAAACATCTTAGTTCTAAAACTTTATGTTTGAGGAACATTTGTATTCTCATTTCCAGTTTTTGAGAAAGAGGTTAATGGTGGGTAGGCAGGAAGAAGCAGCTAGAGGTAGGTAGAGAAGGCTGGGGGAGCAGAAAGGCAGGCACAAGACCTGGAGGGGGGATGGAAAGTGGACTGTGCAGACACACATATTCACAGGTAGGTTTTGAGTCCCCTGTAAGGTTATAAGCTTCCTAAGAAAGATGCTATTTGTTTCATCTTTAAAAACAAAAATTTTTTTTACATTTATTTATTTTTGAGAGACAGAGCACAAGTGGGGAGGGGCAGAGAGAGAAGGAGAGAGAATCCGAAGCAGGCTCCAGGCTCTGAGCTGTCAGCAGAGAGCCCGACGTGAGGCTTGAACTCACAAACCGTGAGATCATGACTTGAGCCGAAGTTGGACACTCAACCAACTGAGCCACTCAGGCACCCCATGTTTTATTTTATTTTTGACACCATGGTGCCTGCACACACATATTCTACCATGTAATAATTGCACATTTTTTATTCCACTTCCTACCCTTTACAGATTCTTTTTTCACCTGTTGTTTTCCTGATTCTTTTCCATGTGAGCTGTTATATTCTCCATATTTTATTTGCAGTGTATATTTTATAGTTTAAAATTTGGCCAATAAATAGGGATAATACCAAAGTATATAAAGCAGGTGTACAAATCATTACAATTATTATATTGTATGCCAATATTATCTTTTCAGTATATTAATTCATTTCTACTTCCTTCTATCCAATCTGAATTTCAGAACTATTTCAAGTGGTATATACACATATAGTCTAATATAATAATGCATATACTATAGCCATCAAAGCAAGTGAATAAGAACTCAGTGATGGAGGTGGAAAGATGCTTGGAACAGAAACGTCTAAGCTAAGGGTCATTTCTGAGTTTTCTAGAACAACAAGTAACAAAAAGGGAAAGCCAATTAAATCCGTTGCTTTTATTCTGTTATGGAAGGATGCAGACAAGTTTATCAGGAGAAACAAAATTCTCTTGTGTTAAATTTTAGTAAGATAATTTTACAAATATGAAAAACTAGTCTCCTTTATAGATACCACATAAACCAACTTCAGGAGATGGGGAGAGAATGAAGTCCAGTTGAGGTATTCTGAGAGTTACAGTAATATATATTGCACATTTGGATATATATGGCAAGGCCCTTATTAGCAGCTTACTGTTCAGAGTCAGCCTGCAGATGTTTTTTTGAGTGCTTTGAAATTTCTTTGAATTTGAATGCCTTTGGACTGGATATGTGCTCTGTAGTTAACCATGGTCACTTCCCCTCCCTATTGCTTCATACCTTGTCAACGCTTATTTACTTTGCCTACCTGTTTTCTAAAGGCATTTGTGTTTGCCTATTCCTACATTGATACAAGATGCAAAGAAAGATCTTAGAGATTCTGTATGATTCTGAATTTGTGAATCATGGTTTGTATTTTGGATTGTCCTCAGATAAAAGTGCTATCACCTGGGCTTGCATTTTTAATAATTGCTGTTTTTGTCTGATTAACAAAAGCGATACATACTGATAATATTTAACAAAATACAAAATAGCAAGAAGAAATGAAAAATTACTCATAATCTCAAACATTCACTGGTACCATTGTTAACCTTTCAGTGCATAGCTTTCTAATATATATATATGGGGGCACCTGGGTGCTCAGTTGGTTAAGTGACTGACTTCACCTCAGGTCATGATCTCGCAGTTCTTGACTTCGAGCCCTGCGTCAGGCTCTGTGCTGACAGCTCAGAGCCTGGAGCCTACTTCGGATTCTGTGTCTCCATCTCTCTCTGCCCCTCTGCTGCTTGCGCTCTGTTTCTCTCTCTCTCAAAAATAAATAATCATTAAAAAAATTTTAAATATATACATATGTAATACATATATTCACATATATGTATATATTATATATAAATATACACAAATACAAATGAGATTATACTATGCACCTGGTGTTTGAAATTTACATCACAGACATCTTTTTATGTCAATACTTAAATACATCTAAGTTTTCCCTTTTTTTAAGTTGATTTTGTTTATTTTGAGATAGAGAGAGCATACATGTGTGAGCAGGGGAGGGGAAGATAGAGAGAGAGAACCCCAAGCAGGCTCTGCCCTGTCAGCACAGAGCCCGAAATGGGGCTCAATCTCACAAACTGTGAGATCATGATCGGAGCCAATATCAAGAGTCAGACTCATAGCCAACTGAGCAACCCAGGTACCCCTAAATTTTCCTTTTAATAACTATGTAGAATTCCATTCTAAGGCCAATGCCATAATCATTTTAACCTATTTTATATTTTGAACTGAGTTATTTTCCAATTGTTTGTCTTATAAACAATTCCTAAGTGAACATCCTTGTATTTATAATCTGTGTGGTTGTCAGACTATTTCTTTGGAATAAATCCTTAGAAGTCAAATTGGTGAGTCAGTAAGTATTCACATTTAAAGATTTTGTTAAATATTCCCATGTGTACTAATTCTTACTACCCGTAGTATATTAGAGAACTAATTGTCCTAAGTACTCACTGACACTGGTCACAATTGTTCTTCTTAAAGTGGTACAATCTGATGTCAACCAGGCTTCTGACAGGAGTCTTGTACTTGAACCCTGAGTTACTGATGAATAGCTGAAATGTGAATTTTTCTTGCAATTCACTGGCACATACATTTTAGACACTAGGTAAGTTGACATAAGGTCGTAACTAAAGGGTCTGACTTCCATTCTTGCCGACACTGAGCACTGTTTCTGCTGTCCAGAGGCAGCTCACAGGAGTACCTGCCAGCAAGGCTGAGGCTTCTATTTTTATGTAAGTCTTATTAGATTTGCACAAATGATTGAACAGAATTCATGGAAACTTGTAAGTCTTGCTCCTTTAAGTATGGAAGGTAGGATCTTAGCAAGATTTTTGCCAGCAAGAATTATCAGTTACCCTCTACCCATTTAACAAGATTGTATGTAATTGAGTAAAACTATATCTGAAGGGGCCTGCCAAGTGATGTAACTATCAATACACTGCCCTGCAAACAATTAAAAGTTAGCATTTTGAATACTTTGAAAGTAGTATCCATTTAGGTTCGAAAGAACATCTTCCAAACTGAAAAATTTGATTTTGGCACAGTTGTGCTTAAACTGTTCCTCCTGGCAATAATTAGCTGCTAGATTAATGTATTCTTTAAATAGAACAAGGTCATCACCACATAGACGGGTGCTTGTCTCTCTGTTTCCTGCCACAGGAAATCAAGTATTCAATTCTTCTAAAAGCCATATGAAAGTGGAAATAAATTTATGTGTGGGGCATGAATGGAACTCTATTATACAACCTTTTAAGATTAGAATTTATCTTGCCTAAAGATTATTCTAGTAATAATAGCTAACATTTATGGAGAGTTTCTCAAGTACCAGGCATTCTTCTGAATACACATATTATTTCACTTAATCTTCTGAACTCTCCTAACAGGCTGAATCTATTCTCCAAACTTTAGAGAAGGAAAAAGTGAGGCACAAAGTCGTAAGATAACCTGCTAAAGGTCAAACATCACTGAATGACAGAATCAGAATTTGAGCTAATGACCTAGAAAGCTCATGTGTTAATCACTATTTTGTTTCTCCCACAATGCTAATCTTGTTCTCAAGATGTTATCATATTGAAGATATGTTAAAGTAGATCTGAACCCTTTCTGGGTCATGGGCCTCTGTGAGAATCTGATGAAAACTCTGGAGGCTTTTCCTAGACATATAGTATTTTGCAACCCTAATCAGCAAACCCCTCCACAAGACATCCAAATCCTTGGAACTTGTAGTGGCCATTGTGGATTAGAACTCAACATTCACCCTATCCTGCTTCTCTTCTCCCCTTCCTGTACTGCAGACATTGGAAAGCTGAAACATGATTCTCCATCTCCTTTTGGAGACGTGTCTGAATTTGATTTAGGTTCATCATATTAGATGCATTTGTGCAGGATTTGGAAGGTAGAGGTGTTGGAGGCTGCACTTTGTTGGAAACACTGCAGGTTGCAGAGGTTTTCTGTATGGCTCCAGCATTGGTCACTAACTTTGGGTGTGTCAAGAGGGAGAGGATGGCCAATCATTTTGCTGGTGTGAATTGCAACAGGTGTGGTGTGGCCCTGGCAATGGCCACAGTAGAGGCAAGTTTCTGATCATGGGAGTGGAGGTGTGATTCTAGAATGACGGATTCCTGATCTGAAAAGAAGCATGGTGTCCAATTCTCCAGTATGGATTTGGAAATTATTCTTGGAAAGTCATTTAGAATTTGTTTTTTCAACCCTCCCAATGAGGGTTTCAGCTAGTCAGATGTTTGTTGCAACTGAACCTTGATTGCTATAGTAATGTATAGCTGGACCCGAGGATAGTTTTTTTCAACAGGTTGGAAGTTTGGCTCTGAAGTCAGAAATACTTGGATTCTTATTTAAGTTCTACTTATTAACATTGTGACCAAGAACAAATTGTTAGACTTTTCCCCTTCCTCATTTTCAGAATGGGAGATTATTTGTATATGGGGACCATTATAAGGACTACCTTGTTGGGTTGTTGTGAGAATTATGTGAATTCATGCATGTGATCTGTTTAGCATAATGTTTGGCATATAGTTGATACTAAGGGTGTGAGTTCTTATTACCATTAATCCATTAATACTGTGAAAAAGAAAAGTAGTGGACATAATTTCTGATTTGTGTAAAATATAGCACTGCAATAGTCAATAGGATAATTGTTGTCAAGTTTCCTACAGCAGTGTATTCACAGGCACAAACTGATAGTTTATTGAGAAAGGAGCTGCCTAGAGTACTTAGGAGTTGTATTTACTTAGTCAACTAAATAAAGAGTTTTGTAGTTCTCATTCAAAACAGCATTCAAAGAGTTCTCCTTCCTCACGAGAGAACTTCAGCTATTTCAGTGTGCTGTATTTTATGTGATGGGATTGACACATCATGGGAGCAGTGTCCCAAGGCTGTGAGAGCAGAAGTAGCCCATCTGGGCCTGTGAGAACTCATCTCCACAGCTCTTCTCCCTGAGCCATGACGTCAGCAGCTTCATTCTAAAATCTGTAGTTGTTATTGGACCTGTGGCTAAGCCTACAGCTTCCTATTGAGACATAGATATATCTTAGCATACCCTACAATACATCTAAAATTGAATACTATAGATACTGTCGTCAATTTTTTAAACCACTTGCTGGTAAAAGGAGGTGAATTGAATACATGTCTAAGTAGCTTCCTCTAATCAATATGACCCTTTCTGTCAGGCTTTCTCCCTACCCACTTGCTCATCCCCAGCCTTATTCAATTAGTCGTTAATAACCAAGAATGTAGTGGCCTGTCCCTCAAATCCTCAAACGGCAGTAAGGCAGGTTTTTCAAATTTAGATTTGTTAATATGCAGCCTGTGGGGAAGTCCATGAAAGGGCGGTCAGAACAGTATACACCTTAGATCACAGAAGTGTGCTTATATAACCCATTTAAAAGGTTCCTAAAGCCTTCCCCCCCCCCCAACTTGATTTGCAGGTTGTCCCACAATCAAATTAATTTCGAACAGCCGATAAAAGAGAAAATATATTTAAGAGTCCTGTAAAATGATCACTTTTGATCCTTCAAAGTCCATCTCCTACATAGAAAAGATCAACAAAATGCACTTTTCCACATTTTATTTAAATTTTTCACAGGCATGTTTGACATCAATGTTGCCACCAGGAAAGGCTAAATGATCATTAGTGCTGGTCTCTTGAATATGTGGGTGATGTTTCCCCATGGACTTCGATTTAGAAGAATTAAGCTATAACCTGACACAAATTTGACCATTGATCAAAACAGCTGTCCCTACAGGTGTGAACCTTATAGAACAATCTCAAAACAAATCTTTCTCCTACTGATGAAGCTTTAATCAAATCATGATCATTTTGTGTACTCTGATCTCCAGAAATTATTGTGTCAGCTAATTTGTGTTTCATACTGGCTTCTGGAAATTCCCTTGTGTGAATGGGGTTATCTCAGGGCTATTCTCTGTGTATATTACAGTATTTGTGAGAATGCATGGGGGAAGAGAGGCCATATGTGGAAGAGGCCAAGTAAACAAGATAGATCTTTGGAAACTGCCACCTGACTTCAGTCAAAGTATGCCACCTTCTGGGTTTTTTTGGGTCATTGTAAGGTTTTATTTCCAAAAAGTGTTCTGGTGCTTTAAAATTTTCAAAAACATCTGAGCTAGAGGATATTTTGCATAGATATAATTCAAACAATTGTCAAGTTAAAGCTAGGCAACTAACCTTGCCCTGTTCCTTGACAAGGGGAATTGTAGTTTTGAGACATGCCAGGTCTATCTTTTGAGAGAGTCAAGTCAGGAATATGTAAGCCTATATTGTTTCTAGCAGGTTGCTCAGAAAATAAAAGCCTTTTTGTCTTAACTGAAATCAGTGTGGCCAGGCCTACCTTTGCATCTGCTGAAGTCATTTTGTGGAGTGATTGAATAAAAATCGTTCTTAGATTCCATAGCCTTGGATGTTACAGAGTTCATTCTATCAAACAAATGACTTCTAGCATCTAATGATATGACTCAGAAGGAAGATGATCAGAGTGTTTGAATTAATTGTCCATCCTGCCACTTCACAAGGCACAGACTTTTGGCCCCTTGGGTATGTGTGGAGTTCCCTTAGAATAATGGGAAAAAAATGTATCCAGTTAACTTTGGAAATGGAGGCTCTTCAGTTTCTATAGCTGCCAGTAGTGTCTCCTTTTTTCTTCCAGCTAACTCAGCCCACGTGTACTTTAGATAAGATGACCAACCTGCAGACCAACATAGCTCAGGAAAATCACCCAGGATGCCCTTTCTTCTTGTCTTGTGCAAAGTCTGCTTTTACTTTTGTCTCATTCCTGCCTGTTTTCAAGTATTTTGTTGTGTAACTGTAATGATGACACCCTCTGGTCCCACGACTTTGGTATTTGAGAGTGATCTTCCTGGTGTACAAACCTTAGCTCTCTCTTGCCATCATTGGCTTTGGTCTTGGCTCCCTATGCTACTTAAGAAAATTTCTCTCTTCTTCTGGCCCACAAACAACAAATGTGTCAGGATCTTCCTAACCATCCCAAACTCTTTTCAACAAGGATTGGATGAAGACTAAAGAAATCTGAAGTATAGCATAACCAACCAGTCATTCTGAGATGGGAGGTTTGTCTAAAATCACTGATGACTTTCCAGGTGATGGTTTGATAGTTTGGAAATTTTAAGGGCCCTTTATTTTATTTTATTTTATTTATTTATGGATTTATTTTTATCTTTTTAAAAAGAAAAAGAGAACGAGGGGGTAGAGGGGCAGAGGGGGGGAGGGGAGAGGGAGAGAGAGAGGGAGGGAGGGAGAGAGAGAATCTTAAGCAGGCTCCACACCCAGATGTGGGGTTGGATCCCACGACCCTGGGATCATGACCTGAGCTGAAATCAACAGTTGGACGCTCAACCAGCTGAGCCACCCAGGCACCCCAAAGTCCCCTTATTTTATGTCTATCTGTCTATCTCTATAAATAAAATTATTTTTGCACCCATACCAAGTTCACATTCAGGGGCTCAGGTGATTGACCTCAGCTGAGTGTGAGTGCCCTGTGAACTCTTACAAAGGGGTGGTGTTTAGCAGGAAATAAGGTCTGTTTCCTGATCTATGAGTGTTTTGTCCAGGTCCTGATAAATGTGTGATGTTACATGCCCTGTCCATGGAAAAGAGAAGACTTCACTTTTTAGAGTGAAAACATGAGGGAAATTGGGAGACAGGGAAAGAATGGGCCTAGGAAAGGTTGATTAAGGGGATTCAGCTGATAATACAGTGTATTTCCCTTGGGGTTTTCATTTAATTCACCTGCCCAATTCTAGATTTTATTCAGAGACATTCTAAGTATAATTAGACCACTTATAGGTGATCAAAATAAACCAGGTTTGCATTTAATAACCAAAATAGAAGGCTAGGATTAGGATGCACATTTTCTACATGTTTTCCATAGTTTTGACCTCAACTTTAAATTCGCTTTCAAAAGCAGAGATTCCACAACCTGATTCTGTGGTTTGAGAGGTTATTGGTCTCACTTTGCAATATTCTAAGGATGGGCAGCTATTGTATTTTAATTGAAAAAAAAATCCCAGAAGAGAACAGTACTAGAATAGGTTTCTGGGATTTGGGGACTTGCTTGAAACTTTATTTAATTGCTGTTTTGCATGACTTTTCATATTGAATGTTCCAAACACTGAGCATCCTAATTTTGTTAGTGGAAGTGTTTACTTAATATGGCAATTTACCTTAGTTTCTGGTAAGGAGCATGATGTGCCCCAAACATTATCAGGTACATATGCCCGTTCAGCTCTCACATGGATATATTACATAGCTAATTTCCCCTAGTTTTTCTTGCATATGTTTCAATTAAAAGCAGGCAGGTTCGTTTGATCATTTATCTCAGCCACAGGGATTTTTCAATGCTAATATTGATTTTTTTCTAAATGCTAATATTGATTTATTTTTTAGAAGTCAATTTCAGAGGGCCGCCTGGGTGGCTCAGTCAGCTATGCGTCTGACTCTTGATTTCAGCTCAGATCATGATTTCACGGTTTGGGTGTTTAAGCTTACATTGGGCTCTCTACTAATGGTACAGAGACTGCTTGGCATTCTCTCTCAATCTCTCTCTCTCTCTCTCTCTCAAAATAAATATAATATAAGTAAACTTTAAAAAAAGTCAACTTCAGAAAAAAAAATTTTAAGAAAGAACTTGGTAAAATTTTTGAAATTTTGGGTGGGAGAGATAGTTTCTATTATCATTAAAAGAAAACAAAGTGAAAATTTTCCACATCAAACAAAAACAGTATCACCAATATTAGTTAAATAAATATTTTTCTGGAAAAATATTTACTGATTCTTCTCAAAATATGAAAACTGCATTTATTTGATGGTGAAATTTTTGTGCTTGTGAAGGATTATCTCCAACTTTCTTTTTAATGAATAAACTTCCTAAGTCTTAATAACTGAGTCTTAGTAACTCAAGAATCTGAGACATTAAGATAAACTGAAAAAGCATAGGCTTTATAGCAAGAAAGAGTTGGACTGAAGACTGGATCTGCCCCTTACAAGCTGTATGTCTTCAGGCAAAAGTCACCCAAAAATTATTTTGCCTGGCATTAATATCCCTACACCAACTTTCTTTTTTTTTTTTTTTTCAACGTACACCAACTTTCTTTTGGGCAGTATTTGTCTGATAAATCTTTTCCTACCTTTTTAAAAATTTGTTTTTACATTTTTATTTATTTTTGAGAGACAGTGAGACAGAGCACAAGTGGGGGAGGGGCAGAGAGAGAATGAGACACAGAATTGGAAGCAGGCTCCAGGCTCTGAGCTGTCAGCACAGAGCCAGACGCGGGGCTCGAATTCACAAACTGTGAGGTCATGACCGGAGCCGAAGTCGGACGCTTACCGATTGAGTCACCCAGGCGCCTCTCTTTTTCTACCTTTTTAATTATTCATCTTTCTCTGGCTTATTTTTTTCAAATGGGAAATTATTTTAAAATTTTATGTATAGTAAAATGGACTTTTTTTGGTGTACAGTTTTGTGAGTTTTGACAAATGCGTGGAGATGTGTATCTCTTGCTGCAATCGGAATACTTGACAGTTCCTTCTCCTGCCCCAGACTTCCAGGCACCTCTCTGTGTAGTCAACCCTTTTACCCTCCCAACCCTTGTTCTCTGTGCCTATGTTTTGCCTTTCCCAGAATGTCATTTATGGATTTATACAATATACAGTAGCCCCTCTTTGTCCATAGTCTTGCTTTCTGAGGTTTCAGTTATCTCTGGTCAACTTTATCTGGAAGCAGATGATCTTCCTTCTGACAGGTCCTCAGAACGTCATAGTAACCTGACAGTACATCACAGTGCCCATGTCATTCACCTCAGTTCATCTCAACACATAAGCATTGTATCATCAGAAGTGTGATATTTCTATTGTTAATTTTCTGAGGAACCTCCCTAATGTTTTCATAATGGCTGTACTAATTTGCATTCCTACCACCAGTGTGCGAGGATTCCTTTTTCTCCACATCTTTGCCAACACTTGTTATTTCTTGTCTTTTTGATTTTAGCCATTCTGACAGGTGTGAGGTGATATCTCATTGTAGTTTCAATTTGCATTTCCCTGATGATTAGTGTGTTGAGCATCTTTTCATGTGTCTGTTGACCATCTGTATGTCTTCTTTGGAAAAAAAATCTATTCAGATCCTCTTCTCACTTTTAATCATATTATTATTTTCTTAATTTTTTTAAATTTTTTATTTTGTTGGTATTAAGTTGTATAAGTTATTTGTATATTTTAGATATTAACCCCTTATAGGATACATCATTTGCAAACATCTTTGATTCAATAGGTCACCTTTTTGTTTTGCTAATAGTTTCCTTTGCTGTGCAAAAGCTTTTTATTTTGAGGTAGTCCCAATAGTTAGTTTTTGCTTTTTTTTCCCTTGCCTGAGGAGACCTATCTAGAAAGAAGTTGCTATGGTTGTGTTCAGGTCTAACATTTAGGTCTTTAATCCATTTTGGATTTGTTTTTGTGTATGGTAGTTAGAAAGTGGTCCACTTTCATTCTTTTACATGTAGCTGTCCAGTTTTCCCAGCACCATATGATATCACTCATATGTGGAATCTAAAAAAAAAAAAAATTGAATAAACAAACAAAAAGCAGACAGATATATAAATAGAAAGAACAAATTGCTGGTTTCCAGAAGGGAGAAGGAGAGAGCTGATGGGCAAAATGAGTGAAGGTAAGAGGGAGATACAGGTTTCCACTTACAGAACGAATAGATCACGAGAATAAAAGGTACAGCATAGGATATATAGTCAATGACACTGTAATAGGCTTGTATGTTGATAGATGGTAGCATAGCATACTTGTGGTTAGCATGGCATACAGCATAAACCTGGCAAATGACTATTTTGTGCACCTGAAACTAATGTAATGTTGTGTGTCAACTATACTAAAAAAAAAAAAAAAAAAAAAAAAAAAGGTAAGTACAGTACAAAATTCTGCTTTGAGAGAGATCACAATCATACTTTTTAATATTATTATAATTATTCCATTTTATTACTAACTATTGTTGCTAATCTCTTACTGTGCCAAGTTTATAAATTAAACTTTATAATTGATATATATGTACAGGAAAAAATATGACATATACAGTTTGACACTATCTGTAGTTAGTTTCAGGCATCCCCTGGGGGTCTTGGAGTGTATCCCCCACAGATAAGGGAGGGGGAATACTGTACAGGGTTTTGAGTCTGGTTTCTTTCACTTAGCACAACTTTGACATTCGTTCACGTTGATGTATATATTGATCGTTTTAACTTTTTATTGCTGAATAGTATTCCATTGTATGAAAGTACAACATTTTATTTATTAATTTACCAGCTGAAGGATCGTGGGTTGTTTTACTTTTTATCATTTAAGAATAACACTACTGTATGTCAACTATACTCCAATAATAAATTTTCTAAAAAGAATAACCCTGCTATAAACATTCATTAACATGGTTTGTTTGTTGACATAAGTTTTCATTTCTTTTGAATAAAACTTAGGAGTAGGATTACTAGTGTATATGGTGAGTGTTTACAAAAAGAAACAAAACAGTAGGCTGTTTTCTGAAGTATCAGATCGATTTTGCATTTCACTAGCAATCTGAATGTTCCACTTGTTCCACATCTTCACTTGCATTTGGCATTGTCGGTTTTAAAATTGATTTTAGCTATATCAGTTAGTGTAGAATAATATCGCAGTGTGGTTTTATTTTGCATGTACTTAATGACTAATGGTATTGAGTATCTTTTTGTTTTGTTTTTAGTTTAAAAAAAAATTTAAAGCTTATTTTGAGGGAGAAAGAGAACATGAGTGGGGAAAGAGCAGAGAGAAAAGGAGAGAGAGAATCCCAAGCAGGCTCCATGCTGTCAGTGCAGAGCCTGGAGCTTGATGTGGGGTTCGATAACCATAAGATCATGACCTGAGCCAAAATTCAGAGTCAGATGCTTAACCAGCTGAGCCACCCAGGTGCCCCTTGAATATCTTTTTGATGTGCTTGTTTGCCATTTCTGTATTTTCTTTGGTGAAATATCTTTTCAAACCTTTGCCCGTTTTTTAAGTGGATGCTTTGTATTCTCATTATTGGTTTTTGAAAGTTCTTTATATATTCTAGATACAAGTCCTTTACCAGATATGTGATGTACAGACACTTTTCCTCAGTATGTGACTTCTCTTTTTATTCTTTTAATAGTGTTTCTCAAAGAGCAAAAGTTTTTAAATAATAAGAAATCCAGTTTATCAAAAAATATTTTTGTACTGTACTTTCAGTATTGTATCAAAGAACTCTGCCTAGCCCAAGATCACAAAGATTCTTCCTAGATATTTTAAAGCTTTAATTTTTACACATTTATCTGTGATACATTTTCAGTTAATTTTTGTGTAAGGTATGAGTATGGGTTCAGGTTTATTTTATTTTATTTTATTTTTTGCATGTGGATGTCCAGTTCATCCAGCAAAATTTGTTAAGAGGTTATTCTTTTTTGATGGAGTTACCTTGTACCTTTGTAAAAAATCAATTGGCCATATATGAGTGGATCTATTTTTGGGCTTTCTTTTCTTTTCCATTGATCTATTTTTCTGTCCTTTCACCAATACCACACTGTCGTGCTTATTGTAGCTTTATATTAAGTCTTAAAATCAGAGTGTAAGTCTCTCAACATTGTTCTTTTTCAAAACTGTGTCAGCCATTTCTCTGCCTTTCCATATAAATTTTAGAACCAGCTTGTCAATACCCACAAAAGTTGGAATTTTAATTGGCATTCTTTTGGATCTATATAGTTCAGTTTAGGGAGAAGTAGCATCTTAATGAATCTTCCAATATGTGAAAAGGTGTAACTCTCTACTTTTGTATGTCTTGTTTGCTTTCTTTCATCAGTGTTTTTTTATAGTTTTAAGCATACAGATCTTCTATATAGTTATTAAATTTTTACCTAAATGTTTCAGGTTTTGATGCTATTATAATTAGTATTTTTAAAAATTTCATAGCTATTATAGAGAAATAGAAATACAGTTGATTTTTATACATTGGCCATATATCCTGAGACCTTGCTAAATTCACTTATTAGTTCTAGGAACTTTGTTGTAATTTTGAGGCTTTTCTGTGTTGACAATTGTGTCATCTGTGAAAAAAGATGGTTTTATTTTTTCCTTTCTAACCTGTATGCTTTTTTTCTTCTTTCTCTTGCCATATTACACTGGCTAAGACTTCCAGAATAACATTGAATAAGCGTGATGAGAGTTGTGGTGGCTAATTCTATATGTGAACTTGACTAGGTCATGGTACCAGGGTATTTGTCAAACATTATTCTAGATATTTCTGTGATGATACTTTTTAGATGAGTTTCACATACAAATCAGTAGACTTTGAGTAAAGCAGGTTACTGGCCGTAGTGTGCATGTGCCACATTCAATCAGTTGAAGGACTTAATAGGATAAGACTGACTTTCCCAAGCAAGATGAAGTTCTGCCAACAGACTGCTTTTGAATTCTAAATGCAACTCTTCCATGGGTCTCTAAGCTGATAGTGTGCTCTGCATATTTTGGACTTGCCAAACCTGCTACAATCATGTAAGCCAATTCCTTAAAATAAATTTTTCTCTATCTATCTATCTATCTATCTATCTGTCTGTCTTTCTATCTCAATGCACACACACACACACACACACACACACACACATACACACACACACACACACACACACACACACACATCCTGTTGGTTCTGTTTCTCTGGAGAACCTTAATTAGTACAGCAGACAACACCCTTGCCTTTTCCCTGATCTTAGAAGAAAATCATTCAATATTTTTCTATTAAATGTAATTAATTGTATTTTCTATTCAATAAAAGGTTAGCTGTGCATGCCCTTTACTAGATGCTTCTTAAGGAAATTCCCTCCTTTGTTAGCTTGATGAGAATTTTTTAAAAATCATGAATTGATGTTTAATTTTGTCAAATGCTTTCTATGCATCTATGGAAATGGTCATAGGATTGTTCTTCTTTACTCCATTAATATGGTGAATTACATTGATTAATTTTCAAATATTGGACCAAGTCTGCAATCCAGGGATAAATTGCACTTGGTCATGATATATTATCGTTTTAATATATTTTTGCTTTAATTTTTATATTCATTTTCATGAAGGGTATTAATCTACAGTTTTTTTCCTTGATATTTTTCTGGGAACATGAATAGTCTTGGACCTTTTTATATAGATCTTCAATTTTTTTATATCTTTTTTCCTTCCCTTCTTCAGATTGGGTAATTTTTTTATTGGTCTATATTCAGGTTTTCTTTATTGAAATTTATTTAGTTTTTTGTTTACTTCTTGAGAGAGAGAGAGAGAGCAGGGGAGAAGCAGAGAGAAAGGGAGAGAGAGAATCCCAAGCAGGCTCCACACTGTCAGGTAAAGCCTTATTCAGGGCTGATTTGACCTGATTTGAAATCAAGAATCAGATGCTTAACTGACTGAGCCATCCAGGGGCCCCTATATTCAGGTTTTCTAATGTGTTCCTTTGTCTTATTCATTCTTTCAGAGAGCCCATCCAATGAATTTCTCATTTCAAATAATTGTATTTTTTAGAGTTTCTACTTGGTTCTTTTTTTTTTTTTTTATGTGTATCTGTAGAGAACTTCTATTTTTTCATTAATTTCAAGAGTACTTAACTTTACCTCCTATAGCATGTTTATAATAACTGCTTTAATATCTTTGTCTAATCCAATATTTGGGACATTCTGAGATTGGCATCTGTCTTTTCCCTTGAGAATTGGTCAAATTTTCCTGGCTCTTGGTTTGCCAAATGATTTTAAATTATATCCTGGTCATTTGACTATTAAGTTATGAAATTCTGGGTCCTGTTAAAATCCTGAAAACAGGCAGAACGGAGTCGCCGGAGCCAAGCGCAGACGAGAGGCCCACGGAAGAGGGTAGGAAGGGCGGCGAGGCGGTGCATGCTCCACGGACTGGCGGGAGGGAGCCGGGGCGGAGGGGCGGCTCGCCGGCCAAGCAGAGCTCCAGAGTCTGGCTTGCAAAAGCGGAGGGGCCTGACGGACTGTGTTCCGACAGCAAGCGCGACTTAGCGTCTGGGAGGTCATAAGTTAACAGCTCTGCTCAGAAAGCGGGAAGGCTGGAGGACAAAGGGAGGGAGAGCTGCTGAGCCCCCGGACGACAGAGCTCAGTTTGGTGGGGAACAAAGGCGCTCACCAGCTCCATCTCCCCCGCCCATCCCCCAGCCAAAATCCCAAAGAGAACCAGTTCCTGCCAGGGAACTTGCTCGCTCCGCGCAAACACCCAACTCTGTGCTTCTGCGGAGGAGCCAAACCTCCGGCAGCGGATCTGACTCCCTCCCGCTGCCACAGGGCCCCTCCTGAAGTGGATTACCTAAGGAGAAGCGAGCTAAGCCTGCCCCTCCTGCCCCTGTGCACCTTGCCTACCCACCCCAGCTAATACGCCAGATCCCCAGCATCACAAGTCTGGCAGTGTGCAAGTAGCCCAGACGGGCCACGCCACCCCACAGTGATTCCCGCCCTAGGAGAGGGGAAGAGAAGGCACACACCAGTTTGACTGTGGCCCCAGCGGTGGGCTGGGGGCAGACATCAGGTCGGACTGCGGCCCCGCCCACCAACTCCAGTTATACACCACAGCACAGGGGAAGTGCCCTGCAGGTCCTCACCACGCCAGGGACTATCCAAAATGACCAAGCGGAAGAATTCCCCTCAGAAGAATCTCCAGGAAATAACAACAGCTAATGAGCTGATCAAAAAGGATTTAAATAATATAACAGAAAGTGAATTTAAAATAATAGTCATAAAATTAATCACCGGGCTTGAAAACAGTATAGAGGACAGCAGAGAATCCCTTGCTACAGAGATCAAGGGACTAAGGAACAGTCACGAGGAGCTGAAAAACGCTTTAAATGAAATGCAAAACAAAATGGAAACCACCACAGCTCGGATTGAAGAGGCAGAGGAGAGAATAGGTGAACTAGAAGATAAAGTTATGGAAAAAGAGGAAGCTGAGAGAAAGAGAGATAAAAAAATCCAGGAGTATGAGGGGAAAATTAGAGAACTAAGTGATACACTAAAAAGAAATAATATACGCATAATTGGTATCCCAGAGGAGGAAGAGAGAGGAAAAGGTGCTGAAGGGGTACTTGAAGAAATAATAGCTGAGAACTTCCCTGAACTGGGGAAGGAAAAAGGCATTGAAATCCAAGAGGCACAGAGAACTCCCTCCAGACGGAACTTGAATCGATCTTCTGCACGACATATCATAGTGAAACTGGCAAAATACAAGGATAAAGAGAAAATTCTGAAAGCAGCAAGGGGTAAATGTGCCCTCACATATAAAGGGAGACCTATAAGACTCGTGACTGATCTCTCTTTTGAAACTTGGCAGGCCAGAAAGAATTGGCACGAGATTTTTAGTGTGCTAGACAGAAAAAATATGCAGCCGAGAATCCTTTATCCAGCAAGTCTGTCATTTAGAATAGAAGGAGAGATAAAGGTCTTCCCAAACAAACAAAAACTGAAGGAATTTGTCACCACTAAACCAGCCCTACAAGAGATCCTAAGGGGGACCCTGTGAGACAAAATACCAGAGACATCACTACAAGCATAAAACATACAGACATCACAATGACTCTAAACCCGTATCTTTCTATAATAACACTGAATGTAAAAGGATTAAATGCGCCAACCAAAAGACATAGGGTATCAGAATGGATAAAAAAACAAGACCCATCTATTTGCTGTCTACAAGAGACTCATTTTAGACCTGAGGACACCTTTAGATTGAGAGTGAGGGGATGGAGAACTGTTTATCATGCTACTGGAAGCCAAAAGAAAGCTGGAGTAGCCATACTTATATCAGACAAACTAGACTTTAAATTAAAGGCTGTAACAAGAGATGAAGAAGGACATTATATAATAGTTACAGGCTCTATCCATCAGGAAGAGCTAACAATTATAAATGTCTATGCGCCGAATACCGGAGCCCCCAAATATATAAAACAACTACTCATAAACATAAGCAACCTTATTGATAAGAATGTGGTAATTGCAGGGGACTTTAACACCCCACTTACAGAAATGGATAGATCATCTAGACACACGATCAATAAAGAAACAAGGGCCCTGAATGAGACATTGGATCAGATGGACTTGACAGATATATTTAGAACTCTGTATCCCAAAGCAACAGAATATACTTTCTTCTCGAGTACACATGGAACATTCTCCAAGATAGATCATATACTGGGTCACAAAACAGCCCTTCATAAGTTTACCAGAATTGAAATTATATCATGCATACTTTCAGACCACAATGCTATGAAGCTTGAAATCAACCACAGAAAAAAGTCTGGAAAACCTCCAAAAGCATGGAGGTTAAAGAACACCCTACTAATGAATGAGTGGGTCAACCAGGCAATTAGAGAAGAAATTACAAAATATATGGAAACAAACGAAAATGAAAATACAACAATCCAAACGCTTTGGGACGCGGCGAAGGCAGTCCTGAGAGGAAAATACATTGCAATCCAGGCCTATCTCAAGAAACAAGAAAAATCCCAAATACAAAATCTAACAGCACACCTAAAGGAAATAGAAGCAGAACAGCAAAGGCAGCCTAAACCCAGCAGAAGAAGAGAAATAATAAAGATCAGAGCAGAAATAAACAATATAGAGTCTAAAAAAACTGTAGAGCAGATCAACGAAACCAAGAGTTGGTTTTTTGAAAAAATAAACAAAATTGACAAACCTCTAGCCAGGCTTCTCAAAAAGAAAAGGGAGATGACCCAAATAGATAAAATCATGAATGAAAATGGAATGATTACAACCAATCCCTCAGAGATACAAACAATTATCAGGGAATACTATGAAAAATTATATGCCAACAAATTGGACAACCTGGAAGAAATGGACCAATTCCTGAACACCCACACTCTTCCAAAATTCAATCAGGAGGAAATAGAAAGCTTGAACAGACCCATAACCAGCGAAGAAATTGAATCGGTTATCAAAAATCTCCCAACAAATAAGAGTCCAGGACCAGATGGCTTCCCAGGGGAGTTCTACCAGACGTTTAAAGCAGAGATAATACCTATCCTTCTCAAGCTATTCCAAGAAATAGAAAGGGAAGGAAAACTTCCAGACTCATTCTATGAAGCCAGTATTACTTTGATTCCTAAACCAGACAGAGACCCAGTAAAAAAAGAGAACTACCGGCCAATATCCCTGATGAATATGGATGCAAAAATTCTCAATAAGACACTAGCAAATCGAATTCAATGGCATATAAAAAGAATTATTCACCATGATCAAGTGGGATTCATCCCTGGGATGCAGGGCTGGTTCAACATTCGCAAATCAATCAACGTGATACATCACATTAACAAAAAAAAAGAGAAGAACCATATGATCCTGTCAATCGATGCAGAAAAGGCCTTTGACAAAATCCAGCACCCTTTCTTAATAAAAACCCTTGAGAAAGTCGGGATAGAAGGAACATACTTAAAGATCATAAAAGCCATTTATGAGAAGCCCACAGCTAACATCATCCTCAACGGGGAAAAACTGAGAGCTTTTTCCCTGAGATCAGGAACACGACAGGGATGCCCACTCTCACCGCTGTTGTTTAACATAGTGCTGGAAGTTCTAGCATCAGCAATCAGACAACAAAAGGAAATCAAAGGCATCAAAATTGGCAAAGATGAAGTCAAGCTTTCGCTGTTTGCAGATGACATGATATTATACATGGAAAATCCGATAGACTCCACCAAAAGTCTGCTAGAATTGATACATGAATTCAGCAAAGTCGCAGGATACAAAATCAATGTACAGAAATCAGTTGCATTCTTATACACTAACAATGAAGCAACAGAAAGACAAATAAAGAAACTGATCCCATTCACAATTGCACCAAGAAGCATAAAATACCTAGGAATAAATCTAACCAAAGATGTAAAGGATCTGTATGCTGAAAACTATAGAAAGCTTATGAAGGAAATTGAAGAAGATTTAAAGAAATGGAAAGACATTCCCTGCTCATGGATTGGAAAAATAAATATTGTCAAAATGTCAATACTACCCAAAGCTATCTACACATTCAATGCAATCCCAATCAAAATTGCACCAGCATTCTTCTCGAAACTAGAACAAGCCATCCTAAAATTCATATGGAACCACAAAAGGCCCCGAATAGCCAAAGTAATTCTGAAGAAGAAGACCAAAGCAGGAGGCATCACAATCCCAGACTTTAGCCTCTACTACAAAGCTGTCATCATCAAGACAGCATGGTATTGGCACAAAAACAGACACATAGACCAATGGAATAGAATAGAAACCCCACAACTAGACCCACAAACGTATGGCCAACTCATCTTTGACAAAGCAGGAAAGAACATCCAATGGAAAAAAGACAGCCTCTTTAACAAATGGTGCTGGGAGAACTGGACAGCAACATGCAGAAGGTTGAAACTAGACCACTTTCTCACACCATTCACAAAAATAAACTCAAAATGGATAAAGGACCTGAATGTGAGACAGGAAACCATCAAAACCTTAGAGGAGAAAGCAGGAAAAGACCTCTCTGACCTCAGCCGTAGCAATCTCTTACTCGACACATCGCCAAAGGCAAGGGAATTAAAAGCAAAAGTGAATTACTGGGACCTTATGAAGATAAAAAGCTTCTGCACAGCAAAGGAAACAACCAACAAAACTAAAAGGCAACCAACGGAATGGGAAAAGATATTTGCAAATGACATATCGGACAAAGGGCTAGTATATAGAATCTATAAAGAGCTCACCAAACTCCACACCCGAAAAACAAATAACCCAGTGAAGAAATGGGCAGAAAACATGAATAGACACTTCTCTAAAGAAGACATCCGGATGGCCAACAGGCACATGAAAAGATGTTCAGCATCACTCCTTATCAGGGAAATACAAATCAAAACCACACTCAGGTATCACCTCACGCCAGTCAGAGTGGCTAAAATGAACAAATCAGGAGACTATAGATGCTGGAGAGGATGTGGAGAAACGGGAACCCTCTTGCACTGTTGGTGGGAATGCAAATTGGTGCAGCCGCTCTGGAAAACAGTGTGGAGGTTCCTCAGAAAATTAAAAATAGACCTACCCTATGACCCAGCAATAGCACTGCTAGGAATTTATCCAAGGGATACAGGAGTACTGATGCATAGGGGTACTTGTACCCCGATGTTCATAGCAGCACTCTCAACAATAGCCAAATTATGGAAAGAGCCTAAATGTCCATCAACTGATGAATGGATAAAGAAATTGTGGTTTATATACACAATGGAATACTACGTGGCAATGAGAAAAAATGAAATATGGCCTTTTGTAGCAACGTGGATGGAACTGGAGAGTGTGATGCTAAGTGAAATAAGCCATACAGAGAAAGACAGATACCATATGGTTTCACTCTTATGTGGATCCTGAGAAACTTAACAGGAACCCATGGGGGAGGGGGAGGAAAAAAGGAAAAAAAAAAAAAAAAAAGAGGTTAGAGTGGGAGAGAGCCAAAGCATAAGAGACTGTTAAAAACTGAGAACAAACTGAGGGTTGATGGGGGGTGGGAGGGAGGAGAGGGTGGGTGATGGGTATTGAGGAGGGCACCTTTTGGGATGAGCACTGGGTGTTTTATGGAAACCAATTTGACAATAAATTTCATATATTATAAAAAAAATAAAATATATATATATATTAATAAAAATAAAATAAAATAAAATTATAGCAACAAAAAAAATCCTGAAGACAACGTTGATTTTGTTGTTTGTGTATCTTAGCAGGCTGTCAACTCATGAGGTTCAGACTGCACATTCTGTCTCATCTTCTGTATGTGGTGTTTCCAAGGTCAGTTTAATTTTCTAAGCATTTGCTTTGTTGCTTTGCATCTCTCCTTTGTTTGCAGTTCTCAGAGTTTTTGCTAGGCTGGTTTGGATCTGTCTGGACATTCACAGCTTAGGGGTTAGCCTGGGACTTGTATCTGTTTGTATACAGAAGGAGGGGATCCATTTCTCCAACTCTCTATGATCCAGGAGTTCTTGCATGCTCTCTGGATCTCAGAGGCTCCTTTTCCTGGTCGTCTTCCTAGAAAGACAGGGCTTCTCTTGGAGTTTTAACCTCTTGCTGTGCACATAGTTCCATGTGACTGGGACTACCCTTGAGACAAAGCAGTGGCATAAAAGCAAGAAGAAAAACAGACAGACAAACAAACAGCCTCCACAGGCTTCAAATCACAGTGTGTCCTTTTTCCAGTTGCGCTGACCAGAAACGTGTTTTTTGGATTTTATTGTTTGTTTTCCTCAAAGTTTTAGGCTGCCACCGCAGTGCAGGTCCATGACTGGGACCATCCCTGGGGCAGGACTATGAAGAAAAAAAAGAAGGAAAGAGAAAAAAAAAAAAAAAAAAGCAAAGGATCTTTCCCCATCTTCTTTAACCTTTAACTCACAGAGACCCCTTTTCCTGGTTGTCTGACTAAACAGGGTCTGATCCCAGTGTTTTTTGTTGTCTGTGCTTCTTACTCAATTCCACAACCCTTGGGACAACCCTTGGGACAAAGCTAGGAGATAGAAGAAGAGAAACTAGGAAACTTACTCCCACAGAAGTTTTTCTTCAAGTTTGCTACTCTTTCTAATATGCTACTATTTGTTAAGTTTTCAGAATCCTAGGATAGTTGCTTTTTAAATTTTGTTTTTGTTTTTTTTTTATTTATTTTTTTATTTTAAAAAAATTTTTTTTCAACGTTTATTTATTTTTGGGACAGAGAGAGACAGAGCATGAACGGGGGAGGGGCAGAGAGAGAGGGAGGCACAGAATCGGAAACAGGCTCCAGGCTCTGAGCCATCAGCCCAGAGCCTGACGCGGGGCTCGAACTCACAGACCGCGAGATCGTGACCTGGCTGAAGTCGGACGCTTAACCGACTGCGCCACCCAGGTGCCCCTAAATTTTGTTTTTTTAGTTTTAATTGATGAGAGACATAGCCTTAGTGGGCTTACTTCATGTTGGCTGGCACCAAAACTAGAGTGTTCGTGTGTTTAAGTACCTTATGTGTGTTTTCCAATATTACTGTACTTTAAAAGTCTAGTCCATAATTTTTGTCTTTAAACCAGAGAGTTTAATCTGTTTACTTTTATTTTGATGACTGAGACATTTCCATTTTTTCCTACATTGTTTTTGTGCCTGTTTGTCTTACCTTTTTGTTTCTTCCTGTAGTATTCTTCTACATCTTAAGGAATGATATAACTTCTATGAGACTCTTCTTTAAATCTCTAAAATGGAGATAAAGGAATCTAACTAGAGTGTTACTATAAAGATTAATAAGATAAGATATTTAACATAATTAGCACATTCCCAGATACAGTTAATTTAATACTATTCATTGAGTATCTAGTATGTGTTCCATAACAGAACAGATGTAAATTACTGCTCTAATGGAGTTTACATTGTACTGGGCAAGATACTAATAAGCTAAATAAATAAGTAAACTACATAGTCTTCTATGGGAGAAATAAAGCAGGGAATGGGCTAGATAGAACAGTCGTAGGGTAGAGGTAGCAGTTGTAAACTGGAGAGTTTTTTTCTGCATGAGAACTACTACGGCTTTATTCTTTGTATGTTTCATTTGTTTAGCACTTTATATATCATTTTGAAAAGCAAGTTAATTTCTCATGTTTTATTTTTTTTCTTATTCATTGATTCAACAAATGTGGGCCAGACTTGCCTTAGACTCTGGGGTATAGTGGAGAATAACAACAGGTGTGGCATCCCTATGAAGTCTTTAGGGCTACTTCTACCTTATTTCCATATTATTGAAGTCCATGATACCAACTTGTTTATCTCTTTCACAAATATTTCTTGACTTTTACACTGCAACACACACTACAGTAATTGATATTTTAGCAAGATAGAAATGGTCTCTCTTCTTATGAATCTTACAATTTAATGAGAAGACAAATGTTTAAACAAGCAGTTACCTACTCTGGCTCTTATAAGGAGATGATTGTAAGGAACAGGACTGGAGGAAGGAGGCCAATTAGGAGCAAGAAGAAGTAACCTGAGCAAAATGTGACAATGGCCTAGATTGGGGTAGAGGCATGTGGAAATAAAGGATGATCCGAGAGAGAGAGAGAAACTATATTTTAGGAGGTAGATTTACAGTGCTGGGGAACATGGGTGATGGATGACACCACTCACAAAGGAGGGATGGGTTGAGTTCAGTTTTCAAGATCCTAAGTTTAGAGAGCAGAGAATGTAAGACATCCAAGTGTCATGTCTCTGAACCTCATGAGACATGCCAGAAATAGAAACTTGGATTTGGAAGTTATCAGCAGTAAATAGTAACTGAAGCCATGGGAGTAGATGAGGTCATCCAAGCATATATAAAAAGAAAAGAGAAAATGGCCTAAAAGAGGATTTTGAAGCATTCCATCATTTAAGAGGGGAGAAGAACACTGTCTATTGAAAGCACTAAGAAAGGGGATCCAGAAGTATAGGAGGAAACTCAGGAAACTCTGAGGCCCTGGAGCCTAGGGAGGGGTGGGTTTCAGCACTGTGAACATACAAATTGTTCGGAGAAGCCATGTAAGAAACACTGAAGTGTGCCCATTGGGTCAGCAACAGCCAGGCCATTTGTGTAGCTATGGTGAGTAAACAGAGTGTTGTGTGATGCCTGAAAGGGGGTTGAGGGAGTACACACAAAATTAATAATCTTGTCATTAATTGGGAAAGGAAGATAGGATGATTCTTAGAGAGAGAAATGGAAGGGAAGGAGGATTTTATTTTTCACTGTAATTGATTTCTTTTTAAGATGGAAAGGACTTGGATATTTTAGAAACTTATAGGGAAGAGCCAAAGGAGAGAGAAGATACAGGAAGAAGAGAATTGAAGGAACAAAGTCCCAGAAAAGCTGGGGGCGATAGAGGGATAAGAGACGGCTCTTCCTTTTTAACAGAAGTTATAAAGAACAAGATATGGTTATGGATTCAGATGTATTTTTAGTTTGGCAAGAAAAGGATATTTTATGGTTTCTATATTTTCTGTGAAGTTGGAAGCAAACTCCTCTGCTGACAGAGAGGGATTTCATAGCTTTAGAAAGAATGGAGAAGATTTGACTTCCTTCCATGGGGGATGGAAGAGTAGACTAGAGAAACATGTCAGGACAAGGAGAAGGCATGGAGGGTCCACTTGAGGCAAGCCAAGTTATATGATCTTCTCTAGCAGTGCTCGGCAACCTGGGTGCAAGTGCAAAAGAATCAGGCCAAAGTGGGATTTTGCCAGGTGTTAAAATGGAGAGACAGTAGGCAAAGAAATTGAGACTATTGGTAAGAAAGTGATTGAAATGACTAAGAATAGAATCTAAGTTTAAGTAGGAAGAGAGGAGGCGAGTTCATGGAAAATGTGGACCAGAGATTCCCATTAAGTTAAAGAACTGAAGTCTTGGGGATCTTCTAAGACATCTGAAAAGATAGGATTTTGTTGGTCTGGCAATGGTTTTAGAGGAGGAGTGACTCTTGGCGTGGATAAATTCCTCGGTGAGGCTGTTGGAGTACTTAGCTGAAGTGGAATTCAAGAAAGAGGCCAGAGTGTTACTTGGGGCATCCATATGGATGTTGAGTCACCTAAGATGAGAGTGGGACTTGAGGCAGAAGGAAAGACTGAATAAAATCCTAAAATTTTAGAGCCCAGATTAATAAATAAGAACAATGAAGAGGAGGTGGAAGATATTGGAATCTGATGGCATATACATCAAAGGAGCTGATTTTTTTTTAACATTTTCTTATTGAAGTACCACATACATTAACAAAAGTATACAAATCTGATATATACAGATATTAATTGTCACATAGTGATTCTACTTATGTAGCCACGATTCAGTCAAGAAATATATTTCTGAAATCTCAGAAACCCCCTTCTCATACCTGTTCCCAATCGTTTTCTTTCCCTTTTCTATAAATAAAACCATTATCTGATTTCTAAAATCTTATATTAGTTTTGCCTGTTTTTTGAAATACAAATGGAATCATATACCGTGTATTGTATTCTTTTAATTCTGGTTACCTAGGCACAATATTATGTTCATGAGATTCATCCATGTTGTTGCATATAGCAGGAATTTGTTGATTTTTATCGCCAGGTAGTACAGTGTTTCATTATGTGACTGCACCACAATTTATTTGTCTTTGTACTGTCAATAGACATATGATTCCCCCACCACCAAGTTTTATCTATGATCATTCTATGATCATGTCTTTTGATGCATATATACTTCTCTGAGTTATATACCAAGAATAGAATTGCTGGGTCATAGAGTATGAATATGTTCAACTTTAGTAGGTAATACCAGTTTTCGAAACTATTGTATCAATAAACACTCCTGTCAGCGGCAAAGGAGTTTTGGTTGCACCATCTTCTGATCTCTGTTTGATATTATCATTCTTTTAAAATTTAACCATTCTGGTGGATGTTGTTTCAGTATTTCATTGTGGTTTAAATTTTATTTCCCTGATAATGAGGACGATACGTTCTTTTATGAAGTGTCTGTTCAGATCTTTTGCCATTTTATTTTTCTTTTGGGCACCTGTCTTTCTCTTCCTGACTTGTAGGAATTTTTCATGTATTTGGATATGAGTTCATTGGTGGATGTATGTGTAGCACATAGCTTATCCTATGTGGTAGTCTGATTTCTGATTTCCTTGCTGGTGTCTTTTGATAATCAGAGGTTTTTGTTTTAATGTAGTCTAACCTATGACTCTTCATGGTTTGTGATTTTTTTAGACTGTCTGAGATAATTGTGTACTCTAAGGTCATGAAGGTAGTCTGTGTCCAGTGCTGTTCAATAGAAATGTAATCCAAAATGCAGATGCTTATATCTGTACTGTCCAATGCAGTCGTCATTAGACATATGTGGCTCTTGAGCCCTAGAAATGTGGTTAGTATGACTGAGGAACTGGATTTTAAATTTTATTTAACTTTAATAAATTTAAATAGTCACGTGTGCCTGTTCATTGTGCTGTTGGGCAGCTGTATTACCTAGATGCTTTATTAATTTACCTTTCAGATTATTTTCTGTGAGCCACTGGGAACTGGTGTTTGTTTATGGTATGAGGTATAGTTCAAATTTCATTTTTTTCCATATGAATAGCCAATTGGCAGCACAGCATCATTTATCAAGAAGATTGCCCTTTATACACTGTTCTGTCACCTTTGTTGCATGTTAAATTTCCACATGTGAGTAGGTCTGTTTCAGGATTCTCTGTTTATTCCGTTTGTCTGTCCTTGTGTCATCACCATACTGTCTTTATTACTATAGGTTTATAATAAGTCTTGATATCCATTAGAAAAAACTGAACAATTTCATTCTTCATTTTCTTAGCTAGTCTTGTCTCATAATTTTCATTTAAATTTTATAAGCAGCTTATCAATTTCCACTAAATCATTCTGGGATTTGGGTATTAAGTTGGATCTAGAGATCAACTTGGAGTTAGTGGAAATTTTTACAGTATTGACTCTTCCAATCTGAATATGGTATATCCCTCCACTAATTTAGTTAAGTTTTTCCTTTATTATCATTTTAGAGTATTCTACTTATAGATCACACATATCTTTTGTTGAATTTTCTTAGCTTCGTGCTTTGTCTACGGCTTCTAGTACGCTATTGAATAGAAGTGGTGATGTGGGCATCTCATTCCCAGTTTAAGGGAAATCTTTCAATACTTTAGGTATGAGGTTTATGTTAGGTTTTATTGTAGATATCCTTTATCTGATTAAGGAAATTTCCTCCTATTCCTAGTTTACTTGGTATTTTTGAGATGTTGATTTTTTAAATTAAATGCTTTATCTGCATCTTTGGAGATAATCCATGATTTTTCTCTTTTGCTTTCTTAATATGGTAAATTACATTGATTTTCAAATGTTAAATTAACCTTACATTCTTGGGGGAAAAATCCAACTTGGTTTAAATATACTACTCTTTCACTATATTTCTGGATTTTGTTTGCTGATATTTTTCGTAGGACATTTTCATTCATATTTATAAGAGAAATTGGCCTGTAATTTTTCTTTCTTTTCTTTCTTGTCAGTTTTAGGTATCAAGGCTACGTTACCTTTAGAAAATGGGTTGAGAATGGATCTTTTTTTTATCCATTCTCTGAAGGAGCTTATGTTATGTTTGTGTTATTTCTTCTTTATTAAAAAAAAATTTTTTTTTTAGTCTTTATTTACCTTTGAGAGAGAGACAGAGAGAGAGAGAGTGCAAGTGGGGGAGGAACAGAGAGAGAAAGGGAGGCACCGAATCCAAAGCAGGCTCCAGGCTCTGAGGTGTCATCACAGAGCCCAACTTGGGGCTCGAACCCATGAACCATGAGATCAATACCTGAGCCAAAGTCAGACACCCAACTGACTGAGCCACCCAGGTGCCCCATGTTATTTCTTCTTTAAATATCTGGGAGAATTAATGAAGCCAAGTGGATCTGGAATTTTCTTCATAGGAAGGTTTTTAACAAAAGATAGGATTTCTTCTCTAGATATAGTACTATCTAGCTATCAGTCTAATTATGGCTTCTTTGAATGTAATCCTTCATTTTTCTTTGGCTGTCTTCAGGATTAACTTCTTGCTTTTTAGCCATTTTATGTATGTTTTCTAGTCTTTATGTTGCAGGATTTCTTTTCTTTTCTCTTTTTTTTTTTTTTTTTTTACCTCAGTACCCAGGATTTGTTGTTTTGCTGCTTCAAAGAATGAAGAGGTGGACACAAAATAAAATAAGCAGCAGGCAAAAGTTTATTTAGAGTATAAGATTAGAAAGTAAGAATTGTGTGAAAGCTCTCTTTCCATAGAGGGGGCATTTGAAAGTAAATGTCTATGACAAAAGCAAGGGACTTTGTTTTATAAGGTTTTGGTTGGCGCTCCCCTCCCCTTCCCCCTGTTTCTTCTCAGGTTCTACCGTTATTGGCTTGATAACTCTAGGTGCTGGGTTGTCCCTTCCTGATTGGCTCGATTCCATTGTGTGAGGAATCAGACTATGGTCATACTGTCCCTTATATAACATAAGTTTTATGGGTTACTTATTTTGGTTAGGGATTTTGATTGTCAAATTCCTGAGGGGAACCTGAGGGGTAGTGGGTGTGTCTGTTACATTTTAAGAGGAACCTTAAGCCTGAGGGAATTTGCTGTGGTCAGACACTCCTGCATTGTTCCAAAATAATGTGTTTTTCCCCACCCAGGGACCTCAGGTCTTAACCTTTCCCTCTCTGCCTATTTTATCCTCTTTTTCTCTATCATATTTATATCTATCCTTCTTGAAATTCTGGTTCCTTTTGAATATTTGGCTTGTTGTTTTCCACTGGTTTTTGAAAATTGTTGCCATTTTCTCTTTAAATATTTTGCTTCTGCCCCAGGCTCTCTATGCTCTCTTTGGTGACTCCAATTACAGGTATTTAGACCTCTTTACGATACATCATATATCTTTCATGCTCTTTTCCTTTCCATTTTTGTTTCTCTATGCTTCATTCTAGTTTTTTTTTTTTCCTGACCTATCTTCCAGTTTCATCTGTGTAAATATGCTATGAAAGCCTTTCATTGAGATCTAAATTTGAGTTATAGTATTTTCGGGTCTAGCGTTTTAATTTAGCTCATTAAAAAAAAGTCCAGTTTCCTACCAAAATGCTCAAACTTGTCCTGAATATATTAATAGAAGTTTGAAGTCCATGTCTGCAAAATTCTTATCTAGATCATAGGGTTGTTTCTATTGTCTGTTTTTTCTCTTGGGTTTTGGTCAAGTCTTTTCATATATCTATATATTTAATTGCTTCTTTTTATTAGGATCCAGATGTTGTATGTATAAAACTTACAGAGATAATGTAAGGCTCTGTAAAATGTTATTTATCTCCAGAGAGGACTTATTTCTGCTTCAAGCAGGCAGCTAGTTTAGGGGCACTAGCAAGTTCTGATCACATTGATACAGTTAAAGATTGAGATGTATCGAAGCTGGGTTTCAGTTGCTGTAAAGACTGATCTGTTTCCAGAACCCTTACTTTTGAAGTGTAGTCCTTCTAAATCCCATCCAAAATCTGTATGTTTTTTACCAGGAGCCCTCTTCATTGGTAGACTCTGAACTTTCAGAATCAAGAGTCACAAAGGCAAAAGGCAGTTCCAAATTCCAACTTCACTTTGCTGGACTTCCTTCTTCTCCTGATTCTTTGTCCTATAATCCCATGTTTTTGTAATTTTTAAATGCCTTCAAACAGGTGTTAATTTTTTTCCAACTTGTCTAGTTCCTAGTGGGAACCATGCTGGACAGGGAACTTGTTTGAACTGGGACATTTTGAAGAAGGTTAGGTGGGGGCTGTTTGGAACTGGCATTAGGAAAGAGCCCCCCACTCCCGCCCCGGCCCTGGCACTGAGTTTCTATTTGAGAGGCGCTGCAAGGCAAACAGAGTCTTAAGGGGCTGTCAGATTTTAGTGAGGACAAAAGTTAAAGGATGTAGGCTGAGAAGAGGCTGAGAAAGTTGGAAAGTTTGGAGGAGGAGAGGGTCAATATAAATGTTTTTTCTTTAGGATGAGTTGGTTGAACTTGATGACATCTAAGTTTCCATATAATTTGAAATTCCAGGATTCTATTAAATGAGCTGGGCTTCCATTTAGGTTAATTTATAAGTTTAATTAGAATTTAAAATTTCTCCTGTAGAGATAAGGATATCATCATAAAGAAAACTTCCAGGTTTTAATTTCAGCACAATAGCTTCCAGTTGTAAAACATTGAACCGGCTTCTTTCCATAGTGCACAATGGGATTCTAAAATCTTAAGTCCAAAGGGAACCAGTTGAAATATTATCTGCTGTGGATCATTACGTAGAGTACATTTATGGAACCTGGCTCATTTCTTCATATCTTATCAATGTGTTATGATTTTATTATTTCTTATATGTAACTTACAGATTCTGGATTATTCTCACCCATGATGTAAGTGCCTCCACTCATCTAACTTCTCCTGGATCCTCAGACTCATTCGCTTCTGTCCCTTCTGTGCCCCGACTCTGTTTCCCACTTCTCTCTCCATGCCATACTTTCCACCGTGCTGTCAAAATTCCTCTTCCATGGGGGAGAAAGTTTCATTTATTCCAAGCCTTTCCACTATTGTCTTTAACTGAATCTGGCTCTCTCTTTCCCTGTAGGCTTCTCTTTCCCGAACATCTCAAATGGCCATGTGAGGCTCATGACCCCTTCAGCCTTTTGTAAAATCTACAGCACCTTGTGGCCACGACTGGCTCACTGCCCACTGTCCTGATTGCTTTCATGTACTGCCTCTCATGTACTCCTGTATTCGCACTCCAGCAGACCCTGGCTGCACTGAATGCTTCAGTCCTTTTACCCCTTTACTTTTTATACTCACCACCCTTACCTCAGTGTTCTTACACCTCTCCATACCTGGTGTACAGTCTATGACCCAAGTCATTAATCATCTGTTCCAAACCCTTTAATATCCTGTATCTCTCTCATGTTGTGCCCATCTCCAAGTAATCTGAACATCCCTGGAGAAAAAGTCACACAGCCATGTTGTTGAAGCCCACTTCAAACTGATAACCACAGCATGCAAGGTGACCACATCATATGATGCCCTTCCTCTACTAAATTCACCTTCCTACTCCCCTATTTCACAACTTCTTCTCTCATGGCTCAAACTCCTCTTCCCGACACCACCCCCTTACCTTGTAGTGAAAATAAACTTAACAGGAGAGAGCCACCTCATTTTCTCAGCACCTGTGCTCCAGCCTACTGACATCTGTACCCACACACTCCACTTTTACTACTGTTACTGTGGGGAAAGTGGACCTGCCCCTTTCTAACCACCAGCCCCTTCTTGTGCCCTGGATCCTCTTCCTTCTCAGGGATGTGGCTCCCACAGTAATGCCCTTCCTTTCTTACATCATCCTGTCTTCCTGCCACGGGGATTATGAACAGAAAGTTCATAGACAGGTATAAACAAGCATCTTAAATATTTGAAAAGATATTCAAGCCTGCTTATATAAAGAATAACGAAAATTAAAACTATACTGAAATGCCATTTTAACCTACTATATTAGCAAAGATATACAAGTTTGAAAACACATGGTTTTGAGAAGAATACAGGGAAAAAAGGGTATTTTCTTTTTTTTTAGGTTGATAGTGGTAGCTTTTTTTTATTATTATATGAAATTTATTGTCAAATTAGTTTCCATACAACACCCAGTGCTCATCCCAAAAGATGCCCTCTTCAATGCCCATCACCTACCTTCCCCTCCCTCCCATCCCTCATCAACCCTCAGTTTGTTCTCAATTTTTAAGAGTCTCTTATGCTTTGGCTCTCTCCCACTCTAACCTCTCTCTTTTTTTTTTTTCCTTCCCCTCCCCCATGGGTTCCTGTTAAGTTTCTCAGGATCCACATAAGAGTGAAAGCATATGGTATCTGTCTTTTTCTGTATGGCTTATTTCACTTAGCATCACACTCTCCAGTTCCATCCATGTTGCTACAAAGGGCCATATTTCATTCTTTCTCATTGCCATGTAGTACTCCATTGTGTATATAAACCACAATTTCTTTATCCATTCATCAGTTGATGGACATTTAGGCTCTTTCCACAATTTGGCTATTGTTGAGAGTGTGCTATAAACATTGGGGTACAAGTGCCCCTGTGCATCAGTACTCCCGTATCCCTTGGGTAAATTCCTAGCAGTGCTACTGCTGGGTCATGGGGTAGGTCTATTTTTAATTTTCTGAGGAACCTCCACACTGTTTTCCAGAGTGGCTGCACCAATTTGCATTCCCACCAACAGTGCAACAGGGTTCCCGTTTCTCCACATCCTCTCCAGCATCTATAGTCTCCTGATTTGTTCATTTTAGCCACTCTGACTGGCGTGAGGTGATATCTGAGTGTGTTTTTGATTTGTATTTCCCTGATGAGGAGCGACGTTGAGCATCTTTTCATGTGCCTGTTGGCCATCCGGATGTCTTCTTTAGAGAAGTGTCTATTCATGTTTTCTGCCCATTTCTTCACTGGATTTTTTTGTTTTTTGGGCACGGTGTTTGGTGAGCTCTTTATAGATTTTGGATACTAGCCCTTTGTCCGATATGTCATTTGCAAATATGAAAAAAGGGTATTTTCATACTGTGCTATTGAGAGCAAATAAGCACAACTGCACTAGAGGTCAATTTGATGACATCTAGAAAAATTACTAAATTTATATACCCTTTGACCCATCATTCCCTCTGGTGGGGTTAATCCTGTATTAGACCTACAAGTGCTAGAGTGCCCCCCAGGGCTTAGGAGACATTCTGTGTCTGCATTCTCTTCCTAAGTGAGTTTTATCCAGTTCTGTGTCTTTAAGTAACTTTTATGTGACAGAGGTTCAAGTTAAGTCTAGCCCAGAGATTCCTGTTCATTCCAGACTAACTTATTTAAACAGTCTATGTGATAGTTTGATGACATCTCAAACTTGAAGCGGCCCAAATAGGATTGATGTTCCTTCTTCCTCCCCAGTCCACTCCTCACCTCACCAAACATTTTTCATTTCAGTAAATGATTCCACTATTCTCTCAGTTTCTCAGGCAAACAAACAAACAAACAAACAAACAAACAAACAAATAACTAGTAACATATTTTGTTACATTTAGATCTGAACTTTTTGCCTTTATTTATTCTTTGGCTTTTTTCTATTTGTAGCTTATCTTAACTCAAAGACATTGAATTTGCTTCTCACTCTCCAATTTCTATTTCAGCCTTTTCCTTTGGACTTGAAACAAGTTATCATCTTACAGGCTAGGGGTTTGGTTCTTCCTGACCATGGTCTTGGCTTGTCATCTCTCCCCACCTTGGCTGCTTCTAAGTGGTTCTCCCAGTCCTACTTGGTGACCTTTTTACCTCTGGCCACCACCTTCCTTAAGTTCTTTGGGAAAAACTCAGAGAATTCTAATCATTTAAGTGTCTGATAGGGAAAGCTTAGGATGTCAATGTAATAAGTTAGAACTGTGGCAGATGAATGAGAAAGCTCATCTTAGCTGATCAGCATTGAGGAAGATTCTTGGAAGCCATCTTTTAATGAGTGTATTACCTAGTGAGCCTAGAAGCACAGCAAGCAGAGTTTGATGATTTTAAAGGCAACATCCACCTGGTGTGGCCAACTCCACCATGCACATTCCCGCTGGTTATGTTATGGAACCAGGCTGGAACGCTGGCGGAAAAACCAAGCAGCACTTGGAGATCTTGGTGGATCGGAGATTTATTTAACACCGGCAGGCTCAGAGGAGACCATTTCTCCAAAGATCTGAGCCCCAAATGCAAGTGGGAAGGGTAATTTATAGTTGTCAGCTTCCATATCCACGGCGGGTTTTTACGCGAGGCAAACAGGGCAAGAAGAACTCGGAAGAGGGGTCTCTAAGCCAGAGACCAGAGTTTGTTTTAGTCCTGTTGGCCAACTTTGGCACAGTCCTTTATTCATTTCTCCAACATTCTTCCCCCCCCTTTGATGCCCTTAAAAAAAACTTTTAGTAGGCATCACTTTTTAGTTTTACAAGTTGGTACCCTCAGAAGGGTAAGATACGTGCTGTAGTTTGGCAAGCAACAGTGTTTTCAATAAAACATACTACAGCATTCAGTATACAGGGGACAATGGATACCAGTAAAATTATGGAGAGGAGGGGCCCCGCCAGGGCAGGAATCTGGGATGCCCAATCTGTGAGATCCCATCCTTTCCATTGATTGATACTTTCCTGTTGTCTACCTGCAATTCTTTCCTTGAGTTCCTTAACCTTAGTTGTAACTATTCCTGACTGTTTACAAAATAGCAACATTCCTCCCCCAGAAAGATACAAGTCCCTCCTTTTTCTGAAGTGAGGAGGTTGAGGGCTCGCCTATTTTGGAGGGTCACTGCTGCCAGAGAGTTTATTTGGCTTTGTAAGGTTATCAGAGAATCTGCCACCTGTTCCATGTCTTCATTTAGCTCTTGAGATAGTCCATGGTATAGTCCTACAGATGAACCTATGCCCCCTATTCCAGTTCCTATTCCTGTTGCAATTCCTACTCCTATCGGAACAGGTAGCAGGATTGCCCATTTAGCCAGGGACTTGGGGCTAAAGGCTGTTAGGAACTGATCTTCAGTGTTTATGGATATCTCTGGGGTTAGGAAGACAGAATAACATATTTGAATCCAGCTGACCTCTAAGCATTGGTAGGCCAAACTAGAACACAGGTAGAACACCCCAGGGGTTGAACATAGGGTTGTACTCCTCTTTAAAGTTATATTTCTTCCGCATAGAGAGGTACCATTCATACCTTCAGGGACTGTACAGATTAGATTGTCAGCATTTGTGAGACAGACCCCAGTGGCCAGGGGTCCAATTAAGACAGAAGTTTTGGTTTTGAGATTTTCAGGAGTTTCCCAGGTCAAAGGGATGGGAGTGGCTAAGTAAGGACTCTGGCTGAGGGGAAAGCACATCCAGCAGGTTTGGGTTTGATTATCTATTTTATGGAGGACTTGTAGAGTAGTGTTGGCCCAATGCTGGAGTGGGGAATTGGTAAGCATCTGATTGAGGGCTGAAAGGTTCAAACCCTCTTAGGCTGCCAGGGGAGTAGTCGCCTTTATGGCTTGTATTACCCTATCATGGGTATCCTTTGTAACTTTTTGAAGGGCTCTGTCTTGCATCCATCCCCCGTCAGAGATCCCCCATTGAGGAAGGTAAGTATAGCAAGCCCACTTCCCTTTCTGGAGGCCCTTGTTGTGACATGGGTTCCTAATATTTTGGGTTATCTCTACGGTCTAATACTTAGTCCTTGGGGCACCAGGTAACTGACAGAAAGCAGGTGTTTTTCCCTTGTAGCAATCTTTGTGGAGGGAGGAGAAGGCGCTGAGTGCCCTTGACCCCCTTATTGTCATATAACAATCCTGGGGGCAAAGTGGATAAGTGGCAGTTGTGAAGGTGAGAGAGGTTATCATAATATACAAGCAATACTTAATAATCTTCCCATCCAGAGAAGGTATGTGAGACCCAGCATGTATCTTTTATCCCATGTCCAGCTTGTTGGTACAGTCTCTATCAGCCCAACAGTAAGAAGTAAGATCAGGGCTATGATACCAGTAAAGAGCAAGGGCTGGCAGAGTTGCATCCGAACCGCTGGGCTTGGTGCATGCGTTGATTCCTCAAGCTTCTGCCGTGCGCAGGCCAGCTAGCTTCTGGGGTGTGGCTGGAGCAGGGCTGGAGGTCTCAGGCGCCAGTGTCCCTTTTGAGGATTAGTTTAAGTGGGTTGACTGGATCTGGATCACTTTGCCAGGTTGCGGGTTCTTCTGAGTTGGTCTTCTTAACTCTGAAGTGATGGACCCATGGGGTGATACCTGAAACTTTAAGGGTTGTAGGAGTTTTTAGAATAACAGTATGAGGCCCAGTCCACCATGGTCTAAGAGGTTCCCTCTTCTAGTCTTTGACCCACACAGAGTCTCCTGGCTGAAAGGGGTGAATGGGGGTCCCTAAGGAAATTGGAGCCCTCTCTATGGTGTATCCCTGTAATTTGTTTAGGACTGCCCCCAAGGTCTGGAGCTGTTCTCTTATTCCCTTGTCTCTAATCTGGTGTAGGTCTCCTGGGAGTTTTCCTAAACATGGGGGGTGGGGAGGGGGAGGGTCTCCCATATAATACCTCAAAAGGGGAGAATCCTAGTGCCCCAGGCATGCATCGGGCATGCAAGAGGGCCAGTGGTAGTAAACCTGGCCATGGGAGATTAGTCTCTTGGTGAAACTGAGCCAGGGTTTCCTTGAGGGTACAATTCATCTGCTCTACTTTCCCTGAGCTCTGGGGTCAATAAGCAGTGTGCAGTTTCCAGGTAATGTTGAGGGACTTTGTTAGGGTTTATATAATGTCTGCCACAAATGCAGGTCCATTGTCACTATGTATGGTTAAGGGTTGACCAAACTGAGGCACAATTTCCTGTAGAAGAGCTTTAGCCACCTTGCGACTTCGTTCCGTTCTGGTCGGGAAGGCTTCGACCCATCCTGAATATGTGCAGATAATTACAAGAAGGCACCTGAATCCTTTATTTGGTTGTATGTCGGTAAAGTCCACCTCTGTCTTCGAAAGGGGTGGCCCCCATCCTTTGTGTGCCGGGCAGGGGCCATGGGGCAGACCAAGCATTGTTTTTGGCACACATTACACATTGTTCACTGACAGCTCAGTGTAATGCCAGCATCTGGCTGATATAGTAGTTCTTTTTGAGGAGGGCCTCTAGTGCAGTTTTCCCTAGGTGTGTGAGTTGGTGAGTGATATTCCTTCGCTGGGTGCTTTCCCATAGACGACGGGACAAAGATGTGCCCATTTGGCATGACCCACCATCCCTTTGCTTAGTGTGCCTCCTTCTGTTGAGGCCCAGCTTCTTCCCTTGTTTGTGTACAGGGGTGGGGAGGATTCCCTCTGGGGTACAAGAGTCATAGTGTAGGTAGGAGCTTCACCTGGGTCACCATAGGTGGCCACTCTGGCAGTTTTGTTGGCCAGGCGATTTCCTTGAGTTATGGGGTTGCCTCCTTTCTGATGTCCCTTACAGTGTAGGATAGCTGTCTTCTCTGGCAGCCATACGGCCTCAAGAAGCTTTAATATTTCTTCCTTGTTTTTGGTAGTTTTCCCTGCAGCAGCAAGGAGACCTCTTTCTTTATAGATGGCCCCATGTATATGCACAGTAGCGAAGGCATACCAAGATTCAGTAGAGATGTTAACTTGTTTACCTTTGCTAAAGATGAGGGCTCGGGTTAAGGCGTACAGTTCAGCTCGTTGTGCCGACCATCCTGGCAATGCCTTGGCTTCCAGAACTTTGGTGGTTGTGGTTACCGCATATCCTGCTCTTCAGCTGCCCTCTTGTAAATACCTGCTCCCATCGCTGCACAGGGTGATCTCTGGGCTTGTTATAGCCTGATCTTGGATGTCCGGGCAGCTGGCATAGATTTCATCCACCACTTCGGAACAGTCATGGTCGGGTTCTCCCTCCTCCATGGGAAGGAAGGTGGCCAGGTTTAGTGTCCTTACTGTTTCAAGAGTGACCCTTGGGTTTTTGTAGAGAAGGCATTGGTATTGTGTCAACCAGGAAATGGAGAGAAAACGATATCTTTGGGTGCTCATGAAGGACATGACCACGTGTGGGACCTTAACATTAAGTGTTAGTCCCAGTGTGAGTTTGTCTGCCTCCTTGATGAGCAGCACTGTGGCTGCCAGTGCTCTGAGGCAAGGTGGCCATCCTGCAGCCACAGGATCAAGTTTTTTTGACAGGTAAGCTACTGGCTGTTGCCAAGGCTCCATGCTCTGAGTGAGCACTCCAAGGGCTATTTTGTCCTTTTCATGTACAAAGAGGCTAAAGGGCCTATCTATGTTAGGCAAACCCAGGGCTGGGGCTTGTCCCAGAGCCAACTTTATTTCTGTGAAAGCAGCCCTTGCCTCCTTAGTCCATGTGAGGGGCTCCTGGTCTGGCCCTTGCAACAGGTCATAGAGCAGCTATGGCTGAGAATCCGAGAATCCAAATACAACAGAACCCTATGGCCCCTAAAAATTCATGCAAGCCTCGTTTTGTTTGGGGCTGTGGCAGTGCGGTGATAACCTTCTTCCTTTCCGGTCCTAGTTCTCTTTTTCCTTTTGTGAGGAAAACCTAAGTATTGGACCTGCTGCTGACAAATCTGGGCCTTTTTCCAAGAGGCCTGGTACCCTGAGTAGGACAGGAGCTGCAGGAGGCCCTTGGTACCTTTCATACAGTCTTCTTGGGTGTCGCTGGCAAGGAGGAAGTCGTCTATGTATTGGAGGAGGACACACCCTGTGGTTTCCCTCGGAAAGTTGGCGAGGTCTGCAACTAGTGCTTCCCCAAAAAGAGTGGGCAAGTTCTTGAAGACTTGGGGAAGTCGTGTCCAGGTCAGGTGCATCTGGTGCCCTGTAATGGGCTCAGTCCATTCAAAGGCAAACAATGGTTGACTTTGAGGAACCAGGCGAAGGCAGAAGAAAGCATCCTTTAGGTCAAGGCATGTGAACCATCTGGCTGACCCTAGAATTTGGCTGAGGAGGGTATATGGGTTCAGAATCACTGGGTGTAAAGAAACAGTCACTTTGTTAATGCCCTTCAAATCCTGTATGGTTGGTATCCTCCTCCTGGCTTCTTGATTGGCAAGACCGGGGTATTCCAAGCCGATTGGCACTCAATTAGAATACCTGCTTCTCTGAGCTTGGTCAGGTGCTCTTGTATACCCATTCTAGCCTCAAGTGGAAGGGAGAGTACCCCTTTGTCTCTGAGGCTGGGCTTCAGGGACCAGGTCAACAGTGATGGGGGCCTGACTCCAAGATAGTCCAGGTGGGTTATCTTCAGCCTAAAAGGAGGGGAATGTAAGCCTGAATTCTGAGGGGGCTACAGGGTAAGGCCTGGGTGCAGAATAGTTTCCATTCTTCTTCCCTTGGCAGGGTAGTCACCAAGACCAGGGTTTCCTTCTGCCTTGGGTTTAATTGGAGGCTAGTGTGTCCAGTGGGTTCAAAAGTTATCTGGGCCCCAAGTTTGGAGAGCAGATCTCGTCCCAGGAGAGTAATTGGGCAGTCAGGTAAGTAGAGGAACTCATGCCGGACCTTGTGACCCCCAAGTTCACATTGTCAAGCTTGACAGAAGGGCTGTTGCATCACCTGTGTCCCAATAGCCCCAAGTAGGGTTGCCGTCCTTTGGCTGAAAGGGGCCACTGGAGCAGTAACAACCGAGTGTTCAGCCCCAGTGTCAACCATGAAAGCTATTGTTTGGCCCCCTACTTTCATTGCGACCATGGGCTCATGGGGGCCAAGAGAGAAAGAGCCTGGTCCCCCTCAGTCCGATTCTATCCCGGCTAGACCAACAAGTTTCTTGCCTCAAGGTTCCTCCCAATATTGGCTGGGTTTTGAGGGCTCCTTACGATTGGGACATTCATTCTTCCAGTGTCCCTTCTCTTTGCAGTATGCACATTGGTCCTTTGCTAAGGGAGCTCTGGGCTTCTTCCCTTTTGGTAGTTGGGGTCTTCCCGTCTTTGCAGTGTCTGTTTCTTTTAGTGCTGCTGTGAGAAGGGTGGCTTTCTTTTTTAGTCTTCTCTCCACTTCTCTTTTGGCTGCAACTTCTCTGTACATGAAAACTTTATTGACGACCTCTATCAGCTGAGTGATATTCATCCTGGCAAAGCCCTCCAGTTTCTGGAGTTTTCCTCTGATACCTGGGCAGCCTGTGCCACAAAGGAGGTATTTACCATTTGTTGACTTTGCCTCGGGGTCAAACGGGGTGTATGCACAGTATTCTTCACATAGTCTTTCATAGTCTCCGGGAGACTCCCCAGGCTGCTGTGTGACTGACGATAGTTTAGTCATGTTCATGGGCCTTTTGGCCCCAGCTCGGATTCCCTGAGAGAGGGCTTCCTGGTATCGTCGGATGTGGGCTTGTCCTTCTTCTGTGGTGAAATCCTATGTTGGGCGTTCTTCAGGCATGGCAACTTGAGCCCAGACAGCAGGGTCATTGATCCCTGGAGGTGCGTGATCTTCTAGATACTGTCGTGTTTCTCTCATTCTTCTTCTTTCTTCTGTATTAAATAGAGTACGGAGTAACTGTTGACAATCTTCCCAAGTCGGTTGGTGGGTCTGGAAGAGGGACTCCATCAAGTCGACCATTGCTTTTGGCTTTTCAGAGTATGATGGAATGTTGTGTGTCCAATTGAGGAGGTTGGTTGTAGAGAAAAGTTGATAATACATCATGGAACGTCTGGGCTGGACTGTTCCATACTCATTCTGTCTTTCAGGTTCTCTCGTCTCCCTTACAGCCATTTGGAAAGCGTTAGGTCTGAGTCTGGGGTGCAGTCTGGCTGCTGGCCCTTGTCAGGGAGGGTTCTCCGAGTCCGGGAGGGGAGGAGAGATGGGCGGCACATCCGGGGCTAGAGGACAGACAGATGGGGAGGAGTTTCAAGCTCAGGGGCAGGGGGTAAGGAGCCCGGTGAGTCATAAGGTGACGGAAAGATAGGATCTTCCTCCGGGTCTCCTGTAAACACTAAGGGAGCAGTGGTTGCTTCTTTGGTTCCCTGTGTGAGGCTCTGAATAAGGCGGCTAAAACCTTTGCCTGACTCTGCTTGCTATGGATGAATCGCACCCAAGGTGAAGGATTTTGGGCAATTTCAAGCCAGGAGTTGATGTATGGAAATTGACCAGGGTGACCTGGGTTCCCAGTGACTATCAGCCAAACCTGCTGTGCCACTTGAGCATCTAATGTCCCTTCTGGAGGCCATCCTACATTGAATATGGGCCATCTGGTTCGCAAAAGGTCCTTAACTTCCTGGGTATCATTTTCACCCCATAATCACCTGAAAATCCCTTTTTAAAATTTTTGAGCATGACCTCTAAAATCATAGGCTTACTCTGTTTTGATCCCATTACTAATTCCTTTCTCATGTTCGGTGTGGTGGAGACAGACAAAGGGAGGGTATCCCCTCGGATGAGAGGATCAATCGGATACTCCTCTGGTTGCGTTCCAGAGGGGAACTTTAGGTGAGGTTTGGCGGTAGTGGCCTCAGCTTTGTGACTTGCGATCGGAGTCTAATCTGATGCTGCTCTGGACCATATGCCTGTCACCATGACACAGGTGAGCCCACTCAGACTCCATAGACTTTTGGGGACCTTAAGGGTGCCTGTCTATGGAGCCACAAACTCAAACTCGACTAGCAAGCCTGGCCAAGCTGCACATTCACATACACACACACACACACACACACACTCACACACACACACACGCACACACACAAACACACATACCAGAGTCTATTACATTCCCTCCCGCAAAATTTTCTACCTATGAAACCATTAAAGTCTCTGGGGAGTGATCAGGTCCCCCTTCCACCCTTTTGGGTGGGCCTGACAACTTTGGGGCCCCGGCCTTACCAGTTCCAACATCAGGTCCAGGTCCTCACCTACCAGGTCTCTTGGAGTCTGGCAGGAATGATGGAGCAGGGCCGGCCCGAGGCAACTGAGCGGGAGACTGCCAAAATTCAGGCAGGGCATGCCTTCTTTACAATCCCTCGTTCCATCACCACCTTGCGGTTTTCCCAAGCTGGTGGCAACAATGGGCCAGTGCAGTTGGATTTCCTGGTCAGGGAACCAAATATGTTACAGAACCACGCTGGAACACTGGCAGAAAAACCAAGTGGCACTCGGAGATCTTGGTGGATTGCAGATTTATTTAACACCGGCAGGCTCAGAGGAGACTGTTTCTCCAAAGATCTGAGCCCCAAATGCAAGTGGGAAGGGTAATTTATAGTTGTCAGCTTCCATATTTGTGGGTGTATTCGTGGGCATGGCAAACAGGGCAAGAAGAACCCAGAAGAGAGGTCTCTAAGCCAGAGACCAGAGCTTGTTTTAGTCCCGTTGGCCATCTTTGGCGCAGTACTTTATTCATTTCTCCAACAGTTAGAATAGTCACTTAGTCATCTGCCCTTCTAAAATGTAGAGTTTGTGATAGCAGAGTCCAGATCTTTTGTGCTCCCCATTAGGGCTAGTGCCTAGCTCATGGATTAATCCTCCCAGAATTTTCTGTCCTGGACAGTACTATATGAACACGGCCAAAGTCTGCTCTCTGACTCCCCTCTTCTCTGATCTCTGCTAATTCTCTCTTTTATGTTGACATGTTCTTATGAATTATTTGCACTGGAGTGCGTTCTCTCCACTTTGGGCCTTAGATATTGTCTTTTAAGGTAACTTTTGAAAACGTTTGATCCCAAACATTTGGGGCTGATTTCACAGTTTGATTATGAGGCTCTGCCTCACTGTCACGTCCACGTACTTCCTAACCTACTCATTGTCCTAATTATACTTCTCAAAGCTAGAAGAGTAAGATGTCTGCTCATACCTATGGACTTCCACATGGTAATCTTTGAACACTACTTCATAATCCACACATACTTAAATATGAATGACTTCAGATGTTTCTAAAAATGTAATTGATCTTCAGGAATACAGATTTGCCACCAAAAAACTGTGCCACAAAATCTGAAAGCAATGTGAATATAGTTGGCTTTTTTGATAGGTAAAACTAGAACGACAACAACAAAATAGACATGATAATGCGCTAAGTGTATGAAATTCCATAAGCCTGATAGGAATAATTTAGTAGAAGCAGATGAAGACTATTCATTTACAAAAGATATGAAGTCGCATTGTTGTTGCAACAATTATAATTGGGTTCTCTTTATAATTACTATTATGATTAGACTAATGGGTTAAGTTTTTGTTTGTTTTTTGTTTTTTTTTTTTTAGTGTGAGAAAAATTTATTCAAGGCTTGTTCTTACCTTTCATGTGTAAAAGAATCTGAGTAAGAAAGTGTCACTACGTGCCTATTAAGGGCTCTTGTTGTACCTGAGAAGAGGACTGCCAGCCCCTCGGTGCAGGGGGTGGTTGTTCAGACCAGGCAGCCTTTTGCGGGAGAGTGCATCTCTGAGGCAGGGGGCCTCTCTCATCACATGCGGTGAACACTCATCAGAGTACCTATGGAGAGCCAAATGCAAACTGACAGTCAGGGAAAGGCTAACGGGGCAGTCTTCTCCCAGGCACAGAGGACAAGGACCACATGTATTTCATTCTCCACAGCATTCCTAGAACCTAGCCAAGTGCCTGGCACATGAGGGGCTCTTATAAATGTATAAGTATAAATGTATAAATAGTATGAGTGATGTCATTATGCATTTTAGAGATTTTATTTGTTATTTATTGCTGTATACCAAATTACCCCCAAAATTAGTGTCTTAAAATATTTATTACTTCCATTTTCTGTGGGTAAGGAAAACAGGCATGGCTTAGCTGGGTCCTCTAGCCCTGGGTCTCTCACTGCGCCGGAGTCATGTCAAGGCTTAACTGGGAAGGATCCACTTTCTGGCTCACTCACGTGGTTGTTGGCTATTAGACTGAGGCCTCCCTTGGTTCCTTGCCACATGAGTCTCCACAGAGCACCTCACAACATGGCAGCTTGCTCCATCAGAGTAAGGAAGTGAGAGGACAAGAGTTAGTGTTATCAAGAGAGAGAGTGCTAGTGCTGCAGAAGCCACAGCCTTTTGCAGCCTAATCGTGAAAGTGATATCCCATCACTTTGGCCATATTCTGCTCATTAGAAGCAAGTAATGGGGTCCAGCCCACATATGGGGAGAGGGGATTGCACAAGAGAATGAATACCAGGAGATAAGGATTATTGAGCCATTTTAGAAAGCTGCCTACCAGACCTTGAGATTTTTTTAAATGATATTCCCAGTAAAAGAATTTTAATTTTTATATATCTTTTTTTAAAAACATTTGAGTTAAATGTGCCATATTTGTTAAGAAACAGCAGTTCATTTTTTCCTAAAACAACAACAAAAAAAAAACAAAGGTTATCACTGATAAATACAGCACCTGCAGTAAGCATACTTTAAAAATAATTCCAGATTGTTACATTGTAATAAATAATGACTTTCAGAGTATTTGAAGACCCAAATACAAGGGAGTGTATTGCAGCAAGCTTAATCAATGTTTAGTGATGATGGAATGTAAAATCGAAAAGCCAAGGATAGAAATCAAATTGCCTTTCTGCAGAAAGATCCTCAACAATTGAAAAACTGCTCCATAAAACTAAAGAACAGCTTGATGATTTAGAAAATAGAAACTACAGAAATATTCTGTAGTTCCTAGATATGTCCTCAATGCTTATTAGCTTGTCTGTTTGAGAGCAGAGAGGAAGGGCAACAAAAAGAGATTCGAATTAGTGAATTTTGCTGTGGCCCTGAGCCACACTGGTTTAGGACTATTAACTCTTCAGTATATCCTGGGCTAAAAATAAACCTTCTGCCCTTTTATTTTCAAATACTTTTCACTCTCTATATTCAAACTAGAACAGAGACAGATATTATTAACTTATATCCAGGCTTACTTGATGGACTCCTGAGTGAATGGATTTTGATAAAATTATTCGCTATATCCACAGTACTATTATTGTTTTGAAATAACGCAAATTAGTCGCCTCAGCAGCTCATATGACTTCAAGAATGCTAATTGGGTATGTATAGAATGGGGGGATCAATGACAGCCTGGCAATACTTCAGCCCAAGCCACTTCTAGATACTTAACCTATGACCAGGAAATGTCTTAGCCTACCAATAGATTATTCTAATATGCCTTGCCAATAAAACTCATGCTTTTAAGAGTTTTTACTAGATTTATTTGAGTTTACAACTATAAGAATAAAGATCATAGCAGCAACTTATGGTCTGTTTTTATTTGCAACCCATTTCATAGAAGCAAAATATTTAGACCTGTGGTGAAGGTGGAAAGATCACGGGCTTTGCAATTAGGCAGACATCAGTCTCTTCCTAGTTCCTTGATAATTGTGTGACCTTGAGTAAGTTACTTAACTTCCTTGGAAACTCAGTGTCCTCCCATATAAAATGGGACAAATGGTGGTGTTGGTGGTGGTAATGATGATGATGATGATCACAGCTAACATTTGTTAAACACTTGTTATATACTGCACTATGTTATTTTTCTGTGCATTACTTTGTTTACTCCACATAATAATCCCAGGAAGTGTAAATGCAATTCATATCCTATATATGTCATATCATACACACTCACATACACATACTCACAGTGAAATTCTTTCAATATGCCCATTACGTGGTGATTTTGCCATTTTCAACTTTACCTACCTCTACCTCAGAACCATAATCACAGAATTTGGTTAGACTCTTTCTTCTAGTGAAAGACACAAATTCCTTGTGAAAGCTTGTAGTCTCACAGATTATTAGGGGACATTTTTGTTTTCTGTACCATGTGGTTCTTTTCTGCTACTGGTTCTAAATGCTTTTTTTCTCCATTCCTAATACTTCTCATTATAGTGACTTCTTTGGGGTGAATAACCTTGAATTTATGTGTCTTATTTTTATCTGTGTGTGTGTGTGTGTGTGTGTGTGCAGAATGATCATTGCTATTATAGCTTGCTTCTATTAAACAAATTCAGTTGTTTTTGGTACAACAGCCAGGAGGAAATGGTGAAGATAGACCCATCAGTCATTGGAATGTGTCAGTTTCCTTCATCTCCTATTTACTACCCAGATCTGGGGCTATTTTTACATGAATCTAGACTGTGTGCTTTTTCTAATATGTAGTTAACAATCTGAATGACACATTCTTTATAGTACCACAATAATTCCGTCCATTACATCACTTAATTTATGGGAGTGCTAACACCAAAATCGATAAACATTATTTCTGAAATGTCAAGGGTGTTAATGGTGTGATTAAAAAAGAAAAAGATTCTAAAATCTCTCTGCTCAGAACCCTTTGATATACTGTTGTTGAGGCACACCTATCCAAAGCTGTGATATGGAAGACTTAAATCATTAAAACTCCGTCAACTTTAAAAATGTGTGTCGGCAGTTATTTTTAGCCACACGAATCTTTTGTGCCATATTGTGGAATTCTGTTAGCAGAGAGAGGGAGAGACTATATGTCTCAGAGAAGATTGTCTCAGGTTGTTTTGAGACATATCAACAGTTGCTAAGAAACCGTCGCTAATGCTTCTGGGAAATCCTGTAATATTTCACTTAGAAATTGGGAGAAATTTTTATAGAGCAAAGCTTCTTAGACAAGGAAAGCATATAAAGGGTGATATTAGAGAACAGTTTCAAACTGGAAAAAGTATTTTAAAGTTTCCTAGAAGATTGAGTTTAAATGGAGTTTCTTAGCACCATATAATCGCCTCTTACAGAATCCTGGAAGCTTTAATTTACATCTGATTTTAGAACAAGTAGCATTTTAAAATCTGGTCACATTTCAGTTTATTTTCCATGATTGATGTTTTAAAATGGAGATTAGCATTTCTTTTCACACAGAGAATTAATTAGCATGGTAGAACCGTGGTTCCACTGATTCTCTTACTTTTTAGTGAAAGGACTGTACTAGTAGTCAACATTTAATAGGCACTGACTGTTTACTAGATTCTACAGTTGTTGATGTGTAATGGTTTTATAATCCAAATAGTTCTCTCTGATCAACTGTGTCATTGTAGATAGTGAAGAGATTTTCACCAGTCACCTTCACTGAGCCTTATGTTCCTGGGGGGTCAGGCTACCAGCCTAATATCAAGTCAGTGCACTATCCCATGTGGACTGTTAAGCTAATCACTTAAAACAGTCCAACATCCTATTAGCTGGAGTCTACCTGGCCACATAGAGAAGGCTTAATTCACATGGGAACATTACTTCTAGACAGCTTATTTAAATTATATGATTTGATCTACATGCTTTATTACTTCTGGGCTTAATATTAGAATCTGAGGAGAGAGTAGCAGTAATTCATTTTTTCTCTTTCTTTCATTCACAGATACTAAATGAGCACCTATTATGAGCAAGGAGCTATGGTTAGTGCTGAGGTTAGGACACAGTTAACACATAGTCTTTGCCCTCGAAGAACTTATATTCTGGTGGAGAGATGACTCTGCAAACAGCAGTTGCAAAACAGTAGGTTAAGAGTCGTCGTGATAGTGTGTAAAGAGACGGGGAAGGAACAAGTGCCGTTTTCCTGTCTGTGAGGATGAGCGAAGGCCTCCTAGATGGAGCTGAATAGGAGTTCATTAGTCACACACATGGGGAAGGGGGGCAGGGTAAAAGGAAGTAAGCAGTGTGTGCAGAATCCCAAAGCCATGGCCAGGAACAGGCTCTAATCATTCCTTAATGTGTGCAGGACAGGGGAGAAAGTCAGAGATGGGGCAGGACAAGTGAACAGATGCTATATCATGGAAGGCTTGTTCTTTCAACATGTATGCAGTGATTCTCCAGCTTCATTTTGAAATGCTAGCATTCCTGTGTTTTTGATTAGAAGGTTACTCAAGGGGACTAATAATCATAGGGATGGAGCAGTAATAATATTAGGAGGGAAATAATGTTAGAGGGAAATATTAGGAGGGAAAGTTTGTAAGAATCGGTGAAGGGGCTGAGGCTGAGAGTGCTGGTTGAGGAAATACATGATCCAGCTTTTCCCCACACACGTGACTTCTTTCTCTCATGTTCTCCATCCTTCTGTGGCCTGCTCTACACCAGGCTGTTTTTGCAACTCCGGGCCTTTGTTCCCCTCTAGTTGGAGCACTTTCCCACCTGGCCTAGTGATCCTTTCTGAGTTTTCATGCCTAGCCCTCTGATGCCGCTGCATTTCTGTTTACAATACCAACTGGAAACTGTTCAAAGATATACGCTCCCTACTTAAGTGCAACCGCTTCCACAGCAGTGGCTATATTTTACTTTATTTTGTAGCATGCATAAGCAGTGTGTAACTTTTGTATAACTGAGGGCTAATAAATGTTCGTTAACATGAAATGATCTTATAGAGTTTTTTTTTAATTATGTACGTACATTTTTTTACCTTCAGATTGTAGATCAGATGCCAAGTGCACTAATAATTTAGAAACCACCCAGATGTCTGATTATCACAGGGATGGGGCAACACCGGCAACTTGTCTTAGTGTCTGTTCACTTTGAGGCTCTTCCAACAAAGAAGCCAGAGCCAAGGCAACATTGATTGGGCCATTTGATTGGACTGAATCCACATTGTGGAGAAGGTTCATGGACCTGATGCTGACAACATAAGATGCAGGCATGCAAAAATATAGATGCAAGTGAGTAAAATTAATAATAGCAGCAAGTAAATACTAAGTGTCAAATAAATGATTCAGACTAATATATGCTAGAGGAATATAGAGGCAGTACAGAAGGCCAATAGTCCTTGAGTATGTAGTCAGCAAATTCAGCATTATTTCCTATCCCGAAACCCTGATTTTGCACTCCAATCAGAATATTCACCAGATAAATGTTTAGCTACTCTTCTAGTAAATGTGTTAACAAAGAAGCTTGTATCAGAGTTGCATGAAAAGTCATGCTTGAAGTAGACCAAAATGTGATATTGATTAGTGTATCTCTTCCTGTGCTAGAGAAGCAGAGGCTATCAGGGAAAACGTCTGTGATGGTTTGACTAGTACCCTCTCCCCAGTGTTACAGAAGGAACAGAAACATTCATGGTGATTTTGTGCTTCTTTTAGCTGGAACCATCTAGTCAGACAAAGTATTGGTCATCATAAAGTCAATAATAAAAACACTTGCATGGAACATGTTTTGTTGTCAAGGTAAAGGTTTCTTGGAGGAAAAATCAGAATTATTAATACTAGACACCCATCTATAGACCAGCCCATTGAACACAATATGTTTGGAATCATGATAAATATCTAATACCATTTTTCCTTTGACATGGCAAAAACAGGTAGAGTTAGTGTTACCTCTGCTTCCCAATTTGGAACCAATTGTGTAACCAAGGAAATGAGAGGCCAGATTTCAAGTGCACTAACATAGTATAACAAACATAGTGGCTAAGAACATTGATTTAGTGCCAAACTGCTTGTATTCAACTGCTGGCTTTTCCAAACTAGTCGTGAAGCAAGGGACAGATCCTCTGTAGGCCTCAGTTTCCTCATCTGGAAAATAGTGACAATACTTCATGGAGTTGTTGCATGGATTAAATAAAATAATAAATATAAAATATTTAGAATAGGTCCCAGTGGGTGCCTGGGTGACTCAGTCAGTTAAGTGTCCGACCCTTGATTTAGGCTCAGGACATGATCCCATGGTTGTGAGATTGAGCCTCACATCGGGCTCTGCACTAAATGTGGAGCCTGTTTGGGATTCTCTTTCTCCCTCTCCCTTTTTCCCTCTACCCCACTCACTTGTGTGCTTTCTCTCTCTCAAAACACATAAATAAACATTAAAAATAAAAGAATAGGTCCTTGCACACAGTATGCAACCACACAATAAATATTAGTTGTTAGTGTTGTTAATTATCCTATCTCAAGTTGATGATAAACATAGCCTCCATTAACAATTTTAGCAAATTCAAAATTAATACTACTATGTGGTTAGTATAGGACATAAGATCAAATCACAAATAACATTATACTTATAGAGAGATACACTCATATTTTTTTGCCATCAAACGATCATCATTTGGTGGAGCATTTGGTGATTGTAGCTTTGTGGATATCTGCCACTGGGGTAAATAGCACCCCACATGGAGATAGCCCTGGGCTCTGGAAGGTAGAAGATACTCTTCAGGATTTCAGAGGCACATCAGCCATGCAGTTGCATGGGCATGAGTAGAACTGTACATCCCAGGATAACAATCAAGACATATTGTTCTCTCAGGTTTCAAAGAAAACAAGTATCATGCTTAAGAAATTTAGTCACACCATCTCTGATACAGTCCTAAGAATAGCATTGTAATTTGTATGCCATATACTTGGTTTTAACAAGGCATTTGATTCTGTTAAGCACATTGGTAGGCTAAAAATCCTACAAAGACAGGCTGTACGGTGAAGTTTATAAGCAACATTTGTTTACTCTGCGAGGAAATGATGGTGAGAGTTATAGATGCAGACAGAGATAGCAAATGCATTTACAGTGACTAATAGCACCAAACAAGACTGCATTCAGTACACCATTATCATCTGCTATCTGGTTTTTTGTTTGTTTGTTTGTTTGAAGATGCCCTTTTGTTGCCTTCAAAGATTGTGATTAAGGTATTAACATGAAGGTTAGTTCAGATAAGAATGCATCCAATCTCTGCCATATGTAGATGGCAAAAGCAAATTATTATTTAGAATATAAACAACCTTATTACATATTGTCTGCATGCTGATGACTGCACATAGGTGGCTCACAGTCAGAATGATGAATAACAGTGGTTGGGTTGGTTTGCTAAGTTGTGCATCACTCTGGTTATATTATCCATCCCCAAGCAGATAAAGGTTCTCTGAAATTTCTCTGGATCACCCCTGAAAGTTAGAGAGAAGTTTTATCATCTCAGCGGTGTCTTCTCTTGCCATCAATCAGCAATAACCAACAAATAGAGAGTTCGTGGTGGTGTGTGTGAGAAGCACTGTGATAGACAGCAGTGGCCAGGAAATAGAAATCTACAGCATGGTCTCCCTTTCCAAAGATGGGGTGATAATTCACAGATTACACAGCAGAATTAATCAATAATAAGTTCTATAATAAGACAGCTCTAAAGAGGTGCTATAGGCAGTGTATGAAAACGTACAAGATTACTGATAGAGATTATAAGAAGAGAGATTTATTGTGAGCTGAAATGGTTCTAGAAAAACTTCCTAAAAAGAGAGAGAGAGAGAGAGAAGGGCTTGAAATTGTCAGTGATTATTTGGTAGATGGGGAGGAAGATGAAGGATTATTCTAGGGGCATCAGCACTGAGATGAGGAAACACAAGGTATACTGAGAGTTGAGAACAAACCTGATTGAAAGGAGTATAAGATACACGAAGAGCCGGGTTTTAAAACTAGAAATTCTGTACCTTTGAGGATATGCAGTATTAACAAGGTGTGACAAGACATATCAGGATAACTGGGTTTCTAGAGTATGAGCAACAGAAGAACTTTTGTTGTTTCATTTGCTGTATGTCTTTGGGGCTTAAGAGGAGTTCCTGGCATGTGGTGGGGGCTCAGTGCAGACCTCACTCTACTTGTCTGTGATTAGGGGTTCTCTGATAAAATAGAAGGCTTTAAAGATAGTTTGATGCCAGCTTGTAGGGAAACTGAATAGAAGGGCACACAGTTCAAGCTTCATAGTTTTGGATTTCTTATCTAAGGATCACAACCCCCCAGGCTTCAAGGGAGAACCCCTTGAATTATAGACAAAAAGCTGTGTGCATTATGCATTATTTTAAGGTCCACAGCCCTTTTAGGATATTGAAAGGGATTCATGCCCCCAAAAGGATAAACTCTGCTTAATAGGCAGTGAGTAATGTGGAATAATTTTAAGCAAGAGAGTGACGTAAAATTGGTAATTGGAGTGATGAATCAAGTGTCTGTGCAAGGTGAGAGAGTGGAGAGACTGGAGCAAAGGAAACCAGATAGGAGGCTGCGGCAGGCTAGAGGGAGACAGGTGGTATGTGGGACTGGATTGTCTTCAAGGAGATAGAGGAAATGGCAGGGAGAGGGGTTGGTTTAAGGAAAGCTATGCTCTGGGGTATACTAACAAAATGTTTGTGGAGAAGATTGGGAAATGGGAGGTGGTGAAGTTAGAATCAGTTTCCAAAGAAATCAATCAATCAATATTTATTTATTCAACCCTCTTGAGTCTTCACCACATTGATGTAAGGCTTTTGTGTAAGGATCTATTCTTTTCTCAGTGAGAGTTTAGCTCTTCCTTGCAAGGTCTGATTGGAAAGATCGGGATGCCCACCCCCCCATGTGTTAAAAATAAGGACATCAGTGAATTGAAAGCTGCAAACTCACATGAATGCCAACATTCAAAGTTTGTGGGTTGGTTTTTTTTTTGTTGTTTTTGTTTGTTTGTTTGTTTGTTTGTTTGTTTTGCTTCAAAGTTATCTGATTTCAAATTTCTGGTTAGATTCATGGAAGTTGAAATACCTTCAAATATTTAGGTTGCTTCTGTTTTTGCAAGTGTTTAGTTGACCAGTTGGATAATTAAGCCCTTTTATGTCTCAAGAGATTTTAATTTTTTTTTGAAAAAAAAAATGTTTAGAAACAGTGTCTCATTGTTTCAGTGCAAATTAGTTTGGGTTGATCATATTTAATCAGAAAGTATTAGAATCCTAAAAAATAACATATCCCAGCTGACCATACAGTAAAAAATAAAATCATGTACCTTCCTCCTAGGTGATACAAAGATTTGGGAAGCATCACACTATGGGAATGTTCACATTTTGCTTCATCACCTGAGTCAGTAGGGAAAATTAACTTTCTGGGCCCTTGAGTCAACCTCACCCAACTGTTTGCAGTTTATCACATCTGTAAGGCAGAGGTCAAGGGGGAACTATGGAAAGGAGACACTGTTCAAAAGTTTAAGTACTTTGCTGTCCAAGCAGACTCCGGGTCAATCTGTCTGCCAAAATTGATCTCAAAACCAAAATGGCTTTGGCCCCATTATCTGAATATGCCTGTCAGAGCCACCTTCAAGCCTCTGCTGCTGTAGCCTATACTGAGGCCCTTTCCAGATGGCCTGGTGTCTTCCTTGCTGGTATCCACACAGCAGGTATATAAAGGAGCATCTCCCTGCCTACTGAGTGATTGGATGGCTCTCTGGTGGTCTCTGGTGGTGGATATTATATATGCTTCTAGAGGGAACCACTGAATACTTGACTCCATTACAGCAAACACAAAAGCAAACATTTGTACAAATAAACTAAAATTCTCTGGCATGAACCTAAGTCTGATAGTAACTTCTAGTTGTAACTCTGAAGGATCATAGTATCATTTATGTATGATATAGAGTAGCATTTTAGAGTGAATTATCCATATAATATTTAATCTCTCTCTCTTCTTCCCTCCCTCCCTCTCCCCTCCCACCTTCCGTCTTCCACCAACAAAAACTCAAATTCTCCAATAGTTCTTTTAACAGGCAGTTCTCAAGATATGCCTGTTTGGGTGTCTGTGGGTGTATATAATTTATTATTAACTTTTTGATAAGCAGCTCTCTGAGATCTGAACATTAAACCTCTTAAGTATCACAGTTACAAATGTCCATTTTAGCCATTTTACTTTTGTACCAGAAGGTGAATTAGACATACTGAGTTGTTATATCAAAGAGAGCTGGTATGTATACCTCAACACATACATTTCTGTGCTGCATGTTACTAAAGTACATGAGGGTTCTTTTTAATTCTTGGTATAGTGTGTGTAATCAGTGACGTAAACATCATCCATTAGTCAGTTCAGCCTTCCCTGAAGTATTAGTATGCTAAACAATCCTATTACCACAGCATTATTTTGATACTTTATTAAAAGTCCTATAGCTCTAGCATTGGTATACTCAAACACAGCTTTATGCAATTAGGATTATAATGGAAGCTTTATTACAGTGATATACAACTTGTATCATTCTAATAAAAGTTCCTGTACCTAGCAATGCTTTAATAATGTTGTTTCTGTAACAGTGATTCCTCAGTAATGGAGCTTCTCTCATGGCAACTTCATTATTAGGAAATGATTTCAGTAATAGAAATGCAAATAAAGATTTTGAGAGGAGGGTTTTATGCATGGCTCTATTACTGACCTGCTATCTTTTCATGCATTACATCTAATCATTATAAAACTACCATGTAGATTATAGTTATGCTTATTACTATCCTGTTACATTTTAACATTTGTGTCCTTCCAAATTATTAAAATTAACTGCCATTTTAAAATAAAATTCAAGGGTTAAAATAATTTAAATTTTAATTAAATTTTGTTTCTAAAGCATTAAAAATGTTTCACAAAACACCACCTCTAATTTATTTTTATTGTATCAGAGACTGAGTAGACCAGTTGAATTCAAACTGGAGCGTATGTACCCCTGGGTGTATACGAAGACCTCCCAAAGGGTGTGTGTGTGTGTGTGTGTGTGTGTGTGTGTGTGTGTGTGTGTAGTGGGGGAGGGTTATGGAGAGTTTTAAAGGAATTAATTTCCAGATCTTCTACTTCCATATGCACCCTCTCATAAAATCCATCTGTCTGAAAAGGCACTTGTGGCCAAGATTTTCCTTTCCCACTTTCCCTTTTTGCCTTTCTGCCACTGTACAAAACAAAGGCATGCCTCATACCCATCGCATCCCTTACCATGGCATATGGCTCAGCCGGGGCACTAAAAGGAGCAACTGGACCATGCCTTTATTTTAGCCCCCCTCTTCTGCCCTCAATCTCTATTTTTACGAGCCAAGAAGTATAGGACAGTGTATAAGTGACTGGACTATGGTGCCAGAAAGTCTGTGTGTGGATCCAGGCTCTGCGACCTGGAAGAGTCATCTAAGCTATCTCAACCTTAGTTTTGGCATCTATAAAATGGAGATAACAATAGTAGAGTGTTGTGAGGATTAAGTGGGTTCATACATGTATGAAAAAAGTATGACCTGTAGTTCATACTAAGTGGTGCTATTATGATTTCCAAAAATATTTCACTGTTTTGCCAAATTTTAAATGTTCAGTTTTGATTAACTAAATAATATTAATAATTACAATTAAAACTCAGACATCTTAGTTAATTTAGCACTTAGAGGAGAATGGTCATGGGAAATTTTGGAAAATGAACTCTTTTCTGTCTATATGCTTTTGTTTACAAGAATAGGATCAATAAAAAGCTTTTAAGCATAAAATACACATTAGGGTAAAGTTCTTTGACAGAAGCAGAATGGAGATAAATTCAAGGAGAAAAATGTAAAATATCCAATTGTTCATATATTTTTTTAAATGAATGATAGTGGGTATTATAATGCTGTGGCATTTATGTTTGATTACATTTAAGAGAGTGACATGATAATCCTTACAATTGTGTATATGTATAATAGCATATATTTAAAATGGTGAATATTTACAATATACTGGAAGTTATACCATTTGCAACTTTTTAATGAAAAATTTTGGAAGTCAATTTATTTTACATTGAGAGAGAGTGAGAGAGAGCGAGAACATGAGCAAGGAAGGGGCAGGGAGAGAGGGAAAGAGAGAATCCTAAGCAGGCTCTGTGCCATCAGCGTGGAGCCTGATGCCTGGCTCAATCTCACAAACTGCAAGATCATGACCTGAGCCCAAATCAAGAGTTGGACACTTAACCAACCGAGCCACCCAGGCACCCCTATAAGATATATATTTTTTAAGAATAGGTGTGTATAAGCAAAAATGTTCACAGACATTGGGATAAAACACTGACTTGTAGGAGTAAAGATGTAAGTGAAAGTAGTGTTATAAAATTACCTTTTTAATTTCTGTTTTCTGAACACTAGGTATTTTTTTTTCAACGTTTATTTATTTTTGGGACAGAGGGAGACAGAGCATGAACGGGGGAGGGGCAGAGAGAGAGGGAGACACAGAATCGGAAACAGGCTCCAGGCTCTGAGCCATCAGCCCAGAGCCTGACGCGGGGCTCGAACTCACGGACCGCGAGATCGTGACCTGGCTGAAGTCGGACGCTTAACCGACTGCGCCACCCAGGCGCCCCTGAACACTAGGTATTAAGAACATAGGTATTAAGAATAATATCTTTGAGCCCCATGACAGGCTCTGTGCTGATAGGTCAGAGCCTGAAGCCTGCTCTGGATTCTGTGTCTCCTTCTGTCTCTGCCCCTCTCTTGTTCATGCTCTCTCTCAAAAATAAATACTAAAACATCAAAAAAAAAAAAAAAAAAAGAAAAAAAAGAATACCATCTCCTTTATCAAGTTAGAAAACTAAGTAAAATTCTAGAATTCTGAGGCTTTCCTGGCAGAAAGTCAAATTGACTCTATGTGGACTAACACAGCTGAATATCTCCAGTGCTTCACAGAGAAGGTCAGTGTATGGACAACACATGCACTCCCAAGTTGATTAGTATGTGACGCATGGGAGAGGGCCCTTCCTTTGAAGGGGGAGCTGGATTTGTCCTTTGATCTGTTTGTAGTTGTAGAATGGGCCCTTTCAGAGTGGATCTTGTCCTGAGGCCAAAATGGGGAGTCTCTTCTGCTGGATGAATGCTTTGAGACTTTTACATCATGCTGGAAAAGCAGCTGTTACTACTACTGGAAGACCACCAGCTAAGACCAAAAAAAAAAAAAAAAAAAAAAAAGAATGGGCCTCATGAGGAACATGCTAAAAATAGAGTGTTTTCAATGTAAAAAAAAAAAAAAAAAAGGTGTTGAAGAAAATTCACATTCCCTCAGGTGTGTTTATTGACGATTATATTTACATCAGTTTGACATTCTTATTTCGTGCCATGCCTCAAGATGGAAGTTTGGATGCCAGTTTCTTGGTGTGCAAGTTTTGTGTCTGCATATCCATGGTTGTAATCATAATGAATATACAAGGCTGTGTGCTGGGTTTTTACACTTAACATTATTTTCCAGACCCTTGCCAAGGAAAGCCCAGAGCTTTTAGAGGAGTGATCTGATAATACTGTAGTCATATTTATACCAACTGCCACCAAATCTGAGGAGAGCACGAACTTTACTTAATGTAATTTGTTATGGCCTATTTTAATGGCCATTTGAGACCCAGGTATCAATTGTTGGAGACTCAGGTCAGATAATGCAGGCCTCCTCTGAGACATCGAAGCTTTGGCATGCCGCTTGTGAAAAGTTGCTGACCCTGCCCCAGCCAATCCGGAAAAGCAGCATCCAGGAACATAATGTGTTTACAAGCATTTGAGAGAGTCACCAAACCCCACCCTGAGCCCTAACCCTTCTCCATATATTTACTGTCCTTCACCAAGTCACTAATTCCCAAGGGCTGCATCCTATGGCCAAGTCCAAAATGGCATAAATCCTAAGCTAGTTGCCTAGAGTTTTTGTAAAGTCTGTGCGATGTTTTTGTGAAATATTCCCAAGGAGGATTTAATTCTAACATTAAGACATTGCTATTTAAAACATTGAGGGATTAGTCAAGTAGTTTGTATTGGTGGCAATTATATTAGTTTTATAATTTTGGAGGGAAATGTGATAATATAGATCAACAGCTATATTGATATCCCCACTGTTTTTACTCATTCCTAAAATTTTATTATAAGGAAATAATCTGTAGTCCATAATACACATGCATGCATGCACAATGTATAATAGTATAAAACTGGAAAACGGTCTAAATATTTAACAGTGGAATAATTGTAAAGTCTATTATATCAACCAGATGGAATATTATATACCTAAAAAGAAAGTTAAAAGGAGTATGCAAAATATAGGAAAGTATATATGAAATAATGTTACAAGGTAAGAAGAAAAAATGAATCACAAAATTATATATACATGGTGTACATAACTATGAAAGATAGGTAGAAGGATAGATATCAATAAATAAATCCCAAAATTTGGGAAGCAATCAGCCTTTAAGAAAAAGGAAGAACAAAAACTTAAGGATGACTGAGTCTGAAGCAATCATGAGATTCATTGACTGCTGGTGTGAGAGGACATGTGGGAAAATAACAGTGACTTCTGAGCTCTGCCTTAAGTCCATGTGGAAAGCCTGTGAATTTCCCAGTACCAGTTTTCTTTTTCAGTTTTAGACTCTCTTTTTTGTGTCCTGTACTTTCTTGTCTAGAAAATACTGAACTATATCCAAGCTATAAAAATCAGTTCTTAAAATTCCAACAGAAGTTACTATGGAGAAATGTAAAAAAATGGATTTGGTTGGGAAATTGGATTAAAATATACATTTTTTTATCCTGACATTGCTTACATTTTTAATAAAATATCTTTAAAAATAAGAAACTGCCATTCTTGCCCATATGTACCAGTTTATTTCTCTCTCTAATATGTGTTTGCAAATACCAGGATGCAATTATTGTCTGAAGAAAATCTGTGATTACAGTTTTATATAGAGGAGTATAATTTTTTAATACTATAGCCTGTTAGTAGCATTGTTTTTGTTACCTAGTTTCAAATTATTAGTAGTCTAAAAAGCGGGAAAAATATCTCATAGTAGCTAATTTTTTTAAATATTTTTTAAAGATTTATTTATTATTTTTGAGAATGTGCATGCAAGCAGGGAAGGGGTGGAGAGAGGGAGGGATGGAAGATCTGGATCAGGCTTTGTGCTGAGGGCAGCAAGTCCCACATGGGTCTCCAACTCACAGACTGCAAGATCATGACCTAAGCTGAAGTCAGACACTCAACTGACTGAGCCATTCAGGTGCCCCAGTAGTAGCTAAATTTTTGTAGGTCATATCTTCCCCTAACATGTTTCATTATTAGATAAGTAATAACAGATTTATAATGGGTTTATCACCTCCTTAGGAATTTTCTTCAGGTAGTCTCTTTTGAGAGATCTTCTAAAAAGAAAAACTAATTTTAACTCAGATCACTGGGAAATCTGCTTCTGGGAGTAAAGGGAATCTTTTTATTACCAAAGTTGTATAAGAAGCAGGAAGGAAATACATAAATGTTAGCTGTAAACTAGGGTGCTTTCATTAGGAATTTATATTGATTATATTTATCTGAAGAGAGCATTGTGATATTAAGAAATCATCTTAAAGATTCATCTGTATGCCTTTTCATTGCTTTAAAATTCTATTTGGCACCATTCTAAAAAGTGATTGTACTAACAGACTGCTAGTTTCTTTTGTATTGCTCATAAAACATCTTCCTGGATGGTAGTTGCCATACATTAATATCTGATTATCAATGAATTAGGTTGTTTTTAAGTTTGTTCTTGAAAATCCTTGAATTTTGTGATTGCTGATTCACCTCTCTATTATGCCCCAACATACCTAGCTCTAAAATATGGTCACTGTTTTAGTGAGTATCTCAGAAATAGACTCGGTAAGCCAAAAATGGTCACCATTATGTAATGTAGTGGAAGTGGGAAAAAAAGAATTAATGCTTGGAAAGAACAAGCTCCCAATTGTTTTCCTTTAAGACAAAAATAGAATAAATGTAATGCCTGCAAGTTGTTTCATGCTGAAGTGCTACATTTAGTCCTTAGCAGGCTTGGCAATGGCAGGGAGAGACTACGTTCTATTCTGGAATCTGGACATGAGTCTCAGCTCCATCATTTCTGAGTGTCATGACCTTGGATAAGCCACCCCTCTGAGTAATTTTCTACAAAAATGGGTGGAGGCCAAATAAACATTCTTCCAACACTTAGGGGTTTGACTAAAGAGAGACACACTGACAGTGTCCTCTACTGACACCATCACCGATCAGGTATTTTTAAAAAATGGATGTTTCTACCGGAACAGGACATTTTAATAAAAACGTTGATAGGGAACACAACAAGGCTTTTAAACAGAGACTTAGAGTCCTTTTTGTCTTCATTCAAATCTGCTTTATTTTTCTTTCTGTGACGCTATATAAAAATCTCATCAATATACAAAATCATTCTGAGCCTCAGATTTTCTCATTTTCTCTGGATGAGAGCTTTGATTAGCTTTTTACAAGTTCTTCATTAGTAATTGGCTTGCTTTTTTGTTTTTGTTTTTGGCTGTTGTCTCTAATAAGTTTCTGTTCTATCAAAGAATTCTTTGAGGATGGTCTGAAATACTCTACTCTGTGTTATGATACAGAATATTACAATTTAATATTCTTTATAAAATGCAACCAACAAGTGCTTTCCAGATTAAATGTTCATTTCTTCTTTTTGATGCTGGTGGCTGGGATGGGTTGTTCAGTCTTATCATCATGCCTGACCTAGTTGTGCAGCCGTTCCTATTTAATTAATAGACATTTACATAAGCTCTTTTTCCCCCAGCAAGCTTCATAATGGTCTTGTTGGTTATCTCCTTTCACCCTGTGAAGTACCAGCAGTGCTATTTCTATTTTGCATATCAAAATACTGAGAGATTAAATAATGTACAACAAATTGATAACTGAATAAGTTTGGGAGCTCAGAATTCTGGCATATTAACGGTGTTGCTTAAAGCAACAACCCGTATAGAGTCTATAAATATATTCAAACTCTGCTTTCTAATCCAGGAGTTGGAGTTGGGACTGTCAGCAGCTTAGGGAGGGAGCCCTTTGTAGATGTAGGCAGGAGTGGGAGAATTAGTTTCTGGACTCCCTCTGGAGCCATGAAAGGAAAGTTTTTTGTTAGCGGAGGAGGTGGTGTCTAAGAACTATTGCTGTGATGTTTGTAATTTTTAATAAAAATTCTGGGAAGCCTGGTGGCTTCTGTGCAGCATATGAATTTGAAGAACCCTCCTATTTTTTTTTTTAAATCTGACTTTCCAAACATCATTAGAATTTTATTCCTAATTAACTGGCCAACAAATATCAACAGGTGCAACTTGAACAAAGCATAGCTTCTCTGGGCTCCCTCTGCCTCTCCAAGAACTGAGGAGACTTTCAGGGTACTTGGGCAAGACTTTCATTTCTTTCCCACATATATCTATTTTTAAATATTCTCTCACTGTCTTTGTATCTTTATCCTCACACACTCAGCAGGGAGAAGTCTGTCCTGGGATATTTCCCACCTCTTCCCCCCTGCCCCGCCACCTTTTTTTTTTTTTTATCTCTTTTCAAAACTATAAGAGGGGATTGTTTGTACTTCAAACCTTGCTTCTTTGCCTTGTCTAGGTGTTGATTACTTCCAGAGCATTCTTTGGATCTTATAGGGATCGCTTCAATTATTTAACAATGTCACCAACACAACAAACAAAAATAAATATTTTTTTCTTCTCTAACTAACCACACTTCTCAGTCTTTCTTAAAAGATAGAAGTCTGTGTGTCCCTTACTTAACTTCCTTTCCGCTAAACCTGGGGTGATCTCTTTCTGTCTTAGAGCCTACCACTACAGGCTTCTCCAAGTCCTGCTCACTGTTTAAGGCCTGGAACAGATGAAGTGCCATATCTCCAGGAAATCTTCGCTGCCCCTCCTCCACCAGTCAGAACTGAACTCTCCTTTGTCTGAGTTCCCATATTCCTGGATTTGTACCTTTTGAGTGGTACATAATCTGTTGTGTATGAGAGTGATTTCTGTAACCCTTGAATTGCGGATACCCTAATGAGCATGGGGAGAGATGAGGAGTGAAGAGAAGATGTCCTATTCAATTTGACTCAAGGTCCCTCTTAGCTCATGAAAATACATACCCCATGCACAGTCTGGTGTTTCCAACTGCATGGCACCCAACACAGTGTCATGGAAACCCCTCACAATACAGCAAGCATTAGATCTGCAGAATGACAAGAGGAGTTGAGGAGGCATTGGGATCTCACCATGAGTATCACTCCAGGGAACAAACAGTCTTTCCATCCATGGGTTCTCGCAGCTGGGCCGCCTCTGCAGCGTGGTTTCATTCTCATTTATTGGCGACCTCCTCTCTGGCCTCCAGCACTTGCAGGCCTTCCTCAGGATACCCTCAATCTCACAGTGGGGAACATCTCATTTTCTGCTAGTGTCATTGAGAACCCCACACAATCTTCTCTGGGGTGGGAAGCCTCCTGATGCCTCTTCTCCAAATGATGAAAATAAATAAATAAAATAAAATGAAATGAAAGAAAACCCATCCCACAGAGCGCATCTCTCTCTGCCAGCTTTTTTGGTTTCTGCTCACAAGTCCTACGATTCACCCCCCACCATCAGGCCAAATGACATTTCTGTTCTCCCTAGGGATATGCTTTTCCATTCTCTTTAGAAATCCTGAGTAGAGGGGAGTGAGTGGTGAAAAACTTACTGACCTTTGGAATTCTCTCCCCTAGAGATGCAACTCAGGACTTTAGTGCTAGGGGTGCAGCTGGACTGTAAACCCCAGGAGTTGAGATAATGGGATGCTGTTTGATATCTTTGTAGTACCTAAAGCTAGACTATTAACCCCATGAGAGTAGATTTTGCTTCTGTCTTGAGTCTGCTGATATCTCTAGTGCCTAGAACAGTGCTTGGCGTATGGAATGATGCTCCTCAAATATTGCTTGAATAAATGAATGGTGAATAGATGGATAGATGGATGAATACTTAGCAAAAGTTTTACCCACAGGAGGTGTTCAGTGATGTTTATTGAATGCATTAGTAAAGCAAAAAAGAAAAGAAAAGAAAAACACATGAACTAATATGGGATTGAGTTAAGTAGAAAGTGATGAGTTTATTATACATTTTAGTAGTGTTTCTTAGTTTCTTAAGGTGTCTGGATAACACACCTTAGGGGGATACTGTGGTGTGGCAGGGCATAGGCTAACTCAGAGAATTAAAATATGCATCTTGGTGCATCAGTTCTTTTCAGTAGTAATGTAGGATATTATCTTTTGTGTGGAAGCCAATAGATAGATTTTAGAATATAGTGCATAGTTTACATAAGTTTCTATGGAGAGTTATTCCTGACTATGCCTTCAGACCCTCTCCTTTGTTCTTAGATGTACTTTGGAAGAAATATTTGGGAACACAGATAGTGAAGACTTTATCTTATCTGGAGACTCCTATAAATGTGCAGAAGATTCTGCCCCTGGTTTTGTGACAAAGAGAAAGAATGTTTCTTTTCCTTTAACATCCCTACAGTGGCATTGTAGGCCACTGGTGCATTCCACACAAACATTCCCCTTTACAGAATAGGTTGCATATGCCAATAATTTATCTTGGTACAGTAGCATGTATTTGTCTATGCAGTCATTCCATTAATATTTATTGAGTGTCTACTAGGTGAAAGGCACTGCTATGGATGCTGAGATTGAAATAGTAATGAGAATACTTTCTCTGTCCTCAAGAAATTACAGTATAGTAACAGAAGGCTCCTGTAAATGGTCGATTACCTGTGCAGAATGGTGTGGAATTGAGCAGTAGGCTTAAGCATGGGGTGCAGTGGGGACACAGAGGGAGGGCAACTGATGCACGATTGGGGTAAAAGAAAGCTGAGATCTACAGTTCATCAGTTTGAGCCCCCAATCAGGCTCTGCACTGATAGCATGGAGTCTACTTGGGATTCTCTCTCACTTCTCTCTCTGCCACTCCCTTGCTCATGCTCTCTCTCTCTCTCTCAAAATAAAGAAATAAAAAAAAATTTTTTAAAGAAAGCTGGGATCTGTAGGAGAAAAATGGACATTAGTAGGGAGGAAAGGGTGGGAGGGTATTCCTAACAGAGAGAACCTCATGTACAAAGGTTTGGAGGTAAGAAAAATAGTGTTTGGGGAACAGCAAGTAATTTAATGGTAAACTGTACATAAATATAAGTAAATATCTATTTTTCTAATTCTGAATAGGATTTTTAAACACAAAAATGATAAAAGAAATGAAAGAAAAATTATATGTTAAATTATCTAATGTTATATTCCCCATATAAATCATCATGAATAAAATTTAAAGATAATGAGAAATCTGGAAATTTAAATTATTTTTAGTAATTCAGCATCTTTTATGGGAGCAGGTATTACCTGTTTATGGACTACTATATTTCTAACATTTGAACCATTGCATGACTCACGGTGATGGTTGAGTGAATGAAAAGGATCAGTGTCCTCAAAAGGTACAAAAGAGCTAAAACATATTAATAATAAACCCCTGCAAAACCTCACTAGACAAATAGTCAAGAAAACATGAATAGACACTTCAAGTTGGGAGTCATCCTTGTTCTTTCCTATTTCTTACACAGCGTATTGAATCCTTTAGCAAATCTTGTTGGCTCTCTATTCAAAGTAAATCCCAAACCTGACCATTCTCCCCCATCCACACTACCATCACCTAGTATAGGCCACCACCATATCTGAGTTACTACAACACCTCCTAGCTGGTCTTCTGCTTCTCCTTCTCCCCCTACAATATCCAGACTGATATTTTAAACTGTAAATCAGAATATGTCGCTTCTTTTTCCAAAATCCCCCAATGTCTCCCCATCACACTCAGAATAAAAGTCCAAATCTTGTATATGCTTTGCAAGGCCCTACATGATCTTACTTTTTGGTTACCTTTCCAGTCTTACTTCTGCCAATATTACCCTACATTTCTTCTGGCCACATTGGTCTTCATGCTGTTTCTGGAACACTCCGAGCACTCTCCCTCACTACAATCTTAGTGTCTTTGCATTTGTTCTTCCCAAGCCAAAAATACTCATTTCCCAAAGAGTTACATGGCTTGCTCTTTACTTGGTCAGCTCTCTGCTGAAACGTTACCTTTGCAAAGAAGCCTTCCCTCACCAACTTACATAAAATAGCACGCCTCCCCATTATTCTCTATATATTAGTTTTTTTTTCTCTTAACCATTTGACCCTTTCTGCTTTACTCTGTATAGAACATATAAAAAGAGTGAAAGATGTAGACCCAGAAAATTCCTAAACATGTGAGTGTGGAATTAGGATCCCTTTTATTCCCTTTCCATCCCTAGGCACCAGAGAGAAGCATATGTAAACTTCTCTGGAAGGATGCATTTTTAATCCTAGGCATCAAAGAAATACTAGATTTATAGTTCTACTACCAGGTCACAATTTATTTTTTTTATTTAAAAAAATGTTTTATTGGAGAGAGAGAAGGAGTGTACATGCCTGAGCAGGGGAGAGGGGGCAGATGGAGAGGGAGAGAGAGAGAGAGAGAGAGAGAGAGAGAGAGAATCTCAAGCAGGCTGTATGCTCAGCATGGAGCCCAATGTGGGGCTCGATCCCATGACTTAAGCCGATATCAAGAGTCAGATGCTTAACCGACTGAGCCACCCAGGCACCCCAGTCACAGTTTAAAAAGTACAGAATTCATAAGAAGCCATTAAAAGTGAGAGGTAGCAAAAACCACAAACTGTAGTATCAGATGCTCAAATTCATATGTTAAAAAATTTTGGTGCAAAATATAAAATAAATATGTTGAATATGATTCTTTAGAAGGAAGGAAATACTGACAGTATAATGTAGGAAGAAGAGACTATCAAAAATAATCAGGTAAATGTAATAAACAATCAAATAGAAACTTCAGAAAGGAAAGCATCTAATTAGAAGGCCTAACTAGAAAGCAGATAAATATAGTTAAAGAAAGCATTAATGTGTTAGAAGACTCTGAAGAAATTATACACATTGTTGCAAAAACTAAAAGGAAGATGGTAAATAAAACAGGTTAAGAGATACTAGGGAGAGAGGAGGAGAAACACATGTCTGATAGTAGTTCCAGAAAGAGGGCCTAGAGAGAATGAAGAGTGAATATTCACAAAGCTGTTGGTGAGAATTTTCCAGGACTGTTGCAAGGACTCTGATATTCAGATTCAGAAGATTCAGTGAATCTGAGCAGGATAAATGAAAAGGAATCAACACATAGACACATTATGGTAAAACACTAAAGGGAAAGAGAATATCTTAAAAGAAGTGACAATTAGAATCGATAGTTCACTTCAAAACAGAAAAGAAAAAAGAAAATGGAAGCCACAAGGAAATGGGATTATATATTCAAAGTGTTGAGAGAATATAATTGTAACCTAAAATTTTATACCCACAAACACTCATTTTTTCAAAAATGGAGACAAGATAAAGCATTCACAATGTGGCACATTTACTACCTACAGATCTTCACTAAGAGGTGCTCTGAAGGATGTAGTTCAATGATAGTGAAAATGATCCCAGAATAAATATCTGAAGATCTAGGAAAAAAATAGGAAGCAAAAAGAATAGTCAAATGTGAGTAAATTTCAACAAACACTGAGTTCAAAAATTAATAATATAAAATTTATGGGATTAAAAAAGCCAAAGATACAACTGAAATACAAGAGTAGTACAGGAATCAGAAAGGAGTGATCAGAGTTAAACATTCCAAGTTACTTGAATTATTTGGGGAAAAGGCAAATAGATTGAGTAATTGTATTTTATTAAGTAAAACATTTACTTAAAGATTGTGGGATAACTATTAGAAGTTTAGAAATACAGCCTGTACTTTCAAATTAATAAAAAGAGAAAAAAAACAATGAGAAAAAACATTTGAACCTATACTGAATCTAAAGGAAAGCAACAGAGGAATAAAAATGAAAAGGAAAAGAAACATTATAAATAGAATAAGTAAAAAAAGTCTAAAATAGAAAAAATAAAATTAAATTATATCAGTAATCACAAAGCCTGCAAGTGAACTAAACACTCCATTTAAGAGATAGATTATTAAGGTGGATTTCTTAAAGAATCTATGTTATTTTTATAGGAAATACATGCAACATAAGGACACAGATTGAAAAGCAAATAATTTTTAAAATGCAATAGGTAAGTAGAAAGTTGGTGTGGCTATATTTATAGCAGATAAAAGTTCTTTTGGGGGAAGAAAGCATAATCAGAGATAAGTATGATCACTGTATTAAAGCCTCATTCTCTGGATATATGCCTTCAAATAACATAGCTTCAGGACATAGAAAATGAAAATTGACAGACTTCAAGCAGAAATGGACAAATCAACTATTTTAATGAGAGATTTAAACTTCTTTTAGAAATTCGTAGATCAAACAGATAAGAACCTAGAAAACACGGACAGCACAATTACCTGGCTAGATCTAGTGGCACATGGGGAGCACTCTAGCCAACAACTCAAGATTACATATTCTTTATGCATATTTTTAAGTACCCACGCAAAATTAAAAAATTAAGAACAACAAAATAAATCCGAACAAAATATATACAGGGAAAAAATAAAAATAAGTATAGAAATCTGCAAAACAAAAGACAAAGAAACTTCAAGAACACCAACAAAAAACACATATGGCAGGACTGGCATATAGTGGGTACTTGGTACATATCTTTCTGTTCATTGAATAAAAAGCAATAGAAGACTATAAACGTGTGTACATGAAAAGGTTTGAAATTCACCAAATAGTGATTAAATCTGAGTTGGTCAGTCTTAGGTTATCCTGCTTTTTTTCTTTGTTCTTTTCTGTATTTTCTGAGCTCTCTGTATGTATTTCCCTTACAATTTTATGAAAACACATTATTTTGAAATAAAAGTAAGTAGATGTTTGCAGAGATGGACTAGAGAGAGGATTAAATGTCCCTGACAACACCTCTGGTCAGTGGGGTGGGAAGGTGCAATGTAAGACCACACTTCAGAGGTCCTTCGCTCCCTACTACATGGATGACTTTCAGTGTAATCCCTTTGAACCCGTTCTCCAAGTGGCAACAATAAAGCCTTCCTCAAAGAATTACTCAGATAGGTGACCCCGTGCAAAGCACTTAGTACAGTGTCTCATACTGCAGACGTTCAATAGCCGTTTTCCTTTCCCTGCTTGAGGAAGCAGGCTTAGGGAAATATCCCTCTCCATTTCTAAGGAATGTACCCTGAGTGGAAGGCAAATTCGATCAGTCTGGAATATGCAACTGGATGAAAGCTTCATATGTGAAATTATATTTGTGCCCTCCTGGAGAGCCAAGAAAATTAAGAAATGAACCAAGAAATTCATCTCCTTTATTAGATGTAAGAATGAAGGTGCAGTATTATCATTTCCTTGTGATAGTCATATCTAATAGTTCTGAAACCAATTCACAGTATTCATGTCAGACTTATTTTATGAGACATTTAACCATTGCTAAATTAAATTTCATAGGAGAATGTGCCTATATAACTCCTCTGGAGTTACAGAGATAGAAATCTGACCCATCATTTCTATTTTCACGGAAAACCATTTAGCAGAACTTTGTTCCAGTAGAAGTGTTTATTGAGTTGTAAGCCTAACACAGTTCACTGGCTGCATGTATTTCCACACTGACATTTTTCTCAGTGCAGATTTGCATCAGTTCATTAGTACTGACAGCAGATGGTAGTACTTTCACACAAATTTACCTTCTGAATTGATCTAAGAAATGTCACTAAAAAGATCCTGACAGTTTTGATGTTCTTCCATTTCTGAAAATGGTATGTTAAACAAATAAGGTGTAGGGTTTTAGATTTTTTTGAACTCTAGCTCATAATTCCTAAACTAAAAATGAAAGACGGCTTTCATCTCTGATTCTGGCTGTCTGAAGGAGAAAGTAGAAAATGCAGATAATGTTTCCTGATGGCATGAACCTTAAAAAATCTCCAGTGCAGAAAAATGGCTTTTGGAGAATATTATCCAGATTGATTGTCTACACTGATAAGACACCTCAAATTATTTGTAAATTCTCTACCGTAATTTTGAATATAAATTGTTTGGCTTGCAGGATTAGCTGATTGAATGTTACTGAAAAAATAGTATCAGCTCAGGTCACAAGGCTCACTTTGAATTCTGTCACTTCTGCAGCATTAACATATCCCTAAGATTAGCCACATTTTAAAACTATAGATTTGCCTTTAGTTAGGGTTAAATCATTATAAAATTGTCAGACAAGAAGACTTAATATTTGCTAAGTAAACAATGAGGGAAGATACGAATTCTAATCACATCAGGGAAACTTTTTATTTTTCTATATTGTATAATCATTATTATATTCATAATGACTTAGGGCCTGTATTCAGTAGTCTTATATATTTAGAAGCCAGGATTTTTGAGTATTTTAAAAATTAATTTTCCATCCGTATCTGAGAAGTAATTAATGGTTTGGTTAGTTTGCCACAACTAAGAGAAGCTGACACACTTGAGAAAGCATTGGGTGTTGGCCATATACAGTTTAACCATGGAAGTGATTATGGATGCTTTTGACACACTGCTAGAAGAGTGGCCATGATTAGCAACATATTTAAGGGATTTATTTAACAACAAAAAGGAGCTTTTCGGTTCTAAATGCTCTCAGAATCAAGGGACCCTGTTTTATTTTATTCATAACGCTTATTATTTTCTGGATTATTTTGTCTATTTATTTGTTCTATAAATTTATTGGCTGTCTCCTGCACTGGCATGAAAGTTCCCTGGGATCAGGGACTTTGTTTATCTTTGCAATACAGTGATCTCTATTACTATATCCAGAACTGTTCCTGGCAGACACATAAGACATGATCAGTAGATATGTGTTGAATTAATAAATACTAGTTTAAGGCATATAAGGAGAGCCAGAATCAAGCTGGACGGGAAGACTTGCTATAGGCATAACACATTTGGGCTCTGACCCTAGGTTCTGCTTAGATTCGAATGGGAAGGAGGGGTGGGAAGAGAGCAGGAAAGAGGGAGCCCAGGCTCTGCTGTAAGAGTCAGGCCACTAGGCAGACTCTGGAGGTAGTGCTCAGGAGACATACACTGCCCCATACCCAGTGGATACCCCAGCACTCAGCACACACATACATCCCCAAATATCCATACCCAGCGTCTCCAATACACGGTGGAATGGTGCCTCTGTTTCCTGTGAGCAGGTGTGTGCACATGCACACCAACATGAGTGTTTTGGGGTTGGAGGGTAGAGTTAGCAGCAACAACCACACGTAATTCTTTCCATGGATGCTCTGAGTTCAGCTTCTTCTTGGACTGGCTGACAAGAGGAGAAGAAGCCAGGAGAAGAAGCTAGGCCCCTAGTCCAAATCCAGCCAACAGGCTTGTTTTATTTGGCCCACTCTATGTTTAAAAAAAAAAAAAAAAAAGTGCCAAAATTTAAATTTAGGAGATTTTACATAAAAATCTGGATTGCTAGGTTATTTTGACAAATGGGAAGACCTGGCACACTGAACCTACATTCCCACATGGCACAATTGGCTGGAGCAGAGTAGCAAGCCTAGCCTTGGCTGGGCACACTCTCCATTTCCCCACAGTCCCTGTCACCTGCTTGTGTATTTAACTGACCTCGCTCCTTCACGCTACCTGTGTGATCTTTGTAGGTATCTGTCCAAGTTTGCTTGGCCAGCTCTAACAAAATACCACAGATTGGGTAGTTTACACACAACGGAAATTTATTTTTTACAAATCTGAAGTCTGAGATCAGTGTACCAGCCTGTTCTCATAAGGACGCTCTTTCGGGTCACACACTTCTTGTGTCCTCACATGGCAGAAGGGGGTGAACTAGCAATCAGAGGGCGGAATGTCTTTTATAAGGTCCAAATTCTCATTCCTGAGGGCTCTACCCTCATGACCTAATCACTTCCTAAAGGCCCAACCTCCTGTAATACCTTCACACCGGGCTTTAGGATTTCAACATATGAATATGGGGAGATGCAAACATTCAGACCATAGCAGTATTTCAGTTTGCAGTCTTTGGCGTAGTTGTGAATCTACAATGTAAACGATCAATAAACTTATTGTTATAATTGTTTTTGCATTGGTACAATTTGTGCGTGGATCACTCACTACATAGAAATCTCCTAGGGCTCCCCATTGTTGGCCAAATTATGTCCACATCGCTACACTGGCAGTGGTCTGACCTGTATCTTGGATCCAGTCATTCTCCTATGAAGGCAGTGGCGTTGCATCAAGTGAGTTTTGATTTACAGAAACGGCCCAATAAGCTTGGGAGAGACAGAAGGATAGAAACAGATAAACAGAGGAAACTCAGAAAGAGACAGACAGAAGTACAACAATTTAAATAATGCAAGCCATTCTCCTGCTTCCTCTCCCCTCCCCTACCATTCTACCCACTGAACATGTGCCTGTTGGCACCGCAGTGATGCTTGAAACAATCAACACATTGGCAAAGATTATGTAAAAAAAAAAAAAAAAAAAAAAAAGTGTGAAAGATTTTGGTTCCCTTACAATGAGGCGAATGAAATACGTTGTTCACGTGGTCAGGCTACTGGGCTTCACAGACAGCCTTGAGGAAAAACCGGAGAATAATTACAGGCCATAGAGTAACATTAGTTGACAAAGAGAGGAAACTGATAAAATTTGTCTACAGTTGGTATTGTGTAAACAAAACTGTGTACTCTTCTATACTTTATCAATTCATAACTTCTTATCATGTGCGGATTATGAATTATATTTCAAAAACTGAAATTGATCTGTATCTTAATTTAGTAACTTGGAATTTAAAGCAAACTTTTATTTTAACAAACCAGATTGTGCGTTTTAACTTTTTCAAAGTAACTCACACTGGCATCCTGGACCAACTCTGATTCCTACAGGAGCATCCAATACTTGGGCAGCCTTTTTTTGTACTTCATCCCTGCAAGACGGATGAATTCATGACTCCTGTGTTAAAGAATTCTCAAAAAATCAATAGGTAAGAAACACCATCAAGATACATTGGCTTTTACTCTTATTTTAAAAGTGTAAATCTTTTTATGTGACTCTAAAAGCCAAGCTAAAAAAGAAATATTTTTTGTAATAATAATAATGGCTAATGTTTATTGATTTTTACTGTGTGCTAGGCACTGTTCTAAGTATTTTAGATATATTAAGACATTGGATTTTTATAACACCCCATGAGCTAATTTCCATTATTTTACCCAGTTTACAGAAGAGGAAGCTAAAGCCCAGAGCAATTAAATGACTTGGCCAAGTTCACACTGCTAGTCAGATGGTAGAACTGGGATTTGAACCCAGGCATTTGTGCCTCAGAGCCATGCTCTTAACCACTGCACTGTGCTACCTTAGCAAATGCTGTAAATTTTAAGTGTAAAGTTGAAATCATCAAGGGGAGTCAGGAGTCCCAGTGCCTTGACTCCCCTTTTAACTACCTTACTGGGGATCCTCAGTCCCTTTGGACCTCAAGTTCCTGTCAAGTAATGGAGCTGATATTTGGAAATGCTAGAATTCCACATGGTGGCACATATCTTTGAAGACAGCTCATCTCTTCTGTTGGTAACTGATTTTCTACCACTCACCCAACTACAATGGAAACATGAGAGTTTCCTGTTTTTTCACTTGTTTCCTAGGAGTGTCAACTACATCACATCTTGGCTGAGCGTTGTAGGGCCAGTTGTTGGGCTAAATCTACCTCTGAGTTATGCCAGAGCAGCTTCTGAGGATGAATGAAATGTCCATCAACAAGGTAAAAAGGAAAGCCCGCATTGAATGGTTTGCCAAGACAAAGACCCTGTTATCTCTGTTACACTTAGGGTCTTCACTGGCCCCATCAAATGTTAAGTCTTCTTTCATCTTTAATAGGCTGAACATGGACTGTTTGTTTAGGATTTCAGCCAGGCAGGGCCCCATCGTTTAGGAAGCATTGGACTTTGCTACAATAACACTCACTCAAACATAGGAGTGGATGGCTTTATTTCAGAATTGTAATAATTCTTTTTGCTCAGTTAACTTTCTTTTATTCTCTTGGCTTTTGTTTTGTTTTTGTTCTTAACTTTCTTCTGTTGAGCCAAAGAACTTAGAAAATTGTGGCATGAAGGACACCAAAAGTATACTTGGCCAGCCCCGGTTTTAATAGGACAAATACCGTGCAATATTTCGACTCACCAAGACTTTGACATGGATTATTTTTTCTATTGGAAGCAAATGTCTGTAGTAACTGATATACTGTATACCTAATCTGGAAGAATTTTTGGTTTGGATTTGCTTGTTTTGTTTTTCATTTTAACTTGCCCAGGGGTTGAAACGAAGACAAAATGTAATTGTCTCTTTAGACAATCTAGATCGGTGTCTATCAATGAGGAATGTACTTTAGAATCACCTGTGGATCTTTTATGACTATGAATGCTTGGGGCTATCTTCTGAAACAGCCTCACTGGGGTGGTTCTGACCCACCTGCTTCTGGAGAACCTCTGATCTGGACGTACCTTTAGTGTGGCATTTATTTGTATTGTTTTGGTCTCCCAATAGGCCTTTTCCAGTTCTGTATGAGCTCCAGCAAGCCTGACTTACTTCCTACCATTTGTCTGGACTTTGCTCCAGGCCTCCTGGTTGTTAAGAACACCTAGGAGACATTTGTTCACTAGACAGCCCACTTGGAGGAAGCCATGGGGTGAGGGGGTTATCTACTGGCCGATCACAGTAGACTGTGCCTGCACTTTTAGTCTGTAGGTTCGAGGCTGAGCTCTCACACTGGGAGTGGAAGTAGAGAATGGGTTAATTCAAACTGCTAGAAAAGCTAAAAGTAAATTTTAAAATGCTGAGCTGCACATATTCATGCTGGGATGAGAGCCTGCTTACATGCTTGCTGGGCATTTTGGTATTTACCACTTAACATCTTTTCAACTTCTGCAGGGATTTTCATCACCCACCGCCCGCCCCCCCCAATCCACTCTCCCTAATGTAAACACAGATTTCTCAGCAAGTCATTTCTCAGACCATGTCATTTCTGGGGTAACAAAACTAAATAAATTATAATAATGTGTCATCTGGATGATGTACTCGTTTGGAAATATTAGTTATCCTTTGCTACCAGATTCTGAGGGATAGTATCAATCACATAGGGACAATGTTTTTGTTGGTGTCAGAGTTGTTTTCAAGTTAATTTTTTTTTTGGTCTGCTTGATGAAGACCTTAAAATTCATCAGTGGCAGAAAATAATTCTGAAAAGCTCTTGTAGGTTGTAGAGACCACTCCCCCCAGATAGATATCTCTGCTCAGGCAGCTCTATTTCTTTTCAGAATAGTTTTTGCTTTAAAAAAACTTAATTTTTGATTGATAAAAATTTCCATTTTTAAGAATGCAGCTACATAACAGACTGTTATCCCAACAGTTATAAAACATTAGAAAATATTTTGTTTTGTCAAAGTAACAGCTCTTTCTCTGCAATATGAGGATTTTTCCTCCGGGTTTCTTCTCCAGTTAATATAATGCAAAACCCCTTCAATCAGAAATAGTGCTGGTTAAAACTACCAAACAGTATCCTAAACTGCTTTTGTGTAGCCTTGGAACACTTACTTCACCTCCTTGGTCCTCAGGTATGTGATTTGTGAGACCAACTGTAATTCTTGGTCTGTGAAATAGAAGTGTTGAATTCTAGACTGTGAGGTTGGTGAGCTGCCAGCTGTGTGACTTGGGCTAAATTTCCTAATCTCCTTTAGGCTTTTGCCATTTCTATTTTTAAAAAGCCCATTAACATCCATCCTACTCACCTACCAAGAGCAGGAAGGAGATCAAAATGCTAAGTCAACCTGAATGTGCTTCATAACCAACATAATGCCACAAGAGTAAGGGTGATCTGGGATAATTAGCCCCAGCTCCTATCCAGTGTCAGCATACATTCTCCCTCCCTCCCTCCCACCTTGTTTCCCAACACAAATGGACCCCACCCCCCCATCAGGCAAGTCGTCTCCACCCACATCCTTATCTGAGTGTTGTTCTTGCTGGCTCCCACCTGGAAATGCTTCCTTCTCCATCTCTCTACTCAATTCTCAACCTAGTCTATATAATTCACTCTTACAAAGCCATCTCTGACCACCATAGCTCCCACTGGTCAACCTCTCCCTTCATTACTCACTGCACTTAGTCATAGTAGCATTTAATTTTCTCCCTTTCACTCTGATCGCCTCCTTAATGATGGATAATAAAATAACTTACCCACTTTCTTTGGTATGTTATAAGGTAGCATGCACATGAGAGTTGTTGTCTGCCCTTTGTAAGTGATCCAGGGAAGGCTCTCAGTCTGGGGATTGGGCCAGCAGCTGTGTTGATCATTTGATACTATAGCCTACAGACTGGGGGATAAAAAACCCAAACTAACCATCTTCCTAACAGAGATGTATTAAAATAAAGATGTATTAAAGTAAAGGAAGTTAAAACTGGGTTTTTGCATCCATTTTTCCTGAGATACGTGTAGTTTTTATCCATACTCTCAAGATATTAGAAAATGGAGATCTGCATTGTCAGAACCAGCTCTTACATAATTCAAGCAGCTGATATTCCAGTGAGTTGGGTTTTTTAAGGATTAAAATGTGAGAATAAGAATATGCAAATACTCAGTCCAGCAGATACCAACTGAGTTTCTCTTGTGTACTTAGCCCGGTGTTAGTGGCCAGGGATGACAAACAGAAAGACATGACCCTGGCTCATAAGAATGCCACAGTCCAGTGAAAAACACAGACAAGAAGAAGACTCAGGGACAGTAGGATGTGTGCTGTGGCAAAGGTGTGGAAAGCCAGCGCCCGGGAAGGTTTGCAGAAGAGGAATGTGAGTGGAGCTGTGAAAAATCTAAGATTTAGCCAGGTCAAGAATGGAGGAAAGACCTTGAAAATGCATGGGGAACTGGCAAAGAGTGAGGCTGGCTCAAAGGACTGGGGCCAGGTCTGGAGGAGATTTATTGCCACACTGAGAATTTGTATCTGGCCTAAAAAACAGAAAGAACCACTGAGAGAATGCAAGTAGAAGAGTTGAAATGATCACTCTTGCATTTTGGAAAGATCCTGTATTTTTTAAATGATGATTGTATATAACTAGTCACACAACTACTTTGTCAGTTTTTATCACAAGCAGGTACTGGCCCACAGGCTCTAGAAGGTAGGAGTGCATAAAGGGCTGGGGGTATGCCAAGGATATTTTTCAGTTTTTACCCAGGACCTTCCAAAACCAAACCTGCCAGTGCCTGGAATGCCTGTTTCCTGGCTGTGTTACCTGGGGCAAGTCACTGCACCTCTCTGAGCCTCTCTTTCCTAATGTATTAAATGGAAGGAAGTGTATTAGATCACTAATTAGTTATTAGTTTATGACTAGTATATATGTATATTTTTTATGAAATAGAATATGTCTGGGAAACATTCCCTGTGTTTTCTTTACTCTCATACTACTGCACTCACCACACTTCTGACTCTAGATGTGTAAGTTTTTCACACATCAAATGATCCTGCAGTAGCAACTGGTGTCTTGCAATTCAGTTCAGTTCTGATACCATCTGCCTGGAATTAGCACCACAAGACCTCCCCATGTAAGACCCCAGGTTGTCACAAGTCCCAGGTTGTCACCTGTATTTCTGACTGACCAACTATAAACCAAGGTTGCCCTGACCTCCTCCTTGGGTTCAACAATTTGCTAGAATGGCTCATAACATTTAGGGAAACACTTACGTGTACCGGTTGATTATGTAACAAAGGATATGATACAGAATACAGATGAAGAGCTACGTAGGGCAAGGCCTGGAGAGTCCCAGGTGCAGGAGCTTCTGTCCACATGGAAGCTCTCTCAAACTTGTACTTTTGGGATTTGATGGAAATGTAATCATGAAGGCATGAATGATCACTAACTCTACTTCTAGCCCTTCCCCTCTTCCCAGAGGATGGAGAACAGGTCTGAAAGCCCCAAGCTTCGAATCAGACCTTGGTCTCTCTGATGACCAGCCCCCATCCTGAAGCTGTTCAAGAGCCCACCAAGAGTCAGCTCCTTATATCAAAAGACACTCCTATCACCCAGAAAATTCCAAGGGATTTAGGAAGTCAGTGTCGGGAGCCAGAATCAAAGACCGAGTATTAGAAGAAATGCTCCTCATGTTCTCATCGCTTGAGAAATCACAAGGGTTTAGGAGCTCTGTGCCAGAACTGGGGGCAGATATATAAATAAATATATATATTTAAATATTTGTATATTCTATTATTTTACAAATATATGGAAAAAATAGGTTGCACATGGTAAGGATATTACTGTTTGGTGAAACTTTGGCTTCAGCTATATATACATATAATCTGTTTATATGGGTGTGTATTTCTGCGCGTGCATGGAAATATATTTCTAACGCCAGGAAACAGAGATTTGAAAACTAATGGACAAATAAGCTCCCTTCCAATTCTAAGACCCTCTGATTCCCCCCTTATACTGCTGACCAGTAAGTTGCTGAAGGTTGTTCCAGAAGGATATAGGCAGTACTTAACTACTATTGTGCCCATGGAACTGAGCTATTTAAATATGCACATAGGTCCTTTTATAGGGCTTGTCTGTAAAAGTGCTTTCACATTTTTATTCTTAAATGTTCTAGTGTTCTTTCAAGCAGTACTGCAGTGTATAAAGCCCTTGATTTTAACTTTTGTGTTGTCAATAGCGGCACCTAGTGGTACAAGAGCCCTATTGCAAGTATCCTGTATTGTAAGCTGTTAAAACTGAAAGTGATTTTACAGATCACCAAGTCCCATTTTATAAATTATAAAAAACAAACTGGAAACTCACATTTTTTCCTACCCTGAAATATACTTTACATGAGAATAAATAAATCCTATGGCTGACTTATGATTTCTTGCATTACTTTGATGCTTTAAAAAAATTTTTTTTTATATTTATTTATTTTTGAGAGAGATAGAGACAGAATGTAAGTGGGTTAGGGGCAGAGAGAGAGGGAGACACAGAATCTGAAGCAGGCTCCAGGCTCTGAGCTGTCAGCACAGAGCCTGATGCGGGGCTGGAACTGACGAACTGTGAGATAATGACCTGAGCCAAAGTTGGATGCTCAACCCACTGAGCCACCCAGGCGCCCCAATGCTTTTTTTTTTTTTTTTTAAGTTTATTTATTTATTTTGAGAGAGTCAGAGACAGCACAAGCCGGGGAGGGGCAGAGAGAGAGACTCCTAAGCAGGCTCTACACTGCCAGTACAGACCCTGATGCAGGGCTCAGACTCAGGAAACCACAAGATCATGACCTCAGCTGAAACCAAGAGTCATACGGTTAACCAACTGAGCCACCCAGGTGCCCCTGAAGCTTTTCAGTACCCAGAAGTCAGTTACAACTGAGGCAGAAATCTAAGCATACTCTGATAGGTTAATGGGAATTCATAGTTCAGTATATCCACAGCCTTTGGTGCATTATTATTTACACATGCATGCCAGATTGGGGTTTAGCATGGTGCCTGACACATGGTAATTACTCAATAAATCTTTGTGGAATATTTGTATATGTGGCTGAATACTGAGGGGGGAAGGCTCCCATGGTCTTTCTGCAGGCACGAGGACCTGGACCTGCTTTCCTCTTTTGGGAACTGCATTCCACTCTTTGCCTTGAGAAGACTTCTTCCCCTGACACCAGCAGCAGAGTAGGATGTGGTCTCCTCCATCCCTTTCTTCAGTAGATTCAAAGAGAGAGAATACCCAGGCCCTTACCTACTAATAGGGAAATGGCTAAATCGAATGTGATGCTGGATAGCAGTTAAGGGGAATGAATTGAATCTCCATCCAATCTCAAAATAGGCAGTTCTCATAGATTGTTGAGTTAAAACAGAAAGCAAAAACTAGATGATAAATATGCAAGCAACTTAACACAACTTATAGAAAATATATACCAATACCACATATTCTTTATAGTGCATATACAGTATATGTATGTAAAACCATTAAAAATGATCTAGAAGGACACACACCAAACTTGTAAGAATGGTTACCTCAAACTGGAGAGTGGGAACTTGGATTGGAAGAAATCAAAGACTGGCTCTTTTCATAATGCTACACTTATCTAGCCTTAGCCTATAAAACTAAAATCCATTTTTATTTATTTATTTTTAATTTTTTTAATGTTTATTTTTGAGAGAGAGAGACAGAGACAGAATGCAAGTGGGGGAGGGGCAGAAAGAAAGGGAGACACAGAATCTGAAGCAGGCTCCAGGCTCTGAGCTGTCAGCACAGAGCCCAACATGGGGCTTGAACTCACAGACCACAGGATCATGACCTGAGCCAAAGTTGGGCACTTAACTGACTGAACCACCCAGGCACCCCTAAAATTCATTTTTTAGAAAAGATTTTTGTCCTAATGAATAACTTGGAAGCCACAGAAACATTTGAAGGCGAACATTTCAAATGTGCTTAAGTGGAAATCACCCATGGATAACTGCAATTAAAATTTTGCTGTATTTCCTCATACTAGTTTGGACATATTTAATTAGGATCACTCCATATATAATTTTACATTCTTATTTTTCCCATATAACATTATATTGACAGCATTATCCCATGTCATTTGATATTCTTTGAAAAACCAACTTACAATGACTAGTATATCTTCTGTATCAAAATGTACCAAATAATTCTATCGGACGTTTAGGTTGTTTCTAATTCTTCTCTGTTTATTTAACATACATTCATTAAGCACATACTTCCTGCGTGGTCAGGACCTGTGCTAGGGATATAGTGGTCAGTAAGGTAGACAAAGCCCCTCCCTCAGAGATCTAATGCAGTAAGAAATGTGTGCAGAAGCAGTTGCTTTAGGTTATACTGTTACTAAGGGAATGAACAGATCAAAGGATATGAAATGTCTTAAGACTTTTGATTCATGTCCCTAAATTTTTCACTACTAAGGCTATATGATTTACATTCCCAGCAGTAGTCTGTGCTTTACTTTCCCTAAAATCTTTGAAAATAATTTTATTTTACTTTGCTTTTATTACTGAGCTGACCCTTTTTTTCTTTATGTCTTGCTAAATTTTGCATAGATTCTCAGCTTACTTCTTCCTAGTAGGCTATGCATTTCTCAGTGTTGCTAGAGTTAGTTTTCCAGCTTTTTTATTGTCCATTTAATTGCCCCAAATCTCTGTTTTGCTTCTATCAGAGCTGACTGTCCATATACTGGTTCTAAAAAAACCAGAAAGCTGGAGTTAAACAATTAGGATATGTACATTATATATATATATATATATATATATATATATATATATATATATATATATTTTAATATATGAAATTTATTGTCAAATTGGTTTCCATACAACACCCAGTGCTCATCCCAAAAGATGCCCTCTTCAATGCCCATCACCCGCCCTCCCCTCCCTCCCACCCCCCATCAACCCTCAGTTTGTTCTCAGTTTTTAAGAGTCTCTTATGCTTTGGCTCTCTCCCACTCTAACCTCTTTTTTTTTTTTTCCTTCCCCTCCCCCATGGGTTTCTGTTAAGTTTCTCAGGATCCACATAAGAATGAACACATATGGTATCTGTCTTTCTCTGTATGGCTTATATCACTTAGCATAACACTCTCCAGTTCCATCCACATTGCTACAAAGGGCCATATTTCATTCTTTCTCATTGCCATGTAGTACTCCATTGTGTATATAAACCACAATTTCTTTATCCATTCATCAGTTGATGGACATTTAGGCTCTTTCCATAATTTGGCTATTGTTGAGAGTGCTGCTATAAACATTGGGGTCCAAGTGCCCCTATGCCTCAGTACTCCTGTATCCCTTGGGTAAATTCCTAGCAGTGCTACTGCTGGGTCATAGGGTAGGTCTATTTTTAATTTTCTGAGGAACCTCCACACTGTTTTCCAGAGTGGCTGCACCAGTTGGCATTCCCACCAACAGTGCAAGAGGGTTCCCGTTTCTCCACATCCTCTCCAGCATCTATAGTCTCCCGATTTGTTCATTTTGGCCACTCTGACTGGCGTGAGGTGATATCTGAGTGTGTTTTTGATTTGTATTTCCCTGATGAGGAGCGAAGTTGAGCATCTTTTCATGTGCCTGTTGGCCATCCAGATGTCTTCTTTAGAGAAGTGTCTATTCATGTTTTCTGCCCATTTCTTCATTGGATTATTTGTTTTTCAGGTGTGGAGTTTGGTGAGCTCTTTATAGATTTTGGATACTAGCCCTTTGTCCGATATGTCATTTGCAAATATCTTTTCCCATTCCGTTGGTTGCCTTTTAGTTTTGTTGATTGTTTCCTTTGCTGTGCAGAAGCTGCAAAAAATATATATATAATAAACCCTCACGTACTTATAGAGCAGAATCAGTAATTACCAAGATTTTTGCCATATTTGCTTCATTTAACCTTTTTTAAACTTTATATTTGCTCAAATAGTTTAAAGAAAATTACAGATATTATGTCATTTGTTTTTACAGGTGCATACTGAACATTTTTTATTTGATCTATTCTACCAAGTTTTACTGCAGTCTTACATGTTATAACACCTTTGGGTTCTTATCCTCTGCTTTCACTCCTGAGGTGAGGCTTTGCACCCTTTTTCTGATTATGCCTTTGCCAGTGATATTGGAGAACTTTTCTCTAAAATGGCCCATTGTTCCATGAGGTCAGCTGGTACCATCAAGGCAGAAGGTGAAATGTACATTTTGTAATTTCTGCAGACTGGACAATCCATCCACAGATCCTCACCACATTGGAGACATTTCATCAATGATATCAAACCATAGACAACTTCTTGTGACTGTTCTCAACTGTGATTAAAATGGACAATTTTGTAATATGTGACAAGATCTATTCATAATTATACAGATTTAATAGCTGGTTTCTTGTGAAGGAACCCCTTTAAAAGTCTGAAGAATGTGCAGAACCCATTTTCAGAAAAATGTGTGTGTGTTTGTGTGTGTGTGTGTGTTTGCATATACACACCCACATAAATCACACCCACCCCTAATATATATCAGAAAATTCTGCACACAGTTGCAGGAGATTCCTAGACTCTCTAAAATCTATGAGACAAATCCTAGATCAAGAAACTTGGTCAATAAATTGCATTCACAATGGCTTCCATATTATGTCCTGATCAAGAAAAAGAGGATTATAGTGACAGAAAAAAAAAAAAAAAAAAAAAAAAAAACCTACTTAATTATAAATAAGAAAATGTATAAAATACAGAAGGAACAAGATCAACTATTGTATATGGAATTAAGAGTTTTGGGTAAAAAAATGGAACTTACAGAGAACCTAGAGAAGGGGAAAGGGTCTTACTACCTGCAAATACACACAAAACAGAGCATCAAACTATATAGAAAAAATATAAAGACATAATTAAGATTGGATAAATTCACAAAACTGATGGGGAAAAAAAGTGATATGACAAAACAACCTATTTCCTATCGCTGTTTCCAAAGCAAGTGTTAATAGACAAAACATGTTTCAGCAAGTAGTGTTTCTCTCAACTGTTCTCAGCTGTGATTAAAATGCAATATTACTTAAAATGTGGCTTACTTTGCCCACTATTGTACAGATTTAAACATTAGCTGACTGATTAAAAGTGGTAAGGAAGCATAATATATTCATAGCATCTAAACTTACTTGAAAATTTGGGTATGCTCAATATGTCCTACACTTTTAATCCAGACACGTAACTTGACCCCTTGTTTTGTTTCTAATTAACCACAGCAAAAGAGATTTTAGAAAACTAGACTCTAAAAAACAAAACAACAACAAAAAAAACCTTGTCGCCATCAGTAGAGAACAGAATTCATGTCAATATTATCACAAAGAACCAAGCAGATCCTTGGTAGACATGTGGAAAGTACTTTTCTGACTGGAAGATCTGAAAGAGTGATATGGGGCCATCATTTCCTCCTCCCTTCTGAGGGAGCAGCACTCCTTAGCACTAGAATTACTGTTCAAAGCTTCAGGTTGTCTGGGAAGCCGAATGTGTTAAAAGGAAGGGATTCTGATGGTGCTCATCATATGTGGCTAAAGTTCCAAGGTTCTGCGTGCGAGGGGTCCCCTCATTTTTGAAGTTACACACCACACATTAAAGGCTTGAATGACAACCTGAATGAGGTGGCCACTGGATGTGTGCATATTTGGAAATGTTGGTTATCTGTGGTCATGAGTCCCTTCAAATGTGTCACTCTAAAAATGACTTTCTCCTAATGAGACATAAAATCATGTGGTTTTAATGTTTTAATGCTTTGGTCTAGAACTCCTGTGGTCATATTATCATGACAATAAGCTTTAGAAATCCACTCATCTTTCTTACATACTAACAAACATAACATCACTTAACCAAATAATATGGACAGTGCTAGAAAGTAAGAATGCTTAGTACAACCTGCTAAGACAATCCCTCAACTGTAATGTCATAAGAAATGTGAGTTGAAACTTGAATGATCCATTGAAACAGATTTTATCGGTTAAAATAAAGATTATACAAGCTGCCGTTAGTGAAAATTTTATCATAATATGTAATTTATGATGTCAGTCTCTTTTCTTGACTGTGCAAAGCTAATAAAGAAACGTTAGCTACTGGGACAACCTTGAAACAGACTGCAAGAATGTTATCTACAGCATGACTGTTATGACCAAATCCTGCCACCAGACATGTTCCTAGAATGAAACAAAGGGAATTCATACATTTTGTAATAGGACTGCTTGTTTCATCACTTTTGAGATTAGAAAGTTCTTTATATACTTTAAATACAAGTCTTTTGTTGGGTATATGATTTGCAAATATTTTTGGCTTGTCTGATATGTATTTTCATCCCTTTTTTTCTTCTCTTTTTTTGAAGAGGGAGGGAGAGGGGGAGTGGGGGAGGGACAGACAATGGAGAAGGAGAGAGAGAATCTAAGGTAGGATCCATGCCCAATGAAGAGTCCAACACAGGGCTCGAACTCATGACCGCAAGATCATGACCTAAGCCAAAATCAAGAGTTGGACATTTAACTAAGCCACCAAGGCGCCCCTGTGTTTCCATATTTCCACCCTCTTAACAAGATCTTTCGCAGAATAAAATTTTTAATTTTGAAAAAGGCCAGTGTATTCTTTTTTTTGGTGGAATGTACTTTTGATGTATTGTCTAAGAGCTCTTCACCTAACTGTAAGTCATTAAGGCTTTTCAAGTTTTAGTTTTATATTTTACATTCATATTTTACACTCATATATTATGACCCATCTTGAATTAATTTCTGTATAAGGTGTGCAATTTAAGTTGAGGTCTGTTCCTTTTTGCAAATTAAAGTCTCTACTGTATACTGTAAGAACTATCCTTCCTCCATTGAATTGCTTTTGTATCTGTGTCAAAAATCAGTTTGTCTTACCTGTGTCTTTTAATGTATTCTATTTTAGTGATCTGTGTCTACCTCTTCTGTAATACCACACCCTCTCGATTACTGCAGCTATAAATCAAATCTTAAAACTAAGTTTTGTGATTCTTCCACCCTTTATTCTTTATTTTCAGTATTGTTTTAGCTATTCTAGTTCCTTTACCTTTTCATATAAATTTTAGAATTAGCTTTTCTATTTCTACAGGAAAAAAATCTGCTGGGATTTTGCTTAAGTTTTGCACCCAAGGTGAGTGCTTCGTTTCTCTCACCCTACAGCTTACACATGCAGCACAGACCAGGCACACACTTCATGCTGGATCAAAGAAGGGGCAGTATGGGTCACAAGGTGGTGAGGGATGGGTGAGAGAAATACACAGGAGGCAGAAGGAGCTGTTAAGAAGGAAGCAGATCAAACACTTGGGGTTTGAGGTACATGAGGTGGATTTGTGTCTGTCAGTCATTTAGCTATAGAACAGGCATCCCTGGTGCACCCAGCAGACAAGAGTGAGCCACTGTCACAGAATGTCTTAACTCCCAGGTGTGTTCTCTATAGACTTGGCCGAGGTCTCAACATGGCAGAAAAAAGGACACACTGCAGAGGGGTGGGTAGGTGTCCGTGCCACCCGCCTTCTCACCTTGCCCAAGCCTCCTCCCTCCTGAACTGCCAGGCAACACCTCCCAGCTCCCTACACTGCACCTGACCACAGGGATGAGATCTTGTGGCCCTTGGTGGCTTCTTGTGGTTCAGGCCGGGTAGACAAGACCCAGAGATCTCTCTGCTTGGGTCAGTATGTCAACTGGAAAGCATCTGGTCAGCCTTTGAGAATGACTTAGTGGATACCTATGCAACTACACACATTAGTAAACCCTGAAAGAGAAATCAAGGATAGCCCATCTTGTCTTATTACCACATATAAATGTATCAAAGTAGTATGTGTACTTATTAAATTTACACAATTTAAATGTCAGACTTTGTGTTTCAGTAAAAAAAAAAAAAAAAGCCACTCCCCATTCTTGTGGAAAGACAAATCACACAATCATTTGTGACAAGCATAAACACAAGTGTGACGTGTGATGTATTTGGGAATCAATGAGGTCTGAGATGGGAGAAGCAGGTGGAATGTGAGGGGTCTCCTGAAACTGCCTGGGAAATTCAAGTTTGAGCAAGGCAGAGTTCATTGCTGCTGGAGGAGGAAAGGACCAGACAAAACACTGATCTGCTATACTGTGGAAAGGACCATGGTTTTGGTCTTATGGGAAATTGAAAGCCAAAGAATTTTCATTTTCTGAGATCCTAAACATAACCTAACACTAGGCGATATTCAAAGAGCAAATTAATTCACATTTACTAATGCTGCCAACAGCAGTTCCTCTGATAAAATTTGAGAAAGCTAATAAGCTTCATTTTAGACAGGAGATTTTATTATTTTTCTCCTATGGAAATTTTGAAACAAGAGTTAAGGACACTACCAAGAAACAAACTTTTGAGAGAGATAAAGAGCGAGCGCACGAGGAAGGGACAGAGAGGGAGATACAGAATCCGAATCAGGCTCCAGGCTGAGCTGTCAGCAGAGTCTGACCTGGGGCTCAAACCATAAACTGTGAGATCCATGACCTGAGCTGAAGTTGGCTGCTTAACAGACTGCACCATGCTGCAAGAAAAAAACTCAAAAAACTACTGGAAACAAACTAATGGTTACCACAGGAAGTAGGGGGTAGAATAGGTGAAGTGATAGGGATTAAGGAGTCCATTTGTGAGGAGCACCAGGTAATGTATGGAAGTGTTGAATCATTAGACTGTACACCTGAAATTAAGAGAACACTGTATGTTAACTATACCGGAATAAAAATCCGCAAGAATGGACAAAAAAATCCCACGTACCCAACACCCAGCTTCAATTATCAAGCTACAATCCTTCTAGATCATTTCTAACTGATCACTTCTACTTTGTGCCAGGAAATAAACCTCAAGGTCAAACTATCAGTTACTGACAGTCAGTACAAAGAACATTTAGGTTAATCATTCTATAGTTCAACGTTCTTGCTTTTTTCTTTTGATTTTTATAATTATTTTTAGAGAAAATCTTAAGCAGGCTCCATGCTCAGTGTGGAGGTTGATGCAATGTGGGGCTCGATCCCATGACCTGAGCTGAAATCAAGAGTCAGATGCTCAACTGGGCCACCCAGGAGCCCCAGACAAGTTTTTCTTCTATGTCTCAATTTGCCAGGCATACACTTCCACTCAATCATCTAGTGCCTTTCTTGCTGTCATAAACAGAATTACAACATGGATCGCGAACCTTTAGATACTCAAACACCAGAGCAGGGAGCAATTTGAGGGCGTTTATCATACTGGGTCCCCAGGGAGATGGATCTCAGAAAGTACACTGCTAGGGTTTCCCGACATGATTCCTGCTTTAAGTGCAGTTAGTTTTTGAAGCCCTCTCTCTATACAGGAATACTGTACAATTATTCCATAGAGAGTAGAAAAAAACTATGAATCCCATTTACTGTAGAGAATCCTGAATTAATTGTATTCCCATTCTCCTTAAATGGAAAGGTATACACTGCATCTCTGTACTAAAGAAAATAAGACACAAAACATATTTTTGGTATATGAAAATTTATTGTCACGTTTTCATCATCAAAACTTAAGATCTTGGTCTTTCCTTCTTGCCTTTGTATAAGGCCAAAAGAGAGACATTGGCTACTTTGACGACCTTAAAGCGAACTCCAGGAATGTCACCAACAGCATGACCTTTGCGACCAAATCCAGCAACCAGAACCTCATCGTTTTCCTGGAATAAAATCAACAGTTTACTTCTGGTGTGAGTGGCAATCACTAAAAATACCCGTTCTTCATATAAAAAACCGGGCAAAACCATCTCAGAAACAGAAGCAACAGCAGACTAAAACACTTACCTCAATAAAATTCAAACAACCATCATTGGGTACAAAGGCGGTGATTTTCTTGCCATTCTTGATCAGCTGGACCCTGACACACTTCCTGATGGCAGAATTTGGCTGTTTGGCTTCAACCCCTCTAAAACATAAAGAGCACAACAGTGAGGTGCCTTTCTGAGAAGGCATACGTTTTAGTTTGTTAGGCAGAGAATTCATTAGACATTATGCTCTTTCCACCTAGTCGGTCTAATCCTAAATTGGTTAACTCCTGTGATTTCAACCAAGCTTTCCCTCAGGGAAAATCTCTGGGCCCTTACCAGTTGTAAAAAATATGAATCAAAAATAAGAGATACAAAGACTACTGACTGGCAGTGCATTGATTAGTGCCTTAAAAATTATCATTTTGTAAAGTCAACCTTCATGCAGCTCAACCTCAGATTTGCAACCTCAGGCAAGAAACTTCTCTTTACCTTAATTGTCCCAACTAGAAAGATGTGATTGCTAAGAATAAAATGGTTGAGTGGCAATTACTTAAGACAGCTCGTCCCTTCATTGTTACTACCCACCCCCCTCCAATGCCATCCCTAAGAGATTCAAAACCCTTAGTTACCTAACCCCTAAGCCCTCACGTTACCAACTTCCAGACAAATATTCCACCCAAACACTTTAGAATTTGTATCTAAAATTAACAACTTCAGATGTATTTGTTTCGCGTTACCATAGTAAAAGAAACCTTGAAGAAAAAGTGTGGACTTTCACTTACACTTTTTCCAGCACAATTCCTTTCGCATGGGAAGCTCCTCCAAAAGGGTTGGCCTTCAGGGCTGTGCCCAAATGGGCTTTCTTGTACTGTTTATCATGCCACTTCTGATCTCGTCGGTGGCTACGGAGCTTCCTGGCAGTACGAAGACCACGACACTTGCCTAAAATTCAAAATCCTATGAGTTCTTCCGCAAGCACTCCAGTCATTTTACATCTCCTAAAACCCTAGCCTCACCTGGAGTACAAGCCAATAGACTCTTTCATTACAATGTAGCACATGGTCTAAACCTCAACCTCAAAGGGTCCCTCGGACCAACAAAGTGGTGAACACAAGTACTCCGATTGGTGCGTTTTCCCAAAGGAATGAGCCCCTTGTCAAGTTCCAGAGCGGCACCGGCTACCCAACGCCGGTCGGTAAGGCGAGCTCCGCGGGCTCCGCGCCGCATGGGCTCTTTCCGCACCCGGCCATGTGCCTGCCACAGCAGCGCTTCCCCGGCCTTGCCCAGCGGGCCTTCCGGTAGCGTCCTCACCGTTCTGTCTCTATTCTCCCGCCCGTCCCCGAGCCCCCGAGTTCAGCTTTCAGGCCCCTCAGCCCAAACCCGGACAGCTCACCCATCCTGCCAGCACCACGGGCCCGAGCAAAAGAGGGAAGGCGCACAGGAAGGAGCCACAAGCCACTGCGAACAAGCTCCGCCCAGCCAAGGACCCAAGCAACTGTCTGCGCAGTGCCTGATCCGAAGCTGGCACCCTTTGAAAATGACAAGTTTGCACCACTTTCCAGAATCTGAGTTTTATTCAGTTTGTGTGAAATTCTGAACCACCTAACTTGCATTGCTGTTTATTTCGTTTTATGTCAAGGCTGGAGACAGAAGGAAAGTGGACTACCAATCCCAGAATTCTTTGCATTGAGACTCCCTGGAGGCGCCGGCGCTCTTGGCAAAACCAGGAAGGGGCGGGATCTAGTGGAGTTGAGTCGGACTAAAGGGAGCTACCTGGTTTGTGGCTGTTTGGGGTAGAGTGGAGGCCTTAACGCTTGTAGTTTGGAAAGTTAGATCTCTGAGCTTTAAACCCTACTCAAGCAGCATCGTAAATTGGAAAAAAAAAAAAAAAATCAGTGAAGCCATGTATTGTAAAACCGACATTTGGAAGTAGACCAAGCCTTAAAACAAAACCTGTCACTTAACTGATGCCATTTTAGGTGATTCATTTAACTTTTTAAACTTAAGGTTCTCCTGTAGAATGAGATAGATTTGAGAGATCTCTGGGATGTTGGTTCATTACACAACTATTAAAGTTGTTTTCTTCATTCCAGGCATTTGTACAGGAGAGTTAAGTTATCTGTTCTTAAAAAAAAAATTATTTTCTAGGTGCAAGAAGGCAGAAATAATATATAAGTGTATTTAAAGATAAATGGGAAAGTTTTTTTTGCAGTTTATTATTTTTTTGAGAGAGTTTTTGAGAGAGAGAGGGAGAGATGTGGGAGAGGAACAGAGGGAGAGAGAGTGAATCCCAACCAGGCTCCGTGCTATGAGCTGGAAGCCCCCACCACCATCGTGATATTAGGAATCCTTAGATCATTGCCTGAGCCCAAATAGTCAGGTGCTTAAACGACTGAGCCACCCAGGCACTCCTAAGTGGGAAAGTTTTAAATACTGATAAGTGTTCTAGAGGATATAAAGTTCGTCAGGTGGTGGTGACTTGGGGATGGGGGGCTACTCTGGAATGGGTTTAAGAAGCCATTTCTGTGGATATTACATGTGAACTGAGATCCTAAAGAAAAGGAACCAGTTAGACAAAGTATATGGGGTGGAGCATTCAGGAAAAGGGGCTCTCAATGAGGAGAATGAGAGGGGGCACTTTTTCAGAACTGAAGAATCAAGGAGGGGGAACTCAGTGAGTGAGGACTAGGGTGGCACTGGATGAGGTCTAAGGTGCACAGGAAATTGTGAAGCCTGTAGATCCTGATAAAGGCTTTGTTTATTCTTTGTGTGACTGAATGCCATTGAAAAGTTTTGAGCAGGGGAGTAATGATAGGATATTACAGGTTTGATCCTATAAAAATATAGGATCACTTATTAAAAAAAAAAAAAAACTGTAAGAGATGAATCTGTGAGACCATTTGGGAGGGTGTTGTAATAGTCCAGTTGAGACATGTAATGATAGCTTGGACTGTCAGTGAAGGTGGTAAAAAGTGTTGGATTAGATACACTGATGGTTGAGCCGGCAAGATTTGCTGAAGACTGTAGGATGTCAGAGAGGAATTATGATTTTCAACCTGAGCAACTTGGTGATTTGTGGTGTTCTTTATTAAGTGGGATATTTTGGGAGAGGAACAGATTTAGAAGGGGAAATTAAGAGTTCAGTTATCGATGTGTCAGTTTGAGATGCCTTTTGGACTTCTAGGTAGGTATGGGAGGTAGGCAGTTGGATATATGGGGGGGAGTTCAAGGGAATTATCAGTGAGTGAATAGACAGATTGAAAGCCATAGCCCTAAGTAATATCACTTAGGGAATGACTGTAGTTAGAATAGAGAAAGGTTGGAGACCTGAGCCTTGGGCACACTAAAACTTAGGATACAAAAGGGAGGTGAAGCAAAATAGCCTGAAGAGTGCCCAATTCTGTACTCTCATCAAAGCCAAGTTAAGTAGAAGTGAGCAAGTGTGAAAGGAGAGTAAGATGAGGACTGGGAATTGTCATGCATTTGGCAATGTGGAGGATTTTAGTGATTTTGTTAAGTGGGGTTCCCATGGAGTTGCAAAGATGTAAGCCTGATCTGGATTGGAGCCAAGACAATATGGGAAATAAAATAGTGTAGACAGAAGTTATTGACATATTTTTGGAGAGCATATTTCTATAATGTGCAGAGAAAAGGGGTTCTGTCTGGAGGAGGATGTGGAGTGAGGATGAGTTCGTTTAAGATGGCAGACTGTATGACATTTTTGTAGGGGATTGTTCCAATAGAGAAGAAAAATGGATAGTTCATTAGAGAAAGGGGATAATTGCGTGAACAAGTCCTTGGGGAAACTAGAAGGGTCCCCAAGTGGAGGAATTGGCCTTAGGAATAATAACAATTTATCTATAGTAATAGAGAAGGCAGACTATAGGGGTACCACTACAAGTAAATTGGAAGATTTGTTGGTGGGAAAATGTGGAACTTCTCTTTTGATTGCTGTTTCCTTAATGAAACCAGTAAGGTCATCAGTACAGAGAAAGAGTAGGGAAAAGACATTAGAGGAGAGAGGATAGAGTATGAAATCATCATCTAGAATAACACTACTAGTATTAAATAATACTATGTGCCACATACTGTTTTAGGTGACTTATATTTATTAACTTAATTCTAATAACACTAAAATGTAAACACTTTTATTATACCTGTTATACTGAGGGATAGTGCCTTAGTCGTTTCAGGCTACTATAATGAAATACTATAGGCTGAGTGACTTATAAAATAACAGAAATTTATTTCTTACAGTTCTGAAGATTGGGAAGTCCAAGATAAAGGTGCTGGCAGATTTGGTATCTAAAGAAATACTATAGACTGGGTGGCTTATAAATGACAGAAATTTATTTCTTACAGTTTTGAAGATTGGGAAATCCAAGAACAAGGTGCTGGCAGATTTGGTATCTAGTGAGAGCTCATTTCTTGATCCATCCCTTTTTAATATAACCTCAAATAACAGAAGGGCGAATGTAGCTCTCGGGGCGGGGAGGTCTGTTTTATTTATTTGCATATTTTTTCCAGTTTTATTGAGATGTAATTGACATATTGGGGTCCTTTTATAAGGGTCTTAATCTCATTCATGAAGACTCCACCCTTATGACCTAGTCAGTTCCCAAACAACCCATCTACTAATAACATCACACTGGGGATTAGGTTTTGTGTTTGCTTCACACTTAATATGGTGACTTAGTAGGTTGAGAGCTGGGTAATAGGACTGGGAGTGTGGTCTAGTCAGGTGAATGTGACAGAGGAAGGGCAAAGGAGTTCAGAGTGGTTGCAAGGCAAGGATCATAGTGAACCATGAGATTGAAGCTGGAAGAGTTAAGAGCTAGGAATAGTCAGAACACTTCTGAAGACCTGGCCCTACCAGATATGAGAAATTTCTATGAAGTTACATAAGATAGTGCAGTTTTAGTACAGAAGTAGATAAATTGACCAATGAACAGAATAGAGAGGCCAGCAAGAGACTCCTATATATAGAATATTATTAAATAACAGAACTAGATGTCAGATCAATGTATAAAGGAAGGACTGGTGGAGTTGCACAAAAACTGGTTACTTACATTAAATTAGATCACCATGTCAGTCTGAAAACAAAAATCACCCCCAGACAGATTGAGGGCCTACATGTCAACAACAAATTTTTTAATTTCTTAATAGGTAACAAAGGTGAATACCTTCATGAACTACACAGGATAAGAAGAAATGAATGGCTAATTTGACCATATTAAGAAACTGTGCTCCACAAAAGCACCTGAAAGAAAGCAAAAAGAAGTTACAAATTGAATTGATATTTACAGGAAGTGCTCATCTAAAGTTGGGATGCTCTGTACCTGAAGGTTTAGTAAAACATGCTGCAAAGCCATCTGGATGTGGTGTTTCCTTTGTGGGAAGATATTAAATACAGACTAAATTGCTTTAATAATTAATGAACCATTCATAGAACTGCAATTTCTTCTTGATTCATATTTGGTAAGTCAGTTTTCTAAGAGTTTGTCTATTTCATCTCAGTTTTAATAATTACTACGTAAAGCTGTTCAGACTTTCTATTACGCATTAACATAAGAATGTTATAAAAATATATGTTATTGGGAGGTTTTCATTAGGAAATATAATACTATATGGGTTATTTATTTCTTTTTGAGTGAGTTTTGGTTGTGTACCTTTCAAGGAAAGTGTTCATTTTGTCTTAGTTGTCTAATGTATGGCCATAAAGTTGTTAGTAATATTCCCTTATAATTCTTTTAATATCTGTAGATGCGTAGTGATGTCTCATCTTCCATTCCTGACACTGGTAGCTGTGTCTTCCCGCTCCATTTTTGGTCAGCTAAAAGTTTTTTAATCTTGTTAATCTGTTCAAAGAACCAGCTTTTGCTTTAACTGATTTTCTGTTTCTCTGTTTTTAATTTCATTGATTTCTGGTCTTGTCTGTATTGTTTACTTTCTTCTGCTTGCTTTGGATTTAAATTTGCTCTTCTTTTTCCAGTTTTTTCAAAGTTAAAGCTTAGGTCATTGATTTGAGACTTTTGTTCTTTTCTATATATTTAATGGTATAAATATCTAAGCACTGCTTGATGCATGCCTTGAGTTTTGATAGGTTACATTCTAGTTTTAATTCAATTCAAAACATTTACTAATTTTGAACAATGGATTATTTAGAATTATGTTTCTTAATTTCCAGATATGTGGAGATTTTCCAAATATCTGTGTTGCTCATTTCTAGTTTAATTCCATTATGGTCTAAGAACTTTAACAAAATTTTTGTTGTAGTTTGCTTTATAGCCCAGAATATAATCACTCTTGGTGAATTTTTCATATACCCTTGAAAAAAAAGCATTTTCTGCTGATGTTGGGAAAAATGTTTTATAAATGTTCATTGGCCCAAAGTGTTGATAGTGCTGTTCAGGTCTTCTGTGTTCTGTATTCAGGGTGATAATAGTGATGAGAGGTGAGGGCGGATGTGGGAAGGTCATAGTTGGATGTTGGGTTATGGTTTATTTTTGGTATTGTGTTTAATTATTATATTATTATGAAAAGCAAATAACAAGGCATGAACCAATGGTCAGAGTGTGTTATGAATGAAAGCTTTTGATTACTATAGCTAAGAGAAGAAAAAAATGATTTAATTTTTGTTTTTGGAGCTTTGAGTTTTTCATTTTCTGATAAAGAAAGAGCTTATTACTTAATTTGAAGCCTGGAAATGGAAAGAATTTTCCTCAACCTTGGGCCTAAATTTCTTAAAAAGGCCCCCTGAATAAGAATCAGCTTGAGGAATTAGAGGGAAAGAAAGAAGGCTACCATGGCTGAAGCATAGACAGTCAGCAGGATAATAGAGGAAGATGAGGTTAGAGAGTTGGACAGGGCCAGCTCAAGTCCAACTTGTAGGCCCTGATAAGGAGTTTGGACTTTATTCTGGGTACAATGAGAAGCCATTGGAGGGCTTCAAGTAAGAGAGGTACACGATCTGATCTACTTTTTTAAAAAAATCACTGTGCTTGCTATGGAAGGGCACAATGAAGGGGCAAGAGAGGAGTCGGTTTATCCAAGGAGGGGGCTGATGAAATAGTACAGATAAGAGATTGTAGGAAATAGCATTGAAGATGAGAAGATTTCATAAAATTCTGAATATAATTTGGACTTAAACCGTGATGGAAGAGTGAAATCATGACATCACCACCACCACCATCTCTAATAGGTATTGAGCACTATTTAGGTGCCAGGCATAGGACTTCACATGCCTAATTTGTTTTAATCTTCAAAACAACACCTGTGTGGTAAGTGTTATTATTAACACCATTTTACAAAGAGGAAATTAAGACTTAAGTTAACTATAGCATGTTTGTTGGTTTTCAGATTAGTTATAAAGTAAAATTTTGACTTTTAAGTAGTTCAGAAAAAATTTTAATGCATGTTAAGTAAATAAGGCACACAATGGTGAAAAACAATTTTCTAGCCAGCAAAATACCAGGAAAAATAAGAGGTGCAATTCTTAAGATTACAGTATTCTTATAAATTGCAACCTGCTATCTGTAGGTTACCAGAGGTATGTGCAAAGTGATAGGCACTTTGTTGTGAAAGAATGGTGTTTAGTAGTTCTTGAAATGTTGGGGGAGTAGGGCAAGAAAAAGAGTATTTCCCTTTTCTAGTATTCCCTTCCAAGTAGAAGGAGTTAAGTTAATGTAACTCCTTATTTCTCTGCCAGTTTACTCATTCCATGCCAGCTAAGGATGACATCTGTGGTTAATTAGGAAAAATAGTCTGGGTATGTTCAGCCCTTCTTTCCTTTTTGAGACCCAGCCTCCCCTTGGAATAGACCTTTCCCATTTCTTCTGCACCAGCCCTCTCTTCCCTGTTGAGAATCCACTGCTGACATGACAGGCAGTCATATCTGGCTTCTGTGGGGAGGGGTTCAGTTTCAGTTAGTTTTGCTCCTGCACTAAATTTTGGCATCTTGGCCTTTCACAGTAGTGAAGGTGGCATTTTGGTCTCCATTTGTCTTACCCCTTGTTTTATTTCTCAGCTGGTGTAGCAGTCAGGTGGGGCAGAAAGATATCATTATTTGACTTATCTCAGAGTCCCTCCACCCTCCCAACTAAGAAAAAAGATTGGTCTTCAAAAATTAGATAAGTTGATGAGGTTTATTTAGGTCAAGGGTGATGCTGATTCTTTGTACCATATGAGAGAGAAGTTGGCTTTTTAGGAAGAGCAGCCAAGGGTTTTAACAATATATTGGAGCATTTAGAATAGTTAGAAATGATTTCAAGTGTTTTAACTATAAAAATTGAGGTATTAGTTGCTATGGAAATGTGACAAGTTGAAATAACAGCTTTAAGTGAGAAAGAAGAAGCAGTAAGAATAAGACCAATGATTACTTGCTCTGTGTAACTACTAGTGATGAATGTTGAGTGCTTCATTTTTCCTGATTAAATTATTAAATGCAATTTTTCTCTTATCCAAAATGAATGAGATTTCTTATCCTCTCATTCTAACTACTTTTGGTGCAGTGAATATTTCTTCTCCTATCTATTTCAAGGTGGAACTAAAGAAAGATGTGTGTGTTATCATATAATCTTAACAGTAATCAGGCCTGGTCTTTAAAATCTTGTTACTATAATTAAACCTCTGGGTAAGATCTAGGGGGATTTGACAACACTGCTCTTTGATGTCCTTTGTGAAGTTCCTGGAAGGGAGTTATTTTACTATGCATATTGGAAGTTATTCCCCAGGTATTCTCTAACTTGGCTGAGAACAAAACAAAAGAAAATAGACTTTTATTTCAGCAGAGACCTTTGAGTTGTAAGAAACGTTAAAGGATCATTTCTCTCACTAGGAAAAGAAAGATAATTTCTTTCACTCATTAGAATATTAAGTTTTAGAATCTCATTCCCTGGAGAGGTTAAAAAGTCTGGCAGGTGGGCCAGATCTGTGTTCTCTGTGAGTTCAGTGAAGACCAGTTGATCTTTGGTGATGGGGAGTCATCAGAGATTACTCTTCAGCTTTGCATTCCCCAGTAAAATGAAATTTCATTAGGACTATTTCTAGATTACTTAAGTGTAATGTATAAGTTATTATAATATAAATATAAAAACTCCTATAAAAGTAAATGTGCATTTTATATCACTAAGACTTTATTGCTTAAAGGACTTTAAATAAGATAAAGCAGGATTCCCCCCTCCCACCCCTTAAACTGAAAGAACAAATAACAAGAGAGAAAAAGGAGTGAGGAGCTAGAGGAAGGGAGGAAGAAAAGAAATGAGGGAAGAAGAGAAAAGGACAAGAGTAATTTTTCCACTGATACTACTTTTTGTTGGTTCTAGCAGTCTGTACTGATTGTTAAGAGCTTCTTTGTTCATTTGTATGTATGTATGTATGTGTGTATGTATGTATTATTTGTGGGGGATAAGCTTAGGAATCCCCAAGGCTTACACCAATGGGTTAACAAGGCATAAAGAAATACAAAGCCATAAAATGCTCACACCCGAGTTTGGGAAAATCAGATTGGCACCCCAAGAATAGGGGGGTGTAAAGACACCCCGAGAATAGGGAGGCATAAAGGTTCTAGGAATAGGGAGGTGCAAAGGCACCCCAAAATAGAGAGGGGGTGCAGAGCCCCCAAAATAAAGAGGGAGAGGCAAAGGCCTGAAATAGAAACCATGCAAAGGTGCCCAGTACATAGGTATATGAAATAAACAAGATTAGATATTCAGGGTGGAAGCACTCCCAATTTAGTACTATAGCAGAAAAGCTGCTTTCACAGGACAGTAGGGCCAGGTTAGGTAAATTGGTGAATTGGACTATGCACCACTATGCTGCAGGCAAAGCAGCCCAGAGTGGAGATGGTTAACAAAAGAAAAGGTGCCTTGTCAACCCTGAGGTTACTACCCTATCTGTCTCATCCTCTAGGCTAGCTAAGATAAACAGAGCTGCTGCCTCATGTCCGCTGTAAACAACCTTCCTCCTGACTGCCCAGCTCCCGGAGTTTGTTTGGTATTAACCCAAACCCCTAACCACAAATATCCTCAAGACTCCCTTTCCCTTATGTCCACAAATTAATGATCACAGATTCATTGTCCCTTTGTGCATGTCCATCGCCATGTTTGTAAGCCTTCTGATCCTAATAAAAACGGGCAAAGGACCCTTATTCGGCGCTCTTGTCTTTTCCCGGACATTAGCCATCTCTCGCTTTCAATCCTGCGTCCCACTCTTTTGCTAGACAAAAAAGAACTTTAGACTTAGAGTCTACGACAATTATTTATTTATTTATTTTGAGAGAGAGAGAGAGAGAGAGCGAGAGCACAAGCAGGGGAGAGGCAGAGAGATAGGGAGAGAGAATCTCAAGCTGACAGTAAGGAGCCCACCTCGAAGCTCCATCTCACAAACCATGAGATCATGACCTGAGCCGAAATCAAGAGTCAGATGCTTAACTGACTGAGCCACCCGGGTGCCACAGACATTACTGATTATTAAGATAACCCAAATGAATGAATCTGAAACCAGTTCATAGATATGGTCTTTTTCATTTTTAAAGGATTTTTTATTAAATTTATTGAAACTAAAAAACCCAAACAACACAGTTTACCCATTTTCCCCATCCTCCACTACCCATTGCCCCTTGCAATCACTAATCTGTTCTCTGTATCTATGAACTTGGTTGTTTTGTGTTTTAGATTCCATATACATTTGTCTTTCTATGACTTATTTCACTTAGCTTAATGCCCTTGAGGTCTATCCCTGTTTCTGCAAATGTAAAGATTTCACTATTTTTTATGGCTATATAATATTCCATATAAATATACCATATTTTCTTTATCCATTTATCCATCATAGTTAAAAACCTTCCATCAACAAATATATATAAACATAGAGAGATGTGTGTATTAAAGCAGATGCCTGCCCCTCACGTCAAGGTTTTAATATAAGCAGGTGAGCCTCCTTCATTTTAAGTTCGGAGGTGATCAGCTGCCTCTGAGCTGGGGGCCCTGAAGTGAGTCAGTCCAAGTGAGAGGGCTGTTTAAGAGACATTTCTTAGATCGCTGCTGTCTTGTGGGTCTCAAACAGGAACCCCGTTGGTTTTCAAAGTTAGATGTTTTGGGGGCTCATCTCTCAAGTACATATCTTAAAAGTTGAGGTGTCTGATGTGGACTTTGAACTCTTTACCACTCAGGAGGAAGCTCTGGGTTTGAGTTCCCTCCTGATTGTGGGTTGCCACACCTGTGGTAGGGTTTATGGTGAAATTGTGTCCCAGCTTTTCCTACCCACTTTGATTTGGTTTTCTTTTCATTTGCCTGATGTGTAACCATGACTCAGCCAGGCTTTAGGTTTTTTAATAGGAAATTGTTTCATATGTAGTGGTACACTCAGCATGTCTGAGGAAAGAAGTTCAAGATCTTAGAATATCACCATCTTAAACGAGAACCCCACCATGGGTATCATTTTTCATAGTATGGAATAATGCGCTTATGTGCCAGTGAATATCTAAAATTTACCCAGATAGGTTTTCAGTTAAAATTTCCAAATTTATATTAACTAATTTAGCAGACAACATTTTGGATTTGTACCAGGTGGTTGTATGCTATACTCTCTTAGAAACTAACTGTGCTGGTTAATTTTTGTCCAAAGAATCTATTTTGTGCCTATTATAAATGATGGCCTGAAGTATATGGCAACATCAAAATGGCACATATTTTCAATATGAGTTTTACTTAGTGAATTAAAACCCTATCTCTGTCAAGGTGGGTCCTGCATCTTCCTGGTGAGAGCATTTTTCAAGTGGTGGAGGCCTTCTCCTCCTTAGAACCCAGGTCTGTTAGGTCCTTCTTAACACTTAGACCTCCCTTCCTAGTCCATGCCTCTAATTATCACAGTAAATTTGGTACTTAGCAAACCCTTCCAATAAAGTTTCCTTTGCACTATAAGTAACGGAAACCCATTTCAAGCTGTGTTAAGACCAAAAGCCAAGTTATTGGGAGGACACTGGGATAACTCACACACTTCAGCACCAAAAGATACACACTGACCTCATAAGAAAGTAGAGTCAAGAACTGGAAAGCTGCTTCAGCTTTTCAAAAGAGTTATGTCTCATCTCTTGTCTCTAGTCTATTAAATAACTGCCTTCCTCCAGTCCTTATCAGCCATTGCCTGGAGTGGAGTTGTGGCCAATATCAGTGGACGTCATTGGTTTGCTACGTGAAGCATCCCTAAGGTGTTTACTCCAATTATTTGTTTACATTTCTGCACATCACTGAGCTACTAGTCTCATGGGGATCAGGGCAGTGTCCTGTTCATCTTGTATTCCTGGCAGGTAGCATATGGCAATCAATATTTGTCTAATGGACAAATTTATGAAAGAGCAGGACTATTGTTTCAGTGAAGCTTGAGATCCAAGAACAGAAATGTATGCCACTAATTTGGTATATCACTTATGTTCCAAGAAGTCAATGGGGAATCAAAAGTAAGACAAATTAACATTTTAAAGCAAAAGCACTTATAAGTATTTCATTTACTAATCTGATTCTAATCAACTCAGAAGTTGATTTGATGAAAATTAGTAGAAATCATGGCAACAGTTGGACTCTGAATTTAATAAAGAGTCTGCATTAGTCTGGATTTTCCAGAAAAATTATATATATATATATATGCACACACACACACACACATATATGAATTTCATATATATACATATATATGTATATGAATAGAATGTATATATATGTATGTATATATATGAAATTCATATATATGTGTATGTTTGTGTATATATATGTGTGTGTGTGTGTATATATATATATATATATATATATATATATATATATAAAATTAATCCTATATGTGATTTGTTATAGGAATTGGTTCGTGCAGTTATGGAGGCTGAGATATCCCAATATCTGTGGTCAGCAAGCTGGAGACCCAGGAGAGCCAATGGTATAACTCCAGTCCTAGGAAATGTGAAGGCAGGAGAACACTGAATTCTCTGCTCCAAGACAAGTAGAGAAAGTAAAAACTCCCTTACTCCACGTTTTTATTTTACTCAGACCTTCAGTGGATTGGGTGAGGCCCACTCACATTAGGGAAGGCAGTTCACTCAGTCTACTGATACAAATATTAATCTCATTTAGAAACACTGTCAGAGACAAGGCCAGATAATGTTTAGCAAAATATTTGGGCACGTTGTATCCCAGTCAAGTTGACATGTATTAACCATTAGAGAATCACACTCCCCTATACAGAGCAAGAAGTACTACTCTGGTATTTTGCTAATGAACTGATGTAACTTGGGTTTTGTATATTTGCATTTCAAGCTACTGAATTTGATGAAATACTTGAATTAGTTGATTTTCTAGTTATGGCTGCCTAGATAGTCAGGCTCTGGGAGTCACAACCATGTGCACAAAGTGAGAATTAATTATGTGACATTTTTGCTGGGCTTATTCATTACTCTATACATCTTATTGAGCATCATCTTGGACCAGCAGCACCTTAGACTCTAGGTGTATCAGTTAATTAGATGCAGTCCCTGCTGCCATGGAGCAGACCTTCTGGTGAAGAAACACACCATAAATAGGTAACAAGAAAGTAAATATCTCAGTACAAATGTGATATATGTTATGATGAGGGTGAACAGAATGCAGGGAGGGTTAGGAGGGGATGAGGTAATCTCCACAGAAGGAACAATATGTACAGTCACTGAGGTGTAAAAATGTTGGCATGTGGAGGGTGTTGAGAAAAGCTGAATCTAAGCCAGTGTCCTGGAGCATGGTTGGGAGAAAGGTTAGCATAAAATGAAGCAAGAGAGACCAGCAAGGGCCAGGCCATGCAAGACTGTAGGAGGTGGATGGATTTAGATTTTGTATCAGTTTGCAAACTTAGCAAAGACTACTATAATTGATTTGAACATTTGACTAAAGTGATTTTTGGTTTAAGAGCATTTGGATGAATAGAAACTGTGGTCTGGCAAATGCTCGATGTTCCTTCAGGCAAATATTAGAATGCGTTTTGTTTTGGATTATCTTTAGGATCCAAAACTGTGTTTTGTTTTGGATTATCTTTAGGATGTATGTATAGTGAACAGCCTTGATAGGTAGAAATAGTGTCTTCCTCTTACAAAGGGCAGGTTTACTTACAGCCTTGGAAACTCAGGATTTGTCTCATGAAATGAAACCCATTGTGTGTACAAACGTCCATGTGGGCCTAGATGTATTGCTCTATGGGCAAGGGGTATTGTCACAATATACTGATGCTTATGCTCCTTGCTATGTGGTGAGTAATAAACTTCTTTGTCTCTGGCCCTGGAGTCTTGTGTCTTCTGCCAGAATCCATGAAACTAACAAGCTGACTTGTTAGCTTATCTGTTGGGTAAAATGTCAGACCCTTCACACTTCTGGACAAGGACCCTTCAGCCATATCAGCGGGGAGGTACAATGCCAAGCAGGTGATATCTTAGTGCCTTGCAGCCTGCAAATTATCACATTAACATTTTTATCATTGCTTTTCTAAAGTTACAGATGAGCTATTCTCTGACAATCACATCTTAAGTGTGACTTCTATTTTAAAATACATGTGTGAAACCTACTAGCTACTAATTATTCTACCTTAAATAGTCTTCACCAAGTGGAGGAAAATTTCAACAACAGAAGGAATGCTGTGTTAAAAATTTAGGAATCAAGACATAAAATATATTGAAGTGAAACTTGATTTAAAAATAAAAATTGTGTATACATTGTGCACCTGAAAATATAACTGGAAATATAACTTACATGGTAAGCACCAAGGAGGTAACACTGTGGTCTCTGAGTGTTAACTGAACCATTATTATCACAGTACTGGGGTCTTCATGGGCTTGGCCTCTTACCTTCCCCTGACCAGGGATCTGAGGAGCACTGGGATCAGACCCTACTGCTGCTGCTATGGGAGACTATGAGCTATTGCTCTGGCAGCTGGAGGCAATGTACTACATTTGCACTGGCCAGTACGATCACCGTTAGCCACATGTGGTTACTAACCACTGGAAATTTTGGTTAGTTCGAATTGAGATGTGTATAAATGTAAATTGTATACCAGGTTTCAGACTTAGAGCAGAAAAGGAAGGTAAAATATCTTATTAATTTTTATGTTTGAAATAGTATTATAGATATATTAGGCTAAAGAAAATATATTATTAAAATGTACCTCACCTGTTTGTGCTTCTTTCAGTGTGGCTACTAGAAAATTTTAAATTATATACATAGCTCTCATTATATTTCTGTTGAACAGTGCTATTCTAGGTCCTTGCTCCTCACAGACAAGCAGCATCAGCATCATGTGGAAACTTGTTAGAAACAAAGAAGCTCATGCCCCACCCCAGACTGGATCAGAATTTGCATTTTAACAAAATCTCATGTGATTTGTATGCATGTTCAGAGTTGAGTAGCAGAGCCCTAAGACTAGGATTGCCTGATTTAGCAAATAAAAATACAAGATGTCCAGTTAAATTTAATTTCAGATAAACAACAAATGATTTTTTAATACAGCATATCCAAATATTGCATGGAACATACTTATTAAAACTATTTATTGTTTATTTGAAATTCACCTGTTACCGGGTGTCCTATGTATTATTTGGCCAGCCTGCCTACGACTAAACTCCTCCTGTCCAGGCCCATCTTACTACCAGAAATTCCACAAAATCAGGAAAAAGACAGGAAGGTGACAGGAGAGGTAGGGAGTAGAAGTTGGGCAGAGTGAAAGAACAGAGAAGAAAAGGAAATATGGGAAGTAGAAATAAGATGAGCATGGAAAGGACACATTGATGGTGATGACCTCTTCTGTTTTATAATATTTCTTAGCATCTTCCTTATTTCTCCATCCCCCTCCCCCATCCCTAGTTGTGTGTTCATCTCCTCTTCACTTCTCTATAGGGCTTCCTAGAGCCATGTTAGAGGATGGTGTGTGTACAAAGTACATGTCCTCAGGGTCACGTCCCCAGCCTTCCTATAATCCATCATCCCTGAAGTGTCACTTAAAATATGATGCCTTTCAGCTACCAGTACTTTGCCATTAAAGTCATCACGGTTCTTAAGTGCCGAAAATGCTGACATGTTCATTTTGGAAGATTTTCTTTATTGTGGCATTTTAATTGTATTTTTTAAAATGTAAAACGACTCTTAGGGATTTTGTTCTTTGGTTTGTGTTTTGCATGTTTTTTAGGTGGCAAGGGAGTGGAAGTGGAGGCTGGCAAGGAAAGAATAACCATAGATATTCTTTCTTTTTTTTTTTAATTTTAGAGAAAGAGAGAGAGAGGGAGAGAGTGGGCAAGTTGGGAAGAGGGACAGAGAGAGAGAGAGAGAGAGAGAGAGAGAGAGAGAGAATCTCAAGCTCCTAGGCGGGGCTCTATCCCATGACTCTGGGATCATGACCTGAGCTGAAATCAAGAGTTAGATGCTCAACTGACTGAGCCACCCAGGCACCTCTAGATATTCTCTATTTAGCCAGGCATTGAAGTAAGGAAAGGCTTTCATCTATTCTATTATTTATTTAAAATTTTATTTTATTGTAGTAAGAACATTTAACGTGAGATCCACCCTCTTAACAATTTTTAAAGTGTATAATACAGTATTGTTAACTACAGGTATAATCTTATACAGCAGATCTCTAGAATTTATTAATCTTGCTTAACTGAAACTTTATGCCTGTTGATTAGCAACTACCTATTTCCTCCTCCTCAACCTCCAGCCCCTGGTAACCACCATTCAGTCTTTGCTTTCTATGAATTTGCCTGTTGTAGAACGCTCATGAAAATGGAATCATGTAGTATTTGTGACTGGCTTCTTTCACTTATAATAATGTCCTCAAAGTTCATCCATGTTGTCACATATTACAGAATTTCCTTTTTTTAAAGGCTGCATAATATTCTGTTGTTTGTATATACTCCATATTCCTTATCCATTCAGCCATCAGCAGATACTTTGGTTGTTTCCACATCCTGACAGGCATTAAGTCATATCTCTTTGTGGTTTTGATTTGCATTTCCCTGATGATTAGTGACATTGAGCACCTTTTTATATGATGTTGGCCATCTGTATGTCATCTTTGGAGAACTGTCTATTCAAGCCCATTTTTAGGTTGGGTTATTTGTGTTGTTTCCGCTATTGAGTTGTAAGAGTACCTCAAATATTTTGGAAAGTAATGATTTATCAGATATATGTTTTGCAAATATCTTCTCCCATTCTGTGGGTTGCCTTTCACTCTGTTGATGGTTTCCTTTGCTGTACAGAAGATTTTTATTCTGATGTAGTTCTGCTTGTCTGTTTTTGCTTTTATTGTCTGTGCTTTGGTATCATATCCATGAAATCATTGCCAAGACCAGTGTCATGAAGATTTGCCCTGTGGTTTCATCTAGGTTTTAAGTCTTTAATCTGTTTTGAGTTGATTTTTCTGTCTGGTGTGAAATCAGGCTCTGATTTCATTTTTTGCATGTGGATATCCAGTTTTCCCAGCACCATTTGTCCTTTTCCCATTGTGTGTTCTTGGCACCCTTGCTGAAGAGCAGTTAACTGTATGTGTGAATCTGTTTCTAGGTGCTGTATTCTGTTCTGTTGGTCTTTATGTCAGTTTCTAATGGCAGTACTGTACCATTTTAATTACTGTAGCTTTGCAATGTATTTTTAAATAGGAAGTGTGATACATCCAGCTTTGTTCTTTCCCAAGATAGATTTGGCTATTTAGGACCTCAATATATCTTCACAACAATTATTTGAGTTAAGTACTTTTGTCCCCACTCAGCAGATGAGGAAACTGGAGCTGGGAATGCACTTGAGGGCTGTCTGACTCCAAAGTCAGTGCTCTTTACCATTACCTTCCATATCTCTCAGCACGTGGAGAATCATGAATTTAACAGTACACCGTGAACTAGGACACGTGTAAAATTAGATAAGTTTCAGAGATTTTTACTCACTTATACACCTGAAAAATACATATAATAATGTATATCTTATAGATTTTTGAGGGCAATTTAATAGCTACCTGAAAAGCAGTATGAGATTCTTATTAAGAGTTAGAGTATCAAAGCAATGCCAGTTTCTGAAAAGAGGTTAATTGAAAATCTGCTCCCCAATAATTTTTCATGAAAAAGCAAACATCTTAAATAGACCCACTGATTTCACTCTATACTCTAAATTAAGCAGTATCAGGACCCTCCCTCCACCCTCTCCCCCACATAATACATCCTGGGAACGTGGTTTTTTTATTGGTTGAATGTATTGTCAGTCACAAGGCATGGAAAGTACTGCCTCTGCCCTGTTTGCATTTATGAATTAGGAGATGTGCTTGGTTAGAAGAAACTGATTAATTTCTTGATGGGAAGAAAAATCTTGTTTAGTTTTTCACTCATTTTTTTATGTATGGGATTTTCTCTAACTTTTGACCAGATACTTGCCAGGAAGAATGTAAGGTGAGTAATTGCACATTTTTAAATTCAGTGCATCTGTTAACTTCGATGCAAGTGTGGAACTAGATGGTTCTGTAATTTCTTTTTATTGTTGCATAGCTATATTTGTTTATAATTCAAATTGGATAGATTAGATCATTCAGTAGCTAATAAAATCATTGAACCAGAGTTTATAAATAAGAGATGAAAATATAATCTTTATTATAAGAGGCAAGAGTTATTCAAAATGCACAAGAAATATTTGTATTGTGTATCAAAGTATGTATCTATGAGAAAATGACCCAAATCAGTGTTCAGGTTTCTTTTACACTTACAAGTAAATGTTGATTTCGTGGTTTTCTCCTGCCATTATTATGAGAGAATAGAACAAGGAAGAATTTAAAAACCTCAGAAATATATAACCTGTCCTTCAAAGAAAAGGTGTTGAATCATTTTAGCTGGTAGGAGATGGTAATTGTTTAGATTACATACCGTTTAAAATTAACAAGCAAAATTTCTATTTCTGTTTCCTTTGTCCCTTTGGCTCTTTCCATACCATATAAGGGAAACTATAGAGATTTATATATAAGGGAGAATATTCAGAATCTGAATAGCAGTTAACTTATGTCAAATCTCCTAATTACTTATTATGTGCCATCCCAACAAATACATCAGGGAATTTAGTGTGAACTGCCACGCAGGGTGGTCTGCCAGAACTTGTGTTAAAGAATCTTTGTCGCCAGCTAATAAAAACTAGAAGTACAGGCATTTTCTGTTTGTTTTCCCCATTGTTTGTAAATCAGTGCTTTAAGTTCATTCTCAAATAATAGGTGACCTGTACTCCTTAGATTGTTAAAGCTTAGTAATGTTTCCTTACCTTGTTTATACAGAAATGACTGATTTCTATATTACACTGGTAAAATGTACAGCAAGTACTATAAAGTCCCAATTCTGTTTCTGAAGCAAATTTATTAGGTTTAAATAATCTTAGCTTCAGAAGGGATCCTAGAAATCACATTAATCAATGATCATTTGAATCTAAAAATATAGCATATTAATTCATTATGAAAGAAACAACACTTGCTGTTTTATGAATGTCTTTCAAATCATGGATCTGAAATTTAAAATACCTTTCAGTCCTATGGGTCAATTCAAGGTTCTTACATCTCTGGGAAGGTTGATTGTATTTTAAGCTTAGTACTTGTTTCCTGAGCTTAAGAGAGACTAGGAGTCACCACTCTTCCCTTACATATCGCTTCCTCAAATTGGGTTTAAGCAATTCCTTGAACAAAAAGGAAATATTTTTCTTTTCACACAGCTTCCTGTGTGATCTCCTATTTTCCCCTTCCCTGTCAGACTTTGTTCATTCATCAATCTGTTAGTTTATTCATATATGTAACACATATATTTTTAACACTTGATGCTTTTAAATAGCTAGGCACTGTGCCAGGTTCTGGGTCTACAGTGGTGGGTAAAACAGATAGAGCCCCTGCCTTCATGGAGCTTTAAGTCTAGTGGGGGAGGTTCTCTCACTAATCAAATGTGAGTCATATTTTGAAAGAAAAGTATGGGAGGCTATGAGCACATATAAATAGGGGGATCTGAACTGCTCTGAGATGGTAAGAATAGTGTTCTTAAGGAAGTGACATTTAAGCTGTGATCTGCAGTATTTGGAGGATACTACCAGGAGGTAGGGGGAAGGGGAGGATAGAGAACATTTCAGGTAGAGGAAATAACAAGGCTAAAACTTTTATGAGAGAAGAAAGGAAGATGAAGCATTCAAGGAACTCAACAAAAGAAAGCTAGTCTGGCTAGAACAGTCAGGGGAATAGGTCAAATGAGGGGAGCACAGTTAGCAGGTCTTTCAGGGCCTTAGAGGTCATGGTGGGAATGTGGTCTTCATCCTGAATAGAACCATGATGGGGCTGCTTCACCTTCACTTTCATGAAGGCATTCTTGGCAGCCTCATGATGGACTTCCTGCTGTATCAAAAATATGGCACCAGCCACTCACCACAAACTTAGGGCTCTTGATTACTTTTCAAAGGTATTGCAGAGATCTCTTTTACTGGACAAGGATCTGAATATTTTAGAGACAGTGTAGGTTTTTTATTTTTTTTATTTTTTTAATTTCTTTTCAACCAGCATTTCTTAATTTATTCACATAGGTAACTTTAACCAGTAGTTCTTTAGCTCTTATTTTAGTTAAGAGATTATGTAGTGATGTGAAAATGCATATTGATTTTATCTTTAGTTGAGATTATGGTATCCCATAAATCCTGATTAATTTAGTCTTATGGGTATGGGAAAGGCATATCTAAATTACAGTCATTTTAAAAAAGAAGTATAGCAGTGCTATTGTATATTCACGACCATAGATTCATTGAAATGAAAATAAGCCTGTGTTGTCTTCTAAAAGTTTTTCATTTGCGAACACGTGGAAATTCTTAATGAGTAGAGCAAAGTGTCAAGCCAAGCATATTATCAGTATGGTAGCTTATCCATTCATCTATCCATCCATCCATGCATTCCTTCCTTCCTTCCTTCATATACTTTTATTCAGGAATATTAAACTGTTTTGCAAACCAGATACTATATTTACAAATTGTTAGGCAGTTAGTTAGGCATGAGCTAGGAGAGGTAAAGCAGATGCTGGCCACACCTTCCGAGCCACCCCTGAGGGTTAACACCAAATTCAGAGCCAAGTCTAAGGGCTAAACACAACAGCAAAGGCCTAACCACAGTGCTGGTTCAAAAGCCATAAGGGGACTTTGAAGCACTGAGCATGAGCACAAAAGGTGTAACTTGCCCCTTAGAACCTTTAAGGTCAGAACAAAAACTCGTTACACACTCGTAAATATACAATACATAAATAAGTACAATTATCACAGAATGCATCATGGGTAGGTGCATGCGCAGAAGCCAAAATACGATATAACCACCAGCTGTCAATCAAAAATGTCAATCAGGGGTACCTGAGTGGCTCAGTTTGTTGAGCCTTGGACTTCGGCTCAGGTCCTGATCTCATGGTTTGTGAGTTCGAAGCCCACGTCAGCTCACTGCTGTCAGCATGGGGTCTGTTTGGGATCTTCTGTCCCCCTACTCTCTGCCCATCCCCTGCTCTCTCCCATTCTCTATCTCAAAAATAAACACTTTTTTAAAGTGTCAATCCAAGCCAAACTTACATGTGCAGAAAGCAGGCTTAAAAGGATGCAGCTAGAGCTTCTTGGTGCCATTGCCAGCCTTGCTCCGGCTCTGGTCCGCTTTCACTCTTGAAAGTGTACTATACGGATCTACTCAGTAAACTCTATCTCCCCAGTCTGGTCTTGGGTCTCCAGTTCTTTGATACATCTGGGATGAGAACCGAGTGACCTGGTAACAATGACTTAATACATTTTTATCTCATTTAGGTAAACTATATCTCAGAATTTTCAGTTTTTGTTCATTAAGACATTTTAAGATTGAGTACTTAACCCTGTATCATGATATATGATTTTTTGATCAATGAGATTCAAGTTAAATTTTAAAGTCTGTTTGTGTATGATGATGTTATTGGAAAGCTTGAAGCTCTTTAAGCAGTATTGCCTGGGTATTAGTGTTTCTTTCACATATTCAGTTACTTTGTAACTTTCACTACAGAGTTTGGAGTTTAGGTAAGATAGAGATCTTTTAGCTAAAGCACATCTCTATTGTGGTTACATGATTACTGATTGGAAAATTAAAGTAAATTTACAGGAAATTAAATTTCTTAATGGTCCTAGGTGTAATTGGGCTCAGAGGACTGATTCATGCTAACCCTACTCAAATGAGAGTTACTATAAATCAGAATACAAGTTTATAAATTTTTAAAGGAAGGCATCTTTTTAAAAAGACTAAATTAGACAAATTTAGTCAGTTTATCTTTAGTAACAAACAACTCCAGCTTTCCAGAATCTCATGATCTCAAACATTTATTTCTCACTCATATTACATGTTGATAGCTACAACTGGGCTGTCATAGCCCTGCTCTAGCTGTTTCCCATGTCTTGTCATTCCAAGACCTAGATTAAAAGAGCACCCCTATTTGGGCATGCCATTGTCATGGCAGAGGGAAAGGGCAAGAGGTGGCAGACACATGCAATACCTCTGAAAATTTCTAGAGAACTGGCACACTATTGCTTCCATTCATATGCCACTGTCTCAACCAAGATGCATAGCCAAGACTTAACTCTGGGGCAGGGAATCTTCTCCACCTACAGGGAGATGCTGCAAGGTATATGGCCAAGGGCAGGGATATATACATCTCTGGGATTGTTTCCAGGGAGTTGGGAACAATCATACACTCCACCATACTACCACGGTATTAAAATATGCATAGCGGATTTCTCAAATAATACATTTTAGACATTATCTAACAACTTCCAATTACTATTGACAAAGTTTTAGTCTCCAACACTTCCCTCACCTTTCTTTCTTTATCCCCTCCAGCCCTCCAATATATTATTATTTACATTATTACTTTCATTTAAATCTGTCCATTGGTGGATGCTCAGACAAACAAAATGTGGTATATCCATACAATGAAATATTTCTCAGTAATAAAAGGGAACGAAATATTGACATATGTAACATCAATGAATCCCTATCATTGTGTTAAGATTGAAAAAAGCCAAACACTAAAGAATATGTATTATTCTATTTATAGTTCTAGAAAATGCAAACTAATCTAAAGTGACAGTCGTTAGTTTTCCTGTGGCTGAGAATGGAGGGAACATCTCTCTCCTGCAAAAGTGCATGGGGAAACTTTTGTGTGATGTAAATATTCTGTACCTTTATTATGGTGGTATGCATATGCTCAAACTTATCGGATTGTACACACTGAGTGAATGTAGTTTATTGTACTTAAATTATACCTCAGTAAACTTGATAAAGTGAGAAAAAGTTGTATATATGCATGAATTTATTAATAGCAATGAGTAGATAGCATGGTCAGTTATTTGTCCTCTTTAGAAATTCTCATTAGTTAATAGAGACTGTATTACCAAGAGAATGGTACATTCAGTTTGTAATTGGTTCCGTGTAATTCATTTTAAAGCACTTTACTGTGATACAGATTTAGTAACTCTTTAGCTAAAATTATGTTTTACATATGGATAATGGTATGTAATATATCCCTAATTGTAAATATATTAAGTTTATGTAATATCATATGTACATATAGGTCTTAGCAGTCTCTTAAGTATAGAGTTTAATCTGTACTCTCCTATACTATAGGTTCAAGTTATGAAAAATTTTAAATATGCAATAAACTAAAATTTATAACATTTATGACACAATTAGAGATTTAAGCAATTGACATATTTAATATTAAAGAATTATTGATATTTTCTAGATATAACTGGCCTATTATTTTTAAAAGTCCTTATCTTTTAGACATCCATACTTAAGTCAAATAATTTCTGATATTTTCTTCAAAATAATACCACAGAGGAGAAGTAGGTGAACTCATAAGTGAAAAAAGATTGCTTATGACTTGATAATTACTAAAGCTGGATGTTGGGTACAAGTACATGCGGGTGGGAAGAGGACTTCTGTTTTTCTGTTTGTATGTGTGTGCTCTCAATATTCCATGATTATATTTATGTGTGTTTATAATATTCCATGTTAGAAAGATGTGTAGATTTTCTAAGTTAGCAATTTCACTTCTAGGAATTTATCTTAAGGAACTTCTTGGGGATATGAACAAACAATCTACAATAATGTTCAGTGTAGTACTGTTTATTAATTGGAAACAATCTAAATACTTAAAGGAATTTGGTCAAATAAATTGATACATTTGTATGATATAAATACTAACATGGAATTCAAAATTATATCAGAAAATCATGATGAGCACTGGGTGATATAGAATTATTCAATCACTATATTGTACATCTGAAACTAATATGACCCTATATGTTAGCTAATGGGAAGTAAAATAAAAACTTAAAAATTACGTAAGAAAAATATATAATTACATGAGAAAATATTTGTGATATACGTTTAAGTGGAAAAAAATTTGCACTATTTTTAAGTATTATAAAAAGTAACTTATATGTGTTGTGTGTGTGCATCTCTGTGTTTGTGTGTGTGTACAGTGAAACAACAGAAGGATATATATTATAATTTATATCCTAGGGGTGGCTGGGTGGCTCAGTCAGTTAAGCATCCTACTCTTGATTTCGACTCAAGTCATGATCTCATGGTTGGTGGGATCCAGCCCACATCTGGATCTTCTGTGCTGATAGCGTGGAGCCTGCTTGGAATTCCTTCTCTCCCTCTCTCTCTGCCCCTCTCTTGCATGCGCACGCTCTCTCTCTGTCTCTCAAAATAAATAAAATAAACTTAAAAAAATTTACATCTTCATAATTTTCAGAAATAGCTTTTTGGCAATTGGGTCTTTTTTAAATTTTTATTTAATTAAAGTGCTTATTTCATTTGAGAGAGCTAGTGAGTGCGCAAGTGGGGACGAGGGAGAGAGGGAGAGGGAGAGAGAGCCTCAAATGGGCTCCACACTCATCGTGGATCCTGACATGGAGGTCAATTTCACGAATGGTGAGATCATAATGTGAGCCAAAATTAGGAGTCTGACGCCCAAACCCCACTCAGGCATTCCAAGTCCATCTTTTTTTTTTTTTTTTTTTTAATAAAAATGATTGAATATTTTTGCTCTCATATACTAAGAGTACAGTGAGTATAAAATTTCATGGTAAAATATTTTATTATGTTTTATTGTTTGACTATTTGGTTTATTATTTGGTTATTTTTGGTTAAACCTCAGTGTTTAGCACACTGCTTGGCACATAGTAGGCCTTCAATAATAATATTCACTGGATAAGGATTAGGGTTGATATTTACAAATTTAAAAAAATCTTAATTTTTCATGTTTTCTTTGACGAACATGTATTACTTTTTAAAATCAGAAATTTGCTATGGAAAAGTAAACAGTTTTGACAGGTACTTTGCCTTCTACTTTGATGTATCATAAACTGAAATATCCTCCTTAAAACTTCTTATTAAATCTGAAATTTAGCTATTCAGCATCTTTTTGTTTTTTTCTAGTTTCATCTCTCAGACATCTTCAAATAAACAAGTGGTTGTAAACGGTAAGATCTGTATTTGTCCTTATGATTCCTTGAAGAGTTGAGAAGGTTATTGTCTGTCATGGGCTTCCCTGAACACTGGTGATTGGAACAGCAGTCTCTTATGTAAAATCTCTTAAACTAGTATATTCTAAATTATCAGTCAGAAGAGGCTCAAGCCTGGTATATTTCACATGGCTTAGCATTTTATTGTCATTCGGTTATATTAATAAATAAGTTACATTTAACCTTTGTATTCGTATCATTTATTTGACAGATCAGCAGAGTAATGGAGATATGAAACAAATCCAGAATTGTACAACAGTACCAATCACACAGGTATGGATATGTTAGGAAACTAGATTGTATCTTAAAAAAAAAAAATTAAACACGTTTCAATCAGGTCAGAGCCACTGTGAAAACATAAATAATAATTCTGTTAATAACTAACATTCTTGCTTAAGCTTTGGGTGGGAGAATACATTACAATAGTCTTATGGTAAAGAAAAAAACTAAAGTTTTACTTGCTCTAGTATATTTTCATTACAATATTCAGTTTTACTTTTGTTACTTTCTAGGCAGGATTACTATAGTAACGGTTTATCTTTGGTTACTGGTAAGCTTGGATTGCTGCTGCCTCTTTAATTTCTCTTTTATCTGTACTTACCCTGGAGTAATTGGTATGAAATAGTTGATGTAGATAAGTAGATCTTCTTTCAGATATAGACCTGCCTTTGTGACTTCCAGGGTCAAGTACCAAAGTGCATTGTCTTGAGCTTCCTAGAAATCAGCAAGGGTTTCATAAAATGAAGACTGATATTAGAATACCCTGTTAGTTTATGTGTAGTAAATGATCTGGAGCTGCACTGTCCTAAGCAGTAGCCAGTAGCCACGTGTGGCTATTTACATTTAAACTCAAATGAAATGAGTTAAGTAAAATTAAAAATTAATGTCCTCAGTTGCACTGGCCACATTTGGTGCCATAAGAGCTATATATAGCTAGGGCCTGCTGCGCTGGACACTGCAGATATTAAACATATCCAGTATTGCAGAATGTTCTATTGGGCACTAATGGTCTGGAGAATTATGCTTGGTATCTAGAAGCCTCTTGTTTGTTGGTTTGTTTTTTTGTTTAACATGTTAATTTCTTTATTTTAAAGTCCTGTGTTATTTAGGTTCTTATTTTCATGGCATGTTGAATTTTTGTTTTTAATTACTAGACTTTTTTTTTTGAGCAGCTTTAGGTTTACAGAAAAAAACTGAACAAAATATAAGTTTCCTATACGCTTTCTCAATCCCTCCCCACTCCAGTTTCCCCTTTATTTAACATTTTGTGTTAGTTTGGTATGTTTGTTAAAGTTGATGAACCAATATTGATAGATTATTATTAACTAAAGTCCATAGTTTACACTAGGATTCACTCTTTGTGTTGTACATTTTATGAGTTTTGACAAATGTATAATGTTATCTATTACTGTTAATAGTGTTTTACAGAATAATTGTTTCATGGCCCTAAAAATCTATGCTCTACCTATTCATCCCCACTTTCTCTCCCAGCCTGGTGACTTTTTAAAGTCTATATTGCTAATATTATCATTTGCAAAATTGGATCTTTTTTTTTTTTTAACAATTTGGTCCTTTCCAATTTGGGTGCTTTGTGGAACTAGTTTCATATACTTTTCAGACATACCTGTCATTTTAGCTTGTTATGATTAAGATGGGTCTACTTGTCTCCTTTGTCCCACAGTAGTATGGACTCTGGAGCTGGAGAGATCAGAGCTTCAATAGGTTGTGAATTAATCCTTTTACTTCTGAGAAGCCTTTTGTCCCATGGAAACAAATCCATCTCTTAAATTTTGTTTATTTGGTTAACTAGACTCTCAACTACACTCTGAGCAGACAAGGACATTTGGAAAAAGAAGCTTGGAATGCATTCAGCCATCATAGCCCAGTTAATGTCTCTATGGATGGAATTCCTTGCATTCTTTTCTGGGCCAAAAGAATAACAATAAAATTTAAGAATCAGACCTGGCTGGATTTTACAGATGAAGCTTTTGGCCAGAAGGCAGCAGTGGACACTAGCAACTCAAATTGCAGTGAAGAAAGTGCCATGTAAGTTGCCATTAGGGTATTGTAGTCTGTTAACTGGGCGTTCGAGTTTTCTGACATTTCAGAAGATGGAAGTAGGTTCATTTGTAGTTAACTTGAAACACATCTCTGAGGAAATGTTTAAGGTCTACAATGAAAGAAAAATCAGAAATTAATTTAAAAACTACTTTTCCTAGCTATTTTCTTGTTATAATACCTCAAGGAAAATCAGAGTTGTGAAAGAGGAGGTTTTCCAAACTCATTCTGAAAACTGAAGAGGACCCCAGGCTTGGTATCAACCTCCAGATGTGAGGTGTCCAACTACTTTTGTCCCAGCAGGGAGGAAATCGTGTATCAGCAAGCCGAGTCCTACGTCTTCCACTGGGGGAAACCATGAAGGCTGACTCTAGCCAAGGAAGAGTCCCAATTCTAGAGAGTGTTCTGAAGTTGTGGAACGTTGCCAGTCTGCAGGGGTATCTTTGAATGGCCAAATTTCAGAGAATTCTTTAGAACAGTTCTTCAAAATGATTATAATAATTGCTTTTGATTTAAGCAGATTAAACAAATATCCCTTTTAAGGAGGAAATCAATGTCCAGTACCTTTCTCTGCTTTTAGTCATCTGAGCAAAAATTTTTTGCTTGTATTTGTTTTGGTCAAGAAGGAGTAAGTCTGGCATGTCCCACTTGCTTTCTGTAAATCTCCTTGCTTTCAACATTTGCTGGTATAATGAAGGCTTTTGGAAGATTGTCTGCATTTGTTCTGGCCTGGTTGAGATGGGCAGAATGCTAATGTATACTGTGTATTTGTGTGTGTGTGCGCGCGTGTGTGTGTGTGTGTGTGTGTGTGTGGCATTTTTACTCCAGAACTTGACATTTCATTTAAAAATTATTGATGATGGGTGAAAATGGATTGTATTAGTATTACAAGTTATATTACAAGTTTTAGTAAGCATCTTGCCATTCAGAATGATTGTCTCTTATTAGAGAATTAGAGGATTCTAAGTATAAGCATCCAGAGTCCTCCCAGATTTGTTTATTCTGTTACAGCACAGACTACCAAAGAGACTCCAGCACTGCTGAGAGCTCAGGACTTGTTCCTTGGGCTCTAATTAATTCCCTACAGGGCTCTTTATTTGTGGTCAGCTGCCTGGAGAGAGGCTGATTGCCTAGGGATCATCTTGCCTGTCTGTGGCTGACTGGCCCTTCTTGATTCCATTTATTCTGACCACAGGATATTTGTGGGGGAGATCAGAGCACCACAGTTTTTTTGCTGGGCTTTAGAAATCTTAATGATCACTGGGAACCCAGAAACAGAAAAAATGACAACTTGGCTTCTAGGCCCAGTGCTGCTGGTGAGCTTTGTGACTTTACAAATAGGAGCTGCCATAGGATCATATCTGTGAATGGAGGTGATGGCATCTATTAATTGTAACAGGCCTGGAGCATTTGCCATGGATCAGGCACAGAGCAAGGACTTCACGGGCACAATATTTGTTATTCCTTACAATACTATTGTGAAAAAGTCCCTGAGTCACAGACCATTACCATCTGAAATCAAACTTCGTAGAGGTTAGGAAATTTGATAAGATCATACAGCTTGTTTGCTAGTAGAGCTGAGGTCTACAATGTTTTTAATAGTGGCATTTTACCTCCTCTCTCTTGGCGCTATCTCATAGCATCATGAAAATCAAATGGGGAGGGGCACCTGGGTGACTCAGTTACCGGCTCATTCAGCTAAATGTCCAACTTCAGCTCAGGTCACGATCTCAGTTTGTGAGTTCGAGCCCCGCTTTTAGCTCTGAGCTGTCAGTGCAGAGCCTGCTTCAGATCCTCTCTCTCTCTCTGTCTCTCTCCCTCTCCTCCTCCTCCTACCCTGATTGCATGTGAGTGCTCTTTCTTTCTCTCTCTCTCTCTCTCTCAAAAAAAAAAAAATAACCATTAAAATCAAATGGGGAATTGTATGCATGAGAACTTGTCAGGGGCTACTCAAAGTGGTAGTATTATCTTCCTAACATGCTAATGATAAACTAGAGTAAAATAGTGCCTAGTTTGCTGGTGGAAGGACCTAGGGAAGCTTTGGTTTTCATAATGCACAAAGGAATAATTGGGTGGAACCTGACTTTTCTTCTTGGCCACCAATGTAATAATTCTACTGGGACAAGTTCTGAGTGAATAGTCCCCACCTCCTGGAGTACTGCTCAGGCAAGTGTGCCCACATCCAGGACAGCCCACCCAAGGGCATGAGTGGGAGGCTTCCCAGTACACGAAGCATGCAGGGACCAGATATTGAGTCTGTCCCTCATTCCTGTGAATTGTGGATATTAGTGGACATTTGCTGTGCTGGCAAGGAAATCTTCTATTCTCAAGAACCAGAAAGGGAGTAACTGAAAGAACAAACCCAAGTAAAGACATAACCATGTAGGGTCAAAAGCACAGATTAAAAAAATATGACCTTGTTTTAGTGCCTGGAAACAAAATGTTCAGGGAAAGGCGAATTGTTGGCAGACAGATTTGCTACGGAAGTCTTTTTAAATAGTGAAAGCCCTACAAATAGAGCATAATCTGAGCATCTGTGTGTATTTTGAGTTTAGGCAATTAATTATAGTCTGAAGAATTCAGAGTCCGTTTGAAACGTGGGAGGTTAGGGCACTTGGAAGAGTAAAAGCAGCTCTTTTTTGAGTGACTTACTAGATTGTATTTCTCCTTCGTGTTCTCAGGTAATGGTGCCGTGGCTGGCAGTTAAGAGCCTCACTGAATGATTGTCGAATTTGCTTTGTTGAAATCAAGCATGTTCTTTACTCTGCAGCAGAGCATGTTAACAGCTTTCACCAAAACCAGGACTGCTGGAGAGAACTCTTGCAGGGTCAGAAGCATAGAGGCCATTGAGCTGCTCCATCAGAAGGGGAGAGCCGTTAGGGTGGGCTCAGTGTGGCCTTGCTTTGAATTTTAGTTCATCAGCTACAGAGCCAGTTTATAGATAACTAAGCTATTCTGATTCCTTGGAAGAAGTAGAGAAATGTCTGTTAGAGTAAGTGACCAATCAAATTCATAAAATACTATTCAAGGAGTACAATTTATTTCTTAGAAGTTTTAAGTAATGTGTTAACTATTAGAATATTATTAGAGAAAGGCCTTTTGGAGACTTGCTTAACTGAGTAAATTACCTTATAAAGTATTTATAAATGAGTGCTTTTAAGGTGCCTGTGCTTATAATGTTAGGAAATAAAGATAATTCTCTTAATGACTTTATTTACCAGGTTTATTTTATAAATATCCCTTACCCCATAGATAGTATGAAGATAAACTTTAGCTCAATCACTGACGTTTCTATTTCTTGATAAGTAGGACCAAATTAATGAGATTATATTTGTGGGGTTTTTTTTCAAGTTTGTAATTTTACATTTTATGGCTACCCACTTTTGCTTTTTTGGTGTTATGGCATATGTTGAGGTGTTATAACTTCTAGACATTATAATGTCTATTATATAGATAATATATAATACATAATATATTATAATATTTATATATATTTATATAATATATATTTATAATATATAATATATAAAAGGATGCAGCACCATCCTTTCTGTATTTACATTTTTCACATTTTCTCATTTCAGTTATTTAGCTTTTTCTCATTTTTATTTTTCAACCTTATTGAAATATAATAAAATACACTAAACTGCACATGTTTAAAGTACACACTTTGATCAATTTTGATGTGTTTGTACACCCATGAAACCATTACTATAATCAAAACAGCAAACATTTTCATCACCCTGAAAAGTTTCTTTGTGCCCTTTTGTGATCTTTCTCTCCTGCCACTCCCACCCCTCCAGGTAACCACTGATCTGCTCTCTATCATTATAGATGAGTTTGAATTTTCTAGAATATTTTATATAAATATACTCATATAGTGTATACTCTTGTTTAGTCTGGCTTCTTTCACTTAGCATAATTATTTTGATATTCTTCTGCTTTGTTGCATGTGTCAAAGTTATGTTCCTTTTTACCGCTGAGTAGTAAGTACTCCATAGTATGGATATACCACTACTTATGTATCCATCCACCTCTTGATGGAAATTTGGTTTTTGCCCCAGTTTTTGGATAGCTTTCCAAATAAAGTCGTGTTAAACGTTCATGTGTAAGTCTGTATACGAACATATATTTTCATTTCTCTTAGATAAATACCTAGGAGGGGAATGGTCAGATCATATGGTATATGTATGTTTGGCTTTTTAAGAAACCACCAAATTGTTTTTTTGTACCATTTACCTTCCCACCAGCTTTGTGTGAGGAGGTTCTGGTTGCTTTACATCCTCACCAACACTTGGAATGGTCAATGTAAGACTGTAAAGAAAATATTTTTATTGTTTCTGCATGGTTAGCAATTTCTGGACAAATTTTACTGGGACTTGGGTTAAAAAATAAGCCTTGGAGTTAGTAATTTAGTTAGATTCATCTCCTTAGAAGAAAGTGTTTACCTGTCAGGAGTACTGAACCTCAGGACCATGGACATATTGCAGGGTTTGGAAACCCAGAGAGACTTCTTGTCTTCCTCTTAGAAATAATTATTTACATTCATGGGTATTAGACATGCAGCCGTTTGTCTCCTTTAAGATGCGCTATTTGCTCCCATTCAAAGGCTAATAAAACTCATCTGCTTACATTGTGAGGTAGGTAACTAGTGCCCTTCTCTTTTCATGTTTCCAGGACAGTTTTTGACATTTGGAAGCAAATGTTTTCTTCCTCTCTCAGGAGGTGAAGGGGTACCACAGTCTCCCTCTTATATAAACTCCCAGATTCATAATTTTGGTGTTCCTCATCTGTATTACAAATCTCAGTATGTACAGGATGATATCTGGCTCTCATCATGTTTCTAAGGCAGAATAATTCGGTTAAAAGGGGAATCAGGGCACCTGGGTGGCTCAGTGTCCGACTTTGGCTCAGGTCATGATCTCACAGCTCTAGAGTTCAAGCCCCGCATCAGGCTCTGTGCTGATAGCTCAGAGCCTGGAGACTGTTTCTGATTCTGTGTCTCCTTCTCTCTGCTCCTCCCCTCTCAAAAATAAGTAAATATTTTTTAAAAATTCTTTAAGAAAAAAGGGGAACCAATATGGTTATTGCTATGAGTTAGTAATAATCTGTCTCTGCTCCCAGAAATCTCCTGTTAACTTTTACAGAAGTGTGAATAAATATGGATTTTAAAAGCTTAAGAGTCGGTTCTTAAAAAAAAAATTAGCCATTTCAATTACTGTATCATGGTGCTTTTATCTTATTGTGGTCTTATTTTATATTTTGCTGATAGCTAATAATGTGCTGAGCATCTTTTCATGTACTTATTAGCTATTTGTGTATTTTCCTTTGTGAAGTGCCTGTCTTTTCACCATTTTTAAATTAGGTTGGTTGCCTTCTTATTATTGAATTGTTAGTGTTATTTATTATATTCTGGATACTAGTTCTTTGTGTATATGTATTGTGAATATTTTCTCTTGTTCTGTGGCTTGCCTTTTTTTTGTTTCTTAACACTGTTAAGAGTATTTCTGAAGAGTAAAATTTTGAATTTAATAAAGTACAGTTTATCAATTTTTCTTTATATTTCATACTTCTATTTTTTTTTCAAGAAACCATTGGCTACCCCAAGATTCCAAAACTGCTATATGTTTATTCTATAAGTTTTATAGCTTTAGTTGTTCCATTTTGAGGTAATTTTGTAGTAGAGTGTTATGTAAAGGTTATTTGTATTTTGATGGATTATGTTCTTTCTGTTTCCTTAGTTTATCTATGAAGTTTGGTGATGCTGAAAGTCCCAAAGGTCTTGATATAAGGTAAGTATGGATACTACTTTAAAAGGTCATAAATTCAGCACTCTAGTTTAGTTCCATATAATTTACTCATTCAACATGTAGTAAGTATCAAGGACCTCCTATGTGCCAACCACTGTGACACGTGAAATGCCACATTTAACTAACTGTACAAAGTCAGTGATTTTATGGTAGGATCCTATCATAATGCTTTCTTCAGTTTCTACCAAAGCATCTGTGTAGTTTTTCTTTCCTCAGTTAAGACCTAGAAATCACATGAACCTGAGAATGTAATAGTCTTTTTCTTCTGAGCAAAGACTAAAATATATGTAAAGCTCCGAAGCTGTGACTCTGGTTTGAAGTTATTTTCTATATAATACCTTACAGTGAATCACACGTCATTTAATAACAGCAAAAAAGTCTCTGTTAGCTGAATTTCCCAGCAGACAACACAGGCTTACATCTTGCTCTGCTTATGTATGGAAGAATATATCTGCCAAGCAGTTAGGAACTGCTCCAGGAGTGGGGCACAATTTGAAGGCATTATATACTTTTTCTTATAATAATGAAATGTTTCCATTTCTATAGGACCAACCTTTTCATGGAGACAAACAGCTGTGTCTTTAACATTACTTGAAACACCAGCAGGATGTGGTAGGGTAGTCTTTCCTAAGCTGTGTTCCATGGAACACTTCTGCTCTGTAAAAATATTTACAAGATCCCTAGGAAAGGGGTTCTGTGGTCAGATGTGTTTGAGAAAGACTGCACTCCACGTCCTCCTCTTGGAGATTGACACTATAAATTTGTATTAAACTTAAATTTATTAAATTTAATGTATAAAATTAAAGTTACTATGAAGACATGCTCTTAAGGAAGATTCCTGCACTTGGTAAATTTGATTAACCTCATGTTTCCTGTGTTTATCTCGGAAAGCTCTTTCCTCAGAATATTTGTCTACATGTCATGGAACACTAGTGTTTCACTGATCATAATTTAAAAAATACATATCATTATATTTCAGAGAAACTTTATGAGGAAAATAGAATCCCACAAGGTGAGTAAACATGTATACAAACCCAAATACACATCTATTTCATATAGGAATGAGGAATAGTTTTTATTCAAATAGCACCTTTTTTTCCCCAAAAGGAAATTAGCTTTATGATTCTTATTTTTTCTGATGATAAGGGTATGTGGCAGACACTGTCAGTACCCTAGCTGTGTCACTTTGGGCATTTCCATTTGAGAGTACTGTAGTCCACCAGCTCAACTTTGAATTGTCAGCCCTTCGTTACCTAAAAGCTTTCTTTAGTCAGAGAGGTCCACTGCCTCTTATCCCTACCTCAGCAGCTCTCAGTCAGTGACTGAAAGAAGTGTATAAACACCCCAGCTCCCTCACCCTCAGATCAGATAACAGGCATGTGAACTACCCTGTCTCCCAGGGTACCCCATGGGCATCAAACCCCACTTGCCCATAGTGGAAACTTGCTTCACAATGTGTCCTTTTGGGGTGCCTTCTACTCTGTCATTTCTGTTTTTCCCGTTTGACATATTTTGAGTGACTAAATTGCCAAATAAGTTTGGGACCACCTCCCCAAATACTTCTATTCACATCATTGTCTCAGGGTCTGCTTCTGTAGGGGCCCAATACATGTCCAGAAAACAGAAAAATCAGAAAATGTTAATCTATGAAAAGAACGTGAAAATTATTCATAATTTAACCTCCATTTGTAATCATTAATATTTTGATCTCTGTCCTTCCAGAATTTTTTCTATGTAGTCATACATTTTTTTAATGAAGAAATGATCATGACATATTATAACTTTTTTATTGCTAGAGAGTATTCCATTCCAAAATGGCTAAGAGTAAGGGCTCTGGTCTCAAATTGGATTCAAAGCTCTGCTCCCATACTTAATCTCTGAGTAAATTTGCACAGGTTCTTTCCTTAACTCCACTGTGTCTTGATTCATCACCTATGACATGAGGGTAATAATATTGTATATCTCATGTTAAATAATAGAAGGGTGCTTGACACAGTAAAAGCTTTTATTATTAGTTTTGACCCTTATTTATTTAACTAATTCTGTGTTATTGTCCATTTAGTTTTCCTCAACCTTTTGCAAAGTAAAATCAAGTTTTGATTACAAAAGAAAATAAAACAGGTTTCTTTGTGTTTTTCTTTTTGAAGGAGTTCACTTCTAAAATTCTAAAATTCACTTTTATTCCTACCCATCAGGAAACTCTTCTCCAGAACTAGAAGTAAACTCTCACTGAGCCAGTTCTACTACCTGACAAAAGAGGGTGCAATTGCTCTGTTAATAGATGATTTCCTGTGTAGCAAAAATCAAGTGCTTTAGGAGTGATACTGTTGTAATCTTTTTCAGATTCACCCTTACCAATTACAAAAAGTCGTACATCCAGAGCTGGTTTAGTTTGCACAGAGTTGAGATTATTTTCAATAATTCGATCCAAGCAACTTTTAATGCCACTGGCATATATGCTCCATCGAGTTATTCCTACCACTGCCAGCATGTCAGCAGCCTGCAGCGTTATGATGCCCTCTTGTTGCCCAGCTACGTGGATGATACTTCAAGCCTGTGGGAGGTCACTTTTGTTGATTTCCAGGTAATAAACTAAAACAGGTGCTCAGTGCACCTGTACATTTGGTGCCAAAAAACCTCAGTGTTTGAAAACACCTGTAATATACATGTTTAGGGAAAAGAGAGGAATGGATACCTTTAAAATAATGTTGGTATTTTTTTCTTTATCTTCTAAGTTTTGAAATGGAATCGGATAGAATGTTTCCTCTCCCTGTGCACGACCCACGCCTATGCCTCCTCCCCACTTGCCTTTACATTCACATTTATGCAGTCACTAATAACTACCAATGAGAAACGCCAGCAGTTGAAAGTGGAGTGAAGCTGTGGAGTGAAGTCCCGTGACTGACACTTCCTGGAGGGAGAGGCCCTTCTGGGGAGAGGAGCTGCTGGGCAATGATTTTATTTCCTTCTGGGGGTGGAACAGTGATCCTATCCAGACAGATAAGAAGTACATTTGTAGCCTGAGTGACAGCTTTGGCAGTTAACATAGGAATGGAACTGTCAGCCAGGGAGTCACAACTATCCCAGAAGATCCTCTTGAAAGTACTTGGGGAAAGGCATGGGGAAAGGCTTAGAGACATCTGTCAACTTCCTCTGTCCTGTTTACCTGTTTAAAAAAACTTCCCTTGTTCTTCCAACTCACTGAAATAGGCAGGGTTTTGCTTGCCCTTTTGTGGACACTTTCCAATCTTTTCCAAAAGTAAATAGATTTACTTCCTCTCCTCCCAGCTTGGAAACGGGTGGTGTTGAGAGGCAGTTTGGGATAGGGAAGGAGCTTGCATTTTAACGTTTGAAAGAAAGTCTTGGTTTCAAATTGCTTGTCACCTACCTGGGTCAGCTACTTCACCCTCTTAATTTCTGACCTTTCTTTTACGGATGTAAAGAAATCATGGCCTAAGATATGTGACAACACCCAGGACTGTGTCAGCCCTGGATTAACAGTAACTACTACTTTTGAGTCCTCTGTGTCTGCCAGCACTGTTGTGGTTATTTTACATACTTTGTTTTCAAACCTCATCATAATGTCACAAGATTGTTGTTGTTATCCCTGTTTTACAAACGAGTTGCCTGAAGCTCTGATGGTTGCATAATTTCTCAAAGTGATATAACTGGTAAACGTTAGAGGCAGAGTTTGAATTCTGGACTATTTGACTTCAAGGGCACATTATAGCATACATAATGCAGATGTATTTATCAATGTTTATAAAGTATATATTATATAGATTTCTCTCACTTGCCCTTTAGAAAGAGAAGTAGGCACAAAGGGCAGGAAGTAATAATGAACACATGGAATAATTCACACATTATCCTGCCTGATTGGAACAGAGGAATTGCCTGATTTATACCTCTACCTGTTTCAGAAGTGACTTTTAAGGTGACTTACAGAAACACTGTATGGAAATTAACTTTGAAAAATGTACAAACCACTTCATACCTATTAGGATGGTTATTATTTAAAAACAAACAAACAAACAAACAAAAACAAGCAAACCCCAAACAGAAAATAACACATGTTGGCAAGGATGTGGAGAAATTAGAAACTTGTACATTGCTAGTAAGAATTGAAAATGGTGTAGCCTCTCTGGAAAATGGTATGGTATTCCCTCAGAAAATAAACAGAATTACCGTGTAACTCAGCAATTCTACTTCTGGGTATTTACTAAAAGAATTGGAAGCAGGAGCTTGAACAGATATTTGTGTATTCACAGTAGCATCATTGACAAAAGCCAAAAGATGGGTGGAAACAACCCAAATGTCCATCAATGGATGAATGAAAAACAAAGCCTAGTGTATATGTGCGATGGAATATTAGCCTTACAAAGGGAGGAAATTCAGATACGGGCAACAGCATGAATGAACCTTGACATTACGCTATGTGAAATAAAGCAGACACAAAAGGACAAATATTTGTATGATTTCACTTAAATGAAGTATCTACAGTAGTCCTATTTGGAAACAAAAAAATAAAATGGTGTTTGCAGGGGCCTGAGGGAAGAGGGGAATGGGGAGTTAGTGTTTAATGGCTGAGTTTTGCAAGATGAAAAAGTGTTTTGGAGATGGGTGGTGGTGATAGTTGCACAATAATCTGAATGGACTTAATACCAGCGAACTGTACACCTAAAAATGGTTAGGGTGGTAGATTTTATGTTATTTATATTTTACAAACAAAAAAGGGGTTAAAGACATGGGGCTTAAGAAAAAGGAAGAAAAGATTAGTTACAGCCACCAGTGAGGCCATTACACAAATCCACGAGGCCATCTGTCTGACCTGGCTAGAAGCAGCACAGTGACTTGGCTCTAAAGCTTTGGAGCGTCTAGTATATGAAAGAATCGCTCAGTTACATGTTCTTGAGGTCCGTAAGACTACTGAAAATGTGCTTGCGAGGAGCACTTTCATCCCTGGTCTGGGGCCGCATGTGCCAGTGTCTTCAGCAGTCTATGGTGAACACAGCAGTGGATGTCAGAAGTGGGCCTTTCTAGGCCATCCTGAATGTGAGCAGATGGCGGAATGCGAGCTCAGTGCAGGCGAGAGGTGGCGGTGTCCATAGTGGTTAAAGTACGTACACAAAAGGCTGCATTCCACAGATGTGGCTTTGCCCGTCTGACTTATTCTAAGAAGTACAGAGTGATGTCACGTGCATGGCAAACTGAAGGACTGCTAAAGTGTAGCCGGCATCACAAGGAGTGTATTTATTCAACACGGGCTAATTTTTGCTTCTTTGGAGTGCAGGCTCAGTGTTGCCATCTTTTGTCATTTTGTCAAGAGCTTGACTCTTCAGGCACTAGCCCTTTGAGGACCCTTTGCCTCTTTCTTTTCTTTCCTTTTTTTTTTTTTAAATTAATTAATTAATTAATTAATTTTTGAGAGAGAAAGAGAGAGAAGAGAGAGGGAACACGCACCTGGGGCGAGAGAGAGACAGAGGATCCAGAGTGGGCTCCATGCTGACAGCAGACAGCCTGATGTGGGGCTTAAACCCATAAACTGTGAGACCATGACCTGAGCCAAAGTCAGACCCTAAACCTACTGAGCCACCCAGGTGCCCCTCACTTTGCCTCGTCATAGAAAGGCGGGCCAGGGATCCCAGAAACCAGGCCAAAAGTCTCCTTCAGGAGCTGTTTTAGATTCAGTCTAGTGCACAGATAACTGGGCAAGCAAGGCCTCTAAAGTCTATGGCTACAGTCATTTCAGCATGAAAATATGCAAGAGCACCTACTTAAGTCATAAAAATGAGTTGTCACTTAAAGCCTTCATGGATAATTCAGTTTTTTGATGTATCCCTTTAAAACCAACTAGGTGACCAAGGTGATGCTATGTAGGATTCTTTTTCAAAAGCCAGCTAAGTGTGGGAGCTGCCTTCCACGAAAGATTGGTCTTATTTAGAGTAGTCTGTAGCCCAGTTTCTTTCACTGCGACAGTATTTAGATACAGAGCCAGTTGTCGATTTGAACCTCTTGTAGTTCCAACTATTTGAGCCACTTCATCTGCACATATGAGAAAGCTCTTCTTTCCATGCTCTGGGCAGGATGTAAAACAAGGGCTGGTATACAGCGCTTCCAAAAACAATACCAAGTCTGTATGGTACAACTGATAAAGAGGGGGAGGTAGCGTCTGGAGGAAGAAGAGACAGAACATACCAGGAGCTGTGGAATTGTAAACTGAGAAGTGACTCTGAAGGCAAACTTCCTGGGTTCGAATTATAACTTCATTGCACTTAAAAGAATCAATACATGAATAAAATAAATAAAAAATAACTTCACTCCACTTAATGCCGAGTGACTCTGGGCAAGTTACTTAACTTTTCTGTGCCTTAGTTTCTTCATCCATGAAACAGTAACTTATTCATAGGCTTTTGTGGTTTTTAAATGAGTTAGGGCAATATCTAATACATAAAAAATCTTCAGTAACTGTTAGTCTTTACTATTAGCTATATTTTGCCTCATTGGGAATCATAATATCTACTCTTAAGAGATTCTTCCTGTCCACATCCTGTCAACAGAATCAAAGGCAGAGGAACTGAGACGTATTATTCTTTGTGAAATTATAACTAATGTTTATAAAATTTTGAGTGCACTTTAAATTTTAGTGACACCACTAAGTTATGTTTTTAGATGAACTAGAGTATTTATGAGGATCAGATGACAAGAGGTTTTATTTCAGAGCCTTGAACTTCTTGAGCCTCTTAATTATGGTAAACATACATCGCAGAGTGTCTGGGTCAGTTTTGATTAAAAATTGTTTCACTGTGCCCATAAGCACACTCACATTTGTTGGATCATGTGCTCAAAGCATTCAGTGAAGTATGGCTCCAGTGCCTTAAATTTGATTAATTAGGAGCCCAGAAGCCTCAGCCCAACTGACAAGTAGATCTTAGGAGAGAAAGAGTATGTCACTTCAGGTTTTTCTCCTTGACAGATCCAAGGCTTTACCATCAAGGGGAAGCAGTTTGCCAAGGCCCGAGATTGTGCCTCTTCCTTCTCACCAGCAATTCTGATTGGCCTGGCCATGTCCCTGATCCTGCTGCTGGTGCTAGCCTACGCTCTGCACATGCTCATCTACCTGCGATATCTGGAGCGGCACTATGATTTTATCACCTCTCCGGCCCACTTCCCCCACTTGAAACCTCGAGATGCCGCAGAAGAGAAGGAGCTGCTGAGGAGCCAGGGGGTCGAGTGCTATGAACTGAGAAGCCAGCAGATCTGCAAAATTTATGTGTAACAGCACAGACCCCTCTTCCTCACGAAGTCCACAATGGCCAATGAAAGGAGTGATTTCTGTTGTGTCCTCTTTGACTTATGATATAAAATTTTTACCTTATGGCTTGATTTAAAAAAAAAGGAAATACATGCAAAAAATACATTTTGGAGCGTCCGCTGGCCTACTTGAGGCAATGAAAAAGTTATCCCAGGAACCCCGCAGAAATAAATATGATTGTTGCCCCAAACGTACTTTGAAAGCAAAGGGGTATTTCAAATTAAGACAAAAAAAAACCATGCCAAAACCCAAACAACAACAACAACAACAACAACAACAATAGCAACAGCAACAAAACCTAAAACCAATGATGCCATTTAGAGCAGGGAAAACAAATTTGGTCCTCCTTGTCTGTACCAGTTTGGATGTGCTAAGTACAGAAATAATAAAAACAAAGGTTATCTGGAAGTTCTGAATTTTAAGTATTTTGTAACAGTTTGTATTTTTAATTTTTTTACTGTTTATTTATTTTTGAGACAGAATGCGAGTGGGTTAGGGACAGAGAGAGAGGGAGACACAGAATCCAAAGCAGGCGCCAGGCTCCCAGCTGTCAGTACAGAGTCCCACCGGGGCTCAAACCCACGAGCTGTGAGATCATGACCTGAGCCGAAGTCGGATGTTCAACTGACTGAGTCACCCAGGCACCCCATCACAGTTTGTATTTTTAGCAATTATATCCCAATTTTGTTTTAAAAATTAGTCTCTTTTACAGAGATGTTTAGGGAAGAGTATTGCCAATATGGTAGAATGCTCTATTCAAAGGCTGTCTTGTCATTTTACTTTGCTGTTCAGAGGCAGTCCAGTTCAATTTGTGAAGGAGGGGTAATAGTCTTGGAGTTTCTTACGTTTTCCTTCTGGCTGTGGTGGCCAGGCTTGTCTCGTTTGTCTGGTGCAGACCTGCATTAACCCTCCTAGGTACCGCCTGAAATAAACAACTGAGCTAAGAACAGGGTGCTTGCTATGCAAACAGCTTCAAGGCAAATTCTGTAAACTCCCTTCCAATGAAATAGTGTTCCTCCAACTCTTCTTTAATAGAAATTCTGCAGTTACCATTACTCTTCTTACAACCACCTTTTTCCGTATGGATTTCTCGATAGTCTTTTCCAGTTCTTGACAGATACTAAAGATTGACTTGCTCTGGATTTTCACCAAAGCTTCTCTAACATGCCTTGTATATTAAAGAGATATCATGTGTAGAGAGTAAATTGCATTTCCCTAAAGAGGGTTCCATACGTGATCTGCGCAAAACTTAGAAAGCTGATGGGAACTATGTGGGATACAGGTCATGCACAGAGAAATTGAATCTTTTGGGCAGCTCTGGTAATGAGTTTACAGTCAATTCTGTGGTCTATAACTAAGAATCTTGATTCATGTACTTATTTATACCAAAGTTGATCATAGGGAACACACCCTCAAGAATAGGAATCTAGGATTGATTATTTTATCTGTTTAGTCTAAAACCATTGGGGACTCTGTTAGCATTAGAGAGTGGGAAAAGGAAAGATCATGTCATTCTGTAATGAAATTTTCATTGTGGTCGCCTTGAGTGTCCATTGGTAGTAGAAATGATTGTTGTGGTAGGCCAAAGGTACTTGAAGGGTAAACATAACTTATGGTTCAACTGAGACACTTTTAAAAGTGAACATGTCATTAGCAATTCCAGTGTAACAGATATAAGCAGGATGGTGCTAGACAAACTGGGATAAATAGTCACCCTAGATATAATAATACCATACAGGGCGATACCCTGTAAGGTAAGGTGGCTCTTTCTTTTATTTTTTTCTTTTTAAATTTTTTTAATGTTTATTTAATTTTTAGAGAGAGAGAGAGAGAGAGAGAGAGAGAGAGAGAGAGCATGAGCAGGGGAAGGCCAGAGAAAGGAGACACAGAATCGGAAGCAGGCTCCAGGCTCTGAACCGTCAGCACAGAGTCCCATGCGGGGCTTGAACTCACAAACTGCAAGATCATGACCTGAGTTGAAGTCAGATGCTTAACCTACTGAGTCACCCAGGCACCCAAGCTGTCTCTTTCTAACTGTACTGGAGGGCTTACAGAAAGAAAATAATAGCTTAAGATTTAAAATTCACGGCTCAGGGCACTTGGGTGGCTCAGTTGATTCAGTGTCTGTCTTTTGATCTCTCCTCAGGTCTTGATCTTACGGTTGTGAGTACAAGCCCTGTGTTGGGCTCCATGCTGTGTATGGAGCCTACTAATAAACAAAGAAACAAAACATTCACAGCTCAAGGCATAGTTAAAAAAAAAAAAAGCCAGAGAGAGTTTCTGTGACTGATCTACAAGGATCTCTTACCTCTTACCAAAGAACTGACATATTGGAGATCAGACACACAGGTCTGATTCTGCACATTGGTAAACTGCCTTGTGGGTGGAATTCACAGCCACCTTGCTGGGTCTCTTAATGAATATGAGCACATCGATTACAAAATAGAAGAAAATTGAAATAAGAATGCTAACTTTGGGAGAACTTAAACATCTTTAAGGATATTGAATTCCAAATTCCACTAAGTTTTTCTTGCTAGCAGAAACAATCGTGTGAAATGAAGCTATTCTGACCTCACCAAAGATAGTTACCTTGCCAGGGGATGTCAGTTTTCCTCAGTGTCTGTAGGCAATAGGAGTCACACTCTAGCATATCCCAGGGAACCAATCGCAAAGTCAAATATGGGAGAATAAAAATCTCAAGGTTTTTCTAATTTATTCAACGAAAGAGTTGGAGGAATACATGAGGGGAATGGATTCTGCAGGTGCTAGCTCAGAGAGGGAAGTGTATAATTTTAGTTTGGGCTGAACTTTTTAAATAGGTTCTCTTACCGATTTTGAGGTTAAATATTCTGGTTTGAGCAGCTGGGAGTATTTCTAACATTTTACTCATCTGGTTGATTAAAATCTGGACTCAACAGTGACATGCACTACGTGAAATAGACCAGAAATTCATCAGTATAATATAGAGGAAGAAAATAAATTTAGCAATTTAGAGAATTGGGATGTGGGAATGGATTTATCATGCATGTCCTTCTCTCCATCCCCAAAACTATTTTCTGTGAAGGCCCAGAGGACACTTCTGTTGTCATAGCAGTGAACTGAAAAATACATTGGGAACATAGCACTAGCATTTTTGAAAAGTGCTCTAGTGGCTGTCCTCTGCAGGCTGTGGATGAAGGTAAGAGATACTTACTATTTGTGATTCCTTAGTCTCAGTGGGGATGCTAGGATCCTGGAGTGGCAGAGGTCAGATAGCAACATAGCAACCTTAAGGGACTGTAGGGCAGGAATGTTACTCAGGTTAGATCATGTTTGTTAATAGTAAAGTGATCTATGACACCTGTAGCAGGGCAGCCCATACAGTACTCATTCATCTGTATAATCATAATAAAATCGATCCTCATATAAAAATGCCTTATTTCACCCATCATGGTGGATTCCCAAAGTTGAGTCTGGTAATGACTCAATTAGACAGCTCTTAACTGAAGAGACAGACCTCCTTAAAAAGGGTTTTTGGTTTCATATCTAATGTTGAGCATTATCATGAATAATTTTATGCTTGTCCATTAGGTGCCTTTTTTTTTTTTTTTTTGGTATCACTTCAGGTAAAGAACTTATGCTATTTCCATAGATATCTTTATTATTAACCCATCAGGTATGTGATTATTGCCATGTAATTTTTAGTGCTGCAGGAGTAAGCCTAAGAGATGTTGGTTTTTCTGGGAAGTCTGGAACAATATGGCAATGTTTGACCTGAGTAGGAGTTGACTGGGAAGGTAATGTGGGAAGGACAGATGTGGCAGAAGGAAACATATATGCAAAGACTGGACTTTATCATGTGTGGAGAACTATGACTAAATTTCTGTGGGCAGGCACATAGAATGTATTTCAAGGAGTGAAAGAGAGATGGAGCTGGAAATGAAGAGGGGGAACAGGTCATTGTGCTCAACTAACGCCTTACAATCTTGAGGCGATGGAGAGGCCCTTGAGGGGATTTTGGAATATATGAAGCAAGAGGGTTGTGTGGCATATAAGTGTGGGTAGAATAGAGATACATACACCATTTAGGAGATAATTGGAATCATTCAGATGAAAAATAATAGAACCTAAACTAAGACAATGGGATGAGAGGAAAGAACAAGAAGAGGTATTTAGGAAGTTGGTTCAATAAATCTTGGGAACCAATTGGAAAGTCACAAATGACGTTAGGTATCTTATTGGGGGTGCTGAGTGGATGGTAATACCAATTTCTGCAATCAGGGAGAAAGAGCAGAGGGTAGGAGTTTGAGATGGGAGATGCTTGTAGGCAAGGTCCTACAATAGAGGTCCAAGCAGGCAGTTTGGTATATGAATCTGGGGCAAAATAAAGAGGTCTGGACTAGAAATTTGGAAATGTAGCAGTTGGCTTTCAGTGTCCTACCCATATTCCTGTATTGCATCCTGACCCATCTCTCCATTGTTAGTTACTGCCCTCTGAGGCTACTCTCCCTGTGTTCATGGCAGGCTGGAAATGCTGAAGAATTAATTTCTCCCAGGGGCAGCCCTTATGGACTGACTCTCAGGAATTGTGAATAAACACCCCAGCTCATTTGTCCCTTGACTAGAATAATTCTAGAGTGTGTTTTACACCATTTCCTAGAGCGCCACAGCAGGACTTAGCTCTTTTGCCCGTTGTGATATCGTGCTTGATAATGTTCACTTGATAAACTCCCTTCTCTTCCTTGCTCCCATAGTGATATTTCCTAATGATGTTGGCATTACCTCCAGAATAAGCTACTTGTGTTTAAATCCTTGTCTCAGGATCCGCTTCTCAGAAAATCCAAACTAAGACAAGCAGTAACAGGCAAACAGGGAAAGTTGACTGCATTTGAAAAATAGCTTGTTTTGGGGCGCCTGGGTGGCGCAGTCGGTTAAGCGTCCGACTTCAGCCAGGTCACGATCTCGCGGTCCCGGAGTTCGAGCCCGCGTCAGGCTCTGGGCTGATGGCTCAGAGCCTGGAGCCTGTTTCCGATTCTGTGTCTCCCTCTCTCTCTCTGCCCCTCCCCCGTTCATGCTCTGTCTCTCTCTGTCCCAAAAATAAATAAACGTTGAAAAAAAAAATTAAAAAAAAAAAAAGAAAAATAGCTTGTTTTTACAGCTTTAAAAAAAAAGCGTAGTTATTAGAATGTAATGCCAAGAACCCTTCCAGGGCCATGGAAGAGACCTATATAAATGAGTGTGTGTGTGTGTGTGTGTGTGTGTGTGTGTGTGTGTATTTTTACACAGATTTGACCTCATACACAATGGTGGACCCTGGCTAACCAGTCTGTGTGAGCTTGTTGTCGCCAACTTGGATGCTAAAGCTTGCATAGCAGACACTTGGAAAGGGAAAATGGATATAAAGTGGTGGAGAGCAGGGACAAGCTAGAATCCACGAAGAGGAGCTAGAACTGTAGGAATGAACTGGAACTTGTGTCCGTTTTCACTGCCTCCAACGTTGATAAAGTAGTGTCCTTTGTCAAAACAAATGGCCCGGAGCTGAATGAATGGCCCAGGGACTGAAGATGTTGAAGAAAGATCCACGAGAAGCTGGAGCACCTGCCAGCCTGGGTGTTGCCGTGTGCCACCAAGGTGGGCCAGCAGGTAAATGATAATTTGCTTGAGCTACAAACGTACCTTGACTCCACCATTTGAAGGTTAAAAACAATATGGCTGCTGCTTCACTTCAACCTTCTAAATCATGCAAATAGGTCTTCCTAATGTGGCCCACCTTAACCAGAAACATACAGGGAAATTAATTCTGGGAAACACAGTTTAGCTTAGCTATATTTTCCTTCCAGGCAAAATGAGCAGCCAGGTACCTTGCTAAAAGTCTTGTCCAGAGGGAGCATTTCCTTTTACTCTGTCCATCAAGGCTAACCTGGCATGGGTTGTTAGTGTTATAGCCTCCCACTTTCAGGTTTTGCCTGCATATATTAAGTATAACCATCTGTAACCCAAGCTTGAGTTTTTTTCTTCCTTAGCAGCTTCTCAGAGAGGAATGCCCATTAGACCATAGGTATGAGTTGACAGAGAGAGACAACAGTTAGTAAGAGTGGGGGCATGGGCATCTTGGCTACTTCCTCATGCAGCTGACTTGTGCCTCAAAGACTTGGTTGAGCCTTCCTTCCATATATAACTTTCATTTGATGATGGATTGCTGCTGTTGTGAATGTCTAGCTTTGTGGGCTTGGTGAGTCAGATGATATTTATTTCATGATAGGCACCTCAGGCCACTTAGTAACTTGATGGCCCATGGTCAGATGTTCAATCTGTACTAAGGTCAAGTAGAAAGTAAAAAAGCCAAAAGCTGTTTCTGAAAAGGAGAGTAGTTATCTTCATAGGATGGCATGGCTCTGCTGCAAAATTCCTAGGGTCCTCATTGTGATTCACTAATAGGGGCCTGTCACAGGCTCCATACAACATGCCTCTCCACCACTGACACTTTGAGCAGATTCTTTATGCACAACATCACAAAACTGCCACTTTTGCTCCTTGTTACTGGTAATTATATTTAGTTCTAGGGGAAGAGTACATAATCCCTAAACACTCGGTGTGTGTATGTTTGATGTAGACCCTGTGGTAAGAAGAATAATGCCTCTCCCTCATGGCTGTCCAAATTCTAACTCCTAGAACCTGTGAGTATGTTGGCTTTCATGGCAAAAGGGGCTTTGCAGATGTAATTAAGGGATTTAAGATGGGGGATTATCCCAGGTGGACCCAATGTAACCATAAAAGTTCTTTTAAGAGGAAAAGGGAGACAGGAAAGAGAGGGGAAGAGATGGATGTGACAACAGAAGTAGAAGTTAGAGTGATACAAGAAAGGCACTATAAAGCAAGAATGTAGATGGACTCTAGAAGTAGGAAAATGCAAAGGAACAAATTCTCCCCTAGAGCCTCCAGAAGAAATGCATTTGATTCTAGCACTTCTGACCTCCAGAACCATCAGATAATAACTTTGTATTGCTTATAGCCACTGAGTTTGTGGCACTATGTCACAGTGTCAGTAGGAAACTCTGATGTGAAACTGGACCCAAAAGAAAATGAAGTGCCTAAGCAGAGGCCTCTCTCTCTCTCTCTCTCAATCTCTCACCGTGAATGCTTCCTTCCCTCCCCAGTCTCCATCATTCTCCGTAAGATTGGCTCTAGGAAAACTAATGAAGGATGGTGAGTGGGTCCTCATTGCAAGTCTTTTCCTTCTACCCCTTCTTCTGTGCCCCATGTCCTTACGTAAACCCCTGGCTACTTGAGGTCCCTACTAAGTGGTCCCTTTGTCCCATCAACTTCTTTCATCAAGCTTCCTTTTTAATTTTTTTTATTGCTTAGGATTTGAACTCTAATGGAAAAATGATTGCTAATTAATGAAGCAGTGACTTACATTTTAAAATATATTTAGAACATATTTATGTTTTTGTAGTGTTTGTCTTTTGCATATTGTCTTAGCCTTATAAAGAATTACTCTAATGGGAGAAATGTCAGTGTTGTGGCAGGCCAATCTTAGGAATTTTGAAGCTATCAAATTACATCAGGTAGATGCTTATCTATGTGCAGGACATTATCTGACCTTTATTGCTTATCCCTGATGCCCACCAATGTTTCCTGTTGTTGGGTCTGGCAGATTACAAAATCTTCAAAGGTTTGTGTCCTTCAAGTACAAACTTGTGTTAGGGATATGATTTAGGATCCACCACCCATTGAAATGACTAAGTTTTCTTGTGTAGTTTGTTTGACTCTGAAGATATGGAGACATGATGGTGAGACATTTTCAGCTGCTCCATGCTCTATATCTCTCAAAGCAGTGTTGCTGGTCTCAAGACTGGATATCCTGGATAAAGTAGAGTTTGTGATCATGTCTCTAGAAGGACTGTGAGTTTATGCAGGAATGGGAGAGGTACTTAAAGAAGATGAACTTCCATCTTTATAGCCAAGGGATTTTAAGAGAAATAGTACACAAAAGAGATACTTTTTTTTTGTACTTACTCTCTTTTTTATTTCAGTTTTATTGAAATATAATTGACATATAGCATTTTGTGAGTTTAAAGTATACAGTGTGTTGATTTGGTACTCTTTCATACTACGGAATGATTATCACCATAGTGTTAGCTAACACCTCCATCACGTCACATAATTACCATTTGTTTTTTGTGGTGAGAACAAATAGAATAAAAACACTTAGCAACTTTCAAGTATATAATATAGTATCATTAACTATAATAAACATGTACATTAGGTCCCCATGCTCTTTGAGTGAAGTCTTTTCTTAGACTATTAAAACCAGCTGTGTCTATTTTTTCCAGCTTTTAGTCTCCAGTCTCACAACCTCCCAGTACACAGGTCAGCCTTGTGAGTCTATGCCCTGATTTTGGTCCTCTGTGTCCTGTGACTCAGTATGTGACAGCAGGAAGCCAGTAGGGAAATGGAAAATAGATCTTCTCCTTAGGTCTTAGAGCAGAGATGTACTAAGCTGCCGTTCCCCATCTCTTTTGTTAATAGACCCTACCCTGGGCCGGGAAGGCTATCTGTAGTAGATTGTTTGCAAATTGCCACTATTATTCCCCTCTTTTCATCTCTATCCCTTGTGATATCTCTTCCCTTAAAAAGTGGAATATATTTACTTCCCCATCATTTGAATCTGGCCTGGCCTGATGATTTACCTAGGCCAATAGAAAGCAGCAGAAGTGATGCAGGGCTGATTCTGAGCCTAAGTACCCACTTGTTCTGCTGGAATCCTGTTCAGTGTCCATGTAAACAATTATGGGGCAGAGCCTGCTAGAGAATGAGAGGCCACCTGGAAGAGAGGTGAGCCATCTGAGCTGAGGCCATGCTAGACTAACCAGCCTCCAGCTGACCCAGCAGCTGACCATAGATGTCTAAGTGAGACTGAGACTTGAAGAAGTGCCAAGCTGAATGAAGTCTACCTAATTGCCCACCTGGGGAATTGTGAGCTGGAAAATGGTTGTTTTAGTCACTATGTCTTGGAGTGGTTTGTTTTGCAGCCAAAACTTCCTAATTTGTCATCAAGGCTAGAAGTGCTCTCAAATTAGGAGTTAAATCCATGTCTGAATGATCATACCTACCACATAAAAGGAAAGAAATAACAGAGGATGAAGCATATATGGAGGAGAAGAGAGATAAAAGAAGGAACATATAGTCAGGCTGCTATTACTCTCAGCCCGTTCTGGTTGTAATTCAGTTTCTTCTTCCACTAAATCCTTACAATGCAGGAGAAATCTTTTGTTTATAAGACTCAGAAACTCCCACCCTGCCTTAAGTACCTTAGTTTCAGGGGTATCTCATGGATCTCAAGGGTCTGGATCCCAAGATCTAGCCAGGCTGTCTTGAATGACTAAACCTGGGACTGGCATATGGTCTGGAATCAAGGAAGCTGCTTCCTCTGCTTTGCAGTGTTTCCATCTCTTTCTCTTTGGTAGAAGATATTGCATCACTTCTGCCCATTTGTTTCACTTTTTCTCTTTTCAGTTCTCTGCTTGCACATAGCTTTGACATGCCTATTCTGAAATAGCAGCCTCAGCCTCAAGTCTTCATGACCTTTTAGCTCACTTTCCATAAATTCAAATTCCCAATCAGAGAGAATCCACTTGGTTCTCTGTGGTCCAGTTACATATGCTTAAACAGTAATTGGCAGGGCCAATAAAAATACCCTTCTGTGGACACTGGGCAGGCAAGCATCTTTTGTTAGAACCAGAGGATTGGATTTCTTTACTTAATGTCTACAGCTGGCAGGAGTCACCACCCTGAGTTTCTGGAACTCCTTTTCTGCAAGTCACCAATAGATTTTTACCTTTGTCTTTGAGTAGAAGATCAACTTCTGTATCCTTCCTTTGTGGAATATGAATGCTAATGATCCGCAATTTCCTTTCTTAATCAGGCTGGGGCAGGGATTAGAACACTTTTCTTAGCCCAGCACCCTGCCTCATATGCATTTATTGGTGCTCCCAAGATTCAGCAGTTATAGCCTCTCCTTCATATAAAACTAGCTTCTAGTGCCTATAGTGTTCTATTCAGCACCTGCATCTGTCTTTTTTTTATTCTATTTTTGTTTTGTTTTGTTTTGTTTTATAACAGTCAAAATCCAAAAGGCTGCTGATTGACACACTCTCTAGTGGCAGTTTATGGTTACATAGATTTTATGGACTAGAAATTTTTCAAAAATAAATCTGGGTGTTGACATATGGTTACCAGGTCTATATTTTGCCACATAAGGTCATTACAAGCTCCCATATTCACTCATCATCATTTAATGTTGGACTGAAACATAGGAAATTGCTATTTTTTATAGGTCAAAAATGGTTGAATATTGGCAGTTTCCTGTGGTTCAGTGTGATATAGGAAATCATATTTTAACTTGAAAACTATTCAAAGGATATAATCTTAGAAAAAAGGATTAGCCTTTACAATGAATTTATTTAGCTTTATGAAGAATGTACTATACTTTCCTTAATTTTCTTGTTTCATGATGGACCATGAAAACTTCTTCATACATGGTGCTAGTTTTTGATGTGTCTTTAAACAATTTTTATTTCATTTCATTTCATTTCATTTCATTTGTTATAAGTTTTTATTTAAAGTCCAGTTAGTTAACACCATGTCCGTTTTTAAAACCCTGGTCTAGTCAAATATGTCTGTGTGATCCCCTAGCATCACTTTCATTCCTCAGAGTGCTTTTTTCCTAGACTCTGAGGTAGGGTTCTGACCTACCCGTGCTTCAAAGTCATGCTCAAAGAAGCAGTCATGTTCTCTGAGATCTCAAGCTGTTGGGTGAATCCTTCACTTGGGATTCCAACCTTGGGAATTTGGGAGACATGTTTGCAACACTGAGCTCATTGCCACATTCCCCCTCTTAGAGTAAATGGTCACATTTACAAAAGGAGTTTCCGTACCCTCCCATGGCTCCTCAATGAAATATGCAAACCAATTTTTCTATCAACTCTGTGGTAAAGATTCTTCCCTTTGGATTATTATTATTATTTTTTTTTTGCACAACTTTTCTGTCATCTCTGACAACTCCCTCATCACCCTCTATTTCCTACCCAAGGGATCTTCATGTCTCTTATATAAGCAAGGTCCAGACAGATTGTATAACAAACTAGCTTTGGCTATTAAAAACATCTTTTTAGCTCTTGGCACAACAAGCAAAACCACTCCTGATGAAAAGAAAGTCTCTCTCCCATATGGTTCTGTAAAGAAGTATGAGTTTCTGAATTTACTGTACATGTGAAAACAATAAACAATTTGCATTTCTTTCTTTTTCTAGGAATTCAAACTCTAACCTGAGGGTTTTTAAAGAATAGATTTAGTAATTTCTACATTGCACCATTTTCTGAAATATTAGTGATTCTCTCTGAAGTAACTAAGCCTCAGCCAAATGTTTCAGTTTATCTTTCTTTTTTTGTGAATCTGCAAATGCGTCAGAAAAACGTTTACTGTAATGTTAGAATGTGCATGTGTTGGCATTAAAAGTGTGGTTTTGTCCCTACGGGGAATCACATAGAAGCAAAATTACAGTTAATTCCTGGTATCTGTGGTAATGGGGAACAGACTGAGTTTGTACCAAATAATATTTGAAAAAGTTATTTTAGAAGTTAAGTTGAACCTTGTTCTTCACTAAACCTGCCAGAGATCCACAAGTAGTCCAGTTGTTCTTCTCTCCCCTGCTTGCTCAGCCAGAGTCTGGGGTGAAGAAACGGCCAGCAGAAAAGAAGGGTAGAATCAAAAGACCTATTCACAAATCTAAAGGTCATTTGATTTTCTCAACATGTTGACTACAACTCATAGGTGGGAGCTTTCTACTCCTTTGGTAAGGCGTCTTGTCCTACCTTATGATTTAATAGATAAACATCCACCGAAATTCATGTTAACTCCTTTCCAAATTCAGTTTTCAGTTAATAACTGAAAAAAGAAGTAGACAGTTTTCAGATAATTCTGAAGCCTTTTAAAGCTATTCTCTAAAGAATGGAAGATTTGAAATATAGTTGAATGGGAAGAATGCCACCACAGAACCATCTACTTCTAGTTAGTAGCCTGCAAGAAGAAGATTTTTATTTTACCTGGTTCAGTCCCTGACCCTTTGGGAGAGGAGATGATAAACATGCTCTTTATGGAGTGACTCTTGGCTTCCGCACAGGTTTTCAGTAGACAGGGGGTGGGGGGGGGGCAGGGCCTCACTTAATCTGGATCTGCAGTATTTCCTGAATGCAAAGAACTCACATGCTTGCCAGGATAAGAGTGCATCGCACTCGTGGTGTCCGGATGTGATGCTCCAATGATGTAACCCATTCATTTGTTCTGGAACTATTATTGTTATCTGTTGAACAAGACTTAGAAAATGACTTACAGTTTAAAAAAATCACGGAGAATTTTGCAACTCTCTGCCACTCATAGCAGGAATCTTGACACAGGTCTACAAATGCTTTGGAGATATAGTTAGAGATAATATATATGTGATTATGAAATATATATGATTATGAAATATATGTATATGATTATGGTAGGGATAGGGGAAACCTTAACTAACTACATTAGAGGAATTCAAAATCAAAATGAAATGATGGTTTTAAATAAGGTTGGATGTCATAATTAGTCCCAGATGATTCCTTTGTAGTCAGGAAAGTTCTCCCAGACAGCCCCATTTCTTTGTTTGAATGTCAAAACTGAAACTGAATTAGGCTTCTGCCCTGTGTTCTCATACTCACAGTTTCTTTGGGACCTTACAGTGTAGGCCTTGTGAGATGGCCATTGAGACAAAAAGATTGTGTCCTCCATTATATGCTCTTTACAAGGCAGATATTATTGCAACAAACCTCCACAACCACAGAACTAAGGGTTTCTCCTTTCTTCTGGTTTTCTGTATTTGCTTTCGGGAATAGAAGACCTTTTTTGTTTCTACGGTTCCTATACTCAAGTGCCCATTGCCCTGGAGGAACAGGCCTCAGGATGTCATTCGCATTTGCTGTGGGAAACCAGACCCATCACCACATAAGGAGCTCTGATTCCCATGGAGATTACGGGACAGATTAGGGAGAGGTGTCTTTAAGCAAATTTTGTTTGCCATGGGGAAACCAGGGAAAATCAAACAAAAGGCGACACAATTGATTGCCAAAGAGGGCTTGTGTCTTTAGTCCTTTCCAAGAGACATCAGTTATTTCCTGATATTTCTAATAGAAAACTTGTCAGAATAAGTAAATTTGTTTCCAGTTTTGTCCTACTAACAAGTTTTGCCAATTAAATCATTTAAGTGGTTGTCATCAGTACAGAAAATGTAGACACACCCAGTCTTTTCCTATAAATGATTCCCCCAAATTTGCGTTTATTTGTTTTGGGGATCCAAGCCTTGTTTTAAAAAATTTCAGAATATTTCCCTTTTAAATAGATGGATTAACACACACAATCTGTTTCTTCCTTACTCAGAGAAAACTAAGTTAATGATGCATTGCTTTTCCATCAGCTAGTACTTGATTCAGAGCAGGATGAAGCAGACCTTATCTCCATCGTGTGGATGGTGGATTTCTTAAAGTCCACATGACAATTAACAAAGACTAGAATAAGGCAGACTCATTTGTATTTAGAGTCAAGGAAATGGTACTTATGTAATACTTGGGTAAATAAGCAGTGCTATTTCCTTCCTGTCTCTAGATCAACATATTCATTATATGTGCTTTTTAATTTCTAATTAGTAATATAATAAAATATAACCCATTTGTAATAAATGCAACGCATAGGAGACCAGTGAATCACGCTAAAACTAAGTTTTCCCGTGGCATAAAGATTGCCCATGACACCTAACTACCGGCTTTTTGGGAGAAAACTGGGGCTATTTCTGAGATCATGTGAAACAAAACCGGCCCTCAGTTAAAATGAGATATTTAGTAGACTAAGCAAAACACAGTTCCTCCTTTGAAATACTTGGATAATTGGTGAAATTCTCTACTTTTTTCTTTAGTGGATATAGAAACTAACCCTGCAATTTTGAAATAGATATAACTGTTTCACTTGCTGATATAAAAACATCTTATTTCTGTTTTTTTAGTCTCCCCATAATTTGTATTTTTCCCATAGGACATCTTGCTTTTATAGCTAATTTGAAAGAAATTATCAATATTGAACAACTAGCAAAATTTTCATCAGCAAACATTGATCAACCATCAAAATTGTCATCAGCTTGGCATTCTCTTATTAATGTCAAGGTGATATTGATTATGCAGTCAGGGATTATCAAATGCCTGAGTAGGAAAATAGCATCTAAATTATAGTTCATATCATAAATTATACTCATATTTTGTTAATATTCATATATTTTATTAACATCACACACATTTTTGATTTCAGTATCTGTGCTTATAAGCTCATATAGATTCACATGGCCCTATTATTATATTTAATAATTTGTTGCTGGAGCTGAATTCCCAGATACAACATTTTTTTGAGCTTAAGAGCACTAAAAAGTTGGTGTTAGAAGTATGAGAAACTGAAAAAAAAAATAAATAAATAAAATAAAATAAAATAAAGGGGCTCCTGGGTGGCGCAGTCAGTTGGGCGTCCGACTTCAGCCAGGTCACGATCTCGCGGTCCGTGAGTTTGGGCCCCGCGTCGGGCTCTGGGCTGATGGCTCAGAGCCTGGAGCCTGTTTCCGATTCTGTGTCTCCCTCTCTCTCTGCCCCTCCCCCGTTCATGCTCTGTCTCTCTCTGTCCCAAAAATAAATAAACGTTGAAAAAAAAAAAAAAGTGTGAGAAACTGAGCAAGTCATTTAAATTAGTTTTATATTATTTAAGACTGCAAATGCCATAAGACAAAGTAAATATGAAATGTCTCTTATTAATGCGAGATAGCATTTGTCATCCTTAAAATACTTATTTGTAATAAGTGATCTCTCATTTACTCATTCACTCATTTACTCATTTATTTGTTCATTTATTCAACAAATAGATATTAAGCACTTATTATACATCAAATACTCTGGTAGATGCTGAGACACATTAATGAGAAAATGTAGATACAGGCCTTGCCTAGAGTCTGGTGGAATAGTAAGTAACATTTATTAAGCATCTAATCTCCAGTTACCTTGAGAATTTCGCTAATCCATGAATCTAACAGCTATTCAGTTATAATGTGGAGTCTGTAATACTGGTGTTAGAGTGATGAAAGTCTTCCTATTTCTTGCCCACACCCTTTCACCCGGAGAGCAGAGGGCTGTGAAAGGGAACATGATGACAATGTTAGTGGAAGAGTAGGTAGCTGCTGGTGGTAGGAATGGGTTTATTTTTGTTGAAGGGTGAAGGTAGCTATATATGTGTGAGGGGTACTATGAAGGTGCTGGTCATATTTAGATTAATGAAAAGCAAAGCTCAAATATCCTTGTCTTTCAGTGACTGAAGGAAAGTCAGCACCAGCTTGGAAAATATCAACTCCAGAAAAACACTTCTGAGGTCTTTTTGTTTTGAGGTCTTTGCATTTCTTTCCTTGCCTAAAAAATGTGTTTCCTCTGAGATCTCTTTATTGCATGGAATGAGAAGTAAAGGAGATTCCTTGAGGGCAATGAAATAAAGGAAGTCAGTTTTCTGAAGGGAATTCATGTGGTAACCCCTCTCTCATCTCTGGAATTCCTTGGGCTTGCCACTAAAGGAATGAGTAACAGTCTTGCACATAGTTGTGTTTCTAAGTGAGCAACTTATTTGGACATGCTGAGAACCGTCCTTGGTACAGAAGATATGTTACAGGACTAAAGAGAGTAATGATAGATTATTTGATTAGATTTTAGTGCAGCATTCTTTTTGGGATTTGATGAACTATCACCTATTAAGTGAGTTACAGATATGTTAAGTTGTATGGACTTTCTGATCCATGGGTGGAAACAGACCATGAGAATTGAGGTCTGAGACTACATAGATGTCCACTCCATTGTAGAGAGATGTCTCAGTCATTAAAGAGGTTCTGAGGTGCAGGCTTATTGAACATCTTTGGAAATATTTGGTGAAAGAAGTCAATAACACATAACTGATACTGGGTAAAGAGTCACATTAGGAAAGCCTTTTAGTGTCAGTGAGCACAGGGAGACAACAAAGTCTGAAGCTTGGGAGATAATTTTTGGAAAATGTAGTTCATCTGAAGAAGAGGGAAGGCAGGATAAGATTTGATGAATTAATTGGACAACGAAGCTGTTCCTTATGTGGACACTGATGAATTGCAAACTATATGTACTGGGAAAATGACTCTTTTAACCTGAACCTTGATTCCCAAGAAGAGCAAATGGACAGAGAGAAGTTTCAGAAAGAAGCAATTCAAATGGGGAAAGTAAGAAGTGTTTCAAAGAAACAAGTAAATGGAAGAATTAAAGGTGAAAATAGGAGCATAAAGAACTCATTATCTGCCTTAATCTAGTACATTTATATATATATATATATATATATTAATATATATATATTTCCCCCCACCACCCAGGAGGAATAGGGTACCTTAAATAGGGTAAGTATGTGAAGAAGGAGAAAGAGTAATAGCATTTAAGACTCAGAGTAAAGTTCCTTCAAGAGGAGGGCTATTGTAGCTCACATGATAGGTAACACTATCAGGGATCAAGGAATCCACCATGTGGTCCCACATATAGAGCTTTCCCGTACGCATCTCAGCAACAGTGGCCTCCTGACCTCCTAGATCACACACCATGTGACTTCTTTTGGGGGTAAGTCAAGAACCTTGTCTTCTGACCCCTTCATCCTCTCAAATCTGATGGCATGAAGGACTGCATCAAGGCTGCCAATGACGGTGTGCTGCTACACAGCTTCTGAAATGAATTAGATGCAGGTTTGAGGCCTGCCAAGTGACATGCAAGATGCATAATGAGCGTCTGCAAGAGTAAAGAAACTCCAGTGGTTTCTTTACAAATTGGTTTGTCTGCATGTTCACATACAAGATACTGAACAATAGGTCTCTAAAAGTGTTCAATTCCTATTGGATAACCTGACAGATGATAAATATTAGAAAGGAGACAGTTTATTACATGTCTGGTATGTTCCCAAAACTCTGATAGAGCTGTAAGGAATTTTTTTTTAATTTCCAAGGAGTTTATAATTTTGTTGACTTGTTTAAAAATGGATGTACTAAACGTTTAAATTTTTTATTTAACAAACATTTATATAGATAATACTATGTGCCAGGGATTTTTCTAAGTGCTTTATAGATACTAGCTCCTATATTCATCTAGATTAAATGACCCAGTGATTGGAAGTACATTTATTTACTTATTTGTTTAATTTTTTTAAACGTTTTATTTTTTGAGAGACAGAGACAAAGTACAAGTAGGAGAGGGGCAGAGAGAGAGAGAAACACAGAATCTAAAGCAGCCTCCAGGCTCTGAGCTGTCAACACAGAGCCTGATGCAGGGCTTGAACCCAAAAGGCAAGATCATAACCTTAGCTGAAGTCAGATGCTCTACCAACTGAGCCACCAGGCGCCCCTGGAAGTGCATTTAGGAAGAACTTTTGTAGATAAGCCTTCTTGAACAGAGGGAATACAAAAGGTTGGATATATACTGTGAACACACGAAAGCCTAGAAATGGACTGTGATACACTGTTTTTCATGTCCAGAGCCCACTCTATGAAAATTTGTCAGGTAAGCAACATTTGTTCACATGTTATTCAGCCCTCAGATATCAACTAGCCTAAGTTTTGTTTTTTGCCTTCTCAAGTGCCTCATTCTGGTTTCCTGATTGAGTTTTTCTACCTGAAACACCAGCTTAGACCATGCAATGATGCCAGTATTGGGTGCCAAAAATTATGGTGAACTATTCAGGGAGATACCTTGGATGTGTTTTGAGAAGGGGTCTACTGACTCTCCTTGCATCTAGTTTCTGTCTTTATCAATGGAAGATATGAATGTAACCAATTACCATGATGGTTAAGGTGATAATACTGACTAGAAGTACCCCTCACCTTTCATCAGAAAATTCAGAGCCATGGGTGAATTATGTTGAGGAATTGGACTGCAAGAACTTCTGTTTACCCACAAGATGGTTTAAAATATTCTAATTGAAATTACAATCCCCATGCTCCATTCCTTACCAGAATAGACATTCTTCTAGTGGAGACGCCAACCTGATCCCATCCAAATTCAGTGTCGTTCCTAGAATAGCTAACAACCACTGCTAAATATTCCTCAAGTAAGCCCTGCTAAGAATAGTGTCTTACTTGTAGAGCTCTGACATGAGGAACTTAACACCCTATTGGAGTCAGATAAGCTGACATTTTTTTTGAGAGCTTTGTCCAAGTGACACTGAGAAGGTTGGAGTCTGAGAAAGACTCAGGTTGACTGGGAGTCTGTGACATGGCATTGAGTGATGCTATATGAGACCAGAAGTGACTGTGGGCATGCCTAAATGCTGAATTGACTACCTGTCAGTTCCTTGGGCATGAAAGCAACTTTAATGAACTGTCCAAAAATCAAATTAAAGTTTCATTTTTACTATCTTGCATTTCTTTTTTGTCTTTTTTCTTTCTTTTTCTTTTTTTTTTTTTTTACTTATTTTTTTTATTTGAGAGAGAGAAAGGGAGAGAAAGAGAGCGCACATGAGTGGGGGAGAGGGGCAGAGGAAGGGAGAGAGAGAGAGAGAGAGAGAGAGAGAGAGAATGAATCTTAAGCAGGCTCCATGCTTAGTGTGGAGGGACTTGATCCCACAACCCTGGAATCATGACCTGAGCCAAAATCAAGAGCTAGACGCTCAACTGATGGAGCCATCACATGCTCCTATCTTGCATTTCTTAAACATTAGTTGGTACTCTATGATACCTCTCCCACTTGTTCTGCTACAGTTTGTTGAAAAGTTAAAGCTTCATCTTGCTTCTTTAAGCCAGAAAAACATGTTTTCTTCTTAGGAATTTCAGTTTACAAGGACTTATGATTAGTCCCCAAATTTATTATAACCTTGCACCTGATATAGCGTTTGATCTTCCCCAGGACTTTGAAAGAGAAGGAATTATCATCCCATTTCTATTAATGAGAAATGGAGGCTCAGATAAGATACCTATTCATGCTTCATATTTAGTAAATAGCAGATTTTGAACTAGACCCCAGGTCTTTGGAATTCCTTGTGTGATATTCCTATTATTTAATCCAATTTTTTCCCACATACCTAAGTGTCCAAGGGCTGGTCCCCCTCCTCCTCCTGCTCGTGTGTCTATCCACTTTAGTTTGGCAAGAGAAAAGGGCCTTGGGGCTAGGAATGGTTAGCCTTGCTGCTAACCACAGCACAATATTTGAGGCAAATGTTCTAATTTTTCCTAGTACCAGAAAGGATCATTTCTATAATATTTCTTATATGATTCTCTGTAACCCATGAGAGTATCACTATATATATATATATATATATATATATATATATATATATTTTTTTTTTTTTTTTTTTTTCTTTTGTCTGAAGTACAAACTATTGTTTCAGGATGGCTGCATTTGTTTAACATAGATGGTTTGTGTTTAGACTGCCTGTGCTTTCTTCTCTGCCCTAAATTATTCCTTCCAAGTTGGAATGTTTTTTCTTCTTTGGCATCCATTAAAAATCATCAGCAACATGGCCACCCTCCAGAAACACTTCTGTAATGCCAACCACAGGACTTGACGTCTAAAAATAAGAATTGAAAATGAGATTTAAGTTAATGCCCAGAAAGAAATCTTTCCATGTGTCTTTGCTAAAATTTGGTAAAACCTATTCTAGGGAAAAGTGTGAAATACATGAAACCTTTCTTGCTACTTTTTATAAAAACTTTGGCTGAGTAATTACTGAGAGCTCATCCTTTTCGATCTGTCTCCTATTAGCCACTTCTCATCTTCTAACTTAAGGTTATGTAAGTTCAGAAGAGATTCTCGTTCTATCCAAGCCCACAGCTGATCAGGCTTACTGGGAAGAAGCAGGGCTCCTCAATGATGATTCCCAAGCTCTTGAAGTTTATATTTTCATTTCACCATCATTTCTGCTTCCTTTATGGAACTGATTAAATTCACCAAATGATGAAACATGAATAAAATAGTTTGGGAATAGTGTGGGCAGTTTAAAATTTCTTTGACATTTAGTGGTGAAACTGTAAAAATTTTTTTAAAATATCAAAATCAATTAGCTGGGATTTCTTCACCCTTTCTTCCATCTAACCCCCCCCCCCCCCGCCTTCCAGTTCATTCCATAAGAATGATTATATCCTAAAATAAACCATTCTTAGTTGCCTTTTATGTCTTTACTCAGCTTTCCTCTACGTTTTTTATCTTCTGATTTTCAAGTACACAGTCTAATGATAAAGCCCTGTATAGCCAGTCCAATCATTTGTAATTCTTCAAATGCTCCAAATCTGGTGTGATACTCGCCCTCCCTCCCTCCCTCCTATCCCTCCCTCCCTCCTTCCCTGTCTTTTTTCCTTCCTTTTTGTGCACAAACTAACATAGAAATTCTTAGGGCAGGCTGTTTGGGATTAGTGATAGTTACTGTTACCTTTTCTAGAAGATGTAGAAATAGAAGTCAGGCTGAATCCAAAGATGATACACTAAACCCATTTAATATATAATGATTGCTGACTTTTTTTCTTAATGCATTTTCTTGTTTTCACAGCTTTTATATGTGGTTTGAAGAGTGTTATGGACCTCAATCTGGAGAACAGGCGGGCAGTTCTGCAGCTGTTCTCGCTCTTCAATAGTCTGTAGACCTCATGATACCACATTTCCTGCCCTGACTCAGATTTAGATTTAGATTAATGGATTTAGTCACTCAGCCAGGTTCGGAATGTGTCAGCCTTATTGCTACTTTAAAAGAGACCTTGGTTTCTTTATTTTAAAGTTGACTATCTTAGTCTACTGTGAATTATTGTGGATTTTTACAAACTTAAAATTTAATGGGGCACCTGGGTGGCTCACTTGGTTAAGTGTCCCACTTCGGCTGAGGTCATGATCCCATGGCCTATGAGTTCCAGCCCCATGTTGGGCTCTGTGCTGACAGCTTAGAGCCTGGAGCTGCTTTGGATTCTGTGTCTCTCTCTGTCTCTGCCCCTCCATTGCTTGCTCTCTCTTTCTCAAAAATAAATAAAACATTTTTAAAAAGCCCCAAAATTTAATTATTTTTTACCCAGAATAATTTTGTTCTCTCTTGGTCTTTGAGACTCATATTTCTGGCATACTTTCTCTTATGTGCACAAATTATGTCACAAAATTATGGATTTTAAGCTTATATGGCAGCCCTTGGGCTGTTTCTGTATTTTTTTCAATAAGGCAGTCTTAGCTTCCGTTCCAGGCTGAACCTAGACTGATCAGTTTTCAAAATGTTGAGTGTTCCCTTGCCAAGGAGACCATGGCAGGACCCACTGAATCAAAGGGAAGATTCACAAGTCTGTGGTTCATAGCTCATATTTTGGGGGAGTTTTTTTGGTGGGGTTTTTGGTCTATTTCCTTTCCTTTCCTTTCCTTACTTTTTATTTCATGTTTTGCCCTATTGGACCCCTATTTTTTTTCAACTTTATTCAGGTATCATTGACAAATAAAAAGTATATATTTAAAGTAGAATGTGTTAATTTTATATACTGTGAAATGATTTACCACGAAGTGTGTGTGGCAAGATGCTTAAGATTTATTCTTTTAGCAAATTTCAAGTATACATTACATTACCATTAACTACAGTCATCATGCTGTACAGTAGGTCTCCACATGTACTCATACCTGAGCCTTTGTACCCTTTAACCAACATTTCCCCATTTCTCCACCCCCCAGCCTAGAATAATTACCATTCTCTCTGCTTCTGTAAAAAGTTCTGTTCAACTTATAAGTGGTACCAGGCAGTATTTGTCTTTCTCTCTCTGGTTTATTTCACTTAGCATAATGTCCTCAGTTCAACCATGTTGTTGCAAATGACACCATTTCTTTCTTTTTTAAGGTTTAATAATATTCCACTCTGTGTGTGTGTGTGTGTGTGTGTGTGTGTGTGTGTGTGTGTGTTACATTTTATTTATTCATTCATCTGTTGACAGACACTTAGGTTGTTTTCATATCTTATCTATTGTAAACAATTCCTGTGTCCTGGGAGTGCAGATAGCTCTTTGAAGTAGTGATTTTATTTCCTTTGGATTTATACCCAGAAATGGAATTGCTAGATTATATAGTAGTTCTATTTTTAATTTTTTGAGGAACTTCCTTACTGCTTCCTTACTACTAAAGTGTAAAAGTGTTCCCTTTTCACCACCATATCTTTGCCAAAACTTGTTATATTTTGACTTTTTAATAATAATCATCCTACTAAGTGTGAGGAGATATTTCATTATGGTATTGATTTGCATTTACCTGATGATTAGTGATGTTGAGCACTTTATCATATACCTCTTGGCCATTTGTATATCTTATTTGGAAAAATATCTATTTAGGTTTTTTGCCCACTTTTTACTCTGGGTATTTGTTGTTGCTATTGTTGTTTTTTGTTTATGTTTGCTGTTGAGTTATATGAGTTCTTTATATATTTTGTATACTAATCGCTTGATGGGTATATGGTTTGTAAATACTTTCTTCCATTGCATAGGTTGCCTTTTCATTTTATTGATTGTTTCTTTTGCTATGCAGAAGCTTTTTAGTTTGATGTAATTCCAATTATTTATTTTTGCTTTTGTTGCTTGTGCTTTTCATCTGAAATCCAGAAAATCATCACCAAAAATGATGTTGATCAGCTTTTTCCCTATGCTTTTTTCTAAGAGTTTTATGGTTTTATGTCTTATGTTTAAATTTTTAACCCATTTTTAAAATTTTAATTCCATTGTCATTAACATACAGCATTATATTTGTTTCGGGTGTACTATATAGTCATTCAAAAGTTCCTTATATTGCTCAGTTTTCTTCAAGATAAGTGTATTTGTAATCCCCTCCACCTGTTTCCCCTATCCACTATTCCCACCTCCCCTTTGGCAACCATCAGTCTGTTCTCTATAGTTAAGAATCTATTTATTTGGTTTATCTCTTTTTTCCTTTGTTCATTTGTTTCTTAAATTCCACATATGAGTGAAATCATATGATATTTGTTTTTCTCTGACTGGCTTATTTCTTTCAGCATTATACTCTTGGATCCATACATGTTGTTGCAAATGTCAAGATTCCATTCTTTTTTATGGCTGAATAATATCCCAGTGTGTGTGAGTGTGTGTGTGTATCACATCTTTATCTATTTATCTATCAATGGACACTTGGTTGCTTCCATAATTTAGCTATTGTAAACAATATTGTGATAAGCATAAGGGTGCATATATCCTTTTGAAGTAGTGTTTTTGTATTCTTTGGGTAAATACCAAGTAGTGTGATTTCTGGTTCATAGGGTAGTTCTATTTTTAATTTTTTGAGGAACCTCCATACTGTCTTCCACAGTGGCTGTACCAGTTTGCATTCCCACCAGCAGTGCACAAGAATTCCTATTTCTCCATATCCCCACCAACACTTGTTGTTTCTTGTGTTTTTTTTATTTCAGTCATCCTGATAGGTATGAGACGGTATCTCATTGTGGTTTTGGTTTGCATTTCCCCAATGATGAGTGATGTTGAGCATCTTTTTGTGTGTCTGTTGGCCATGTGTATGTCTTTTTTGGAGAAATGTCAGTTCATATATTTTGCTCATTTTTTAAATTGGGTTGTTTGTTTTTTGGTCTTGAGTCATATCACTTTTTTTTTAATATATTTTGGATTCTAAACCTTTATTGGATATATCATTTGCAAATCTATTCTCCCATTCAGTAGGTTGTCTTTTGGTTTTGTTGCTTTTTTCCTTTGCTGTGCAGAGCTTTTTATTTTGATGCAGTCCCAGTAGTTTATTTTTGCTCTGGTTCCCTTTCCTCAGGAGACATATCTAGAAAGATGTTATGGCCGATGTCAGAGAAATTACTGCCTGTGCTCTCTTACAAAACTTTTATGGTTTCAGGTCTCATATTTAGGTCCTTAATTCATTTTGAGTTTGTTTTTGTGTTTGGTGTAAGATAGTGATCCAGTTTCATTTTTTGCATGTAGCTGTCCAATTTTCTCAGCACCGTTTATTGAAGAGACCTGCCTCTTTCCCATTGCATATTCTTGTCTCCTTTGTTGAAGATTAATTGACCATATAATTGTGGGTTTATTTCTGGGCCTTCTATTCTGTTCCATTGATCTATATGGCTATTTTTGTGCAAGTTTCCGTGCTGTTTTGATTACTATAGCCTTGTAATATAACTTGAATTAATCTGGAATTGTGATGCCTCCAGTTTTGTTTTTTTTCTTTTTCAAGATTGCTTTGGCTATTCAGAGTCTTTTGTGGTTCCATACAAATTTTAGAATTTTTATTCTAGTTTTGTGAAAAATGCTTTTGGTATTTTGTTGCATTGAATATGTAGATTGCTTTGGATAGTGTAGACATTTTAATAATATTTGTTCTTCCAATCCATGAGCATGGAATATCTTTCCATTTCTTTGTGACATCCTTAATTTCTTTCATCAATGTTTTATAGTGTTTAGAGTACAAAGTCTTTCACCTCTGGTTAAGTTTATTAGTAGGTATTTTATTATTTTTGGTGCAGTTGTAAATGGGATTGGTTTCTTAATTTCTCTTTCCATTGCTTCATTAGTAGTATATAGAATTACAACAGATTTCTGAATATTGATTTTGTATTCTGCTGCCTTACTGAATTCATTTATCAATCCTAGTAGTTTTTTGGTGGAGTCTTTAGGGCTTTCTCTATATAGCATTTAGTATTTAGTTTTAGGTCTTATGTTTGAATTTCTAATCCATTTGACTCGATTTTTGTGTATTTGTGTATGGTGTGAGGTAAAGGTCCAGGTTTCATTCTTTTCCATATAGATATCCATTTTTCCCACCACCATTTATTGGGTAAGGGCCTGAGATGCATCCACCTGTAGGCAGCACATATCCTGTAGGATGGTACACCATTGGTCTTCACAGATGATCTATCACATAGTTTGGACTCATTTGGAACATTTGGCTTGTCAGAAACGTTTTTCCTCAGTGTTTTAGCATGTGCCTTGTATGGGAAATTTAATCCAGATGTGTTGAAGATTCATTTACACTTAAATCATTAAAGCATTGTTCACAGTTTTTGATGTCTCACAAGTCTTTTGACTTTTTCCAAATCATCCTAAATGCTTTGCCAAGGGCAAATCTAATGCCCAGCACCAGAAAATTCAGGTTTTTTTTCTTGAGTCTAAAACACTTGCTTACATCTCAGGGAATTTATTTTTATTTTTATTTTTTAGCAGTCAGCATCTACCTGCTCCTGTTTCTAAGTGTCTCAGGGGAGTGGAGCTCTGGAAGGGTAAAATATGATTTGGCATGATTTATACATCTGGCCCCAATCTGGGCCTGTTTTCTAAGTTGGCAGGAGATACAGGATGTGTTTTACTTTCATCTACCTCTGCTTCATTGGAGACATTGTGTGATGCAAACCCCGGACGACTGTGAGTTCATCTGGTCAAGGAAATGGAAAGGAAGAAGTCTCTCTTCATTGTAAGGATTTGGGATAAACATATTAAAGAGCATGAATGTTCAGAGAAGTATTATGCTTCTGTTGTTTCCAAGACAAGAGCTAACCCGCCACTCATTGGGGGTTTCCTCATTGGGGGTTAGTGCTGGCCCTAGGGTAATGTAGTGATGCAGGGAAGGCTGCCACCAAAAGGAACATCTTTTAGTATCTTTCTCCTTCTTGTTGCCCTTTGGCATTTACTTTTAGCTCTTTCCCTCTGCTCAGAAACTGGCCCAGGTCTAGGCCAGGTCTAGGAAAACTTGAGATAAATTAAATCCTATGAAGTTCCTACTGAGAACATGCCACTTCCCTAGGCCAGGTGACAACATGAGGTGACAGATGACAAATGTCTCTTTTATTGTTTTTGAGTGGAAGTCTTTCAACTACCCTCCAGTCACCCAGGGAGTATGGGAAATGTAGGAAATGTCCTACACTTGGGACAGAATGAGGCTGACCTTTCTTTGCTGATTGGCTTGCCTTTGTGCTGAAGCAGTGTGTATGGCCCCACTTGTTTCCTGTGTGATTCTGGTCTTTTATCCGTGGGTTGAAGTTCTCACCTCTGTAATGGGATATTTAGACTAGTTCAGTCATTATATCTACACCTTTCATTTTATGTCACTTTTTCTGAGGATAGTCAGGCCTCAGAAATTATTCAGCTTCAGGTTATTTGGGAGAGGGATACAGTCTTTTTCTGGCCTACTTGCGTGTCTACTACATTTTTGGGAATTCATGTAAGTCAGGTTAGCCAATGACAATGTCAGACTTTTTTGGTGATTACTGGTCGCTTCCAACAGTTATAGGTAATTGGGAACTGGATAGCTCTTTCCCTCACCCTAGTTACCAGGTGTTAGGAATAGTGAAAGCAAGTCTCAGGCAGAATTCTACCATAATTTAACATTTATTAGCAAGCAGTTATGTAATTGGCCTGAGGAAGTCTTTGGCTTTCTAGGCACTCATGCCAAACACTTTGGATAAATATTCATTTCAAGGCAGATAAAACAGTATTCTTCAAAGGGAAAAAAAGCTGCCTAGTTTGAACAGACAAAAATGTCCTTCCTCAAGTGGTGGAACACTGGACCAGATCTAGGGTCTCACATTGAGGGGGAATGTGACAAATTTTCATACTTTGTTCATGCAAAGTTTAAGGTGCCTGCATACAATTTCCATCTGACCATTATCTAGAACACCTGTTATTTCACCAATGAAAATATTATTTAACATGTTTACATGGGTTATATCTTCTAGTGCAGATTTGGAAAGCCACATTGAAAGCTGCTTACAGTAGGCTTCTCAGAGAATGCCTGATTAAATGAACACCCTTTGAGGAGTTCACGTTAAAGTTCTCATACAAATCTATTGCCCTGTTTTTGTGCAAGGGGTTTAGAATAAATTAGACATTATAACATAGCATTGCAAACTGATAATTTTTAAGATCCTATCAATAAAGATGGGATTAGGATCCTTCCATACATATGTAAAAGACTAAAATGGTAAATTAAAACAGTTTTGAACCCTGGCTGGAAGATTTTTCATAGTTCCTTAACTTAACATCCAATAATATCTGGGGCACCTTGGTGGCTCAGTCGGTTAAGTGTCCAACTTTGGCTCAGATCATGATCTCACAGTTCGTGGGTTCGAGCCCCACATCAGGCTCTGTGCTGACAGCTCAGAGCCTGGAACCTGCTTTGGATTCCATATTTCCCTCTCTCTCTGCTCCTCTCCTGCTCACACTCTGTCTCTCTCTCTCTCAAAAATAAAATAAACATTAAAAAAAACCCAACAATATCACACTGATCTCAGGCATGTGCTGTTTGTTATGTGTTTATTTTATTTTGATTTAATTTTTGAAGTTTATTCATTTATTTTGTAAGAGAGGGAAAGCACGCGCAAGCAGGAGAGGGGCAGAGAGAGAGGGAGAGAGAGAATCCCAAGCAGGCTCCACATTCCACATGCAGGGTTTGATCTCACAAACCATGAAATCATGACCTGAGCAGAAATCAAGAGTTGGATGCTTAACCAACCGAGCCACATAGGCACCCTAGATATTTTCAAAGTCTTAAAATGAAATATTTTTGAAAAGTTATTTTGATGGTTTTTAAAATGATATAAAATGCCATCTTTGTGAAACCATGTATTCATATAAGGCAATGTGTTTTAGTCACAGCAGGGAAATTTCATCTAACTCATTCAAGCATGACTGTTACATTTGTTAAGAGTATGGTAATTCTATTTTCATAGTAGAAGATTCTTTTATTCTGTCATTATGTGATTTTAGATACAAAACTAATTTCTGTCATATCTTGCCAAAAAAATTGGCCACATTTCTAAGCAATTGCATTATTATTCATACTCTGAGCATTTTTTTCTATTATAAAAAGGTCTCCCCTTTGTCAGCCATGCACAAATCCTGACTTCAGATTAGATAGATGTATAATGTGATGGTTAAATGTGGAGGCAGGATGACCTGCCTCATTCCTCTGTAATTCCCCCTGAGTGCCTACTATGTACCCGTTTTCTATGCCGAGCACAGGATTGGATGTGTGAATGTAGCAATAAGCCAACAGATGTGCCCTTAGTCTCCTGGGGCTACAGCCAAGTACCAAAGGAGAGATGTGCATTGGTTTAATGGGCCAGATGACACTGGCCCACTCTGAGTTCCATTGTGAGGTCAGAGGTTATCTTGCTAATTTTGTTGTCAACAAGTGTTATGTGTGGGAGCGGGGGGAAATATGACAGCAATTAATTCTGTGTGTAAAATACTGTGTACATATAATCACATATACAAAGACAGAATGAAACAATCTTCTATGTACCAGGCACACGTAGAAGTCTCCCTGGGGGATTGCACACACACTTTTAAAGCTTTAAATGCTACCCTTATGCTGATGGTTCCAAAATATTAGTCTATAGTTCTCTTTTTTCAGACTTGTGCATGAAAATGCCTTCTGGGCCCTCCATGTAGGTATGGCTCAAGAACCTCAAATTTAAGGTGAACAAAGGTGTTGCCCATCTAGATGTGTGTGCCTCAGTTAATGGTAGACCCAGTCCTGAGGCAGAAACTTGGGAGCCATTCCAGTCTTTTTCCAGTCTTTTCAGGTCTATGTCCAATCCAGTATTAAATTCTACTGATTCTGGTTCCTAACTTGTGATCATTACCTCTTCTTTATCCCTATTATTTCTGTTTTAGTGCCATGCCTTTATTGTGAACCACCTTGAGAAATAAAAGAACCACCTGTCTGATCTGCATCCTTCCATTTATCATTCTCAAAGTCAAACTCCACATAGCCCAGAGGAGATTTATTACAAACACAAATACAACCAGGCTAATTTTTTGTGATGTCTCTACCCCAATTATGGCAGCAATGTTCATACCATGGGTGGGAACCCATCAGTGGGTTATGAAATCTATTTAGTCATTTGTGATCAGAGCTTTAAAGAAAGTTAAATAGGATACATTAGGATAGAATAGACTAGAAAACAATGATTCTCCCATAGAGAGGGTAAGTGATGCTTGCAAATCTTTTGTTGGAAATGTGTGTGTGTATTACTGGATGACTTTGAAAAATGCACTTCATTTTTTTCTTTTTAACTGGAAATCCTGATGTAACAAAAATGAAAGTTGTGGAGGCTCCTTTGTGGACAAGCAGAAAGGGAAAAGAGAGACTCTCACAAGGGGATATGGGGAGGGGGCTGGTAAATATGGGCAGGCCCTGGACCAGCAGAAACACCTCAGAGGAGGCTGCATGGTGTGTTGTTTATCACAAGGTCTCCAACCATGGCAAAGTCTGCTGATCCCCAAGAGAGGCCAGGAGGTGGCAGAGCTTCTGGCCTGATGGAATCATTTGGGCTGAGAAATGAAACATCTGAGCAGAATCCAGAGTGCCAGAGCAGGGCAAGTGTAGATGAAGAAGGTCTCCCAGTGTCCTGAAGCTATGTAAGGCTCAGCCCTGAGTGGTAGGGAGTCCAAAAGCAACTGTGTTACATTTACTGGGAGCTTGAGCTGTACTTAAATTGATTGACAGAAAATGGGAGAGGGGTGCCTGGGTGGCTCAGTCAGTTAAGCATCCAACTTCAGCTCAGGTCATGATCTCACAGTCCATGAGTTCAAGCCCAGCGTCAGGCTCTGTGCTGACAGCTCAGAGCCTGTACCCTGCTTTGGATTCTGTGTCTTCCTCTCTCTCTGCCCCTCCCCTGCTCATGCTCTGTCTCTCTCTGTCTCAAAAATAAATAAAAACATTTTTAAAAATTTAAAAAATAATAGAAAAAAAAGAAAATAGGGGCGCCTAGGTGGCGCAGTCGGTTAAGCGTCCGACTTCAGCCAGGTCACGATCTCGCGGTCCGTGGGTTCGAGCCCCGCGTCGGGCTCTGGGCTGATGGCTCAGAGCCTGGAGCCTGTTTCCGATTCTGTGTCTCCCTCTCTCTGCCCCTCCCCCGTTCATGCTCTGTCTCTCTCTGTCCCAAAAATAAATAAACGTTGAAAAAAAAAAAAAAAGAAAAAAAAGAAAATAGGAGAAGTGTCCCCTCTTACCCACCTAGGTTTGTAGACTGTTCCATGGCTGTCACATTATCTTTTTGTTGTTGTTTTATATTTGATATTTTTTTCTTATCTCATGAATAGCTGACATTTATATAAGTTAGTGCCCTTGTGTACATAAGGTTGACCCCCCAATGCCATTTTTATTTTACAAATGAGAAAATGGCAACCTAAAAAACCTGCCCTAAATTCTGGCTGAAGTGCTGGAATCTGGATTTAAACCCAAGCCAACTAGATTTGGAGCCCATGCACTCACCCCTACACCATCTTGCCTTACCTGTGCTGGGTCGCTTGTGGATGCCATCCCTTTGAGGACCATACCTTGTGGTCCTGTCTTCTTTCCAGGGCAGACCTCAGTGAGGGCCATCAGAGGTGATCAACAAATATGAGTTGGCACTAATGGATGGCACTTACCTTCCCGTGGAAGGAGACCAGCTTCTCAGTCTTAGCATCCACCTGACATTGTTTGGCCAGAGGAAAAAGGTGGTTCAAGATGAACTCTTTTCTATCTCAAGCCTCCCACTCTCCTGCCCTTTCTGCTGCCTGCACAGCCATGGGGAGAACGATAGCCGGGTTATCTGCAAGCTTGCTGTGTATCCTTGTTATGGTTTTGGTCTTTGAGGTTCTGTGAGAGGGTGCCTCATGAAGAGCCAAGGGCATTCCAAAACTGAATCCTGCTCTTACTCTCCTTTCCCTGACACACTCTAGCATTACTCCCAGGAGTGTCCTTAGTGCTTGGGGACAGGAACTCAGCAGATCCCCAGATGAAGAGCAAGGAGGTTTGGGGTATGATGGTCAAAGAAGGAATCCCTGAGAAAGGTTTTGCTTATGATCTCTCATACTTAGAAGTCTCTCCCAGTACAGAGAGATAAGGCCCCCCCTAGAAAGCCAGATTCCCTCTCAAACTCACACTCTTGTTTCCTGGGGAAGAGGATGCATTCAGCTTTTATGACTTGATTTGAAACCATTGAAACTGAGTGTGCCATTAGGGTGGGAGCACTCTAGGCAGGAGCTGTCTGCATAGGAAGGGCCTTACTGCACACCATACCAGGGCCTAGCCAGGGGTGACAGAGGGGTGATCCAGGCCCATCCAGGGTCACTACTCTTCGCCAATCCAGGAGGAAGATGTGTGACTGAGGGCATTTGTAGCTCCAGGGCCAGAAGATGAAATACGAACCACTTCTGTTTTCTTGCCTTGTTCTTGCCAAAGCCAAGAAGTGGATTGAGCTGAAGTCTGGGAGATAGTAGAGCAAGCTGTTTCTGGAAGGTCCCCACAGGGCCATGGGACTTTTTCTGCTGACCACTGTCAGGCTCACTCCAACCTGTTCAGTGTCAGAAATGTCAACCTCTTTTCCAAATTAGAGCAACTCATCAAACATGACCACAGGCTGAATCAGCCTCTTCCTGAGGATTCAACCTTAGTTGTTTGGGATATTGAATTGGGTGGTTTCTGAAAAGTGCTCATACAGCTGCAGATGATGCCAGGGGTATCTATCATAGCTGTGTGCTGAGCACTCGATTCTACAGCCGGTGTGCTGGCCATACCCTGAAGCAGGTTAAGGCATATTATTAATATGAGGTTGTTTCTCTCCAAGGGTTGCTGGAGAGAGCTAGTCATGAGCCAGTCTTTTGGCCTTTGTTTTAAATTCCATATTTGTTTAGTTGTGCAAATCTACTCCCTACCTAAATCTGGTAAGAGGGCCCAAGAGAGTCTTTGTTTCTTTATGATAGCACCGCTTTTTTTTTTTAACTTGAGAATAGAGTTGCAAGCCCTCATTCATGTAGCCCCACTCTGTATTTGGAAGCCAGCCTTAAGATAAATTCCTACCTCTCAGGTGGCCTGTAGGAGGAGGATCCCAGGTTTGATGTTGTGTCCATTGGTCATTCCACTGCCCCCTACCTGGATGGATACAGGCTGACAGCCCCCTCCTTGGCTTGGTGCTGGGAAAGCCTTTGGGACCTGTGGATGGAGTGCTGGAGGAGACACACACTTACCTCTACCCTCTTCTCCAGCATCAGACTCGACTGTGGCTGCTGTACAGCATGCATTTCTGCAGATGTGTCTTTGGCTCTCAAGATGCAGAGTGTTGGCTGGTCCAGTGCTGGGGGCTGCCAACAGGGGTGTCATGTGTTCTGTGTAGTGTGTGTGTGTGTGTGTGTGTGTGTGTGTGTGTGTGTGTGTGTGATTTTAATGTTCCCAGCTGGAGTTTTCATGCTGATTGCAATAAGGACTCTCTTCAGTATATGTTTAGCTTTTTTCTGTCTTGATGAAGGAAATAATTGGTTATAAGAGAACTGAATAAGGAAAGAAAGAAGAGCAGATGCTCTCTCACCTCCTTCCCCCACCAACCAACATGCCTTCTGCCGTGTTTTTCCTGGCAGGAACCAGCTCTGTTCTGAGCAGTCCAAGCCTGGGAAATGGCTGGCCACATCCGGGCTCTGTTTTGGAGCTCAGCTCTGGATACATGGGCAGAGAATCCCCCATAGGAGCATTGTGGTCTCCCATTGAGAACAGAGTAGGGGATAGTCTCTCTGAAGGGCAGAGAATGCCTTCACCAAAAATGATTTTGAACCCTGCCTCCTTCAGGGCATCTGCAGCTGAATTCCTAAATGATGCAATGGGAGAATGATGGGGGAAAAAAGGAGACATATATGAGCTTGATTCTTCTGTAGTATGTCTTCTTCATTCCCCAGATGATGCGCTTGAGATGAGAGGTGGAGCTAAGCATCTAGCCCTCACTGCACACCACACCATTTTTATCCTCCTTTGGCATGTGTACATATCCACTTTGCAATCATGCCCTGGGCCACACTTATAATCTCAAAGTTTTGTGAATTCTAACCACTGATCTGTGCCCTACTTCTGAATGTGATCTTCTTACCGAGGTTGATAGTAGCCACTCTCTTGTATGGAAATTTCTTCTTATAGGTAAATCCTAGCTAATCATTTCCTCTTAACTTTTTGCTTAAAGGAGACCTGTAGGTATGATCTTTTGTCAGAGGTGATCTCTCCAGGCCTAAGTCTAAACCATTGACCGTCTCTCAGAGAATGAGGACTGGTTCTTCAGTTTCGGACACTTTGGAGGAGAGTAGGAGAATGGAAGGAGTGAACATCAAAGTGCTGTACTGAATGCGTTGGTGGTCTGACTTGCTGAAGCCTGAGATGATTTCCTTCTCCTAGTACTAGGACGATTGGTCCAACTTGCCAAAAACCAATTTGCCAATTGTTGAACACCCAATTTGCTCAGTTTACCAAATTTACTAATTTATCAAATTGTGTTTATGTATTTTAAAGACTTGAACAAATGGCACAGGCTGGGTCTGCTGGGCTTGAAAAAGCTCTGGGGAGTCCAGGGCAATGGTCCCTGGAAACAGGCCTGCAGGTAGCACACAGGAGCCTCTAGGGAGCGCCCCTGGCGAGACTGTGATGTGCATTAGATAAATGGGTGGGGAATTATTCAAGCATTCACTGCTGAAATACAGAGCAGTTCTGACTATTCAACTCTTGTTTTTAAGCCACTTCTTACGTTTTCCCATTCTTGTGTTTAAAGGCTCACCAAGGTGTATTCTACACTGGCTACCTTGACTTAACACAGTTCCTGTCCTCCTACCATGTCATTTGTTTGGTTCTTCATCTCTTTTCCCCTCTCATTTTGGAGAAACACCAGATCTCTCTCATTTTCTCCTGCAGAGCACTAGCAGAATAGTCTCTTTAGCTGTCTCTTTTATTGCTTTTGTTTCTGATGATCCTTGTACTTTCAGTCTACCTTCTACCACAAAAGACTATCCAAAGGAAAAATTGTTTCTTCCCTAACAGCAATTATGGTACCAGTTCTTCAGGTAATAATAATTATAAATTTTCTACTCATAAGCACACTCTTACAATTTGGGGAAATTTTTTTTTTTTCAAATTTTTGCAAATCCAATGTGATAGCCTTCATATATTAAGCACTCAAATATGTTAGTAATTAACAAGGGGTTGTGTTTTGTAATGAAATAATGTGATAGTTCTCTACCCTCTTCCTTCTAAAGTCATAGCAGACTGCTTAACCTTGGCTTTACCCTAGTTCTTAGGCGAGGAAGAGAAAACTGAGCTCAGCAGATTGGGAGATAAGATTAGGGGACTGACACAGAAGCTCTTGTTAGTAAATAAGGATTTTTGTCTGGCCTTCCCTGACTTCTCAAAATCCTCAAGTGTGGCAATTGGGACTGGGGGGCACCAGGCTATAAGTTTTTTGGACAGAAGATGAGAATATTAGATATCAGGGCTTATCTTGCAAATTTAAAATTATCTTGTGATATGTATAATTTATATATATTATTTATATATAAATATAAATAATAGGATTTGAAGGATTTACTTAGGTTTTGAGAGCAAAGACAAAAGACCTAATAGTGAGAAAGTGCCTACATGGAGAGGGATCTAGATCAGTGTCTCTGGTCAGTGTCAATCAGGTCTTGGTGGGATTAACTTCTAGACTGGTGGTATGTGCATCGTGTATGCAATTGGCTATCTAGTCTGCTTGGACCATGACAAAATGCCATAGAATGGCTGTCTTAAAAAACAGAAATTAACTTTATCACAGTTCTGGAAGTCTGAGATAGGGTACCAATACGGCCATCTTTCTGATGATCACCTCCTTGCTGTGCCCTTACATGGAGGGGAGAGAGTGCAAACTGTCTGGTGTCTTTTCTTATATGGGCACTAATCCCTTTATGAGGATTCCATGCTCATGACCTCATCTAAGCTTCGTTATCTCCTAAGGGCTCCATCTTTAAATACCATCATCTTGGAGGGCAGAACTTCAATGCATGAAGTGGAGGAATAAAACACAGTCCATAACAATGGCTGAAAAACTTGCTTGCTTTTACACTAAGATTATCGTCTTGGATTTGAACTACACAATAAAGATATTACTAAGTTTATTCAGTTCTCTCTGCTATTTCCAAGTTGGACTGATCTGAGGAAGCAAACCAAAGCAAAAAGCAATATGCTTTTTTACCCCCTCTCCTTGAGCCTTTGATTAAAAAGCTCTCTGATACCATACATATCTAGGACACAGCTATCCATTAACTAGCCATTTGTAACTATGTATGTATTTATTTTATGGACCAGCCATTAATTTGATAGGTCTTCTGAGACGTCATATACTTCTATGATTAAGAGCAGATTGCCCAAATGGGGGTCCAAATTAAATAGTTCCTTCTGGACCTGCTGCTTCTATCACTGGCCTGACTCTCAGTTTCACATCTAGGTCACTCAGAATTAAATGGAAAGAGCTTCATCTGAAGTGGGGATTTTCAAAGATGAATTAAAGAAACCTGTTTGTGATCCTGGACTAGAACTTCAAGGTGAAGTGGGAGCTTAGATAAGATTTATACATGATGTGCTTTCAGCCCTCACCTATTCCTATTGATGTGATTCACCTCTTTCAGTGACTGAGGTGTGATTAGTTCAAAGCCGGGAGGAATTATAATATAACGCCAAAGAAATGTCCTAGTATAGTTTGGTGAGCATATATATTTAATATGTGATATATATCTAAGTAATTTTAGTAGTTGCATAAGAAAATTTGCAAGAGGAAAACAATTGCCAACTAAAATGTATAAATAATAAAGGTACATGTTAAAACAGGTACTGTACTTATATTGCTTTTAATATAAATATGTGGAAAAGATTTTTTTATTATTATTTTTGGGACATTGAGAGACAGAGTATGAGTGGGGGATGGGCAGAGAGAGAGAGGGAGACACAGAATCTGAAGCAGGCCCCAGGCTCCAAGCTATCAGCACAGAACCCGATGTGGGGCTCAAACTCATGAACTGTGAGATCATGACCCGAGCTGAAGTCAGATGCTTAACCAACTCAGCCACCCAGAAACCCCTGTGGAAATGATTTTTTATTTGTTGGGAAGGGTCATCTCTAAATTTCCTGTGAATTTTGGCATTGTTTATTCTACTCTTTTAGAATCTTCCATATATATATGACTGTATTTCCTGACCTTCACAATGAACAAACAAACTAGAGTAATTTGAATCCAGCCCTTAAAATTTTATCTCCTGGGATAGTCCATTTCAGAATGAGGGTGGAAATCTCAAGCAGCAGTAGCATATTCTTGTACTTACCTGAAAGTGTATGCTGGTATGAGAATCAGCTAACAAAAAACCAGGTGACTATCAGAATGAAACAAGATGTAGGAGACCTTGTAATGCATGGCAGAAATTCAGGCTTGATTGGATCCCTTGAAGGGCAAGGTGATTTTTGTTGTGTGGACAACCCAGGTAAAGTGAGGAGAATGGACGAGGGCCCAACAAGGACTAGTGCCCTCTAAAGCATTTAGGCCAAATGGGATTATAGCATAGAAAAAGAAGAAAAAGGAGAAAGAAACAAAAGTATGAAAGTAAATGACTCAAATTTACCAATATTGAAAGTTTCAAATGTTTCTCTAATAAAGATAACCAAGTTATAGGTCTTAATTTTGTCCTTCCATCTTTCCATTCATTACAAAGATGAGTACCTGTTCTGACCACTTGGGGTCTCTAGAGAATCACTGATCAGTGTCTGAAGCCTGATAACCTTTTGGTTATCAGTTCCTGGAAGAGGTAGAAGTGTTTAGTTTTTCCAACAGGATTAGCCACAGGAGATCCAATGCCTGAATTGTGTATTCCTGAAGTTAAAAAACTGTATGTAGCTATTTCAGTGGGTAGCTACTTACTGAATTCCAAGCTGGCACTGTCATCCCTCAAATATATTGATGATCAAGTATATTTGCTGTATTGATGGTAGAAATTGTACGATTTCACTATTATTTCTTGGAGTAACAATACTGCTTCCTATCACAAAGGCAAATACCATGGGGAACTAATTTATACAATCATTATAAGTTATTTATAACTTAGTACGACTTATTCTTTCATTGGAATTTCCCAGGGTGCTTATTAAGGACAGATCAGAGTCAGCTGGGGACAGTTAAGAGGTGAAGACAAATTTCATTCACTTCACACCATTGCAGAAGCCTGGCCCACTCAGGGTCCTCTTCCAACTTCCTGCCCATAGGAAAATACTAACCCTGGGGTCAAGAGAGCAAATTGCCCTCAGTTTCCTTAAGCCCTCCTGTTTGAGAGGATGATTTCCAGACTTTCCAGGGACATTGACAATATCACCTCCAGAGTCCTTAGTTTGACTCTTCCTGGTCACACAGACTGTAGCTATTTTGGACGTGACCGGCATTTTTGATAGTGTTGGTGATGACAGGTATGCATTTTAACATTCTTTTAAATACTCCTGTAATTATTTGGAATGAATCAGTGCCGAAATCTAGGGAATAATGGAGTCCTTTCTCATCATCTTTGGATTATATGCTGTGGGAAATTTTATTTTGATGCTGTCTCATTTTTATCTCAAAATTTTGGATGTTTCCTGATGTATGTCCTCTGGTGCACACTAATTTCTCATACATTTTTCCAACTATTAAACATTTATTGAGAGTCTTTTACTTTCTACCTACCCTGAAAGCTCTATGGATATAAAGATGAATAAGCATGGGACAGGGCTCTTATGAAGTCTATCAACCAGTAGGAGAGACAGATGCGGAAAGGCAGTTAGAAAATGCATGATGAATAGAAAAGTACAAAGTGCTTTGGGACCAAGAAAAAAGAACTTTTAAAAAAGTGAAGTTCTTTTTCTCAGCTAGTTTGAAAGCAACCATCTGTTATTGTTGTTGTTACTATTATTTTTTTTTTATCAGAGAACACTAGTCTAATGATAAACTTGATGCCTTTGATACATTTTTAAATTGCTCCAAGCTGCTTTAAAAGGCAGTGATCACAGCATGATAGGGGAGAGCGTATGAGAAGCAATCTAGCCAAGTCCTGCTGGTGTAACTCATTGAGCAGCAGTGACCTCTCATCTATTTTGAGGGGGACCAGTGACCAGTGGGGCTGCCCAGGCTTTCACAATAGATATCCTGCAAATCCTGGGTCAGTATTGCTGGAACACAGACAATTCCTTACTGAAGGGAATGTTATAAAGTGCCTATGTTCTGCAGTTTTTCAAGGAATGTGGCCATCTCTCAGTAACCTATCCTTTTGGAGACTTGCTTACAAAACAGACAATTAGGTGAGTGTCTGAGATTTGGAAGTGTGAATCTACAGAAGGGGAGAGAATAAACCCTGTCCTTTGAGCAGAGAGATGGGGTGGATGCTTATCACCACTCTGGGACCAGTCTTCTCAGTAGGCCGTCTCTGCTGCTAAAATCGTTTACTGAGATGTGGTGTGGACTTGTTTTATTTCTGAACTAAATAGCATTGTGTTCAGCTCTCTTCATGTGAGAGCAAATTTCACGTCCTCTTTTTGATTTTTGTAAAAACACGTAGATCACAATGAAGTAGTCCTTTTGACTTTTTACTTTTCGGTGGGCATGGACTTTTATTAATCCCAGACCGCCCTTTTTCCTTGGAGAATCACTTTTGTTCCTTTTAAAATTAAATAGATCCATCATTCTCTATTTTCTTTCCTGTGATTCTTTTCCTGGAAAAAATATATTTCCAAACCTCCAAACCACAAAGTGAAACAACAGGAAACAGCGTTCTTACAACTGGGAAGATTGTGTGTGTGTGTGTGTGTGTGTGTGTGTGTGTGTGTGTGCATGCGCGTGCGAGCGTGCGCCATGGGTGAGGGGAGAGGTGAGCAGTGGATAAATATAACCCTCATGTTCTGATGACATGTAGACCAGCCTATTAAACAACTGAATGCATATGGAGACCTGAGTGGGTAACTCACCAACCAAGAATTAAAAAGGATTTCTGAATCTAAGCTTGAACTCATTTTCAACTGTAGGTCAGCTAACATTTACCACATGTACTATGCACTAGGCATTTTGAGACCATATTATGGAGAATGTGGGAATCTGAGATTAATAGTTGCCGAGTTATTGTTTTTATGTGCTGAACAGAGGAAGGGATGAGTTTGTCATGAGACCATTCACAGAAGGCCCGTGCATCACCTTCCCTATCTCGCTTTCATTATTAGCACAAGTTAGAAATTCCAGAGGCCTTTTCTTTGTCTTTCTGCTTCTGTGCTTCAGGGTACCTTGTGTCAGGTAATCATCACATTGATGTCCACTAAAGCTCTGAGTATGTAATTATATCTGCATCCTGTGGACATACATTTACATAAGCTGCTGTGATCATTTTAGTTTTTCCTACCCCAGTGCAACTTGAGAGACACTGGTTCTAAGACCACTCATCATCATCTTGGAGGAACTAATTCCCCTCTTTGATGTCTTTAGATGCTGGGGCCTTAGAACAAATCTGTTGTGTATGGAAATTAGAAAATCTAGAGGGAGGTGGGAGAAGAGAATGAGGCCACTGGGAGCTTGGTAACCGAAGAGCAGAGAAAGTTCTTTCAGGATAGGTTTTTCTTATATTGAATGTCACATCAGTCCAAGTTTTAGAAAGACGGGCTCAGGGGCCAAATAAGGTCTGCACAGCCCTTGATTCAAGGTCTCTTATCCTGCCTGTCAGTTTCCCATACCTCTGATGTATCCAGGACCCAAAGTAATGGAGTTGAGTGCAGATCAACGTTTAAAGGACAGCCCTCACCCTATTCTTTGCTCAGATTTGCTCAGCTTTGTCACAGGGTTGGGAAGAGGGGATCATTGGGCTTTAGCCTCACATTAATGATGGGCCTCAAAATTTGACTTCTGAAGCTCTAAAAGAAGGTGTACATATGGTTATTAAAATTAATCTTGGGTCAAAAACATTTACTTGCTAAATGTAAGTATACGAAACATATCCTAATTTTTGTTAACAGTGTTTTGGCATTTATTCATTTTTAAAAATATGTTAAGTTTCCAATTTTGGAATTGGCTGAGATTCTGAATTTACCAGAGGTTCTGAGTTTACCACCAAACAGCAACCAACATTTGAGGTTCCCTGGACTTTTGTTCTGGGCCAAATGACCCAGCTTGTCCCTCTGTTAATAGATCCAAAGAGCATATTAAATTCACTACACATCTTGATCTTTCTTTCTTTTTAAAAAAATGTTTATTTATTTATTTTTGAGAGAAAGAGAACCCAAGTAGGGGAAGGGCAGAGAGAGAGGGGGACAGAGAATCCTAAGCACTGACAGTGCAGAACCCAATGTGGGGCTTGAACTCACGAACCAACTGTGAGATCATGACCTGAGCCGAAATCAAGAGCTGGATGCTTAATCCACAGAGCCATCCAGGCTCCCCTTGATCTTTCTTGTATGAGTATTTCAAAATGTTTTATTTTACATCAGCTTTTAAACTTTGCTCTGCATGCTTATAGGACACTAGCACCTTTTTCACTTATGAGAATTAATATTTTACCCATTGAAACAGTGCCTCAGTTGGGGACATTTCTAACTATTGAAAGTGGCAGGAGGAAGGGGGGGGGATGATATTCCCAGAGTGCACAAAAGTGAAATGGGGTCTGCCAGTATCCATCTAGTACTCCGTATGAACAAAGCAATGAAAATGAAACAGTGTTTGGTCTGTGTGTGAGAAGGAGTATGTGTGTGTATGTGCATCTGTCTGTGTGCTGGTCTGTGTATCTTTGTGCAACAGTTGTGTGGCTGAGGCTTTATTGATCCTCAAATGGAACTAGCTCAAGTGGTAGCCTCCAATTACAACAAATTTTTTGTTTTGCCTTTCTCTGGGCTGAAAGTACTGCCGATATTATCTGAGCAATGTCTGAGGCCCATTTCCATTTGGATTTGGAGATTGAGGTTTCTAAAAATTTCCAAAAGAAATTGGGCCAGTAGGGGAAGTCTGATGCAATCATCCTATTCTTATTTATTCTTTAATTGCTATTTCCTGTAGATACCTGTGTTTATATACTGTAAGACATATTTTGCTTCATTTCACTATATATGCATTTTTGTTTTAATTTTTCTGGTTATAAAATAATAATACATGCTTTTTGTAGAAAACTTGGAAAGTATAGAAATGTATAAAGAAGCTAAAAAATCATGCACAATCTCAGCACTGTTATTTTAAGCTGACTTAATTCTGAAATAAGTTTTATTAATTTTCACAGTGCAATCATTTCAATGAAAATGCTAACACACACATTTTTATGAGTTTTATGGTTGACCATCTATACCTATTTTTTGTGACCCTAAAATACTAAAGGGACCTGTTGAGATACCATCTAAAGTCCATGGGGCACCTGGATGGCTCAGTTGATTAAGCGTCAGACTCTTGAATTCGGCTCAGGTCATGACCGAGCTCCACCATGGGCTCTGCCGTGACAGTATGCAGCCTGCTAAGAATTGAATTCTCTTTCTCCCTCTCTCTCTGCCCCTCCCCCTGCTTGCACTCTCTCATTTTCTCTCTCCTCTCTCTCTCAAAATAAGTAAAGAAACAAACTTGAAAAAATAAAGTCCAAAGGTTATGTGATATGTTCTGAATCTTCCCCTTTTCTTTAAAATTGAAAAGTGATAGTTAATACTTATTCCTTACTGTGTACCAGCCACTGTACTAAATTCTTTACGTGGATTAAGTACTTTAATACTTACGACAACCTTATAATATAAGTACCATTGGTAGATTTCTATTTTACAGGTGGAAAAGTAGAGTTGAGAGATACAGCAGTCCCCTCATCGGCAGTTTCGCTTTCCGCAGTTTCGGTGCCGGCCTTGCCTCAACCGTAGTCTGGAAGCGGGTGATTCTCCTGACGAATCTTTGGAAGGTCAATAGTATCCTAACTCTACCTTATGTTCCCTAAGTCATTTACCCCGCCTCGTCTCACCGCGTAGGCTTTTTATCTTCTCACATCCTCACAAGGAGAAAGGCAGTATAAGATACTTTGAGAAAGAGAGATAGATACCTTGTTCACGTCACTCTTATTACATGAATTGTTACAGTTGTTCTATTTTATTTTGTTTTAAGTTTATTTGAGAGAGAACGAGCGAGCACACGTGGGGGAGGGGCAGAGAGACCGGGAGAGAGAATCTCAAGGAGGCTGCGTGCTGTCAGTGAAGCCCGACACAGGGCTCGAACTGAGGAACCCTGAGATCATGACCTGAGCCGAAATGAAGAACTGGATGCTTAACCGACTGAGCCACCCAGGTGCCCCAATTTTTCTATTTTATTATTTATTTTTGTTAAGCTCTTACTGTGCCTAGTTTGTAAAATAAACTTTGTCATAGATATGTATAGGAAAAAAAACACAGTATATACAGGGTTCAGTACTATCTGCCTTTTCAGGCATCCCCCGGAGGTCTCGGACCATCCCCTGCAGGTAAAGGGGGGCGGTCGCTATTGTATTAAGTAATTTGACCAAGGTTACACACTAGTAAATGGTAGGTGGGATTCTGAGCAGCACCTGTGTTCTGAAACCCTCAGCAACCTTCTCCTAAACTTGACAGTGCTTAGTTTCTTAAAGAGATAAGGTCCTAGCCATATCAGTAGGGCATTTTGAACACATGAAAGAGCAGCAAATCACATCCCTTCCCTTTGATTTCCACAGAAACATGTCCCCTGTATCAAGTGGTGACAAGCCACATGTGAGCTTTGCTCAGGCGACAGGCTGGAAATGCATGTGTGTGGCAGGCAGGCTTGTGAGATCACATCCGAAGGCTGGCTGGACTCCTTTCAGTCCTTTGGTGTGTTGATTTAGATGAGAGGGAGAGGACACAAAGCCCTCTTCTTTGGCTTAGAAGATTATGGAGCTGCAACTTCAAAAGCTGTTTGCAATTTTATATTTGCATCTCACTGCCAAGGTGCTTGTCTTATCTTAAGTCAGTTGGCTGAGGCTGCTCTGAGTAAGCTGGGCGGTTTCCTTTCTGCATTTGGAAGGGAGGTTCGGGGGCAGGAGGGGCAGGCTGTGGAGAGGTATTTGTGGCTGAGAGCATGTCAGAGTGGAAGAGAGGGAAATAGACTGAGAGGATGGCAGGAGGAACAGGAATGAGGGAGTTTGGGGGAGGGGAGGGGAGAGAAGAGGAGAGGCCTTCTCTAGTATGTGCTGGTGTGAGATCCCTACACTGTAAGCAGAAAAAGCACAGAATTTAGAGTAAGACCTGGTTAGAGTTCTGCCTCTCCAGCTTTGTGACCTTGGCCAATTGATTAAATCTCTTGGGCCTTATGTATCCTTTTCTTCACCATTCACCCTATTGTCTGTTTCTTGCTAGGCTCAGGTAGTAATATTGCCCTTAACACCCCATGCCCAGCTTGATCTAGAAGGAAGAATGCTGGCTTGGGAGGCAAGAGATCAGGATTGATTTTTTTTTTTTTTTTGTCTTTATTCTTCATCAGCTCTGATCCTGGTTAAGAGAAAGCTATGTGACATCCAGTTTCCTCACCTCTCGAATCTGTAATAGTACATGCCCATCTCACCTCATATGGTTTTTGGGAGGTTCAAAGGAAATCAGGTATTTGCAAAAGATTTTGTAAACCTAAAAGAATTTTCCGATGAGCTGTTCTAGATGCTGGGCTAAAAGGTACAACTGAGCACAAAATGTGGGTGGGCCGCTTGACTCTCACTGGGGGATGGCAGACAGATTTCAGTTTGTGAGCCAACTGTCACTGACTGGTGGTGGCTACCTGGAGCTCCACACGGAGAACGTTCTGTGTCTTTGGCTAGGCTCAGTGGGAAGGAGCACTGGTATTGATTATTAATGTCTGCCTTGGATAGAGGAGTAAGAGAATTGACTTCTGTGCCATATGTTTGCCTAGTGATTCATAAGTCTGGTTGTTCTTTAGATTCATAGGGATAACTTGGTAAAATTTTCTCATGCTACAGATTTCTGACTTAGTAGGCCAAGGGTGAGATCTGGGAATCTTCATTTTTTTAAAAAAGTTTTTCTTTCTGTGTTATTCTGATAGTTGCGTCAGTTTGGGCACCATCACTTATATCTCAAGTAGACAAGGGGCAGAGATTGACCTCTGAGACTTAAAAGAACACAGCACAGGGGCGCCTGGGTGGCGCAGTCGGTTAAGCGTCCGACTTCAGCCAGGTCACGATCTCGCGGTCCGTGGGTTCGAGCCCCGCGTCAGGCTCTGGGCTGATGGCTCAGAGCCTGGAGCCTGTTTCCAATTCTGTGTCTCCCTCTCTCTCTGCCCCTCCCCCGTTCAAAAAAAAAAAAAAAAAAAAAGAACACAGCACAGCATGCCTTTTCTAGGCATGGTCATAAGTTTTAAAAATGTAGATTAGGTCTGTGGTTTTTAGTAGGTTGCCTAACTTCTCCCCCATTATACAAATTGGTTGTATTGTCTTTTATGACAGTTCTGCCACTGGCTTCAGACCAGATCCTTTTTCTTTGTGGTTCAGGCACCAGCTCCCAAAGGGCCAAATCCTGAGACCCATTACCCCCACACCTACCCCCTGCTTTGAATCTACATCAGTTTGAGACAAGTTGTTTTCATAAATGAGGGGGGAAAAAGATGAAATTAGCTTCTCTGTTAACTAGATGTGCTTTGAAATTTCTGCTTTATCTTTAAATATTTTTATTTTAACTTTTATTGTGAAACAGACGTTGCGCTTATACCCCCAAACGTGCTGAGGAAGCAGCTGATGTTTCACCATATCAAAACAGTTTGTGGGGCACCTGGATGGCTCAGTTGGTTGAGTGTCCGACCTTGGCTCAGGTCATGATCTCCTGGTTCATGTGTTCAAGCCCCATGTCAGACTCTGTGCTGACAGCTCAGAGCCTGGAGCCTGCTTCGGATTCTGTGTCTCCCTCTCTCTCTGCCCCTTCCCACTTGTACTCTCTGTCTCTTTCTCTCTCAAAAATAAATAAACATTAAAAAATTAAAAAAAAAAAAGGCGGTTTGTGTCTACAAGTGGCAGAGGTGCAGGAGGGGGGCAGTAAGTAAAAGGGTATCTGTGTTCCATCCCTGTTAACCTGTCAACTGAGCCACTAGACAACCAGCATGTGAACTGAGAAAACCTTAGAGAAAGAAGAAAGTGTTAAACTTTAATTACAAACAAACAAACAAACAAACGAACAAAAACAACCAAATTCCTTCTCATTCAAGAATCAAAAGAGAGGGGCGCCTGGGTGGTGCAGTCGGTTAAGCGTCTGACTTCAGCCAGGTCACGATCTCGCGGTCCGTGAGTTCGAGTCCCGCGTCAGGCTCTGGGCTGATGGCTCAGAGCCTGGAGCCTGTTTCCGATTCTGTGTCTCCCTCTCTCTCTGCCCCTCCCCCGTTCATGCTCTGTCTCTCTCTGTCCCAAAAATAAATAAACGTTGAAAAAAAAAAATTAAAAAAAAAAAAAAAAGAATCAAAAGAGAGAAGTTGTAACTTTGGAAGTTCTAGTGCTAGTATTAGCCATTTTGTCAGTAGACACAAATCAGACCTCCGAAGAGCCCGCCGTGGGGAGGCCCTTGTCCTAATCTGAGCCCTGCAGAGGAGCTCTGGGAAATGGTCATTGCCTTTGCTAAGAAGGAGTAACTATACCCCTGGCTGTTTAAGGATTAAGTAGGGAGAGCTGTGGTTCTGGCCGCTGGCATTGCTTCAGTGCTCATAGAGTAGAGATGGGGGCAGAGTTTAAAGTTTTTACTGCTGTGGGAATCCTGATTAATATTAAGGAATATAGGTGTAGGAGCTTGGGGTTTTTTTTGTTGTTGTTTTTTGTTTTGTTTTTGTTTTTAGCAGAAACTGGGGTTTCTGAATTGTGCCTGCATGAGCAAAATATAAACTGAGAGTCTATTATTTTTTCTGTTCTTTCTCCTTTACTCTAACTTTGTCTGAAAACAATATCTACACGTGTCCATAGGGGAGAAAAGAGGAGTTTTAGTACTAGATGTGTGTGATGTGTGTGTGTATGTGTGTGTGTGTGTGCACCAAGCCAGGGGTTGCAAACTGAGGGTCTCTGCCGTGATTTGGTCCCTCAGGGGCACTTTGTTTGGTTAATGCATTGTAACTTTGGTCAGTACGGTGTTTCAGAATTTTTTGGAGAAAAACTGAGTGGGGACGCACACTCTGGTTTCCCATAGATCCTTATTTCCTATAATCTATAATTCTGATCATTGAAGATGTTCAGTTTGGGGATCTGTGAATTAAACCTTTGCTTCTCTTGTACTTTCTGAGATCTTGTATGAGAATGAAAAACACCCCAAGCATTCTGATGTGGACCTTAGAGTGTTCATCTCTGAGTCAGTATAACATTTTAAACTTTGGGTTTTCCTAGTAAGGGGTACATTTACTTGTAGCAAATGAATCTTCAAATTCCAGATATTCTGGGATGTGTACTGACTCAAACTTTGAGGGATTTTAGTTTTTTTGCTTTATTTTGTTTTGTTTTAAGGGTAGGAGTGAGAGGAAATTCAGGGGCGCACAAGAAGGCAAAAGGGCAGGAATGATTGATGGTCATAGAAAGTCCTGACAAATTTGTAGTCAATATTGTTTGTCTAGAGCAGCTTGTATGACAAAAGAAGTGTCAGCAGCCGCCTGAGGTCTCATTCTTCAGGACCAGGCCTCTGAGTTAGAATAGGGGGCTTGAGTGAAATGCCTGTCATGGTTAATTGGAAAAATCACTTCAGATGAGTGAGGAAGGCTGACAGTTATGCATTACAGGGAAAATTTAGTATGTCTTACAAGGTTGATACAGGCACCAAAAGTGACTGGATTTAGTTTTTTCCTAATTAGGAAGGCTACTGGAAGGATAAAACCAAAGAAAAGGAGCAATGTGTTATTTCAGATTTGTGCATACATGTAAAAGACTTCCAGCCCTATTAGTTTCATTGCCACCCCTAATCTTTACCCCAGTTCCTTTCTTAGGCTTCTTTTCCTGTTCTTGCTTTCTCATGACTCCATGAAATAGGGACCAGGAACAATTCCAGTGAGCATATGATGAAGGAGGGGACATGATAGACTGTTGTTCTCCCCATTCTCTAGCTGGCTCTGAGTGTGTTTGCCTGGTGGTGTGGGGCTGGTCGGGGGCATCTCCAGACGTTGCTGTGGAGCGCAACAGGCTTGGTGCACTTGGTCATTTAGTACTTGGTTTATCTGTTGGCATTTCTTGCCCTCAGACAGTGTGTCTTCTGAAAGAGCCATGGTTTCTCATCCATGTGAAGTATGAGAGCTTATGATTTTATGGAGGTTGGATATTTTGGTGGATAACTGTCCTCTGAGTTCCCGGAGACCTGTCGTCTCAGGGCTGTCACCACTGACATTTGGACACGTAGGTGCAAATCAGTATTGAGGCTCTTCAGCTTAATTTTCCTTGTACATTATGGGTTCCAGCATTCTTCTCTGTAGCCCCATAGATTTTTGAGAAGTGGAGGGCAGCTTTGTGGCTTGAGGCTTCTGAGTCTGTTTCGCCTCCAAGACTGCAACCATCAAGCTGTAAAGTAGTGCTTCATTTGTGTTGCCCCTTGGTAATGGGTAGAGGCCCGTGGCCTTTAATGAAAAGGATATGGCCCTGAAAACTTCACCTAATTCAAAACCTGCAATATTTAGGCAATAGCCTCAATTCAGTTTTATAATTCATTTGGCCTGCTGGCTTTGAAATGATGTTATCGTGAAAAGAACTTAAATTTGGGGGATTTACCTTACTTCAGATTTTGACCATGAAGAGATTTTATTAATTTTTTTTAGCATTACACCATTTCAAATGTGTGTAAAATGTAACCACACTGAAGTATTCTATTGGGGTTTATGTCTGGCACCCCTTTTAATTTTTTAATGTGTAATTTGTAAGGCCAAATATCCTAACTCCTGCTTACAGAAATACAAGTCTAAATATTTTGTAAGCAAGAGGGCAAGCTAATAGGACTTGGGAAGTATTTTGAGATTGATGTTGGGCTGTTATTACTACCTTTACGTATGGCAGCTTGAAAATGTCTCAAAAAGAAATCAATTGAATTCAGTAAAGGTTTATTTAGTACGTACCAAGGACCAGGCAGTGTAGCAGACATTGGGATCACGAGTTGAAATAAAGTCAATGAATTGAAACTAAATGATACAAGAATTTAAAACTAAAACTAGCCAGGAGTTGCTTAATTTTTTTATTCTCTACCTTTTAATCCTATTATTTTATGAAGATGAATATAACCTTGCCACTTGATTTAAAGAGAAATATAAAAGTGATTAGGACATTTTTGGCAATGCTCAGAGAGGTAATGAAATGTCTGTGATTTTTTGTTTGTTTGAGTTTGGCAGCCTGTGGGTGCTCCTGGCCACTTCGTAGCTGTCACTTAACCTCTCTGTGCCTTTGTTTTCCCTTCTGTTGAAATGAAGAAAATAAAAGTAACCATCATAAAGGGTTGTTGGTGTTATGGGGATTAAATGAGTTAACATTTGTCAAGCTCTCAGAACATGCCTAATATATTCCAAGTGCTATATTATTTTAATAAGTAATATACTTTTTAAACCGTCTTCATCCAGTTTTTTGGTTTAAGGTATGTATGGCATGCTTACACAATGGAATCTTTGTCTATGATACAGAAATTTTTCAGTGCCAGGTCAACTTTCACTGTGTCCAGAATGACAGTTCTAAAAGTACTAAATGTACTTTTAGTAGTAAGTGTGCTAAATGCAGATTTCAACTCAAGTAGCGAATTGCTTTGGTGAGATTTCTCTCTCTGGTGGAGGTATGATGCAGAAAATGCTCTAACCCTGTTAAGGCAGTTGTAGTCAAAGTGTGAGTGTGGTTTGGAAATGTAGTATTTAAGTGGTGTTTTCACTCTCACCAGTGCCAAGTTCCATGATGATATTGATGGTCCTGAAAATACATTTTTATCAAGTTCTTTTTTAAAAATGAAACGAAAAAATGTAGTTAAAATACTGATTCTTTATAATCTGTTTAAAATTCAGTTTCTTGGAGGAACTTCATATTTTCTGAAATAAATATCCCACTTGAGCCTATTGGTACATATAAATATGGATTCACTAAATGTGGATTTGCTTAAAAACAAGATATGCCCAACTAACCTCATTTCCTTTTTTGATAGAAAGGAGAGACTGGTGGGGAGGGGAAATGCCACAGACAAAATGTGTCTGGATTTCAGGAAGACATTTGACAGAGTCTCTGTGACTCCTTGTGGGAAAGATGAAGATATGTGAGCTGAGTGATAGTTAAGCTAGTAGGATTCATGGCTAGTTGATGGTGATATGGAAACGGCACTCAGGAAGGAGTCTTCAGGCTCCATTTTTTTACCCTGCCTTTTCCACATCTTGATGTGAGGTTTGGATGATCTCAATAGAGAGGAAAATTTGGAAATGAGAACAAATAAGAATATGAAGTTTAAAATCCTCATTTCAATGAAACATGCGGCATGCATTTATAGTCTGGGGGAGATCTCACTTTGTGTGAAGATTCTTGTTGACTCTGAGCTATGTCTGATTGTCAATGTGACATAGCTGCTGTGTGAATTAAAGTGATCTTCGGCCGCCTTTAATTAGAAATGTGGTTTGAAAGCAAGTAAATAATAGTCTCACTCTGCTCTGCTATAGTAAGACCACTGAGAGTGTGGTTCAGCACTAGACAGTGTGTTTTCATTTTGTCGGGAGAGATGATGACAAGCTAGAGCAAACCCCGATAGTGAAAAGTCTGGGAAACTAGAAAGAGTTGGAGGATCTGGGGCTGTTTGGAGAAAAGAGGGCTGGGAGATGGGGCTAGTGACCTGACACCTGGTTTCAAGTATTTAAAGGAATATCAAGCAGAACAGGAATTGGCCTTCTGCATAGTTCCAGTAGAAAAGTGGATTGGACCAAACGGTGCAAGACGTGGGACAACAGGACTTCTTTAAGCAGTGAGAGCTGTTAGAGAATAGAACGATTTGCTCATTATTGGAGAAATTCAAGAAGAAGGGACAGGATGGCTGCCTAGGAAGGTTGTACAGGCCGTATGGCAGGATGGCTAAAAATATGGGCTTGGGGGTTGACAAACTGGTTGATATGTGGTTCTGGTTTTGCTAGTGGCTGTGTGAAACTTGGGCAATTTCTTTAATATCTCCATGTCTCAGATTTCTCATCTGTATAATAGTAGTTCCTTTCTCCTATGTTTACTTGTTAAATAATCCATGTAAAGTTCTGTACACTCTAGGTTACTGAGTACCTAGCAAATACTCAACAAGTGACAGTTACTGCTGTTACTAGTCCTGGTGTGAGGGACTGTTGAAAGAGATGCTCTGCTTTCCAAACCCAGCATTTTATAGTTCTGATCTGTATGCGGTTTAAAAGGGACAAACGTATCTGGACCCTAGTCCTAGAAAACCTTTAATTGCATTTGAGTCTCTCTTCTTCCCATTTCTCCTACTCAGTGCTCCTTTCAGTTTCTTTAAGGGGTATATCCTGGAGCCCAAGTGTTGGTTTTCTTTTTCTCAAATATGTGTCACCAAAAAGTGGCAGTGGCCTTGAGAAGATGGGCTTCCTTTCTGAGGACCTATGGGTGGGCTTTTGCCCATTTGCTTGGGAAATGGCGATCATATTATACAGTAAACCAGGAAAGGATATGCCTAAATTAAAATTGTGTTAGAGATTTTTATGCCTACCAATTTGTTTGTTTCTATGCCTTGTATTAATATAATAGGAGTTGAGTAAGTATTGAAATGATTGTGCAATTAAAGAGAATTATAGTCACTGTTACAGAACAAAAGACAAATGCAACAGAGGCGTAGCCCTGTATTTCGTTTTCACCCGACTTCTGCCACAGTTTGCTGACAGAACACCCACACCACATTTGTTGCGAGAGAAAACCGTTTCCAGGAGTCCAGCTTCTCTTCCTCCTCTCCCACAACCACCTCCTGTCTCTAAATTGCCTGAACAGGCAGCAGAAAGTCACTAGAGGGCATACTCTGACCATTTATTATCAAGGGACTACAGCTGGGATGAACCAGACACTTCTCATTTAGGTCTCCTTTTGGATGAAGAGGCAGTTTCTAACTCACTTGGAAACACTCGGAGTCTGAAGACTGCCTTGCTAAATAAACCACTACCCAACATTGGGGGATCAGCAGAGACATTTTACTGAGTGGCCATGTCTTCAGATCTTTCTGTTCCTGTACTGATACCAATGTTGTTCTCAAAAGCTGGGCAGGCAGAAAGACCCCTGGCCTGGAAACCCAGAGACATGTGGAATTTGGCTCCAGCTTTAACTGATTTCTGGAGTTTCAGCAAACTAAACTTCATGTCCTCAATCTTAGTTTTTGTCATCTGTAAAACAGAAGACTAGACAGATTAAGTTTTACCAGTAAGTGATTGAATTCCTTCCTTTGACCCATCTCCATCTCTCCTTTCCTTTTTTGATTAAACTAAAGGAGAAATGGGGATTTTACCAATACTGTGTTTGGGGTAGGTCTGTTAAGAGCTTGTAGTGCTGAAGAGACAGTGTGCAAAGCACACTACACATTGTAGAGTGGGAAGCTGAACGCCTGTGGTTTGAGCGTAGACCTCCCCTACTTCTCTGTATAGGATTTCCAGACTGGGGCATGCCTACTCCCAGAGATGGAACAGCCATGGGACCAGTATAGCCCACTGTTTTGGAGCATTGATTCTACTTAAGAATTTAGGGGGAAACAAACACATTTTTTATGTTAAACACAGATATTATGGTACATAATTTAAATTTTTGCATGCATTTTTTTATTGTGAAATAATATTTCAAAAATGTGGGGTTTATAGTTGGATGCTCTAAGTTATACTTCTAGATTTTCTGGGATTCACAGTATTTCTTCATGGCACTAGACCCCTAATGGAAGACTCCTTTGGAAGGAAAGTTTGGGGAAATTTAACCCTTGAGGTATGTTTTGAATGTTAAATTCCCTAGAAGCAGAATTGGAGACAAGCATTCAGCTGCATGCAATTTACTGAGGGCATGCTCTTTAAGGAAAACAAAAATGTTGCTAATAAGTGAGGGGAACTGGGTAGGAAAGGCAATGATGTGGTCTCAAGAAATAAGGTGAATAAATTACATTATGTAGTTGACCCTCCTCCTTGGGGTAAGGTGGCTGGGAGTTTGTACCTCTATATCAGTTAGTCATCGTCTGTAGGCTCTTCCTGCACAAAGTCTGGGAGGTGACTCTCTTTAGTGGGAGTGGGAAGGAAAGAGGGGGGCAGTTCTCCAGAGAAAAAAACAGTTGTGAATTGTGTGCATCAAGTGATGTGCTGGAGTCACAGCTCCTACAGTTCACAAGAGCTGACTGTGTGCATTGTGTCCCAACTCCCCACTAAGTGACTTCACCCTGATAGCTTTGATGAGAGCATTTGCACCTGGAAAATCAACAAAAGCCACAAATTGGGGGCTCTTATACCCCCACCAAGAGCCAGTTGTTAAACACTGACCAGCACCCCTCTGGGGTAACACTCCTGGCAGCTAAGAGGTGATGCCCTGGCTGGTGAAGGAGATCTGGGAAGGGCACCAATGGCATCTACTACTTTGGGGCTATAGAAGACCTACCCACAGATGATCTCCCAAACTAACTTGTCACTTGGCAAGTAGGGTTTGCTTTTCCTAGCCTCTTTTAAAATGCACAATATTGGGCGGCAGAGAACTAATAATTCACAACCCAATAGTCAAAACAGCTGGTTATGTTTTTTAAGTGCAAAAGAAGGTCAGAGCAGAGGTGAGGAAAGAGCATGTAAACGGAACTACCTGCAGTAAGCGACAAGGAAGGACTCTGCTGTATTGCTTAGAAAAACTATGATTCTATAATGTTTTCTGGGAGATACTTTTTAGAACTTATTTAAAATATAGCATTTCACTGAGATGATGGAGGGTTAAACTTTTATTATAGAAAACTTATTAGGTAAAATTTCAAATATATATGTTTATGTATATATACATATATATAAGTTGAGAGAATAGTATAATAAACTCTTTTACTCATCACTCAGAGTAACAATTATTAAATTATGGCCAACCTTGTTTCATTTGCACCCCCATTCCCTTCCCCCTAGAGGTAGGGGAAGTTTTAAAGACTTAGTTAATTGGGTAAATGTTGAATGTGGCCTAGGAAACAAACAAACAAATTCACCAGGGACTGGGGAAAAGGTTTCTGACATACGAAAGGCACAGCAGCTGTGACCACTTTCCCTAACATGTTAGGAAATAGTAGGAGTCATTTGAAGACACATGAAATGCGTTACATGGGATCTGTATTCTGATTAATCCCAAGATCTTTTTATCTCCCACTCCTAAAATGAAGAGCTGGTGATGGAACAAGAAGATGAGAAGTGTTACAGGTTTCCTATCAAAGGAGCTTAATATTCTTTGCTGCCTAAATACTTCTTATCCCCTGGGCTTTTTCTTTCTGTTCAGAGGTACAGGAACAAAAAATCAGGATGATTGTGGGTACAGATTCTAAATTATCTTCCAGACTAAGAGAAAGGCTTGTCACTACTCCAATAAAATCAGTCTTGACTCTTATTTGATGGGCAAAGAAACTTCCTTAAATAAGCTTAGGCCTTCTTATGATAGTTTTACTGTGTTTACAGTGATGGATTAACGGCCTATGTACTTTTTTTCTTTCTCCTTTTTTTTCCCTTTTACTGTCTTTAGGTATTTGGGATAAGTGATGGCCTCTGACCTTTTTCTGAGAATAGCAGGTTTCCTTCTCTCTACTTTCTAGCCATTGTGTGTTCCTTCTTACTGTTGTAATTCCAAAGATAATACAGATGTGAGGTCTTGACCACCTGGAGCTGAAAGAATAAGTAATGCAGCCCCAGGAAGACCATGTTTGGAAAATTAATAATTCAGGATGAATGAATAAGCCAGGAAAGACTCAGTTCAGTCATTATATATTTATCACTAGAAACTTCTACCAGGGTTAGTTGGAAGTAGACAAATAACTTGAAAAATTAGACCATTGGGAGCTTCAGAAAGTCAGTGCTGAGGGAGGAGTAGATATAATAACAGAAGAGAAACAACTCTGTCTGGGTTATTGTCTAGCTATTTTATAATAAATTGGTTGCAGCTACTTTATTGGAACTGCCCATGATAAAGCCTGGTCCTTTATGCCTGTGGAGAGCCTGAGAAGGGAGCTGCTCTGAGGCTGTAGACAAGGGTTGTGAGCTGTTTATCAACAGAGGGTTTTCACTTGCTGGTTGCATGGAAGAGGTTGTTGACAGGTAGTAAGCCTGGGTCCATGTGGATCAAAGGCAGAAAATAAAAGAAAGTGTTCTTTGCTAAAGGATGGTTATAGCCGAAGATTGAAAAAGGCTGTGCAAGTATCAATTCCTACAACTCATCTCTTCAAGCCAGTAAATCTTGAAGATGTATTTGTTAAATTTAAAATTGACCATATGCTGGCTGAATTTGTTTAGGTTTCCCCACTGTTAGTGGGAATCAGACTTAATTCTTTCAGTGGATTTCTTGGCTTTTTTTTTCTTTATTGGAGCAGAATTTTCATTGTTTTCTTTTCATTGAAATGTTATGATGTCAATGTAAAAACAATCTGCAATCAATGTGCGTGAGTATTTCTGACATGTTATTAAAAAACACAAGTTTTCTAGAACATGTTCCTATGTGTATATATATTAAGAGAAGTTTGATTTAATTTTTAAATGGAGTTTACTTTTTAGAGCAGTTTTAATTTAGATGCACAGAAATATTGATTGGAAGGTACAAAGATTTCTCATATAGCCCTTACCCCCCTATATGAACAGACTCCCCAGCTGTCAACATCCTGCATCAGAGTGGTACATTTGTTACAATCAGTGAACCTACACTGATACATCATTATCACCTGAAGTCCATAATTTACATTAGCGTTCATTTTTGGCATTGTATATTCCGTGGGTTTTGACAAATGTGTAATGACATGTATTTACAATTATAGTATCATACAGGATAGTTGCAGGATTTCATTTTTAAAAACCTAAATTCTTGCATCAGTTTTATTCTCTTAGGCTACCCCGATTTGTCTTCAAACCAAGCAGTGTTCGTGGTGATTGCATGTTACAATGTGTACAGAAGTGCATTTTATAAAAAGTGCAGTTAGACTAAAAATTTTTGTTAGAGCATACGCTTAGTGAATAAGGAGGAAAAGAAGTTTGAAATGTAAAGCTGTTTTCCCAAACAATAAAATCCACTGACAGAATGAGGATATTGGTGTGTGTTCAGTCAAAGTAGAGGGCTCCTTAAATTCAAGACCATTATTGGTTATTGATCTGAATAGAGGCCACCAGGCAACAGCTTCAGAAATGCTTTTACAAGAATTTCTTAAGAGCTCCTTTTGAACTTCTGTCGCCCAGGCTCTTTCAAAACATACTCACGTTGGAATGAGTTCCAGTCAATCTGATTCATATTAGTTTATGGTGGAACAAGCACCAGTACCTTTAATTTCTCCAAGTGGTGCTAGGATAATCTTAGGCAGCCTAATTGACCAAATGCTAAAAGTCTACTTGACAGTGGATACATGTTAGTCATCTTAGTTACCCTAAGATTCCAGCTGTGTAATGAATTGATGACCTAAAGGCCAAATTTGGGAAATCTAGACCCCTTATGTATTTAATTTGTTGTGACAGAGATAAAGGGGAAATAGAGGATTCAGATTAAATGAAGGATAGAAAAATAATGATTAGGAAAGTGGTAGGACAATAAATGCCACAAGTGAAGGGGAGGAAAAATAATTTTATCTCTACTCTTCATTGTTCTTGCTTGAGACTACTCTGCCCCTTGTAAAAATAGATTAGCAGGAGGAAAAAAAGTTAATTACATACATAAAGGAACCCCAAAAGATATAATATTTGAAAGACGGCCAGAAGATTGAGGCTCATATACCATCTTGAGCCAAGGAAAGGGATAGGAGTCTGAGCTTCAGAGTGGGGAAGGCAATTCCTGGCAAGGCAAGGAAAATCGTGGTGAGAGGAAGAAATGTTTGGTAAACAAAGGTGTCCCTGAATAGATTTTAAAAGTTCTTATCAGAAGAAAAAAAAAATTGTAACTATGTAAGGTGATGGGTGTTAACTACATAAATCGCTGTGACCATTTCACAATATAGACAAATATTGAATCATTATGTGGTACATGTGCAACTAGTGTCATATTATAAATCAATTATATCTCAGTATAAATAAACAAAAAACAAAAACAAATGTTGCCTTGCCATGCAGATAAATCTCTCAGGTGAAAAAGTGATTTCTGGTAATAGCTCTCTTTCTGGTACATGTCCTCTTTCTAAGGTAAACTTCCCTTATGAAGTGGTAAATTTTATTCTGTTTTAGAGCTTCTGTCTGTAACTCACAATAATCCTTATGCCAAAGACGCGTATTTCGGGGTGGCATTTCCTGCTACCCTTCAAAAACATATGCTTAAAGAGAAAATGTAAACTGCTACTGAATGTATATGTCAGTTCTTCATCCTTGACATGAGTATTAGTACTGACCACCAAAGGGCAGATGAAGGAAGAGCACTGGTTCTCAGGTACACAAAACTAGTTAGGTGCAGACTCACCCATCTCCTGGGGTTGCTGAGAGGATTAAAGGGATATTATCAGGTGAGAAAAGTACTTTGAAAGCTACAGAACTCTAGTTAGCATAACATAACAATTGGCACTTGTTCCAAAAGATCTAATGACAAAACTAACATGAATGAGGCAAAATGGCATGTAATTGAATTCTAAATTGGGTTATGTAGATGTCATTCATGTAGGGGCCCAGGGATGAGAAAAATCCAGGTAAAATGAAGTGTTAACTGAATGCTCTGTGAAAGAGAACAGTTTTGAGCTTGTTATTTAAAGTCAGGTAAAATAAACCATGAGAATGGTGGGTTTGGGGGCAAGTATTCCAGTAAGGGAGGACTTTAAGATAAAATAGGTAGGAATAGGGAAGCGTATGCTGGGACCTGTGAAGACATCTAGAACAAACAGTATCCATTCATTTGTTTAATTATCATATATGGAACTCCAGCTCAGTGCCAAGTACTGGAGATAACTAAGACAATAAACTGAGGGTTCTGGCCTCAAGGATTCAAGTCTGGAGCATCTGTGTTGAAAAGTGTTGGACAATACAGCACAGGTGGGGTTAGAGATATGCAGGAAAACTTCAGTGATGAACAGTGGACTTGAGCTGAGTGATTATGATTAAGAAGCATGTGAGAAAAATTCGGAGATAGAAATAATATCAAGGTAAGAATTCACATTAGTTTCTTGACTGAGTCCAACTTTCGACTATTAACAGGTCTTTGGATTTGTTGCATAACTTCTCCGCTGCCCAGTTTCTTTAAATATAGGTGAGGATGATAGACAGTACGGGAAGTCTGTGTATCTTCACTTGATGTGAGGATTTGGGGTTCCTAGTGTCAAAGGGAAAGTGATTGGAAGGGGGTGGGTAAAGAATCAAGAGTATAAAGAAAGAAGTGTAGAAAACTGAGAAAAAGAGCAAAAACAGAGGCATGAAGCAAGCCACAAAACGATGATCTCAAAACGCATCGGAAGCACATTCAAATGAAAAGTAATAGAAGACAAAGCAAGGGGAGAAAATGGGTCTCCAAATAGTGGGTGGCAACTGCAGTGGAATGGAAAGAACTGGATTTGGAGCTTGAATGCCTGCTCTCCTACTTGAAAATTTAATGACTTAAAGCAAGGCACAATCCTATCTTGTTGTTGGAAAGATTCATGAAGATAGTGCAGCAAGAAACACCTGACACAGAGTAGGCACTCAGCAAATATTTAAATACATTTAATCTGGGAAGATATATTTTTGCTGTAAAGATATGCTTTTACTATAAAAAGTACTTAATGAGAATAAGACTCGATAGTTTACAAGTTGGACATAAGGGACTGTAAATAAGGCTGAGCAAATAGGAGACCGGGTGATGTAGCTGTGAGGCTGTCGAGAATTTCAACATACCTTGGCTAAGTGTTATTCTTCTTTCTCCAAGGTAGTGATATTTACTGATGAGGTAAACCTAATGAGCATCTACTAGATTTTTCTGCCAGGAGCGCACTGACATTGCCCACCTGCTGTTTCTCCTCTGAGGTCACCTCATTAAGGAGTATTTTTTATATGACACCTCATTAGGCTCTTGATACCTCTGGGATGCCATATGCAGAAAGCCATTCAGCAGGAACCCTGGTACATCCCAAACCCTCTAGGGCTGCCTGGAATAAATGCTTCTGACCAAATAAGACCCTGCATTTATCACCCCTTTGAAGGTGAGGTCTGTGTGGCCACAGGCCTGGTCCTTGGTCCAAGTAGCTGATCCTGTGGTTGTGCTTTGGGCTGAGGCATGAGAATCATGAAGAGATGTGGGTTTGAGGGACAGTAGATCATAAAGCACTGTGGCCACAGCAGTGATTTGGTAATGTGTGTCTGTGATGGAGCCAAAGGGGTGACAAAAGGAAGGGGTAGCCTAGCACTTGATATCAGAGGGAACTGGAGGTCCATGCACCCTGTGGACTCTGAGAAGCAGGGCATTTTTATTTGTTGGTTTATTTGAATCTGAATTTTAATTAGATCATTTCAGCTGAAACTGGAAGTCAGAGATTGAATAAATATCTCCTAACTTAAGTAATATGAGAACCTATTCAACAGAGCTGTCTAGAAGACTTGGTCTCAAATTTTTTATTTTATTAACAACTTTATTCTCTGCTATTTGCCAAGCTTTGGTTCAGGCATTTTGCTGAGTTGAAAACTGTGGAAATTTGTTGTAATTGGAGGGGAAAGAATCACATGTGGTTTCTTCCAAACCTTTTTCCAATTTTTTTTTTCTGTTCTGAATTCCATGGGAAAATTACCCAGAAGGGTTATTTTCTCCTTTAATGATGCAACAATGCTTGGTTTGCTTTGCCTGTTTTTATTTTCTAGCTGCATTATAATTACATTTTCCCACACAACTTATTTTTTTTCCTTCCAAATTAGTAGATATAAAATTCTGATGGCTCTTTAGGGAGCTAATCTTCAGATATTCTCTCCTTGGGCTGTCCTTTGTGTGGGAATAGATGTTGCTGGACAGCCAGGCCCAGTCTGCAGGCTTTGTGGCAATCCATCACCCCAGGCCCTTTAATTAGCACTTGCAGGTGAATCGCTAATTGGCCCCACATTTGCATACATAAGCCACAGACTTGCAGGTTTACAGTTATAAATCTTAATCAATCAGACAGGGTATAAATGTTAGAATTCATCCCTCATTCCTTACAATTGCCTTATCAGCTGCTTGCAAAGAGTTGTCCTATATTGGTAATTTTCAATTGGTGAAAATGACTTGCTATATTAATTTGTTAGAAAGGCATGGTATTTTGAATAGGAAAGGACTAAGAAAAAACAAAGCAAAAGCATTTACACAGGCCTCCTTGAGACAGCAGCAGGGGGACATGGTGCTTGAACAATGGCACATGGTTTAATTTTTTATTGCTTTGAGTTCTGTGGTGGCATTAACATGGTGAACAATAGCAAAGAAAAGCCTCAAAAGGATTTTATACGTTCCTAAGACAGGTCAGTGTAAGCAACAACAGTGAAAGTTCTTTACCCCGGGCCCATATTGATTCTGACCTTTCGGAACCTGAAAGAAATTCCGGCTTATCAACATTGGATCTGATCAAAGGGACAGTCTGCTCTCAGAACTCACCGTGACTCCTGATCAGTGAGGATGCTGTGGACCTTTAGGTGGCTACTTTGCTCATCAAGGTTTATGATCCTCCGTCTGTGTGGAGGCAGAGATGCTCCCAGCTTCCAGTCATTTCTAAGAACATTCTAATTGGTAATTCAGTTAAATAATAATCACCAACATCCCATACTAGTTACGAAAGGATCTCACGTGTTGAGAACTAGACTATACTAGTCCTTGGCCACACAGCAGAATGGAAGCACAAAGGCAATTGATGTGACAAATGCATTGGCCTAGTTAATAGACAACAATTTCTTAATTATGTATTTAGTTACATATGAGTTTCATATGAGAGATAATATCAACATTTCATTTTAAGGCCATGTCCATGGGCCACACAGGGTTCTCAGGCTAACACAGACTACAATCAGGTAGGTATGACAGTAGTCAGAAACACCTCTTGTTTATGTTCCTGCCATGTAATTCCTCATACCAGGCTCTAAATGCCCCTTCTTCCTGAGAAGAAAGTAAGCTAAGGTGGCTTATATTTTTACTTGAGATGATTATAGTACTCCATCTAGACATTAGATGATATTGGCTGTGCCAAGTTTTTGTTGACTGCAGGTCTCACTGATGACCATGTTTGTTGTATCTCTCAGTCTTAGAGAGTGCCATTTTAGATGTTGTGTGATGCCATTTTCCAGCCTTTACCTAGGTAATACTTTTTCCTTATCCCAAACTAACCTTGTATTGCCCATTCCAATTTCTCTCTCCTATTTCCTCCTGAAAAAACAAAACAAAACAAAACAAAACAAAAAACAAAACACAGAGTGCTTCTTACTGGGCATGGAGAAGAAGCAAGGAAAGTAGAAAAGCCACATTATGTATTAGCTTTTGCTGTAATATGTTGTATAACAAACAATACCAAACCTCAGGGTTCTACAAAATCAAACATTAATTTCTCACACACAGGTTTGTGGTCAGCTCTGATGGCTGTGTTCTAGCTTTCGGGTCAAATTCCTGTCTGTTCCATGTGTCTCTCATTTTGAGGCTACTTGGGGCTTTCTCTTCTCATGGCAGAAGGAAAACAGAAGTAAGCACAAGAAACCAAGTCAAACCATACAAGTACATTAAAATTTTTTTTTTTAATGTTTATTTTTGAGAGAGAGACAGAACGCCAGCAGGGGAGGGACAGAGAGAGGAGACACAGAATCCGAAACAGGCTCCAGGCTCTCAGCTGTCAGCACAGAGCCTGACATGGGGCTCAAACTCAAGAATCCGAGAGCATGACCTGAGCTGAAGGGAGAAGCCTAACGGACTGAGCTGCACAGTCACCCCCCATACAAGTACATTCAAAGCTGCTGCTTGGTTGTGGCATGTAGGATACATTGTATCTGCTCTCATTTCATTAGTCAAAGCAAATCATAGGGCCAAGGCCCATTGTGAGTGGGATGGGGAAGTATACTCTTCCCACAGAGTAAGAGTCAGAAAGGAGAAAGTGGATCAAGAATGCAACCTAGCATTCATGGCTGTGTTTCAGTAGAGAGTTTTAAAAAATTTAGTGATGCTTACTCTGGGAGTAGTCCTGGGCCCTAGAGAATTGGAAAAGGGGAGAAATAAAATGTAAAATTTGTTGGTGCCGTGTGCCTGGATGGCTCAGTCAGTTGAGAGTCCAACTCTTGATTTTGGCTCAGGTCATGATCTCACAGTTTGGGGGATTGAGCACTGCCTATGGCTGTACACTCGCAGTGCGGAGCCTGCTTGGGATTCTCTCTCTTCCTCTTTCTCTCTACCCCTGCCCTGCTCATGCTGTCTATCTCTCTCAAAAATAAATAAATAACCTTTAAAATAAAATAAAATGTATCATTGCATATTATGAATGGAAATGCAAATAAATTATTTGAGTTACTTTTAAAATTACTTTTGGTATTTGGGTTTTATTTCCTTGAATATAATGTTACTCTAAGCTTGGACCACATAGGATTTCTGGATTTTTATGGATTACATATATATTCATTAAAATTTGGTGGCAGACCTGTGAAGGGTTTGAAGTGAATTGGTAGTAGTGTCATTAACCTGTTTGTCAGTCTTGTGATCTTGTCTGTCTGTTATAGTCTACTCTTCTGATATTGTGTATTCTTGGTAAATTACTTCATCTTGTCAGTTTCCCCTTCTGCAAAATGTTGGTAATAGTAGTAACTCTCTGACAAGGTTATTGTTTGTATTAAGTGAGGTTATAATCACAAATTAGTACAATGCCTTGCTCATAGTACATGCTCAATAAATGTTAGCTGCTAATGTTATTAGTAATAGTGTTATTGGTGTCATGGATATGTGAACCTGATAGACTGACATTTGAATCACATAGAGGGGAGCTTTTGGTGGGGTTTTAAATCTTCCTTTTTCTTTGAATAAAAAAAAAGATTGTTTTTGAAAAGCTTACACTTGATTTATATAACGTATAATATAAGTGATAAAAGAGAAATGACAGTTATAACCTATTGAACATCGTGCAATATTTTTTTTTCTTTTGGTTGTACAAAATTTTAACAAGTACATTTTCTTTCTTTGTTGAAGTTATTGGGAAACCCAATCTGGGACTTATTAAGCATATAGAAATTGCAAATTTATGTCCTTTCCTTCTTCTTGTATTCTTATCCCTACCATTTAGACCAGCAGTTTTCAACTCTGGATGCCCTTTAGTATCACCTGGGAAAAAATATTTGCAAATCATATGTATGATAAAGGGTTAATATCCAAACTATATGAGGAATTCATACAACTCAGTAGCAAAAGAAATCTGATTAAAAATGGAAGAGCTGAGTAGACATTTTTCTAAAAAAGACATACAGATGGCCAATAGGTACCGAAAACATTCTCATCATTACTAATCATTGGGGAAATGCAACTCAAAACCACAATGAGATATCATTTCACACCTTTTAGAATGGTTGTTATCAAAAAGACAATAACAAGTATTGGTGAAGATGTAGAGAAAAGGGAACCCTTGTGCACTATTGGTGAGAATGTAAATTGGTGCAGCCACTATAGAAAACAGTATGGAGGATCCTCAAAAAATTAAAAATAGAACTATGATATAATCCAGCAATTTCAGTTTTGGGTATATATGTGAAGAAAACAAAAGCACTAACTTGAAAAGATATATGCACCCACATGTTCATAGCAACATTATGTACAACAGCCAAGATATGGAAAAAGCCTAAATGTCCATCAATGGATGCATGAATAAAGAAGATGTGGTGTGTGTGTGTATATATATATATATACATTTATATATATATATATAGTGGAATATTATTCATCCATAAAAAGGATAAAATTTATCATTTGTGACAGCACAGATGGACCTTGAAGGCATTATGCTAAGTGAAATAAGTCAGAGAAAGACAAACATATGATCATACTTATATGTGGAATACGAAAAACAGGAGACAAACAACTCCCACAACCATAACAAAACATGCTTATAGATAACAGAGAACAGATTTGTGGTTGCCAGAAGTGAGGGGGAGTGGGGTGAAATGGGTAAAGGGAGTCAAAAGATACAAACTTCCACTTATAAAATAAATAAGTCATGGGGATATCACGTACAGCATGGTGACTAAAGTTAATATTATAGTATTGCATATTTGAATATTGCTAAGAGAGTAAATCTTAAAAGTTCTTATTACAAGAAAAAAACTCTATAACTTTGTATGGTGACAGATGTTAACCAGACTTGCAGCAATCATTTCCCAATATATATAGATATTGAATCATTAAGGTGTACACCTGAAACTAATGTAATGTTATACATCAACTGTACTTCAATTTAAACATAAAATAATAAAGGGGTGCCTGGGTGGCTCAGTTGGTTGTGCGTCCGACTTCGGCTCAGATCATGATCTCACCGTTCATGAGTTTGAGCCCCGTGTTGGACTCTGTGCTGACAGGTCAGAGCCTGGAACCTGCTTCAGATTCTGTGTCTCCTCTCTCCGGCCCTCCCCCACTCACACTGTCTCTCTCTCTCTCTCAAAAAATAAACATTAAAAAAATAGAAGTAAAATAATAAACATTCTAAAATAATAAAATCTGTGATACCTGAGCCCTACCCCCTGGATATTCATATTTATTTGATTTGTTGAGAATCTCTGGACTAAATCTCATTTCTAGAAACCTCAACCCCTTTGTTCTCTCTTGTTTCTACTCCATAACCAATTAATCAATTCTTACCACTCCTACCAAACTATCCCTGATTTCTCAGTTAGGAGAGCTGGAGTTCTACAGCTCCCAAGTTTCAGTGGCTGAAAAGAACAAAGGTTTATTTCTTTTGGCACTGTGTGTCATCCCACAGTATGCAGGGACCCGCTCTCTGGCTTCTTCACTCCAGGATCTAGCTTGGCAGCTGTTCATCTCTCTGGAATATGGCTGGTCATGGTGTCGGAGGAAGAGGGCACAAGGACAGCAAACACTGGCAATGACGTGCTGTAGCCCAGAAGTAACATAAGTCACATTTGCTTAAGACATTTTGCTTAAAACTGGCCACCTGGCTACACCTAACTTCAGGAAGAGGGAATATGCAAGCCTCTCTTCTGCCAGAAGGAAAAACAAAATATATGTGGGCAGCCCCAACATCTACCGTATTTGGCGACACTTTGCCATACTTTTCTTCCCTTTCCTGAATTCCCATTGCACCCATCAATACCGAATAGAGATTTATCATTTGACTGCATGTTATTTTGAATTTGATATCTGGAAGAGACCTTAGAAATAATGTGGTTTAGCTTCCTTACAGATTTTGGTTCTTAAAACTAAGGGATTCTAATTTGTTTATTTTTAAACAAAATGATCAAAACAGCAAATGTTTTCAATTTTTCTTTTCAACGAAGGACAGAATAACCTATCGTTGGAATGGAGAGCTACTGGGAGGAAATGCATCTCTGCATCTAGCTGCTATTGAGTGCATTCCTCATTTAGAGGGGGCCCTGTGTTGTAGAATGGTTACTTCTTGTTTCCTATTGGCCTTGTGCCTACTTGAATTTTAGTGATATTAACAGTTACTAAGGAAATAAGACTTTTGGAGAAAGCTACATAATCTTGGTCATTCCAAAGTTTTATTAAATACATTTTTACCATGAAGTAGCCTCAAGAGATAGGCAGACTAATAAACTAGACACGGTAATCATATCATGTGTAGAGCAGAAATTATGCTTATTCCCCAGTGAAATAAGACTTCTCAGTCCTCAGTGGAGACAGATGAATTTATCATTCCGTAGCAGGAGGGTGGGTCATAGCCTGGGTGGCAAATTATGTAAATACTAAGGGAGATTCCAAACTCTTCTGTGTGTGCACTAATTTTGATGCCGTGTTAGCAGCTGAAGGTCAAGGCAAAGAAAAAAAAAAAAAAAGAGAGAGAGAGAAAATGGTGCGGGTGGGACTTGGATATCTTCTACTGTAAGGAATATCCCTCTATTTGTTTTTTTTTAATTCGTTTTGTCTCTTTAGCATCTGTGGCCATCTTAAAACCTCTACATGATCCTAGAGCACACTTTATTCTGGAAATCCACTGATACTTTTGCCATAAGGTTATTTGACCTCTTTCTTTCTAATTTCACGTGTCAGTCTTGAACTGAATAATTTCAAACAGATTTCCCTCCCAAGAACCCTTTTCTTTGTGGAGCAAACCATGAAGAAATACTTGACTAGTGGGTGAAGTGACGAATACCCTCGACCTCACAAACTATTAGGAATCAATTTCTCAGCATCATATCTAATTATTCTCCCTCTCCCCATTTCAATCCAGGAATCTCAAGGTTAAGGAAAAGCAGCTGAAAAAACAGTATTCTTGGTTGATGTTCATGTAATGCCCATTTTTTGTTTTCTGTAACTTTAGGATAGGAAAGGGAGAGAACTTCCAAACTCTGACCATATAAATGCCCAAAACGTCATGGAAAAAAAACACACACACAAAAACCTGTCCTATTTTGTAGAGATGATACTGTTTCGAGGAATATTAGAAGTTTTAGTGTCTAATAGTTCTCAAAATGTGGTCCTTATTGTGACACCAGGTATTCTGAGTTGGGAGGATCCTATGAAGGAATGGTTGGAGGTCCAGCTATGTGGATGCCCAGCTGGGCCAGGAGGGAAGAGGGGTTTGACTAGGTTGCTTTGAAAAAGTTAAACGTGGGGGCGCCTGGGTGGCTCAGTCCGTTAAGCGTCTGACTTCGGCTCAGGTCATGATCTCACGGTTCGTGGGTTTGAACCCTGTGTCGGGCTCTGTGATGACAGCTCAGAGCCTGGAGCCTGCTTCGGATTCTGTGTCTCCCTCTCTCTCTGCCCCTCCCCTGCTCATGCTGTCTCTCTCTGTCTCTCAAAAATAAATACATACATGTAAAAAAAAAAAGAAAAAAAAAAAGAAAAAGCTAAACGTGGTATGATTATCATGTATATTTGTGGTTGACACTAGAATGTGTTTTATGTGTGAAGGTGTAGAAGTAGCAGGATGACAATAAGTGAAAGGCATTTGGGATGAGAAAGTAGGAAGAGGAATTTTCATTGCTGAAGGGGATGGGTGGCCCTTGTATCATTACAGCAGTTGCAAAATTTGTAGAACAAGTGGGTTGAAAATCACTCATCTCCTGTAGGTGACACAGGTAACATTCTGTGTCTGGGTGTTAGGTTATATAAGACAGTTGTTCCAGATAATTAAGATCAGGATGGGTTCCACATTCATGCTTTATAGCAAGTTTAGTGTTTGAGCTTCTTTAGAGTCAAAATTTATACATAAAATAGTAGTCATATTCATCAGTGTAACTCTTGCTGAAGTCCAAAACCACTTCTGTTGTTAGGTGCTATGGAGATGGAGAACAATTAATAACATAACTAAGATTTGTTTTTGTTCCAAATGACAGAAGGCCAACTCCAACTAGCTTACCAAGAAGAGAATTTACTGGCAAATATAATCCAAGTATGGGAAGGGCAGGAGTATGGCTGATCCCTTTAGTTTCATGTAAACAACATCCAAGGACAGGACTACCATTGGCCCAGTTTGGGTCTGGAAGGAATGGATATTATGATTGGCAGCTCCAGTAGAACCTTATGTTAGAGCCAGGCAGAAGTTCCTCCCTTCAAAATAAGAATGTATTTTGTTACTGTCCATCCAACTAATGAAAATCTTCCTTTTCAATGCAAAGTGATCTGTTACACTTCAGTTTTCTAGATTAGTAATTTTAAGAACTAAATTGGAATAGATAATTTGATTAGAAACTCCTTGAAGGTAGGGATTACATTTTATAAGACTTCTGTATCCTTTGTTCTTGCAAGGAGAGTTTTAAAAATGTGCTATTGACTTGGTTTGATAAGTTGTGATGATAGATTCATAATATAATAATCAAGGATAATGTTGGGGTTACTTACAGGAAACCTTATGGGTTTGGTCTTCTCTAGCAGATTTAGTTTCATAATGTGCTCTGTATAAGAAAATATTAAACAAGCATGGGGTAAGGTTGTGAGTGGGCTTTGCGGTTAGGGGAAAGTTAGTTTGCAGTTTTATTTATATGTTAGGAGTTATTTAACGGTTTGTCTGTTTTGTTTTTGTTTATTTGAGGTGGTGCTTTGAAAAAATTCTCTTAAGGAAACAAGAATCTTAGATTTGGAATAACATATTTTCCTGCATGATATACCTCACTTGAGATTTTCCAAGTAATTTTCAAAGTAATTCTTTATAATTTTTCATATCACATTGTATGAATGGCCAGTGTCATTTTCAACACGATTAGCTATGCTTGAGACCTCCTCACAACCATAAATTGAGGTTGAATGTTGGTTGAAGCAAAGCTAGATGGAATCAACCTGTCACAAGCACTGATTTATAGTCTTGATACTCAGATTTCTTAACATACTGCTGCTTTCCCTCTTGTTGGCTCATACGACTTTGAGGTACACAGGGAACACTCTGACATGGTAGTTCCTATACCTGATTCTGTCTATAGTATCTCCACTAGAAGTAATTGAGAACCGTATTTATTTTGCCAGTATGATTTATGTAAACATTTGTCCCATTCACAAGTAGCATATTTTAATGCCTAATTCTAGGAGGTGGGGAAGAGGAAAAACCTCTGCCTGTCTAGACAGAGTCTTGTTAGTGTATGTCTGATCATACGTGTACTCATAGCAGTAATATTAATCAGTGGGAAGTGAGCCAAGGAAAGACAACCCTATCTACCAATTAAATTTACTGAGCTTACAGGGTGGTTTATAAAGTCAACATGCTGGGCAAGGTTTACATCTGACCAGGGAAATTGTTGTTTTCTGATCCCCAGTTGGCCGTCATCCACCCCAAACACAAGACAGATGTTGGCTTTACTAGGGTCAGGGTTATCACAGGCTGGGATGAACAGTCATTGGCTCTGGAGTTTGCTACTTTTCCTTTGCTGGTGAATGAGAGCAAATAAAATAATTTCTGAATGCCTTGGGGGATCGGGGGGGGGTTAGTTTTGCAAAGCTGGATAGGGCCACCGAAAACCAACATCAGAGAGATGAATCTTCAGTGTCTCAGATGTTTTTTAGTTCAGTTTGTTTGATCTGAGGATGACTGATTCTGCTATCTCAAAGGGCAAAGGTTAATGTCTTCTCATAAAGATAACAATGATAAACACAACAAGGTATTCACCCTGATATATTGGTTTCTTATCCGAGGATCAAGGCAAAAATGTGGGAGAACCGAAAAAATAGAATTTGAAATAGCATCAAAGTAATTTGTTGGTTTTTGAAGTAGGACATTTTTTAATATGTTTCCTGCAAATAGAATTGAGGTATGTGATAGCATGAAACTCAACAAAAATTATGAAACTGGGAGACATTTTCTATGTTTGATATGGTATCAAGTGTGTAAATCCTGCATATGTGAGTCCTACCCATTTGTATTTGTCTTTTGGGATGGTTTAGTTGCCATTAGGTGCCAAGAAAACTGGTCATGCAACTTTGGCTTCCCAGGAAGAGTGTCAGACTGGAAAGAATCCTATCTGTGGGAAGGCACACTTGCAGTGGGGAGCAGAGTGATGAGCCCCTTTGCTGGAGCTTTGGGATTCATTTTGGGGACTGCCCATCTAACACCGGACAGCAAGGGAGAAGCAGGAGGCTGAAAGTTAGTAAAAAATTTGGTGTACTTCTGGAGGGACAAATACATATAGCCTTTCCTAAGGCTACAAAAATATAGCTAGGTCAACATAATTTATTCTGGGAATTGCATGCCGAATTGTATTCCAGATACCAGGTTATATTTGGTGGTTGACTAGAAACTACTATACTGTTTGTCTATTTAAGGCTAAAAATCTCCAACATTTCCTTTTAAGCCTACAATTGCCCATGAAAATAAATAGATTATTTCCCTACTTATTCAAACTGCTTTTCTCATCTGCTCATTCTGGAATGCTCTTATAAAAGTTATCTGCCTCTCTGACCACATTTATCTTTCAAATTCTTTTCGCATTCAATGGTATCTCTCTCTTTACCTCATCCACGTGATATTCCAGACTTTGACTCACTTTGGCTTCATACAAGACTTCTGTGCCAGGTCTTATTACCTCCTCCTGGCTCTGAGTGTGTGGTCACCCCCAAGCCAGCCTCCTTCCCTGAACTCCTTCTCGGTCTCCCTGAGAGTTTCTTCAAAGCTCCTGTGGTCTACCAAGCTGAGTACCGACCCCCTTCTCTTAGAAGATCACTTTGCTCCCACACACCCCGTGTTACCAAATTGAGAGCTCTTAACCTCTGACATTTTCCAGCTGGAGCCTTTCAACCTAACTGATGCCGTCTAATGTACTTGCATGCCTATTGGGTGTTTTCTTATTATCTCCTCCTTTCATCAGTCATGTTTTGGGATCATTTTGGCTGTTTTTCTTGCTTTTTCTCAGCCTGCATTATGACTTCAGCATTAACATATTTACGAGATGCTGCCTGCACCAGATCTGAGGACCCAACATAGTAGCCTTCTGTAGATCATCCTTCTCATCCCAGGGCAGTGTGGACAAGCTCATCTGTTTGCATTGAAAATATTGGTTATGTTCTGGTGAAGCTATTTGGGAAATCATCATTTCAGGCAAGGCTCTGCCCTTCATGTGCTCCTTCAACAAAGTGCTTAAAACACTAGATCTGACAGTAAAATGATGAGTCATCAGGTTCATATAGATGGTAGGGAGAAAAGATGGAGTTATGGAACCCCAAGGCACAACTTTTTCTTATTACTTTTTGCTTGTTCATTTTTTGATTCTGTGGCATCACTGCTATCTTATGGAAAAATTTCTTTCAGGAAGTTGCTCAGCTGTGAGTCAGTTTCTTTGCCTGAGAACATTGTCTGGGACAGTAACACAGCTATCATTTTTTCTTTTGCCTCCTTTATTTATTTTTTTATTCCCAAAGGAAAATTGTGGCCAAACTATCTGACCTATGGATTAGATTTTGGGTTTATAGTTGGCTGAAGCTCTCCTGCCTGGGCGTGGAAAGCATAGGAGGAAAGGAGAGGGGGTGGATTGTGGTTAGGGAGCAGAGCCCCGCTACTGACCAGAGGGGCTATGGGTAGCTGTTCACCTCTCAGTGTTGCTGGGTTGGTGGTCAGCTTCATATACATGGGCTCTGAGCATTCTCTGTCTTGTTTTTTGGTGCTTGATGTAATAGTGAATATAGACTGTGAAGGGGCTGTTACCTGTTAAGAAAACCTCTATTTCTGTAGCATAATTAGACAACATGTGTTTGTAAAAAAAAAATAGTGCATTTTAATTTTAGCTCATAATTTTTTTTTTATTTTAGAGAGAGCATGCAAGTTGGGGAGAGGGGACAGAGGTAGAAGAGAGAGAGAGAGAGAGAGAGAGAGAAAGAGAGAGTGAGTGAGTCCTAAGCAGGCTCCAAGCTGAGCATGGAGTGATGTGGGGCTCATTTCAAGCTCATGACCCTGAGATCATGCATGGCATGGGTGGAAATCAGGAGTCCCACGCTCAACCGACTGAGCCATCCACACATCCCTAGCTCTTAGTTTTTTCTAATAGGAATCCCAAATTCAGAGACATCAAGCATCTTGTCTTCAGGGAATGGTCTCTCACATTCTCCCTGTGGAGATAAGTCAGAGTTATATACACTCCAGAGTAAAAAAGAAGTGAAAGTAAGATATCGTAAATCTCATAAAGTCCAGAGATTTCCCATACTGTGCACTTCTGCCCGCCATTCATTTACACTTGACTTGTTTGAAATGACCTTGTTGTTAACCTTCAAAACCAAATTCTTTTTGGGACTTTTTTTCTTACATGATGCCATCTTTCTCTTAGGACTTACTCTGTGAAAAACTAATACTTCTGTGAAAAACTTGTATCATGTGATGAAAACTACATGACCCACAATTTTCCTTTCTGGCCATTGAGAGCTTCCTCTGGGATCTAATAGTAACATCCTTACTGTAGGTTCTCTAGTACATTTATTTTCTACAAAGCTGTCTCCCTACTATGTGACTTTTTTTGTCTTTGTATTAATAATCCATTTGTATATTTATATTTTATTATAAGATAGTTCAAGTAATTTTAAAGAGGATTTCTGACTTACACAATATGATAGGATGATATAAAAGAAAGAATTAAGATAGGGTAGAAATACATTTGTAAAATAGAAGTAAAATTCTGGAAAATAAATAAGCAAGAATAAGTAGCTTGTTTTTGATGAGGTGACAAGAATCTTGAGTATACTGAAAAGTATATTGCAACATATCTTGATTTTGTTGTGTTTTGTTCCTATGTATGAAATCTTTCTGTTAGAGTGAATTCAAATCAGCTATAAAATTATTTCCAGAAAAAATTATAGAAATATATTGAGAAGAGATTTCTCTATGATTTATTTTACAAACAAGCTTTAATTATATGATAGACTAGTGATTGGAGGCTGATAATAACTTACATGGATCTAGAATTAATTATGGCATATATGCAAAACACATACATAGTATCAAAATGATGACATATAATTTAACCTATTTAAAAGACTTATTTAAATACATTAAAATAATCAGCATATATACTAGTATATTGTTCTTCATTAATATAGCTTATGCTAATATAGCTGAAAATACTAAATCATACTTTAAAATTATGTAATTAACATTGTTGGATATATTAGAATGCTAGTATTACTGATTATTTTGAATGAATGATAAATTTTCAATAAATCAAATATTTCTTAAGCTTTGTCATGTGCAAATAAAAAGGGGAGGTATTTAATAATTATTAAATTTAAGTAACAAGAAAAAAATTACAGTTGATGGGAACATTGCCAAAATCAGCAGATGGAAAGAGCATTGTAGGTTGAATGGTGTCAATTGGGTTTATAGGGAAACACTTGAACTGATTCATAAAGATCAGTGTGGTAGAGGTGAGGGTCACAGCATGCTTACCAGCTTGGCAGTCTGTGAATAGACTCTTTTGGCTTGAGGGGTGCCTGGGAGGCTCAGTCGGTAAGCATCCGACTTTGACTCAGGTCATGATCTCGCAGTTCGTGAGTTCGAGCCCTGCGTTGGGCACTGTGCTGACAGCTCAGAACCTGGAGCCTGCTTCGGATTCTGTGTCTCCCTCTCTTTATGCTCCTCCCCCACTCACACTCTGTCTCTCTCTCAAAAATAAATAAACATTAAAAAACAAAATGAAATAAAAGAATCTTTTGGCTTGAATCAAGATTCCTGTAGGAGGAGAGCAGGAAGCTAAGTTGGAGATACACTGTGGAGAACTTTGAATATTAGAGTAATGAACTTGAGCAGTGAAAATTTATCAAGGGTAACAATGGCCATTTCTCATCAGAAGGTTTATTACAAAGTACATTTATTGAGCATCAGCTATTTGTAAGAGGTGCTGTGCTAAGTGTTTTTAAGAAAGTAAGAAATGAACAATTATGAATTCTGCCCTCAAGCAGTTTATAGTCTATTATAGAGGAGAAAATACATGTACACAAATGGCTATTGACTAAGTCAGAATATGACAGAAGTTACAAGTAAGAGAAGTGTATACCGAGTATAAAGATAAAACAGGGGAAGAGAAATTATTTCCAGCTGGGAGGATTAAGGAATATTTCAGGAGAGAGACCAATATTTCAATTGGGCCTTGAAAGATGGAGGAAATTTTGACAACACCTTCCCTCCATGAGGGGAAAATGCTTTTTAAATAGGAAAACCAAGGGCATAGGAGTAGGAAATTGCAGAACAAATTAAAGCCTAAAAAGTAGTTTAACTTGGCTAGAATCCAAAGAGCATAAGGAGGAGGAGTGAGAGGTAAGGGCAGAAATGTGGAATGAGGCCTGGACACGGAAGGGCTTTAATGCAAAGTTAAGAAGCTTGCTCTTTATTCTTTCCAGGGATTCCCTATGTTGCTTGGTTTGTTGTGTTTTTTTTTTTCATACTTCCATACCATTTACATATGCAGCAACTTCATTGATAGCCTCTTATTTCTCCACCAGGAATGGCTGGGGAGAGGGTGGAGCTTAAAAAAGACCTCACCCCCCAGTTAAGTTTTCAGAAGCACCTCCAGGGGTTCATGTCCTGGTAGTTGATACATATGGTGAATGATAAGAACTGAACCTTGGGGGTAGGGGGGGCATGCCTGGGTGGCTCAGTTACTTAAGCACCTGACTCTTGATTTCTGCTCAGGTCATGATCTCACGGTTCCTGGGATCGAGCCCCGCCTTGGGCTCTGTGCTGACTGTGCAGAGCCTGCTTGGGATTCTCTCTCTCTGTCTGTCTCTGTCTCTATCTATCTCTTTCAAAAATAAATGAATAAACTTTTAAATGAGGGAGAGAAAAAAAGAACTGTACCCTGGGGAATTACTAGGGCAGGAGAAGATTGGGTGGGTGAATTAGAAAGAGGAAGTTACAGAAGAGAAGAACACTTAGGAACTGTCATGGTAGTGTAAGGGGGCGGTCTATGAGGGTCAGAACTAGTAAGTTCTTTTCTCCCCTCAGCTTTATTGAGATATAATTGAAGATAGCATTGTGTAAGTTTAAGATGATTTGATATATGTACATATTGCAAAATGATTGTTACAATAAGATTAGTTACCACATCCTTACCTTGCATAGTTCCTACTAAGTTCTTAATTAGCCTCTTATCAGTCCACAATTCTTGCATGGACAATGGGAATGTTTAATAGGAGATAGGTTTTAGACTTCTCACCAAGTGTACGGATAGTCAGTTCAAGAACTGACCAGATATGGGGATCAAAGTTCAGGAGGAAGTAAGGATAATTTCATGATATAAGTCTTTGTTAACTAAAGGATAAGATATTTCTTAAAACAAAGCAAAACATGGAGAAAGCAAAATAGGAAGAGTTATTCTGGTTGCTTGAAGTCTAGTATATTTGGGTCTGAGATTTCAAGAGAGCAAACCACACATGTTTACTTACCTGCCCCCTATCTCTAATTCCTCTGAGATCACAGCAAAGCATTTGGGCTAGAAATTCATAACAACCAGGAGAAAGGGATGCAGAGGTCATAAAAAGATAAGAGTTTAACAAATTTCTGGAAGATAGAACACAGAGAAGTGGGAAGAAGGAGATGGAATGGAGGAAATAGCTGACTGGTAGCCATGTGGGACATGAAAAGGAAGAAGTCTGGGCTCAGGCTGGCCTTAATGGACTGCAGAAAACTGAAGTGATGGTTTGAACGTTGGTCAATGCAATGCCAAACGTCCAACCTCCCCTACCTCCACATGTAAAGCAGCTAGGAGGCCTAAGGGGTACAGAGCAGCTAGACAGGCTGGTGCTCTCCAGCTGAGAGCAGTCCAAATACCCCAATAAAATTTTTTCCTCATATATTTGATGATGTGAGAGTTTAGCAAGTAGTGCTCTGCAGAACTGAAACTGTCTGGAGATAACTAAGGCTTCTATCCCTGTCCTCACTCTGGTTCCCTTCCTGTCTACTCAACATTCAAAAACCTCACAGCCCCTGAACACACAGTTTGTGATCATTCTTCCCACTCAGGGGAAAAGCCATATGTGGAAATGGTGCAGAGGCAACCTCAGTCACTTATCTAGAATAATATACCCAGGTCTTCATTCTTAAATATGAATGGACATCCAAGATACCAGGCAGTAGAGGAAAAGGAGTGGTTTTGAAAAAAAAAAATCAAGATAGCAAATATTTATAAAAATACATGTTAAATATATATAAAATATATAACAATATGTATTGGCCCTGGAGGAAATAAAGGTCATTTAGGGAACAGAAGAAAGCTTTTTTTTAAAAAAATTGAAGTCTATTTACATACAATATTATATGAGTTTCAGGTGTACAACATAGTGATTCAACATTTATGTAAATTACAAAGTGATTATCATAATCTAGTTAGTATCTGTCACCATACATGATTGTTACAATATTAACTACATTCCCTATGCTGTACTTTGCAGTCCTGTGTCTTATTTATTTTATAAATGGAAGTGTACACCTTTTTTTTTAATGTTTATTTATTTATTTTGAGGGAGGGGCAAAGAGAGAGGGAGAAAGAGAATCCTACGCAGGCTCCCTGCTCAGCACAGAGCCCAATGCGGGCCTTGATCTTATGACAATAGAAAACAACTTAAAAATTAAAACTTAAAAATTAGAACTTAAAAACTTTAATATTAGATATTACATATTATGTATCTATATTACATATATCTAATTAGATATTACATTATATTATATTATATTATATTATATTATATTATGTTATATTTTATATTATGGATGTAATATAGATATTACATCCATAAAACAAGCAGGATTCCATGAAAAAAAGAATAAGCAAAATGAGAAATGAGTCTTACAAATTACAAATGATTGCTGAAAAGTAAAACTCCAAGAACATCAGACAAAATCAGACAGAGCCACCAAAATATGAAAGAAAAGATATGATGAATCTGAAAGATGCAAAATCAGGTTAGTAAGAATACCAGAAATGGAAGGCAGAGGAAAGACAGAGGAAGAAATTAAGAGGAGTCAAAGAAAAATTCCCAGAGCTGAATATCAGATTAAGAGAATTCATCAAGTACTTCAAAAGATGACTAAAAATATCCACATAGGTACATTCTTATGAAATTTCAGAACATTTGGGATTCAGACAAGATCCTAAGAAGTTTTAAAAAAGAAAAAAAAGCTCCCCTAAAAAGAATGGCAAATCACACTGGTATCAGACATCTGCTCAGTCACACGGGGTGTTTGAATATAATAGAGTTATGGTTTCAAAATTCTGAGGAAAAGTTATTGGCTATGACACCAAAGTTTCATAGCCAATCTGTGAATCAAGTATTAAGGTAGAATAAAGACAATTTTAGACATGTAAGGATTCAGAAAATTTGGCTACCAGGTGTATCCTTTTTGAAGGCTTTTTTCTCAGTGAAAGCAAAATGAGGGAGAGAACCAAGAAAGAGGAGATGTTCTCAGCCACACGTTTAGTAAAGGAGAGTGAAGGGTGAGAGGCCTCCAAGTCATCAGGTCTAGAGGAGAAGTGTCTCTTGGGAAAAGCAGATTTTGTTATATGGTTGAGAGTAAATTTCAGGATATGGTAGAGACATATATATCTTCTATTTACAAGGTGAAAATAAGACAATTAAAAATCTCCTCCTCTCTGTCCTCCAAACCAAATCAAATGCAAAAAAAGTACAAGAGAGTCATGTTCCAAATATGAAGCAAACAGAAATGTGACAGGATTTAGGGCAGTCAAGGCCACATGATAAAGGAGTCCATTTGACAGTGATGCTGTCTTTGGAGTCACCCAACATAAGTGACAGAGGACTTGTTGAGAACTAAAGACAAGCTAGCATGTTTCTTGGCTTTGCAGTAAATAATATTTAGATAGTTACAATGAAATAAATACGGATTTTAATTTTTAGCATCTATACCCAAAACATTAAAGACAAGGATGGTCATATGGAATATAAATGACAAAATTAAAGGTTTAGATAACAGGATTTAGAAGAGAGCAGGAGGAGGGAAAAGTGAAGTAAATAGTAGGGGGCTAATATCTTCACCACTTGCTACAGTGAGAAGTTACTAGGCCATGTCAGAAGTTGGCAGAATAAGAAACAGATTTAAAACTCTTTAACATTTCAAATGTGACCAGTAGAGTAATTAATAAATGGTAATAACAACAGCAACAACATGTAGGGAGGATGAGGGAACGGATGAAAGAAGTGAGCTCAATGCTCATTTTTCATAAGCTTATCTTTGATGAGTTAAAAAATGAGGTAAACAACAGAGGGAATCAGACTGGTCAGAAGTGCTTACCTCTGGGGAAGAGATGATGTGGGACAGTTTAGTTAAAATAAGTATAGTTTAGTAAAACTAAACACCTAAAAATCAAAAGAGAGAAAATACCAGGAATATCCCCTGGTAGCTAAGTCTGAAAAATTTCTTATGAAAAAAAAATTGGTACATTTATTTATAAGACTGAAATCTGCCTGGTTAGTAGGCAAGGAGTGAAGAAGAAAATAGTGCACAAAAATTTCTAGTAAATAAAATCCAGAGGTAAATTTCAAGAATCAGAAAATCGAGTTAGAATGTATATAAAAAGTAAACTTCAAGGGAAGGACATTTTCAGGTAGTTTCCTGATTTAGGAAGTATTAAATTCTGTGGTAGTTTCTTAAGAATGTTGTAGATCCCCGTTTAAAGACTTTAATTCTCTTTTCTTCTTCTGTTTATAAAACTAATAGATGTTCTCGTAGAAAATTAGAAAATTATAGAAAAGTATAAAGAAACTCCAACCTAATTAGTATGTGGCACCTTACCACCCCCACTAATTTTACTTCCTTCCTTAAGGTACCAAATAAAATAAACTCCCATCTTCACTACCACCACCAGGTAAAAGTCACTTACCAGCAGCTGGATAAAGATTGGTAGTCAAGAGGGGTAAAGCAGATTAACTTAGCTTGCTGATGGTATTCCTGAGCCGCCATCCAAACTTCCTGGATGTGGAATATACCTCCTCCATCCCACCGTTGCTACTCTGGCTTTGGCAGGCGGCTGTCACCAGAGTTAACTGGTGTAGACTCAGGTGTTATTTTCCCAGAGGTGGCAGAGAGCAGGCAGGGGGTGAGAGTGAACCACTTCTCAAAATTTAGAGTACGAGTATCATCAGAGGTGTTCAAAAAGTACTGATTTCCATAGCCTGCATTGTTCAGAGTGGAGCCTAGAGATCTGAATTTTTAAACAAGGACTCTAAGAACTTGCTACTCCAGTGTAGCCCATGGACCAGCAACATAGACACCACCTGAGAGCTTACTAGAAATGAAAACTCTCGGGCCCACCTCAGACCTCCTGAGTCTCAATACACATAGAGATGAGATCTCCAGGTGATTCAAGAATCACTGGGTTAGGTGATCTTATAATTGTTTCTGGGACCATTTTTTTTTGGTAACACACCATCTAGCTGCTCTTAATTACAGCAATCCACTCAGAGCCAGTGGCGGTAGCTTCCCACTACCATCTCTTGTCCTTTCTTCTCTTCCTTCTTGGGGCTTTAATATTTTCACTGACATTCAGGAGGGTGTTCACCACTTTTTCAAGTTTAACTTGAGTTAGAATCAAAGGAAGGAGAGGGGTGCCCGGGTGGCTCAGTTGGTTAAACTTCTGACTTTGGCTCAGGTCATGATCTCACAGTCTGTGAGTTTGAGTCCAGCATCAGGCTCTGTGCTGACAGCTGAGTCTGGAGCCTACTTTGGATTCTGTCTGTCTGTCTGTCTCTCTCTCTCTCTCTCTCTGCTCCTCCCTCACTCGTGCTCTGTATCCCTCCATCTCTCAAAAATAAATGAATGTTAAAAAATAAAAAAAAAAATAGAATCAAAGGAAGGACGTCTTGCAGGATGATGGGTAAGCTGGGAGGAGTGAAGATGGATATTCATGGTGAGAGCAGCTGGCAGGGACCTGAGGGATCCTTTCTAGCTGGGTCCTCCCTAGTTCATTGCTGAGGAATACATTAGATACTGGTCATAGTCAGATTTGTGAATGTTTAGCAAGATCTGTGGCATTTTGTGGTGTTTCTATGCGTTGCATACAGCAAGCAAACCAATTAGGTAAATTAGCACTTATTTTTAAGTCTCAGTCCCATGAGAAAACAACCTGGAAACAAACACCATTCAAATTCACAGCTGAGGGATTTTTGGTAGCTGATATTCCCTGAGACATCAGAGGCTTGACCTCTAGGACATTGATTATTATGGAATAGGTTCATTCAGGCCAGAAAATGTTTAAGTGGGACTAACATTTTTAAAACTATACAATAGAAACCCTTTGATCTAGTTATTTTGGGGGGGGGTGTGAAAATTTAAAATTGTGTTTTCTTTACATATTTTACTTCCTTTGAAATTTTATTGAAAACAGTCTGGGGTGTGTGTGTCAAAGCTGTATTCATTGTTGTCTTGTCTCTTGCCTCTGGGCAAGCGTATATGGGGTTCATCTACCTAACAGTATGAGATTTCTTCTTATTCTTGAAGGATTCTTCCTCAGAATGTAGATGTTATTGTAACATGCGATGATTCAGTTGCTTAGGACACAGTTCACTCCCTGACTGCTCTCGATATGGGTGCATTGTGCTTGCTTTGGGTCCCAGCCAAGTCTGAGCCACGTCTGTCTGCATGGGCTGGCCGGCTGTGCTCCGACTCTGGTCAGCACTAGCTGTTATTCTCCTAGTCATCTTTTTATCTTCCTGGGTAATCTTGGGCTTAATTTGGTTCCTGCCTTTAATACTCCCATCTGGCTTCTTTCTTTCTCTCTGTCTTTTTAAAACATCTGTCTGAAACTTATATAGTCATCCTCATGACGAGTTGGTTTTTTAGAGTAAGGTTTCTCTTCTTGTGTGGAACTGGAGTCTGTGATAACTACTTATATAGAACTACTTATATAGAAACTTATATACAAGTTTCTGTGACTTGTAGATGCTGCGAGAATGTTCAGGTCATTTTCTTCTTTGGTCTCTCTGGTTGGTACTGGTTCAAAGAAGTTACTCAGGGAACAGAGTTTGTCATTAGACCACTCCCCCACCTCAAAAAAATCTCTGTCTCCAAAGAGAATATCACTGTGTAGGCACTGATCAAACTGATATGGATAAAATTAAGATGTATTATATAAGTGAACTGTTCTATTACTTTTCTGGAGAAAGTTTATCTTTTTGAATCTGTGATTTTGTTGTTAAGCATCACCTCTTGATTTTTTTATCATTCATCTTGGGTACATTTATTGAAAGATTAATTTAAGAGATCACAATTCCAGGTAACAGCATTTGTCTTTAGCTTACTTGGTTTTAATACCAGTGGCTAAATTGATCAGTCTTAATGCTATCAATCTCAATACTTGCTTTAAAACATAATGGTAAATAAAAGGGACTTGTGGAACTTTGTGATGTGGGGAATGTGTTCTTTATTTTTTTGATTTTCTGGTGTTTTTTTTAAATTTTATTTTTAATTTTTTAAAATTTACATCCAAATTAGTTAGCATGTAGTGCAACAATGATTTCAGGAGTAGATTCCTTAGTGCCCCTTACCCATTTAGCCCATCCCCCCTTCCACAACCTCTCCCGTAACCCTCAGTTTGTTCTCCATATTTATGAGTCTCTTCTCTTTTGTCTCTCTCCCTGTTTTTATATTATTTTTATTTCCCTTCTGTTCACCTGTTTTGTCTCTTAAAGTCCTCCTATGAGTGAAGTCATATGTTTTTTGTCTTTCTCTGACTGACTAATTTCACTTAGCATAATACCCTCCAGTTCCATCTACGTAGTTGCAAATGGCAAGATTTCATTCTTTTTGATTGTCAAGTAATACTCCATTGTATATATCTATACCACATCTCCTTTATCCATTCATCAGTCGATGGACATTTGGGCTCTTTCCATACTTTGGCTATAGTTGATAGTGCTGCTATAAACATGGATGTGCATGCGTCCCTTTGAAACAGCACACCTGTATCCCGTGGATAAATGACTAGTAGTGCAATTGCTGGGTCGTAGGGTAGTTCTCTTTTTAGTTTTTTGAGGAACCTCCATACTGTTTTCTAGAGTGGCTGCACCAGCTTGCATTGCCACCAACAATGCAAAAGAGATCCTCTTTCTCCGCATCCTCGCCAACATCTGTTGTTGCCTGAGTTGTTAATGTTAGTTATTCTGAGAGGTGTAAGGTGGTATCTCATGGTAGTTTTGATTTGTATTTCCCTGATGATGAGTGATGTTGAGCCTTTTTTCATGTGTTGGTTGGCCATCTGGATGTCTTCTTTGGAGAAGTGTCTATTCATATCTTTTGCCCATTTCTTCACTGGATTATTTGTTTTTTGGGTGTGGAGTTTGATAAGTTCTTTATAGATTTTGGATACTAACCCTTTATCTGACATGTCAGATATTTGCAAATATCTTCTCCCATTCTGTCGGTTGCCTTTTAGTTTTGCTGATTGTTTCCTTTGCTGTGCAGAGGCTTTTTATTTTGATGAGGTCCCAGTAGTTCATTTTTGCTTTTGTTTCCCTTGCCTCCAGAGACATGTTGAATAAGAAGTATCTGCGACCAAGATCAAAGAGGGTTTTGCCTGCTTTCTCCTCGAGGATTTTGATGGTTTCCTATGTTACGTTGAGGTCTTTCATCCATTTTGAGTTTCTTATTGTGAATGGTGTAAGAAAGTGGTCCAGGTTCATTCTTCTGCATGTCGCTGTTCAGTTTTCCCAGCACCACTTGCTGAAGAGACTGTCTTTATTCCGTTGGATATTCTTTCCTGCTTTGTCAAAGATTAATTGGCCATACGTTTGTGGGTCCATTTATGGGTTCTCTATTCTGTTCCATGGATCTGAGTGTCTGTTCTTGTGCCAGTACCATACTGTCTTGATGGTTACAACTTTGTAGTATAGCTTGAAGTCTGGGATTGTGATGCCTCCTGCTTTGGTTTTCTTTTTCAAGATTGCTTTGGCTATTCGGGGTCTTTTCTGGTTCCATACAAATTTTAGGATTATTTGTTCTAGTTCTGTGAAGAATGCTGGTGCTATTTTGATAGGGATTGCATTGAATATGTATATTGCTTTGGGTAGTATTGACATTTTAACAATAATTGTTCTTCCTATCTAGGAGCATGGAATCTTTTTCCATTTTTTTGTGTCTTCTTCAATTTCTTTCATAAGCTTTCTGTAGTTTTCAGCGTATAGATTTTTTACCTCTTTGGTTAGATTTATTCTAGGTATTTTATGTTTTTTTGTGCAACTATAAATGGGATTGATTCCTTGATTTCTGTTTCTGTTGCTTCATTGTTGGTTTATAGGGGGAATGTGTACTTCATATTGATTGTGTTGTTGGTTACTCTATTATATGCATTCATCAAAACTCATCACATTGTACACCTAAAAACTGGTGAAACTTGTTGTATATAAATACCTCAATAAAAGTTATTAAAGAGAAGTGCAGTGTAAGTAAACATTATTCAAATCTGAGATTTTCCTACAGCATATTAACACTGTTTTCCTTTAGGTCACCCCAAATTGTCTTCTTCCTTTTGTTCCTTAGATATTGTCTTAGTTTAGGCTGCCAAAACAGAGTATCACAGACTAAGAGGCTTATAAAAAAGACAAAAATTGGTGCCAAGAAGTTGGGGCACTGCTGTAACAAATATCTAAAGATGTGGAAGCAGCTTTGGAGCTGGATGCTGGGTGGAGTTTGAGGCACATGCTGAAAAGGGCTAACATGGACACAGATGACCTTTAAAAATGATTCTGCTGAGGGTTCAAAAAGAAAGGGGAGAGCTGTAGAGAAAGGCCTCAGTCTTCTTAGACAATCCCTAAGTAATCCTGACTGGCATGGTGGCAGGAATGTGGACGGTAAAGATCTGCTGTGGTGTTAGATGGAAGTGAGGAACAGGGTATTAGACAGTCGAGGAAAGGCCATCCTTATTATTGCGTGGCAAAGAATTTGGCTGAATTGTGTTAATCTTCTGGTGTTTTGTGTAAGGTAGAATTTGCAAGTGGTGAAAGTGGATAATTTCTAAGCAAAGTGTTGAAGGGATGGCTTGACTCCTGACTTCTTCTAGTAAAATTCTAGAAGAGAGAAATGACTTAAAGATGAAAAAATTAAGCAAGAAGAAAACAGAACTTAAAAGATTTGAAAATTATCAGCTTATCCATATTGCAAAAAATGAGAACACTAAGGGTGTGACCAAGTGACCGTTTGATAAGGAAGTTTTTTTTTTTTTTTTAACGTTTATTTATTTTTGAGACAGAGAGAGACAGAGCATGAACGGGGGGAGGGTCAGAGAGAGAGGGAGACACAGAATCTGAAACAGGCTCCAGGCTCTGAGCTGTCAGCACAGAGCCCGATATGGGGCTCGAACTCACGGACTGCGAGATCACGACCTGAGGTGAAGTAGGACACTTAACTGACTGAGCCACCCAGGTGCCCCTGATAAGGAAGTTAGTATGGATCAGCCATCTCAGCAGAAGCCAGGAGCTGTTCTCCAAGTCAGTGGAAAAATGACCCTGAAGTCATTGGGAGATAATCAGGACTGCCACTCCCATCACAGGCCCAGAGTGCAAAGACAAGGGATTGGGGCTGGGGAGGGGAGCAGGGCTGGGCAGCATAATTTTAAAGGAGGGGCCCCTGGCACATGCAAGAACTCATTGTGTGCTGAGATTTACATGGAGGCAGTCTGATCTGTGCCAAGGCTCTGCCCCACCACACATACTGCATCCGGGGTCAGGTCTGCATCTGGCTGACAGGACAGTGAGCATGACCTTCATGAATGGACACTTAGGGAGGGGTGGCTGGTGTCCAATTCTGCACACTGACTGTTATTTATTAGTATTGTTGAAGTTGTATAAGATTATTTTAAATTTTGAAAAGTATAACATAATTAGAAATAGTTACTATTTTATTCCACATTTTGCAGGAAACCTCAACTTCTCTGCATCAATTCAGCATCAGAGAATTCAATTTAAAGGTAAAACTAACATCATGATAGATGATATTTGTGTATTCTTAGTTCTTTATTGAGTTTGACTAATTCATAGACATTTCATTGAAAACCTGCTCATGCTGGTGGTTGGAATCCAATTTGCAGTAAGTTGTTTGTTTATTGCCAAGGTTAACAGTTTCTAAGCTACTGAGAGATAAGGAAAGAATTTGTAGTCAATAAATCACTATTCTCCCCATTTTGAATACCATAATTCTGGCTTTCTACATTTCATTTATTAGCTCTGTGGGTGCTGTTGCCTGCTATCCTATAACTAGATTACTGTTCACTGTGGCCAACACCAAATATACTTACCATAGCATAGCATAGAAGTTTTTAGGGTTTTCTTTTTAATACTGAAATTTGGAGTGTTGAGCACTCATTTACTGCCCAGAGATAAGGAAAAGTAGAAACCATAGTGGTCAAGTGCATTTTTGGTATCAGATCATATTTCACTTTCTGGCTGTGTAACCCAGGCCACATTATTTAACATATATGAGCTCAATTTGTTAATCTTTAAAGTGGTGGTAATAATACTTTCTATCTCATAGAATTGTGGTAATAATTCAATAAGATAGGAGATAAAGGTGTTTAATAGAGCATCTAGTACGTGGTAAGCACTCAAAAAGCTAGCTCCTGTTTTTGTCATTGATGGTGATATTTGTTGCATTGTAGCCATCAGCATCCATTCTTTCTCTTTTGGTAGCACTACCCCAATTTCCATTTTATGAAAGACCTGTCTGCTATTGTGGGCAGTCTTGCTGGGATTGTAATTTAAGGTAATTTAACCTTCCCTAGCTAAGAGGTTAGTGTGTGTCCTAAAATAGTTTACTCTCTCTCTTCTGAAATCTTGATGCCTGAAGATTCAGGAACAGAGATTAAACTAACCAATGCCTGTAACAGATTCATTCTGTGGCAGCTTTGATGAGGTGGGAAAACTCATGCTCTGTTCTCTACCAGTCTTGAGCCTGGTTCTTTAGGCCTTTGGTTCTCTGAGGCACACCACATTTTTGCATTGAATTATCATTTGTTAAAATTACTCAGAGTAGGGTTTTTTTTTTTTACAATCAAATAATGCAAAATAATATGAATATATATATGAATATATATGAATAAATATGATTAGGACCAATTTTTCAAGGCTAGAAAACTGTGGTGGGGTGTGGTATGCATTATTTTTTGGACCTGCTATCCTACCTACTATCAGGATCAGTGAGCAGCAACTATTTAGAGAACTTCCATTGTGGTAAGATCCTCACTCTTCTTCACTACTGTAACGTAGTAGAAGACCCCAGGCTCTATAAACATTTGCCAAATTAATGGCAGAGTATTCTCAGCCTGCCTTCTCTGTTTACATCATTTTGGAGTTACAATGGTGTTTTAATTCTTTTATGGGAAGTAGACCTTTATCATATACAGCTTCTTCAGAGTATAGAGTTAAGTGTTATGCTAGTACTTTAAGAGTATTGTTCAACTAATCCTTACAGTGATTTTCATTTGCATTTTAGATTAGTAAACTGTCAGAGAATTTAGGAAAACTGCCTAAGGTCACACACTTAGTAAGAGACAGAGCCAGTATTTGAACCCAGCTCTACCTGATTTCCAAAGGATGTATTTTTCAGTAGACTTTGGAAACCTCTAAAATATCGCCTGTTTTTCATACCCTTTTTGATAGGAAAGGATAGAATAAAATAGAGAAGACATATTTTGGAACGATGCTGGGAGTGTCTGACCACACCAACCCCCCCCTCCCCCAGGTGTAAAGTTCCTCTTAAAAATGTAACAGACACCACCTACTCCCCCTCAGGTATCCCCGAGGAATTGGACAAAAGGCCTAACTAAAAATAAGTAGTAGACCATAAAACCTATGACCCACAAGGAACAGTTTGGCCATAGGCCACCCCTCATACAATGGAAACGAGCCAATCAGGAATGGACAATCCAGCACCTAAAGTTGTCCAGCCATTAAGGGTAGAACCTGAGAAGGAACAAGGAGGAAGGGAAGAGGGGGGATGATCAGAACCTTATAAAACAAGGACCCCTTCTCTGTAGTCCTCTGGCATTTACTTTAAAGTGTCCCCCCTCTGTAAAGAGAGATTTCCTACTATTCTTCTAATCTTATACTCTTAACAAACTTTTGCCTGCTGCTTGTTTAGTGTCCACCTCTTCATTCTTTGAAGTGGTGAGACAACGAATCTTGGGTATTGTGGTAAAAAATCCTGCAACACTTTTGTTTCTTGTTCTTTTCATTCACAAAATAGTCAGGCATCCTATTTTTGTGCATGTCCCCTAGAGTGATACAAAGAATGATGTTACGGTTATTAAGTAATGAAACTGACATCTAAACAAGCATGTTTAAGCTTGCACGTCTACACTAGTGTTGTCCCTTTCAAAGTGTTGATCTTGTAAAGATGTGCTTTCTATTACTCAGCATATTGTCTACAGGGCTGAGTCCCATTCTCTTGAATGCCTGTAATGCAGAAACTTTTTTGTTTTCTGAGAAAGTATTTGACTTTAAAGCAGCCAAAGGTATTTGTAGGCCAATTCAGTTAAGAAGATGGATAATCATGTTACGAAGGGCCATTGTCAATGAAAAAGGAGATATGAGTGTAAGTGTTGAGACTGGTACATTGTGGCTTTTTAACTGTTCTGAAGACTGCTCTCCAGGTGGCATCCCTAGACACTTTTGTTTCATCCAACAAATGTTAGGACATGTGTCAATCACTGAATGTATGGTGACCAAAAAGACAGGCATGAGTCTGGTTCTTATGGAACTCTCAACCTTGCAGTGAACACAGATAGAACAAACTGGGTTTTTATTACATTTGTGAGACATGCAGTAGTGTGTAGGAGACATCCAGGCTGGGATAAGTGCTGTGTCTTAGAGGAATCAGAAGTCTTTCCTGAGTAAATTGCCAAGTGGTAGGGGAAGAGAGCATGAAGGTAGAGCAGTATTTCTCAGCCTCTGCACTACTGACATTTGAACCGGGTAATTCTTTGGTTTGGAGCTGTCCTGTGCATTAGGGGATATTTAGTACCATCTGAGATTTCTACCAGCTAAGTGCCAATGGTACCTTCTCTAGCTGTGACAACCATCATTGTCTTCAGACATTGCTAAATGTTCCCTGGGGGGCAAAATCACCTGAGTTAGAGCCACTGGTGAAGGTGAAAAAGGAATGGTATGTGCAAGGCCTCAAGATGGGAAGGAGGGAGGGAAGCATTCTGAAAGCATTGATAGAATGCTAGTGAATTACTGGGGAGACAGGCATAATGTTAGAATAGTTAGAATAGTATCCCATAACGAAGTCAGTCATCCCTGGCCTAGTTTAAAAATAGTTTTGTTTCCTACTAGTTGTATCTATACTTAGTCTCTGCCCTCATCTTCCTTCTCTTCTTTCTTTCCTACTCCCGTATTCCTTCCGCGCACTGCCCTCCCCCCCCCCCCCCACCAGGTTTTGTAGAAGCTACTAGGCTTTTTGTCACCTAAGCCAGGTCAGTCACCTAATGCTTGGTCATTCTGAACTCATACACTGAATATCCAGGTAAATTTCTCTGTAGTAGCCTCCTCCTCAACTGGTTGGTGATCTTCTCATATTAAACTGAGCATGATTTGGATTAATTACAATTAAAACAAGAGCATAGTAATAACCTGCCAAAAATTCCTTTAGTGAGGGGAAGGGATATAAGCCAGAGGTCATAACAAGAAGCAAGGACTGTCCTATGCCTTGCAAGATGTTTATTTTAGCAGCATCCTTGGTCTCTACCATCTAGATGCCAATGGGACTAGGGTATATGCAAATTTAACACAAACGAAACAACTTGTTGTTGTTGAGTGGGGAAAATGGCCACCTTTGCAAGACTTTCTGGTTACAGTGAGGGAAACAGAAGGAAGCAGGCAACCAGGGTGTGGTGGGAAGCATGTAAATTATAGGTTGGAGCTGCTCCTCAGGGCACATAGGAGGGGCTGGGTAGTCAGAGCCTTCAGGCATTGCTTTTATTGGCAGTTTTGTCAGCTGACCTAAGTGAGCAGTATATAAATATGGTCATTATCACTATGTCCATGTGGTGAAAAAAGTTAGAAAACAGTGCTAGATAACCATACTTGCTAGAATACTGTATAAAGCAGTATCAATCTATCATGAGTAAGTGGTCTGTTTGTAAAAGGTTTGCAATACAGGGCCATAATTTAGCAGCTCTTCTCAAATACAGTTATTCATTTTTGAAGTACTGTCCATATTGGTGACAATTTCGTTGGTTGCTGTCATGGCCATAGCAGTGCTTTTGGCAAACTGCCTTTGATGTGGTCCATTGGTCTTCGTTGTTGGAAACCACTTTAGCACTCTCAGCTGCATGGCATCATTCCTTTCCATGGAAAAATCATCTACTGTAGCTTTCTTTCTTCCTACAGGGGCTCAATATAAGCCTCTGTCACTTCATTTTTGTTCTGTGAGCCCCACAGGCTGTGAATGTCCCTGTTTGAAGCCTGTTGTCCTCACCAGACTGTAAAGTGGGAACACCGCACCTGTTTTGTTCACATAACATCCCCCACTGCCCAAGAGGCATCTACTAGGCTCTTTGTAAGTATTTGTTATGATAGTAATTGATTTGGGAAAGAGGAGGAACCTAAGGGGCAAAGACTCCATAAAGGGTAAGCAGGGGGATGAGAGGAATTTGTTTGTTTGTTTGTTTGTTTGTTTGTTTGTTTATTTTTGCTGGTCATAGGATAGATTTGGGGTCCTTTTTACTTACCCCTTAAAAGTTTGGCTGACTTCAGCTCATATCTGGCTTAAAATTTTCTTCTTAATTAATTCGTTAATTACTGAAGAAGTACTCTACCACATTGTGAGAACATGAAGTTCATGGCCTGATACCTCACATCAATATATTCATACCTGGCTCGCTTTAAGAAAGGCTGGGTCACCTCAGAAAAGGTAAGGAACTTTCTTTGCTTCAGTCAGCCTGAGCTGTTAAGGAGCTGAACTTCTTAGGGTGAAAGTTGTTCCCCACCCTGCATGAGGTGGGACTGGGGATAGGGGGCTGGCGCGTTCTTTCTGCTCTGCCCAAGTCACCTTAATCCCTTAACTGGTTTTCTTCTCACCATCTCTCACTGTCTTTCCACTCTCCACTTCAAAACATGCCCGAGGCAACAGAAAATCTTGGGGTGGCATTCTGAAAACAATACTAAAAAATCAGGCCAGGCCAATACTGAAAAACAAGTTACCTTTAGCAGTAGCAATTTCGCATTTTGTGGATGTGAAAGGTTAACTTAGAAATCATGGCTGTGAACTCAGAAGCTTTCCCACTGGAATGAATGTAGGTTGTATTGAGGAGAATGTTTTTCTAAATCGTAAAAGCACATGCCACTGGTGGTTAGTGAATCATTCCCAGTTAAGATGCATGAACAAAACCCTCTACGTTGAGTGTAGCAGGATTTCAATTTAATTCAGCAACCACTTGTTGAGTAAGACCTGCATTTCTTTTTGCCCTGCCCTGTATGTAGGAATTGCTCTTTATTATGTGTTGAGGTAGTGTGAGGAGTAAAGAAATTGTTTTTGACAAACATCACTGTTTGGAAATTGAACCTACTTGACCTAAGTATATTTGGCTATTTTCTGAGAGTTCAGTGAGGTTGGAATATGAAACAGAAATATAACTCAAAATAATTTGCCAACTCTTGCATCCATGTATATTCTCTGTACCTTTTTAATTTCCCCTAAATAAGATTTTAAACCATTTGTAGGGAGGAGACTGGGTTTAACAAGTGTTCCCAAGCACATATTATAGTCTAAGTACCTTAAAGACTCAGTAAATATTGACTGACTGAGGGGATGTGTATACTCCGGGGGCTGCATCCTCAGTGGTTGAGATTTTCCATAGAAACAAAACCAGTGTTGAAGCATAGTTCCTTTAGGTTGGGATGGTTTACTGAAAAGTTACAGCCAAATGACACTGATTAGCCACCAGACTAATTGCTCTCTACCACCAACCTTGTTTCATAGGCAAACTGTGCCCCAGGGTAAAATAACAGGCATGCTGAGGCAAAGTTTCCAACATGTGCTCCTAAACCTTCCCCCCTTGAATTGGGAAAGTGACCTTTTGGCAAACAAATGTTCTTTCACCTTCACTGTTTAGAAGTTGTTAACACTGGGCGGGCTGCATGATTGATGCAGGAACTTTCCTCTCTTCTGCAAGTAGGCTCTACTTTTTACCCCTCAGAGCTGTGAGGTTTTTATATTGTTTTCCCTTGATAAGGTGGCTGGGCTACCCATAAATTTGTATTTTTTAATGACCTGGTGGCTGCTGAAAGAGTGTTATTCTGCTTTGTAGGCTTTTTGGCTTTTCTTGTACAGCTTACATTGCTGAAAAAGTTCACCTTTTGTGAATGTGTCCTTTTATTTGTAATCTGCTTGAAATAATTTTTTTGTAAAGCTGGATTTCTTGCTTCTGCTTTAGTTTGATTATCTCAGGCAAATGAGAATATCATTTTTGAGTCTTTTAAGGAGAACAGATCTTTTAAAGTCACTGCTTTCAATAACCTTCAGTTTTCCAAGTGGAGGATGGAAAAGATGGAAAAGATGGAAAGCTGAGTACCTATTTTCTTTAGTATTTTTTGATTTGGGGGCATGATGGTGGAGTGAGGATGGATACTTCCTCAAAGCCCATATTGCACATACTGACAAAGGGAGAGGCTGAGGGTATTCTAGGACAGTGATGAAGAGTAAAGATTCCAGGATGAAGTATATGACCTTGGTCAAATTACCTACCCCATCTGTGCCTCAGTTTCCTTGCCATTAAAATGGAAATAATACTAACACTTACTTTGTAACATTGTTGTGAAGAGTAAATGGGTTGATACACACAAAGTGCTTAGGCTAGAGTGCATGGTACTTTGTTGGTGCTACCTGAATGTTAGCTGTTAGAGGGTTCCCAACAATTATACAATCCTAACAGCTTTTTAAAATTTTTTATTTTTAAACAAATTTATTTGATGTCAGAATTGAACCTAAGCTGGGGCGCCTGGGTGGCTCAGTCAGTTAAGCATCCGACTTCGACTCAGGTCATGATCTCATGATTCATGAGTTCTAGCCTCGCGATGGGCTCTGAGCTGACAGCTCAGAGCCTAGAGCCTGCTTTAGATTCTGCATCTCTGTCTTTCTCTGTCCCTCCCCTACTCATACTCTGATTCTCTCTCTCTGTCTCTCTCTCTCTCTCGAAAATAAACATTAAAAAAAAATAAAAAACAAACACTGAACCTAAACTGATATGAGACTAGTTTTATCTTCATTTATGCCATTTAATGTGAATATTTGTAAGTTTTGCTGTGGAAGTATTAATATGTTTGATGTGGAGTGCTGCCCAGTCTATAGGATAGGTTACATACATATGGTGTAGGCACCATTACATTTACAAAATCAGAAAATTTCTGAATTCTGAAACACATCTCATCCCAAGGATTTCAGATAAAGTACTGGATGTATGCTCAGATAAGACAGTATATTGGCAAAAATACTGCTGTTTGATCTGTCCTGCTGCTTCTTGGTTTTATCTCTTGGCATTTTCTTATAGGAATTAAAATAGAAATTTCTCAGGCTACTCACTCATTTATTAAATATTTATTGAATACCTACTATGTGTTACACAGTCATGGTTCCTTCCTTTCAGGAGCTGATTGGCCAGTGGCAGTTGTACCTTATCAATGGCCTACTATGTGCAAAGTCCCAATCTAGGCATGTTACTAACATGGTGTTTGATTTTGCAGAATAGTCAGTTCTTATAAATGAAGGAATGGAGATTCAGAGATGCTAACTAACCTGCTCAAATCTGCAGAATGCTTGAGCTGGGACTTAAACCCTGGTCTGAATGGCTCCAGGGCCTCTGTTCTCATTGTGGGGCCTAATGGCTCTTAAAGTCTTTAGATTTTAATCTGTTTGTCACAGGCCCTGTGTTGTATTGGCCTTGCAAACAGGAAAAGCCCTGCCCTGGAGTGGGCTCACGGGTGCCTTTCCCTTTTACCTCCCTAGAAGGGTTGTATCACTGTGTGCAGGAGACATATGAGCAGCCATTGGGCAAGTTCTATAAGTTGCAAATGAAATTAGTGCAATGGGGTGTACATGAAATGTTGGAAAAGTGCAAAGTGACTTTTGTTTAAAAAATCTTTTTTAACATTTTTTTAATGCTTATTTATTTTTGAGAGAGCAGGGGAGCATGACCTGGGAAGGGGCAGAGAGAGAGGGAGAGATAGAATCCCAAGCAGGCTTTGTGCTATCAGCATAGAGCCTGATGTTGGGCTTGAGTCCAAGAACCTTGAGACCATGACCTGAGCCAAAATGGACAGTCAGATGCCTAACCTACTGAGCAACCCAGGGGCCCTTAAAAAGCTCTTTGTAACATTTAAATAGAAATAAAATTTGTATACAATAAAAATCAAAGATCTTAAATGCCTGATTTGATGAATTTTGACAAGAATTATGCACTACATACTTACCACGCTTACCACCTTCCTGTCAAACCTCATCCCATAGGCACCATTTTTCTCAGTTCTCTCTCCATAGTTTATTTAGTTTTGCTGGTTCTTGAGTGTCATAAAAATGGAATTAAACAGGATGCACTGTTCTTTGTCTGGCTTTTTTTGTACAGTGCACTGTTTTTGAGATGTATCCTCACTGTTATGTTTATTAGTAATTCATTCTTTATTATTCTGTGTAGTATTATATTATCAGAATGCACCACAATTTATTATTCCATTCCTTTATTGTTGGACTTTGGGGATGCTTCCAGTTTGGAGTTATTGAATAGAGCTACTCTAAACATTATTGCACAAGTCTTTTGTGGACAAAATTTTTCATGTCTCTCAAGACCTAGGATTGGAATTGCTAAGTCATGAGCTATGTTTAGTTTAAAAAGAAACTGCCAAATAGTTTTTTAAAATTGTTGTATATATTTCACATCGTGAATATCTGAGAGTTCTAGTTGTTCCGCATCCTTGCCATCAGCTGTTGGTTTTAGCTATTCCAGTGGGTGTGAATTGGTAGATCGCTGTGGTTTTAATTTGTACTTATTTGATAATTACTGGTGTTAGGTATATTAGTATGGGCTTATTGGCCTTAGTATATTTTCTTTTGTAAACTGACCGTTGAAAGCTTTGTTAATTTTTTAAATTGGGTTGTCTATTATTGATTGTGGAAGTTCTTCATATGTGAATCTTGCTCAACTTACAAGGAGGTTACATACCAATAAACCATTGAAAATGCATTTAATACACCTGACCTACTGAACATCATAGTTTAGCCCAGCCTGCTTTAAATGTGCTCAGAACACTTACTTAGCCTACAGTTGGGCAAAATCATCTAACACAAGCCTATTTTATAATAGAGTATTGGCTATCTTATGTAATTTATTGAATATTGCACTGAAAGTAAAAAACAGAATGGTTGTGTGGGTACGGAATGGTTGTAAGCAGATGAGTTGTTTACCCTCGTGGTGGAATGGCTGACCAGAGTTGTGGCTTGTTGCTGTTGTCCAGCATCATGAAAGAGTATCGTATCACATATTGCTAGCCTGGGAAAAGATCAAAATTCAAAATTAGGAGTATGGTTTCTACTGAATGGATATTGCTTTTGCACCATGGTAAGTTCAGAAAAATCTTTACGTCAAACCATCATAAATTGGGAACTATCTGTGTTGAGACACAAGGATCTTCTTTCTCAGATGTATAGCATGTATAGCAAATATTTTTTTCCCCACTGTGTGGAAAACTACAGAGCCAGTTCATTAAAAGTAAAATTTCTTCAGGAGAGGAGTTCTGGTATCTGCCTCGTGCTAATTATAGTATTTGTTATAATGTCTTCCTCTTTCAAAAATGGCTATGTTTGCTATTGACAAGAGGAGAGACATTTACAGAATGAAGTTTACATTGCTTGTGGCCCCCAAACTATTCCCCTTATAGACACTCCTCTGAAGTTATAATTGGAACATGTGATTCACTCACCAAAAATTTATTTTACCCGGTTTAGGATCATACTTATTTAATTAGGGGAAGTAAAAATTACTGAGCAAATTAAAACAACAAAAACTGAAGACTATTTTTTTCCCCAGAAAGGAACTTTTAGAATGATGTAATTGTTTAAAAGTTTTCTTTTTAATTTTAAAAGTAAAACACATTTCATGCAAAGTAAGTTGGCAAATATTTTAAAGAGCACTGAAAGTTAAAATGGATAGTTAATTTAAAAAGCAAATGAAAAAACCCACAGATTTCTGACTTTTAGGATTAATGCCTATTTTACTTTAGTTAGACAAGCCATGCTGTATTTGTTTCTGAAGAGAAATGTGTTAACAATGCCAGAGATATCACTAGAATTGGCTCCTACCTATATAGCCAAACAATGTCCTTTAAAAGCCTGAGAAGTAGAACTGGGCTTGTTAATATCCACCATCAGCACGGCTGGATGGACCTTCCTGTCTGAATTCTCAGCTAATTCAAGAGGATCAAATAACTTAAGGCCACAATTAGGGGAGGGAAACAGGAGTTTCAGCCAGTTTTATCCTCTCAAGTATACTACCTGTAACCATAAAGTATTTTTTTTCCCATTCAGAAAGTAGTAAAGTTGGACAGCTATTCTGAGCTTTCTCTTCCATACTTTGGGTTTAGTCTCTACAGGGACAGGGCACATAATGGTGGGTTTCTGCCCAGGTTGGTCTCACAGCTTCTTAGCCATATTCCTGTATGTATTTGAGTGGCTTCTTCTTAATTCATGCATCATTGCTTCTTGTCTGGACTGAGCTATATCACCTCAGAATTCATTTGTTGAACCCTAACCACTTGCACCTCAGAATGTGACTGTCCTTGGAAATAGGGTTTTTCAAGAAGTAATTAAGTTAAAATGAGATCATTAAGGTGGGCCCTCATAACTGGAATTCTTACTAGAAGAGGAGTTTTGAACACAGATAGGTGCAGAGAGAGAGAGAGAGAGAACTATGTGAAGACACAAGGAGAAGATGTCACATCTAAGCCAAAGAGAGAAGCCTAAGATGAGACCAACTCTGCTAACACCTTGATCTCAAACTTCTAGCTACCAGGACTGTGAGGAAATACATTTCTGTTGTTTAAACCATTCCATCTGTGGTTCTTTGTTATGGCAGCCCTAACCAACAAAATCAAGCCTTTAATGGATCATCACTCCAGCACTGTAAATATTAAGTTTATTAGGTTGTGGCAGAGACTGGGCTAAATGGTAGCACATATATTACTCAAAGGCTCAGAACAGTTATAACAGTCACTTCTCTTTTTTATCTTATTTAGTATTTTTTGAATAAAATAATTGTAGTTTATTTGATAGCTTTAAAATATGACATAAATTTGAACTAATATATATCTCCTGAATTCTACCTGATTTTTTGATTTTTAATGTTTATTTATTTTTGAGAGTGAGTGAGGGAGGGAGGGGCAGAAAGAGAGGGGGACAGAGGATCCAAGGGAGGCTCTGTGCTGACAGCAGACGGCTCACTATGGGGCTCAAACCCATGAACTGTGAGATTAGGACTAAGCTGAGGTCAGATGCTTAACCAAGTGAGCCACCCAGGTGCTCCTACCTGATTTTCTCCAAAATAGGCTGTCATATAAAATGTATCAAATATATATATTGTTGAACTTTTAGAATGAAAGGAAAAATGTCTTCCTTTAGATATTTAGCAGGGAGAGGGAGACACAGAATCTGAAGCAGGCTCCAGGCTCTGAGCTGTCAGCACAGAACCTGACATGGGGCTCAAACTCACGGACTGTGAGATCATGACCTGAGCCGAAGTCGGACGTTCAACCGACTGAGCCACCCAGGTGCCCCATTACTTACAATAATCTTTACACATGAGTTTTATTTGATAAAATTTTTTGAGAAAATTATTGATTTTCTGAACATTTACCAACTCACAAAAAATGTACACAACCCCCCCCCCCCCCACACACACACACTCACACATGCATACTTTTTTCTTATATATTAGTGTCAATATCAGGGCAAAAGGAAATCTTTCAAAATATGAGTACCTACTCTCAGAAGTGGTGGTATATTTTTCATTCCTTGTTAGCATTCTGAATGGCTTACTTTCAAGAGAGAGCTTCTGATCCTTCAAAAAGATACAGGCCTTTCCACTGCTCTCCATCTGGACTCCATCACTGCAGGGAGAGGCAGGGACCACTCCTGGGGACTGACACTTGGTCCCTTTTTTTTTCTTTCTTGCCCCTTGTTTCCTGAAGTCTCCAGTTTATTAATGTGAAATTGAAGGAGGTCATTTTCCAAAGGGCAATAAAAGCTTGCTGGTCCCGGTTCTTCAAACATACATGGAAGCTTCCTCTACTCAGAAAATTAGTCCTCCTTCAGGAAATCCATTAGAGTTAGTAAGCTGTAAGGGAAAAATACCTCTTACCCACTGACACCTCTAAGCTTATTGGTAATCACATTTCTCCTCCTGATACTAAGCAGGAGGTATGTGGTGTGTGAACTCAGGTACTTGAGGTAGGAAGGGCAGGCCTGAGCAGCAGGAAGATGCTAGAGACTACAGAAGGCTGTGGGGAAAGAGAAAGAGCCCTGAAAACTGGAAGGGAGTATTAAAAAAGGAACAGCATGGGGCGCCTGGGTGGCGCAGTCGGTTAAGCGTCCGACTTCAGCCAGGTCACGATCTCGCGGTCCGTGAGTTTGAGCCCCGCGTCAGGCTCTGGGCTGATGGCTCAGAGCCTGGAGCCTGTTTCCGATTCTGTGTCTCCCTCTCTCTCTGCCCCTCCCCCGTTCATGCTCTGTCTCTCTCTCTGTCCCAAAAATAAATAAACGTTGAATGGTGCACAGTCTGCTTATCTAATGTGCAGGGAGCAAAAATATAATTACATAACTGAGAACTAGAGACCTTATCTCCTGTTTGAATTGGATCTCATTCCACCAAAGATATGAGCTTCATAGTCAGTCTTACTACTTCATATTTAAAAGAGGCCCTCTAGGTCAGTGGAAATGCACTGGGAAAGGCATTAGAAGATCAGTTCCAGGGGCACCTGGGTGGCTCAGTCACTTGAGTATCTGACTTAGGCTCAGTTCATGATCTTATGGTTCCTGAGTTCGGACCCCGCATCAGGCTTGCTGTTGTCAGCCTGTCAGCACAGAGCCTGCTTCAGATCCTCTGCCCTGCTCTCACTATCCCCTCCCCCACTTGCACTCTCTCCAAAATAAATAAATATTAAAAAAAAAAAGGACCATTTGCTACTCTGCCACTTCCTAATTATGTGACACTGGCCAAGACATTTAATCCCTGATGTCTCACTTCCATCTGTAAAATGGAAATTGTAATAGCTGTCCTAACCTACCTCATAGAGCTTATGGTGATGACCAAATAAGACAATGTAGGTCAATCGCAAAGGATTGTGCAAATGTAAGACATAATTTCATGACATCATGTTATTTTCTGTTTTCATTTTTACATATGTAGTCCTATTTCCCCAACCTATTCTAAGGTTTAAAAAATTTGCCATACTAGGGGCATCTGGGTGGCTCAGTTGGTTAAGTGACCGACTTCAGCTCAGGCATGATCTCACAGCTTGTCGGTTTGAGCCCCATGTTGGGCTCTGTGCTGACAGCTCAGAGCCTGGAGCCTGCCTCAGATTCTATGTCTCCCTCTCTCTCTGCCCCTCTCCCACTAGCACTCTGTCTCTCTCCCCCTCTCTCTGTGAAAAATAAATAAACATGAAATTTTTTTTTTTTTAATTTGCTGTACTTACTAGTCACAGTTCAGTTAGACAAGCAGGACCACTAGGAGATATAATATGTGAGACTTGTCATTATAGGCATTTAACTTTTCACGGTTATAGTAGCTGGTTAAGCAGTAGTCTTTGTGTTGGATGCTGGAGCCCAAAGTCTCCAAGGTGGGCAGTCTAGGAGGGAAGATGGATATAGAGTGGAGAAAAGCAAGGACAAACAGGAAGCTTTAAGCGTATACTGGGGCTCATGTCAGTTCTTCATGTCTCCAGCTATGATGTGTATGTCATGTAGGAAAAGTGGTGTCTCTCATCATGGAGTCCAGAAAGTGGATACGATGAACGATAATTTAGGGGGAGGTGGAGCAGTTGGAAGCCTGCCTGCTGCCACATGCTAATGCGTTGATGCCAGCTGGTCGAAGATAATGTACAAGAGCTACAAAAGCATCTGCTTCTGTCTTTCAAAAGTGAAAATCATTGTGGCTGCTGCTTCTGTTCCATGCTCTGAATCTTGTGCCGCTATGTCTCTCATGGGGGTGGGGGACGATATGTCTCTCATGGTACATCCTTTTTATCATGTACATGAAATATACAGGCAGGGTCAGCTATAACATTTGTGGGGCAGTACAAACTGAAAATGTGCAGCCCCCTGTTCAAAAGAGCAAGAAAACTGATTTTTCCTTTCTTTCAAAGTCTTTTTTTGGTTATGTCATGGTGTTCATTATTTGTAATTTAATGCTGCATTCCCTAACTTATGGGATGCTCACTGGGTGTATACAGACTTCACAGGCACCCTGGGCCCTGTCCCATGACTTGGCCTTCAGAGAGTGTATGCCTGCTTCCAAGCCTCCTTGTCCCACGCCCTGGACCCCACCAGGGGTAGCAATAGTCTATATGGGAAGGTATTCCCAGGGAGGCAGGGAGGCAGTAAGAGGTGATAACACGTGTGAACCAAGGCTCCAAGGCTCTAGAACATGTTTCACTATCCCAGTGGACTTCACTTATAAAACACAAATTCAAAGATAAAACTAGTAAGAATTTCAACATGAAGCCTTAAACCCCAGCATCGATTCTCCTTCTGAACACATGTCTCTGTGTATTTGCACTGTTTGCATGTTCATCAAGCTTGTCCTGCTTATAGGAAAGGCGGTTCTGGGGAGTGTAGTTTAGCCTAGCCAAGGAGATATATTACAAGTCCACTGCACCATTTACTCTGCCTACTTCCTGTACTTTTTTCCCAAAGAGCTATCATTATGTATTGAAACAAGATAGAAGGCTATAAACCTAGCCTTGTTATTTTTCTGACAGTCTGCCAGACACATGCACATACCTCACTATGGCACTGCCACCAGTATTTCTCAATTCCTATTTCCCCAAGGACCACAACTTTTGATGTAACATTTTTGAAGACATACGACTGCTCACCTATGGCAGTCCTTTATGATTGAGAGATCTAAATTTTATAGTTGGGTTCCATAGGCTAATGAGGATATTTATATAATTCAATTTTCTAGCTCAACAATGTAGTCTTTGAGATTTTTCAGATGAGATGTTGGAAGGTGCATGCTCACCACCTTGTTGGGAGTCCTATATGAGCCCCTCCACTCTGAACCTACTTCAAGCCCCTGAGTGCTTTCTACCTGGGCTATTTCTCAAGGTTATATTTGCAGAGAGCAACTTGAAGAGAAGAGGCAGTGTCTCCCTCTGGGGCGAATAGTAGGCATGCTATAAGTAGTGGATTCCTCCTTAGTGTTTGTCTTCATTTTCTAGGGCTGCCACAACAAGGTACCACAGCCTGGATGGGTTAAACAGAAATTTATTTTATCACAGTCCTGGAAGCTAGAAGTTCAAGATCCAGCTTTCAGAAGGGTTGTTCTCCTTAGAAGCCTCTCTTTTTGGCTTGTAGATGGCCATCTTTTCCTGGTATCTTCACATCGTGTTCCCTGTGTCCAAAAGCATGCATATCTGTGTCCTAATCTCCTTTTCTTCTCTAAAGGCTCTAGTCAGATTAGCTCACCAACAACCCATGGGCCTCAGTTTAATTTACTTATCTCTTTAAAGATCTTATCTTCAAATACAGTCACAGTAACAATCTGAAATGACAAGCAAACTTAGAATTCATAACCTAGTGCAGGTGCCCTGTTCTAAGTATTAGATGAAGGCAGTATTTGTCATCAGTCAGTCCTCTGTGGGCCCTTCATGTCAAAGGAAGGTTGGCTCTTGCTGTGACAGAGGCTGCCTAAGCAGACTGTTGGCAACATTTTCTTACAAGGTCCTATGTCAACATCACTAAGGTGACTATGTATCTCCAAGGGCATGCATGGCTACTCCTGGAGGACATCTGGGTTGTGAGCTAGATGGAACTACTTTGCTGAGAGGCCTCTGCTCTTCATAGTTAGGGGGTGGTGTAAAACCTTTTGCCAGGAAGGCTTATAGAGAAGGCATTCTGAGCTCACAATTTAATCCTGTCCCTCACCCCCTCTTAAGGGCTGAATTGCATCCCCACTTAGTGTTGTGTGTTGAATTCCTAACTCCCAGTACCTCAGAATGTAACTGAATTTAGAGACAGGGTCTTCAAAGAGGTCATTATGTTAAAATAAAGTCACTGGGGTAAGCTCTAATTCCATATGATTTGTGTTCTTTTAAGAAGAAGAAATATAAACACAGACAGGTACAGAGGGAAGACCACACGAAGACACAGGGAAAAGATAGCATGTACAAGCCAAAGAGAGAGGCCTCAGAAGAATACCCTGTTAGGGGTGCTTGAGTGGCTGAGTTGGTTAAACATCCGACTTTGTCTCAGGTCAGAATCTCACAGTTTGTGGGTTTGAGCCCCGTATTGGGCTCTGCTGACAGCTTGGAGCCTGGAGCCTGCTTCAGATTCTGTGTTGCCCTCACTCTGTGCCCCTCCCCAGTCTCAACAATAAACAAACATTACAAAAAAATTAAAAAAAAAATAAAATTGTAACCCCCACATACCCTTCTCAGCATCTTCTCACCCTTTCATTTCTACCTTTTAATAAATAAATAAATAAATAAATAAATAAATTTTTAAAAAAGAGGAAGAGTGTCCTGCTAACACCTTGATCTTGAATTTCTAGCCCCTAATATTGTGAGAAAATAAATTTTTGTTGTTGAAGCCATTCATTCTGTGGTACTTTGTTATAGCAGCACTAGCTGACTAATACATCCCCCATTCACATATATATATCCAAACACATAAAATGATAAATAAAAAAAGAACGGGGATAAACTGAAAATATTTAGCCATGTCTTAAAATTAGCCATCTCTTTAACATCCCAGTGGATGAGATTTGCAAAATAGTCTGAGGGACTAAAGCCACGTGTCTGCTGAACGTCAAGTTGGGTAGCAGGCAAACCATGAATATATTCAAAGTGGTAACAGAATAAAAGTGCCTCTTACAACTTGCCCAGGCAGGACCAGAGCCACCTCAGTGCTTGAAACCAGGGTGAAAGTTATTCACCCACTCGTGAATGGAGACCGCTAATGGAAGCTGTTCCCAGGTATTGATTTGTGCTAATTACTACATGTGCAATGAGTGGGCGATGTAAGGATGTGGACACCACCTTGTGATTAGCAATTAAGCCAAAATGTTCTGATTAAATCTATGAGATGTCTAATGTCTTTGAGGGACAAGAACTTTATTCAAAGCCTTAAGTCCTCAAGTTTCCTAGTTGTAGACTAGGAGGTCTGAGGAGCTGGGTGGAGGCCAATGCAAAACTGCTCTAGAGGAGGAAGAGAGGGGGGAGAGAGAGAGAGACAGACAGAGAGAGAGTTTTTATTTTTTAAAACATTTTATTTATTTATTTATTTATTTTTTTTAATTTTTAAAAAATTTTTTTTCTCAACGTTTTTATTTATTTTTGGGACAGAGAGAGAGAGAGAGCATGAACGGGGGAGGGGCAGAGAGAGAGGGAGACACAGAATCGGAAACAGGCTCCAGGCTCTGAGCCATCAGCCCAGAGCCCGACGCGGGGCTCGAACCCACGGACTGCGAGATCGTGACCTGGCTGAAGTTGGACGCTTAACCGACTGCGCCACCCAGGCGCCCCTGCATTTTATTTATTTTTGAGAGACAGAGACAGCGTGAGTGGGGAAGGAGTAGAGAGAGATACACACAGAGTCTGAAGCAGGCTCCAGGCTCTGAGCTGTCAGCATGGAGCCGAATGCAGGAGTCGAACCCATGAACTGCGAGATCATGACCTGAGCCCAAGTTAGACTTCGGCTTAACCGAAGCCACCCAGGAGCTCCAAGAGAGAGTTTTTACCTTTCACTGAAGGTGAGTCTACAAACCAAAATTCCAAAGCATATAAAGAAAGCTAATCCTAAGCTAACAGCATCCACATTCAAGAACTGAAAGAAAGATTCACTTAGGTCCTTTGCTGCCTCACAGTGGGTTTTTTTGCACGCTAGTCTACCACTCACAATATCAACCTTGTATTCTGATAGCAAGGTGAGACCTGAAGGGGACTGCTTAAAGAGTGTCTCCCATTAGCCATCAGCTACTTTTCTTGCAGGGAAAAGCATCTTATAAGACCTTATTTACAACTTACTTGTAGCACGCCATTCAGGATGTTACTGTAGATACACAAAGAATCATTTCCTTGAAGGTACATTTGATGAGAGAAATCTTCTGACTCTGATTCTGTGGTTTTACTGCCTGAACATTAACCAGATGTATAAGATAACAGAAATAGACTGCACTAATTAGTAGAAGTGCTATACTGGTGTTAACAGCTTTGTCTGGGCCAACTGATATAGGGAAACAACTTCCTATAGCTGACCAACTACTGCGTAGCTTAACTAAGGTGGCAGTGGTAGGAGTGTTATCCATGCTATTGGATTGAAAGGAATGATGTGACTTCTCAGTTGTTGTGGTTGGCCACAAGACTGACTTAAAGTGGGAAGCAGTCCTGACCACCTCAATAAAGAGCTGGTTGTTGAATGTGTGCTTACCACCATTGCCTGCTTTAATGCTACCCACCTGTTAACTGAGTCTCTGAAGGAAGATATTTGACCAAGATTCTAAATCACCATTCCATCACCAGTCATTGTTTCTTTTTCCTAGGAGGCATGTATACAAAATGCTTTCCAGGTGCAATTTCTATACAGTGAGTTTTGTTCCAAGAGAGCTTTGTTCCCAGAAAATTCTAGGACCTGTTACACTGGGGTTCTAGGCAGGACCTCATGTGGATTGAGACGATTCTTTTTGCCTCTGTTTAAAAAAAAATTTTTTTTATTAGTTTTCTTTTATTTTTGAGAGGCAGAGAGAGACAGAGCATGAGTGGGGGAGGGGCAGAGAGAGAGGGAGACACAGATTCTGAAGCAGGCTCCAGGCTCTGAGCTGTCAGCACAGAGCCCGATGTGGGGCCTGAACTCAGGAACAGTGAGATCATGACCTGAGCTGAAGTCAGACACTCAACCTACTGAGCCACCCAGGTGTCCCTCTTTTTGCCTCTCTTGACTAAGGTCTCTCCTTGGCCCATCTCATCTAGGTTCACTACTTATCTTAGCCCTGTGGACCTTACCTTTTTCAGGAAGAGGAAGTGTAGAAAAGTGAGTTCACATAGAAAATTTCCCCATAAGGCCAAAAATAGAGGTGGATTAAGTGCTCTACTATATGATAATGAAGGGTTTTTTTTTTGTTAAGTTTTTAATTTTAATTCCAGTATTGTTAGCATACAGTGTTATGTAGTTTCAGGAGTACAGTACAGTGATTCAGCAATTCCATACATTACCTGGTGCTCATCATGAGGTAAGTGCCCTCCTTAATCTCCATCACCTATTTTACCCATTGGCCCACCCACCTCCCCTCTGATAACCATCAGTTTGTTCTCGATAGGTAAGAGTCTGTTTCTTGATTTGTCTTTCTCTTTTTATAATAAAAATTTTAATGAAAAATTGACGTCAAAATTTTTATCTTCGCAAGATAGAAAAATATCATCTAAAAATTTATGAACATGTATGTCTCTTCAAGTACAGACTATAATTTATTTTCAAAGCAGCCTGACCTTTTGGTTTGGGCAAAGCAACTTGAGTTAGCCCTTTTATTCAGGCAGATACCTTTTTTCCTAATTTTTGGTGCAAAACCCAAATGCCTTCATATAACCGAAAACAGATACTTCAGCCCTTATATGCTATGTTTATCATTTGGAAGAATTTCACTTCTGTAAAATTAGATATTTTTCCTCCTATATTTGGATTAAGACTACCATATATTAAAAATTATAATTTGTATTGTGTGTGTGTGTGTGTGTGTGAGTTTGTATTACATTGTATATATACATTATTCAGCCACTTGCTTAAAAGAAATTGGAAGTAGGAAACTGATTATTACAAAGGTTACATAGAAACTTGATTTTCTTACCTCCTATTAAAGGTAAGATCAAGAGATTCACTAAGTGGTATGAGATGTACTGCACTAGATTGTCCCACATGGTCTTATCTTAGTTTGATTAAGCCACACTTTAAAAAATATGTTCTCCAACTTAAAGATTCTTGTTGAGTTTCTGGCCTAGTTTTTGGTGTCAGACCAAACACTTGGATTGATATACAACCCCAAGGGAATGTCTACTCCCAAAGCCAAACGCTCTAGGAAAACGTTACTTCTGGAATAAAAATGAGACAGCCTTAGATTGAGTGGGAAAGGATGCTGTTTTCTTTGTAAGGCCAGTGACAGGTTGGGCCCTAACTCTGAGGCATGGAGACTGATGTGTGTGGAGACAGGGCAGGAGCCAGATAGGGAACTGGCTTAGTAAGAGTGTCTGAGGTCCATACTCCTGGAGAAGCTAGTTTGAGCAAGAACTGTGAATCATCCTCTGTTATTCTTCTGTTATCTCCTAACCTTCAGTAAAGTATTATTAAAAGTTACAAGCTAATTTCTGGGACTGAGGATTCCTGATCCATTTTTCAAAAGGACTAACAAAAGGGAGAGCACTGTTTCCTCCACAAGGCCAGAATGGGACTTCTGGCTAAGGACACCGGCAAAGAACAGCTGAATCCAGTAGAGGAGCCTCTGAGGGTGATTAGGAAAGGCAGCAACTTTGCAAGCTGACAAAGAGTCTCCAGTGCAGGAAGCTGAGGACTTTTGCTAGGTCAGAAATTAGTGAGCATTCTTGGACACTGTTAAGTAGATCTAGGCCTAGGTTCCAGGAACTGGAATCATGGGAACTTATAGCATAGTGATTTGGGAATAAAAAGGCAGTGCAATCTCATTTCCTAGTCATGGGCTGGTAACCAATTATTAGGTTGCATCTATCTCTCGATTTGGAGTTTCCTCCTGGATTTCTTAGGTCTTCCAAGGGATGAGGGGCTCCCTTTTGTGGAAGGAGGCCTGGCCTAACCCTTCTTTTGGCTCTACCTGCATAGACAGGAGGAAAAATAACAGATTTCAAAAGGGAGGGAATGCACAGAGGAGAAAGCACGTTAATATCTTATTTGCCTTCCACTGAAGTCTCTGTCTTCTAGCTCTGTGGAGCTATGATCACTGAGGATTCCACTGATTCTTAGACCCCCTCCAGAACTGTTTCTCCATGGGTGTCATAATTTGGCTACTGTCAGACTTCATGGCTGCCACCAGCCACGTCTCCACTGTAGCTGCTCCCTGCCCCTCCAGCCCATCACCCACTTCTGCCTCATGGCCTATCTCATGCCACCTTCTTCCAGCCAGGGCTGTGAACCCATTGGGCACCTTGGGCACAGTATCAAGGACCTGGAGATTTTCACAGGCTTACAAGGAAATTAAGTCCTGAAAAAATTTTATTGTTTATAAAATATAACATATAAATAAATACCTTCAAAATTAAAATTAATAAATCTTGAATTGAATAATACATTCTTGAATAAATCTTGAATAAGACCTCTTTCATAGTTACATACAATGTGAAACATTAATGTGAAACATGGCTGAATTCTAAAACATTTGTTGTTATGTAGGTTGGGTGTGGTTTCCAAAGTTGAAAGTTCCTGGGGCCCATGAGGGTCATAAAGTAGAAGCTAGCTTTCACTGTCTACTCTCAACTATCCCCTGCCTCAAATCTTTCTCATATTATCCTGTCACCTACCCAGATTTCTTTAGTTATAGTTAATACCTGGGATATCATCCAGCAGGAAAAAAATATATAATAAAAGCCCAGTGAAGAAAGAAATGCATTTCCTTCCCAAGGCCAAGGTCCCTGGTGTTTAGACCACTCTACTACAGGATGCTGACTTGGAGAACTTGCCATCTGGCTTGAAGTGACACAGGTGTTCTGTTGAAAAGGAAATAACTCAGGCTAGAGAAAGAAGTGAGATGCTACATGGCTGATTTCTTCTCAGCCAGTCCCCAGTGAACAGGCTCCTTTTTCAGCCTGCATATGCACCTTCCATCCACCCAGAGCTGGGGTTGTCTGGGATTTGGAGCAACTGGTTGCCATTTTGTTTGGGTTGGATCTTGCCTGATGCCAAGAAGATTTTCCTTTTCCTGATCATGGAGGGGCTAATGCTAAATATGTCACTGGAGAAGGAGCTTTCTAGTTAGAAATAATGAACCTTTATCATTCTTTAAAGTTATGGTCACTATTTTAGATGTGTATGATACATGAAACAGATCCTGGAAATCTGTACTTCCTAATTAATGTGTCACTCTGCCCAGCTCCCAGGTTCAAGAAGTAGAATCTCAAAGCCCCTTCTTCCGATCACCATAGCTTTGAAATACTATGACCTCTTGAATCTACAGAAGAGGAGACAAGGTGGTGTGAAATATGAACCATGGGCCAGGCCTGGCAGGGTGGCAGTTTCCAGCAGTGGAGCTTGAAGGCCAATAAGCTTAATCTGAAGCACAAGAACCATTGGGAATTTAAAAATGCATCCAGCACTGTATTAATACCATTGCTCCAAGTCAAATGTGTTGATGCCAAAGATGGTATCGTGGTCTCTCTGGATTAACTGGCTCCAGCAAGGGCTCGATTTTATTGCCCATTCTATCAGGGGGGAGGGGTAATAATTTGATGGCTGTTGTCAGAATGCCCAAAGAACATTGGATTGGCACCTCAGGAGACCTGGATCATGGCCATTAATTAGTTGGAGGATTTCAGGAAAATCTCTTAATCCTTCTGTGCATAAATTTCCCATCTATAAAAAGTAAGCATAATAATAGTGCATGTCTTACAGAGTTGTGTGAGAATGAAAGGGGGTAAAATGTGTGAGGAGCATTGGAAGTAAATTTAGCAACTTCCTGGGTGAGGGAGCTGAGATCAAGTAGAGAAATAATGACTGACAAGCTCAAAAACTGGGGTTGTAGTCTATGCTTTGCCACGTACTAACTGTTCGATCTTGGGCCTTTAGTCTAGCTGGGGATCTGATGCCTCAGGAGTGCATAATGATCGTTAAAGCCTCAGAAGTGTTGAACAGTTTAGGTGAGATACTGCATGAGGTTATAGCATGAGGTGCTATACAAATGTTAATTAAAATAGTGATTCATCTGGTGCCTTGCTATTCTCAAGCTGATTAACTGGCTTAGTTTTTGTTAATTAAAAAGTGTGGTTATTATCGTCCTGATAAATCTCATATTTATTGGACATTAGACTCTCAAGACTCACCTCTAGCATTTTTCATCCACATTGGGCAGAGGAGAAAGCAGATGGGACACCCCTGCAAGTCCCGTCTGCTCTTCGGCTCTCTGTATCAGAGCTGGGTAGGCCAGCACATTCCAAAACTGCCCCATTTCAGCAACTTGTACAACCAGAGGTTTGGAGTTGGGTTCTGAGAGGGTTGCCCAGCTGACAGTTAGAAACGATGTGATATTTGGCATCAACTGCTTGAGTTGAAGCTCTTCTGCCAGAGTAATTGGCCAAAGCCCCTTGGACCTTGCCTGATATCTGGATGGATGCAAAATAGAGAATCAGATTCAAAATGTCTGGGGAAACCTCAGAAAGTTGCATACGTGTGGGCTTCCATGTTTTTCCATCACCCCTGTGGAACACTTAACTTGGGAGTTCTGTGTGTGCCCTGAGAAGACACTGAGGCCTGCATGAGCAGTGAAGCACTGAGCAGGATCTTCTTGTTCCTCTGTTCCATGCCCCTTCTTCCCAGAATCACCTGAGGCTTCACTATTGATATCGTCAGTGAGCTGGGCAGAAAGCTCAAGATTGCTGCTCTTGCTGATTTTCCCTTTCCCTTGCTGATTTTCACCTGTCTTGGCTGTTTTGGGATTTGAAGTATGCCGAATAGCAGTTCTAGCTTGTTAGGGCTGCAAATGGATAACCTTGCTTTCAGATATGAGAGGCAAAGTGCTGCAAGAAAACTGCCTGTTCCATCTTTCCATCTGTTTAGCCCCATAGAATTCCCAGAGGGCGCAGCTCCAGCCAGCTAAAAAACCAAACCATTATTTGTCTACATGTTAAAATCTGAGAAGCTGCAGCAGTTTCAGGGGAGATATTCCCATTGCAGGGCCTCAAGACAACTGTTCATAAACCAGTCATCATATTAATTGATTCATGGGCCATGCCCAAGTAAAAGAAAGTCAGAAATGCAGAAGCAGAAAAGGACATTTCCCAAAGATAGATGGGAATAGAATGCATTTATATGATTTCAAATAGGAGAAAAATGAAAGTAGGTTCTCTTGTTCTCATATCATAGTGAAGGCTGGGATAAAAAATATCAGAATGATTTGAGACTGAATTGGCTTTTGTGCTTACAGACTGTGCTATGAACTGTGCAGCCAGAATGAATAGTGTTTACAGGAAGCCGATCAATTGCCTGTAGTTGGTTATGTCTCTGGTATGATTTGCTTTCTAGTCAGCTAAGTAAATACCTTGAATAATAAATGAAGAAAACAAACAAACAACAAAAAGTAATGGGAAGAAAGGCAGGAAGCAGGAGCTAAAAAATTTCAGGTTTATTGCAAATCCACAAAGGAACTTGAGGTAGTCACACCAAGATAGATTCTTCTTCCTCCTACGGAATGAATGTTCTTTCTTGATACATTTAGAAATGATTCTGTTGAAGAAATTTATTTGATCTTCTCTTTTAGCAGGAGACTTGGTCTTTTTTCTTCCTCTTGGCCTCCCTGCACTAGAGACTCTTCAGAGGGAATTTAAGTTTGAGGGTACTCAAGGCATGGGGAAGCTTGACTTATTGCCTCTGTCAACAGACTGCATATGTCACGGGGAGCTGTAATCACAGGCCCTGGGGTACTGTAGAGGAAAACTGATTTCCTCCATCCCTACTAGAGGGCTATTCTTGGAGCACAGAAAGGGAGTGGCAAGGGATTTAGATACTGAGAGGTATCTGCAGACTTTATGGCATGTCCCTATCTTCTTGTATTGACTGTGTTTCCTTCACAGAAGGCTGTGAATCAGAATAAGAGTTGGTGTCCATGCAGTTGTGACTCAAAGAGCCAACTTTTCTCTGCTGACAAGAGATAGACACAGGAAAAGCTGACCAGAACCAGGAGCATTTCCCAAGGATAGCTTGTTCTTCCTAGATCTTCCTGCAAAAGAAAGATAAATGGAAGATCATTTTTTTCTTCTTATAGAATGACCTAAATATAGGGATAAAAGCAGAGAAGTTTCAGGCACTGCTATTGGCAAAGGGACAGCATAGTACTCAGGACTGCTTGGTTTCTGTAGGGCAGAAGCTGTTAGCTGGCAAAGGGGCACAGTGGCAACTTCTGCTATCATAATATGACCTTCCTTCTCTTCAGTCAGGGGCAGAAGGCAGTGCCAAGTGCTGAACGGAGAAAGCATGAGAACGGGAGAACGAGTGGATTTGGTATAAAACACTCACACTAGTTGTATGTAAAGGAGGATGGTGTTGTTAGAAAGTATATTCCCAGCTTGTGTAGGACTACAGAATTCCATCTGGATCCGAATAATTGGAAAGGAGTATGTTAGTGAGACTGAGACTACTTGTCAAATTATCATCATTAGCATTGTCATCATCATTACAATCAATCTTTGCAAAAATAGCTCTCTATGATTGTTCTGTGACAAATACTGTCCTAAGTATTTTATAAGTATTACTTCACTTTTGAAAAATGTAGAAACTGAGGCATGGAAAATTTCAGTACAAAGTTATAGTTATATAGCTCATTTGTTGCAGTTAGAATTTGAACCCATGGCCACTTGATGGCCAGGCCTGGGCTTTTAGCCACTATGATATTCTACCTCAAAAGCCAGATTGTATAATCTTAACTGAAGGAAGGAACCAAGAAGCTTCCTTTGGAATGGATCTTGGCCTTTTTCAAATCATTTGATTATATTTTATCTTACAAAGTACTGAAGCATTTTTTAGTTCCATCTTTTGGATACTAACCCTTTATTGGATATTTCATTTGAAAATATCTTCTCCCATTCTGTAGGTTGGTTTTTAGTTTTGTTGGTTGTTTCCTTCACTGTGCAGAAGCTTTTGCTTTTGATGTAGTCCTAATTGTTTATTCTTGCTTTTGTTTTCCTTGCCTCGGGGGGACCTATCTAGAAAAATTTGCTATGGCCGATGTTAGAGAAGTTACTGACTCTGTTCTCTCCTAGGATTTTTATGGTTTCAAGTCTCTCATTTAGGTTTTTAATCCATTTTGAATTTATTTTTGTGTATGGTGTAAGGAAGTGGTACAGTTTCATTCTTTTGCATGTAGCTTTCCAGTTTTTCCCAATATCATTTGTTGAAGAGACTGTCTTTTGCCCATTGGATATTCTTTCCTACTTTGTCGAAGAGTAATTGACCATGTAATTGTGGGTTTATTTCTGGATTTTCTATTCTGTTCCATTGAGCTATGTGTCTACTTTTGGGCCTGTACCATACTGTTTTGATCACTACAGCTTTGTAATATAACTTGAAGTTTGGAATTGTGATGCCTCCAACTTTGCTTTTCATTTTCAAAATTGCTTTGGCTATGTGAGGTCTTTTGTGGTTCCATACAAAGTTTAGGATTGTTTATTCTGGTTCTTTGGAAAATTATGTTGAAATTTTGATAGGGATTGCACTGAATGTGTAGATTGCTTTGGGTAGTATAGACATTTTAACAATAATTGTTCTTCCAATCCATGAGCATGGAATGTCTTTCAGTTTCTGCGATTTTCTTTCATCGCAGAGGGGAAAAAAGAGAGAGAGACAAACTAAGAAACAGACTCTTAACTATAGAGAACAAATTTGTGGTTACCAGAGGGGAGGTGGGTGGGCTGATGGGTAAAATAGGTGTGGGGATTAAGGAGGGCACTTGTCGCGATGAGCACCAGGTAATGTATGGAATTGTGGAATCCACTATATTGCATACCACATATATTGCATACTATATGTTAACTAACTGGAATTAAAACAAAAACTTAAGGGATACCTGAGTGGCTCAGTTGGTTAAGCATCTGACTCTTTTTTTTTTTTTTTTTTAAATTTTTTTTTTTTCAACGTTTATTTATTTTTGGGACAGAGAGAGACAGAGCATGAACGGGGGAGGGGCAGAGAGAGAGGGAGACACAGAATCGGAAACAGGCTCCAGGCTCTGAGCCATCAGCCCAGAGCCCGACGCGGGGCTCGAACTCACGGACCGTGAGATCGTGACCTGGCTGAAGTCGGACGCTCAACCGACTGCGCCACCCAGGCGCCCCAGCATCTGACTCTTGATTTTGGCTCAGGTCATGATCCCAGGGTCATGAGATTGAGTCCCATGTCAAACTCTGCACTGAGTGTGGAGCCTACTTAAGATTCTCTCTCTGTCTCAGAGGTTAGAGAGGGAGAGAGCCAAAGCATAAGAGACTCTTAAAAACTGAGAACAAACTGAGGGTTGATGGGGGGTGGGAGAGAGGGGTGGGTGGGTGATGGGCATTGAAGAGGGCACCTTTTGGGATGAGCCCTGGGTGTTGTATGGAAACCAATTTGACAATAAATTTCATGTATTAAAAAAAAAGATTCTCTCTCTGTCTCTTTGTCTCTGTCTCTCTCTCTCTGTGCCCCTCCCCCATCATGCACACTCTTCCTCTTTCTAAAGTAAATAGATAGATAGATAGATAGATAAAAGTTAAAACTAAAAAAAAAAAAAAAAAAAGAAAGAAGTACTGAAGCAGAGTCCCCCTGAGTGGAGACTACATCCCATAAATGAATCAGGTGCCTCATGGGACTATCTTGAGCTGCTGAAGGAATGTAATACCTACATTTGTGTCTGATGTATTGCCAGGGAGGAAGTGTGAGACTGGGGAGATGGGAGACCTTTGTGTTCCAAGTTTCTTACTCCTGCCTCAGAACGCTAATAAAAAGGAAGGTTTGCTTTTTCACAGAGCCAGTGGAAGCTTGTCTTCGTGTGGTTCTTGGGTCGACACAGATGGATCTACATGATTCCCATGTTAAACTGTTTGGTTCTACACATTTGTATTCAGTCTTCTTGTGGTTAGACTAACCACTTTCCCTCAAGAATCTCAATGTTAGAATGTTTCAAACTCTATTATTAGCTGTGTGGCTATGACATCTGTATGAGTCTCACTGCTTTCTATAGTCTGAGACTATGTCACTGTGCATGTATGCTTAGAATTGTTATATCTGTTTGGTGTATGTTTCTTTTGTCATAATGTAAGAACCATCTTTACCGTGAACAGTAATTTTTTTTTTAACTCAAACTCCGATTAGTTCAATATTACTATAGCTATATCAGTTTTCTTTTGATTTGTATTTGCCCAGTACATTTTTCTTTAGCCTTTAATTTCAACATTTCTTTCTTCTAATGTTTTACATGTGTCTATTCTAAAGAGTATAAGGAACAATTTCACTCTTTTTCATTTTTAAATCTAGCCTAGAAATCCTTTTTAATTGGCAAGTTTAGTCCACTTATTACAGATATATTTATGTATTTATTTTTGTCATTTTTGTTTTTGCTTTTTCCTGTATTTTCTGTGTTTTTTCTTCCTGTCATCCTTTATACTGATCAATTTATTATTTCTCTTAGCTTAGAAGTTACACATTATAGTCCTATTCTTTTTAATGGTTGAAAAAAAATCTAACCTGCATTCATGCAATAAAATCAAAAGTTGTTCAGTGTATCTACATTTCTGATGAATGTTACGCCACTGTATAACAATTTACCCCCAGTCTGGCCCTTCATTATTGTAAGTTATTATTTTTTAGTAGTACTATAGTTTTCATATTAGTTGCTATAGTATTAGTTAGGGTTCTCCAGAGATATAGAGCTGACTGTGTGTGTGTGTGTATGTGTGTGTGTGTGTGTGTTTGTGTGTGTGTGTGTGTACGTACGTATATAAATGAATATATACATGCATATACATATAGAATCTGCAGGTGGACTATTGGCAGAATTCCCTCTTCTGTAGAGGGGGGGGTCACTTTCTTCCTGTAAGGCCTTTAACTGATTGGATAAGTCCTATTCACATTATGGAGGGCAGTTTGCTTTACTCACAGTGTACTGACTTAAATATTAATCACATCCAAAAAATACCTTAATCTCACCCAAAAAATACCATGTCTTCTGAGTGTTTACAGGCTTCTGTGTGGTTTCCTGCCTTTGAAGCTAGGTGGCCTGAGACTCATTTCTGACTAAGACAATGTGGAAAAAGTGATACTGTATGATTTCCAAGGTTAAGGTTGTAAGAAGCCCCTCACGTGCCATTTCGGTTTCTTGGACTATGTGTTCTGGGAAAGAAGGCCACCAGTGAAAAAGTCTAACTGTACTAAAACATCCATGCTACAGGAAGCTCAAGCTAGCCATGTAGAGAGAAAGAGATGTTCTCCCAGTCTCACCTGTTCCAGCCATTTGAATTAAGTTGTCATACATGTGATTGAAAACATCATCTTGGATGTGTAGTCCAGTTGAGACTTCAGGTGATTCTAGTCTCAGATTGTTACTTAAAATCACTACATTTTTGGGGCGCCAGTTAAGCGTCCGACTCTTGGTTTCGGCTCATGTCGTGATCTCATGGTTCATGAGTTCAGGCCCCATGTAGGGCTCTGTGCTGACAGTTTGGAGCCTGCTTGGGATTCTTTCTCTCCCTCTGTCTCTGCCCCTCTCCCTCTTGCTCTCTCTCTCAAAATAAATAAACTTAAAAAAATTAAAAAAAATATGTGTTTTGGTGTTCTACAGTTTCATTATAATAAATCTACATAGGGACATTTCATTTATCAGTGTTTTAAACTCGTTATACTTGCTATATCCAAGGATTATATTTTTTTTATCAATTCTCAAAAATTCCGAAAACTTTTAGATGTTATTTCAATTGCTGTCTTTCCGCTGATTCTCTTCTGATGTGATTATTGGTTATGTTGAAACTTCTCTCTCTTCCCTTCATGATTCTTAGCCTCTCTTTCATGTTTTTTATCTCTCTATCCTTCTGTGCTGCAATTGGGATTAAGTCCTCACATCTTATTTTAGTTCACAAATTCTTTTTCTGGATACAGTTTGAACCAACGATTGGGCTTTTAATTTCAATGCCTTTACTTTTAAATTCTGTACATTTTAATTTTTTTTCAAACCTACCCATTCCTTTTAGATATTGTTTTATATGTTTTTCTTGATTTTAATTTTTCTTTTATATCTCTATTTTTATATATCCTTTCAAAGGCATACTGATTCTGGGGTCACCTGGGTGGCTCATTTGGTTGATTGTCTGATTTCAGCTCAGGTCACGATCTCGCAGTTTGTGAGTTCAACCCCACATTGGGCTCTCTGCGGTTAGCACAGAGCCCTCTTTGGGTCCTTTGTCCCCTTCTCTCTCTCTGACCATCCCCTGCTTGTGCGTGCTGATGTGCTCTCTCTCTCTCTCTTTCAAAAAAAATAAAAAACATTAAAAAATATTTAAAAACACACTGATTCTGTAGTTTCTTTCTAATAGTTCTGTGATCTGGAGTTTTTCATGTTTAGTAGTGATATTTCTTGTATCTGCTTCTCTAGTTCATTCTGAATAGTTTCTTGAGTGTGTCGTAATTTTGGATTGTAGTAAATCTTAAGCGGGGCTTCACTTAAAGACTTTTGTCTTCTCTGTGTTGGAAGTATGTCCTTCAGGAATGGTTCTGTGTCTGTTTCTAGCCAGTTACCACAGGGGTATCATTAACCTTGGGTCTAGGTTGTTTCTGACTTAGGGGATTCTGAACCCAACAGAAAGTATAAATTTGAACCCCAAATCCATGTGTGGCATGCCTATGGTTATGCATTTCAGGGAAGACTGTTTCAACCACCCAGATCCTAGGCCCAAATAGACAAGCTTGCTTGTCATTTCCCTAGCTAGTAGAAGGGTTTTTTTTTCTCTTGCAATGCAGGTGTAGATCTTTAAAGATTCTAACTTTATGTGAAGGTCTTAATTCTGTCTCCCTCCTGTTCCTGCATAGCTGTCCGAACATAAGCCCTTTGGGTTCCTGAGGCCAGCAAATCATTCCAAGGATTACCACTCTGATTTTTTACTTTCTCCTTCACTTTTGGCCCCTAGAGATTTCTGTTACATGTCTGTGAAATCAGATACACATTTAAAAGGGGAATGTGTGTGTGTGTGTGTATGTGTGTGTGTGTTCTAAAGCAGGAAGTTTCTGTGGGTATTTAGTTCATGATATTATAAATTATTTTGTAAAGCTACTACCAAGACTTTTTATTGGGGGGCGCCTGGGTGGGTCAGCCGTTTAAGCATCCAACTTCGGCTCAGGTCATGATCTCACAGTCCGTGGGTTCGAGCCCCGTGCCTGGCTCAGTGCTGACAGCTCAGAGCCTGGAGCCTGCTTTGGATTCTGTGTCTCCCTCTCTGTCTCTTAAAACTGTGTCAGCCCTGTCTCTCTCTTTCTCTCTCTCCCTCTCTCTCTCTCAAAAATAAATAAACGTTAAAAATTTTTTTTTTCTAAAAAAAGACTTTTTATTGGCCAACAGAGCAAAATTATGCCCATGCTCTGGAGGTTTACCTATCTTTTCTTGTATCTAAGCTTCCCACAAAGATGCCTATCTGCGTGTCTTTTTCTTTCTGCTTTTCTCTCTCTTTCTTGTTGTTTTCAATAAGTCGTATTCTCCAGTAAGTGGCTGACTTTCTTTCTCATCTTGTCCAGGCCATTTATTTTTTTTAACTTATTATTTATGTATTTTTTTTCCACCTCAAAAAGTTAATACAGGGATTTCTTTTCTTTTTTTTTTAATATATGAAATTTATTGTCAAATTGGTTTCCATACAACACCCAGTGCTCATCCCAAAAGGTGCCCTCCTCAATACCCATCACCCACCCACCCCTCCCTCCCACCCCCCATCAACCCTCAGTTTGTTCTCAGTTTTTAACAGTCTCTTATGTTTTGGCTCTCTCCCACTATAACCTCTTTTTTTTTTTTTTCCTTCCCTTCCCCCATGGGTTTCTGTTAAGTTTCTTAGGGTCCACATAAGAGTGAAACCATATGATATCTGTCTTTCTCTGTATGGCTTATTTCACTTAGCATCACACTCTCCAGTTCCATCCACGTTGCTACAAAAGGCCATATTTCATTCTTTCTCATTGCCACGTAGTATTCCATTGTGTATATAAACCACAATTTCTTTATGCATTCATCAGTTGATGGACATTTAGGCTCTTTCCATAATTTGGCTATTGTTGAGAGTGCTGCTATAAACATTGGGGTACAAGTGCCCCTATGCATCAGTACTCCTGTATCCCTTGGATAAATTCCTAGCAGTGCTATTACTGGGTCATAGGGTAGGTCTATTTTTAATTTTCTGAGGAACCTCCACACTGCTCTCCAGAGCGGCTGCACCAATTTGCATTCCCACCAACAGTGCAAGAGGGTTCCCGTTTCTCCACATCCTCTCCAGCATCTATAGTCTCCTGATTTGTTCATTTTGGCCACTCTGACTGCCGTGAGGTGATATCTGAGTGTGGTTTTGCTTTGTATTTCCCTGATAAGGAGCGACGTTGAACATCTTTTCATGTGCCTGTTGGCCATCCGGATGTCTTCTTTAGAGAAGTGTCTATTCATGTTTTCTGCCCATTTCTTCACTGGGTTATTTGTTTTTCGGGTGTGGAGTTTGGTGAGCTCTTTATAGATTCTGGATACTAGCCCTTTGTCCGATATGTCATTTGCAAATATCTTTTCCCATTCCGTTGGTTGCCTTTTAGTTTTGTTGGTTGTTTCCTTTGCTGTGCAGAAGCTTTTTATCTTCATAAGGTCCCAGTAATTCACTTTTGCTTTTAATTCCCTTGCCTTTGGGGATGTGTCGAGTAAGAGATTGCTACGGCTGAGGTCAGAGAGGTCTTTTCCTGCTTTCTCCTCTAGGGTTTTGATGGTTTCCTGTCTCACATTCAGGTCCTTTATCCATTTTGAGTTTATTTTTGTGAATGGTGTGAGAAAGTGGTCTAGTTTCAACCTTCTTCATGTTGCTGTCCAGTTCTCCCAGCACCATTTGTTAAAGAGACTGTCTTTTTTCCATTGGATGTTCTTTCCTGCTTTGTCAAAGATGAGTTGGCCATAAGTTTGTGGGTCTAGTTCTGGGGTTTCTATTCTATTCCATTGGTCTATGTGTCTGTTTTTGTGCCAATACCATGCTGTCTTGATGATGACAGCTTTGTAGTAGAGGCTAAAGTCTGGGATTGTGATGCCTCCTGCTTTGGTCTTCTTCTTCAGAATTGCTTTGGCTATTCGGGGCCTTTTGTAATACAGGGATTTCAACCAGGAGATCAGAGTCTCCTAGTAGATCTTAAAGTTGATTTCTGCCATAGCAGCCTTTCTCCTGTTCTTAGTCTTTTCTGTGATTCCTAAAGGTAAGTCAAGTATAGTCCCTAGTAATGATCTGCCTCTAATTCCTAGAGGATAGTGACTGCGCCCAATTTGGAGCCAGGTCAGTAAACAGCACATAGGGTACAAAGGAAATGCTTTCTGACATGGTTGTGATATTCAACAGTAAGAGAAAAAAAATGCGTATGTACTTCAGAAATCAAAGTTTAGGGTAGTTATTGCAAAATGTATTTTTCTGTGAAACTCAAGGTTTATTTTTAGGTAGTAAGTTGTTTCTTTTAGGATCATGCTGGTCAGAAACTGAGCAAGTACAGAAGCCATTGGGGAAATAGTGAATTCCCTAAGTTTTGGCAGCATATGTAGTCTTGTTACGATCTTTACTTTTACTAAGTTAAACCTCAGGAAACTACTTTGTATATGCTGAGCTCTTCTTCTGTCTGCCAACAGAAAAGTTTCACAAGCAGGGTAGATGCATATCTACTAAATTATAGCCTAGAGGTTAAAAAGTTCAGAGACTGTTATGTCTAAAGCTCATGTTTTACATTTGAGAGATAAGTTATCAGTTCCTATAAAATAGGAGTATATTCAACATAGTCAAGTTCTGATTCTATTTTCTTCCTCCATTTCTCCATGAATTCTACAGTCACTTCTTCCTGTAATAGGTGATGGGAAACTTTGTTCAAAATATTTCTGGAATTAAGTGTTTGTAAACTTCTGTATTTGCTCCCTTAGTTTTTCTCACTATTTAAGTTACTCACTAGATATCCTCCAGCATATATTTTTTCTTCCTCCCCTCCTCCCTACTCTTTCTCCCCTTATTCTTGCTCTTCTTGTTCTTCTTTATCTTCATCTTTTTCCATCTTCATCTTCTTCTTTTGGAATGAGAGCCCCTGAGTTTACCTTGGCCTGTGGCCATAGAACTGGAGACTCCATTTCTCCCCTCTGCAGCTAGGTGTGGCTAATGGGATGTGAGCAACGGTGATGCAGGTACCTTCTGGTTCAGGATCTTGGGGTGGGAATAGGGGCTAGACAGCCACCTTGGTCTCTGTTTCATAAATCTGATCAGCCAAAGGTTACCCAAAGGTCTTGCAAGAAACCACAGGGAAAAAGAAGAAAGACTCATGGGCTATTGGAGAAAGAAAAGGGCTTTACAGTCTTTTGTTTTATGTTTTATACTTTTAAATATTTTTATATGCTTTAGATCGGATTTTCTTTTATATAATTCTATGTGAAAGAAGTTCTGTATAATTTTCATTTTCCATAAGTAGATGATTATAGTGTGATAAGGTCTATAATACAAGTATGAACAAGATTGTCCCCTATTCCTCCAAGGATAGGTCAATTATCTTACTTTGGTTTGAAAATAAATGAAGTCACGGTCTGCACATAGTGTGATAATTTGCTGAATATGTTTTCTTTAAACAAGAAAGACTTTGAGGGTGTGAAGGGTGGACACTTTTTAGAATATTAGTTGGTGTTTCATGAGCAGTGATATTACTCTTATTTATTGAATGTCAGAATTTTATAAGGGAGCCGAGATCTCTGTTAAATATTACCTGGGCCTGTTGCCAAATTGCTCTCTACAGTTAATATGAAAATCAATGAACAGGAATGTAGGATGTGCAGCATTAAGCAACAGAAATGTGTCCAGTGGTCATGCAAGTCTGCAAGTCTGGTCACTGGTCATGCAAGTCTGTTGAGAGTATATTCAGGGAAAACTCTTTTTGTGATATGTCTGTGGTAGGAGTACAAGGTGAGTCAACAACATTTTTGGTGCATATTAGCTGTCATTAGTAAGGGAACACAATTGGATTTTTTTTTTTTTTTTCAGAAAAGGAAGTCCCTAGACTCAATTTTTAGCATGGCTTTGGTTGTTTTCTGAACATCTGCACTCAGGAGAAAGTTGAGTTGAATGATCACCCCTCTGTTTTTCACATAGCAAGTCACAGACTGTTTTTATACATGGACAACCTAAGAATGCTTACTCCCACCCCAGTATTATTCTGTAGTCAGCAGATGAGGAGGGACCTTATAACTTAGGGATTTAGGTATGGCAAACTTAGGGCATTCAACAGGGGTGTGTAAGCTAGGCCTAGAGTCACAAATTTGCAATTTTAAAGGCCATTAGAAAGGGGAAAGTGGGGGCATCTGGATGGCTCAGTCAGTTAAGCGCCTGGCTTCATGATCTCACAGTTTGTGAGTTGAAGCCCCATGTCGGGCTCTGTGCTGGCAGCTTGGAGCCTGGAACCTGCTTCAGATTCTGTGTCTCCCTCTCTCTCTTCCCCTCCCCCACTTGCACTCTGTCTCTCACTCTCTCAAAAATAAATAAACATTAAAAAATTTTTTTAAAAAAAGGGAAAAGTGAGGGTACCTGGGTGGCTCAGTCAGTTAAGCATCTCACTCTTGATTTTGGCTCAGGTCATTATTTCAGAGTCATTGGATTGAGCCCTGCATTAGGCTCTGCACTGAACATGGAGCCTGCTTAAGATTCTGTCTCCCTCTGCCTCCCTCCCTCCCTCTCCCTCTCTCTCTCCCTCTGCTCCTCTCCCCTTCTAGTGTCCCCCATCTCAAATAAAAAAAAGAAGGGGGAAAGTGATAACATATATTTGCAAAATGTCATAGTATTTATTGAGTAAAATAAAAGGAGCCTATTTGTTCTCCATCAAACAGAAGAGGTGAATGCAGAATTGAAGACTGCAGAAGGGTCACAATATTTGTTCAAGAGAGTAAAATATTAGGGGTCCTTTTTTTTTAGTTGAGGTTTTAACTGAATATATGCTATGTAGTTCCATTGATTATAACTTGTGACAACTGTTTTTCTCTTTTGGGGGGCTTCCAAGTCATCAAATATTCCTGGAAGAGCTCCATGCTAATTTCTGGGGAAGTGCAACCCCAGATGCTTCATTTAGCACTGTGGCAACCCTCTTTAACCTGCTGGGTTCCAATAGATGTGGCCCCCAGATGTCTTAGGTATAACTTTTAGCTGTGAGTCCTTCCTATCAGTAATTTTCCTGGTAAATGGTATAGAGTTGGGAGAGCAGGAGGGGGTAGAGAAAGAAAACAGCTTTTCTTCAGGTTTATGTTCTTTTTGATACTTCTGTATGACCATCTTGAAAGAGAAGGTTGATTTGCTCATTTGTTTCAGGAGAACATTAGCTGTGTCCTCATTCAGGGCACAGAGGAAAGGAAATTTTCCTCCTACCACCTAGAGCTCATGGCTAATGTCCCTCCTCCAAGCAATGATTTTGGGTAAAACTAGATTTGTGAAATTTTTATTTTTGGAAGGGATTATTGATCAAATGGTACTTGGTGGCCACCCCATCACCACCACTCTCCTTGTCCCCATCATGATAATGATGGTCTTGCCATCATGAGGGCTTTGTCGTAGAGTTTTGTAGTGGTAACTGATTGGAGAGAGGATAGAGATAGACAGACATACAATATGCAAATATGTATGAATATATATCATTGAATAATGAAAACATATAAATGTGCCAGTGGTTGAACTGGTGGATGGATGTACGCTGGAAAGTGAGTGACTTATGACAAGTTGGAAATTTGGAACAAGATTGGGGCTAGTCAAGCCCTGTGCCTCAGTGGCCCTAGACTTTGCATGGACTTTCTCCAGCTTTTCTGAGCACCTCTCTGGTGCTTGGAACAGCTAGAAATGTCAGTGCACCAAGGATGGGATCATCCCAAGAGGATCACTCTATTGCCTCTTTCCTTTTCCAGATTGTGTGTAACTGGGCCACCAGAGTGGTGCTCACAGTATGACTTTGGGTGACTCAAATTGTTTATAGAGACAGACATTGGCAAAAAACATTCGCCCAGGTCCCAAATGCCCTAGGGGTGGCCCTTGCTAGAGACACAAATTTGGAAATAGTTTGTTATTAAAAGTCATGAAACTAGATGAGGTCATCTAGGAGTGAGTGTAGATAGAAAAGGAGCTCACACCAAAAGTCCTTGGGGGTTATAGAGTTGGCATGTTGACATTCTTGATTCTCTGTGTTGCATGCTTTCCAATAGAGATTTTCTCCAGCCATGATGGCAGACACCCCCCCCCCCCACCCCACTTGTCTGATAGGGGTTCCCTTACCCAGATGGGCTGCAGTACAAAAACAAGGTCTTCATAACAAATACAGGCAGGCACAGAATGTCACCTTCATGTAGTTCCCTAGACAGATGACTTTGAAGTTTAATTATTTTTCCTCTTCATTTAGCGTGGGTAGATAAAACCAATGTAAAAATGACTTATAGAAATAATTATTTAGGTAATCGCACTAAGATATTACTGTTGGGGTAAAGGAGAGAGGTTTTCTAGGGGAAAGAATAGACTGATGACTGCATGTACTTGGGAGGTAGGGTGTGGGTAGGGTGAGGCTGATTTTTTCAGCTTTTCCATTCACTTCTACTTATTTTGGTCCATTCTACTTGTATGGTTTCCTGGAGCCTGGATTTATTATCTGCATGAGCCAAAACAATTGAATAACTAACACTTTAGTTTTGGCTTTGTAGATATAGAACTGGCGTTTTTATCTGAATATTTTTTTTAACATTAAGCAGTTCCTCACTCTTCCTCCAATTGTCTGGAAGTTTTAGTTTTGGATCAGAATTATCAACACTTGTCTGAATTCTTTCCTTGACTATTTACATTAAATAAACACCTTCCCATCTTCCTGCAAGTATAGAGACTTGCACCAAGGGAGTCCTCAGGATTTACTGATGTTCCTTGAGACCATGGTTTGGTATAGATTAAACACATATTAGGAATTGAAGAATGGCAATTTTCTAATATATATATATGTATATATATATATATATATATACACACACATATATATATATACACATATATATATATACACACATATATATATACACACACATATATATATATATATACACACATATATATATACATATATATATATATATATACCAAAATCATTAAAATAATCACACACACCCCCTTCCATGAAGGCAGAGCCCCTTGAATTAAATAGGTAAAAAATATCTTCCTTGTAGTCAGTAGTTTTGTACAAGACACAGTTAATTGGAACAGTTTTGGCTTTAAACCCAGTGAATTTGGTGCTCTGGAACAATCCTTGAGGAGTTTCCATGTCAAATAAGCATTGGCTTCTCGTGAACTTACCCTTGGCTTTCTGTGTCTGCTATATTCTAAGCTTTCCAGGATGACAACTTAGCACTTCGGTCAGGGAGATTTACTGTATGTGAATGAGTCCATGCAGAGTGTCGGGAAACATTAATCACTCCAGGACTTCCCTCACTGTCCATTGGCTGGCTCACACACACAAAGGATCTCATGGGCCACTCTGAGAAGAAAGATAGGCAGTAGAAGAGGAGTATAACGCAGGGCCCTCTTCTGAGACAGGAGAGCAACGGCTACTATTGATAGTATTTGGGGCATGATCACAGGCCACGGGGAGAGTTTGCTGCTCATTTATCTCCAAAGTCCAGAGGATCATGTTCCTGGACAAAAGGAACATGCTTGAAGATAGGAGGGTACAGGAGGGAGTAAACTTGGAGGAAGAAAAGGTCGCTGGGAGGATGGGATGATGGGGGACTGGGTCACAGTCACTGTCAGATTCCTTATATATTTTGGCTATAGATTTGCAGCTTCTTTGATAGGTAAGCTGAACTCACCACTGTAGATGGCTAGAGGCTGAGCTAGTTATTGGCTTCCTGTGAGATGTGGTCTTTGCAGGGCTGATCTTTGCAGGGTGTAAATGGGTAACTCAGTGATCAGGAGTCCATCAGCTAGGCAGTGTATATCATATGATCTTATATAATTAAAAGTACATTCCTCACTCATCTGTCTGGTGCTGCTTTGTTGATGTGTGTGTGTGCACATGCGCACGCTTATAGGGGTATCTGGGTTTCCAGTCTATGAAGAGCCTGTAGGAGTTGCAAGCAGCATGAAGATACCCAGTATCTGAGGATAATAGAAGGAGGCTCTGGGTATTGGAAATGGGAGGTAGGGAAGGGAAGGGTACAATATAAGGGCAGAAAAAGAGTTTTTCTAATTTATAGTTTTGTCTGGGCTAGCTCTGACCATTGGGGGTCAGAGCTTCCTGAATGAGAAAGTAAAGTCCCAAGGCAAATAAGCCTGTATTGTTAAAGACATTTTTTCCCAAGTGGGCCTTTATTCATTTCTGGATTTTACTCTTGTCATTCTCCAACTAAATTCTTCTGAGTTGAGAAATAAGGAAAGATGAGGTAGGAAATATCCAAGAGTGAGCTTGGGGAACAGTAGTTTTGCAACATATTAAAAAGGGGACTTCTGGGAATGTTGTTCTGTTGAAATAAATCCAACCATGTTTGCCTTTATGGAAAACAGAATCTTTTCTTCAACAGATTTTTCTCCCCAGCTGCTTAGAAGCCCTTAACTTCCCTTTCTTAGCCCTTTTAAGAGGAGGGAGTTTGTCAATTTGTCTTTGATTCCTGATTAGTCCTGGGAATCCTGATAGACGTTCCACATGGAAAAAGTATAATTTTCGAGCAGGGATTTGGGAACGTAGACACCTTTTTTCAGCCAAAGGATCACATCAAACCTGGCTCTGAAAAGCCCGAGACATAAAAACCTAAGAATGATCCCATTTCCTTTATGAGATCGCTAGTTCTGGAAAGGACACTTCTTCCCCGGCAGGTGATGTGGAGGAAAGCAAGTTTGTGGGCTGTGGATTACCATAGGCCTCATCTGAATCGTGGTCCGAGGAGCCCACTTGAGTGCCTCTCAGCCTCAGCTTGCTCATCTGTAAAATAAAGGTTATGATACCCTCTTAGCCATGTCATTGTGAGGATTAAATAAGATAATGAGAGCAAGAGAGAGACTGGATAGTAAAGGGTTGGGGACAGGGACTCTGTCCTGACCCTATTACCTGCAAGCTGGGGAACCTTGGCCAAATCACCTATTCCTTTCCTGCTTCCCTTTTGCATCTGTAAAGTGCTGACAATAGTTCCTACTGCACAGACTTGTTAGGAATAAATGAGATAATAGAAGCAGAGTACTTAGAAAACTGACTCGTCGTAAGATGGGATTGTTATTAAAATGATTTTCACATAGGAGTGTTCAATACAGGATAGCTACTAGAATTATTTGTAGGCAGATATGTTGGGTAACTCTTTTTTCTCATTCGGGTCACAATGGACATTTCACAAAGGCTTCCTTTTGCTCAGAATTTCCACCAGTTCAATCATGGATTTTCCCCGTTCTTTGCTCCAGATCACTGCATCTTGTGTTTGAATGACCTCATTCCCTACTGCAGATGATTGGCAGTGGTCTCTGCCTTCCTTTCCAGGATCATAGAGCAATTGTCCTTTCAGTGTCCCACCTCTAAGCTTATAGGCAATAAACTCCATTCACCTATGAAGCCACACATTGTTGACTTGTATTCCTCCCCATCCTGTCCTTCCCCCTACTCTCCCTTTTTGTCCTCTTACCATTTTTACAATGCCCCAGCCTAATAAATGAGTTCAGAAGGCAGCCCTGCCAGTATTTCCAGAGCTCTATTTTGTAGGTAAAAGACAAAGATTATTTCCTATAGCACAATTAGAGTTAGGCTGGCAGATAAAATCCTCCACTCACTGATTGTGACTGATTAGTGGTCCTTAAATGCCAACCATGTATTTTGGCACTTTTAACTGTTACTTCTTAAAACACTCTATTCCTTTGGGCGTATTGACTTTAGTGTATTAAGAATTACTTAGGCGGTTAGTGAGAGGCAACGGAGCTTTTCTTCCTGGAGTCAAAACCACCCAGAAGTATAATGGACCATTTTACCAAGGAAGGGTGATAGTCTGTGCCTCCCTGTCTTCCAGACAGATTCTAGAAATTCTAGTTCTTCAGAAGGAAAACCTGGGCTGCAAAGGAGTTAATGTAGTAGATAACACTGGGTAAAGTGCATTTTTGAAAATGTGAGGTGGGGGATCTTCCCATTTCCTCACTTTGCTTTGGAAAACAATGAGAATGTCCAGAAAGGAAAATGTTCACATGTGAAAAATGAAAACACCTTACGTTTGTGAAGCATAGGTTACTCAGTGGGGGCTTAGACAAATTACTCAATTCCTTTGAACTTTATTTTCCATTTGATAAAATGAGAATAATAATATCTACCCAGCTTATATTTTGAGAATCAATATATACATATTACTTTATAGATATATAGACATTACATATCTATTTATCTGTCTCTCCATCTACTTTAGATACTGTAAAGTCCCATTTAAGGAATTACATTTCTCAAAGTGTTCTCCCATACCTGACATGTTTTATTTTCTCTCATTTATTTATTCAACAAATATCTACTGGGAGATGGTCATGTACCAGGGACTGTGCATGGTATTTGGGACACTGACATGACCCTCTAAGAGCTCATGGCTTGGAGTTTTTAGGTGTGCATGTGTGAGGGGAGGGATACAGATGTGTAAAAGAACACTGAAATACTAGGGAAATACAGAGTATTGGGTTTTTCTCAATTATCCCAATCTATAGGTTGAGAAAACTTGAGGCACTGGAGTTAAATTTGAGCAGATTCCATGGCTATTAGTATGTTTTATTATATTAGCTCGTGTTTCCTCATGAGTTTGAGACCTGCTGAAGACTCAGAAGGACAGTTGCTGGCTGCTATAGGTCTGTATTGGGTGAGGGTTGGGTGATGGAGTGTTTCTTCCATAAATATATTCAGGAGAGTTCTCCAGTGAGTCCCACAAAGAAAACAGCTGGGAAGTACTGAGCAACTTGATCTCCAGAGGGCACTTCCAGCCTGACCAGTATATGAAAACATCGTAAAATCGCTCCTTGTCTCCAGGTATAGTGACTCTCTACTAAGGTTGTTCTGAAGGGCCTAGGGGAAATGCCTCTCCAAGTGTCTTGAAGCAGATCCTCTGGGGATGCAGAGTTGGACTTTAAGCTATTTTTGTTATAATTGTGTGTGTGTATGTGTGTGTGTGTGTTACAGCTTTTTTCACCTGTAAAATTGGCTCAGTAATTATTTGCCTCAAATTCTCATTATCTCATCCCAAAAACTGATTTTAAAACTAAGCCATTTATTTATATGTCTATAATTGCATCATGATAGCATTCTTAAAACATTTATCACCATAGTAGACGTTAGAAATATTGAGGCCAATCTAAACTACTCCCTTCCATTTATTGTTTAATAAACAAAACAAAGCATGTAATAAACTCACAGTTTAATTCCTGCAGTAAATTTCTTTGGCTGACATCCATAGTGGCTTCCATTTTTCTGACTGTACTTTGAACTAAAACAGATCTTCAGACCCACAATAATGAAGTTTATACTCCTCTCCACCCCCCCCCCCCCCCCCCCGCCCAGCACCTTTTGCTTTCACTTATTGGAATTTCCCACCCAAGTCTTTTCAAGTCATTTGCTTGTCTATCCTTGGACCCTGTCCTCTGAACCTTGCTGTTAGTGGTAACATTTTGCTGCTTATGGGACCCTAGCTTGGAGAGACGTTTGTTACATAGTTCGGCTAAGAATTCTCCCATGTTGTTTTTTCTTTTCTTTTTTTAAATGTTATTTTAGAGAGAGACAGAGAGAGAGAGAGAGTCGGGTGGGGGCAGAGAGAGAGAGAGAATTCCAAGCAGCCTCCACGCTCAGCATGGAGCCTGACGTGGGACTTGATCCCATGACCCTGGGATCCTGACCTGAGCAGAAATAGAGTCAGATGTTCAACTGACTGAGCCACCCAAGTGCCCCTCTTTTCTCTTTTATTTTTCTCTCTTTTTTCCTCCCTCCTTTCCTTGCTTCCTTCCTTCCTCTTCTTCATAGATTCCTAATACTTGTGTCATTGTTCTGTCTCATATGCTTGCATGCTTTACTTAGAATAAAGAATTTTCAGGCATTTTACCTGATTCCATGTGTCAGCTTGGACTAGAGGACTAAGTATACTTTAGTCTGCCCTTCCTAATCACTGATAGGGTAGGTAGAGAATAGCAGATTAAGTTCCCGAGTGGGACAGAAAACACAAATAATTTTAGGGAAAAAAATCACCAGAAAATTAAAAAATAAAGTTTATCACATTTCCATTATGAAAGTATATATATATATTATATATATATATATATATAATATATATATATATATATATTAATAGGAGACAGGAAGTGTAGAGGAATTTTTAAAAATCACTTAGAGACAGCAAATATTTCACATTTCTCATTCTTTTTTATGGTTTTGTATACATGTGTATTTTATATAATTATGATAATAAACTTTGTATATTGCTGTTTTCACTTAACATGACAACAGAATTGTTTATGTTTTTATGTTATTAAGCATAGTTTTATTTTTTTATTGTTATTAAAATTTTTTTAAAGCTTATTTTGAGAGAGAGAGAGAGACAGTGCAAGTGGGGCAGAGGCAGAGAGAGAAGGAGAGAGAGAATCCCAAGCAGGCTCCGTGCTGGCAGTGCACAGCCTGATGTGGGGCTCAAATCCATGAAACCCCAAGATCTTGATCCAAGTTGAAACCGAGAGTCACTTAACTGACTGAGCCACCCAGGCGTCCCTAAACATAATTTTAAATGAATATATAACTGGCCATTGAGATTTTGTGAGTGGCACTTTTTTTTAATTACCCCTTTTTATTAAACATTTAGTTTTTATAAAGTATCCACCATTATTATTAATATTATAACAAACATCTTAGGCTATGAAGAAGTTTTTATGTTTTGGATTATGTCTTTAGTGTGGCTTCCGAGATGTGAATTACTGGCTTAAAGCATAGAACATTATGATCCAAGAAATGAAACTTGGAAAACAGAATGTGATTCATTCCTTTACATGTGCCCAACATGAGCCTGTGTTAAAACATGTTGAATAGTGCTGAAGCCAGGCTGCCTGTGTCCTCATCCTGGCTCCATCCCTCTCTGTGTAACTTTGAGTAAGTTACTAACCTCCATGTCCCTCCGTTTCCTTATCTGTGAAACGCTTGTAAAATTATTATGATGTTTAAATGAGCTAATTTCTGTAATGTGCTTAGAATGTCGTCTGACACATAGTAAACACTATATAAAAATTAGCCATTACTGTTATTAATAACATCAAATGGGAACTGTAAACAAGTAGTGAATTTCTCAGAGTGCCTGGTTCTGATAGATAAATCCAGGAAAGGACTACTAGAGCCATGGGAAGTGCAGAGGGAAACCTCTCAAATAACAAGATATGGGGATAGACTGATGGAGACAGAATCATAATATTTTGTATTTGTGAAGGGCTTCACGGTTTACATAGTCCTTTGATATTGGTACTCAACCACTTCCCACTGCCACACATTATGTCTGTGAGGCATAGGTCATGTTAGTTCTATCTGACAGATAAGAAAACTGAGGCTTAGAGTTAGGAAGTGGCTGAACAAGAATCCATAGTCACTAAGTGGAAGAGCTAGGTCTTGACTTAAGTCTTCTTTTTTTATTATAACAGTTGATTACAAGGGTGTCTGGGTGGCTCAGTCGATTAAGTATCCGACTTCGGCTCAGGTCATGATCTCACAGTTCATGAGTTTGAGCCCCGCATTGGGCTCTGTGCTGACAGCTCAGAGCCTGGAGCCTGTGTCAGATTCTGTGTCTCCCCCTCTCTCTGCCCCTTCCCTGCTCACGCTCAGTCGCTCTCTCTCTCTCTCTCAAAAATAAATAAACATTAAAAAAATTTATAACAGTTGATTACAATACAGAATCAGAGTCTAGGTAAGCTGAATATGAGTGGATTTATACAAATTCTGGAATAATTGAATAAAAGGGAGAGGTAATTTTAGGATAAATAATAGGGAGTTTTACTATTTGCTTACCTATAAAAGTGGAAGGTGCTGAATTTATAAATAATTTCCTCAAAGGATAAATTCTGGAGTAAATACCACAAATGACATCAAAAACTTTGAGAGCAAAATTAATTCTCTTAAAATCTTTTGTTTGACAGCCATATCATGAGGTTAGATCCATAATAATTTCTTACCGCAAAAGTTGTTTCTCCTAACCCTTACACAAGTGTGAAGGATCATTCACACCTGAGGTGTCTTTTGTTAAATTAGATACAGACCAAAGAGCTCATATTAATTACTAAAACTTTGAAACTAAGCTTCTTTACATCTTTTTGGGAGGTTCAGCAAGAAAGCAAGAAGGAAAAGCATAATAGTAGTTTAATTCATTAGTTTGCTTCATCAACACTCAGCACTTTCTTGAGGGTGAGACACAGAGTGTCTAATGAAAGAACTAAAGGTGCTTAGTGATGAAATTTTCTGGGCAGTTAACCAGTTGCATCCTTCCAGATTATGAATAAGGAGCCTGTGGTAACACTATAGCAACTCTATACTTCCCTGTGCCTTTATGAAAGTACTTAAAAAACTGAGTTTTGGAGGTGGACACAAAGTTTTCATTTGGTTTCATTTTACTGAAACCAACGTAATTCTAATGTGACCTTTCCAGTGCTGAAATGCTGCTCCCCTGCATGGCCTCAGAGTGGCACATTGTCCATCTGTGTTGTATTAGAAGGAAAGACCAACATTTTTTGGCTTCACATTCATGGTGGCTTAATTTTCAACAGAAAGGGAAGATTTAAACAAAAGATTTCTTGTAAGGAGAGCCTTTTTCTCCTTTATTGTTAAATATTGTAAAAATATAAGCTTTTTCCTCAAGTTGGTATCATTGTACTACCACCCTTAATAAAAAGAAAACAGAATAGAAAATCTAAATAGCCCTATGTCTATTAAAGAAATTGAATTTGTAATGAAAAACCTTCCCATAAAGAAAAGGAAACAGGACGCGACTTGATGAATTAACATTTTGCTTTCAGAAACTGGTTTGTGTATTTTGGCAGTTAAATCGAATTCTCCTCAACTCTGGAACAAAATGAAGGTCCATTTAATGGCAGCTATGGCAGCTAAATGGAGGTGTGGACACATAACTGATGAGAGACACTGACTGTGGCACCTTCGTAGAAGGTTCTCTTTCAGCCTTAGCTTTCAGATGGCTAGATGGTCACCTAAAGGTGTTTTCCTCTTTTTTGCCTTTTAAAAAAAATTACTGAATTGAATGGTCACTTTAGTGTGTGAAAATGCAGTTCACATATCCTCAAAAAAAAAAAATGCGTAACACAAAGACAAACAGTGAATGCAAAATTGACATCTTGAACTGTGTGTGACTAAGCCTGTGAATTCTGACCGTCAATGCACATGACATTCATGAAGAGCTGAGTTCGCATGCACTGTCTTAGGGAAAGCCATTTTCAACACTCTTCACCCCAATTTCAACCTTTGTCACTGTCCTGAAGATGTCCAGATTTATAGTTACAGTCATTTTTTTAGTCTTTTTTATAGTTATAGTCATCTTTTAGTCTTTTTCTGAAGATTCATCTTCCTAGTGCGTGTCTTTTATCTAGGTGTCACAACAGACTTTAAAATCAAGATGTCTGTATCAGATAAAGGGCTAGTACACAAAATCTATAAAGTAGTCACCAAACTCCACACCCAAAAAACAAATAATCCAGTGAAGAAATGGGCAGAAAACATGAATAGACACTTTTCTAAAGAAGACATCCAGATGGCCAGCAGACACATGAAAAGATGCTCAACGTCGCTCCTCATCAGGGAAATACAAATCAAAACCACACTGAGATACGATCTCACACCGGTCAGAGTGGCTAAAATGAACAAATCAGGAGACTATAGATGCTGGAGAGGATGTGGAGAAATGCACTGTTGGTGGGAATGCAAACTGGGGCAGCTGCTCTGGAAAACAGTGTGGAGGTTCCTCAAAAAATTAAAAATAGATCTATCCTATGACCCAGCAATAGCACTGCTAGGAATTTACCCAAGGGATACAAGAGTGCTGATGCATAGGGGCACGTATACCCCGGTGTTTATAGCAGCACTTTCAACAATAGCCAAATTATGGAAAGAGCCTAAATGTCCATCAACTGACGAATGGATAAAGAAGATGTGGTTTATATATATAACGGAATAGTACTTGGCAATGAGAAAGAATGAAATCTGGCCATTTGTAGCAATGTGGATGGAACTAGAGGGTACTATGCTAAGTGAAATAAGTCAGGCAGAGAAAGACAGATGTTTTCACTCTAATGTGGATGCTGAGAAACTTAACAGAAGACCATGGGGGAGGGGAAGTGGGGGAAGTTACAGAGAGGGAAGGAGGCAAACCATAAGAGACTCTTAAATACTGAGAACAAACTGAGGGTTGATGGGGGGGTGGGGGAGACGGGAAAGTGGGTGATGGGCATTGAGGAGGGCACCTGTTGGGATGAGCACTGGGTGTCGTATGGAAACCAACTTGACAATAAATTCTATTTAATATAAAAAATAATAAAGTTTTGAAACTTCATATCATTAAAAAAAAGGTCAAGATGTCTAAAACTGAAATTTCAACTTCCACCTACAAGTTTACGTCTTATTGGTAATAGCATCTTAATTATTCCAATAGCTCAGTTTGGAAATCTAGGCATTCGCCCAGCCATCTCCTTTTTGTCCAACTTCCAGCCAGTTGTTAGGAGAGTATGATGTACTGCATCTGCAGATAATTGACCTGTTTGGGATAGATTCCTTAGACTTCTATAACCTGTAAGTTTTCAAATACTCTTCAACTACAAATATTATTTTCCCATAAAATATAGACAAATTTAACTTTATGCTACTAAAGATGAGAAAATAAAAAGCTGCATCAGAGGGGAAAACATGGGCAGTCAGCTGGTCTCACTCACTGGCTAAACTACTCCTTCCAAGAAAATGTGCATGTGTTAAGTTACCAACTTAGCAAGATGGTACATTACAGGGAACCCTTACAGATTTAACTTTCTGGGCTTGGCTAAGTACTATGGCCCTGAAGGTCCATGAAATTTATTAATTTTGCTAGGCCAGCAAGACAAAAACATTTCATGAAATGACTCCAGCCAGTACTCCAGCCAGCATACGAACTGGTCAACAAGGGAAGGATTAAACTTCAGTGAAAGTGGAAAAGACAGTTAACTTGTGGTGCAAGGATATGCATAGGAAACATAAATGGAAATGGGTTGTGGAAAAATCCAGGAGTGCATACAGATATTTCTTTGAAGGGCTAATGGAGTGACTCCAGTTTTTTCATTTGTATCATAGTGCTTTTAGGGGAGAAATTCTATGCAAGAGGTGCATTGGTAAATATGGGATTCTTGAATGTCCAGGGATATATTCCTTGTGAATGGTAAGGGTCTATAGAACCCCGTCATGAATTTTTAAGGTTGCTTACAAATATTAAGATCTATGATATTTCGAAATATGCATGTATATATCCATGCATACATTATATATGTATATACTTAACATATATATGTATATATACAAACACACATGGATATACATATATACACGTAAATAAATGCATGTGAATTTCCTTGATTTTTTTTTTGTACTCTTGTGTATTGTTGATGAAAAATCTCCGTCCTGCAATTTCTGTTATGTACCAATCCTGACATGAAACAACTAAATTAATCCCTGGCCCCTGTCTAAGGCTCCCAACAATTGTAGTTGTTTATTTTTCCTGTTAGAAATTGAATTTAGCCCACCAGTATATTTCATAAAGATCTGCAGATTGTAATTGCTTTCTGGGTGAGTTGGGTTGGGTTTGAACCAATGACTTATGTGGTAAAAAGCTCTTTTTTCAGTCTCTTGATCTATCCATTTGCCTGGTTACAATCTCAAAGTTGAAAAAATGTCTAAAAAATAATTCTGTGGGTTGTCTTGATCATCACATTGGTATGTCCAAATACAAAATTAATTTATAAAACAATTCTGCTTGAAAGTGTCTTTTTACCCTTCATGTTTTAGAAGATTTTTTAAAAGCAAGTTTTAGGGTAGGAGTCAAGAAATTGGCAAGTATAACTTTCCAAATGTTATGTAAAGTGCCTTTTATTTGGTAGGAGGGATAGATTCTTTTGGTCTAGATATTTTATCCAAGTGCTGTTCTCCATAAACAATCACAAGTTTATTTTGCAGGGAACTAAGGTTCCCAAATGCAGCATGGAGTAGCTCTAAACAATAAAATTTACTGAGAATTTCAGGCCACTGTGAAATCTCAATGTCCTTTAAAAATTGAAATAAGGGAAAAATAGTATGATGGTGGTCTTTAAGCGTTTACCCTTTGGTCTGAGCATTTCCCATAGGAATAAAGAAAAAACAAACACAGGAAGACTTATTTTCTATGGCTTGTCAATATGGATATCTGAAGCTTGATTGATTTTTGTGGGGATCAATGAGGTCATGCGTAAAAAGCTGATGGATTCCTAGACCTTGTTGCTTTAAGCATTATGTAAACTAGACCATATTCTTCCCCAGGAGCTGTAGTCTGGTTACAATTCAAGGTCTCTGTAATTTATTCATGACCCAACAGTCTTTCTGGTGGAAAATTGAGCTCTTCCTTTTTTTAGTGAGAAAGCATTCAGGAATTATTAACTTGGGTAGATACACTGAACAATAACTCTCCCCAATCTGGTCTGTCCTTCATGTGCTGCTACCAGTGCTTGCTCACAGCTTCAATTGTGGCAGGGTTTCCTTTATGGCAGCATTCCATCCAATTAGATTCATCCTTGAGTCTATTTTCTCTACTTCTCCCACTCTCAAGGACTCATCTCCCTCCAGTGGCCCTGCTATCCGATCCATCTGAAGTTCTATAGACTCTATCTCCAGTATGGATCCTGACTGGTTAATTATCTCTGTTTCCATTATCATCAGCCTTGTTCAGGCCACGATTTTCCCTCCCCTGAATCATTGCTAAGCTTCCTCACTGGAATTTCTGCTTCCATTCTTATCCTTTGCAATCTTTTCTTCATTTGGCAGTAGTCAACTTTTCAAAGAGTGTACATCAAATTATGGCTCTCTTTTTTCTTTTCCCATCCCACTAAGCTTAAAATTCAAATTTCTTAATCCTGCATGATTTACATCTTATATCAACCTTTGCCCCTTTCCTCCTAGACCACTGTGCTGTAGGCACTCTGGTTTTTTGTTTTTGTTTTTGTTTTTGACTCCTCAAAAGCACTAAACTTAAGTCTAGACCTGTGTACTCGGCTTTCTCTGTGCCAAGGAATATCCCTTTACTTCCACCCCACTCCCCACCAGATACTGCATAGCTAGCCCCTTCTTGCCTTTTAGATCTGTGTCAAATGATACATCCTCAAATGTCTTCCTCTCTGACCATCCAATCTAAAGTAACCATCAGGTCACTCTCAGACAAATCATTCTATCCTAATCTTTTCAGTAGCAGTTAATACCATTTTATTCTCTCTCTCTAATCTATCAGGAATCTACTTTTTGTCTTTCTTCCTCCACTGGAATGGATTATAAGCTCCATGACATCATGAATCTGTCTTTAAGTTTTAGTGCCTAGTACTATGAACTTGGCACACAGTATGTGCTCAAGAAGTGTTTGTTGAATAAATGAATAAACTTATAGCATCTAGGCTAGTTATTAGTCATCAAGGCTAGAAAAGATGAGTTTCCTCATTTTTCTGCCAGAACCACACAACCCTGTTATTGCTTAAAACAAAACAAGACAAAATAAAACTCCATTATCATCCTTTATTTTCTGTTCTCACTCTGTACTCTGATCCACCCCCTTGCCCCTTCCAGTCTAGGGCATGTCATCAGCCTCCTGCTTGGACTATATGACATTAAACTCTTAATCCTTCAATCAACCTTGCTTTCGTTATATGTATTCCCTATGTAAAAAACTTTTAACATTCCCCAAGTCTTTAAGAAAAGGGAATTTATTAAAATACTATTAAAAATGTTACAACAACATTTTAAAAGAACTAAGAAAAGAAATCACACTTAACCAGGATCCTAATAGGGATTGTTTTTCCTTTCTCAACATTCATGTTCCAATCTAGTCACACATGGAATATTCTTACATGGCCATAATAAGTGTGTACACTTCTCTGTGTTATGCATTTTTATTTCATATTTCATAAACAGTTTCATGTTATTCCATAGTTTTCCTATTTTGTTTCTAATGGTCACATAATGTTCCATTGATTATGTGTTGTAATTAACTGTCCAATAACAGAAGAGTGGCTGGACTAGTTACAGTTTTTTGTTAATGTAACAGCCACTAATATTATTGCAAAAATGACTTTTTTCAGTTATTTCTTTTGGAGAAATTTCAAATAATAGAATTAATGGGCCAAAGGTTATGATCAGTGTGTGTGTGTGTGCGTGTGTGTGTCTATGTGTGTTACTAAGTCCTAAATCCTCCTCTAAAAAGCTTATACAAATTTTCAATGCCATAAGCCATGTGTAAATATTATTTTTTCTGAAATTTGCATGGATTAGGTTTCTTCTTTTGTAAATTTTTCATTAATTTAACTGTTTTCTTATTGTTTTCATTTGAAGTTTTATTTCTTATTGCAAGTTATAAGGTTTAATGTGTTTCCATATATTTGCTTCTTATTTGTATTTTCCCTTGTGTGAATTCAGTGTTCACACCTTTTGGGTATTTATTAATAAAGGTCTTGGTGTTTATATTTATATTAACCCCTTCTTGAACTCAGTTTTTGCCATATTTGTCTGCTTCTGTCTTTCCCCCATTGTGCCCCCACCTCACCTCTCAGCCCCATTGACAAAGACCCCTTACAACCACTCATCAGCTCAGCTTTGTTGACTCACTTTTATCATTTTATCAGGTGATGTGATGGACAGGTTGATGTTTATTCATACTGCTGTGACTTTTGCAATCTTGTTTCTTTTTTTTAAAAATTTTTAATGTTTGTTTGTTTAGAGAGAGTGAGAGTGAGAGAGAGAGAGAAACAGAGCATGAATGGAGGAAGGGAAGAGAGAGATGGAGACACAGAATCTAAAGCAGGCTCCAGGCTCTGAGCTGTCAGCACAGAGCCTGACAAAGGGCTGGAACTCACAAGACGTGAGATCATGACCTGTGCCGAAGTTGAATGCTTAACTGACTAAGCCACCCAGGCACCCCTGCAGTCTTATTTCAGTTCATTTTTTTAAAGTTTATTTATTTTTGACAAAGAGAGAGAAAAAAAGAGCACGAATGGGGGGTAGGAACAGACAGAGAAAGAGGGAGAGAGACAAGCCCAAGCAGGTTCCACACTGTCATCACAGAGTCCAAAGAGGGGCTCAGTGCCACCAACTGTGAGATCATGACCTGAGCCCAAATCAAGAGTCAGACACTTAACTGTTAAGCCATCCAGGCTCTCCTTGTTTCACTTGATTTAACTGAAGTAAATTCCTTCCTTTCTTTTCCAAGTCCTTTTATATCCATAAAGTCCTAGATAATGATGACTTACCCTGACTTCACTTTCCTGACTTCTCTCTTCTCTTGCAATCACCTGGAGCAAGATAGCACTTCCAGTGATAAAATGTTAGATTTGGGACTTGGAGAGGATCTCTAAAAAAGAGATGAATATTCTTAATTGATAACATTCCCACTTTCCACTTTAACACTCTAATGTTGGCTCACTCATAACTTCTCTCCCAGAGCCTTGGGTTAACTAAAATGGGTAAGAGTGTGTGGAGGGGGTGACAGGTCATATGTGATCTATGCAGTAGTGTGTTTAGGTTTTGTTGTTTTAAATTGTTATCTTTATGGCAAGTGTTATACACCCACTATGAGAGAACAAATAGGTTTGTCATCTGTGTTTCACAATTTATATAGCACATTTAATGTAGTAACTATATTTCTAATAGATAAAAGAAAATTTTCTTCTCTGGAAAATGAATATATTTCACTAGGATCTTATGGGAGCCAATGTTGACATGTTGGTCTCATGTGTTACTTGTATCTCACACATTGGATTACAGGCACTTTGATGATATTAAAACAGTGATGATGTTTCTCACATCCTGCTTCCTATTGTCCACAGGGTTGAGCACATATAAGGTGCTTGGTAAATACATCCTGATCACTTGCTAATTCCTTTGAAGCTGGTGGGAGATCTTTAAGAAACTGTTCTGAAAGGAGTGACCTAAGATGGCATGTTGCTCCCCCGATGTATGTGGTAACCTGAAAAAGCATGGTCCTTGTTTTCCCAAGAGTAGAACAAGAAAGGAAGGAGAGTTAGAATGGAATTGAGGAGAAAGTCAAGTGAATGAAAATGAAACATTTTAAACATAGCCTTTGACTTTTGAATTTCAATTTTTTTTTAATGTTTATTTTTGAGAGAGACAGAGACAGAATGCAAGTGGGCTAGGGGCAGAGAGAGAGGGAGGGAGACACAGGATCCGAACCAGGCTCCAGGCCCTAAGCTGTCAGCACAGAGCCCGACATGGGCCTCGAACTCATGAGCTGTGAGATCATGACCTGAGCCGAAGTTGGACACTCAACCGACTGAGCCACCCAGGTGCCCCTGACTTTTGAATTTCAAAAACCAATCTATAAAAAATGACTAGGTGCATCTTAAAAAATAAAAATTGCCTGAAAGTGACCGACATCAACTTTACTCATGTAAAAGCCTCCTTTCTCCCAGTACATCCTATCATTTATAGCATAGCATGCCATTTATAGTTCTCTTACAAAGAGCACAGAGGAGAAAACATACAAAGATCTTTCCTGGAGCATTTTAGCAAAGGGAAAAAGTCAAATTATGAGACGCAAGTGGAAGATTTTTAGGTTAGTAAAACCTGAGATCCTCTGGTCTAGCCCTGTCATTTAACAGTTGAGGAGTATGACACCCAGGGAAGTGCCTTGACATAGATCATAGAATTAGTGAGAAGAGCAGAAATAACATGGGATAAAAGGGTACTGATTTCCATGTAAGTGTTTTTATTTTTAACACTACATTTTACTGTTTTTAATTTTTTAAACAAATTCTTATTTTACAAGAAGGAATGTATAGTTAATGGAAAACAATTTGAAATCCATTAATATCTCTTTGTTAATAATGTTCCAGCTATGAGTGCCAGGAAGACCTCAAGGCCATTTATCAGACCAAATTATTACTGTGTGTTGAGGGTCCCTAGGGTCACTTGACCTTCATCATTGTACCTCATGGGGTAGATAAAGCTGATACTAATGGTTTGTAAATACAGCGGCCATGCACAATTGCTTAATAATTTATTACCTTAATTATAAAGTGAATCTTCAATAAACTTTAATTGTAAATAGTGAATTGCTAGCTTTTTACAAGCTGGAGAGCACTCAGGTACAACTGGGTGAACCTTTAGAGAATAGTCATTTTATTCCATAGGGGTGTAGAAGTTGAAGTGAATGATTGTCATTTGGCCTGAGTTACTGGGTTTTCTTTTTCAGAACTTGATGACGGGCCTTTTCATCTTTCTATGGAATTGGCTTCCTCTTAGCTTTCAAAATACATTTCAGAATATAGATTAATCAGGTAAATTCTGGATGAATCCAGTAGAAGAAACCAAAAAAATATGACAGTGTTTGGCTCTTTGAGAGACTTTTCAGTCAGATGTAGTCACTGTATATATATTATTTTCTCTATTTAGTTTCCAATGCCAATGCTGGGGATTTTCATTTTTTTCAATTAAAATTAAATTCATGAAGAACAAAAGAACTTCTTTTTAATAGATTTATTAATGGCTTTCAGCCTCTCTTTCTGGGTATCAGTTAGTGATTGAGGTGGTCTGACATTACTAGGAAGGGAGTAGTAGACTGGGCACAGTTTCTCATTCTGCTTACTGCCTAACCTTGTACTAGTTTCTCATCAATTAAATAGGGCAACAATACTGACATTCCAGGGTTCTCTGACTCATTGAAAGACCCAGCTCACTCCAGGAAGGCATGTAGGCAGGGTCTAGACCCCAAACATCTGGATGCTGTGATTCTGAGTCCTGGAGTATAGTAACCTGTGAATAGCTGGCATCCACATTTCCTGGGCCTTCCTGGGCCTTCCTGGGAAGGAGGATATTCTGATTCCATTGGTTCTTTGGAGAGTGGCTTTCTCTGATATCTCAATTTCTTAGTCCTTAAGATGCCAAATAGTAGAAGTTGTCGTTGTCTTTTTACCCTTATATCCCAAAAAAGTAATTACATTTTATTTTTTAGTTTAATCGTTGAGTTACATGATAGAGGTAGAAATATAAGTTGAACATGTTTTCCTATTCCCCAGGGTTATGATTAGGATTTTACATTATCCTCAAAAGTAAATTTTAAAGCTAAATTTAAGGGAAGAACAAGTTATTTTTTAACTGTGCATTTGTATTTTTCTCTCATTGTTTTTCCCATAGCTAATGTCTCTTGTTGTTTTGGCTTCTTCCTTTCTCCAGGTGTAGTTTAGCAGACAGACAAACTTGGTGTCATAGCCCCCTGGTTTATACATTTTGTATTGTTAGAACTTAAATAACTATCACTGATAGTTGGAGAAAGAAGAGTGTTTTCAGGCATATTGTTAGCACTTAATTAGAACAGGTTTTGTTTTTAGTCTAAGAAAGGCACTGGAAAGGTATTCTATAAGTTTGATTTGAAGTTATGTATGTAGAAACTGCAACATTGCTCTAAAGCAGATGTTATTGGAAGAAAACAGCTTTGCACAGCTTTTGAGTACATTCTGTCATTTCAGTTTCACTTCTAGGATGGCATTAAAAAGAATTCCATTTAAGCTATTTGTGCCTCCCTTTCCGAAGCTGGCATCTATTTCCTAACAGTAGCAGTCCAAATAAAGTCAGATATGCCTTGGACAAGAGAGATATGGTGAGGTGATGGGGTAAATGTTAGAGTCCCAGGCCCAGAATGGATGGGTATGGCTTAAACAAGAGACATTGATTTTCTCGAAGTTCTGCAGACTGGAAGTCCAAGATCATGGTCCTGGCACAGTGGTTTCTGGTGAGGCCTTTATTCCTGGCTTGCAGACAGATCCCTACTTGCTGTGTCCTCAGGTGGCCTTTTCTCTGTATATACACATTCCTGGTATGTCTCTCTCTTCATATATGGACATTAATCATATTGGATTTTAGCCCCACCTTTATGACCTCATTTAACTTTAATTACCTCCTTATAGGGTCTGTCTCCAAATAGAGTCATTCTGTGGATTAGGGTTTCCATCATATGGATTTGGGGGTGGGGCATAGTTCAGTCCCTAATGGAGATCTACACAGGCAACATTTCTTCACAGTTGTCATGGCTTTGTCAATCAATTGTAACCTGATTCAGGAGTAACAACTAGACTTTCTTATTGTGTGAAAAACCAAGTCTTGGAGTATAATCTTACTTATCTGGGGGACTGAGGTCAGTCAGCCCCTGGAAGGTTCAGGGAAATCTTCAGGGCTGAAGAAATCCTGTTTGAATTAGAAATCCTTACTCATTTCCTGATACCTATAAGTCAGAAGGAAGACAGGGAATCTTACCAAGTAGCCATCTTGGTGGAGGTGAACATTCCACAGTGTGATAAACCATTCCTCCAGTTCATCATGGCTTCTCTCCTATTTGTCCTCAGCCAGGACATATGTTAATATCAAATGAAGTCTTTCATTGACATCAAGTTTTGTGGGTGACTGATCACCTCATTGAGGATGAATTTAGGATTCAGTAGTTCATTTTAAAATAGGTGGTGGGAAATTAATGTCGTCTTTACAATTTGTGGCAGCTAATTTATTTGAATCATTATAGCCCACTGAGCATATACGTCAAGGTCTCCTACAGTCAAGATGTTAGATGCTGCTAATCAGTCTTTTGACATTTGAGAGATGAAGGCAGTCAATTTATATTTGATGATGATTACTTCAGGTTTAAGGCAGGGCTTTTGTGTTTTCATTTAGATTTTTAAAATATTCCTGAAATTAGGCTGTAAAATTGCCTCCTTTTGAAATAATAAAGCCCTGTGTATATGATATATACAGCATATTCCTTCAATGGCCTTTTGAAGCAAACCTAATTCTGGAGGTTCAACTTTTTTTTTTTTTTTTTTTTAGGAAAAACACTATTTGAAATAAAATTTTGGTTAAGAATTCATTCTTTGGTTTAACAAATATTTATTGAGTGCTTGCTCTTTGTCAGGCACTGTGCTTTTGAGAATTAGATAAATTGCTTACACTTGGAGCTTACATTCTCATGTAGGAATAAACATTGAACAAACAAATAGACAAAAGAAAGGTCCAATAACAGTGCTATGCAGATAATCAAAATAGGGTAATGTGAAAGGTGGCAAAGGGATGTCTATTCAATGAGGAAATGCTTAAGGTGCCAGCCAGGCACCCACCAGAGCAAAGGCATGGCAAACAAAGAGGCCAGCAGGTCAAACGTTTCCACAGCTGAACAACAAGCTTAGTGTGCTGTAAGAACTGAAAGAAGGCCTTTATTGCTGGAGCACAGAGGGTGGAAGAGAGAGTGGTCTAAAATGAGAAGTTAAGCGGTATAGCTGGAATAAGATTTTTTAGGACTTTGGAGAAGTGAAGAGTTCAGCTCTGATGTAAGTGCTGTGGGAAATCTTCTCGAAGATTTTGAAATACCACTTTGTTTGCTCTATGGAGAATGGTTTGCAGGAGCAAAAGCAGAAGCTAGAGGACATGTAGAAGGTTATTGTAATAGTCTAGTGGGGAGATGAGAATGAATTAGACTAGGGTAGTGCCATTGAAGTCTGAAAGGTCATGGATTTGGGTTACACTGGGTTATGTTTGGGTGGCCGGTAGTATCTTTAAGCTGCAGAAGTCAAAGTGGGTAGGTTGAGGGAAAGAGGAGGAAGGAAGTGGAAATATGGGTTTATGTTTTTTGTTTGTTTTTACAGAAGATATTTTCCATATCCTGCCTTAAAGTTGAACATTTTTAAACATCGTAAACTTTCATTTTTAGAATTGTTCCTTATCAATTATTTTAAAAATAATTTAAGGGACACCTGGGTAGCTCACTCGGTTAAGCATCTGACTCTTTTGGGTTTGGCTTAGGTCATGATCTCGTGGTTCATGAGTTGAAGTCCTGCACCTAGCCCTGCACTGTCAGTGCAGAGCCTGCTTGGGATTCTCTCTTTCTCCCTCTCTCTGTCCCTCCCCAGTCATGCTGTCTCTGTCTCTCTCAAAAATAAGTAAATAAACTTAAAAAATATTTTAAATTTATTGACTATTGTCAGATGTTTTATTCTTCCTATAAACTTGAAGGTCATTTTATCCAACTACCTCTTGCTCCCTGCCCAACAACATGAAATGGCAACCTCCATTGAAAATTCAATTAGAGTGACAGTGAAGTTATTTTATTAATTATGGAAAGTTTAATCTTTTTAATATGTTGTTTTCTAATTCATGAATATGGTGTAACTTTCCATATGTTCATAAAATTTTATAATTTACTTCATATACGTCTTGAGCTTTTCTTGTTAAATTTATTGTTAAGTACTTTTATTATTTGATGCTATTTTAAGTGTCTTTCTGAATACCATTTCCTTTCTTTAGGTGACTAAGTAGAGAAAAACTAGTGTTTTATTTGTATTTATATTGTATTCTACACCCTACCAAATTCTCTTATTAATGCTATTATATTTTTCCAAGAGCATCTTAGATTTTCTAGTCATTCAATTATTTCAACAAGAGACATTTTTATTTCTTCTGTTCTAATGCTTATATATTTATTTAATTTTCTTATATTAATAGAGGTTATGAAATAATTTTAAATAATAATTTGGTTATTTTAATGAAGGTTATTTTAGTGGCTTACCATTATGGATAATATTCTTGATTTTCAATAAATACCTTGATTCTCATAAATTTTATTTTACTGAGTATTTTTTATCAAGAATGGTTGTTGAATTTTATCAAATATAGTTTCAACATTTATTGATATGACATTTTTTGTTTTGTTGGTATAATAGATTATGTTGATAACATTTCTGATTATGTTGATAATATAGATTATGTTGATAAAACATCTTGCTTTCCTAAAATCAGAATTTCTTAGTTGCAGTTTATTAATCTTTAAATATATTGCTGAATGCTACTTGCTAATACTGTATTAAGCATTTATATATAGTAGGACAAGGCAAATGGGACAAATATACATAAAGGCATATATGGAAATTAAAAATTAATAAGTACGTAAAGAACTTTATATTTAAAAATTTTGAATATATCCTATAAGCTGTATGTAGAAAGAAACTTACAACCCTCAAACATAATACAAATTTTCATAAATACAACATTTGAACATTTATAAAAACTGATTGAAAATCTGGCTACAAATTCCAAAAGTCTACACTTTATAGGCAACTGTTTTACTTCATTAGATAATGAAATTAAAATAAATAATTAAGCATGATAAAAAGTTATCTATTTGGAAGATAAGAGTCACACTCCCAGACAACCCTTGATTGAATTGTCAAATCAAAACTTTCTGTGAAGCAAAGAAAAGGAGCGGTGCCTGGGTTGAGCGTCCGACCCTTGATTTCAGCTCAGGTCATGATCCTTAGGTGGTGATCCATGCCAGGCTCTGTGCTGAGCGTAGAGCCTGCTTAAGATTCATTCTCTCTCTCATTCTCAAGCTGCCCCTCTCCCCAGCTCACAGGTTCTCTCTTTCTCTATTAAAAAAAAAAAAAAAGGAAAGCACTTTACACAAAAAAATCTGTGGGACACAGTGATAAATAGACTTGAAAAACATTTTAAGCTTTTATATGCTTTCATTTTTAAAGAGATAAAAAAATTTAAAAACCCATAATGTACACCATAAGAAATTAGAAAAAGAGTACAGATTTCCAGGAGTTATGCTTTGTTTCCTCTTACTCTTTCCAGTTTCATCTTTTTGTATTTTTGTGCCATGCTTTACAATCTGTCTTCCATATGCTCTTCCAGATCACTAATATGGGTCTCAAAAGTGACTAACTTCTCTTTCAATTCATCCACTGAGTAATTTTCATGATAATTTTCTTTATTTCCAGAAAATGTTTGTGCTGTATTTAAGCTTGTTTAAGTCCCCATAAGGAGCTCTCTCAATTGCTGTTTTCCTTTGCTGTACTTTAGCCATTTCCATGAATGGGAGTTCCATCCATTCTGACTGGCTCTTATTGCTTGTGGAGACACCAAACAATCCTCTGACTCAGAAGAGATAGATCACACTGGGTAGTGGGAATAAATGAGTTGTGTTTAGGATGCCAATTTTTGAGAATCCTCTGATCTGATTTGACTTAAATTCCTATCATGTTAAGCATTCCAGCTTGTGATAACTATGGTAATAGTTACCAGCTAATTTTTACCTGTGGTGGAGGCCACAATGTTAAGGACGTATTAGAAAATAATTATGAATGGTGAAGAATGAAGATTGTGGTATACACAAAAAGCATTTGGAAAAGTTGGAAGACTAGTGCGTGTTGGATAGGAGGTGAAGCATCAGGGAAAATATGGAACTCAAGAGGGCAGGTTATGAATAAGGAAAGGAATAAAATTGATAGAGACAAATAGTATTATGCACAGTCTTTAGTTCTAGGATGAAGATGTTTTCTTGATCCTTTTCTTGATCCTGAATGTCAGAAAAAATTTTTTTTTAAAGTTTTGATTACTCATTTGGTTAGACGTGAAATTGGTAATTAACAGTATTGGTACTATGGACTGGAGTGAAGTGAGACTAAGATCAGCCCTTCTTTGAAGATGTGGAGAACTAACTCCAAGCTGACTCTGAGGATTGAAAGCCTGATATTTCATGAATCATGCTATTTATATCTGTTTTTCTATTGATAAATATCACATTTAATCTAATTAAATATTTTATATTATTAAAAATAGTTTTAGAACCCAAGATGGCACAGAGGAGGACCCATAGCAAGCCACTGCTAACTGTTAACAGTGGTGGCCAGAACTGGGAGCCAGTGAATGGGCCTGGATCTTACTTCGTGTGGGTAAGAAAACAGATGTTTCTGAAGAGGGATTAAAAGGAGCCAAAGGGAGGGAATTCAAGAGTAGCCATTACAAATTCTAGAGATTTGAATTATTTTTTTCCCAGCTTTAGGCCTGGTGTTGAGTTGATTCCTTGGCTGCAAACTCCTTTCTGAGTTCAGAAGATTTTTGTGAAAGGAGATGCTCTCTTTTGGAAAGAAATGCCTTTTCACATGTTCACTTCACAGAAAGAAGAGTAAAGTTTCCAAGTCGTAAGACATCCAAGAATCATCTTACTATTTTTCTTGCTCTATATATTCCTTCATTTGAGAGGAAACAATGATAGTCTCCTAATATACCTATCAAAAAACATGATGAATTATTTGCTTGAAAGATTTTAAGATAGGTAAAAAATTGGGTTGGATATTTTAAGTGGGTAATTTTGCAGACTTGGATACTGATTCAGACAAATTTATAACACATTTTTTTCCTAAATCGTTTGTGCTTTTTGGTGTTCAGAAATCATTTTCTACTCCAAAATCAAAAAGATATTCTTACACACATTTTTACAGTACTGTTTTTCACATTTAGATTTTCAAAACACTTGAAATTTTTTTATTTTACATGTAGTATCACGTAGAAGTTTAATTTCACTTTTCTCCTGACACCATTTATTATAGGGTCCATCATTTTCCCAGTGATTCAGATATGTCAACCATATACTACATTCTTCTGAATGCATGGACCCATTTTCTGAGCTCTGTATTCTGTTCCACTGACTCATTTCCCATCACTCTGTCAATTCTACTTCATCCAAATTATTATAGTTTTATACTATCTTGTTATTTGGCAGGATAAGACCCTCATTTTGTTCTTTGTCTTCAAAATTGTGTTGTCTGTTTCATTTTTAAATTATATCTTCTAGTTTTTTCATGTAAATTAAAGGTTAATCATCCTGTCGTTATTGAAGCAAGCTGATTAAAATTGTTTGAAACTACTACTCATCACTTTTTTTAACCTCTTTATTCTTTCGTTCTTTCTTTGTTTCTTTCTTTCTCTCTCTCTCTCTCTCTCTCTCTCTCTTTACTGACCTCTTTAAAATTTCTTATCTGTAAATGGGAAAAGTAAAAGTACCATCCCATATGATGGATACCAATGCAGTTAAAGTTTCTTGGAGCCCCTGGGTGGCTCACTCTGTTGAGCCTCTGACTCTTTGATTTCCGCTTGGGTTGTGATCCCATGACCCATCCCAGAGTCATGGGATCAAGCCCCATGTAGGCCTCTGCACTAAGTATGGATCCTGTTTGAGATTCTCTTTCTCCCTCTCTCTCTCTGCCTCTCACCTGCGTGCATGCATCCTCTCTCACTCTCTCAAATAAAAATAAATAAAGGGCTGAATTTAAAAATAAGTTTAAGTTTCTCAACCTTTTGAAACTTTTTCCTCATCTATAATGATACATTATTTATCAAGATTAAAGGAGCTAATATATCCGCTTAATACAGTACAAGCACATAAATAAATGTTAGTTTTTTTTTTCAAGTCATGAACTAAAGCATGAAAATTGGAAAACAAAAAGCACTTGTAGAGACTGTGTGTCGGTGACATAATATGGCAAAGAGTGTTGGTGCAGACAAATGGAAAGAGATAAATTAAGAAGATAGGGTCACATAGCAAAGCCAGTCTGAAGCCAGTCAATTTAGAGAAGCGTTTGGTGTTTGCTCAGGGCTTTGCATCCTGTATTTACTGATTCCTTTTCCCACCCTGGTGAGGTAATCATGATCATACCCATTTTACACATGACATCAAGCAACTTAAGTCATTCACATACGTATCCAAACAGATGTATGAACCTGGGTCTGATTCTAAAACCAATGCTTTCCCCCTCTATGTAAGGCTGAGGAGTTGGGAGTTTAGCTTAAACATTTTCAGGGAGAAGAAAAGGTAATGAAAAATATTTCAGGAAGATTGGTTTGGCAGTATATGCAGATTGCCACATGCGGTGTAGCTGGAAGGTGACAGCGGGAGCTGGGAGGAAGAAGGATCAGACTATGTCAGTCCTGCAGAGGTAAAGGGGTAAAGGGTTAGACAGGCAGTGGCAGTGGGGATGGCCAGTGGGGATGGCCTGTCAGACACCTGTCCTTTTGTGCCTGATATTACTTAACACTGGACTAATGTCATGTTGTCTACTTAGCAAATGCCTCTTCATTGATGAAGCGTTTTGTTTCAAACAAGATTTCTTTCAAACTGGACTTTATTTAAAGTGTCTTTGGGGCCCCTGGGTGGTGCAGTCGGTTAAGCGTCCGACTTCAGCCAGGTCATGATCTCGCGGTCCGTGAGTTCGAGCCCCGCGTCGGGCTCTGGGCTGATGGCTCAGAGCCTGGAGCCTGTTTCCGATTCTGTGTCTCCCTCTCTCTCTGCCCCTCCCCCGTTCATGCTCTGTCTCTCTCTGTCCCAAAAATAAATAAACGTTGAAAAAAAAATTAAAAAAAAAAGTGTCTTTAAAAAATCTTCTTTTAACATACTAGAATCTAGTTGATACTACAAAAAGGAAAACTAATTAACGAAATGGTACTAAATATTAAAATATTACTAAAAATTGACAGTACTAAATTCTAAGAAAAATTTATTTCATGGAGTATGAGTCATTAAAAAATGAAAATTTGATTACTGAAATATCTTTTTTTTTTCTGAAATATCTTTAAAGTATTTTTAGATCCTTAGAGTATTTAGGGCCTTTTGTTGGTTCAGATATTCTAATATTTACTATTTGAATGAAGGAAAAATACATTAAAAAATTTTTTTAGCGTTTACTTATTATTGAGAGACAGAGACAGAGCACGAGTATGGGAGGGGCAAAGAGAGAGAGGGCGACCTAGAATCCAAAGCAGGCTCCAGGCTCCGAGCTGTCAGTCCAGAGCCCAATGCAGGGCTCGAACTCACAAACTGCGAGATCGTGACCGAGCTGAAGTCAGGCGCTTAACCGACTGAGCTACCGTGGCACTCCAAAATAAAAATACATTTTAATGGAGAAATGAGTACTTCTGTGGTTTGTACCTCATTTTGCTGCGTATGGATTTGCAGAAACTTTGCACATGAAAAAAGAAAAGAAAACATAAGTTGTTGTGACTACATTCCTTATTGCCATAGACTAAAGCAAGGCAAATCTTACTAAACTAATTTTGGTTTTAAATAATAAACCTCATGGCTAATTGCAGATAATCAAAACTAAACCAAAATCAAAACCCAACACCTAAACTACATTAAATTTAAACAAAGATGCTAATAAAAGCATTTAAACTCTCAAACACTAGTTTAGTAGATTTTACACCACTTTTATTATTAACCAATGAGTTGAATCACTTTCTGAAGTATTTATAATGTTCAAACTTCTTAATGATTTTCATAGAGGCTAAAAGAAACCCTCAGCTTCAAAGGAGACCGGAAAAGGTTATAGGAACGAGAAGGCAAAGTAAGAATAAGAACTGCATTTCACTTCCTTTTAAAGAATATTATTGTCAAAGAAAAAAATGTAGAGTAGAGACCAGAGTTGAGGCTCTAAATAGGATATTCTTCTGCCAAATGGGGAGCCTGATGCAGCCCAGTTAGAGGCTGGCCCTTGGGAGGAGGCTGGGGAGCCTAATGCAGCCCAAGTACAGGCTGACCCCTGGGATAAGGCTGACGTAGGGAAATGGCAACAGGCCCTTCAAAGCCAAAAGACCACCCTTTCTCTCCCACAGTGGGACAGCAAGGCCTGAGAGTTTTGGTGACTGGTTGGAGCTACCTGGGCTTAGAGCCTGGCCAGCTTGAGTCACCTGGAGGTGGTCTGCTGTGGAAGTGAGGAATACATCAGCATTAAGGATTCCAGCTGCCTCTGCCAAGTATGTTAGGTGCTCAAGTCAGGATAATGGCACCCAGTCTGGTCTGCTAGGTTGTCAGCAGGCGAGGCTGGTGGAAATTTGTCATTATCTTGATGTCTCATTCTAGACTTCTTTGTGGAGGAATAGTGAACTTTGGATAGTTTTCATTTTTTCTAATTTTTTAAAGTTTATTTATATCTGAGAGAGATAAAGACAGAGTGCAAGCTGGGGGAGGGACAGGAAGGGGGAGACACAGAATCTGAAGTAGGCTCCAGGCTCCACAGAGCTGGATGTGGGGCTTGAACTCACAAACTGCGAGATCATGACCTGAGCCGAAGTCTGACGCTCAACCGACTGAGCCACCAGGCGCCCCTGCAAAGTTTTCAAATTTCAGTTTGTATCTGAGTATTACATATTCTCTCTGCCTTTATCTTTTTTTAAGTCAGGTAAATGATATCTTCATTAGCAATGTAAAAATCTGTTGCTTCTACTATCTCTGGAATTCCCAAAACAATTTCACTTTCCTCAGATCATTTCAACCCAGATTCTTTCCCCTGCCCTTCCCCTCTCTGCCCCCCCAATCCCTTCTCAGGGTATTTTATTGAGGCTGTCCTGGTTAACACTCTACCTTTCTATGTCACCATTTCCTGTACCTTCTTCTTTTGTTTTTCCAAACTCAACATCTCTTAAAATCTTTTCTCCGCCTTGTTCATTCAGCCAAAAATATTTCCTCTGAGGATCAAAATCTAAGGACTAGATATATATAATGGGGAGCAAACTTTTTTCCACTCTCACTGAGATTCTGGGCTAACACACAACAAACAGGTAAACAGAGAGACAAATTCATAATTATAAATTGTGGTAACTATTACAAAGGGAAAGAACTGGGGGCATGGATCCTAAAGGACAGTCTGAACAGAGAATCTGATGCAGGAAAATTTTGTGTCCTTGAGGAACTGAAAGAGAGTTTGGAGCAAGTAACTGAGACACAGAGTGCTATAAGGCAAGGCTAGAGGTTGATCACTCAAGGCCTTGCAGGTCAGATGATGAAGCCTGGAGATATGTGTGTATGTATATATATATATATATATATATATATATATATATATATATATGTGTGTGTGTGTGTGTGTGTGTGTATATACACATACATATACATATATATTATTTATTAATTTTGAGAGAGAGAGAGAGAGGGAGAAAAGAAAATCCCAAGCAGGCTCTGTGCTTTCAGTGCAGAGCCCGACGTGGGGGGCGAACACATAAACCATGAGATCATGACCTAAGCCAAAACCAAGGCTTGGATGCTGAACTGACTGAGCCACTCAGAAGCCCCATGGATATGTCCTCACTGGGCTCTGTGCTGACAGCTCAGAGCCTGGGGCCTGCTTTGGATTTTGTGTCTCCCCTTCTCTCTGCCCCTCCTCTGCTTGTGCTCTCTGTCTCTCAAAAAAATGAATAAATGTTAAAAAAAAAAAAAAGAGATGGCTGCCCTATACCTAAGTGGCACTTCAAAAGGAAAACAGAGAAAACTACTAAGAGAAAATATGCAGAGATGCACCTGGTAATCTTTTTAAAATTGATGAAAGATGTGAGCCTACTAATTCAAGAAATGTAAAATGTCATATTCATCTAGACATTATTTAGTAAAGCTGAATAATAGACAAAGATCTCAAAAAATATGAAAGACAAATGACCTACATTGAGTATATAAAACAGTAATTTTAAGATTTAATTTGTGTAATTAAAAAATACTAGAAGCCGGAGGGAGGGACGGGCAAATGTCCCTCAAAATAAGAAGGTAATTTGAGACCAGAGAATGAAGCAGACCACTCCATAAAGTTTCCACGAAGGTTTATTCGGGGTAACTTACTGATAGAGGAATCAGGCAATAATGATACAGCTGCACAATTATTCTCTTTAAAGTCTGGACCTTGTTCCAGATTTTACTGAGTGAGGGGATGTGTAGGAGGGCCCTGTAGTAAGGTCGAAGGGTTCCATGCAGCTAATTGGCAGCTAACCGTGAATTAGGTCTTGTGGTACGACCTGTACATCAGGAAAGGGTAAGGCTAGGTTATCTTTAACAGATACATGGGAGGCTAAAACAAGTCTCCTGCATCCCAACCTTGGTAGGCATTTCTAAGGTAAGTATATTAATCTCCAAGGGGCCCAGAAGACATAGATCCAAGAGACGTCATAGAAATAAAATGAATGAAGTGGAGTGCCAGAGATACAGTCAGTATTGTCAGCACCCCTACAACAAATGAGAGATAAAATAGTAAAGAAAATAAATCATGTAAACTAGGAGGAGGGAGTAGGTTTAAAACATACTAAATTTCTTGTGTTATTTGGGAGAAAGGAAAAGTAATTTACTGCATTTAGATTGTATTAAGTATGTATATTAAAATTTGCATGAATGTCAACTAAATGAATATAAATGATATATATTTTCTAAACAATAGGACAAAAATATTTTTTTTTAAAAAGGCAAGAAACCAAGACAGAAAGCCAAGAGAGGAGAGAAAAATGAATGTAGAAACATCACAACAATGGAACAAAAAACAACTAAATTGGTAGAAATAACTCTGAATATATCAACAACAGCAACAACAACAATAGTGAATTACTGATCTCTCCAGTAAAAAGTATATGTCATTAAGACGGGATTAAAAAAATGCAACCATGTGCTGTTTACAAGATCACATCTAAAATATAAGGACCAGAAATGTTTTAAGTAAAACAATAGAGATGATATAGCAAGCAAATATAAACCAAAAGAAAGTTGGTATTTTTATAGTAGATAAAATAGACTTAAATTTAAGGGAAAAACATTACTAGAGTTATAGGGTCATTACATAATGATGGAAGTTTTAAATCACTGGGAGGAAGATTGTGATGTGCTACATAGAGTCCTTTTCAGGATTTAAGGATTTATCACTTCATCTGCTGAGAATGTCATCTGCATGTAACTCTCAGCCATCAGTCCACAAGGGAGATTGGAACCTCCTTAACCAAGTTCACACTCTCTTCCCCCAGCACCTCAAAACAAATGACCAACAAATGATAGACCAACAGGGGACACCCTGAAGGGTCAGTCCATTTTTGGAACTCCTCACGTGGTCAGCTTAGACATTCCATTGAGACCACATCACATTTTGACTCCTCTCTCTGGCCAGTCCTGTTTCCTTCCCTTCCACAGGTGTTGAATGCAAAAGCACTTCCTAATAAATCTCCTACATACTCATTTCTGTCTCAGCATTGGTTCCTGGAAAACCCAGACTGCAACAAATGGTACCAGAAAGACCCAAGAAAAGCAAGTTCGGGGATGAGATTTGGGAGCAGTCTCACCCACCCTCAGTTTGTCCTGGAGATTCCAAACCTGATGGTAAGTGAAACAAAGATAGTCCTTGGCATGCGATAGCAAGCAGTGCAATTGCTAGAACTTTCCCTGGAGGTGAATTGGAATGGCATACCACTGGAAGGAAATGTATTAGTCTGTGTGCTATTTCCAGCATTTGAAAACTATGGAAAAAATAGTAAGTGTAAGAACAATGGAATTGGATGGCCATTGTTAACCTCAAGTGATGCTCTGGAAAAACATGAGAAGCTATAAACATTTAACTGACAATTAAAAGCTAAATGTGAAAGCCAGAGGATGTCCTTGGTAGCCTATGAAACAAAGCTCACCTCTTATAATGGAGGAGCAGGTAAAGCACAACACAGCCACAAAAGTGGTAGCACGCCAAAGTGGGTTAAGTGCACTGCTGAAGCTGATTTCCTCAAAACGACAGGACCTCAAAACGACAGAGGCAGGGTGATAGTATATATTTTTGTGGGCTCATATTGTAATGAGTGGCACAGTTAGAGAGGCAGCTACAGGAGGCCCATAAAAGACCTACAGAGAGTCCTTTAGACTCTCATGGTTAATAGAACATGGTGTCCCTAAAGGCTGAATCAAAGGGCAACCAAAAGGACATTACTGAATCTGTACCATCAAAGGAAACTACGGATGGACAATCAGGAGTCTGATGTCAGTCACCCAAAAAAAAAAATCATGATCCGTTGCCCAGCTTCTGGGCACGAGCCAATTTTTGCACTCAAAACCCATTGGAAATTAATTTTGAAAAAGGCAAGAAAAGGTTTCTCCATGTTTGGTAGACTATAAAACTACTAGTTGAGGAACATGCCTTTCACTCTGATCAGAGCAGAAAAACCATGTTCTTCATTTTTCTTCAATAGAGCAGTCAGCACATTCGGCATCATTTTTTTGCCCTTTGGGCAGCCCTAAAAGAATGTTTCTTTAGAAAACTGTTTCTGAGGCACAGTCTGTAGGTTTATTTTAGATGTGACCACCTGTGTGAGGTGTGAGGGTTATTTTAAAAGGAGCTCTTTCATTTGTCTTTGTGGGAGAGAGGTTGCCCCAATCAAAATGACATCACATTTGTGGGGCACCTGTAAAACTATGCAGAAGTTGGCTCAAGTACAAAAGACTTTGTTTTCTTTCTTCTTTCCTATGGTAGTTAACTTGATTTCTTCTCTCCATAAATTCTCTAATTGGTTTACTAAAATACACAACAATCTGGGTGCCCTTTTCTATTAGTTACATTGTGAACACTTATGTGGTGAAGTTTAACTAACCAAAGCAGAACAGCTAGAAAATAATTAAAAGAAGAGAACAATTTTAAAGCAGTAGGGCTTTCTTTGATAATAATTCTCACAATCACATTAGTTGCTCTTAAATAGAATCTGCCCTGGCATTGTGTTGGCAATAAAGAAGGCATAATCCCTCGCTGTTTTTATTTCTGCAGCATGTGGAGTTTTACTAGTGGGGGTGTTAAGCTAATTTTTTAAAAGAGAAACAGGAGAAAAGATTTAGTATTAACTAATCACTCTGCCTTAAGGCTAATCAGACAGATGGGAATTGTCTCAAATTTATATAAAGTTGTAGCATTTTCCAGGAAAGGCTTAATTTTTTTTTTTTGTTTGTTTGAGAGAGGATTTCATGTGATGATAGAAGTAAGTCAGGAGTTTAGAATTTCAGATCGCCTGCATGGTCAGATTTGTCACTGAAATAAGTTTCAATTATTGTTCCTAGGTAAAATCTTTCCCTTTCCTCTTTCCCTCCCTCTCTTCCATCCTTCTCTTCTTTCTCTCTCCTTTCCTCCCCATTCTTCCTCTCTCTCAATCTCTCCCCTTCCATTCCTCCCTCCCTTCTTTCACCTCCATCTGCACCTTTTCACTTTTTCAGAGTGTGATTTTTTGTATTTGATGCAAACTTTAAGACATTTCTATCTCTCAAAACCATTTCCTGAGCTAAGTCTCTTGGTCTCTAACTGTAGAAAAGAAAAAGGAATGGAATATAAGTATTCTGCTTGGAGAACGACAGTGAAGTCAGAAAGTAAACCTTGTCTTTATTTAAAGTTTGATCTGCAATTGCCTGCTACTTCATGACCTGAATCTGTGATTCCTAGGACAACAGCCTTCTTTGAGATGGAAAATTGTTCCCACAAGCAATTAAATAGTCAAATCTAGGACACTGTTGACAAGAGACATATTTAACAGAAGCAGAAGTAGATTCTGATTTTTGGAATCTAAAGCTTTTATAATGTGGAACACATCTTTAAGAAAAAACAATTCAAAATTATAAATTCAAAATTAGATAAGAAAATTAATATTCATTTACAATGAGAAATAATAAAAGGCAGATTTTAAAAAGCTGAGAAGAAACCAAACATCAGATCCAATCTAGAAAAATAACATTTGGGGCACCTGGGTGGCTCAGTGGGTTGGGCGTCTGACTTTGGCCCAGGTCATGATCTCACCGTCTGTGAGTTAGAGCCCCGCATCGGGTTCTGTGCTGGAGCTTGCTTCGGATTCTGTGTCTCCCCCTCTCTCTGCGCCCCCCCACCCCCCATGCTCATGCTCTGTCTCTCTCTGTCTCTCAATAATAAATAGATGTTAAAAAAATTAAAAAAAGAAAAAAAATAACATAGTTAACTGCTATTATACTTGTATAAGAATTTTTTAATCTACATTTTTTTAACTGTATACACTTTGATCACATGTTCATATGACAAAATTTTGTATATAGAGAAGAGAAAGCTATCTCAGGTTCTAACATGGTTAGGTGAAATTTGTTTTTACTATTTATAGTTTAGGAAATTTTGTTCTGCCTTACAAATTGTCACTGGTAATGTCATGTAAATATTTTTAAATTAAGTAGTTTATGTACAGTGAAACATGCATATTGTATATATATTTATATTAATGTTGAGAAATGTGTAAACTAATCAAATCAATATATCATCAAGATATAGAACATTTCCAACATTCCAGAAAGTTCCTTGTGCTCTTTCTCAGTCAATCATGAGACCCTCCTCACTCCTCCCACAAAAGTAAAAGTCACCATTATTTGATGTCTTTCACCACAGACTGTTTTTACCTGTTCTAGAAATTCCTGTAAGTGGAATCATAGGATATATATTCTGATGTGTCTGAATTCTTTTACTCAGCAGAATATTTAGAGATATTGTCCATATTACTGTGAGCAGCAGTAATTCATTTCCTTTTATTGTCGTGTATTATTCCATTGCATCAATATAGCACCATTTGTTTATTTGTTTTCCTGCTGACGGAGATTTGGGTTGTTTCTAGTTTGGAGTGTTGTTATAGGTACTGTGTGTGGCTGGACACACAACTTAATGGTTTGAAATAACAGCATTTGTTTTGCTCGTAAATCTGCAATTTGGGCAGGACTCAGTGGGGATGGCCCATCTGGCTCTACTCAGCATCGGCTAGAATGGCTCACCCTGGCACCTGAAGTCATCTGAATGCTTACGCACTCATGTGCCTGGGCCCTGACACTGTCTGTCAGTTGAGTCCTTAGCTATCATTGTCAACCAGACAACCTATAGAGCCTCATGTAGCTTGGGATCTTTTCAACCTGGTGACTGGATTTCAAGTGCTGGTGTCCCAAGAAATAAAGCCAGGGACAAATCACTTTGCCTTTTGTGATCTATCCTTGAAAATCAAATAGCAGCACTTCCTAAAATATTTCAGTCACAAAGTGCTGCCTAGGGTCATGAAAGGGGAAATATTTTATTTTTTGGTGGGAGTGGTGAGGTTCTGGCAAGCATGTGAGTCCAGAAATCCTGTCGTAGCCATTTATGGAATAGATAATCTATTGCATCTGTGATGAGTGAGATGCTCTGGCATTCTTCATGAGTCACTGACAGTAGGAAACTGGCTCCCATTATCCTTAAAACAATGAATTATTTGGTAAGTAATTCATTTCTTTGTATGTAACCTATCTCCCATTGTTATTGCTGCCTCCTGCCCTCTGTGTCACCCTCCTCTCCCTGCTGGCGCTCTAACACCTCATAATTGGCAGTCCTCCTGTATAGATCCCCTTCACCTTGCTCAGGCTCTGATTTTCTGCCTAGACACCTCTTACATAGATGTTCTTCTTTTTTAAAATATTTTTTTAAATGTTTATTTTTCAGAGACAGTGGGTGAATGGGAGAGGGGCAAGGGGGTATCCCAAGCAGACTTTGTGCTAACATGGGACTTACTCTCTCGAAACTGTGAGATCATGACCTGAGCTGAAATCAACAGTTGGACCCTCCACCGACTGAGCCACTCAGGCACCCCATGTACATAGATGCCCTTCTACCCTGCTTGTGCTCTGACACCCTTACCAGGCTGTTCCTGCTCTGGGGAGCCCTTGCTTGGGTTTTGGCACTCCACACTGGGCTACAATTAAAATAAGACAATGGTCTTAACTGGCTGCAGTTAAGATATCTTACTTTTGTGAATTACAGGACACATGTGACCATATGAATAAATTTGTAGGTTCCTTCCAGAACCCAGCAAGAGGTTGTACAAATAAAAGGTCTTTTCATCATAGAATTGTCTTTAGTATTATTCATATTACTGCTCAGTGCGAACACCAGTAGAGCAGAAGTGGCTGTGACCCATGCCTTCTGCTACTTCCATTATTCATTCATTTATTTGTGGTACTTGATTCTGCATATAGTTAGGCCATTTATATACATGGCTACTGCTTCCAAATGTTCTCCTATCATAGATAGAAAACAAATAGCCCTGTGTCTAAGGTGTTTTCCAGTTTATCATTCGAATGTTTTATTTGACTTTTAATCCTATTGTTAATTAATTCACATTTCACTGTGGATGAGCGCTGCTCTTAGGAACTGTTGTCTTCATGGGGTACAGCCACTGCAAAGATCATGGTACTGAAGTAGAAAGAAAGTAGGGGAAGAAATATCCTGACATCTTTTTTTACTCACTGTCTGATATCCCAGAAGCCAGAAGACATGGGAACCTGCATGATTTAGTCATGGTGGTCAGCTCCTCATAGTACATAACAGTGTAGAGAATGTGGTATATGGCTCTTGGGGGTAGGTGGGTATATTTCCTTATTTCTTTTCACCTTATTTTTTATTTAGTTTCAGTAAACTAAAACACAGGTGCTGTAGCAAATTACTATAAACTTGGTGGCTTAGAGCAACATAACTTTATTACAGTTCTTGAGGTCAAAATTCTGAAATGAGTTTCACAGGACTAAATTCATGATGAGTCTGCTTTCCTTCTGCAGGCTCAAGGGGAGAAGCCATTTCCATGTCTTTTCCAGCTTCTGGAGGCTGTCTGCATTCCCTGACTCATGACCTCTTCCCCCCCCATCTTCAAAGCCAGCAATATCAGACTGAGTCCTTCTTACATGACCATATCCCTGGTTCTCCCTCTTTTGTCTCCCTCTTCTACTTATAAGGACTCTTGAGATTACATGGGATCCACCCAGATAGTCCAGGATAATTTTCCCATTGGAATGTCATTGGATTAACAGCTTTAATTTCCATTTGCCATGTAGCCTAACACAGTCACGGATTCCTAGGGTTAAGTTGTGGACATCTTTGGGGAACCACTATTCTATCTATCACATATTAGTTAGTTCAAAGAAATTTCTTAGGAATATTATGACTCTTGTTTTGCCTCAGAGTATAGGGGATGAAACAATGACCAAAAGTCCAACTAACTATACTTATAGGATTCTCGTGCATTCCCTCTCTTGGTATTTATTACTGAATGAATCATGAAGATGTCACTAGTAGGGTATAAATTGTCACAGATATACAAGGATTCCATTTGAACACAGTTTTGAATTCAAATTTATCAACTGTTCCCTCATTGGAACTCCTTGTGATGTTTCAGGATGTCTCAGGTTCTGGCCTTGAGAAAAAAATCACGTAAGACAACTCTTTTCAATAGGTGTTTCAGTAAAAAGAAGACCAACCTATGTAGTGAGTCATGCGTCTCTTTCTCAGTGAGGGAGGGAAATCATATTAGTGTTTTGTTCATTTGAGGACCAAAGAAAATGTCCATTTTCTCCCATTATCTGTATTACAGCTGACCTAAACTGATTTGGTTATGTTCAGTTCTTAACCTTTTTTTGGATTGGTTATGGTAGCCAGTGACAGGTTTCTCTAAAACCTTGCTACCAGGTTATAATCAAAACAAGGCTCTAAGTTTTGTTATAATGGATATTTATTATGTATAAATATCAATTATAAATATCCATGTATAAATTATATTTTGTATAATGGATATTTATTATGTCAACATTCATTAATAAGCTAACATGATAAAATGGTAGGCCTGTGTTCTTCTAAGTGAAACACAGTATAAGGACTGTTCGCTTAAGGTGGCTACAACAGCATTCTAGAGGCAAAATTATTATCAGTCAGTGAGCCTTAAAATATCAAGCCCCAGGGTTCATTCTGAAGGTGGAGACCATAAACTGGTGCTAGGTTCATATATCTTGCTTTAAATTGTTTTAGTCAATTGACATATCTTGAATAACTTTAATTTAGTCAAGGAAAAACTATTTCCAACATTTATTATGCTACCTGCTCCCCCAAAAAAGGCCCTTTTCCATCAGGAGAAATTTGTTTCTTATATTCACTATGTTAATTATCAATGACAGAGGTATTGCTCAAGGTTGGATTGGCTGAAGCCCTTGTAGTAGCTACCTCTGAAGTCTAGCCTTTCCATATATTCCTAGCTCACCATTTCTAGACTGTTTGTTCTCCTTCAGGGCAGCTGACTGCTTCAGAATGAAGCTCAACTAACTGGTACATGAATAGTGTCATATTGTATATGTTGAAATTTTTGACACTTCATGGCGGGCATCATAAAAGCCAGCAGTGAAAAAAAATTTTTTTTAATTTTTTAAAGTTTATTTATTTATTTTTGAGAGAGGGAGAGAGAGAGAGGAAGAGAGAGTGAGAGAGAAGAAGAGAGAGAATGAGCGGGGGAGGGGCAGAGAGCAAGGGAAAGAGAGAATCTCAAGCAGGCTCCCCACTGTCAGCATGGAGCCTGATGTGGGGTTCGAACTCACAAAATGTGAGATCATGACCTGAGCCAAAACCAAGAGCTGGATGCTTAACCGACTGAGCCACCAGGCGCCCAGTAGTGAAAATTTTAAAGCCCACTAAAGAAAATTGCAGAGTTTGCTTTTTTGTTGATCAAGAGAAAAGAATTTGTGGCCTGTGAAGTTTAATTTTTCTAGCTAGTGTAGGTATACTATACTATAATTATGGCATACATTAAATGGAAGCTGACCAGTATTTGCTGAATTTTAATTTGAGGCATAGTTCTTTTTTTATGTATGGCTTCAATGTAGGGACCATCCAAATCAGTGTTGAGAATTTTTAAAGTTTGTTTATTTAAAGTTTGTTTATTTATTTTTGAGGGAGAGGGAGAGGAAAAATCTCAAGCAAGCTCTGTGCTGTCAGTGCAGAGCCTGATGCAGGACTCAAACCCACAAATTATGAGATCATGACCTGAACCCAAATCAAGAGTCAAAAGCTTAACCAACTGAGCCACGTAGGCACCCCAGTGTTGGAAATTTTAAGAGACCCTGTAAAGAGTATACTTTGAACAAATTGAGAGTTAAAACAAAAAAGGAAGGCAAATAGAAGACAAAAGAGTGTGACAAATGTATCTCCTTTAGTACATATGATATATGGGATAGTGTTTATATCAAGGACTCCAGACACATGGACTGCATTTGAGTTCCAGGTCTGCCACTTCCTGGTGGTATAACCTAGGGAAAGTTGTTTATACTATCTCTGTTTCTTATTCTTATATGTATATGATTTAAGAAAGTACTGAGGTAAAAAAAAAAAAAAGTACCTGAGACATAGTAATCATTGTCTAAGTATTAGCTATTATCATTGTTATTCTTATTATTTCAAAGTGCCGATTGGAGGACATGGTTACCTTGGTAGAGGAGTGGGCCTACTGTTACTGAACTCTAGAATTAAGGATATTTTACACTTTCCCCCATGAGTCATGGTAGGTCTGGATCAGGTAGGTCTTACCAGTAGAGGCCTATTCAAGTAACACAGGCAGTAGAGAGGCTTGGAGGAGAATTTCCTCACTGCAGGTAGCTTGCCTCAAAGAAGACAAAAAAAGGTAGCTAAGCTCAGCTTGCCCCATTCACTCTTACCAGATTTACAAATGCAATGAGTTGATTTACATCCTCTGAGATGAAGTGAATAAAAGGCAGAGCGAGGAGCCAGGAGTATTTAGGGAAAACCCTCCCTCGTAGAAAACAAGGAGTATAGAGGTGTTCTTCACAATTGACTTTCTCATAGGACACTGTGATGGTTCTCCAATTGACAGTGACATCCAATGTTAGCATAAATAGAAAACAGAATCTCAAACTCCTATAACTGAAATGAATTAAATGGAGCAGTCCTCAGGTGTGAAAGGTGTAGATATTTTTAAAACCACAATTATCTGCCTCTGTTTCTCATCCCTGATTGATTCTGTTCTGATTCAGATTCTTCTACTGCCCACAAATTCTCTCCATGTGGCAAAAAAAGCCACAAGCAGGCCTTGCTTCATACTGTGATGTCCCAATCCCCTCTCTTACCTTTCAACTAAAAACCATGAGGAGATGCTCTGATTGGTCATCTTGTCACATGCCTACCTCCCAACCAGTTCTTTGGCCGGAGGAATGGTCAGGCTGTGTCACCTACTGTCCCCTGAAGTTAGATATAGGGCTTTATAATAGGCAGCTGCATGTCATGGAGGTCCCTTATCTTTTTCCTGAGTTCCTAGGAGAATCCTAGGTTCTCTCTCATTTGCTTGCATAGCGGCTGGCACAATGTTGAATGAATAAATGAATGAATGATGAATGAATGAATGAATGAATGAATGAATGAATGAATGACTGAATTGGGCCATGTGTGACTTTCCCAGTAGTTTTGATATTTTAGGCTAGCCTTTAAAATGTGTTTTAAGGGGCACCTGGGTGGCTCAGTTGGTTAAGCATATGACTTTGGCTCAGGTCATGATCTTCTGTGGTTCAGGTTGTGCAGATTGTTGTGTTAATCTTCCAATCGGTTTTCTAGGTGTGTAGGATGGTTTAGTGTTGGTCTGGCTGTATTTCATTGACGCGAGCCCCACAAAAAGCTTCCATGCTGTTCCGCCATCTTGGCTCCTCCTCAGAAATTCCAGGTCATGATCTTAAGGTTTGTGGGTTCAAGCTCTGCGTCAGGCTCTGTGCTGACAGCCTGAAACCTGCTTTGGATTGTGTTTCCCTCTCTCTGCCCCTCTCCCACTTGCACTGTTTCTCTCTCTCTCTCTCTCTCAAAAATAAATAAACATTAAAAAATTTTTAAATGTGTTTTAAATTCTATTTTTCTGGGTCCTTAATAAATGATCATAATTGTATCTTTGGGGGCATTTGTAGAAAAAAACACAACAAGCTGTTTCTGATGTGGCTTGTAGTAAATGATTAATAATTAGGAGCATCATTGGGTTCCTGGAAATCTCCTAAATCAGGGAGCAATTTGGCCAGATAAAAAGCCAGGAGAAACCAATGTAATTTAGGAATAATGGAAAGAGTGTAGCAGTATAAGCATTAGTAATTAAGTGGAGACTATTAAAACAGTTACTCAGACTAGGAGGACTAAGACACTTATAAAATGGAATGTGTTTATTGTTTTTCATGGACTTTTGAAATTGTTCATGTTTCAGTTCTGCCAGCTTCTCTATGTACTTCTTGTTCAATTATATTTTTTGTGGCATGGGATAAAATAGTGTTCAAACTATTATTTAGTAATCAATAGACTATAATATTTTATTGAATTCCTCCCTTACAAATGCAGAGGAAAGATGTTCACCCTGATTTAAATACAAAAATAGAGCCTGAGATTAAGAATTGCAGAGCAGGTGGTTCATTTGGGAATGCAATCCTGGGGAACAGGAGTGTGGGGAAGGGGAAGTGAAATAGCAAATGAGGCAATTTTTTTATGAAGTTGGCCACTGCTACGAGTGGCTCTCCCTTCTAGGGACCCTCATGAAATATGTCTGAAAGCCCATTTCCCACTGACCAAGGCTGGCCCCAGGGACATTAATCTTCTGTCACTTAAAAAAAAAGAATTTTAATATTTATTTATTTTTGAGAGAGAGAGAGAGAGAGAGAGAGAGAGAGAGAGAGAGAGAGAGAGAGAGAAAGGGGCAGAGAGAAGGAGACACAATTCAAAGTAGGCCCCAGACACTGAGCACAGCATAGAGCCCGACACAGGGCTCGAACATAACCTGACTGAAGTTGGACACTTAACCCACTGAACCACCCAGGCACCCCATAATTTTCTCTCACTTTTGACGTGGACATGCATGAGTTCTCAGTTGGTTTTCGATCTAAGCCCAATCTTAGATGTCCACTTTTAGAAACTGCAGGCAAGAAGGAGAGGTGTACTCTATGGGCGCAGGAAGAGTCTCTGTGCAGTTGTCCTGGTCGAAGCTGTCCAGAGCCTGTGCTGCCTTGTCCTTTATAGCAGCAGCTGGAGTAGGAAGTAAGGTGGATCAGGAAGACTTTGAAGTGGTGCTCAAGAGTGTGTGACATACCGGCTGTCTACTACTGTACATTTTTCTAATGAATTAACGTAAAGCCAACAACCTGCCTCCTGACATCGTTAGCAAACTCCCTCACTCTTTCACCTACAGTTGGTGTATTTGCCAGGAAGCATAATCCGAGGGAGGGGTTATGCCTGGATCAGGTTCTCAGAACTTCTTTGCAGGCCCTTCCCTGGGATTCCCAGAATCTACTTAAGGTTATTAATTTGGTCTTGTCTCTTCCAGTCTATAATAGCTGTGATGATTAATTTTATGTGTCAACTTGTGTGGGCCATGGTACCCAGATATTTAGTCAAATATTATTTTGGATGTGTCTATGAGGGTGTTTTGGAAGAGATTTACATTTAAATCAGTGAACTTTGAGTAAATCAGATTGCCCCCCATAATGTGGGTGTGCCTCATCTAATCATCTGAACATCTGAGTAGAACAAAAGGCTAACCTCTTTAATGAGCAAGAGGAAACTTTCCAGCAGATTGTTTACAGACTTCATCTGTGACATCTGCTCTTCCTGGTTCTATAGCAGACTGCTTTTGGACTCAGCCCTCCAGCCTGCCGCGTCAGATATTGGAGTTGCCAAGCCTCCACAGTTGCAATGAGCCAATTTCTTAAAATACATTTCTTCCTCTATAGATACACATCCTATTGGTTCTGTATCTCTGGAGAACCTGGTGGGTAGGGATCTCAGAGTGACTGGATAGGCTGTTGCCTAGAGGTCTTTGTTAGTACCTCATAATTATTGGTGGTAAAATGCCACTTCATCTATTCATACAGATCTATTTCATACAGAACAGGAGCTTCATAGAAGAGGTTAAAAAAAAAGTTTGATTGACATTTACCCTAAAGAGAACTCATCTAAAATTATGAAAAATCAATTTTAATTATATGAAATAAAAATGAAATATAACTGCAACTGTGCACTATTAGGACAAAGGACATATTGTGTTGAATTTTTTCCATAATACATCTGACTAAACTTGTAACAGAAATATGACAGACTTTATGTTGATTTTGGCAGCATAAAGATTAGTATAGACATTTTGGCAAAAACAACAACAACACAATCAACAAAAAAACTTTGACACTGTCATCAATTTTCTCAAAGAGCTTTTCAGTCTTTTGATATTCAAACCATTTTCTTTTGAAAACTTACATTGTTTTAACCCTTACTGATTTCCTGTGCTTCAGTTGCTAACCAGTTTAATTGCCAGATCCTCATTTGTCAAGGTCTTGTGTAATATTTGAATGTTTCCCCAAGATCATGTTCAATGGCTTCATCCAACTTGTCTTTTAAAAGCTTTGCAGTTTTCTCTTAAAAACTGAGAACTGAGGGTTGATGGGTGGGAGGGAGGAGAGGGTGGGTGATGGGTATTGAGGAGGGCACTTTTTGGGATGAGCACTGGGTATTATATGGAAACCGATTTGCCAATAAATTTCATATATTGAAAAAAAAATAAAAGCTTTGCAGTTTTACTTGGAGAATAATTTGCCATACTTGCATTGTGCACTTGGCTTTTGCACATATCCGCAATTAAAGACTGTCCAAGAAGGACTTTGGCATGATGGGCTGAGATCAGAACTGATGTCAGACAGGGGTGATGAAGGTAGAAAGATATGGATGGCACTGGTTCATCATTGGTCAGTTCCTTAGTGCTTTGACTACTTTTGCTCACCTCTAGAATAAGTTATAACTGTAGTGACTCAGATAGTGACTGTAGTGACTCAGATAGAAAGATTAACAAGGACCCCTTCCAACCCAAGACCACTAGAGGACCTCAAATCTGGGTCTGTCCCTCTAGAGCTCTCCAAGACTGGCAGAGGTCTAATTCTAAATCATATGCTCTGCAGGTTGCTGACCCCTGCTTCATTTGTTAGCTTCCTAGAGACTTTTTATGGCTGTAGCTCCTATTATGCATTAGCTTGCAATGAGTTGACTATATTTCAGATTTTAAAAGCTTGTCAAAAAAGTATGGGTCATGTTTCTTTTGGAACAGTTTACCAAGTTCTGCTATTTTATCTGGGATTTCCATAGAAATTCCTTCAGAGAGAGGCCTGTGTACTTGGTAATGTCTGTTGAGCAAGTTGATAGAGCTGATGAACTCAAGCTGCCACTTCAGACAGTCTTTGATTTTCTTTGTTTGGATACACGGTCACTTTCATCTAGAGCACACACACAGTTTTCAGGAGCTTAAGAGACTCCAATTTTAGCAAAATGGTATTTCAGCAAATAACTTTGAGAACCTGAGCTAATGTCCTATGACAAGATCTGAGGAAAAAATGCTGGTTGTTCTTTGTTGGGATTCAGCTCTCTTAGGAAGTAGCCATCTTTGCCCAAAGGTCTGTCTGGACAAAATTATCTGTGTATTTAGCCTTAGGTTTGATATAGTGATTAAGTGTGGTAGCTTCAGAGCACAAGACTGGGTTTAAACCCTGGATCTAGCATTTAGACATTTTATAATCTCAGTGTAGTCCTGTTACTGCTCAAGTCCTCAGTTCCATATTTGTAAATTGGGAACATTAATAGTGTTTGACTCCTTAGGTTACTGTAAAGATTATAAAAGATAAAATATGTAAAGGGATAATACTAGATATTCCCAAACTTTCTCAGTTTATAGGGTCCTCAGAGTCTCAGTAATTTTTCATGCTATCCACAGCCAAAAGAAATACCCAGTGGCACAGTAAGGATACACAAGGGTATCTCAGGTATGTCTTATTATGGAAGTACATGAGGAGAACCTTCCTTTTATTAAGTAGTTAGGTCCAAATACCTTAATACATGTTTCTGTCCCAACAACTTAGTGGCTGCTTGAAAAGGTAATACACATACATTGAAATAAAAAGTGTTTTCATTCTTAACCAGAGTTTCCTACCAAGGATCCTACCAGGATGTATGTTCCTGTTGGGAACTGCTCAACTTCACACACTTTGAAATCAGATTAGACACTGCACTTTCATTTCCTGTTCTACTTTGTTTTTCCTGTGGTACTTGCTTTTTATCACAGTGCTTACAGAAAACCCAGCTTCACAAAGATTTAATGCCACTGAAAGGAATATATTGTGATTTCTTGTTGAGAGTATGAACCACTTCGAGTTAGTAGGTCTTGTGGTATTCTATACATGGAGAGTATCATGGTTTCCCTCATACTGCAAAATACGTCCTCCCCTACCCCCCAGCTCCTCTGAGTTTGCTGTGGTGCCGTGAAGCAGGACACCATTTGACAGCTTTCCTACCTTGGTTGCATGTGTCCTAAAAAGCTCTTCTGGTTGGTTTACACATATAACAGGCCTTGCTGGGGAGGATGACACTTGAGTAAACACAATAACAGGAGTATGTTATCTGTTAAATTATCATCACTTAGAATTATCTCTGGGAGAACAGCTGGTGGCTGCTTTACACAACACCATTCTGAATTCCTATTTTGTATGTATGGCACTCCTGAGAACACAATGTGAATGATGTCCCTTTGAGTTTTCAAAGTAGAGACCCTGGGTAATAAGGTTACAGACATTGCTAACTACTTCATGTGGATTATCTCATTACATCCTTTAGTAAACCTGCAGTAGGTTTAGGAGATGTAGTAGGGCTGAATAATAAAGTTATTTTTGGAGGTGTAAAGTTTGTGTCAAAATCTTGGCTCTGTTACTTAACCAATAGTGTAATCTTTATAAAGTTGCTTAAACTCTAAGTGCCTCAGTTTCTTCATCTAAAAAAAAATTGGGCTCGGGGTGCCTGGTTGGCTCAGTAGGTTAAGTGTCCGACTTTGGCTCGGGTCATGATCTCATGGTTCGTGGGTTTGAGCCCCGCATTGGGCTCTGTGCTGACCAGCTTAAAGCCTAAAGCCTGCTTTGGATTTTGTGTTTCCCTCTCTCTCTGCCCCTTTCATACTCATCTGTCTCTCAAAAATAAAAAAACATTGAAAAAAATTAAAATAAAAATAAGATAAAAAAATAAAAATAATTGGGCTAATAATAGTCATCTACCTCACTGAATTATTATGAGGATAAATTACTCAATTCATATAAATTCCTTTGAACCATGCCTGATACCTCATAAATATTAACTTTTATTGTAACTGCCATTATTATCTTTATTTTATATAAGTGCAACTACTTGAAATAGAATTGAGGCTTTAGAGATATTAAAAAGCTTGCATAAGTTTATAAGCCTAGTAAGCACTGATGAAAGGAGTTGTCTTTCTCCAGTTACAGTACTCTGGGGAAAAATTTTATCTCCAATTTGAGAGGGCCAACTGTTACCTAATCTGGAAGAAAAGTTAAAAATCTCTGGACACTGATATACCCTTATAATTTAAACTCTTATGATTTATGAAATGTATGACCCATTTCCAACTTTGTTATCAGCTCTTTTTACACATAGCTCTCTAATTTTGCCAATCTGTGGCTCAATAGTAAATCAGTAGGACAGATTATATTGTAACATTTTGCCATGATCAGTTTGTTCATTATTTAAGGGAAGTCCAATGTCTATTCTTTCTTGTACTTTCCTCTCATGCAGCGAGACTACCAAGGCCAGAAAGGAAATTGTGGTGTATGGGTGTCCAAATTCTCTTGCATGAACCCATGCCTTCATGCTTTGGCGAATATCAAGGAATGGTTTCATCTTTCACAGTATGTTTTAAGCACAGAGCTTAGTGAAGAAATGGTAACAAAATTTCAGACTTTTGAATGAGAGAAGGGAGATAGGAATATGCAAAGCCTGGGCCTTTTGGGGGATATCATGGAAAGGATGCCCTGCCTAAAGGTGGGTCAGTAGGGAGTGAAGGAGGAAGGACAGGAGAAAAGGGAACATTTACATTTTCTTTCATGATTAGCTTGGTCTGGCATTGATGACAGTCATTTGAAGGGGAAAAAAACAGAAGGAAAAGGTCACCGATATTTACTAATTTCCTATGTCAGATATTGTGATACATATTTTCATATACTTAACCTTTTTTTTATTCTACAAAATAATACTGCAGTGTAAATACTATTAAACAGAAAATACTGTTGTGGAAATCTTGAAAGATTAAGTAGGTTGCTAAGGGCACTCAAGTACTGAATCTGGGGTTGCACAGAATCTGCCTCCTCATGTATTATGGGATACTTGAGAGGACTATTAAAATTGTTCATATTCATAGCATTATAGTGTGCTAAGTTGCAGGGTTAATTATGATCATCTATTCCCAACTCTGAGTCAAGCCACCATGTTGATGGCTTGAAATTGTGAGAGTATTTATATTTCAGAAATTACCAAACATTGTTTGGTTTTCTGGAGTAATTTACCACCTTTCCTTGGAGGTGATGCATAATAGTAAAGCTTGGGATGGAGAGAGAGGTTTACTGTTATGTGGTAAAGAGAGAAAAAGGCATCTGTGAAAGGCAAAATGGAAAAGAAAAACACAGGTGAGCCCTCAGGCAAATCAATTTTAGAGAAAACATAAATGGAAGCTGAAGACCTGGAAATTGATTCCCATGAAATTATGGTCCAGATGCCTATATTTTTCTTGGACAATCTTTGTGTACTCTCAGTGGTATGTATAATCTAATTTTAAGAGCACGAATGGAAAGATACAGTATTAAACAGAATAATAACACTAGTCCCTATAAGTGACCCACAGTGTAATGAGAGAAGATAGATAAGAAAGTAGAAAACTAGAATATGGTGTAAATCATGGTGTAGAACCCAGTCAGTTTCCTTTGATGTGGGGTGAGAAGTTTGCAAGGCCAAGGGGGTATATTCATCCACAGCATATGGCCCTCTCCCAGTAGACCACGTGACCTTTCAGGATCACTGGGATTTAGAAATCCAGGGCTGCACAGCCTCTTCCCTGGGTTTGATACCCTGAGGACACTTGTGTGCATCTGCTAGGCCTGAGGGATCGGTAAGGGGTAGCTATGTAAGAGAAATGTGGGCAGAAGTTGAGATTGTGGGGTGGAGTGTCTATGAGACACCTGCTATGCTAGCAGGAGCTAGGGATGAGACAAGAAGGGAGGAGGAAACTGGGTAGGGGGAAGGATCTTCCTGTGCAGGTTAAGTGCTGGCAGAGAAGTACAAATCTGAACCAGGCATTCCAAATTATGAAAGTATGTTTGTCAAGAAGAAAATAGAATATATTTAATAATTTGTTAGCTTGATTTATAGATTTCAAATAGTTAAGTATACAGTTTTCTTTGTTTAAAAATTTTTAATGTTTATTTTTGAGAAAGAGAGAGAGACAGAGCGCAAACAGGGGAAGGGCAAAGAGAGAAAGAGACACAGAATCTGAAGTAACTTCAGGCTCTGAGTTCTCAGCACAGAGCCTGATGGAGGGCTTGAACTCACGGACCACGAGATTATGACCTGAGCTGAAATTGGATGCTTAACCTACTGAGTCACCCAGGCCCCCCAGTATGTAGTTTTCTACTCCTACAGGTCCTGAAAATGTTTGGATGGAAAGGTTAGGGGCTTGAAGATCAGATAGCAGTGAGATTATCAAAGGGTAAGGTTGTAGGAAGGGAAGCAACAACAGGGAATCCAGATAAGAAATGCAAAGTCATTGATAATTCAATGATAATTGATTATCAGTGGGAATAAAAGGAAGGGTGGGTTAGAGAAATATTTAAAATGTACAATCCACAGGGCTTATTTGTGACATTCAGATACATTAAGGAAGACATGCAATTAACCAGTTTCATATTTGGGCCAGGATCTCAAGAAAGAAGTTGGGGTTCTCTATGAATTTGGAGGTTGTAGTTGTGTATAGGGGTAGCTGAAGTCATGGTGGGGGATGAGGTCACTTGAGAGGTAAGTAGCATAATGTGAAAAGAGTCCTGACACTAAATGCCCAGGGAGCAGCATTTAAAATACAGGTAGAGAGGGGCACTTGGATGGCTCAATTCGTTAAGTGACCCACTTCAGCTTAGGTCATGATCTCATGGTTTGTGAGTCCGAGCCCTGTGTTTGGGCTCTGTGCTGACAACTCAGAGCCTGAAGCTGCTTTGGTTTTTGTGTCTTCCTCTCTCTCTCTCTTCCCTTCCCTTCCCCCGCTCACACTTGCACTCTCTCTCTCTTTCTCTTTCTCAAAATTAAGTCAACATTGTTATTATTATTTTTAAATACAGGTAGAGAAAGGAGATCTTGAAGGAGCCTGAGAATGAATGCTAGAGAGTGGGGGAGAAATCCTGAGAATATGGTGTCAAGGAAACCAAAAGGAAAGTATCTTTAGGGAAGAAAGGTCAACAGTGTCAAATGTTGCAGAATTATCAAATAAAATACTTATGGGATAGTGTCCATTGGATTTGGCAGTATTCCACATTGGTTTAAGCTGGTCAGTAAATATCCTTGAGTGACTATGTGTTGAACAGCAGGGATAAAGAAAAGGTGTAAGGAGAGAAGTGACACAAAACTCGTAGGATGTTACTCCAGCCATGCTTTTCTAAAATTTGAACTTAAATTGTGGTTATATTGTCAGGTATTTGTCACCAGCCAACAGCCTAGCACAACTCTAGGTATGGTAGAGATGTTAATATCTGGTAGCTTACTGATTTCTAAAGAAAGGAGAAAATAAAATCAAAACGGACAAAATAAATTTCTGTCAAAATTTCAGGCAGAATTTTCTAAAATGTTAGTGTCATCTGCCCCCACATTTTTTTCCTGAGCTTCAGTTCTCCAGGAGATCCTACCCTTCCTTCACAAGCAGTATAAACCCTACTTCTCCAGAATTTCTCCTTCAGGTTTGCCCACTGCTCATTTGGCTTTTTTTCATATACTACTTTTGATACCTTGTGAACCATTATCCCACACTAGTAATAAAGTTGCATTATCTAATTTCACCAGTAACATTTTTTTTAAATTTTTTTTAACGTTTATTTATTTTTGAGACAGAGCATGAACGGGGGAGGGGCAGAGAGAGAGGGAGACACAGAATCGGAAGCAGGCTCTAGGCTCCGAGCCAACAGCCCAGAACCCGACGTGGGGCTCGAACTCATGGACCGCGAGATCGTGACCTGAGCTAAAGTCGGATGCTCAACCGACCGAGCCACCCAGGCGCCCCTCACCAGTAACATTTTAAGGGCCTTGTCATCTTATCTATTTCCCACAGTACCTAGTATTGTGGTTAGTAATATAAAATATATTTATATTTTCGAAGGATATATATAAAATATATAAAATATAAAATATATTTTGGAAAGATATTTTATTTTATTTTATTTTTTATTTTATTTTTTTTTAATTTTTTTTTTAACGTTTACTTATTTTTGAGACAGAGAGAGACAGAGCATGAACGGGGGAGGGGCAGAGAGAGAGAGGGAGACACAGTATCGGAAGCAGGCTCCAGGCTCCGAGCCATCAGCCCAGAGCCCGACGCGGGGCTCGAACTCGCGGACCGCGAGATCATGACCTGAGCTGAAGTCGGACGCTTAACCGACTGAGCCACCCAGGTGCCCCTGGAAAGATATTTTATTAGCACAGGGCAGTAAACATGCCAAAAGGGGCTACTTCTTTGTCTTAGAAGCAAACAACCATAGAATTTTAGAGCTGGGAGGAGCCTAGTCAATCTCCAGGGCCCATTTATGACTTGAGTTAAATGTTCAGAGTGAACATGTGAGCAGGGATTTGCAGCATTGTATGTTATGTGGAGTAAGTAGGTGGTAGCTTAGGAATGGTGACAGTCAGTCATTGGCTTCTGCCCTCACATTCATTCCTTGTCGTCTGTGAATGATCAGGAGGCTGACCCAGTAGATTGTGTTTCCCAGGCTTCCAGCTAAGTTCAGCCAAGGAGAGGTCAATGAGGGATTGGAGAATGGGAGAAAAGAACCACAATATTTTGCCCTGGCTCTGCTTTGGCTAATGTTCTTAGCTGTGGCTCTATCTCCTCCATGCCCCCCATCCTACTGGAAAGCCCGCTGTGGTTCCAGCTTTACTGATTTCTAAGCTTTTCCGTATCTACTTGTGGTGGTAGTGGTTTTCTGTGTTACTAATCTCTGGGTTGCCTCACCCATCTCTAGTTGGCTTTTAAACTATTCCATCACTGAATAAACCAGTTTCTTTTGTTACATTCCCCTTGTTTGAAATATGTGACATAAGGACAACCACAGAAATAAAGATATAAAGAAGGAGGGTTGCCGTTTGAAGAAGAAATGAAAAACAGAGAAAAATTAATATTCTAAGAAAGAAATACAGGAATGGGTTACTAAAAACAACACGTGCAAAAACACTGAAAATAAATGTGAGACCTCACCAGAATTACTAGCAGCAAAAAGATTTTATCATTGGAGTAATTTGAGAATCGATTTCTCTGACTGAACTCAGTGGAGCCAGAAAAGAGACAAAGGACAGCTTGTGGTCTGGTGGAGATGAGCTGGGAAAATTGACTTTGGCACTCTGGCCCATGGAAGGAAATGAACTGTACCTAAGTACAGGAGTAGTAAAAAGAGGAATAAGCTGCCACTTGGATGAGCCTCGATTTTAACCTGGTGTCACTGAAGGGTCTTTAACATCATGGCACAGTTTCTACCTACACCACATTGGCAAGCAGCAGAGCAAATAACTGTGGACAGTTACTAATGACAGAACAGAATTTCTAGATTAGCACCTCTTTGCCTTATTTGGGTATAAATCACCAGTGGATTCATTTCCTACCTAGAAAACCTCTTTCATCCAAAAATGGTCTTTAAACTCTGTAATTTTCCTGCTGTGGCCAATCTGAGTGCCGGTATTTATTTATTTTTAATGGTAGTAGGGGTTCATGTTCCTTGAACTAGAAAGATGAGACTGTCCCAAGGGCCCTAAGGACCATATTCCTAGAGGAAAGATAAAAATATTCTTATTTAAAAAATCCTAATTAATCGCTTTTTCTCACCAAATCAAGTTCAAGACTGCAGAAAATTAAAGCAAACTCCTGACCTGAAGAAGGATACATACATGGTAATTTTAAAAATGTAGCCAAAGATCAAACTATAAATAAATAAATAAATAAATAAATAAATAAATGGAAAGTTAAGCAGGGAGAGAAAAGAATCACAGAAAGGTATAGAGAGAGGAGTAAAAGGTAGATCAGAGGAGTGAAAAGTAATAGAGGAAAGAACTTTCTATCAAATTCAGCTTTTATGTAACATGGCCAAGGCAATATGGAGAAACGGGTTTTTACTCTGTTACCTTCAGACTGGAGTGATCGAAGGTGGTTGGGACAGGTTCTGAGGTAGTGTCCTGTGATCTGGATTTTTATGAGGATTGATGAGATCATATAACAGCAATTATGTGTGAGTGCTATTTACTTATTTATTTATAATTATTTAAAAAGTAGCTTAAAACCAGAAGTTGCAATGTAGCTTTCTTGAAAATGTTCTAATTTTAATACAGTAATACTTTTAAATTTTTTAAACAATTTTAAAAGTTTATTTTATGTGTGTGTGTGTGTGTGTGTGTGTGTGAGAGAGAGAGAGAGAGAGAGAGAGAGAATGCACATGGGGGAGGGGCAGAGAGAGAGGGAGGGAGAGAATCCCAACCAGGTTCTTCACTCATAGCACAGAACCCCACGCAGGACTGGAACTCATGAACAGTAAGATCAAGATAGAGCTGAAATCAAAAGTTGGTCGCTTAACAAACTGAGCTACCCAGGATCCCTTAGTAATGCTTTTTTAATCTGGTAGTCAGGATATGTACTATTCTACAAAAATGAATTTTCCAGATAACCAAAGCTTATATCACCATCAAATGAAAAAATATAATTTTACTAAATTTGATGTACATTTCTGATAAATGTATGTATACCCTTAAATAAAAATACTGATCTTCATTTCACCTTTCCTTTATGACTTTGGATCATTATTATATAAGCAACATAGATTATGTTTTGCTGTAATGTAGTAATGTCTTCAGAAACCTGTTGAGGTTTATTATGTTATTTAACTCTAAACAAAGATGAAATATTCTAGATTTCTCTATTTTGAGCAAGCTCTCTGGTGTCTCTTCTCATGAGGCACTAATCCCATCATGAGAGCTTGACCCTTATAAACTCATCTAACCCTAATTACCTCCCCAAGGCTCCAGCTCTAAATACGACACACTGGGGTTAGGGACTTCCACATAGGATTTCTGGAGAGATACAGTTCAATCCATAGCACATACACATACATGTATTTTAATATAAATGGAACCATGCTACATTTATTCTTCTGCATCATGCCTTTTAATTTAAAAATATTTCTTTGAAGAAACATATTTGTGTGCTTCATTCTTTTTAGTAATGATGTGCTAATCTGTGTCTTAAATTGATTAAATTTTATTCAACCATTTCCCTGGTGATGAACATTTCATCTTTTCCAGATTTTGCTTTATAAACAGTATTGCAATAAATGTCTTCATACGGACAAATTTTGTGCACACTGCATTTTAGTAAGACACATTTTTAGATGGCCAAATAATATTCTAATTTGAAGTTTGAGAAACAATTCCAAGTTGATCTGTGAAAAATTTATGCCAGTTTTGTCACATTAGCAGTGTATGTGTTTCTATTGTTATTTTTTTATAATATTGAGCATACTGGATATTATCCTTTTTTATACTTGCCAATTTTAGAATATGAAAAATAAATTTACTATTTATTTAATCTGTAGATATTTAGTTGTGGTTCAGATTATAAATATTTTCATATGCTTATTAATCATCTAAATTTTTCCTTGATGAACTTCCAATTGTGTTCTTTGTCCATTTTTATAACAGGTTATCTTTTTTTGCTAAGAGGGCTTTTGCTTGTAATTTGCACTGCGAATATTTCTGTATAGTTTGACTTTTGCTTTTGACTTTTGCTCTTTAACTTCCAATAAATTTAAATTTTCATAGAGTTGGATTATTTAATATTTTCTTTTGCATATTTTGGGTTTCATGTATTGCTTTAAAAGGCTGACAATAAAAAAAAATGTAGCCAAAGAGATGAAATCTGGGAACAGGCTAGCTTTCAAAGTATTGAAAGCTTTTAATCTTTGCAGTTTTCCTAGGAAATGATGCCTAGACATTCATTGGCTTTTTCAAATGCTTTTGTTTTCTGGCTTTCCTGGGGTTGAAAGTAGTTTGCTTGTAGGATTGGGATTATGTTGTGGCTTTTTGTGATATAAATGGAATGTTAATATTCTGCCAAGGGCAGCCTTTGCATTATTTGGTGACATTTCCACAGGATTCCTCAAAGAAGCCTGGGACCTGCAGGCTTCTACCTTGTGTCAGAGTGGGACTGTTTTTTCAAATTTTGGAAAAATCACAGTCATTGCCTGTTAAGCCAGGGTTGTTCCGGTTTTGTGGATACTGATTAGTTAGGAATTTCTCAGAGATCAAATCTTATTTTGGTATTCTACTCCTGTCTTTTATTTTTAAAAAGGAAAAGAAAAGCACCATTCAAGTACTTTACAAACCTTTCCTATGAACTGTTTTTACTTAACTTTTATATGAAAAAAAATATATAGCTATAGAATTTTTCTATATATCCCATAAATTCCTTTTTCTAGTTAATTTTCAACCTACAATATGATTTCAAATATCAAAACAAGGCTCAAGACTTGAGTAGATCACCGGATCTCGAATTTACTGGTTAGATTTTTCTTTATAACCTCTGAGATAGATTTCAGGAAAACAATTTTATAAATTCTAAAAGACCAGAGAACCTACAGCTACGTATTAGTCAATATAAGTGGAAGTGCTGAAAACAGTTGTGGTTCTATTCTTTATTCTCTTAGTAGCTGCTCTAAGACAGAGGGATTGTGCTAGACATTGGGATTCAGAGCTGAAGGTCTGAGTTCTCAAGAAGTTCGTAAAGGAGACAAAATCTAAGAGATAAAATTTCATTTGTTTGTCTTCTTAATGTCTGAGTTTCCTCATTGGTCAAGTGGATCCTTGTGAGAACACAATAGTATTAATAGCTAATATTGTGTGTTCGTCTGTACAGCGTTTTAAGCACATATCATGTGTTAATATATTAAATAATCCAAATAATCCTATGACACGGATCCTTTGGTCTTCCCTCCCTCCCAAATTGCTTGAGTGCTTACTATCTCTCTGCAAAGTAACTCCATGTTCTCTTGGTTCTTGTGGAACCATTTTTTATTGCGGGCAGTGGCTTCTCCAATGCATGTAATTTTCTGAACCTTGCCACTAAGCTTGAGAAGAACCTCCACATTACTGGCAGAAAGCCCTCAAACATTATTTTTAAGGGACTTGGTGTCAAGAGAGGTAATGAAAATACTCGTGGATTTATCTGTATGGAAGTGTCTTGAGTACTACATCTGACAATAAATGGATATGAATTTTCAGCTCTATATCTTAGAAACCTACTCAAATTTAGTCTCTTTTCATATATTTCAGGAAGCTATTCCTTGAAAACTTAACACCCTATCCATGGCTAGCAAAATCTTGTAGCCCTCAAACTGGGTCTCTGCTGAACAGTAGGTTGAGTATAAGCTGACCCAGCACAAAGCCCTGCTTTCCACACTAACAGTGACTATTAGCCAGGCTCTCAATTACAGTATCAACTTTTTGGAGGAAGGCTAGGAAAGAATCACACTTCCCTTATTCCCAGATATATCTGAAACAAGACACAGTGGTAGTCATTAACAATAAAGATGAGGTTAATTTGCTTTCACTCTAAATCTGAATGCTAAAGTAACCATTTAAATAGTGCCAAACAGTGGAAATAAGCAGAAAACTGAATTTAACCTTAAATGTACAGACCTGTGCCACTTGGCAAAACTTACCAGTCAGCAGTATTGAAATAACAGCAATTAATGCTTATATGTAAAATGAACCACAGTATGGTATGGGGCCAACAGAGCAATTTATCAAATTGAACCAATGTGACCCTAGAGATAGGAATATGTCCTATTTGAAATGAGGGAATGTAATTCCATAACATTTCTTAGAAACTGTCTGAGTTCTTAAAACTCTTATAGCCTAAATCTCCTTCCTTGTTCTCCACATGCTGTCAGTCCTTGGAGTACTGATTGGTTGAGGAAACCCCCAGGGCGAACATGAACTGCCCAGTGGGGAAGAGTGGGAGAGGAAATGGTGAGGAGCCCTTTGGCTGTCCCGTGCTACTGCTGAGGAACAATGGGGCCATTCTTCTGGCTTGTGTGGTTTCTACACATTTTGTTAACCCTGAATTATACACTACTCCTCTTAATCCTATAAGGTAGAAATGGACAATGGTTTCTAGAGCATCTCTTTGGAAATAAATGAACTCTGTGCGAGTAAAACACAGCATTCTCATTAAGCTTCACTCATCTTATAGTGAGCAGGCACTATAGTTTTTGCCTCGGTCATGTGTTTGTGCAGCACACTATGTGCTCAGCCCTTAGCACTGGTGTGTCGTGCGGTGGGGTAAGTGTGGCTCGTAAGGGCCGTGGTGATGACATTTGGGCCAGTCCCTCGTAGGTTGTATATCCCCATGCGAATCATTTCATTGCAACTCAGTTTCATCATTTGTAAGATGGGTGTAGTGATCCTTACCTTGTAGAATTATTATGAGAAATAAGATTGTGTGTATGTTTATGTATTTTACCCTAAAATGGCTCTGCTATTAATTGTCTCTCAACAAATAATTACCCCACTATTCTTACTAAAGACCCCCTTACTAAAGTCTGTTGCCCCACAGACTTCAAGTCTGGGTAAGGAAATAGGATATTTATTCATGAAATAGTGCTTAAGCAGGCCTTCCTTTCCACTTTTTCAAGGTGGAAGTCATTTTTCTCTTCTCCATATCCCTGTGCCAGTTTTTTGTCATCGAAATGGATCGCTGGGGAGCCCACACAGGGCTCTTGTAGGCATAGGACTAGGAGTGGGAGATTGGGTTCTATTCCAGACCTTCCCACTTCTCTGTTGGCTACCTTTGACCAAGTTCCTTAACTCTTGAGAGTCTCCATTTCCTCATTTATAAAATGGGAATAGTACCATAATCCTCTCCCAGGACTTTTGTGAGGATCAAGGAGGTCATGAAAACCAGAGTCCTGAAATGTCTTATAAAACACAAAGCATTGTTAATATTCTATTGTGATTATTCATGAATATTCCTTATGCCTCAGACTACGTAGATTCATAGCACAGTGATTTGAACAACCAGCTTTCAAAAGCTATGATCTAGGGAGGAAAACTTAATGTGAGAAATATGGTAAAGTAGCGATTAGATAAGAATTTCTAATACATCACTTCTTCTATTGAGACTTATTGCCTTTTTCTATATGAATTATTTTAATTTTTTTCCCAAGGAATAACCAATGAAGGGTAAAATGAACAGTTGGGATTATCAGGGAAGATTTTCAAGATCCAAGATCAGGAAAGGGAGATAATAATGGATAGGCAATCAATAATAATGATTAATAATAATGATTAATAATAATAACAATAATAAGATACCTTTTGTTGTGGTGAGTTTGTGCTATTATGGTATATGTGGTGTATTTATCATCCATTTCCAGGACAGCCCCCCACCCTGCCCCTAACACACACACACACACACACACTCAAACCAAACTAAATAAATGGTGGGAAAAAAACAACCAATCACCAAGAATCAGCCCACCAAGAATCAAGGCTCATCATCGTAAGAGCCAAAACAAATCACAAGTAGGTTTAAGTTGTGGCTCTCTAGATGGCACAGAATTAGAAAAATCTCTGTGATGCCTAGGTCAAAAGCCTTCAATTATGGACAGACACAGTCTGCGACTCTGACTGCATGTGTGTCCAGTGCTCTCATACTGGGCACCTGAAAGGAACCAGCAGTGTTTGATGAGGAACTACTGTATATTCCTTCAAAGGCTAGGGAGGAATGGGTCATTCTTTCTTATTATTACCTCTTATGACTCTAACAGGGTCTTGATTTGGGGTAACCTCAATCCCAAAGTTGACTGGTTCTTTAAAGTGATGTTTTGATAGAATAGAATATGTTTGCCTCTAGCCACATCACTAAGGGAAGTTATTGTTAACCATTGTTAAACATACAGTTTGCCCATGTGAGAAGGCTCTTGATTACCAATTCTGAGAGACTGCTGCTTTTGACTTTCAATTGTGGCTTATATTTGAAACCACAGTCTTAAGATGTCTTCCAGTTAATAGACCTGCTGGACTCTGGTGGCCCAGTTTCAGCTGTTCTGGAAAACATGGAGTCATTCTTCTAAGCTCCCATCCTCAGGCCCTCCAAAGTGGATTTCTTAAATATTACGTAGCGTATAAGTCAGACCATCAGACATACTATTCACCTAGTAGTTTTCACATGATGTAATGACTCCATATTTATTTATGTAGCTTTCATGAGCAATATGAAACATAACAGTGGTGAAAGAGAATATCTGAAAGTTCAGTTGCAATATAAATGACATGATTGATTAATATGCAATAATGGGTAACTGAATGTTTACTATGTGCCCCAAAGCAGTGGTGGAGAATTTCACATTATTTTTAATTTTTTTTTAACGTTTATTTATTTTTGAGACAGAGAGAGATAGAGCATGAACGGGGTGGGTCAGAGAGAGAGGGAGACACAGAATCTGAAACAGGCTCCAGGCTCTGAGCTGTCAGCACAGAGCCAAACACGGGGCTCAAACCCACGAACTGCAAGATCGTGACCTGAGCTGAAGTCGGACGCTTAGCCGACTGACCCACCCAGGCGCCCCGAGAATTTCACATTTATACTTCATCTATAATAATCCTGTAAGGGAGCTATTATTATTTTTGCTTTATTAATAAGAAATACGAGGATCAAAGAAGTCAATTAATTTTTCCGGTGTCACATAGCTGCTCAATAAAGCAGCCAAATTATTAAATCTAATCATGAATCTACTTTTTCTAGAGAGAACAGTTTTTTTTTTGTTCTTTGTTTTTGTTTTGGCCTTTATATCTGTTTTCAGGAAACTAAAAAATTCTGCCCTGGCCTTTAAGCAATGTTTGAGGGACTTGCATTGTTCCAGGACACTGTAACCAGTGAAAGGCATACACAGAACTCTTTATACTACAATGTATTTTTTTCAATGGAACATAAACTTTGTGGCTACTTTTAATCTGTATTTTAGGGAACCATTTTTTTTTTCTATTTATTTGCCTTCCCTAGATCTCTGTATAATTCTGCAACAGAGCATATTTCTGTCAGAAAGGCAATCATAGATTAGTTTTTTAACTAATAAACTAAAAAAATGTATCTCCAGAAAAGGCTATCATAATTTAATTTTAGGTATAATCCAGTATTCCTAAATATAGGTGACTTGAAACTGTAATAAAAAAATACATATATATATTTGAGCACCTGTTTTTGGCTAACTGATTTTTCTGGATCAAATTTATCATTGTATAATGAAGGATTTACTTCAAAAAGGAGATTATTTTCTTTAACAATTCTTTAACTTATACAGTGTTTAGCAAAAGTAGCATCATAGAATGGGATATTTAAAAAAATTAAAAGGTTCTTGAGGTATTTCCTGGAATACTTAATAAAATTTTGATTTGAAAACTAAGCCAGTACACTGTTTAGTTAAGGGTGTTTCCCTATGTTTTCATAATTTGAGACACTGCAAGAAAAATAGAATCTTTAAGTCTGGGAAGTAAATTATTTTCTCTTGAGCCAGGTCTTATATTGGTCAAAGTGCCGTCCTCATTTTCCTAGTGACTGATAGTAAGAGGTATGCCCCAGTGTCGCCGCTCTGTGTCAGATAGTAAGGGTCAAATGTACGTGGATATAGAGTCAAAAGCCTCTGTCAATGTTTTAGCAAACTTCAGAGTCTTCCTATGGGCTAATTTATCATCATTTCTAGCAGTTGTTACCGAATGTGAGAACATGATGAATGGGGATGAGAATCAGACTGAAGTGTTGGACTGGTCTGCCCCAAATCGTGAATTTGGCCAAGTTTGTCCTGAATTCCTCTCCTCTTTTCTGTATTCCCTGCTCACTGTGACTAGTCTCTCGCTTACTCAGTGTTGACCTGGTATTCCTCCACGTCATGTCTTGCCCCAGTAAACTAGTTAAAGCTCAACTCTTCCTTGTCTCCTTCTATCCAAGATGGAAAGGATCTTACATCCTTCTCTGAGCCAGAAGCTTGACACGATTTGATTCTTTAAACAAACTGCAAGCAATATTAGAAGATATTGTTTCCAGGTTACACACGAGGCTCACATATATCAGGCAAAACACCCAACTCACATCACTAGTAGTTAGTGGGAACTAGTGATATGAACCCAGGTCTGTTTAATTGACAGTCATGTGCTTACTACCATGACATGCTGCTTCCCAATCTAACTTAACTATTTCATTTTTTTTACTTCTTCAGAGGCCAGCAGAGTGTCTGGTAAGATCAACAAATGAACCAGCTCCAAACAAGGTGTTAATGGCTGATGTCAAGTCAGTGAGAGCATGGAGAAGGGCCACCATTTGTCTGCCAGTGTTTCTTCTTTCTGAGATCTGCTGTCTTGGCTCTTGTGTGATCAAGGCCAGTGTCCAGAGCATAAGCCTTGATCTCAGAAGGTGAGTCTATGACCCCTCATCTAGGGAGAAATTTCATTTTTAACTCTAAAAGTCCTTATTTGGTAAGCATCCTACCTGAAAGTATTTTCCTCTTTGATGATATTTGTGTTTAAAAGCAGTCTCAAGTGATGTCAGTGAGGTGACAGAATAGGAGTTTCCAGCCCTCATCCCTTCACAGAAACACTTATTTAACAATCATTCTTGTATAAAAATACATTTATGAGAGCTCTAGAATCCGGATGAGAGGTTGCAACACTAGTGGAACACAGAAATGAGAAAAGATACATTACAAAAATTGTACAACTTTTTCCGTGTCAGTCATACCTTGATAAAGTGGTTTTAAGACATAAATGCAACCATAATGTAATAAATGCAACCCAAAGTATGGAGGTGACCATCTCCATCTCATAGAGGTGACCTCCTATGCCACCTACACCATACAGAGAGCCCTTGCATTATCCTTGAAGTTCCCTCAAGCCTAATTTCACTCAGCATCAGTGAATAACTGTAGGAATGTGAATGTGGCAAAGACAGTTAGTACAAACTAAATATTTTCTGTGCTTTTCTAAATCTCTTCTCTTCCCTGGATTTAGGGCTATGTGAAAATTTAGGCCAATGAACTGTGAGTAGGAGTTAAAAGTCAGTGTTCTTCCTCTGTCTCTTGTTCTCTGCTTAAGGAAAGGGAGAGGAGACCTGGATCCCTGAGTTACTGAATGAAGGGATGCTGTCCTGGAAAACTTGTCCCATTCACATCAGACTTTACCTGAGAGACAAAAGAATTGTGGTTTTGTTAAGCCACTGAAATTTTAGTGTTTATTCGTTACATAGCATAGTCTCTTATATTCTGAAGAACATGGAGATTTTGTGCAAAATGCCCTCCTCATTCTCAGGATATATGCTCTTTGGACTTACCTTTTAGAAACAGACTTGTTATTTGGAGTAAACTCCTGCCCAAGCCTTTGGAATTCATTTCAGCTTTATAATGACAGTCTTTGAGAACCTTCAAACAGAGGTCAAGTTTATATGAATGCTTAGATGGTTGAGTATTGAGGATATTGAGTAACGAACAACAAAGTTAGTTGTAGTTGTAGCTTATAGGTAATAACTGTGACTGTGTTATAAATGCTGTGATTTTCCCCATCCCTCCGAATCAACCAGTAAAGGCTGATGTTTTACATAGAAGCCAACTTTGCAAACACCGCTTCCCCACATTGAAATGGCTTGGATGACAGAGCTGCTATTTAACAAGAGATGCTACGATGGTCTATATTGGGTAGTTCTGGCTTTGGCACTGGCTTCTCTTCTTTCTCAGTAATTTTCAGGGTTAAAGTAAATGCTATTTTCAGTATTATTCTTACAAAAGGAAGAATAAAAAAATTAGATCACAATAAAGGAAGGTTACACCTTTGATCCCAGCTCTCCCTGGGCTACTTGGCCATGAAATTCCTATGTGTTTGACAGAAGGCAGTCTGCCTTGCAGCCTCCAAACTTCATGTCATGCTCCAAGGAATATGCAAATGGCAAGGATGCCAGATGCAGTAACCACAGTTTTTCTGGGCTGAAGATTTGGGGTAAAATGCGAACGACATATCATGTGTTTTTTTTTTCTTTCTCTCACTGAAGTTCTTCCTTAATACTTTCTATTAGCTGAGGCTTTCTCCTCCTTTCAAATTGAAGCTTTTTACCCCTAGAATTTTTTCGTTAGGCATTTTGGGCTTTGTCTATAATAGTTTTTAGCCTCATCTCCCAAGAGATTTCTTTTCTGCCATGGTAAAGGTGTGTGCAGTCTGATCAGGCTAAGCTTTTGAATTCACTGCCTTGTTTGTGTTGAAACTTATTGTACCAACAACATTTACTGTCTCTCCTTCTCTTTTTAAATTTCTTGACGTTTCGGTTATGTCCACAAGGATCCAGATAAAGCTCCTCACACATGACTGTCCTGGCTGAATTGTAGAATCCATCCTGCTCACGTTCTCCTGAACTAAGTGAATTCTCAGGTTCCATCTGTTGTGTTTTTGGAGGGAGACAACAAAAGCAAATCCTAAGCAGACATGGTAGGGTCACTTCAGGATCCAAGTTCAGGAGAAGAGCCAGAAAATGGTTTTACTGCCTTTTGGAACCACCTAAATCCTGCCTCTTTTGAAGGCTATTTAGAAATGGCACTGATATGTTTTGAAAGCAGGGAATTCACAATACCTATGAAATGTTATAAAGCTACTCAGAGGGCTGAGTGGACTTGATACATTTCTTTCAATGAGGAGAAATTATGTCACCTCTAAATGTTTACTCATTGTCCTTTACCCACACTTCTGGACTTCTGTGGGGGCGGTGCTTAGACCCCAGACTCACTAGGATTTTACAGGGTGATTCTGAGAAGGGAAAAGTGGTAGCTTGTCTGTTGTGATTGTTTTTATGTATTGCTTCATGACATCAGACTGTCATGGATGTCATGACAGGTCATGAACTATAATGATTTATCAAACCCTGGTCAAGAATGGACTGCAGTGGAGTCACACATTAGAGGGAGGATTACATTCCAAAGGTGGTGAGTCAGTGAGAATCACAGAGAGGCAGAGTAATTCTTGGAAAGCTTTAAGGAAGATGCTCCATTGGAAACTAAGATAGAGCCAGTTTTCCTTCTGGTTTTCAAGCAGATGAGCACCAGATGAAGAGGTTGGCTTATTTGGGGGTGGGGGCATGCTCTTCCAAAAATATGTATTTTTAAATACTCCAATCATACTTAGGGGAAAGCAGATTTGCCTCAAACATCTCTGGGGCATTTTCTTATTGAAGGAAAAGCAAGCAGATTGCCCTCAATTGCAGTCTCCATTGCAAACTCAATTCCCACGTTCGTATGCCTAGATTTGTGTAATTACATGGACATGTGGTGTGGCTTCAAGACAGTTCCTAGAAGAAAGGTGGCCATTCCCCAGTTTTGAGAGATAGGAAGACGTCTGGAGTCTGCCCTGCTGGATGTCAGTATTGAGGACAGCACAAGTGTTGTAAACAAGGGATTAGGAAGTGTATCCTCACTGAGGAATCAAAACCCCCATCTTCTGAATGAGCCTTTGTACAGAGGCTACTGAGATGTGCAGGGGCAATGAGGTTTCTGTGGAGAAAATCTCTAGTTAACTATACTCGAGCGAAGGTCTAAGTGGATGCGCTGTTAATAATTGCCAATTCAGGAGACACACTCAAGGGAACATTCTCCTAAAATGTAGAGAGGTTAGGTAGGGCTATGGGTGCCCTGAAACACTAAGACTCTTGATCCCTTCAGTATCAGAGTTCTGAGCATATTATGTAGAAAAGCAACAATGGCAGGGAGAAATATCTGCATTATGGTCCTTGGCGTGGAATACTCTCTTTCTTGGAATTTTAAAAGTTGTTTGGGAAAGCTTCACTGAAAGGGCCCATTATTTTGTTACTGTAAGTAACTTTGATGATTTCCAATGCAACCAGAAGAATCTCTTTCTAAAAATTTTCCTGTGGCCAGAGTAGTTGCAGGTGGCATCATTGAGCTGCTAAGAAGAGACATTTCTACAGGTTTCTGGGTAGAATTTGAATGAGAGAAGTCTGGTTCTCTTGTCCAGGGACATCATGCTATAATCGGGGCCAGGGGGACAGGAGTCTAGTGAATCGTGTCCTCCAGACTTCATCCCCTAGAAGGTATACCTGTGAAGCTGCCTCACCAGCCACATTGGTGATGCTATTTTTTTGTGAGAAGGAAAATTTGAGACAGCCTAATAGTTTTGATTCTTTGACATATCAGTGGCATGGCTGCTATGTGGCCTCTGGCTCACACTTAACTAGTAATGCCAGCGAGCAAGTTTGTATGTAATAATCCCATATTTTCATTTGTATTAAATCAAACATCATCACTTTAAATGAGAAACAAAAAAATTTTACTCATGTGTTGAGAGACCCCAGATTTGGTTCTGAATTGCTTCTAAACTTAGATGAATGAAGGAGGGAGAATCATAACAATTCAGAGGTTTTTTGTTTTTGTTTTTGTTTTTCCTTTTTAAAATAAGATAGTAGAGGGTGAGGTGATAGGGTGGTGGGGTTTGGCTTGCCTAAGTTCTCTTCCTGGGCTAGCATTCTGCGGGTCTTTGATGAGCAGCTCTCCTTGCATAGAATACAGACGAAATGTGTTCTGAAGCATGTTTTTTTACCAAATGGCTCTTGCTGGAAGATTTCTCTGTCGATAGCTATGGTTCTATATTTTAGACTTTAGTATATGACAAGATCCATGTACTCCTTAATAATTCCTATGCTGATAGGTTTCTGATGAGCAGTGTGGCTCCAGAGCCAGAGTTTGTGAACAACTCAGGGCAAATAGGTCTATTAGTTGGCTGATGCCAAGTTGTAAAAGAAGGTGAGGTGAGTAATAATAACTGAGTACTGACTATGTGCCAGGCATTCTACTTCCTGCTCTACCTGCCTTGTTTTGTTAATGTTCACAATAATTTTATGAGTTCAGAATTATTTTGATCTCATTTCATAGATGGTTGTAATGAGGCTTAGAGAGTAACTTGCCCAAGCTCGCAGAGCAAGTAGGTGGCCAAGGCAGGATTTGAATGCAGGTTGCTTGTTGCCGGGAAGACTTTTAAACATAGTGTGATGGTCTGTTGACTTCTTATGTTTATTGCATTAAACTGTTTTCTGCAGTGCTTTAGGAAAATTGAAAATATCTTAAGAAGCTACATGTGATAAATGTTTTAAAATTCCCATCTAACAACAAGCATGTAACTTAACCAACCTCTAAAAAATTTATATAAACTTACCATACAATAAAATGTTGTACCAATTTTAAATTAAACAGATTAAAATAAACATTCAGTTTAATTCCCAGAACTGTCAGCTACTCACTGTTCTGTCAGTTAGACACTATTAGCTATTTGTGTGTTGAGGAGTTTTATTAAGTTAACTACCAGCCCCTTGGTGTTTTGAATGTTACTATGGATGCTGCTGCTTTGCTCTGCTTTGAGAAATGCTGTCAGAAAGAGACAAGCACACACAGCTGAACTGACGGTTTTTCCAATGAAATGCTGTTAAATGGAAGGTCAGCTTAGTGTTAATTACTGTTGATGAAGACTCTGCCCACAGTGAAACTGCCTCTAACAGTTTCACAAGTCACCCTTTCTTGCATGTGTATTTAGAAACGCCAAAGAAAAGCCAATGTCAACAACAGTATTTTCATGTAGGCTATTTCTTCTACAGACTGTCCAGATGCCTCTAATAGCTCAACGTTTTTCACAAATGAGTGCATCCATTTCCTAAGAATGCTGAGAAGCATTTAAGGGGGCAGATCGAGAAAAAGTATAAGTGAGGCTGTGAGGGAGAATGGCAATATCCTACATTTTTCTTTTCTTTCCCTCCCAAACAGATTTCGTTTATGGGGACCTCTTCTTTGGGCAATCATGGAATTTTCTTAATTTTCATGGTATGGCAAGATATTTACCTTTTCTTACTACAGAGGAGGGAGAGTTGGCATAAAACACATGAAGGACATTTTTGTCTTTTGGGTGCACTAGAGTGATGCTCTCTCTTCCACATATCACAAAAGCTAAACCTTACCTCCGTGGATTTCAGAATATTACTTCTGTATCAGATGAAAGAGAGATAGCACCTCTCACCATGAACATACTTCCTTATGGATCCACGAAAGGGTGGGCTTCTAGGAAGATAAGCTTTATGTTCTCAAACTTTATAAATGTTTTCCCCAGTCCTATTCTGTCTTTCTCATTGTTTCTGCTGGCACGGGGCCTCTGCTGTCTTTTTCTGGCTGCTCCTGCACTGGTTTTTTTTTCTCACTGCACTGGATGGTTAGCCTGTTAAATATCGTGAGAATAAGCTGCTCCCTGTCCTGGCATTGCTTTTTGAAGGAAACATTTCCTTTCCTTGTGCAAAGCCAAGGAGTTACTTCCATGGGGAGAAAGTTGGAGGACTGATTGGAAACATGCATGATTGCTGGTTTAAATTTGGCTTATTTGCAACAGACAGAGGTTGCGAGAGATAGGAGAGAGGGGTTCTCCTGGTACTGAGGTGGTTCCCACATCTGCTTCTAATTAGGAACACTGTGGAGAAAAGATTTTGAAATTAACTTAGTTGTGGAATAATAAAGTAGGCCCCTTAATATGGGGGATTATAAATGATTACCCTTGAAAATGAAGGGACAACTTTTCATTCCCTAGGTCGTTTACTTTTTCCGAGGTGGTTTGGCACCAAATAGAAACTAGAGAGGTATTTTGTACCCTCTCTATCTTCAGTGGACAATGGTGCTGTTTTACTCCCTCTTCCTGAGAGTCTAGATCCAGGCTTTTAGAGCACAAAGTGTGCAGCCAGCCAAGAGCCATTTTGTTCACATCTCCCTAGTCCTCTGGGGTCTACAGCAGCTAGGGGCATCTTAGTGACATATACAGATTTGTGTCTGTGGGGAAGAGGCTGGCCTGCTGGTCTTACTTGCCCTGGAGCTCTCAGGTGATGCTCTAGAAATAGGCACTGGGGCACAGGTCCTCAAACACAACACCACATCACACACACACACACACACACACACACACACACACACACACACAAACGGCATATTTTAAAACTTTCTTGTCTGCCTTTCTCTTATTTCAGCCCCTGACCTCTTAAAAGGTCAACATCATAATCTGAAGAAGACATCCAGCCCTCATAAGTGTTATTCTCTACATATTTTCATGTATTCATTTGTTTGTTTTTTCTTTTTTTATCCACATGTTGAATGTAAGAGCTGTAATAGCAGAGATCTTACTATCTTATACCCGCTGTGCTCTGAGCAATGTTTGGAAAAGTGTAAGAACTTCACAATCAACTGTTGACTGAGTGAATCAAGGAAGCAATGGAGGAAATTCTCTGCCCATAAAGGGTAATTCTGGATTCTGCCTTGAACCCTTGAGTTCTTAACTGATGAACTCTGCATTGGGACCAAAGCCCCAGAGTTGTCATAGATGAGTCTCATACCTCTGTGGTCAACTTGACCTACATTTTGGGATTAGGCAGGAGGAAGCCTGAGCTATGGAAATGAGAAGGCAGATGACCTTCCGGACCACTTCCCAGACCACTTCAATTACCATGATTTGGGAAGCTTTTACACTCACTGGGAATACTCTCACCAGAGTGTTCTCAGAATAGGAACAACAGTCGTCCATTTTATATGGTGTAAGTTTGCAGGCAAAGGAAACAATTATTTCTTTAATGACCATCTAAGTCCATGATTTTTCAATTTTCCCTTATTAAAGTACCCCTAAATTATTTATTTTAGAGTTACTTTAACTTGTCTCTTTTGGTTTTAAGTGTCTGATCAGAAAATCACTGATTACCTCAGAAAATGGGAGTGTCTGATCAGAAAATCACTGATTGCCTTAGAAAATGGGAGTTTATAGTAAAGACAGTTTTTACATCTTGTCATGAAAATTTTTATATTGTTACTTTATAATTTCTCCTTGGAAGGTCACCTCTTCATGCTTCAAATGGGAGAGGAGAAGATATAATTGAAATAATTTCTGTTGGTCATCTTGGGTCTGAAAGAGGAAGGCAGGTCATTCCAAATAAGAGAACCCATTTTAGGCCATGTCTAAGCTTGATTCTCCTAAGGTAGGGATGTGTTCAGTCTGTACTCACACTTCTGAAATAGCCATTGAGGGAACTCTCACCACAAAGGACTGTGACTAATCACAAGCCTTGTGGTGAATAACTCATTATTTTTCAATATTATCTTGAGTAAAAAAAATGTGGTGGGGGGCTTTTGAATTAATCTTCTAAAAATGTCTGTCTCAGAATTCCAAACCTTTTATTTGATAGCTAATTCCAAGAAGTCTAAGGTAGTACAAGTAAGGAAGAAAGACTTCCCTAATCTTTGGATAAAATTGTTTTAAATTTCTTGAGCTTCTTGTAATGAGTATACATCTCTAAATTAAATGAATACTTGAAATATTTTCTCCATATGCTTCAAATTTTCCAAGTATTCAGACATTCTTACCGGTCATGCTCTTTTAGCTGCAACAGGTCATAACCAGTGTCTGGATTCCTACCTGTGGACCAAGTGACCATTCAGTTACTGTCCACATTGGGTTCCATGAGGCTGTGCCTGGAAAGCTCTAAACAGAGAATTTTCCCTCAGAAGGAGCCATGTATCTGGCAGTGATTAAAAACTTTGGCATGTTTGGGATAGAGTAGGATCAGAAACCTGGCTTGCTTAGGTCTGTCAGTTCTTTGAATGTCAACTCATTAAAGAACAACATAGACAAATTTAGCTTCCATTGAAGCTGAAAGCAACCGTGGATAGTACATTGATGAATCCCATCATCATACAGATCAGAATTTCATGAACAAACAACCTGGCCAAAATCACAGAGGTAGTTAAATGCAGAACAGAGAATTTAGAGAAATTCACTCAAGGAGTGATGAAGTGATTCTGGCAGATTATCTCTAAAAGCTTTACTCCCCCACATCCTCCCTTCCTTCTATGTTCCTTGGTAAAGAACAGAGTTTAATTTCCAAACAAATATATTAAAATCAAAATTAAAAAATCAAGTCTGAGGACAATAAATGATTCAATGTTCCGGTAGGTTTTAAAGTGTTTACCTCATCTAGCTTGTGAAATAGAAATAACTTTACCCAAATTTTGGTGATATTGTTGACATTGTTTAGGCTGTTTGAATTTTCTTTATGGAAATTGATAATATACTTCTGACTACATCAATGGAAAAAAAGTGCATAAGTGTGTAGAAAATATTAATGTTAGTATTGCACCTAAAACTCTCATTTATTGAGAAAGAAACCCAAATTGGTAAAAAGAAACAATTTATAGAACAAGGAAGAACATTTATGGACTTCAAGTACATAAAACAAATATGCTGGGCCAACAATATATTTATCTAATAGTGTTCCTAAGGAGATGTACTATGATGATTACTTAGTATATTAGCTTTTTTGTTCATAAATTGTGCTTTTTGAATGTATAAATTGTCCAGAAAGGGATATTACAAAACTAAACTTCATTCCAGACTACTAATTCTTATTTAGAAGAGCTGAACTTAAAGGTTTACATAGTTTTGAATATTTTGGCTTTAAAAACATTTATTTCTGTCAGAGGTCTCAACATGCTTTGCCACAAATAGGTGAGCACAAATATTATCTATGGACTATATTTTGCTGATGGGCATTGGAATGTCAGGACTAATAGGGAATGGATAGGGTGGTTTCACTAAAAACTAATTCTTAGACTAATAATGTCTGCCTTAGGCAAGAGACCACACTCTACTGTTTCCATTAATTTTTTGTTTAATTCTTTAGGAGTTTGATATAGAAAAGTGAGAAATAAAATAGGGTAATGACCATTTATCACTTGGTTATAAATATGTTAAAGGGAAAAGAGCCCTTTATGTTCTTTGACCATATGACATGTTAAAGAGCAGGAAGAACGGTGCCCTTATAGATTGGTGTTAGGACCTGTATGATTTGTTCCTCTCCAGTTTAGGATCAACTTAGTCTCTGCTGGTTTGGGTAAAGCTCTGGAAGACAACATGGCCAACTCAGTCACTTTTGTCCTGCTTGGGGATTGCTGACTTTTCATCTTTAGTCAGTCTTTTAGGAAAATTTACCTTGGTTGGATTTGTTTTGGCAGGTTAGCATGATGTAAGTGTATTTAAAAAAAAAATCACAAGCAATTTAATTACAAGAAATGGAAGATAATTCCCTAAAGGCTGCTACTGTTATAGAGGTAGTCATAACAGCTTTTTTTCACATTTTCAGTTTTTTACCGTTTCAAGCAGTCCAAAGAAGAAAGAATGAGAGGGCCTGCTGAGTGTACTGCCAGTGAGCTAGACACGAAGACAAAGAGTGTCAGGGACATGTCAGCTCTCCTGGGGAAATCCAGGCTGTTTTTTAAAAAAAAATGTGAGCTTGAGAAACCTTGGTGAAACACTTGAGGCAAAATCTTATCGATATTAAAGGACATTTTGAAATTCATTGGAGATATTTGTTTTACCCTGTTTCAAAAGACGTTATTGGTTTGGTTGTATTTAATGTGTAGAGTCAGTAAGACCTCTTTCATCCTCCCCTCCCCTGCCTCCTCCAAAAAACCCTCAGGACTGCCTACACATCAAATCACTACAGGATACAGCTACAGAATCTCAAAAAGAATAAAAGCACTACTATTGAATCATGCTGTAAGGTATATCACACCCTCCCCCCCCCCCCCCCCCCCCCCCCAGCTAACACATGCTCTTAACAAAGCATTCAGGGTCCTTTCTCAAACCATCTTTAGGACAAAGGGAAATAACAACATAACAGGTGATACTCCAAGAGCAGGTGTGGTTGCCAAAGAATTACTACTTCCTTCACCCTGTGGCTCTGTTGAGTCATTCGAAAGTACAAGTGAACAATAAAAGCCAGATGACTTTGTTCTATAGGAAATGACTCGTAAGTTTCTAATATGGTTAATAGGATGAAGGCCTTTGTAGACAAACTTCACTTATTTGTTCATTTATTCAAAAATATTACTAAGCACCAGTTTGTGCTAGCCATTATGGTAAGTGGTACAATGGTGAGCAAAGCAATAGTAAGCTCCGTCTCACCCTCCCTCCCTTCAATTCTTTACCTACATGTATTATAATACTAAGTCCTATGCAAGCCACTCTATCTGTAATTACTCCCTCACACACATGCTTCTTACAACCCTTTTCTGCTTTTATTATCCTTGCTACTTATTACTGTCTAATGTATGATATGTTTTATTTATTGCCTGTCTCTCCCACTATAATGTGGGGAAGTTTAAAGCCAGAAATTTCTTTTTTATGTGTTCATAGCTATATATACCTAGCACTTAACATAGTGCCTAGATTTGTGCTGACAATATGGAGCCTGCTTGGGATTCTCTCTTTCCCCGCTCTCTCTGCCCCTACCCTGCTCATCTGCGTGTGCTCTCTCTCTCTCTCTCTCAAAATGAGTAAATAAACTTAAAAAATTATTTAAAAAACCACAGTGCCTAGAAATAGGCACTCAATAAATATTTGTTTAAGTAATCAACCAATTAATGAACAAAGCGAGGACATACCCACAGAATGGCCCTAGAGACCCCCTTCTGTTTTTCATTTATATCCATTCATCAGCATTTATTGCATTTGGTTTTTTAACTTCTTAGCCATTTAAGTGTTTGTTCTCTAAAAATGTCAGGAGTGAGTGTGTGAAAACTTGATGAAAACACAATTAATTATATCTGTAATATTCCTCTGATCTCTACATCAAACATACCTAGCAATAAAGGAGATCAGATTTGCCTGGAAAAAAGACTTGTTCTTGGTAAATTGATAACCACATGCTTGCAAAAGGGCTCAAAATTATCTGCTAACATTCATTAACTGGGTTGATAAAACTTAGTTTGTTGGGTTATCATTAAAAGTACGTGAGATAAAATAGTGAAAAACCTCGGAATCTATATATTGTCTTTGGCTTATGGTAGAAGTAATGAAATTAATGTTTTATAATTTGATTAAGGATCAACACCCAAATCTCTGTTTTACAATGCCTACCACCAGAGGTCAGGGAGATGCAGAAGAATCCTCAAAGGAGACTCTCTCTCAGCAGAGAGCTAGAAAAAACCAGGTCACAGTAGTATCCAAGACTAAGGGATAAACTCTGTTAGTCAGTTGATAGGTCAATGAAAACAGTGCATTAACAAGGTGGAGATTATGCATGATTTTCATAAAAGAAACTTCCGTGGAAGAGTGAGGGGAAAAGTTCATTATATTATAATAGATTTAAGATGTAATGTGAACAAATAAGTTGAGAACAACAGGTATAAATAATGCTTTCACAGACTTTTGCTATAAAGGAAAGGAGAGAAATGGGGTATGAGGTCCCAAGAGGTTTTTTTCGTTTGTGTGTGTGTGTGTGTGTGTGTGTGTTTAATGATGCCCAGAATAATAGCCTCTTGATCTATTGTGGGAATTATTCAGTAGAAAAGAAAGTAATTACTGATGTGATTTATATAAAGGCTAATTTGGGTGTCTAATGGGCATCTAGTGATAATTAGCCATGACCGAAACAGAAGTGTCAATGTTTTTGTCCATGCTTTGGAGGACGACATTAATAAATATTACAAATTTGATACAGATGATTGATATGTTAAGTAATAAAATTATAATTTAAAGTGTCTTTCATATGACAAAAATGTAATAGACTGTACCTTCATTGAAAGAATAAACTTAAAATTTTACTTTATGGAGGGAGATGTCAAGACAACCAGGGCAGTAGGGAAAGTGTTACCTCTGATGATTCATATCTAATGGCTTACCTCACCTGAGTTTAAAGTTTAAAGCCAGATAATACGTGCTATCAGAAAAAAACTCCATTCTGAGGAACTATTTTAACATAACCACAAATTAGTAGAACCTCCAGGCACCAGTCAGAAGGAAATGAACATTTTCTCTGGAGGAATCTGCTCTTTACTCAACTCTCATAGAACTTCCATAGGTGAATTCTCATTGCATGAGTAATCACAATCAGAAATAACAAGCAATGTAATTACTATGAGGGAGAATCAGCAGAAATAACAAACAGCGGAACCAGACCCATAAAGCTTTGGTAGTAAAGTTGGTATTTGAACCTGAACAGTCTAACAGCAGAGCCCTGCTTCCAACCATTATGTTATACTTTTTGGTATTCTGGATACATATTTGGTATGTTTAAAGAAATGAAAGGTAGAATTTAATATGAAAAGAATAAAAAAGGAAGGAAGTGGAACCTCTAGAAGCTAACTAAATAAAAAAAATAAGTGAATAAAATACTCATTGAAAGTCTAAATGGCAGATTAGGTATAGGGAGATTAGTAAATTGCAAAACAGAGCTGAAGAAATTTCTCAGAATGTAACAGAAAAGCAAAGTGAGAGAAGACATGAAAAAAGGGTTAAAACAAAAGGGGAAAACCAAAATGTTTAATATATATCTAATTTGGAATATCAGAAAGACCTACTAAATAAGGTGAGGGAAATTAAATATGTGAAGATAGAATGGCTGAGGATTTCCCAGAATTGAAAAAGGCATCAGTCAATAGCTTTAGGAATCCCCAAAAAAGACCAAGCAAGATAAATAAAGGGAAATTTATATCCATACACATCACAATCAAACTACAGAATATCAGAGACAAGAGAAGTTTTTAAAAAAGATTCTATGTGGGCTGACAACAGTCATTTTAAGTGCAACAGTAGAAGACAGAAGATGGTGGAATACTGTCTTCAAAATACTGACAGTAAATGCTCATTGTTTGTTAAAGTTATCTTTTAAGAACATATTCAGAAAACCAGAAACAGAGAGATTACACTATCGATAGAACACCACTAAAGGTATCTCTAAAGGTTGTACTTCCAGAAAGGAAATGTCACGGAAAGGGTGTCTGACATGCAAAATGAATGGGGAGAACAGAAAACTCCATGAAACACTGACTGTTTAAATCAACAACAATAATAATGCCTAATGGGGCTCCTGGGTGGCTCAGTCCATTGCGTGTCTGACTTTGGCTCAGGTCATGATCTCACAGTTCATGAGTTCCAGCCCTGCGTCGGGCTCTGTGCTGACAGCTCAGAGCCTGGAGCCTGCTTCAGATTCTGTGTCTCCCTCTCTCTCTGTTCTTCCCTTGCTTGCACTCTGTCTCTCTCTCTGTCAAAAATAAATAAAGATTAAAACAAAATGTTTTTTTAAGCAATAATGCCTAATATGTGGGCTTAAGAAAATATAGAACTAAAACACAGATAAAAGCATAACGCTTTGAAGGGAGATAGAGTTAAAATATTCCAACGTGTGGGTTTTTCAAGGTGGATAACACAGACTCCATTAATTATGAAAATCAAAAATTTTTAAGTGCAGTCACTAAAAGAAAGGAGAAAATGTTTAATCAGAAGATACTATAATTATAAAAATAAAATACTTTGTCAACTAGAATACATCCAAAGAAGAACAACCAGGATGTCCAAAGGTCTTGAAACAGTGGCATAAAAATATTTAGTTTTACTAAGAAAAGACTTTCTCATTAGGGCAGTTAATGCTCTAATAATTTCTCCAATTTGATAGTCTTCAAATATTTTAAGAATTATCATAAAGGGAAGGGATTAAGTATATTATTTATTTGATGTTAGAGGACTGAATTAGGGTTATGGATATGAGTTACAGGGAGGTAGTTTGGAGGGTTATTACAAGGGAAATACTTATATAAATGGAATGGCTACATTTGAGACGCTGAGTTCTCCTTCACTGGAGGTTATAAGATCATCTGTCAGGAAATTTTTATGTGGGTAATTCCTGCCTTGGGTCAAAAGTTGGACTAAAAGAACTAAATGAGCTCTCTGCCAACTCTAAGAGTAATAGTAGTAATTTATTTAAAATGAGCTAACCACCATAAAGGCATTAATGTATTCCATTTTTGCAACACCACCATCAGTTAAGTTTTATCTCTGTTTTGCAGTTGAAGGTACTAAAGTTCAGAGAGCTTAAGTAACTTGATGAGAATGTGTAGTTTGTATGAAGTATAACAGATTTCACTCCAAAACTGCCTTATTAGAAAGTGGAAAACTTTAGATTATGCCTCCTGAATCCCAAGAATAGGACCATCAACTTAGGTCTGATTTTGCCAAATTCTCACAGAAAAAGCCTTCTCTGCCTCATAGTATTTTTGTAGGATATCATAAGCCAAAATTGGCAAAAGCAGACAGATACACACATGTGGGCATACATGAACACACATACACACACACACAGGTTAAATTCCTCATATAGGCATTAATGTCTTCTTCTTCCTTTCTGAAATCTAATGTATCATAAGTAACAAAGAAAGCCTTCTTCATCCGCACAATAAAACATTTATCAAGGTGAATTTTGAGGGTACTTTTGTTGTAGAATTAATTTTCCCCAGTACATGAAATAAACCTTTGTTAGTTTTTATATAATTGTTTTCCTTTTGCACTTTATCTATAGACAGTTGCTTTTTGTATTCTTTTTTGTTTTTGATCCATTCAGGGATTTTTAATGAGATTTGGTGGTGTTGGGTATTCTTGTACCGATTCTGATAGTAAATTTTAATTTTGAATTGTGTACTAATAGTAGAGGCATAGCTACAGAATAGCTACACTAGTACTGAATGAGAAGTTTAATTTGAAAAATTCCTCTCAAAAAATAAGCTGGCGTGTAGTGACATTTAAGAGGGAAATTAGGTAGAACATAAATGGATAGAAATTATTTTAGACAAAATAGAATGAAAATTGAGCATATCTCAAAACTGAATTTGCACTAACCTAAAACTCTAGTAACTGCTGAGTATTGAAAATATCCCTTATGGTCCTGAACTAGGATACACAGGAGGATATGTTCTGTTATCCTGATTAGAGATACACTATTTCCAGGGTATTTTCCACAGATAGTTGAGCTAGACAAATCTTTCCTGGAAGCAGATTTTCTAGCTAGCCAGATTCGATGGCATTTGGTTGGATTAGATGGACTCAAAGTAAATATTCCAAATCTAAATCCTTCTCTGAACTGGCTGGTAAACCTGTTGGGATCATAGGTCATTGGTAAAAAATGTCTTTGTTTGAATGCATAGGTTTGCTAAAGCTTCTACTAGCTGTCTGTGGGCTAGGAAAAGGCATGGAAGAATCTGGCCCCAAAGGAAACTGAAAATGTGGAGTAGCAGTGTTGGGACCTTGCCATCTAAAGTTCTTGCCTGCATGTGGAATGTGGGTCCACTCTGCCTTTCAGTTTCATAGAGGTTGAATTTCAAATTCCACAATTGACCGCTAGGTATAACATTTTCACTTTTCTCTTTAATCACCAATAGATCAAAATTACTCTTACTGTTGAATTTTAGAATTCTACATTTCCCTGTAAGTACAGATATTATTGTGAGGAAAATAGGTATGGTTGCAAGGCTGCTTGTCACCTCTTCTCACTGGTTGAAGTAGGAAGGTGGAGTAGGAGGAAAGGGTAATCTTGTTGAGAATCACAGTTCACTGTGGCCTGCCCAATTATACAAGGGATTTCCTACTCATGTGCATGTGCACGTGTGTCCCTCTGTGTGTGTGTGTGTGTGTGTGTGTGTGTGTGTGTGTGTGTGTGTGTGTAGGTGCGTGTGTTAGGGGCATTGATTTGCCACTCTCTTCTGAAGAGATATTGATGTAATCATGCTGAGCCTGTGCTTGATATTAGTTCCCTGAAGAGGTGTCCTGAAAGTGGCTTAGGTCCATTAGACTTACTCTAGTGGACCTATTGTTTTCAACTGGCAGCACTCCTTTCTTGGAAGAGGTATATTTTTCTTGCTTTGTGCAGTTGTGGAGGTGAAGCTAGGCTAAATTAAAGGAAGTTAAAACTGAATTATACCTCTCTCATTATATTCGGGTGGGCAGGGGAAGCTGATGCTAAGTTAGAAAATTTGGGGACTACATCTATCAGCAATCACTTTGCCTTCCCAGAGGAGAGAACCCACATGCAGAACAAAATTAAGCAAAGAGAACTGGATTTGAGATACCAAGAAATCTCTGTGTACAGTTTTGCCTAAATTCAGTTCTACCCCTTGAGATCCCAGTTATATGAGCTGATAAATATTTTTGCCTAAGCTTGGTTTTACTTGCATTTTGTTGCTTGCAACAAAAAATGTGCTAACTGCCCACAACCTCCAAGGTTTAAAGTAAGTCAGAAAGTGAGGTAATTATTTCATTTGAATGCTTGTGATGGCCGGAAATTATATTCATCCAGAGCTCTAAAATCGGCCCCACCAAACTGTCACTTAGCATTTTCAAGAAACCTCATCTTTGCATTCTTCACAGCAGATGGCAACTGACCTGAAGCTTTGCGAAACAGCAGATGCCCAGATATCCTCAAAGGTGCTGTCCTTGATAGCCCCTCAAAACGAACACATGAACATCATATATTAATGAGGGTTATTGTTTGCCTTTGGCTGTTTTCCAGTCATTTTGCTTGAATGGGACATTTATTTACTTTTTCTTGACCTATTATTTCATGGCTCCTATGTATGATCAGATATTATACTTTATATATTGGTGAGTTTTTCCTGAATGCATTAATGCTTTTTCTGTAAAGCTTTCCACCAGTCTACTTCTCCCACCCATTAGTTAGGATTTCTTAAGGAAAGATGCCCTTTAAATTTTCTATATTCTTAGAATATTATAAACATGGAATGCTAAGTTAAACTTGACATTCTTTCCCCTAGCTCACTGAGCTGTGCCCTTTTTATTACGGGTACATAAGTATGTCCTGTTATCTTTAATTGAATCTCCTGAGTTGTGTTTATGATTTAACCCTATTCCACGTTTGGAATTTTCACAAGATGAGTCCCATAGTTATCTTTACTAGATACGTGTTTATGCTCATGTTCATTCTCACCAACTTCTCTGCCAACATGGCAGGTTTTCATTTTGAGTACCATAAAAATGCATTTGTTTTAGTGGACAGAATTATAGAATTATTGTATGTTAATGATACTGTTTCCTTTGTTCAGTGTCCAGGCCATTGCTCTAATTTTCCAGTCCAGTCATGGCTAGACAAATTAAAATGTTTTAAGCAATATTTAGGATGGCTTGACTCCACTATGCAAAAAACATGCTGGTAATATCATAAATCCTTGTAACTCTGGAGATTTTTCTCAATGTGTAAATACAGAAGTATGAGATAAATTTTGCTTTGGGTGGTTTTGGAGGGGTGGCCATGCAAGAAATTGTTTTCAAAACAATCACTCCTACCATCTGTGCACCAGAAAACAGATTCATAGAGCTGATAGCAACACTTGGAGATAGCCAGCAGAAAAGAGCTCAGGAAACCACTGAGATCACCTACTCTTTGTGAGAAAATAATTGGGAAAAATCGCTTTATAGAACTGACTTTTCCTGGTGGAGGGTATCTTAAGGTTCTGGGGATAGAAGTTATAACATGATTTACTGGCAAAGTACTATCTTCCCTTCTGTTTTTAATGAAAGTTTCATATCTACACTATTAAGGGATTCTATAAAAGGTCCAACATGTTAAAAGAATACAGAAAAAAGATGAGTAAAGAGCATGGAAATGTTGAATTTCCAAAGATACACTGCTTTTCTTAGGCAAAAAATATCTGCCTAATTTCAAATCCTCTCCAGGGGGCTAAGGAAAGCTTTAAATATCCATTCAAAATTCTTCACAGCCAGACATCTCTTTTAAAGGAATTAGGTTACATTAGTTGATGTAATGAACTCAGATAGTTTGGGTGATTCAAATCCCAAAGACAGCAGTACACCTGTGCAGCATACACATTTCTCCTCTGTGGGAAGGCGCCAGTGGTTTCGATTTGGGGTGTGTTTTGAGGGGGTTGAGGGAATGGGGGCAAGAGAATGAGCTGGTGAAAGGTAATATAGAGGAGAATCATTTGCTAAAAATGTTGTTTGATGCTATCTGATTTCCTTTTAAATCATTCTTTGAAAAAGAAATATCAGTTTGGAATCTGTTAGTGGTCACGTATATTAAAATAGAACATCTCTTGTTTCGTTAGCTCAGTTATTCTTTACTCCCCTTTGAGCATCTGACAAGCAGTGTAGAGCTGGAGGGTGATGAATCTTTTAGGCAATCTGTGAACTGGAGAATGTACCATTTATTCACCCCCTTGCAGGAAGGAGCCCTAGAATCTGCTTTCAGAGCAAATCCAAATTATTTTATATTTCAATTCCATCTAACATAGAATCTTTAAGCCATAAAGATATAGTCGTGCTTAAATACTTCCATCTCCAGATGGCATTGCACCTGACCCAGTACATAGTTTTCTAATTGTTTTTTTATTGATAAAGAAATTTTTAAAATTTTATTAAGTTTTTAAATTTTAATTCCAGTATAGTTAGCATAGTGTTTTTTTTTTTTAATTTTTTTTTCAACGTTTATTTATTTTTGGGACAGAGAGAGACAGGGCATGAACGGGGGAGGGTCAGAGAGAGAGGGAGACACAGAATCGGAAACAGGCTCCAGGCTCTGAGCCATCAGCCCAGAGCCCGACGCGGGGCTCGAACTCACGGACCGCGAGATCATGACCTGGCTGAAGTCGGACGCTTAACCGACTGCGCCACCCAGGCGCCCCTCGTTAGCATAGTGTTACATTAGTTGCAGGTGTACGACATAGTGATTCAACGATTTTATACATTACTCGGTGCTCATCATGATAAATGTACTCTTAATCCCCTCACCTATTTTACCCATCCCCCCACCCACCTCCTCTCTGGTAGCCATCAGGTTGTTCTCTGTAGTTAGGAGTCTGTTTCTCAGTCTCTCTCTCTCTCTCTCTCTCTCTCTCTCTCTCTCTCTCTCTTTCCTTTGTTCATTTGTTTTGTTTCTTAAATTCCACATATGAATGAAATCATAGGGTATTTGTCTTTCTCTGACTGACTTATTACACTTAGCATTATACTCTAAGCTCCATCCACATCACTGCAAATAACATAGTTTTCTAATTCTTAAAGATATTCAGAGCAACAGATCATACCCTTTTGCATGATAATTACTAAAGCGTCATCTCCACAATAATTCATTCTCTTTCTTGACCAGATTCTTACTTACTATTTACTCTTAGTATCACATCAGCAACTGTGGAAAATAATCATTGCTATCTTTCTAGATTAAATTCTTTTTTCTATTTCAAAACAATATTTCTTCCTATGGTGAGAAGAGTTATAACAAGAGATGGATATAATGTGCTCAGTTAATTAAGAACATGGTATATATTTACAGATTTCTATTAACTATGACTAGATCACCAAAGTTTAAGTACATAATTTTTTTCAAAAGAAAATCTTCTGTTCATATTTTATATAGCTTAGCTCAGTGTAATATATTCATTTGTGGTAGAAAGACATTATTTTAAGCAGAATAAACCATTCTGCATACATTTTTGTCTTTTTTTTTTTTTTTTCTTCAACGTTTATTTATTTTCGGGACAGAGAGAGACAGAGCATGAACGGGGGAGGGGCAGAGAGAGAGGGAGACACAGAATCGGAAACAGGCTCCAGGCTCTGAGCCATCAGCCCAGAGCCCGACGCGGGGCTCGAACTCACGGACCGCGAGATCGTGACCTGGCTGAAGTCGGACACTCAACCAACTGCGCCACCCAGGCGCCCCACATTTTTGTCTTTAAAATCAAGATTTTTTTTTTTTTTTTTTTTTTTTTTTTTTTTTTTTTTTGGTTTGGATACATTCTTCTGGAGCGAAAGGGTTTTGAAGTCACATTTTGTCTATATCCTTAAAAATGTTTGGTAAAAAAGATATCTGAGTCTTAGTCAAAGAATATAAAACTTAATAATTTCAATTATACTTGTAAGAAAAACTCCAGCCTGAGACTGACCATAGTATTGGAGGGGCTTAGATGTTTTCAAATAAATGTCAGGACTTTGGCCCATTTGTCTAGAAATCAAAAAGAAGCGTGCTTTTTCCTTCAACTCTAAGGCCAACCTGTACAATTCTGGTCAGCTTTTTTTCTGTCTTTTTTCTCTAGTTTATATCCCTCCAGGGAATTTTCCTGATTGGTAATAGTACAAAAAATTTACTCTTATTCCTGGAGTTGTTCAATGTTAGAGTCGCAAGGATCCTTAGGAATGATTGGCCAACTTTCTTTTTAGATAAAGATTCTGACCTCCAAAGAGGTGAAGCAACTTTCCCTATGCCATACCATGCATGAATCTTTGTCAGAACTGGACCTAAGACTCACTGCCCATGAGATTCTATATTCAGTCCCTGGAATCATCATTCTACAGATTGGTGGGTTTCCTTTCCACATATGGACCATTATGTATCTGTGTAAGATTTGGGACACTTGAAATATAGGAACTGAATCCTCTATGTGGTGGTAGCATGAAGGACACAGCTGATTCTGAGCTAGGAGACACAGTACTTAAATGTGACCAGTCTTTAGTAACTGAGTGTTACTGTTTGTTAATTACTACAACTTCATGGAAATGATTCCAGTTGGACAAATTCAGTTATTTCATTTGGAATGTAGGAAATAAGAATTTCTACACAATGTATCTCTTTCTATATAAAGGCTTGAATCAACGACCATTTTACTTTGTTAACAGATGAATCAAATGTTTTCACCAGCAAAGTTCTTGGTCAAAGTGTTTCATTTAGTCTATCATACATGTCATGTTTCATACATGTCTATCAGTGTGTTGACTTTTCTAGACCAATACTTAAAATGGAAGCTAGAACCATATGAACCATGATAGAAGGAATTCTCAGTAATTATCCTCTCTGTGTGTTAGTATCAGGAGTGTAGGGTGGGTTGAAGGATTGATTTTCCATGGTTTGAAATTGCTTCTCATAGGAAAGGGAGCAAGATTCTCTTGAAATACATAGAAAGGGAATCTTATAATGAGCAAAATGTAGACTATACTTGTATGTACAGCATGCTGTGAATTTTTATAAAAGGTTATTCAAGTTTAACAATGTACTACAATTCTCTAAAAATTATGTTTGCATGTTGCAGGTACTCATGACAAATACTTCCTGAATATTATTTTAGCAAATCACAACCCAATTTAGGTAATGACAATTAGTTAGACAAAGTGAATATAATATCAGTAAATGTTATTTTTAGTATATTCCTACTGGACTAAATTTCTTCCCCACACATTTCTGTTTTCATCTAAGCCTCTTGATCAACAAATGCTGAAGGAGTTTAATCATCAAAACTACATTGTTCTCACTCTTCTAACAACTCTTCTACAGAGAAATTCCACATTTTATTTTTTAACAATCTTAAAAACGTGATAGCCATTCACATGGAATGTCACTCTAGCTCAAACAATGTTTTGCTGTTTGGTACACACAAATAGCCACCTGAAACCAGGTGACGAATGTCCTAATCAAGTATGATGTCTGCATTTCACCTACACTTTCTCCCTTAGTAATAACACTAGAGGGGCCAAAGAAGTGTACTGAGCACAAGAGGAACTGTAGGGCAGTGAAGAAGCCAGCCAGCCTCACTCTCCTCCCTCCACTGCAAGCTTCTGAGCTGTGGAGGGGGAAAAGTTTTAAATTAGATAAGAGATTAAAGCTTTGAAATCAACTGGGTGGGGTCTTCTTAACAATGCGATGGTATTTCCTTTTTTTGTTTTTTTTTTTTTAGTTTATTTATTTATTTTGAGAGAGAGAGAGTGCAAGTACAGCATGGGGGGGAGGGGCAGAGAGAGAGAGGGAGAGAGAGAATCCCAAGTAGGTACTGTACTGACAGCGCAGAGCCCGATGCTGGGCTTGAACCCACAAACTGTGAGATCAAGACCTGAGCTGAAACCAAGAGTTGGACGCTCAACCACCTGAGCCACCCAGGTGCCCCAGCAATGCAAAGGTATTTTCATGAGGCTTTATCCAGGAGTGGGAATAAAACAGTTGACAAAGCAGGTCAAAGGAGGAGATTTATGAGAAAGAATAAAATTACTGTGTCTGTATCCTATTCAAAGTAATCAATAATCTAATAATATTTAGAAACTTTTCTCAGATAGGTAACTTACTAATTATTAAGGTATATCATTTTTACAGAATTTTGACATTTAAGAAGTCATTTTTTTTTTTAATTTTTTTTTTCAACATGTATTTATTTTTTTTGGGACAGAGAGAGACAGAGCATGAACGGGGGAGGGGCAGAGAGAGAGGGAGACACAGAATCGGATACAGGCTCCAGGCTCTGAGCCATCAGCCCAGAGCCTGACGCGGGGCTCGAACTCACGGACCGCGAGATCGTGACCTGGCTGAAGTCGGACGCTTAACCAACTGCGCCACCCAGGCGCCCCTAAGAAGTCATTTTTTTATAACAGTCCCAAACTAAGCCTCCTATAGACTTTATAACTTTAGGGAAAATTCATCTCTTTGAGTCCATCCAGAGTGAGATTAATATATACAGTAACTCTTCTTTACCCTCCCCTTTCAATTCTAATATTTCTCTTATTTTAGGTAAAAAATATCTCTATTTTTTTTTAACCCTCCTGGGCTCTCAATATGTCCTATTAATGCATTAAGTGGAGTGCTAGAATTCAGTGTAATGTCACTGGGAAACCTTTGTTAATTGAATTTAAAAAGTCAAGAGCTTTAGGTCAAGATTTAACTTTTACAGTGAATTGTTGGTCTTTAGAGCCTATGATTTGGGAATAGCTCTGTTCCCTCACACCAGAAAGTAATCCTGCACAGGATGGGGGCTAAATTCTTGCAGAAACCCTCCCCCCGCTTTTTTCCCCATATATAATTCATTTCAGGGGTAGCAAAGCAGGCAGTGTCATCCTTACTCTCTCAATTTCATAGCCACTGCCATGTCATCGAATCCCCACTGGTCAGCAGTTGTGAACCATGAACCTATTATGAATTGGGCAGGCTAGCTGAGAAAAGTGAAAAATGCAATCCAGGCAGATGTGTATCTCACTTCAATTCTTTTCTTATTTCTCCAGGTTGCCATTTTACCCCTGACTTTCAACGAGTACTTAGCTTTAGCAGATGAACAGTATTTTGGCAGTGCCGCTTATTGAATGAAAATAGAGTAAGGATTAATTTTGGGGGTGTTTCCAAACCATAGAACTGTTGGCAGAATGCTGGCCCCCTGAATGCCTTTCTTAGCAGCTCAAATTAGCAAATCTTGGCTGTTACAGTCAAATGAACGTTGGAGTTTTCAGTGGTACCTGTTACATTAAATCACATATTGATGGGGAAAGAAAGCAGAAACATCATGCTATTGTGTAGAAAAAAATGAGGTCCAGAAGTTTTTCTGCTGATAGAAGGCTTTTTTAATAAGTGACAAACAGTTTTGGGGGTTTTATGATACTCCTATTTATTTGGATAGAAACCAACAGAATTTTTCACATGTTAATGTGAGTTTCTCTGTTAGCTCTGAGGCCGTTTCCTCTCTGGCAGGAGACAGCCCTAGAAGTTGTGCTTTCTCCACTCCCTACGTGTAGAAAGCAAATAGGGGCATAAAGCAAAGCCCAGAATCCTAGTTAATGAATCAGTGAGCTGGCAGACAGATTATTAACAATAATGTTACCTTCAAATAAATCAGGAGGTTATCACCACCTCTTCAGAGATGTCTGAGACATAATGACACAGCCCAGACTTAACTTATGTTGGGCAGTATGGACCCAGAGACCTACTTCACATTCCATTCTTTGAAACCATCTCCTAAGTAGTCAGTGTTCTCTGTTGGCCATTTTTTATGGCCCCAATCACACTATTCTTATTTCTTCCAAAACATGGCTAGTGTTCCTGCAACCTGGAGAACACCAGTCCTTCTCCCCATTTCTCTTTGGTCTTTTTGGAACACCTTGTGTTTGGTCTTGTCTTCACTTCATCATTTATTCTCCTCCCTTTCATTCCTCAGTCAACTCCAGTAGACTTGTCATTTCCACCACTTTATCACAACCACTCCTGCCCAGGACTCCTAACCTCAGTGGTCATTTCCGAGGAACGGTGTTCAGTTCCTTAAGTTTCCTCTCCCATCAGGCTACTGTTCTCCTTCTCAGCATTACCTTCTCTATTTGGACTTTAGATATTTGAGTTCCTCAGGGATCCTGATTTTAACCATTTAAAAATATATATTGTGCAACCATTACTACTATCTGGTTCTAGAACATTTCATCACCGCAAAAGGAAACCCCATATTTACTAAGCAGTCACTCTGCATTCTCCCATCCCTTAGTCTGTGGCAGCCATTAATCTGCTCTCTGACTGTATACATCTGCCTGTTCCGGGTATTTCATGTAAATAGAATCACGTAATATATGGCTTTTATGTTTGGTTTCTTTCACTTAGCATAGATTTTTGAGATTCATCCATGTTGTAGTATGTTCACATTTGTTACAACGACATTTGATGTTCTTCTTTTCCATGTTCTCCATGTCCCTATCATAATGGACTGCATTCAGTTTCTCCAACATGCTATGGGCGCTCTCTCCTCCAAAATCCCCTGTTGCTGTTCCTCTTGCACAGCAAGGGCACTCTTCCATACCTCTTCTCCTTCACCCAGTTAATGCCTACAATAACTTTATGGTCTCAGTTTAGAAATAATTTCCCCAGTAAAATCTTTCCTGACTCCCAGTAGGAGAAAATCCAGGTGTGTGAGGCTGCAGCTTGTATTTTGAAGGGCTCCTTTTAAGAAAAAGAAAAATCCAATTGCAAAAGTAGACACAAAATACAAGATTTTAAAGTAAGAACAGAAATTGAAATGCATAACTTCTATAAAAAGCTGATGTTCAACAAACATTACATAATCTGGAAAAATAATATATTTTCATTAGTGTACCGCCTGACACATTTACTTAATTTTCTCAAACATTTTTTGGCTTAATAGTTTTTTTGTTTTTTTGTTTTGTTTTGTTGAGAGAGAGAGAGAGAGAGAGAGAGGACTGGGGAGAGGCAGAGAGAGAGAGAGAGAGAGAGAGAGAGAGAATCCTAGGCAGGCTCCACACTGCCAGTGCAGAGCCCGTCATGGGGCTGGAACCCATGAACCATGGGATCATGACCTGAGCCAAAATCAAGAGTCGGACTTAATCCACTGAGCCACCCAGATGTCCCTTGGCTTAATAGCTTTTAATCACTCTTTGATCATGATGAAATTTGTAGTATCACTGACTATAAGGAGAATAAAAATAAAATTCAACCTTTCCTCTAGTGTATTTGATTCAAAAAGTTTGCTTTATAATTTACTCTTAATGTCATAAGATATTAATTTTAGAATTCTCATCCAATTTGGGAAAATCTGTATCCAATTTCTTTCATATACTATAAGACTTGTGCAGTGGCTAATCTTAGACACTCTTAAAATTGGCAGTGTATACATTAACCTGTTTTTTTAAATGTCCTTACTATAGTAGCATGTTAGGAGTTTTATATTAAATATATTGACATCAAATTTTGAGTCAAATCAGCACCAAATTTAAATACTTTTCCATGGGTGCCTGGGTGGCTCAGTTGGTTAAGTGTCCAACTTTTGGTTTCGGCTCAGGTCATGGTCTCACAGTTTTGTGGGTTCGAGTCCCACATCGAGCTCTGTGCTGACAGTGCAGAGCTTGTCTGGGATTCTTTCTCTTCTCTCTCTGCCCCTCCCTTGCTCATGCTGTCTCTGTCTCTCTCAAAATAAATAAATAAATATTTAAAAGTAAATAAATAAATATTTTTTCCAATGTGTTCATATGATACCCTTCTCTATATTATCAATCTAAGAACCTACTGGTTACTTTATTTGAAATGTTTATCTCCCTCTTAATGAATTGCTTTTAGTATGATTTGAATTTTTTAATTAGTATTTGCTTCTTGATAATTTATATTGATTTTTTTGCTCATCTCTATCATTTTAGTTTCATATTCCATTATTTGTTTCAATATTCTTTCAATTATTTTTTTTAATGTTTATTTTTGAGAGGAAAGAGAGAGCATTTGCATGGATGCACTATTAGGGGGAGGAGAAGTGAGAGAGGGAGACAGAAGATCCTAAGTGGTCTCGAGCCCGATGTGGGGCAGAACCCATGAACTGGGAGATCATGACCTCAGCTGAAGTCAGATGCGTAACTGACTGAGCCTCCCAGGTTCCCCTCTTTTGACTCTTTTTTAAAAAAAAAATTGTTAATGTTTATTTGTTATTGAGAGACAGAGAGACACAGAGCATGAGCAGGGGAGGGGCCGAGAGATGGAGAGACACAGAATCTGAAGCAGGCTCCATGTTCAGACCTCGCAGCACAGAGCCCGATGCAGGGCTCGAACTCACAAACTGCGAGATCATGACCTGAGCCGAAGTCGGGCATGCAACCGACTGAGCCACCCAGGCGCCCCATTAATTCTTTAATATGAAATTAAAGATGAAAAAATATAGTTCCCTTCACAAATATCTAAATCAGGAGTCTGGGATACATTGATTTCTTTCCAAGACATTTTTTTTGACTACTATCTTATAGCACTCTGATGTGGAACTTAAGGGACAAGTTCACAAGTGAGGAAACTGAGTTTAAGAAACATTTCAGATCATATGTTTTGTCAGTGTAACTGAGAAAAGAGGTTGTATACTCAAGCTATTCTCTATTTTCATCCTTCCAAGGACAGACTGTCAGCGTGTTAACCACTGTCACTGTCTAGAGATTTTAAAATTATAGCACCTATCTTATGTCCTGTGAGGCTGATCTAAGATCTGAGATGTTAACCAAAAAGTGTAAACTCTCACAGGTCATGACACAAGATGGTAAATGGGTCTAGAACAAGGTCTAGTTTTATAGTCTTCTTGTTTCATAGAAATGTATAACATGAAGATACTGCCTGAAAAAAGCCCCAATATATTACCCAGGACTAGGGAGAACCCTTTGAGATGGAAAGAGACTTTTGAATATGTATTAACTAGGGGCACTTGGGTGGCTCAGTCAATTTAGTTTCCGACTTCAGCTCAGGTCATGATCTCATGGTTTGTGGGTTTGAGCCCCAAGTCGGGCTCTGTGCTGACAACTTGGAGCCAGGAGCCTGCTTCAGATTCTTTGTCTCACTCTCTCTCTGCCTCCCCCCCCCCCCCTTGCACTCTGTCTGTCTCTCTGTCTCTCTCTCTCTCTCTCAAAAATAAAGAAACATTAAAAAAAATTAAAGAATATGTTTTAAGTAAAAAAAAATTTTGAAGTGGAAATCTGGAATTTTTTTTCATGATTTTGGTTTTTAATCTGCATTCAAAAAATATCTTCAGGGCTAAATGAAAATTTGAGTTCTTTGATTTTTTTCAGTTAAAAGAATAATAAATTTTAGAAGAGAAAATCTTATTGAATAAAAACTAAAGAATAGTGAAAGTAAATATTACATGTGAATTTTTATTAAATATTATACATTTGTTATAATGTGGTTGGTTGATCAATGTAAAAATAGAAAGAAACAGCAAAGGAGGAGAGAGAGAGAGAGAGAGAGAGAGGAAATACCTTTATTCAACATACATATGTTTCTATTCAGACTGATACTATTGATCCTTGATGGATCCTTATGGGTTTAAAATAAATACTTTCAATTATTAAATTGTCTACTGGTATTTGGAATAGATTTCCATAGAAAGTGTAGAAAGAGAAAGCATCATTGAAATCCTTAGGGTGTATTTTCTTTTCTTTTTCTTTTCTTTTTTTTAAGTTTATTTATTTTGAGAGAGACAGAGAGTGCAAGTGAGGGAGGGGCAGAGAGAGAGAATCTCAAGCAGCTTCACACTGCCAGCGCAGAGCTCCTTGCAGGGCTTGAATTCACAAAGAAGCTGTGAGATCGTGTCCTGAGCCGAAACCAAGAGTCAGACACTCAACTGACTGAGCCACCCAGACTCCCCTCTTCATGTATATTTTCTGAGGGACTCCTTCAGCTCAAAGGAGCTCACTGGCAATTCCTCCAGGCAGCAAGTGGCTCATAGCAAGTTCTCCAATAAAGCTCAATGAATGGATAAATACTGTATCTGTTCTGTGTTGACCCCAACTGTTATTTTCAGGTATACCGGAACACACACACACACTCTCAGAGATACTTTGTGTGTACAACTCACTATCCTTTTGATCAGATCTGTCTCCTTATCACATTTGCCATTTGACCTTTGTTTGAAGCCTCTGGGATCAGAAATAGAAAATCTGATCTTTCTTACCCAATCAAATGTGAGAAGATAAATATTGTGGCCTCTTGGACACTTCTGTTCCTTTAACTGTATGATAATGACACTTCTGATGGTCTAAAGTTTAAAATCTTCACACACAAGAGTATCTTAATTATGTCAGAATAGGATAGATTTTTTTTCTACTTCTTGAAAATTGCCAGAGGCAAACATACATACTGAAGGCTCTAAATTGTATGGAAACTCATTTTTCCTAATTTGCCATGGGAAGCCGAAGTACTATCACCAGAATTTAAGGGCTTTTGTGGCTGTGGGAAATTATATCTTACTAACAACAGGAATTCTACATTCTTTCAATAAGGTCACATAATATTTTAATTGAAGACTGTGCACAGGTAGCTTATTTGAAGGTCATATGCCTCTGCTTAGTGTTTGTATTATTGTGAAACGATTTTGAGGTTCTCAGTCTGAAGAGATTTGGTCTGCATTGTAGAATGTTTTCAGACTTTAGAAAAGATTTTCATAAGTGTTCTGAATATTCGAAAGGACCCTGATGTAAATTGCCAATGAATTTATTTAGGTTACCATGAATGGTCAGTGAATAAAAGGGAGGCTGAGTTCCAATTCAGTTAAACTCATTAAGTCAAGAAATCATGCTGTCAGGTAATCACTAATTGTTTAGCAGTGGCCATTAGGTTAAAATAGAGCAATGTGTTTTTGTATGCTCATATGTGAACAGAATATTAGTCTCATGGAAGTGATCAGTCTGATGAGGTATGTGCAAGAGGTGTCCTGGAAATGCCAGAGTGTTGTGGACACGGACTAATATGTCTTTGAAGGATTGGTGGAAACTTCACAACGCTTGCCACTCTCCCGTAGGTAGAGTTACCTGTCACAAACATGCAAAAAGACCTCTCTTGCGTGCTTACTTAGGGAAGTTCCTTCCTCTTTTCTAACCCTCGTTTAGGTGTGTAGCTTTACACACCTCCTGGCAATGCGGGACTTGGGTGAAAACATTTGGCCTGGGGGAGCCGGCTTTGTTCCCATCTGATGCCCTCAGTGAGTGCAGCAGAGGAAAGAAAGCCCTGTGTGCCATCTGTGGAAGAAGGTAGCCCCCTTTTCTGGTAGCTGTTCAACTTGAATAAAGCCTGACTTTTCTGTCCACAAATTGGCCAGAGTATTGAGGAGTTTGTTTTTCCTTCACATCTGGGGGATGCTATGCTTCCTCTCTCACCTCCTTGCCCCATAAAATCTAGCACTTTCCAACAGGAACCAGGATGAAATCCTCTCCCTAAGTCATTGTCATTCCAGGGTCATCAATGAATATGCATCCCCAGGAGCCTGTGGTCTAGGAGCTGCCCTTGTGGCTCTGGGGGCAAGTTACCCATGATTATGTTGGAAGATGATGGGTGGAGTGGATTGACCACAGGTAGTGTTTTGTGTTAATTCAGCAAGGAGACTCTGAGAGGCTTTACATGTATCTCACAATTACCCTAAAATGCTGCTCAATGTAATGATGTGTTGGGAAATGGAAAATGCTGAGGGGGGTGATTTAGCAATCATATCCTGATAGTGTTCTTTCAGCAGATTATAGGTTTCTCCCCCCACCCCGCCCTTATAGTAATATATAGAAGTAAATATAACAACTTTTCACAGCAACAACAAATTCATATTCAGATGAAAACAGGCCTTTATCAACTTTTAAACAGCTAGGGAAATTATCTGAGAAGAGACCTCTTTGAAGTGTCTTGGATGTTTTTATGGATAAACTTCCCCAGGGGGGTGTAGATTCTGGCTATCTTCTTCTCACATACAGTTTTTGATCTTGTAAATTCACACAGGCATATATGCCTGAACCCATACTTGCTTCCATTATTTCATAATTACTTTGGAGAAGAGAAAAAGGATATAAACATGTGAATTTAATACACTTAATTTACTTTCAAGGCGGTGCATTTAGATGAGAACTTACTTATCTGTTAAAGACTATCTCCATATCTGAAAATCTATAATGCTTAAGGAGGCCAAGCTGAAATCTTCACTTGTTTGAAAGTGAATGTCTTACAAATTTTTTCTCAGCCTTTTTAAAAAAAGAGGTTAATGTCAGAGAACTTTTTAAATGTTACATTTAAATTGCTGTACAGTTCCATTTTGTTATATATAAATTAATGATGCTTGTGAATTAAGTTTTGCCTAAAAAATAAGTGTTATTACTATTGGACAAATAATTTTCTTATTTTTAATCACCAATATGAAATTAAATGTGAGGTCAGTTGCCTGTCTGGAATCTCTAATTCAATTTTCCCTTACTTTGTTTAAATCTGTTTTTAAAACCTTAAGTCATGCCAAGTAGTTTTACTTTCTTTAAATATCATTTAAAAATGATTTTCCATTTTTTGAAACTTGATCAAGTATACAGTAAAGGACTTTTAAATCTCTCTCTTCCTTGAAAGTTAGATAAAAGCTCTAGAGATTTCCTTCTACATTTGCTGTTGTAATTTTGTACTGAAATCCCACAAACCACAGTATTTACTAAATCACGTTCTCAGAATAATTCATTGTTTACCAAGGCATGTAAATATGGTTTCCACAGTTAATAAGTACTATTTACTGAAGGGAACCACCATTTATACAGTACAGCAGAGTTACAAGGGATACTTTACATCAAATGAAGAAAAGTTTCTCACTAGATTATTAGGTTTTTGTGATTTTTTTTTTTTTTTTTCTGGATAGTGGATGGGGAGAATTAGTGGGCTGGAGAAAGATTATAAGTTCAATAGCTTAAATTGTGTGTAAATAGCCAAAACATACTGTTTGAGTTGCCAAACACCCATGGGAGATTGTATTAATTAAACTAAAAATTTGTCAGCTTTCTAAATGTAAAGTGACAACATTTCTAAATACATAGGTCATATTTAAACTTACTGATGTAAAGCTACATGGTAGAATGTTCAATTTGCTGATTTTCCCTTCTCTTCCTATTAGATCAGGATGATGATGATGACTGTCTACATTTATTAAACGCTTACTCTGTGTCAGGTACTGGTCAAGGGCTCTAGTTGAATTATCAATTTATTTATTCCTCTCCAACCTATTTTTAGTCCAATAGACAGGAGTTCTGACTTGGTTGCAATCTGCATGGAAAAGAAAAAAAATCTTCACATTCTCCCTGAATGTCTAGTATCTGTGTCCCTTACTTTTTATTTTCTCTGCCCATACATAGAGCATGTCCTAGAGTTTTGTTTGAAATATTCCCTGGTTTGCTATTTTTATTCCCTCCCAAAGTCTACTGACCAAGTAAATTGGATCACACAGGCCTGGTTGCTGTTCTGCTCCTTTCCCTTCTCTCCCACCTCCCACACCCAGCTCCACAGCAGTGCTGGCCCTCTTAACTGAACAAAACAGTTTTTTTAATAGACTCAGCCATTAGTCAGCTTAACTTGATTGTTGTCCTAGGATAATGTTTTTCTAGTGTTGTCCCAGTTTGGATTTTTAAATAAGAAACTAGAAATCTCAGTTTTTTATGCAAAATCCGACATTGAAAGAATCATTCAAGAATTGAGAAAAAAAGTTGTGAAAACAAAACAAAACAAAAAAAATGCCCTTGAGCATATCTGGGCTATAAGTATAAAGTCTCCATTTCAAATCCAATCAGAGCTTAGTTCATTGCTTATGCTTGTAGGTGTTAAAACATAACGGCTACTTTTATAATTAGAAAAACCTTCAATCCCATAAATTACAAACCTCAAAAATTTAAAGAAAAGCCATGAGGGATTACAAAAGCCACTTATTCCAATAATTAAAAAATTAATTTAAGAACAATATAGGTCTCTATTATAAGATTTTTTGTTTTCTTACTCTGCTTCCTTAGCCATATTTCTTATTCTTTTAGTTCATTTAGGAATGGAGATTCTTCGGGAACAGCAAAGGGTTAGTAAGAATGCAAGAGCACTAATTTTAAAGGAAAAAGCAAAAAGAATTGCAGGTTCAGTAATTTTGATTCCATTTGCTATCTGGTCCACTCAGAGAAAAGATTAGAAATAAAACTTAGCAATGCTCATAGGCATGACAGTTTGCCCCTGTGGCCTTCAGTGCCCCTACTCTCAAATGAAGCTCTTCCCTACTCTTAGTGTCCTCTAATCTTTCTTTTGGTCAGAAGGCCTCAAAATAACAGGATGAAGTATATGTAGAGGGAGACATTATTGATCTTTGTCAAGACTCTTACTAAGAGCCTGTTCTCTTGGAGCCTGTCATTCTTTCAGTGTCCATCTCTGACTGGAAAGACTAATGAGTGTTGAGGTTTACCTTCTGTCTTAGTCAGTTTGGGCTGCTATACCAGAATATCATACACTGGGTGGCTTGAACAGTAAACATTTATTTCTCACAGTTCTGTAAGCTTGAAGTCTGAGATCAGGATGCCAGCATGGCTGGGTTCTTGGCGAGAGTCCTCTTCCAGGTTTATAGACTGCTGCCTTCTTGCTATATATGTACATGTCAGAGAGAGCTATGGTCCCCTCATCCCCTTATAAGGGCACCAGTTCCATCATGTGGGCTCTACTCTCATGACCTTATCCGAACCTAATTACCTCCCAAAGACCCCACCTCCGAATACCATCACATTAGTGGTTGGGGCTTCAGCGTATGGATTATGGTGGAAGACACAAGGACTCCATCCATAGCACCTTCCATTGGAAAGGATTAGAGGGATGCCAGGGTGGCTCAGTCAGTTGAGAATCCGACTCTTCATGTTGGCTCAGGTCATGAGCTCACTGTTGTGGGATAAGGCCTCATTCAGGCTCTACACGCTGGGCGTGGAGCCTGCTAAAGATTCTCTCTCTCCCTCACTCTCAAAAAAATAAAATATTAGAGACTTTAATTGTGTCATGAATTTGGGGAAGTTTTTCAACTTCTCTGTATCTGTTTTCTCATCTTTAGAATGGGGGTAATGACATTACCTACCTTTATAGGGTTGTCTTGAGCACTGAAGAACTTAGTCCATTTAAAATGCCCTTAGAATAATAGGTGACACAGGTTAGTATTTAATAAGTGTTGGCTATTACCCACAAACCATAGGGAGAGAATACATTCATGCAACCAGGTATCACACATCAGAGATGGCATCTCTCTTCATCTTTTGTGTGTAGCCACGACAGCCAAATAATTTAGGTCATGGCAAAATATTTCTTTTGGTAGAAACCTCTAAATCACTGTTTGCAATCTGGGTGGGACTGAGAAAGTGTTGTGTGTTTCACTGGCCCATTTAAGTTTATATTCACATTTATAAGCCATTAGCTCTTTCTCACAGGCTCTTGTCCAAGTCTCTATGCAGAATAATTAGGCAGGTCTTCATTAAGAGTGGCTCACTCAGAGAGCATGCATTCCAGGGCAATCATGAGAGGAGGGTGGCATAACTCTCTGGGTTGCAAGGTGGATGGGTATCCAGGCTGCAACTTCAAGGCCTCAGTGCAAACAGACCTTCTTTGCATACCTAAGGAGAGGGAGGAAGAGGGAATGAGAGAAAGAGCTGGACGTTGGAGAACACATGCTTAGTATTTGTCACCAGAAGATTTTTCCCCAGTGAAAGAACCAACAAGGCAGCTATTCATAAGTTATTTAGACTGTCTCATTAGTACCTAGAAAAAAAATGGTACTACTGATCTTCAGTATCTTTGATTTCTTTGGCAATTGATTTTTGCCACTTATTATAACAGTTCTTTAATAAGTAAAGATTTCTTCTTTAAAGCTATAACACAAATGAAGTATATTTAAAGGGACATGGGTATCACTCTTCTAAAAATTTCCTGAAGAGACTCTGAAAAATAATGACTTTCAGAAAAAGTGTTCCCTAAAACCTTAAACTTTTCAAGGACTATGCTAAATGATGCCATTCCTAATGAGGTCCAGTAAGTTCACAGATTCCATGCAATATGCTCATTATTTTTTATCTCTGGGATACTAAAGAATAGGATTGAGGAGTTTTTTGTTTTATTTCTCTCACTTTCAAATAGATGACATTGAGGAAAGTATAATCTATAATTGAAATCACATGTCTGACACAGTTTGAAATGACTGATTAAATTGTCTTAGGTTTAGAGAAAGGTTGAGGAGGGGAGACTTTGTTCTCCAATACATAGTCTGAGTTTATGAGGCCTGTAATGGAATAAGAATGCACTGCTATCAAAATTAAGGCTTAGGGGCTGTGGAAATGTTCCAGATTAAAGAAGTCTAGAGAGATAGAGCAGCTAAGGCAATGCTAGACTTGATCCTGTCGTGGAAGGAAAAGAATGCTATAAAGGGCATGATCAGGTCAATTTTGAAACATGGAAAAAGGATAGTAGATTAGATCAAAGTTGTATCAATAATATATATTTATAGTTCAGTTTAAACTGTACTATGATTATATAAGAACATACCCTTGTTCTTAGGAAATATACACCAAAGTGTTTAGAGGTAAGATTCATGGTGTATGTAATTTACATTCAAATGCTATTATAAAAATATTGTACTGTTTTTATACATAAATGTATATATACACATCATAAATAAATACACATACACACATATAAATACAAACATACACACATATAGTCTTCATTCAGGTTACTATAACAAAAATACTATAAGCTGGGTGACTTATAAACAATAGAAATGTATTTTTCACAGCTCTGAAGGCTGAGAAGTCCAAGGTCATGACACCAGCAGATTTGGTGTCCAGTGAGAGCTGTCTTCTCACTCTAACTTCACATGGTGGAAGGGGCAGGAGAACTCTCTCAGACCTATTTTTTTTAATGTTTATTTAATATTATTATTATTTTAAATGCTTATTTATTATTTTGAGAGAGAGACAGAGCATGAGCAGGGGAGAAGCAGAGAGAGGGAGACACAGAATCTGTGGCAGGCTTCAGGCTCTGAGCTGTCAGCACAGAGCCTGATGCGGGGCTCGAACTCACAGACCGCGAGATCATGACCTGAGCTGAAGTCAGAGGCTCAACCTTCTGAGCCACCCAGGTGCCCCTTAATGTTTATTTTTGAGAGAGCATAAGCCGGGAAAGGGCAGGGGGGGGCGGGCAGAGCATCCGAAGTGAGCTCTGTGCTGATAGCAGGGAGCTTTCTTGGGCCCGTTTTTTAAGTGCACTAATCCTAATCACCTCCCAAAGGCCCACTTCCTAATACCATTACTTTTGGGATTTGGGTTTCAACATATGAATTTTATGTAAACACAAATATTCAGAGTATAGGATGTATATATACACATCATATGTTCATATCTATATCTATATCTATATCTATATCTATATCTATATCTATATCTATATCTGAAAAGAATAAATGATAAAGCAAATGGTACAAAATTTTACCAATAAGTGAATTTGGCTAAAGGGTATGCAAGGGTTCTATATACTCTTTTTATTCTTAGATCTTTTATGTAAGTATTAAAGTATTTCCAAACAAAAAGTAAAAAGAAATAATTAAAAATTCAGCATAAACCAAAAAAATTAAGGCTTTCTGTTATTCAGTATCCTATTACTTGGATGACCGTGGGGGTAGCACAATGCACTTCACTGTAAGCAAATTGTTTAAGAAAATGCTACAGGTAGAAAGCAAACTTCAGTTAAGAGTGTAAAAGAGGGCCCTTTAAACAAGCAAACGTGCTTGGGGGGTGTTTACAAGTTGGCAAAAGCGTCCTGTGGTGGAGAAGCTGATAGTCTTGAATGAGAACTGGCGTCTCCAGGCAGCAAGGTTGTCTGTGCAGTGACAGTGGTTCTTTTCAGATGTGTCTGGCAAGCCTGAGGCAATGGCCAGGGAGACATGTAAAGGGACAGAAAGGAGAAGGGAAAGAAATCTGGAGAACACTTGGAAAAGAGGAGGGAATTGTAACATTAGCCAGTATCACTGAGCACTTACTATATCCTGGCCTTGCTCTTCGGTTCTTTTACCTCATTTTATCCCTTCCTCCTCTGAGTAAGCCTACAAAGTTAATATTACTATTTCTCTTTTATAGGTAAAAAATCTGGGACTTAGAGAAGCTTCTGTATAAATTAGACAGTGGTAGAGCTGATATTTAAACTGAAGTCTCTGACCTCAAAGTTATTAACGACTACATTATAGGGTCCCCCCAGTGGCTCTTGTGGGGAAGGAGAATCAGGGTGCCCCAACAGTTCAATAGGCAGCTCCTGTTGGCAGCTCCAGGGCTGGGCCCTTGGTGTCAAGATGTTAAGAACATCCATTGCGCCTTTGGCTGTTCCAGCAGTAAGATCACTTGAAGTCAATAAAGAACTGTTGGTGTGTCCCAGGGAGTAGTTTCTTAGATTGACTAGCACCTGATGCCAAGAGAAGCAATTCCATTTCTCATGTGGCCTCATGTCGTTCCAACTCCCTTTCCTCCCTTGCTATGCAGACACGCACTGTGGAGTGTAAAAAGTGATTTGGGGGCCAAACACTACAGTATAGATGGAAAACCCTTGCCTCATGTAGAAGAGCTGTGGAGTTCTTCATATTATTTTTTCTTCTCTGACTGTCTGTTAAAGAAGCCAAGTGAAAATGTACTCTCCAGGATGATAGGCTGTTTGTTTAAAGAACTGCACACATCACGGAGGTATTGAGTTGTTCACTAGGTTTTTGGTAGGTGGATAGTAGGTTTCCAGATACAGCTAATGACTTTCATTTATGGGTGGGGATCTTCAGCATTCAGGTTGTTTTTCTTACTCCTCATCACAAAACCAAATTATGGTTCAACCCTGCTTGAGAGTTCATTTCTCTTTTTCAAAGACCAGGGATGCTCAAGTTTATGTGCATAATTACTTTTTAAAACCTGGTGAGTCTGCCTTATTTCAAGGTTAAAGCAAAGCTCATCATGCCCAAAGTGCAGGCTGAAAAAGAGAATTGACCAAACCGGCTATTATAGGGTACATAACGATTAAAACATTGTCTTGCTTACAAGAAGCAGTTAGAACTTCCTCAGTCTTTGGTTTTTCGTGCTTTTTTTCCATTGCTGGATTTTAGAAGCTTGTGTGTACATAATATATCTCATGTATCTAAATGAAAAATTTCCCAGAGGACCAAAATGTTCATTATTCTTAATCCCCAGTATAGATAAACTGCAATTAGTTTGTCTTTGGGCTTTTTATCTGTTGGGTTTCTTTCCTTCCTTCCTTCCTTCCTTCCTTCCTTCCTTCCTTCCTTCCTTCCTTCCTTCCTTCCTTCCTCTTTCTTTCTGTATATATACATGTATGTTTATTGCTGTTAGTGGCAAGATTAAACAGTACTATGATTAATTAAGTAAGTAATGTATTGGGTATTTATTCTGGGTCAAATATAGTGACACCAAGACATTGTTCCTGCCCTCAAGATCCTCATAATACAAAGGGAGAAACAGGGACATAAACAGACAAACACCACACAGTAAAATAAGTAGTTATGGTCCCTGCCCTTGATGTTGGCTACTCTTTCTGTTTCATTTCAGTGTAACTGTCTACTTCACACAAAATGACATACCCAAAGGCAGCATCTCCCTGTGAAAGCATGCTTCTCATGGGAAAGGCGATTGAGAGCGTGTTTGGGGTTAAGAAGAGGAAACTGACCTGATGTGCAAGATGTTCTTCATGCTCCCAGTAAGGCATGGGCACAGGAGCCTGTGGTTAGAGGATGTCTTCCCCAGGACAGTCTTTCTGTCTGGAATGGGAAAGTCGCTGGCGTGGTTGCAGTTAAAAGTGGCATGCAGGTGGAGTACTGTAACATCCATTTTAAGCCAATTAAGTAGGATGAGAAGGATAAGGAACACCTCTGGGAACTTTGTGATTGAGATTGTTCCTGTGTTTCTTAAGTGCAGAAAAAAATGAGTGATGAAAGGAGAAATCGTTCTCAGGGCATAATTTTCATTTTCGGAGCAAAAGTAACTAATACAGAGAGGAGTGAAATATAGCCAATTGTGTCTCAAAAAAAATGCCTAACTAATTCAACCAAGGAAAGAATGATTTTCTACATGTTTAGTCCATGTGAGGAAGTATTATTTGGAGCACTTGCTAGAAGTTCTTTACATAGGTCTCTATTTTATACATATGCAGCAATGTGGTTTTCGATGTATGGTTCATAAGCCAAAAATAAGGTTGTATTTGGCTTTCCTAAAAGGTGGTCATGTGTGGAGCTGAGTGGAGGAAATTATAAGTCATATTTTTGGTTATTTTAAGTTTAATTGATAGAATCATGAGCTGAATTCAAAGACTGTGTAGGCCAACGTTTTCTGAGAAATCCACCAGATGTTATGTGGTTATATGTGAGCACACCTGAAAAGGATTTTGAACATTAAAGTCTGAATCCAGAGCTATTCTTCAACATTTTTAATTTTTGTTAAAAAAAAAAAAAACTCTTAAGACTGGGGCACCTGGATGGCTCAGTCGGTTGAGCGTTTGACTTGGGCTTGGGTCATGATCTCACAGCTCGTGAGCTCGAGCCCTATGTTGGCTTCTGTGCTGACAGCTCAGAGCCTGGAGCCTCTGTCAGATATTGTGTCTCCCTCTCTTTCTGCCCCTCCCCAACTCATGCTCTTTCTCTCTCTCTCTCTCTCTCAAAAATAAACAAACATTAAAAAAAATTTTTTAAACTCTTATCACTGATGAATAAAAGTGTCTAGGAGGTGAGTTTACCAAGGCCCAATCAGTGATGCCAGATCTACATGAAGCCCCCAAATCAACTTCTGCCTCATGGGGTCTTAGAATTGTCTTAAATGAAAGGGAAAATTGCTCATAACTGCAAGTGTAAGTAGTCATTAAGACAGGCACAATCATCACCAAAATAGACCACTTTTTAATTTAAATTTGTTTCATCATTGGGCACTATAATAAACCCAAACTCAACAATGAGGTCACTTAAATTTACCAGATAGTTCTCTCCTTGAGAAACTCCTTGTCTTCTTCTCCATTCTATCATACTTCCTTCCTAATGTGGGGGACAATGCAGAAAACAACGAAGGAAAACTCATCACTTCAGATTTGACCATATGTGGTTGCCAAAGCTTGCAGGTTTGTGATTACCATGAATATACTTGTGCTGTCAGCTAGAGCCACCAGAATATCTTTGAATCTATGAGAGTGTAGGAGAGGAGAGGCTTTTGCTTTTCAGCTGAGAGTATTTAACAAAAAGATTAATAGGAGAAAAAACAGTTTATTAATGCATGAAGTGCACATCACGTGGGAGAAACCTAAACCAAAAGTAACTAAAACTAGCAACTTTGAATTCTGGCTTATATTTATATAGCATTTTCAATAAAGAACAATGTTAGTAGAGAAATGACAGATCAAAAGAAACAGTTTTTGGCTTTTCCAAGGGCAGCAAACTGTGGGAAGGTAAATATATGGGAGGAAACCAATGAAGTAAAGTGTGTTTGCAGATTCATCTGGAGGCATCTCTGGGCTGATAAGAGTCTTTCTCCATTCAAAGAATTTATATCCTGCCTTTAAGCAGAAATGAGGTAGCTTTTTTTCTGCATTTGTTGCCTCTTACTTGCCTACCATTTGAAATAATTTTTATGTCAAAGGGGGATATTTTAGGGTGACATATTCAGATTTCCTCAAGGGCCACATAAGAAGAGCTGACTGGTGGTCCTGTGACCAGGGTCTTCCCTGGCCAAAGTTTGTCTTTAGCACTCCTAAAAATGTCCTCTTTCTTCTGATGCCCTCCCTACTAGTAACCACTATCCTTTGCTACTGGAGTGTCAAGAATGGAAAATCATCCCATGCCTTTTTTGGGTCACTTTTTATTTTGAAATCATGTAATACAGAAGATTTGCAAACATAGCCATTGAGTCGGTTTGCCCCTAACCCCACTTCCCCTCATGTTAACCAGTGTCTGTATTGGTATCTTATTGTGGTTTGAACTTATGTTTCCGTAATGACTCCTGATGTTGTGCATCCTCTCATCTGCTTATTTACCATCCTTATGTCTGCTTTGGTGAGAAATCTGTTGAGAAATGTGTCTCATTTTAAAAATTGGGTTGTGTGTTTTCTTATTGTTGGGTTTTGAGAATTCTTTATAGAAGTTAATTATCAGATGGATGGCCTGCAGATATTTTCTCCCAGTCTTTAGTGCTCTTTATTTGCTTTTTCATATCCAAGTTTCAGTCTGATATCCTTCTGCCTAATGAAATTCTTTTAAGATTTCTTGTCAAATAGATTTGTAGGCAGTGAATTCTGTTCATTTTTATTTATTCGAGAAAAACTTCCTTTTTTCATTTTCAGTTTTGAAAGTTATTTTCATAGACTGTAGAATTCTGGGTTGATGGCTTCCCCACAACCTCCACACAAGCCCATTGAAGATCTCTCTCATCATCTTCTGGTTTATATGGCTTCTGATAAGAAATCTGTTGTAATACTTAAACTTTCTTCTGCTGTATGTAATATTTGTTTTTCTGCTGGTTGTTTCAAAATTGTGTTTTTTTGTTTTCAGTAGTTTGAATACAGCATTTGAAGATGTATGTGTCTGTCTCAGTGTGTGTGTGTGTGTGTGTGTGTGTGTGTGTGTGTGTGTCTGTGTGTGTGTGTGTTAGTATTCTGCTTACTTTCCTCTGAACATTCTGGCATCTGGTATTAATTTGGGGGACTCTTGGCCATTTTTTCTTCCAGTATTTCTTCTACATTATTCTCTCTCTCTGTTCTCTTGTTGGGATTCCTATGAATGTGTAAGTTATAAATGTTTGACATTGTCCCACAGGTATTTGTTTAGTTTTTGCCACGCCCACCTCCCCCCCACCCCCCTCCATGTTTCAGTTTGGGTAATTTATATTGCCTTATCTCCAGGTTCACTGATAATTTCAGTGGTAGAGTTCCTTGAGCTTGGCAGTGCCATCTCCTGGCTTTGTTACTGTGCTTTTTCACTTTCAGCATTTGCATTCGATTCATATTTCCCTGATCAGACTCTTCATCTGATCTTGCATGTTGCCTACTTTTTCGTTTGTAGCCTTTCACTGTTATTTTAAAATCTCCTGTCAGATAGTTCTGTATCTGTGTCATAACTAAGTCTGGTTCTAATGATTGCTCTTCTTTGTCTGTCTTTCTTTCGTTTTCACATACCTCATAATATTTTGTGAAAGCTGGATGCCTTATGTATGATAGAAGAGACTGCAGTAAATAGTTTTTAATGCCTGGAAGTGGACACACCTTTCCTTCTATTAGGTCTTTAGTATGGGGATTGGAGGTAATGCTGTGAGCAGTTGGGCTGGGTTTCAGGTTTTTTGTTGCTATGGTTACCCTCAATGTTCCAAGGGCTTCATATTTCTTAGGGGGGCCTGGTGTTTAAGATGTGAGTTTGTTTGGAGAACAATGTCTATTTGGTCTTCTCTTTCTACTTTGCTTCAAAGAGTTTCTTTTTTGTCCATTCTTGCTCCTCTGTTGTCCCTTTCTCCGCAGTATTCTTGTTACTTGTTGGAACATTTTTCTTAGTTATAGAGGACAGTGGAATGGAATTAAATCTCAGTCTTATATAGGATCTTGGGAGTATGGCTTTCTGAACTCTCCACTTGTTTCCCTGGCTGTAATTTTGGGCCCAGTGTGTATTCATGCCCCTAACACAGGATGAAGCTTTCTTATTTTTCTATTTTCCTTCTCCAGCTTCACAGAGTTTTCACTTGTGCCCTAAGGATGGTGTCATTGTCACTCCTGCCACTTTCCCCAAAGATTAAGGCTTTTGTTCAGTAGGGGAGATGCGGGAAACAGATGAGGTGTGGTGCTTCCCCCACATGACCGCTATCCCCTCACCAGGTTTGCATCAACACTGATAGTTCTTAAGACCTTGTCTTTTGTGTGGGTGAGAGCATCTGGTGGTTTTTGTAGAGAAAAGGGAGCTGAAGGTGTGCACGTTCACAATTTCTGTGTCTCTAAGGTTCTCTTACCTTGGAAAGATCTTACACAAAATTTTGGATAAGGCAGAGAAGGAGGACTTCATTCTGTCTTCCCTGCCCTGCTTTGGCCTTCACCAATTCACCACTTATTCTGGCTGAATCTCACTTTTGTTGCTTTTAACCCAGGTAAGTGAATGCTTCCATCTCCTCTCTCCCAGTAGGTACCTGTTTCCCCTCAAATTCTGAGCCAGTTATTTGTTCCACAACTTCAGTTCAACCGTCATGTATTTGAAGCTACTTTAGCTTTTTTTCATTGGAAAGTTGGGAGTGACATTCCCTCCAGCTTTGCCAGATAAAATACAAGACATCTTGTGAAATTGGAATTTCAGATAAGCAGTAATTTTTTGGTATATCTCATACAAAATTTAAATTTTAATGGGTGTTCGATACTTTTGTTTGCTAAAGGTAGCAACCCTACTTTGGCCTCCCTGATTCATGGTGCAGAAGTAGAAATTCCATCATCTGTGTGTGTGTGTGTGTGTGTGTGTGTGTGTGTGTGTGTGTGTGTATGACGTTCTATCACAAGCGAGTTCCAAATATAAAGAACATTTTAAAACAAAAGATGTTTTAAAAATGGAGTTGAAGCAAAATGTAATCCTGAACACAAAGGAATCAAGTAATGGTGACATTTGAGGTTTCATTGGAGAGGACATTATTTACTTGGATTTTATTTTATTTTTTTACCTCCTTGCTGTCCTTCCAGTCATACCCTATAAACTGGACTAAAATTTAGGTTTAGTGAACAGTTTCATTTTTTTTTCATTTATTCATAAACAATGTGATTTTTCTTACTTGGGGATCACGGAGTTCTGTGAGAAGTTGTTGATAGTTATGGATACTCTCCTGAGAAAAATTTGTATAACATTCCTGAGAAACTTTGTATACACTTTTCACTTATGATTTTTGAGGTTCTCATACATTGTAAAGATCCTACACAAAATTTTGGATAAGGCAGAGAGGGAGGAATTTTTGAATGTTACCTCAGCTTATTAATGTCATGTCAGACATACTGAATTGTGCTCTGTATTATGGAATGTATGATAGCACACTGATTACTGTGAGATGGGGACATTTTGGTCAAGGAGAGACTTATTTTAGAAATAGCCTTATTTAGCCATTATCTGCATGAGTCAATGACCTATTTGCATTTTTATTTATTTCTGCATTTGATACAACTATCCATTACACAGAATAACATTTTTCTTGCACTTTCAAAGTACAGCAGACATACTGTGAAGCTGAACTTGGATCATCCATCAGTGTAGACAGCCCTTTATTATTTTCAGTTGTATTTCCTGTTCTGGAAGTTTTTCAAAATTATGTTCCAATTTCCATATGTACCAAAATATATCTCTCCTCTTTCCATATATTTTAATAAGCTAAAATATAGTGGTGAAATGGGACAAGAAGATGTCATAGAAACAGAAAGATATAACCTCACTCCATAGTTCTTTAAATTTCCTTTCCTAGACTATGGGTTGGAAAAAATATAGCTGGCAAGCTGGCCATGTTTTTATAATAAAGTTTTATTAGAACACAGCCATGCTCATTTATTTATGTATTGTCTTTGGCTATTTTCACTCTACAAGGGGAGAGTTGAGCAGTTGTGACTGAGACTTTGTGGCCTATAAGCCATATTTAGTGTCTGGCCCTTTAAGAAAGAGTTGGCTGTTTTAGACAAAGGACAAAGATAAGAGAAGAACAAATTTATACATGACCACAAGCTGTTGTGTAACTCATTTAGTTTCCACAGCAAGGTTGTTGCTATGTGAAAATTGCTTATTTATACTTAGATTCTTTTAGAAGGCCCCAAGTTGCCCTGAAAGGCTCAGAGGTAATTTCAATAGCCTCTTTAGGCTACTTTGGAAAATCTCCCCAGTTCTCCCTTTTGCTTTCATCCCTCATTAGTGTTGGGATAAAAACCAAGTAGAGTTGAGAGCCAATCAATTGGGTTTTGGGGATAAAAGAGTTATCCCAAAAGAGTTATCTTCCAGAGTTGAGAGAGAGAATTAGAAGTTTTATCTCAGCATGAGATCAGGAAGGGAAAGAGAGTGCTATGTAATCCAAAAATAAATGCATTTTATTTAGGAATCTCTTTTATCATTCTTAGAAATTTTGCCAATGATGTTAAATGAAAACTAATTTTCTTTCTAAATTAGGAAATGCTGAAGGAGACACTATGTTTTTCCTCTTAAAGAATAGATCTGTGGAATTTCTTGAAAGGGCATTTGTAAAATGCTCTCTCTCACACATACAGACACAGACATCTTTTGCAAAAAAAATATTATCTGGATTCTGGGGCAAAGACCATGGGGTTAGGATCTAGGATTTGACCTTCTTTCTGCAGAAAGCTGTCAGACATTATACAAGCTCTGTAGGAACCAGTGTTGTTTGGGATGTTATCTGAAATGGGCTGGAGATCTTGGAGTTTAGTTGCAGTGTGTGCTGGTATCTGATTCTAGCAGTAATCAGAGGTGTTCTTTTACTCACATTTCTGTAAAAATGACAGAAGAATTAACTGGGATGCAAATCCATACTGTGAAATTAGCTTTAAAAAAGTAGTTCCTGGGGGTTTCAGTGTACATGATAGGCTGATGCACTGCAAACATTTCAAGTCAGACGAATATATCTTGATCCAAGTGTACAGTGTATTTGAACTGGGACTGAGTATACATGCTGTTACGGCCGTGTCTATCAGAGAGAGTATTTGGCTCAACAGGTTTTGTGTCTGTGATGTGAGAAATGGTATGAATAAGAGGTAAAAGACAATGTGTAATAGTAGCCCAAAGAAAGAGTACGTATTTACTGGAATATGCTAGAAATTTGCTTCAATATATAAGAAACATAGAACATAAATATCTTAGTAATTCCTTGACCTGGTAACACCATGATAAAAGGAGACAAAGTACCTTAGCTTGGGTTCCAAGTCCCCAACCAAAAGCAGAGCCCGGGATAAGGGCTTGAGTGCAGTGAGTTTATTGTGCAAAATAAATTTTCTCTGGAGAGACATTAACAGGTTGGAGGGCAAGCAAAGACGGATGCATAACTGAGTTGGTCGTTATTGCAAGCAACTGGTGCTTGATCTTATCGGGGCCTTCTGAGGATCTGTGTAGACTATTAGCAGTGTCCATAGAGGAAAGATATTTCTACAGGCTCTTGTCTGTCCTTCACTGATCAACAAGTACCCCGCAAGGAGTAACTTCCTTGCACTTCCAAGAGAAGGGTAGCTGAATTTACCACCCAAAATATGCCTCTTTGGCATAAGGAATATGAAGTGATTACTTTGAGAAACTGCACACAGAAGAGAAACTCTGAAAATAGGAGTAGTAATTACCATTTTGTAAGATAAATTTACATGAGAAAGGGGGGCATATCCCTGGAAGAGAGCTATTACCAGAGATAACTTTTTTACCTGAGAGACTTATCTGCATGGCTGGGCAACCTTTGTTTGCCAAACGTTTCCTCTTTTTGCTTCCCCCACCTGAAGCCTCAGACTTATCCCTTTCCTTAGCTTAAGATGGTATATAAGCCTCAATCATCTGGCCACTTTTAGATCTCATATCTTTGTGGGGTGTACATAATTACAATTATCTTTTTCTCCTGTTAATCTGTCTTTTACTACAAGGGAGTTTCAACCACAGAACCTAGAAAGGTAGAGGAAAATTATTTTTTCCTTCCGTATACAGATTTGCTTATGTGAAATTCTGAGTAACTTCTCAACAGGAGTCTTACACCTTACACAGTAGTGTCAGAAGATTCAAGGCACAAAGTAAGAAACAAACAGTACAGCTAAGGTAAGCTGCTATCAGTTCACACCTGTGAAAAGCTGGTTGCCATAGCAATAGCTGGAATGACAATGTACTATGAGAATATTGTGCAGGAAACAGAAGGATGTATTAGAGTTATATATTGTTTGTTACAAGTTACTCCAAAATTTAATGACTTGAAACAACAGTATTTATTATTGCCATGTGTGTAGATCAGGAAACAGGTAGGGTTTAGATCACTCTTCTGCTTCTCTCACAGGCTGCAGTCAGGGTCTAAGATATGGTCATCTAAAGGCTCAACTTGGGAGGTACCCAGGTGCCTCATTTGGTTAGGCATCTGACTCTTGATCTGAGTTCAGATCTTGATCTCAGGGTTGTCAGTTCAAGCCCCACATTGGACTCAGTGCTAGGCATGAAGCCTACCTAGAGAGAGAGAGAGAGAGACAGAAGAAAGAAAGAAAGATTCAACTATGAAAGATCTGCTTCCAAGCTCATTCACTTGGTAGAATTCAGTTCCTCCCAGGCTGCCGCTAGTCTATGGTATATGATATGGTATGGTGGAGCATTGGAAGGCACATCCTTATAAGAACAGAGTCTCTCATTTCATGTCCACTTTCTTAATCTCTTAATTTTTCAGTTCAGCTGTTGCTAAAAAATAGTCTCAAAGACATTTCTATAATAAGTCATGATGAGGAAAAATGAGATCTAATCTCACTCTCTAAAAATAATATTATACCATTAATCTAAATATTGTCTCTTATATTGGAACTATAATGTATTTCTTTTCTCCGTACTTACTTCTAATGCTTATTTATACTTCATTATTTACAATAAGTCCAGCCAGAGAATATTCTTTTTATTTTTATTTTATTAAGTAGAGTTGAAACACAATGTTACATTAGTTTCAGGTTTACAACTTAGTGATTTGACAAGTTTGTGCATTATGCTATGCTCACCACAAGTGTAACTACCATCTGTCCCATTACATTGCTATTACAATATCACTGACTGTATTCCTTACTCTGTGCCTTTTATTCCCATGACTTTTTCATTCCATCATAACTGGAAGCTGATAACTTCCTTTCTCCTTCAGCCATTTTGCTCAACCCTCCATCCCACTCCCCTCTGGCAAACCATCAGTTTGTTCTCTGTTTTTATAGGTCTTATTCTGCTTTTTGTTTGTGTATTCTTTTTTCTTTTGCAGATTCCACTTATGAATGGAATCATATGGCATTTGTCTTTCTTTCTGATTCATTTCACTTAGCATAATAACCTTTAGGTTCATCCGTCTCCCAAATGGCACTCTCTCATCCTCTTTATGGCCGTATGATATCCCATTATGTATATATATCACATGTTCTTTATCCATTCATTTATTGATAGACACTTAGGTTGCTTCCATATCTTGGCTATTATAAATAATGCAATAGAAGTACATGTATCTTTTTGAATTAGTATTTTCATTTTCTTTGGGTAAATATCTAATAGTGGAATTATTGGATCATATCACATTTTTATTTTTAATTTTTTGAGAAACCTCCACACTCTTTTCCACAGTGGCTGTACCAATTTATGTTCCACCAACAGCGACTGAGGGTTTCTTTTTCTCACGTCCTTGCTGACACTGGTTATTTCTTGTCATTTGGATTTTAGTCATTCTTACTGGTGTAAGATGTCCACTTGTGGTTTTGATTTGCATTTCCCTGATGATTAGCGTTGTTGAGCATCTTTACACGTGTCCGTTGGCCATCTGTATGTCTTCTTTGAAAATATGTCTATTCAGGTCCTTAACCCATTTTTTTAACTGGATTGTTTATTTTCTTGGTGTTGAGTTATCTAAGTCCTTTAAATATTTTGGATTATTAACCTCTTTATTGGCTATATTGTTTGAAAATATCTTCTCATATTCAGTAGGTTGTCTTTGTGTTTTGTGATTATTTCCTGTGCTGTACAAAAGTTTTTATTTTGATGTAGTTCCAATAGTTTACTTTTGCTTCTTTCCCTTGCCTTAGGAGACATATCTAGAAAAATGATGCTATGACTGATATCAGAAAAATTACTGCCTATGTTCTCTTCTAGAATTTTCATGATTTCAGTTCTCATATTTAGGTCTTGAATCCATTTTGACTTTATTTTTGTGTGTGGTATAAGATAGTGGTCCAGTTTTATTCTTTTATGTGTAGGTGCACAGTTGTCCCAGTACCATTTTTTAAAAAGACTGTCTTTTCCACATTGTATAGTCCTGCCTCCTTTGTCATAGATTAATTGACCAGATAATTATGGGTTTATTTGGGGCCTCTCTTTTGTTTCATTGATCAATGTGTTTCTTTTTGTGCCAGCCAGTCCCATACTGTTTTGATTACTACAACTTTGTAAGGTATCTTGAAATCTGGGACTGTGATACTTCCAGCTTTGCCCTTCTTTCTTGTTCAGGATTTGTTTGGCTCTTCAGGGTTTTTTGTGGTTCCATACAAATTTTAGTATTACTGGTTCTAGTTTTGTGGAAAATGCTGTTGATATTTTGATAAGAATTGCATTGATTCTGTAGGTTGTTTTGGACATTTTAACAATATTAATTCTTCCAGTCTAGGAGCATGAAATATTTTTCCACTTATTTGTGTCCTCTTTAATTTCTCTCATCAGTGTTTTGTAGTTTTTGGAGTACAGGTCTTTCATTCTTGGGTTAAGTTTATTTCTATGGTTTTTGTTTTGTTTGGTTTTGGTTTTGGTGTAATAGTAAATGGTGTTGTTTTTAAATTTCACTTTCTGCTACTTTGTTATTAGTGTACAGAACACTAACAATTTCTGAATATTTTGTATCGTGCCACTTTACTGAATTTGTTTATTACTTATAGTAGTTTTGTGGTGGAGTCTTTAGGATTGTCTATGTATAGTATTATGTCATCTGCAAATAGTGACTGTTTACTTCTTTACCAATATGAACGTCCCCTTTCTATTTCTTGTCTGACTGTTGTGGCTAGGACTTCCTGTACTACATTGAATAAAAGTGGCAAGAGTAGACATCCTTGTCTTGTTCCTGACCTTAGAGGGAAAGCTGTCAGTTTTCATGATTGACTGTGGTGTTAACTATGGGTTTTTTTATATATGGCCTTTAATATATTGAGATATATTCCCTCTAACTCTACTTTGTTGAGAGGTTTTTGTTTTTTTTTTTTTTTTTATCATGAATGGATGTTTATCATGAATCTTGTCAAATGCTTTTACTATATTTATTGAGATTATCATAAGATTTTTATCCTTTGTTTGTTGATATGGTATATTACATTGATTGTTTTGTGAATTTTGAACTATTCTGTATCCCTGGAATAAATCCTGTCTGATCATGGTGGATGTATTGGTGCAAGCAGATTGCTACTATATTGTTGAGAATTTTTGCATCTGTGTTCATCAGAGATGTTGGCCTGTAGGTTTTTTTTGTTTTTTGTTTTTTGTTTTTTTGTTTATTTGTTTTTTTGCGGTGTCTGTCTAGTTTGGGTATCAGGATAATGCTGATCTCATAAATGCATTTGGAAGTTTGCCTTCCACTTCTATTTTTGGAGTAGTTTGCTGAGGATACATATTAACCCTTGTTTAAATGTTTGGTGAAATTTGCCTGTGACTCCATCCGGTCCTGGACTTTTATTTTTTGGTAGTTTTTTGATTGCCAATTCAAATTCATTACTTATATTTAGGCTGTTCAGATCTTCTGTTTTTTCCAGTTCAGTTTTGGAAGATTATATGTTTCTAGGAATTTATCCATTTCTTCTAAGTTTTCCAGTTTGTTGGCATATAATTTTCTGTAGTATTCTCTTGTAATCATTTGTATTTCTATATTGTCAGTTTTTCCTTCTTCTCTCTCATTTCTGATTTTATTTATTTGGGTCCTCTTTTTCTTGATGAACCTAGCTAAAAGTTTGCCAATTTTGCCTATCATTTTAAAGAACCAGCTGTTGGTTTCATCTATTTTTTTCTACTTATTTATTTTTTAAATCTCTCTGTCATTTATTTCTTCTCTGATATTTATTACCTCCTTTCTTCTACTAACCTTGGGCTTTGTTTTTCGGGGTTTTTTTGTTTTCATTTTCTAGTTCCTTTAGGTGTAAAGTTTATATTGTTTGTTTGATCATTTTCTTGTATTTTGAGGCAGGCTTGTATTACTGTCTACTTCCCTCTTAGAACTCCTTTCACTATGTCCCAAAGACTTTAGATCATTGTGTTTTCATTTTCATTTCTCTCCATGTATTTTTTTTTATTTCTTTTTTTGATTGCTTCATTTGAACCATTGGTTATTTCGTGTCATGTTCAATCTCCATGTGTTTGTGCTTTTTCCAGTTTTTTATTCTTGTTATTTATTGCTGGTTTCATATCACTGTGACCAGAAAAGATGTATGGTATGATTTCTGTCTTCTTAATTTTTTTGAGGCTTGTGTTATGGCCTAATATATGATCTGTTCTTAGCCAGAGATCGTTTGTGATATACCCAGCTTGTCTTCGGTTCTTGAGACAATGCCCACGGGTAAACAAAGACGCTAATCCAGATTGTCTCCAGGTATGTTTCTAGCAACAGGAACCCGATGCTGGCATTTGGTTCTACAAAAAGAATATCAGTCATTAGGGGTATAGAATATAGAGAGCTTAAAAACCACTGATAAAGCCAGATACCTGAACAATATGAGTTTGCTTGAATCCTTGCCTCCTACACCATCCATAACTTTACCTTTCCAAAGCATATGTGAGTATGCCACCTCCTTTCTAAGCAATTATTTTGAATGGAATTATATGGGCATTAAATTGAATATGTTTGATCTTTATGTGCTCACATGGAAATATCTTCAAGATACAATGTTAGAGGGAGTACAAAAGGTGATCTTATTCATATTAATATAAGCATTGAAAAACTCTGGATGTAAGCAGTGGAGGTTGTAATAAGTGAATTTTCACCTTTTCCCTCAACTATTCTGAAACTTGAAATTTTTGCAGGTTCTTAATTGGTTATATAATCCGAATGAAGATATAATTGAAAAACATCACAGTTACCTAAACATTGTTTAACAGATAAGTCTCAACTTCTTCGGTCAGGCACAAAACACACTTGTTGATCTGATTTCCACTGAACCCTGATCTTATCTCTCATAATAACCTCTCTGCAAAGGCCACATTCTAGGTAGCAGAACTATTTCTTGAAGATTACATTCCCTGTGTCTGGAATCCCTTTTCTCTCCTGTTTACTAAATGAACTCCTATTTATCCTTTAAAGCCCATCCCAAAGGGCATTACCTCTCTGAAGCCACTTCTGATTTCCCAGACTTAATCCTCAAAACTCCTTGGAAATGTGGGGGTTTTTTATAGCCCTTACCCCCTGGTATTTTAACTCTTCAATTTCTCTTCTTCTGGCTTGTAAACATAGAAATTCTTATTTATCCTGACTGTCCTCTCTACAATTGGAGAACACAAAGTTTCATATGCTTGTATGTTTGTTTATATGTTTGTGTGTGTTTCTGTGGTACTATATTAAAAGCCAGTTAGCTGTAGTGATACAAATAAGACTAAGGGAGAAAACTATAAATTAAAAAGTAAATATTTTTCTACACTTCTCAATTGTCTTTGTTGTTCAATTTGTTATCTGGAATTGGAATACATTTCTAGAAGTAAGTTTACACGAGCAGAAAGTAAAGGAAGGGAAAGATGGTAAAACAGGTCTAGTGTATGATCCAAAGGTGATGTTAAAGTCTTACTGTGCTCTGAAAATTCTTTCCATTTAACAATTCTGATACATATATGTAAATATATATAGTTTAAATTTTAGTTAATTTTCTCATAAGAAACTGAAGGCATGGAAGAGAGAGCTGGATTCTGTTTCACTAAATCAAGCTGACAGGTTTGGTCTGATCCCAGAATCTTAAGGGCTGCAATGAGATAGAAAACAGCCCAACTTGCAGCTCAGACCATGAGTGACTTTGCCAAGCTGCATGTTAACAGCATGCTCCATTGGGTTTATAAACTGCCCAGACTTGGCACACACTGGGCTCAGTTTTATTCTCAGTCTGTTAACACTTCAATGTCATGTTTTAGAATAATCCAAAATATCATGCTTAATAAGAGCTATACAGTCTATATAGTGGTTCACTGGGTACGAGCATCTCACAAATGACATGGGTATGTCCATGTTTTAATTATCATTCTCCCCATGGCATTGTAAATGCTCCAGAGACTGCAAACAGAAATTCAGAACTAGTATCCACCCTAAATATTAAGTAGTTGTTCTCTTAGGCTAAATTCACTGTTGCTTCAACAACCTAAAAATCAGAATTGCTAACTTGTAGAACTTTGCAAAATGTGAGGATAGAGAGCAGTCTGCAGTTTCATATGCTAAGCTTTAACAGAGTGAAGAGAAGTGTCTAATTTGGCCAGTGGCTGCCATAGCTACACCATGGTTAACAGGATCCTAATGTGGAAATGTATCAATCAAGACAAAGCAAGAATTAGAGGGAAATGGAGCAATTCCTCATTAGCAGCTAAGTGCCAATAAAAATGAGAAATCAAAATGAAAATGAATCAAAAGGAAATTATCTGCCTATAAAAATTACTAGGGAAATACAGACTATCTGCTAAATCATAGTGTCATTTCTTTATACTCAGCTCTCCATTAGGAATGAAAAATAGTCCAATTATACTAAAAGTTGGCTTGGAAAATCTAAGTACCTATGTTGATTATTTTTTGGATACCAGCCTCCTGCCTAAGTTAGATTCATTTTCTGCTGTTCTCTACTCTACTTTGGGCTACAAAACAATGACCCCTAAGCACTCTTGTTTCCTTGATAAATGGCCTTGACCAATGACAGGCACCAACAAGAGATAAGTCAGCAAGAGAAAGGGTAGGGCATTTTTTTCCTGGATTCTGCCTACTTTGGGCTTTTTTTTTTTTTTTTTCCTCCTGGTATTGGGAGCACTCCTCTACCACTAGAGGTCCTACTAGATGGCCCTCCCTGGACTTCTCAATGCTAATGTCTCTCTTGCCCCTTCAGGTCTATGCATGATAGTGGCTTCCTGTGTTGCTAGTTCCTGGGGGATTCCAACATCATTTGGGGCTTGTTAGTCCTGCCTGCATCTCTGTGAGTGGATTTTATATGTATATAACATTATTCATTTTTTTGAGAGACAGAGACAGAGTGTGAGTGGGGGAAGGCCAGAGAGAGAGAGGGAGACACAGAATCCGAAGCAGACTCCAAGCTCTGAGCTGTCAGCACAGAACCAATGTGGGGCTCGAACCCACAAACAGTGAGATAATGACCTGAGCCAAAGTCGGACACTCAACTGACTGAGCCACCCGGGTGCCCCTGTGAATGTTTTTTTATTAAAGTCTATTCTATCATGTGAGTTGGATTTTATTTCCCCATAGGAATTCAGTGATATAACTCCTTTCTGAGCCCTGAGAAGTAGTTAAACTTACTACTGAATCATGAAGACACCTGATTTTATATCCTTAGCCCCCCTTTCTCATGCTCCTGCAAATTGGCATCAATTGTGGAAGAAAATGTGCTGTGGAAATACTCCATTGAAGTTCTGATAATTTCTAGTTGTAGTGCTGCTTTGATCAGCAAACCACATGCCGGTTTTGCTCGGGGCTGATCTTATACATGGGATAGTTGGGCAATGGTCATCTCAGGGGCTTGGAAAGGGCACTGTTGGATATGTAGATAGAGCTTGTGTCAGGAGGTAGTATTAGGAGGGATGGTGACACACTGTCCAAGGTGAGAAAAGTGTGTGATGAAATTTTTCTCTAACTCACACTGATACTTGAAAATTTAAGTGACACCTCAGAGAGAGTACACAATCTTACTGCTGGAGGGAGTAGAATTCACGGATTTCACTTTAAAGATAAGAAAACTGAAAGTCAGAGAAATTAAGTTACTTTCCTAAGGCTAAATAACTACTGAGTACAGAAGCAGGGCTAGAACTTCAACTCCAAGTCCGGACAGATCTCCTTGTGCTCACTATACTGTTCAGTTAGACCTTACTGTGATCTTATACACTTATGGGCTATGGAGCAGACAAAATAATGTGCCAAAGTTAGTAGAAAAATAATTTATATTGATCAAGAGAAAAATAATTAGGAATTGGTTTTTGTTTAAATCAATCCTTGGATGCCAGAATTATTGGGGGATAGGAGATACAACCTCAGTTTTATAGTCTCACTGTATTTTAAGATGGCTTCTGTTGAGGAAGAGAGGGACAGAAGATAGGAAGGAAGATGATGGGGAGGGAGGGAAGGTACTAGTTTATTTAAGAGAAAACTTCCTAAGAAATAAAAAAAATGCCTACATCTTACATATTAAATTATTTCCTCTGCCAAGTAGACATTATCTTTCATCCATGATGAAACGTACTGAGTCTCTTCATGAAACCAGAAAGCCCTGCCTCATTCAATATGGCCTCAGAATACAAACTAATTGTTTAGTCATCCTTTAGTTGGAAGTGTGTACACCCAGCCATAAGTTTTCCTTTTCATTTATTTAAGGTTTCCTGTCCATTTGTGGAAGTATTAAACCTTCTTTCCATTGTAGCACACATTCCCTTAAAGTGTAAGCTGTATCATGTGGTGATTATTTCATGGTTTGGTGTCAGACAGCTGGGACTTAGGCACTTAGTGCCCCTCTGGCACTTCTAATCATGTGACTTTGGGAAAATACCAAGCTTGTCTGAGCCTCAGGTGCCTGCCTCCTCGTTAGTCATCTGGGGATGATCATAATAGTAACTCCTTTTTAAGGATGTTGATACTAGATTTTTTAAAAAGTATAGCTCTTAATACAATGCCTGGGACATAGTGCATGTGCAATATAGGATAAATATTGTTAGCGAGAACAATGACTTATAACTATAATCTTCCCTCATCTCACTTTTTTTTCTAATGTTTATTTTAGAGAGTGAGAGAAAGAGAGAGAGAGAAAATGAAGGAGAGAGAATGTGCTGGAGGGGCAGAGAGAGATGGGGGGACAGAGGATCTGAAATAGGCTCCCATGCTGACAGCAAAGAGCCTGATGTGGGGCTTGAACTCCTGAACCATGAGATGATGACCTGAGCCAAAGTTGGCTGCTTAACTGACTGAGCCACCCAGGTGCCCCATCTCCCTCTACTTCTTAATTTCCCAATTAATAGGAAAAAAATGTGAAATCCTTGTTGTAGAAAATATTTTATTATAGATGTGGTATCTAGCTCAGAGAATTAATTGCTGATAATTTAACCTGAACTTCATATGTCTACACAAGTAATAATAGTAGTTAAAGGACAAAGTTGCCTGTTTAGATTAACATTTTTTTATTATATCAAAAAACAAAGAGTCCATTGAAAATGTTATCCAGAGGAAATTACCTCCTGTGGCTATGGAGCCCTTTGTGGCAGTTTTTGTTTGTTTGTTTGTTTGTTTGTTTGTTTGTTTCTGAAATTAATTCTGTGGTTTAATTTATTTTCATCTTGCATTGAGAGTTTTAAAGGCTAATAAGAAAACTGTCTAAAAATGAAAATATTGGCCCAGAAGATTGAAGTGCATATTTGTGTAATTCAAACTATATTCTTTCTCTCTTCCCACTATATCTGCTAATTGAATAAAAGTTTTACCTTTTTTCTTTTGGTAAATGTTCAACATAATTAGTTCATTTTTTTTTTCACTTCCAACAGACTAGATAAAACCAAAACAAGACCTAACTAACATAACTAAAGCCATTTCAGAGATAATTTCCAATTGTTACCAGTTATCAAGGAAGTTTAAAAAATCACCTTTGAACTCCCCTTTTTAAAATTGTTGATAATATCCTCATTTGTTAATCATAATAATCAATAAGACTATTTCATAAACGCTATCAGTAACATAACATACTCATTTCACTTTGGTCATGTTGATTTAATCATGAACAATTTTAGTTTGGGCTCCTGGAACAGAAGTTCCATGTGTAATCTCTATCACCAAGTGAGTCCATCATTCCCAAGACCTCTCATGAGTCTCCCACCATGTTTTTTTCAGTTCTAACTTCACCCTTATTCTTATTTCTAAATGTGTATGTGTCAGCATCTAGCATCTCTATTATATCTTTACATATTAGTGACAAATACTCTTCTCCACTGAAGGTAAGTATGAAATTATTATCGATTGCTTTTATATAAGAAAGAGTTAAACTTTGTCCTCAGATTCAGCCAACGGGGTTTGATTCCTTTGAAACATCAATAGTTTCAGCAAGGATTAGGTTCCATTACGAATAACAAAATATTCAAACAAAAGCAACTCATCACACACAAGTAATAAGATGTCCAGGAAGGCATTTGCTGGCTTAGTTCAGTACCTCTTGGATGTTCTGGCCAAGATTTCTAATATCTCTTTCATTTCTCCAGCATGAAGAGAAATGCTGGAGATCCTGTTACAATTTTCATTTCCTGGCAAAAATGTTTTATCTGAAATGCCATGCAATACTTTCTGCTTCTATCTCATTTGTCATCTTACCTATAAGGGAGTCGGAAAAATAAACTATTTGAAAGAAAAAAAGAAGAAAAGAATAAATAGGCATTAGTTTGGAAACTAATATTTCTGCCATCTCATTTAGTCTTAGATGATGTTAATTGTTCTATTTATACCCTCCGTGGATATTAGAATTCTACAAGAGCCCTTACTCAAAGTAGTCTCCATATTTTATATTATTCTTACGTGTTTGTTTTCTTACTGAAGTCTATCACCCATGTTTATAAGCTTATGTAATCCTCAAAACCTTCAAAAACAAAACAAAATTAGAACTTTGAGAGCCAAGTGTATCCACTGTATTAGATACTATGTGTGCAGTGGGAAATGGGTGATTAATATGGTTACACAACAGATTGCTCTACCAGAGCCCTTAAAAATCTCCTTACGGTTGGAGGGGACAGTCACAACTGCTTGCATCTCTTGTTGCTTCTGCCTCTTCTGATTTGACACTGCATGTGTTTTGGGTTAGCCTGGCTTTTGCATGTCTGGTAAAGCAGACTGCAATTCCTGAGCTCTATGAAGGGATTTGATCTCTCTCAAGTTGTTAAATTCAGGCCAATGAGTATATATCCATGAAAAAGCCAAAACTAATTCTAAAATAACAAGAAAAATATTTAAATAATTTCCAAGTGTCAGAAAACAACATCACATACTTAAAAATTCACTATTAAGATGCTTTTGGGAAACTCAAGGTAAAATGAGAACTAGGTCATTAACATCAGGAAAACTGAACTGCCTGGTGCAATTAGATGCAGCATTTGCTGTACTGGCTTCATATGCACAGAGAGCTATGTGCAATGCTGACCGAGGCTGTGGTAGGACAAACATTCTCCTTATACAATCATTTTTAGCTTTTAAAAACTGTAGCAGTTGAAGCCCCTGTTTCACTGGCAATATCTTGATACATGTAACAGTAAACTGTATCACAATGCTGTATACAGTTCTATAATTTATTGGGGATTTTAGGGACCTTTCATTGGCTTGCCTTTCGATGTCTATTACTTCCATGAAATAAGAGAGTGATAAACTTTCCTATCTAGAGTTCTGTTGCCAATCCCTGAGTCATCTATTCCACAGATCAATGAAGTTCAGTGGACATCATTGTGCTCACTGGAAAAGATACCAGTCGCCTAGTTTCTTTAGGTAAAACCTTTTTGAGAATTCAGTTATTCTTTTGAGTTAGGAATTAAGTTCCTTGTATATTTTGGATAAAAATTTTTATCCAAGAATTTTGAGTTTACTAAAAGTTAACATGATTTAAACTGGTTTTAGCACATGAAAACGTGTTCAACATTATTAGCTATTAGGGAAAAGCAAATTAAAACCTGAAGACCCTAAAAAATCAGCAGCTTCTGTGAAAAAGATTTTTTAATGTTTATTTTTGAGAGAGAGAGAGAGAGAGAGAGAGAGAATATGGGGGAGGGGCAGAAAGAGAGTGAGACACAGAATCCAAAGCAGGCTCCAGGCTTCCAGCTGTCAGCACAGAGCCCGACGTGGGGCTCGAACTCACGAACTGCGAGACCATGACCAGAGCTGAAGTCGAATGCTTAACCGAATGAGCCACCCAGGCACCCCAACAGCTTCTTTTAGATCCATCAAAGAAGTAAGATAGTAGGAAAAACTGCTGCCCTCCAGTATTGGAGAAACAGACAGACAGATACAGATAATTACAACTTATTGGAGCAGATATCCACAATCAGAAACCTCCCAGGGACTGGATGCCTGGGTAAAAATACCTGAACTAATTGACTAATTGCTGGAGGTTCAGTGTGAGAAAGTCTGAGAGTTAAAAAGTCTTACGCAACTCATTGGAAGGATGCCCCAACACTTTTGTGAGTTTTACTTCCAGTTTCTCATACTGCCTATCTCCTGCACTTCTGACAGGAGAGAGTAAAAAATAACCATTTTGAAATATGCATAAAATTCTGTTCTTAACAAGGCTTGTCCACAGGAGAAACTATATTTTCAATGCCTAACCTGCTGGGATTTTATCAGAGGCTATAAAATGTGTAGAGGATAATATAGTAGAAAACCTAGATGACTTTGGGTATACAATGACTCTTGAGACACAGTACCAAAAACATGATCCATGAAAGAAATAATTGATGAACTAGACTTCAATCAGTTAAAAACTTTGCTCTGTTAGGGCGCCTGGGTGGCGCAGTCGGTTAAGCGTCCGACTTCAGCCAGGTCACGATCTCGTGGTCCGTGAGTTCGAGCCCCGCGTCGGGCTCTGGGCTGATGGCTCAGAGCCTGGAGCCTGTTTCCGATTCTGTGTCTCCCTCTCTCTCTGCCCCTCCCCCGTTCATGCTCTGTCTCTCTCTGTCCCAAAAATAAATAAACGTTGGAAAAAAAAATTAATAAAAAAAAAAAACAAAACTTTGCTCTGTGAAAGCCAATGTCAAGGAAATATTCAAATAAGCCACAGACTAGGAGAAAATTATTTGCAACAGACACATCTGATAAAGAATTTTTATCCAAAATATACAAAGAACTCTTAAAACTCAATGAGATAACAAAAAACTCAAAAAGAGGGCAGGGGTGCTTGGGTGAATCAGTTGGTGAAGCATCCATGAGGTCATGAGGTCATGATCTCAAGGGTCATGAGTTGGAACTCCGTGTTTGGCTCTGTGTTGATAGCATGGAGGCTGCTTGGAATTCTTGGTCTCTCTCTGTGTCTCTGTCCCTTTCTCCCCCTTTCCAAAAAAAAAAAAAAAAAAAAAATATATATATATATATATATATATATATATATATATATATATGTATATATATGTATATATATATAAACATTTAAGAAAGGGGGGGTCAAAAAATCCTTAACAGAAACCTCACCAAAGATATGTAGATGATAAATAAGCGTATGAAAAGATGGTCTACATCATAGGTCATCAGGGAAATATGCAAATTAAAACAACGAGATACCACCACATACCTATTAGAATGGCCCTAATCCAAAGCACTGCCAAATAAATGCTAGTGAGGATATGGAGCAACAGGAACTAATTTGTTTTGAATGGAATACCAAATGGTACAGCCACTTTGGAAGAAAGTTTGCCAGTTTTTTTTTTTTAGATTTTTTTTTTTTTTAATTTTTTTTTTTCAACGTTTATTTATTTTTGGGACAGAGAGAGACAGAGCATGAACGGGGGAGGGGCAGAGAGAGAGGGAGACACAGAATCGGAAACAGGCTCCAGGCTCTGAGCCATCAGCCCAGAGTCTGACGCGGGGCTCGAACTCCCGGACCGCGAGATCGTGACCTGGCTGAAGTCGGACGCTTAACCGACTGAGCCACCCAGGCGCCCCTTTAGATTTTTTTTTTTTTTTGTTTATTTATTTTTGAGAGAGAGAGAGAGAGAGAGACAGAGTGCAAGCAGAGGGGCAGATAGGGAGGAAGACACAGAATCTGAAACAGGCTCCAGGCTCTGAGCTGTCAGCCCAGAGCCTGACATGGGGCTCAAACCCATGAGCTGTGAGATCATGACCTGAGCTGAAGTCAGATGCCCAACCGACTGAGGTGCCCCAAGTTTGCCAGTTTCTTGCCTTACGATCTGGCAGTCTTTCTCAGTGGTATTTACCAAAGTGAATCAAACAGTTATGTCTACACAAAAACCTGCACATGGATATTTATAGAAAATGTATCCAAAATTGCCAAAATTTGGAAGCAATCAAACTGTCCTTCTGTAGGTGAATGGATAAATAAACTGTGGTACATCCAGAAAAATGAAATATTATTCATTGCGAAAAGAGATAGGAAGGAAGGAAGGAAGGAAGGAAGGAAGGAAGGAAGGAAGGAAGGAAGTCAGTCCATGAAAGGACATGAAGGTAAATTAAAATGCATATTTCTGAGTAAAAGAAGCCAAACTGAAAAGTGTACATACTATATGATTCCAACTATATGACATTGTGGAAAAGGTAAAACTATAGAGGCAGTAAAAAGTTTAGTGGTTGCCAGGGGGGTTAGGGAGAGGAGGGGATGAATAGACAAAACACAGATGAACCTTAGGGCACTGCAACTATTCTACACGGTACTACAGTGGTGGTTACATGTCATTGTCCATATGCCAGATCCATTGAGTGTGCAACACCAAGAGTGAGCTGTAATGGAATCTATGGACTTTAGGTGATAACAACATGCCAATATAGGTTCATCATTTATAACAAATGTACCACTACGGTACATGTGTACAGTGGGGGACATTGTGTACATGTAGGGACAAAGGGTATGTGGAAACTGTACTTTCCATTCAATTTCTCTGTGAGCCTAAAACTGCTCTAAAAAATAAAGTTTACTAATTAAGACAACCCCACAGTGAAATATCACTACATGCCTATCAGAATGGCTAAAATAAAAAAATGACAGCACTACATGCTGTCAAGAATGTGAAAAAATTGGATCACTTATCCATTGCTGATGGTAATGTAAAATGACATAGCTATTCTGGAAAACAATTTGGCAGTTTCTCATTAAACTAAATATGCAATTACCATATAATCCAATAGTTGCACTTTGCTCTCTTATCTGTGTATCCCAAAGAAGTGAGACTTAAATTTGCACAAGAACCTGTATACAATGCTTGCAGCAGCTTTATTCATAACAGCCCCAAATTGGAAACAACTCAGATGTTTTATAATAAGTGAATGGTTAAATGTACTGTAGTAGATCCATACCATGGAATATTACTCAGTGAGAGTACTGAGAACAAGATGCTAATACAAGAAGTAATCTGAGTGAATATCCAGAGAATTATGCCAAATGGAAAAGCCTATCCCAAAAGGTTACATATTGTATAATTCCATTTACAGAACATTCACGAAAGGACAAAAGCTAGAATTGGAGAGCAAATTAGTGGCTGTCAGGATTTAAGGTGAGAGTAAGGTGTGAGGGAAGGATGCAGCTATAAAAGCACAATAGGAAAGACTGATGGAAATGTCCTGTATCTGACTGTATCAATGTCAAGATCCTAGTCATGATATTGTACTATAGTTCTGTAAGATGTTGTTATTGGAGAGAGTGCTAGAGAAATGGTATACAGGCTCTCTCTGTGCAGGTGAATCTATAGTTATGTTAAAATAAAAAGGCTTAGGGGCTCAGTTGGTTGAGTGTCTGACCTCAGGTCATGATCTCATGGTTTGTGAGTTCAAGCCCTGCATCAGGCTTGCTGCTATCAGCTCAGAGCTTGCTTTGGATCCTCTGTCCATGCTCCCCCCCCCCGCCCCCACCCTCTGCCCCTTTCCCACTCATGCTCTCTCTCTCAAAAATGAATAAACATTTATAAAAAAATAAATAAAATAAAATAAAAGGCTTAAACAAATAACGTAAAACAAAAAGGTTGATTAGAATACAATTTGTCTCTTGAAAAACAGCAAGGGGCACCTGGGTGGCTCAGTTGGTTGAACATCTGACTTCGGTCCAGGTCATGATCTCATGGTTCATGAGTTCGAGCCCCACATCAGGCTCACTGCTGTCAGCATGGGAGCCTGCTTCTGATCCTCTGTCTCCCTCTCTCTCTGCCCCTCCCCTGCTCCTTGTTCAGTTCTCTCTCTCAAAAATGAGTAAACATTTAAAAAGAATAACAACAGAAAACCCACCCTTGTCCTCAGAAGCTATTTGGCTTTTTTGTCTAGTCAAAAGGCTACAGGCTTTCCTTGGTGAATTTTTAGAGTCCAGTTATCATAAGAAAGGAAAGAGAAAGCAAGATGAGGGAGATGAAAAAATACATAAATAAAAAGGAAAGCATTTACATGTCTGGCATGTTGATTAAATAGATCACTATCCATTCATGAAGTAAATGCAACTGTTAAAAAGTCAGCTTTTTATAAAAGAATACTTCCTAATTGGAAAAATGTGTCATATGTATTAGTACATTAAAACAGAACTAAAAATACACAGTATTATAAGATATATATTAACATCCCTGAGTTCATTCAACAAATCCTGCATATTCAATAAAAAAATGTACTAAGGTCCTTGTGCCATGCACTGGGGATAAAACCATGAGCAGAGAATTTTCCTAATGGAACTCACAGTATATTGATACATGGATTTCTTTCCTTTAACATCATTATATTCAATTTTTCAGTAAGTATTTATTGAGTACTGATTCTGTGCTCAGTACTCTGAAAAGTTTCCTGTGGGATCCAAAGGGTATATTTTATGTAGTTTGTGACCTTAAAGTGATTATAATTTGGGTGGAGGGACAAGATTCATGAACACATAATAAAAATCAGAGAACAGTACAGTGTAGAGTATATGTCTGCCTTGTTATAAGTTTTCACATCTGAGACCTCATTCTGGATGGGCGTGGGGAATGGTTAACCCTGCTGAGTGTGCCCAGACACCTCACGGGTCAGTAGTGGTAGAGGGAAACAGAATCTCCCACGGTTGACTCTTGGCCTGAGTCTCTCTCTGTGGCCAATGCCTCACTGATTTCTTCAAAGTCAGTTTTGTTTGAGCCATCTTTGCCGTGACTGTGCCCCTCCTCGCTGACACTAGTATTTCGTTTCAATGTGGTCTGTGCACTTTCTGAATTTGAAATGGCTGAGCCTGAGCCCAACTTCCCTGCAACATTCTTTACTCCCTTTCCAAAAGAATTGGTAAAAGCGTTTGACCCCTTTTATATGTTGGTGACACCACTGAGCACATTAAAACCCTCTCTGTAAGTAAACCCAAGGACAGCCTTGGAATTCTTTTTCCAGCACCGATTCTCTAGTGGCTGATAAAGATATTCCCTGAAGCAGTTATGACAGCCTGGAGAGGCACAAGCTGCAGCGAATGATGTGTTTCCACAGTGGCATATGAAAGGGAAGTCTTTCATTTAAGGGTGTGGAAAATGGCACATGTAGGCGAGACTCTAGGACACTCAGCTGACAATGCCATTAAAAACTCTTGGTATATACTTTCAGAAATAGAGCATTACTGCTTGGCACAGCTATCACTATACATTGGAGAGAAAAAGATGACATAGTTCATTATGTAGTTTCTATGTATGCTTTCTATTTAAGGGATTAAGAGACATTTGCCTCCATGTCTGTTAAGCACCGCGTGAACTAAGACTTTGTCATTAGCAGAAAAAGACATGGTTGCTATTGGCTCTCAGGAACCTAAGCACTTTCACATACTTCCATAACTCCCAGTTCCATGAAGACCATAATTTTTTGGACATTGTTCAGTGAATGGGTGGAAATTGTTTGCAATGAGTCTCACTCAGCAACTCAGAGTGAACTGCTCTGTGTTCTGTTTTGTCCTAGTGTATGGAATAAGCCTTAATAAAATTCACATGCCTAAGAACTGTGGTTGCCTGTGAAACGATTTCATCCAACAATGAAATATTTGGATTGGCTGCCGTGCACTACCAGCTGGCTAAACATTGGTAAAGCTGGGCGTATTGAAATGGCGTCATTAGTAGAAGTTGGCATACAGTTCACCAAGATACAGCACTATAACAGGACTGTGTCTAGCAAATAATGGGAAATAGTGTAAGAGGGAAGGTAAAGCCTCAAGCCTACAATATTCATAAAGTGCTTTGCAGTTGCAAGTGGATTTTCTAAAGAGCCATTTTTCTTCCTTTTGAAAAGTTTACTTGTATATCAAACATCATGATACCCTGATAAAAAAGGAAAATGTTCCTTTAAGGAAACAATGGTGGTTTGTTAGGAGCCCCAGACCAAATTTCCCAAGAGACCATCTTACTGTTATTGTTTAAGTCATACTGACCTGGGGTTCAGAAAATGCAATCTCAGCAGCAGGCTTTATTCTCTTTACGTGTGCGCTGTCTCCCATGACAAGCCTTCAGGGTTACAAAAAAATGTACACTGAAAACTCTCATTGTTTGTTTTTCCTGAAGTTCCCTATAAAATGTCAGTATCTTTGAAGGGGTTCTCCTTGAATTGAACTCCTGAGGTTGGAGATTTACCAGGTTGATTTAGGAGTTTGAAATCCTGCCGTGTTTCCATAAAATGAGGATTTACAGTTCATAAATATAATGACAAAAGTGTGAAGATACATTTTTGTTCTTGATAAACTATGGAACAAAGTTACTTTTTGTTAAAAAAAAAAAAAAAAAGCCCAAGCACTGCCATTTTCTTCAGACTGAAATCTATTCTGGCTTTGTGAAGTGGCTTTTTATTGCCACTTGTTCAAGATGGTCTCCCCTCACCACCCCCACCCTGCCTGCCTCACCATCCCCCACTTCATGAGGAGCCTCTTCCTCCCTAAGGTACACAGATGGAGAGAGGAATTGAACTCTAGGACATTTAACCAGTGACAAGCATAAAGAAATGAAAATGTGTGGTAAGGTAAAGAATATTCCTTCTGTTTACCTCTTCCTGCGTGGGTTCAACTTCCAGATCATTATAGTCTGGTTCTAATATTTACTCTCAAATTGTTAGCTTCATTCTTTTTCACATATGGCAGCAAATAACTGGGTTATTAATTGACATTAAACTGTCTATTCTGACTAACTTTTTGGGGAAAGAAAAATATGCCATGCTCTGGCCTTACACAGCGTTACAGAGAACAGTAAGGAAATTGTGTCACTAAAGGATCTTCTCAATAGATGATAGAAGTGGTGTGAGACTACTACTTGCATATTTCTGAAGGAAAAAAAGCCTGGGTTGAATAATAGCAGTGTATTCGTGAGCCTGGGGGAAATCTCTGGACTTTCTTTCAATTTAGTTGTAAATTGAATTGACATGATTTCCAAACTGAGGATAAATGTTGTAGCTTACCTTGAGGTTAAAGAAAGGACAGCCTTTTTCTTTACCCTAATTTGATTACTTTATCCCAATTCTTAGAAAGGGAGACTCATGGCTCCATTCTGATGTGAGTAAACATTTTGCTCCATAATTTTCTAGTAACCCAGAAGGACGGAGGAGGGGTTGTTCCCCCACCCTCTTGATATTCATATTCATAAGTGAGAAACTGTGTTCTAGTCCTGGATTCACTACTGGCAATAATTTATTGTTCAAGTTATGACACCTTGAGGGTGAAAGGTATGTAATACTTACACCAGAACAATAGGCATAAACCAAGACTGTCTTTGGAAAACTGGGATACATGGTCATTCTACCACTTACTGTGTGTTTGGACAAACGAATCCACCTCCTAAAGGTTCTAGTTCCTCTTTTATAAGAGGTAAATAACAATAAGTTCTCTATATTATAGGATTATTGTAAAAATATAATGAAATAATATATGTACAAGAACTTTGTGAGCTGTGAACTATGAAACCATACACAATGCAAGTGAAGTCATGATAATAAATCCTATCAGCTGTAGCTGGAGAAAACTCTCAGAGAAACATCTCTGTATGTCTTCTGGGATTAGAGCAGAGATTTGAAAGCAACAATGCAACAATTGTGGATATAAACCCAGATAAGATTAGGGTTTCTAAGGGAATTTTTTTTAATGCTTATTTATCTTTGAGAGAGAGAGAGAGAGAGAGAGAGACCAGGAGAGGGGCAGAGAGAGAGGGAGACCCAGAATCTGAAGCAGGTTCCAAGCTCTGAGCTGTCAGCACAGAACCCAACGCTAGGCTCAAACCCACAAACCATGAGATCATAACCTGAACCAAAGTTGGATGCTCAACTGACTGAGCGACTGAGGTGCCCCTCTGAGGAAATATTGAAGGAACTAAATTAAGTGGACTGTTTTTTATAGTCTTTTCTGTTAAACCAATATAATTTTTAGTAAGAAGTAGGCCATAATGTGAGAAGAAGATTGTGTTTGGGAAAGTATTAATAGGAGATGTTGAGGATCCTGATGACACAGTTAGACAAGCTGTATCTTTGTATATTTAGAATCTGACCTGAAATATAAAAGTCTGACATTTTAAAGAATTAACTTTGGTGTATATTAAAACTCAAGGACTCTTAGTCCTTCTCATGTTGTAATTTGATGGTTTTTTGGCCTAATTTTGCTGATCAGCCTCAGGCCCTCTACCTCATTGTGGGTTTTTTGCAGGATGAGAAGGAATCAGGATGACTTCTATAGAGCTCCTACCCCCAAGCCTACAACTGTGTTCATGGTCCACGTAGCCCAAACCCTCTCAACCATCTGCTCAACCTACTGGCCATAGTTCTCTATTAAGCAACTGGAAGTCGGTCATTAACAAATACCTTCTGTTGGCTTACATGACCATGACCAAGAAACTTCAACTGGCAGTTTGAGGTCATACAAGACATTTGATTTTTTTATGTTGTAAAAAATTCAACTCATAGACACTATCATATAAGCACTATATATGGGTTGATTAAATCATGCTAATGCAAGGTCATGGACAGCTATACACAAATAAGGAGGTTATTTTATTTTTTGCCCAATAAGGTTCTAGCTCTGTAAGCATCCCTTTAAATCACCCAACAGATATCTTGTAACACCTGTTAAGTAGGAAACGGGGCTAGTTAAGTGATCAACAAAAATGTGTGTGTCTTCTCCATAGAAAGAGCTGAGTCCTAAGAAGCTGCTGCCCACCTAGGATCTTGATTTTCTGCCACACCTGGCATAGGGAGAGACTAGTTTCTAGTTCTTGACCATGAAACATGAGTGGATGTGAAGTATTCTCCTCCAGTCTCATCCCCATATACTGGTTGAATCAGAATGTCTGTAAGATCCTGGAAGAGGGAGAGTCCATAAGGTAAAAAGAGCCAAGCCTGAATAACCATATGGATGGCTACTAGCCAAGGAAATTAATGGGATTGAGAAATATAGCTCTGTTGTGTTAAGATATGAGGGGTTATCTATTAGAGAAACTGATGTGATGTTAAGTAATACAACTAGGCACTGGGATTTTATTTGTAATCTATGTGTTTCACAAAATACTTGATATAACCTACTAAGAATACACACATTTAAATAACAAGGAAATAGAAATAGGAAAACATAAATTAGAATATAAGCCAAGATCAGTGGCAATTTAGAGCAGAAATATTCAGGCTATACGTCAATATTAAATTGAGCCACAAATTTGGCTCTTGACTCCTGGAAACCAAAGCAATTCTAAAAATAAATTTAAAAAAAAATTTAATGTTTATTTTTCAGAGAGAGACAGAGACAGAGTGTGAGCGGGGGGAGGGGCAGAGAGCAGGGGAGACACAGAATCCAAAGCAGCTCCAGACTCTGAGCTGTCAGCACAGAGCCCAACATGGGCCTCAAATCCATGAACCGTGAGATCATAACCTGAGTTGAAGTTGGACACTTCACTGACTGAGCCATTCAGATGCCCCTAAAAATAAATTTTAAAGGTGTATGACTCATATTGTCTATAAGGTGAAAACATACTAATTTTTAAGGCAAAGGAAAAAATGTCCTGACACTTCAATTTGAAAAAAAAATTATTTGATTAGTGTCATATACTCAGAATACTGAGTTAATAGTGAATAGCGTCCTCAACCACATGTTTTACTAAACATAAATAGTGACATTTGTAGAGAAATTTCTTGTAGGTTATTGGTATCCATCACAGGGCAGCTTGCCAATGTGATTCTGGTAGTGGTAGCCAGGTACAGAGATAAATAAGATGTATATCTTGAACTGGAGAAATTCATTTTCTAGTGGGAAAGATAGATATGTTACACAGTAAATTAAATACAGAGTGATAACTACTGAAAGAGAAGTATTAATCAGCATATTCTAGACAGCTCTATAAAGCTTTCTTTCTTTCCAAAAAGCTGCAAAGACTAACAGCCACATTTTTGTTGGTTTTATTTATTTCGTTTTCCAAGATAAGAATATGGGACTTTCTAGATACAGAGTTACTTCTAAGGTGGCAACTCAAAAGTTTCTGATTGCTGTCTCTGCAAACAGCCCTGAGGGAACATGAGGAGGGGTAAGCAGATGCTGCAGAAAGGTATGGGCTTTAGATCACGTTTCGGGGCTGAATTCCAGCCCTCACATTTATTAGTTGCATAACCTTGTACAAGTTCCTTCAATCCCTAGCCATATTTTGCCACAAAATGACATAATGATTTCTAACTCAAAGATAATGTATGTGGAGAGTTTGATAGTTCATCTAATCATACATATATCCAGTCACTTACCTCTGGATAAGAGACGATAAACAGCTTTTCTTCCATGTTTTCCCAAATCCTGATTTCGACTTCTTTTTAGAGGAAAGAAGTGAATGACAAAAAACCCTTGCATTCCTTGAATCTCTGCATGTATCCTTTGATCAGTTCAAAGCCAACAGTGTTTCTCCAACCATGTTGTTACGATCACCTGCATAAAAAGTTCTAGAAATATTACTGTTGGCACTTGCTCTTGGGCTTCACTCTATCATACTGAATCAGAATGACTGGGGAAGGGCAGGGAACCTGTATCTTAAACAAATTCTCCGGGTAATTTTATGAACACTGTAGTTTGAGAACCATTGCCTTAACCATCTAGACTTGAAATACTTCAGTGAGAATGGCTACTGGCATTATGAACATTGAGAAATCATAGTATCTGAAGCCACAAAAGAAGGATCTTTATATGTTCACTATATTTTCTTTTCTTTTTTTTTTTTTTTTTTTTGCATGTGTTTTAGGGCATTTTAGGCAGAACTTTATTTTAAATTCCTGACTTACCTATTTTTTTAAATTTTTATTCTTTAAATTTAGTAGATATAAATGTTCTGTTAGTTTCACGTGCACAACATAGTGATTCAACAATTCTGTATGTTACCCAGAGCTCACCTGGATAAGTATAGTTAAAATCTACCACCCTACAATGGTATTACAATATTATTGACTATATTCCCTATGCTTCACTTCTCATCTCTGTGACTTATTTATTTGATGGTCGGAATGTTGTACTTCTTAATTCTCTTCACCTATTGTGCCCATTCCCCACACCCCTGGCAATTACCAGTTTGTTCTCTATTTTTATATTTTACTTATAAATCTGTTTCTGTTTTCATTTGTTTATTCATTCGTTTTGTTTTTCAAGTTCCACATATAAGTGAAATCATGTGGTATTTGTCTTTCTCTGACTGACTCATTTCATCTAGCATAATACACTCTAGGTCCATCCATGTTATTGCAAATGGTGAGATCTCATTATTTCTTAAAGCTGAGTAATAATCCATTATATATACCACATTTTCTTTATACCTATTCATCTATTGAGTATGTTGCTTCCATGTCTTGACTGTTGTGAATAATGCTGCAGTAAACAAAGGGGTACATATATCTTTTCGAATTAATGTTTTCATTTTCTTTGGGAAAATTCCCAGTAGATATTCACCATAGTTTTGTTTTAAAGCAGGAAAGTTCTCTTCCCATATTATTTTAATATTGGTATTAAATATGAGATACTAGAATATGAACAATGATATGATAAGCAGTCATGAAAGGAGTTGATGATTGCAAACAACTGAATTTTCAAAAATATTAACCTGACACATAGGAAGCATGGAGATTACATAAATAATCTTTATAACATGATGTTATTAATTTTTTATAGCTACATTTTTAGCCTTTCTTCGATAAGTCTCTAGTGCCTACTAGAAGCATCAACATGGGCTCTGTTACTTGATACCATGTATAATTAATTCTTATCATATACACTGGTGATTATATTCAGTTACTAGATGAAAGGACCTGTCTTTAGGAGGAGAATTTTTAAGACTTGAAGCTGCAGATGAAAGAAATAATTGTATGTCTCAACGACTCTACTGCCCTTGGCTTCATAAACCAATTCTGATCACTCCTATATTTCCTAACAGAGTTACTTCTGAACTCTTCTTCACCATGATTCTACTACATGGAGACCAACTCTGATAAACCTAGTGCTGAGTTGTATTGAATTACCGAACTTATTGTCACAAAACATACAAACAGGAAAACAGTGAGAGAGCATTTGTAAAGTGCTAAGACAAAATATTTCAACCTAGAATTCCTATTTTTAATGTTTATTTATTTTGAGAGACAGAGACAGAGAGCATGAGCATGATCAGGGGAGGGGCAGAAAGAGAGGGAGGCACAGAATCTGAAGCAGGCTCCAGGCTCTGAGCTGTCAGCACAGCGCCCAACGCGTGGTTGGAACTCACGAACCGTGAGATCATTACCTGAGTTGAAGTCGGCCATTTAACTGACTGAGCCACCCAGGTTCCCCAACAACCTAGAATTCTATACCTACTAAAAGTATCCTTCAAAAACGAAGGCAAAATAAAGACTTTTCCATCCAACCAAATCTGAAAAAATTCATAGCAAGCAGATTTACTCTAATAAAATATGTTAAAGGAAGTTTTTTCAGGTGAAAAGGAAATGATGTCAGGTGGAAACTCGGGTCTTCACAAAAAAGTAAAGAACAGAAAAATAGTGATTATGTATGTTTTAAGATACTTTACTTCTCATTTTTAATCTTGTTAAAAGGTAATTGGCTATATAAAGCAAAAATAATAAACAGTGTGTTGTAAGTTTCATTAACATATAGAACTGAAATATGTACCAACAATAGCATAAAAGAGAAAGGGGGACATAATATTATTGGAAGGTAGGCTATGATATGTTAAAGATGTATACTAAGAAGCTTGAAGAAACTACTAAAATAACGCAATGAAAGTTATAGCTAAGACAGTCAACAAAAGAAATGAAATAATATAAAATGCTCACCACAAAGGAAGACAGAAAAAAAGAAAGAACTTATGGGATAAATATCAAAAACAAAGATGGTAGATTAAAACTTAACTATATTGATAGTTGTATTAAATGAAGTTGGTCCATATACCCCTAGTAGATGGCAGAGACTGTCATTTTGGATTATAAAAAGCAAGATCCAGTGATAACTGACATTTACGAAGTATTCTACCCAACAAAAGAAAAATACACATTATTTTCCAAAACACATGGAACATTCATCAAAGTAGACTATATGCTGATTTATAAACCAAATCAACAAATTTAAGAGTATTAAATTGTACAGATTATGTTGTCTGAGTACAGTGGAATTAAATAAAATTGCTAGCAGAAAGATGTATGAAAAAAAATCCCCAAATATTTGGAAATTAAATGACACATTTCTAAATAACTGATGGGCCAAAAATCAGAGAGACCTTAAAGCAGAACAATAATAAAAATCCAACATACCAAATTTGTGCACTTAGAACTCTGTGGGATTACATAAAATTGAAGAGAAAAAAAATTTAAATCAATGACTCAAGATTTCACTTCCAGAAACTATGAATAAAAGAACAAATTAAATGTAAAGTAAGCAGGAGAATATAAAAAAATAAAGAATGGAATAAATAAAATAGAAACAATAAAAAGCTGATTCTTTGAAAAGTCAATAAAATCAATAAAGCTGATAAACTTACATCCAGATTGATGAAGAAAAGCAGAAGACACAGTTTACCAATATCAGGAATGAAAGATAGGACCTCACCACAGATCCTATTGAATTTAATTAAAAGGAATATTTGAAAAAAACACGTCAATAAATGTGACAGCTTAAAGGAAATGAACAATTTCTTGAAATATACTAGCTACCAGAGCTTACTTAAAAATGATAACCTAAATAGTTCTATAGTCATATAATTTTTTAAAAAATGGTTTCATAGTTAAAAACTTCCCATGAAAAGAATCCCAATTCTCAAATGACTTTTACTGTTAAATTTTAGTAAAGAGTTAGTGAAGAAATGATACAATTTTTATTGTTTTTACACAAAATTTTCCAGAAAATACAAAGAGTGTTTTCTAACTCATTTTATGAGGTTCAAATTACTCTAATACTAAAACCAGACAAAAGCAATACAAGCAAAGAAAACTATAAACCAATATTGATTTGATGTTAAAAAAAAAAAGCAACAGAAACAACAAATCCTCACCAGGATTTTAGCAAGTGAAATCTTGAAATATATAAAATGGATAATAGATCATAAGAGATTTTTAAACCAGGAATGTAAGGTGGGAATTTACATTAATAAATTAATCAATTTAATTGGTTATATATAAATGTGTGTGTGTGATCTCAAGAGATGCAGAATGAGGATTTGACAAATTTCAACATTTATTCATGATAAAAATATTCGTAGCAAATTAGGATTAGATTGAAATTTACTTAACCTAACAAAAAGCATCTACAAAAAAACTTTAGCTACTTAATATTCAGTTGTGAATGACTAAACACTTTTCCACTAAGATCAGAACCAAAGCTGGAATATCTACTGTCACCACTTTATATCAGGTTCTTGTGAAATTAATTGAAAAACAGATTATCTTTATGTATGAACAGTTGAAAAAGAAATAAAAGTTTTTATTCACAAACAGTAAGTAAACAATCTATTATTTGAAGTTACCTGAAATAATAATCCTTGAGTTTAGCAAAATCAAAGGGCACTAAGTCAATATGTAAAATTCAGTTTAGTTTGGGGTGACTGGCTCAGTTGGTAGAGCGTGTGACTTCTTGGGCATGGAGCCTACTTAATTAATTAGTTTTTAAAAATTCAATTTAATTTTTATATATAAGTCAGAAACAACAGGAAAATGAAAATTTTAAATACCATGTAAATGTCATCAAACTTTAGAATATTTAGTGATAAATTCGGGGGCACCTCTGGTGGCTCAGTCGGTTAATTTTCCAACTTTGGCTCAGGTCATGATCTTGTGGTTTGTGAGTTGGAGCCCCACATCAGTCTCTGTGCTGACAGCTCAAAGTCTGGAGCCTGCTTCCCATTCTGTGTTTCCCTCTCTTTCTGCCCCTCCCCTGTTCACACTCTGTCTCTGTCTCTCTCAAAAATAAATAAACATTAAAAAAAATTAAAAAGTTATGTAGAAACCTGTAACACTGAAAAGTAAAACTCAATGAGGAGGAAATATTTTTTAAAAATATTTAAAAATAGGGGCTCCTGGGTGGCTCAGTTGGTTGAGCGTCTGACTTCGGCTCAGGTCATGATCTTGCACTCCGGGAGTTCAAGCCCTGCATCCGACTCTGTGCAGACAGCTCGGAGCCTGGAGCCTGTTCCCAATTCTGTGTCTCCCTCTCTCTCTGCCCCTCCCTTGCTCATGCTCTGTCTCTCTCACTCTCAAAAATGAATAAATGTTAAAAAAAATTTTTTTTAATATTTAAAAATAAGATTTAAATATTTTATATTGATAGAGGGAGAGCATGCGTGAGCAAGGGAGGTGCAAAGAGAGGGAGAGAGAGAATCCCCAGCAGGCTCCACCATCAGTGCAGAGGCCAAGGCAGGGCTCGATCTCATGTCCCTGAGATCATGACCTGAACCAAAATCAAGACTGGGACACTTAACCAACTGATTCACCCAGGTACCCCAAGGAAGAAATATTTTCAAAACATAAATAAATGAAGAGGCATGCCATATTCATGAATCAGAAGAAAATAAATTTCAGTTATCAGTTCTCCTCAAATTGATATATAAACTCAAGGTATTCCAATAAAAACTTCAGCACCTTTCTTTGCATGTGAAGTTGACAAGCTGTTTCTAAAATGGAGTTGGAGGGGCTCCTGGGTGGCTCAGTCCGTTGAGCATCCAACTTCAGCTGAGGTCATGATCTTGAGGTTCGTGTGTTCAAGCCCCACGTCGTGCTCTGTACTGATAGCTCAGAGCCTGGAGCCTGCTTTGGATTCTGTGTCTCCCTCTCTCTCTGCCCCTCCCCCACTCATGTTTTCTCTCTCTCTCTCCCCACCCCCTTCTCTGTCTCAAAAAAAATATCAAGGTCAAAACCAAGATAGGCTGAGGAAATGGAAGTCTGGGTTAAAGGAGACAAAGAAGAAATGATAGTAAAATACAAGTTTTGATCTTGGAGTGGACTTTGGGTCAGAAAAAAATAGCTATAAAAGACATTATTGGCAAAATAGTAGCTATTAAGTACCTATAAACAAATGGCATTATAGGCACAATTTGTAAGTAGACTATGACTTACATAATAGAATTATATCAGTGTTAAATTTACTGATTTTGATAACTTCATTGTGGTTAATTAAGAGAATAGCCTTGCTCTTAGAAAATACACACTGAAGTATCAAGAAAAAGGAGCATGATGTTTTCAACTTACTACCAAATGATTTAGAAACAGCATAAACATACACAGAATCATAAAGCTGTATAAATACACAGCTTTAGTGTGTCTGGATAAGGTATACATTGAATTCTTTGTAATAGTCATGTAACTACTGTATGCTTTAAATTATATCAACATAAACTGTAAATAATAATAATAATAATAATAATAATAATAACCTGGTTTGAAAAGGTCTGGGTTTCTTTTTAGTTTCATCTTTCATTCTCTTAGTAATTTGACAGCCATTCATTGAAAATTTGCCATGTGTCAGGAATGGTTCTAAGCTCAGTCAGCTCTATAGAAATAGAGCCTAATATATGGTTTCTGATATCAGGAAATTCACTACCTAATAAATATGGATCTGGGATAAATGATGTAGCAGAGTTGGTTCAGGACACCATGTAAGACCGGAGAGGCCCTGCATATGCAGATTTTGGATGCTCCAAGGGGATGACCTTTGAGCTGTGCTTGGAAGGTGGAGTGGGAGTTAACCAGATACAGAGGCTTCCAGGCAGAAGATGTACCAGATAAAAGGAATGAGGGCATATAAGGACACCTCATGTTCAGGAAATGCAGGTTGGTTTGTTAAGAATGGTCAGGTAGAGGTCAGCAAAAGGGAGGTGAGATAGGAGCCTAGAGAGTGGCCAGGGTCAATTTATGAGAACTTTCACTGCCAAGTTAAAGATCTTTTCTCTGTATCCTGAATGTGGCATTTTGGAAAAGTATTCAAGTGGAGATGTTCTTTAACACAAAAGAGTCTGTGTCTCAGGAGGGCAATGTTTGGTTGGAAACAGGCATTTGAAAGATGTCAAAGTACAGTGGTTGTTGAAGCCATGGATGTGGGAGGCTGACCAAGAGAGGGGAAGGTGGGACACAAGGAGGATAGGATAGAGACACATCCCTAGGATCATCTATCTTTATAAGACACCAAGAAGGAAAGGATACAAACTTAGAAAAGGGGGCCAAAAGTTGGAGGAAAACCAGGAGAAAATGAGGTGGCAGGCACCAATAAAAAAGGGGCTTTGAAAAACAAAATCCTACAAAGTTTAATATTAACACTTTCATCCTGAGATGAAAAATCTCATATATAATATCTAAATTGAAAATTCAGTTTCTCAGTCATCTGCATATTCCTTGCACTGGCATTTGCTGAACTATCGGATAAACAGCTTAGCTACCATACTCCTCTGTTTATAGATCTTCATCAGGAAAAATAAAGAACTGTACTAGCTGATTTCTGAAGACTTTTCTGCTTTGACTCTCTTTGATATTATAGTTGCTTGCTCAGGATTCAGAGCTCAGATTTGTCTGTGTTTATAGACAACAAAGTTAAATGTGTTTCATCTATACTACGACGTGGCAGGAACTGCAGCTGGTTATGACTTATTTCCAAAGAGAGCAGAGGCAAGACTTTGGAAACATATTTCAAATAATTCTAACAGTCTGCAGTCATGTGAAACTTTTAAGAGTTTAAAGCAACAGAAGAAATAGGACTGCTATTTGTTAGGCCTGCTCAACCACATGGCTTCATTTACATCGTTACATTGGGCTGTGATGTGGGACTAAGGTTAAAAGTTTAGTCTTCAGACAAAACAGGTGATTCAAATGTCGTCATAGTGGAGGTCTTGGCCAGATACTTGCACATGGACCATTTCTGGTTTTTACAAGAAAACTGGTTGTTCATCGATTTGAATATGTTTGTACACACATGTCATTTGTGTGGTTTTCCTGAATCAGTTTTGTTCAGCGAAGAACTAGAGAACATGTGCTTTGTGTAAACACAATGCTGAACACTGCTGAGGAATAGAACGATGGAAATGACACAGCCCCAGGCTGCAAGGAGCTTACCATCTAACAAGGGTGGACAGACATGTCTGTGGGTGTGCTCTTTATAGAAAAGTGGAATCGATGCTATGGTCTGTCCCATTACAGACACAAACGACACACCAGATCTCTAGACTTGAGTTGTAACAGCAGAGGCCCTTTGAAAGTACGAGATAGTATGCATTTGAGCCTGGATATCCACTAAAATATTAATTAGATGTGATACAAATTTACATGAAGTCTGAGACTTAAGGCAGAATAATATTTCATCTCCCTGTGCCCTCCTTCCCAAGGGAAAGAAGAAGAAGCTTCCAGAAGAATAAGGTAATTGCGTTGTACATTGTGACTCTAATATTTTGATAAACATTGTTTGGAACCTTCTTTATAAACTGCTGTTTATGTTGTTTATATGTAAAGGAGGGCTCTGTAAAAGCAAGACGTGTATTTAACAACTACTTAAATAGCACTTACTTTGTGACAGGCACTGTTCTAAGTTATTTACAAATACTCAATGCTTTTTAAAAATTTTTAAGTTTATTTATTTATGTTGAGAGAGAGAGAAGGGCAGAGAGACAGGGAGGGAGAGAATCTCAAGCAGGCTCCACACCACCAGTGTGGAGTCCTATGTGTGGCTTGAACTCATGAACTGTAAGTCAATAAAGAGATGCTTAACTGACTGAGCCACCCAGGCACCCCTCAATGCTTCTAGTAAACATGTAAAGCCTTATTATTCCCATTTTGCAGATACAAATTTGAGGCACAGAAAGGTTAAGTAATTTTGCTGCAGTTGCATTTATGTTATTTTATTTTGTTGAAAGTTCTCAGAGGTAAAAATGGCCTAAAATACTGTTATAAAGGAAGGTGCAGCTCCTGACAAAGGACATTACAGATAAGTTCATTCTCCAGGCTCAGAACGTTGATGCCATCATCCATGCTTCTCTCTCTCGACTTTCTGTGTACTCTTTAGAACCCATTGCTTATTCCTTAGAACATCCCTCATAGTTACTGCTCTTAGAGCAGGGCTCTGGGACCCACATCTCAGGGACTTTATGCTTTGGACTGACTTCCTCTAAGCATGTCTAAGTCCATCTCTGGTTCCTGGAGTTGGCTGGGTCTATTAGTATCATTTTGGAAGGTGTCTCATACCCAGGATAGGTATGGTGTGGCCCGTTTCCCCCTCCAGGGCACTCTCCATTGTTCACTGATGAAGGACAGACCAGGCCACTCTTGCACTCTCTCCAGTCTAATTACAGATCACCTTTCCAACTCTGTCTCGCAGCTTGTCGTGTTACCACAAATTACATCTATAACAAAACTGAACTTTGGGCTGTTCTTCAACATGGCTGTCCTTTTCTCATCTCACATTTGCTTTTAATATTCCTGCCCCACTTCTGTCTCACCCATTTCTCTCCACCAGAGTTATACCCAATCTCGACGGTTTCATGTGTCTCCATTTCCCCAAGCCTTAAGTCAGATGTCATATCTCCTTTTCATTTCCTATCCTTATTTATAAGGCTGTACCTCTTTTGTCAGCAACCCCCAGCTCCATCCCTTAGAAGCTGACTTAAATGGCGTGGAGACTGAGAGACTTGGCCAGGGTTAGGGTTCATATTAGTCAAATACTTGATTGTATTGGCAAAAACATATTTTTACTGCTGCCAACCATTGGCACTTAGATGATTACTTTTATTAAAGATAATCATAGACATTAAGAAGAATATGAAGCTATGCTCTTAGTAAAAGCTGATAACAGGAATAAGCTTGCAATTCTCAAGATGAAAAGCCCAAATGTTATTGTGAATCAAAGCTAAGAACAAAAACAGTCTAAACCAAGACAGTCTAGAAATCTTATTAAATGACATGCATCTACAAAGACATTTTTTTCTTTTGGAAAAGAATAGAGTCAGAGGAAAGCAGATTTCTATTTATTGCCTTTGTTGTCTTAAAAAAGCAGATTCTGCCAAAACTACAGCAGTCATGCAGATCTTGGCATCTGTGATCTCTAACAGGTTTCAGATTTCAGAAAATGACTTGAAAATCACATGTCAGCAAACTAAGGGGGTAAAGGGAAATGCTGATAGGGAACAAGTGAGTTTTATATGCTCTTAAAATTCTCAGAAAAAAATATGCAAAATGCTAATCAGAAAGCCTTCAATCCTTCATCTTCTTTTTATGACAGTGATTAAGCTCCTAGTATCTTTCAGAGACTTAGGCAAAGAAAACCAGCAGGAAAATCAGCACAGCGAATGGCAAACATGTCCTGGGTATGGATTAGACTGAGAACCAGTGTCTCTGCGAACATGGTATTTGGGTAACACTGTCTCTTGATTGGTAAACTTAGATTTGTTATATTTTTAGTCTAAAACACATTGCAACACAGATGTGGATATGAAGGCATAGATGTAATTAGAACAGGCAGTTTGGTGATGAAAGATTAAATACCTCTGATTTCATCTAAGTCTAGCCCAAACCTATTACAGATGAGCAAAAGAAGTCTCCATAATAGTAAAGTGACGTGTTCAAGTTAACAGTCTAGCTGGTGACATGATCACAATTAGAATCAGGTCCTTATTTCCTAGTGTTCTGTCCACTACTTCACATTTGCTCTCCATTCAGCTTAAAACATGTTTTTAGAGCCTACATGTCTGTGGTTATCTTACTGTCAGGGATGAACAATTTGAAAATAGATCAAAGATCAAAGTTGTATTTACACTTCCATTGTGAAGGAACCCAAATTTATGGCTTAAGGAAGCCCTTACAGCACCAATGAATCACGGAGTCTGATAGAGGACTCAGGGGCTGGAATGCCATTTGGTTCATTGTTAGCCTAACTGAACTGCTAACTATGACAACAGAAATATAAATAGGAGGATATTTTTGTGTTTTGTAGGTTTAGAATGTTTCTGTGTGTGTATAATTTATATGTAAAAAGAATATTTGCTTTATTTTTTTTATCTGTGAAGGTCAGGACCGGTATTTCCTGAAATTGGTACTGATTAAGGGTGCCTAGAAACAAACTGTTACTACTTAGCTAAATATCTCTGGGGCATGAACTAAGGGGCTGTGGAAAGAGCAAGGACGTACAGGCCAGATTGTAATTAATCAGGAAATTTGAGTTTTTCAGGTAAATATGTACATGGTGGCTTGAATTATTTTTAAGAAAGCAATTCAACATTGCAGTTATTTGTTTGAAATAATTTTGAAATTGATGTGTAACAAAGCTTTCAAACCTACGCAAGTCCACCAATTCCAAGAATTAGACTTTCTCTTAAAAAACAAAGGAGTGTTTATGTGGTTGAGTATAAACTGCAGATTTTTTAAAAAACTATCCCCTAAAGCACTTTAGTTTCTAACTCTAAAGCAGAATTCGAGGAAGGATACAAAACAGGGAACACAGAGATGTTTCTTTACTGCAAACATGGACCTTGGAGTCCAGCATATACCTCTGCAAACTCACTTTCAGAAGGGCCAGCCCATGACAAAGTGTTTTGTTATATAGATAGCCCAGGTTGTCCCTCAGAGATTAGCTCACACTAGTAACAGTTCTCAGACCAAATATCCCCATTTCAGAAGCTTCTCCTAATACACTCATTTCTGAAGTCAGAGAGCTGCCTTTTTATTTATTTGCCTCCCGGTTCTCCTGAAATAGTAGCAAATGGCACAAACCATGGTCAAGGCTGTCCATTGACTTAAAGCAGGTATAGGTTCAAGAAGGTGGGGCTTTGTATGTATTTCTCTTGAAAACTAGGTTAGAAATGTGACCTAATGCTAGAAGAATCTGTAGCTCCCAAAGAGGAGAGCTGTGAAAATCTGGTGCTGGCGACTGGCAAGTTGCCATGCTGACAGAATTGCACAATTGGCTTCCAAGATCCGTCTCTCTAGTTTATTTTAGGAACCAGTAAGCAACACTAGAGGGCAGACTAACCTAGACTTTTTTTTCTCTTCCAGTGAGCGTTTAATCCTTTGTGTTTGACATGATGCATTATACAAATGGGGTCGTACAAGTGATTAAAATTGTGGCAGTATTTCATTGTCATTCATGGAGATTGCGCCTCAGATGGAATTGCCTTATTTAACTTTGGACTTAGGGCGTTTAATATCTTAAATGTTTAATTTAGATAAAATTTAAGGACAATAAAAACAACAAAAAGCTTGTGAAAATACTGGATGGCATATGATTATTGCAATCTGTGTTCATGGAAAACATGTATCACTATGAGAAAGTGTTAATGTCCAGGTACATACAGAAACCTTTTCCAAAGGAGCTGAACATTTTGAGACATCATCACAATAAGATACATTGGATTCATAATGCCAGTTCATGCCTAATACAGTGTTCTGTAAATTCTCATTTCTTAAACTATGAAATCTCATTCCTTCTTCCTTTGGGCAAGTATGAAACACTCTAAAGACCAAGAAGATAAACTACATGGAGTGGATTGTCCCTGAAATAGACTCAGCATTATTCTCGCTGAAATGGTCTTATACCACCTCAGAATCTTCAGCCCTTTTCGTAATTTTAAGATGTGGTGGAGACAGATGCAGAATTTTCGGACTAGTCATTGAGTGTGGCTGTAATGACGAAACTGGTTGATTGACACAACTGTTCACTAGTCAGTCCATTATTTTGCCCAACTAATAGGTGTAAGGAATGAATATTTTTCATAGCTAGAGTGTCAGGGTTGTCCAGAGAAGCAGAACCAATAGGATATATATACGATTTATTATAAGGAGAAATGACTCCACTGATTATATGGGCTAAGAAGTCCCAAGGTCTGCAGCCAGCAAGCTGGAGACCTAGGAGAGCCTATGATACAGTTCTAGCTTGTGTCTGAAGGCTTGAGAAACAAGAAAGCCAATGGTACAAGTTTTAGTCCAATCCTAAGTCTGAAGGCAGGAGAAAACCAGTGTCCCAACTTACAGACAGTTAAGGGAGAGGGAAAGAAAACTCTCCCTTATTCAGTGTTTTTGTCCCATTCAGCCTTCAATGGAATGGATGAGTTGAGGCACACCTGTATTGAGAAGGTGATCTACTTTATTCAATCTACTCATCCAAATGTTACTCTCATCCAGAAACATTCTCAACAGATGTACACAGAATAATGTCTAGCCAAATATCTGGGCACCTTTTGCCCAGTCAAGTTAATACATAAAATTAACCATCACAGCTAGTCTCTTGTGTTGTATTTATCTCACTCTTTAGAGACATAAAGTGCCTTCATAAACATTCCTTTTTCTGTTCCTTACTACCAACCTGTGGTCTAGGTAGGGCATGCTGTCATTAACACATGGTTATTTATCACAGGCGGTTACTGTGATTATAAGTAATTAAGACTCTGATCTTCATGTCTCTTGCAGATTATGAAAATGAGGCTTAGAGAGATTTCGTAACTTAACAAACATACGGTTTGTATCAGGTCTTCCAACTCTTAGTCCTTGACTCTTTTCACTACATTTCACATTTACTTCAAAGTCAAAACAACAGCTACAACAACAACCAAATCTCTAAAAGATGCATACTCTGACAAAGAAAATCTCCTTGGCTAAATTTGTCCGTTATAATGTGTGTTGAGTCCCTATAATAGGCTTGGCACATTAGAGTAAATGTAACGTGAACTCAGTGGTGGTAGAGATTAAAATGGTCAAGAAATAAATAGAATAAGTATGTCAGCATAATTAGTAATCATGGATCTACAGGAACTGCTCCTGCCTGAGGACTTCTTCTCCACTAAAGACTCAGATTTGTCAGATTCCCTTTTGTTTGTTACTTTTCCCAGACAGCATTTCCTTCCCCAAATAAAACATTCTTGGGACACATAGCACATTTTGTTTATCAGATGCTTCCATTTGGTGACCAGAGCCAGGAGGGCACTGTAAGGGTTTAGCCTCCCAATGATAGCAGAGATCTAAAAGGGGGCAAAGAGCACAGAGAGGAGAAAGGATTACTGAACCAAATTTTCATTATCTTGATTTTCATAATTATAGAGCAGCCATCAAGACAAGATCTTAACTTATTAAATGATGAAACTTCTTTCTATACTTGAGAGAGTTCAGTAGAGTTATAGTGTACTTAGAGATAAAACCTAAAGTTACAATGTATGGCTAAAATCACACACAGACAAAATCACTGTTGAAAATCTTAAATCACCCTTGAAATATGGTGTACAGGGTTTTGCAATCCTGTTGAAAATAATTTGTATGCATACATGACTAATCCATAGTATATAATAAAAATGCATATGCAAAAATTTTTGAAGGCTGTTTTACACAAAAATACATATATTAAAACACTAGAACCACACTCAGCATGGCATGATGCTCATACTTTGGGGGTCCTGTCAACTGAGGCTAGCTCAGGGTCTCATGTACCACTTTCTCTCATTCTGTGGCTTACGCTTATTAAATGGAATAGCAAATTTGAGTTGCATGGTAATTTTTTTCTTTTAATTTTTAATTTTGGCTTAATTTCAGACTTAATGAAAAATTGCAAGAATAGTACAGAGAATTCCCTATGGTTAACATTTTAAACACATTCGCTTCATTTTTTTCTCTTTCATGTATTTTTACAGTAGGTTTTCAAAAATTGTTCTCCCTCCTTTGTGTGTATATTATTAAATCAACTGTATTGTAAGTGTGCTGGTGATGCACATTCACTCGAATTGCATCTCAGACACATTATGACAGTGATTTAATCAGTGTTGCTGGTGTGCATTAGGAGCTGATAAAAATGGATAAATGAGAGATGAGTGAAATAAAGATGCCCAAAATGTTGACCTGGCCAAGCAATCTAAGTCCTAGTAGTATAGTAAAGAATACAAAGAGAGACAGTTAGCTCTTGGTAAGAATGCTGTTTGGACTGAATTACGAAAATCATCACTAAGCCAGAATAAAGTCTGCCTTTTTGTAATTTGCATTACTAATGAGCTATTACACGTTCCTGTTTTTTTTTTTTTAACATACAGATGCGAGTGACATGTATGAGCTCATAAATAATTCAAAGATCCACTGTGAGTTCTCACCTCTGATTTCTATTGTTCCTTAGCAAAGGAGGATGGCTTTCTATTACTGCGGGAGCTGGAAGAATTGTCACCCTGCAATATTATTGTTATTAACATTATTGCAGGTGATTATTGTGATTACAAGTGATTATTCTTACAAGTAATTATTAAGATTCTGAATTATCTGGTCTTCAGACATCAAGACACAACTCATGCATTTGAAAACATAACTCACTGTCTGTTAGCCCATGAGGCTGGTCAGTAAATTACTACCTGATGGTGCTATCTTTGACTACCTTTGTGTTCTTTTACAAGCTTAACAATTAAATGATACTTTCCTAAACAATTCACTTCAGATAATAAAAAATGTTAAAATACAGTAAGTAATACCCAAAGAAGACAGACCCCAATGAATAAGTAAATTAAAGTTTATTGCTCCTTTAGATATAATACTTTGTCAGCTGGTTGCCTTATGGTTTTAATGATATATTTGCAGTATGGTTTTCAAATCTGTGTACATGTAACTAATCTCCATGACTTCCTTTGTTTGTAGAACACTTTGTTTTATTTTAGTTAGCACATCTTACCTCTTACCCCCAAACAATGAGAAAAAAAATGGAATGCTCATTGATTGTTCTGAAGCTTAGAGAGAAACCAGCATTTCAAATGAGAGCCTAGGGAATGTTGAGGAACACCAGCTGCTTGCTCTTACCTATTATGTAACATGGACTTTCGACATGTAAGTAATGGAACTGCACTACCACTTATGAATAGAATAAAATGCCTACTGTGGATATAGTACAGTGCTGGCCATTTTGGAAGGAGGTTTAAGGCAGTCTGAGAGCAGGGAGACAGAGGACATGGGTCTGAGCCATAGATTGGCCATTCACTAGTTGTGTGACCTTGGGCAAATACTCTAGGAGTAAGGTGATAAAGAATCCCACCTTTAATGCAACAGTTACTGGAGGCAAGAATTTATCAAAAGTCATGCCATTTAATCCATACAACAGCCCCAGAGACAGATGTTATTAGCCATATACTATCCTTGGAGAAACTGAGTCTCAGAGATGTTGAGTAACCAGTCAAATTCAAAGACCTAGGCAAATGGAGGAGGGTGGGCTGATGTAATGGTTAAGGCTATGGGTTCTGAATCAGTCAGGTGGAGGTTCAAATCCTCTATTTGGCTCTCTCTCACTTACTGGCTGTGTGTCACTGGGAAATTTATTTAATAATCTTTATTTTTCCTGTTTCTAAATTGGACATATCATTATACTCCTGTCTCATAGGATTGTTGTAAGGTGTGATTAAGATATTTCTGGCAGCTGCTTATATCAGTACCTGAAGTATTTAGTATAATAAAGTGTTTAATTCTTTAGTTATATTATTATTTTATGACAGAACTGGAGTTTTTTAACCTCAAAAGCCCACAGATAACAATAATGACTCTTCTCTTGTATCATAAAATTATTGTGGAGCTGGTCAAATAATGTGAGGAAAGCATCTTGTAAATGGATGTGTGTGTACATCTTTGTGATTACTCTCTTTCTTCTGAGTATGTTGGGTCTCCAAATGTTAGCTTCTGAAAAGCAGGAGTGATGTTTTCATTTTTTCTGGACCCCATGTTTCTAATTCTGATCTCTGAAAACATAAAGTACGCAATAAACCCTAAATCAGTAACTCTCATAGTCATATATCTTGAATTAGAAATTGTTTTTATTTTGTATTTATTATTTTTGATGGAAAACTGTATAATCCTATTTGTCTAATATAGAAGAAGGGTATTATTGAGACCCAAGAATGCTATTCGAGTCCAGCAATCACACTTTTATTATATTATAAATCTCCCTCTTCCACATGTCTTAAATATTGTTCACAGCAACAGAAATCATTGTAAAGGGGCATGTTACTATTTTTAATGCCCACAGGTGTTTCATTCTTAAACTCCTTTTTGCCCATATTAATTGCTACCCTTACCCAGTACTGAAATAAATGCATATTAATTTTTAGTGTTGTTTATTTTATTTCTGCAGGTGTGTATTAATTTTGAAGTCCAGTTAAGCCTGTCTAGACCTTAAATGCCACCAGATCTCTTAAACACACATTTATTTTTTATTGTTTTTGTTACATTCTTTATGATCAGAATTAATGAATGTAGTTTTTATAAAGCTTATTACTTACCCTGAAGACTGGATTTGAACGTGCTGTTCTGGTCTGGTGAGTAAATGGAGATTTAATTACAGATATTTAATTGCTTATTATGAACTTGATGGACTGGAACTGAATAAGCCCTTCTTCTCCGTTTTGCATCTTTAAATGCACTACACAAACTCATCCTGTCTAGCTGCCGTTCTATATAACTTTACCAACTTATGAGTCCTCACTAGCTGGGATTTGACGTAAATGTGTGTATGTTGGACAGTAATACAGGGACAGTCTCTGGTTTTTTTTAAAAATATGTGAAGGAGGAATATTTTATTTTAAAACAGAAATCAAGGTTAACCTTGAAAGAAATGAATTCATGAGTTTAAGAGGAAGATGGATAATCATTTTGGAGAAAACATAATAGGAATTTTGAAATTAGAAAGCACACTCAAAGACTCAAGTAAAATGAAATTCTAATATCTAACTGTATTTATTTTTGTGACAAGTCAAAAAACAAAATGGGATACCATGGAATAGAGGAATTTTAGTGTCAGCAGAACATAGTGATGAACTGTAACAGTGATTGATTAAAATTCCATTACAGTTCCCTTTTACATTATTATTTTTTGGTGCAGTGTAATAGAAAAACCATATTTAATACAGATTTAATAAACTAAATTTTAGTCAAAAAAAATCTTTTTGCACTACAAACATGTTTATCCTGCATTTTAAAATAAACCTAGGGGCACCAAGGTGGCTCATTCGGTTAAGCGTCTGACTCTATCTCAGCTCAGGTCTTGATCTCAAGGTAGTGAGTTCAAGCCCTGAACTGAGCTCCACGCTGGGTGTGGCACCTGGGTGGCTCAATTGGTTAAGTGTCCCACTCTTGATTTTAGCTCAGGTTATGATCTTAGAGTTACTGAGATTCTGACAGCATGGAGCCTGCTTGGAAATCTCTCTCTCCCACTTCTCTTCCCCTCCCTCACTTGTGCTCTATCAAAGTAAATAAATAAACTTAAAAAAAAATCTTAAAATGTTTATGTAATCTTGCTGGTTGATCAGTGTTTTAATCTCAAGAAGTTTATGATTAAATTTTCACTTCAAGTGAGAACATGTATTTATATTTGGACCGAGAATCTGAATACTGTTTATGTTGGCTTGAGAGCAGGAAGTTAAAAAAAAAATTAAAAACAAAAACAAAAAAACTAGTTTCGTGGGTGCCTCGGTGGCTTGGTCAGTTAAGTGTCTGACTTCAGTTCAGGTTATGATCTCATGTTTTGTGAGTTCGAGCCCTGTCTCAGCCTCTCTTCTATCAGCACAGAGTCAGCTTCAGATCCTCTCTCTCTCTCTCTCTCTCTCCCCCTCTCCTGCTCATGCTGTCTCTAAACTAAATAAACATTTTTGGGGCGCCTGGGTGGCTCAGTCAGTTAAGCGGCCGACTTCGGCTCAGGTCATGATCTCGCAGTCCATGAGTTCGAGCCCCACATTGGGCTCTGTGCTTACAGCTCAGAGCCTGGAGCCTGTTTCAGATTCTGTGTCTCCCTCTCTCTGACCCTCCCCCATTCATGCTCTGTCTCTCTCTGTCTCAAAAGTAAATAAATGTTAAAAAAAAAACAATAAAAAAAAAACCTAAATAAACATTTTTTTAAAAACCTAGTTTCAACAAAACTGTCTCACTTAATATGACTCCCAGTGTGATGCCAAATATGTTGTAAATTCACCAATAGTTTTTACTTTAAGTATTCTTTTAGTGTTATGTAACATTGTGGTCCCTTTTCCCTGTGTGGGAGGTGAACAGGCCTTACAGAGGTTTCCTCTCAAACCCTGTCCCTGGGTGTCCAAATATCTATCAGAATGCTAAGTCATGTCTTTTAAAGAATCGCCCTTGCCTTGGTACTGGGTCCAACTTCAGTTAAGTCAGTGAATCTCTGAGGTTGATGAACTTTGCCTCTAAAGATGGATGCTTCAGAAGGAGCTATTAAAGCAGAAGACCTCAGGTCAAACCCTGAAACCCAAGATGGTTATGGAGTTATCCACCACTAAGACCGCCCTTTTTTTTTCAAATTGAAATATAGTTGACACACAATGTTACATAGTTTCAGATGTACAACATAGCGATTCCGCAAGTCTATACATTATGCTATACTCATCACAAGTGTAATTACCATCTGTCACCATAAAATGCACTTAAGACTTCTTTTAACACTAAAAAGCACCACTGCCTCCTGTTGAGCCCTATGTACTGAATACTAAATACTGAGTACTCAGCCTAAGGCTGATCTTTCTGTTCCAGTGGTTGACATTGAGACTGTGTAAATTCTTTCCTCAGTGCTGGTGGTTCAAGGAGATGATACTGTCAGGACAGTGATGTAGCTCTTTCTTGGAGCATAAAATCACGTTCTCAGGGTATAAGCTGACTCCCTCTTGGGTGTTGGAATATGTCCTAGGGGCCAGTAGTTCACAACTGTGGGATTTCCATCCCACTTTGACCTTCCTACTGGGTGCAAGGTCAGCCTTTTCTCATGGGGATTTTATTTTGAGGCTCTCATTGTCTTTGCCTGTCACTTGTCCTTTGATGGGATTGTTCCATTTCACCCTATTAGGCTTCACTATGAATCTTTTGAATTTTTACGAGGATCTACCGACCTCCTGCCTAACAACCTTCAATATCTCTGTCCAACACCAAAAAATATCAGTAGCGCCTCCCTGGATTAGCCTGTACAAATGTTTTCACTGAAGCAGTTGTTTTCATAAAATATATTGTATTTCATAAGGATTTCCATTTATGAAATTACAGTATTTTTGGTTTTGGATAATGATCAAGATTCAATTTGAAGTTATCTGGAAGAATAGTGATTTAGTAAAAATGATTGATCTTCACTTAAAAATTACTTTTTACCATTTAAAAAATTCTTTGTTTTATTGAAGAAAACTTTGTAATATACTCTAGAAAAATCATAAGACACATAAATACTCATGAAAATGCACTTCATTATATTTTCTGGAATATCTTTATCACTATTTCTTTTCTTTTTCACTTGTTATGAGGGTAACAAAAGAATATACGCGGTATTCACAAAATTTGACACATTCACTTTTTTGACCCTCAAAAAAAATAAGATATACATGATAATTTAAAAAAAAATAGTTCTGTATTATATGTGGCCTACTGAGCATCAGCCCAAAATCAGTTAATGCTCTTCATAGATCTAGTTTGGCCTGTAAAGGAACTGCAGACATAGGATATGGTAAGAGGCTTTCTGTGTGTTGTTGGATGGAGGGGATGGGTTGGAGGTGGATAACATCAGGGTGACTAAAGAAAAGATATCAACACTTTTTCCTTCCTGTTCTACCCTAAAAGGTAGATGAAAACTATCCAAATAGAGTCTAGCTTTGGATGATTTAAGACATAAGATACCCATAACTGTCACAAAAATATTCAGCAGTATTTTCACAGAGTAGGGAACAGAAAAATATCTCCAGTTTAATCTATGAGCCGCCCTTAAAGAGTATCATGGCAATGACTACAGGGTATTATGGGCAGTCAGTGGCTGAAAGGGTCTGGGACATCCAGTACAATGGGGTGAAGGTGAGTCACCAGCAAATATAAGCCAAGTCAATATTCAGACCGTACTTTTAATTAAACTAAAGCAAATTAAAATACATATGCTTGCTTTTTCTTAAGTGATATGTTTGTAAAGAATTATTTGGCAGACCCTTTGTGGGAAGGGAACACCAAGCATTCTGTTTTCTCAGAGATTTTTTTGAAAGATTAGTTCAGGGGCACCTGGATGGCTCAGTTGATTAAGCATCTGACTTCAGCTCAGGTCATGATCTCGCAGTCCATGAGTTCGAGCCCCACGTTGGGCTCTGTGCTGACAGCTCGGAGCCTGGAGCCTGCTTCAGATTCTGTGTCCCCCTCTCTCTCTCTGCCCCTCCCTCACCTGCACTCTGTTTCTCTCTGTCTCTCAAAACTAAATAAACTTAATAAAAGAGAGAAAGATTAGTTCAGTCAGTTTGTTGGAGGTCGTGGAGGTATCAGCATGGAAGGACGTCAACTTTAACCATCTCTGGTTCTTCTTGGTGGCTATGTCATCATGGACTCAGAATCATGCGAGTGATTTCCACTTCATATTTCCTCAACCCCTTGCACTTCAACACAGTTTTACTGATCACACTTGGCTCCCTGGAAGTCCAAGGAAGTTTAACACATTGAAGTCACAGCCATAGGAATGGAATCCTGTCATTTTTTAATTGGAAGGGGCCCTAGTCATTATTGAGTACAATTGCCTTTCTTTTAGAGCTAAGACTCATAAAACTTACTAGTAACAAGGATAATAATGACAGCCAACATTTATGGACACTGTGCTGAGCAAATAGCATGGATTATTTCATTTAATCCTTATGACAATCCTGTGAGATAGGGACTACAGTCCCCACTTTACAGTGAGAAATTGAGGCACCAGCAGGTTAAGAATCCTGCCCAGAGTCACACAAATCTGTGAATGTGGAAGTGGAATTTGATCTCAGAAATCCATGTGCAAAGGCAAAAGCTTAACTACTATACCATACTACCTTTTTATTTTTTAAATTCGATTACTGGCAAAATATCACATGGTGATCTAGTAAACTGCAACCCAGATTTTCTCCTTCCCAGGCTTTGGCTGATGATTAATGATTATGACTAATGATTCGATTGAGCAATAGTAATTAACTGCTGACTTTAAATATATTTATGCACACACACATGCACACACACACACATATACTCAGTACTTCTTCATTGTTGTGACCCTTTCTCATTTCTTGAATGCTTCTTTCTTTTCTCAGCTTTGTTGAGATAGAATTCACAAATGTTTGCACATTTAAAATGTACACCATGGTGATTTGATCTATGTATGCATTGTGAAATATTTACCACAATCTGGTTAACTGACACATTGTTTACCTCACATAGTTGCTGTGTGTGTGTGCATGTGCGTGCACGGTGAGAACACTTAAGATTGGTACTATCTTAGCAAATTTCAGGTATGCAATACAATATTATTAATTATAGTCATCATGCTGTATGTACATCTTGTATCATTCTTAAAGACCTTTGCCAGGAGTTTAATTTACTCAATCTTAAGAATTTTGTATAATTTTGCTACCTATATAAGTGTTTGCAAACTAGGAGCATCTCTCTGTCCTTCCCAGCCCCAATTCCCACATGTGAATTCTTTTTCCATTTTTTCCCTTTAAATAAAAGGCTGTTTCTCCTTTGGATACTACCCTGTTGAACAATTATTCTCCATTAGCCCAAACACAAACATACTCTTCCAAGTAGCTCTGACAATTGGTTAAATTTTGTCTCATTAATTTATCCTACAGAAAGGTACATAAACATAAGCTTCTTTACAGATTATTTACCATGCCAGTGAAGCCTCTCAGGTCAAGAAATCAAACACTGCCAGCACTTAAAACCCTTTGTGGGATTCTCCTTTATTATAAGCTCCTACCTCCCAATAGGTAACCTCTCTATCAATATTGTGTTAATTATTCCCTGGATTTCTTTTTAATATATGGTTTTACCATCCATGAGTGCATACATTAAATTTAATTTGGCCAATATGATCCTTATTTTTTTTCATCTCCCCTACGATGTCTTGTCTTATATTCTTATCTTTTCACTTTCACATTTCCGGTATAGAAACTCTGTTTAATCTTTGCATGGTGAATATTTATTCATCATTTTAATCCAAGTTTGTCATCATCTTTACATAGCAGCATACATGCAATTCTTGTGAATTCTCAGATTGCTCTTTTATTTATTGCTTCACTTTGTCATTACATGCCAGTATTCCATAACATCCTAAAAAGAAAGTAGAAATTCAGAAACTTATTAGAGGAGGAGAAATGGCGAGGCCTGGCATTTACTGTTTCTTACTTTAGGGTACAGTGACTTGTGTATGGATTCCACAGTTGGTGAGCTCAGATCTATAATCTCCAGAAGGCTACACATCTGCTTCTCTTGCTTCTCCAGGAACCAGCTGAACCAGCCCTTGTACTAACACCCCATTGCATGAAAAATCCTAATGGAAAATGGAAAATGTAATACATAAAACAAAATCTGAGAACTACTTGTGCCTATTAGAAAAGGCCTATGATCTTGTCTAGCCAAAAACATTTCAACATTGGTCCATTAGAGAAAATGACTATGCTGCTATCCTAAATCATGTTTTGAAGACCATTTAATGATTTGGGGGAAATGCTCCTATTATGGTAAGTGAAAAAGCAGGTTTCCAAACTCTATATAGAGCATAATGCCAGTTTGGTCAAATAAATGCATGGAAAAGAAATGGTGGAGGAAAATACTCCAAAAAATTACCGTGTTTGTCTCTATCAGGGAGATTAGGAGTTATTTTTAATTCATTCTTTACATCTTACGTCTATATGTACAGGCTTTTCTATAACAAGCATGGTACTTTAATAACTGAAAAAAAAAGTTATCTTAAAAAAAAGAAGGGGAACCTGGGTTGTTCATAGGTTAGCTGTCTGACTGCGGCTCAGGTGATGATCTCACAGTTCGTGGGTTTGAGCCCCACGTGGGGCTCTGCGCTGACAGCTCAGAACCTGGAGCCCTCTTCTGATTCTGTGTCTCCGTCTCTCTCTGCCCCTCCCATTCTCATGCTCTGTCTCTCTGTCCATCTCAAAAACAAACAAATAAACAAACAAACAAAAAACTGATGACCTTGTAAGGTAGTTTTCTGCCTATTCTTTGACAAAAGGGCCTGGAGAGGGATTCATGTGTCTTGTTTTTTGTCTTAAAGTCAGAGCCCTGCTGCATATCCCCACAGTTCAACTTGGAGGGCATTTTTGTTTTGATTGCAGACCTTTGGATTGGCGCTCCTTGTCCTTCCTGTTCCTATTCCCCAGGTGCTTCCATCTAGGCACTTTTGAGCTCAGCTCACCTCTCCAACTTCACCTTATGCTCTCGTGAGTGTTCTCTATGGTTTGGGAGCCTTGTTTTCCCTGATGAGTAAGGAAGCCCAGACAAGAAATGTTCTGCCTAATTCTTATCCTTGCTGCACCAGACCTATGTCCTTGTGACTTGGAGACCTCTGAGACACAAGGGCACTTAGGATGTCACTGAATGAGGACATCCACTGGCTGGGTTCCTTTCTTCCCCTTCTGAGCTTGGGCCTCCTGCTTCACCAGGGACTGCAAAGCATTGGGTACCACCAGAAAGCACATAGGCACACTGGGTCTCTGTGAAAGTGGGAGTTTGGTTTAGAAAGTTAATTGTAGTTTTCATCAGGATAAAGATATCCAGATGTTAGAGAGAATTAAGTTCCTTCCCATGCCATGGAACAGATGACTGAACTAAAAGAAACATTTATTCTGTGAAGAAAGAAAATGAATACACCTGCACTATCTTCTATCTACTCTCATGTTCCTTAAATTAAATTAAACTACCAAACAGGTCCTACTGGCTAAAGGAACAAATGCAATACTGTACTCCAGAGCATTTGATGTTAACTTCTTAATGAAGAAAGAATAAACAGAAATTTACATGATATTTATGGAGGCTGTAGCCTTGCAAGAGATTTATATAAAACTTCTTATTCTCAAACCTATCTTGTAAGTGTATTGAAGCCATTCTATACATTTTATCTATAGAAAAATTTTGAAGTGTTATACGTGAGAGCAATTCTCAAATGTGGCTTATGTGTCATTACTTTATATTAATACCTTATAATATTTTTGACTGAATCAGAGGATTTTAAGGTTGTATTTCAAAAAGTAGGATCGTGTATTTATTTTTTATATGGAAAAAAATAGAGGTCCAGGGATAAATATACTTCTGTCATGTGTGTGTGTATGCAAGTTGAAAACACTGTTGAATTTAGTAGATTTTTCTTTACTATTAAAAATATCCTATAAGTTTAATACTTTATTATATTCATATTTGTTAATTAACTAGTTGATAGCTTTAACCATGATGAAAATATAGTATTAAGTAAGAGAAGTAAAAAAACTTCAAAGAACAATGATCTGTCATGAAAGTGGAAACCATGGATTGGCATATGAAGGAAATAACATGTTTTTATTGCTACTAGTTACACAGTATATTTTTAGCAGTGTTCTCATCCCTGATGACAGAAATCACCATCACACGGTAAATAACTAAAAGCATGGTTTGTGGGCTAGAAAAAAGAAAGGGATGAAGTTTGGGCCAAGTCTACAGTGAAGAAGTTTAAATATCCCATAAAATATCAGACCAAACTGGTCTTTCAGAATGGGGAGGCAGTTCACTCTTGGCAAAGTCCAGCTTCCTGTTCATAAGAGCAATGCCTTCAGATTATTTTTTGAACATCAAACGGGCTTTTTTCAGGACCTCATTTTGATGAGTTCTGATGGATAATCAGAAATACATGGATTAAGTCTGCTTTCAAATAAACATGGGTTTAGCAATTAAAGAGAAGAAAGCTTGGCTCAGTGTGCTCTGAGTCCAGCCAAACTCTAAACATGGGACGAGGCAGTTGAGAGTGTTGGATGAAAACATGCAGTTGCACTAGGCCTCCTCCAACATTATATTAATAAGCTTTGCTCAGCTCCTTCCTGAGGGATGAGAAAAACCCTAGTACCAGTATGTTAGAGACTGTTCACTGGCCCCAATTAATACCTACGTGGCAGAGATTCAGGAAATGGAGACTGTGCCAGCAGCTGTCTACATTTAGATGTATTCCTACAAATCTCATTAGCTTTTCCTTTGCACAACAGTCCAGTGCAGTGAGCAAGGGCATAGTCTCTGAACCAGATTCAAACCCCAGCTTAGTCACTTCCTACTTGTGTGTTACTTAGGCTCTCTCAGTTTGCTTACTTATAAAATGGGAGCAGTAATACTGTTTATTTCATCGGGTTGCTGTGATCATTTGATAAAGTAATGAACAAAACGTCCGATAGATGTTCGTAATTATCGGTATCTAATTACTTAAATTCTGAGGGTTTGACTGAAATCTTTCACAAATTATGACTGAGAATTGTGTCTATTCAGAATAGACAGCTCTGTTAACACTCTAATGATGTGATATTTCCAGGGAGAACCGGATTAGAAAAGGATTAGCACCTTTAAAGGCCACATTTGATAAGAGACAGATATGGGAAACCTGCTATTGACAGCACTCTGGGGTATGGATTTATAGTCTTCAGGAAGAAATCAAATTAACTAGATTGTGGATTTTCAGCAAAAATATTGATAAAATAATAAGAGTTTACTAGGTGAATGGTGCAGATTTTTCTTAAGGACTGGGCTACATTAGTAAGGTAGATGCATAATATACATTTGATAAGCCTTTTCCAAAGTTTGTCCTAGGGAACACTAGTCCTATGAGTTGCACCTTAAAAAAGGGTTCTATGGTACAATACTTTTGGGAAATGGTGATTTCCATTATGCCACTATTATCCCACCTTAGGAATTCATAATGTGTCTTAGCTTATTAAATACTCTGATTAGTTCTGCTATAAAGAAACCTGTTTAACTTTAACCCAATATTTCTCAGAGTTATCTGGCTATAGATCCCAGGGGAATTTTCTATGAAATGTACTTTGGAACATGCTAATATGTATCACCTAAGGAAAGAATCATGGTTTCATTGTGCAAAAAAAACAAATATTCTAGAAACTTGGAATTCTGGGAATAACTGACATGGGAGAAATGGGGGCCTGAAACAGCAGCAAGAGGGAAGGAGATTGGAGCGCTGACCTGATAGTTAAGAAGACAAGAATGTCAGAATTTACTTATCCATTCGTGCCCTGGGTTGGGCACCTCTCTGATCAAAAGTAATTTCTTCCAGGAGGATACCCTTAGCTGTCCTTTCTATTAAAAAAAAGTGTCTTCCACCTTTGCCAAGTCAATTTCTGCCCCTTGCTGTATTTTCTTCATAGACCTCCTTACTCCCTGAGAGAACATTTGTGTGTTTGCTTATTTATTACCTATGAGAGCAGGGACTTTGCCTTCACCTCTCTATCCCCAGCAAAGAGATCAGTGCCTGGTTAGAAAGCAGACACCTAATAAATATTTGTTGAAAGAATGAATAAATGATAATTATGTCATTCATAGACATTCCCACTAGTAGAGGAGGAGTAAATTTTTTGGAGGAAATGTAACAAGTTCAGTGTTTAACATATTGAGTTTGAGAGGAATCATCAGATGCAAATATTTGTAGGAGAAGTGGAAGTGAGACCTTCCTGTATGAGCTATGGGGTGGGAAAAGTGCCAAGTACATCATCACAATAAGCACAACCACAATAGCTGGCATTTATTGAGTGCTTGCTATTTGCCAGAAGCTATTGTAAGCACATTCTGTATGCTAATTAATTTAACCTTCGAAATAATTCTTGGAGGTAGGTACTATTATTCTCATTTTACAGCGGAGCAAATCAAGGCTTGGGGTGGTTTAAGAAATCCCTTCAAGGTCACACAGCCTGGAAGTGATGGAATTGGATCCTTGCTGTTTCATTAGGGAAAAAAAAAACATTATTTAAGAGTTGGACAGCAAAAGAGGAACTGGTAAAGAATACTGGAAGAAGGAGCCAGAGACATTAGTGGACAAGAGGGTCTAAGAAGAAGGAAAAGCTGATGTTATCAAATGCTGCAAAGTGAAATTTAAAGGTTTTACTTATTTTTTTTCAGAGCTCTTTCAGTGGTATCATGTGGACAGGTCAGGTGACAGTGGCTTGAAGAGTGACTGGCATGCGAGTAAGTTGATATATTACACTATTCTGTTGAGGATCTTGGCTATAAAGGGTAGGAGAGCGATGAGGGAAATAACTAGAGGCTGACATAGAGTGGGAAGAACATTTTAAAAATGTAAAATATAGTGAAAAATCTGCTTATGGACTATGGGGAAGAAAATAGTGAAGATGGAAAGTCCTGGTTTTGAAAAGGATGAGAAGAGATGGGACAAAGAACACAGATAGCAGAGAGATGACGGCTAGGGGCTAGAAAACATGGTTATGATTGGGATAGCAACTTCAAGAAATGGTAGAGGAAGCTGACCAGGACCCTGTAGAAGGACTGCAGCCTGCTGGACTCAAGTTAATTCAGACAGTGCATTTCTCATGAATTCATTCTGTATTTGTGTATGTTTGTGTGTGTGTGTGTGTGTGTGTCTGTGTTTGTGTGTGTGTGTGTGTACTTATACAATAATACTTAGCATTCTGTGTATAGAAACTAAGAGGTAAATAAGGAGATTGAGCCAAAATGGAGGGCAGGTTGTAGAAGGACCCTGAGGATTCTAGTTGCATAACCAACTGAGCCATCCAGGCACCCCCTCCCCACCCCTCCTCAGTGAGGATTTAGTGGAAGTAATTCTATGAGGCCTCTGAGAGTAGAGAAGGAGACAAATCTGTGAGGAGGGTTATGGCCTAGGAGAAGGGAGAGGAAGAGGCTTTGAAGGCCTCAAATGGAAGAGCTGTTACATGGGAATCAGGAGGGTGAGATTGCTAGGGCCTCAGGCTTTGCTCAGGCATTTCTGGATGAAGGAATCCTCAGTGATGAAGAGAGCCTGGGAAGTGCTCATGAGAATGGGAAGTTGGGGTGGAGTAGAGGTGAAGATTGTTGGTTTGAGGAAGTAAGAAGCTCTGTGGGTGGGGTTGATGGAGGTGCCCCCTGCCCAACATATGATTGTGGAAGTCATCCAGGATGACAGAAGGGCTGGGAGTGGAGAAGAGAACCATGACTCTGGGACAGTGTATTCCATAACTGGAGACTTGAGGCTGGGAGCTGAGTAGATGACAGCCACAAGATGACACAGACTGTAAGAAGGAGAGGTCATTCTATGAAGGTGAAAGGTTAATGGTCTAGTCCCCCATTCTAGCTCTTGCTTCAAATCAACTTTGACTTCTTTTGATTCTGTTAGTATAGGACACTCTAAATATACCTATCAGAACCAGTCTTATGCTGATATTATGCCCCTTCCCCCCCACCTCCCAACGTTCACCAGGGGTCACTTTCTTTGAAAATGGTAATAAGTGGGGAGGAGGGAAGATGGCAGCATAGGAGGATGCTGGGCTCACCGCGCGTCCTGCTGATCACTTAGATTCCACCTACACCAGCCTAAATAACCCAGAAAACCACCAGAGGATTAGCAGAACAGTCTCCGGAGCCAAGCGCAGACGAGAGGCCCACGGAAGAGGGTAGGAAGGGCGGCGAGGCGGTGCATGCTCCACGGACTGGCGGGAGGGAGCCGGGGCGGAGGGGCGGCTCGCCGGCCAAGCAGAGCCCCGGAGTCTGGCTTGCAAAAGCAGAGGGGCCTGACGGACTGTGTTCCGACAGCAAGCGCGACTAGGCGTCTGGGAGGTCATAAGTTAACAGCTCTGCTCAGAAAGCGGGAAGGCTGGAGGACAAAGGGAGGGAGAGCTGCTGAGCCCCCGGACGACAGAGCTCAGCTTGGCGGGGAACAAAGGCGCTCGCCAGCGCCATCTCCCCCGCCCATCCCCCAGCCAAAATCCCAAAGGGAACCAGTTCCTGCCAGGGAACTTGCTCGCTCCGCGCAAACACCCAACTCTGTGCTTCTGCGGAGCCAAACCGCCAGCAGCGGATCTGACTCCCTCCTGCTGCCACAGGGCCCCTCCTGAAGTGGATCACCTAAGGAGAAGCGAGCTAAGCCTGCCCCTCCTGCCCCTGTGCACCTTGCCTACCCACCCCAGCTAATATGCCAGATCCACAGCACCACAAGCCTGGCAGTGTGCAAGTAGCCCAGACGGGCCACGCCACCCCACAGTGAATCCCGCCCCTAGGAGAGGGGAAGAGAAAGCACACACCAGTCTGGCTGTGGCCCCAGCGGTGGGCTGGGGGCAGACATCACGACTGACTGCGGCCCCGCCCACCAACTCCAGTTATACACCACAGCACAGGGGAAGTGCCCTGCAGGTCCTCACCACGCCAGGGACTATCCAAAATGACCAAACGGAAGAATTCCCCTCAGAAGAATCTCCAGGAAATAACAACAGCTAATGAACTGATCAAAAAGGATTTAAATAATATAACAGAAAGTGAACTTAGAATAATAGTCATAAAATTAATCACTGGGCTTGAAAACAGTATAGAGGACAGCAGAGAATCTCTTGCTACAGAGATCAAGGGACTAAGGAACAGTCACGAGGAGCTGAAAAGCGCTTTAAACGAAATGCAAAACAAAATGGAAACGACGACAGCTCGGCTTGAAGAGGCAGAGGAGAGAATAGGTGAACTAGAAGATAAAGTTATGGAAAAAGAGGAAGCTGAGAGAAAGAGAGATAAAAAAATCCAGGAGTATGAGGGGAAAATTAGAGAACTAAGTGATACACTAAAAAGAAATAATATATGCATAATTGGTATCCCAGAGGAGGAAGAGAGAGGGAAAGGTGCTGAAGGGGTACTTGAAGAAATTATAGCTGAGAACTTCCCTGAACTGGGGAAGGAAAAAGGCATTGAAATCCAAGAGGCACAGAGAACTCCCTTCAGACGTAACTTGAATCGATCTTCTGCACGACATATCACAGTGAAACTGGCAAAATACAAGGATAAAGAGAAAATTCTGAAAGCAGCAAGGGGTAAACGTGCCCTCACATATAAAGGGAGACCTATAAGACTCGTGACTGATCTCTCTTTTGAAACTTGGCAGGCCAGAAAGAATTGGCACGAGATTTTCAGTGTGCTAAACAGGAAAAATATGCAGCCGAGAATCCTTTATCCAGCAAGTCTGTCATTTAGAATAGAAGGAGAGATAAAGGTCTTCCCAAACAAACAAAAACTGAAGGAATTTGTCACCACTAAACCAGCCCTACAAGAGATCCTAAGGGGGACCCTGTGAGACAAAGTACCAGAGACATCACTACAAGCATAAAACATACAGACATCACAATGACTCTAAACCCGTATCTTTCTATAATAACACTGAAGGTAAATGGATTAAATGCGCCAACCAAAAGACGTAGGGTATCAGAATGGATAAAAAAACAAGACCCATCTATTTGCTGTCTACAAGAGACTCATTTTAGACCTGAGGACACCTTTAGATTGAGAGTGAGGGGATGGAGAACTATTTATCATGCTACTGGAAGCCAAAAGAAAGCTGGAGTAGCCATACTTATATCAGACAAACTAGACTTTAAATTAAAGGCTGTAACAAGAGATGAAGAAGGGCATTATATAATAATTACAGGGTCTATCCATCAGGAAGAGCTAACAATTATAAATGTCTATGCGCCGAATACCGGAGCCCCCAAATATATAAAACAATTACTCACAAACATAAGCAACCTTATTGATAAGAATGTGGTAATTGCAGGGGACTTTAACATCCCACTTACACCAATGGATAGATCATCTAGACACACGGTCAATAAAGAAACAAGGGCCCTGAATGATACATTGGATCAGATGGACTTGACGGATATATTTAGAACTCTGCATCCCAAAGCAACAGAATATACTTTCTTCTCGAGTGCACATGGAACATTCTCCAAGATAGATTATATACTGGGTCACAAAACAGCCCTTCATAAGTTTACAAGAATTGAAATTATACCATGCATACTTTCAGACCACAATGCTATGAAGCTTGAAATCAACCACAGGAAAAAGTCTGGAAAACCTCCAAAAGCATGGAGGTTAAAGAACACCCTACTAACGAATGAGTGGGTCAACCAGGCAATTAGAGAAGAAATTAAAAAATATATGGAAACAAACGAAAATGAAAATACAACAATCCAAACACTTTGGGATGCAGCGAAGGCAGTCCTGAGAGGAAAATACATTGCAATCCAGGCCTATCTCAAGAAACAAGAAAAATCCCAAATACAAAATCTAACAGCACACCTAAAGGAACTAGAAGCAGAACAGCAAAGGCAGCCTAAACCCAGCAGAAGAAGAGAAATAATAAAGATTAGAGCAGAAATAAACAATATAGAATCTAAAAAAACTGTAGAGCAGATCAACGAAACCAAGAGTTGGTTTTTTTGAAAAAATAAACAAAATTGACAAACCTCTAGCCAGGCTTCTCAAAAAGAAAAGGGAGATGACCCAAATAGATAAAATCATGAATGAAAATGGAATTATTACAACCAATCCCTCAGAGATACAAACAATTATCAGGGAATACTATGAAAAATTATATGCCAACAAACTGGACAACCTGGAAGAAATGGACAAATTCCTGAACACCCACACTCTTCCAAAACTCAGTCAGGAAGAAATAGAAAGCTTGAACAGACCCATAACCAGCGAAGAAATGGAATCGGTTATCAAAAATCTCCCAACAAATAAGAGTCCAGGACCAGATGGCTTCCCAGGGGAGTTCTACCCGACGTTTAAAGCAGAGATAATACCGATCCTTCTCCAGCTATTCCAAGAAATAGAAAGGGAAGGAAAACTTCCAGACTCATTCTATGAAGCCAGTATTACTTTGATTCCTAAACCAGACAGAGACCCAGTAAAAAAAGAGAACTACAGGCCAATATCCCTGATGAATATGGATGCAAAAATTCTCAATAAGATACTAGCAAATCGAATTCAACGGCATATAAAAAGAATTATTCACCATGATCAAGTGGGATTCATTCCTGGGATGCAGGGTTGGTTCAACATTCGCAAATCAATCAACGTGATACATCACATTAACAAAAAAAAAAAGAGAAGAACCATATGATCCTGTCAATCGATGCAGAAAAGGCCTTTGACAAAATCCAGCACCCTTTCTTAATAAAAACCCTTGAGAAAGTCAGGATAGAAGGAACATACTTAAACATCATAAAAACCATTTATGAAAAGCCCACAGCTAACATCATCCTCAACGGGGAAAAACTGAGAGCTTTTTCCCTGAGATCAGGAACACGACAGGGATGCCCACTCTCACCGCTGTTGTTTAACATAGTGCTGGAAGTTCTAGCATCAGCAATCAGACAACAAAAGGAAATCAAAGGCATCAAAATTGGCAAAGATGAAGTCAAGCTTTCGCTTTTTGCAGATGACATGATATTATACATGGAAAATCCGATAGACTCCACCAAAAGTCTGCTAGAACTGATACATGAATTCAGCAAAGTTGCAGGATACAAAATCAATGTACAGAAATCAGTTGCATTCTTATACACTAACAATGAAGCAACAGAAAGACAAATAAAGAAACTGATCCCATTCACAATTGCACCAAGAAGCATAAAATACCTAGCAATAAATCTAACCAAAGATGTAAAAGATCTGTATGCTGAAAACTATAGAAAGCTTATGAAGGTAATTGAAGAAGATTTAAAGAAATGGAAAGACATTCCCTGCTCATGGATTGGAAGAATAAATATTGTCAAAATGTCAATACTACCCAAAGCTATCTACACATTCAATGCAATCCCAATCAAAATTGCACCAGCATTCTTCTCGAAACTAGAACAAGCCATCCTAAAATTCATATGGAACCACAAAAGGCCCCGAATAGCCAAAGTAATTCTGAAGAAGAAGACCAAAGCAGGAGGCATCACAATCCCAGACTTTAGCCTCTACTACAAAGCTGTCATCATCAAGACAGCATGGTATTGGCACAAAAACAGACACATAGACCAATGGAATAGAATAGAAACCCCACAACTAGACCCACAAACGTATGGCCAACTCATCTTTGACAAAGCAGGAAAGAACATCCAATGGAAAAAAGACAGTCTCTTTAACAAATGGTGCTGGGAGAACTGGACAGCAACATGCAGAAGGTTGAAACTAGACCACTTTCTCACACCATTCACAAAAATAAACTCAAAATGGATAAAGGACCTGAATGTGAGACAGGAAACCATCAAAACCTTAGAGGAGAAAGCAGGAAAAGACCTCTCTGACCTCAGCCATAGCAATCTCTTACTCGACACATCCCCAAAGGCAAGGGAATTAAAAGCAAAAGTGAATTACTGGGACCTTATGAAGATAAAAAGCTTCTGCACAGCAAAGGAAACAACCAACAAAACTAAAAGGCAACCAACAGAATGGGAAAAGATATTTGCAAATGACACATCGGACAAAGGGCTAGTATCCAAAATCTATAAAGAGCTCACCAAACTCCACACCCGAAAAACAAATAATCCAGTGAAGAAATGGGCAGAAAACATGAATAGACACTTCTCTAAAGAAGACATCCGGATGGCCAACAGGCACATGAAAAGATGCTCAACGTCACTCCTTATCAGGGAAATACAAATCAAAACCACACTCAGGTATCACCTCACGCCAGTCAGAGTGGCCAAAATGAACAAATCAGGAGACTATAGATGCTGGAGAGGATGTGGAGAAACGGGAACCCTCTTGCACTGTTGGTGGGAATGCAAATTGGTGCAGCTGCTCTGGAAAGCAGTGTGGAGGTTCCTCAGAAAATTAAAAATAGACCTACCCTATGACCCAGCAATAGCACTGCTAGGAATTTATCCAAGCGATACAGGAGTACTGATGCATAGGGGCACTTGTACCCCAATGTTTATAGCAGCACTCTCAACAATAGCCAAATTATGGAAAGAGCCTAAATGTCCATCAACTGATGAATGCATAAAGAAATTGTGGTTTAGGGGCGCCTGGGTGGCACAGTCGGTTAAGCGTCCGACTTCAGCCAGGTCACGATCTCGCGGTCCGTGAGTTCGAGCCCCGCGTCGGGCTCTGGGCTGATGGCTCGGAGCCTGGAGCCTGTTTCTGATTCTGTGTCTCCCTCTCTCTCTGCCCCTCCCCCGTTCATGCTCTGTCTCTCTCTGTCCCAAAAATAAATAAACGTTGAAAAAAAAATTAAAAAAAAAAAAAAAGAAATTGTGGTTTATATACACAATGGAATACTACGTGGCAATGAGAAAGAATGAAATATGGCCTTTTGTAGCAACGTGGATGGAACTGGAGAGTGTGATGCTAAGTGAAATAAGCCATACAGAAAAAGACAGATACCATATGGTTTCACTCTTATGTGGATCCTGAGAAACTTAACAGAAACCCATGGGGGAGGGGAAGGAAAAAAAAAAAAAAAGAGGTTAGAGTGGGAGAGAGCCAAAGCATAAGAGACTCTTAAAAACTGAGAACAAACTGAGGGTTGATGGGGGGTGGGAGGGAGGGGAGGGTGGGTGATGGGTATTGAGGAGGGCACCTTTTGGGATGAGCACTGGGTGTTGTATGGAAACCAATTTGACAATAAATTTCATATATTAAAAAAAAATTAAATAAATAAATAAATAAATAAAAGAAAATGGTAATAAGTGAAGGTTTTCTAGTACAAGTGTCTCTGAAGAAGACTAATATTCTAAGCTATTGTCAGCTATGAACTAAGGGTCTAATCAGCTTGTCTACTTGGTTAGACAAACAGGGACCTGAGAGATGAGAAAAATGAACGACATTTGCCAGAGAGGCACCAAAAAGGAAAAGACAGGTGCAAAACATCTATTTCTGACATGCTCCAGTGATGCAATGTGTAAATATGAATTCTGACCATGAAGCATGCTGACAGCGAACCATGAGGGTTGTATCGGTGCCCAGGGAAAAGTCAGGGGCACTTGATAAGCCAGTGACAAGTGGTGCCCCAGAGAGCCCTGAGCCATTCACTGCATTGTCTAAGCCCCAGTTGGTTGCTCAAGGTCTCCTAGTTGCAGGACAAAACAAAGACTTAGTTTCCTCATGAATTTAATATTCATCTTGTTTCTACCCTTTCTCACACCTATATCTAACTTTTTAAGTATAGAATTGAAGAGCTGTCTCTGCAGATGAGGTAGCACAGATAAAGTGGATTGAGAGGAATTTGTGAGTTCCTCTTTCTTGTGTGTTTGTTTGATAAGAGATATGAGGCTCTAGGTCAGTCTCAGTTCTCCACCTGCTGCTTTTTATGCACAGGTATTTCTGACCCTGAGTTCAGGGTCAATGGCCCTTTGACAGTGCCATTTGCAATAAGCCCAGAACAGCAGTGTGTCAGTCTAGAACTCCACCGGGTCTCTAGTGAACAAACTGCTCTCCTCCATTGGGCCCTGCTCCCAGACAGAGGTAGGGAGAATCAAAGCCAATGCTAGTGTTGGCACAGGTGCTGTGGTGAGAGGCAGCCTAATTGTAGTGAATTTTAGAAACACACAAAGATACTGAAACACAGAGGCCCATGAAAAAATAGTCTACACAGAGACAGGAGAGAAAACCTCAGCTCTCCAAATGTTTCATCATTATCCCTATTATTTTAGTGGATTATTACAAATCAGGAGTAGGTAAACTAAGAGGTGGCAAAGCAAATATGTAACTTCCGAGTACCTGATTTTATTAGGTGGCAAAATATGCTAGCCAGTGAAAAGTGCCTTGGGTGGTTTGAACACTGTAGACACGTACATTCATAGTTTGGTCCAAGTTTTTTCTCAGCTGTGAAGACTGTTAGTTCTTAGGGGGAGAACTGTAAATACCCAATATTCAAGCACTTCTTGCTCTTTTGACTCTTGGAGATTCATCAGTTGATTTTGACTAGGGTCTCCTTCATCATCTTAGCTTATAAAACCTTCACGTTTTGAAGAGTGCTGTCTTTCCAACCGACGGATCCACATTTCCACAGGTCACTCCATTGCAGACAAAACAGTTCCAATATCAGCTTTCAAGCCAGAAGAGGCCATATTCATTGCTCTTACTGTAAAGGAGTGGGAAAGAGAAATCAAAGGCCAAGCAGAGTTGTGGGGGTGGGCTGGCTTCAGTCTCTTCTTTAAGACTCCTCCTGGTCATACTAGAATTTGCTTGATGTTTGTCCGTTCAGAAGGCTTCAGATTTTGTTCCTATATGCATTCAGTCACAATGAAGACATTTTTCTCTTTCATATAATGTGGAACATTAAAAAATAATAGTCTGGTGATGCATTGGGGAGGTTTGCTTTTCCTAGTGTGTGGTTCTTGGCCCAAAGTGTATGATGGTTGGAAAAAAATCAACACAAGGCTGCTCTGTATAATATTATGTCTCTGGTAGAGAGTGATTGGAGGGTTTTATGGAGCACAGATTCTAAAGGCAAAAACCTTTAACAACTCTGAGAGGCTGATGAAACTTTACATTCAAACCTTAGATAAATAAACTAAAATATCTCCAAAGGAGAGCAGTCACCAAATGTTCACGTTTGATTTGGATATTGCATTTAAATATTTTCCAAGTTAATATCTGCCCCGTCTTTTTTTTTTTTTTTTTTTTTTTTTTTTTGGTAAGGAACCAATCAAACAGACAAACACACATGTTGGAAATTCATATATCTTATTTATGTAATATCTTACTATTTGTAATTTATTATGGTCCTTCTAAAATTACTTACCACTCTTTAGTTTTTCTGAAAGAGAACTGGGGAAGGCTTTCAAGTAGAGTATGCTAAGGACACTTTGAGCAACCCTGTTCATTAAACTTCTCTGCCATTTATATTTAATGGTCTTCATTCACCCCATATCTTGGGATTCTTTTCCCTTACACGACATCAGATATATTCAGAAAATTCCATAAATCCCATAAATCCCAGCTGTAGAAAGGAAGTCTTAGCATGCACATATGGTTTTACACTTACCCTCATGTTTGAAAAAAGGATTGAGGCAGAAGTAACAGATTCCAGGGATACTGATGGCCCTTTGTAATGCATCATCTTTGTGTAAAGGCAGGGATGTGGTACAGAGGCTGAAACACTTGATTCTGAGGCCAGATTGGTTCAGTATGTGATTATGTTTGACTTCCTAAAGTGCTATCTGTGCATGACAGGGATTTAATTAGAGAAACTTAGTAGTCACCCTGACTCTGTCATCATGCACTAACATCCATTCATTTCCAAATACTAATTCATCTAAAATGTTCCTTGAGCCCATGCCCTTTTATCCCCTACATTGCCAGTGCCCCAGTTCAGGTTGTCATTCAGAGCTGACTACTTCTAAACTTGCTTGGCTGCTTTGGGTTGCCCTCCCTTTCCAGTTTATTCTCTGACCTGTCACAATGATATCTAAGTCTGATCATGCACCCTCCCTGATGAAACATGTCACTGACCTTCCATTGCCTAGTGAGTGAAGAACAGATCCTTACATGGCCCATAAGGCCCCAAGCAATCTGTACTTCTCCCACGTACAGCCTCATTGTTCACCTGCCTGTCTCCTACCTCCATTTCCAATCCAGTCTTTCCTATCTCAGCCATACCAAACTAGATGTAGTCTCTGATCAGAAACAGTGCTGCTGTTATCCCTAAGTCTCTGCTCATACAGGGATTTCTGCTCTCTTGCCCATTTTCCCTAAGTGTCCAGGCTCATTGCTTGTGTTCCCTTTCTTCTCTAACTCTTTATTACTGAAACTCAGCTATGGGGACTGATCCTTTAGGGAGGCTTCTCTGAGCTCCTCCCCAACCACTGTGCCAGGCAGAACCAAATGCCTGTGTTTTATGCCCCCAACTGCCGCTCTGCCGCTCTAAATCCCTCACCAGTACTCTTCTCCTCCTTTACATCCCCAGTACTTAGCACAGAGTAGGTACTCAAACACAATTTGTTTGTTACATGAATAGATAAATGAATGAATGAATGATTGAGAAATTGGTGAATACTTCTGATTTAGCTAAACAGAAGTTAGGAATAGCTTGTCCCTATTTAGCCAATTTTATCACATTTGTCCCCCCCCCCCCCGAAGGAAATAAAACATTACATATAAAGTGAAAGTTCTTTATATCTTTTCCTGATGGAGAGGTCTCTTTAGAGGTAAGAATTATTCTGAATTTGTTATCTCATATGTGTGTGTGTGTGTGTGTGTGTGTATATACATATATATGTGTGTATGTATGTGTGTGTGTGTGTGTATATATATATGTGTGTGTGTATATATATATATATACATATATATATATATATATATCAGATACATACCAGACATATATCAGTAAATATATTATCTTCAAACCTTATATAAATGGTATTGCATGTAAGTGTCAGTCTCCAACTGTTTTCTTCAATCACAACTATATTGAGGAGATATATAAATATTAATACATGAAATCTCAGTTAATTATTTTAATTGCTATATCATGTTCCATTACATAATATACTACATTTTTATACTGATTAGGGTACTGCAAATACTGCTGTATAAACATTCTTCTCCATGTGTCCAGGGTAAATATTTCAGAAGAGGAGTTGCTAGCTTGAAGTGTATTCACGATGATACACTATATATTGCTGGATTATCCTACTATGTTGTACCAATGTATGCGTCTACCAGCAGTTCATGACATTACCCATGGCTGTATATCCTTGCTCACATTTACTGTTATCAGCCTTTAAACAACTTTAATTTGATGAATTTGAAATGCATCTCATTTTGTCTTAACTTAAATATCTCTCACTATTTCTGCTCTTAAGCATCTTGTCATATGTTTATTAATAATTCATATTTTCTCCTCTGTGAATAGATATCTTTGACAAATGAATACTGAAAAGTAAACAGCCCAGTAGGTTAAATACCTGACCCAAACTCGGTACTGCTGTAAGGAGGTATGGAAATTGTTAGGTAACTCCCAGTGTCTGCCATAGTCATCAGGACCTGTCAGTTTCTGAAGCTCACTTTGTGCTCGTGGCCCCTGTGGGTCTTCCATGATTTGCTAGTTTCCTTGCTCTGGAATTATATAAGAGGAAGAGATGAAGACCTACTCCTGTCTATAAATCATGATATCTTGAGTTCAAAAAGAAAAAAAGGAAATCTAATAAGAGAGAGAAAATGTTTGGAAAACAACAAAAATGACAAACCTATAGTTTTGGGCACAGTGCTAAATTCTTTACCTTCCAGTCTGCCTCCCTCTTTCCTCTACTCCCAGCTCTACCCTACAATCTTAGTCTTGGGTTCTTGGCTACGCACTGAGAAACAGAAATCTTTCAGGGTTCATAAAAGGTCAGCACAATCTCTGAACCAGCAATGTCCATCAGAAATACCGTTGGAACCACATATACAATCTTATGTTTTCTAATAAGCACATTTTAAAAAGGAAAAAGTAGAATTAATATAAAATATTTTATACAAAATATAATCACTTCAACATGTAATTAACATAAAATCATTTAGATATTTTACATTGATCTTTTAATAATAAGTTCAAATATCAGTGTGCATTCACACTTAAAGATCATCTCAATTTGTACTGGCCTATTTCAAATGCTCAATAGTCACATGGCTAGTGCCCACAATATTAGACAGAATAGGTCTAAATCATTTGTAGAGGACTACAAGTTGACCCAATATAAATTCCCATCCTTAACTTCTATTTTCTCCCCTCCCCATAACATATTGATATTCTGTGTTGTGCATTCTGTTATCTTTTCAAATCAAACTGGAATGAGATTAAAGAATCAGGATTTTTTTGAGACGATTGTGGAGCTGTATTTTTTTTCCTTCTCTCTAACTAAATGGGTTCTAGATTCATTGCCCATCAGCCATTTTAACAATTCAGAGGTTCCTAATACGGAATGTGGGGTAATCACACTAATTTCAGTTGCCCTCAGAGCATATATGTATTCCAAAATGTCCAAGTATTAACACTCACTCAGTGAGAGACTTAAAAATGATTTATCTACAAAATGTATTCATGGTTTCTTGCAAGAATTCTAAAATATGGATTACTTTAAGGGAACATGATTATTATTTAGTCTAACTCTGAATGGTTAGGTGGCTTGCCAAAGGAACCACAGCCCAACAGTAGGCAGATATATATGTCCAGAACTTAGGTTTCTGGACTCCTGGACCAGTGTTTATTCTGTTACTTACCATAAATTTTGATCCACAATCAAACCTCTGAGACCTAAGGGAAAAAAAATTAAATAAAAAAAAGGGGCGCCTGGGCGGCTCAGTCGGTTGAGTGTCCAACTTCGGCTCAGGTCATGATCTCGCGGTCCGTGGGTTCTAGTGCCGCGTCGGGCTCTGTGCTGACAGCCCAAAGCCTGGAGCCTGTTTAGGATTCTGTGTCTCCCTTTCTCTGACCCTCGTTCATGCTCTGTGTCTCTCTGTCTCAAAAATAAATAAACGTTAAAAAAAAAATTTTAAAACTCTGAGACCTAGGGAAAAGTGTTCCCCTTACCTCTCTAATTTCCATCAAGGGCCATACAGCATGATTTTCTCTCAGCAAATGATTGAATGCCAATGTCACCCAGATTAAATAGAGAGGCCATGGATGGCACAGTATTAAGCAGCTATGTCCAAAGCAGTGTGTATTTTGGAATGGCTGAGTTAGGTGTGTAGTCAGTCTCTAAGGATTACAAATTGTTGCTTTTCTCAAGATAAATATGCTCTTTTCTCCTGTACTCTACTACAATCTCTTTCTCTCATTTAGTTATCAGTAAAGAATTTCTATACACAACTTGGTAAGACAAGCAACTGCTCAACCCATGAGCCCCACCCAGTGTCTTGGTCGGAGAGGGAGACCCATACAGCTACTTACCTTCAATTTTTTGTTTTTGTTACAAGTTGCTCTTCTCTTGAGAGAAGTACCAGACCCCTTATTTGTTTACTTTGTAGCAATGTGTGAAAAATGCCTTTATTGGGGCGCCTGCGTGGCTCAGTCAGTTGAGCATCCGACTTCAGCTCAGGTCATGATCTCGCAGCTCATGAGTTCGAGCCCCACGTCGGGCTCTGTGCTGACAGCTCAGAGCCTGGAGCCTGTTTCAGATTCTGTGTCTCCCTCTCTCTCTGTCCCAACCCACTTGCATTCTGTCTCTGTCTCTCTCAAAAATAAATAAACATAAAAAAAAATTAAAAAAAAAAAAGAAAAATGCCTTTATTATTAGTAGTAGCTTTCTGGGAGTTTTTCTTATCCTGGTTCAGCAGTTGAATGTTAACTTATCTGAAAATTACTTCCATGGTAAGTTCTTTCCTTTACATTAAAAATAATAAGCAATTAAGCACACCTAGAAGCTATTTACTTATTTTTAACCAAGCTTAGTGGACAAAGAATCTTGAAAAGATGCAAATAATGCTCAGTCTATGCCTGATTTATTCTAAATCATGAAGTGGGGTAAGTGTACTTGAAGACTTCAGACCTGAGCTGTGAGACAGACATGTATTTCCCATACATACATGAAATGTACAGTCTGAACGGTATGAAACATTTTTATGGAAATACCTTGGAGAGTCACTGGGGAGGTTTCTGTGGCATTAGTCTTCTCTGCAGTGTAGCAAATGGAAAAGGAGACCTGGTACATTAAAACATAAAAGAGTCATTAACACTGTCCTCTAGGCCAGATGTTTTTCAAAGATTTCTATGAAGATTTCTCCCCAAAGAAGATTATCTGGTGGTTGACTATTTGGCCATTTGAATAATTGGAAACACCTTTCTTTGTGGGTATGGTTTCCTTTGGATTGGCCCTAGAATCCTAGGATGTTAGAATCTTCCAATTGTTGGTGGTGAGCGGAGGGACACAGAGGTTTTGTGACTTGAAAAAGGTGACTCAGTGACAGAGGGCAGAGCTGGGACTAAAATCTAAATATTTTAATAGCAGTTCGTCAAAACCAGAGGACCTGCAGTTTGTTACACTTTGTTTTATTAACTCATCAAGAGAGATGCTTTATGATGAAAATGTCAAAGAGAATGTACCAGATACTTCTCACTTAGAATTCCATTAATATAAATTCTCACTTAGAATTTAAGCCCTCCCATCTTAGAACATGGATAAGACATTGGAACTACTGATGAGAAACCAGTTTGGTCCCAGTCCAGCCCACTAACCTGAGGAAAACTAGATCTGAATGACAGTGAAAGGGTAGTATTTTCTGACTCGGTTCCTATATTGAAAAAAGTGGGGCCTTAGCGCTCTTAAATTTCTCCCAGTTAGTTCAAGAAATCCTTTGGGCCTATATGTGGTCATGTGAACAATACCCAGGCCACTAGGTGGAGTCTTCCATTTTCTCCAGCACACACTTGGGTATGCTGTTCAGGTATCTCATAAGTACTCTTGCTTTCTCACTTTTTGTCCTCTCCCATTTGTCTCTTATAGCGATGTTGAACTCTTTGGACCCCATCTGATTCTCCATGATGCAGTGGGTCCTCTAGGACTTCTAATCAACTCCAGATGTAGACCAGACAGACTAGACAAGCCATTGTGAACTTTCCTGCTTTGTATCTTGTGTTGGGTTGCCTAAATCTTGGTTTAGCGTCTTGCAGACGTGAAGAAGAATTCTCTACCCTAGCTCATGCTACACTATTACATGGCCACAAAGCTGGTCTGCCTCATGCTGACAGTATCATATAGTGATCTTAGTGAAATGGCATATTTTCTCGTGATGTTGCTTTCTGTCTTTAAGAGGCATCATTGCACAGAACTTTGGCACAAAACCTCAGGTGGAGGAAAGAGCTGGAGGCCAGTATACATTCCACCTGTGCTCATACAACTGCCGCTGGTCCCTACTTGCATGAATCACATTTTTCTATCCTTAGAATATGTTAGTTCATAGGGGTTCTTAATTTTCTCATGCCAACATTGTCTTTGAGGCCTCACCCACTGTGCTCAGACAAGTGTGGATTTGTGTGATGCACATGGCTCAAGTCCCTAAGTGGAGGTCTTTTTCTTCTACTACAAAAGAATGCATTTAACTTAAATATGGTTCTGATTTCTTCCAGAGTTCAAGACACAGAGAGGCTTTTTGTCATGCAGGTAATTTATTTTGGTGAACAGTTATCCACAAAACTTGCAGTCAATAAAGTATTTTTCATAGTATAACATATAAACCATGGAAAAGTGTAGTTGGTGTGTTGGTAAATTATTAACAACCACCTCTCTGCAAGGCAAAACCCCTGATTTGTAGCATTTGTTGATTTCCATAATGTAAATACTCCCACCAGTGCTGATTTCAGGCTACCATCATCACATCACAGTAAGTGGAACTGGTGGTTGATGCTCAGTCGCACACCATTCAGGAGTATTTTTACCACACAGACACAATAACTATAAACAACCTCAGGGGAACAGATACTAGTAAAGTAACTAGGAAGTGATGAATTTGAGGAGTATTTGTTAGCTTTGCTTTAAATACAATGTATTTATTTGTAAGTTTGTTTAATATAAGTATTAATAATGGCTGTATTGAATAAGTGCTCACAAAATTCCAGAAAATTTAACCATCAGTTCTTACAAGCCAGCACACCCCGGCTCTAGTAGTCCACTGGGTGTAATATAATGAGGCAAGTCTAAAACTAATCTTCCAGAGCTGCGTAAGTTAGCATTGCAGATTGCCATGAGGGTAAGATGAAGCTCTATGAAATGAAAACGTCTAGCATAATGCCTGGCACATTGGTGTTCAGTGAATTCTGGGTGAATCTAGAAGGATGGTCCTGAATGGTAGAAGAGACGGGAATTAGTTTGGTGCTCTGAAGCAAGTCAAAGCTTTCATCTTAATAATTCTGAGACTGTGTGCATATTACATCCCACTCAGGGTAGATCAAATCCTGTAGTTAGAGAGGGGAAAGGAAAGAGAGAGAGAGAGAGAGAGACCAAATGACATCATTTCGCTTATGCTCCTCAAATGGTCCTCATTAAGTTGACTGCACAGACTATAAAGAGGGATTTTAAGAGCCCTGGAAAAGTTGAAGGCAGACAATCCCTTGTTCAGAGGATGAAATGGGGGTAAACCATAACATATGTACCAAATAATGAAGTCTTTGTTTTATGTAATAATTTATTTTCCTCCCTCCCCTTCCTCTACATGGAAGAGACCTAACTCGAGGTCAATTCTCAGTACCCCTGAAAGCTGAAGAAAGAGCGGGACTGATTTGATGGCTTCTCTGGCAGGAACACGGCTGGAGCCCACTGCACGGTGGCAGCCTCACCAGTTAAATTATGATGGCTGCTTTGATGAGAGGAGGTTTCATGCTTTATGAGGCCGATAGCATTCAGCGTTTAAACCATTAAATTTGCATCTGGAAAAGCCCTGGTCAGGAAAAGGTAAAAAGGTCAAATTTTCATAATGGCTTTCAGAGCCAAAATGGTATCTTTCCTGAGGGGCTGACTGGAAAACATTCAGCTTTTTGTTGTAATAGAGGTCTTGCTTAATTGAAAATCCGTGAGATAAAAAGATCTTTTAACAAGAGTACTAAATTCATTGACAGATATTTTCCTACTAACCACTGGGACTAGTGGCTAAACATTGTGTGCTGTTGTGAACCGAATGAATCTCCACATTTAAACTTGTGAAGATCTATTCCCCTGAGTTAAGCAGTATTGTTGAACTAAGCCGATAATTGCCATATCTCTGGTGAACTTGGTGCAACGCAAAACCAGACCTAAAGTCGGATTTTCCAAATTGTTTTAGTTGGAACCCCAGAATTTAATTGGGCTTTCAGAATTTCATTGAACCAACAGCAGCTTATTTTAAGATGAAAAGTGTGCTACCCTAATATTTTTTATTCAGTTTCTCCAAAGTACAGTCAGTTCTGCTATAATGTGACATGTGCATGTCTAAAAACCACACACTATGAAGAATTGTTTTAACAGAAACCATAGGGCCTTGACACCAAAGCATGAGCCTTGGAAGCAAAATTAATGAATTAAACCTCATCAAAGTAAAAACTTTTGATCCTGTTTAGAACATAGAAAAATAAGCTATAGACTGGGTGGTGGGGAAATTCTCTATCCATATAGCTTACAAAGGATTAGTATCTAGAATATACAAAGAACTCTAAAATCATAACGGTAAAAAAGGAAACAAGTCAATCCAATTAGGAAATAAGCAAAAAGCATGAGGAGACATTTTACTGAAGGGGGTACACAGATGGTAAAAAAGCACATAAAAAGATATTCAACAACATTAGTCATTAGAAAAATGCAAATTAAAATCACAATAAGTTATCACCACATACCTGTGAGAATGGCTAAAATAAAAAATAATGACAATATCAAATGCCAGTGAGGATGTGGAGAAATGGGGTCATTCATACAGTGCTGGTGGGAATGTAAAATAGTACAGCCAGTCTGACAATTTCTTAAACTAAGCATGCAACTTCCAAAATGTCCAGAATTTGCACTCCTGGGCATTTATCCCAGAGAAACCAAAACTTATGTTCACACAAATACTTCTACATGGGTGTCATGGCAGTTTTATTTGTCATAGCCCCAAACTGGGAACAACCTAGATGCTCTTCAACCCTGAATAGATGAACTGTGGTATACCATACCACAGAATGCTCTCAGCAATAAAAAGTAACAAACTATTGATACATGCAATAACTCTAATGGCTCTCCAGGCAATTATGCTGAGTGAAAATGCCAATCCCTAGAAGGTTACACACCATAGATTTCATTTATATAAAATCCTTGAAGTGTCAAAACTGTAGAAACGAAAAACAGATTAGTAGTTGCCAGGGGTTAAAGATGGAGAAGAGGAACCAAGAGGCAAATGGGAATAGCTTAAAAACAATAACAGGAAGGATCCCGGTGGTGTTAGAATCATTCTATATCTTGAGTATCTCAATGACAATACCTTAGTTGTGATATTGTACTATAGTTTTACAAGGCATTATGGGCTAGGGGGATGTTTGGGCAAAGTATACATTGGATAAGTCAGTATTATTTCTTACAACAGCATGTTGTAAGAATCTACAATTATCTCAACACAAAAAAGTTTAATTTACAAAATACCTACAATTATCTCAAAACAAAAAAAGTTTAATTTACAAAATGCCTATAGGGGTTAAGTGAAAAATGGGCTGGGGGTCCTATCACTCTAAATTTTACTCGGTGACGTATTAAAAAAAATAAGAACTTTATAAAGCTAGTAGCACAGTTTACACTGTTAAATGGTTAAAGAACCCATAAATACCATGCTAAATATGACTCTTTGCCCTGATAAAGACCCGAAGTTAGTTAGTGGAAGTGGGCTTTGCAAGGGATGCAGCTTGTGAGTTACGGTGAAGTGGAGGAAGGAATGTTAATTGACATGGGAGGAAAAGTTGTAACACATGATGTATGGGTGTGGCTCATAATACATGCAAGGAACCGAGGAAGCTGGTAGATGTTTAAAAACTGAGATGTGTACATGTCTGTATTTTGTTTTGTATATTGCTACTTATCTAGTTGTTGAGCTTAGGAGCAGTTTTATTTCTTTACCTACTGTTTCTTGCAGTCAAAATTACACATAAAGAAACATAAAGTCTGTGTTATTCTCAAATTATTTCCTAATATATTGGTTGCTTTGAAACAAATTTTCACTTTTCAGAACAAGCACTATAGTGGAACTGATTGTATATTCAGTGTACAAAAGTGACATAATGTCCAGATAATTATCTGCACATTATCTAGAAAGGGAAGAAAATTCCACTTCCAACAATAGATAATGCCATTGGAGATTTCAGAAACTTTGAATCATGGTAACCCTACAAGCTACTTTCTACACTTGGAAAGTATGTTAGTTTGGCAAGATTTGTTTCTTTTCCCAAAGTAGATTGGTTACACTTAAAAATAAATAAAATCTTCTAGATTTTGACTTAAAGATAGTATTAAAGTAATATCTGATGTAGGCTAAAATAAAGTAAAAAGAACATAGATTTATCACACTTTTAGAGGAGATACTGGGAGCAAAATATTTATGCTTTTTTTTCCATTTTGTTGGTTATCTTATTTATACTCTAGTCTAACAGATATAAGAGAGAAAAAAACTATACATGGTGGAAAACAATCAGACATGGCTTTTTTAAAACTTAAAATATTTTATATATGTTTTGTTATTGGAAGCATTATACTTACTGAAGTATATGTGAACATAAATAGAGTGTTAGAGCACATTATTATGGAATAGGAACTTGAGCCCATTGTTGACTGGTTCATTTAGGTAGAAACAGAATCTTAATAAAACAAAGATCATAAGTTTGATACTTAGGGCCTAATTAACTAGTTTCCATTGAAACTAGTTTACATTGACACCAAAGCATGAGCCATGAAAGCAAAATTGATGAATTAGATCTCATCAAAGTAAAAAAAAAAAATTTGATCCTGTTTAGAACATGGAAATATAAACTATAGATCTGCCATGTTATAGTACATTCTTTTGGAATGTATTAGAATGGAATGGAATGGAAATTTATGAAATTATGTATTATTTAAATCTGTCACCACTTGGAAACTCTATTGCATGTAAATCAATAATATAAAGGAATTCAACTTAGATATCTAGGCAATTAGGCTGCCCATTAGGCGTTACTATAATCATGGATTCATTTTTGTATAATTTTTCCCAGAGCTCAATCACTGAAATATTATGTGTTGATGCACAAATTACGGGGAGAAAAGCAGCAGATGATCTTCTTGTTCCTAACTTAAAGTTAATAACGACTTCACTCATATGAGGAATTTAAGAGACAAAACAGATGAACATAAGAGAAGGGAAGCAAAAATAATATAAAAACAGGGAGGGGGACAAATCAGAAGAGACTCATAAATATGGAGAACAAACTGAGGATTACTGGAGGGGTTGTGGCGGCGGGATGGGCTAAATGGGTAAGGGGCATTAAGGAATCTACTCCTTAAATCATTGTCTCACTATATGCTAAATAATTTGGATGTAAATTTTAAAAAAGAAAATAAAAAAAAAACCCTTAAGATAGCAGGATGAGATGTGGTTATGGAGAAAAGTCTCAGCTGAATGTTGAAAAATATGCATTGTTTTCTGGCAGTGAAAATATGATGGTAACAATGACAAAAAGAGAGGGACATACATGGGTAAATTGAACTTCAAAAGAAGAGAACCCCATGGGTTAACACTCCCATGCTTTCTCAAACTCAGTTGTGAATAATAAATTAGTGAAAACCGGAGGGAAAAGTGTTCCATGTTTAATAAAACAAGGAAATAGACACAACCTGAAACCCCAAATTATAAAGCAAACCTTCCAAATACTAAGAACTCTACACCAATGAAAAAAAAAAAAAAAATGGAGCTGAGTGCCCAAGCAAGCTTCTTTAGACATCAAGCAGGATAAAAATTTCTTTACAAATAAGTGTTACAGTCCTGAAAAGCCTCACCAATAATTCTTTAAATAAAGACAAAAGAGCTCGGTTGTGGGCAAACCTAGAAGTAAGACTGTTCCTTGACAGCTGGCTCAAAAAGCTCAGAATGTTCAGGGAGATAATTATCTCTGCTGTAGCCTCCTAGCCTACGTAAATGATAAGGCGAAGAAGAAACAATCTACCATACCAGGAATTTTATATGAAGAAGCCTGGATGTTTGAATGCCATACTTAAGGAAAAAAAATATGCACCCAGATAAGAAGAAAAAACAGGCACAGAGAGTAAGTGTCCAAGATAAACTTTGGTTGTAGAGTTATCCATCTATTCCTTCAAAAAATGCTTATGGACACAGCAATCAGACAACAAAAAGAAATAAAAGGCATCCAAGTCAGTAAGGAAGAAGTAAAACTTTTACTATTTGCATATGATGTGTCACTATATCTAGAAAACTCAAAAGAATGCATCCCAAAACTGCTAGAAATGGTAAATGAATTCAGTAAAGTCACAAGATACAAAATCAATGTTCAAAAATCTGTTGCATTTCTATACACCAATAATGAAGCAGCAAAAAGAGAAATTAAGAAAATAATCCCATTTGCAATTGCACCAAAAATAAGATACCTAGGAATAAACCTAACCAGAGAGGTAAAAGACCTGTACTCTGAAAACTATAAAACACTGATGAAACAAATTGAAGAAAACACAAAGAAATGGAAAGACATTCCATGCTCATGGATTAGAAGAATGAATATTGTTAAAACGTCTATAGTACCCAGAGGAATCTACACATTTAATGCAATCCCTATCAAAATACCAACAGCATTTTTTTTCCAACAGCATTTTTCACAGAAATAGAACAAAAAATTCTAAAATTTGTATAGAACTACCAAAGAATCACAAAGCAACCTGGAAGAAGAAAAGCAAAGCTGGAGGCATCACCATTCCAGACTTCAAGTTATATTCCAAAGCTGTAGTAATCAAAACAGTATGGTATTGGCACAAAAATAGACACAAAGATCAATAGAACAAAATAGAAAATTCAGAAAAAATGAATCCAAATTTATATGGTTAATTAATATTAGATAAAACAGGGAAGAATACCCAGTGGTAAAAAGACAATTTCTTCAACAAATGGTTTTGGGAAAACTGGACAGCAACATGTAAAAGAATGAAACTGGACCACTTTCTTACATTCTACACAAAAATAAATTCAAAATGGATTAAAGACCTGAAAGTGATACTTGAAACCATAAAAGTTCTAGAAGAGTACACAAGCAGTAACTTCTCTGACATTGGCCATAGCAACTTCTTTCTGGATATGTCTCCTGAGGCAAGGGAAACAAAAACAGAAAACAAACTGTTTTGGTGATATCAAAATAAAAAGCTTCTGCACAGTGAAGGAAATAATTAACAAAACTAAAAGGCAACCCACAGAGTGGGAGAAGATATTTTCAAATGACATATCTAATAAAGGGTTAGTATCCAAAATATATAAAGAACTTCCAAAACTCAATACCCAAAAACAAATAATCCATTTAAAAAATATACAGATATGAATAGACATTTTTCCAAAGAAGACATGCAGATGGCCAAGAGACAGATGAGAAGATGCTCAACATCACTTATCATCTGGGAAATGCAAATCAAAACTACCATGAGATATCACCTCACACCTGTCAAGATGACTAAAATCAACAACACCAGAAATAACAGGTGTTGGTGAGAATGTGGAGAAAGGGGAACACTTATGCACTGTTGCTGGGAAGGCACACTGGTGCAGCCAAAGTGGAAAACAGAATGGAGTTTCCTCAGAAAGTTAAAAATAGAACTACACTATGACCCAACACTTGCAGTACTGAGTATTTAATTAAAAAATAAAAAAAAAACCCTAATTCAAAGGGATACATGCACCCCGATGTTTAAAGCAGCATTATTTACAATATCCAAATTATGGAAACAGCCCAAGTGTCCAATGATTGATGAATACATAAAGAAGATTTTATATATATACATAAAGAAGATATATATATATATATATATATATATATGAGAGAGAGGGGGGGATATTGCTCAGCCATAAAAATAATGAAATACTGCCATTTAGAACTATGTGGATGGAGCTATAGAGTATAATGCTAGGTGAAATAAGTCAGAGAAAGACAGACACCATTTGGTTTCAGTCATGTGTGGAATTTAAGAAACAAAACAAATGAGCAAAAAGAAAAATGAGAGAGAGAAAGAGACAAACCAAGAAGCAGACTCTTAACTATAGAGAGCAAATTGGTGGTTACCAAAGGGAAGGTAGGTGGGGGGATGGGTTAAATAAGTGATGGGGATTAAGGAGTGCACTTGTCATGATGAGCACCAGGTGATGTATGGAAGTGTTGAATCACTATATTGTACACCTGAAACTAATATAATATGCTAACTAACTGGAATTAAAATAAAAACTTTAAAAAGTATTTATTGAGGACTTATTTTGCACCAGAGCCACTGCTGTCTATTACTGATAGGACAGTGAAGAGCAGAAACATCTCAATCTTTAGTTACTTTCCAGGGATGCAGATGCATTTGTATTCCCAAGTCAGGAACACTGCTCCTGACACCATTCTTCAGCAAAAAGCTGACTCCATTCAAAGATGAGTAATCATTAGAAAAAAAATGAAAATGGATCATATACATGAAAAGCAAATAAAAATGAAACAGAAAAGGAATCTCAAGAAGTCAAATGAAGAATATACTTTCTTCTATCAGTGTAAATATTAATTTCATGTCAGTAAAATAAGGCTATATTTTAATTCCCAGGGACCAAAAATGAAAATGGAACCAAAAACCTGTCCTAATGCTAGGGAGTTTGTCAGCACCAGAAACATAGGGTTATGGATTTAACAGCTCCATACCAGACAGAAACATGTAGTCATCTGTGCAAGGTGAGGATTGTATCAAGAATGCTGTAGAGTAGGCAATAAAAATTTATGCCATTTTGAAAAGGGAGACAACAAATTAATTTGTCTTTACAGCAGAAAAAAGAATTTTCCCCTGAGAATTTGTAACCTAGGCTAACCATTACATGAGTATGGAGTTTAAAATTTGGGCTACCTGTGCAGTTGAGGAAACTCATAATAGGAAATTAATTTAAAGTGACCCTAAATGCTCCAGAGTCCGTGCAAGAAACAAATACAAAACTTCTCTGGAGGAATGCCTCTTCAGTTTAGGATTATGACCAACCTAAGAGCACACGACCCAAATTATAAGCAACAGAACAAACTCAAAGATAGCAGAAATAAGCACAGGAATTAAACCTCTTTGGACTTCAAATTTTGAAAATATTATGGAAGAAGCATAAAGTGATTATCTTCAAACACATAAAGAAATAAGAGTGAAACTGAAAGACTATAAAATCAGGCCACAGAAGAACTTCCAGAAATGAAAATAAAAGTTTAATGGACAGGTTAAGTAATAAACTAAATACAACTGAAGGAAAAATTAAGAAACTGGAATATAGATCTGAGAAAATCGTCCAACACATACATCAGAGAGAGAGAGACATTGAGGGAAAATATGAAAATGAGTTAAAGAAACATAGGAAGTGTGATAGAATGAGAATGTTTAAAGATATCTAATTACAGTTATGAAAAGAAAAAACAATGGGAGCCAATATTAGAGATAAATGGCTAAGGTCTCATAGCTCAAGAGAAACATCAATCCAAAAATCAGGATTCTCAACAAATCCCAAGGAGGATAAATTTCTTAAAAATCCATGTCTCCATTCATTGTTGTGGAACTGGAGAACACTTAAACCAAACTAAAGATTTTGAAAGCAGTCGGAGAGAAAAGAAAAAATGATCTATAAAGGAAAGATAGTGATAATGTTAAGGGGTACCGAAGGTTGTATATGACTTAAAATAGTAAAAGAGGAAAAATGAAAGTAAAATAGCAGGAACAATCCAAAAAGGGTAGAAAAATTGGCAAGAAAAATAGGACAAAGTATAAATACAACATGAGATAGTAGAAATAATAACAAACAGGTCAGCATTCAAGTTATATACAAACAGGCCAAACACTGTGCTTAAAAGATTGATATTATCATATTGGCTTCAAAAATAGTCTGCCTACAATGTTTGAAAGAGATATACTTAAAGGGTAAGAACACAAAAAGGCTAAAATTAAGGTATGGAAAAGAATACACCAGACAAACACTAATCAAAAGAAATCTAATGTAAAATTAATGCCAAACAAAAGCATTTTTAAGACACTAAAACATGAATAATAAAAAGTTACTGTATAATGACAAAAGGTTCATTTCACCAAGAAAGTAATACAGTTACAATTTTGTATGCATAGAGATATGTGACTTGGTTACCTGCTATGTGCAAAGAATTTGCTGTATTAAGTTTATATTTCTCTTCTTTCTTAATTCACCACTCATAAAAGTCCTGATATGAATAGTTCAGACCTGCAAGCATTATCTGCTAGATTTAGAGAGAATTATTAGCATTTCTTCAAGTCAGATATTTCAAGATTTGAAATATTGGCAGGGCGCCTTAGTGGCTCAGTTAGTTAAACATCCCACTCTTGGTTTCATCTCAGGTCATGATCTTGCCGTTTCATGAGTTCAAACCCCACGTTGGGCTCTGTGGGTGCAGCAGGAAGCCTGCCTGGGATTCTCTCTGTCTCCATCTCTCTCTGCCCCTCCCCCACTCACGCTGTCTCTGTCCCTCTCAGGATAAATAACTAAACTTAAAAAAAATAAAAGAAATGCTGGCACTCTGACATATCCTACCATGTATCTCTAGTAATTATGCTATGAATTGCTAATTAATTGTAGGTTGACTACAATAGCTCTTCCATGTGTCTTAGTTTTTAAATTTTCAGAGGCTTACTCTGAATGTAGGTAACAAAGACAGATTGCTGGGGAAGGAGAATTATTCCCTGGGCTATACCAGCACTTACCTGAGTGTTATTGTACTGATGGGATAGAAAAAGTCAAGGTTAAGAGTGGATGTAACTGCTACACCAATACTGATCTGAGTTGTAAAATATCCACACCTGATAGTGTAAAATTTTAGTTTCTTATATGAAAAATTTAGTATCAATTAGATACAACAAATGATGCAGAAGTAGTAAACTGCTGGGGAAATAATTTATTCCTGGAGTCATTCTACAAATATTTATTGAGATATACCATGTATCCTCCCGTACTGTTGTCACTACAAAAAGCTAATATCTAGCAGTAGGGGGTTGGTGCTATAAATAAACAGTGAGGTGTTTATCCTGTGCAGCCAGGATGGACACGTTACAGTTGCAATGAGGGCACAAAGGAGGAAGTGGTTGTCATTACCTAAGAGAGTCCAAAAGCGTTTGTACAGAAGGTTGCCTTAAGATGAGTATATATAATTAGTATTGTTATTAATATTATCATCATCATTAAAGAATACAATTCAGAAATTTATAAACGTAGAAGCACTTACAAATCAATAGCAATAACACTTGTATGTTTTATTTTTGTATTTAAAAAAATTTAATGTTTATTTTTGAGAGAGAGAGACAGATATAGCCTGAGCAGGGTAGGGGACAGAGAGTGAGGGAGACACAGAATCTGAAGCAGACTCCAGGCTCTGAGGTGTCAGCACAGAGCCCGATGCGGGGCTTGAGCCCGCGAACCATGAGATGATGACCTGAGCCAAAGTCAGCTGCTTAACTGACTGAGCCACCCAGGTGCCCCAAAACCTATATTTTTTAAATGTTTACTTATTTATTTTGAGAGGAGAGAGAAGACAGTATGAGCAGGGGAGGGGCAGAGAGAGGGAGAAAGAGAGATTCCCAAGCAGGTTTCACACTGTTAGCACAGAGCTGGACACAGGACTCAATCCCACGAACCACGAGATTGTGACCTGAACCAAAATCAAGAGTTGGACGCTTAACTGACTGAGTCACCCAGGTACCCCAGTATTTTTTACTTATAAAGCAACCTCATAAAATGGTGAAGATCAAGGAAGCAAGCTAAGGAGAAAAAAAAGTGATGGATCATTTTTTGGCCAGAATCTTTTTATCATTGCTTTTTAGCCTTGAGTTTGTGTTAGTTTACTGTGGTTCCACAATTCTGACTAGGCATTAAACCTGATAGTTTTTCAGGATCCCCCTCTTACCCCTCTCCCCACCTCTTTGTCAAAGCTTGAGTAGACCCAGTGTGCACACCTGTGAGATCAACTTTCCAGTCTAAATATCTTATATAAAGTCTTTTGAAGGCAACAGGGTGCACTCACTTAAAGCTTTAAGAATGGAAGCCAATTTTTAATTTGTTCCTCCTGTTTGCTGAAAATATAGTATTGCTCTTTCAAAGACTTTGTTAGAAACCTGGTTTTCTCTGGGAACAGAGACAGGCAATTTAAGGTGATGAATTAGTGTTGAAGGTTAGAGTCAAGAGGTTCTTCAGTTATTAGAGGTTTGTACTATTTTAAAAAGGCATTCAATTTGCATAAATATTTCAAGTTTTAAAGGAGCCAGTTCCAAAAGGAAAAGTTATAGCAGTTAATAATGACAATCATGATGACAATCAGGACAATAAGGACTACGACTATATCTGACCATATCCCAGGCACCGTACACATATTTCACATATAGTTTCTCCTTTAAAGGCAAGTGCAAATGAGTGGCATAGTCTTATTAGAATTATGTCAGGGAATCTTTTGTAAAAATGTTGATGGAATAAAAGAAAGAAATCAAACTTGCATTAGATTACGTTTTGAAGCTATAAAAGCAAAGGAAAAACATGTCTGCTGCCCAAGGACAATGGTGCAATTTTGGAGATACAAAAAGCTGAATTCTGCATTCTGTTTTGCTTTTCCATCAAGGAGAATCATCTTGAGATGGAAAATGGTGAGATGAATATGGATAAGGGGAAATAAGCCAGTATATATACAAAATAACAGCTGTAAAGAAGTCTACCTACAGTCTTGAATGAATTCAATCACAAGGTGCAAAGAGAACGTTCAAAGAAGAGTGGCAGCAATCTTAGAATCTTGGAATACAGAGAACTGCTAGAAGACTAAGGATATGTGTGTGTAAATCTGCTGTTTTACAACAAGAGAAAAATATATTCCACAAACTACTTTGAGTGACAAGATTCTAAGAGATATTATTGTATTTCCTTGATTCTAAGTCACCCTTTTCTTTTTAGCACATTAACATTTTGGAAAATGGGAAGTGTCTAATACACCAAAGACAAAGTACACCCTCTAGCCACCCACTAGACCCAATATAGATTACACCTACAAATGCATTAGTGATGATTAGCTACCACATAATCTTCCACTAAGTTCTTTGCATTTGACACTTGTGGTTGGATATGAAACCAAATTTTTCCTTTTTTTTCCTGTTACACAAATTATCTTAAAAACAAGTATGATCTAGCACTGGAATGAAAAGAATACGTATTATAAAAGAATGCAGTTGTGAGTGGTAAGAATGGTCACGTTTTCTGGAATAGACTATAGAATTTTCAAAGCTCAAAGTGTTTGGTGTGACCAATATATCTCATATCCTCTACTTGTCAAAAAACTTCAGGATACATATTGAAATTTTATTAACAGCCAAGCCTAAAAGTAACAAGAGGACATGATCATGAGTGTGGGTTGTGAAAAGAATACATGGTAAGGCCATAATGATTCAAAAGAATCCTTAGACTCTAAATGTAAGTAAGACTGAGACATTTGAAAGTGGTATGTAATTATAGGGTAACTATGTGCTATTTTCAATAAAAAGACAAAAAAATGCAATTCCCCCCCAAATATATGATGAAATTGATATAGTTTCTTATCATTCTGTTATACCAGAATTAGATAAAAAGGGCATTAAAATAAACTCTTACATTTGTGGTGCAATTGTTTTAGACAGAGGGGTCTAGACAATTCAATGAGGAATAAATGTATTTTCAACAAATGATGCTGACACAATGAGATCTCTATATGCAAAACAAAACAAAACAAAACAAAAAATTTACTCATCACACCATACACAAAAGTTAACTCCAAGTGGATCATGAATGTAAAGGTTAAAAATATAAAACTGTTAGAAGAAAACACAGGAGTAAATCTTCATGATCTTGAGTTAGTCAATGGTTCCTTAGGATAGAAAACCAAAACCACAAGTGATAAAAGATTAATAAACTGGACTTCATCAAAATTAAAAGTTTTTGTGCTCCAAAGGATACCACCAAGAAAGTGAAAAGACCATCCATAGGATGGGGGAAGATGTTTACAAATCCTAGCTCTGTTAGAGACTTGTAGTTAGAATATGTAAAGGACTCTTAAAACTTAACAGTAATAAGACAATCAATTTTTTAAAATGTGCACAGGATTTGAACAGGCATTAATCCAAAGGAGGTGGCTAATTAGCACATGAAAAGATGCTGAACATCATTAGTCATTAAGGAAATGCCAACCAAAACCATGGGATGATACGTCACACCCGCTAGAGTGGCTATAATAAAAAAGACAGTAACAAATGTTGGTGAGGATGTTGAGAAACTGAAATTCATTTCTTCGTTGTGGGAATGTGAAATGGTTCAGCCACTTTGGAAAACAGTTTGGCATTTCCTCAAAATGTAAAATACAGAATTAAGATATGACCCAGCAATTTCACTTTTAAGTATTTTGGCAAAAGAGATGAAAACACATCCTCTCACAAACTTGTACACAGAAGTTCATACTAGCTAAGAGTGGAAATAATCAAGATGTCCATCATCTGATAAATGGATGAATTAAATGTGGTGTTTACATACAATGAATATTATTTAGCAATATAAATGAATGAAATACTGATACATGCTACCACATGGAACATCCTCAAAATATTATATAAAATGAAAGAAGTCAGTCACAAGAGAACACATTGTATAAACCACATAGGAAATGTCCAGAATAGGCAAATACATAAAAAGGAAAGTAGTTGCCTGGGACTACAGGGAAGGGGGTAGGAATTGGGTAGGAGGGATGGGAAGTAACTGCTAATGGGTACAAGATTTCTTTCTGGGGTGATGAAAATGTTCTACAGTTAGATTGCAATGATGGTTGTAAAACTCTATAAATACACTAATAACCTTTGACTTGTATACTTTAAGAAAGGTGAACTTTGTAGTATGTAAAGTATTTCTCAACAAAGCTGTGTTTTTTAAAGGCATTAGGATAAGTTCTAGAACAGATGGAAGAGAAACCAGAGATCGTAAGAACCCAGACTGAGTTTACTAAAAATACATCAAATTGGACTAGCTTCCTCTCACAGAGTTATTATCTACCAGATTCAGAAATGCTATAACCCTCTGTATCAGGATTTCATTAAGATGTACTTTAAAGATCTCTCAAAACGTCCCATTGGATAATTGGACAATGTGGGGAAATATGGCCTGAAATGGAGAGTTGTACAAAAACAGGCTGATTAATGAATGTATATTATTGTTACAGGGATACTTCATTGTGAAATACAGTTTTATATATAAAATTTTATTGTCACTTTTATCAGTAATTTGATATAGGATAGATCATTGGGAATAATCATTTATTGAATCTTAGCAGCAAAATGCTAAATATCATTGACAAAAGATCTCAATACATTTGCTAATTTTTATCTGCACACACCTAGTAAAAGAAACAAGGGGAAAATGAAACAAAAGTCAAGTAATATTTTCTGGGATTATGTTTTTACAGATGATCGTGTACTCGTATGCTCTAAATAATCTTATAAATATTAAAATTTAGAAAAATGGGGGTCTCAAGTAGCCTAGTTCTAGTTTTTCTCCAAAGTGCCTTCAAGTTTCAATTGTGTGTTGAGTAAAGCCACTGGAAGGTACACGCATACTGAAAACACTGCTAGTCTTGGCCCGCACAGGCCCCCCTGGGCTAGAGCTGTGCACTGGCTATAAAAAATGCTGGGTTTTGTTTCCAGACAGCATTCACTTCCTAAGCAAGGAAAGGCTAAGAGACTCTTGGGGAATTAACCTACTAAAAGAACCTATCAAGTCAAACTTCTTCTCTTCTAGCCAGTTTGAAACAAAATTGATGGTTCTGTGCACATGTTGTCCTTCACCTGGAATGCATGCTGGCTGCTCCGTGATTTTTATTAAAGGTACATGCCAGTACAGCATGTTTTGGAAACAAAATACCTGGTGTTCTGACACACTTTCTGGATGAGCCACAAGTCAGTGAGTTCCTCGCAAACACTGGTCTGTTCATTCAGTGTTTACTTGGAGAGATGTTTTCTCCTCTTTTTTTTTTTTTTTTTTTAATTGTTTGGTTAGGATATATTTTTTCTCTGGGGCTTTGAAAGAAGCTGGAAGTTACAGTTCTGCCAAAACACAGGTTGCAAAACACCTCTAAGTGACCTAAGCTACCATGCCAAGCATGAATCACTAGAGTCCATGCTTTCAACACTTTAGCAGAGGTCTTTCAAATACAGTGTTTAGCCTATTCTCCAATGAAACAGATACTCTACGCATTTCTCCCTGGGCTTCTCTCAGCAACCTACTTTTACAAACAATGCAGTGTAAAAGTGATAACATGTAACAGAATAAATGCTGAAGATTACATTTCCTCTTTAAAGAACATACACTAGGTGAAAGCTTTAATAATTAATTTAAGCTATTTCTTAACATTGTAATTTCTACTTAGAATTCTCTGTTAACATATCTTTTCTTTAGTCATACTATAATTTAGGCCAAACCATATGATTGCTTTGGATTTGGTATGTGATTACTTTGCCTTGTTTCTAGAGTTTTCAATGACTCCAGTAATCCTAACAATACATACCATTTATTGAGAAAACTGCTAAGCAATTGTGTCAAACATATGCCATGTAGCATTTCCAGATCTTTTAGCATTCCTGTAAGATAGATATTACCGATCCCATTTTCCGTATGAAGACACTGGCAGTCAGTAATCAAGTAGCTAACGCAGTCTTACAAGCTATAAGCAGCACAGTCAAGATTTGAACCCATGTTGGTCTGGCTCCACTTAGTCACCCCCTCCTTTGAATTGGATAAGCCAGTCCCATATTCTTTTTCTTTCAGGTTTGCAAAGATTTGTTATTGTTTAAGTGAGAATATGTAGATATCCTTACAAGGCTACGCTGCATATTTTAGAAAATAACACATTTTAGGTGAGAAAAAAAATATTCCACTCAGGAATGTTTATTATATGTGATTTTAAGCCTTCATTTTATAAAAGTTATGGTTAATCCATCTGTTTCTTCATAGCATAGATTATTTTCTTAGTCTAAAACCTCACCATTGTTCTACCTACATTGTTTTACCTACCTGGGTCTTAAGGCTTACTTTTTTATTTGATTCCTTGTTACCTTTCCTTCTTATTTATTCTAAATTACATGTTTATTTCTTTCTATATTAATTATAGTGTAGTATAGTATAGTATATTAATTTATTATTTCATTTATTACTATCTTATCTGAAACTTCACAGTTTTCTTAGATAATGTGCCCAGGAAGAATATTGTGGACCAAGAATATCATAAAAGATGAAGCTACCAAAAAAAAAATTATCCTTTACATTCCCAAGCCTTTGTCCTGTCCTTTTTTTATTGAGTAGTAAAACCATAGCAGAGATGTTAGGTTTTACCTGTGTCATATAATCAAAGAATTAAGAAGTGCTAGAGTTGTAGTATTTTCTAATTGAAACAAAATGAAACAAAACAAAACCTGATAGAGAGGAAGGAAAGCAATAAAACCAGATTTGGATTTTAGGAAGCACACTTTGTAGGTATGGAGCATGTTTAGGAGATTACTGTAATAGTTTAGGCAAGAGCCAATAAGGTTTGAATGAAGATAGAGGGGATGGGGATACAAAGAGGATCAGATGTGGAGGCTGCTAAGGAGATAATAATTCATTGAACTAGAACAATAAGATGAGGAGGATGAGAAAAAAGAAAGTTTCTTGAGTCTCTCCCAAAATGAAAAGAAGTCTGGGTGGAAAGACAACACTTACAGATAGATTTCTTTTTAATCTATTTGCTTATTACTTTGCCATAGGACACAAACTCAGTGTTTTGTTTTAGTTTTTGTTTTTTAACATAATGCCTGACATTTAATCAGAACTCCTTATGGACTAAGTTCAATTTTGGTTATGCTGAGTTTTAGGTGCTCTCATGGGTCATATAGTTAGACGAGTAAAGTCCAAAAAAAATAACTAAAATACTAATTGTGATTATCTTTGGTTGTTAGAATTATACTAATTTTTGTTTTTTTTTATTCTGAAAACCCCAGGTTTATCTTAATATTTTATCTTAAATATCCCAGATTGCCACAGTGAACGTATATTACCTTCATTTTAAGTAAAAGTTAAAGCTTATTTATTACTTCAAAAAAGAATAAGGCTGGGCAGGCAAATATGAAATTATCAGGGCAGACTATGGGGATGTATAATATGAATAATAATAATATAGGGTAACAAATAATAATTTGAACAGAAATTTTGTACTTATTTTATACCCCTATCCACATTTTGATAGTTCTGTTGTCACCATGCAATTGAGCATGAGTGTCCTATCTCATTTTCAAATTTCATATACACCCTTATTATTTATTAGAGGAATCAGTGTTCTGGGCTAAAGCACTCAGTCCTTCAGGCTACAAAAGCACATCACTGGTAATACCTCTTAGCCATTAGCTCCCCTCTTACGGTTGCCATCTTTTCCTTTCATTTTGAGTTATTGAAAAGTCTTTCATGTTAAGGCAAAAGAGGTCACTATCTGTCTGTAACATTTCCTATAGCAGGGAGACCATTTTACAACAAAACTAAATATGAGGAAAATTAAACAAAGGCCAAACATATAAATTAGATACACACAAAATGATTTTTGTTTCCATTTTTCTAGCCCAGAGTGAAACTTTCAATTAAATTTCTCTGAAACAGAGAGGGTTAGACCTAACCTTATATAAGCCAATATGTCTGCTTTCCATTACAACCTGAAAAATGAAAGGAAAGAAAGAAAAAAAAAAAAAAACGGCCAAAGAGTTCTTTCAAGACCATAGGAAACTAAGAATTAGAGTGTATAGTACAGTGGAGGAGTGGAGGAACCAGAACCTATGTGAGGAAACAGAAACAAAAAAAAAGTTTCACAAGGAAGAGAGTGGGCACAAACCTCTGACATGCTTTCTCCTGACAGTGATACATAAAATGCTAATGACTCACTGGGGACGGTAGTGAGAGCAAAGCAGAAGAGATGGAGAAGGGAAAAAAGAACAAAGGCTATCCAAGGTCATATTTTGTTTCTTGTCCTTAGTTTGTATCATTTTAAATTAAGCCAGTGTCTGACACTCCACTTTTTACTATAGGTCTGTAATGTGAGTGTATACATTTGATATTTCTGGAAAACTTGTCTTTTACTATCAACATTCTTACTCTGCAGGATGTTTCTTGGAGGCAGACAAACATATATTTAGTGAGATCTGACAGGCTAATGATATACCACAGACTAAGAATAAAAGATAGAAATGATTTCTACTGTCCCAAGAAAAGAGGAAAAAAAGATTATTGGTGGGAGAAGGAACCAATCTCAAAACTATCCTCATATTTCAATATCAGAAAGAATTTATCAAGTGCCTCCTTCAGGGTTTTCCTGTCGTCATCTTCATTAGAAAGTCACTAGGAATGTCATAAATGCCAAGTATGAAAGAACATGATGTAAGGTTCACAGAACGGGGGAAAGTCTTGACCCACTTTTGAAAATCCATGTCGACAGAAAGTGCTGCCGTGAAGACAAGGATTTGTATCGTTCATATATTATTTACAAGTGAAGGTGTTGCTAGCCAGGCCATTACGCATGAGAGACATGGTGAAGTCAGCTGTGGTACTAGGCAGATCTGAGGAATTTATAGCAGAATATAAATATGAGAGACAATTGTGACTATGAGAGACTATTATAAACCATCACTCATGAGTCTTTCATCCTAGTAAAAACCAACAGAAAATGTATTTGCCTTTAGATACTCATAATAAATCTGGGTTTTAGATGCACTTAAATTTGATGTGCAAAGTTTAAATGTTTCGGTTGCAGTCAACATAGTCACGCTATAATATAAAGAAAAGTGTATATATTTTTTATTTGGCAATGTTTATTCTAGAAGAAGAGGAGAAATGGAAACAGTAATTTGGGTAAGACAATGTGTGAGAGAAATTGATAAATTCAGGCAAGGGAGAAGGTGGTACAAGGGGGCATTCAAAGGGCAAGCATGCATACATTAATAGATTATGATGCATGAAAGTTAGTGATCTGAGTTGTCAATTCTATTAACCTGGTAGACTCTGTAGCAATGATATACATGAACATGGGTGTGGTAGACTGATAGCGGTAATGGTCTCAGCTCTTCACCCTTCCCTAAGCCCATGTCCTTTGCCTTGTGACTTTTCAGCTGTTGTCATCTGGTGGTGTAATATGTTTCCTGGCCTCTTGATACAGAGATCAGCCGTGTGGCTCACTTTGGCTGGTAGGATTTAGAATATATAACCAGGCAGAGACTTGGAAAGATGTTCATGCATTTCTATTCATGCTCCTGTCCTTTGCCGTCGATACCATGACAATGACACACGTGAGCTAACCTGAATGATAAGATCCATGTGGAGTAGAACTGAATCATCCCAGACATCTTAGCCACAGCCATTTCCCAGATCAGCCATTAGCTAGCCAACCCCTAGACGTGCAAGTGAACCTTGCCTAGATCACAGAGATGCTTAGCCACAGACCCCAGTTGTGTGAGCAACCGATGATTATTGTTATATGCTGCTGGGTATTTGTGGTTGGTCATGATAGGACATTTTTGTGGCCATAGCAGAACATTTCAATGGGAAAGGTGATTATACTTATGATATCCAAGATGACCAAATGATTTCTTACATATAGACAGAATGGATCATATATTTTTGTTATTTGTCCCTTTAAGATTTATGTTGAATAGTGGGAAATGATCAAGTTTTCAAAGACATGTAAATGTGTCTTCCCTTGTAGAAATCACATATTTTAGGTATTTTATTCACTGCGTTAAGAACCTAATGTTAATATTAACCAGCTGGATATTTGTTTAGAAGTATGAATTCCAAAAATATATATAAAAAGACCCCTTATAAAATTTCACTTTCTATGTGGAACCAAAATCAATTTTTATTTGCATCTATTTTTTAAAAATTTGAGTGGTTAACAATAATTAACAGTGTTGAGTGTTTACTATGCCCAATGTTGTAAGACAGAAGTACTAATGTTATCTTTAATTAAAATGAGAGGGCATTAAGAGCATACTTATCTTGATGAGCACTGAGTAATGTATGGAATTGTTAAATCAGTGTAGTGTACACCTGAAACTAATATAACTCTGTATGTTAACTACACTGGAATTTAACTTTAAAAAGAGGGGTGTCTGCGTTGCTCAGTCGGTTAAGTATCTGACTTCGGCTCAGGTCATGATCTCACGCTTTGTGAGTTGGAGCCCTATGTAGAGCTCTGCACTGACAGCTTGGAGTCTGGAGCCTGCTTCGGATTCTGTGTCTCCCTCTTTCTCTGTCCCTCCCCTGCTCGTGCATACTCTCATGCTCTCGCTTGCTCTCTCTCTCAAAAATAAACATTAAAAAACTCTAAAAAATAAATAGATTTTAAAAATAAATAAATAAATAGATAGATAGATAGATAAATTTTAAAATAATCTATAAGAAAAATGAGACCCAGAGAGGTTAGGAAACTTGTTCTGTTTCACATAGCTAGATATACATGAGCTAAGATTTAGTAAGGCTTCAAACTCTACACTTTCAACCACCACAGTTAACTGACATGAGAAATAAAATAATTAAATGCTAGATTTGAAAATACACTTGTGAAATACACTTGAAATACACTTTTATTTTTAAGGAAGCATTTCAGTGTAAATGCATTTTAATCATTTAAAAGTGCTCAAAACTTGTAATTGCTTATTCAATAAAGTGAAGAGGAAGAAATGAAATGTGCAATTAGGCAGTTGGGCACCTGCTGCTGGTTCTATCATCTTTATTTTCAAGTGTTTTTAGGCATTTTTCTTCAAACAAATTAACCAGTTTTGTTTTCATTTCCATCATATACATAATTGGAGTAATAGCATTTGATTCATTTAAAAAATAGAGCTGTGCCTTCCTTACGTTGAAAGACACAGCATAATTACAGTATGATTATTATTATTTGTTAAACTAATACTTAAGAATTGGTAAGGGTTGACACATGTGCTTATCTAATCACATGCTTCTGCAGTGTGCTGCTAAAACACTGATCTGTGATGGTACCATCAGTATAGATTCCAAGACTCTTTGTACACAGTGTTCATAGTCCTAGGCTAATAAATAAACTACTGCTTTGACATTTCTAGAAAGAAGCAGCATAGGACTAATAACACCATTTAGCTTGCAAAGGAACTAGTTTGAATGAAGGCATAGCACCCCACTTTTGTTTAGTTGCCTTCACTAACATTAGAAACTTAGACACATAAAATTTAGACAAGTTAATGGTTACACCTCCAATTACTGTGGAGGGAACTTGCAATATGGAATATGCTTGGCTTGAGTGGATCCTTACATTGCAGAGATCTAGAAGAAAAAAGTTGAAACATTTCACCTAGTTTTTAAGCAATAGCTGGAAAAAATGAGTGATATAGATGATGAGTTTTCACTTCTTTTTAAGCATAGTTTTCCTAAATTTGTTTTTGTTATTCTTAAACATTATAAAGTGATCACATAATGGAAAAAGTACAAGCCTGAAGCAGAGATTCTTAATGGCAGACTAGAGAAACCTATGGATACCTTCTGAGAAAAGTGTTTTTAATTCATAAAATAAAATTCATATTACTACAAAGGAAAACTAGTTATAAGGAATATAGCTATCAGAATGTTTTTAAATATAATACTATATTGTATATATTCCTTTATTAATGCACTACATAATTAGACAATATATTTAAAATATATGAGAGTTAAAGTTAATATCTTTTTCTTTTTTAATGTTTATTTATTTTTTGAAGGAGAGAGAAAGACAGAGTGTGAGTGGGAGAGGGGCAGAGAGAGAGGGAGACACAGAATGTGAAACAGGCTCCAGGCTCTGAGCTGTCAGTGCAGAGCCCAATGTGGGGCTCAAACTCATGAGCTGTGAGATCATGACATGAGCAGAAGTCAGATGCTTAACCGACTGAGCCACCCAGGCGTCCCAAATATATGAGAGTTAAAGTTAAATGTTATATTTTAAAAGCACAGTGTGTAGTCTAGAATAAGAACATCATGTATGGGGTGGTCTTTAATTCACTTCCTTTCAACTGTTGACCACCAACAATTAGAGGTATGAAGTACTGGAAAATAACCAAGATGTCTGGGTCACCAGAGTGGGAACCCTCAAATTCATCATGATGACTAAATCACAAAGTAGTTCCTAGATAGTGCCTATGAGCATCTATAGGCAAGAAGGCTTCAATCACGTGTAATCTAGCAGGGATTATAAAATAGTTATGTATGTAAATGAGCACTCAAGATACCTTTTTCAACTGTAAGGTGACATGAAAGTATTTGTTATTTCTATCAGTGACTCTTATGAACTATTGTATCCTTCCCCCATTCAAATACTGAATCCCTGTTCTCTAATGTGATGGTATTTGGAGGAGGTAGGTAATTAAGGAGGTAGGTAGATGAGGTCAGGAGGGAGGAGTCCCCATGTTGGGATTAGTGGCCTTATAAGAAAAGGAAGAGAGACTAGAGCTCTGTCTCTTCTCTTTCTCTGCCATGTGAAGACACAGAAAGAAGGCAACCATCTGTGAGTCAAAAAATGGCCCTTACCAGATACTGAATCTGCGAGTACCTTGATCTTGGACTTTCTAGCCCCCAGAACTGGGAGAAATAAATGTCTATCCAGTCTATAGTATTTTGTTATGACAGACCAAGCTGACTAAGACAGTAATAGTCACAGGTATCATGAATACTACTGAGGTTTGTTGCATACATTTAAAATGGAAAGAAATTCTTAGTTAGAAGTTATAAAATGGAGATATAAATTGGTTTTCTTGTCCAAGTTCATGGATCTCTTGAATTAGAGTCATAAATCTATTTTAAATAAAGGTTCTACCACTTACTGACTGTGAACTTTGTCAAGCCATTTTAATTTTCTGAGTTTGGCGTTTTTTAATTTATAAAATGAAAGCCTGAGTATGTATTTTATAGTGTGTTTCATGATCAAATGAGATAATGAATATGGGAAGGCTTTGTAAACTATGAAGTGATAAACAAATGTTAGCTAATTTTATTATGTAAACCTTTATTCTTTTTTTTTTAATGTTTACTTATTTTTGAGAGACAGAGAGAGACAATGACAGAGAATGAGCAGGGGAGGGAAGAGAGAGTGGGAGACACAGAATCTGAAGCAGGCTCCAGGCTCCTAGCTGTCAGCACAGAGCCTGATGTGAGGCCTGAACTCATGAAACCCGAGATCATGACCTGAGCCAAAGTCTGATGCTTAATCGACTGACCCACCCAGGCACCCCCTAAACTTTTACTCTCAAGGATATTTTGAATTTGGTTTGGGTTCAAATTCAATAACGTTTGAATCCAATTTGTTTTCTCACAAACTCAAATGATTCTTCAATCTCCCAGCACCTATTTAAGATACAAAGAAAAAGAGATGAGACAAAAAGAGCTGAGGGAAGCTAAATCAAAGAAAATAGAACAGGAACTACACAGAGGAGAGTAAGTGAAGCTAGCTCTCTTGCGGTCTTCGTTTTTTAATTGAAGTTAAAAATACGTACGGTAGAGTGTATAAAATGGACGAATTTTAGAATTATATAGCTTGATGACTTTATCATGTACAGACCTGGAAAACTACCTCAGTCAAATTATGGAACATTTCCATACCCCAGAAGTTTCCTTCATGCTCTTTCCCACACATGTCCAGACCTTATCCCTGAGATAACCACTGTTCTGACTTCAACAGCATTGATTAGCTTTCCCTGTTCTTGAACTATATATAATGGTGTGTAGGCTACTATGTCTAGCTTCTTTGCTTAATGTATGTCTCTGAGATTTGTCCATTTTGTTGCATGTTATTGTTAGCAGTTTATTGTTTTTACTGCCTATGTAGAGCTCCTTCACTTTTTATTGTCAGTTTCATGTTGCTCACAATCCTACTAATTTAACTAATAATCTGTATCTCACTTTAGAGATGGTACAAACATGATGACCAGAAAGTAGAGTTCTCAAAGACAGCTTATAATTCCCCTTTCTTTCCAAGTCAAAAAAAATGTTTCTGGGGCACCTTGGTGGCTCAGTCAGTTAAGCATCTGACTCTTGATTTCCACTCAGGTCATGAGGTCACAGTCGTGAGTTCAAACCCCACATCTGGCTCTGTGCTGACAGTGGGGAGCCTGTTTGGGATTCTCTCTTTCTGCCCTTTTCCCTGGTGCTCTCCTGCTCACTCTCTCTCTCTCTCTCAAAATAAATAAGTAAACATTTTTTTAAAAGAAAATGTTTCCATTTCTTTTAGGTATCCTTTCTTTCTCTAGATCTGGAACGCATGAAAATGTAAATAATCTATAGTGTGAAATGTGATAATATGAGCATTTTTGTGGTCTTTTCTGCCACCATCTTTGAGCAATTTCCCAATAGACCAAATCAGCATTGAATCAATAATGACTATTGTTGTAAGTTAAAGAAAAAAAATCCAGATCTAACATTAACAATAGAAGAGCAGAAAAATCATCTGAGAATCTAATATGAACCTCTTTGGGAATTTGTGAGCATAACTCTGGTTCCATCATATTAAAGATTGTCATGCTTATACAAAAGCTGAGAGACTAGGGTCTGTTTGCAATTACGAAATCGAAATGCAATTAACTAGTCACTGGGAACAAACAATGATGTATTTAAATGCCCTTTTGGAAATGTAGAATTGGTAACGGAGATCAGGTTCCCAAGGTTCGGATGTTTTCACTTATGGGCCTTCCTATGAAATATAGGTCTGAGGATCACTGCAATAGTTTGTCAGAGGAGAGAGAAAAATGAAAAATACAAAGCAAATGGCACTTCCATCTGGGCACTGGGGCTTCTTTTATTCTCAAAATACTTCAAAGGAAACTTTCCCTCCATTCTCTGAATCATTCTGTTCTGACCTCGCTTATAATGCATAAATACATTTCAAACCAAGGATTGAATTTTGCTGGCACATGATCTTTTTTCCTTACAAAATTATTGCATGAAGTGTCTCTGATATGGCTGAGATGTGTAATTCGGGTTGGAAAGAAAAAAAAAACAAATGTTGCTTATGAAAGTAAGGATATTTCATTTCTCTCTCAATAATAGCATAGCTGACAAGATAGAAGTGTTCATTTTCCCCCTTCTCCTTTGCAAAAGCATTTCTCTAGTGTATGATTTCCTAAATATTCATTTTGATGTGTGTTAGCTCTTTGTTGTTTCTCTTAAAATCAGTCTTTAGTCAACTTTTGGCTATATAGCTTTAACGGAGAGCAAAACCAGTGAAATACATCCTTAATAGTGGCAATTAAAAAAACCAAAATAACATTTTTTATATTTCCAATACATATGTTCATTACAAGGGATATTAACTCAGTGAAATTAGTAGCCATTTTCTTTTTATTTCTCCCGATACTATGCCAGTGGAGGTGGGAAAGGGTAATAGAATGTTTTAAAGTTGAACAAAGGAGAAGCAGTGAGGGGCCTGGATAATCCGTGAACTATTTCTCAGACTGAAGCTTGATCCACTTATGGCCCCATAATGAGAGTCTTGGAGAGGAACATAGGAGCTGTGAAGGATTCCCATGAATTTGGTTGACTTCTGAGACTCATGCTCCACTCACTCAGAACAGTGGGCTCTAGAGGTTAGTTGATTTTAAGGACTTGTAGAAAAAAATAAACAATGATAAAGGAACACTTCCGTTAGCAAGAAGTAGCTACAGGCTCACCCCCAGTGATTGTAAACCTGGGGCAAGAGTACACTTGAAGGCCCTAGTCCACTTGTTTAAATACTTAAACATTACACACTAAGAGAAAATACTGCTAAGTAAGATGTTCCTGACTCATACCTTGAAAAATACCCCTTGATAACAATCTGGAAGGCCAGGTTAGAACTCAGCACTCTTAGACGCCTCAAAGTTTCCAGACAGAATGTGGCAGTCTGAGGAAAGCTGGTCTAGGCCCTGCTCTCCCCTTCCTACTCCCTGCAGGCAGTCCTACCTTTCTTTCAACCTCAGCTCTATCCCAAATCTCAAGGCATCTCCTGAGTTCACATGTGGACACCTTAACCCTCTGGTGCAAACTCCATTTACAACTCCTGCAAATAGTAATCCCATGACCAGCCCCCAGGCCTAGGGTTGCATATTACTCTAGGATTAATCAGAGCCCCCAGAAATTCAGACCTGCAGAAAGGTCAACTCAGACCCTTCGAAAAGCATTTGGAGCCATTTGCACAGTGAATTCCAGGGTTCATGTATATTTAGCCTAATCTAGAAATGGCGGTGGGGCCCTGGATGGGCATGCCCCTTAGCCCCAGCCATGCCTCACCCTGCTAGAAAGGCATGACTGAAGGAGCCCAGAGAAGAGCATTTACGAAGGGTTTTTCTTGCTTATGCCAGTTCTGAATAGTCACACTTGTTATATGTTAGGGATGTCAAACAAGTCCCAAAGTCTGGCCCCTAACTGTACCAAGGACTGTTCAAATACTGCAGATTCAGAGATGTGTATGTTACCACTCTTGAATGAATTACCCCCTTGTGAAATGGCCACTATAAAATGCAAACATTAACACAGGGAGTTCGTTCCTTTCCCGGGATCACTGCAATATGACTGTCACCCAGATGGCTAATTGTTCCATTTAAAGGATAGTGCTAAAAGCCAAACTCTGGTCAGCACAAACACTGATGCATGTTTTCTAAGAGATGCTCTAATAAACGGCTCTCCACCTAGTTTCTGATTCAGACCTGGCCCACTGCTAGCTGCGCACCCCCTTTCTGCTGATTGCAATCCTAATCACAAAATCACAGGAGGAGATTCTCCTCTGACAGTTAGTGCCCAGAACAACCCATCCGGGATTTAGAATTTTATGCAGTTCCACCCGCTAGAGCCTTTCTAACCAATGAGAGACAGCATCCCCCCATCCCCCTACCCTCCACAGGACTACTGGCTCTGGCCCTTCACCAAACTGAAGTCATAATAAAAAGATTCTGCTTGACTGAAAGAGACCTTAATAACCAGGTGTAATGAATCTTCCTGGATCTGGCTTTGGACCAACCAAGTATAAAGCTATTTTAGGGACAATTGATTATTTGGTCTTAGTAGTAGATAAGATAAAAATTTATTGGAAGGGGAAGGTTCAGATTGGTGATTGGGACAAAAAAAAAAAGCAGGCTGAAAAAAAATACTAATGCTTGCAGAAACATCTGGAAAGATATGCCTAAGAATTTATAGTGGTGATCACTGGGCTGTGAGAATGTGAAGTTATTTTTTTTTTAATAACCTATGATGGTTGCACACTTCTATAATAAAAGTAATTGGAAGATGTAATATTATATTATGTTTAGAAAATTACTACATACCTCTCAGTTTATCCTTCCAGATTAGCTCAGGCCTGGTGAAGACCCCACAGCAAGTTGTGATATAAAAATCAGGAGTTCCCAAAGGTGTTTACAGACAGAACCACATTAATCTTTCACCCTCGTAAGTTTAGTGAATTAAAGTTTAATTTTATTCCTTCAGCTTTCATACAAAGACAAAATAGAAATCTCTATTTGAAGAATTATTTGTAAAACTATAATAGAAGTTATTTTCAGTTATTTCATATGATATTTCATAAGTAGACACCTAATTTATGAATTCTTTCTAGAGTTCAGTGCCTGGAAATAATTCTTCCCTTTTATCACTTCTTTTTCTGGACAGGAGAACTCTATAATCTATCACATTTCTGTGTTATCTTGTTGCTAGGGAACTCACATGTAAATTTGGCATATAATTCTATTAACTAATTACCTAGGAGCTTAAAAGTATAATCTCTTTTCTCTTTACATTTCATCATTATTTCATAAAAATCTCTTATAAGAACAATCCTAATTGCCCTTTTCTGCTCGTGTGATCATTTTCTGCACCATTTAAAATTCTTCCTGAAAGAAGATAGAGTATAAATCAATACTAGGTCTGCCCTACAGATCCCTGTAGAGCCTGCAGAAAATTTAACAAGTAGTAGGTAGTGTTTTGGGGTGTCTACCCACCCTGCACCTCTTGTCACTTTCTCTGAGTAGTGAAGCCCACAGGGCTGAACCTCTCCCCTTTCAACTGCAATTGTACAATTGGATCAGAATGGATACATGACCAAATCCAAGTGTGAGAGTCTCTTCTGGGCATTTGGAACTGATAAAGCAATTCTCTCTGGTCTTAACTGCTTACTTAGGATATAGTGAGGCATAAATAAGCCAACAATGAAAACAACCAGTGGGTAGCAGTTTCTTTTTACCTTTGAAAAAGAAATACAACTTAAACAAACCATGGTGAATCATCTTATTCTGCTTTTTTTCTAAAAGAGAGATATTGGAAAGCCAAGCACGATAGTGTAGATACTCTGCAGTGCTCAATGAAACAGTCTCCAGGAGGTGGGTAGGACAGGAGTAAAGTTACCATTATCATCACTTGGGGAGTGATAACCAAAAGCACATTTCACTCCTACATCCCCCACTTCCCTGGAGAGAAGACAGACTTCAGGAAGTTTTGCTTTTGAAGGCCACAGATGATTCTGATGCCTACCTACTTTACCACCTCCTCCAAGAATGAATACAGAAAGGATATGTATCCTTTTAGGTGATGACTATTCCACTGAACATCAATGCAAAAACTATAATTGTATAACAAAGTCCCTGCCATGGAAATACACTTATTTTCTACATGTTATTAGCATTGTCAATTGACTCTACCTTTATAGATGGATACAGCAATTGTTGTTGCTGGTGGATTGTGTGGCATCTAATGTGCTGTTTCCCCATTCTAGGTTTGTTATGACTGCTGGAGCTGTTCTCCAGAAACTATGCATTACACCAAGTCTATGTTTTGCCTGTTCAGTTCAGCCTCACTAACTAAATGGGCTGGAATAAGAATTCTCTCTTCTCCCAAGCAGAACTAATAAAGAAAACTTTGAATAAAGTTTTAATTGATTTTAATTGAATAGAATTATTATCACCCTATTTTAGTGGCATGAGGTAGCAACTTGTTAAATAAGTTCCTTCTGGTGTGCAAGAGTCAGTGAGTTTTTCAGGTGAGATAGCCCCAGTTGCTCTTATGATAAAAAATGCCCTGAATGGGACAGTGAGAGGTGGCTGGAATTGGTTAAACCTCTACCAGAGGAAGAACCTACTGTAAATCCACTGAGTTCCCAGCCTGCCCCCTTCTCCCAACCAGAGACTCAAATTCTCTACACAGATTTCTGATCCCTTCATGTTCTGATTTTCAAGTCTGTTAAAAAAAAAAAAAGTGATATATTCTCAAAACAGAAACAGATGTGAGATCTAATTTCTTATTGGAAGTGACAAAACATATAAAGATTTGGCAAGATACATATTTCACATATTTCAAGATTTCAAAAATAGTCATCAAACAAATAAAGGAAGAGCTAGATAGCAGGGTGGTCTTTCTCTGGTTTCTGTGTTCCTTTGCCTTTGCCTTCCCATGATAGTCTACTGTCAATAAGATATAGAAAAATAGAAATATCATATACAATAGAAAATATACAAATATATATTATAAAAATAATGATTTAAGAGAAAAAAACAGTAAATGTTCTCCTTGTTTTAAAGATATGATAATTTCTACATTTTAATCTGACTGTAAATTTTCACCCTTACCTTTGATCAAATGAGCTTGTCCTAACAAAAAAAAAAAAAAAGAAAGCTGAGAAATGAATAATTTTACCCATTAAATTCTAAAGGGAGTTGCTATACAGAGCAAAGAAGTAGATGTGATAGCTTTTAAGAAAGAAAGATGTGGGGAGGCATATACTGATGAGTACGTGTGATTGTGGGAAGTAAATTTGCATTTATATAGCACCATTTTTCAGGTGAGACAATTGGTAATATATTTGCTACAGTGCAGTGCTATGATGTAAAATCCATACTAAAGAGAAATGATGTGGCTTTTTTTTTTTTAAATAAAGGCATTTGGATCCGATGAGCATTTATCTGATACCTGTCACGTACCGAGCATTGGGCTAGGTGGGGACTCCTTACTGTTATTTATCTTTTACAAAAACCCTATTTCCTATTACTACCTCCATTTTTTGAAAATGAGGAAACTAAGAGTCTAGGAGAATGAAATGACTCAGTCAAAGTCACATATATGGTAAACTGCAGAACCAAGATTGAAATACAGACCTTTCTGGATCTAAAGTTGTTTGCATTGTGCCCCAGATAAATCAAGGGAAAATTCTACAGATTTTCAGAACCCTTTATATTTGAATGGTGCTTATTGCAAATTAATTTTGCAAGGTTTTTTTTAAAAAGTGTTAAAACAATTTTTATGGACATCATGGTAGAGGTGATAAACGATTCATAATGTTTCAGTGACATGCCAAAGTCTGTGCCTGGTTTGTGACAGAACAAAAGCTCGGCAGCTTTAGGGAATTTGGATTCGTGCCTGAAACTCCACTCCAGTCAAGTTCAACCGAAAAGACATGACTGCATGTGTTGCTTGAAATATCTGTTCTCCTTAGAAGAGTAGTCTGCCAGCTGTGCCTTGAGGAACCTGAGGGCTTCTGTGGAGAGCCTGAGGTAGGAGCCGGGGAGGGAGAGGAAACAGCAGCTGGAGAACAGAGAACTGGGGAGGAATCCACACATGGGGCTTTAAGCTACCTCTTGCCTTTAACCAGCAGTCTTGCTTTAATCTGCTTTGTATATTTATCTCCCTCATAAGATTTTGCTTAAAGAAAGAAGTTCTGTGGCTTTAAAGTGTTTGAAAACTACATCTTTACCCTAGATAGATATGGAATCGTTTTGAAGTTTTTGTCCTTTTTGTAGTCAGACATCTGAGGAACCTGGTTAAAACCAGTGATTAAGAACTAGACATTAGAGAAAGGTGGGGCAGAGTGTTTTGAGAATATATAAGGTCATGCACTGTTATGTATGTGTGTTATCATCGAGATATGTTTACCAGTAGACAGAAAATTAACCAATAATGTCTATGTTGAGACTTCTAACATCAGACCTAATAGATGCTCATAACAGGAAATTGTTAGCACGTCCCAGCAGCTGTCTGTGGAGCCTGACGAAGTGAGCATAAAGCTGGTGGTTAGACTTCCAATTTTTAGGGCAACTTGTAGGTCTTAAAACAAAAGTAAGATTTGCTAAGATTTCTTATGGAATAAGAAAAATAAATAGATCTCATTGCAAGCATTCTCTCCCAATTTCTTAATCACTTGGGTATATTCTCTCTCTTGCTCTCTCTCTGTCTCTCTCTTTCACACACACACACACACACACACACACACACACCTGTTTTCTTCTTATGTCACTTCCGAGTCTTGAGTTTGCACACGTTTTCAGTTTTGCCTACTACATAGCTAGTGGTGTCTGTCAGTTTCTCCCACTGGTCTGTTTCTCGTAAGAATCAAATATTACTCATCATTATAATCCCTGGAGTTAGTACTGTTTTTGACACACAGATGCTTGATAATAATTTGTTGTATTAAATGGCTATATTATAAAAAAAAAGAAATAAGCATATCAATTCTCATTTTATGCTTGTTAATGCAAAGAGAGATAAGAGTTTCTTTTCAGGCCTTGAAAAACAGCATGCTGGCTTACAACTTGACTATTATTCATAATTATGCTAATTTCAGAAGAATTTAGTTAGGAACATCAGTTATGGAATTAGAAAAATGCCAACTTCTGGGTTTTTTTTTTTTTTTTTGCAAGATCTTTTGCATTAGAGTATTTTGGTTTCGGAAGACTAGTGGTAGAAGGAATGTGTATAATCCACATCTACCATCCAAAGTCAGTTTGCCATATGGATACCTTTATAACTAGGATGTTGATTATTGAGGCTTTGAGGGAAGAAGAGTATTGGAAGAACTTCCAAGCTCCCATAATATCAATTTCAAAAAGCGTCCTGTTTTACCTGAGGTTTTCTGTCACCTTTCTTTCACTTTTTCTGTTTTAATTCAGGTGAAGTAAAATGGCGTGATATCTTCTTGTGTGATTCAAAGAGTTTCTCAATTGACACCTGGGCCAGTCTAATCTTAGGCATGGGCCTTATTCCAGAAAACAGCTTTCCCTCCATTGCACCCAGGGAAGCCAGGTGAGTCCACCAAGAGCAAGAGCTCTGGGATATGATCCTGGACATTCCAAGGTTCTTACTGCTGAGGGGGTCTCTCAGGTGCTACAGGGGCTGTTATGATCATGGTTCCTTCCTGCACCAGCTGCCCCTGGTACCTGAAGGTACAGAAGGACATGAATACATCTACCTCCAGAGGAAGCTGAATGGAAAGATGAGAGACACTGTGTTTCAAGATATTTCTATCTCTTTGTGCCTTAACTAATCTTTCTTCTCTCTTTCTAATGTGGGAGTTCAATTTCACTTCTTTATCAAATGTGTGTGTGTGTGTGTGTGTGTGTGTGTGTGTGAGAGAGAGAGAGAGAGAGAGAGAGAGAGAGAGAGAGAGAGAGAAAAGAAAGAAAGAAAGAAAAAAAAAGAAAGAAAGAGAGAGGAGTAATGAATTAAGAATTTAGATTGGCTGTTAATATTTAGAGTTGCATAAACTTGGCTCTGTGAATTTCTGGCTTTAAAGTTCAGAGTTCATCTCCCACACTGTTCCCAAGAATGCATCTATTCTTTCAGGTAATTGAGACAAATACAGTGGCTTGAATCATGAAATACCTTAAAACTTCCCAGTTGAGTGGCTTGAACATGATGAGGAGGTTTTAACAGCCTATTCTGGAGGAGAGGTTCTCAGCCTCAGTGGCACATGAGAGTGCCACCAGAACATCAGCTCAATTACTTAAAAATCTCTAAGATTATTGAACCAAGGCATTTGGGTTTCTTAAAAGTTCCCTGAGTGATTCAAAAGCATAGCCAAGCAACCACCATTCTACAGAGAGCTATGATCTTCTAAAAATGGTGATTGAGAATAATCCATTAAACCCATTTTATGGTTTGTTTCTTGTTGCCACAACAGGAGTCTTTCCATATCCTAGATGCAAAATCCATCCTTTCCAAATCTAAGTCACCACAAGAAAATTTGACCAAAACAGATTATTTTCTTTCAAAATTAGGTACATCATGTAAACATTGCAAAATTGAACTACTACTCTTTCAGATGAGCTCAGAAGATAATAATTCTTTATGAGAAGAGAATACTACATTTCACATTTATAATTCATTTTTACTACCATTAAAAATAAATTGCTCAATCACTGATGATTCTAAGTTTCTTGACTCATATTGGATGACAGAAAACAAACATGGGTGTCTGGTTCCCAAAAGCTATTTCTTATAACCCACCTCCTTCTTTTTTTTTTTCCCTTGCTGTGAAAATTTGATGTTAGAATTGAAGGTTTATAAAGAAGTGAATGTAGAGAATCTAATGTCAGACCAAGAACCATAGAAGTTTTGAAATAGTGTCTTCTATTGTGATTTTCAATTTTAAACTCTCAATGTTTTAAAAAGCATGACTCACTTAAATGGCTGAATATTTCTCTTTTCATCCAAGGCCGGAAATACTTGTTTTACTTTTGGGAAACTCACTGGGTAGGGATGTTATTTAGAACACTTCTTGCTGGTAAGAAGGTGAGGCCTCCATGTTTAGAATGGGGTAAAGAAAGATCTTGGAGAGATGATGTCATAGAGCTGTGGATTAGGGAAAAAAAAATTATTTTCAGATATTGTGAAAAAAGATAAGCTAACTTTGCTTATGCAAAAGCATAAATGTGCCATAGGTAGAAAACCAGATTAGTTTTCCTAGAGAATGAGAATTAGTCTCTGGTTGCATACCTAGTGTATGCACCTCATTTTATATTCCATGAACTCGTGCATAATTTGCAATCCAGTAATTCATAAGAATATCATGGTATCGCTGGATTGGTCATGGCTTTATGTGTGTGGGAGATGGAAGGAACTATGTGGTGGGTGATGGGAAAAAAGGAGAAAGATCTTCACAGTTAAAGGTTCTTGTATCTACTTAGGTGATAAAAACAAGTTCAAACAGACATTTAATTATATCTAAGTGGTGTGACAGAAATGAGAAATCCCAATAAAAGGACACACACACACAGAGACACACACACACACAAATATTTATACGATACACACAGATTTCAGATAATGCTTATGTCTAAGACATGAGGAGGAGGCCTGCAATTTGGGGTCTTCTGTTGTATCTGCTTTCTTTTCTTGTCAAAAAAAATGTGACGCATAATGTTAACATTTGTCAAACATGAGTATTATAGCAGTCAGTAGTAGGACAGTAGTACATAGCATTATATTATTTTCTGTACTTTCCTGAATGTTTAAACATTTTTGAAAAATGTGTCATACCTTAAAAGTTTAATGAAAGAATTGAGACAGATTATCTGTAAATTGCTTTACATCTCAAAACAATAGTTTTTAATAATTTTTGGAGCATAAGGCCATATATACTTGAGTCTTACGGAAAATGGCTGCCCTGTAATTGTCGGAGTGACAAAGCGGGGTAATGGAACTGCAGCTGAAAGCAGTGCACACTCAATCTATATACGATTTTTAATCTGAGAATAGGGCAAAAGGAGAAAGGGAAAATGAAACAGAAAAGCAACTCTAGAAAAATGTGTTCTTGTCCAGAAATTACATTTATCCCAAAGTGCCTCCTTCTCAAAAATATCCCACTCTTTCTTATTCCTATGGCTAGTACTAGTGATAACCTGATGAAGAAATCAATTTTAAAAATCTACTTTTTTCTAAGTTGGTATAAGCTACATTAAATTTTTCCATAAGAAAAGTAATACATGCTCATTTCAAAATGAGAAAAAATAACATAATGCACTGAAAAATGAACAATATAAAATACAAAGTATCCTTATTAATACTAAGAAAAGATAAACATGGCTAATTAACGTTTAGGCAACTAGTTTTCCTTTGCATACATATATATGTATGCAAAATATATATACATTCCATATATATACATTCCATATATATTTATATATATACATTTCATATATATATATATACATTCCATACATATATTCCATATATATTTATATGTATATAAATATATATATATATAACCATTGGAATATCATTTAAAAAAAATAGGCACACCTGGGAGGCTCAGTCAGTTGTGTCCAATTCTTGGTTTCAGCTCAGGTCATGATCTCCTGGTTCATTATATTGAGCCCTGTGTCAGGCTGTGTACTGACAGATTGGAGGCCTGGGATTTTCTCTCTCCATCTCTGCCCCTCTCCCATGCACTCTCTCTCTCCCTGTCTCTCTATCTCTATCTCTATCTTTCTCTCCCTGTCTCAAAAAAAAAAGCATCTTTTTTTAAACAAAAAATAATTGAATGTACAACAATTTACTAACCAATCAAGATTTACTATTAGAAACAATGTTGAAATAAATATATTTTGTTTGCTTCTCCAATTACGTTCTTGGTGTAATTCCTAGAGGAGCATAGTTTGACTTTTGAGAAAGAGGGGAGAAAAGCTTCATTCTGGATGGCTTATTGTAGTAGAGACTAGGAATTCACAACCTCCTATCTGTTCTCCTTTTATTAGGACCTATCTTTTTCTGGAGGGAGGGGAAGAAGTAGCAAAATTACATTTTCTAGCTCTCATTGTTGCTAGGGATGCACACATGACACATCTCTAGCCAGTGAAATTTGAATTCTCTGTACCAGGCTGACTCCGCTGGCACACTTGGTCAGTGCCTTGTTCTTCTTCCTTCTTCCTATTTCCTGCCCATAATGTAGTCTTAATGGCTGATAGAGTGGGGACTAAGGTACTGAATAGAGTGGTGGAAATGGAGCCATCTTATAACCACAAGGAGAAGAGAACAGGAAATATGGCTGAATAAAAAAAGAAGGATCCTGAGTTCCCACCGACAGCGTGAAGCTGCCCTACTTACAATAGACTTTCTACCTTCAGATTCTTTGTTATCCCCGTGACTAAATGAAATTTCTGAAATTATTTATACAATAATCATATCACTTCCAATTAATAGATATTCTGAAAAACTGGCATTCTCTTTACATTCTTTCTGGAACAGCAATAAAGAATATGATGCCTGTTATGGGATTCTACAATAGGTAACAAATAGGCATTGGCTGACCTTTGGCCAGTCGCAAGACCATTTAGAAGAAGGTATAACTTGGAAGCCACATTCCCAGGAAGCATGAAATCTCCCTCTGCACTACCTCATTGTGGCTACTACTACTTCTTTCTTTGATTCAGAAAAGTAAATCATCCAGAAAATTCTTTCAGGAGTGAAAAAGGCTGAAAATCCCTGAAGATCCTGACTATTCTCCAAAGCTACTGAGGAAAGAAGATAAATATTATACATTTAATATTTTATTTTCCAGAAGTATATAATATATAATCTCTCACTGTCCTAAAGAGAGAGATCCATATGCTACCTCATTGGAATTACATTAAAGATTATTCTATTATTGCTGAGAAGTAGTTTTGGATATACAAAACAATCTATCAGACTGTATGACTCCAAAATAGATTTTTTACTAAATTAGATAAATCCTTACCATATTTAAAGCAAATCTTATTGCAAATATAAATATACATAATATAAACATAACATATGTATCTTAGTGCTCTCCTACAGGTACTTAATTAGGCTCTCAAAAGATGTTTGTTGTTTGGTTGATAATAGGTTACCAGTTAAAATAAGAAAAAGGATGATTCTCTTAAAATAATAAATGAGATATTTTTGAGCCTGTCTGAATAGCATACATACAAAAGAAAAGAGGAATGAGCCAGAATAAGTTGTGCATCTGGGCTAAATTCCAAGAACTATAATCCATTCCTGGACCTTAGCTGGATTGATGCTGAGAAACAGGCCTTGAATAGGGAGTTGGAGAAATTCAAGTTCAAGGGCTAGAGAAGATAGTGGGTGACCTAATCAGAGGTCATTGTTAGAGGTTCAGCCTAAGATTTGAAATAACCTTCCTCACAGGTATCACACCCCAGCCAATTAACTAGGTGCAGAGAGCATGGGAATAGTCACATATGCTGTTTTCTTTCCTTCCTCTCTTGAAAGAATAAAATGGCAGCAAAATTATTGTTCATTTTCTGAAGTTAGTTTGTAGACTCTGGGGAGAATGGAAAAACGTGTAAAAATAATGCATGCTCCCCATTTCTCACTCAGTAAGGTAAGGGAGTGTAGGAAGCATGTAAGTTCTCAAAATCTTTATCTCTACTAAAGGCCTTCTCAAAAGTGTGTGTGTGTGTGTGTGTGTGTGTGTGTGTGTGTGTGTGAGAGAGAGAGAGAGAGAGAAACATGTCTGCCTTGCCCTGGGGAGTTATGGGTGAACTATAGCCCTTCTTATATCACCCAGCATTCAGTCAGAGAGGTAGAACCACTAAGGTATATTGATAGGTAGATGACATAGATAGACAGACAGATATAGTATATATAATTAGATAATAGAAAATAGTATTATAGAATCTATAGTTAGAAATAGAGATAGACTGGGGTGCCTGGGTGGCTTAGTCGGTTGAGCATCCATCTCTTGATTTCAGCTCAGATCATGATCCCAGAGTCATGGGATCAAGCCCCATGTCGGGCTCCGTGCTGAGTGTGGAGCCTGCTTAAAACTATCTCTGTCCCTCTACGCCTTTCCCAGACTCATGCTCGCGCTCTCTCTCTCTCTCTCTTAAATTAAAAAAAAAAATAGAGATAAATAAAGATTGATTTTTATAGCAATCTGACCTTGCACTATTATAGCAATTTGACCGTGCACTATTTTGAGAGCTGGGTAGGCAATCTCTATATCACCATTGTCCTTGCTTTTGATGCTAGATCCTGAAGTGTTCAGGGTACGTAGCAAGGAAGGAAAGATAGATGTAAAATTGGGAAGAGAAAGAACAAGGTGGAAGTCACAAGCACAAGCTTGAGTATATGAGAACACACTGGAACCCATGTTATTTCTCATTGTCTGTGACCTTGATGGTTTGGGCCATCAGAAGCCAAGGGCCTTTTGTCATGGAACTAAGCCTAGACACCTGGCTTGAGAAGCAGAGAAGCTGAAGGAGGATCCAGGGAAGGGGGAGCAGTTGTAGTCTACAAATCCCATAGAAAAAATTTCTCATGTGGTCCATCCTAATGAGAAATGTACAGGAAAGGCAATTCTGGGGAATGTAGTTCATCCTGGCCAAGTCAACACTTTAAAAGCCACCATAGTTACAATGCAAAAAACTATAATAGCCATCCAAGCTGCCCTTGGTATTCCAGCAATGTGCTCATTTGGTTATGTAGCTAGCACTCAAGAAATTTTCAAATGATCTAGAAAAAACAGTATTCCCAGGAAGATGAGATTGTTGTTGTGACACAAATTTGAACACACACACACACACACACACACACACACACACATTCATTAATTATAGATACTACTATTATTCCTGTTTCCAGCTTCTAATTCATCTGAGTTTTTACTTTAACCAGATACCCTGATTTTTCTTTTTGCATACCAATAACTCTTAAATAATATAATTTCTATGCCATGTGCAAGTTTAAATAAGGTCACATTTTATTTTAATTTTTAAAATACGGTACAAAGGGCTTGAGGGAAATTTTTTGGTTTTTGTCCAAAATGTACTTGAAGTAACTGAGTGCTCTTTGTGTTGTGTTGTAGTATATTCATACCCTAATGGACAAACTATGTCTCCAGTCTATTGACATTTTGGATAGAAGAGGATCAATCTTGGTCAAACAATGTCTTTTTGATAGAGATATTCTTTTACTTGTGTTAGTCTTGATTCAAAGCATACTTCTGTCTTTTATGATTATTATTACATTTAGCCAAAGATATCTTTGTTTTTGGATCACTAATATAGAATATCTACAAGTGGTTTTGAAGATGCAAGATGTTAAAATCTTAGAAATTCTTAGGTATTCCTTTTGGACATTAGTAGAAGTATTATTGAATCAATACCAAGTATGGTTGTCTTTATGAATCTCAGAGGGATTTTCTTTTGGATTGAATTGAATGGTCTTTCTGGCTTCCTATTCTCTCACCCATTGTTCACACTATACATTTCAGCTGAGATTGCTTAAAACCATGCATAAACTCTTTCCCACCCTGGGTTCTGGGACTGGTACTTTTCTAAGTCCTACTAGATCAGTCCTACTAGATCAGGTGAGGTAGTTTCTAGTCAACCTTACCTAGTGCTGTTCTGCATTATGCTCTGTTGTTGTTGTTTTCTTTTTACATAATATATAGGTATTATTAAAAATCTTAAGATAAAAATAAGAGTGTAAATGTATATTGAAAGGATTTGGCAAATATCTCAGAGACCAGCTATGTAGGGAAGACAGTTACAGAACAAGATATTAAAGCAGAAAGTAGACCTTCTGTTCCCAGAGCTCCCACTATGAGGGCATGTGTGGGAGAAGTTTCCTTTTTACCAAGACAGCTGGTAGAAGAAAAAGGTCCCCAAACACAGCATCTGAATCATCCAGGAAGATTTATTAATATTCATATCTCCATCCCCATTATAAAAAAAAATTAACAGGGCTGAGATAGGACCCAGGAAACTGACTTAGTAAAAAAAAAAAATCAGATAATTTGAATGCATAGCTGGGTATGCATTTGAATGCATAGAAACAAGTGACATGTTCTCTCCACAAAGCTCCATTTCTGAACCCTGTTTTCTTTGGAGAATTATTTTCCAAATAGAGATTGTATCAGTCCAGAGCAGCACACTGTTGCTTTCTCCTGTGGAGGTAGCTATTTTGACCTAAGTAGTTGCTCACAGAAAATTAGGACTGAAAGCCCACAAGGTAGGAGTACATAGCACAATCTCTACTTCGTGCTGGAGGGGGCATTCCTGGATAAGGTTTGTCATCATCTGATCAGGACTGTATTTTTCCCAACTTAAAATGTATATGCCACTTTCTCCTAACTACTGGGCATCCATTTCTTCTGAAGTCCTTCCTCCAGAAGCGAACTCAAGATGATGCCACACAGCTAATTTTTTCTGATTCTTCAAAACCTATTTCTGTCCCTTTCATCTACTACCGATTTTGTCTGCCATTCCTCTTTACCTCATTAAGGAGGAAGTGTTCCTAGATGAAGTTTGTCAAAATTCAACCAATATTGTATTGTAACAAGAAAGAGACTACCTTTTCTTTTTATAACTGGGAAGTAAATGTGAGGAAGGGATTCCATCTGCTACCAAATGGGTAATTCTCCTATTGACGCTGGATTCTTCTGTTTCAGTGTGGTTGTTGACATCCCCAGCCACATCCCTTGTGGGTGTAGTGATGAGTATCCGCTGAGGGAAGTAGATATTCACAACTGTCAGTTATGCTAAGAAGTGGATGCAGGAACAGCAAATAAGGAAATGGTAGGCAGACCAACTTTAGTCTTGAGGAAAGCCTAGGATAAGAAGGTTCTCTGAGTCTTAGACTAGAACAGATGATCTCAGGAGTTCCTTGATGAGAGAAAAAGGACATCAGCTGAAGAGACACACCAAGAACTAAGATGAGACGAAAGCTTATAGCTGGCCAGGGAAGGGCCTGGCATGGAAGCATCATGCAGGGTTTTCCTCAGGAGGAGTCGGGACTGTGCAGGGTCAATCCTATAGGTAGGCAGCCACTTCTGTGTCTCTGTGTTATAATTCTTTTCTATTAACTTGCAACCTTTACTAAAGTCTTGATAAACTTTACAGACTAATCTTGGATATACAGGGGGTGAGGGAGCAGGAAAGGAATAAGGCTTGCATTGTCCAGGACTTTCTGGGTTGCAAATGACAGGAAATAACTCATATTCACTTAAGGTCACTTATAAATTCACCTAAAGGTCATTTCTTGGCTCCCGAAAGTATAAAGTCAAGAAGGCAGCTGGATTAATTCTTTGCTGGATCTAGAAATGAGGATGGTGTTGCCAGGGTCCTCCCTCTGTCTGTTGGCTCTGCTTTTTTCCATGATGCTGCATTGTCCCCCTCCTGCTATAGCCTTTCCCATGGTGGCAGAGGTGGCAGCCCAGTGGCACCCAGTGGCAGCTCTGAGTCCTTGTTTGTTTTTTGTTTTGTTTTTGTTTTTGTATGGACAACCAAACATTTGAATCCCACTTCCAAAAAAAGAAAAAAAAATCTTCCATATTCTGGGTTCTTTATGCTTCATATGGGAAAGACAACAAAAGGAAACGGAGCTCCTAAATTTAAAAAGAACATCATGAATATGACAAACTGCCTTCCTTGTGAGTTAGAGGAGATCTAGGTATAGAGATTGCAAATGTTATCAAACGTATTACCACTGTAAACTGCAATATCAAATTCTGAAAATAAAACTCAAGAAATTTTTTATGAATTTTAAGGTAATCGCAGCAAGAAAAGGAATATGGTCAGGATCTAACACAAGAATGCAAAAATGGTCAATTATTAGAAAAAAAATTAGTGAGTTGAAAAAAGGGCCTTGAGGGGCGCCTGGGTGGCACAGTCGGTTAAGCGTCCGACTTCAGCCAGGTCACGATCTCGCGGTCCGTGAGTTCGAGCCCCGCGTCGGGCTCTGGGCTGCTGATGGCTCGGAGCCTGGAGCCTGTTTCTGATTCTGTGTCTCTCTCTCTCTCTCTCTGCCCTCCCCCGTTCATGCTCTGTCTCTCTCTGTCCCAAAAATAAATAAAAAACGTTGAAAAAAAAATTTAAAAAAAAAAAAAGAAAAAAGGGCCTTGAAAAGAAGTATATCTGTTTTATATACATAAAGTGCCATTTCTGTTTTCCTCTCAAAAGTCAGGTTTTTTTAGCTGCTATGACCTTCTTCCCTCTATAAATGGTGAAAATCAATAGGAATATTGAAATTACTATAGAAATAGGATTATTATTCCTTTTGTGAGGCCTCCTTTCCTTCAGGCATCATAATTTCATGTGGAGGAATTTAGGATGAACACTTCTGGCCTCTCTCTGCCCGTCCCTTACTCCTGCCCAGGGGAGGAGAGACTAGACCCAGGGGCCTCAGAGCCCTTCTGGATCGGCTCATCACATTACCTGGTCTGTGCTCCACTAGGCTTCTGGGGCTTGCCACTTCTGGGCAGCCTGGCAGATGCCCAGTTTTCTCAGGAAACAATGGGCATGTCTGGTTAATTCTGGAATATACTATCACAAGCCCTTTTAGCTGTAGATCTAAACTCACATTGTCCAGTTTATCAGTAGCAAAAGCGGTAATTTGACCCCTGTCAAACTCTTGGATTTATCTCCCAATTCTGGTCGAGAATTCAGGTAGGAAGGAGATGGAAGCTAGGTATCAATCCCCCAAGACCCCAACATTATTATTACAGTAAACCATAATAAAATTAATAAAATGAAGGACTGTGTCTTCTAAAGTTGTTTTTCACAGTAGCAAGTACACAAACACATAAAAATGGTGTTTGAAAGTGTTGTTTCCAACACTGAATTGGAACAGATGCCAAATAGTTTTCCTCCCTATGGACCAAAAAGAGGAGAGTAATTCAGGCTAAAATCCAATGTACATTTCCAGCTCTCATGGGACCTTAGAGCAGCCTCAAGACAATCAACAACTTTACTACCAACGTTCCGCTTTACTAATACTTGTCTTTTGTCTTTATTTTTCTGAAGAGTTTACAATTTGACCAATCCAAAAAAAATATTGCACAAATATTTTTCCTTTTGTTTTATTCTAAATCCCAGTTCGATCTGTGGATGCCAGTTTTGTGCTTATAAGGAGAAAGAATATATTCCATTTCACAAATTGGCCCACTCTCTTGAGTCCCTTATATGCCGCTTTTCTCAGTTCCTTGTAATGTGGTTTGCTTTGCAGTTGAAACGAAAATGCCACATCCTCTAGATTTTTGGGTGTGATCCAAAATTGCTTTCAAGGATCCCTCTGGTCTTTTGGCAAAGGGAAATCTCAGCAGACTAGATGATTGAAATAGCATGACCCCAGGAGAACTGGACACTAAGCAGTGCGCTTAGCTGCTGAAGTGAACTTGTTTAGTTACTTAGGAAACAATGCAGAATTAAAAAGTAATAATTACGTATAAGAGCCACTCCTCTCATTTGTTTTAGATTGATTTTCTTTGTTTTTCCCAGTTGCTTAGACTTGTTCCACTTCTAAGTCAATTAAGAATTCTAGACTCTGGTAATGGGAAAAGCCTTTTAATTTATCACCTCCATCCCTTGGCTGGTCTTCTCGTGTGTGGACATAGACATGTACCACCAGCACAGCATCACATACAAAATAGACCAGGGAACAAACCCACTCTCGCACGTCCTTTTTATTATCGAGTATTAATTTTCTCACCCACACATGGCTATGAGAATTCACAGAAGATCTTTGAGGAGTTAGAGGTTTCTGTTTGTTTGTTCATCAGCTTCATCTAGAAAGAAGAGTGTAGAAAAAGCAGCAGAGTCTGAGTAAATTTCCTCCCTCCCATTGTCCTGATTCAAAGTGCATAGGACACATTTACTTCTAGAAAGAACTTAGCTACCACAACTAAGTTTACTAAACAAAGCAGCTTCAATATGTAAGGTATCCTAGCATTTTACACTCTCCATGGCTTCCTTCCTACTAATTCTCTGCCTCTGGATGTTTTTTCTCCTCTGAAAAGAGTTTGTGGCAGTGATGAGTGGACAGCAGGGATACTTCTCTAATCCAGTCTTGGGAATTGAAGAGCTACTGGTTGAGTCTTGAGTGCCTTTTGAACTTAATGGCCTCACTTAGCCAGCTGTTTATAGTTGACATGTTGATCAACTATATGTTGTATATAGTTGATATAGTTATTTATTCCTACCTGCTTCATGTACTTGCTTCACCATCTTTTTAGTGTCTTCTGCTCTTGTTAACACCTTGCATAGCGTGAGCATGGACATAAATTTACTAGATGGACACAACCCACGCTGATGGTAGTGGAAAAGCAGCACCGTCTCAATTCTGAGTCCCAGATCTGTCTCCACAATCCAGTAGGGTTGACTTTCTTTTGTGTTTCTGCTACTTTAAGTTGATTATAGAAAGGGGCTTGACCAAAAAGCCATTGTTCCTCAAGAAAAGTGGTTTTTAAACATAGCGTGAATCATTTTGAAAATCCTAGATTTCTGAAACTCAGGTTCTGGATTGCAACCTCTGTGATCACAGAGGCTCTGGTTGTCCTTTCAGATTGCACAAACCTCCTCCAGTGTCTCAAATGTAAATTCCTGGCCAGAGGTAAAAACAGCAAGCAAATACAGTACTTACCCTCTGATACTAGCTAGTTTGCCTCCAGTTTTCCTGTCCTGTGAATACTTCTGGTTTTCTCCCACTTCTTGTGGCTAACAACACACACACACACACACACACACACACACACACACACACACACACACGCATACTTCCCTGGAAATACAGTCGTGCCATTTTCTTTTCTCTCAGGCTAGTCAATGATAAGAACCATATTTGAAAGCCAAATAGAACAAAGCTAACCTCCTTTATGGCTAACACACAAGATGCTATTTAGAAAAACGTTGATCCAATCACCACTGGCTCTGTTAAATAAGGGATCCCTAATGTGGCCCATGATCAAATTCACTTCCTCGTTAAGAGCATGAGGATAAGTTAAGACAGAGCCTCCTTTGTTTAAAAGAGGCTGTGTGAACTCTGCCACGAGTCCCCAGACACCCCTAAGTCCTCTGTTCTGAACATGTAATTAATTCGTAAGAAACCAGGTACCACAGCAGCCGCGGTTTGACAGTAGATTCATTCAGCACCCGCCAGATGTGAAAGGCTTTCAAAGTGAGCAAATGGCGCGCCTATTGCCCGGAGAAGCAGGAGCCAGTAACCTCTGGTTTGCAGCCTTACCGTCACCCGGTAATGCCATTTCTAATGTATTTCAATTCACTCTTAACAGTCACAGATGTTTTTGCAAAACCAAAGGTTATTGATTAACCCATAGCAGGTAGGAGGTCCCTATTTGAGTTCTTACATTTTTTAGCCTAAGATAACTTAAAAACCACCCGCTAGCAAATCCTCATGTCACTTGTATTTCACTATTTTTCATGCTCTTTTTCAAAGACAAGTAAAGAGCTATTTTCAAGGATTAAAGGAAAAACATTTTCTTTAAACATTGTACGCTATGTTCAGAGAATTTGCTTTATGGAGAGGAGTGATTCAAATTTCCTATGGGAAGACTCCATTAGAATGTCACTAGATTCACTTCTATTAAACCTCTATTACCAATCTGGAAGATGCAGAAAATGTCTTTTTTTTATATTTTGCAATGACACAAAGCTGCAAGAAATACTGAACATAATAAGATAATTGAAGGTGAAAAACCATCTTGACATCAAAATCAATAATACAAAATTCGTCAGCAATAAATATGAAAACTTACATTCAGAATTTAAAAGTCACTTATGCAAAAACAAGATAAAAGAGACTAAGCTTCTAAGTTTACTAAGAATTGGCAATATGGTTTGTCTATTTAAAAATCTAACATAATTTTAGACTATGTTAATAAAAGGTCGTTTGTACATCAGACATTTTGTATTCTACCCTAGCTAGAACATGTCTGCAATATTAGATTTATCTCTGGACACTGCATTTTAAGAGTGACATGGATTGTGCAGAAAGTGCAAATGGCAAGGAATTTGGAAACTTCGTCAGCTAGTGTTAAATAAAATGAGTAGACACTCAACCAGTGTGTAAATACACTGTGTAGCATCCATGCCTGATGGTCATTTGTTTGTGACTAGAATATGTTTAATTATAAGGATCTCTTTACTCTGCATTATTGCGCAGTTCACATTTTTAAAGTATTTTCTAACTCTGCCTTCTGTTAGTGCACTTTTCAATCCTACATTATTAGTAACCTATTTCTCTTGACAAACCATTATAGATTTGAAAGCCTATTATAACTATTTCAGAGTATTTCAAAAAATAATTTTTTCCCTCAGAAAAATCACCTTATGAGAAAAATGTATCAATACAGTAATGAATGAAGATGTTCCTGAGCTATTTAAAATGCCATGGTAAGTACAGATTGTAATTCTCAGAGGTTACTATAATTTTGGGTGGATAATCAAAAAATTGTTTTAAACTTCATCAGTTCTTATGTTTTGTCATTTGAGAACCTGGGCTGAGCTTTAAACATAGCACATTTATCTGATGGGACAAACCTTAATGACTACGAGATTCTCCTCAGAGTTCATCTTCTCTCTGGTCAATTTCATGACTCAAGAGAGCTGGAGCTGGTAGTTGGGAATGAGCTGATTTTTGTCTTTAAGGATATATAAAATATAAATCATATCCTGACTATGAAGGTCATAAGTTACCATTTAAGTTGGCTCTGTTTACTCTTTACTTCCCTAAAGACCTACCACAAAACGATGAAGAAAAATCTATGGAAGATAATGGATTTTCATGTTACACCATGTTCTTAATTATTTAAAGTCTACTGAGAGAGAGAGAGTGAGAGAAAGAGAAAGAAAAAGAGATACTTGGACAGACTGAGATCAAGTCACAGAAAAAGGAAGAATGGACAGGAGTCAGGAGCTAAAGGAGTCAGAATTTGAAGCGGTGCTAATACCCCTAAGTATCATTACTAAGCTTGTTACAAAATTCACACATCAACCCTTATCTGTTAAATTTTAAATTTGCCTCTGACAAAGACAGTGACCTGAAAGGCAGTCCAGAGTCCTTAGACTTAACTCCCAGAAGGTAATTTGTTATCCGACACTCCACATAGTTCACACAGCATCTGACGGTTCCAAGGAGGATCTTCAGTGTATTTCTAGCAAGAGCAGAAGATATTTCTTTGGCTTCCAAATTCAAAGAGACTAGTATATATAAATTTTGTTGCCCTTGAATTTTGCTGAATCTTATTGGCACTAGGCAAATTTTAAGCTCCCCGGAGGTCCATTTGAGGACTAAAGATGTCCCCATGTATGAAAGGGGTTCTGGGTCATAAAGAGGAAAGAAAAGAAAAGAGAAAGGGAACCACATGGAGACCTCATACCACTTGGGTGGGAGCGCTGACAGGCAGTAGCTGAAGGGGAGTTTGTGGTTATTGCCCTGTTAACAGGTCCCTCTGGAAATCCATCATTGGAGGGGGAGTCCCGAAGCAAGGTGTGGGAATTGAAAAAATGGAAAACAGGAAATGCACACCAACAATAAAAAGTAGACTTTTTAATGAAAAACATATCTATAACGTCCAGTGTTTCAGCCATAAGAGATGTAAAATTCTTGGAAACATTTATTAGTGAGAAGAGTGAGCCACACTTTAGGTTCCTTATAATGATCTCATCTTCAAAGGGAAGGATAAGGAGAAAATGCATAGAATGAAAAATTTTACCCATAAATATATAATATCATATGAAATCTATTTCAAAGCATTGTACAGAATTCATATCCTTGATACTTACAATGCTGCAGTTAATTAGCTAGGCTACATGAAAAAAAATGAAAAATGAGAGAACAATGAAATGAAACAGATGCCAGAGGATCCTGGAATGAGAACAAAGACAAGGAAATGAAGCAATTGGCAGCTACAAAGCAGTAATCCATCCATAGGCAAATTTCAGATGATAACTCAGAAATATTTACTCAACATTTCTTTTGTTTAGGACTATCCTAAATAAGTAAAGAAAACCATCTAAAAATTCATCCAAATAGGCAAGAAGCTAAAGAACAAATAAAGCTATTTGTCTTCACTCACGAATGCGTACCTGAATAAAAAATAACCGTGGGTGAATTCAGTTTCGGCATAGAGGATTTAGAAATGACATAACCTTTTAGGGTTTTGAATTGCATTTCTGAGAATATGATCATGCAGGAATTAAAGATACTCTTCCTTTCTTTCTCTTTCAATCTGTGTCTTAAGAACAGGGGACCTTTGTTACATACTCTCGCGTACTCAGCACATACATGGGGAACATCCTGTGTGACTTAGATGAAATAACCTCCTGGTGTCACTAGCCACTCCCCTACAAAATGACATTGAGAATACTGTGTCACCCTAAGCATGGCCTTTGGGATCAATTGGTTATTAAAATGGTTTTAAGAAAGCTCAAGTGTTATATGTTATTTAGTAATTATTGAACAACCTTAATTTCAGGTTCTTTTTTTCCCATTTATATCTCACAAGTTTAAAGAAAAGTGGCAGAAAGTTTCCCCATATTGGAAGTGCTAGAGTGGCTGGAGGAAATGAGTCATCAAGATAATTTATGATCTTTCCCATAACTTGCAGTGCACAGAACATAGTAATCCTTTGTTATCCAGGCCACTCAATGACCAAACTCCAGGACCTTGATGGAATATAATTAAAATAGGATTTCTGTAGACTCAAGTCTCTGCTGCATATCCCAAAATGGCTTTACCTCATCGCAATATGCACATTTAATAATATTTACTGTTTTTTTTCTTTCCTACTACATGATCACATGAAGCTAGTCTCAGTAAGAAATTACTTTTTAAATGAATAAAATAAAGTTCTTAGTTTCTAAGAACTTATTGGTAGGAGAGAAAGAGAAGCCCCAAAGAGCTGAAATACTCAGGAAATATGCTAAGAGTCACTGGAGAGACTGAAACTATTAGAAGAGAGAGAGAGAGTTAATTTGCATTCAAACTAGGGATTTTTACTTAGTTGTTTAGTTTTTTTGTTTTGTTTTAAAATCAGAAGATTCTGGATCAATATGGAAAAAATTCTAATGAGTCGTGGTCTTTAAAACTCTTGATATTCAGGAAGCCAAAAGGATATTCTTCAACTTATTTCTGGGGGGCTGGGGGGATGTTCGATGATTTAAGGAATCTAAGAATTGGGTAGAGCCTTATATTTTTTAAAGAAGTTTTATTTTTTCTACAGATTTGTAAAATTTCACTTTGTGAATGCATTTCTAGGTCCAATACATATTACCTTAAATATTTTCTCACCACTGAAATGTGATTCAGCCTGATTGGGTATTAAGGGGTGTCCTCCAGGCCCAGAGCAATGATAGCTTTTCACATCCCGTCTTCTTGTAATCACCCCATCATAAAGCACTTATCCTTAACACCTCAGAAAATTGGGCAAGCCCTGTCCTTTTGTCTGCCACATTATTTATCACAGAGATGCAGCACATTGACAATTCCAGACACCACGCATGGGAAAAGGAATTTCTAAAGTAACATATCAACCTCCCTTTGAGCAACAGGAAACTCCATTCTGTGTGAGAATATTTGCTGAGTCAAACTCTGGTTTGGTAAAATATTTTGTTGGGTGGATCTAATTCAACCCTTTAAAAAGTCATCTGACTCACTCCATGGAAAACACATTTTGGACATTGTTAAGCCCTGGCTGTGCTAGCCCATTACCTGCCCTTCTGGAGACCTTAGACCACATATCTGTACATGTGTATGTGCATATGTGCACCACACACAGTTCTGTGTTACCTGAGGTCATCTCTCAGTTGCTCAGTGGAACGCTAAATGCATTTTCCTAAAAGTTGGGTATTCGCCAAAGTATGAAAATCATAAAAATTTAAAATATTTTCTTCCATTTCTAGACAGTGAGCCCCAGTTTTTAGTTTAGAAAGTATATACCATGATGCTACTGACCTGCCATCGGTACAGCGTATGCTCTTGGCAATCTAGTGCTAATCAATCCAACTTACTCATCTGTGAATAATAAATGGAATTTTAAGATGCCCTGCCTAGATTTTGTGGGGTGACCCAATCAGGTAGAGGCTGGAAGCATAGGAGGTGAAAGAATTTATGCAAAGCAGAACAAAGGAGATGCGAGTTTATTGAATACATTGCAAAGGAGCAGCAGGCAGGATAGCAAAGGAGACACTGCAAGGCGACAGTGGTGGGGGGCTGTAATTAAGTGGGGGAGTGAGGAGGTATGGGAGTGTATGAAATTTTCCTTTTATGGTACCTGTGCCTGGTTGTAAGTAGCCCTCTGGTCAGCTAGGGCTTACAGATATTTTGAGGTGGTGGCCTAATAAGCCTATTTGTGTTCAACCCAGTGGTCACTGTGGGCCCTTTTGCCTCACTCAAAGGCAATTGCTCAAGCCTGTTGCCTAAAAGTGGCTTCTACAGATCTTGCGAAATTTATCTACTGCAATGGGTTGGAACCAAGTTATGACCACTACAGGGAATAATAAGGGGCAAAGAGGGATATGTGGTTTCCTAAGATTATGTGCTGAATAATTGGGAAAGAGTAAGATACACATAAATCTCATATAGGACAGAGATTCCAAAAGAGTCACTGTAATCACAATACTGGACCTCTGCGTCTCCATCTCTGAGATGTTTATAATCTCTTTTGTATAAAAGCTTTTCCAAAGTCTGATTCTTTTAAGGCATCTAATTTGTGCTCCTATGTGCTGCTTCCCACACTTAGCACTCCTTTTTGGAAAGATTTCTACAGCATGTAGGCCTGATTTTTAAGTGGAATGTAAGTAAGAATTGTTAATTAGCCAGGGTGGTTATTAAACATAGAAACACTTAGACCTGCTAATTCAGGTCTTAATTCTAATGTTGCATTCGTCAAATTAACAATTAATCAATAATTATTTCCTTACTTAAAGGGTGAAGTGAGGTGGAGGAAGCAGAATTAATCTTCTTTAAATAGTCTACTATGGGTTATGCATTTTACACACAGTATCTTACTCCCAACTCATGACAAATGCTATTCTTAGCCCCGTTTTGCTAATGAGAAGGAAATGGAGACTCAAAAGAAATTAATAACCAGCCTGAGGTCACAGGGCTAATAGCAGAGCTGGAACTTGAATTTTGGTGGGTCACAAAATCCAGGCTCTTTTTAAAACAGTAAGCTGCCTCCTTATTATCCCAGTTGAGTTGCTATTGCCCAAATGAAGAAAGGTAAACCCAAAACATAAAACCAAGGAAAGGTGGGGGGTGAGAATGTCCCTGTATGATCCACATTTATTTTGTTCCTTCCTGGCAGCTCAAATAACCATAGAATCCCTGGTGATCCTAAGCATTTGAAGATGAATGCATGAGGTATGGAAAGTACTTGCACTGAAGAGCCAACTGATCAGCTAATCATTCCAACATGTAGTACATAGCAGCCTCCACCGTACTGCATGCCCAGAGAAAATGAAATAGAGAAGAAAGAAAGTACCACAGCTCCTTTTATTGGAGCAGAAACATGAAAGAGAAGGTTAAGCAATAACACATATGAACATTCATTTGCAATTACTTCTCTTCTAACTTAATGTAGGGCCTTGGGTTATACAATAAACTAGCAGTTTGGGCACTTCAAGGCATAATAACTTCCTCTCTTTTCATAGATCAGAGTCAGAGAATAACTCTCCCAAGTCGCACGTCCCCATAAGCCTCTACAATAAGCCTTTTGGTGCTAAATGGTCTGTATGTTTTAGCCTTCTAAGTGACCTTCTAACACTTTCCTTCAAAACCTCATGCCTGTGGTTTCCTAAATCTTCCAGAGATCTTTTTCTTAGGAACTGCTTTCCTTTTTTTTTTTTAAATTTTGCACCACTCCCTCTAATTAATGACAGTACAAAATTTACCAGTTGGGAATCTTCTTAAAGATGACATACAAATCAATTATTTGGGATTAAAATGAATTTCCAAAATGGTTATGTATCCAGATGAATGTATAGTTAATAAATGATCTCTCTGAGCTGTGGAACTGAAATACCATCCAACCTACCTCTAGACATCATTTATAGCATTGTTTTTATCAGGAAAAATGTATTCCCAGTTCTGTATGTATTTATTTATGCAAGAAATATTAATGAATGCCCACTAAAGGCCAGGTAGCATGGCCAAAATGCTAAGTATATACCGTGAGCTTCTGGGGCATTCAACCTAGTGATTCACTCAGTCAATTCAATACATTAACACACACACACCAAAAACAAGTGTGAATGGGGAAAGTGCAAATGTTGGTGAACATAATGCAGGGGCAACTAACATAAATAATGAGGATAAACAAGAGTAAGCAGGTAAAGATAGTGATAAAGAAGAGAGAGGTCCCAGGCAAAGAGAACATGTGTAAAAGATGAAGCTAGAGAAAGGAAGCAGTTAACTGAAAACACTCAAAAATTAGAGCAAACTGGAACTTGGGTGCAAAGAGGGTTAGTGACAGGGTGACACTGGGCAGATGAATAGGCAGATTGCGCCTCAGTGGGTTTAGGAGCCATGTGAAAGAGTTTAAACTTTGTCCCAAGGAAGAGGGAAGAGTTAAAACAAGTCAATCACATGGTCATATATTCTTTTTAAGATGTGCCTGTTAAACTTAGGAAGGCATAAGAATCATCCCGAGAGCTTTGTAAAGTACAGTTTCTTAGGGTCTACTACAGAGAGTATGAACAGTAGGCCTGCAATGGGGCTTGAGAATTTGCATTTCTCATAAGCTCCTAGGTGATGTGGATGCTCCTGGTCTGGAGACCACACTCTAAGCAGTACTGTCTTTTTTTTTTTTAATTTAATTTTTTAATTTCTTAAAATTTACATCCAAATTAGCATATAGTGCAACAATAATTTCAGGAGTAGATTCCTTAGTGCCCCTTACCCATTTAGCTCACCCCCTCCCACAACCCCTCCAATAACCCTCAGTTTGTTCTCCATATTTATGAGTCTCTTCCATTTTGTCCCCCTCCCTGTTTTTATATTATTTTTGTTTCCCTTCCTTTATGTTCATCTGTTTTGTCTCTTAAAGTCCTCACATGAGCGAAGTCATATGATTTTTGTCTTTCTCTGACTAATTTCACTTAGCATAATACCCTCCAGTTCCATCTACATAGTTGCAAATGGCAAGATTTCATTCTTTTTGATTGCCAAGTAATATTCCATTTGTGTGTGTGTGTGTGTGTGTGTGTGTGTGTGTGTGTATATACACACACACCACATCTTCTTTATCCATTCATCCGTCGATGGATATTTGGGCTCTTTCCATACTTTGGCTATTGTTGATAGTGCTGCTATAAACATGGGGGTGCATGTGTCCCTTCGAAACAGCACACCTGTATCCCTTGGATAAATGCCTAGTAGTGCAATTTCTGGGTCGTAGGGTAGTTCTATTTTTAGTTTTTTGAGGGACCTTTGTACTGTTTTCCAGAGCGGCTGCACCAGCTTGCATTGCCACCAACAATGCAAAGGAGATCCTCTTTCTCCACATCCTCGCCAACATCTGTTGTTGCCTGAACTGTTAATGTTAGCCATTCTGACAGGTGTAAGGTGGTATCTCATTGTGGTTTTGATTTGTATTTCCCTGATGATGAGTGATGTGGAGCATTTTTTCTTGTCGGTTGGCCATCTGAATGCCTTCTTTGGAGAAGTGTCTCTATTCATGTCTTTTGCCCATTTCTTCACTGGATTATTTTGGGGGGAGGTTGAGTTTGATAAGTTCTTTATAGATTTTGGATACTAACACTTTATCTGATAATGTCATTTGCAGATATCTTCTCCCATTCTGTTGGTTACCTTTTAGTTTTGCTGATTGTTTCCTTCACTGTGCAGAAGCTTTTTATTTTGATGAGTTCCCAGTAGCTCATTTTTGCTTTTGTTTCCCTTGCCTCCGGAGACGTGTTGAGTAAGAAATTCCTGCTGCCAAGATGAAAGAGATTTTTGCCTGCTTTCTCCTTGAGGATTTTGATGGCTTCCTGTCTTACATTGAGGTCGTTCATCCATTTTGAGTTTCTTTTTGTGTATGGTGTAAGAAAGTGGTCCAGGTTCATTCTTCTGCATGTCACTGTCCAGGTTTCCCAGCACCGCTTACTGAAGAGACTGTCTTTATTCCATTGGATATTCTTTCCTGCTTTGTCAAAGATTAGTTGGCCATATGTTTGTGGGTCCATTTATGGGTTCTCTATTCTGTTCCATGGATCTGAGTGTCTGTTCTTGTGCCAGTACCATACTGTCTTGATGGTTACAGCTTTGTAGTATAGCTTGAAGTCTGGGATTGTGATGCCTCCTGCTTTGGTTTTCTTTTGAAGATTGCTTTGGCTATTCGGAGTCTTTTCTGGTTCCATACAAATTTTAGGATTATTTGTTCTAGCTCTGTGAAGGATGCTGGTGTTATTTTTATAGGGTTCGTGTTGAATATGTAGATTGCTTTGGGTAGTATCAACATTTTAACAATATTTCTTCTTCCTATCCAGGAGCATGGAATCTTTTTCCATTTTTTTATGTCTTCTTCAATTCCTTTCATAAGCTTTCTATAATTTTCAGCGTATAGATTTTTCACCTCTTTGGTTAGATTTATTCCTAGGTATTTTATGGTTTTAAGTGCAACTGTAAATGGGATCGATTCCTTGATTTGTCTTTCTGTCGCTTCTTCATTGTTTCTGTGTGTTGATTTTATATCCTGCAACTACTGAATTCATGAATCAGTTCTAGCAGTCTTTTGGTGGAATCTTTGGGTTTTCCATATAGAGTATCATGTCATCTACAAAGAATGAACATTTGACCTCCTCCTGGACGATTTGGATACCTTTTATTTCTCTGTGTTGTCTGATTGCAGAGGTTAAGACTTCCAATACTATGTTGAATAAGTGTGGCGAGAATGGACATCCTGTCTTGTTCCTGACCTTAGGGGGAAAACTGTCAGCTTTTCCCCATGAAGGATGATATTAGTGTTGGGTCACTCATATATGGCTTTTATCATCTCGAGGTATGATCCTTCTATCCTTATTATCTTGAGTGTTTTTATCAAGAAAGAATGCTATATTTTGTCAAATGCTTTCTCTCCATCTATTGAGAGGATCATATGGTTCTTGTCCTTTCTTTTATTGATGTGATGAATCACATTAATTGTGTTGTGGATATTGAACCAGCCCTGCATCCCAGGTTTAAATCCCACTTGGTCGTGGTGAATAATTTTTTTAATGTGTTGTTGGATCTGGTTGGCTAATATCTTGTTGAGGATTTTTGCATCCATGTTCATCAGGGAAATTGGTCTATAGTTCTTCATTTTAGTGGGGTCTCTGTTTGGTTTTAGAATCAAGGTAATGCTGGCTTCATAGAAAGAGTTTGGAAGTTTTCCTATCATTTCTATTTTTTGGAACAGTTTCAAGAGAATAGGGGTTAGCTCTTCCTTAAATGTTTGGTAGAATTCCCCGGAAGGCCATCTGGCCCTGGACTCTTGTTTTGTGGCAGATTGTTGATTACTAATTCGATTTCCTTACTGGTTATGGGTCTGTTCAAATTTTCTATTTCTTCCTGTTTCCGTTTTGGTATGTATATGTTTCTAGGAAATTGTCCATTTCTTCCAGATTGCCCATTTTATTGACATATAATTGCTCATAATATTCTCTTATTATTTTTATTTCTGTTGTGTTGGTTGTGATTTCTCCTCTTTCATTCTTGATTTTACTTATTTGGGTCCTTTCCTTTTCCTTCTTGATCAAACTGGCCAATGGTTTATCAATTTTGTTCATTCTTTCCAAGAACCAGCTTCTGGTTTCATTGATCTGTTCTACTGTTTTTTTGGTTTTGATAGCATTAATTTCTGCTCTAATCTTTATTATTTCCTGCCTTCTGCTGGTTTGGGGTTTTATTTGCTGTTCTTTTTCCAGCTCCTTAAGGCATAAGGTTAGGTTGTGTATATGAGATCTTTCTTCCTTCTTTAGGAAGGCCTGGATTGCTATATACTTTCCTCTTATGACTGCCTTTGCTGCGTCCCAGAGGTTTTGGGTTGTGGTGCTATCATTTTCATTGACTTCCATATACTTTTTAATTTTTTCTTTAACTTCTTGGTTAGCCCATTCATTCTTTAGTAGGATGTTCTTCAGTCTCCCAAGTTTTTGTTACCTTTCCAAATTTTTTTCTTGGGGTTGAATTCGAGTTTCATAGCATTGTGGTCTGAAAATATGCACGGTATGATTTTGATCTTTTTGTACTTACTTAGGGCTGATTTGTGTCCCCGTATATGGTCTATTCTGGAGAACGTTCCATGTGCACTGGAGAAGAATGTATATTCTATTGCTTTAGGATGAAATGTACTGAATAAATCTGTTAAGTCCATCTGGTCCAATGTGTCATTCAAAGCCACTGTTTCCTTGTTGATTTTTTGATTAGATGATCTGTCCATTGCTGTGAGTGGGGTGTTGAAGTCTCCTACTATTATGGTATTACTATCAATGATTTTCTTTATGTTTGTGATTAATTGATTTATATATTTGGGTGCTATCACATTTGGTGCATAAATGTTTACAATTGTTAGGTCTTCTTGGTGGATAAACCCCTTGATTGTGATATAATGCCCTTCCGCATCTCTTGATACAGTCTTTATTTTAAAGTCTAGATTGTCTGATAACTATGGCTAGTCAGGCTTTCTTTTGTTGACCATTAGCATGATAGATGGTTCTCCATCCCCTTACTTTCAATGTGAAGGTGTCTTTAGGTCTAAAGTAGGTCTCTTGTAAACAACATATAGATGAGTCTTGTTTTCTTATCCATTCTGTTACCCTATGTCTTTTGATTGGAGCATTGAGTACTTGGACATTTTGAGTGAGTACTGAAAGATATGAATTTATTGCCATTATGATGCTTGTAGAGTTGGAGTTTCTGGTGGTGTTCTCTGGTCCTTTCTAATCTTTGTTGCTTTTGGTATCTATCTATCTATCTATCTATCTATCTATATTTTTTTCATCTTTTCTTCCCTCAGAGAGTCCCCCCTTAAAATTTCTTGCAGGGCTGGTTTAGTGGTCACAAACTCCTTTAATTTTTGTTTGTCTGGGAAACTTTTTATCTATCCTTCTATTTTGAATGACAGCTTTGCTGGATAAAGAATTCTTGGCTGCATATTTTTCTGATTCAGCACACTGAATATATCCCACCACTCCTTTCTGGCCTGCCAAGTTTCTTTGGATACATCTGCTGCAAACCTGATCTGTCTTCCCTTGTAGGTTAGGGACTTTTTTTCCCTTGTTGCTTTCATGATTCTCTCCTTGCCTGAGTATTTTGTGAATTTGACTATGATATGCCTTGTTGATGGTCGGTTTTTATGGAATCTAATGGCAGTCCTCTGTGTTTCCTGAATTTTGATGTCTGTGTCTTTCCCCAGGTTAGGAAAGTTTTCTGCTATGATTTGCTCACATAGCCCTTCTACCCCTATTTCTCTCTCTTCCTCCTCTGGGACCCCTATGATCCTGATGTTGTTCCTTTTTAATGAGTCACTGATTGCTCTAATTCTTAAATTGTGCTCTTTTGCCTTAATCTCCCTCTTTTTTTCTGCTTGGTTATTCTCTAAAAGTTTGTCCTCTCTATCGCTGATTCTCTGTTCTGCCTCATCCATCCTTGCTGCCACTGCATCCATCCATGATTGCAGCTCAGTTATAGCTTTTTTAATTTCATTCTGGCTATTTTTTACTTCTTTTATCTCTGCAGAAAGGGATTCTAATCTGTTTTCCACCCCAGCTAGTATTCTTATTATTGTGATTCTAAATTCTGGTTCAGACATCTTTCTTGTAGCTGTATTGGTTAAATCCCTGGCTGTCATTTCTTCATGCTCTTTCTTTTGGGGTGAATTCCTTCGTTTTGTCATTTTGAAGGGAGAAAAGGAATTAATGAGGTAGAAAAATTGAAGTTAAAAAATATTAAAATTAAAAATTAAAAATACACACATAATAATCAAATAGATGATGCTAGATCCTAGGTGTGTTTTGGTCTGAGTGTCGAAAGTTGTTTGACAGATTAGAGAAACAAACCAAAAAAAAAAAAAAAAAAAAAAGGAGGGAGAGAAAAAAAAGGAAATCGTTTGAGAATTTGGAAAAATGAATACACTAAAATACACAAAAGTAGAGAATATAGTAGAAAAAAATTATAGAAAAATATTTTAATAAAAATTACAAAGAAATATGAATTTTTTTGTTTCCTGTATTTAAGAAAAAAGAAATGAAAAAGAGAAAAAAGAAAAAAGAAAAGACTAAAAAAAGAAATCATTTGAAAATTTGAAAAAGTGAATACACTGTAGTAGACTGAAATAAAATGATGGGAGTAAGATAGAATTTGAAAAAATTTACATAAAAGCAAAAAATATAGTAATAAAAATTAAATAAAAATATTTTTAAAAGAAATTGAAAGTAAAAATGAAGTTTTTCTCTTTCTGCATTCAAGCAAAAGGAAAGAAATGAAAAAGAGAAAAAAAGAAAAAGAAAGGAAATTGTTTGAAAATTTGAAAAGGTGAGTACACTGAAGTAGACTAAAATAAAATTATGAAAGTAAAGTAGAATTTGAAAAAATTTACACAAAAGTAGAAAATATAATAATAAAAATTAAAGACATATTTTTAATAAAAATTGAAAATAAAAATGAGGTTTTTCTCTTTCTGTATTCAAGAAAAAGAATTGTAAAAGAGAAAAAGGAAAAAGAGAGAAAAAAAATTGAGTAGATGAACCTGCTAACAGATTCAAGTAGGATTGAAATTGCTTTGTTTTCCCCTAGAGGTCAGTCCATGTAGCTCTTTATAGTCCATAAATTTAGCCGGCAGTGAGGTTTGTGTTCTCAAAGAGCCAAGTTGGCCCAGTTGTGCAGGGCTCGGTGTAACAGCTCCTCTCTCCCCTAGCTGGCGCTGCTAGCCCACTGGGGTGGATTGTTGCAGTGCTCGTAGGTGCGCGTGCGCATGCACATGCGCGGGACTGGTGAAAAAACGGTGCCACCCAGCCACCCAGTCTGTTCTCCCGGATCAGCAGTCGCTCACCGGTCCTCCGTCTTTAGCTCTCATCCACTCCCAGCTTTTCCACTCTCTGTGACCAGGCCCCAGGCAGTACTTCTCTCCCAAGTTTTGTCTCAGATGAGGCTGTTTTCCCTGGCCCCTTACTTCCGAAGGACTGCAGCTTTGACCCGCTCTGCCCCACTGCAGGAGGGTCTCACCGAGCAATGGCCGAATGTCGGCTGCACCCAGGAACGCCCTGCCGTTGCCCCAAGATTGCGTCCAGGTGCCAGCCCGCCCCCCAAAAAATTCGCGAGACAGTAGCCTCAGCGTTTCAGGGACCATGGAATCGCAACACACATCTGGCATCAGGCTTCACCCTCAACAACCTTGTCCCAGTGCAGCGAATGTGGCTGCCTTCCGGGGTCTGCTGGGACCAGGTGGCTTCAACAGTCTCTACCAAATGTCCTTCCAGCAGTGGAACCACTTTTCCCCGTGTGGCCCGAGAACCTCTCGGACCCCACTCTGTTCCTGGGGATTCACCTTTCCCACCAGGGCACCGCCAGGTATGGAGCTGCGGAGTTGGAGATTTTGCGCTCCCCTTGTTTACAGTCTTAATGGAGTTTAAACCCTCTCCTTTCTCCCTTTTTAGTTTAGTGCCTGCGGCTGTTTCCAATTTTCCAATTTCTCTCCAGCTGCTTTTGGGGTAGGGTGCTTTTCCCGCATGCTCCTCCCCCCTCCCCAGTCTCCCTCCTCTCTCTGTTTGCAAAAGTACCTCCCTTCCTGCACCTTCTCACTCTCCGAGTTCACCTCTCTGTGCCACGTACCTGCTGAATTCTGTGGTTCAGGTTGTGTAGATTGTTGTGTTAATCCTCCAATCCGTTTTCTAGGTGTGTAGGATGGTTTAGTGTTGGTCTGGCTGTATTCATGGACGCGAGACACACAAAAAATTTCCATGCTGTTCCGCCGTCTTGGCTCCTCCCCTAAGCTGTACTGTCTTACACCATTCACTCTTGCATTCTGCAGAACATGTTGGAAAGGACTGAGACTGAGAACAAAGAGCAGTTGTGAAAATTCAGCTTGTCATTCATTCATTCATTCACTTAGCAAATATTTAAGCAGCATATGCAAAATTCCTTTGTAAACACAGGTGACATAGAAGTAAAACAAAATCTTTTTTCTTAGAGCTGATATTCTAATCAAAGGAACTGACCCAAAGCATCTAATAAATAAATAAATTATATTAATTGGTGCTGAATGCTATGAAGAAAACTGAAACAGGATAAAGGGAATAGAGACTCGTGGTGGGAGTGGGGGATGCTATTTTAAATGGGGTAGTCAAAGAAGGTCTCCCAGAAAATGTGATATGTGAGTGGAGGAGTAAGTGAAGTGAGGAAACAAGTCATAGAGGTATCAAAGGAAATGTTTTTCAGGCAGAGGATTAGCATGTGCAAAGGTCCTAAACTGGAAGCATACTTAGTGTTTTGGGGGGGAGAAATAGTAAGAATGTCGGCAAGAGTCAAGAAGGGTGAGGTGGGCATAAGAGAACATCAGCCAAGTATGAGAAGGAGGACACTTTGGTAAAGATTTTGGATTTTAGTTTGAGAGACTTTAGAGGTGATTAAAGAGATATAGGTGTACAGAAGTGGTTGTTTGAAGTTTGAACAGAAGGAGAATTGTTTGAAGTGGTCACTGTGAAGAACGGGGAGAATCTGAGACAAGTGATACACTGGGGATGCTGGGCATGTAAAGGACGGGGTGGTACATTTAGAAGTGCCGATCTATCTGGTATGATTTTCTCCAGCTCTGCTGGCACAGGTGAAGACATAGTGGCAGGGAAGGATCTAGCATTTTGCAAGACAGTTGATGTAACATAAAAATAAGAAGCTACAGTGATAAGTAAACTGAGCTGATCTCACCATGGAATATGACTTAATTTGTGAACTATGTGTATTATAGATATACGTTTCTAGATGAGCCTGTTATTCAGTGACCCCAATCTTCTAATCCATTAAGTGCTACAATGAGCGCTTAAAGGTTTTTCCTCAATGATACATTATCCAAAAGTAATTTATTTTGGGATATCACTAGAGTTTGTATTCTTGTTGAAATTTGAGTATGAGGTTTCAATATATTAAGCCCACCCATCAAGCAAAATAATGAACACATCCCTTTAGGGTTGGACTGCACAGAAGATGGAAAGAATGCAGTGCCCTCACTCTGTTCTCCAGCTTGACTAATCCTTAGTTTCCACTCCATTGAAAAACTGTAAACACCCCCCAAAGCTAAAGATCTCTAAGCTTGCTTTTAAACAGCATCCAAACAGCAGTAAGATAATGGTTTGGGTTTAAACGAAAGCAGTATCCAATTCCAAAAGAGCTGGAGAAAACAATGATCTCATCCTCACAATGCTGAGAGGCCTGTGCTAAGTAGCAGGGTGGTGGGATGCGGTGGTTGGTGGCTGGAGAGCAGGCTCTAGAATCACACAGTCACATTGTGGCTTCGCTATGGAGAAGCCACACGGGCTTCTCCAGATCTTAATTTTTCTCATCTGTTAAAATAAAGGTAGAAATATATAGATTATAGTGTGGTTACAAATAACAATACGTAAAAATCTGAAGCTCACAGAGTGCCTAATTCATTTTATAGTTGCATACATGTTAGCCATTATTCTTTCTGTTGTTTCGATTAACAAAGAACTTAAAAACTGATGAAAGAAATGAACAGGAATTTGAATGACAGAAGGCAATTGGGAGATGGATGAATGAGGACATATATAATATCAAATTGTGAAAAAATATTCAAAATTTATTTAACACTGTAGAACTTTAATGTAACTAATGAATATTGATTTTACTGAGAAATAGGCATCTGATATAATTTTAAGCAAAAAAATAAAAAAAATTAATATACAATTAATGAATACTTATAGTAGAAATTTTGGATATCTAGCTTTACAATAAATTCAATAAAAGAAATCACTCATAAGCCTAGCATCCAGAGGTGATCAAAATTTCAGTGTATATCCTTTAAGCCCCTTATAAAACAAATTAAATTACATCAGTGTTTTTTTAAAATGTTTATTCATTTTTGAGAGAGAGAGAGACAGACAGAGCGTGAGCGGGGGAAGGGCAGAGAGAGAGGGAAACACGGAATATGATCTAGGCTCCAGGCTCTGAGCTGTCAGCACAATACCTGACACCGTGCTTGAACCCATGAACTGTGAGATCATGACCTGAGCAAAAGTCAGACGCTTAACCTTCTGAACCACCCAGGCACCCCAATATGCTTTTTTAAAGTAGCATTATTTTAACTTTGAAATTAATCATGATATAAAATCATGATAATGATTTTATAATAAGAGATTGGATATTGTATCCACACTTCTGCCAATGATGGATAATCCAGTTGTATATATAATTGGTTTCTTTTCTTGTTTATTCCTACTGAATTAGAACTTCCTAACTCATAATGATAGGTTATTAAGTATGGCACTAAGTGTTTGAGGTTTTTTTCCAGAGGATTCTGGATATTCAGATGAAACAATGACCCAGAAACTATGGAGCCAAGAGGACAGTCCATTATTAAAGTGATAAGAGCTTGTGAGATGAGAAGGGCTCAGAGTTCACCAACCATAGGAGAAGGTAGGTCCCCAAGAAGAAGGACCATGCAACATCATGATAAATATAGGGAAATAAATTATTTCCCCAGATTTTTCCCAAAGGAGGTGATTTATTCATATAATTATATTCTAGGCAAAGGAGAACAGTCAGATATTTTGAGGTCACAGTATCCAAGTTGACATTGATACCAACAGGCATAAAGCATCAAGATGGTAAGTTGTTAACATTGAATCGCTTCTACCATGGAGGGCAGTGGTTCATCTTGGCTGGAATTGACACATCTTTTGAGTCAGAGTTTGTCTGTCCTAATCACAGGGCCTGACACCACTATTCAAGGGTTTATGGAGTGTTTAATCTACTGACATGGCATCCTATTATCCCATGAGACCAAGGAACCCACTTTAAAATAGAAAAGAGGAAAGAGTGGGCATATGCCTATGGAATTCACTGATCCTATCACATACTGTAGCACCCAGAAGTTGCCAGCTTGATTAAACAATGGAATGTCTTTATATTGCTATAGCTATGGTACTAGTCTGGAGCAGTATTCTTCACTGCAGAGTGTACCTGCAGAGTATACACTGCAGAGTCAATGAATATTGTATGATACATTGTCACAATGGAACCAATTTATGGTTCTGGGAATCAAGAGCAGAAGCAGGAGTATACTCACTTACCATTATGCCCAGAAACTTCCTATATGGCTTAAGGTTTCTAAGTGTATAAAAAGAGAAGTTACAAAACTTTATGAAGACAAGTCCAGTGGTGATACAGTGTTGTTGCTGCTATATTTTATTGGTTAAAGTGAGTCACAGGACTAGTCCATATTCAACAAGCATACATTGCCTTTCTAGGCTTAATGTAAATAACTTGCCATCTTGATTCATCAGGCCTCTTGAAATCAATGAAACTTTGGACCGTGTCCAACAGCCCTCAAAATATTCATGTGTTCTCCTTTCTGCAGAATACAGTCACATGGGAAAATTGCCATTGGACCCACTGGGGAAGGAATTATCACTATAGAGTGATATACTTAACATGATGCTGAAGGTTCTTCCTCCTGGGGACATGGCTTGAAAACATTCTATTTAGGGGCCCAGCAGAGGGGATAAATTCCAAGAGGAATAACTCATTGAGAGCCACCATGGTCACAGACCAAAATACTCCAAAACTGAGCCCATCATTTCTTTCAGATTATTGGTCAGAACTCAGGTTCTATCCAATTCCAAAGGCCGTGACTTAAGTCACCTTCCTACACTGTGCAGGAAAGCACCTCTAGTATGAATCGTGGCCCTCCATTCTAGGCACAAACTTATCTCAGAGGTAGGGTTGCAAATTTGAGGTTAATTAGTACAAATATCCTTGGTCTCTTCTTGTGTGACCCTGTATTTCTGATTTAGGATTTTATTTGTGTTTTTGCCAGAGAAGCTTTTCCCTGGTATCTACAGATGTGTAAATAGTTCTAATGTCTAGCTCCTATGTTACTTTACTTCTGTCTCCCATTTTTCTGTAATATTTTATAGACTGATAGAAAAGGGAAAAACAGGAGTAAACAGTTTTCTGTTTTCATAATTAAAAATGAGGGTTTAGTTCAGCACTTTGAGGCAGAAGTTGGTGAGGGGAGCCAGTGTGGAGAGGAGATAATGAGCTGCATAATTAGGAGACTTTTCAAATTACACACTTAGGTCTCTGACGAGTTGATAGAGAAGAGAAAGGGAAAAGTTTGAGGACCATCATTAGTACTGTTCAATGAAGAACATATGGCCAATATAATGCTTATTTTCCCCAAATTTATTGGAAAATAGGGAATACTTATCCTTAGTTTTTATCTAAACCCTAATCATTTAATATTTTAAAATGCTTTTTTACTCACAAAGCATTTTGCAGAATCTGACCCTTAACAGTTAGCATTAGCTATCATTGCTTTTTATTGATTTTGTCTTGTGTCGGTACCTACCTGATAGTTAAGAAAAGCTAAGAAATACAATTTCTGGAAGTTTTTAATACAGAAAGTTGTTTTAGCAGAAATGTGAAATTTGAGGAAAAGCAAAAATATTTTCAGCACTCTGTTCATATCCCTCTTTAGATCTCTAAAATCACTTTGCAAGTTTTGGATCAGGGAGTTTCCTCTTTAATTTAATTTGCAAAATGACCTTAAGGCCAAGTGATTCTCTGGGTCAAATAAGCACTTAGTGAACTAGAAGTCCCTGGGTTTCCTGCATACTACCAAACTAGCTTGAGGTTGTGTTCATGCTGAAAATCCACTGTCCTAAGTCTATTAGCATATCCCTGCCAGACTCAGAGTGAGAAGGGTCTCCTTGGTAGCTCAAAGTCCAATTCTAAATGGAACTCAAAATAAAAATAAATATATGATAATAGCTGATAAATGCTTGATAAAATATGAAAATATGCCTAATCCCTGTCATAATAAAAGAAATGGAAATTAAAATAACACCAAGACACTTTTTTTTTTACTATTAGATAGAAAAAAACTTAAATATTCCTAATAAACAGTGTTGAATACCCTATAGAGAAGTAGGCATTGTCATATATTGTTGCTAGGGGTATAAATTGAGTATTTTGAGATCCAACCATTACTGTTCTTTAGAAGCTTTGTTTTCTAGAAAAACTTGAGAAGGTATTACTGCTCTATTACATAGAGCATTTCTACAATGTTATAATAATACTGTTTTATAATTTTATTCTGTAAGCAAGTTTTTCATAAAAACATTTCTATTGCCCTGTCAGTATAGAGTAGGCAAGTATTCTAAAATAAAATCTTGAGAATGAATTTGGAAAGGTTTAGATAATCATGCTAAATATGATCTCCCTTGCTTGTTTCCTTCCACCAAAAAAAAAATGTTACTTTTTCTTTCCACCTCTGTGTATCCACATCTATGGCTCTGTCCATCACTATAGACCTCTGCAGCAGATCCATGAAAATGACTAGATATCTTAGAATTGAATAAGCATGTTAATTTACTTATTGATTACCAGCCCAAGAAATTCAATAAATATTTACAAACCTTGCCAATATTTCAAAATTGGGAGTGCTCATATAAAAATCCATATTTCTTCACATTCTCAAACCAAGTCTGTATTTCCATATAGAATCAATATAGTAGAGCTGAGGAGCAGCTGAAGACTTTAGAATGGACTTGTACTATCTAAACTGACACAGTCCTACCTACTCCTCCTTAGTCTTTCATTTTTTACCTACATAGCCCAGGACCTTTCAGTTTGCATCTCTCGCCTAGCCATTTCCTCATAAAGTTAGCCTAGCACATTTCAGTTTATATACCTAGATCTTGGGTGAATTGGAAGAGATGGGAAAGAGGGAAGTTTGAAAAATTACTATTGTTGTCTTTTTAATACAGAACATACATATTATGCTTACTTTTCTAAAAACTGATCCCTGGAGAATATTTATTCTTACTTCTTACTTCCAGCACATAGTATAGGTTCAGTAAATGTTTATTTAATGAATAAAGGAAGATCAGTTGGTCAAAATATCTTAGTAAATAAACTGCTGAGTTCCTAGTCCTTCTAAGTCCACGTTTGCTCTTTATTGCGCTGAAAACCACTTCCACCAACACCACCGTTGATTAAAATCAGTACTAGAAAATTATAGCATGTGTATCAGGTAGGGTCAAGTGTAAGTTGCTATAACAAAGAGTCACCAATATATAGTGGCTCAAAGAACATACACATATTTTTTTCTTGCACATAATAGGTACTTGGATAAGAAGGTCATTCTCTTCCACTCAGTCATTTAGGTAATCAGAGCAATTCTTTTTGCTGTACTAGATCATATTCAGGCACTTCCATATCCTGGCATGCAAGTAAGGGAAGAGAGAACACAGACGCAGTATTTTAAGGTCAAGACTTGCCATTAGAGTCCCATAGGAGCTGAGGAAATACGTGACCTGGCTCTGCAGCCAGGTGCCCAGCAATAACCCATTCTATCCTGATGCAAGAAGGGGAGAATGGAGTCTGATTCCATTAGATGTATATTCAAAGCAAAGACTAAACGCTGACAGTATTCAGTATTTATCAAGATGAACTTCTGACTCATTAGAGGAAGTTCTTCAAGAATGCAGGCTCAGTGTTTGTGCAAGAGCGTGATGAAAAAAAAAAGAAGGTTACTTATGACAAAAACACTCAACACCTTCAGCCTGATACCACTCAAAGGGCTTGTGTTTCTTGGTGAGTGTCTGAAAGTGTGAGTGCACTTTCAGATTCCTTTTGTAGTTTATTGAGAATTTCTCGATTTTGGCACTGTTGGCATTTGGAGCTGGATAATTCTTTGTTGTAGGAGCTGTCCTGTGCATTGCACCCTTAGTCTCTACTTGCTAGATGACAGTAATGCCTTCTGACCCCAACCTCCATTGTAGCAATCCAAGATGTCTCCAGACATCGCCAAATTGTCACCAGTTGAGAACCTTGGTTTAACTATGATCAAAACTGCTGGAAATATGGCAATTTTGATAAAACATACTTTACAATTAGCCTCTTTCTATGGATGCATGCTTAATATCTACACATCTGTCCAGCTCATATTTGAGCAGTGTCACCACTACAATTGTCTTTTGAAAGTTATTTCTGTCAGCATTAATAGTTTTTTCCATACTTTATATTAGATCATGCTGCTTCAAATGGTTTTAGACCTGGTTTATGAATCATGCTTGATAGCAAGGTTTAGATTATTAGGTTAAGTAAAAAAGAATTTGAAAATGGTTCAATGGTGGCAAAAATAAGATGTTTATGCAGGAATGTAAATTATGTAGGATCATAAGGTTGTAAAGAGTTGGCAGCAGCTGTGTGGAGAGAAAGTTTGATTGCATATCAGTTGGGTTCATTGAATGGATTTCTACCTCAAGAGTGGAATTTGCCTAATCCTGTTCAAATCACTATTCATCTCTGACAAAATAAAACGTTTACTAAAGAAAGGTTAAAAGTTTTTTTTTCTACTTAATCTTTCTGCCTTTGAATTTAGACAAGTATTTGATTGTCAAAACACTAAGCTTGGTACAGCTAGGTATTCTAGCCGTAGGGGAACAGGAAGTTAGTAAGAAGCCTTAGCTCTGAGATTGTGCTCCTCCCCTCCCAATTCTGAAGAAATTTAAGTTAAAAAGAAATCTCCACATGGTATTGAATAATATTTCTTTGTGGCTTTATCCTTTTAGATTCAGGCTGACTATAGGGCCTACTTTACCTAGGGAAATTTTACATACCCACAGCTTTTTATGCCTGATTAGCCCTGTTTTACATCTCTTGAAAAACTTCCCTAGTTGCTACAGCTTATTGGATCAGCAGTGGACATGTGACCCCAAAACATCGAATTTCTGACAGTAACTTATGACCTTGTCTGATCCTAAAAGTGAGCTAAGCTAGACCAATCATATTTCCTTTTGAGGATTTAATCTAGGAAATCTATAGTGAATGTTGAAGTTAATAAACTGCATAGAGGAATGGGCCATGAGACAGTCAAGATCTTAAGACAGACTCAGAACTATAAGGCATGATGCCAAACTAGCACCACGAATAAGAAAATCATCTATGAGTATACAGAAAGTAAATTTTAGAACAGATTTATTCAGGATAGAGGAAAAGAATGGGATTCCTCTCCTTTCACTAAAATTATTGTAAGGACTCCAACAGAAGGTAATATTGTTTAATGGTTAAGTATGTCAGGCTATGGAATCAGGCAGCCTAGGTTCAAATCACAGTGTTACTATTCAAGAGTTGAGTATGCAAATTACAAAACTCTCTGTGCTGTAGTTTTCTTCTACCTCAGAACTTGGAGAGAATAAAACTGAAAGGAATTCTTTTAAAAATAATTGTCCTCTTTGTGGGCGGGTCTCTGGATATGCTCACCTTCTTTTGTTCTAAGCCCTCAACATTGTCTGGGGCCTGCTGTTTCCCCCTATTACTTTTCCAGTTCCTAGGTATGTTAAAAAACAAAAACTAAACAAAGGGCCCCCACCCATTATAAGTTACTAGCTGAGGATATTACACCCTTCTGGAAGGCTTTGGGGCAAGATGTCACTTTTTGGTATACTAACTGCTCAAAAATTCCCAGGTCCCTATGCAATACAGCTCCACTTTTTCCAGCCTTACCTCTTTTTTCCTAGAGAGACAGTCCAGTCCTGAGAGATTTGTTGATTTCAAACATGTCTCTCTCACGAAAGTTTCACAGTCCTGCTCACTATGTATCCCTTACCAGAATCCTCCATATGTCCTTCCTGTTGGCCTCTCCTGAACCATTTCCTCCCACAAGGTCTTCCATGAACCCTTCCCCGATCATCCTGCCCCTAACAAAGACTCCTTGGTCATGGGCTTCTGTCTCCATCTTTGTAGAGTCCAGTTTTAACAAAAATCTTGCGAGGGGCGCCTGGGTGGCTCAGTCAGTTGAGCATCCGACTTCAGCTCAGGTCATGATCTCACAGTCTGTGAGTTTGAGCCCCGTGTCAAGCTCTGTGCCGACAGCTCAGAGCCTGGAGCCTGCTTTGGATTCTGTGTCTCCCTCTCTCTCTGCCCCTCCCTCACTCATGCTCTGTCTCTCTCTCTCTCTGTCAAAAATAAATAAACATTAAAAAAAAATTAAAGAAAGGTTCTTGCTAAGTCAGTCTAGCCAAAATCCCTTACCACAGTTTCTGATCCCCCTCCACATCTGAACAATTTCCTCATCCCCCACCATCCCCTAGGTATTATCTGATCACCTTGGCCTGCCTTCAGCAAGAATTCTCAGGTCAGTTTAGCAAACAAAAAAAAAAAAAAAAAAAAAAAAAAGAAGAGAAAAAGAAAAGAAAAAAAATTATCCCACCCTCTTAGTAATTTCCCCTCTAGCGACTCTCTCATTCTGCTCCTTGGCTATAAATCCCCACTTTTCCTTTTTGTATTTTGAATTAAGCCTGGTCTCTCTCTCTCTCTCTCTCTGTCTCTGTCTCTGTCTCTCCCCTACTGTAAAACCCCATTGCGGTAATCCCTATGGCTATAATAGTCTTGAATAAAGTCTGCCTTATAATTTTAACAGGTGTCATGAATAACTTTTTCTTTAACACCCACATTTGCCTTGACTTTCTCTAGTCTCACTGTGTATATACTCATTTCAACCATTATAAGCAATTTGTGGTGTTATTTTTGGTCCTTAGGGTCTGTGCCAAATCGTTCCACATTGTCCAGTATGGTGCCTCAGAACACTAGAAGTGTTAATAAATACCTGTTAGTTTTTCTGGGCATAAACATAACTGTCAATTTGCCACAAGACTGGACAGTGTGGTGGCTGAAAACTTCCCCAGAAACCTACTCAGAAGGTTTGTCAGTGACTTGTGGGAGCAGGGGAAGATCACCTTGTTGTAGGTTGAGTTGTCTGGAAAGCAGATTCTAGGATGGAAATGAATATGCAGGAGGGTTGTCAGGCAGTCCTCTTGGGATCAATGACTAGAGAATGGGAGGGAAGGAAATAAGATTGAGCAAAGAGAGGAATGGGGCTGGAGAGAAGTTACAAGGCCTGGGCAAGACCCCATGGGGGACACTGATGCCAGGATAATTCTTCAGACACTTCCCAAATGGGAGCAAGAGATGGAGATCTTTATACTCACTCTCACTTCATTAGTTGTGGGCTTTTTAGATGTGAGCTGCCCTTAGAAGGGGCCACTCTCTTTAGCTGAAGCTAAGAGAGTGCTGTCAGAGAGGCCCGACAAATGAGCTCTGGTTGCTGACAGCATGCCCAACAGGTGGGGTAATGTCTTTTAGTCCTGAAAGGTGATTTGGGAAGCATAGCATAGGGTCCCAAACAGACCTCTGCAAAGACATGAGGATATAGAGGCTAGAAAGATCTCATCTACACTGGATCAGATAAGGTCCCTATCTGTGTCAGCTACTGGCTTTAGAACCTTCAGTAGGTTCTCTCTTGCCCATGTAGTAAAGTACAAACTCTTCTGCTCGCATCCAAGACCCACATGGACCTTTCTTTTGTTCTTCACAACCTCCAGTATCCAGAATTACTCACCTTTGGCATATGTTTTTACCTCTGTATTGAATACCATTTGACAATCCAAGCTATGTCTATCCTAGAAGTCAAATGTTCTTCTCATCTTGTCCTTTGCTGACCCCTCACCCCAGCCTTGTCTACCAGTTCTTTCTGCGGTACACATAGATTGTTTATCTGCTCCGTTCATTTGGGCCCTTGAATATAACCTACTCTGTGCAACCATGTATCTGGGAGATGTATGTACCTTGCTCTGCCTGTGAGATCTTAAGCTCCCTGAGGGTGGAAATTGTGCTTATAAACCCAACATAGGGCCTGGTGCATCATGGTCATCCAAAATATATTGACTCCTCAAACTCTGATGCACTTAGGTCAACTGTGTCGGAAAAAAAAAAAAAACCCTTTGCTTCTTAAAAATGCCCATGAATGAGCCCCACTTAGCTCTCCTTATATATGGGTGCTCCTTCTTCAATGAGAATTTATAATGCACAGCTCAGTAGACAGAACAAAAAAGAAAAAAAACAAAGGATGAGGCCTTTGCTCAGATGTTCTCATTTACAGTATACTTCAGGACAGGAAATAAAGACTTCCTGCCAATTCAAATGACATTATTTTTGTGGAAGCTTATTCACAGGCATGTAAAAAGACATGTGTACAAAATAAGTTAATCACATATAGCATAATTTGGTTAAAATTGAGTTCAAGTAAATCAGAAATTTTTGAAGAGTCAACAAAATTTCAAAATTCACAGTCATTTCCTGAAAGTACCGTCTGGCAAAATTGGCTTATCACCTCACTTTTAATGCACATATGCGATTTCCTGCTTACAACATTTCCCAAAGGGATGAGAAAAAAAATTTTACAACTAGGGAAGTTTTATAAGAGGGATTATCTATAGTTCCTGAATAAGAAGACTTCTCCCTCTCCAGGCACACCTGCAGTTCCTAATAACCGACTTACGCAATTTTCCTCTCTACTTGAATCAAAATTGGCAATAAATGTTGTATATGTCTCACAGAGTGAATGTTTAAGCCTTGTATTTACTGGTTCATGAAACTGGTTCCCTCTAGGTTACCAGCATGGAGGGGAGGGTTTGCAGGGAGCAATTAGGGATAAGATAGCCAAAGAAACACAAAGTCAGTTGAAAAAAGAAATCTGTGTGTCTGGCCCTCTCTATGAATTATGACTATTCAAGGGGGAAAAAAATCTGAACCTTTGCCAAAAGGCTGGCGTGTAAAGGGACAGCTGGAGTTTTCTGTTAAGGGTTACAATGCATTACTTGTTCCATAAGGGAAACAGGGGATCACTTACCACAGCAGCTCACACATTGCATGAGACACTGGCACATCTCTACCTCGTGAAGCATTTTCTTCAAAGGAAAAGAACTAGATATTTCAGGAAGGTCATTGAAGATCTTTGGGTACAGACATGCTGACCTTCCTGGTTGAGATTTGTAGCCTTTGTGGTGTGTGGACTGTGTCTCTATAGATGCCTTCATTGTGCTATAACTTTTATACAGGATGTATTGTTTAAACTGCCAACCCTAATTCGAATTCCCTTAGAGGCTCAGGAAATTCTAACTAAATAATATAAAACCCCATTGTGTTTTTCTTTGGTTGAGATGCAAATAACATTTTGAACAAGAACGTCAACAAATGCATAAATGTGGCGAAAGTTGGAACTTGCACTGGAACTCTAAAATTGGAATGTTTTCAACATTTAAATACAAATGAAAAATAGTGAAAAAAGAATGATAACCACATTTAAAACTCTTAGGAATCAGGGACTGCCACCACTGTCCTTGAATCTGTGCTCATAGTAGGTCTTTTTGTTTGCTTATCAGCCCTGAGAACAATGCTAGCCAGTATGGATTAAATTTAGAACAACCCTCTCCACCAGGGTCAAGGCAGACACATGAAAAGAGTCACATCTTTTTCTAATGCTAGATTTTTTTGTTTGTTTGTTTATTTATTTTTAAGGTATTTGAAATACACCTTTCTTCTGATTCTAAATGAAAAGGAATGGGAAGGACAGTGACAAACGGGATTTCACCACTGGATGTTGTGATACTACTATAACAGTCTTTTGTTTGAAACTCAGGAAGGAAACAGCTTTGTACCAAAACAGCTAAATATGCAGGTCCATAAAATGAAGGTACTTTTGAAACTGCCACGTTCACTCTGAAGCGCATTCATCTCCTTCAGCATCCCAAAGATGAAGCACACGTTCCACTTAGCTATGTAGCTAAAGTGGCACTGTGCCCCTGACATCACAGGACAGTTCAATGTAAAACCAGACTTCTGATGCTGGGCTCCAGCTGCACTTTCTCACTTTCTCACAGGTTGTCATCCTTGCCCGGGAGAGCAGTTGTCTGAACAACCTCTAGATCATGCGCATACTGTGCTGCCAAAACTGGGTCCGTGACAGCCTCTGGCTGGGTGAGAGCAAAAACCAAGTTAGGATCTCCAATTAGTCTTCTAGCAAGCCACAGGAAGGGCTGTTCAAAGTTGTAGTTACTTTTGGCAGAAATGTCATAGTACTAAAGGTTCTTCTTTCAGTGAAAGATAATAAACTTTGCTTTAACTTTCCTGTTCATAATGCCCACTCTGTTGCACATAGCACAATGGGGATTGTACGTACTCGTACCAGATCTCTCTGCCAGTTGGTCACGTTCTTGTAGGTAACCCTTGGTGTTGTCAAACATTATAATGGCACACTGGGCTTGTATGTCATAGCCATCTCTCAGCCCACCATATTACTCTTGACTAGCTGTATGCCATACTTTGAACTTAGTAGGTCCTCTGTTGATAAGGAACACAAGGGGATGGACCTCAACACCCAAGGCGACTACACTCTTCTCAAACTCACCAGTCAGATGATGTTTCACGAATGTAGTTTCCCAGTACCACCATCGCCAACTAATACAAGTTTGAAGAGAACTTGGGGTTCTCCTTAGGCAGCCATCATGCTATTCCTTCTAGAAGTGTTTCTGGCCTGTCTGACTGAGGCTCCCTAGATTTAAACAAACAGACAAACAAAAAACTTTTTAAAGGCTGATTGGGCTATCACATTCAGCGATCTGTGATCTGTTTATTATATGCAATTGGAGTCAATTTCCTACATTTCTAACATTAGTGGCAAAGTCTGACTCCAACTTGCTGTTTGAGCACATCAAAGCATATTAAAGTATCTCATAATTAATTTTCCTTAGAAAATTGTATGCTTAGTTGCTTATAACGCCTATGGAGAAGAAAAATAGGAATTGGTACCTTTAAACCAACTTTGAAATATTGGGGTGTCTGAAGCAAAGGGGGTCAGGTTGTAGGATTTATAGTAACAGCCTTCTGGAAGGCAGGTAGCTAGAGATTCTACTTGGTTTTCTGAAGGGTGAGGCATATACCAGTGCTTGAGTCTTCTTGGGCCATGGCCTCAGCAATAAAGCTGTACTAATGGCTCAGATGTTGTTCAAAATCAAGGGCAACTCTGAACCATAGTAGTGGACAACAGGCCACTCACTTGCTGTTAGAAATTTCCTCACATATATTTTAGTCCTCTAGCATTTGTGCTAAGATTTCAACAGAAAGAATGTGGATATATTTTCTAAAAGAGTTTTAGTTGCCTGAAGGATTTCTTATCATTTAAAATGTCTATTGGCAGATAAACTGAATAAAAAGAATTTCTTCTCAGCAGTATTTTACAAAATTGTTGAATGCTCATATTAAATGATAAAAGACCTTAAAGAAAACAAGAGGAGCCCACATTGTATTTTATGCTTTGTTTGCTCAGATCACATATTAGTGTTCCAGAAAGTGGCTCATTACCATTTCTATTAAAGAAGTTTCTTTCCACTTCATTCACTAAATTTGCTTTCTTTATTATCCTACTGACTACGGAAGTCTGTTCAGCACTTTTGTCATTGACCTTTTATTTTTGTTCATATCTTACTCTATAATATCATATGGGAGCTTCCTTGTCTTTAGAATGGGTAATATTTATATTTTTATTGAAGTGTAATTAACATATGGTATTGTATTAATTTCAGGTGTCCAACATAAATGATTCAACAATTCTACATGTTATTCAGTGCTCATCATGGTAGGTGTACCTTTAATCCCCTTTATTTATTTTATCTGTCTCCCTACCCGCATCCTTTCTGGCAGCCACCAGTTTCTTTTCTGTATTTAAGAGTCTGGCTTTTTGTCTCTTTTTTTCTTTGTTTTTCATTTGTTTCTTAAGTTTTACATATGAGTAAAATCATATGGTATTTGTCTTTCTCTGTCCGACTTATTTCACTTAGCATCATACCTTCTAGGTCTATCCATGTCATTGCAAATGACAAGATCTTATTATTTTTTATGGCTGAATAATATTCCATTGTATGTATATACCACTCTTCTTTATTCATTCATCTATCGATGGAGACTTGGATTGCTTTTATACCTTGACTATTGTAAATAATGCTGCAGTAAACACAGGGGTGCGTATATTTTATTGAATTCGTGTTTTTGTATTCTTTGGGTAGATACCAGTAGTAAAATTACTGGATCATATGGTATTCTATTGTTAATTTTTTGTAGGACCTTCATACTGCTTTCCACAGTGGCCGCACCAGTTTGCATTCCCAACAGTGCACAAGGGTTCCTATTTCTCAAAATCCTTACCAACCCTTGTAATGTCTTATCTTTTTGATTCTAGCCATTCTGACAGGTGTAAGGTGATAGCTCATTGTGGTTTTGATTTGCAGTTCTGTGATGATTAGTGATGTTGAGCATCTTTTCATGTATCTGTTGGCCATCTGTTTGTCTTTGGAAAAATGTCTGTTCAGATCTTCTGCCCATTTTGAATTGGATTATTTGTGTGTGTGTGTGTGTGTGTTGAGTTGTATAAGTTCTTTATATATTTTGGGTATTAACACCTTATAAGATATATCATCTGTAAATAAATTCTCCCATTCAGTCAGTTGCCTTATTGTTTTGTTGATGGTTTCCTTCACTATGTAAAAGGTTTTAATTTTGGTGTAGTCCTAATAGTTATTTTTGCTTTTGTTTCCTTTGCCTGAGGAGACATTTCTAGAAAAATGTTTCCATGAGTAATCTATTTAATATCATAGAAAAAGAAAAAAAAAGCCCTTAATAGTTGTGTGAAAAATTATAGTTTACAATCGCAGTTCTTTTTTTAATCACCCTCATTTTTAAAAATTGTGGTAAAATACACATAACATAAAATTTATCATCTTAACCATTTTTAAGTATATATAGTTCAGTATTGAGATAAGTATATCTCACATGGGTCTGCAACCAATCTCCAGAACTTTTTCATCTGACAAAACTGAAACTCTATACTCATTAAACAACTCCCCATTTCCCCATCTCCTTAGTCCCTTGGCAGCCACCATTCTACTCTCTTTTTCTATGAATTTGACTATCCTAGATACTCCATGGAAGCGGAATCCTACAGTATTTGTCTTTTATGTGACTGGATTATTTCACGCAGCATGATCTCAAAGTTCATCCATATTGTAACATGTGTCAGAATCTCCTTCCTTTTTAAGGCTAAGTGATATTCCATTGTATGTACGTGTCACATTTTGTTTATCCATCCATCTGTTGATGGACATTTGAATTGCTTCCACTTTTGGCTATTGTGAATCATGCTTTTATGAACATGATTGTGCAAATATCTGTTTGAGTCCTTACTTTCAGTTCTTTTGTACGTTTATCCAGAAGTGGGATTGCTGGATTATCTGGTGACTTTATTTTTACCTTTTTAAGAAAACACTGTACTGTTTTTCATAGCAGCTGCACAATTTTACATTCCTACCAACAGTGTACAAAAGTTCCAATTTTTCATATCCTTATCCACGCAGTTCCCGTTTTGTTTTATTTTCCTGATAGTAGCTATCCTGATGGGGTAGAGATGATATTTCATTGTGGTTTTCATTTGCATTTCCCTAGTGATTAATAATGTCATAATAAACTTTTGTCACCTTTTTCAGAAGAGCATCTAGTTGGATAATGCCTCTATGGTTCTTCCCGTGAATACTTTGCTATCTATGGTAGGGCAAATTAGACTTATTACACTCAAGGGAATATATCTTTTCTCTCCCTTTTTTGTTACTTTAATATTCATAATTGCTTTTACTTTTTTATGGGGAGGTGAGAAAATTTAGAAATAAAACAGAAGGAAGAAATAGAAACAAAAGAAATGATGGATAATAAGGAGAAATAAGAGAGAATGATTAGAAGGGTGAATAGGGAAGTTAAGAAAAAGTGAGAATAAAGCAGAACATTTTGTCTGACCTCTGCTAATTTCTTGCAGCCTTGGGATCTATACTGTAATTACTATTCAAATGACACATCAGGGTGGTAAAATGAGAAGAGTTGATTAGCTGGGAATTCAAGATGAAGGGAGCCTTTGAAAGAATTTAATCTAGCTTAGTTCCACAACTTGCAGAGAAAGAAACCACACTGTGAAATGATTTCCCCAAAGTTCTTCCTGGTAGTTAATAGGAGAACTGGAATTACAACTAATGACCAAGTCAGTATTATTAAGTGACAAGTAGGGGGTAATCAAAGTTCTGATATTAAGCCCGCTCAAAATTTAATGAAGCCCACTCCCCATCCATTATACATTCTAAGTCATGTCATTGCAGTGTATTTGAATCATGCGCTTGGTACTATGCAACACAACAGACTTGGCTCATAGGCCCTGGAAAAGGAGCTGAGAAACCTTGTTTTGGCCCTGCTTACTTTTCTGAGCTTAAGTTTCCCCATTTATAAAATATGAGTGTTGGACAGATGACTTCAAAAGTCTTTTTCAGGTATGAAAATAAATTTCTAGGAATATATCCTCATTCAAGCTCATATATGGCTCCCCACATGCTTAGTTCTGAAGCACTTTTCCCAGAGCAATATTTGCCTAGTAGATCTCATCAGCACACAGCCTTGCATGTCAACACAGCAACCTGGTCAGCCAGTCATGTTTGAATAAGCTTTCTGCTTTGCTCAGTTTGAAGCAGTCATAGCCACACTCCTTCTCTGCATCCACAGCACCCAAGTATGCCTTCCTAATTGGCCAAAGTCATCAAGTGGCTCAGGAGGGGAAGTTTTTTTGTTTTGCTCTTTAAATTCTCAACAGAGAGCAAAGCAAAATGTATTAGAAGGCCACATATCCTGCAGCTCCTGTGCTCTATACACATCATCCTAGAGAGAATAGGCTTCTTTTCTCCACCCCTAAAAGTCTCAAAAGCAAACCTTAAATTTGTATAGTATGAAGTTAACCCCATTTCACTGTGGAAAGACCTAAAAAATAGACTAAATTTCTTGAAGAACAAAAGAATGAAAACATATGTAAGACTTGTGTAAACAGTAGAAAATGATCTACAGATGGATAGATGGATTGCCATAAGAACTGATGTACTTGTAACTAAGTAGGATGAACATACATCCTGTTTTTTCTGAGGCAGTCCTGATTACTTCTATTATCTCAGTGTAATTATGAATACCACGTCTTTCGTTCCAAAAGCATCCCAGTTGGGAAACTAAATAGCAGGGTTATCCCTCAAATAAACCACACTAAATGAAAGGAAGTGTTCCCCATCCCAGGAGTGGAGGGGACAGCTCTCTTCAAGGCTTCCTTTCAAGATCTTCACCTTGAATTCCAAATTCAAGAATATTGGCCACATCAATGTCCATTATAATAAAGTTTATTGTCCCACCTCAGTTGCCTGTCAACCTAACCATAAGAACCCTCTCTTCATTTAAAAAATTTTCTGATTTATCAAGAAAACCTAAGAGTGAGAGAGGATGAGGAGAGAGGAAAACAACTGAGTTGAAGTCAGAAGAAAATCTTTTAGGAATACAAGATCATACCCACACCTGGATTCCCATCCTCTAGGCTCCCACAGTCCCAAAAGCATTGCCACTGTTGTAATCACTCCTTTACATGACTATTCCCCTCAACTGTTAATGTTCAATTGTTAATGGTTCAAAAGATCAAAAAGATCTTCCCTGAGAATATAAATGGAAGTTGGGACACCGGGATGGCTTAGTCAGGTTAAGTGACCTACTCTTGATTTCACCTCTGGTCATGCATGATCTCATGCTTCATGAGATCGAGCCCCAAGTCTGGCTGTGTGCTGACAGTGCAGAGCCTGCCTGGGATTCTCTCTCTCCACCCTTTCCCCACGTGCGCACACAATCACACACACTTTCTCTCTCTCAAAATAAATAAACATTTTTTTAAAGGAATGTAAATGGAATGATCTTGAATCCCACTCCTTGAAATGTAATTACTTACTAGAACTTATAACAGTTTTTCAAAAATCAAATAAAATGTGCAGAGTCAGTCTGAAGCATTCATTGTCTCTTTTGTTAACAAGAGGGACTAGAAAGATTTGATGCTTAATTCCTAATAAGAAATCATATACAAATTCTTTTCAATTATAACAACATCAGTAAAATAGATGTTTTCTTTGCCTTTTAGGCCAAAATATCCCTCTTACTTTTCACTTCTATTCTGGGTTTAGTCTTGCTTAAAATGAAATAAATATTATGTGCAGTTTTCTCATACATCAGGTTTTTTCATATGTGAGGACATTTGCTTCCTTACTTCAGCGCAATGATCCTATTATTGTCCATTAGGAAATAATATCGTGGAGAGTGAGGGTTCACCAGTATATACATTGTGTTTATTTGGATTCTATCCCTTTGAGAAAATGGCAAATCCTTTCAGTATGCCATTAAGGGAAGGGGTTTGCTTATACACAAAAGCAAAACAACTTTGTTTTTAACAAATAATGTTTTAATCTGGTTCAAACAAGGATTTCTGTGCAATCCATTGGTTTATTTTTACCACACAATAAATCTGATTCAGTTGTTTAATTGACAGGAAACTAGTTTGAATGGATTTATATTTTATTATTATTTTAAAGAAAAGAGCTCAGCCTCTAGGAATACTATCTTAAAAATCAGAGCTTAATTTCTTTTCAGAATTACAATTGCTCACTTCTCTCTCATGCCTTATTCTTTCTAAAAAGTTTTCTAAATTGTTTGTTAACCATTTCACAGCTATTACACAATATCATGAAATAATGTGTCAATCTCAAAATATAACAGTGAAGAGATATTTATAAATAATACTAACAATGAAATAACCTCTGGGGCACCTGGGTGGCTCAGTCAGTTAAGCATCTGACTTCAGCGCACATCATGATCTCACAGTTCATGAGTTCAAGCCTCACATCAGGCTCTTTGCTGACAGCTCAGAGCCTAGAGCCTGCTTCACATTCTATGTCTCCCTCTCTCTGCCCCTCTCCCACTTGCACTCTCCAAATAAACAAACAAACAAACATTTTTTTAAAAAATTAAAAAGAAATGAAATAACCTCCACTCCTGCATTCTCTTGCAGACCTGCCCCCTCTTGTATGCCTTTAGCCACAGCCAGTCCAAAGCAGTGCCATAAGCCTGGAAGTGTGCAAGCAGCCCCTACATGGGCCAGACACATGCCAAAGTGACTCCTGCCTTGGGGAGAGGGGAGGATAAGCACACACACCAGTCCAGCTGTGGCCCTAGCAGTGGGCTGAAGGCAGACATCAATTCTGACTGCAGGCATCATCCACTGACGAAAGCTTCTCAGGGGAAAACACAGGGAGAGTACCCTGCAGATCAGTGTCACTGCAGCTCTGGCAAAAGCCTAGTCTGACTCAACTCAATACCAACATGGCCGCAGACTGGTTCTCTAACACCACAGGGAATAAAACCTGCCCACAACAGGCAAAGAGAGCCATTGCAGGTGATGGGGCTGAAGGCAAAGGCAACAACAGGGTGCACACAACACACATAGGAGACATCCCTGAAGTGCCAGGTTCTGGTGAACAGAGGACATTGCACTGCAGGGCACTATGGGACCTCTTCTTTGTAAGGCCCCTACATAGGAGACTTTCCTAACACATAGAGACAGAAACAGAGAGTTAGACGAAATGAAGAGACAGAAGGCTATGTCACAAATGAAAGAAAAGGACAAAAATCACAAGAGAGCTAAATGAAATGGAGATGAGTAATATGCTTGATAGAGAATTTAAAGTAATGGTCATAAAGATACTCACTGGGCTGGAGAAAAGAGTGGGGTACCTCAGTGTGACCCTCAACAAAGATATAGATTACATAAAAAAGAACCATTCAGATATTAAGAACTCAAAAAACTAAAATTAAAAATACACTCAAGGAAAAGAAAAAACAGTAGGGGGAGTGGAAATGGAAAGTGAAAGAACAGATTGGTGACCTGGAGGGCAGAGTTCAACAATCAAGCTGAACGGAAAAGAGAAAAAATAATAATAAAATAGGAAAATAGCCTTAGGGAACTTAGCAACACCATGAAGCATAATAACATTTGCATCATAGGGATCCCAGAAGGAAAAGACAGAGAAAAGAGAGCAGAAAATTTATTTGAAGAAATACTAGTTGAAAACTTCCTGTATATGGGAAAGAAAACAGAAATCCACAACCAGGAGTCACAGAGAGCCCCCAACAAAATCAATGAAAAGAGGTCCACACCAAGATACAGTAATTAAAATGGCAAAAAAGCAATGATAGAGAATTTTTAGGGCAGTAAGAGAAAAGAAAACAGTTACATACAAGAGAAACCCAATAAGGCTATCAGCTGATTGTTCAGCAGAACCTTTGTAGGACAGAAGGGAATGGCATGATATATTCAAAGTGCTGGGGGGAAAAAAGCAACTGCAACCAAGATCACTCTAACCAGAAAAGGTTTCATTCAGAATACAAGACATAAAGAGTTTTCCAGACAAACAAAATTAAAGGAATGCATCACCATTAAACCAGCCTTATAAGAAATGTTAAAGGGGACTCTCTAAGTAGAAGGAAAGACCATAAGCAGGAGTGACAAAAGTAGGAAGCAAAAAGTAGTAAAATTAAGTACATCTATAAAAATCAGTCAAGGGCTACACAAATAAAAGGATGTAAATGTGACATCATATACCTAAAATGAGGGAGGAGGGGAGAGGAATAAAAATTTAGTGCTCATAGAATGTGTTCAAACTTAAGAAACCATCAACTCAATATAGACTGTTTTAGGCATAAGGCATTACATATAAACCTAATAGTAACCACAAATCAAAAGCCAGTAATAGATATGCAAAAAAAGAAAGAGAGAGGAATCCAAATATATCACTAAAGAAGGCCAGCAAACAATGAGATAAGAGAGCAAGAGAAGAAAAGAACAGAGAAGAACTCAAAACAACCACAAAACAAGTAAGAAATGGCCATAAGTACATATTTATCAACAATTACTTTGAATGTAAATAGACTAAATGCTCTAATCAAAAGCTATAGGGTGACAGAATGGATAAAAAAAGCAAGATTCCTCTATATGCTGCCTACAAGAGACTCATTTCACACCTAAACACACATGCAGATTTATAGGGAAGGGATGGAAAAGCATTTATCATGTCAATGGAAATTAAAAGAAAGCCAAGGAAGCAATAATTATATCAGACAAAATACACTTTATTATTATTTTTTTAATGTTTATCTATTTTGAGAGAGAGAAACAGAGCCTAAGCAGGGGAGGGGCAGAGAGAGAGACACACACACACACAGATTCGAAGCAGGCTTCAGGCTCTGAGCTGTCAGCACAGTGCCCAATGCAGGGCTCGAATTCATGAATGGTGAGACCATGACCTGAGCTGAAGTTGGATGCTTAACTGACTGAGCCACCCAGGTGCCCCAGGACAAAATACACTTTAAAACAAAGACTGTAATAAGACACAAAGAAGGACACTACATAATTATGAAGGGAACAGACAAGACAATAATATTTATGCATCCAACATGAAGTACCCAAATACTTAGAACAACTAATAACAGAAATAAAGGAAGTAATTGATAGTAATACAATAAAAGTAACCTTAACACCCACTTACATCAATAGATAGATCACCCAAACAGAAAACAAACAAGGAAACAGTGGCTTTGAATGACACATTGAACCTGATGGCTCTAACATATATTCAGAACATTCCATCCTAAAACAGCAGAATACACATTCTGTTTAAGTGTACATGGAACATTCTCCAGAATAGATCACATGTTAGACCACAAAAAAAAAAAGTCTCAACAAATACAATAGGATTGAAGTCATACCATCCATCTTCTCAAACCACACATTATGAAACTAGAAACCAACCACAAGAAAAAATCTGGAAAGAACACAAATACATGGAATTTTAATAACATGCTAGTAAACAATGAATGGTCAACCAAGAAATCAAAGAAGAAAAAAAGGAGACAAATGAAAATGAAAACACAAGGGTCCAAAGTCTATGGGATGGAGGAAAAGTGGTCCTAAGAGGGAAGTTTATAGCAATACAGGTCTACCTCAAAAAGGAAGAAAAATCTCAAATAAACAACCTGACTTTACAGCTAACAGAACTGTAAAAAGAACAAACAAAACCCCAAAACAGTAGAAGGAAGAAAGTAAAATAAATTTAAAAAATAAAATAAAATAATAAAATAAAAACAAAGCAGAAATAAATGAAATAGAAACTGAAAAAATAATAGAACAGATCAATGAAATGGGGAGCTGATGTTTTGAAGACATCAACAAAATTGATAACCATTTAGCCAGACTCATTAAAAAAAAGAAACAAAACAAAAAGACTCAAATAAAATCAAAAATTAAAGAGGAGCGATGATAAATGACACCACAAAAATACAAAGGATTATAAAAGAATATTATGAAAAATTATATGCCAACAAATTGGACAACCTAGAAGAGATTGATAAATTCCTAGAAACATAACCTCTCAAAACTGAATCTGGAAGAAATAGGGAATTTGAACAGACCAATTATCAGCAATGAAATTGAATCACTAATCAAAATACTACCAGCAAACAAAAGTCCAGGATCAGATGGTTTCACAGATGAATTCTACAAAACATTTAAAGAAGAGTTCAATACCTATTCTCAAACTACTCCAAAAAATAGAAGAGGAAGGAGAACTTGCAAATTAATTCTGTGAGTCCAGCATTACCCTAATACCAAATCCACAAAAGTCACTACAAAAAAAGAGACTAATATCTCTGATGAACATAGATGTGAAAATCCTCAACAAAATATTAGCAAACCAGATCTAACAATACATTTAAAAAAATCATTCACTGTGATCAAGTGGGATTTATTCCTGGCATGCAAGGTTGGTTTAATAGTCACAAATCAATCAACATGATACATAACATCAGTGAGAGAAAGGATAAAACCATACAGTCATTTCAATAGACAGAAAAAGCCTTTAACAAAGTGTAACACCCATTCATGATAAAAAAAAAAAATCTCAACAAGTAGGTTTAGAGGGAACATATCTCAACATATTAAAGGCCATGTATGAAAAACTCACAGTTAACATCATACTCAATGATGAAAAATAGAATTTTTCCCAAAGATCAACAAGACAGGGATGTCTACTCTCACCACTTTAATTCAACCTAGCACTAGAATTCCTAGCCACAGCAATCAGACAAGAAAAAGAAATAAAAGGCATCCAAATGGGTAAGGAAGAAGTAAAACTTGCACTATTTACAGATGACAGAATACTCTATAAAGAGAGCCCTAAGACCCCTCCAAAAAACTACTAGAACTGAAGTTTACTGAAGTGAACTGAAGTTTACTGAATTCACTTAAGTGAATTCAGTAAGGTTACAGGATACAAAATCAATATACAGAAATCCATTGTATCTGTATATATTAATAATGAAGCAGAAGAAATCGAAATTAAGAAAACAGTCCTATTTACAATTCCACCAAAAATGATAAAATGCCTAGGAATCAACTTAACTAAGGAGGTGAAAGTCCTATAAACTGAAAACTATAAAGTATTGGTGAAAGAAATTAAAAACCATACAAGCAATTGAAAGATATTCCATGCTTATGGATTGGAAGAGCAAATTTGTTAAAATGTCCATACTACCCAAAGCAATCTACGGATTTAATGCAACCCGTATCAAAATACCAACAGCATTTTTCACATAAGTGGAACAGATAATCTTAAAATGCTTATGAAACCAAGAAGACCCAAATACTCAAAGCAATCTTGAAAAAGAAGAACAAAACTGGAGATACTACAATCCCAGATTTCAAGATATACTACAAAGCTTTAGTAACCAAACAGTATGGCACCTGCACAAAAATAGAGCTATAGATCAATGGAACAGAATAGAGACCCAGAAAGAAACTCACGATTATATAGTTAATTAATTTTCAACAAAGGAGACCCAGATATAAACTCACGATTATATAGTTAATTAATTTTCAACAAAGGAGGCAAAATTATGCAATAGGGAAAGGATAGTCTCCACAACAGTGGTTTTGGGAAAACTGAACAGCTACATGCACAAGAGTGAAACTAAACTACTTTCTTACACCATATACACATATTAAGTCAAAGTGGTTTAAAGAACTAAATGTGAAACCTGAAACCAAAAAGATCCTAGAAAGGAAAACAAGCAATCATTTCTCTGATTGCAGTAGTAACATATTTTTAGATGTGTGTCTTGAAGTAAGAAAAACAAAAGCAAAAATGAACTTTTGGGACTACATCAAAATAAAAACCTTCTGCACAGCAAAGGAAACAATCAACAAATCTAAAAGACAACCTACTGAATGGGAGAAGATATTGCAAATGACGTATCTGATAAAAGGTTAGTATCCAAAGTATATTAAGAACTTATACAACTCAACACCCAAAAAACAATCCAAATAAATGGGCAAAATACAAAAACAGACATTTCTCTGAAGATGTACAAATGGCCAACAGATACATGAAAAGATGCTCAACATCATTGATTATCAGAGAAATGCAAATCAAAATTACAATGAGATATTGCTTCACACCTGTCAGAAAGGCTAAAATCAAAAACACAAGAAACAAAAAAGTGTGGTAAGGATGTGGAGAAAAAGGAGCCCTCTTCTACTGTTGGTGGAAATGCAAACTGGTGCAGCCCCTGGGGAAAACAGTACTGAGGTTCCTCAAAAAATTAAAAATAGTATTACCACATGTTCTAGTAATTCCACTACTGGGTATTTACCTAAAAAGTATAAAAGCAATAATTTATATTGTTATAAATTATTTTCAGTAGCTAAGATATGGAAGCAACCAAGTATCCATCAATAGACAAATGGGTAAGTGGTATATACATACAATGAAACATTACTCAGCCATCAAATTAATGAGAGCTTGTGATTTGCAATAACATGAATGGATCTAGAGAGTACAATGGTAAGTGAAGTAAGTCAGTCAGAGAGAGATAAGTACCATATGATTTCATTCATATGTAGAATTTAAGAAGCAAAACAAACCAACAAATTAAAAAAAGAGATGAGTCAAAAAATAGACTCTTAACTATACAAAACAAACTGATGGTTACCAGAGGAGAGGTAGATTGTTGTATGGGTGAAATATGTGAAGGGTACAAAACAAACCGATGGTTACCAGAGGAGAGGTAGATGGTTGTATGGGTGAAATATGTGAAGGGTATTAAGAGTACACTGATTGTAATGAACACTGAGTAATGTATGGAATTTTCGAATCACTATATTGTATACCTGCAACAAATATAAAGCTGTATGTTAATTATACTGGAATTAAAATAAATAAATAAACAAATAAATAAATAAAACTTTAATACATATCTAGAGTTTTATTTACCAAACAAATGATAATCATCTGGTTTGCCTCATCTACCGTCTTGTGTATTAAATGGACAATACTCTCCTCTTTCTCCAATTTAATTTTGTATAAAATTTTAAATATTTTATTTATTTATTTATTTATTTATGTATTTATTTATTTATTTTTGAGAGAGAGCGCGGGGGAGGGGCAGAGAGAGAGGGAGACACAGAATCTGAAGCATGCTCCAGGGTCTGAGCTGTCAGCACAGAGACCAACACGGGGCTCAAACCCACAAACCCCAAGATCATGACATGGGCCAAAGTTGGCTTAACTGACTGAACCACCCAGGCGCCCCTCTCCAACTTAATTTTGCATTCATTTACTGTGTTTAAAATATTATTAATTAATAAATAAATCCTAGTAGAAAATGGGAGATACTGAGCAGACTGGAAAGACATTTTTCTAGCAATTGTAATTTTTGTGGTTCATATATTCTGTATTGGTAGAAAAGGGAAGCTTTCTATCTTCTGGATCTGAAGCAAAACTTACTTGTTTTTATTTTTGACAAAAATTTCTAAAACCATAGTTCCTTGTAATATCAGAAAAATTAGTGAATTTTTTAAATCAGATTTACAAAGAGAAGAATAAAAATGTTGACCATTTTTGCCTTTTTTTTGGATGTTTATGTTATTTTGTGTGAGAGAGAAAAAGAGAGCATGAGTAGGGGAGGAGCAGAGAGAGAGGGGAACAGAGAATCCCAAGCAGGCTCTGCACTGACAGCAGTGAGCATGATGCAGGGCTTGAACTCATGAATCATGAGATCATGAGTTCATGACCTGAGCGAAAGTCAGATGCTCAACTGATTGAGACACCCAGGTGCCCCATTTTTACCTTTTTTATAGAACTTTTTGCAGAACTTTTCTCCTTCTCTATTTGATTATGATGCACCTTGGGGTAGTTTTCACCATGTTTATTGTGCTTGAGATTTATTGAATATCTTCGATATGTGGGTTTATAGTTTCATTAACTTAAAAAAATTACCTTAACTGTTTCTTAAAATATGTTTATGTCTCAGGGCACCTGGCTGGCTCAGTCAGTGGAGTGTGCAGTCTTGATCTTGAGGTCATGAGTTCAAGCTCCATATTGGGTACAGAGATTAGTTAAACATATATATATATATATATATATATATATATATATATATATATACACACACACACACACACACACACATACATACATATACATATACATGTCTCACCCCCATCTATCCTGCTTTTCAGGAATTCTGTATGTATATTTGATCATTTGAAGTCATCCCAGAGATCACTCTCTGTTCTTTCTTGTTTTTTAGACTTTTTCTCTGCCTTTTTTTAAAATTTTGGGTGATTTCTATTGCTATATCTTCTAGCTTTGTAATCTTTTCTACTGCAAGGTCTAATATGCTGTTAATCCCAGCAAATTTTTATTTTTTTATTAAAAAAATTTTTTTAATGCTTATTTTTGAAAGAGACAGAGACAGATGCGAGTGGGTTAGGGGCAGAGAGAGAGAAGCACAGAATCCAAAGCAGGCTCCAGGCTCCAAGCTGTCAGCACAGAGCCCAACGTGGGGCTCGAACCCATGAACTGTGAGATCATGACCTGAGTCGAAATCGGACTCTCAACCGACTGAGCCACCCAGTGGCTTAAAGTTCTGTTGTTTTTGTATTTCCCATGTCTTTACTTGTTCAACCTTATTCCTAGCTTCTTTATTATTGGAATACAATTATAGTAATAGCTACTTAAATATCCTAATCTATCTTCAGTGTCAACTACAGGTCAGTTCCAAATGACTGATTTATCCTCTAATTATTTTCTTTCTGCTTTGCGTACCTTCAGATGCCAGACATTGTGAACTGTACTTTGTTGCATCCTGGATATTTTTGTTTACCTATAAATATTCTTGAATTCTATTCTGTCACTAAGATAGTTTATTCCTGTTGGATCTTATTTTTAAGCTTGGCTAGCAGAATCACAGCAACATTTAGTGTAGGGTTAATTTTCCCCCACAATTCTTGAAAGACTCTTCTTAGTACTCTAATTAGTACTCTAATCAGTGCCCTCTGAATTATGAGGTTCTTCTCTCTGAATGTTCAAAATAGGCCTTATTCCTGGCCCTGTGTGAGCTCTGAGTACTGTTTCCTCTCATTCTTTCAGAAGGTGTTTTTTCCCCCCAGCTTCAGATAATTTCTTCACACCCATGCTCTGATCAGTACTCAATTGAATGCCCCTTTGCAGATCCCTGGAGTTCTCTGTACAGCTTTCTCCTCTCTGTGCTCTGTCACCTTGAAACACCTTGCCTTCCCCAGATGCACAACTGTCCCCTCAACTCATGAGATCAGTGGGCCCTACCTGGCTTCCCCTCCTTTGCTGTGGCCTGGAAACTTTCTTTAGGCAGTAAGCCAGGCAGTTGTAAGACCCACCTGATTTGTTTTCTGTCTCTTAGAGATCCTTCTCTGCATGATGTCCAGTGTTTTGAAAGTTGTTGTTTATATATTTTGTCTGGTTTTCTAATGGTTTCAGGCAGGAGGGTAAATTCAATACTTATTACTCCACTGGAAGCAGATTTTCCAGGATGGCATTTAAAATATAAATAATCTTATGTCAGTCCTTTGCTCCAAATCTCCAAATGGGTTCCCTTCACATACTCCTTACCAAAGTCCTCAAGACTCTACATGTTTTGGGCCCCACTTACATCTCAGATTTCATCTACCATTCTCTCACCCCACATTACTCTCTTCCAACTCTCTTCTGGTTGTCTTACCATTCTTCCAATATGCTGAGATTGTTCTTGCCTCAGGGCCTTTACTCTAGTAGATGTCACCACCTGAAACATCTTTTCTCCAGATTTGCCAATAGCTGACTCATTTTCTTTCATTCAGGACTCTACTTAAATATCCCCTTCTCAGCAGGGCATCGTATCTAAAATAGCTCTGTATTTCCCCTTCACTTTATTTCCTTTTACTAAATATTCCTTATCTCTGAAATTATATAATTATTTACTTATTTGCTTATTGTCTGTTTCCCCTATAAAATAATGACTTTTTGTAATTCACTACTTTGTCTTCAGAACTTACAACATTGTTTGGCACTAAGTAGGTGCTTATTACATTACAGATTTATTGCATGCGTGGATGGATACAGGAATGCATATAAAATCAAAGTTAAAGGCCAACAGAGGATCTACATGGGAAGTTAGGTACTGAGTCACATTTCAAGCAACTCTTGTGTCATCAGCTGACAGGAGGTTGCTAGATAAAGAAACATGTTTTTCTAGAAAATGGGGGTTAAAACTTATCGTCTCCTTGCTTCTTCAGAACTTAAAGGAAATCCACATTCCCAGCAGTCAGAAGATGCACGTGTGAAGATTTGCTCTGATGACCTCCCACCCCTGATTTTTGTTGCTTTTTTGTTGTTGTTGCTTCAGCTGTTGTTTCTCTTTCCTTTGTCTGACAGAATTCTGTATGTGGCTTGAAAGGCAAGGTCTCTACCCCATAGCTGGCTGGCTGCATTCATGGTTCTTTCATCTTACATCCTGTAGGGCTACTTACTTTTGCTCTGTATGGCCAGTGATCCCTTTCCTTTGTAGAGTCTGATACAACTTTGCTACTTTATAAGACATAAAGATAAATCTTTAGCTACAGAGAACACATCCTCTCAAAACTCCTATGCCATCTTTCAAAGTCATCATTAGGAACACATTTCTCTCCACTAATAAATCTGCCACATCTCCTATGGTTTGGCTGAAGTCCCTCTGTCACTTGTGTTTGCTACTGAAATGTCAAGCATCCTCAAATATAGCATGTTCTACACCATAGTTTCAAGATACAAAATTTGGAAATTAGTATTGGGTATTATTAGACCTGATGCAGTGGATATTCTCCACTGAATTTTTAAGTGTGAAAATACAATTATTTTTTCTAGATGAAAGCACATCTGCTAGGAAGTAAATATGTAGATATTACCTATGTCCCCTTATTTATAAATTTATGCATCTGTAAAATATTATATATTCCTTTTTGGAGGAAAGGTTCTCTCACTTCCCTCACCAAACTTTTCACAGTAAACTTACATTTAGTGACTTACCGCATTATGCATTGATACAAAGAATATTTACTTTGATATCTTTTCCCTAAAGTGTTATTATAGTAGGACTGATGGGGAGATAAGTTATTTGAGGAGAGGAGTCAAGATTTCTTGACTTGATAAACTCCTGTTTACATAATGGTTATACAAGATCACATGACTTCAGGAATATTTGATTGAAGTTGTTCATGAATTGATCTGGGAAGCTAATGGCCATATATAACATTGGTTTCTCTAAGAAAGTGTATTCTGAATTATAGATAACCACCTTCCATTTAAGCTTTTGGAACACAGTCCCTCTATAAGTTGGGAACTCTCTGTATTCAGGGAATGAAAAAACATAATTGATAGTAAGAGCCTCTGGGGAGAAGAGATAAATCCACTCCCATGTAAAAAGTAAATCCAAGGAAGGGAGAAGTTGGCCTTCTTGTGAAAGAGAACGTTTTGGCAGAATGGAAAGTGTGAATTAAGTTAGGGAATCTGAGTCATAGTCCCATCTCTGTTACTCTCAACCAGTTTTCTCATCTATCAATTCATGACATTGGCCTTGATCAGTTCTCTGATTCTCAAAGATTGGAGGACCAGAAGAATGGCCATTTGGAGGCTCTCTTGCCATTTCCATGTGACCACTGAACCTCGAGTTTTCCAGTTTGTTTCCCTTCAAGTTCTCAGCCTGCATGTCTCCCAGGCTGCAAGTCTTCTGAAGCCAGCAGTCTACAGAGGTCGTCCTCTGGAACTAGCTCTCAGCAAAACTGAAGAAAGAGGTGGCTAATTTAGTCTTCAGTCCCCCTTTTTCACTCTAATCCTAGTGCTGCCCTTCCTGGTGTCCTAAAATTCCCTTTGACTTTTTGGTCATTCCTTCCCCTGTTAAAACACCCATTAATAATGGTTTAAATGACTTAAAGGCTCCATACACTTCTTTCTGGAGTGTGTGCTTTATAATGCAAGAGAAAATCTCTCATTGAGTCAAAGGAATTAATCTCTAATTGTTGAATCTTAGGCATTAGTGTGTTAGGCAGGTAGGAACTCAAAGAAGGGGAAGAGGATTCTTTCAGCACCTAAGAAATCATGCTGTGTATATAACCAATTTATTTTACTAGCCCTTTGAGAGGCTGATAGCACAATAGTGGTTCTCAACTCGGGCTGCACATTAGAATCTCTGAGTTTTAAATAAATATCTGATGCCACAAGCCCTTCCTACAGATTCTTACTTAATTGGTCAAGGGTGGAATATGAGCACCAGAATATTTTTAAAGCTTTGCATATAGTTCTAATGGGAAGCCAAAATTTAAAGGCATTCTTATTCAGGTACAAAGCCCCTATGCCCTCTCCTCCAGAAATCCCTTCTTTCTATCTCCACCCCTGCCTTTAGGCCTCTAGCAGTCCTTACGGTTTACCCCTTTCTCACCTCTGCCACCCTGCTCCATAGGACTGTGGGCCATTGTGTCTTTATGTACAGCCTCAGGATGGAAGAGGAGTGCTTCTCTGCCTAGAAAGGGAGTTTCTCCAAGAGAGAAGGATGAGCCAGTGGGCAGCTGACTTGTCTCTTGTATGGGCCTAAGCAGGTGGGTTCAGGTCCATTGGGTAGAATAACATACTCCTTATTCTCTAATAATATTTTTCTAGTAGATGGACTTAACAGGGGAATTTTCTGAGCAATTTGATTCAAATTACAATCTATTCCTGCAAGTACTTGTAAATACCACAAATCAATAACAGCAGTTTCTGTTGTAAGTCAGTGATACTGAGCACTTGCATTAATGTTTTATGTGCTTAGAATCCATACATTTACTCGGAGCCTTTTTCTGAAAACCTTGATCATAGCCTTTTTTCACAAGTTTTGAGAAAGTCATGTACACCTGATGGGCATTTGAATAAATCAGGTACAATTAAGTCTCCTGATTTCATAGCGCCTGATTAATTAATTGTTCCTGTAGAGAACCAGATGGTTCTCAATTCTAACTGCACATGAATCCCCTAGAACTCTTTTTAGAGAAATAGTAATATCTGGGCTCCCTAGAGAGGAAAAAAACATCTCTGAAGATGAGGCACAGACATAGTACTTCTGAACCCACGTCCTGAACCAGGAGATTTTAATGTGGAGCTAGGGGTAAAACTGCCACTGCCTCACAAACCTTGGCAGGTTGTGTTGGGGGCAAGTCTGCCACTCCAGCAAATTCACCCAAACCTGTTCCACAAACAACAGAATTCTTTTCCGAGTTGCCATGTTTGGTTTGGTGTAGTTTTGTTGTTAAATCCCATCATGCGAGTTTTGAGGAGTGTTGTTGGCCAGAAGCAAATGTAAGCAGCCCTTTGGGATTCATCCATTTTGGGGGGGAGTTGTTTCATATTTAATGTCATAAAAGTTACCAGCCTTTTTTGCTTCTCCTGCCCAACAACTTATTTTGGAGCTTGGCAAGAAAGAAGCTGGTCCATTGTGAAGATGGGACACATTGTTAGCACTTCTGAAAGGTAAGAATATTGAAGCCACACAATAATCTCCTTTCCTGTGACTAGCAGAAGGCAGGGACTTCAGCCGTGTCTTGACATGAGAAGTGAATATCAGAGGAGACTTTCTGATATCAGAGAATATTTCCGTGAGAAAGTTTGTTTGTTTTGTTTCTGTCAAGACAAACACCATAATTTGGCTATTGTTGGAAAGAGCCTAAATGTCCATCAACTGATGAATGGATAAAGAAATTGTGGTTTATATACACAATGGAATACTACGTGGCAATGAGGAAAAATGAAATATGGCCTTTTGTAACAACGTGGATGGAACTGGAGAGTGTGATGCTAAGTGAAATAAGCCATACAGAGAAAGACAGATACCATATGGTTTCACTCTTATGTGGACCCTGAGAAACGTAACAGGAACCCATGGGGGAGGGGGAGGAAAAAAGGAAAAAAAAAAAAAAAAAAGAGGTTAGAGTGGGAGAGAGCCAAAGCATAAGAGACTGTTAAAAACTGAGAACAAACTGAGGGTTGATGGGGGGTGGGAGGGAGGAGAGGGTGGGTGATGGGTATTGAGGAGGGCACCTTTTGGGATGAGCACTGGGTGTTTTATGGAAACCAATTTGGACAATAAATTTCATATATTATAAAAAAAAAATAAATAAAAAATAAAAATCTATAAGAAAAAGACAATCGAATAGAAAAAAAAAAAAAAAAAAAAAAAAAAGACAAACACCAGTGTTTTCCTTGCCTCTGGCACTTAGGAGAGCCCTTTCAATTTCTATCCTAAAACTGTGGATAGTAGGATCTGAATGTTGTGTTTTCCAGCCTTGCTGTAAATGTCCTGTAGTATTAAATAGGGATTTTTCTTAGAGTGAAGAAGAGCACATAATCCTGATCACTCCTGACTCCAGTTAGGCAGCCAAACAACATGTCAGGTTCCTGATAGGTTTTATTGACTTGAATGAGCTGTGCAAAGATGCAAGTGAAATTTAATTTTCTATGTGGACATTAAACAAGGACATTTAGCAACCACAACTCGTTGGAATTTCATTCCAACTAGGCAACTGTAAAACACCACACACACACACATACGCACACACACACACACATGCATATGTATATATGCCATTTTTAAATAAAGAACATCAAGAATTATGCTTAAAATATGTCAAGAAAATATTATGGATTGTAAAAGAAGGAAAGAAGGAAGGGAGAAAGGAAGGAAGGAGATAAGGAGGGAGGAGGGGAGGAGGGAGGAAGGAAGGGCAGAAGAAAGGAAGTCTCAAATTTTGAGAAACTGTCTGTCTAGGCTGGCCATATCCATCCAAGCCCTATGAGAACATGGTGAATGCCAGGAGAATGCACCATGATACAGGAGAACAAAAGTCTGGGAGATGTCACTTTTGTTCCTAATCATCCTTATGACTCAGGGCAGGTCTTTCTTCACTTCTCAGGGTGTCATCTTTTGAAAAAGAACAAAATTTCCTTGAATTCTGAGATTACCCAAAAAGAGTAATGAGAAAAGGAGCGTCACCTGAAAGCAAAAGAGGAAACTTGCTGACAAAAAGTTAAAAAAATGCTAGTCACATTCCAAACAAGTAAGGCAATAGCATATTCTTAGCAAAAGGTGTACTTGAGCTTTCCCCCCATCCCTGGTGTATTGACTTGAGCAATATTGAGGTATCTTAGGTTTATTTAAACAGAAGAGCTCTGCTTTGTGCAACTGCACTGCTAATTAGCAACCCACAGAACCCCAAGAGAGGAATGTTTTGAATATACGGAAAAGAAATTGCAGGAATATAATCCAGCTTTTTTGGCCCTGAAACTAGATTCTCCTATGCTCTCTGGCAATTTTCAAGAATCTGTTTTAGCAGATGGAGACCACAGAATAATTTTAAGGAAGCTGAGAATGTGTACATTTTCCTTGTCCATCTACACCAGAGTTTCTAGGTGAGGTTCTAGAATACTTAGGACTTTTCTCAGTATTAGTAGAATAGCTATAAAATCTAATCATTATTTAAAACCTGCCGTACTGATTAGGTCTGTGCTCTGGGAAAACACATCCCATACATAACTGGACATGTCCTGCTCCACTGAGGGGAAGCTGTGATTGGAGATGAAGTGCTAAGTGTTCAGTCTTTAGCACGGATGAAAAACTGTATGCAACCCAATCTTTTCATTGGAGATTTAGAAGGCTCTTGCAGTAATTAACAAGAGAGCCACTTGACTTAGTGAGACCTAGCCTCTTGGGAATTTGGGAAGCTGCCCACAAAAAGCTGGAGCTTTCTGCCCAAGCAGGGGATTACATCCTGATCCTTCGGAGAGACCCTCCCATTTGTCCTTTGTAGTGACAGTTTCTCTGCAGGTGTCAAGTAGCTCTCTTCTTGCGGCTGGCTTTCGGATTTGGAACGTTCTGCTAAACACTCTCAGCGACCTTTCTCCATGGGTGTTTGGGAAGTTTACATGGTAATCCCTTAAAAGCATTACAGATATCAGAAACAGTTCTTAAGGTAAAATTGAAGAAGGCTACCCAGCACTCTCATCCCTGACTTCAATTTTTCTTCAGTCCTGGTGAGGCCTGTTAGGCATTCTCCTTGTCCTATTCAGACATTTAATGCCCTGCCTACCAATTCCCAGCCAAGCACATGGATCATGATTGAAGTATTTTCCGGATTTGGTCATTCTTTGCTAAATGTCCTGTGTTGGAATCTACTGCACCAAGGAGGAGGTCCTACGAGGTGAGTCCCATGGCTGTCGCCATCTTGGGTAGCTTCTCTAGCTCAGCCTGGGACTCTAAGACCAGCTACTCCTCCAGAACCAGCCACAGGTGTTCACGTTTTCTGGCCCACTGCTCCCTTCCCAGCAGCCATTCCAAGCCCCTCTCAGTTAGGAAAGAAAGTGATAGTCGTATTTAGGATATTAGGGAGTGTTTTCTGTACTTGCTCATGATGCCCATCAGTGCTTTGGCAGGTAGGGTAGGACAGATGGTCAAGGAAGGCCACATTGGGGACAGGATATTTTGCTTTTTATCCCTCGCTGTCACATTTTTGAAGTTAATTTTGTTGGTTGTGCCCCTTTGATAAGTTGTTTCTTTCAGATTTTTTAAATCTTGGTCTTAGCACTTTTTAAATTAAAAAAAAATCTATATATCCCTAATTAATTAATCTTATTTATTTCATTTCAAAGAAGGGAAGGTAGATTTTTGATGGTTCTTCATGTCACCATTTTTAGAGTAATTGTGAAATAGTCTAAAAATGTGTTTTGTTTTTGTTTTTGCTAAAAGACAATTTTATTTAAAATTAAGACTAGTTTGGGTTCAAGTCCTTACTATGTGACTTTGATCACACTACTTTACCCCCTGAAGAGTCACTTTCCTCAACTTTAAGAACTGTGGGTATAAGAATACCCCAAACCCATCAATGTTGTCATGATTACGTGAAGCAATGGTGTCTAGCTTTTAGCAGGATGCCCGCATATAGTAAGGAATCCCTAAATAATAGTCACCATGAGAAGGATAATTGAGTGCACTTTGTGTGGAGGAAAGGACACAGTTGATGATAGAGGAAGAAGTTCATGTGTTGGGAATTTGCAAGTCTGGAGCAGACATGAAAGCAACCAAAGGAAACACTTAAAGATTAGAATGATTTACAACAGGGAAGAGCTCAAATAGTACCTATAACCAGTACTGGGATAGACCCTGCTCATATGTTCATGCATATCCACACACATATACACACCCTCATTCCCTCTGATCCATACACAGTCAACCTGCCTTAGTCTTGCAGGAGTGTCACTGGCTGTTTCTGGCCCAGTGAGTCCCATTCCAAATACAGGTCATTCACTTGGCTACACTTTGAACTGACCTTGTAAACAAGCTTTTTTCCCTTCTGTGGTCCATGTGGTTTTTGTGGTCTTCTATTTTTTAATCTGTTAAAACACTTTGAAGTTCAGCTTTGTGGATTTGACATCCAACTCCCACTGGAACCTGATGGTGGTTTCCTATTTCTGGTTTATTGCTAAAGAATGATCAGAAAGAGAAAGCATTAGAGCAAGGTCACTACAATACATTAACTAAGAAATATATCATTGGTGAAAATTTCCAAGGCAAAGTAAAGAAGGCTTCCTCTCAGGATGATTTTCTGTCGTAATCCTGTGTTAGAAAATGAGCTATAATTCTTTGAATTATTTGCCACATTACTTACTTTATCAACCATGATATTTCAATCCTCACATCTGCTTGTAATTAAAGAAGAGAGTATCTGAATGTCACAAGGACACTGGAATATGTGCAATGGTACTTGTAAACTGCTACAAGAAGATTTTGGTAAAATTTCCCTGCTACTTTAAAATCCTTATACTCACTCATAGATATAGGAAACAAACTAATGGTTACCAGAGAGAGGGGACAGGCTGGGGGGATGGGAAAAATAGGTGAAGGGGACTAAAAGAAACAAACTTTCAATTAAAAAAAGAAGTCATGGGATGTAATGTACAGCATGGAGAATATAATCAGTAATATTATAATAACTTTTGTGTGGTGACAGGTGTAACTGGACTTATTGTGGGGATCATTTGGTAATGTATAAAAATATCAAATCACTATTACATACACCTGAAACTAATTAGATATTTAGTGTGTCTAGTATACCTCAGTTTTTAAAAAGTGGCATACATACATACATACATACATACATATATATACATACATACAAACATACATAAAACACTCATACTCAGAACACAAAAACAAAATCAAACATCTACTAACACTTTATCTCCCTGAGTGCTGCTAGACCTGCCGGTCTGTTCTGAGCTGCTAACATGAGTTTCTGTTTGGCTAGATGATGTTCAAATTGTTGAGAATAAAGCCTACCTCCAGAGATTCCAAGTGTAATATGGGAGAAGATGAGGAGGTAGAGTTGATTAATGTGCTCAAAACTGTTTAGAAATCTAGGATAAGAATAAGTAAAACATACCCAAATATAGGATGATAGTGTTACCAACAGAAAGGTCATTTGAAAAGTGCTTCTGCTCACAAATGTCCAATGTAAACTATAAAAGTTTTCCTGAAAAATGTTGCTGTGGCACAGAGTTGAGTCCTTGGGGGCCTGCTGTGGGCCAGCACGGCGTCTTAACAGAGTAGGTATGGACAAGATCTCTGAAGGCCAAGTGGAAGCAGGCGAAGATGAATATAAGGTTGAATGTAGTGAAAACCAACCTGGTGCCTTAGCAGGTTGTTTGCAGAACTATGCAGTCCTCACCAAAATTATCCCTGGAAACAAAGTTTCTGGGCTCTGTGGCCTGTAGATAGATGCATATTCAGCCCTCACAGCACCAAATGATTCCTGGGTTATGGTTGAGCAAGCAAAAACTTCAGTGCAGAAGTACTTTGTAAGCACATCAAAGGAAGACAATAAAGGGACTTACAAGAAACAGTTTTCTCTATACATTGAGAACAGTGTAACTCCAGACCTGGTAAGGAAGATGTACAGGAAAGTGCATGCTGCCATATGAGATGCAGTCTAAGAGAAAAAAAATCTAATCAAAAAGTTATTTTAAAAAGATAACCTAATAGTTAAACACCATCCTAATAGTCTCTTGTCCAGAAGTAAAATAGGGTAGCTCAAAAGGCAAGCATCCTTCGAGCGCAGAAGTAATGCTGCAAACAGCTAAGCCAAACCATCCCAATCTGTAATTTTCTAAGAAGATTTTCCAGATTAAGATAATAAACAAATCAATCAAGAAACAAAGGTTCCACTAACATGCCAACTACATTCTCCCCCTTACGACACAATACAACACATGAAGGAACTTCTGCTACATGGTATAATAGGAAATATTTTCAAACCCACAGAATAACTAGCTAAAACCTAAAAGCAGAAGGAAATAATATTGAGAATTAGGCCTATGGAATCATACTGTTGCTCTTCTAATCTAGTCGTCTTCCTCTAAGCAGGCAGGGCTCCTAAACCATGTAATTATGTGGTGAACAGATGGCATAACACCCTTCAATATAGCTTGTTTGTATTTGGTATAAAATGCCTGTAAATACATTTAATGCCTCCTCTTCTGTTTTTTGTTGCCTTTAATCCTAGAGCATCACCAAGTTTTATCTTTAAGACCCTGGGCTTTATTCTTTTTATAGATACCACCTTCGTGCATTCATTCATTCATGCATGCATGCATTCATTCATTCAACAAACATTCAACATTTACTAGTGGCAGGCCTTGCTACCCTGCAAAACCATGTTCTCTGCTGAGTACCCCATACCCTCTCCTTGACCACAGTTAATTGAACCAGGTATGAGAGTTGACTCAAAAGTAGTCAGTTCCTTCATATTCTTCCAGAACTTTTGACTTGTGAGGTTTGACTAAAAATTGTAAGTGGGGGCAATCTTGCCTGGAAATTTAGATACCGAAACACTTAGCTAGATAGCAAATGGGGGTCAGAAATCTAAGTATCATGAGTTCCCATGATATAACAGGAGCTGAATCAGTCTCTCTGAATTATGTACAAGCTGAAGAAGAGGCAGGCAGAGTTGATGATGGGTCATATACACAAAGTAGCTGAGATCCCATAACCCTGCACCCCTGTCTCCCCTACTCCAAAGAGACAAAGTAGCCTTCATTCCTAACAGCTTTATAACTTTGGGTTCCCAGGTCCTGTTACATAGTGGATCCTGTTCCTGGATTTCAGTGAGCCTCACTCTATCTTTTTCATAACCCAAATTCTTGAGCCAATTTAGCTGGGTTCCTACCTCTTTCACCTAAGTCCCCTGACTTGAACACTGCATGATTACATGATGTTCTGAAAAAAAAAAAAATGATTGGGTCCATGAATATCCAAAAGATATCCACATCTTAGTGCAGGTTAATTGAATGACTCTTATCAGCTAGCTATTGTCATATTTATAAAGATTGACTGTAACAGAAGCAAATAGAGTTATCAGTTTATATGTAAAAATTAAATGTTAGCCCATCATACTGGAACAGTTTTGAATACATTGAATATATAATATATAGCAATTTCTAGGTGAAGCATTTCTCACTGGTGTATCTCTAAAGTGTTATGAGTTAGATAAGAAACCAAAATCTCTATGATTATTTCTATGAATATGGAACTATATATTTAAAACCTCTTCTACACTATTTCCTTTCCAAAACATAAATTTACAACTTCTACTAGGTATCTGTGAGGTTATTCTCTTAAACTTTTGTTTCACCCCTCTATTGAGACATACTTGAAATACTGAAATGTAATCTTTTATCTTTTGAAACTGTCATTATTATGTCTATTTTGAAGTAATTTTGGGCCCAAAAATATCCAGAATAATATAACTCTGTAGTATTCTAGTATCATTTTTCAACTCAAAGAGAGGTGTATCTACAGTCCAAAAATGTCTGGAAGATTCTTCTTTTAAAGAATTAAGTTGTTTAGTATACAAAATCTATAAAGAATTTACCAAACTCAACACCTGAAAAACAAATAATCCAGTGAAGAAATGGGCAGAAGACATGAATAGACACTTTTCTAAAGACATCCAGATGGCCAACAGGCACATGAAAAGATGTTCAATGTCACTCCTCATCACGGAAATTCAAATCACAACCACACTGAGATACCACCTCATGCCAGTCAGAGTGGCTAAAATTAGCAAATCAGGAGACTACAGATGCTGGAGAGGATGTGGAGAAACGGGAACCCTCTTGCACTGTTGGTGGGAATGCAAACTGGTGCAGCTGCTCTGGAAAACAGTGTGGAGGTTCCTCAAAAACTCAAAAATAGAATCACCCTATGACCCAACAATAGCACTACTAGGTGCTGTTTATCCAAAGAATACAGGAGTGCTGATTCTTAGGGGCACATGTACCCCAATGTTTATCTCAGCGCTTTCAATAGTAGCCAAATTATGGAAAGATCCTAAATGTCCATCAGCTGATGAATGGATAAAGAAGATGTGGTTTTATACAATGGAATACTACCTGGCAATGAGAAAGAATGAAATCCTGCCGTTTGCAGCGATGTGGATGGAACTGGAGGGTATTATGCTAAGTGAAATAAGTCAGTCAGACAGAGACAGATATCATGTATTTTCACTCATATGTGGACTTTGAGAAACTTAACAGAAGACCATGGGGGAGGGGAAGGGGAAAAATAGTTTCAAACAGAGAGGGAGGCAAACCATAAGAGACTCTTACATACAGAGAACAACTGAGGGTTGTTGGGGGATGGGGGAGAGGGGAAAATGGATGATGGGCATTGAAGAGGGCACTTGTTGGGATGAGCCCTGGGTATTGTAGGTAAGCGATGAATCATGGGAATCTATTCCCAAAGCTGAGAGCACACTGTATGTCAATTTTACTCTTATGGTGTGTACATTTTGTCTTCAAAGAAATGTTTGTCCATGTCATTGTCATGAGTACTTTTTCCTAGGCTTACTTTTAAGTTTTATGGTTCTAATTTTTCATGTTTATGTGTATTTTCCATTTTAAGTTAATTTTTACATATAATGTAAAGTAAGAATTAAGGTTCATTTTTCCCCATATGGATATCCAAATGCTCCAGTAGCATCTCTTGAAAAGACTATTCTTTTCCTATTTAATTACTTTAGCTCCTCATTTATTTAAAAAAATCAATTAATCAAATATTTATAGACCTATTTCAGAATTCTCTATATTATTCCATTGAACCTTAAACCAGCACTATACCATCTTGGTTATAATCTATAGTAAATCTTGAAAACAAGTGTTATTAAGTCTTCCAACTTTGTTCAATTTTTTCTTTTTTTTTTTTTTTTTTTTTTTTTTTTTTTTTTTTTCAACGTTTATTTATTTTTGGGACAGAGAGAGACAGAGCATGAACGGGGGAGGGGCAGAGAGAGAGGGAGACACAGAATCGGAAACAGGCTCCAGGCTCTGAGCCATCAGCCCAGAGCCCGACGCGGGGCTCGAACTCACGGACCGCGAGATCGTGACCTGGCTGAAGTCGGACACTTAACCGACTGCGCCACCCAGGCGCCCCTTTGTTCAATTTTTTCAAGATTTGTTTGGTTATTCTGTTTTCTTCACACTTCCACTTATATATTATAGTAATCAGTGAGACCATCAATTTATTTGGCTTTCTCTGACTCAACATTTTATTAACACTTTTTCTTAAGTATTTGGTTTTCTTGACTACAAAGACTTCTTCCTATTTTTCAAATATTTAATTGTTTGCATTTTCCAATTAAATGTTTTAACTGTTTTGTTTTATATTACAGAAGATGCTTCCTTTTATAGTTTTGTATAAATAAGTATCTCAGGAGCTGTAATTAACTCATAATTCCACACGAATTCCATTTTTACCATGAGGGGCCATAGGTAAACATTGACATAGTAAGTAATTTTTTTATTCCATTAAAACACAAACCCTACTGATACATCCATGCAGTTAAAGGACTGTCACTTATTTTATGTAAAGAGGAAAAACACAACTTAATTCTTTTTTTCTTTTTTCTTTTTTAAATTTATTTTTTCTTTTATTTTTTTATTATTTTTAAATATGATTTATTGTCAAGTTAGCTGACATACAGTGTATTCATTTATATATGTCTGCCTGATTTTTAAATATTTGACTTATAAAAAATAATCAGCAATACCAAAGTTTTAGTTGTGTAAGCTGTTCCAGGAAATTTAATTGATCAGATTTTTGATTAATGACTCAATTCTGGGGAAAAAATAGTTTTTGGAATCTTTTTATTTGATAAAGGAGTTTAATAAGTTTTGCACCCAACAGTGTCAGATACTTAAACGTACCTTTACATGTTCACAAAATGTAAACACAATTTTAGTATATGTGCTGCTGAAGCAAACACCCCCATATTGCCACAATTTAAGAACTTTTATACTCATGGCTCCTTGTGAAGCATCTAAGAATCTGAGATTTCCAGTATTTTCCTAGAAAAGATCTTGTCATTTGCATTATTTAGGCTCATTCCAATTTCAAGGAACAGCAAAAGTTCAGGTAAACAAGGAAATGAGGAATTCCAGGCAACTTCTGGGCAACTTCTTAGTGCTCCGGGAGCTGAAATATACAGCTATAATCTGACAAGGAATGTGGCCACTCTGTCGTCATAGTTTGGATTTACCCTGAACACAAATCTGAGCACAGGTACAGATGAAAGTGATTTATTTAGGAAGCGCTCTTAGGAGAGACCAGTAAGGGAGTGGGAGAAGCAGGATAAGGAAGGCAAAGCAGCTAAGTAGCAGTATGATTTCAGCCTGATTTCAGAGCATCTCTGGGACATAAATCACTCTTCAGAGTTTGTACCTCCCTGAGATGAAAGAACTGGGCTTTTGGACCTCACTTCAGATAGCATTGGCTAGAAGACAAGAATGGGAAGGGAAAGGAAATTGGGAGAGAAAAGAACAGAAAATTTAAGATCCTTCTGTTCAGTCAAGGCAGCCTCTGTGGCTCCAATGTCCACGGGCAGTCATGGGTACCAGTTGTTAGGAGCACAGCACAGAAGATGGGGGCTGAGCTCGTGGGTTAGTAAAAGAAAATGAAGGGGATCTGGGTGGGATGCAACAGTGTCCACTACACTTATGCAGTCTAATAATGTATCACCCCTTCAATCCAGTATTCTCCAGTATTAGGAGAGCTGCTAAGAATTACTTGGAGAAAAAATAGAGAGGATGGGCTTCAGTGGCAGGCCTTACCCTCTACTATTTTCCTAAAAAATTCAAATCTGACCCCAAAATGCAAAATTCACTTGGGAAAGAGAAACATGCCCCCAAATAAAAGCCTACAGCAAATGGAACTTCCCCTTTTTAGAAGGTAGTTTAGGAATCATGCATTCTATGTCTCTTGAGGTGGATTTCCTCTCTGCCTCAAACATCTCTTTGAAAATTTCCTTCCAACCACAGTATAATATTCTTTCTGAGAGACGTTCTGGTAATCACTACATTACATTTCCAGTGTTGTTTTAGCAGCTCTTGTAGATTGGGGCTATTGGTGACTTCTCAGTGGGTCTCCCTTAATCTAACTCAATATAGCAAGCCCCAAAGTGAACTAGAACAATAGGTCCTCATCTATTGGACATTAGCATCTATGCCCCAGAGGTAGCTCTTTCAAACTCCTTCAACTGTTTGCTCAAATATCTTCTTTTCTTGTTTCTTTTTAAATTTTTTTAATGTTTTTTTTAATTTATTTTTGAGACAGAGAGAGACAGAGCATGAACAGGGGAGGGGCAGAGAGAGAGGGAGACACAGAATCCGAAGCAGGCTCCAGGCTCCGAGCCATCAGCCCAGAGCCCGACGGGGGGCTTGAACTCACGAACCGAGGGATCATGACCTGAGCCGACGTCGGACGCTTAACCGACTGAGCCACGCAGGCGCCCCTCAAATATCTTCTTCATGAGACCTGCTCTAAATATTCTGTTTTAAAATTTGTTACACGTTTTTTATCACAAGAAAAAAAATAATTTGAGAAAGAAAAAAAATTGAATAACAAGCCTTCGGCTACCACCACTACCAACTCTCTTGATGCCCCTTACCAAGCTTTACCATTTTTGTTCACAGTGCACTTAATCACTTTCTAACCTACTATTATCTATTGCATCAACATCTCATTGTCCATTCCACTCTCTCCCCAAAATGAGGCTATATGAAGTTAAGGCTTCGTTTATTTTATACACTACTGTGTCCCTGGCACCTAGAACGGTGCCGAACACATAGTAGGTGTTCAACAAATCTTTACTTCTTCAGCAATTCTGCAGTTTAAGTGATCCAGGCAAACTATTGTTCTCTAAAGATCATGAGCCCTTTCTTTCTTCCCTGCCTTGGAATCAGCCATTCTCACAATTTAGCACCAGCTTCTACCCCTGACTCTATTATCTCTCTGTCTTTTGCTCTCTCTCTCTCTTTCTTTCATTCCTAAAACAAAAATAATCTGATTAGGTCTGATCAGTTACCATCTGGTCGAGAACAATTCTTTGGGGCTTCCTAGGCTATCCATCCATGATCCAGTCAACTGTTGCTGCCATAGCAGAATCACAAGACATGAAACATGACAACTTCTGAATTTTAGGAACAATTTATTTTCTCCTCCTTCTAAATGAGGTCAGTGGGAAAAGCTGATATGTGGGCTGTGCCTCAAACACGCATTTCAATAAAAAAGTATATGTAACTGTATATGAATGCGAGTTGACGACCTCAGGATTCTGGCCCTCTGTCAGTTGGCTCACAGAATCACCTCTTTTGGGAACACTTGAGAGAAATCCTATCTATGACCGACTTGCTGGCAAGGACAAAACAACACCAAAGAGAGACCTGGAGTTTAATAGCAAACTGTGATCATATTTAACTAAATGTGTTTATAGGTTATAGTCTGGATGTGGGAATAAAAGATGTGGATATAGTGATTCCTTTGGCTTCCATAGTCCATAAAATTTATAAAGAAAAAATAATTTGATATAGTAAAAAGAGGTAGATACTAACATTCTCATCTAGCTTCTACTTCTAAGAAATAAATTGGCGTTGGCTAACTAACGTAACCTTTCCGGAACCCCATCTTCACACCTATAAAACAGTGGAGTTGGCTGGGAGGACCGGCAGGCTTTGCCAGCTGTCAGGGAAAGCGACAGTCACTTAGAGTCCTGCATTGAAAGTGTGTGGATGAACATTCTACTCTGTACATTTTCCACAGAGAACATTTTGAAACTACTATTGGCATTTTAAGGTTAAAAGTTCCCTATTCAGGCAAAAACTAAATAGTAAAGAAATATTTACAAAATTCATCCTTTTTGTTCATCATCTGGGATTGTCTTATGCAGTGTGGACTATTTTAGCTACTTAAGAGTGATACCTTTCTACTCCACAAGATATTAAATATAGTACTAATCTATTGTAATGCTAAATTCCAAGGGTCACAGATAACCATGCTAATACAAGCTTCCCGCATTATGGTGAGAGAAACAGACTACATACAGAGCACAATGCACCAGGGACTGGATGTGGACATAGAACTAATAAGAGTGTTTGTGCCACTTTATAACAGCTTCCAAGTCTTTTAACAAGGATCTTGTCACGTGAGCCCTTCAGTGCTGACAGAGTTTGTTCAGTGGTTATTATTGAACGGCATTTTGCCAAACATATCAGTAAAACATCCAAAAGTATGTCTAATTTTTCCTTCGTAAAATTACCCATCCTTTTGGGCTTCTCTCTAGGATTGGACTGGATGTACACTTTGAAAACTCACAATAACCCTAGTGTTGTTAAAATGCAATGGTGTGTCTCCAACCCTAAATAAATTGTAGCTTGGTGCCCATCTTGTCTAAACCATCATTTCACATGTAGACAACTTTTAAATGAAGTGACAAGTTATAATGTTACTTTTTTAAAGACTACAGCAATGATAATAATACTGATACAGTCTCTATATGTACCTGACACTGTTTTAAGCATTTAACATGTATTGATACATTTAATCCTTCCCACAATCTGACCTTTGACAATCCTCTGATGTGCCTCCTAGTTATACACTCACTTTAACATATGGAAGCAGAAGAAAAAGAAGCTAAGTAACTTTGTCAGTTCAGACAAGTAGTAAGTGAGAGGACCAGTATTTGAACCCAAGCTATCTAGTTCCGTGTGTAAATATACACATGTGTATCAAAAGGGAAATAGAATCCCAACAGAAAAGGCTTTTGACTAACATTTAAACACATAAATACACATATTTAGTCAGTTTGCACTTCTGCAACAAAGGTAATGATCTGTTGTCATGGGTAAATTTTGTTGTTGGATCATGAAAGTCATACTGGGAGATCATATAGTGGGTCTGGATGTAATATTAGCATGGCTTACTAGGAGCTCAGTATAGATTTGCAATATGCTCATTTTTTGCCCCATTAAATAGAGGTATAGATAGCTAACCTCATGGGTTTTAGTAAGACTGATCATATAAGGTTTACTATGTTCTAGAATTTACTAAGTGAATTTAACATAAGGAATATGTTATTTGGGGCAAAGTGAAAGGATGTAAGCTTCCAGTGTGATTCAAAGGAATAAGAAGAAAGAAAATCCTGAAGCTACTTATAAGAATTGCAAGAAAGAATAATCAGGAAGCCATAATCAAGCACATAAAACCTCTTTTATATGAGCTGACCTGCAGAATAAAGTCAGTTCAAATTCTTTCACCTTCTAACAGAAAAGAGTTTCCCCTCAATTTTTCGCCCTTTCAACATCATCACATTGATGGTTGTCATTATTCTTACAGCTTTTATCAAGTTCCTACTTCTTCTGGGCTCTTACCGAATATTATTTCTAATCCTTAACACATCCTGGCAAATTAAGTATTGTTGTCTTCATGTACAGTTTAGGAAGCTGAAGTTCTGAGACACAATATAGCTTGTCCAAGGTTATACCATCACTCATTAGGATGGTAGAGATGAGTTTATCCCACTAAGTTTGTCATTATTAATACTAAACACTAACTCTGCTCAATGCATGCCGTGCGCCATCTTATTTATTTCTTACAATAACCCTACAAAGTATACAAAGTACATACACTATATAGGTGTTATTATTTCTACTCTACTGATGAAGGATGGTAGGCTGAATAATTACACCCCTCCCCAAAGATGTCAATGTTTGAATCCCCAGAACCTGTGAATTGAATTGAACCAATGTTTGAATCCCCAGAACCTATATATTATCTTGTATTTTAAAGATGTGATTAATTAAGGATTTTAAGATGGGAAGATTATACTGGATTATCCAGGGAGGCCCAATGTAATCAGAAGCATCTTTGTAAGAGGGAAGTACAGAGAGACTTGACAATAGAAGAGGATTGTCTAAGTGATGCAGCATGAGAAACATTTAATCAGACATTGCTGACTTTGAAGAAAGCAGAAGGGACCAACTCGCTAAGGAATTCAGGTGGCCAGTAAGAACTAGAAACGGCAAGCAAATGGATTCTCCCCTAGATCATCCAAGAAGGAACATAGCCCTTTGGCTTCTGGTCTCCAGAGCTATAATTTAGTAAATTTGTGTTGTTTTAAATTATTGACTTTGTTGCACTTTATTATAGCAGCAATAGGAACCTAATACAAGAGGGGTTATATAATGTGCCTAATATCACACAGTTACTAAATGGCAGACTTAAAATTGCCATGCAGACCTCCAACACTATAAAACCTCAGTTGTCAGCCTCTGAACTTATGGCAAGGTCAAGCAAATGAGTTGCCTGCCTCAACAAACAGGAATGTGTTTATCCCAATCATGATTATGGCAATACCCTCGTGATACTCATATATACATTCCTCTTCTCAAGAAATCTCAGAATATTTGATTTCTGTTTTTCAGTTATTTGAAATTTATGCTGTTCAAACAGCACCCATTGGGTAAAAGACGAGAATACAAGAAATGATAATATTTTTGCCAAATCTCATCCATACCAAAACCAAACTGAAAATAGATTATGTGCTCATGTAACTGGTTTTCTGAAAATAACTGCTTGAATTGAAGAGAGAAGAAAATATCTGGGCAAGAAAAGTTGCAAACATGATCTAATATTGCACAAATATGTTGTCATCTGTCCCTGAGAAAGTTTTACTTACCTATAGCTTTAATTAAGCTGAAAAAGCTGAAAATGACAAATCAAAAATCCAAGAATAATTCAACATTGAGTGGTATATAGGTGGAAGGAAGAAAAATCAAAAATAATAGATGCATGAAAATAGTCAAATATATCCAAATCCATGAGGACAAAGTGTTTCAAATGCTTAGAAGTTGCTGTGATAATGGGAATACTCCACATGAACACCATCCAATACAGCAGTTTCCAGCTCTGTGTGGCTACTGAGTACTTGACTAGTGCAATGGAGAAACTGACTTTTAAATACCATTTAGTTATACAATTTTAAGTTCTAAAAAACAAAACATCATAATTGTTATGATTTTATAACAGTATTCCTTGTTTTATAATTTTTTCATTGAGGTATTATTATACATAGGAACAGATCCTAAATGTACAACCTGATGAATTTTGACCTGTGTCAAAATTCATAAAACCAATATCCCATTCAAGATAGAACATTTCCATTACCTTACAAAGTTTCCTTTTGTCACTTAGAGTTTTCATCTTGAAAATGTCTAAGATTAAATTGTAAGCAATTTATTTCTTACTCCCTAGGTCACAATCTGCACTGCCCTTGTTTAATAATGCATGTATTTGGAATAGGAATTAGGGTACATCTAAAGAATACTTGCTCACCACTCATCTCATTTAATAGTCTCCAAAATCTGTCCCCTACCTGCCTCCAAAATTCCTTTTGACACTCTTCTCCTCTTTGATCATATGTTCCCTATTCCAAGCATACCCTTCTTTCTCACCCCATACTCCTAGGCAGTCTGTATGTCTTTTAATATCAATTCATGGGCCACCTGTTTATAGAAACCCTTCCTAAGGTCTCCCCTAATCTGAAGAATTATTTATTCCTTTGTGACTACCTTAGTCCATTCACGGTGTTCTAACAGAACACCATAGACTGGTGGCCTGTAAACAACAGAAATTTATTTCTCATAGTTCCGGATACCAGATAGTCCAAGATCAAGACACTGTCAGATTCGGTGGCTGATGGGGACTGCTTCCTGGTTCACAGGTAGCCATCTTCTAGCTATGCCCTCACATGGTAGAATGGGGCAAGAGAGCTCTCTGGGGTTTCTTTTATAAGGATACTAATCCCATTCATGACCTAATCACCTCCTCGAAACTCCACCTTCTAATACCATCACATTAAGAATTAGGATTTAACATATGAATTTGGGGGGGACACAAACATTCATTCCATTACAGTGTCCCCACTGTGTCACAATCATGCTACTCACATATAACCTATTATTGTATTTTTTTTTACATATGAATCATTCTCCATTAGGTCATAAAATAGGGTTGCAAATGTCTTAATGTACAGGACAAAGTGAATGAGTGAAGCAGCTAGGATTAAATAATAGGGAATTATGGGGAGTACAGCAGACTAGAAAGTGTATACCACTACCTAGAGAATGCAAATGAACTTTTAAAAATAAAATAAAACAAATCCTCCAAAAAACTATAGGGCCAAAACCTTTTGACACTATTCCTTTCATGCATAAGGCACTAAAGTAGATGTGGACTCTTCAAGATGGAGGGGAGCAAATACTGATGAGTGGCCAAGGTTTAAAAGAGTTTGCATGTCAGGGAGTTTCCAGTTCAGTCCCTGTCTACCAATCTGCCCTGCTGCCTGGGAGAGTAAACCACAACTAATTGCCCGTACCTAAATTTCTAAGTATTATTTGAGGAAACAGGAAACAATTTTCATCCCAATACCTAATTGCTCACAGATTAATTTTACTTCCATAAAGTCAAGTGAAGATATGATTTGTCATAAATGCTATATTACTCTGGCTTCATACAACAGCTCTTTCTCATTAAGCAACATGCTTAAACTTGGGATGTTAAAATATATACAACATGTTTACATTTTATAGACAACTATTGCACATCAAGTGTTTAAATGAGGCCTAAATTTGTGGCACATTGTCAGATAACCTCCTCACTAATGCTTATAAGTCTTTTATAAGATATATTCACCTTGACGTTACTTTCTCGGGTGTTTTCACTTTCTTTGTTAGGAATCTCACTTCAAGCTACATATGATGGAGTATGTGCTAAGAAAGAAACACAAGCCAGAATTTTGAGCAATGCCACTCGGCATATGTGGCTTTGAGGAAATCAAGTCTCAGAACTTTCACAGGAAATGTGGAGCGAAGAACAAACAATTCTGGTCAACTCTTTAATCCCCTAGAAGATGATGATGAGTGATCTTTGTTAGAATTTTAGATGATGCTAATGTAATTTGAAGCATCTGCTTAGGTAGGCAGTGTAGTGCAGAGATTAATAGTATAGGCTCTGAAGTCAGAGGTCTTGGGTCAAATCTAAGGTCACTCTTAATCATATAATCCTCAGGTTCCTCATCTGTAAAACTAGCTGGCTCATAGACTTGTTAAAAAGATCAAGTGAGAGAATTTGCAAAGTACTTATCATCAATTCTGATACATAGTAAGACTCAATAAATGATAACATGTATTATTTTCAGATGACATCTAATTATTTTTTGGTCATAAAGAAACTTTCTACTATTCCTTATACTTATTGTTTAAAAGCTTCAACATCTCTGGTTTACACACACACACACACACGCGCGCGCACGTGCATGCACAATACATATATAACAGTTTTTGTAACAAGATTATCACTTAAAAAATGATAATATTACTTAGAGCTACAATGATGAGGGAATTATCTCTATGCAAACCCCATCAGCAGTGTTGGAAACTATAGCAAGAAACTACAGTGAAATTACTACACATATAAGGCCCTGCATACTTAATTACTGACTTCACTGATGTTTCGAATTCTTATTCTTATTTAAATTTAATTTAAATAATTAGATTTAATTAAACCCTAATTATGCATACAGAAAAGCCTAGCATTTCTGTGGGCCTTGAGATGTTCCTGCAGTCTCATGACTAGATCGGCTGACTGTACGCAAAAGTTGAGAATTGATAAGAAACCTAAAAAATCAGCAGATGACACTAAAGCAATATGTGTCCTTGAACAAGTCACTCAACTTTCTTCACACGTAACCTCCTCACCGACATAGCCTGGGGTGGGACCAGATTTCAAAGTCTGTGCCTCGTCTGATCATCGCCCCACCTTTTCCCTATCCCAACATAATTTAAAGAAAGCAGCACTTCTCCATCAATAGCTGTGGCAAAAATCCTCAGTTAGAATGACAGATGCCGCCTACTGGAGACCATCAGAATTGCTGGTGGGGTGAGAAGGAAAGCTGTGAATGGAAGAAATCCCTCTATCCCAAGGTAATCTTTTAGTGTCCTACAAATGGGCTCCACTTTCCTCTTCTCCACTAACTGAACTACCCCAACCATCCAAATATTAGATTTTAAAACATATATTATTTAGAAAACCTCTAATCCAGGTGTCAAAACATGTGGCTCTCAGACCATCACCAGCCTATAAATTTTATATTTTATACAGCGTTCTTAAAATTTCTGGAAGCTTACACTTCAGGAGGAAACTCTAAATTTCTAATTTCCTCTGACAATTCATACAATCAGGCTATCATAGACTCACATTCCTACAGAGCTAGGAATTTGAACTCTGATTGGTTATGTAATGGTACTAAGAAGTTATTGTTAATTTCTAGATATGATGATGATTTTGTAGTGATTTGCAAAGAATCCTCATATTTTAGAGACATAGATTGAAATGGTTACAGATAACATAATATGTTGTCAGTGATGTGCTTCAAAATATCCAATGATGATAATGGGGTAGGTGTGTAGGGGGTGGATGTATGCCTGAAACAAGGTTGACCATAAGTTGATAATTGTTGAAACTGTAAGGTACATCAAGACTTCTTATATTATTTCTACTTTCATAATGTTTAAATTTTCACATTATAAAAATATTAAAAAAAATAAAACTTGAGGGACACCTGGATGGCTGTCAGTTAAGTGTCCAGACATCAGCTCAGGTCATGATCTTGCAGTTTGTGAGTTTGAGTCCCGCGTTGGGCTCTGTGCTGATAGCACAGAGCCTGGAGCCCGCTTCCGATTCCTTGTCTCCCTCTCTCTCTCTCCCCCTACCCCTCCTCAAAATAAATAAATGTTTAAAAAAATAGAAAACTTAAAAAATTAAAGTTTGACAATATCCAGTTTTGCAGGGATATAGTATACTGGGAGAATAAATTGGTCCATTTGCTTTAGAGAACAATTTATCAGTATCTTGCAAGTCTAAAGGTGGGATACTCCATGACACAACAATTCCACATCCAGTTATGTCTCAGGAAAAATTTTTTCATATCTACATGAGAACACACATACAAGATGCTCTTATTCCCTGCCAACAAAGGGAAATAACCTACCTGTTCATTAACAGAAAAGAGGATAAATGAATCCATACAAACATATAAATGTTTGTTTAAATCCATATAAACATCACTAACTCTGCATGGTGGCTACTTTATGTTTTGTTATATTATTTGCCATAGATGCCAGCATGTTTAAATAGTTCATTCTAAAATAAAAGTGGTGGCATGTTCTGTGTCAATCATGCAATAATGGGATGTTGCGGCTGTTTCAAAATTGCCTATAAGTAAGTTAATAATTTAAGCTGATGTGAAGACAATAATCAGTCAAGGGAATTGAGAGTTTAAATCTCTGTGGTGTTAAATGGGTGTTAGGATACTCAACTGGCCTCTTAGCAAAGGCTTAGTTTTAACTGCTGCTGTTAAAGAGGGAAAACATACATCATTATGCTAGCTTCTATTTTTAGTGCACACAATGAAAATTAGCTGTTTGTTCCTTCTCTTGACTCTTGAAAATCATAGTTTCCACTTGTAATGTAAAACTTTTTTTGTGTGAGCCTGACTTTGTAGGGTTACTACATTATTAGATGCCTCATATACACAAATGCATACTTGTAATACATTTTAAAGAGCCCAAATGAGACATTTCCTTCTTTTTTTACATTACATTTGAAATTAGACTGTAGAAAACAGACACTTTAGTGATGACTATATCCAAATCTGAAGGCAATAAGGAGCTGCAGAACAACCGACTCTTTGTTAGTTACAATGGTTTCTTTCCAAATGAAAAAGATATTTTAAATGCTCAGAGGTTGTTTTTTTTTCCTCTTCCTCCCAACCTTATTTTGTGTCTTTTTTTTTTTTTTTGTTCTTAGTATTGTCCTAGAAGGGATGACCCATGACATCTCTTCTATTCCAAGAAAGTGTATTTTTATACTGCAGCCATATTTTAATGTCAGCATTAACATTGGCACTCAGTGTGTTCATTCTTACAATGTGTGAAATGTGCTATACAACTGTCCCATGTGCATGACTCCACAAAGATGCCTTCTGCTGCACAGCCAAAGCCTGTCGGCAGTATCTTTGGGGTGCGGCAACAACAAGCCTCTGAGCACTGGAAACTCTCAGCCTCTGAGCGGGCTATTATTTGTTTCTTGTTGAACAAGGAAACAATAGGAAGACTCCAAATATGCATACTAGAATCTCTGAAAGAAAGCTTAGTCGAAAATCTCTAGAATCCTTGCTCCTTCATTTCAGGCTCTTAAAACAAGAAAGACCTAGCTCTCTATTGGTGTGAGTGATGAGATGGCATAATCACCCAAGGGTGACAGGCTTGGAGTAATCATCACTTTTATAGTGTTGGAAAATGTAGATAGATGGTCTTCAGAAGCAGGATCTTGTGTAGATGTGTGTATGTGTGTGTATGGGTGTGTGTGTGTGTGTGTGTGTGTGTGTGTGTTTGCGTGTGTGTGTGATATGCTGCAGACATTAGCCTAGTGCTCTCCTGTTCAGACATATGATCCAAAACAAAAGCAAAACCGAAAATCCCTCAGGTTTGGAATGAATCATGGGATTCTATCCTTCCTTTTCCTAAACTGGAACTCACCAGGAAAATGGCCTCAATTATATAGGGAGGCAGAGTGTGTAAGACTATGGCTGTGCTTAAGCCAAAGCAAAGGCAATCTTTGCCCACTCTCGTCTGTTGATTTTTCATCAGATTTCCTTTCCATCAAGGGAGTGGAATGGAATGGATACATGAACTCTTCTAATATCTTTTTCTTAACATAATATATTTTTGCCTTTCATTTTATCTTTCTTGTTATGTTCCCATTCCTTTCCTGATTTTCTTTCTCCTGCTTCTAGCTTGACATTCATAATAACCTTTTCATCTGGTTTCTACCCTAAACCACATGTTTGCATATTTGTTCTTATGACTTCTGGTTATTGCAATTGTCATAGCTCTTTGCTAGCTGTTTTCTCATCTTGTAACAACTTCATCATAACTTGGATGTCTTTAAGAAAATAAAACAACAGAAACCTACTGTCATACTAAACTATGATTTCTGAAATTAATCCAAAAATCATAATTTCTTATAAAATCCTGAAAGTTAATGGGTCAGTATATAATTACAGAGTTTTCTCAAAAAAAAAAAGAAGACAAAAACCAAAAAGGATTTTTACCAAAGTGAAGAGAAAATGTGTTATTTTTATCTCCTGAGACTCCAACAATTATGTGAATAATTAATTCCTACAAACAAAATTCTCATGCCATGGTTGTAATCAATTTGACTGAAATCTTAGATTCATCCCTGAATTTTTCTTGCATCCACAGAGTTTACAATCTAGTCTAGGGGTCACAGTTTATAACAGTTCTTGGAATAACAAGAAAATCACTGCATATGTTCAGCTACTCTTTGTTTCTGTCTATGAACTTTCATTAGACTAATATTTTGTCAACAGTTCATCAAGGTAATTAACGAGCAGCCTGACGGTTTTATCTCATGAGGCCACCGTCTCCACCCATGAGGTCTTCCAGTAGTCTCTCCATGGAAGAGTGAATGCATAGGACTATTTTAGAGGCTGGGTGGATGAACACCATTCTTTTATCTTTACAAGCTAATCCAGGCCTGGTAACAGACACAAGTCATTTATTCTTTCTCAAAATGTATTTTTACAGAAAAGTTTTTGTTTGTTCAAATTCTGTTATTCATGTAATGTGATGGTGCATTCAGTACAAATTTTTTGTTTTTGCAGGACTGACCAAGGAAGCTGTCCAAGTCTAAAACCACATTGTTTTCATTGTTATACTTCAGTTGCCAGCACAGGGTTTATTTAGTTTAACAATATGGAGTAGCACTTTATAGACATTAACTCATTTAATCTTGGTAATAGCCCTGTGAAACAAGTTTGACTTGAATCCCCATTTTTAGGATGAGGAAGCTAAGGCACAGGGATGTTTAGCGACCCTGCTGAAGGTCACCAGACAGCAAGTCATAGAGCCTGGCTCCAAGTCTCCATCCAATGTTATTCTGCTAGTTTATTCATCTCTGCTATACTGCTTCTGGTGCTACCTAGGTATTCAGTGTAAGTCTGTGGATGTCAGAACAAGTGAAAAAGAGAAAGAGAGGAAAACAGGAAGGAAGAGAAGGAAGCAATTTAAAAAATGTATGAACCTAAAAATGTCATTGATGATTCAGAGATAAAATTTCAATTTGAATTTTCTTATTATTATGTAGCACCATTTGATATAAACTTTCATTATCTTTTGAACATACCATGATAACTATAAAATACAGGGACTATTTATTCCAATTTCAAAACGAAATAATATAACAAATGCCCACAAAACTACCACACATTCAAAAACCAGAATGTGAGTCTACCTGTGTGTTACTAATCTATGTCACCTTCCTGTTGCCCCCTGGAAAGAAGTAAGGGCTGTACTGAATTTTGTGTTCATTTCCTTTCTTTATATAGTTTTATCACATATATAGGTAACCTAAATAATAAACTGTTTAGTTGTGCTTGATTTTGAGTTTTATCAAAATGGTGTTATATTGTGTAAAGTGCTCTGTCACTTGTGGTTTTCACTTCACATTATACTTCTAAGATTTATCTGTATTGAGTAAACTCTTTTCTATAAAATGTCTTATAGCTTTCAAATAACTGTTATGTAACTTATGTCATTTGATTCACATAAAAATCCATTGGAAATTGGTAGACTAATGTAATTTTTCTGTTTCCTTCTACAACAATAGTATCAAAGGCTATGCTGGCAACCACTAACAAATCCAGACTTTTAGCCAGGTCACCATATGCATCAAGACCAGCAGGTCGATATGGGCTCTGAGTCTCAACACAAAGAGTAATGCTACAAACTTTCCATATCAGGGAATATCTGAATGCTTGTAACTGTGAATTTACTTCCCATGTGGTATGGCTGTTACCATGTTATATTAAGAGGAAAAAAAGTAAAATAGAAATGAGTCAATGCACTTTTCTTAGGACTTCATGGAAATTCATCTTATTTCCATATGTATGGCACATAAATAAAGCATTGTGTTCATTCCAAATATGACTGTCATGTCTATTTCACCATATCCTATAGGATATGGTAAATAATAGCATATGTAAATTCCCCAAGAAATATATCTGAGGGAAAGTTCTGTCTTTCATTACCTTCCGGATATCTTTTTCAGACATTCTTTCAGCTGCCTGGCAAGCATGTGAGGCAAGAAGAAACCTGATGTTCCTATGGTTGTCATGGGTTTTGAGTTATTTATTACTCAGTGATGTGCTAATATCTACTTTACAAAAGAGCACCGGTTAGCAGAGAAATTAGAGTTCTGCTTTCCAACATGAGATGTTCAAAACAAATACACCAGTGACCCATGCTACCTGTGAGAAGATCAAAAATGCAGAAAGCTTCTGTTGCCTAAACCAAATGAGTGCTGGTTTCCTGCCTGAAATTGACTTTTTACTGAAGTTATGCCCATTTGTATAGGAGGCTTCATTAATGCACAGAAGAAACTTAACAGGGCATCAGCGTGCCCTTCCCTGAGTGTTGGGAAAGGGGCGAGAAGTAAATTTTCCCCAACAACTTTTCAAGTTGATTCTTGCTTGTAGATTAACTAATTTAACTGCCTAGCCATGAAAAGATTAGCATTACTATCCAAGGAGTAAAACATAGGCATATACCAGCATCATTGCATTCTGTAAGAACAGTGAGAATTGGCTTGTGCTAAGCAGTCAGACTAAAGCATTTACCATCCTGAAGACAAGAACAAGTTATTCAACATCCTTTAAGCAGCCAAAGGAACGGATCTCCTTTGAGGGCATAAGAAAAATAATGCAGGACAAATATTTCCTTTTGCCTCATTAGCCTGCAGTGCACGAAAGTTGAGAGCACAAAATTTGGAGTCAGCCAGACTTGGGTTCAAATCTCATCTTTGCCACTTGCCAAATCTGGAGCTTAAAGTTACGTAACATCTTTGAACCTCAGTCTCCAACTTTATAAAATAGGGTTTTTTAAGGTCTGTATTCATACTCAGCTATGAGTATAAAATGAGGTGAAGCATGTAGATCACCTGACAGTGTCTGACATGTAGCAAGAGCTCCTTATATTAGAGTATCCCATTGGGGGATCAGGTCATCCTGCTGATTTAAAGAGCTCCATCATACTTGCCATTCTAGGACCATATTTTTCTGCAGACAGAGTTGGTGGTTGCATTCTGAGACATCCTTGTGCATTTGGTTTCCATGTGGCCCCCAGCTGGAGCAGAGGGATAGAAGTCAGTGCTCCGTAGCACATGGGTAGCAGCCAGTTTGCACTAGGATTGCACTTTATTCGCTCAGCCATCTGACAGGGCGGAAGAGGCCCAGCAGCCTCCTCTCCCCAGTGGAATCCCTATGGAGAGTCAGTATACACAACCCACATTCATTTTGCCTCCACATGGCAACTGTTGTTCTTTTCTAGGGCTTCATGTTTTCTTTCTTACCAGATCCTTTTCATGTTAAAATTGGGCAAGACCTACCTGCACAGCAGGCACGCTCTCCCCTCCTGATGAGTATCTTATTTCTTGTTTCCAATCCCACATGGTTAAAGCTGGTTGTTTTGGGAAACAAACAGGCTAGGACAAAGTTAGGGCAAACAGGATGTGTTCCCACTCAGGGGGTGGCATCCATAAAGGAGAGTCCCATGTGAGGTATGCTTTCTTACCTAGTCACTCTGTTTGAAATGGTCAAGAAGAGAGCAAAACAAAACAAAAAATCTGGATAAACGAATAAAGTTCATAAAAGTGAGATTTGCTTCTTTTAATCAGAGCCCATTTTGCCTCAAACACAAAACTGGACACGATATTTTAAAGATAGAATTCACTTGGAAACTATAATCAAGCAGCATAAATGTACTTACGATATGAAACTGAAATTAGGAGTTTCATTCTCAAAACTGAATGATTCCAAAAGGCTTCCAATGACTGGTATTTAACTAAAACATGATGATTTTAGCTCACCACTGAATAATATGTATCTCAGAGAAGCAGAAGAGGGGACCTTCTGGTTCACTTCAGGAATGGAAGTTGAGAAGTACAAGGGTAGAGAAAGGAAAAACTGTGGGAGATGGATCAAAAGTACTGTATTTCCAATGAGAAATGGCCGTGCCCTGAGTGAAGAGTTTGGGGTGGGGAGGGGCTTCTTGCCCAGGATTTCTCAGAAATTCTTACAGGAATTGTCAAGATGATTTCTTGCTGCTGCTTTCTCTCCCTTTAGTTGTTTATGCATAGGCAGTCCGTTAGAAGTGAAAGTCCCAGCTGGTTATTTCTTCAGCTACATGTTCCTCTCTTGGTACAGCTTCATCTTTGACTGTTTGGCTCGTCGTTTCTTTTTCCCAGTATAATTCTTGTACCCATTGTCATTCTTGAAGTCTGTATACAGTCAGCTGCATTGATCAAGACTGACTAAGATTCTTTTCTTAAGCAGATTTTAAACTCATTTGAACATATTTCTATTGAAATTATTTGAATGCATTCTAGCACACATTTTTAAAAACTTTTAAATTTAACATTTTAAGAAATAAGTGGAACTGCTGATTGAGGTGGTGATTTTTCAAAACTCATAGAGAACTAGACACTAAGAGGGTGAAGTTTGCTTAAAGTCAATTGCATCTCAACTTTTAAAAAGCTTTTTAAAAAGAGAAGTAAATATTGCAAAATTATCTGCTGAATTGAGGCACTATAGATAAACAGAACAGGTTGGGTATAGTATACTGAAGCTTAGAACGTCATGAGCTCTAGACTTTAGGGCCAGATAAGCCACTGATGAACTGTGGGAACGTGAGTGTGTAGTTTAATCTCCAAGGACTCAGTTCATCATCTGTAAAATGAAGAACTTGTCCAGACTAGCATTTCTCAAAGTTATGTTTGCCAAAATTTTGACTCTTCAGAATGTTTTTAGTTTTTAGGTGAAAAAAAAGGGAAGGGGGTTCCCTTTGGCTGCATTAAGCAAAATCAAATAGGTTTATTTAGTGCAAGACTTATCATAGCCTTTTTGCCTATATACAAATGTATCCATTCTACCTCATTCTACCCCAATGCCCAGCATCTGTAGGCCTAGTGTATAAACTTTGGGAGATGCTTAGCCAATCCTATTGTCTTCCTGACAATTGTTCTGATCATTTTGTCAGCCAGCAATTTTATTTGGATACTTAAATTCAGACACATAAGTGAAATGAAGTTATTGATCAGTTATCATAACGCAGTGATTTGCCATCAGGAGTCTGAATAAGTGGGACAGTACTTCATACTGCTCAGATATGGTCACTGTTTTCACTGTACAAATACATTTCAGGTTCGCCCCAGCATCTTTTGAGTGAGGTATATGTAGGAAGCAGGTGGAGGCCAGCAGAAATAAAAGGTAGCAGTAGAAGTATGGGCAGAGTCAAACCAAATTCTACTGGAAAATAACAACAATGGTAAGCCTCAAAATGTTTGAACCCTGTTACAAACTGGAACCAACTATTTTCTCTTTCCTTCCCAACATCTGTAAGAGCCAACTTATAGTACGAAAAAAGGCCTTCTTTTTAGCCCCATTCTGGGAGCCCGTGTATTTACTGTTGAGGCGCAAAGCTGGGACTGGTGGGATCTTTTTTAACTGCAGGAACTAGAAGAAAGCAGTAGACTGTTTTTCCACATTATAATCAGCAACCCAGCTTTATATAGTTATGTCTCTAAGGAAAATTTCATCTTAACTTTTCCAAAGTTCTTTTGGTACATATCAAATTATTTATATGCTGTCAAAAATTGGCTGAAACCCAGTTATCTACAGCTATCCACAATTCCTAGAAAATTTAGCATATAATGTTGCTGTGGCCTTCTCTGTCTTTCTACAAGGAACTTATCTCGCTATATTAATGGTTATTGGCCTCCTTTACCATTCTTTCGCAACAAAATTCTTTTGGACAACACAAATAGAGAAATGTAAATATGATCACATGTAATAAATGATTGCTTTTATAAGAGCTTAACTGTATGCTGTATATGATGAATCCCAGCACACTTCTCCTAGCTACATTTATTAGCAACAGTGGTTGTTTCTCTTATGAATAGAGAGAAATAATACACTATTTAAGCAGTTCCCAACATATATATATATTTTTCATAAGTTAAATACAAATAAAAATCTTAGTAATTAAATTAATGGCATAATTTCCTTAGAAGTCCTGACTGGAGTCCTCAGTCAGAGTTGCAGAAAATAAAATTATAGTATACACCATTGGAAACAGAAGGATAATTGAAATTTGTGGCCTCTCCAGGGGCAAAATTTCAAGAATGGTCTTACTAGCTTGTTACTTGAAAGTAAACCAATTTAAGTGTCTTTTCCTTTGCAACATCGGAGATACTTAGGTTTCATTTAACCCTAAGAAGAAAGGAGGAAAACACAAGAAAATAATGTTTTCTCTTATATATTAGAGCAGTGGTTAGCTATCAGCAAGGTGACTAACAGTAGAATGCCTCCTTCAGGCATCAATTCTTGACTTAAAAGTTAATAGTAAAAATCTCATGGGGCACCTGGGTGGCTTAATCGGTTGAGTGTCCAATTTCAGCTCAGGTCATAGTCTCACAGATTGCGAGTTTGAGGCCCTTATCGGGCTCACTGATGTCAGTGAGAGCCTGTTTCAGATCCTCTGTCCCCCTCTCTCTGCCTCTCCCCTGCTTGTGCACTCTCTCTTTCTCAAAAATAAATCAGCATTTAAAAATAATAGTAATAGAGGCAGCACCTGGGTGGCTCAGTCGGTTAAGCATCTGAACTCTTGGTTTCAGATCCAGTTATGATCTCATGGTTTTGTGAGTTTCAGACCCGCTTTCAGCTCTGAGGTGGCAATATGGCATCTGCTTGGGATTCTCTCTCCCTCTGTCCCTTCCCTGCTTGTGCTGTCTCTGTCTGTCTCTAATAAATAAGCTATTTATAAATAAGCTTGTGCTGTGCTTGTCTGTCTGTGCTTGTGCTGTGCTGTGCTTTTGCTGTCTCTGTCTCTCTCTAATAAATAAGCTATTACTATTAAAAAATAGTAATAATAAAAATATTAATGTCATTATTTATAAACATTATATATTTATGAATATTATATAAACATTATAAACAATTTGTTATTTATAATTATAAATGATGTTTATAATTTATTATTTATAAATAATAAAAATCTCATGAGAAAATTATTTTGGTCATTATAGATTTTTTTTGTAATTTCCTTCAGCTCAGATATTACAAAAGAGCTTAAAAATTATGTTTGATTTGGTTGTACAAGATGATTAAGATCCTACAGATCTACTATATATAATCGTACCCATAGTTAAAAAGGCTATATTGTATATTTAAAAATTTGTCAAGGGTAGATCTTATCACAAATCATAATAATAATAATAAAAAGAGAGAAGGAAATTTTTGGAAGTGATGGATAGGTTTATGGCATAGATTGTGGTTATGGTGTCACGGATATATAGTTATCTCTAAACTCATCAAGTTGTATACATTGTATAGTTATGCACAACTATAAAGTTATGTATAACTATAGAAGTTATGTGCAACTTTTTGTGTGTCAATAAATAAAACTAACAAATAAGTAGAAGAAATTAATTTTTTTTTAAATAACAGTACATTTGAACTTCAAGGAGAAAAGAATTGCCAACTGTGTATATCTTGTTTCTATTCCACAAAGACTAAATAGGACACTGGAAATATTATTTCAAAGTTCCCCGCAATACATTCACAGTGTATAATAAAGGATTTAGAATGCTTCTTGAATTGAAAGAATGTCAGCTACGAAGTAAGGATTTGATAAATAGTACCTACAAATCCCATCACTCAAAGATTGCCAAGACTACACTGTGGTCTGAAGAGGTTCAAAAAGCTCTAGAACAAAATAGGATTCTGGGTCTTCTTTCCTGGTGCAGCAGAATAACAGAGTGAATGTGCCCCAGAAGCAGAAGGGATTTTACTGTCCCATGACTTTCCTATCTGCTATTCCTTTTCAATGCCAGCAAACTCTTCCTAGAGGGGAAATCACCTGACATTTTTATATATTCCTGGGGCAGGGCAAGAAGAGTCTGTGCTTCTCATGCCCCTGTCCGCATGACTCTGCCATGTGCTGGGACAGGGCAGCAGCACTGGGCTTCTGGCACAAGGTGATGACCAAGAGTTGGGGAGAAGGGCTGTCTGCCACAGCACATTTCTAACGCTGATGTTCCTGCTTTCTTCTACAGAACGGTATCTCATTTGATTTAATGCACTCTGAAAATACACTCACTTTCGTGTTTGTTGTTTTTCCCCTAACCATTTATTTTCCATCGAAGTGTGATCTTTTCTATCTATGACATTTTGGAAGAAGTTAGTCCACACTTAGTCAAAGAGGTGTCATATTTTGTTTTACATAAGGCAATTTTTAATTTTTTTAATGTTTTATTTATTTTTGAGAAAGAAAGAGAGCATGAGCAGGGGTGGGGCAGAGAGAGAGACAGACACACGGAAACGGAAGCAGGCTCCAGGCTCTGACCTGTCAACACAGAGCCCGATGCAGGGCTCGAAACTCAAGAATGGTGAGACCGTGACCTGAGCTGAAGTCTGCAGCTTAACTGACTGAGCCACCCAGGGGCCCCTACAGAAGGCAATTTTTCAGGCTTTCTTAACAGAGCCTGCCCTGCGATTGATCCATGCTCTCTAAATGTTTCAAGTTTCCATCTATTGCCCTGTTTATTTCCTCCATACCACTTATCTCAATCTGTTTTCTGCTCCCCTGTTCTTTGTCTATACCAGACAAGGTGTATGAGGGCAGGGACCTGTGTCTGTCTTGCTCACTGTGTGTCTCCAACGCCAAGCAGAATGCCTGGCACAAAAACTATGTGTGAATAGGACGGTAAATGAATGAATGAAGCTGATGGTGATAGAACAGAGTGGAGGTGCTCCTACTTGGCCAGCAGCTTTGTTCGTCAATTCATGCAAGTTCATAAATGGAAAGCTCCTGTGTAGAGGAGCTCCTGCAACTTTGTCCTGCTTCCCCTGAGTGTGGCTCGATACCCATCTCATGTAGATTTCTAGGCTGCCACTTCTGCTGGATCTCTGCTCTTCCTGAGTTGAGGCACTGTGAACCTAAAGCAGGCTTTTATGGCTCTGTTGGCCCTGACCCTCCCTGGTGCCTTTATTCAGCAAAGCAAGCCAAATTTTCTTCTCATTATCTTACCATTCAAGTTTACCCAAAAGCTTGGACCTTTCAGTGCTCTGCCAAGAAACACTCTTTACACCATTCATAACATCTGGCCTACAGCTTCTAATAACCCACAGGATGCCTTGACATAAACAACAGCTAATTTTGTATTGTGCAAGATTTCGGTTATATAAAAAATGAGATAATGTACATGAAAGTACTTTCTAAACTATAAAATCCTATATAAATGAAATAGATAATGATCATGATTACTACTATCATTGCTGTTGCTTTAGCTAAGACAGAAACTTCTTTGAAAAGCCTTTTCACATTCTGTTATTTTGGCTTTTAAGAAATATTGAGCTACATGTTTCCAGGGAAGAAATTGTTTGCTGGCATTAAAATAGAAATTTTAAGAAAATCACATTAACACTTCCAAACTCTATGTTACAGAATAGAGGAGAAAAAAACAAAAACAAAAACAAAAACAAACAAACAAAAAACCATGCTCTATCGACCCAGATCCACCATTTATCCAAAATGTGAGAGATAGGCATTTCTCAGTAGTCTATATTATCAGGTAAGGCATACAGCATAAGCTTTGATATATACTTTTATTTCCTATCGTGGAAGGATGAGCTTGATTCCCCCTTTATACAAATTATCTCCTTATCGCCCTTCTCAGAAACTCCTTAGGGAGGAGACCCTACTATGCCAATCAACCCAGTGATATCTCAGATCACATCAGACTCATCATAAGAGCAGTTGCCCAACCAGTGTAATTTGAACCACATCAGAAAGTCCCTACATGGCTCTACCTAGAGGTCTAGCCCTAGGGATTGAATAATTGAATAATAGTCCCAGTCTCCTTGAGTACTTTCAACCAACAAGAAAAAGTCATGCTAAATAAATAGGAGTACAAAAATGGGTGGGTCCATACAAACATGTCTCTTTAACATGGGAGTGTCCCTAGAAGGTGTTGAGTTGCATGCTAGCAAGAGAGGTAACTGAAGAAAAGGACATCTCAGAAGGGTACTATAAGCAAACATCTGTTTCACAATTTTGACCTTTGCTATTGAAGAACAGCCTACTCTCCTCCACTTCCTTGAGCAATATTCCCATTTAATATTAATTCATATAAAAGAAAAATGTATACCAAGAGTCCCTGAAAGCCCATAACTTACTAAATGGTACCACAGGATTCTTAGTTAATATAGAGTTCAAATGTATAATGTATTTTCATGAGGGACTATACTCCCTGAAAGAATCTAGCTCATTAATTTTCAGAAGAGTCAAAGCACTTTTCAGGTTTTATTTTTGCAACATCAGACTATCCTTTAGCTTCCCTCTGGTAATGAGGAATCAGAGGGGGACATGATGAAACTATCCCAGGTAAAATACATCTAACTGAAGAACCTCAATATTATTTACATGCATGTGACACTGACTTGAAGTTTCATTGACAATTGGACTGGAAATTGGCATTTGTAAAGAAGACTTTGTATAGCATTCAGCAGGCTCTTAAAAAATGTATAATTTAGTCTCGGTAGTTTGCATAAAGTAGAGGTTAGATTCTGCCAATGACCTTTCATGAACTTCTAAGAGTGGATAGTCTCTTGCTGAAAAGGTAAAAAATAAAGACTCTCTTTTCCTTACCAAGGTGGTAATTACATTTAAGTTTATGTAGCTCTGATGTTCGTGGGAGAGCTTTATAATTTACTCCTGGGTAGGCTCTCTCTGCAAAGCCCTTTTTCCCCCTTGGGAGAAAAAAAATTTTTTTAACTAACATCCTTGCAAATTGGATAAGTGTTGTATTACGGTGGTTTGCAACCCATTGATAGAGCCTTACATGCTTTGAACTTTAGTAACAGCATTTGAAAGAGAGATTAAAATCCCTTTAACTGGCAAGCATTCACTTTCTAAAAATTCCTATTTCTAAGGCATGAAAGCATTGCATTTTGAAAGCCATGTAAGCCCAAGCAAAGCAAAATGTACCTCTACTCAAATGAGTTCATTGGTGGTCAGACCTTTCAGAAAATGACTTTTTTTGAGGCTGTCTGCAAATACCCAAAGAAGCTGGTCCCTCATTCAGCATCACAGGGTTCCTCTGCCATCATGGTAATTATACATGTTGCCAACCCAATTAAGATGGCATGGGGAAGGATGAGTATTCATTGTAGCCATTTCACTTTACAGTCAGTGGTAAATTCTGTGAGAAAACTTTATCCCACAACTTTCCCATCCTCCTGGAAGGGGGGCCCTTGGTGGTCAGCCAGAAACATACACACCTATCAATATAATTCATGCTGCTTAGGGTTCAAAACCAGATATTTCCCAAGCCAGGGCAAATTAGCCTTTGGCATTGAAACTCTAGATTATTTATCCACTCAGGCACATCTATACAATGAGAAACAATTGCCTTGAAAGGCAATAAAATGTTGCATACAGTTCCCAGGGGCTGGTCTGCCTGATGAAGCATTTAATCAACTAGGCCACAGAGCCATTTGCCTTCTGTGTATGTAGGGGAGGCAGTTAGTGAAACGGGTTGAGGATCAGGCCTGGATTTTCTCCACAGGCTCTTCAGGCAGAGTCCCAAAAGTTCATCCTCAGGCTGTTGATGGGTGTTTCCAAGCTCAAGAAGTCAGCTTTGCTCTCTCAGAAAACTCGGGCCAGGAAGTTGTTCTCCAGTATTCTTCCTGAGCTTTTAGACTCATGGTTAGCACTTCTTGACAATTATTTTAAGTGCTTTAGTTTTCTTTCCCCAATGATAATGGAGGTTACACGGACGCAGGAGGATGGCATTTTTCCTCCACAGCATCTAAAGCAGTGCTTGGATGGATAATTGGTTCTTGGAAAAATACATCTTTATTGGTCTACTTCCTCATGGCTCCTCACCTAAACATTTCGTTTACTAAGCACTTACTTAGTAAATGCTGCCTTCCCTTTCTTTTGATCTAGGCCTTTCCCTCAGCCCTTTCCATTTGATGCTCCCTGACTCTGAAGTCTCCTAGGTCAGTAAATTGCTATTAAGATTTTTTCAATGTATACACTTTCATAGATGCAAAGTAACTGCATCAGAGCAACTCATTTATCTAATAGTACTTTGCATGTAAGAATAAAAGGGAAAAGATCTTTTGGAACCCTAATTGTTCATTTATCTCTAGAGATGTATCTGTACAAATTATCTGGCCACCTTATTCAGGAAACACAAGAACCTTCCTTTATGTGTGTGAGTATGACAGATGCATTTATTTGAATAACATTGTCAGGCTCTACAATGAGTTCTAATACCAATCCCTGGTTCATCTTCACTGCTGAACTGTTTATAACTCATTTGGGGCCTGGGTATGCTCAGATACACTGTAGGATAATCCCTTCTCTGCTGCATATTAGTTGTATGACTTTGGTCACATTATTTAACCTTGCTGCCTCAGTTTACCAGTCTGTAAAGTGGAAATAGCAATAATAGTAGCTTATAAGGCTGTTGTGAAGATTAAATGGGTTCATACAGGTAAAGCATCATTTTTTTTTCTTCCAGATTTAGGAATGTTCTCATTTGTTCTAGTAAATTCTGTCCCATACAAGCTGAATGTACCTGGGAGATGATACTACTTAATTTAGGATTCTTAGCACGGAGTCCTTGGCTTTTTATTACATACTTATTCAAAATACAGGCTTCAAGTAATGACTCTGTATCTCTCTCTCCAGATAATACCTTAGATGGAGAGATTCCCAGGGACGAGAACTTTATCCTAAGCTTCTTAGGTGTATTACCCACCACATGTAACATAGTATGTCACTCAGAGTAAGAGCCCCATGTTTATATTTTTGATAATTTTTTCTGTTCCTTCCTCTCCAGTTGACCAAGGCTGATTATGACATCATTGCACTCTTCCTTCTCTTCTACACCATGTAGGTTTTGCTATGCTAGAGGTTACAGAGACTGTGAAGCATAAAGCAATGGGGGACTTAACACATCACTAAACCAAATATGTGTTCCTTGCCAGAACTCTTGATTTTTAGATGGAAGAAAGGACAGAGATAATTTTGGACGGGTTTGTGCCCTGGGTCATTTGTGGGTTGTTTGTAGATTACTTATGGGTTGGCATGCTGATAAAATTGAAAGGCAGTGAAAAATTCTCACAAACATTCAGTTGAAGCCAATATAAGAATCATCGATTTTGAGCAACTCTGGCTGCATCACTGGGGCAAATGGCCCATAAAGGTGTGCTTAATGGGACGTACTGCACTTACGCGTGAAAATATGGATGAAAAACTCGAATTCACTGGGCCAGACTCCTTCCTGCACGTTCTTATGTGGCCTTACTGTAAAATGCTTTTTTTCCCCAGCTGTTCATCTCACCTTTGAATGCAAATTCAATAGTGAACTGGCTGCATTCTCTCCAGAAGGAACTATTTTCAATGCTAGAAAACGTAGCCACAAAAGAAAACCCTTGCAGAGGAATTTCCCTCCATTGGAAAGAATCCACTCCCACTCTATTAGGTAGTTTTTTTACTAACTCTGGAAAGTCCCTTCTCTTATTTAATCCCTTTGGCATGGTCCCCCTATAGTTGTTTCTAGAGTTATCTTGTGATTTATTATTTTTTTTTTTAATTTTTTTTTTTTTCAACGTTTATTCATTTTTGGGACAGAGAGAGACAGAGCATGAACGGGGGAGGGGCAGAGAGAGAGGGAGACAGAATCGGAAACAGGCTCCAGGCTCTGAGCCATCAGCCCAGAGCCTGATGCGGGGCTCGAACTCACGGACCGCGAGATCGTGACCTGGCTGAAGTCGGACGCCTAACCGACTGCGCCACCCAGGCGCCCCTCTTGTGATTTATTATTAACATTATTAACTGGTTATTTCAGACAGCCTAGGCTGCAGTCCACAAGAATGAAACTTACCCTTTCTTATCCATCTACCTGCAAAAAAAATCTCTCCTGGGTTTTTTTCCCCATAAGCTGTGACTTTCCTCAGCACTTTTGTTTAGTTTGATGTGTTCTATGACCCGTGTACAAAGCATGTCTTTTTAGTTGGAAATGAGCTGGTGTTTTGGTGATCACTTACACATGTTACTGCTTTCCCTTTGTTTCTCTGCCTACTCCATTCTAAAACCCTACAAAGGAAAAGGTGAATTCTGTTTGAACCAGGTGAGAATTCAACTTTGGACTAATTTTTAAGAAATGGGTAGGTTTTTCTAGTGAAGGGTTTTGATGTGGTTTCCTTTTGAATTTTGCTCTTTTGAATGTTTTTCTAACACCCAGATATTGTTTAAAATTAGTAGAGGGCAATTGAACTGTATGACTATAAAAACAAACTATTATCATCCAGTGAGTTCTATATATTCTTAAACACATAAAATAAAATCATAACTAGTTGCAATTAGTTGGTGACTTTTACATTTGCACTGTAATGAGAAGAATATCGTGCTATTGCCCAGCATAAATTCCTGAGGAAATCTGAGGTAAGGAAATCTTTCATTTAAATTGGTCTGGGGATACCTCGGTGGCTCAGTTGGTTAACAGACCAACTTCAACTCAGATGACGATCGCACATTCGTGGGTTCGAGCCCCACCTTGGGCTCTGTGCTGACAGCTCAGAGCCTGGAGCCTGCTTCAGATTCTGTGTCTCCCTCTATTTTTGTTCCTCCCTCATGTTCCCTCTCTCTTCTCTCTCTCTCCCCCAAAAATTAAAAAAAAAAATTTCAATTGGTCTGAACACTAGAGAAGGGACAGTCATATTTCAGGTCAGTCTTTGTGGTAGCTGCTGAAGAGGGCAGGAGGTTCCTTCATGATTTAGGACTGGGGCAGAGATGATTGCAGAAAGCATTGGCTCCTTAATTTCCTGAGCCTAAGAGAACCCAGGAGGGGAGGTTCCTAAAGATCTTTCATACTCATCCTAGAAGCCCTTTCTTTCCACCAGAATTGACAAGACAGGAATGGAATTTAATTAGCATTAAATGGCAAACTGATTTTTTTTTTAAACATTTATTTATTATTGAGAGACAGAGAGAGAGCATGAGCAGGGGAGAGGCAGAGAGAGGAGGAGACACAGAATCAGAAGCAGGCTCCAGGCTCCGAGCTGTCAGCACAGAGCCAGATGCGGGGCTCAAACTCACAAGCTGTGAGATCATGACCTGAGCTGAAGTCAGACGCTTAACCGACTGAGCCACCCAGGTGCCCCAAACTGAATTTTTAGTTTTGGTAAGGCTGAAAGCCTTTCAGATCTCCTGGAGGTAATCACTAGGCAATTGCTCCCTCCTCACCATAGCAAGTTACTTCATCTCTCCATGCCTCAGTTTCTTCATCTTTAAAAGCTGTAGAGCTTGCCTCTCCCACTATCTCCCGCATACACAAACCAAAACTCTACCAGTCCTGCTTGTTACTCAAGGTATACAGCTTTGCATCTTCGTTGTGGGCTGTTTCTATACAACTACAGTGAAATAGAGAATTGAAAGTACTATGGAGAGTTGAAGTTATGTTCAAGTTTACCTTTGGAAATATTCAGAGAATGACTATCTTTTGAATATCTATTTAAGTGCCCTACAACTAGACCCTGTGGCAAAGAAATAGATGAAATATAGGTGACTCCCTGGAGCTCATTTGTTTCAAACTTCACCTGCCCCAAGTCCACTAGAGTGACTCATGCTAAAACCATCGTATCATCCTAGTTGTCAGATCCGATGGAAAGCCACGTTGATCCCATTCATATCTTAAGTGACTTCTCTGGAGCATGTGGCATTGTGAAAATTTGAGCCACTCTCTCCATGCTGATTGCCTTGTTTTTTTTTTTGTTGTTTTTTTTTTTTTTCTTTTTACATTGGAGAGATATTATAGAAGAGATAGGATACCAAGTTTGGAATCAGATGAGTCTAATCTTAATCCTCACTACCTGCCAGCTGGTACTCTTAGACAAGCTACTTGGCCTCTCTGTGCCTCATATTAAAAATTGAGATAATAAAACTTAACTTTATACGGTTGTTGTATTAGTTGAATTAACTGACACCCAGAGGTTAAAAAAAGCCCTCTCACATAGGTGGCATTCAGTAAATATTAGCTTAATTATTCATAATACCACTTTCCTTTGTTTTCCTCTAATTCGGATCACTGACTCATAATTTTTTTCATGGGTACCAGTTTCTTCACTTTTCCCATAAAGCCTATGTCCTCGTCTCTTCCTACTCTACACACTCATCTTACATGATCTCATTCACCCTATACTTTCACATACAATCAAGAGCTGCAACCTCCCCAAGCTGAGTCTCCAGCCAGACCTCTCTCTGGAGCTCCAAGCTCTCTCTCCAACTCCTTGCTGCAAAATTCCCCTTAGTTGTACCTTGAGTACCTCAATTGAATATGTTTACAGAGGAAGTCATCAGCCCCTTTACTAGACCTACAACCACCAGAGGTGAGGGCATTCCATTCAAGGCAACATGGCATGGTTACCACAGTAGGGGTGCCTACTGGATGGTGACTGTCCTCCAGCTCACTTCCAGTATAGGGTGGCCACAGGTGGGCAAGGAGACTTCATCTAAGAAGGTACGTTTAGCTAAGATTTTTACATACCTTGCTTATAATTTTGGTTTCCATTCTATTGGGAATGGGAAATCACTGAAAATTTCTCATTAGAGTGGCTCCTAAAAAAAATAGTATCACATGTTTCTGCCTCTCACGTCAGTTAGCTATTAGGCATTAATGATATCATGGATGACCTCAGTCTCTCCCTTCTATACATGTCTGTCAAGACCAATGAAAGCGCCTGCTGCTATCAGATTTTCTATGAATGGGCTGTAAAGGCCCAAGGTGTGGACATGAATCCTTTCCGCCATGGAAGCCTGAAGACCAGCCGATCTTGCTCCCTGCCTCTTTCTGAAACCTCTGCTGAAATGAGATAATGCAGTTCCAATTGCAGGACATCAGGGCAGTCCAACAGCTGCTGTTTCATGGCCAGTTATACCGCACTATTCAAAGCTGTACCTAGGAAGGTATTTTTCACAGATTTCCTGAGTTATGGTAGCAGTTTAACAGGAGTCGTCTCAATAGATAATAAGGTCTGATTGCTTCTGTGATCTGTGTATTAATGAAGCAAAAGTCCCAAGGCTAGGGCCCAGGCTGGACACTCCTGTGGGAAAACTTGACACTCCTGTGTGATTCTAGATAGTTGGCAGCACAGGCAGATGCAGGTCGGAGAAAGCATCCCCATCCAAGACCATCATCTATCACAGTGTATTTTAACGCAGGGCAAAAGAGGATCACAGCCACTATGGGGATGGAGGGCATGAACATCCACAGCCAGCAAGAGTAATTTCTGACTGGTACATGCTGAACACACAAAAAGTACTCAGGAAGAACCCTGTTATTCACACTTCGTCATTCAACAACTATTTAGCACCTACTATATACCAAACACTCGTCTAGATTCCAGCATATACCAGTGAACACACACAGAAGTCCCACGCTCATGGAATTTATATCCCATTGCACTAAGAAGGGATTTGAGTCCTGAGAGAAAGTTAGGTTGGAAATTTTTATTTAGCTGTCTTACTGACATCAAATTTCATAATTATTTATCTATGCTCTGGTATTAAAACTAACAAAAAAGTACACACACACATATACACACACACCTGTATATGTATATATAATTAACACCACCACTCCCCTCATCCCACATGTATTTCTACGAGTGAGAAGGTATTCTCTCAGATGGTGTCACAGTTGAAAAGAAAAGCAGATGGTGCTTCTAGAGGAGGCAGCTTGCTTGCTGAAATGTCATGGATATACAGAAATAAAAGCGAAAATGAAAGGCAAAAAAATATTCTCATTTGAATAATGAACTGTCTCATGTTTCCTCAGAGCCACACAGCTCAGATAATGAAAAGAAACACTCTCAGACCCTTTGTTCTGTGTTTATAACAAAATTCAAACCACATGTCTGTCATGTAACAAGCCACTCTGGATAATTTCTTGAAGAATAATAGTCATTGTGTGATGGAACCACTTGTAAAATCCAGAAGGTACCCCAGAGAAGCTGGCACTCATAGTAAACCATCCAAGGGGTAATTTGTGGAAACAATGATATCCTGAGCATTGCAATGAACTTTAAAACAATTGCTCACACACAAAAGGAAACTAATGGCTGAGCCCGCTCTCCACCCCAGCTTCCTGTCACTATTCATTTTTTAGTGTTCCCCATAGTGGAAGGAAGCCCTCAGGACTCATGGCAGCAGATAGTTCAAAATGATGCCTAGGAAGCTTTTATAATTATTATTATGTTAAATACATAATTTGGTTGCTTTGTTCTGTGACTATATGTGCTTATTTCAGCCTCATAATAGTCGCCAGATTCTGCTGCGTGATTTGTATCCTGCAGTGAAATGCACAGACCACAAGTTTTCTTTTCTTTGCTGGCTGTTACACCAGCACTGTGCAGGCCAACAACGCCTGCCATTGTCTCTTGAGGGCTTTGTGCAGCCTAAAGTGACAAAAGGGAATTACTTTAGACAAATCAACAGAATGTAATTACAGGTAAGGAGTTTGGTTTCACATTCTCTCAAAGTCTTTGAGGTCTGGGATGCATTTTGACTCAACAACCAATTGTACTGGTTTTAAGATCAGTTGTTTACTTAAAGCTATTACATTCAGATTTCACATGAGCCCAGAGACCCACCTGCAAAGCCTGCCCAAAGTTTAGTGTCTTCCCAACTACCTTCTGGAACAGGGAAAATCAGTCAAGGAAGATTAGGTGAGAAATAGTGGAGATGTGACCTTTAGCACTTTCGGGGTTGACTAGAACCAAATTGTCAAGGCTCCCGGGACCCCAGCAATGCGGAAGAGGACCAACCATTGCATAAACCCCTCTGAGGACCTTCCCACCCTGAGCTCCCTCCTCCCAAAGCTGCTTCTGGGAACAAAGTAATTTACCTGCTGCTCAGAAACAAATCACCCTACATCTGAACAGAAAGAGCAGACACTTCTTTTACGGAGAAGGTAAGATACCTTAACAGCAACGTGGGCCTGCAAGAAAAGAGGTTTGGAAAATCGATTGTTTTCCCTTAACAGTTATTTAATTGAATAGCCAGAGGCCAATTGTTAGGATTTGAAAACAATTCAGAAGCTGTAGAAATCCTTTGATTGTAACCTCCCTTGCCCAGACTTTGGTCTTAAGAGAAAGAAAACTCACTTCAATTAGAGTCAGCAAATAATGGTTCTATTAAGGTTCTCAACAAGGGCAGATGAATCAAAGTCATCAGGAAGCAGCCAGTAGCAGAGCACTGCAGTCTGACAAATCCTGATTTTAAAAATCAGGCCTCTGTTCTAGATAGTGGAAAAATCAGACAACACATTGACCAGGTGGTCACAATTAAAGTGATCAAGGAAAGGCGGATGGTCTGTGGGTGCCTCTGGGTGCAATATCCTGAGGAGCACACAACCTCACCCAGGTAGTCCTCTGACAGGATACGCATAAACTGAATCCAATCATGGGGAAACAGCAGGAAAAAAAAAAAAAAAAAAAAAGCATTATATTTAAAAGGGAGGAATGAGGCAGGAAGCTCCAAAATGGAATTGTGGTTAAAGTCAATAAAAGGCTGAGGCACTTTTCCAAACTCAAATAAATTAAAGAGACCTGAAGGAGTGCCTGGGTGGCTGGTCGGTTGAGCGTCCCGACTTCGGCTCAGGTAATGATCTCGAGGTTCATGGGTTCAAGCCTCATGTTGGCTGTGTGCTGACAGCTCGGAGCCTGGAGCCTGGTTCCTATTCTGTGTCTCCCTCTCTCTCTGTCCCTCCCCTGCTTGTGCGCACTCTCTCTCTCTCTCTCTCTCTCTCTCTCTCTCTCAAAAATAAATAAACATTAAAAAAAATTTTAATTGGACACGAAAACCAAATACAACATGTGATCTTAGACTGGATACTGTATGGAGGGGGAAATGCCATAAAGATCATTATTGGGTTAATTGGAAAAATTGAAATATTAGAGATTGAAGTATTCAATGTTAAATGCCTTGAAGTTGATAACTGCATTGTGGTTACATAAGAGAATGTCCTTGTTCTCAGGAGATATGCACGAAGTATTTAGAAGTAAAAAGATATATATACAGATATGGGGCATATATACACATACACAGAGGGGGGTTGGTGGGAGGGAGGAAAAGAGAAAGGAAAAGTAACTGGGGCAAATATGACCCATAGGGGAATCTTGGTAAAGCATATAAGGATATATTTTGTACTATTCATGCAGCTCCATTGTAAGTTTCAAATGATTTCTAAAAAAATAGCTGTTTTTTTTTTTAAAGCTTTTAGGATGTATCCCAAGGTGTTCTTTAATAGGAGGCAAATTATGATTTCTCTATATATTCTATTCTCTTTTAGAATCTTCACAGATTAGGGGCGATTAAATGATAAAGGAGAATATATATGGCATCCAGCACCAACTGAAACCTATATAAAAGGTTAAATGAGCCTATTTTATGATCATGATCTTTGGCTAAGAAAGTATTTGAAAGACATTTACTAAATTTTAAAAAGTGAAATCAATAATTCTAAAATAGAGTGTTTAGTAAACGTAAATCAGTTTCTAAACTTAAAAAAATCAGGCTTCCTTCAACATCTTGTCCAAGATAGGCAATCTCTCTGGGCCCTCGTTCCATTGAAGTAAAATGGAAATAATACTCCTTGAGCTTTTTCTAAGGCTACCTATATGGGATAATATATATATATCTATATATATCTATATATATCTATATCTATCTATATCTATCTATCTATCTATCTATCTCAGCAGGACACTTTTCACTGGAACTGAAAACAAACTCAAGCTGGTTTAGATAGTAAAGGGATGTACTGTCTCAGAAAAGAAGGTATTCCAGGACAGGACGTTGTCTCAGAATAAATATGCTGACCTTACTCTTCTCCCTCCCTTCGGTGTCCTGCTGATGTTCCCCCATTAGTTAGAGCCAACTGGAAGCCAGAGGGAAGAGCGGCCACTTACACACATTCATACAAATCAGCCTTTCAGAGCAGAGAGCAGGTCAAGAAAGGTAGATGATAGATATGGGAATCAGCCACAGAGTAGTTCAAGTCTGATTGATTGGTTTAATGGCTCAATGACTTCAAGGATCTAGATCCTTACATTAATTGGCTGTGCACAGCTTTGCTTCCTTCCCCCCAAATGGAAAAACAAAAACAAAAACACTTTCCTTTCAATCTGATGGTCCACTTTATATGTCTTATGCCTAGCCTTAATCTAATGACCCCTTGGGTGAGTGCAATGCTCTGATTAGCTTAAACCTGTGCTCCAGAATCCTTCCAAGACAAGGGAATGAGATTAGGTGATGGGATTACACTGTTTAAAAACCATTCCTTTGTTGCTGCACAAAGGAAGGGTTTATAATGCAAGTTGCAAAGTTAACTTAAGTGTCCTCTGTAAATGTGAAGCATTTGCCACAATTCCTGGCACTGAGTGGGTGCTTACTAATTTTTTCCCCCTCCATTTAGCATGGCTCTCTGCAAAGCTGTGTTCTTGCCACTGAACATCCTGGGTATGAAAATGTAATATATGATTTCTCTTTTCAGAGAGTTTACAATCCACATGTACGAGATGAGGGATACTAACCTACTAACCAAAAAATACATAACCTAAAAATATCAGTACAAGGTGGTATGTTAAGTACCCAACTAGGGACACTGATTTGGGGCATTTAGAATAGTGGTTTCCAAGACATGGTCTCTTGTTGATGGGTGGAGAGAGTAAATAATTATAAGGGTTTGGGAATCTAAATGTTCATCAAGCATTAACCATAGGCTTTAGTCTGTAAAGGCAATGAATAACACATAGTATAATAAATATACACCCTGAGCGCATGCACATTTGTTGGTGGTAAAACAGCCTCCAGCAAAGAGACTTCCTTTGCAGATGGACTGGGTGGTCCAGCACCCCTTAGTCCCTGCCATGTACAGTCATAAGCCAAAATTTCCATCAATCAGCCCAGAAGCAAGAGCGTGGCAGCTGTCCCTTCCAGCTATTTGCTCTGGGCCGTCCATGAGTAGTCGTGTTACATCCTGGGCTCCACGGCCGGGAATAAGTTCCTACAGAAGTGCTAAGTACTCTTGGGGAGCCATCCCCCACTACCTCGATCTCCCCAAGGCAGGTCTGACTCACTGGTGAGCAAGCCTGTCTTGGGAAGTCCAGTCTCCCACTCATGGCCACACTGTTGGTATCCCCAGATAACTCACAATCTCCTCAAGCCTCTAGCAGCATGATTACCTGTGTGACCTGGCTGTGGAAGTCACAGGAAGCAGCCTGGCAGTCAGTGGGGCAAAGGAAACAGCTGGGGGTCTGCTCCTGAGCCACAGCCACCAGCCACCATCCTGGTGAGGCATTAGACACATCAGAGTCTTTGATTAAGCAGGCTGCAGTGAGCAGAGAAGTAGTCAGGTTCTTTTTATATTGAAACACCAAAAAGGAAGCCAAGGGTACCCCACTGTTACTATTCAAGTCACCCTGGAGCTTTTCTGATACAACCACCAAAAGTAAAGTAGTAAAATTAAAGATAAATTAATAAACTAAAACTATATCACTGGTATTTGTAAAATGTTAGGTATAAATTGAAGTGTTACTAAATTCATTGTAGCTTTTGCTATTATGTATTTCACTCAAAACTAATATTAAACGGACAGCCATTGTTACAATACATCACTGAAATGCTTTTTATGTTTTTAAGATATCAAACTGGAAAAAGTTAAGAACCTCTGATTTTGGAGTTTTTAAACTGGAAATGATCACTACTCCTTTAACCCTCCCCACCCCGGCAGGTGTTCCTTATGTTTTTTTGAGATTCATTTAGGCAACAATAGTCCCCACCTAGCCTGGGGGGATTTGTTCTAAGGCTCCTAGTGGATGGCTGCAAACCACAGATAGTACTGAAGCTTATGTATACTCTGTTTTTTCCTATACCTACATGATAAAGTTTAATTTATAAATTAGGCACAATAAGAGATGAACAACAAAAACTAATGATAAAATAGAACAATTATATCAATATACTGTAATAAAAGTGATGTGAATGTGGTCTCTCAGTCTCAAAATAACTTATTGTACTGGGGACACCTGTGTGGCTCAGTCGGTTAAGCATCTGACTCTTGATTTTGGCTCGGGTCATGATTTCATGGTTTGTGAGATTGAGCGCTGTGTCAGGCTCTGGGATAACAGTGTGGAACCTGCTAGGAATTCTGTCTCTCCTGCTCTCTCGAGATGCCTCTCCCCTGCCTGCTCTGTTTCTCTCAAAATAAATAAACTTAAAAATAACTTATTGTGCTATACTCACCCTTCTTCTTGTGATGACGGGAGATGATAAAATGCCTGAATGGTGATGAGATGAAGTAAGGTTAATGACGTAGGCATCATGATGTAGCGTTAGGCTATTATTGACCTTCTGAGAACACGTTAGAAGGAGGGTCATGTGTTTCAGAACCACAGTTGTGCATGGATAATTTAAACCATGGCTAAGGGAATACTGTGGCACTTCATTCTCATGCTGCTGCTCTACGTACTGTGCACCTTCTACTGGAACTTCTATTTTAAAAAGTACTCAGGAAAGGGAAAGATGACCCCTGGAACAGAGTCTTTCTCTCTTAGAAGCTTGTGCTGCCAGATCCTCCCTGCTCAGCTTCCAGTGAGAATACTGGCCTGAGCCTCAGAGCATCTACTCTTCTCTCTGGAACACAAAAACACTATATCAAAACTCTTGGGTTAAAGACACATCTTACCAAGGTGCAAGTTTCCACTAACAAATCAAGTACTGTATGTGTGAATTTTCTGAGGAAGAACATCTATTTTCCCTCATTTCCCACTCTCAAGAGAGCAAGGTGATGTTTTTCCTATAAAGACAATATCCTCTTTCTTTTATTCTCTTGAGGGGATTTGGAATTTGACTTTTTCCAAATTCTAACTCTTGTCACTTAATAATCACATGACCTCAAGCCATATTTTACCCATCTGTAAAAATGGCACACACACACACACACACACACACACCCACATATATATGTAAAATGAAGGATAGATATTTATCTTTATAGCATCAAATATGCATATTTAGTATTCAATAAACTACTGAATGAGCAAAAGAAGAATAAATAAATAAATTCCTAAATATCTATGTTCCAATCAAGCTAGACCATTATCTTCTTTAAAGCTATAGAACTAAAACCTTGAGTTGCAAATATAGTTGGAGTGGTCTTGGATGATGTGGAGAAGACACTCTCTTAGACTGGAAACCTCCAGCTATTCCATTGTTGATACATGTTTCAAAGAATTTATCACACAGACCCAAGAAGATATGTACAAGGATGTCCATTGCAGCATTATATACGGTGGCAGAAAGACCAAGCAGCCTGGGTATCTAGCACTGTGACAGTGTGGTATATACACATCAGGGGTGTAACTGTTAGCAGGGGTGGATCCGATATATGCATAGCAATATTAATATATCTTAAGGCTATGGTGCTTAAGGGCAAAAGGCAAAACATACACAAATTTATATACAGGTGCACAAAACAACAATACTCATCTTGCAAGAAAACTGCCAACAAAAGAGTCACAATAAAAGCATTAGAGAGATTGACTATGGGATGGAAAGAAATGACTAACAGGAAAGACGATAAAGGGGAGTGGAGAAAGAAGGAAGAGAGGAAAGAGGAAAGAAGATACATTGCTTGCAACAATGATTATTATGTTTCATGAAGTGAACTTAAAGGTATAAGTAATTGTCCATTCTGCAATGAGGTCAGAAAAGAAGAAATAAAGAAATAGGAAGTAAGCCTGTGTGAAGTAGTTCTCAAACTTTTTTCTGCCCCTACAGAGTTCCAGTATACTTCTGTCAGGATGCTGATTCTCCAGAGACTACAGGGGAGGAGTGGAGGAAGATGGCAGGTCACCCATGTCTGAAGGTACATATTTAATCTATTTAAACAGAGCTAAGTCTTTCCTTGTGTTGAGTTCAGATGCTTTTTTAACTAAACTGATTGTTGTTGCCTAAGTTTAAGGCTGTGAACCATCCAAGTAAGCAGTCATGGAAGCCATTGCCTTTCATTTTTTTACTTCCTTTTATAGAAGGCAAGGTGAAAAGGGGTGAAAATAAGGTTTATTATGGAGATGTTACAAAAACAATTTACCATTCCTTTTCACACAAAAGTAAAAAGTGATTGCAAGACATTAGTTTGTGCTGATACTTCTTGGGTATTTCAAACCACCTGACACTGGCAATAAACATTAGTTGAACTGGTACCTGTTATAATTACACATATTGCTATATGTCATTTCTTCTTCCATAGAACAGATGGCAACTCTCCAGAAACTTTTGGTCTGTTAATACGCTAATATTCTTCACTAGAGAGGAGGATGAATTGTTGGGGTTTTTGTCCCCTCCCTTTCCTTTGAAATTATTTTCCATGTTTTTCATGGAACTTGGTAATATTCCAAAATTTTTCTAATCTAACATTGCAAGTTGTCAGAACAGATTTTCTTACCCAGAATTTTTTTGACACTACACCTTTAATATCTGTTCTACATAAATCCTTCTTTTCTTTTTGTATTATTTCTTTTGTTTCTTGGGAGTCTTTTTTGTCGTTTTCAGATCTATTGAGTTATCTCCAATTTTATGGAGTTTCTTAAAATAGCTTCAAAATCCTACTTCCAGAAAAATTAAATCAGCGAAATCTTTTTGATAATTTCTGTCAAGTTATTTGCTTGGGGTTTGTGACTCACTAATTTGAAAAACTCCTAAAAAGATGGGTATTAGGACTTTGAGAAGGATTAACTTTTCTGCCTGAACTGGTTAGTAAATTCAAGTCAATGCAACCACTGAATTCTGATAACAAGTTTAAAGATTATGGGATTGTTTTGTTCTTTTTATAATATTGAGTGGCTGTCTTACCAAATTTACCAAAATACAGGGGTTTTATTTGTTTTGTTATGATTTCACTTCATTCTTGTCCATAGTCATGTAACAACTACATGAAACTTAAAAGGGAAGCTTAAAATTCAACAATAATAGCAACTCAATAGGTGAAAGAGTCCCTTCTTCATGTAAACAGCTTATAAACTTTCCGTGCTCACAAGGTGGCCTCATTGTCTTCTTTGTCTATTAGCATCACCTACACAAAAATACCACCCTGCATGTGCTCCATAATCTGTCTACATCCTAGTGGCCTCCATATCTGAAGACCACCCTCCATATGGTTTCTGTGGAGTATCGGATTTGAGGATGTGAATAGAAACATACTTGTCTGAAAAGATAGAGAGTAAGGGCTGCTTACGGTATATTACAATAATAGGTCAATTCACTGTTCTTATTTTGTTCTGTGGTTTTTTTGGTTGGTAGTTAATCTTCACGTGCAGTATAGTGTGCTCTAGGAATCTCTGGCTGTTGGCTCTGGGAGGGTGATTTACAGCCCTGCTACCCAGTGTGGTGTGGGGACCAGCAACACCGGCATCTGTGGTTGTTTGTCAAACATGTGGATCTCAGGCTCTAGTCGGCTTTTGAGCAGGATCTCCAGATAATTTGTGCACGCGGGAAAGCTGGAGAAGTGCTCTTCTTAGTGGTGATCTGACTGGCTTCTTCTTGCACTCCTGTTTCTAACATGACTTTAGTTTCCGGGACGAATTTTCTTTTTGTTTGTTTGTTTAAAATGATTATAACCCCACTGACAATATTTTTTTTATTTCTGTAGACTTTCTCACTATAGGTGGTAACACAAAACCAAAAATATTTACAATCCTTGAATTGACTTTCTCCATCAAGTTAATTAGATCAGTGCAGTCTCATATAAATACAGGTACCTGAAGTCTGTCATTAGAAACTGACCGTCTCTAAGATGAAACCTCATTATCGCCTCAGAGCTCATCCCAAACATGTCTGTTAATAGGTGTTAAGGTTATAAAAGCCAAAGGTTAAAAGTGAGTCAAGGAAAGAATGTCTTCAGGAAGGAGGAGCACTTTAGAATATTCTACCAATTCCCCTTTTGGTCCATGGAGACTTCATAGGTATTTTCAAGGCAGACGGATCTGTCTGTTGGAATCTTTGCACAATAACTCTCCTTTCTTCCTTCCTTGAGTCTAGTTCAGCAGTTCACAAACTAGTGTGCTGAACAGTTGCTGTATAGCAATGGTTTGCAGCCAAATGCACCCTGCCCTCAATGGCCTAATGAGGGTATTTAAGGGTAGTTTTGGCTGCTTGAAATTTTTATCGTCTATGGTCATTTAAAACTGAATCTCTCTATATAATTGGACTTTTTCTCCTAACATAAATAGCTGAAGCTCCTGAGTGTTTGTATCACGTAATTAAATATTTAGGATTACTAGCTTATTTTGGCATCAATTTTGCCAATTTTTAAAACTGCACATGTTATATAGGTAAAATCACTGATAATGCAGGAAAAAAAACCACTCCAATATTAATACTCGATTATTTAGGTGGGATATAAAAAGAACATAACAAATTAAAAATGGGAAAACTGAGTCTGATATTCACCAGATAAAGTGCTATTCTTCTTTATATAACGTCACCATAGCTATACAATGACAATTATGATTTAATTGCTGCATACTGTATTTTAGCATTATATTAACTTTGTGTGTTCCTAATTATTCTTTCAAGAATATGCATCGAAGAATATATGCAGAATTCCATGTATACTATTTGCATTTATTAAAGACCCACTGCCTCGTGGGGAGATGTGGGGATAGGTAGGAGTTTATCTTTGTGCTATTCCTGGATTGTACTATGTAAGGAGTAGAGAGCTGAACATCAAAGAGTGTGTGATTGTCTCAGAATAGTAGAGACAAGCCAAGTCGGTGCTCATGAGTTTGTAGAAATGTTAGCTATTTTGCAATATGAACCTTTTTGTTAATTTGGATTTAAGGCTAACTAAGAATTGTGTAAATACATTGACGTGAGATTGCTGACAGAGTAGAAATGTTTTGTTTTCTGAAAATACCACAGACTGTTTCTGAAACATTGAGACCTTGGCATGGACCAAGTGTATTTTCCAAGCACCTTTCCCCTATTTAAATATGAATACATATAGTCCACATGTTTCTGATTCATTTGCAACTAATTTATCAAAATTGGCAAGACCTATTTGCTAACCACAAGGTCTGAGGAGCCAGTTTTTTTAAAAAAGGGAAAAAAAGAAAGAAAGCCTTTTTTAAGTCTTCCTTTTGGGTCACTCAATTAATCAAGAGGGGATTCAGACTCTGATTATGAGAGTTTATTAAAAACTGAGGAGCCATTCAGTGTTTCCTTTCACTTGATTTTTTCTATTGATCTCCTTTGCCATTCTGAGAGGCTCCCTCTCCGCCTTTGTTTGCCTTGCTCCCAAGATAGGTGGGACACGATCCTCAATAATATTAGAAATGAGAAATTCCAAAAATATGTATTATGAATATTAATGCTTCCATTCCCCATGGTTCTTATTTTCAAAAAGAAAAAAGTATTAGAAGTCAATGGTATAATAAATTTAAATTCACATTTACTTTGAGTTTCTTTCATATTTAACTAATGGTGTATTTCAGTGCAAATGTTCTCTGCTTAAACTTTCTCTACCCCATGTAGAGGTTGAGTGTGCATATTAGCAATCAATTAAGTAGTTGAATTTCTCCACATCAATCTATGAGTCAGTTAACAAATATTCTCATATTATTCAGTCTCTCAAATGTGCCAAATCATAGGATTTGCCTGGGCACTTACTTAACCTACAGAATCCCAGGTCCTGGCTCTGGAATTGTATGTTTGACCAATGCCCCCCAATGAGGGTCAAAAACTATGGGGATGCCAAGGGGCACATAATGGAAGAGGAAAATGCGTAGGAAATTACAACACATGATCAGGGAGGCGAAGAGGAGGAAGTGGAGTCAAAGAAACAAAAGAGAATCCCGAGGATGAGGGAAAGGCTATTAAGGAAGCACTGAGAGGATGATGTGCCCCTCCCTACTCCCTCCTAATGGCTGGCCACTTTTGCTAAATTTTATCAACTGATCATGTCAAATGCTGGCAGTCTGGTGGTGGAAAGATGCAAGAGCATGTTGCCTCAGCCTAGTCTCAGATCAGGCTTCTACTTATTATGAAACGATCAGCAAGTCATTTAGCCTCTCAGAACCATAGTGTTGCCATCTACAAGAGCAGGATAGTTATTTCTAGCCACATCTTCTCCTTCACAGGGTTGTTGTGAGTTTTGGGGGAAATCATGTGGTTACTAAAATGCTGTATATGCAAAGTAGGAATGTTTTAAAACTATCCTGCTAAGCTGCAGACCTTAACTGAGAAGAGTGTTATCATCCATAATCACATTTATGAATGATTAATTCTTATCAACTTCCTCCCAGAGGGGAGACATATGCTTGAATGATCACAGGAAATGTCCATGGCAAGAAATACAAAGGTGGGCATCAGAAAGATACCAAGAAGAGGGATGACAACAAAGGACAAGAGATGTTGAAGAGGACACTTGTGCTGGGCCAGATTTACTGGGAATAGAATGGGCCTTGAATTCACACCATTCCAAAGTGTCTGCAATTTGGTGAAAGGAGAGGTGGTCCTTTGAACTCAAGTTTTAAAGAAATTACATTTAAAAGACCCATGCAACAAAATAGGCCCTTTAAAGAAGAAATAATAGCTTAACTGTTGGCACAATTACAAGCAGGTTTCTTAGTATTAAATATACATTCTGGAAATAAAAAGGACATTTCATAAAAACTTCCTCTCTAGCCAAATAACGAAGAAGCAAGTGACAGAGCTCTCAGCCCTTTGGATGACAGAATTACTGAACCCAGGGAGGAGAAATATTTCTTACTCTGGGACCTCTAAAGTTACTGGTAACATGACTATGAAAAATGTGTCAAATAAACAAAAGCACCAACATCAGAGACCACAAGTTGCTGATTTCCCCATGAAAATATCAAATATTTTACACTTAGTTAGCCAAATGCTCAAATTATGTAAGGAGAGTGTGTTTTAATATTTTCTCATTTCTCTTGCTCTGCATTTATTATTAATCGATTTCAAAGAAAACAAAGGGGATAGGTAGGACAAAATACAGACAAGATGTCTTGGTGGTCAAACTGGTTCTGATTAAGGCAGCTGCTACTAAGGAATTTCCCAGAAAGGGATTTAAGTCTTCCAGCCCTGGTTTATAAGGAGCAGAATGAATTACTGATGTAGAAATAAGGGAAATACAGAAAAGAAGAATAGGGAGATGCTCTGCCAAGTGAAGGATTCTAAAGAAAGCCAAGTTTTCTTCAATTAATTTATTCATTCATAAAATGAATCCACACAATTATTAATTGTGTCAGTGCTGAGGAGAAAGCAGGAAGGCATTGGACAGGGCCCTTGCTCTTATGAAGTTCACAGTCTAGTTGGGAAGACTTACATCAAACAAGTAATTAAACAAAGTACCACATGACTATTTGGATAGACAATGGGGTGTTGGAAAGAGATAAATGGAAACTCAGTTGAGGTTATGGATGCTACAATAGTATCTTCAGGCTCTCTTTTCCCTCAGATTGCTATTTGCCTCAAACAGTGTGATTCTGTTCCAGCCTTCTTTTGATTTTAACAAAAAATTTGGAAGGTATGGGTTGCATGCCAGAAGTTGAAGAAAATCCTTGTCTCAGCATAGAATCAAGGGCTAGTTTTGATGACAGCCAAAGTTAATCTGTCAAACTAATGACACCGGTAAGCTATACTGTGCTTCATTGTAATTAACCTTAAATGGTTCAGGTAAGTCACTTTAATTTGTATTATGTTCACTGAACCAAGCTACCTTATTTGTTGTTGTTTTTTTTTGCTTTTGCTTTTCCTTTTAGTTTAATCTGGTCTATTATTGACATCATAATTTATCCTAGGAAGCCATCAGTGTTTCTCTTATTTGCTACTGTCTGAAATTCTTTCAATAATGGCAAGAAAAAGGAGTGGTGTCTTGTATCCCACCATGAAAGTTGGAATGAATGTAGCTAAAGAATCAGAGCTCTGTTTGCATGGGCTCTTTCCAAGCACTGTTTTGTATTTCTTATTTTGTATTCTTTTTTCTTGAAGAGGGCCCCCAATTTCTGGATGTACCTTCAGATGAGATTCAAATTAAAAAATGTATATACCCGGGGCGCCTGGGTGGCGCAGTCGGTTAAGCGTCCGACTTCGGCCAGGTCACGATCTCGCGGTCCGTGAGTTCGAGCCCCGCGTCAGGCTCTGGGCTGATGGCTCGGAGCCTGGAGCCTGTTTCCGATTCTGTGTCTCCCTCTCTCTCTGCACCTCCCCCATTCATGCTCTGTCTCTCTCTGTCCCAAAAATAAATAAACATTGAAAAAAAAAATTAAAAAAAAAATGTATATACCCTGGAAAATAAAAAAAATGCTAACTGAAATATATTCTTATCGTATCAGCTGTACCTCACAGTGAAAGACATATTTGCAGAATTGTCCAGGGAGGGAGGAACAGGTACAAAAATAAATATAACTGGCTTTTTCTAGGCTTGCTTGGGATACTGTCCAAATATTCAATAATAACCCAACAAAATTAGGGTGCCTGGGTGGCTCAGTCAATTGAGTGGTCAACTCTTGATTTCAGCTCAGTTCATGATCCCAGGGTTGTGGGATCAAGCCCCACGTGGGGCTCTCTGCCGAGCATGGAGCCTGCTTAAGGTTCTCTCTCTCTCTCTCTCTCTCTCTCTCTCTCTCACTCTCACTCTGTCCCTCTCCTCTCTCATGTGTGCTCTCTCTCTCTTTCTCTAATTTTTTTTTAAATTGTAAAAAAAATAATTATAATCTAACAAATGTTTATTGTGTGCTCACTATGTGCCAGACAGTATTCTAGAAAAGTAAGATATATCAAGAAACAAACAACCAAAAATGCCCAACTTGTGGAGCTTCCTTTCTAGCAAAGGAAGCCGGGCGGACAAACACTAAACATAATAAGTAAATATTTATTACATTAGAAGGTGATAAATACAATAGGGAGGAAAGGTAAAGCAGGATAAGGGTAATTGAGTGTGGGGTGAGAATAAAAGGTACACACTGCTAGAACAAGACTGCTTTGTCCTGTAGCTCTGGTAAAAAGACAATTTTCCTTTTTTTAAATTAAAAAAAAAATGTTTATTTAACTTTGAGAGACAGAGAGAGAGCGTGAGCAGGGAAGGGGCAGAGAGAGAGGGAGACACGGTATCTGAAGCTCTCAGCACAGAACCCAGTGCTGGGCTCAAACCTAGGAACGTGTCGACCTGGGCTGAAGTCGACACTTAACCAACTGAGCCACCCAGGTGCCCCGTGAAAAGACAATTTTCAATGAATCAGGACAACTCACCTCTGTGAACATGCTTTTTTACAAGCCAACCATAGTGTCAATCCCTTGCTTTTTAAAAGTCAGCCAATCAGGAAGGATCTTATTTAAAAATAAAAGCAAACATACCTCTGAGTGCCAACCCACAAATCAACAACAGTCTCATGGAGCTGCTTTACTTCTCCTGATGAAATTTGTGCCTATGAATCTTGCCAATCCCTGAACTTCATGCTTCTCAAAACTTTGTATAAGACTAATGTGACAGTCAGCCCTCTGCTCTGTTTGGAAAGAGTGTGTGAGGTGCACAGCTCTCTCTTACCACAATAAGCAAAACCATTGAGCTCTGTCTTTTTATTTCTCAGATGCTAAAGAATTGAGTGGTGGACAATTGGATAAAACAGATTCCTTTGAGAGGATGACATTTGAGCAGATATGAGGAAAACTGGAGACAGCCAAGCAAATATCTGGCGAGAGAAAGTTCTAAGAAGAGACAACAGTTAATGAGAGGGCCCTTATGTGGGAACATGTCTGATATGCTCAGGAACAGAAAAGAAGACAGTGGAGTTGGACAAGAGTGAACAAGAGGTAGAGCAGAGGGATGAGAGCAGGGACACCAAAGAGGACACATCACCTATGGCCCAGAAGCCACCAAAAAGACTGGATTTCCAGTTCAGACAAGATGCCATAGACTGGCCTCTCCCTGCTTCTCTTTACTAGGTACAACTTTGAACTTTAGAAGTGATGCAAAAGACAAAATCAAAGAAGTCCAAAAGGTGAGAAGAGGAAGGCAAACTGGGGTGGGATCTTGGGACTGGAGGAGCAACAGAAACAGGTATCTTACAACCCTCCCCCCAAAAGAAGAAAGTGGCCCAGGTCTAGTATTTTCTGACTCCCAATCTAGTGACCAAGAGCATCCGAGTAGACTCATCTCCCATCTGGATTAAACAGAGGTCTCACAAGCAAAGTCAGGTATGCATGGTCTAACTGACAAGAGGGATGCATCAGAAGTCTTGCAGAGATTAAATGGCCAAGGCAGGCATTCTCCTTCCCTGCCAGACCTGAGACTCTTTGCTCTCACCCACAGAAACCTTGTAGCCTGGGGCACCAATAAGAGGGACCATGTCACAGGTAGCCCCCGCTTTGGAAGGTTTTGTTTTGACTCTAAAGTTCCCTTCACCTGCCTGGAGATACCACTTGCCTGGGGGTGTCAGCAAGAGGGATCATGCCACAAAAATACCTCTGGTTAAAGGAGTTCTCTCCTTCCCTGTAGGACTTGAGACACCAGCAAGAGAGATCCCACACAACAAGCACCTGGCCCAGGAAGTTGTCTTCGTCCTACCTGACAAAGATCTCTTCCCTACCTAGAGGTGCCAGGAAGACCAGCAGAGGTCAAGCCTCCCTTGACCTCTCAAGCAGCATTTGCAGGGACCAGTAGGAGCCCCAGTGTCACAAGATAAACAAAGCAGAGCAAAATAGTGCTGTGATTGCCATTGAAACCATAGCCCATGAAAGTATATGAGAACCTGGATACTAAACCTAAACAGGATGACTGCCTGCAAAAATAAAAAAATGTAAATAGGACCTGGAGTCTCCTAACATAATAGCCAAAATGTTCAGAACATGTTCAAAAATTACCAAGAACCATGAAAATCACACTTGAATGAGAAGACAGTTAACTGACACCAATACCAAGATGAACCAGATGTCAGAATTATCTGACAATGATTTTAAAGCAACTAAGATAAAAATGATTCAACAAATAATTACAAATTATCTTAAAACAAATGAAAAAAATAGAAAATTTCAGGAAAGAGATAGAGGTCATAAAACAAGCAAAATGGAAATTACTTAACTGAAAAATACCACAGCAAACAGGGAACAAATAATACAGTAGTAGAAACAAAATGACAGTAATCTGAATACTTTATCTGAATTTATCTGAAATATAAATATTCTAAATTCAAAAGGAATCGATCTAGCAGGAAGACATAACCATCCTAAATGTGTATGGACCAAACAACATGAAGCAAAAGCTGAAGTGAAAAGAGCAACAGGCAAATCCACAATTGTAGTTGGGACCTCAACACCTCTTCTCAGCAAATGAACTACTAGACAGGAACTCAGCAAGAACATAGAAGATCAGAACAATACAACCAGCCCACAGGATATACAGAGTGCTCTGTATATGAATACTCCATCCAATAGTAGCAGAGCAAATAATTTTTTCACATACCCATGGATATTTACCAAGATAAACCGTCTCCTGGACATAACACAAAGCTCAACAAATCTTAAAAAAAAAAAAAAAAAAAAAAAAAAAAAAAAAAAAAAAGACGTTTAGCTTTTTCTGTGAAGGAAATGGGACTCCTTGCAGGTTGTTAAACTAGAGGGCCCTGTAAGACAGTTCTGGCTACTGTTTCCTCTTGAGGCCAAAGGTAGAGGCTGTCATACCAGTTGGGAGGCTGTTGCCATATTCTGGGCAAGAGATGGTGGTGGGTTTGGATCAGGGTATTGTTAGCTTTGAAGGCAGTAAGTGTAGTCTGATTCTGGGCACACTCAAGAAAGTATAAAAATACTTTAATATTGCTATCATTTGAAATAATATTCATGGCAAATAATAACAGAATACTTATCTGAAAAGAACAACATTATTATCTCTTATGTGACACAACTTGCCTTACTTTTTCCTAAATATTAATTAACAAGCTTTGCACCTCAAGATGTTTGTAAAGAGTAATTGCTTCACATTTAATTTCTGTGAATTCAGTTATCTTGTCTTGGCAAAAAGAGACAAGGAGAAGTTGGTGAAAGAGGAGGAAACAAATACATTGGGTTACAGTTCTTCCCCGCCTTTTCACTGACCAACCCCTGGATGAGGAAGGAGTCTGTTTTGGCCTAGATCAGTTCCTAAGTGCTTCTAAGATGAGGCGAATGTTTAACAACATGGACTTTTGATATAACACAATCCCTATATGCAGACCTGCTACACTACTTGATGTTCAATCAGAGAAACAGCAATCTATTCCAAAACTGGTAGAAAAAATGACAGCGCTAGACATATTGACAGGTGGGCTCTGGGTCTCCAAAAAGGTAACTTCCTAAGGATTTTCAAGAAAATTTTTATTATATTTAAATGTAACTTTACTTACTGATTTTCAAAACTAATCACCAAGTAATATGCAATTCCATTCATATTGGACACAGTACTACTTAACACTATATTCCAGGTAATATTAAATACATTAATTTATTTAATCCCCATAATAACTTTATAAATTATATACATATAAATTCATACATGCATACATATATATCCTGTGTAGTTTTCATTTTACTCATAAGGAACTGAGGAACAGATAGTTTAGGAACTTTTCAGTATTATGCATTTGTTACTCAGTAGAACTTGGGTTTCAATCAAACCCAGGTGATCCAGCTCTAAAGTTTGAACTTCCACATGACTAGGATATGCTACACTATGAATGCTTTTATGACTAAGTGTCAACTTTTGCAATATCAAAAAAATGCTTGCTTTCTTCAAAGCAAAGGAAAAGTGTCTTAATCTTCTATGAGTCAATACGAACTCACTGAATTCACCATATTGCTGGAAAATTGGTTAAGTGTTATGAGATTCAAAACAACTGTTAAATGTACAGACCTCTGATGTTGAGAAAAATATAGCAGTCTTGAGGACAGTAGACACACTTTCTGTGGCCTCTACAGGTATACAAAGGTAGCACTTCTGGGAGTTAATGGTCTGCTGAGTCACCATCCTCCATGGGCCTCTCCCACCTGCCCCATCCATCTTGCACCTCCAGAATGTGAGCATCTGAATGGGTGGAATTCTTCTGTCTTACTCAGGATAAGATCCTACGTGCCAAGTACAGTGCCTGACACCTAATAGATTCTAAAAAAATTGTTGAATGAAGTAATTCAATAAATGAAAAAAAAACAATACAATTGTGATTTAGATGGCAATTGACTTTTTGTTTATATATGAGTCAAATATGCAACCGCACATTATTCAGTAACCTTGAAGCTGCTGTTTTTCATGTTTACAGAACCCCAGGTAATTCTGCTCTCCTGAAAATACCCATTAGGGGCCTTACACAAAATCTTGAAATGTTTGTCCCTAAGGGTAGTCAAAGTTAGGTGACCTATGGCAATTTTGGGAAGCAGTAGAAGTGCTATTAAAACTAGTAGAAAGTGGTCACTCACTTTTATGCATATGGTAAATTTGCTATCTTTATTGTCGCCTTCATACTAAGAGAAAGTCTGCAGTTTTAGACTAAAGAGTGGAGATAATGACATGGTAACAGAGAGGCCAAATGCTTTGCGGACTTCTAATGATTAGCAGTAAAGACAGTTAAAGTTCAAGGGTGCTCCCTCTGAGGCAGAGTTTTCCCCTCAGGGCGATCTTTGCTTTTTTGTGAAACCAAACTAGCTAATTGGTATCCTCCTCTGAAAATGCCCATACTGGGTCCCTGGAGCCCAATAAGTATCTAGGGCCCCAAGCCATCTAGCAATAATGGGGACAAGAAAAGAATAAATTATCATTAAAGAATCATTGTCCTCCAAAGCTGGCAGTTTTGGCAATTGAAAACATCAAAATGTGCTAGGTCATTTAATAATTCACTTCCTGAAGTGCAATCAAATTCTAATTGAAATGTATGTTCTAATTAGCCCTATGCGGGAAACTTAAAATAGAACCACACTTCTAAAGGTATCTCGTTGAGAACTGCTAGCTTTAGTTTTATTGAACAGCTTTTCCTTCATCTTCATAACTTTGTAGTTCATATAGATTTTATAAAGATAACTATTCTTGTAAATCTGGTATAGGTTTTTTGTTTTTTCTCCCCCAAGGCTTTGTTCACTCTCAGAATTCAGACGCCTGACTCTGGAACAGAAAGTGAACATGTGTGCTTTGCAGATGATTCTTACTTATACATATGGCTGTTATGTTGTACATTTAAACATTATATTTAATGCAGTGAATTCAAGTGCTTTCCATATGGGATTTTTTGTCTTCAACTCCTTGTGGGTTAGTTCCTCCTCTAGTATTCTATAACCTTGAGAGGTACACTAATGGGCCAAAGAACGATCACCTATCTGCTTCAAGATGAATATAGTTAGGGCTCTTTTGGCTATAAGCAACACAACCCAGCTTAAACTATTAGGGCAAATATTGCCTCATTATATGGAAAGTCCATTATATGGAAAGTCAGAGCAAATTCCAAGTTTGATCAGCAGCCCAATAATGTCACCAAAGCCCTACGTTCTTTCTTTCTCTTCTCTCTGCCAAATTCAGTGTCAGCTTCATCTAAAGCTGGTTCCTCATGTAGTACCAAGCAGGTTGACAGTGTTAAGCATACTTTATCCTCCCTACTCTTGTCCAGTAGGAGAGGAAAAGAGAGAAAGCTTGCCTACAGGCAAGGTTTTTGCTCTCAGCCTGGATGGGCCATCTTAGCCCCCGGACTAATTATAGTTGTCAAGTGAATGTGGTTGGCTTCAGTGACTACTGTCGTGGCCACTAGCCACATATGGCTACTGAGCACTTGAAATGTGACTGGTCCTAGATGATATGTGCTATGAGTAAAAAGATATACTGGATTTTATTTTATTTTATTTTATTTTATTTTATTTTTTTCAATATATGAAATTTATTGTCAGATTGGTTTCCATACAACACCCAGTGCTCATCCCAAAAGGTGCCCTCCTCAATATGGATTTTAAAGACTTCATATGAAATATATGAGATATATATGTATATGTATATATACATGTATATATATATATAATTTCTACATTGATTATATATTTACAATATAACATTTTATATATATTGGACAAATAAAATATATAATTAAAATATATATTAAATTTTACCTGTTTCTTTTTACTTTCTTAAAAATATGACTGCCAAAAAATTTAAAATTACATGTATGGTCTTTGTATTTCTGTTGAACAGTGCTAGCTAACTAAGTAGGATTTCCTCTGGAGTGGGGAGTCAGGTACATACTTAAACAAAATTCAGTGTTTTCTTAGAAGTGGGAGAATTGGTGTTAGGTAGACAAAAATATGGTCTACTACATCTAGAGAACTATTTCTTTCATTACTCTCTTGTTATTTTTATTCCAATTTCCAATGGCTGGCTAGACGATGTAGAAAAGTTGGTATCTACACATGGGTTTCATTTAGGACAGGACAGTTTTCTCTAAGCATTCCAAATTTATAGCCACCGTACTGTCCAGGAACTTCGAGATAGCAGAGATTTTAACTTTTTTTTCTAATGTTTATTTTATTTTTGAGAGAGAGAGAGAGAGAGAGCATGAGCGGGGGAGGGATAGAGGGAGAGGGAGACACAGAATCTGAAGCAGGTTCCAGGCTCTGAGCTGTCAGCACAGAGCCCAACGCAGGGCTCAAATCCACCAACCATGAGACCATGACCTGAGCTGAAGTTGGACACTTAACTGATTGAGCCACCCAGGCATGCCAAGAGAGCAGAGATTTTAAATGGTGTTCCTGATTTCCCTGGAAATGCACTTACAACTGGGGGGAAAGCTGGATTGATCTCCCAGGCTTGAGTTCTTTCTCTTCCATTACTTAGCCCCACACAATTTTTTTCACATCAGTACTTTATTCTGTTAGTAAAGCTATATCTAACAGCAGCACCAAATGCCTGAAGTTGGCTAATATGCTGTGGGGGACAGGAGAATCTTCAAGGGATGTTGCTTGTGGCTTTTCTACTCAGTGCCACTTCTCTTTTTTCCCCTTTTGTTTTCTGTCTTGCACACATAGGTATAAGGGTTCTTTTTTACACTTACCATATTGTGAGGTTATTCCTCTCTGTTTCACAGCTAATCTTGCAACTGTTCTAAGAATAAGGATTCAAAAGGATTTGTAGAGTGATCAGGAAGACTTAGAAATCAGTAAAGAAAAATCAGCGTGAATTCTCAACAAATTATATGTTATGGTCAAGATGCCGAGTTGTAAAGTGAAGGGTCTTCCTTTAAGACAAGTTTCCCTCCCCCCCCTCTTTTCAAGGTGTGTATGTAGGGCAACAGTGCATTCTATTTTAGAGTCACTTATACTCGGAAATGATATTCTGCTGGGGCACAGCAGCACAGGCTGGACCAGGAGTTACGATACTGCAGTTCTTCTGTAATAATCACTAAGGAGCCACGGCCTCAAGCCCCCAAATGTCCTTCTTGCCACCCTCCCTCTCCTGGCCTCTGTTCTGCAACCCTTCAGGGCAGTGCAGCAACTCTGAGGGGGCCTTGCACAACCCCATCTGGTGTGTTTTGAACCTGCCTTACACAATTGATAAGTTTTCCTCAAAGAGACAAAGAGAGGAAAACAAAATGTTTGGCAAACAAAATGAAGGCAACTCAATCCTTTCTCTTTGACGACGAATGAAGAAACCAAAACTATTATTATTTTTTATTAGTATGTGCCATTTAAAGACCTCTCTTGAAGTGTCCTGGTGGTACAATGAGAAGACCACTGAACTTCATGACACAATAGCTGTACTCCAGTCCCTACCCTGCCACCTGCCACCTAGGTGAGCTTGGGAAGGTGCTTAATTTCTCAAAGCCTCCATTTCCTCATTGATAGAAGCAATAATGGTTCCTACTTCAGAGTTATGAAAATAAAATGAAATAACAAAAAGCATCCAACTCTTTGCCTGGCACTTCATTAATGCTCAATAAATTCTCATTGAATAAGAATTTGAGAAGCTAGAGAAAAACTGCTTGAAAAGACTTTCTGTAACTTTTTACTGAGGTAAATGCATGCGGAAAAGATGCATGAATTGTTGGTGTTTACTTTGGTGCATTCTCACAGAGGGAATGTATGTAAATAGCACCCACATCTCAAAACAGAACATCTTCCACACCCCAGGAGCACCCCCACCTCCTTCCAGTCACCCAGCCCCATGGGCCTCTCAATGCCAAACAGGGTATGATTCAGTGTGGAAACAGAACACTGCTCACACCCTGATGGGATTTAATGATGAAAAACAAACCAAAAGGGTTATGTGAATTGCTCTCCAGGTTGAATAGAGAGCTGGTAATAGACTAAGTAGAGGCGAGTTAAAGATTAGTACAAAATCACCCCTTTGCTCTGCCAATCTGTGTTGATTTGCTAGTCTGCGAACAGTGCAGATTTAGAGATTATGGTCCCTGTCCTCTTGGACTTTTACAAAAGAATCAGTGTTACAAAATGGGAAAACTCACTGTCTGGGGATCAGTGAGCACTCTGGTTTCTCCTAGTCTACTGGTGAGAGCTTGAACTGGAAGGGGTAGACTGGAGAAGGTCATGAATGCCACAAGCTAAGGATATTGTTGGGCAGTGTGGAACAATGGTAACAAGGTAAAAATATTTTTATCATGGAGGATTAATTGAAGAACAGAGAGACTAGTCATAGGAAATCAATTACAGGGCTTTGGGAAATAGGCTAAGCCATGGCACCTTAGAATCACTCAGAGAGCTTGTTAAACCACAGATTACTGGCTCATCCCTAGGGTTTCTGATTTAGTGGTTATCTAGGGCAGGATCAGAGAATCTAGATTTCTAACAAGTTCCATGGTGCTGCTGTTATGGCTGCTCTTGGTACCACACTTTGAGAATCACCAGTCTGAGCCAAAGGTTTTCAGCCTTCGTGACAATTAGATTCCTTTGGAGAGATTTTTTAAATTCCTGTGTCCACACTCCACCTTCAGGTATAGAATGTCATGATTGGACACTTCCATACAGCACCCAGTGCTCATCACAACAAATGCACTCCTTAATCCCCATCGCCCATTTAACCCATCCCCCCACCCACCTCCCCTCTGGTAACCATCAATTTGCTCTCTATAGTTAAGAGTCTGTTTCTTGGTTTGCCCCTCTTTCTTCTTTCCTATGTTCCTTTGTTTTGTTTCTTAAACTCAACATGAGTGAAATCATATGGTATTTGTCTTTCTCTGAATTATACTGCCGAACATAATATTCTCTAGCACCATCCATGTTGTAAATGGCAAGATTTCATCCTTTTGATGGCTGAGTAATATTCCATTTTATACAAAAACCACATCTTCTTTATCCATTTATCAAGTCAATGAACATTTGGGCTCTTCTCATAATTTGGCTCCTGTTAGCAATGCTTCTATAAACACAGGGGTGCATGTATCCCTTCGAATCTGTATTTTTGCATCCTTTGGGTAAATACCTAGTAGTGCAGTTGCTGAATTGTGGGGTAGTTCTATTTGTAACTTTTTGAGGAATCTCCATACTGTTTTCCAGGGTGGCTATACCAGTTCACATTCCTACCAACAGTGTAAGAGGGTTCCCCTTCTCTCCATCCTAGCCAACACCTATTGTTTCCTGTGTTGTTAATTTTAGCCATTCTATCTGGCCACACTCCATGTCTAAAAAAGACTCTAGGGAAAAGCCTGGATATTGATATTTTCTGAGAGCAACTCTATTTTGTTAACCAAGTTTGAGAACCACTCATCTAGGTAGTGATCCTGAAATGTGGCTGTTTATCAGAATTACCCAAGGAGCTTATAATTCCTGGGCACCACCACAGCACATTTCGATGAGGAGATCTCAAGTGGGGTCCTGGCATTCATATGTTTACTCATCACAGATTGGTCATTCTGATGCAGCAGGTTTCCGCACTGGCTTTTGGAAACCGCTAGCCTAGAAAGAGAAGTGAAGACACAAATCCTGGAAACAAAGTAGGCAGTAGCAGAGTGGTCCTAGGATTTGCTGACTCATTAGATGGGCAGGTCAAGGGAAAGGGATGAAGCCTCAAGGGCAAAAATCTACTAAAAAGTCACAAGAAAGCCTTGTGTGGCAGTCAAGGTATTGCCATGGATAATTGCTGGTGACACATAGTGCTATAATGTGAGTGGATTATTTTCTTGCTGCCAACCTGCCGTGTGCAGACACCCCATCTTGTCAGACCCTGACAGTTAGTGGAGACTAATTAATGCAGATGAAACCCCAGGAGTCTGTAACACAAGATAACAATTGTTAATTTCCAATAAGAAGTAATAAAGACCAAGGCAGCCAAGCACTTAAATCTCACTCCTGAGAAAATTACATGGGAAGTCAAATTATCATCAGAAAGTTGCTCAGTAGTCATGGAATCAAGAGCAGAGGGGTTAATTGTATGATTTAATGTACATATGTTAAATATAGACATTCCTATGTATCATTTGAACGTATTATTCCAATGTTTAGAGGCATCAGGTTGTGATAAGTGGGTACATCCTTCTCTAGAAGTAAATATTGACTGAGACTGAAAAGCCACACTCCTTGACAGACAGTTCCAAATGGGCACAGCCAATATTGGCCCTGGTGACTGCCATGTTTATGCTCCATTATCAACAGAATAATTAACCCATTATTTCTTTAGATATGTGAATACCCTCAATCAGATGAGTCTCCTCTTGCTTACCCAAGGAACACTGTGTTTCTTGAGGTGATTTTATACATCTTTTGCCTGAGCAACTGTGTATTTAATAGTTTAGCTCTCAGAGGACAATTCTGTTTTCCTTAATTATTCATTTCTGGGGAGGTTCCTCAATTTTACTATTGCCACATACAATTCATTTTTATTCTTTTGACAGTGGTTGGGCTCTTTTTATATATTAGAATTAGAGGCTAACATTTTAATTAAGAATTCTATTATGTTTTTAAAAAACCATAATTTACTTCCAGGATTAAAAGAGACCTAGTTAACTGAGAGCCTATGAAGCCTTTATACTCAAATCATGACGTCACAATGGTTGGGTCACTCTTCACCTACTAAAAACTCCCTCAAAGAGCAGGCAGACAACTGGAATTAGAAGGAAAAGAATCAAGCTTTCCAAGTATGCATGCCAACCTAAACCTGTAAAAGGATGGCAAGTGAATATCCTGATGGTATTTTTGCTTCACAGTTACGTTGAAATGAAGTAGCTCTTTGTGAGAGCCCAGTGTAGAACAAAGCATTTTTATCATGCTTGATATAGATAACAAAAGAAATAAATCCAAACTACAGCATTTGGTTGACTTATCCGGGATGGGGGCAGAGGTAAGGGTGGTTGAATGAGTGTCACACAGTAACATAAGGAGCAGCTTTTTACTGGAGAGGGGAGAAGGCGCAGGTGGGAATGGCCTGAATCTGCTTCCAATAGGAACAGACAGGATGTGTCTTCTCTGACCTCTTGCTACCCTCCTCTTTATGTCAGGCCTCCTGGGTGATTGTGCTCAGAATCTGATTTAAATCCAATTAAATCTGAGACTAGAGTAAATACACATGTATATCATCCAGAAGATAGTATTAAAGGATTCTGCATTTAGGCCAGAGCAGCTGTATCTTTTCTATTTAAGACTTATTCTTTTTCTTAGTATCTTTGGGGGGGGAAATTTTGGCAGTAAATACTGGAGGTTTTCATTTCTTAAGAAAGCCAAGTGTCCCTCTTTTCTGGTCCTTCCCCCCTTTTGGTCTAGGCCAGCCTTACTGTCTTAAAATACAGTCTGATCAGGTCTCTCTCCTTCCAGGGGCTCCCTGTCACCCACACAATGTCCAAGGGGAGCTCACATTCCCTGTATGGTCTGGTCCCAGATATTCTATCAAATCCTTACTCTTGCAGTTTCGTAACTCAGAGCAAAGCACCTGCATGCTTTATGGGCCAAATGCCTGCACAAGGATGGGACTTGTTTATTTTGCCAAAGATTGGAAATTATACAGATTCTGGAGTAAAACTGCCCAATCCACATTTTGGCTCTGATACTTTGTTAGTGGAATGACCTTAGGCAAATTACTTCACCTTTCTGTGCCTCAGTTTTCTGTGCTCTAGAGCAGATTGATATCTATCTCAAATGATTATTGTGAAGATTAAATAAGTTAACATGTGTAAAATACCCAGTACAGTGCCTAGCACATAGGAAGTGCTCACTACTAACTTCTACTTACCCTACACAGCTAAGCCTAAACATCGTTTCCTGTGGAAAGTCTTGTCTGAAAAGCCTCAACTCCCCTGTGCAGGAGAGTTGATTTATTTAATTTCCCATTGTGCCTTATATATCTCCTGTCATTGCATTTATCCCCCCTCAACCCTCAATCCACATTGTCCCACACCACAGTGTGCATTCTCATTATGTGTATTTGTGTGTGACTGATCCTCAACTAGCCTGTGAGTTTGTAAGCTGCTAACTGTCTTCTACTCCCCAGTGGGCAGCACAATAACCAGTATGTGGTAGATGTTTTGTGAATGTTCATTGAAAGCATAAAGAACCGTGTTTCTGAGATATAGGAACCTATAAACATTCTTTCATTATCATTCAGCACTTCCTAGGAAGGAGATGGTTGAGGGCTACTCCATTAAGGGCAAGACTTCACAATACTTGCGTCCCCCTTGGAAAGTAAATTATAAAGTTAATCAGGCATTACAAGACTTTAGTTAGTTTATTACAACATTTTCATACTTCATAGACATAGATGAGAAATGTATTGATCAGTCGAGGACTCAACTTGGAGTGTAACCAACATGAGAACTAGCGAGGTGACCTTGGGGAAGCCACTTAACCTGAATATCATCTAATTAGTAAGCTGGAGCAGTGATGGACTATCTACTGCCTACCTCAGGGGAGTGGTAGGAAATGACAGAGTATGTTTGTGGACGCTGTGTAAATTGACGAATATAGGGCAGTTCTCAACAAGAGGTAATTTTGCTCTACTTTCCCTCCCACCCCACCCCAGGGGATATTTGACAATGTGTGGAGACATTTCTGGTTGTTAGAGCTGAGGGGATATTACTGGTAGAGGCCAAGGATGCTGGTAAAAAATCTACAGTGCACAGGACAGTCCTCAGCTCCCACAACAAAGAATTATCAGGTCCAAAATGTCACTAGAGCTAAAGTTGAGAAATCCCAATAAGATGTACCGTGACATTTCTTAACATTCAGTTCTGTTAATATTTATTCTTGCAATCTTACTGAACAAAACAAAGGATGGCAATAATACTTATGTTTTACAAAGTATAATTTGGAAACTCATGTGGATGTATTGAATATTAGCTTTTCAACATACCATTTTCTGCCACCTTAGCAAACTAGTTGCTATTATTGAGCCAGGTGCTATTCCAAGCCCTTTACCTGTATTAATCCATTTAATCCTCACAACAACCCTATGAGGTAAGTACTTCATTCACCCTAGTTTACAGATGAGGAAACTGAGGTAAAATAACAAAGCTGGGTTTGAACTCAGTCTTGCTCTAGATATTGTGCAAAGAGCTGGGTAAGACTAAGTCTCTTCATGTTCAGTCCTCCACTAGGAGTTAACTGACTTCCTGCTTTAAATATTGTTTTTAAGCTTGTTTGATTTCCTTTCATTGCTACCTTTGGCAGAGAAATGACTGGTTCATTGGGTCTTCTTAACAGAGGACCTACTGAGTCTAAGGTATTGGGTTGACTGGAGAGGAAAACAGCAACAGCTCGGAGAAGGGCATAAGAAAATAAACCTCTCAAGAATCTGGGGTTTAAGCCTGGTAATCTATGTAAAAGTACTTTGCAAATTGCAAGGCAGTGGCTTTAAAACTATAATATATTCAAAATTACCAGGGGAGCTTGTTAAAAATGCTGATTTCCCAGCATTACTCTAAGAGCTTCTGATTCAGCAAGTCTGGGAGTTTCCCAGGGAGCTGCCTTTTTAACAAGCTCCCAGGTGAGCTTGATGCAGGTGGTCCAAGCATACACCTTGAGAAACACTCTTGTACACCGGCTGGTGGGGCGGGGGTGGGGGGGAGTTGGTACAGGGACAAGAGCTAGCTAATCCCAGAAGAAGATTTGGGTTTGCCTGCACATTAATTCAAACCACCTGGGTGAGAGGTTAGTTGTGCTATTCTTGTTCCGTTTACTTGCTAGTCTTAGGTCCAGGAGCTTGATTGAGAGGGCAGGGATGGGGAGGATGGAAAGGAGCAGGGCAATTATGCACATTTCCAGGGAAGTGAAGGTTTCTCTGTGCCAGGTGAAGGAGCTGTCACTGGAGCCCCTTCTTCCTGCAGCGTCCCCCTAATTGGCTGTTGTAGCTATCATTCTGCCCCAAGGGAGTTTAGTAGAAACAAGGAGAAAGAAGAAAAGGCATAACTTGGAGCAGGAACAAAAGGGAAGTGGGGCTCATTTCCACCCTCAAGGAGAGAAGCCCTGATTGGTCCCATTCCCCCGGGTCCTCCCTCACACCATTTCTACGACCTTTCCCCTCCTTTTTCTTTTCTCCCTCCCAGGGCCCAATAAACACAGGTTGTCTGGACAAACAGAGCTTTGTAATTATCTGGGGGAAATTCTGATGGCCCAGAATTCTGCCTTAAAGTAATGCTGTGCTGTTGCAAAGTGCTGATGTCTGTAACCTTCTTGCTGAATCTCATTGTCTTGGTGGTGAACACCAGGCAGAGGCTCTTTTACTCTGAGCATCTTTCCAAGAGATCAATTGAATTATTTTGATTTAAATATCTGAGTATTATATGACATGCATTAACAATATAGGCAACTTACCTTTCACTGAACTAAGTAATTTAAAGTCATTTGAGCAATATAGTGTAGCATGGTGATTAAGACTGCCTGGCTTCAGTCCTAGCCCTGCAAATCACTAGCTGTGTGACCTTGAGGGTTATTTTACCTCTGTAAGCTGCAGTTACTAATCTATTAAATTGAGATAATAATAGGACCTTGCTCCCAGCACACACACAAAAACACATACACACAACTCTTCAGTGTATTGCTGTGACCACCAGATAAGGCGATTTATGTAAAATATTTTGCCTCATTTACAACAAACCAGCAATAATGTTTGGCTCTATTGTTTTAAACCTTTTATTTTTCTTCTGGTCTTAATATTTGATTTCTTAAGTTTATTTATTTATTTTGAGAGAGAGAGACTCACAGAGAGAGAGAGAGAGACAGAGAGTGAGCACGAGCAGGGGAGGGGCAGAGAGAGGGAGAGAGAGAACTCCAAGCGGCCTCCGAACTGTCAGTGCACGCCCCAACATGGGACTCAAACTCACAAACTGTGAGATCATGACCTGAACTGAAATCAAGAGTTGCAAGCTTAACTGACTGAACCACCCAGGTGCTCCATTGTTTGATATTTTAAACAGTATCTGGATAAAAATTACCAGGAAAATACAAGGAAAAGAGAAACAATGAAAAAAGTATTTCCACTCTATTTGCATTGCGTTTCAAGTACTGATAACACACTGTGAGCAGAACAGATGAATTCCATCCAGAGGGAAGTACACATAACTTAAGAGGCAGACATAGAACAAGATTAATCACTCAGTTGCTTACCACACACACTGTGAGATATTGAATGTGGATTCGAAGTTTCTTACCAATAGCTTGTCCTCCATTTCTTGAGTGGTCTTATATTTCCAGACTGCAAACAAATGATTATATATGTGAAAAAAAAAATATGTAATAGGCTAGAGCACAATTTCAAGTGAGCCAGAACACCAGGGGCTCTGGAGTTCTGGTCTGTTCGCTTAGAGCCCTCCGCACAGGGAAATCTGAGTGTAGTGTTGCTGACAGCCATCTCATTCACATGCAGGTTCCTCCTGGGTATAGCTCTGAGAGCAACAGCCCCCAGTCAGTGCAGGTTACTAAGCAACTCGTCTCCCACTGAGGTATGCAAGGGAAGAAAGTCTTGATTTTAAAAACAAAAGAAAACCAAAAAGCCCTGCAGAGCAGAGCTAATAATACAACCTGCTCTTTAAGTAAATTAACCCTCAAGCTAGTTTACCTTACCAGAGGCACACCCTCCTGGAAATTGTGTTAGAAAGCATGCTACAATTGTATAAATTAACTTCAAGCAATGTTTTTAATTAATGCTAATAAATTTTATGTTACACTGGAACTTCATTAAGTGAATCTTATTGTGGGTCTCATCTCATTTGGGTGCCTGAATGGAAGCTATTTGTCATTTGAATAATAGTTTTAGCAATAAGCCACTTTTTAGTTTTGGATTTACGATGACTTTATTATTTTTCATATTTATCTAAGTCACACATACATATGACAAAAATTAATTTTGAAGTAGTTAATGCAGAGATGGTAACAAAGAATAGTTGTCTGGATCATTAGACCTTATTTTAAGAATTCCAATATAGGGGCACCTGGGTGGCTCAGTTGGTTAAGTATCTGACTTTAGCTCAGGTCATGATCTCAGAGTTCATGGGTTCGAGCCCCACATTGGGCTCTGTGCTGACAGCTCAGAGCCTGGAGCCTGCTTTGCATTTTGTGTCTCCCTCTCCCACTCATGCTTTCTCTCTCTCTCTCTCTCTCTCTCTCTCTCTCAAAAATAGATAAATAAAATATTTTTATTTATAAATAAATAAATAAAATAAATATATAAATAAAATAAAAAGAAAAAAGAATTCCAAATAGATTTGTATGTGCTTGGGTGTTCCCTACATATCCCCTTAGGATGACGCAATGAAACATTTTCTTGTTCTAATTCTTACTTTGATTAGCATTTATGAAGTATTGATTTGTGCAGAGCACTGCACTAGACACCAGAGGGAGGGAGGTGAGGGGGGGGGGAAGTGACGATGATGTACCGAGAAATGACACAAGGCCCAACTACTCAAGAAGTATCCTTTTTTTATGGAAGAGATAGACTTGCACATAGATAATGCAAGAGGTGATGGCAAGAGGAACAAAGAAGTTTTCCATTATGTCATAGTTCTGAAAATCACTAACTCCAGTTGCCAAGTTAGAGCATCACTATTGTAACCTTTACTGGGATAGGGCAGGAGAGCAGTCAGAGGGAGTGTTAAAGAATTAGAACTCCCAAATAGAAACAAACATGGGTCTGACAGCACACTGTATCTTTTAACCTTTTTCACACCACCGTATACATATAAAGAAAACCATTTCCTTTTTATGATACATTGAAATAAAAGCACCTCTTCTGGAGGGGAGTGAAGTTCCAATGACCCGGCTTTTGTCTAGCTGTTTCCAAGCACACCTGTAGCCCAACATACTTACTTGGAGGCCCTGCTTATCTGAGACCTGCTGTTTACATGGTTTAGTCCACTGGGGAGCCAAAATCTTCAGTAAAATATAAAGCACTGTTGCCCCTACACCACTAACTGTGGTATGTGTGATGTGGCATGCTTAGCGAGGCAAACTGAGCTGGGATGGAACCCCAGCCTGAACACTCACTAGTTTATATGACCTTGAGCAAGTTAGCTCCCTTCTCTAAATGTAGGAAAATAACAGGCAATGCCCTCACAAGTCATGCTGGGGCTTGAAACAAAAGGAGAGACGTATAGTCGTATATACACTCATCAAAATACTCTCCCCTATTTTGAATCAAGTGGGAAAAATGAATGGAAGGTCTCCAGTGGAAAAAAAAAAAAGGCCATTTATAAAGCTCTGTATTGCCCAATCTGTTCACACACCATTATCAATCTTAATAAACTGGCTGCTGGGGGATGTGCTGATTGGAAATGACTGTTTCTGTTGCACAATAATGCAGGGTTGTAAAACACAGAGCCCATTTTTTATTTAAAATTATGTTTTATTCTTCTGGGATTTTTCCATTAATTTTGATTAAAAAAAATATTATGTTAAAATATTGCTTTTGTTGAGTACGGAGTTTTTTGATGCCCCCTTCAATTTTGCTCCTGTGGTGAGGGTATCACTTGCCTCACCCTAGTGTTGTTCCTGAAAATACGGACTCTGAAGGACTATTATAATAAGGAATAAAGTTTGTAAAATGCCTTCATTAAAGCGATGCTTAAAAATGGTAGCCATTACCATTACCATCACAATACCTACAGAGATGCTGTACCTCTTACAGAGCAGGAATCCCTGAAACAGCAGTGTGAGAACAGCATGCGGTTTAGCAAACATGTTTGAAAGGATAGACAGTGAACGAACGATCAGCCTCCAGGTCCTGCTCACCGAGGAAATGCTGATGATTCTTAACCAGAGGTACAAGGGCGGGGTGCTGCTCTTCTTAAGTGCTGGGCACGCTCTCCGTACCCCAAGATGTATGCCCACTTGGCACTTCAGACCCTGATTATTGTTCTCAAGGGGTTTTCAGTCTTTGCCTGCACCACACACAGTCTGTAAATACTGATTTTACCAACAGGCCTTCACGAAAAGCTCTGATTCAGTCCTTTACGTTCAGAAAAATGCCAACAGCCTGCCTAACTGCACTGTAAACCTCTGTCTCTCCAGCTAGCTAACTCTTCTCTCTGACCCAATATTGATTCTCAGGGGACAGACCTGGGGATTCTAAGTGCCCCTTTGGTGGGAGGAACAACTTCCTGGTGGGAGTCTGACCTAATGTGTTCCCTGTGGGCAGTACTTTGGGGGGTACCTGAGCCCCTTCCTCTAGCGACAGCAGTAAGGCAACAGTTTTCCTGTTGAATCACTTCACACGCAATACTGTGAGGGCTACGGAAAATAACCCAGTGTGACGCATCACCTGTTTCTGTCTCTGAAAATGATATTCTGGGGGAATTTAATGGCAAATACAATAAAAGCACCAGTATATAGTTAAATTCAAGCACTGAAAAATTAGCACATTGAGTGCTTCTAACTACCTCCATTTATTCTGGAACTCAGTGTCTAGCAGAACAATTCCATGGTAATTTTGCAATATGTTGCTTTCAGCATGGGAAGGCAAATAAAAAGTTCATTCCCTGACTGCAGAGAATGGGTGGCCGGTGGCGGGGGGGGGGGGGGGGGGACACAACAACTTGTTAAATATTAAAAGAAAAATTTAGTCATCAAAAGTGAAAGTGCTTACAAGAGGAAAGACTTGACAGAAAAGAATATCTAGACACAGCACAGGGCTTCTCACTTGTGATGAGTTTGCAGCCTAAATAGTAAAATGTGCTCTTTCCTAGTCCACCTTGTTTCCACAGAGACCACTGCTGACAAACAGCCTGTCACCAACAGTTAGCGCCCTTTGTCTGCCCTGGATGCTGAAGGCTCTGTGAGCAAAGAATGAGCAAATGTGGAATAAATGTTAGCTGCTGATTTCATTCGCACTTGGAACCTTATCTCTCTCACCTCTGAGTCACTAAGGAGCTCTCAGACTTGCCTCAATCTGATTCACTTTACAGTTCTACTTTGCTTCTGTTTACTTTTTCCTCTTTATGCAATAGAAAGAATGCACTACAGGATGCTGCTGTGTTCTTCATTTGTTTGCTTGGGTCTTAGTTCAAACTTCTCTATTATTTATTCTCTTTACAAAAACCATATATGTGCCACAAGCTATTCCAACAATATAGAAAGATGGAAGGGAAAACATTACAAATCACTGATAATCTCATCTTTAAAAAAAGACCACAAGTCACATCTTGATGTAACTTTGTCCAGATTTTTCTTTGCTTCCCCCTCCTTATTTATTTATTCTCTGTTTGTTTCACCCACTTATTTGAAATGCCTCTTACACAGCAAATTCCAAAATATTCACAGGCATGTTTCCAGGCTCATTTCCAGTGATTTATTTCGTATTGACTCAGAGTTCAGAGGGTTCTTTACATCCTTCACAATGTGATTTAAGATGGAGGGTGTGCACTGGATAGGGAGAGAACCCATCCATCTGTTATGAGAGCTCTCAGTCCTTCTTTTACTAGACCAGCTTTTATCTTGGCCCAGGAATTTGGGCTTGTGTGCAAGATTTTGTTTGAATAAAGAATTACGTGGCAAAAACAAAATAAAAGAAAACTTCACCTTCTCTGTTTCATTTTTCTGCCAAGATATGAGATGTTGCTATTGTGCTTTTGTGGCAGTCAATTTGATGTGACTGCACTGATATGATTGTTGTGAAGTGAGGATGCTTTTCTATGGCCTCAAAAGCAATTGCTGCACGTATGATTCATATGTGAGTGCAGTATGAAACGGATGTCCTCACCTAATTCCTGAGCCGCCCTGGGACACAACAGACCTTTTTCTGATGTGACCTGTTGATGTTTGACTCCATCCCAGGAAGAGAACAGGGTTCTTTCTCTCAAGGTCTGTGTTCATTCCTTGCTGTTCTTACCATCCACTGGTGCTGTAAAATTGAGACCTAGCCCCTAAGGCCAGAGGACTCCACAATGGCTGACCCTGACTTGCTACTTAGAGCATCTCAGCTAATACATCATCTTTCTTGCTGTAGCAACTGTCGCCATGTAAAATATGGAACTGAGATGCCCCCGTTGCTCTTTGTCTGTTTTTATGGGCCAGAGATAAATGACCACCCTCATTGTTACATCCTCCTCCCTCACATTCCCACATTCACTAATGAAACCCATTAGGCTCCATGACTCATTTCTGCTCCAAGAGTAGTCATATCCCAGGATTACTGACAGTAGGACTATTTTATCTAGGTAGGGAAAAACCCCACTCTTCCTATTACCCATGACATGGCCTTGCCTCATGACCCAAGAAGGAAAATAACAAAAAAGTTTTACATTGGTACATCTTCTATATTTTCCCCATGAATACTTTGGCACATAGCAAAGTAAGCAAAAAGCCTGTGCATTTTTTTGAGAATTCATTTGTATATGAAATGGTCTACTTCTCAATATTTTGATTTCTGTCCTGACTTTATTAAGATCTTATTCATTTACATTCAATTAAGTTATTTGACTTACTAATGGCACATATTTGAAGATCTAAAATACGTACACCTCTGTCTTTGTAGACTTCCTCATAATTCTAAATGTATTTGAATGGATGTAAAGTAGATACTATGGGACAGTAGATGTGGGAAAAGTGAATTTTCAGACATCAAATAAATCACTAATATTTACTCAATACTTTCAATTATATATGTGGATCATATGACATTTATAATCATTGGTAGAAAGGATAGGATAAATGTATTCTTGGAGGCTAACTTACAACAGGTTTTTGAAATATTTTATTGAATTGTTATGACTGTAAAATTAATGCATATGCAATTTCTAAAATCCCAACAGTATAGGGGCGCCGGGGTGGCTCAGTCGGTTAAGCGTCGGACTTCAGCCAGGTCACGATCTCGCGGTCCGTGAGTTCGAGCCCCGCGTCAGGCTCTGGGCTGATGGCTCAGAGCCTGGAGCCTGCTTCCGATTCTGTGTCTCCCTCTCTCTCTGCCCCTCCCCCGTTCATGCTCTGTCTCTCTCTGTCTCAAAAATAAAATAAACGTTAAAAAAAATTAAAAAAAATAAATAAAAATAAAATAAAATAAAATCCCAACAGTATAGTGTTGAATGAAGTGAAAGTTCTTCATCATTGGTATAAGGATTAGAGATAGAAGAAGGGTCAAGAATACCTTTGGTACACATTCCTTGGTAACAAATTATTTTACACTTTTGTAGGATGATTTCAGTGTAACTATGCAAAAGTATCTCCGATTGGAGGTCTACATCAAAACCACACAGTTTTAATTACTATAGCTTTATCATAGGATTGCGTATTTACCAGGCCAAGGGCCCACTAATTACTCTTTTATTCCCCCCTCAGGTTTTTGCTGATGAATCTTACTTGTTTATTCTTCACTATAGAATCATTCGGTCAAGAACTGAATTAAACTTTACAGAAACAGTATGTTTGGCAGCAAAGCAAAATGACAATATCGAAAGGCATGATCTTTAAATGCAACTCTATTAAATGCTACAGGCATTTTGCTTCAGCAAGAATCACCTGAAAGTATTTTGACCTTTAGTGTCTAACATTTGTCCTTATGGTAAATTAGAATTTGCGGACACAGTTGGTGGTTCATTCTATTTTTACACTTTGTTTTACCCACGGGAATATCTGAAAGGCGTGAGCATGCTGTCTTGATCCTTCAGCACCTCATGAAGGTGAAGTGTTATTGGATCATAAGATGACTGCTGCTCTCCTAATAGGAATCGTATGGTGTAAGCTGTCATGAGGGAAAAGAGTAACCGAGATGTAAGAAAGGGGAAGAAACTTTAAATTACAAATGGGGAGGTGGGCTGTTAAAGACTAATTTTGTGTTTCCCACAGATTACTCTTCATTATTTCAGAAAATTTATTCAAATATATCTATACACATAGTTTCTAGGTCACAATCCAAACTTATCACCCATTCCCATTCCTCTTCTCCTTTACCTTATGTTCTTTTAGGTTGCGAGGAACAGAGCCACCTTCATACTACTCTGGGGTTTTGTTTTAAAGATACCTGGTGAAATAAGGAATCTTTCAGCTCATTTGGGTTACAAGGAACAGAGAAACTTATGATAAAACATAAGGATGTCCACTGAAATAAGAATGACAGTAAAAATAACAAAAGGGCTTTACATTGGTATATATGACACATTTTGAAGTGTGGGTTTTCTGTCTCGCCTATGAGTATTTTGCTGCATGAGCAAAGCTAGGAAGCAAACAAAGGTGTGCATTTTCTGCGAATTCATTTGCATATTGAATAATCTACCTTTCAAATACTTTGATTTCTCTCTTGACTTTACCATTGTTTTACTCATTTATATTCAACTAATAAATTATTTCATTTTTACAAATATCAGGTGCCCATTCAGGCCTCAAGAAACTAGAACAAGATCTAAAATGGCATTCAGAATACAATGCTTTCGACTCTCCTGCGTCCTCCTAGTAGGACTCAAGTTAGCATTGCTTTCACTTTTTCTGAGACCATTTAACCACTTCTAACCTCTCTGCTACTACTCTCTCTGCTTCCGGGCATCTTCTTTCTCTTGGCACATGGCATCTCTCCATTGCCTTCTTTCTCTGTCTCCCTCATCCCGTGCCACTTTCCTCTGCCAAAGCTCTCTGGATATCTGGCATTCAAACTCACCAAGAGAATCTGATTAGTTCAGCCTGTCACTATCTTTACTGAAAAGCTTTTGTGGTATTCTTTGTATCAGGCATCAGGCCCTGGCCCAGTTAACTGTGACCAGGGCAGGGTCACCTGGCAGAAAGCATGCGTCTCTGTGCCCAGGGAATCCCCTTGCAGCTGCTTTTCTCAGAAGGGCGTCACGCATATGGCAGGCCTTCCGACTGGAATGGCTTGTTTACTATGGGAAAGTTTTAGATTTTTATTCGTGCTTACTAAAGAGGTCAGTCCTTGTACTGTCACAAATACTGGGCTTGACATTGGTCATTGAAATAACAGAGTGTCACATAATGCAGCTCAAAGTAGCACATGTTGGCAGTGAAGATTTCTTGGCCTTTACCACTCACACATGTGAGTGAGTGATTCTAGCCAAGAAGGGGTAGGTGCTGGTGAGTATGGTATGTATGTGACCTTTGCTTCCCAAATCATTCCAGCCAAGGGATAGGACATCAACATCGGTAGCTGAATAGAATTTTAAAGGTTCATCCTTTTGTGTTCAGAAGGAACGGGTTCCTTCCTCAGATTTTTCACCAATAGAGTTTGGGGTTCCCAGAGGGATTCTCCCATGTGCTCTGAGAAGTAAGCCTCTCAATTGCCATGGCATGCCTGAATTCCATCCCTCTTTTGTCTTGAATGCTGTGGTAAAGACCCTGGCTGTAGCTGATGCCAAGAGTGGCAGCTGTGTCCCCCGCCAAAAACACCACTGTAGCTGCTTCTGCTGCTGACACCGCCTACCAGAATGAAATTCCCCCTGCAGAGAAAGACATTGCTAGATCTACATCAAGTGTAACTCTGCTCAATATCCAGGGCATGGCATCCAGTGACAGCTGCAGCAAACTCTGCTTTCCTAGTGCTGCTACTTTCATCACCAGTGATGATGTCCCTGCCATCAGTACCGTTCCTGGTGCTCATAAGCCTGGTTCTTTGCATTCTTCACACCCCAGAGAGATCTAAGGGAAAACGGCTTTTTTTTTTTTTTTTTTTACTTTTACTTGTTCTTTCATTAAAATTGTATCCTCCACAAACTCAATCATGAGTCTCTAGGAAATAGGCCAGGGCATAACCTAGGTGACAAATTGTGTTCAGACTCATCTTTCCCTTCCAATATCAGTTCATTAGTTTCTCTACATTATTTTCATTTTCTTGGTGATGAGTTCTTTCCCAGAAACTTCTTGGTCCCTGTACGTAGAAATAAGATAGGCCTCATAATCTCTTTTATCTATTTCCAAATTTGGGATAATTTTTTCTTAAAGTAATCATGTAATAAGAGAACTCAAAGTGTTCGTTGCATGTAACAGTATGGAGGGAGCTAGTGACTGTAGCAAGAATAACTGTGGTTGAATGGGGATGGGAATGAAAGGCAAACTGGATAAGTTGAAGAATAAATAAAAAGTAGGCTAAAAGACACATGAGTGTAGGTGATTCTTACAAGGCTGTGGAAAGGAAATAGGGCAGTAGTTGGAAAGCATGGAGGATGGGGAATCAGGAATTTTTCTTCTTTTTTTAAAGATTGGAACGACTAGACCTGTAAGTGTTGACCTTCCCTAGCTATTGTAGCTTTTTACACTTTCTTCTTTTACTTCCTTTCTGAGACTTCAGATGCTATGAAATTCCTGTGTGTTTTTACATAATTTCCATAGCAGCTGTGGTGGAGGGATTGACAACGCAGTATGAGCTTATATGGCTCTAAGTGACCCTATGCTACAAATCCCTTAAGAAAATTGACCACATTGGGGTGCCTGGGTGGCTCAGTTCGTTGAGTGTCCCATTCTTGGTTTCAACTCAGGTCCTGACCTTAGTGTCATGGGATCGAGCCCTGTGTCAGGTTCCATGCTGAGTACGGAGCCTACTTAAGATTCTTGCTCTCTCCCTTTGCCCCTCTCCCTCACTCGTGTGTATTTTCTCTTTCTCAAAAAAAAAAAAAAAAAAAGGGAAAGGAAAGAAGGAAGGAAGGAAGAGAAGAAAGAACAAACAAAAGAAAAAAAGAAAGAAAAAGAAAATTGACAACATGACCCTGCCACCCAAGGCATCACTACTTAGACCAAGAGTGTTTCTAAATCAGAAAGAGATGATCTGTACTTGGCAGATAACCAGTGAAGTGGGCTAGTGTAAAAGCCCTCCCCACTAAGGTTAATACCAATTAGCTGAACCAGAAGATCTCTCTTAAAAAGACTGAAAATGAGGTACATTTGCAGAGGGAATGAGCGTTGGAAATGGGAAAAGAAGCTAAAAGACACAAAGAAGGGAGAAAAGGAGCAACCCTAAGGACATGGAAGACTAAAGAGAGAAAGAAGAACTTGAGGGGTGGGGGAAGGAATGGCAGACAGTAGTGGCAAAGAAAGAGCTAAAGCACATTACAAGTACAGTGAAGTTGCTGGGGTGGGTAATGCTGGCCAGAAGCCATGAGTTTCTGAGAGGCACACTACCAAAATTTCCGTCGTCTGAGTCTCCAGAGCTGCTGTTCAAAGTACTGCTGTTAGAAATGCCAGAGATTACTAGTCTCTAACAGGAAAGTCACTACTTTTGACTGACCATCTTTCTGAACCAAGAATTGTCACCATAGTGTCTGATGAATGAAAATATGCTTTATGGACTTGGATAAATGAAAAGAGAACTCTGCAGGCAAACCTACCTGCCAGATTAGTGTTGGACACAGCTTTCTTTATATCAACACGCTGTTGATACTGATTGCTTCCTACCTTAAAGCTTTAGAAAGTTACACAGACTAAGCTCTTTACTGGGAATTATGGACACTCTTGATTCATAAACATCTTTAGCCCCCTAAATCCATGCTCTTGTTTACGATACTTACTTTAAATGGGAAATAAGAGAAACATCACTTAGTTTCTTTAAAAATAATAATTTTTCTGAAACTATAGAGAATGTGTCTTTTGTAAAAACAACAAAACAAAACAAAACATATTTATGCTGTCTTTTTATTTCCCTGTAGGGGTATTAAACACTGTGTGGTAGTCCTTTATCAACAGTGTTTATACTGCATGATTTCATGTATTTAGATGCTTGTAGAGTGTAAAATTATGGGTTTGGTGGTTTGTAGCCAGAATTTGCTTCCCCACTTCATCCTTGCTCTTACTTGAATTTTGAAGGGTTTCGAGAGTATGTTTTTGTTTTCCTCTGCAAAGCAGATAAAGAGTATGTAAACTCCCCCAAAGAACTCTCCTCAGATTGATAATTGGAGAAAATTCCTCTCCATTTTGGAGCTGCACATTTTTCAAGTCAAGTCATATAAAAAGAGGATAGCTTGGGTCAGGCAGAGGGTTGGACTCATAATGTCTATAGCTTTTCCACATTGGACTAGTTCATCTGCTTGCCCTTCACCTCTTCCAGAAGAGATTTTATTCTCTTTTTAGTTTAAGGAGCAACCTAGAAGGCTGATTGGTTCAGAGCTGTAGAGAATATCAATTTTAGTTCATTTATTCTCTGCATGAGCCAAATATAAACTTACTTTGAAAGAAGAGTCTACAGCTGAATTGTTCACCTCTGTTCCTCTACATGGGTGTGTTACTGTGTACCCTTGAACAGGAGAACACCAGCTTTTGTCAACTTTTTGGATTGCTCTAAGCTCATCCTGATTTTGTGACTTCTATACTTAAATCTCAGGGACTCCCGGGAACTGAAGTCAATTTCCCTTTCAGAAGTCTTGCGTAGAGTTATAATCACTGAATCTAAATCATGCACAGCTATACGTAAATTATGGTAGTTTTAATTGTTGTTTTGGTTTTATTTATTTATTTATTTATTTATTTATTTATTTATTTGAAGGGCTGGGAAGGTCTTTGTTTGTTTGTTTGTTTGTTTGTTTTTTGGTGGCAACTAACAGAAAATCCACTTCAACTAAGTCAGGCAACCGAGGCAGGGAAGGCAATTTATTGCTTTATGAAAACTAAAGATTGAAGAAGCAGAAAAGTTATGGATGCATCTGGGCCTTAAGTCAGCAGGAAACCTTGATCTCTCTCTCTCTCTCTCTCTCTCTCTCTCTCTCTCTCTGTCCCCCTCCCTCCCTCCCTCCCTCTCTCTCCTTTCCTCTTCTCCTACCCATGACTCACCTTTGCTCTTCTCAGGGAGTTGGCTTCATTCTCTTTCACTACAGACTTACCACTGATACCATTTCCCATTTTGTGGTTTCTATGTACCAGAGAGGTACTGAATCTCTTCTTTACGTGGTGGTTAAAGCTGCTTATGGAAAAGCTTTGCATGACTTAGCTGGGGGAGGTGCCCACCCCTGGACTAATCTATAGTAATGCCTTACAAGAACTTGATGGTTTCCATGGGAACCACAGGTAGGATTGGGGAGAGAAAGAGGGGAGGAGGAAGAAGTCCCAAAGGAAGGGGAGGAACAAGGATGCTTGGTATCCACAGAAAGGAACCAGTACATGTCCATTAGAGAAATGTGGTATAGCTGTATGGGTACAAGGATATTCCTTATCTGTATTTGAGTGAGTGAACTGATCTACGTTTATTTGTCACTGCCCCACTTCCCAAGATTGGATTTTTCCCCTTTCAAGCATGTGTAAAAATAGGCTTATTTGTATGTACTTAATGATAATTAAGATTTTTTTGGTATTATGGGATAAGTTATACCATAAAATTCAACTTTTTCCTTCATGTACTTGATTGTTGATTGGCTGATCCTGGATCCACAAAGAAGTTTGAAGTGGCTTTAAAAGAAACACATTCAAACTCCTTTGATTATGTGTCATATGCCAAAAATAAAACAAATCTTCCACAGAGTCAGTGCTGAAAATAAACTGTAATTTCAGTCATGGAATTGAAGCATCCTGAAACTCACACTGCAGATCTCATAAAACTGACATTTGACTTCATTTGTATTTTTATTTTTTGACTTCAAAGGTTATGTAAGCATTGTGTAGCCCATGGCTCATCCCATTACTGGATAAAGGAAAACTTTAAAAATCTCCCAGAAGTTTCCTCTGATTATAAATGAATAGAAAGAGTGGAATTTTTGACAGTCAATGGATACATTTAACAAATGATTAGTCATTAAAAACATAAATAAAAAGAAGCGAAAGTCACCTTGGCCTTGACTGAGACTATTTTTTTTCTTCCCCTTTTAACCTTATTTGGACGGACTTAAAGCAAAATGCACTACTAAAAATTGAACAAACCACTTATCTCTGCACACTGTTCTTGTTTTCCTTTTTCCAACATCCATCTTTTAATGCATACTGCATAGAGAGTCTGTCTTGATAGACAGAGGAACGTTTCCCACCAGAGGGCAATTTGGCAATACTTTATCTATGTAGTCTCCACTATGGATTTGCCTTAGATTAGAGAGATAATTAATAAGGACAACTCCAAATCACATAAACTGGCTACAAAAATTTCAGTAAAGAGATAAATGAATAAATTAAATTGTCTTTTATTTACTTATTACTTTTTTTTTTTTTTTTTTTTTTTTGGTTCATTCAACTTGCACAGACAAAGGGCAGCTAAATTCTGGATATTTCCCAAGGATTTATTGTTTGTGCTTGTCAGCACACCTGAGCAAAATCAAACTCTTAAGAATTATCTAATCTAACTTTACAGGTGGCTTCAGGGAGAAATAAATATCTAAATGCTTACGGGCAAGTCAAGTGTAAAATATGCTTTGTGAAAATGCCTGCTAAATTTGACATGACATGCTTTATTATAACAATGGATGATCTGATAGTAAGGGCCCTCGGGCTTTTGAGGCTCAGTGGTGTCAATTTTGGGAACAAGGGTAAAAGATTTTTATCTTCAAACTTCTCTGCTATGCTTTCTTTTGGGGATCTTTTAGGAATGTTCATAATTGTTACTCAATAAAAATAACACCCAAAAAATAGAATATCTGCCATAGCATTTTTATATGAAGGATCCAAGATTATCATCAAGCTATCAGTTTATCCTGGGATACTTAGTTTGTGTGAACTCAATTATTGGCATACATTTTTAAAACTTAGAAGTTCGTTTCTTGACCGCTCCTATCAACTTTCCATTTGTATTTGTAACAGATTTCTCAAATTTGATATTTCTTACACTGAACCCTTGATCTTCCTCCACCAATATGGTGTACCTAAAGACATATCCATCTCAGTAAATGGCAACTCCATATTTTCAGTTGTTCAGGCCATGATCTTGTAGTCACCCTGACTCCTGTCTTTCTCTTATTTCCTAACATTCAAATGATCTGTGTATTTTATTGGTTTCATCTTGAAAATATATTTAGAATCCAATCAATTCTCACTTCTTTCATTACCACCTTTCTCGTCCAAGCAACCATCATCTATGGCGTGGCTTGTTGCAGTAGCCTTACTGTGGCCTTCCCGTTTCACTCTTTCTCCAAATAGTCTATCTTCAAAAGAGCAGCCAGAGTGATACTGTAAAAACCTGATATTCTTCTGCTTAAACTTTCCAATAACATTCCATTTCTTCCAAAGTAAAGGCCCTTCAAAGCCTTCCCGGCCCTACAAAATCCACCCTCTACCTCACCATCTCATTCACCTCTCTGATCTCACTTCTGGGGACTCTCTACCCTGTTGAACTTCAGCCACATTGTCTTCTTTGCTATTCTTTCATTCTGAAGTTGCTAGTGGCAGCCCCTGTGACTATTTCCTCCGTCCTGAGTTCTTAGCTCCTGACCCCCAGCATAAGAACTACCAGCCTTGATTCTGGTAGTGAACAGTCATCAGGAGAAAATAGTTCCTACTATACTCCTTTAAAGTCTTCTATTGACATCACATGTATCCTCTAAGCATGAAGATCAGCTAAATCATATGTGACAGAAGGAAAGGAAAGGGAAGATGGAGGAGAGCTAATGTAACTATAAAATTATGAAGTTGGAGCCATAAGCCACTGATGAGATTACTTATAAAAATACCTATTATTTTATATTCTTAGCTTTCATTAAATCTAGACATTTCATATGAAACTTTCTGTACCATTTTGAAGAGTGGGATTTTCACAGGCAACACCTAACCAACCTCTTGAAATATGTGTATATGTGTATATATGAAGAAAAGTTTCCTAGGCATCCAACTAAGGCTGACAGGGTAGAGTTTTCTTCCAGTTTTGGCAGATAGAAGTGGTCAGCTTCTGGTCAGCTTTGGCAGATAGAAGAAACTCTGGTCAGCTTTGGCAGATAGAAGTGTTGTCATCATTGATACCTCTAGTCTAGACAAACAACTGAATAAGACGGTGAATTTTAAGGTCCTAGATCCTGACCAAAGAATAAAAGAAATCAAATAGCCAAAAAAATTCATGCTCTGCAAGGTTCAGATTAAGAAGCACTGATGAAATTCACCAAAGCAAGCATTGCTATTTCATGTATTACAGTTCTCTTAATAAAATAAGGTATCAACATAATCCATCTCTGGGGGCTTCTGAGCAGAGATTCAGGATAAAGATCAGGTTTCCAGGACTGACTACAAATGTGCTCATCCTTTGGGAACACAGGAAAGGAAATCTAATGGTGTAGAAATCTTCACAGGGCAGCCTGGGGAAAAAAAAAAAAAAAAAGACTAGCAGAAAGGAGAAGAGCAGACTACCTGGAAAAAAAAAGAGACCAGCAGAAAGGAGAACAGACTAGACAGCAAACTGTCCCAAAGAGCTTGAAGTCAGTAGCTCCCCAAACTATACTTGATGCTTTCAAGGGGTGGAGAAGTAAATGAGTGATTGACATTAAGCCTTACTTGTTCAGATATACTGTGATTTTTGTTTGACTTTATTAATGAAATTAAACATTATTCTTATCTCTTATGGCCAATTACTAGATTATTTTTAAATGATCAGACTTTGTCTAGAAATTGGCATTCTTTTCCTATGATTTTCATATTTTCTTAATTCTTGGAGTTTCCTGAAATTCCTAGCAAGAATTCTGGATATCCTACCACTAATCTTATTTTGTTTTTTTAAATCTGCAGTTCCCACCATCAACTGTGAACCCCTCCTTACCATCATTTTTTTTTTTTTTTTTTTTTGTTTTACTGAGGTAAAACTGACAAGGAAAATTATAAGACAATTAAAGGTAAAGCTATTTACCTTCCATGATTCTTAAAGAAAACACTTTTATTTCTTTTTGTTCTTCTGCTGTTTCCTCCTCTATGTTATAAGCTTACATGCTAGCTTTATAATTAATTATAGTCATAATCTATTATTAGTTTCTCGTTATGATGGATTATGACTTAACCCACTTACACAGTGATCTTGCTAAGTTTTGTTTTTTGTTGTCTTCGTTATTTATTTTTGTTTTTATCAACTGTAAACAGCATCTCGATTCCACTTCTCTCTTCTTCCTCATGTTCAACTGTCTGTACTTATACATTTATATTGTCAAATTTCATAACATTCCTTTTTTTTTCTGTCAGTAAATACTTCTACTTTTTATATGTTGTTTGTTGTTTTAACTAACTCCTAAAGAGGACTTACTATGTGTCAAAAGCACTAAGTACTAAGTTACTTTGTGTAAAGTAACTTAAGCCTCTCAATAAGACTATAAAATAGATAACTGTTGTTTATCTTTTTTAACTTAATATTTATTTATTTTTGACACAGAATGAGAGAGAGAGCAAGAGCAGGGGAGGGGCAGAGAAAGAGGGAGACAGAGAATCCCAACCAGGCTTCTCGTTGCCAGCACAAAGCTCTATGTGGGGCTCAAACCCACAAACCCTGAGATCATGACCCGAACCAAACTCAGACACTCAATCAGCTGAGCCACCCGGGTGTTCAACTATTATTTCTATCTTACAGAAAGGAAATTGAGTAACATAGAAATTAAGTAAATTTCTGGATTCATATGGCCAGTAAGAATTTTAGATTCTGTTTTCTAAAATATTGGATAATACTATCTCTTTAGGTTGTCTCTTAAAGTTGAAAGTCATTAACCATTATTTATATTCTAATGACAACATAAACAGTATCCATTGCAGTGTCAAGTAATGAGTATTATGATTATACTTAGTTTTTTTATCTGGTTTATTTGTTTTCTAATTGCTTTTCTTTTTTTTCTTACATTGCCTGCCTTTTCTGTCTTATAAAATCTTTTAATATCTCAAGAGTAGTATTGAATCTCCTTTTTTCTTTGACACCTTTTCCCAAGTCTTTCATTATCCTCCACTGATGGATCACTGCACAATCAATCCTCTCTTGGACTGAATCATTTGTTTGCAAATTTCACATTTTCCTCCTTGATTTACTGTCTTGCTGTGCCATAATGTATCCTCAAATAATATCCTAAGAAATGGTGGCAGAAAGTAACTTTCAGGGAAATAACATTTTTGATGGTCTCAGAAGTGTGTCCTTCTTGGTACAGTTGGTTTAACTGATTTTAGGATTCTAAGTTATCAGTAATTTCTACTCAAAGCTTTGAAGGCATTGTTCCATTACCTTCTAGCATTCAAAACTGTGGATTGGATGACCAGTGCCAAACTACACTTGTCATTCATTGATGTCCTGGTTCTTCTTCTTGGAACCTACTAGGATAATCTTTATCCATGGTATTCTGAAATGATATGAAAATATGACAATTAGAGTGGGCTCTAATATTTCATGAACTGGTCTTTTTTAGTCTGGGGACTTTTGTCTTCCATTCTAGGAATGAACTCTCTTTCTTTTTTATTTCCTTCTCTCTGTCTTCTCTGGTCTATTTCTAAAATTCCTATGAATAGGATATTGGACTTCTGAATTATTATATATGTTAATATATGTTTTACAACATTTCTCTCACTTTTAAAATCTTTTTAACTTTTTGATTTTTATTCTGGATTTACTCAACAGTTTCAACTCTTGCAATTTTTTTCCTTTTCTTATTTTAATTTCAAAAACCATATTTTTGTAAGCATCTAGAGCTCTTTTTGTTCTCTAACTTTTCTTTCCTCATTGCATCTTTTTTGTTTCTTTGTTTTATGGATGCAGGATCTTCTCTGATCTTTCTAACATTAATTAGAAAGATTTGTTTTTCTCTAGGGGTGCCTGGATGGTTCAGTCGGTTGAATATCTAACTCTTGATTTTGACTCCGGTCATGATCTCAGGATTGTAGGATTGAGCCCCAAGTTGGGCTTTGCATTGGACATGGAACCTGGTTGAGATTTTTCTCTCTCTCCCTCTCTCTCTCTTTCTACCTCCCTCCCTCTCCCCTATCCCTCTCTCCTGCTTACATTCTCTCTCTAAAATAAAAAAATAATAAAAAAAATTAAGAGAGATTTTTTTTCTACATTCTGAATTAACTCTCTTTCCTTCAGGATCACTTTTTTTCTGTTGTTAATTTTGATTTTGATTTGTGTGTTGTTGTTGCAGTATTTTCTCATGTTTGGTGTCCCTTGTTTTTCATGTATATTTAAGCACAGGCCACTAAAGTCAGTTTGTAAGCTTTCTGAGGGTAGGCAGGGCTTGTCAATCAGCCAGCTGCACTGTAGGGTGAGTGGTCAGGGAGCCAGCTCTCACACTAGGGGACCCTACCCTGACAGAACAGATGCATTTGCTCCAGTGCCTTTCTTGGCTGTCCTGGTTCTTCTTAGATTGCTCATTCAATACCATGAGAAAAGATCCTCCTCCTTTTTCCATTTGTTGGATTGTTCAAAGAGTATATGTCTGACTGCCAGGAGTGCTGTGTTTAGGGGGAGGGAAGGAAGTGGCCAGGTAGTCCATATTTTGTACTTCCATTAGTCCTTCATTCCATGCCCCCTGTTTCACTCTGACTCTTCATTGTCCCTGTGATTCTGAGAGCCACACCTCTCCAGTGCTGTGCACAGCCAATGGGTTTCATTCTCTAAGGCTTTCCCCTCACATTTCAGGCTTCAGCTTCCTCTATTCCACATCAACAAACACCAGTCATCCTCGTACAGGAAAATGTTAAAATCTCTGTTCTGATGACGGCTCCCTTCCCAGTTTCTTCAGCCTTCCAGGACTGAAGATCTTCCTTTCCAGTTCTCATTGTTCTTCCACCACAGTTTAATTAAATCTGAAGTTCCTGGGTGAGGCTTAGTTATAGATGTGAATGTTTATAAAAAAAAAAAAGATCTATGGGGGCGCCTGGGTGGCGCAATCGGTTAAGCGTCCGACTTCAGCCAGGTCACGATCTCGTGGTCTGTGAGTTCGAGCCCCGCGTCAGGCTCTGGGCTGATGGCTCAGAGCCTGGAGCCTGTTTCCGATTCTGTGTCTCCCTCTCTCTCTGCCCCTCCCCCGTTCATGCTCTGTCTCTCTCTGTCCCAAAAATAAAATAAACGTTGAAAAAAAAAATCTATGAATGATCATAACATGGAACTGGGGAGAGAACGATAGCTTTTCCTGTGAGTACAGAGGAGCAGGTTGTAATCTCTCTCAGTGCTAGTATTTGTCTCTTTGTACGACCTGTTTTACCTTTCCTGCCTTGGTAGACATTTTTGAAAGACACTTGATTACATATTAAGTCATTAACCAAAGTTTGGAGAGTGCCATATCAAGCTACTGAAGTGTTATTATCAAGTTCTGTTAGTTGTCACATATGAGTGACTGTTTTTAATGGTCATAGGATCAGGGCATTGCTGAGTCCTGTGTTTCCATGGCACAGTGGCACAGAAAAGTCTCCTGTGATGCCCATTTACAGGAATACAGGTCTTTGTGGCCACTCACGCAATGATGTAATATTATGTCACTCTTAAACTTCCCATAAGGAAAATGATGCATTCCTATGTTAAGCACATACCTGAATATATATGTATCCCAGTTCAAATTATCCTGTTGATAATTCCTAGTATGATAATTTCCCTTGAAATACGATTGGAAATATGTATTTTTAGTATGTAAGTTTGCAAAACTTTTACCTGAAGCATGATTGTATTCATTTGGCTAGAAATCTCTGAGTTGTTTTCCATGTCCCACTTTCAAGTTAAAGCTGCCACTCCCTGGAAGGTAAGTTTTCCCCGCTATAACAGAGTTCGGAAATTCTAGTGTGCATCACCTGGTGAATTTATTAAAAATACAAAATGCTGGGCCTTGAACCCAGAAAGTCTGATTCAGGACATCTGGACCAAGGCCCAGGAATCTGCTTTGGAATTAAATTGTACAGGTTATTCCAATGCAGTTAGTACGTGCATTTGAGAATCCCACTCTGAAGCATAGAAGAAAAAGAGGGAGATTAACTAACAAGCCAGTGTATCTTGATAAATACTTTAAGAGGAAATAGATCAGAGAAAATCAGCATGTAAAGGTCTCTAATGTACCTGGGTCCCACTAGAGTTAAATAGATGGTGATTCACATTATACATGTAAATGAACCAAAGAGATATGGATGTCATTATTAGATTTCTTTCTTTCTCTCTTCTTTCCTTCCTTCCTTCCTTCCTCTCTCTTTCTTTTTTTCTTTCTCTCTTTCTTAAGAAAAACTCATTTACTTAAAGAAGTTTTAATTGCCAAAATGCTAAACTTTGAAATGATGATATTTTCATTTGCTTTGTGAATAGTAATCCTAAAGAATAATGTTTCTTCTGCATATTGAATTGATGGGCCTCTCTCAAATACACAAAATACATAACCTCCACCTGCCCTTTAAAAATAAATAGCACTTTTCATACTTGTCTTTTCCCAAGAATATCTCTTATTCTCTGAACTCCTTTGTTTGTTCATTGCGTCAGGGCAAACCACAGGCTCTAACACAAAAGTGAACAGGTAAACATGTTGGAACTGGAAGACTTTCTTTGCTGTCAACTATTTTACTTGGAAGAAAGATCACCAAAGGGAGCTATTTAGTTGAGAATAAATATTCAAATACAGTTAGCATTGCATTCAAGCTATCTCGCTCACTTTTTAAGAACTTGAGCTATTTTCCTCTGCCTTATTATACATGTAGACAGGTAGAAACCTGCAAACTCAAACTGTGAAGGAAGAAAGGTGACAGAAGTCTTTGTTAGATTCTTAAAGTAGATTGGCCTGTCTTCCTCTAGTGTATATCCAGCAGACAAGTAGTTGTGATTGTTTTACAGATATTCAATTCTACAGGGAAGTTACTCACTCTGATTGAAAAGTCTAGCACGATTGGGCCCAAAATAACAATGGCCAGATGCCAAGTGAAATTCCCCCTAAGCATGAATATCTTCCCCATTTCCACAATCCCAGACAAAGGTTGCTTCAAATCTGTTCACCACCACCCCCCACTCTGTCTGTCTACTAGGGCAAAAGCCCTTCACTTACCTTCACTTAAATTGTTTCTACTAGCCTCCATTTCTCACTTGGCTGTAAGTTTGTGGCCAACATTTAATGGCTTACATGTGGCCTGATTTAGCAAAACTTAGATCTGCTAAACCCGCAGTTTTACAGATATGTTAATCCATAAATGATTAACTTCCTTTTACACATAGAAATTTCCTCAATTTGGGGGCTAGTCACACAGGAGAGAAGAAAGAAAGGGAAAAATAAGGAGGATGTCTGTCTTTGAACCCATCATCCTTCTATAACCTAATAGTTCCTTCACTCGGGGCTTGGAAATGGACTTCAATCTTCTCTTTCCATTATTTTTCTTGTGACAGATTTTTTTTTTAAGGATCAGTTTACCTATAACATCTTGTAACCAAAATTAAAAATAAAATCAAGAGAAGGAAAATTTGCTAATTCACATATTATAAGGTTGATGAGAATATGCTTAAGAAAAGTAAATATATCAACCATTTTTATTCATTAAAAATGCATTTACTGATGGCTCATTCTTCAAAATTTTTTGAAGTTAATTTATTTTTGCAGAGAGAGAGAGAGAGAGCGCGCATGAGTAGGGGAGGGGCAGAGAGAGAAGGACACACAGACTCTGAATCAGGCTCCAGGCTCTAAGCTGTCAGCACAGAGCCTGATGCGGGGCTTGAACTCACAGACAGCAAGATCATGACCTGAGCCGAAGTTGGATGCTCAACCGACTGAGCCACCCAGGCACCCCCACTGATGGCTCATTCTATGCCAGGCACTGAGTTTAAATAATGGTCCTACTGTGTCTGCTTTGGCAACACACATACTAAAATTAGAACAATACAAAGAAGATTAGCATGACTCCCGTGCAAGGATGAAATGTAAATTCATAAAGTATTCTGTATTTTTAACTTAATTTTTTTAATGTCTTATTCTTAAGAGAGAGAGAGACAGAGCAGGAGCAGGTGAGCGCAGAGCGAGAGAGGGACACAGAATCTGAAGTAGGCTCCAGGCTCTGAGCTGTCAGCACAGAGCCTGATGCGGGGCTTGAACTCATAGAGTGCGAGATCATGACCTGAGCCGAAGTCGGACGCTCAACCAACTGAGCCACCCAGGCACCCCTCTGTATTTTTTTAAAAGAGGAAGGAATAGAACTCTCACTGATTGTTACATTCATATCACCCAAACTTAGAAAAAATATAGTCTTCATTTCTACCTGCCACTTGTGTTTATTGATTTTTATTTTAGAAAAACAGTTTTTTATTTCTTGCCCTTTTCTATCACAGAAGAATATTTTCTGGTGTTTTTGAAATCTTCTATGATGGTTCATTATCATCAATCCTCAAACTGTGGTTGCTATATGCTGGGATGGGACTACCATCTGAGGGCTTAATGACGAGATATATGAGTCAAAATACAATGATCTGACATGGCATCATGTTTGTGATCTCAAGTTGAGTTCTTTACCTAGTAAGTAACAGCAACTATTTCCTAATTTTTTCTTGGGTACTACCAGCCAAGATTAAAGAAGTATAATATGAATACAGTAACATCAGACACTAATCATCAAAATATTTCCATTAGATTTTTTTCTCTTAATTACAATAGAATATGAGTTTAGCTTTCTTCATTTTATAGTACTTTAAATTGTAATACAAGACACGAATGAAAACAGGTGGTTCTGCCTGGCCCTGTGGTTCAGTTTTCTGAACCCAGGAGTGGGACCAGGCTGCCTTGTCATAGATGACTAAAAGCGCCATGGCAAACCAAGCTGAGGAGAGGAATTGATGAGGTAATTAGATCTCTGTGAGCAGACCAATTCGTATCAAATAAATAATTTAATTCTAGCCTTTTTCATTAATATTTTAAAAACTGGAAGATGGGAGATTTTTGGCTGTCTCCTTCTCGTACCCATAAAGGACACTCACAGCATTCAAAATGCCTGTTGCTAGGGTAAGCTTAAAAAGTATCTCAAGCATTAGATTAGCATTAAAAGGTTTGAGACTAATACCTAGATTTTGACTCCTAATCCAATGCTTTTCCCAGTATAATACGATATCTTGGTCTTCAGCAGGAGATATTTTTGCTGAAAGGGAATTTCTTATAGGACATAAAGGCTAATAGGATCTATTCTGGAATGCCCAACAGAATCCTTTAGCCTTAGTCTTCAAGGTCCAAGTGTGAGCAACTGTCACAAGCTGCAAGTTCTCAGCAGAAGCAAGTATGTGGACACAGGGATGAGACAGAGATGGAAGGAATAAGAAGTATTGTTTCTCTCCTGTCTCCTGTCCTGCCCCCAACCAAAATGTACCCATGACTCTCACTCCTGAATCGGTTTTGAAGGCAGAGAGAGCACTTGCAGAATGGCTGGATATTCGCAGAAGTACTGCTCTTTGTTTTAGTGCCCCTCATATCTGAAATCCAGAACAATTGCAATCCTTGATTCCTGGGTTAAACCACAACGTTGAGAAGCTGTTCTATGTGAAGAGAGAGGGTGATGTGCCTGGTGGCTGAATCGGTTGAACATACAGCTTTGGATTTCGACTCAGGTCATGATCCCAGGATCATGGTATCAGGCTCCACACTGAGTGTGTAGCCTGCTTAAGATTCTCTTTCTTTCTCCTCCCCTCCCTTTTCTCTCCCCGCCCCCACTTGCTCTCTCTCTCTCTCTCTCAAATAAAAATTAAAAACAATAAAAATAATTTAAAAATAAAAAATAAATTTAAGAAGAGAGAGGGTAAGTGGATCAATCACTTTCTGAAGTCATTTCCTAACAGTCAAATGAAAAATCTCATGACAAAACCTGACACAATTTATTATTTTTTTCAATTTTTTTATTCAATTAAATTCTAATGTAGTAGTAGCATATTAGAAAGTAGTAACATCAAACTATTTGGTTGCATAGGAGAGGTTTCTTTTTTTTTAATTTTTTTTTTAACATTTATTCACCTTTGAGAGACAGACAGAGGACAGTGGGGGAGGGGCAGAGAGAGAGGGGACACAGAATCGGAAGCAGGCTCCAGGCTCCGAGCTGTCAGCACAGAGCCCAATGCAGGGCTTGAACCCATGTGAGATCATGACCTGAGCTGAAGTGGATCACTTAACCAATTGAGCCACCCAGGCACCCCATGGGACAGATTTCTAAAAAATACTTTGAACTTCCTAATTCCAGTGTAATTTCCCAAATTGTCACCATGGTATAGTACAGACAAAGGCATATTTACAGAATAGTAGTCTATTGCAAAGGAAACATAAAATACCAGGCATAAAGCAAAATAACATTTGAACAACACAAACATAATTTAAAAATGAGGGGAAACTGGGTAGCTCAGTTGGTTAAGGATCTGACTTTTGATTTCGAGATCAATCCCCAAGTTGGACTCCTTGCTGGGCATAGATCCTGCTTAAGATTCTCTCTTTCCCAGTTGTTGAGCCCGGGAAGACAGAGCTCAGTTCGGTGGGGGAACAAAGGCACTGTCAAGTGCCATTTCCCTCACCCATCCCCCAGCCAAAATTCCAAAGGGAACCAGTTCCCGTCACCAAACTTGCCTGCACCCTGCAAATGCCAGTGCTGTGCTTCTGTGTATCCATCCCTCCGATGGGCCTGCCTCCCTCCCAGTGCTGCAGGCCCCCTCCCGCAGGGGACCACCGACAGCAATGTAGCTAAGCCATATGTTTTCACTCTTATGTGTATCCTGAGAAACTTAACAGAAGACCGTGGGGGAGGGAAAGGGAAAAAAAAAAGAGAGGGGGAGGGAGCCAAACCATAAGAGACTCTTAAAAACTGAGAACAAACTGAGGGTTGATGGGGGTGGGAGGGAGGGGAAAGTGGGTGATGGGCATTGAGGAAGACACCTGTTGTGATGAGCACTGGGTGTTGTATGGAAATCAATTTGACAATAAATTTCATATTAAAAAAAAGATTCTCTCTCTCCCTCTCTCTGCACCGCTCCCCCACTTGCTCATGCTCTCGGTCTCTCTCTCTCTCAAAAACAAAACAAAACAAAACAAAACAAAACAAAACAAAACAAAACAAAAACAAAAAAAACCCCACCTATTGTGATTTATTGACTTTATGTACTTTAATAAGTTGATGTCTCCAGAATTAAAAACTAATTATTACTAGAGTCAATATGGCCATTACTTGCTAAAGGAGATTAGAAAACAGTCAAATCAGAGAGAATCACTTGTTTCTACTCCCAAAGCATGTATACTCATCCTTCTCTTTCCTCACAAGTTCTGATATTATGGTAACAAATGATCTTTCACCTATGTGAGAGAAGTATCCAGTGTAAAAAATGGCATTCTATTGCTTTTATGATATTTTTTGCATTTTTGAAAACAAATTGCTTGATTTCTCAATGCATTTCTGACAACTTCATTATAGTCTCTAGCTGCTCAGTGACTTTACCAAGAGAAAGTTCTCAGAGGAGTTATTCCTTTTTGTGTCTTCTAGCATGGAAAAGGAAGAGACATGATAGAAATTACTAGAAAAGGGTGTTTCGAGACGTCTGGAACTATTACCTGAAATATCGAACTCTATTCTCTGCCTGGAGAGGTAGCTTTATCTTGAATGAGTGCTATTCCTGTCAAATCCAGGAGAAAAGTTAAATATATCTGAGATCAGAATAGATAGCCAGTTCTAGTCTAAACTTCAGTTCAAAACTGACACAGTTAAACACAACTTTAACTCTTGTTTTCAGATATTATTTTTAAAATATATCAACAATTAGTTGGTGAAACTAATAACATAACAGGGAGATCAGAAATTCTGTTTTTATAATTAATAATAGAAATCACAGAAAACACCCCATTCAATGAAAGTAAATTCTATTTAACACATTTTTCTTCTTTTCTGAAAATGATGGATGACATTATCAGAACTTCAAGAAGTAGAGGTAATTCTGTGAAAATCAGTGAAAGGAGTCAAATTATGCTATTAATCATTTATATCTTCTAAGTATTCCCATTAACATTTACAATCTGATCAAAGTTTTGGCCTTCCATCTGGTCCCCATAAATTATATTCACAACATCCAAAATTTGTATAGTGTTTAGTCTCAATTTAAAATAATTTGAAATTAAACTGGTTGGTTGGTAAAGATTGAAATGCAAAGCAATGCAGGCCAGGGTAAAGTTAAATTTGAACCAGAGCTATAGCATCTTATTATAAATATGCTTAAAATAAAGTCTTTGTCTTTGCTGACTGATACAGGAAACTGAGGAAATTCTATGGGGGTAATTAAAATAAAGAGAAATCCAAAAATACCCTTGGATTTGAGGTATCCAGAAAATGTATGTAAAGGTTTTGGGTTTTGCTTTGGTTTGTGTCCTAAATATAGTTGCTATAAATTCATCACTTTACTTACTCTGTTTCCATGGGGTTTTTAGAATAAGAGATAAAAGGATACTATCCAGAAGCATATTTGTTGAACAACAGCTAGAGTGAATTGTAACTATGGTCTATACTAAACATACAAAAATCCACTACACTTCGTTCCTTTCTTGGGAATATCTAGACTTTTTTTAAAGTTTATTTATTTATTTTTGAGAGAGAGTGAGCACAAGCTGAGGGCGGGGCAGAGAGAAAGGGAGAGAGAGGGAGAGGGAGGGAGAGGGAGAGGAGAGGGGGAGAGAGAGAGAGAGAGAGAGAGAGAGAGAGAGAGAGTGAGTCAGTCCCCCAAGCAGGCTCTGTGGTGTGAGTGCAGGACTATCTAGACTTTTTAATTGCCAGTTACTTTTTAAGTCATCAAACTCTGTTTAGACTTAACTATAAGTTTTATAGTTTTCCTTGCTCAATTATTATTTTTTAAATTCACAGCTTTTTCTTATACTCATTTTTTTTTTATTTTGCTGGAACTTATACACTAGTAAGTCTTTCTGAGAAATTCTGTGGGTGGTAAACTTCATGAAACTTTACAGGTCTTGGTATTAGTTTGCATGTTTGTTTCAAAATTATTTTCCTACAGAAATTTTGAAAAGTTGTTTCACTATTTTTTTTTTGCATTCATAGTTACTGATGGAAAGTCAATAGAATATATTAATGTAGGACAAAGTAGGTAGATTAAGTGTATTTATTTGTTTTTCTGAATGTTTGTTTTTGAGAGAGAGGGAGAGAGAGAGAGAGAGACAGATTGCAAGCAGGGGAGGGGCAGAGAGAGAGAGAGGGAGACACAACATCCGAAGCAGGTTCCAGGCTCCAAGCTATCACCACAGAGCCCGACATGGGGCTAAAATTCACAAACTGTGAGATCATGACCTGAGCCAAAGTCAGACGCTCAACCTACTGAGCCACCCAGGTGCCCAAGATTCTTGATTTTAAAGAGTGAAAGTGGTAAGGGAGTTCAGGGTGTTTGTGGTGAGTGATTAATCTGAATGAGGAGAGGAGTTCCCTGGGTGACTCAGTTGGTTGAGTGTCTGACTTTTGATTTCAACTCAGATCATGAACTCACAGTTCAGTTCATGGATACAAGTCCTGCATTGGGCTCTGCACAGTCAGTGTGGTGCCTACTTGGAATTTTGTCTCCCTCTCTCTTTGTCTCTTCCCCACTCATGCTATCTCTCTCTCAAAATATAAATAAATAAATAAAACTTTTGAACTAGGAGAGAAGAGTGAACCAAAGGGATATGTTAAGATTTTGAAAGCAGTAAGATCAATGGATTGGATATTCCAACAAGGTCAAAACATAGTAGGAATAGGCATACAGAGTAGGTGTGATGGTTAATTTTATGTGCAATTTGACTGGCTCATGGTGCCCAGATATTTGGTCAAACATTATTCTGGTTGTTTGAGTGAGGGTGTTATGAGATAGCATTTAGATCACTACACTTTGAGTAAAGCAGATTGCTCTCCATAACGTAGGTGGGCCTTATCCAATATATATGTAACTAATATATGTAATTTCTGATACATTGAAAACATCATTGATCATTTTTTTAAGTGCTTCACCCATCCAAGGGTGTAATAAAGCATGGGAAGAGTATACCTATGCATAGTATCTCAGTTCCCTAAGGATATACTTAAGGTTAAGCTGTGTTCTTAAGGTTATACTTCAGATGATAAAAATAAATAACAGTAATAGGAACGATGATAATGATGGTGACATTAGTATCAATAGTGATTTTAAAAGCTAATGACAATACCTTTGTGTAGTGCTCTATGTTACGCACTTCATGTACATTACCTCATTTAAGCCTTACAATAACTATGGAATACGTATACTAATTAGCTTTATTTTAGAGATACAGAAACTGAAACTTTTAAAGGTTAAAAAAATTGTCCAAGCCCATACAATGACTCAGTAGCAGCACAGTGCTGGAAAACAGATCTGCTTTATTACTTCACTTATCTCTTTGTATTTTTAACTTAGACACAAATATATAATAATCCAGAATCACTACCTTATTCTTCTTTTCCTCCTTCTGACATTATCTTTTTATGTTATTCTGCCCCTCAGTCTTCTTCCTGGACTCTAGTGACCTTGTGACCCTAAGTAGAATTTCCATCCCTGGGCAATTCATATCAGCCCCATAGAGCTTGCCATCTTCTACAATGTGAGGGAGTTGGCCAAGATGACCTCTGTGCTCTTCCTGCCCCTCATTTTGTGAGAGTGTGCATTTGCCTAACAAATACTTTGGTAGTTGTATTTGTTTTTTTCTGCTGCATAACAAATTATCATAAATTCAGAGTCTTTTTTTTTTTTTAATTTTTTTTTAACGTTTATTTATTTTTGAGACAGAGAGAGACAGAGCATGAACAGGGGAGGGGCAGAGAAAGAGGGAGACACAGAATCTGAAGCGGGCTCCAGGCTCTGGGCTGTCAGCACAGAGCCCGACGCGGGGCTCGAACCCATGGACCGTGAGATCGTGACCTGAGCCGAAGTCGGACGCTTAACCGACTGAGCCACCCAGGCGCCCCAATAAATTCAGAGTCTTAATGCAACACAATGTTATGATCTCAATATAAAATTCTTGTGGGTCAAGTATTAGGGCACTATGTGTCTGAATTCTTTAATACTTGGGTCTATGAGCTTATCTGAGGCTCAGGGTCCTCTTCCAAGCTTAGCAGCTGTTGGTAGAATTCAGTTCTTTGTGGCTGTAGCCTAAGGTCCCTGTTTTCTTGCTGGGTTTTGGAAGGGGATCACTCTCAACTTTTAAAAGTCACCTGCACATGCCTGACGCATGCCCTCTCCACAATAGCAGTTTGTGTTTTCAAGGCCCCCACAAGCAACTCTGACTTTTGTGTCTTCTAGAACCCATATTAATAGTATTTATTTAATTACATCAGACCTACCCACATTGAAGGAAAGGAGATTTTTGCCTAGACAATAGGATTAGAAGTCCATCCATTCTGATATATGTTGTTCTTATTCACATTTTTTTATATTTTGAAAAGAAACTTTTTTTTTTACCTTTATTTTTTGTATTTTAAAATTTATATCCAAATTAGTTAGCAGATAGTGAAGTAATGATTTTAGGGGTAGATTCCTTAGTGCCCCTTACCCATTTAGCCCATCCCCCCTCCCACAACCCCTCCAGTAACCCTCTGTTTGTTCTCCATATTTATGAGTCTCTTCTGTTTTGTCGCCCTCCCTGTTTTTATATTATTTTTCCCCTTCCCTTCTGTTCATCTGTTTTGTCTCTTAAAGTCCTCGTATGAGTGAAGTCATATGATTTTTGTCTTTCTCTGACTAATTTCACTTAGCATAATACCCTCTAGTTCCATCCACGTAGTTGCAAATGACAAGATTTCATTCTTTTTGATTGCCAAGTAATACTCCATTGTATATATATGCCACATCTTCTTTATCCATTCATCTGCTGATGGACTTTTGGGTTCTTTCCATAGTTTGGCTATTGTTGATAGTGCTACTATAAACATGGGGGTGCATGTGTCCCTTCAAAACAGCACACCTGTATCCCTTGGATAAATGCCTAGTAGTGCAATTGCTGGGGCATAGGGTAGTTCTATTTTTAGTTTTTTGAGGAACCTCCATACTGTTTTCCAGAGTGGCTGCACCAGCTTGCATTGCCACCAACAATACAAAAGAGATCCTCTTTCTCTGCATCCTCGCCAACATCTGTTGTTGCCTGAGTTGTTAATGTTACCCATTCTGACAAGTGTAAGGTGGTATCTCATTGTGGTTTTGATTTGTATTTCCCTGATGATGAGTGATGTTGAGCATTTTTTCATGTGTCGGTTGATCATCTGGCTGTCTTCTTTGGAGAAGTGTCTCTATTCATGACTTTTGCTCATTTCTTCGCTGGATTATTTGTTTTTTGGGTGTGGAGTTTGATAAGTTCTTTGTAGATTTTGGATACTAACCCTTTATCTGACATGTCATTTGCAAATATCTTCTCCCATTCTGTCGGTTGCCTTTTAGTTTTGCTGATTGTTTCCTTCACTGTGCAGAAGCTTTTTCTTTTGATGAGGTCCCAGTAGTTCATTTTTGCTTCTGTTTCCCTTGCCTCCGGAGACGTGTTGAGTAAGTTGCTGCAGGCAAGATCAAAGAGGTTTTTGCCTGCTTTCTCTTGGAGGATTTTGATGGCTTCCTGTCATACATTGAGATCTTTCATCCATTTTGAGTTTATTTTTGTGTATGGTGTAAGAAAGTGGTCCAGGTTCATTCTTCTGCATGTTGCTGTCCAGTTTTCCCAGCACCACTTGCTCAAGAGACTGTCTTTATTCCATTGGATATTCTTTCCTGCTTTGTCAAAGATTAGTTGGCCATATGTTTGTGGGTCCATTTCTGGATTCTCTATTCTGTTCCATTGATCTGAGTGTCTGTTTTTGTGCCAGTACCATACTGTCTTGATGATTACAGCTTTGTAATACAGCATGAAATCTGGGATTGTGATGCCTCCTGTTTTGGTTTTCTTTTTCAAGATTGCTTTGGCTATTCGGGGTCTTTTCTGATTCCATACAAATTTTAGGATTATTTGTTCTAGCTCTGTGAAGAATGCTGGTGTTACTTTGATAGGGATTGCGTTGAATATGTAGATTGTTTTGGGACTCATTCACTTTTTTTCAAGGTTTGTTTATTTATTTGTTTGTTTGTTTATTTATTTAGAAAATCAGTATAGAGCTAGATGTGGGGCTTGATCCCATGAACCATGATATCAGGACATGAGCCAAAATCAAGAATTGGATGCTTAGCTGACTGAGCCACTCAGGCGTCCATGCTCATTCACTTATAATTGCTATATTAATTCCTATTGTATGAACATACCAATTATCTTTCAGATCTTAGTTCTGACATTTCTGCAGAAAGGACTTTTCTAATTTGACAAACTCCCCCAGTACCTCCTTGCCCTATAAGTAATTAATTAATTAAGTAAATGAATAAATAAATAAATCCCTTAATGGAACATTGTGATAGCACTCAGCATTTTTCTTTGTAATGCTTCTTCATTTTTTGTAATTATTTTAATTATTTAGTTAATTTCTCTCTCCCCCACCAGATTATAAACCCCATGAAGGAAGTTGCCTTGTTTATTTTGCTCACTTTTGTGTCCTCAGAGCCTAACACAGAGGAGATCAAAACATATTTGTTGAATGAAGAATATTCCTATGCAAACATTTCTAACAGCATAATGTTAATTGAACTATATGGCTGTGTGCATTGGTGAAATGTGGAAGGCAGAATTTCAAAGTCAAAACCCCTGTCAATAAAAGCAGGAAACAAGAGGTTGGTGAACACAGGGCATCTGACTTTGTAGCTGCAATAATGTGGGGGTCCCTGATGTGAAGGGCAACCATTACTTCTCTTTTCTCTGTTAATAGAGAATAAAATGTGTGATTTTTTGGGGGCTGAAGGTTATTTTCCTTTGAGACAGTTAATTGAAGGAAGGTTAAGTAAAGCTACACGTTTTTACTTAAATGAAACAGAAAAAATGAATTACTTTATGAGCAGTGTGTCAAAAGAACATTTCACAAATTTTTTCTGGGAGTGAAACAAATTTTCCTATAATTCATTTTAACTCTTCTTTTAAAAAGGAGGGGGGGGGCACCTGGGTTGCGCAGTCAGTTAAGCGACCGACTTCAGCCAGGTCACGATCTCGCGGTCCATGAGTTCGAGCCCTGCGTCAGGCTCTGGGCTGATGGCTCAGAGCCTGGAGCCTGTTTCTGATTCTGTGTCTCCCTCTCTCTCTTCCCCTCCCCCGTTCATGGTCTGTCTCTCTCTGTCTCAAAAATAAATAAACGTTAAAAAAAATTTTTTTTAAAAAAAGGGTAGGTTCTCTTACACGCACGCACACACACACACACACACACACACACAGATAATATTCAGTCGTCTCCCACTTAGATTACAATAAACAACATGAATTCATTATAGGCACTAAAGTTTTTCTTCTCAAGGTGTTTGCTTTCCAAAGATTAGTTTTCCTATGTCAGCTGTGAGAGAAGTACTCCTTTATGGTTAAAGAGGCTCATTCTGGAAAGTGACTGTAAAAGCCTTAGTACTCCCCACCTAAATACCCCATATCCCAGAGGCCAGGGGTCAGAAATGTTACGTATCCAATTGTGTCTTTTAAAGGCAGCTCAACTTAAAATAACTCCTGGAGAAAGAAAGCAGAGCATTGTTGGAATGGCTTGACTGTTAACATTTGTTCTTAATCTATCAGAATTCTCCTACTCATGTTCACTGAGTTTCTGAGTATTCTCTGAAGCCTTTTCAGAGTTGGAAATCAGTTGAATCCCAGTAGTAGTGTAGGATTTAACAAGGGTAGAGAAGACATCCTGTTGATTTCTTTTTTCCTTCAATGTCAACAAGTCAGAAATCTCCACAACCTTCTCTCATAGAGGTCAGTGTTTGGGATTCTTTTTCCTCTTGGTATCCCTAAGGGGGAAATGTTGGGGATGGAGGTGAAGAAAAATAAGGGAAGTGTGGGAAGAGAAGGCATGGATCTAAGACTGAGGATGGTAAATGGACGGTGAAATTCTTAGGATTTAAGTAGCTTCCTCTAACTAACCTGTTGTAAGCAATGTGTGGTGACATTATAATGGTCCTGCAATGTGAAACCCCAGGGAAGGCAAGGAAAAACAGTTGGTGGGGAAATTTGAGGTTTTCCATACACTAAACTCTGGCCAAGAGCTAGAATCTTCCAGGGTTTTGTAGTCATTTTCAAACTGGCCATGTTTTTGTTTGGGTGTTTTAACTTTACATACTCAAGCCGTTTTCTGGAAGTTCAAGAAGAGAGCTCACAATGTGCTGACCTTGCCTGGTACGATTTAGGATCAACAGTAACCCTCTGCAGTGTTTAACAACAATTGGACAAAACACACTCATAAGAATACAAGATAACTTAATATAGTACTAAAGAGAAATCAGCATAAAAGTCCAAGAAATGTTAGATCTATGAGCAATGCTAGAGCAGAGTAGCAGAGAAACAAGTCACTGATGATAAGGGGCTAAACCTAAAGCTGGGTATATGGCAGGCAGCGGGGAATAACATGTCAAAAGAAACAGGTCATTTATCTCTATTCCTGTCTCATCTGAGGATGTCAACCAGATGTGTAAAAACAACTGAGTAAGGGTCTGGAAAGAGAACATTGGGTCTTCTTCTCCCCACATGCAAAAGCAATGGCCATAGTCTTTAGAAAAAGTAAGGAATAATATTCCAAGCTCAGCACATACTACCCCATAGTATAGAAACTGATGATTCTCTCAAGGTCAGATTAATACCTTTAGAGGCGCTTAGTATTTAAAATATTAGGAGGTCCTGCCCATTGGTAATTCAGAATAATACCTAAAGAGTGAAACACAACTTGCAGGAATGCTAGAATTAATTTTTAAAAAAAATTTAACTTTACTTATTTTTGAGAGACAGATCATGAGTGGGAGAGGGGCAGAGAAAGAGGGAGACACAGAATCTGAAGCAGGCTCCAGGCTCTGAGCTGTCAGCTGTCGCACGTGGGCTTGAACCCACGAACTGTGAGATCATGACCTGATCCAAAGTCGGACGCTTAACCGACTGAGCCACCCAGGTGCCTCTGGAATGCTAGAATTAAAACAGCTTCTTTCTAGATATTTTGGTTGCAGAATTCTGGATGAGTTCATTGGAGCTTGGCTTCTCCTATTGGTTGCATTTGGTGGCTCAGCTTGGCTGGTGTCTTGGCCCATACTGAGTAGGCCTATTCATTTACCCACCACTGAACTCTTTCCAGATCAAAACTGGGGCTTGAGAAGACAGGCGAGGGGCCAGGGCACAGGGACAGAGCTTACACTGGACCACTATGGAACACCTTTCAGAATCATCTTTCCTCCCAAGTGGCCACCTGTCAAGACCTTAGTGCTCCTGAGCGGTGAGGAGAGCATGGAGCACCCTCTCCCTCACCACAGGATGCCACCTGCATCTGAGGTCAGGTGGGTGAAGGTAGGGCCCTGACGGTGCCATGGCGGTCATATTGCAGTTTCATTCCCAGGCGGTACAGTAATGCCACTGAAGGGAAAATGTCTGCGCTTGAAGTAATCATAGGCTTTCTCCTCTAATACCAGCCTGCCCTGCCAAAGTGTCAGCAGCACAAAGGGCCCCAGTCTTCTTCCTCCATCACAGAGTAAGCAGCGCATCCCCCTGCCGTTTGGCTCCCAGCTCCCTGTCTGGACAGGAACACAGCTGGGCTTTCATCTAAGGAGGGGTGGATTCAAGCTGATTACTTTTGTTTGGTCTTCAATGAAGAGAACAGAGCAGGAGGTATTTTACATTTGCCTTGTGTTCAAAGCCCCAATGTGGGATGACTCAAGAACATTTTCTTCTCAGAGCAAAGGCTGCAAATGAAAAATCACATAATTTTTTTTCTTAAAAAAAAAAAGAACTTTAGGAAAACACTCAGAATTTTATGTAGAAAGCATGTGCAACTGGCATTATCAGAAAAACAAAACAGGATTAATTTACAAGAGGGAAAAAGAGGAGATTATCTGAACATTTTAAGTAATTGTCTTAAAGATAAGTTGCTTTCTTTGCCTTACTTCCTCCTTGACATCCTTAATCTTCCCTACCCCTGTGCCCCCAAATTTCACTTATTCCCAGAATCTATATCCTCAGCATAGTTTTTCATATGAGTCCCAAACTCATCTGTATCTAACTGAGTACTTGTCACCTCACTTTGTGTGTGTCAGTTTCCTCAGACTTACACCCAAAATATCGAATTTTTTCTTTTTCATGACCTTTCCTCAATCTTTACCTCCATATAGATTATTTCCTCATTCATTTCACAATCATTTTTCTCCCTGCTGTTCAAGTTATCCTTATGTCTCCCCTCTTATTCATTTCCCTTTATCCTGTCATTTGTCATATCCTATCAGTTTCCTCTTCCCAGGATCATCATACTTTCCAGTGTAATAATACTAACATGTATTGAGCACTTACATCATGCCAGACTGCTCTGATTGCTTTATATGTATTATTTTATTTAATCCTCACCTCAACTCTAAGAAGCAAGTACTATTATAATTCTCATTTTATGGATGAGGAAACAGAGGTACAAAGATGTTATATCAGTTGCCATATAACATCAGGCAACAGGTAGGTACAGGATTAAGCTTTCAAACCCAGGCTGATTAATGCCAAAGCCTAAGCTTTCAATCCCAGTGCTATATACTGCCTTCTAAAATTATGTAAAATTATGTGTTTATACATATATTTATGTATTCACACTGCCCTCAATCCTCATTTACTTAGTAGATAAAGCTCTAACCAAAATGTATTGACATGGTGCCTCCTGTAGAACTAAGTTCTTGAAGTATAAATGTGTTTTCATCATCCTCCTGCCTAATTTCAATGGATCCCTCAAGATGATTGTCACGTGACCTTTTTCTCAACTGGTCCTTTTGACAGATGTGTTGCCAGAAGTCGAGTCCTTATTCTGGTCATCATTGTACATCATTTCTGAGTACAGTGAATAACACATCATAGGTGACCTATAAATATTGGAATGAAGGAAGAAATACTGTTTCAAAACTATTCTGTTGAGCAGGGGTCACAAATGTGATATTGTTTTGGATGAATTGCCTAGATAGCATATTCTCTCTTTTTTGTTGTTGTTTTTATAATTTCTATGCCACAAAGAATAAGATACCAGAAAGCTTTGTTTCAGCTAGTTGGCCCTCTTCCTCAAATAACACGGAAATACCTATTGTAAAAACTTCCAGTAAAGATCCTTTAATGGAATCTCAGGGTAAAGGAAAGGAGTTTCTGTATGCCAGCAACTTAGTATTTTCCTGTTTAAGCCGTCCTGCCAGGGACTGTAATTCAGGAACCAATCTCACGCTAAGCAGAGGAAAAAATGAGATACTTAATGAAAATGGCCAAATGTCATCACCAGCCATTTGAGAGTAGTTCTGTCAGGAGCCATCCACATTTAAAATGGACTTTCACAAAATTCTGGCCATCTGCAGGGTCATGAAGACTCAGAACACTTATGTTTCCTGAGGGAGGCTTTTCGGTTCTGTGCTTTTTCTGATGCAAGAAATACAGACACTTGTGATTTACTACTGGGCACTCATAAGCGTGGAGCCAGTTATTTCCTAAGGAACTCAAAGACCAAAATTAAACATTCAGAAAATAAAAATGTGTTCTATAGTATAAAACATATATGTCTGAAAGCTTGTGGAGTAAGATAGAAACCAAGTAACTCTGGTTAATAAAATGTTGTATATTCCTTGGATTGCAACTTGTTTTGCGAGTATTGTGCAACATGAGCAAACATTTCTAATAAATTTTAACTTGATAAACAGCAAAAAAAAAATGTTGTATATTAATGAGAGCCTGAAAATCCTTTTATTTCCAGTGTATTTTTGCACTTTCTAAATTACATAAGTTCTTTTTTTTTTTTTTTTTTTTTTTTGCCTTAGGAATTACAATATAGGGTGTGAGAGAGCATACTTCTAAAAAAAACATTATTCATTTCATTGAATATACCTTTGAAGTTAGAGCATTTTGATGTTTGAGGTCATGGTAGCATATTACAGAGAAGGAAAGAATCACAGAAGGAGAAATAGGCTCAAAGTTAGAAATGCTAGAATCTAGCTTTATCATTTATAAATTAGGTAATGAGGAGCAATTCATTTAGCCTCCCAAAATTTCATGTTCTTCATCTATAAGATAATTGGAAAAGGATATCTCTTTCCTTTGCTTGTTGTGTTCCTGTCTCAGCTCGTAAAATGGGAACTTGCTAATACTTCTCACTCGCAGGCAATTCTTTGGAGCCAAGCACAGCTATTTTCGCTGCATTTTACTTCTCTTTCCCCCCAAAAGGAGTGAATTAATTGATGCAATTAGAGAGAGTCTAACGTCTATTAGTCTTGGTTCCTTTTTCACAAGGGGTAATGCATTAATTTTCTGATTCTGTGTGGCCATTGTGTTTTTGAGGTGGAAGACTATTATCTTTGTTTTCAACTGTTTTGGAATAAAAAAGAGAGGATGAATGATTAACTGGTAATCTCCACTGATTCCAACAATAATACTATGATATTCATTCCAGATCAAGAGGGCAAAAGGTGCAACAAACTTCCTATCGATCCAGACTGTGTGGAAATCCCAGTGACTTTAGGATGTCGTATAGAAGTACTAAAAAACAAATTCATTAACAAAAAAAAAAATAATAATGGGGAGATGGAACAGGGGTTCTAACAAAATTTTGAAAGACAGAAAAGGGGTAAAACGCTATTGACACATGGAATAGAATAGAGCAAAATACAGGTCCAAATTCACTAATTGCAGACTAGTAGAGATGGAGGTTGGAATTGGTCTTTCCATTGGAGGCACCAATTTTAAGTTTGTAAATAAGGCAGAGTGTGGAAATGAGAAATTAAGTAAACAGGAAGATTATCTGGATGCTTATGAACCAAAGAGCCACCCAATGTACCTCTCATTTCTCCTACTTATACCAGAAAGTATAAAGCCAAGGAGGCTGAGGTCTCTTTGATCAATAAATTCATTAAGTTGCTAAAACTTCTATTGGGGTACAGAAGTTTAAAATCTGTTTGTTCTGCCATTTAGAGAAACTGCACCTGTCAGATGATGTCTGTATCACTTACCATGAAACAAATCAGGTTATGTGACATGCCCTTGCTCACATACATAAAACTGTAATAAGTCATTTTTTTAATGCAGTGGAGGGTACTTTTGGGAAAAGACCTATTCACACAACAGCCAGGGAAACTTACACCAATCATTTAGAATAAAGAGTTTCATTATTCTTAAAAGTGGTTGGATAACAAAAAATATATAGAAAAAGTAGAAGCACAAAAGACCCAAATAATAAATCAGAGAAACTAATTCTGCAGAAAAAAAAAGAGATCTTAATTACAGTTAGCATTTATATAGCCCTTGATTGGTATAAGGCATTGTTCTAACAATTTATGTATTCTTCACAAACACCTTACCAAGTATGTATCACCACTATCTTCATTTTACAGAAAAATAAACTAAGGCACAGAGAGGTGCAGTGAGTTACCCAGTAGCATACAGCTGTTAACTGGCGCAGCTATGATTCTAACAGAGTCAGCCTGGCCAGAGTCGGCTCCATTAATCAGTCTGCCAGTTCTAATTGATACCCTGGGCATGCTGTGAGAACATGACATTACATTACTTCACATTTATGTAATAAGAATAGAATGCCATGAAAAAGGAACAATGCAGCTATGTGGGAAAATAAGTTCTACTTACATAAATGGGTTAGAAAAAAAGCTTAGAGTGGAAAGATGCCACCACAAGGCGAAAGCACCCGAGGTTAGCTAGCAAGATGTTGTAATGGAATCACGAGTAACTTGTTATATCACCTGCAGGAAATTACTTTCCATCTGGTGCCAATGTGCCTTGATCACAAACACCACTTGCCCCCCAGACCCTTTGCTTCTACACACAAGTCAGTGATTACTGTCTGATTGTTTTCTCCATGTTTACATGTGTAAGATCTTGTTTTCTTTACATTCACCATGTGGGTAATATCTTATGAGCTCAATAAATATGGAGACAAAATGCCCACGGGGGGCTCTTGTCTCCTCACAGATGCTACCTTTCCTCTTATCTCGATTCTGTGTCCGCTGTCTCGCTGGACAAGAGAGAACTGCAGACTTAAAGTCTGTGACATGGCTGCAAGGAAGAGATTTTAGAGATTAAAATTATAACAGCTAAAATAGAATAAACACAGCGACTTGCTATGGAGTGACCAACAGGGATAGTTGAGCACCAGCCCTCTTCCATAAAGTTAATAATGATCCCTCGGGAGCATAGAGGAGAGAACCTCCTTCTCTCCACCACCGCAAACCACACTATTTATCACCCAACACAGACTCAGCCTTCTATGCTCAGGGGAAGAGGGAATTGCTTCTTGGATGAGGGTAAGTGTTTAAGGTCTCAAATAGAGGATATCTGCTTTGTGCATGTAGATGTGCTATAACAAAGCTTCTCTGAGGCATAGCAACCCAGAAAGTCCCTGTGAGGAAGGCAGAGATTTCTGTATGCCACCTCTGTTTTGCCCATTTCAAAAGCATGTCAAAGTATCACAGCCTACAGGAAAAAGTCACCCTTGCTCTATCTCCTGCCTGGCCCTCCTGGGTCCACCTCACTTCACCTAAGGAAGGAATATAGGGAGACAGTTTCCTCTGCACTGGTCAAGGTTCTTAAAAGCAGACGTCAGAATGGATTCTAGCTAGGTGGGAAGAGATTTCCTAGAGCATATTGAAAGAATCACAGGAAGACCAAAGAAACAGAATCTGAAAAGAGTTTCCGGGAATAACTCCCAGCTCCTTGTCACACCAGAGGACTAGCCTGGAAGAAGACATGCTTCACCCCAATGCCATAAATAGTCTCCACAGTGAGGAAGCTGCCCCTCCCCACTGACCAGAGAGCTATGCCACACCAAACCAAGATGGAAAGCTGCAGGTATCGTCACATACCATCCCACCCTGCCCCAACCAAATGGATGCCACTAGCCTGCCAGCTTCCCATGTTGCTTATTTATGGAACCTCACGTGGGCATGGCTGCAGCAAAACAGAGGTCCCATGTCTTCACCTGTCTGGCAAAAAGGGCTGGGACAGGCAGGACTTTAGGGTCTTTGCTGGGAAAATGGAGTTCACTCTGTAGAACAGCCATCAAAGTGTGGAAAGAGCTCGAGTCCATAGAGACAGAAAGGAGACTAGTGGTTAGCAGGGGCTGAGGAGAAAGGGTAATGCAGAATTATTGTTTGATGGGTACAGAGTTTCAGTTTAGGATGATGACAAAGTTTTGGAAAAGGATAGCAGTGCAGGTTGGACAACAATGTGAATGTGCTTAGTGCCACTGAATTGATCATTTAACAGTGGTTAAAATGTTAAATTTTTTGGTACGTTCAGTTTACCACAGTTAGAAAAAAAAAAAAAGAACTTCCCCAATAGTTATTTAACAATATTGAGTCAATTGTGAGTGAAAGATATTCACTACAGCTCCACTCCATTTGCCTAATTGCCAAAGTGAATGTGGAGACATTTGAGAAATATTGTGAAGTAGCACTTTATTTAAATCATTCTATGCAAGTGGAATTCATTCTAACATGGAAAGATTGCCACAAAAGGAAATTCCACAAATTTCCTTTGTAAACCCTTGCAATATTTAACAACCTGCATTATTAAGAAATTCTTCTTTATATCTAACCTAAATCCCTCTTGCTACCTTTTAAAACATTTCCTTGTTTCCTTCGTTGGTAAAGATGGAGAACAGCTGGCCTGCATTTTGCGTGCTTCACCTTTAGGCCAAAGTAATTCCAGTTGTTTTAACGCTTCCTGGAAGACTATGCGCTCTATCCCCTGACTTCGTTTTCTTTTATCTCTTCTGAATCCTTCTTCCATTTCTCTGCCACATCATTTCACGATCAGGGCCTGTCTGGGGACTGAGCAGTGTGAAAAAATGGACTCAATCCTCTTCAACGTTGTCAACACCAATTCCTAACTTGTAAACAACGTTGTTAGAAGTACTGGAATTCACACTGAGTCACAGTGAGTAAATTACATCCTGAGAATCCTGATAATGGAAGGGAAATTACACTGCCGCCTCCAGGACACGGGAACGTTACTAAGGGGCAGCTTGGAAAAGGGGGCAACAGGAAAGAGCAAACCGTGGGTGTGGTGGAAGGACAGTGAGGTACTGGTGTGCTCTGTGGAAGGGGGAGCACAGCTACTCCTGTATCCTGGGCGTGTGTGCTCTGGGAGGAAAGCTGTGTGTGGTGAGGCAGCTGGGTTACATCCCTAGGGTGGTGGCAATTGAACACAGCTCATGGGAGATGGAGGAGGTGGGGTGAATGAGCCATTTGAATGAAAAACTCTAGTTCTGAGAATGACTCTTCTGGCTGCCAAGGAGGGGCTCTGCTGCCCTGTGGGGGAAGAGGGGTGGTAAGATACCAGGTGCTGACATTGGCAGTGTAGAGAGACTCAGCTCAGTCAGAGCAAGGCCTTGATGCAATCAAATACCAGTAACACTTCATATTTGCCTAGCACACTATGGCCTACAAAGCACTCCTACATTCTTGATCTGATTTACATCACGCATCACCTGTGCTGGTATAGGGCCATTTGTATTATCACCACACTACTGGGGAAGAGATGCACGTGGGTATACATGACCAGGAAAGGGGCTAGGACAAGCACCTCACCCTTTGACTTCTTTGGTGCTCTTTGCTCTAGACCACACTGCCTTTCTTATGAGAATTGTCAGCGCTGGGTTCAGTGAGCACTTCACTGAGATTCTTCTTTAAGGAACAGAATACTACTTACTTAGCTAAAGATTTCCATCACCCAAACCCAAGCCATGCACAAAGCATACTCCCTAAACACTAAACGAAGGTGGTAGTTAATAAGATGAAATGGTGAGGAGGAAGAACTTGTTTTCACTGGCACATTGATTTCGCAAATAATTGACTATCCTCAGAAAACATTGTTTACAACATGTTTAGGATTGGATGAGTTTCCCTTTAAACACTGTTATATTCTTTGGTAAATAAACACTGAACATAAAGAAGACAATTTTTTAAAATATATGTCTTCTTTAATAATATAAAAGAATATATTCAATGAGTTATTAATGTTATTTCTTATTCATAATACCCTAAAACCAAATAGTATTTCAAACTGAATAAAGTGTATACTTTGAATTGTTCACGAGTCAAATAAGAAATGAATACTGTATTGAAACCAAAGCAAATTTAGTTATTTTTTTTCCTAGTAAGAAAGGACTCCTTCTTCCCACCCCCAGAATTTCCACACAGATTAGAGAATGGTCTATTTTATTTTAACAAAGCTTTTGGCAAAATGTTAACCAACCACAAATGTAGCCTCTGAGCACAGGCACCAAAGAAACTAATACTGTTCTTTTGAGAAATACATAGTTTGTCCAACAGATGAGAGAAATTGAAAACTGTAGTTGTGTTGAACCTGGTAAGTTAGTACATTCAACTCTCCCAATTATAGTGTGAAATTTCTCATAAATGAGCAGCCATCAAGTTACATTGTACAATACTGATATATTCCTTATTTTGTAGTGGTCCCCAATATAAATTAATGGTTAGCTTGGTGTGTTCAGTTGTTTATTCATTCAGTACTCTTAAGGGAACATGGAAATATTCAGCCTGTACAATTCAGTCAGACCACATGAAACTGCCAGCAAAGAATGAGACATATACATCTGGTGCCTGCTCCACAGGGCAATCAGATAGGTACCTAGAGCCAAATCTTCCTGGCCAATCAAAGAACAGCAATTAGATGTCTTGGATCCAACCATGGATGTAGAACTATGTGCAATAGAGAAGAAAACACATTATAAATCCTATGAGGTTTTCAGTGGAAAAGTACAGAAAATGTATGTTGTATTTGAGTTCATGATTCTTGTCGTTTTAACTAAAAAGTTATTCTTGGTCCTAAGAAGATAACTTTTCTTAATTATATTTCTTATTCTATATGAATTTTCTGTATGTATCCTGATTACTAGAAGCTTACCAGTTTAGTCAAGGGATCACAGTATTTATGGCACTTTGTGGGCTTACATCCTCTATCTCACGTATGTCTGAGGTATATTCAGTTTTATTTGCTCAATACCTCAGCAATTATAATCTGTCTACATAGCGTATCTATTCACTTATCTTAGTTCTTGGTGAAAATAAGGCCAGGTAGTATGTTCAGTCCCTCTAAAAGTCATGCATTTTATACAATGACAGACTGCTGCTTGGCCACCCTGGCACAGACCACAAAGGAGATTGGGCATCTGTGGATGGTTCATCGCAGACCTAGTGCCTGCCAATGAAAAACAAGCTATTGGGGTCTACTAAATGTGGGCTCTGTACCATATTCTCCATCTGAAACCTCCTAATCTGGTTGTGTAGCCTCTGAAATAATAGCCCATTTCACACAGCCAGTGAACCCACAATGAAAGCCCTTGAAGCACCAGGAAATCAGTGTGTGTCCAGAGCTTCCACCACAAGCCATCTTCATGATCACACCATTTATTTGTCTGCTCCCAGACTGGGTATCGTTGTTTGGATTTAGCCTGGGATGGCAGAATCCCTCACCCCTTGTGACCATGATTCTACATGGCTTTTATTAACTGAGCAGAGAATGAAGCTTCCTTTGGAGCCAAACTAGCATGTGGTAGAAATTCCCTGAGGGTATTAAAGTGAACATCATGTCCCCTCCCCTTTTTTTTTTTTATAATATATGAAATTTATTGTCAAATTGGTTTCCATAAAACACCCAGTGCTCATCCCAAAAGGTGCCCTCCTCAATACCCATCACCCACCCTCTCCTCCCTCCCATCCCCCATCAACCCTCAGTTTGTTCTCAGTTTTTAACAGTCTCTTATGCTTTGGCTCTCTCCCACTCTAACCTCTTTTTTTTTTTTTCTTTTTCCCTCCCCCTCCCCCATGGGTTCCTGTTAAGTTTCTCAGGATCCACATAAGAGTGAAACCATATGGTATCTGTCTTTCTCTGTATGGCTTATTTCACTTAGCATCACACTCTCCAGTTCCATCCACGTTGCTACAAAAGGCCATATTTCATTTTTTCTCATTGCCACGTAGTATTCCATTGTGTATATAAACCACAATTTCTTTATCCATTCATCAGTTGATGGACATTTAGGCTCTTTCCATAATTTGGCTATTGTTGAGAGTGCTGCTATGAACATTGGGGTACAAGTGCCCCTATGCATCAGTATTCCTGTATCCCTTGGATAAATTCCTAGCAGTGCTATTGCTGGGTCATAGGGTAGGTCTATTTTTAATTTTCTGAGGAACCTCCACACTGCTTTCCAGAGCGGCTGCACCAATTTGCATTCCCACCAACAGTGCAAGAGGGTTCCCGTTTCTCCACATCCTCTCCAGCATCTATAGTCTCCTGATTTGTTCATTTTGGCCACTCTGACTGGCGTGAGGTGATACCTGAGGGTGGTTTTGATTTGTATTTCCCTGATAAGGAGCGACGCTGAACATCTTTTCATGTGCCTGTTGGCCATCCGGATGTCTTCTTTAGAGAAGTGTCTATTCATGTTTTCTGCCCATTTCTTCACTGGGTTATTTGTTTTTCTGGTGTGGAGTTTGGTGAGCTCTTTATAGATTTGGGATACTGGCCCTTTGTCTGATATGTCATTTGCAAATATCTTTTCCCATTCCGTTGGTTGCCTTTTAGTTTTGTTGGTTGTTTCCTTTGCTGTGCAGAAGCTTTTATCTTCATAAGGTCCCAGTAATTCACTTTTGCTTTTAATTCCCTTGCCTTTGGGGATGTGTCGAGTAAGAGATTGCTACGGCTGAGGTCAGAGAGGTCTTTTCCTGCTTTCTCCTCTAAGGTTTTGATGGTTTCCTGTCTCACATTCAGGTCCTTTATCCATTTTGAGTTTATTTTTGTGAATGGTGTGAGAAAGTGGTCTAGTTTCAACCTTCTGCATGTTGCTGTCCAGTTCTCCCAGCACCATTTGTTAAAGAGGCTGTCTTTTTTCCATTGGATGTTCTTTCCTGCTTTGTCAAAGATGAGTTGACCATACGTTTGTGGGTCTAGTTCTGGGGTTTCTATTCTATCCATTGGTCTATGTGTCTGTTTTTGTGCCAATACCATGCTGTCTTGATAATGACAGCTTTGTAGTAGAGGCTAAAGTCTGGGATTGTGATGCCTCCTGCTTTGGTCTTCTTCTTCAAAATTCCTTTGGCTATTCGGGGCCTTTTGTGGTTCCATATGAATTTTAGGATTGCTTGTTCTAGTTTCGAGAAGAATGCTGTGCAATTTTGATTGGGATTGCATTGAATGTGTAGATCGCTTTGGGTAGTATTGACATTTTGACAATATTTATTCTTCCAATCCATGAGCAGGGAATGTCTTTCCATTTCTTTAAATCTTCTTCAATTACCTTCATAAGCTTTCTATAGTTTTCAGCATACAGATCCTTTACATCTTTGGTTAGATTTATTCCTAGGTATTTTATGCTTCTTGGTGCAATTGTGAATGGGATCAGTTTCTTTATTTGTCTTTCTGTTGCTTCATTGTTAGTGTATAAGAATGCAACTGATTTCTGTACATTGATTTTGTATCCTCGACTTTGCTGAATTCATGTATCAATTCTAGCAGACTTTTGGTGGAGTCTATCGGATTTTCCATGTATAATATCATGTCATCTGCAAAAAGCGAAACTTGACTTCATCTTTGCCAATTTTGATGCCTTTGATTTCCTTTTGTTGTCTGATTGCTGATGCTAGAACTTCCAGCACTGTGTTAAACAACAGCAGTGAGAGTGGGCATCCCTGTCGTGTTCCTGATCTCAGGGAAAAAGCTCTCAGTTTTTCCCCGTTGAGGATGATGTTAGCTGTGGGCTTCTCATAAATGGCTTTTATGATCTTTAAGTATGTTCCTTCTATCCCGACTTTCTCAAGGGTTTTTATTAAGAAAGGTGCTGGATTTTGTCAAAGGCCTTTTCTGCATCGATTGACAGGATCATATGGTTCTTCTCTTTTTTTTTTTGTTAATGTGATGTATCACGTTGATTGATTTGCGAATGTTGAACCAGCCCTGCATCCCAGGAATGAATCCCACTTGATCATGGTGAATAATTCTTTTTATATGCCATTGAATTCGATTTGCTAGTATCTTATTGAGAATTTTTGCATCCATATTCATCAGGGATATTGGCCGGTAGTTCTCTTTTTTTACTGGGTCTCTGTCTGGTTTAGGAATCAAAGTCATGCTGGCTTCATAGAATGAGTCTGGAAGTTTTCCTTCCCTTTCTATTTCTTGGAATAGCTTGAGAAGGATAGGTATTATCTCTGCTTTAAACGTCTGGTAGAACTCCCCTGGGAAGCCATCTGGTCCTGGACTCTTATTTGTTGGGAGATTTTTGATAACCGATTCAATTTATTCGCTGGTTATGGGTCTGTTCAAGCTTTCTATTTCCTCCTGATTGAGTTTTGGAAGAGTGTGGGTGTTCAGGAATTTGTCCATTTCTTCCAGGTTGTCCAGTTTGTTGGCATATAATTTTTCATAGTATTCCCTGATAATTGTTTGTATCTCTGAGGGATTGGTTGTAATCATTCCATTTTCATTCATGATTTTATCTATTTGGGTCATCTCCCTTTTCTTTTTGAGAAGCCTGGCTAGAGGTTTGTCAATTTTGTTTATTTTTTCAAAAAACCAACTCTTGGTTTCGTTGATCTGCTCTACAGTTTTTTTAGATTCTATATTGTTTATTTCTGCTCTGATCTTTATTATTTCTCTTCTTCTGCTGGGTTTAGGCTGCCTTTGCTGTTCTGCTTCTATTTCCTTTAGGTGTGCTGTTAGATTTTGTATTTGGGATTTTTCTTGTTTCTTGAGATAGGCCTGGATTGCACTGTATTTTCCTCTCAGGACTGCCTTCACTGCATCCCAAAGCGTTTGGATTGTTGTATTTTCATTTTCGTTTGTTTCCATATATTTTTTAATTTCTTCTCTAATTGCCTGGTTGACCCACTCATTCGTTAGTAGGGTGTTCTTTAACCTCCATGCTTTTGGAGGTTTTCCAGACTTTTTTCTGTGGTTGATTTCAAGCTTCATAGCATTGTGGTCTGAAAGTATGCATGGTATAATTTCAATTCTGGTAAACTTATGAAGGGCTGTTTTGTGATCCAGTATATGATCTATCTTGGAGAATGTTCCATGTGCACTCGAGAAGAAAGTATATTCTGTTGCTTTGGGATGCAGAGTTCTAAATATATCTGTCAAGTCCATCTAATCCAATGTCTCATTCAGGGCCCTTGTTTCTTTATGGATCGTGTGTCTAGATGATCTATCCATTTCTGTAAGTGGGGTGTTAAAGTCCCCTGCAATTACCACATTCTTATCAATAAGGGTGCTTATGTTTATGAGTAGTTGTTTCATATATTTGGGGGCTCCGGTATTCGGCGCATAGACATTTATAATTGTTAGCTCTTCCTGATGGATAGACCCTGTAACTATTATATAATGTCCTTCTTCATCTCTTGTTACAGCCTTTAATTTAAAGTCTAGTTTGTCTGATATAAGTATGGCTACTCCAGCTTTCTTTTGGCTTCCAGTAGCATGATAAATAGTTCTCCATCCCCTCACTCTCAATCTAAAGGTGTCCTCAGGTCTAAAATGAGTCTCTTGTAGACAGCAAATAGATGGGTCTTGTTTTTTTATCCATTCTGATACCCTATGTCTTTTGGTTGGCGCCTTTAATCCATTTACATTCAGTGTTATTATAGAAAGATACAGGTTTAGAGTCATTGTGATGTCTGTATGTTTTATGCTTGTAGTGATGTCTCTGGTATTTTGTCTCACAGGGTCCCCCTTAGGATCTCTTGTAGGGCTGGTTTAGTGGTGACAAATTCCTTCAGTTTTTGTTTGTTTGGGAAGACCTTTATCTCTCCTTCTATTCTAAATGACAGACTTGCTGGATAAAGGATTCTCGGCTGCATATTTTTTCTGTCTAGCACACTGAAAATCTCGTGCCAATTCTTTCTGGCCTGCCAAGTTTCAAAAGAGAGATCAGTCACGAGTCTTATAGGTCTCCCTCTATATGTGAGGGCACGTTTACCCCTTGCTACTTTCAGAATTTTCCCTTTATCCTTGTATTTTGCCAGTTTCACTATGATATGTCGTGCAGAAGATCGATTCAAGTTACGTCTGAAGGGAGTTCTCTGTGCCTCTTGGATTTCAATGCCTTTTTCCTTCCCCAGTTCAGGGAAGTTCTCAGCTATTATTTCTTCAAGTACCCCTTCAGCACCTTTCCCTCTCTCTTCCTCCTCTGGGATACCAATTATGCGTATATTATTTCTTTTTAGTGTATCACTTAGCTCTCTAATTTTCCCCTCATACTCCTGGATTTTTTTATCTCTCTTTCTCTCAGCTTCCTCTTTTTCCATAACTTTATCTTCTAGTTCACCTATTCTCTCCTCTGCCTCTTCAATCCGAGCTGTGGTGGTTTCCATTTTGTTTTGCATTTCATTTAAAGCGTTTTTCAGCTCCTCGTGACTGTTCCTTAGTCCCTTGATCTCTGTAGCAAGAGATTCTCTGCTGTCCTCTATACTGTTTTCAAGCCCGGCGATTAATTTAATGACTATTATTCTAAATTCACTTTCTGTTATATTATTTAAATCCTTTTTGATCACCTCATTAGCTGTTGTTAGTTCCTGGAGATTCTTCTGAGGGGAATTCTTCCGCTTGGTCATTTTGGATAGTCCCTGGCCTGGTGAGGACCTGCAGGGCACTTCCCCTGTGCTGTGGTGTATAACTGGAGTTGGTGGGCGGGGCCGCAGTCCGACCTGATGTCTGCCCCCCCAGCCCACCGCTGGGGCCACAGTCAAACTGGTGTGTGCCTTCTCTTCCCCTCTCCTAGGGGCGGGATTCACTGTGGGGTGGCGTGGCCCGTCTGGGCTACTTGCACACTGCCAGGTTTGTGATGCTGGGGATCTGGCGTTTTAGCTGGGGTGGGTAGGCAAGGTGCACAGGGGCAGGAGGGGCAGGCTTAGCTTGCTTCTCCTTAGGTGATCCACTTCAGGAGGGGCCCTGTGGCAGCGGGAGGGAGTCAGATCTGCTGCCGGAGGTTTGGCTCCTCCGCAGAAGCACAGAGTTGGGTGTTTGCTCGGAGCGAGGAAGTTCCCTGGCAGGAACTGGTTCTCTTTGGGATTTTGGCTGGGGGATGGGCGGGGGAGATGGCGCTGGCGAGCGCCTTGTTCCCCACCAAACTGAGCTCTGTCGTCCGGGGGCTCAGCAGCTCTCCCTCCCTTTGTCCTCCAGCCTTCCTGCTTTCCGAGCAGAGCTGTTAACTTATGACCTCCCAGACGCTAAGTCGCGCTTGCTGTCGGAACACAGTCCGTCAGGCCCCTCCCCTTTTGCAAGCTAGACTCCGGGGCTCTGCTTGGCCGGCGAGCCGCCCCTCCGCCCCGGCTCCGTCCCGCCAGTCCGTGGAGCATGCACCGCCTCGCTGCCCTTCCTACCCTCTTCCGTGGGCCTCTCGTCTGCGCTTGGCTCCGGCGACTCCGTTCTGCTAATCCTCTGGCGGTTTTCTGGGTTATTTAGGCAGGTATAGGTGGAATCTAATTGATCAGCAGGACGCGCGGTGAGCCCAGCGTCCTCCTATGCCGCCATCTTCCCTCCGTCACCCCCATCATGTCCCCTCCCTAAGGGAGATAATGTCAGGAGGGTGACCAATCTGAATTCTACTTCATTAGATAAAATATACAATCCTTTATCTGAAAGGAATCTAACGACTAATGAAATACCATAGAAGTTCCACCCTATAAATGGAGAAACTGATAAACGAAGAAGTTACTGAAGTTATTAATTCAAGTCAGTAACAGAATGATATATTAGTTTCTTAGAGCTGCGTTAAGAAATTGTTGCAAGCCTAAAACAGAACAAATCCATTGTCTTTGGGTTCTGGAAGTCAGAAGTCTAAATGGCTAGCAGGGTTGTTTCTTCTGGAGGCTCTACAGAAAATCTGTTTCCTAACCTTTTCTAGCTTCCAGTGGCTCCTGGGCATCCTTGGCTTATGGCTCCATTGTCTATCTTCAAAGCAGCAGCATAGCATTATCAAATATCTCTCTTCTCTGCTCTCTGTATTTGTGGTCACATCTCCTTTTCTGAGTCTGACCCTTCTGCCTTCTTTTTACAAAGACCCTTATGATTACATTGGGTTCACCTAGATAATCCTGGAAAATCTCTCCAACTCAAGATCATTAACTTAATCACAAATGCAAACTTTCTTTAGGCAATATAATCACAAATCTGTGGTGTATAAGGGGGAGAGGGAGAGAGAACAGAATATTATTCTGCGTACCACAAATAATCAAAAAGTCTAAACATCGTGAATGCATGTGTTGATTTCATTCAAAACATATTTAAGAATCAGGGTGCCTGGCAGGCTCAGTCAGAAGAGCATGTGATTCTTGATCTTAGGGTCATGAGTTTGAACCCCATGTCGGGTGTAAAAATTATACTTAATAAATAAATAAATAAATAAATAAATAAATAAATAAATAAATAAAGTTAAGAATTACTTACTAGGTACCAGATACTGTGATTGGCAAACATGGTAAAGCAAATAGGCCTGAAATGCTCTTTAATCTGCAAAGATATGTTTTAAATGAAATTCATAAGTAAAGAAGGCTTCTTAAAGATCATTTAGAAAGGAAAAAAGTTAAGAATGAAACTGTGCTCATACTCAGTCATGAGACAAAGAGCTCATACTCCCAATATTTAAAAAAAAAAAAAGATCTTAAAAATAAAAAAGAATTGGATGAACAATCCCATAGAAAGCATGGGCAAAATGGGCAGTTTACATAATAAAATATACAAATCGATAATGCATACATAATAAGAAATTCTTTTTTAATGCTCAGATCAACAGTAAAAAGATTAAAAAGATTGGTGATAAAAGTCTTTACAATGGCCTGCATGGCCTGCATGATCTAGCTCTTCTGTCCCTCTCTGATCCTTTTCTGTTCTTCCCTGATCTAATCTCCTTCTGACGTACACCTCACTTGTTTGTTTCAGCGAAACAAAAAGTACCTTTCACACATTGTGATAGGACAATCTTGCAATATTGACTAAATTTCAATATTGGCTAAAACTCAAATATATATAATATACCATTTGCTCTAGCAATGCACTTTTAGGAATTTAACATTCATAAATATTTAAACAAATGAGAAAGGTTATATTACAAAGATATAATTTAAAAACTTGGAAATAACCTAGATGTTCCTAAATAGAGATTTGGTTAGGTACGTCAGCGTACTGGCATGGTAGGGTAAGGGCCCCTTTCTGAGTGGCTGTCTTCTCATTGCATTCTTACATGCCAGAAAGGGCTAGAGATTTTCTGAACCCTTTTATAAGAGTACTAATCCCATTCATGAGAATTCCAACCTCATGATTTAAGCACTACCCAAAGGCCCCATCTACTAACACCATCACACCACTTTGGGGAGTTAGAATTTCAACATATGAATTTAAGAGGGACACAAACATTTACATCATAGCATACACCCAGAAGAAACATTTCTTCAAATCATCTTTTTATTTTTCCTTCAGATCAGAAAGAAAATACCTTTTCTCTCTAGATTCTCTTCATCTTCCACCTCCTTAGGACCATCCTAGCAAAAAACAAAAAACAAAAAACAAAAAAAAAACAAAAACAAAAACTGGCTTTTTTAAGACGTTGGAAAATCTCAAACCTTGTAGTCTATGTTTCACTATTCAAAGTCAACACTGTCTGTTATATACATTATACTCAAAGCCCTCTGGATATTTTCATAATATTGTATATTACACAGAGAAGACTTGGGCATCCTTCAAACTTTTATAAGCATATGTTCTCCCTTCCTCATGAGACTCACTCAAGTAAAATTTTCTAAAATGAAATACTTGAATGTGTAGGCTTGGTGAGATGGTATCTGAAAGCCACAAACTTTTGCTACAATCTTCAATGTGGCCAAAGTAATCCATAGCAAATTTTATTAAAGAAGCAGTAATAACAACCTTGTCTTATCCTTTCAGAAAACTCAGAATGATCTCATAGGCATATATATGTTTTTTTGGTTTCTACATGTAAATTATACTCTTCACCTTATAAAATGGTTTCTAATCATATAGTGTCATTAGATAAAATTATTTTGGATAACCAAGTTGTCTATTTTTATGTTTAATGCAATCATTTCTGAACAATAATTTCCAAGATTGTTTTTAATGTGACTTTTTTTTCTCTATATATCCGTACATGCTATGCTATAGACAATTTCCCTTTGGACAACAACCTCTCTAGTCAACCAAACCTATTTGGTTTTAATTTAAAAAAAAATCGCTGTATAAGGTCAAGTTAAAGCAAATTAAATTTGAATTAGAGGCACTTTTGGTATTTACAGGGATGTGTTCTTATTTTCCCTCTTCTGCTCTTGGAAATCAAACAAAAGAGGCAAGAAATACAAAAAGAACCCACAAACTCCATTTTTGGCACAACTAGGTAGCAGATTCAAACTACAATTTCCAAAATAAGTGTAAGGGCTACCCAAAGCAGCCAAGACCAGGCAGAAGCCACACATAAAATATGAGGAGAGAAGCAAAGACAGTTACAAGATGATTAGCAGATGTCAGAAAAATACACTTCCTACAAGTGAGAGGTTCACTGAGAAGTAGAGAAGCTGTGTCCATGCTAGTGGCAATGGATGTAGGTTCTGTGTGAGCGAGGCTGGCAGCAGAGGTCTTCGTGGACCCAGTTAATCTGAGAGAAGCAGAGATGGCAGGGCTGCATGTGGAACCCCCAGCTAAGCCATATTGGAAGAGAAAAATCTGTCTCTGAGGAAGTGGAATAGGAGAGAGCTCTGCATTAGGAAGCCTCAAGGACCTCCACTACATTTTTTCTCCTGCAGAAACTTCCTGCAAAAAGTTGCTTAGGAAAATCCACACTGTAAATTAATAAAAGGATTTGACACGTTATTGATACAAAGATTATGTAAGAGAAAATATGGGAAATAGCAATAAAACCTCCAAGCATGAGGAACTCTCACCAGAAGAAAGTTGCTGCAAAGCAAATGAAAATTGTAGCCAAGTGTTTCATTGTGAATTTAAAAATTTAACAAGTCAATATTCTCTCTGATGGAAAATAACAAAATAGAAGCATAAAAAGAAAAAATAATGGAAGAACACAGGGGAAAGGGAGAATAGATGATGCCAAAAGCAAGTACAGAACTTAGTGAATGGCAATGAGGAAAGTGGGGGCAAAGGTATAGCTTTAAAACAGGGAAAGGAAATCCAACAGAGTCGTGGAAGCTATCAAGAGAAAAACGACCTGATGGAACAGAACAAATAGCTATTCAAGAAAACCTTCGTAATGTGAAAGATGACTGAAAACTAGATACTGAAGAAATACATGTGTGCTAGGGAATATTAACACAAAATGGTCAACACCCATGCATACTCAGTACACAGATTAGATTTTAAAGCTCTGGAGACAGTAGTAAGCAAAATAATCAGGTAATTTGTAAGGGGAAAAAGTGTTAGTTGGTCCTCAGATGTCTCCACACCTTTATCCAATGTCAGAGGTAGTAAATCAATACCTGCAAGATTCTCAGGGGGAGAAAATGTGAGTGAAGGATTTTATAGACAGCCAAGCTGCCCTTTTGTATAAACGATACAGTTTAACATTAAGGAATCCAGGATTTACTGTTTCCCAAAGTCCTTCTTGATAAAACTGCTACAGAACAAAATTCAGCTAACAAGAATTCAGAAATTATGGCAAAGGATTGGTAGTGGTCATAGAGTTTGTTTGTTTATTTCTCACTTTTATTTATTTTTATAATTTTAAATTTAAATTTTAGTTAATATACAGTGCAATGTTGGTTTCAGAAGTAGAATTCAGTGATTCGTCACTTACATCCAACACCGGGTGCTCATCACAGCAAAAGCCTTCAGTACATATGACCCATCTAACCCATTCCCCACCAACCTCCTTTTATCAAACCTCAGTTTTTTCTCTATCATTTAGAGTCTTTTGTTATTTGTTTCCCAACTTCTCTCACCCACCCATATGTTCATCTGTTTTGTGTCTTAAATTCTACATATGAGTGAAATAATATATTTGTCTTTTTTCTGGTTCACTTATTTCACTTAGGATAATACATTCTAGCTCCATCCACATTGTTGGAAATGGCGAGATTTCACTCTTTTTGACTGCCGAGTCATACTCCATTGTGTGTGTGTATGTATGTATATGTATATACACACACATACCACATGTTCTTTACCCATTCATCCATCAATGGACATTTGGGCTCTCTCCAGAGTTTGGCTATTGTTGATAATGCTGATATAAACATTGGGGTGCATGTATCCCTTTGAATCTGTATTTTTGTGTCTTTTGGTTAAATACCTAATAGCGCAATTGCTGGGTCATAGGGTTAGTTCTATTTTTAGTTTCTTGACGATCCTCCATACTCTTCTTGAGAGTGGCTGCACCAGGTTGCATTCCCACCAGCAGTGCAAGAGGGTTCCCCTTTCTCTGCATCCTTGCCAACACCTGTTGTTTTTTCTGTTGTTAATTTTAGCCATTTTGATGGTTGTGAGACAGTATCATCCTCGTTTTGATTTGTATTTCCCTAATGATGAGTGATGTTGAGTATCTTTTCATGTGTCTGTTAGCCATCTGGATGTCTTCTTTGGAAAAGTGTCTATTCATGTCACCTTCCCATTTCTTCACTGGGTTGTTTGTTTTGGGGTATTGAGTTTGATAAGTTTTTTTTTTTATAGATTTTGGATACTAACCCTTTATTGGATATGTCATTTGCAGCTATCTTCTCCCATTCTGTAGGTTGCCTTTTAGTTTTGTTGATTATTTCCTTCCCTATGCAGAAGCTTTTTATCTTGATGAAGTCCCAATATTTCATGTTTGCTTTGGTTTTCCTTGCCTTCGGTGATGTGTAAGAAGTTGCTGCTGCCGAGGTCAAAGAAATTGCTGCTTGTGTTCTCCTCTAGGATTTTTATGGTTTCCTGTCTCTCATTTAGTCTTTAATCCATTTGAATTTATTTTCATGTATGGTGTAAAAAAGTGCTCCAGTTTTATTCTTTTGCATGTTGCTGTCCAGTTTCCCCAACACCATTTGTTGAGGAAACTGTCTTTTTTCAATTGGATATTCTTTGCTGCTTTGTTGAAGATGAGATGACCATATAGTTGGGGTCCATTTCTGTGTTTTTCATTCTGCTCCATTGATCTATGTGCCTGTTTTTATGCCAGCACAATACTGTCTTGATGACTACAACATTGTAACATAGCTTAAACTCTGGGATCATGATGCCACCAGTTTTGTTTTTCTTTTTCAGGATTGTTTTGGCTATTTGGGGTCCTTTGTGGTTCCATACAAATTTTAGGATTGTTTGGCTTAGCTCTGTGAGGAATGCTGGTGTTATTTTGATGAGGCTTGCATTAAATGTGTAGATTGCTTTGGGTAGTATAGACACTTAAACAGTGTTTGTTCTTCCAATCCATGAGCATGGAATGCTTTTCCGTTTCTTTGTGTCCTATTCAATTTCTTTCATAAGTCTCCTATAGTTTTCAGAGTACAGATCTTTTACTTCTTCAGTTAGGTTTATTCCTAGGTATCTTATTATTTTTGGTGCAATTGTAAATAGGACTGATTCTTTGATTTATTTTTTTGCTGCTTCATTATTGGTGTATAGAAATGCAACAGATTACTGCGTGTTAACTTTATATCCTGTGACTTTGCTCAATTTATGTATTAATTCTAGCAATTTTTTGGTGGAGTCTTTTGGGCTTTCTACAGAGTATCATGTCATCTGCAAACAGTGAAAATTGGACTTCTTCTTTGTCAGTTTGTAGGCCCTTTATTTTTTTGTTGCCTGATTACTGAGGCTAAGTCTTCCAGTACTATATAAAATAGTAATGGTGAAAGTGGGCATCCTTGTCTGTTTCTGACTGTGGGGAAAGGATCTCAGTTTTTTCCTGTTGAGGATAATATTAGCAGTGGGTCTTTTGTAGATGGCCCTTATGATGTTGGAGTATGTTCCATCTATCCCTACTTTGTTGAGTGTTTTATTCAAGAATGAATGTTATATTTTCTCACCTGCTTTTTTCTGCATCTATTGACAGGATCATATGGTTCTTATCCTTTCTTTTATTAATGTGGTGTATCATACTGATTGATTTGCAAATATTGAACCAGCTTGCAGGCCAGGAATAAATCCCACTTGATCATGGTGAATAAGTCTTTTAATGTACTGTTGAATTTGATTTGCTAGTACCTTGTTGAGAATTTTTGCATCCCTGTTCATCAGGGGTATTGGCCTGTAATTCTTTTTAGTGGGGTCCTTGTCTGGTTTGGGAATAAAGGTAATGCTGGCTTCATATAATAAGTTTGGAAGCTTTCCTTCCATTTCTATTTTTTTGGAACAATTTGAGAAAAATAGGTATTAACTTGTCTTTAAATGTCTGGTAGAATTGCCCTGGGAAGCCGTCTAGCCCTAGACTCTTGTTTGTTGGGAGATTTTTGATAACTGATTCAATTTCTATGCTGGTTATGGCTCTGTTCAAATTTCTTATTTCTTTCTGTTTCAGTTTTGGTAGTTTGTGAGTGTCTAAAAATCTGTCCATTTCTCCATATTTCCCAGTTTGTTGGCATATCATTTTTCATAGTATTCTCTTATAATTGTTTGTATTTCTGTGGTGTTGGTTGTGATTTCTATGTGATTTTATCTATTTGGGTCCTTTTTTCTTTTTGATAAGGCTAGCTAGGAGTTTATCAATTTTGTTTATTCTTTCAAAGAACCAGCTCTTGGTTTTATTGATCTGTTCTACTGGGTTTTTTTTTAAATTTATATATCATTTATTTCTGTTCTAGTATTTATTATTTCCCTTATTCTACTGGCTTTATTTGCTGTTCCTTTTCTAGCTCCTTTAGGTGTAAGGTTAGATTGTGTATTTGGGACCTTTCTTGCTTCTTGAGATAGGCCTGAGTTGCAATGTATTTTCCTTTTAGGACTGCCTTTGCTGCCTGTCAAAGGGTTTTCACTGTCATGTTTTCATTTTTCATTTGCTTCCCTGTATTTTTTTAATTTCTTCTTTAATTTCCTGGTTAACGCATTCATTCTTTAGTAGGATGTTCTTTAACCTCCATGGATTTGAGAGGCTTTCCAAATGTTTTCTTGTGGCCGACTTCAAGTTTCACAGTGTTGTGAATGTCAGGAAGTGTGAGATTCCCCCTTTGGGGACGAGATTGGGGTGGCGGCATTTTTCCCCGCCAACACCAACATGGTGGGATTTCAGAGAGCAACACAGTGGCCCACGGTCAAGGCAGGAACCGCTCAGACCACATACCACCCCCCTGTGCCCGGCAACTGCTTATTTACTAGAGCAGGACTGACTCTAAGCCAGAGCAGTGGCCCTCTCCTCCTGAAAACCAGCACAGACAGCACCTCACATGCACCAAGAGCATTGAAAATTGAGCACTGCAAAACAACAGTTGCAATTCTGGTGGAATTAGAACCTTGCTTCCTTTTTTATTTCTTTTCAATTTTCTTTTTTTTTTTCTTTCTTCTTCTTTTAGTTTTTTAATGTTTATTTATTTTTGAGAGAGACAGAGCCTGAGCAGGGGAGGGGCAGAGAGAGAGGGAGACACAAAATCAGAAGCAGGCTCCAAACTCCAAGCTGTCAACACAGAGCCTGACACAGGCCTTGAAGATCATGACCTGGGCGAAGTTGGACACTTAACTGACTGAGCCACCCAGGTACCCCTCTTTTCTTTTATTGATTTGGAATGAGGCTTACTCACAGTTTTTTGTTTGCCTGCTAGTTTGTTTTTTTCATTTCCTTTTCTCTTTCTCCTTCTCTCCCTCTCTCTCTCTCTCTCTCTGTTGTTGTTGCTTTTGTTGTTGCTTTTTTTGTTTGTTTGTTTTGGATTAGGCTTCTTTTTTTTTATTTTTTCTTTTCTTTCTTTTTGTACCTTTGTTTTCTTTGGAATCAGACTTACAGTTCTTTGTTTGTTTTTCTTTCATTCCTTTTCATTTTCTCTTTTTCTAGAACCACGATTTTTTTTCTTTATTCAGTTTTATTTTAACAAACAAAGACACCTAGTTAAAGGTCCAAACACTCCCCACTGCAAGCAAGGAGGAGTACTGCAGTGGACTGATCAGTGGGAAAGAGCAGCCAAAACACAACAGAAGAGTGCACACAGCATACACCAGAAACACTTCGACAGTGTATGGCCTCTTTTCGACCTCTTTTTAATATAGCATTACTCTCAGGTGCAGGAAACATAACAACCTTTCAGAATACACAAAAGACAGAAACTTAGCCATAACGACAAGAGAGAGGAATTCTCCCCAAAAGAAGGGTCAAGAAGAAATCATAGCCAGAGACTTGCTCATAACAGATATAAGCAATATATCTGAATAGGAATTTAGAACAACAGTCATAAGACTACTAGCTGGGCTTGAAAAAGGCATAAAAGACACCAGAGAAAACCTTGCTGCAGAGCTCAAAGACCTAAAAATTAGTCAGGCTGAAATAAAAAAAAAAATAAATAAAAGGTATATCTGAGATGCAAAACCAACTGAATACAGTCACAATGAGGATTGAAGAAGCAGAGGAGAGAATAGGTGATACAGAAGATAACATTCTGGAAAACAGAAGCTGAAAAGAAGAGCAAATATTAGATCACGAGGCGAGACCTAGGGAACTTAGTGATTCCATAAAGTGAAACAGTATCACAGGAGTCCCAGAAGAAGAAGAGTGGGAAAAGGGGGCAAAAGATTTATTTGAACAAATTTAGCTGAGAACTTCCCTAATCTGGGGAAGGAAACAGGCATCCAAGTCCAAGAGGCTCAGTGAACTCACCTCAAAATCAACAAAAACAGGTCAACACAACAATATAGCATAGTGAAACTTGCAAACTACAAAGATAAAGAGAGAACACTGAAAGAAGTTGACTAGCAGCAGACCTGTCCACTGAAACTTGGCAGGACAGAAGGGGGTGGTGGGAAATATTCAACATGCTGAGTGAGAAAAATATGCAGTCAAGAATTCTTTATCCAGCAATGCTGTCATTCAGAGTAGAAGGAGAGATAAAGAGTTTCCCAGACAAACAAAAGCTAAAGGAGTCCATGACCACTAAACTAGCTCTGCAATAATTTTTTTTTAATATATGAAATTTATTGTCACATTGGTTTCCATACAACACCCAGTGCTCATCCCAAAAGATGCCCTCTTCAGTACCCATCACCCACCCTCCCCTCCCTCCCACCCCCCATCAACCCTCAGTTTGTTCTGTTTTTAAGAGTCTCTTATGCTTTGGCTCTCTCCCACTCTAACCTTTTTTTTTTTTTTTCCTTCCCCTCCCCCATGGGTTTCTGTTAAGTTTCTCAGGATCCACATAACAGTGAAACCATATGGTATCTGTCTTTCTCTGTATGGCTTATTTCACTTAGCATCACACTCTCCAGTTCCATCCACATTGCTACAAAAGGCCATATTTCATTCTTTCTCATTGCCATGTAGTACTCCATTGTGTATATAAACCACAATTTCTTTATCCATTCATCACTTGCTGGACATTTAGGCTCTTTCCATAATTTGGCTATTGTTGAGAGTGCTGCTATAAACATTGGGGTACAAGTGCCCCTATGCATCAGTACTCCTGTATCCCTTGGGTAAATTCCTAGCAGTGCTATGCTGGGTCATAGGGTAGGTCTATTTTTAATTTTTTGAGGAACCTCCACACTGTTTTCCAGAGTGGCTGAGCCAGTTTGCATTCCCACCACCAGTGCAAGAGGGTTCCCATTTCTCCACATCCTCTCCAGCATCTATAGTCTCCTGATTTGTTCATTTTGGCCACTCTGACTGGCGTGAGGTGATATCTGAGTGTGGTTTTGATTTGTATTTCCCTGATGAGGAGCGACGTTGAGCATCTTTTCATGTGTCTGTTGGCCATCTGGATGTTTTCTTTAGAGAAGTGTCTATTCGTGTTTTCTGCCCATTTCTTCGCTGGATTATTTGTTTTTCGGGTGTGGAGTTTGGTGAGTTCTTTATAGATTTTGGATACTGGCCCTTTGTCTGATATGTCATTTGCAAATATCTTTTCCCATTCCATTAGTTGCCTTTTAGTTTTGTTGGTTGTTTCCTTTGCTGTGCAGAAGCTTTTTATCTTCATGAGGTCCCAATAGTTCATTTTTGCTTTTAATTCCCTTGCCTTTGGGGATGTGTCAAGTAAGAAATTGCTGCGGCTGAGGTCAGAGAGGTCTTTTCCTGCTTTCTCCTCTAGGGTTTTGATGGTTTCCTGTCTCACATTCAGGTCCTTTATCCATTTTGAGTTTATTTTTGTGAATGGTGTAAGAAAGTGGTCTAGTTTCATTCTTCTGCATGTTGCTGTCCAGTTCTCCCAGCACCATTTGTTAAAGAGACTGTCTTTTATCCACTGGATATTCTTTCCTGCTTTGTCAAAGATTAGTTGACCATACTTTTGTGGGTCTAATTCTGGACTCTCTATTCTATCCATTGGTCTATGTGTCTGTTTTTGTGCCAATACCATGCTGTCTTGATAATGACAGCTTTGTAGTAGAGGCTAAAGTCTGAGATTGTGATGCCTTCCACTTTGGTTTTCTCCTTCAATATTACTTTGGCTATCTGGGGCCTTTTGTGGTTCCATACAAATTTTAGGATTGTTTGTTCTAGTTTCAAGCAGAATGCTGGTGCAATTTTGATTGGGATTGCATGGAATGTGTAGATAGCTTTGGGTAGTATTGACATTTTGACAATATTTATTCTTCCAATCCATGAGCATGGAATGTTTTTCCATTTCTTTATATCTTCTTCAGTTTCCTTCATAAGCTTTCTATAGTTTTCAGCATACGGATCTTTTACATCTTTGGATAGGTTTATTTCTAGGTATTTTATGCTTCTTGGTGCAATTGTGAATGGGATCAGTTTCTTTATTTGTCTTTCTGTTGCTTCATTATTAGTGTATAAGATTGCAACTAATTTCTGTACAATGATTTTGTATCCTGCAACTTTGCTGAATTCATGTATCAGTTCTAGCAGACTTTTGGTGGAGTCTATCGGATTTTCCATGTATAAGATCATGTCATCTGCAAAAAGCGAAAGCTTAACTTCATCTTTGACAATTTTGATGCCTTTGATTTCCTTTTGTTGTCTGATTGCTGATGCTAGAACTTCCAACACTATGTTAAACAACAGCAGTGAGAGTGGACATCGCTGTCGTGTTCCTGATCTCAGGGAAAAAGCTCTCAGTTTTTCCCCGTTGAGGATGATGTTAGCTGTGGGCTTCTCATAAATGGCTTTTGTGATGTTTAAGTATGTTCCTTCTATCCCAACTTTCTCGAGCGTTTTTATTAAGAACGGTTGCTGAATTTTGTCAAATGCCTTTTCTGCATCGATTGACAGGATCATATGGTCCTTATCTTTTCTTTTATTAATGTGATGTATCACGTTGATTGATTTGCGAATGTTGAACCAGCCCTGCATCCCAGGAATGAATCCCACTTGATCATGGTGAATAATTCTTTTTATATGCCGTTGAATTCGATTTGCTAGTATCTTATTGAGAATTTTTGCATCCATATTCATCAGGGATATTGGCCGGTAGTTCTCTTTTTTTACTGGGTCTCTGTCTGGTTTAGGAATCAAAGTCATGCTGGCTTCATAGAATGAGTCTGGAAGTTTTCCTTCCCTTTCTATTTCTTGGAATAGCTTGAGAAGGATAGGTATTATCTCTGCTTTAAACGTCTGGTAGAACTCCCCTGGGAAGCCATCTGGTCCTGGACTCTTATTTGTTGGGAGATTTTTGATGACTGCTTCAATTTCTTCGCTGGTTATGGGTCTGTTCAAGCTTTCTACTTCCTCCTGATTGAGTTTTGGAAGTGTTTAGGTGTTTAGGAATTTGTCCATTTCTTCCAGGTTGTCCAGTTTGTTGGCATATAATTTTTCATAGTATTCCCTGATAATTGTTTGTATCTCTGAGGGATTGGTTGTAATCATTCCATTTTCATTCATGATTTTATCTATTTGGGTCATCTCCCTTTTCTTTTTGAGAAGCCTGGCTAGAGGTTTGTCAATTTTGTTTATTTTTTCAAAAAACCAACTCTTGGTTTCGTTGATCTGCTCTACAGTTTTTTTAGATTCTATATTGTTTATTTCTGCTCTGATCTTTATTATTTCTCTTCTTCTGCTGGGTTTAGGCTGCCTTTGCTGTTCTGCTTCTATTTCCTTTAGGTGTGCTGTTAGATTTTGTATTTGGGATTTTTCTTGTTTCTTGAGATAGGCCTGGATTGCACTGTATTTTCCTCTGAGGACTGCCTTAGCTGCATCCCAAAGTGTTTGGATTGTTGTATTTTCGTTTTCATTTGTTTCCATATATTTCTTAATTTCTTCTCTAATTGCCTGGTTGACCCATTCATTCTTTAGTGGGGTGTTCTTTAACCTCCATGCTTTTGGAGGTTTTCCAGACTTTTTCCTGTGGTTGATTTCAAGCTTCATAGCATTGTGGTCTGAAAGTATGCATGGTATGATCTCAATTCTTGTATACTTATGAAGGGCTGTTTTGTGACCCAGTATGTGATCTATTTTGGAGAATGTTCCATGTGCACTCAAGAGGAAAGTATATTCTGTTGCTTTGGGATGCAGAGTTCTAAATATATGTCAAGTCCATCTGATCCAATGTATCATTCAGCACCCTTGTTTCTTTATTGACCGTGTGTCTAGACGATCTATCCATTGTTGTAAGTGGAGTATTAAAGTCCCCTGCAACTACCACATTCTTGTCAATAAGCAATTCTTGCTTATGTTTGTGAGTAATTGTTTTATACATTTGGGGGCTTCTATATTCGGTGCATAGACATTTATAATTGTTAGTTCTTCTTGATGGATAGACCCTGTAACTATTATATAATGGCCTTCTTCATCTCTTGTTACAGCCTTTAATTTAAAGTCAGTTTGTCTGATATAAGTGTGGCTACTCCAGCTTTCTTTTGACTTCCAGTAGCATGATAAATAGTTCTCCATCCCCTCACTTTCAATCTGAAGGTGTCCTCAGGTCTAAAATGAGTCTGTTGTAGACAGCAAATAGATGGATCTTGTTATTTTATCCATTCTGATATCCTATGTCTTTTGGTTGGTGCATTTAGTCCATTTACATTCAGTGTTATTATAGAAAGATATGGGTTTAGAGTCATTGTGATGTCTGTAGGTTTCATGCTTGTAGTGATGTCTCTGGTACTTTGTCTCACAGGATTCCCATTAGGATCTCTTGTAGGGCCGGTTTAGTGGTGATGAATTCCTTCAGTTTTTGTTTGTTTGGGAAAACCTTTATCTCTCCTTCCATTCTAAATGACAGACTTGCTGGGTAAAGGATTCTTGGCTGCATATTTTTTTCTGTTCATCACATTGAAGATTTCCTGCCATTCCTTTCTGGCCTGCCAAGTTTCAGTAGAGAGATCCATCACGAGTCTTATCGGTCTCCCTTTATGTGTTAGAGCACGTTTATCCCTAGCTGCTTTCAGAATTATCTCTTTATCCTTGTATTTTGCCAGTTTCACTATGATATGTCATGCAGAAGATCGATTCAAATTACATCTGAAGGGAGTTCTCTGTGCCTCTTGGATTTCAATGCCTTTTTCCTTCCCCAGATCAGGGGAGTTCTCAGCTATTATTTCTTCAGGTATACCTTCAGCACCTTTCCCTCTCTCTTCCTTCTCTGGAATACCCATTATGCGTAGATTATTTCTCTTTTGCATCACTTAGTTCTCTAATTTTCCCCTCATACTCCTGGATTTTTTTATCTCTCTTTTTCTCAGCTTCCTCTTTTTCCATAATTTTATCTTCTAGTTTACCTATTCTCTCCTCTGCCTCTTCAATCCGAGCTGTGGTTGTCTCCATTTTATTTTGCAGCTCATTAATAGCATTTTTTAGCTCCTTCTGACTATTCCTTAGTCCCTTGATCTGTGTAGCAATAGATTCTCTGCTATCCTCTGTACTGTTTTCAAGTCCAGCAATTAATGTTATGACTATTATTTTACATTCACTTTCTGTTATATTGTTTAAATCGTTTTTGATCAACTCATTAGCTGTTGCTACTTCCTGGAGTTTCTTTTGAGGGGAATTCTTCTGTTTGGTCATTTTGGATAGTACCTGGAGTGGTGCGGAACTGCGGGGCACTTCCCCTGTGCTGTGTCTTGTATAACTGGAGTTGGTGGACGCGGCCGCAGGCAGACCTGATGTCTGCCCCCTGCCCACCGCTGATGCCACAGTCAGACTAGTGTGTACCTTCTCTTCCCCTCTCCTAGGGGCGAGATTCACTGTGGGGTGGTGTGGCCCCTGTCTGGGGTACTTGCACACTGCCAGGCTTGTGGTGCTGGGGATCTGGCATATTAGCTGGGGTGGATCACCAAGTGCACAGGGGCGGGAGGGGCAGGCTCAGCTTGCTTTTCCTTCGGAGATCCACTTCAGGAGGGGCCCTCTGGCACCAGGAGGGAGTCAGACCTGCTGGAGGGATGGATCTGTAGAAGCACAGCATTGGGTGTTTGCGTGGTGCAAGCAAGTTCCCTGACAGGAACTAATTCCCTTTGGGATTTTGGCTGGGGGGTGGGCGAGGGAGATGGCACTGGCCAGCACCTTTGTTTCCCACCAAGCTGAGCTCTGTCTTCCAGGGCTAAACACCTCTCCCTCCCAGTGTCCTCTCGCCCGCCGGCTCTCCCAGCAGAGCTGTTAACTTATAACCTTCCAGATGTTAAGTCCCGCTTGCTGTCAGAACACACTCTGTCCGGCCCCTCTGCTTTTGCCAGCCAGACTCAGGGGCTCTGCTTGGCTGGCAGGCCGCCCCTTCGCCCGGCTCCCTCCCGCCAGTCCGTGTAGTGTGCACCGCCTCTCCGCCCTTCCTACCCTCTTCTGTGGGCCTCTTGTCTACATATGCTTGGCTCCGGAGAATCCGTTCTGCGAGCTGCTCGTGGTTTTCTGGGTTATTTAGGCAGGTGTGGGTGGAATCTGAGTGATCAGCAGGATGCAGTGAGCCCAGCGTCCCCCTATGCTGCCATCTTCTCCTCACCTGTTGTCTGCAAGAAATTTTAAGGGGAATTGTCTGAGGAGAGAAAAATTAAAAGACCAAATCAACAAAGACTACAAAGGACCATAGAACATTACCAGAAACACCAACTTTCCAGGTAACACAATGGCACTAAATTCATATCTTTCAGTAACCAGTCTGAATGTAAATAGACTAAATGCTCTAATCAAAAGACATAGGGAATCAGAAAAAAAAACAAACAAAAAACAAAAAACCCACAAGATCCATCTATATGCTGCTTACAAGAGAGTCATTTCAGACCTAAAGATACCTATAGATTGAAAGTGGGGGGATGAAGAACCATTATCATGCTAATGGATGTCAAAATAAAGCTGGAGTAGCCATACTTATATCAGAAAAACTAGATTTTATTTTTTTAAAGTTTATTTATTTAAACTTTATGGATATATGGAGAGAGAGATAGAGCATGAGCAGGGGAGGAGCAGAGAGAGAGGGAGCCATAGAACTCAAAGCAGGCTCCAGGCTCTACACTGTCAGCATAGAGCCCGACATGGGGCTTAAACTCACAAACTCTGAGGTCATGACCTGAGCTGAAGTTGGGAGCTCAACTGACTGAGCCACCCAGGCGCCCCAGACAAACTAGATTTTAAAACAAAGACTGTGACAAGAGATGAAGGGCATTATATCATAATTAAGGTGTCTATCCATCAAGAAGAGCTAACACTTCTAAATATTTATGCCCCAACTTAGAAGAACCCAAATATATAAATCAATTAATAACAAACTTAAACTCATTGACAATAATACAATAATAGTAGGGGACATTAATACCCCACCTACAACAATGGACAGATCATCTAAACAGAAAATCAAGGAAACAATGGCTTTGAATGACACACTGGACCAGATGGACTTAACAGATATATTCACAACATTTCATCCTAAAGCAGCAGAATACACATTCTTCTCAAGTGCACATGGAACATTCTCCAGAATAGATCATATACTGGATCACAAATCAGCTCTCAACAGGTTCAGAGCATATTTAAATGCAATACAAAATCTAAAACAAATGTGGATTTGAATGTGACCAAATAAAATAGAAATTTTTTAAATGCTGGCAATATGGAAATGATACAGGTAAGAAAAATTATGAGAGAAAAAGAAAAGGAAATAGGAAACCAGAGTAAATTTCCCCTTTGACCCTTTTAAAAAAAGTGAAAGCTAAGTCTATTTAACAGTAACAATGAACATTTAGGAAAGGTAATATTAAATTGGGTGGTTTAAGTTAGGAAGAGTAAAGAAAGAGAAAAGAAAACATCAGTTCTGCATTGCTTATAAGAGTAACTAACATAGACAGTCTAAAGAAATAAAGAACTAAAAGTGTTATATATATAGTAATAATTATAAAAATAAGTCTCTGATTGAAAATACAAAACTTTCTAAATAATGAAAGGGAATAAAGACCAAGCCAGTCTATTCTATCAGTGAAAGTAAACAGACTTAACTTACATACGTAAAAAAAATTATTTTAGATTAAATCACATAGCAAAACCTAACCCCATACTATTGAAAAGAAATACAGTTAAAAAGAAACAAAGATTCACAAAGGTTGAAAATAAAAGGTTGGGCAATAATATACCAGGCAACTGGAAACAAATGAAAGCAGTTCTCATGATTTGGAATTTAGATTAAAAAAGCATTAAATGAACCCAGGAAGGACATTTAGTGGTGGAAATGGTAGAAAATGGTAGAAAAGTAAGTGAATATGTAATGAAAATAAAACTGATAATAGCTATGCCACAATAACCTAGCAGTGACATTAAAAAAAGCATAAGTTAAAGGAATTTGTGAAGAAGTAAATAGTAGCACACTAATAATACAACTAATTTCCTTTTTTTAAGTCTATGACATCTCAAGCACATACATAATAAAGATATGAAAGACTGCAGTAACATAAGTAAGACAACTCTGATTGATATATATCAAGCTCTGTATACTACAAAGGGAGAATGCATCTTCTTGCCTTGAACATTCATAAATGTTGCCATCATTACATTCCAATAAAAGCATTAACAAATTCTAAAAGATAGAAGTAGTACTTAGAACATTCTTTACTTACAATGCAATTAGATTAGAAATGAATAATAAAACTTGAGTTCATACCTCACACTGACTCCAGGATAAATGCCAAAAAATCAAATATAAAAGTACTAGAAAAAACTCTGAGAGATCCATTTAAATCTTGTAATTTTTCAATTATGACTAAAAACATAGATGTCATAAAACATAAGTAATATATTCAAATGTGTAAAATAGAACAATATTATGCATGTAAAAAAAAGATACAAGCAAAGTCTAATTACAATGATAATCTTGGAGAATGCTACATATTATACATAAAAGTTAATTTCTCTAATACATAAGAAGCCATTAGAAGTTGATTTTTAAAAGAGCAATACCTTAGTAGAAAAAAAAAATGGGTAAAATGTACCAGAACACCATTCATAAATACAAATAGTTCTTAAACATATAAAATTCCCTGATAAATGAAATAGTATAGCAGTTTAGAATGTTAGGAGTAAATTGGATGGATTAAATTTTGTTGTTCAATCCAATTATTAACAACTATACTAGATTGTTTCATAACATGAGTAACATGAATAATAGATGTTAAATAAACAATAAATGAATTGCAGACTTGTTTTTTGTCTCTTTGTTACATAGTTTGTAAGAAATGTAACTTTCTGTATCAGTTATCTATTGCTATGTAACAAACCAAGACAAAACTTAGTGACTTAAGCACTAATGATGTATTATTGCTCACAAGTCTATGGGTTTCATAGGCAGTTCTCATGGTCTGGGCCATGCTAGCTGACCTTCGTTTTAGCTTACCTATGCATCTGCAGTCAGTGGAGGTTGGTTGTTGGTTGGGACAAGAGAAAGTACTGGGCATAGGTCTTTAATCATCTAACAGCAAGCCCACACTTGTTCTTCACATAGTTGTGAGAGAATTTCAAGAGTGTGGGGAAGCACGTAAGACCTGTAGAGGCCTAGATTCAGAACTGGCACCATCCCTTTTGTGCATTTTATAAGCCAGAGAAAGTCTTTGGACCAGCTCAGATTCTACTTGAGAGGAAACAGACTCCCAGTCTTGATGGGGAAAGTATCAAATATGTATTTCAAAGGGCATGGACTATAGGAGGGGTCAGGAATTTAGAATATTTTTGCAATCATTCTGCCATACATTCTAACTGTGCCCTACGACAACCACAAACTTAGAAAAATGACAATGTAGCAAGGAGTATAAGAAATAGCAGGAGCACTGAACAGATACTAAAACAACACACAGGCCCTTTATCTTTTTTTTTTAATCCTCTCTCTCTCTCCCTAAAATTCTTCTACTCCATGTAATTAGACTTGCACACTCTCTCCATTCAATTCTATTTTTTTATGTCATCATGTTTATATATTCCTATTCCAACCCCTTCCTTTTTCCTGGTTTCTTTTCTTCAGCTTCTTTAGAAATGTATTATTCTCCTCACTCACAGTATGCATTTGGAGCATTTACCTTTAGATAATTAATTTCATGGATTGCTATTATTTTGTTGTTGCTTTTTAATTGCTGATAGCTCCATGGTTTCATAATTCATGGTAATTTTTTTCTGGTATCATTATCAGATCAGAAGAAATTTCTGACAATGATGCACAAGTGACTGACCTTTCTTTTATAGCATTTAAACATTTTTAAAATGTCTTTTTCATTAGATTATTTCATTTTCCTGAAAAAAGGAATCATAAAATAGTTGATGATTTCTGTTTGGTTTGCCATCATTTTGAGGAATTCCTTTAGTGCATCTAGGTCAGTATTGCTTGAATTTCAGCAACATGGCATTTTAAATGGAAAAAAAATGTCATGAGCCATTAATGTTAACTATAATTTTTCATTATAATATTAATTGTGCACATACCAAAAAATTAATTGCAAGCTGTTTTCTCAAAGTTGTAATACAACTATAAAATCAAAGCAGATTTACAAATCTGTGTACACAGAATTATAGAAACAATAAAATAAAAATTGAAATTAACAGATTATGTGACAAACTATGTTTTACAGAAATGAAGTCACCATCCATGAGACAAGTAGAGAGATCACATGCCAACACCTCTGTAGGTCTTTTGAAGATTCAATTTTCTTTCCAAGTTTTTTTCAATTTGAAATTCTGCCTAATGATGTAATTTGTTCTTTACTTAGTAGGAAGCCATCATTTCTAAATTATCTTTTCTTTTTCTAACTAGCACAAAACAAAAACATAGGACTTTTGGCACCATTAAAAAAGTTGACAAAAATACAACTACAACACCAAAATTAGATGGTGTTGTTCAGCTATAATGTTTCTGAGTAGCAAAATAGGCTTTTATGAATTTTATTTTAGCTCATTGTTGAGTATAAAACACTGAATTTTAAAAATATTTTTAGTATGCTTTCAGACTCCCATTCGAGAAACATTATTCTAGACTTTTAGAACCCTCAAAATCCCCTATAAGCATCTTCAGGTTATCAGACTTTGTGTTTTCTTTGTGGGCCAAGTCTAATCTTACGATATCCCATGATTCTTGCTGTCTGAGTCTCAGACTGTACAGAAGAATGCCATTCTGTGATTGGTTCTAAGGCTTACTTCGGGGTGGGAGTCTCAGGAATTTAATGCTTCACCTTCTCTGAGAGTAATAAAGAATCTGAAGAGTGAAGCTCAGAGGGGGTTTCTGTGGATTTAAAGGGGAGTCAGCTAAGACTTAGCAAGACCAGGATATGTAATTAGGGATCAGAACCTGAGCCCTGGTAGACAAATGGGAGGATTTTGGAGATGGAAAAGAGTAAAAACACTAAGGAATATAAAGATATGAAGTGTTATTATCAGTACATGTTGCATACTATATATGTATGTTGAAGAGGGACTTGCAGATAATCTGTGGAAAGACCCAGTGTCACCCCCCCCCAAAAAAAAAACAAACAAACAAACTGGGATTCCACTAGTCTCATTCTGAGCATTCAAGCTGTAGAACCTCTGGGCTTTTATCAGATGCCTTACACACAGAAACTCACAACCCACTTGCTGGTCAGTTCCTTTTGTGATAATTGTCATGCCCTCTTCCATATGTGTCTCTTTTCTCTACCCACTTGTTCTAGAAATGCTGTGGAAGTCCCTTCAAGGCACTGTCTTTTCTGAAGGAAAAAAGATAACAGCAGGTGCTTGAGAGGTGTTTTCTCCACAAGAATAAAGATGGAAAATATTTTAGGTGTCTCTTAAAAGATAAAGTTAACATTTAAGGCATGACTAAGATCTGTAAATAGAATCAGCCAGTTCTTGACGACATTCTGCATGTGCTTGTAACTGATTCTAAAAAAAACAAAAAAAAAAAAAATTCAGATTAAAAGCTTCAGGAATTGAATTAGTGGTTGCTTATAATGTTTTGTCATGGAGAGCACTTTTAAGAAATGAGAACTAATAAAAATACTGGCCCAAACCATACTAATTTTATTGTAAAAATATGATTTAAAAAAAAAAAAAACAAACAACAGATCCAGTACAGTGTAGTAACTATACAGTTGTTATCACACAGGCCTGGTTTAGTGAAGGGAAACCACAAAAAAATTCTCATGTCTAGACCCAGAATTTAGGTTCCCTAAGAAGAATGCACTATAACAGAAGTGAGGGTTTATCCCTGTTTTTGCTTAAATTTGCTATACTAACTCAGTTTTTTTAAAGATGTGTCAAAGATAGGTTTTCTCTTCTTGCACTTTATTTCTAAATTATGGTATTTAATTCAGTGCAATCCTCAGTCCATAATATGCTAGCAGTAACTAGTGATACGCTGCTAATACTCTGGGGAGTTTTATTAGCTGTATGTCCTTGAAGCAAGGTGACAACTTAGCACCCTGCATCTTAAATAGTTATGGATCACGCATATGAGCAAATATTGTCCCATTATGTTTTTTCTACTTTAAGTTTTTTCAACTTGATACCCCAAGAAATCTTATGCTGAACTGCAAGTTTTCTTTTTTTCTCATTGTAGATAGAAAGATACTACATGATTTGAGGCCTGCATGTTTTCAGATGCCTAACTACACACATACCCTATCTTATCACCACTAACATTTAAAATGTCTGGATGGCATATTTCCCCTGCACATTGCTCTTAGAAGTGGTCCTTGCTAACCAAGGAAATAGCTTTGATTCGTGTATTAGACTGCTAGGGCTGCCATAGCAAAATACCACACACTGGGTGGCTTAAACAACAGAATTTTATTTTTTCACAGTTTAGGTGACTAGAAGTCCAAGATGAAAGTGTCTGAAGGACTGGTTTCTCCCAAGGCCTTTTTCCTTGGCTTGCAGATGGCCATCTTCTGGCTGTGTCCTCACATAGTCTTTTCTCTGTGTGTGAGCATCACTGGTGTCTCTTACTCTTCTTATAAAGACACTAACTCTATTGGCCTGGGGTGCTCCCTGTGACCTCATTTAAGTTTAATTATCTCTTTGAAGGTCTTATCTCTGAACATATGAATTTTGGAGGAACACACTTAGTCTACAACAACTTACAACCTTAATGAGATAATGTAGAAGCATCCCAGCAACAGATAAAAACAGCATCACATGTTTCCTCTAGACTCTACAGATCTTCTCATGATTTTTAATGTTTATTTATTTTTGAGAGAGAGAGAGAGAGAGAGAGAGAGAGAGAGAGAGAGAGAGACAGTGTGCAAGTGAGGGAGGGGCAGAGAGAGAGGGAGACACAGAATCTGGAGCAGCCTCCAGGCTCCAAGCTGTCAGCACAGAGCCTGACATGGGGCTTGAACTCACAAACCATGAGATCATGACCTGGTCTGAAGTCAGATGCTTAACCGACTAAGCCACCCAGGAGCCCCTATGATTTGTATAATCTCAACCCCAAGGTACCATGTCATGTCATGTGTCTTTGCAACTGATATTATAATGGACACAAATATTTGCAGATGTTCTTTGTGGTCTGTATCAGCCTAGATAGAGCAGGCTTCATCATCCCTTTTCATGACAGAGATTGGAGAAATAATCCTATCATGTATTTCAACCGATTAACGTATAAATGGCTGGAATTCAAGTGGTATCTTTTTACCTGATCACATTACAATATGGCCTCCTAAACCAAACAAAGAAGGTTGAAATTATGCAGGTTAGAGAATATAGACCACTTTGACAGTCCAGTCTGTGATGGAAGGAATGCTCAAGTAAGATCCTGATGGTGCATCAAGCCAACAAAGCATCTCTAATGATAAGGACATTGTCGTATCACTGTCCTAACAAGTGTCCTTTAAGTTAGACTTAGAATGTCTCCTCTTCTTCAAGTGAAAGTTTGCAGGGGCTATTACTTTTTTTATAAAATGCATGATCAATCCATTTTTTCTAGAGGGGAGGAACTGGGTAAAACACAAACACAGAATGTGACCACTTGGTAACCAAATAGAAGTTAGGAAAAGAGACCTGTGTCCTAAGAAAAAGAATCTTCTGTCAGTACCAAAAACTGGAACCTTCATACTCTCCCCTTCCCTTAGCAAAGTACAATGGGAAGATACACAGTAGATAGTCCAGGTCAGGAAAACAGAAAAAAAACAAATGCAAGACTGCATTTCCTTCTCGTTATCTACCAAAGTTTAATTTTAAAACAATTGAGAACAGGAAACTCCCCAAAACAAGTTTGTCATTGGTGATTACTGTCCAGATCTCAGCCTGACTCCTTTCTTAGTGCTCTGAATGAGCAAAGAGCCACACAAGACTGTTAGTGCAAATAAAATCATATACACCAATGGACTAAACATTGATTTGTGTAATTAGCCAGCCCTGAGAACTTTCAGTAGAAACTACTTTGATTTTTGACTTTTAGAAAGTTGTTCTACCAGAGGATTATTATGGTACTCGAAATTAGGAATGGAATTATGGTTGAACCCTAAATAACATGATATAGATGCTAAAACTGTTATTTAGCTGTTACACTGAACAATTAGGAACAATGGAAGGGACAGGGTGTACTCGTGAGAGCTCTAATTTTAATTTTGGGATTGCCAATTTGTTAGCCTTTCACTCCCTCCTTAAAGGAAATGTAGGGTCTTAAAGAACTTGCCCAAGGCCTATATTCAAGTAGAAAATTATGAACTCCTCTTCCTAAGGAGAAGATATTTATCTTCTCCCTCCTTTGAGGGTGGTGCAGACTTTGCATTCACAGGTCTTAAAATCTCTGCTACAAAATGAGAGGTTCTCTGTGATGGATCAGTTGTAAGAGCTAATTACTTAGGTAACAATCTCTTTCTTTGCAAGTGTTTGTATAGCTCATTATGTTTCTGGGGGAAAAAAAGATACGTGGGGTGCTACTACAAAGGTGTGATTTATAGGCGGCATAATGTGTGATAGAAGATGAAGGCCAGAGTTCGATTGTCATAAAACATAATTCTGACAGGTAATTTGCTCAGATTTTATCTGCTAAGACATTAGCAGACGTTTGAATGCATGGATATCAATAGCAAAGAGTTGTTATATATCTTCATTAGATGATGAAGAGGATGATTTTGGTAATAGAAATCAGGAGTCAGAAAGAATCAAATTAGAAATTGGAGAGTCACAAGAAGCAAATCAGTGAAACATTTATGTTTTGTAAAAAAGAATAGGCATGGCCTGTCTTATGTTTCCCCCAAACTGACAGTGTGTTTCATTTTTTGTCCTTACCTTTAAAAATGTATTTTAAGAAAATACATGCATGTCCTGGTATCCATACCATGTGATACCAAGGGATATCATCAGCTTCCAAGAGATAATCACTATTAATAATTTGGTATGGGTGCACCTGGGTGGCACAGTCGGTTCAGCGTTTGACTTTGGCTGAAGCTGAAGCCCTGCATCAGGCTCTGCACTGACAGTGTGGTCTGCTTGGGATTCTCGCTCTCTCCCCTCTCTCTCCGCCCCTCCCCTGCTCGTGCTTTCTCTCTCCCTCAAAATAAATAAATAAACTTAAAAAAAATAGTATGGTATGTTATTTTTTCAAATTTATGTTATGTATATACCAGCATGTTACTATTGTTATAAGAACGGGTATATATAATAGATGTTGTTCTCCAATGTTAAACATGTCATGGGTAACTTCTATTCATTGTATGACAAGGACTGTCTTAATCACACACCTATGCCAATCAATGTGTTACTTTTTTTTTTTTTGGAAGAAGCATAACAAACTATAGACTGCTTTGCTCTACCAAGTGGAAACAGAGCTGAGGACAATGGTTAGAGGACTTTTAATTCTCAAATTTGTCCTCTTGGGAATGATTTAAATTGTACCCATTACCACGTATCATTTTTATAATAGATAGCTACATAAAGCAAGTGAGTAAGAGAGAGAAAAAGATAGAAGCTAAGTTTGACAGGATAAATTTGAAAAGATAAAGTAGAAAATAACCTAGTTTGCCTGGTTGTAATTTTTATGCACGCGCGTGCACACACACACACACACACACAGACACACGCAATAATGAAAGATTGAATATATTTAATCTATTAAGTTTTTGGCCATTTGTAGAAAAATCCACAAACAGAAGGAATTTTGTACAAATTTCCAAGACTGATCATTAGCTCTGGAACAACCAAATCAACCCTCCTGAAGTCCTCTTGGATGAGCTCCATCCTGAATAGCCCAATCCTGTTTGATTCCTGTGCACTCTATTACTGTGAGGGATAATTCTAATCCAAAGATTTTTATGTGGCCAACCTAATGACTCTAATGAACAGAATGTCCAGTAAGTTCCCTGAGAAGTTTGATTTCTACAGACCACTTTTTAGTTATTTTTTATTCTGAGGTAATACCCAGACCCAGTGGAGGGAAATCTTTATTTACTTTGATCTCACTAAGAGCTCATTTAAAACAAAGGTCCCAGCTGGGGACCTGCATGTGAGAACAAATATACTAAAAAGTATGATTGCTTGGCATTGTGTTTGTTTCCAGTACATTTCACAGAGTCTTCACTAGGAGGACTCCAGGGAAAATTTTCTTTCTGGTCTCAGGAACAGTTGAAAGCAATTGAGCAATTAATTTGTTTTTACATTATGAACAATGTGGATTTTGCAATAAAGCCTGTTTCTGGTTTTTATATTACTTTAAATGTGTAACCTAGATGTCCCTAGACCCCACCAGCTTAGGAGCACAAATGAGTCACATTAACATTAATTCCCAAATACTCTTGGCTGATGGGCCTCAACCCCCTACAGAAAAGACCCCTTGCTCCAAACATTTCAGCATATCCCTTGGGGTATATCACATGTGCTTATATTTGTTGATTTTAAGCAGAAGAAACACACTGTATTAGCTTATGCAAAGAAAAGGAAATTTATTGTAAGGAGTAGGAGATGATGTATAGAAGCTGAGGGCAAGGATGCACCCTTAGTATCAGAAAAGACTGAAACCAGATTCAGGAAGTTCTCTCTGTCTCTTATCTCTGCTCCCTCTTGTGCAATTTTTCTCTGTCTCTCTGTCTCTGCATCTGTCTCTCTTTTGCTTGCTCTCTCTTGATCAGCTTCTCCTGCTGATCCAACTCAATAACAGAAAACAAAGGCAACTAAGAACTTCGAAGTTTACATGACACAAGTCCAGCTGCCTGGAGAGGGACTGAAAGTATTTCTTGGTCTCAATTCTGAATTTCTGGAGAAGGAACTGATAGTCATAGCTTGAGCAAAGTGCCCGCTTATTTGCCACCTCACTGTGGCAAATGTGGCAAGAGGCATGTGGCCCCAGCATGGACTGGTGGCAAAGTGGGCAGGAGAGTGCAGTTCCCAGGGAAGAAGATGAGCAGAGCTATGCTGACAGCTGAGACCAGCTTCAGGTAGAAGTGAATATCCCTTGGGTGTGGCTGCACTTTTCCAAGGCCCCCACATTGAGCTTCCGGGCTCCCATGAGACTCTGTTCTGCATCTCTCATCTCATGGGACAGTCTTTCTTCCATGTTTCCCAAGTCCTCTCCTCCTGAACAACACACTCCTGCCCTGCCTGTAGTAATCCCCTTACAACAGATCACAGAGCTGATAGTCCTGAAGATGCTGAAACATCATCAGGGCCATCTGTACACCTTCAGAAAGGGGAGAAGAATGTCTCCCCCATAGAAGGCGAATCTCATCCCTAAGTTCAGGCAGCGTTTATTTTGCCCAAGTTTACACAACACAGAGTAGAAATGATACTTGAGCCCACAAAATATTTGAGTGATTCTGAAGCCTCACATTTTTTCCCAACCTAAAAGTAAAGTTTAAAAACTATACAGGGGGTATATTTTGCTTTAGTCAATTCCTACAAGTCCCAGCATTATAGGAAATAAAAGCTTTGGAAGAACTGGAATAAAGACAAGGCAAGGAGATGCTCATCTCTTGTGCTGCCTGCCTCCTGAGGTCGATGCCAGAGGATTCCTTGGAAATGTTTGGCTCCACTGCCTCCTAGACTAGGTGGGTAGAAAAGTCACACTGTTTTTAAATTAAAAAAAAAAAAATTAGTGTTTATTTATTTTTGAGGGGGAGGGGGCACAGAATCTGAAACAGGCTCCCGGCTCTTAGCTGTCAGCACAGAGCCCCACACAGGGCTCGAACCCACAACACATGAGATCATGACCTGAGCTGAGGTCAGACGCTTAACTAACTGAGCCACCCAGGCACCCCAGCTTTTAAAATTCTTTAAGTGCTTAACTGTTGGCTGCCTAATGTTACTGCTGGTATAAAATTAAGAGTGCACTAATGTTCTGTGGGTGTCTCTGGAAGAAGATTAAAAAGTGAACCCAATTTGGACCTATGTTAGCAAGAAGTACCACCATGAATTTTTTTCCTACCCTTCTAATCGACTCACAGAAACATCTGGTTCTACATGTTGATTTGAGTTTACTTTCCCTCAAAGTCCTATTGAAATATTTTTACAATAAAAATTAAAAAGACAAAAAACAGTGTATGTCTTACTGATAGAAAAGAAAGAAGAGAACCATCAATAAACTAAATGCTTACAAGGACTTTCTAAAAGATAAGTGCATATGGGACACCATTACAATTGTAGCAAACTGACCGCAATTCAGCAAATACAAAGAAGTCTTTATGGCCCAGCTAGCTTTAGAGGTAAATTTCATTCACTTCTTCCTGGAATGACATTCAAATGACAAATACACTCAGCAACTTAAAAAGAGGAATTTCTAAATCAAGAATATAAAATTCAAGAATATAAAATTGTTCAGGCTGTTTAAAGTTTTTGTTGTAGTTATTTAATCAAATATTCTTGTTGTTTGTTCCCCTTGAAAATAAGAGTGAAAGGTCATAATGGCATACCTAGGTTTTTGTTTAACATACCATGAATGGAAGATTGCTTTATGTATTTCTTTTTTTTTTTTTTTTAACGTTTATTTGTTTTTGACAGAGAGAGAGACAGAGTGTGAGCAGGGGAGGGGCAGAGAGAGAGGGAGATGTGGTATCTCATTGTGATTTTGATTTGCATTTATCTGATGATTAGTGATGTTGAGAATCTTTTCATGTGTCTGTTGCCTATCTGGATGTCTTCTTTGGAGAAATGTCTAGTCCTGTCTTCTGCCCATTTTTAATTGGATTATTTTGTTTTGTGGTGTTAGGTTGTATAAGTTCTTTATATATTTAGATACCAACACTTTATTGGATATGTCATTTGAAAATATTTTCTCCCATTCAGTAGGTTGTCTTTTAGTTTTTCTGGTTGTTTCCTTTGCTGTGCAAAACTTTTTACTGTGGTATAATCCCATTATGTTTTTGTTTCCCTTGCCTGAGGAGAAATATCTAGGAAAATGTTGTTATGGCCAATGTCAGAGAAATTACTGCCTCTGTGCTCTTCTACGAGTTTTATAGTTTTAGGTCTCACATTTCGGACTTTGATCCATTTTTACTTTATTTTTTTGTGTATTGTAAGAAAGTGGTCCAGTTTCCTTCTTTCACATGAAGCTGTCCAGTTTTCCCAACACCCATTTGTTCAAGAGACTAGCTTTTTCCAATTGCATATTCTTGCCTCCTTTGTCAGAGTTTGACCATATAATCATGGGCTTATTTCTGGACTCTCTGTTCTTTTCTATCAATCAGTGTGTCTCTTTTTGTGTCAATACCATACTGTTTTGATTACTACAGCTTTGTAGCATATCTTCAAATGTGGTATTGTGATACCTCCAGTTTTGTTTTTTCTTTTTCAAGATTCCTCTGGCTATTTGGGGTCTTATTGCTTCCATACAAATATTAGGATTATTTGTTCTAGTTCTGTGGAAAATGCTATTGGTATTTTGATAGAGATTGCATTAAAGCTATAGATTGCTTTGGATAGTATAGACATGTTAACAATATTTGTTTTCCTAATCCATGAGCACACAATATCTTTCTGTTTGTGTCATTTTCACTGTCTTTCATCAATGTTTTATAGTTTATAGAGCAAAAGTCTTTTATCTCAATGGTTAAGTTCCTAGGCATTTTATTGGTTTTGGTGCAATTATAAGTGGAACTATTTTCTTAATTTCTCTTTCTGCTACCTCATGATTAGTGTATAGAAATTCAATGGATTTATGTATATTGATTTTGTATCCTGCAGCCTTACAGAACTCATTCATCAGTTTTTTGGCGAGGTCTTTAGGGTTTTCTTTATAGAGTATCATACCATCTATAATGGTAGTTCTACTTCTGTAGTGGAAGTTCTACTTCTTCCTTATCCACTTGGATCCCTTTTATTTCTTTTTCTTGCATGATTGCTTTGGCTAGGACTTCTTGTAACTATGTTGAATAAAAGTGGTGACAGTGGATATCCTTTCCTTGTTCCTAATCTTAGGGAAAGTTTCTCAGCTTTTCACCATTGAGTATGATGTCACCTGTGGGTTTTTCACATATGGCCTTTATTACATTGAGGTATGTTCCCTCTAAACCTAGGGTTTTTATCATGAATGGATATTGTACTTTCTGAAATGCTGTTTCTGCATCTATGGAAATAATCATATGATTTTTATCCTTTCTCTTATTGATGTGATGTATCACATTGATTGATTTGTGAACATTGAACCACCACCCTTGTATTCCAAGAATAAATCCCATTTGCTCACGGTGAATGATTTTTTTAATGTATTACTGGATTTATTTTGCTGTGTTTGCTAATGTTTTGTTGAGGATTTTTTCATCTATGTTCCTCAGAAATATTGACCTGTAGCCAATTCTGTTTTTGTTTTTTGTTTGTTTGTTTGTTTTTTAAATAGTGTCTTTATCTGGTTTTGGTATCAGGGTAATGCTGGCCTTCTAGAATGAATTTGGAAGCTTTCCTTCCTCTTCTATTTTTTGGAATAGTTTGAGAAGAATAGGTATTAACTCTGTTACAAATGTTTGGTAGAATTTACCTGTGAAACCATCTAGTCCTGGCTTTTGTTTTTGGGAGTATTTTGATTACTGATTCAATCTCATTGCTGGTAACTGGTCTGTTCAAATTTCTTACTTCTTCTTGATTCAGTTTTGGAAGGTTATAGGTTTCTAGGAATTTATAAACTTCTTCTTCCAGGTTGCCCAATTTGTTGGAATATATTTTTTTTCATAAAATTCTCTTATAATCCTTTGTATTTCTGTGGTGTGAGTTGTTATTTCTCTTCTTTAATTTCTGATTTTGTTCATTTGAGTCTTCTCTCCTTTTATTTATTTATTTTTGGATGAATCTAGCTAAAAGTTTGTCAATTTTGTTGATCTTTTCAAAGTGGCTTACCCTTTTAAAATCTATTAATAGATCTCCTAAAATCTTACCTTGACAGAAACTAAAAAGGCATTTGGTGAAATATTACTGATTAAAGTAAATTTTTTGGTAAAACAGGAAGAAAAAATATGGTTTCTTTACATACTAAATGTGTCAAAAAAAATAGTCACCATTACTTACAAAGAGAGTTACCGTTAAAATTTATAACAAGATAAGGATTATAACCATTATTATTTATTGATGCTTTAGATGTCCTAAGTCAATTCAATTGAGCAAAAAAAAATGTTTTAGAAAATAGGCAGAAGGTAGCAAAATTCTAGATAATGAAATTCTTCATCTGAAAATTCCAAGAGACTCAATTTTAAAACTAAACAATATAATGGAAGGCTTAATAAGCTGGCCAGCTATAAAATAAATAGATACAACACTTTCTTATATACCAAATGCATGTTAAAAATTAAACTTAAAAAAACTGGCCACATAAAATATCCCAAAATAGATTCAAGAATTTACACAGGAATTTAATATATGGCTAAGGTAGTGTTTGAAATTAGTTAGACAAAATAAAATATTCAGTAATTGATAGTAGGACAAATGGGCACATTGGGAATGTACAAAGTTAGAGGCATGCCCCTAACTTAGAGCAAAATAAATTGCCTATTGGTTAAAAGTAGAAATGTAAAACAAGAAATCGTAAATTACTAGAATAAATTTGAATAAATATTTAGATAATCTTTTACTAAATATGCACCTTCTAAAGAAAAACAAAAGAAAAAGGGAAAAGTGATAGTGTTAATTGTCTATCAAAAATTTTAGAATGTTTAAACAAGAACCATAAACAATATTGAAAGACAAAAGACAATGCTGACATATAACAAAAAGTAAGTAGTTATGTCATTTAAAGAAAAAGATAAAAAATGCCTAAAATAATTCTGAGAAGTGGAAATAAATGATTAATAAATGTATGAAACAGGAAAAACCCAACTCCACAAATAGTCAAATAAATGCATATAATAATGCTATTTGAGTGTCTGGTTATTTTTTGTCTTACTCAATTGCAAGCAGTTTAAAAAAATTAAGGAAAGAAATATCTACCAAAGATATGAACAAACTGGCACACTTAGATATTGGTGAAAAATCTTTCTGGAAGAAAATTTGGAAATATATATTTTAAAGCCTTATAATGTGAAGACTTTTTGTCCCATTTCTGGAAATTCATCTAAGAAAACAATCAGACAGATGTACATAGAGTTTTATCACATAACAAAATTGTTTATAGTAGAAAATTGGTATAATGTTAAAATGTTATGGTGGTTGAAAAATGATAGCACATTCATATCATGGAATATAATGATAATTTAAACATACAGTGTGATTATTTATTGACCTGAAAGATAGTTACATATAACAACTGGTTTGAATCATAAAGAATACACAGCCTCTATTAACTGGTCATTCCTGGTTGAATAAATTTGTTTGATTTCTATTTTTTCCAAATTGGTTTATTTTTGTTTTCTGATTTTCCCTAGTTTGATCATGTGTCACTTGTATAATACTTTTTTAAGGTTTTGAAAAATCAGTCCAGTGATGCAAATTATTTCTATACATAAATGTTACCCGAGAATTTGAAAGAAATACATTTGTCCATCCTTCTTTAAAAAAATAGAACAGCTCCTATAGTTATTTAGATCATTCTATATAAGTCTCCATACATTAAGTTCACAGTCAGTATTCAAAAATAAGAGGAAGAGGATGGTAATAAAGAAAAGGTGAACAGGGGATCTAATTACAAAACCGCTCTGTTTAACACCTTTTCTCAGTTCTCCATCTTTCAGTGATTCTCAAGCAGGAATAGTACCACTCCTAGTGGACATTTTGGGTGGAGGGTCATTCTTGGATAGAGAGACTAGTGAGCTCCACTGCCATTTAGTGGCTGTAGGGAAGAGAAGCTAAACTATTCTGCAATGCTTGCAAAGTCCAGAACAAGAAAGATTTGTCCTATCCAAAATGTCAGTAGCACTCTCCACTGAGAAACTCTGTTAAACTAAACCATAAAAATGTATACTATAAACCCAAAAGCAACCACTAAAATAACAAAGGGATATAGGTAATGCTCCATCAAAAGATATAAATTAAAAACATAAAAAAAATATGTTGAAACAATAAAAACATCAGAACACCCTGCTTATCTCTCTGGCCTAATTCTGTACTTCCTTCTTGTTGGCCTGCATTCACACGCCAAAATTGCCAAACTTTAAACAAAGTAGATTTCAGAACAAAAAGGTATTACATGGGATAAATAAGACCATTGAATAATGATAAATGAATCAATTCATCATATGTATATAATGATCCTTAAAGTTCATGCACCTAATAACAGAGTTTCCAAATACATGAAGCAAAACAGATAGAACTTTAAGCAGAAATAGACAATACCTCAATTATAGAAACTCCAATACCAAAGATATATGTAAAATCCCCAAATTTTTGGAAACTAAATTAGATATTTAAGGTCTGTGGGTTAAAGAAGAAATCAAAATGGAGATAGAAAAATAATTTTGAACTGAATGAAAATGAACAAATAAAATATCAATATATATATGGGATACAGCTAAGGGGATATATCTCTAAATGCCTATATTAGAAAAGGGTCCATCTTGAAAAATGAAAAAGCCAATGAAACCAAAATTAGGCAAAAGGAAGAAAATGACAAATATCAGAAAGGAAATAAAACCAAAGTGAAGTGGCTTTTTTTTTAGAAGATCAATAAAATTGATAAATCTCTACCTATATTTATTAGAGATAAGAGAGAGAGAGAGAGAGAGAGCGGTGGGGGGGGAGGGAGATTACTACCATCCTGACAAGATTTGCTCATGTTTTTCAGTGAAACCGTAACTTCTTCATGGGTATTACTTACTAAATGATCTTTGAACAAACGCATTTTCCTACTTGTCTTTCATCTTATTGAAAACAGAAATGTCTTCAGGTTTGTATGTATGGAAAAAAGTCTAAAATGCATAACAGATTGTTTTATCAAAGAAGCCAGAATATCCCACCAGAAGATTATGTCTGAAAATGAAACTGCTTATGACCACCATCATTTCAAAAAATAATTGATCTTTGTCAAGTGGAAGCAGTTGAAAACCCACTTTTCTTTGAATGTATATACGCTTTACCTCGAAACCCTATGGCATTTCAGTGTGAATTGAATAAAGTCTTTCAGTGCCCAAACTTCAAGTGTACAAATCTGTCTGTATTTTCCTTCTGTCTTGAAGACTGACCTGTGTGTCTTCTAACTGTGCTCTAAATTATATTTCTATCTATAGAAATATAGATCTCTATCTATATTTTTGCTTCAAAAAAACCAGGAAATCCTCGGAGATCAGTCAGATAACATTGTGTTTAGTGCTTATTTTCATCTTTTAGGCTTTCTGAGGATGGAAGAAGCTTGTGATATAAATTTCTCAAGTGAACATTTCTTGATTACTAAAACTGGAGTTCTCACCAAGATTTTACATTTAACATCAGAAAGAAAGATGAAGGGAAGAAAGGCAGTGTTTACACAGGGAAGCTGGGCAGTTGTTCAAGAATGAGTTCCAGATGCTGTAACCTTGAAGACCTTGGCTTCCATGGAAGGCCTTGTGTCTTTCATGGGATAAGATGCTCAGGAGGATAAATTTCCTTTCGAAACCAGATGAGTCAATCTCATCAGTAGTTGCAACTTGAAAGCAGAGGATTTACTTAGCTGTCAGGTTATGTCAATCCGCTTAACAGGGCCGTGGTGTGGGCAGGTTTGTCAGAGCAATCAGAACATCTCAGAGGAATCTGGATGTATGTAGTATCAATTTATTGTAGATCCTGCTACTATTTTCATTCTGATCATTTGTCACAGTTCGAAAGAAGGAGAAGTTTTCGCTAGCGTCATGTATGGGAAATGGCAAAAATCAGAATTTATTGGATGACTTATTGTCTGAGGCGTTTTCTTAAAGAAGAGTTTAATGTTTTTATAGTTGCTTGTTGGATAGAAGATTTTAATAGACATGAATGCCTGATGAAATGTAAAAGACAGTTCTTGTAGAGGCTTTCTGTGAATTATACCTTTCCTACCATGAGTTTTGTGTGTGTTATAACGTTTAAATAAAACATTCTTTGTGTCACTCTCTGATTCAAAGGGAAAGGGAAGGGACAGAAAGGGAAGGCTTTCTGTCACCAGTTTTACAGACCTATCAAGCAATGAGAAATTTACTGAGCAGCAACTATGTATGGCACTGACGCTCACTTATAGCTCATCCATCGTTTCTCAGCCAGTGTTTTCTTACAATCTATTCTCCAAACAAAGACAGTCACAATTATTTTTTTTAAATGTACACAAGTCATCTTTCTTCTGCCAAACCCTCCAGTAGGTTTCCATCGAATTCAGAATAAATTCCTAACTCCTTAGAGTTTCTCCCCTTTCACGTACTCTGCTCCAGCCACCTCCTACCAGTCAGCCGAGATTTGTAGATTCCATTTATTAAAGCAGGTTTTAACCTATCAATTGCCACTTTCTACTATTAGCTCCCCTCCAGCACTGAAACAATCCCTAATTCATCTCCCTACCTCTGCACACTGCAGGCAGAGTGATCTCTTGAAAACACTCAGATTATATCACTTGCATGCTTAAAATATTTAAATGGCACCTCATTGCCCTCCCGATTGCATACAAACTCCTTAACCTGGTTTATGAGGTATGTCATAATATGGTTACTGTTTAGTTCTCAGGTCAAATTCCACACTCCATCCTCTTAACCTGTCCTACACTCCCCCACCTCACAACTGCCACACTCCTGCCATAATTTGCCCTTTTTAGTCATGGTCTCAAATCATATTTACAGTGTTCTTTTCTTTCACTGTAATTCCCTTTCCATCTTTCTTTGCCTTAAAAATGTCTCACCCATGGGGAACCTGGGTGGCCCAGTCAGTTAATCATCCACCTTCAGCTCAGATCATGATCTCACGGTACGTGAGTTCGAGCCCCATGTCAGCTCTGTGCAGACAGCTCAGAGCCTGGAGTCTGCTTCAGATTCTGTGTCTCCCTCTCTCTCTCTCTCTCTCTCTCTGCCTCTCCCCTGCTCACGCTCTGTCTCTCAAAAATAAATAAACGTTAAAAAAAGTCTTACCCATGACCAAAAAGCATGTGGACCCCAAATGTTACAGCTTTTTAATAATGCAGCTCTTTTAAAGGACATACATGCAATTTTTCCCTAAGGTATGTTCACAACATCAAAGTATGACATGATGAGAATAGATACCAGCATCAATAGTAGGCTGGCACTTTCCCTTTGCTAGCTAATTTCTCTTACCACTTCTCACCCCCCATTTAGCAGCACCAGATCAGATTAGGTGAGCTAAACATGGTCCTCTTGCTCATTCCTGCAAAGCTTACCCCCAACAGAAGAGCCTAACCATCAGACACAGTTTCTATCTTTTGGCTTCCAAGTAAAAGAAAGTAAATTCCCTTTCCTTTTTCATTCAGTAGGCTTCTATAGCAGTATCCAAAAGCCAAATGCAAATAGATATGTTGTGAGAAGAGCCTCTATGCCCCAGGGCCTTGACCAGCCAAAAATATCTTGTTAAATACAATTCAACAATGTTATACATAACTACAACATTAACTTTTTCTTTAAATCATGTAGATGATTTTATGCTAGCGTGCTGAATGTAAGAAATTATTTTCCAGGGGCGCCTGGGTGGCGCAGTCGGTTAAGCGTCCGACTTCAGCCAGGTCACGATCTCGCGGTCCGTGAGTTCGAGCCCCGCGTCGGGCTCTGGGCTGATGGCTCAGAGCCTGGAGCCTGTTTCCGATTCTGTGTCTCCCTCTCTCTCTGCCCCTCCCCCGTTCATGCTCTGTCTCTCTCTGTCCCAAAAATAAATAAAAGTTGAAAAAAAAAAAAATTAAAAAAAAAAAAAGAAATTATTTTCCAGCAAGACAAGGCACTCAAATAGTTTTTGATTACTCTGGTTACCTAGGACACAGTTTCTCATCCTCTCACCTTCGTGTGTTATTTCCCCCAGATATGTGGACATTGTGCTTTCTGAATGGCCTGGACCTATGTGAGGAACCAGAAAGTTTGAACACATTTGCTTTCTAGGACCTATGGAGATGTAAAAGAGAGCATCTTACCTCTAATAGTTGCTGACTTGTTTAATGGTAGTTGCTGCCCAGTTTAAAAAAAAAAAAAAAAAAAAAGGATGAAAAAGTCTCATATGTGTAGTTCCTATCAGCAGTGTAAGCAGAACCACCCATTTTTTCTACACACAAGGAAAGATGGTGCTTATTGTATGTTAACAAATAACATGCGTTCAAGGGAATTATTCCACAGGTAAAGACTAAATTTGCCTGGAGAGAGAATCCCCCCACAGCTTTTCCTTCTACGTGTGCACAAAGTACAGTCTTCCACTAATATCCTCTTTGTACCTCCCTGTTATGATGGATATTCTGATGTAGGAGATTGAGAAAAGAAGTAGATAACTAAGAAGTCCTCCTTAAATTAAAGCAGGTTTAAAAATTAGTTTATTTCTTATTTAATGTTACTTAGACTCCTTCTTATTAGCTTATATCTACATTCACAGCTTCAGAGTCATTTATACTTGAGAAATCCCATAGGTAAATGGAAATAATTATTTGGGGAATTCTGGCTACATTATCCTAATTTTATTTGCATTCTGACTGCTTTGCATTTGCTTACTTAAGAGACAAAGACTGGAAGGGGCAGCATCAACTTGCCTTTAGGTTTATGTCCTACATTTGCAAACAAGGCATACCTGTGTCTGCATTTGTATTTTAATATGATCTGTGTTGTTGTTGTTTTAATTGAAGTATAGTTGACATACAAAGTTATATTAGTTTCAGGTGTACAGCATAGTGATTCCCTAAGTCTACATACTATGATCACAAGTGTAGCTGCCATCTGTCACCGTACAACACTATTACAATACCATTTACTATATTCTTTATGCTTATATTTCATCCCTGTGACTTATTCATTCCAAAACTGGAAGCCTGTACCTTCCCCTTACCTTCACCCATTTTGCCCATCCCTGTACCCCTCTGTCAACCATTATTTCTGCTTTTCTTTTGTGTTTTTAGATTCCATATATAAGTGAAATCATATGGTATTTTCCTTTCTCTGACTGACTTATTTCATTTAGCCTAATACCCTATAGGTCTATCCGTGTTGTTGCACCTAGCATAATCTCATGCTTTTGTATGGCTGTATAATATTCCACTGTATATATAGACCACTTCTTTTTTATCCATTCATCTGTTGGTGGACACTTGAGTTATTATCATATCTTGGCTATTGTAAATAATGCTGCTAAACATAAGGGTGTATAGAACTTTTTGAATTCATGTTTTCATTTTCTTTGGGTAAATATTATTGGACCATGTGGTAATTCTATTATTAATTTTTTGAGGAACCTTCATACTGTTTGCACAGGGATTCTTTTTTCTTTATATCCTCTCAACACTTGTTACTTCTTGTCTTTCTGATTTAGCCATTCTGACAGGTGTAAGATGATATCTCATTGTGGTTTTGATTTACATTTCTTTGATGATGAGTGATGTTGAACATCTTTTGATGTGTCTGTTGGCCATCTGTATGTTTTCTTTGGAAAATGTTTTAATCAGGTCATCTGGCCATTTTAAAATCAGATTCTTTGGGGCCTTTTTTTTTTGGTGTTATGTAAGTTCTTCATATATTTTGGATAGTAACCCTTTACTGGATATGTCATTTGCAAGTATCTTTTCCCATTCAGTAGGTTGTCTTTTACTTTTGTTGATTGCTTCCTTCACTGTGAAAAAGCTTTTTAATTTTATGTAATTCCAATAGTTTATATTTGCATTTGGTTCCCTTGCCTGAGGAGACATATCTAGAAAAATGTTGCTAAGACCAGTGTCAAGGAAATTACTGCCTATGTTTTCAGTGCAATCCCTATCAAAATACCACCGGCATTTTGCACAGAACTGGAACAAATAATACTGAAATTTGTATGGAACCAAAACAATCTTGAGAAAGAAGAATAAAACTGTATGTATCATGATCCCATATTTCAAGATATACTACAAAGCTGTAGTAATCAAAACAGTGTGGTACTAGCACAAAAATAGACACATAAATCAGTGGAACAGAATAGAGAGACAAGATATAAATCCGTGCTAATGGATATAATCCATTAATTTATGACAAAGAATATATAATAGGGAAAAGACAATTCAGTAAATTGTGCTGTGAAAACTTGATAGCTCCATGTAAAAGAATGAAACTGAATCACTTTCTCACAGCATACTCAAAAAATAAGTTCAAAATGGATTAAAGACCCACATGTGAGATCTGAAACCATAAAATTCCCAGATCTGTATTGTTATTTTAAGTTTCCTATATATTAAATAGCAATCTCCATCTTTCAGTTCAATCTCTACCATTTTAACTGTCAATTATTGAGCAACTGCTAAGGACTGGAATCTAGTTTACATAGTTTAAATGTAGCAACCCATAGGTACCTTGCAAGGTAGAATCATGGTGTCCGTTTTATGCTTAAGGAAGCAGCGTTTAAGTGGCTTATCTACATTCATGCATCTGATAAAGGCAACTGGGCTGCACAATGAAGGAACTTTCTTTTATCCTAGCCGGGTAAAGTATTTGTGGCAGGTTAGCTTAGCTGGGTAGAGAGTAAAATTCGGTGCTAATGAGGTCAAAGTCATAAATGTGAAGTTTAAGTAAGGGCTTTTCTCTGATTCATAACTGGAAAGTTGAACATTTAACCCTCGTCAGTCAATGTGTGCTGTTCACAAAAATAGAGTGGAAGACTGGGTGGCTCAATATAAATCCATCACTAATATTGGAAGCAGTACTCAGAAAACATGATTCCTAATAAATAGTCAAAATCGTTTTTTTCCAACAGTAGTTATATTTAAACTAGGAAGTCATCTATCATTTTCACTCTAATATCCAGGCATTGGTAAAATTAGAGAATAGTTGAGCTGGATGCTACCATCTGATGTCTCTGTTACAATCCCTTCATTTGGAAAATAAGAGAACAAATTAAAATTCATGAGTAAGAGCAGAGGCAGAAGTTATTGGATTGTTTCCCCAGTGTCTCTAAGTCAGAGGTAGAGAGCAGAGAATGGAACTTGATTTTTCTCACTCCTAGTTTATGACTCTTTTTACCAACCTAGGGACAGGATTCACTGTGGCCCTGAGCAAAAGAGAAATGATTTTCTGGCCACCTGGTATTTATTTGTATATATATACACACACACATATATATATACACACATATATATATATATGTGTGTGTGTGTATATATACGTGTATATATAAATATATATATATATATATATATATATATATATATATATATATATATACACATATTTTTCATGTTTTCTCCCCTCAGAGAGTCCCCCTTAAGATTTCTTGCAGGGCTGGTTTAGTGGTCACAAACTCCTTTAATTTTTGTCTGGGAAACTTTTTACCTCTCCTTCTATTTTGAATGACAGCCTTGCCAGATAAAGAATTCTTGGCTGCATATTTTTCTGATTCAGCACATTGAATATATCCTGCCACTCCTTTCTGGCCTGCCAAGTTTCTGTGGATAGGTCTGCTGCAAATATGATCTGTCTTCCTTTGTAGGTTACAGACTTTTTTTCCCTTGCTGCTTCCATGATTCTCTCCTTGCCTGAGTATTTTGTGAATTTGACTATGATATGCCTTGTTGATGGTCAGTTTTTATTGAATCTAATGGGGGTCCTCTGTGCTTCCTGGATTTTGATGTCTGTGTCTTTCCCCAGGTTAGGAAAGTTTTCCGCTATGATTTGCTCACATAACCCTTCAACCTGTATTTCTCTCTCTTCTTCTAGGACCCCTATGATTCTGATGTTGTCCCTTTTTAATGAGTCACTGATCTCTCTAATTCTTAAATCGTGCTCTTTTGCCTTAATCTCCCTCTTTTTTTCTGCTTTGTTATTCTCTATAAGTTTGTCCTCTCTATCGCTGATTCTCTGTTCTGCCTCATCCATCCTTGCCGCTGCTGCATCCATCCGTGATTGCAGCTCAGTTATAGCATTTTTAATTTAATTCTGGCTATTTTTTACTTCTTTTATCTCTGCAGAAAGGGACTCTAATCTCTTTTCGACTCCAGCTAGAATTCTGATTTTTGTGATTCTAAATTCTGGTTCAGACATCTTGCTTGTATCTGTGTTGGTTAAATCCCTGGCTGTCATTTCTTCCTGCTGTTTCTTTTGGGGTGAATTCCTTCGTTTTGTCATTTTGAAGGGAGAAAAGGAATTAATGAGGTAGAAAAATTAAAATTAAAAAATTAAAATTAAAAGCTATTAAAATTAAACACACACACACACACACACACACACACACAAATTGAATAAATGATGCTAGATCCTAGGTGTGTTTTGGTCTGGGTATTGAAAGTGATTTGAGGGGCGCCTGGGTGGCGCAGTCGGTTAAGCGTCCGACTTCAGCCAGGTCACGATCTCGCGGTCCGTGAGTTCGAGCCCCGCGTCGGGCTCTGGGCTGATGGCTCAGAGCCTGGACCCTGTTTCCGATTCTGTGTCTCCCTCTCTCTCTGCCCCTCCCCTGTTCATGCTCTGTCTCTCTCTGTCCCAAAAATAAATAAACGTTGAAAAAAAAAAATTAAAAAAAAAAAAAAAAAAAGAAAGTGATTTGACAGATTAGAGAAAAAAAGGGGGGGGGGGGAGGAAAAAAAAGGAAATCATTTGAGACTTTGAAAAAATGAATACACTGAAGTAGACTAAAATAAGATGATGATTGTAAAATAGAATTTGAAAAATATATACACAAAAGTAAAGAATATAGTAGAAAAAAATTAAAGAAAAGTATTTTCATTAAAAATTAAAAATAGGGGCGCCTGGGTGGCGCAGTCGGTTGGGCGTCCGACTTCAGCCAGGTCACAATCTCGTGGTCCGTCAGTTCGAGCCCCGCGTCGGGCTCTGGTCTGATGGCTCAGAGCCTGGAGCCTGTTTCCGATTCTGTGTCTCCCTCTCTCTCTGCCCCTCCCCCGTTCATGCTCTGTCTCTCTCTGTCCCAAAAATAAATAAACGTTGAAAAAAAATTAAAAAAAAATTAAAAATAAAAATGAAGTTTTTCTTTTTCTATATTCAAGAAAAAAAAGAAATGAAAAAGAGAAAAAAAGGGAGGGAAGGAAATCATTTGAAAATTTGAAAAGTGAATATACCATAATAGACCAAAATAAAGTGATGAAAGTAAAATAGAATTAAAAAAATACATAAAAGCAAAAAATATAGCAATAAAAATTAAAATATTTTTAATAGAAATTGAAGGTAAAAATGAAGTTTTTCTCTTTCTGCATTCAATAAAAAGAAAAGAAATGAAAAAGAGAAAAAAATAACAAAAAAAGATCGTTTGAAAATTTGAAAAGGTGAATACACTGAAGTAGACTAAAATGATGGAAGTAAAATAGAATTTGAAAAAATTTACACAAAAGTAAAAAATATAGTAATAAAAACTAAAGAAAAATATTTTTAATAAAAATTGAAAATAAAAATGAAATTTTCTCTTTCTGTATTCAATAAAAAGAAGTGTACAAGAGAAAAAAGAAAAAAAAAAGAAAATTGAATGGATGGACCTGCTAACAGATTGAAGTAAGACTGAAATTAGTTCGTTTTCCCCTAGAAGTCAGTCTATGTAGTGCTTTATAGTCCATAAACTAAGCTGGCGGTGAGACTTGTGTTCTTGAAGACAGAGGGTGTCTGGCCACCTGAATGTGAGAAGCACATAACTAACCTGCCTCCAGATGTAAGGGAGAGAATGGAGTTTAATGTTTCCCTTAGGAAATGGCCCATTTTGAAGGACACCTTTCTTGAGTCTCATTGAAATTCTCTACTTTTCCTTTAAGCTTGTTGAAATTAAAATTTTTTGTTTTTCTTTGCCTTATTGGTTTCCCCTTTTTTCTTCTCAGAATTCTAAACCTTACCAATCTCTGTGAACAATAGCCCCAAGGTTGTCTTTCATCAATAAAACACCAACCAGCCTCTCCCAACTTTCGAGTATTACTTTGAGAAAGGTGCCTGTCTTTGTGGATTCCTTTGCTTTCTTCACATAGGAAATTCTAGGAATTTTTTAGAAAGTGACTTTTATGGAAATACAGATTTCTAGAATACATCTCTCTGTATAGGTGAGGTCTCTTTTCATCTTTAAATTGTAAAATTTGGCAGGCTGTTGGCAATGACGAACAACAAACATAGAAACTAAGCAGTTGTATAGAAAGAAAAATAGAGCAAAACAGAAATCTAAATATTTAGTATCCACCTGACTTAACATTGTTTACAGCTGTTAGAGTCACCTTTTTCACTGAATGAATTGAAAACCAATGAAAAGAAAGGGATGCGATGGTGTTGTTACACCCTTAAAACTCTTTTGTTTAAATCAACATCAGACATTTAAATTTTATTTTCTGTATTTAACTTATCTCCTTGATTTCCGATGAAGTCTGTAAAGAAGGTAATTATGTGAGTTTTATTCAGACTTATGACACTGTAGGTTAACATTACTCATAAGCTTGAAACCACAGTATTGGGATTCTTTTTGATAATATTTATATTAGTGAGCAAGCTTAGGGAGCATCAGGATCACTGAAAGGACTTGTCAAACAATGCTGGGCCCCCAGTCCCAGAGTTTCTGATTTGGTAGGTCTGGGTAAGGCCTGAGAATTTGCTTTTCTAATAGGTTCCCAAATTGTTCTGGTCCTGAGACCACATTTTCAAAGCACTGATGTATACAAGTAGAATAAAAGTCTGAATTCTTTCTTTCCGTTAGTGTGAATGTATACCCTAACACAAAAGCAACCTCAGACAGTAACCATTTGACAAGAATCAGATTTGGATTTTATAAAAGTCTGGAGAAAATTATTGTGGCAATTTCACTTTGCCTGTCTTCTACAAAGTTGCTTGGTCCAGGTGAGTCTCAAGTTACTCATTCCCAGCCATTCTGTCAAATCTAATTCCAAATACTAGGCTATTTGAAAATACAATAAAATGTTTATAAATGCAGTTGATCTTGTGAATATCTAACAACTGTCATTGGAAACTAGTGGTTCATAGTTCAAATTATGTAAATGGTGCATAATGTTCATGATGTGCAAATGGGAAATCCTAAAAAAAAAGAAGAAACAAACCCTCAACAGTTTTGTTATTAGGAACTAGCTGGGTGGCACCATTCATTCAGCCTTGTTAGCATCCTGAATGAAGTCAGTCACTTTGCTGAGTAGTCAAAATAAATACGAGCAAGATAAGAAAGAAGGAAATAAGGAGGAAAGACTTGTATAAATAATTGCCTTGTAGCTCCTTGTAACATTACTGCAGTTTTTATGCACAACAGAAACAGTTTCAGCTTTTCTCCCTTGGAAAAAAAATGGTCTGAATTGAAATATATATCATGCTCATTTACTTTCACCGTGACAGAGTCTGCTTAAACAACGCAGCTTGTGGAGATTTATTGTGCTAGACAACTGTTTTAGATCCACAGAAGCTGTTTGGAGAGCAGATAAGCACAGCCTAACTTGAGAAACACTAACTTTACTTCAGTGTGGTCTTTATGGATACTTGTTGTTCCCGGAACTATTTCCTGAATGGAAATAATCTGTTTTGCAGTGTATTTTAGTACCTTTTGTTAGAGACACTTCATGCTCCTGGCCGCAAGCAGGAACTTCAGACTTCATGGCATCAGGCTCCCCTGAAAGGCCAGTATCAGCTATGAAAGGACTTTATAATTTAAGGTGAAAAGCCATGATTATGAGTCTCAAAACCCTAAGTGCCAAAAAGCATTTTAAACAGGAGAAGACTGACAGGGCTGTCAAGCAGTAATGCATCTGTATTTGCATCTGACCTGAAAGCACTTTCAACATCTGCAAGCCTGAAAAAAAACAAAGAAAAATCAGGCAAAGAAAAGTTGCCTTGGAATGAAAGATTAACGACACAGCAAACTGCCTACTTCTGGCAGAAGAGCCTGTCACCCTGGCTCTTCAGCTGTCACCCAGGATCGGACATTCTTGGGAATGAGTCCTGTCTTTAGGGTTATGTATTTGTTTTCTTGCAGGCTAAAGTAAGGGCAAGAGGGGCAAAAAGAATGCATTTCATGTCTTTTTAACTGCAGTGAAACTGCAGGCGCCGATTCAAAGACGAAGACTGAGCTGTCTGTCAAATGGCATACACATCTCCTTTGTAGACACTTTTGTGATCAGCTTCCTTCTGGTCTGGTCATGGTGTTGATAATCATTTCTTAGAACAAGGGTAAAAGGAAAAAGGTATCAGTTTCATTATACCAACAATAGGCCACAGTCACTGTTGCTGAAGTTTAGACGGTGATGCCAAAAATATTTTAACCTTGGACTTTTTATTTTGTTCCAGCGTAACAAACTTATATATGTATGAGATTAATGAATGGATCTTGCAAAGGCGTATAACAATTAGAAAAAAGTACTAAGGGTTTGTCTTACCCTTACCCATTACCCCCAACTGGCATTGTGTCTGTAACATGATATGGATTCCTGGCTTTGATAGGGAATTTGAAAAAAATCTTATTACACTGTATATTGTAAGTGTTCTATATTGTAAATTGATCAAATATATAAGCTTTTCTAAGAAAGAAAGTTTTATAGTAATTTTACACTACTTTCCAGATATGCTTAAGTCCAGTTTCAGTTGTGATTAACATAAGGAGAGCTCTCTTAAAGCTATTTACAGCATGAAATGTCTCTAGGGGTTAGTAAATTGCATGCTTTTGAGGTAATTTCCTAGGGAAGAAGCTTTTATACCTTACTATGAAATCTCTTGGACACCTCCTATGTAGCTACAGTAGACTTTTATAAACAACATAATAACTACATGTCAAAGAAAGAGTGATAAACTGTGGGTCTTCAAAGAAATAAAAGGAGCCCACCAGCTTTCTTTCTTTCTGTTGACATTTGACATTTCAAATGACAAAGACATTTGAAAATATACTTTCTTTTGCAAAGGTGGGTAATTATTTTTAACATTATAAAGCAATTGTAGCTTCCTGGCTTAAAATATTGTTTATTGTTGTTTTGTTAGGGAGGAAGACAATTCATCAATAATGCAAGTATTTAAAAATAAAAATTGTATTACATGCTATGGAGGAAACAAGTAAAAAATCTCTTATGCTGGTTTCAAGGGAGCACTCAGCATTCAGGTTAAGAGTAAAGAAATAAACATTAAGTGAGGCAATCCACAAACAACATGGAAAGACAGACAATAGATAAAGCTTCTTCCTTTCATTCCCTGTATAGACAATTCTGAAAAACCTTTTAGAAGGAGCTCTTTTAGGAGCCTTTTGGAAGGCTACTGAGAAGACCAACGTGATAACATGCACTTAAAACAGATTCTTCTCTTTTCCACTTTTCATTCTTCCTGGCCCCCAATTCCTGTTCCCTGGATCATATCCCAAAATAAACTGTCTTGTCTCTGACTCTATCAAAAAGAGTCTAACTTGTCTTCGGCAAGAAATGAAGAGAAAGAATGGTCAGAGAAGTAAGTTCTGGTGAAGGTAGTCATGGAGGTCAAGAGAGGAGTTTCCATGAGGAGCCGTTTTCCACCTGTGTCGCTGCTGTGTTCTAAGACACCAATATGAAAGACCGAAGAAAAGGAGACAGAATAGAGAAAGGGGAAATAGTGTACTGTGCTGAACACATATTTGTTTTTTGTTGTACTACAGAGTATACATGCACATACAGAGAAAATGCACAATCCTGGTGCTTCTTCCTGGCAGCTGATAGATGTGGTTTGTACAAGTTTCTGGTTGTGATCTCCTACAGCCTCAAGCTGAGAGACATAATTCACAGTGATTATCTCTATGTATTTTCCCAAGCATAGTTTATAAAATAAAAGGCCAGATGTCCAGGGAGTTTATCACCTTCTCTGGATAACAATGAAATTATCTAGAACATCGTACCATGATTATTTTTCAAGATTATTCGTTTTCTTCTTAAAAGTAACTTATAGAAATCTTACATTTATAAGTACATGTGTGCGCGCAGATTTAAAAAGTTTAGAAGGACATATGCCAACATAATAGTTGCTGTAATTGGGTATTGGGTTAACTGGAAATTTTGTGGTTTTAAAAATACCTTTGTGTATTTTTTGAGATTTTTGCAAAGGGCATATTTTTCTCATAATCAATACAGAAACTGTAGAAAACTTTTAAAGATAAAACTAAAGTTGAATTATGTAAAAATGTTTCTTCCATAAGTTGTTTGCTGCTTAAAACATCTTACTTTCAATATATTGTCACAGTTTTACCTGCTTTCTTTTATTAGCCCTGTAGGTGGAGGTTAAGTGGTACAGAAATGTCTCACTGTGGGCTTGGAACAAACAGATCAAGGCAGGAAAACTGCATACTAAGGTGGCTTTTATTGTCCATGGATTAAAATGTATTAGCTCTTATTGTAAATATGTGGGACATCAGCTGTGAATTAATTTCCCCTGGGAAGGAGAGATGTGAAGGGAACCTGACAAAACTTCATTCTAAAATTACCAAATTCTGAATCATAGGTATTCTCAGAAGGAGATGGTTGCATTGGTTTTTGTTTTTCTATAAATATATATTTTTTAATGTTTATTTATTTTTGAGAGACAGAGAGAGAGAGAGTGGGGGAGGGGAAGAGAGAGAGAGGGAGACAAAGAATCGGAAGCAGGTTCCAGGCCCTGAGCTATCAGCACAGAGCCCAACATGGGGCTTGAACCCACAAAATGCAAAATCATGACCTGAGCCCAAGTCAGACGCTTGACTGGCTGAGCCACCCAGGCACCCCTGGTTTTTGTGTTTTCACTTGCATTTGTTTATGTTAGTAAATGTGTCAACTTTTGTGCTGTCATTTGAAATGTTGAACATTGAATGGATTCAGCAGAAGTTAGTTGGTTTTCTCTGATAGGATCTTGAAATGTTTTCTCTTCTGAGGGTTTGAAATGTGTATAGAAGGTTTAGTATAGGGAAGGGAAATTCCTCAGTAAAAGTCTTTAATTTGCAAGTTCTGTCTCCAAAGACATGGCTTTTGAACCCCGCTAGAGTTTTAGTGGTGGGTGAACCCTGCAGGCAATAGGAGTCTCTGGTTTACTGTACAGGGCATCAAATCCCTTCCATCAGTGGTTTCCAACTCCTCAAGGCTAAGAACTCACTCTGCCAAAAATTTTAAAATATCAGAATTCTGTGTAACAGTTATTGATTAAGGTATGACATAATGTCAGAGAGCTATTATAAATTCATTATGTCTTGCAAATAAATGTTTTATTTAAATATACCTATATGCATTTGAATATACAGGTCATTTTTCTGGAAGTGTAAATAATGAAAACATCAAAAATGGAACTTTCTGGGACACCTGAGTGGCTCAGTCGGTTAAGCATCTAACTCTTGATCCGTCTCAGGTCATGATCTTGTGGTTTGTGAGTTTGAGCCCCACATCGGGCTTTGCTTGGTGTGGAGCTTGCTTGGGATTCTGTCTCCTTCTCTTTCTGCCTCTCCCCCACTTGTGTGATATGTCTCTCTCTCTCTCTCTCTCTCTCTCTCAAAAATAAATAAACATTTAAAAAATGTTCTCACTACAAAAATGTATTCTAATACCCTGTACTTTTTTTAAAAAATGGAACTTCCCAATTTTTCTATATGACCATTCATTTTTTAAAAACACACCACTATAAAAATTGAAGGATAGTTTGCTCTAATATATAATGTGCATGAAGACCTCATACTGTGGAAGCAAATGAGCAAATATTGAAAAGGTGATATGACTGAACAATTGATATTCTCATACATCAACCTTGTTGTTTGTATATTTTGACAGGTAAAAAATACTTTAAAGATTCAAACTGCCATTCTTAACATATCTATTTTATTCATCTCCTTTATTAATCTATATAAAAAAATAAAAAAGAATACCTCCAGAAATCTGGGGGAATGAATCGAGTTGGTTATTATTATATTATTTACCTAATTAAATTTTGGAAATGTTATCAGCTTGGAACAGGTTATATCCATTTTGTCTGAATAAATACTCTTCTGTGTAGGAAGTATGCAGAAGGGTAATTTTTTGAGTTCTTCATATATGTTTTTTTTTCTTTTTAATTTTCCCCTCTTTTGCACTATGAGCTTGGAGCACAGTATATCGGTGAAGACTCTATGAGTGAGGACTCTCAATCATAGTGCAAAGTGAAGTCACCACAAAAGCTTGATTGGCTTCCCTGGAAAGTCCAAGATTGACTAGGACCAAAGCTCAAATGATGCTATCTGTCTCTGTCCATCTTGGCTCTACTTTCTTTGAGCTGGTTCCATTCTCTTGCAGGTTTTCTTTCCAGCTCCCAGTAGCTCCAGGCCTATCAAATCTAGCAGAGGGAGAGCCCACCTTTTGTGTACTGGGTGGGTCTCATTAGCCTGACCTGGCTCTTCTGCCCATCTCTTGGGTCATCGCTGTGGTCAAAGAGACAAGAATTAGGTCATGTGTCTATGCTGGCAAAGATTCCTCTCATATAAACAAGCAAACTAGTAATGGGGAAGAAGAGGATTCCCCAAGGAAGCCAAGATGCTGTAACCAAAATAAGGAATAGTTACTGGTCAGACAAAAGCAAAAATATTCAAATTGCCCTGTCTCAGGAATTTTTACAGGAATTTTAAGGCAGAAGTTGCTTGAACACCACATTCTGGCAGGTCCTGATCCCACCGGGACACAGGCAACCCGGGAACCAGAGAACAGTGGCCCTTACAGAGTGAACGGTGGGAAATGTAGGGGCCTCTTCATGCTTCGATGCTACACAAAACCTTGCTAACCAGGGAGAAGGAAACTTGGTGATGCCTGTGATGGAATGTCCTGTCAGCCTAGTATGTTGGGTACTTGGTATTTGATGACTAAGATTTATGCGATCACTTACATTATTTATTCAGAAATCAGAAAGTATTTAGAGAACATATGGACTCAAGCTATCTTTGAAAAAAAATATGACACTCTAGGAGCCTGTGAGCTCTGACTTGGAAACCACATCCCAGATCCAGTTCAGTAGTGTTAAGTATATACACATTGTCATGAAACTGATCTCCGGAACTTTTTCATTATACTTTGAAACTCTATACCCGCTAAACAACAACTCCTCTTTTCCTCCTGCCAGACACTGGTAACCACCATTCTACTTTCCAGTTTCTTGCCATTGTGATCAGAAAAGACATTTTGTGTGATTTCAACCTTCTTGAATTTGTTAAGGCTGGTTCTGTGGCCTAACACGTGTTCTGTCCTGGAGAATGTTTCATTTGCACTTGAGAAGATTATGTATTCTGTTATTGGATAGAGTGCTCTGTATATTTCTGTTAGGTCTAATTGGTCTATATTGTTATCCAGGTCCTCTGTTCCTTTATTAATCCTGTCTGGTTGTTTTAATTAACCTTTATAAATCTCAGTTCCTCATCTGTAAAATGGCAATATAAGCAGTACCTACCTCATAGGTTGATGTAGGGATTAAAAAATCTACTCTTTATAAAGTGTTGGGGTTCCTGGGTGGCTCAGTCAGTTAAGCATCCAATTCTTGATTTCAGCTCAGGTCACAATCCCACGGTTCTTGAGTTTGAGCCCCACACTGGGCTCTGTATTGACAGTGCAGAGTCTGCTTAAGATTCTTGTTCCCTCCTATTCTCTGTGCCCCTTCTGTGCTCCTCTCTCTTTCTCTCTAGCACGAGAGCAAAAGAAATAAATAAACTTAAATAAATAAATAAATAAATAAATAAATAGTTAACACTCTTGATATACAGCAACTGTTTGATAAATGTCAGCTACTAGTATTAATCTCCAAAGAAGTATGAAAGGGTCAGAGTATATCCACCACCATAATTCAAACCTCAATGCAAAATGCTTAGCCTAAGTCTCTAAAGGTACAGTTGGCTGAATTATTAAAGAACAGTTTTGCCAAGCAGTAGAAAACAGGAATATTACTAATTTTGTTTATTTTTCTTGTAACCCCATTGTCAGCTGGATACCTTCCTATCTCCACCTGCATTTATCAATCAATTGAAAAGTCTCTCTGCTCTCACTGAGTTGCTCCCATCAAAAGATTTAGGCATACTTAGCATGAACTCCTCATTTGCATGACCCAGGAGGATCCAGACAGAGTCTTCCCCATGCTTTCCACTGATTATTAATGTGTTCTCTGATATTTTCCCTCATTCTATGATGCCTTGTCTCAGCCTCTGCTGACCTTGATCCAAAATTCAGTTTTTTTGCTGATTTCCACAAAAGATCAATTTGAACCAACAATTTCATGCATTCTAAAACTTTCCTAAAGTTTCACAAGGTCATGGGAAGAGGTCACATCCCACTCTACCATTTTGCTAGACCTGTTCCACTCACTCTCTTCTGCTTTTGCTCCACCCTCTCCAGAGTAACAAGCATTCCTTATATCCCCTAGAATGAGCTTTTTATTTCCAAGTAAAATCATTGAAACATATTTTCCAAACAAATACAGTTTTCTTATTGAGGAATTTGGTTACAAATATTAGATAAATAATATTTTTAACCTTGTGACATTTTGTTAGGCTTCATTATACACTCTCCATTCAGGAGTTATGGGATGTGCACCTACTTTGTAAAAGGAACCACACGGGGGAGGAGATCTTGAGAAAATAAGTTACTCAATCTACCACACTTGATCTTAGCCAAAAGGCCGAGAAGCGATTCAATCTACCACAAATGAAATAACATTATATCTCAGCATACCAATAATGAATGCCAAGAATATAATCAATTTGCAAGAATTTTAAAGTGAAATGTTACTATGTCCGAAAACCCAAAATACTGTGAATACTTAAGTGTTGACAATTGACAGACTTTTACTTTTGTCTTTATTTTCAATGATGATATGTCATGTAATTAGTATTTATTGCATTAAACTCTGGGGATTACACTAAGACAAAGAACTTGATTCTCTGGCCTGTAGGAAATTAAGATTCTCTCAAATTGTCTGTGTTTCCGAGGGAAGAGAATCCTGAGGTAAAAGTATTTACTTAGAAAGTTAATAAGGAATATAAACTTCAGGAATGCAAGAGATTTTATCTCTTTGGTTCATTAAAATATTCCAAGCTCCTAGAACAGCTTCTGACAGATAATCCATACTTGGATTAATTATTAATTATTAATAATTAATTAATTATTAATTAATGCATAATAACTTATAAAACTTCATTTATCTGACACACATTTATTATGTACCTATTTTATGTCTGGCTGGTTCTAGGTGAATTAGATATTCAACTTATACAATTTTATTTTTAAGGTTCCCAGATATTGAAACTTCTATGACTTTCTTAGCAAGATTAATTGCTCTTATGGTTAGGAAGTTTTCTCTGACAATTAAATGTTTCATTTTGCTTTGTATATTTTCTCACAACTCAATCCTTCAATTTCCTTTTCAGTTGAACTTACTACCTATGTACGATTAACCAGTATCTTTTCTGAACTGTATGACAAATTCTAAACAAAGCATCATGTTCCAGTTGTGAACTCTTGAGTCATTTTGCAAAGAACTATCAATTCTCTAGATTTAGGCACAATAGCTGTGTAAGTGTAGTTTTTTGTGGGATTGAGTTTTTATATTTTCACTGACATAATTGCTACTGAGAATTGCTTTTCCTTTTTTTACCCTTATTTGAAGATTTTTCAGAATGGCTGATTTTTGCTTTTTCCTCAGGATACAGCTAACTCTGAGGACCATTTTATATACCTTATCTCATGCAGTTCTCACAAAATAAAATCTCCCTGACATAAATATTATTATCATAGCCATAATATAAATGGAGGAGAGGGGGTCACATGAGCACAATGAAGTGAAATCTGGATCTTTTTTTGTGACTCAAATTCTTAACCATTATGCAATTGTTGTCAAGTTTATTTTCACTGTCTTTCCTTTACTTCTTTTGGCAATATTTTTAACTTCTGTGATTTATATCTCAGGGCATAATCTTGGGAAAGAAGGTTCTTAGTTTTCTCCACGTTTGGTGTAGAAATACATGATCAACTTGCAAGTAAATGTTTCTTGGTGCCATACCAAGTGTCCATGCCTGTCTTTTCCCTTGCTATGAGCAACCAGATTTTCCTCTGGAGAGTGAATCTTCTCCTATTATGAGGCAGGCATGTAGTTTGAACTCCAGTTCCTGACTCCAGTTCCTGCTCTAGGTATGGAATCTTAACAGGTGTCAATCTATGTGTTAATCTAATCTCTGGTGATTGAGGAAGGAACAGTCAGTTAGGACACATTGTTCATCTGACTTCAGTGATTGGTTCGGGTTGGTCCAGAATGATATTTAGGTGTTTATGTCAGGGTGGAGGGAAGAAAAGGTCTCTCTCTGGCTCTGGATAGTATGATGTACACATATGAGACATGGAATTGCTGTAGCTATTTTAACATGATGGAAGCCAGTCTAAGACAAGCCAATATGTAGAGCAAGACAGAGCCAAGTGAACTACCAAGAAATGCGGCCAGATTCCCGGTCAAACCGTGCCTGAAACCTACTCAGTACAGCTGGATTAATAGTTGTTAGTTGGGAGAAATGGGAAAAAATAGCTCTATTTTGTTTTGTTTTGTTTTAATTTAAATGAAGTCTATCTTTTTAATTAAAAAATAGCTCTATATGTCAATAAATTTCTTCCATTGTTTGACGAGGCTTTTGTTACTTGGAACAGATATCATCCAAACTGACAAAACCACTCTCACTTTCATTTCTAAATTTAACTTTTATTTTCTTTTACTTGACTAAGAAATTTCTCCCAAGTTTCTTTTTTCTTTTTTAAGACATCTTCTATATTTAATTTTGTCCTTGGAATAACATTAGTTTAAAAAATTCATTTAAATTTGTTTCTAGATTTCTCTAATTTCCTAATCTTTTCTTTCTTGAAATATTTTTCCTGAAGCCCATTCATTAATGTACTGAATTATGAAAGTTCAAGGTCACCAGTTACAAACTCATCTCTTAACCTTACATTGCAGATTAATTAGTTCCTGTCAATAAGTTGTAAATATAATAAAATCCTGCCAATAAACTGCAAATATAATATGGCTTTGCCTCCAGTCAGACCACAAAAACCATAAAATGTTAGTGGTGGAAGAAACCTTAGGGGTCATTGAATACTACTTAATTATTTTACAGATGGGAAAATTGGAGCCAAAAGAAATTAAGTGATCTGTTTAAGATCATACAGTTAATGGTAGAACTCCTGTGATTCCTGACTCTTTCCATTAAATCATACCTCCTCATGTGCAATGAAGCCTACCAAAATTAAATAAAAAAAACACAGTATTTCAGGAGACTAGGATGATTCCATCAGATCCACTAGATCTGATACTATTGGTATTGCAACATAAAAAGGGCATTGAATTGAGTTGAATTGATTTTCAAGTCTCAGTGGAAATTAATGTAATTTTCTATAGTTAAAATTCTATTTGAACTTTAACAGTCACTGAAGATTAACTTTTAATACATTTTGGATCATAAAATTATATTAATATTAGAAAAATTTATTGAAGATACATGTAGATTGTTTTTATTAAACAACAGAAATTTTTGGTTATGAAAGAAATGACTTTTTGTAGACTTTTCTTTCCCTACTTTAAGACAGTGATATTTATTAATTTTTTTTTCATGTGCTTCCTATAGAACAGATAGACATTTCTCTTTGTTTTTCTTATCCATTAAATAGCTCCTAAAACCTCTGGTCATTGGGATCAGCCTGGGAGCTTTCTAAAATTGCAGCTGAATCCAGAACCAGAAACTCAGAAGGAGATCTCAGACATTTGTGTTGTTTTAAAAGTTCCTCTGGTGATTCTGCTCATTGGCCAAGTTTAGAAAGCACAGCTCTGTAGCATTCTATAAAGATTATTTAAAAAATCCACCAAGCACACATGGTGGTTCTAAGAATTATGGTTGATGGATGGAATAGTTATCAAGATAAATAGTCACATCTTCTGTGTTGGTGAAAATAGACATGCAAAACAAAAGTCAAATTTTATTGACTCTAAGATGGTTGAGTGTAAACTGCATCATTATTTATGTACCAGTAAGAAAAAAAAAAAGATTAATAATTAAGCTGACATGCTATCCATTGTAAGATGCTTTGTGATTTAAGAGATGATAAAAACAAATACCTTAAAACTGATAAAGTACAGTAAGTTCTACTCTTATAATTGGAGTTATAATGATATTTGTCAGGTTGAAAGTGAATAAAAGAGGAGATTAACTTCTACAATATAAGAGGAAGAGGAAATCATATAAATAATCCTAGCAATGCTACTAAGACACCTTTGTGAATCTCATATGCATCTACTTCTAAGGCTTTCTGATAATTAGAAATCTGAGTTCCCATAATATTTTGGAGAGCTTTTGGTAACATTGATAAGAGGATGGAGTCCTGTAGGTCTACAGGTCTAACTTTGATGCATAGCACACATATACATGCATATGCATACACACATACATGCACCTCTTGGGTCACCACAAAGCAAAAGCAAAAGCAAAAACATGCTAAAAAAAAATGTTTCACGTGGGTGGCATTCAACTGGTGTTGAGTACTGAGGTGGGGAATCTAATTTTAGTTTCATGTCATTGCTTGGACCAAAATTGTAGTTGTTTTCCTGTTGAGCTACTTGACTTGATTCCTGTATCTAACTGCAGAAATGCTTTTAGTTTGTCTTATTTTTTTTTAAGGACCAAGATTTAAACTGAAAGTTTTGGTTTCAGTAGGTGAGTAGTTATTGAAATATATGGACTAAACTTACATTCTAGCTAAAGCAATTTCTTTTTCATTCTCCTCCCTTGATATTCATGAATAATGTTACAGTTGGATTTATCTCTTTTTTGTTTCAAAACTACCTATAACTAATTTCATCAAAATAATATCCTTATTTATAATATTAATTTTACATATTCTAGCATTCTTTTCTGGCTGCTTTGCTAACTTGCTTTCCTTGGGTATTAAATATACTGCCTTCCTTTATGTAGGTGGTTTTCCATAGTGTATGATACTTTGGATTGTGCATTCATCTTTCTCATTTGAGAGTCCTTATTAGATTGTCTGAAGAACCTACATGTAGTCTCTTTGGGAGAGAGTGGTTATTGCTGTTGCAGCTTGCATGCCAGACTGTTTTTAGTGAGAAAGGGGCAGGGGCAAGGTATACCCCTGGGCAGTGGCTGTTCTCATGATCTTGAATGACCCCCCCTTCAATCGGGGTGCTTATTTTCATTATTCTCAGTTGGAAGCAGACTTGCTGTTCAGGTTTTATAGTCCAAGGTAGGGAGATGAATACAGCTCAATGTGTGTTTTTGCTCCTTACTACTGAGCTCCAAATAATGATCCTATTCAATGCTGAGCCCCCAACTATGCTTGGCTTCCTCTTTTCTTTCTGTTCTCCACCATTAGGACTCCCATACCCATATCCAGACCCACAATTTCTCTGTTCAACTTGATCTTATCGCTTTCTAAATTCACATATTCATCGTAGGTTCTGGTCTTCTGAGTTGTATGTCCTATTTTCAAGTACACTTATATATTTATGCTTGTATGTGTGTACTTTTAGAGATTCAGTGAAGGAGGATTGAATGTCAGTTTGCTCTCTTTTCACCTCTTTGCTCCATATTGCAGGGGACTACAGTTTCTAGCTTCCCTTGTCTATTTCTGGGTCACTTTGCTAATAAGAGACACTGGTAAGATATCTGAAATATTAGAGAAGGGGAAAACACAAGTTATTTCTCTCCCTCCTCTCTGTTTCTTTTGGCATCTCTAATGATGGCTCTGTTTTCTCTGTGGCTTCAGTACCCACTCACCCCTTTCTTTTAGGATCCCAGACCGTGACTAGCCCTGCAGCTGGACGGCCCCACCTTCTGCGCTCTGTTACCACAGTCTAGAAATAGCAGCTTCCTGCTGTTATATATGTTTTATTTCTCTCATTGCCTTCTGTTTTCCTTTTCTGCACTTCCATTATGTGGTAACCAATCTCCTATATTAAATTCCACTCATTTAAAATATCTAGAATGGTTTGTTTTCTTGATAGTCCCTGAACAATACAGAGTAAAAGACTGAAGCATGTTCTCAATCCACCATCTTGAAATGAACATCTAGAAATGTTAGTATATTTTAAGAACACAGTTTAAATGAAGTTTAAAATCGTCTAGGAAACCATGAACCTCCTCTTTGTCCCGAGTCCAGAACGCTTTAGCTAAGTAATGTGGCAGAGCAATTGGGACCATTCTGTCCTTACACAGCTCTCCATTTTCCAGCATACCTGCAGTAGTGTTTTAGTGGTAATGATTATTATTTATCTAATACTGTCTGTTGCAGTTTTTATGTTTGTAACCTAGTCTAAATGAACAAACCATTTTCACCTTGCACTGCACCCATTTTATGTTTAAAAGAATTTAAAATTAAGAAGTATTGATACATAAAAGAAATTCAGTTACCAGAGTTCAGAGTCACTTCAGTGCCTCCATGCTTGACATGAAAGCCATTGCTTCAGCTTGGCTGAAATCAAATCCTTGTATTTTCTTCATCCAAAAGAGAATTCTTTTCTCACATTTTCCTTGTCTCATGGCAAGTAAGGAAGAGACACTTACCAAGGAGTCACTGTTACACGAGCCATAATGCTCCAAGGCCATTTTCCTCTTAAGAATCATCTATATACTGTATTAATACTTTGTATAAAATGACTCAAGATTATTCATTAACAAGTTCAGCATGATGTTTTTCAACAAGAGCCTTTTAAGTGACTTAACTTAATTTTTATTAATGAATATTTACACCTTTGAACTAAGCACAAGCTTTAAGTGATGGTTTTGTTCACAGGTTTTGTAATGAAAGCAAATCAGTTTTAAAGTGGTATCTTATATACGTACACATCTTGTACGAAGAAGTGTAAACATTCATTGTAATTAAATATGATAACTAAAAATTTTTGGTTTGGATCTTTTTACTCTAAATTCACAAGCAACTTCAGGGGTGCCTGGGTGGCTCAGTCAGTTAAACATCCTACTTCGGCTCATTCGGGATCTCACAGTTCATGAGTTCAAACCCCAGGTCAGGCTCATTGCTGTCAGTGCAGAGCTCACTTGGCATCTTCTGTCTCCCTCTCTCTTTTCTGCTCCCCCACTCTCACATGCTCACTCCATCTCTCTCTCAAAAGCAAATAAACATTTTAAAAAAATAAAATAAATTCACAAACTCCGAGAAACTGCAGTTTGACAGCCACATAGAAAAGGCTGTTTGAAAAATAGCCTATGACAAAGCAGCTTCCAAACACAGAATTTCCCTAGAGTATTAAGAGGTGCACCAATGCTTTGTCAAATCACCAAGTCACAAAAACCTGTTAGTTTACTAGTCTGATAGATTCTATAGGGCTAAACCCTCCCTTTGAAAATGGCCAAAAAAGTGCTGAAAGTTAGCAAAAAAGGTTTAATTGCTGTCCTGGAACTTACAACATATGCTTCTTCACTCTGCACAATCTCACCCGCCAGCAATTTTGCCTCCTGGTCTCCATGAAGCAAGAGAAGTCATGTGCTTTATCTCAGATACTTGTTCTGCTGGAAAAAGTCTTACTTTTAAAGCAAGCTGAAGGAAGGCACCATAGGCTATCAATGCCTTTGTGACCAAGATCCTCTACCAAGGAAGCGGACAATGTGTATCACTTCTGAAATTATTTATCTGCTCTTTCCCAGCTTTCCGTCTGGAACTACCATTTTCAAACAATCACCACAAATATATGAAGGGCAAAATTGGCAGGCTGTGTAAGTACTTATGCTTCAGAAAACTCTTTTATTCAAGGCAAGACTGGACTCCACAGGGACTCCACCATGGGCATATTTAGCATTGGCGTTTAGTCCCAGCTTACTCCTTCCTGCCTGAGTCTCTGAGCCACATATGCTTTAATCATTCCAGCCCACTGATTCATTGAAAAATAAACACTGAGGTGATAATTAATTAGAAAGGCTGCATATTCCTCTCATACAACGAGTTAAGTGTTTCTTCCTGCCAGAAATTGGCTTTCAGAAAAGGAGGTGTGTAATGTCCTTGTGTTTTGTGTTTACATTGGTTCGTTTTTCATCAGATTCTCCAAGCTTTGATACCTGTGGCTTAATATTCATAACATTTTGCTTGGATTTTCAACTTTATTCAAAACCCATATAACTTCCACAACCAGTTGAGACAAACCAGATGAAAGATTTCAACCACATCCACTCACCAAACCAATTTGTTGCTGTTTTCTTAGGTTTCTGATTCCCCATCTGTGTGGCTTGGTTCGTGTGAGGCCTGATTCAGAAATGGGTGGGAAAATATTGCCTAACTGAAGGAGTGTTAATCATTTCCACTTAATAGAGGAAACATTTTTATGGCAACTTTACTGATGGAAGCTTTCCCCCAAGGCAAGAAACAATAACAAAGTCCCTCCTACCTGCCTGTCTCAAAAGAATTCTAATCTGTCTGGGAAATAACCATCCCCAAGATATGTTTATTGAACACCCTTGGGGGCAGGGTGGGGGAGGATTTGGGCTGGTATTCCTTTGGAAGTAAGCCTCAGGTTAGGAAAGACTAAGCACTGAACTTGAACTCAGAGCTTCTGGGTTCCAGTTCTGGTCTGCCATTTATCAGCTGTGACCTTGGAGAAGAACAGTTATCATTTATTGAATATCTCAAACTTGCCAAGTGTTTTACATTCATTTCTAAAAATGTCAATACTGCTACAGCAATTATTAAACTTGCATTTTCTAGATTAAAGTGAAATAGGGCACCGAGAGGTTCATCGACCTACTCAAGTACTAACTAACTCAAGTACTCATGTACTAATAGTAAGCTAGCAACTTGCTGAGCCAGGAACTAGCCCCCCAGGTTTTACTTTTCAGACTCTAAAGCCTCCTGCCATTTCACTATATTGTGACACGTAATTTTCCTTTTCTGGGTTTTAGTTTTGATTTATTTTAATCTGAAAAACAAGATGATTGGGCAAAGCCTTAAAAAACTCCTTTGAACTTGGATACCCTATGATCCTATAATTGAGTCTAAGCCTTAAACTTGTAGAGATTATAGTTTGGTTCAGTTCAGCCCAAACAATACACATATTTATAAAATAAAGTTGAGCAGCATTGGGTAGGAGGTGGTATGAGATTAAGGGTCTGGTATTAATCTGGGAAAGCTTCCGGCCTAAAGGGTTTTCATCTGGTAGAGGCAGGAAGAGACACGATGAGGGCTGGCAGATGGGAGAAGGCCAGCTCCAGCCTCAGAGGGTCTCTGGGAAAACACTGCTGGGGAGGGTTCAAAGTGAGAGAGCATTAGCAGGTCTGGCTGGCTGAATGACAGACTCTCTGGATCAAGGCATCCATGCTGAGGAAAATGAAAATGGACCCTTCACTCAGTATTCTTTCCTCCATGGGAATTCAATAAGCGTTATTGACTGGCTGAGGTGAACTGAACTGCAGAATTGCTTTGAAGCCCACAGTAACAAGCTATAATTGAGAAACTGTCAAGAAATTCAAATTCATGGAAAACCGAGGAAGAATAATGTTTCCACGTTTCAGAGCTTGCCAAAATATAAAGTTTCCTTTCTGCTGTTAATTTCCTCCCTCTTCTAATTCATTTTGTAAAACTTTTCCATCAAGGAGAAGTCAATTTTGTAAATATGCGTAGTTAATATTTAGTATCTTACCTTTCAGAATCTTCAAAATGTTAGCAAATGTTAACAATTGTAACGAGAAAGTATCTTGGAGGGAAAAGGGCACTAGTTGTAAATAATGTTCTATTTCCCCAATAAACAGGAGCACTATTAAGAAAGGAATTCTAATATCCACAGGATCACTAACTACAAAATAACCATAAATAAATGCAGGCTGGGAACAATAGCTGAACTCTTTATAGTAGTATTTCTAGTTCTTCCCCTCTAACACCGTATCAATGACCTTTTCCCCAGAGTGGCTTGAAAGATGCGATCTTTAAACCTGTAAAAACAGTCACATAAAGCTATGTGCCTAGTAACTTTTGCTAGTCACTTTACATGTATTATCTTTCATTATATTTAAAGTTTATTTATTTGGAGAGAGAGAGAGAAAGAGAGAGTGCATGAATGTGAGTGGGTGGTGGGCAGAGAGAGAGGGAGAGACAGAATCCCAAGCAGGCTCCCTGCTGTCAGCACAGAGCCCCCATAGGGGGCTCAAATCCACAAACTATGAGATCATGACCTGAGCAAAGCCAAGAATCAATTTCTTAACCTACTGAGCCACCCAGGTGCTCCTACATGTATTCTCTTTAAACCTCAAAGATTCTTTAAGATAGAGGAAATTTCAAGATGAAGTGGTTCAGTAACATGCCCAAGGTGGCAAAGCCGGGATCTTTTTGACCTCAATCCCTTGCTGTTTCCACTCTGCACCTCACAAAAGATGTGGATGGCCGAACAGGTGCCTGTATTTGCTCTCTAACAAAAAGTCATTTCACAGTATCTTTAGCCTGGTCCTTTACAGAATTACGTGAAATGTGCCATAAAGCACCACTCCTCTTAAATATTTCCCTCCACTGTGTCCTGGAAGGGAATTTTCCATTTTGAAGTTAATGGCTAAAACTTTTTTTTAAATGTTTTATTTATTTTTTAGAGAGAGAAAGACAGAGTGTGAGTGGGGGAGGGGCAGAGAGAGAAGGAGACACAGAATCCAAAGTAGGCTCCAGGCTCTGAGCTGTCAGCACAGAGCCAATGTGGGGCTCGAACCCACGAACCATGAGATCATGACCTGAGCCAAAGTTGGACATTTACCCTACTGAGGCACCCAGGCTCCCCTAATGGATAAAACTTTAAAGAAGGAAAATAGGTGTGAAGAAATGTTTACCAGAAAGTTAAACTTACTTTTTAAATGGACTTGTGTTAAAAAATAAAGGCAAACCTTGGGATGAGTGAGATCCTCCTACATTCTCACGCAGATTAATAATTGCCTCATGAAAGGGGTGTGTAGGTACCGAGTCTCTCCTGGCGAATTCTATTTCTTCCAAAGATAAACAATGACATGGGGAACCACTAAAATCAAACCCATCTGCATTTAAACATATATGCCTCTGTGAACATACATGGGTATATCTGTCTAGTAAATATAGCATATAGTGTATTATTATACTCACATATAGTATGTTACATTGTTTTCATATGGTGATTTTTTTAAGAGATAAAATTCATTTGCAATTTGACTTCTTAAGGAAAACCCAGTGATTTACAGTCCTCTAAGTCATCCAGACTAAGTAGGTATAAATACTAGTTTGTCCTTCTCAAATCTTTATCATAAGAATTTCCCAGAGTGTATTTGTCAGTTAACTCATCTTAAGTAAAGGAACAAGAAGTCTCAAATCACAACAATGTTCAGAATAGTGTTCATTTTATCAAAGAAATATTGTAGATGCTATGGAGAAGGTAAACAGCAACCAAAGCTAAGAAAACAAAGTCAGCTGCATCACCATGAGGAAATGGAGAGAACATGAAGAACAATCTTCTTGATCCCCTGATTGCAATTCATTAGGGATTTTCACCTTCTGCATCTGTGAGTCTCTGTGAAAGTTGTGTCTTTGTTCTTAAAACAGAAGTGAGGTTCAAACACTAGGAAAGAGACAGAGGTAAACAGATGTGGTTGGCCCATGAACTCAGGGCTAACTAGAAGTTTTCAAAGTCAAAACAAATGTGTAAACTAAGGAACATTTTTGATAAATGTCACCAACCTGACTGCCCCACAGGCCTTAACTACAAAGGCCTTCACTACAAAATTGCCATGGAAGTGTTTTGAGTATTTGAAGATTGAGTAGACGTAGTCAGCAGGTAGTATTTGAATCAATAACACCCCCAAAATTATCACCCCAAAAGCACTCAAAAGGTTTCTTACTGTTTACATCAGAATTTTTTTTTTTATTCCTGCACTTACTCTGGCATCTAAAATAGTCTTTTGTTCAAAGTAGAAAATAGACATTGTTTTATTGATTTCATGTCTTTATGATTCATATATTATCTTCTTTTTATCGTACCACTAATAAACTCTGTATATTCCTTTTTTTATAAATTCTTAAAAAAAGATAACATTTAATAAAGACAAATATTTATTTATTTATTTATTTATTTATTTATTTATTTATTTATTTATTTAGAGAGCAGAGGAGGGGCAGAGAGAGGGAGAGAGAGAATCCCAAGCAGGCTCCACACTGTCAGTGCAGAGCCCAATGCAGGGTTCAGTCTCATGACTCCAAACGTGAGATCATGATCTGAGATGAAACCAAGAGTCAGATGCCTAACTGATTGAGCTACCCAGGTGCCCCAAAGACAAATTTTAAATTTCTTGAGAAGTACATGGACTCTTTTTCTGTCCTTTCCAGTATAATATCTTCTGTTTCTTGCTTTTTTAAAAAACATAGCACAAAATTGAGACTCAAGGTTTTTTTTTTCAAATTCCAAATTTAGTTAGAAAAACTTACCCAGTATATACAGTAATTGGATGTCAGTTTAGAGCCATTTTCCTGCAGACGACTGGCAGTATTGGTGTGAGACTTTGAAATTTTCTGGCACATCAAACACCTAGCACTTTCAGCCTTTCCTTTCAGGGGAAGAACAATGCCCATGGAAATGTTTCACTATAATTTTATTATGGAAGTTAGTGATCAATGTTATTACTTTGTAAAAACTCAGGGAGGTAATTTATGTGCCTTGACCTATTGACTCACTCTTCTGAAAACTTTTAACATATATTGAGCTCATGTTTTAAAACATATGCTAACAAACAGGCTTGCCTAGTCACTGCAATGGATAATTTCTAGAATACAGAGCACATTCACAGAAGTAACTGCTGTGTCTGATATCTGAATTAATAATTAATCTTATCCATAGCATTTTCTTTGATTACAAAGTAAAACCCAAACTTTCATTTTATCGTACCGTATTTGGCACCACACAATCAAGCCCATAATCTCTTCCTGTTATAAGCTTCAAAAATAAAACTCATTATATCTTCCTATCAATGCATATAATATGTGTTAATTCCATCACTGTGTCTTAAGTCCTGATTTCTTTCTTTTTTAAATTTTACTTCCAGTATACTTAACAGTGTTATATTAATTTAACATGTACAATATAGTGATTCAACAATTCTGTACATTACTCAGTGTTCATCATAATGAGAATGTACTCTTAATCTCCATCACCTATTTCACTCATCTCCACACCCACCTCTTCTCTGGTAACCGTTTATTTGTTCTCTATAATTAGAATCTATTTTTTGTTTTGTCTTTTTTTTTAAACCCCTGTTTATTTGTTTTGTCTCTTAAATTCCACATATGATGAAATCATATGGTATTTGTCTTTCTCTGATTGGCTTATTTTGCTTAGCACTATACTCTCTAGATTTATCCATGTTGTTGCAAATGGCAAGATTTCATTCTTTTTTATTAGGTGTGATGAGATGGTACCTTTATTCATCTACCAATGGGCACTTGGGCTGTTTCTATAATTTGGCTATTATAAATAATGCTGCAATAAACATAGGGGTACATGTATGACTTCAAATTAATATTTTCATATTACTTGGGTATGTACACAGTAGTGTGATTACTGGATCATAGAGTAGCTGTATTTTTAGTTTTTTGAGGAAACTCCATATGGTTTTCCACAGTGGCGGCACCAACTTGCATTCCCACCAACAGTGCACAAGAATTTATTTTTTTGCCACATCCTTGCCAACACCTCTTTTGTCTTGAATAAGTCCTGATTTCTAAACTGTGTTAGTATAAAACTAAAGCGAAAACAAATTGTATTAACCAGAATTCCTTTCAGGGAGGACATTGAAATTCTTCAGAAAATAATTCGCAGACACTTGAGAGTAAAGGTAAAAATAAGACTGTTCTTCAAACTGTTTTGCCAGGCAAAGTGAAAAAATTTCCTGGTCATATCAGAGAGGTATAGACAGGAATGGAATTAAAGGGTCATGAAAGGAGAGGAGAAAAAAAGAGATGACGCAAACCTGCCACTCCACAGTAAGACCCAATTCCCCTAAGATCTTCAATTTATTCACTTGTTTACTTAGAAACTAAAACAGGTGGTAAGGACTGTAGGATTTAGTAGAGAAATGAAGTAGACAGAAAGGAAAGTGGGCTGTAAATTTTAGGAGATTTGAGTCAAGTTTTACTAATAATTCAAGAGGAGAAAAGGCCCCAAATGGAAATGAGTTATATAAGGTTTTTCCAGACCTTTCTGAACATAGCATAGTGACATTCTTGAACATACTAGTCCCATATATGAAAAACTGTCTCTTGGGGGACAATATTTATTGCTGTTTGTCCTAGATGAAAAGTTTATATTAACATTTTTTACTGAATATTTTTATATCATATAGACTTACCTCTTATGCCTATAATTCTAAATATTCTTCTCATAGCTCAGTTGACTATGGACAAATAGAGGTATTCCAAGTGACCTTTTATGTACAGGTTTCAAAATAATATACCTCTCTCAAAATAAAAGTTGTCATGAATTACATATTTTCAAGATGTAAAGATGAATTATAAATTATCTTTATGCTATTATCACATGACAATCCTATTTTAGCTGATAAAATAGAAGTATTTGTCACCCTTTTTGTGGGTGGGGGGGCGGTATGTCACCCTTTTTGATTCACATGGGAAAACTAGTCTTGAATTAGGCCCTTTATTCAAAGTGACCAGGAATACTTCTTTGGCAAAGACGATGATTTAAAGAAATTGAGAAAAATGTCATAGAGTAGTTGGCATGAGATACAGACCTTAATGACAGGACTATAATAGGCCAAAATGATCATTTCAGAAAGAGGGAAGACATGAAGACAAAAATTCAGAGTATGTTTGGTGAGGAAGCTATGGCCTCATTCTTCTGGAGGGCCAGGTAAAGAAGTCAGCTTTAGGATCCAGCTCTTGGCATAAGTGTTGATGTCCTCATGATGGAACAGTGGTCAGGCTCCTGCAAGGAACTTTTTATGTAGTGGGTGTTGACAAGTGGAAAGTAGGAAAGGAGAAGGTGGAGGATGCCAAATGTTGACTACAGCTGGCAAATGGGTGTGACTGAGCCCAAAATTACTAACGGATGACTGTTTCCAGTCTTCCCCATCCACTTACTGGCTCTGACAATTATGTACCATTTCTTTCTTTTCTCCACCTGTATTGGAGGGTCCTGCCTTGTCAGCTTCATTCTTTTGGTTCTCACAATCAAGAATGAAAAATGAAAAGATGTTCAGTGTCACTCATCGTCAGGAAAATACAAATCAAAACTGTGGTGGGATACCACCTGACACCTGTTAGAATGACTAAAATTAACAACACAAAAAACAACAGATGATGGCAAGGATGTGGAGTAAGGGGAATGCTCTTATACTGCTGGTAAGAATACAAACTGGTGCAGCCACTCTGGAGAATAGTGTGGAGGTTCCTCAAGAAACTAAAAATAGAACTGCCCTATGATGCAGCATTTTCACTACTAAGTATTTACCCAAAGGTTCCAAAAATACAGATTCAAAGGGGCACATGCACCCTGATGTTTATAGGAACATTATCAACAATAGCCAAACTATGGAGAGAGCCCAAATGTCCATCGACAGATGAATGGATAAAGAAGTTGTGTTATCTGTATACCTATATATCTACGTATCTATATGTCTATATCTATACATACACACACACACACACACACACACACACACACACACACACAATGGAATATTAGCCATAAAAAAGAGTGAAATCTTGCTGTTTGAAACAATGTGGATGGAGCTACAGTGTATTATGCTAAGTGAAATAAGTCAGAAAAACAAATGCTATATGATTTCACTCATATATGGAATTTAAGAAACGGAACAGATGAACATGGGAAAAAAGAGAGGCAAACCATAAAATAGACTCTTAACTATAGAGAACAAACAGGGTTTATGGAGGTAGGTGGGTGGGAGATGGGTATTAAGGAGGGCCCTTGTTGTGATGAACATTATATGTAAGTGATGAATCACTAAATTCTCCTGAAACTAATATTACACTATATGTAACTAATGAAAATTTAAATAAAAATTGAAACAAAAAAAAGAAAAAAGAATGAAAAATAGACCAAACTGAAACAAAAACAAAAACAGCCAAAGGCAGAAGGCCCATGCCATTGTTTAAAATTTTTAATGTTTTTATTTATTTTTGAGATGGAGAGAGACAGAGCATGAGCAGGGGAGGGCAGAGAGAGGGGAAGACACAGAATCTGAAGCAGGCTCCAGGCTGTGAGCTGTCAACACAGAGCCCGACACGGGGCTCGAACTCATGGAATGTGGGATCATGACCTGAGCTGAAGTCAGATGCTTAACCGACTGAACCACCCAGGCGCCTAGAAGGCCCATGCCATTGTTATTGAAATGTAATTAAATGCAACAATCTTTGGGAAAAAAAAATATATATATACAAGTTGAAAACTTGCCTGCCTGACTGCCTGCCTGCCTTATATTAAAACCAACACAACGTTAGATCATCAGAACCGGAAGTTAAAGGGATATTCTCTACAGGGGGGTAGATGAGCACCATTGTAATTTGGACATAAATGTAATTTATATTCATTGATTAGTGGGGTCACAGCTTTTAGGTTAGGCATAAATGACAGACTAGAGAGATTTTGCTTAATTAGACAAGGACTAGGGATGCTTTGGGACTCCTGAACAAGGTGGTGAGGCGATTAGTATTCTTCTCTAGGAAGAATCATTTGATAGCTTTATTCATATACATGAAAGAGGACAAAAATAGAAGACAAGTGAAATCATATAGGAGGCATTGCAACATGCCAGGTGAAAAGTAGTGAGGAGGAATACTAAAAGGAGAGAGTGAGGATAGAAAAGAGAAGATGCCAAGATATTTGGAAAGCAGAATCAACAGAACCATTGGGAGAAGCAAAGGAAAAGAGTTGGCAATTTGATGTTTGAGGTCTCAGAAATGGAAGTAATGGAAGTGCCATTAGCAGAAGAAAGGATGCCAGAGGAAGAGCTGACTTCAGGGTAGAAACAATAAGTTCAATTTTACATGAGTTGGTTTTGATGTGCAGGTGGAACATCTGGGTTGTCATGTGGACAACTGGAAAGGTCTTTCTAAGAGGGTCGGTCTCTGTCAGTCTTGTTCATCTTTCACATGATATCTCTGAAGCCTAGTATATAAGTAATCAACAAACAAGACTAGATGAACAAAAAATGAATGTTAAGTCCCCTCAAGTCTCTGAATTCTAATGACATGTCATTGCAATTATTTCATGCTTCTTTATCTTTATTTATAAATTCTGAGTTTTACATGTACATCTTAGAACTCCATGGCCATGTGCTTGGTATACATTGAGCCCTCAATACATGTTTGTTGAATTGTTAAGAGATACTCTTTTAGTTTATATACCACACTATTCACAATCCTCAAATAAGGTATAGCTCATGAAATGTCATTTACATTCAAATAAGACATAGCTTTTTTTAATTCAAATAAGATATGCTCATGAAATGTCATTTTAACACAAATAAATAAAAATATACCCATAAAATTTATTTTAAAGAAAGTGACAGTAGTATATCATAGGTTTTTCCCATTACTTTGGGAATAACTACAGGTATTTCAACATTTAGTAATTCTGTTTGGGCTAATAACCTACTTGCAGTTGTCAAAAATTATATTTTCTTTCAATTACAAAAAAGCTGGAAAACACCTTTGGGAAACAATTGGAAATGATTGTTTAAAAGGTAAACTTTTTTTTTTTAATTTTGTGAATGGTTGGGGCTTCCCCATCCTCACCAGCAACACATGACTCACTTTTGTCCCCAGCACACGCTTTCAGAACAAATACAGACCACAAAACTGAGTATCTCACAAGGCTTCTGTGATACAAACTCTTCCCAAGTTCCTCTCTCTACACCTGCAATATGGAGGAGCTCCATAAGGAACACAGTGTTTCTTGGGGGTCTGGGTGGCTCAGTCATTTTGGCTCCCGACTTCAGCTAAGGTCATAATCTTGCGGTACATGAGTTTGATCCTCAAATCAGGCTCTGTGCTGACAGCTCAGAACCTGGAACCTGCTTCAGATTCTGTGTCTCCCTCTCCTCTGCCCCTCCCCCATTTAGGCTCTGTCTCTTTCTCCTTCAAAAATAAATAAGCATTAAAAATTAAAAAAAAAAAAAACACACGGTGTTTCCATTTGGGGCAAACTTCTCATCCCATACTCTATGTCTGACAATACATGAGCATTGTATACAGACAATCCCCAAGTTACGATGGTTCAACTTAACAATTCTTTTGCTTTACGATGGTGTGAAAGTGATATGCATTCAGTAGAAATCATGCTTAGAGTTTTGAATTTTGATCTTTTGCTGGGCTAACGAGATGTGGTACAATACTCCCTCGTGATGCTGGGCAGAGGCAGTGAGTTGTAGCTCCCAGTTAGCCATGTGACCATAAGGGTAACAATCAGTACAGTTGTAATCATTCTGTACCCATACAACTATCTGTTGTTCACTTTCTACAGTATTCAATAAATTACACGAGATATCCAACATTTTATTATAAAATAAACTTTGTGTTAGATTATTTTGCCCAACTGTAGGGTAATGTAAGCGTTCTAAGCAGCTTTAAGGGTAAGTTGAGCTAAGCTATGATATTTGGTAGTATCGGTATATTAAATGCATTTGCGACTTACGATATTTTCAATTTATGATGGATTTACCAGGATGTAACCCCACCATAGGTCAAGGAAGATCTGTATAATATATTTATATGGAAAGGGTCTCTTCGGTCATTATGGATCATTTACTGGAGATGTTCTTCCCTCATAAGCATGGTTTAATAGTAAAATATAAAATTAAAAGTTTTAGTTTGCAGTGATTTTTCACCCTTTGGGCTGAGATAGCTTTAAAAAAAAAGGCAAACCTTGAAAACATCTGGAGTTGAGTTCAGAAATTAGAACCAGATATGCTCCCTTATCCTTTTTTTTCAGTTCATATGATTAGCCTGCCAGAATGGTGAAAGGGAAAAGTTTACTAATTTATTTTTGTTTTGTTTTTGAAGAAATAATAGAAATATTTTAATGCTGAAAGTAGTTATGAGTCTTGTTTCAAAAAAACACCTGAAATAGTTATCCATGAATATATATGTATGTATATATATATATATATATATATATACACACATATATATATACATATATATTATAATTAATGTAAATTTTAGATATAGCTAGCACAATTACAACTCACATTCAGAGGATTTGCTTAAGGGTCTCCTCTAAGTAGCAATAGCCAAACAGTATAAACTGCTTATAGATTGATTCTAAAACCAGTTTTCCAAATAATTTATGTTATATGGGCTCCTAAACAAAAACTGAGAGAGCAAATACCATTTGATTTGGTCATGTTATGTGTTAGTAAACATCCCATTCAGAATGCCATCATAAAAGAGCAACTAGAGTTTTTGTTTTCTTAAAACTTCACTAGTCAAGATATATACAGAAACTTGTGGAAAGGTTATTAATAGAATTCTTAGTTGGTATTTATCATTTACGAAGCACTATGGAGCCCATTTTATTTCGCACTTACAATAACCTTAAAGTGAACCAAACACGTATTTTTCCATGCAACAGATGATAAAATTGAAATCTGCAAACGTAGTATGTTACATAGTTACTTTCCTGAAGCCAATAAGTATTAGAACCTAGAACTTCTGTATCTTAGATCAGAGCTTTTTCTATTATTTCATGTTATTATTTTGCATGATGAAAAACCAAAAACTGAATCAGTAATTGGCTGGTACTAGACTGTAACTGCCCTCAATCCTAGAAAAAAATCCACCTAGGTGAAACATTAGCATTAAATATATATATATATATATATATACACATATACATATACATATATATATACATATACATATACATATATGTATATGTGTGTGTGTGTGTGTGTGTGTGTGTGTATATATATATATAGAGAGAGAGAGAGAGAGAGAGAGAGAGAGAGGCACCTGGGTGGCTAAGTCAGTTAAGTGTCTGACCCTTGGTTTTGACTCAGGTAATGATCTCACAGTTAGTGAGATTGAGCCCTGCTTTGGGCTTTGCGCTGCCTGTGAGTACCCTACTTGGGATCCTCTCTCTCCTCTCTCTCTCTCTCTCTCTCTCTCTTTCTCTCTTTCTCTCTTTCTCTCTCAAATAAATAAATAAACTTAAAAAAATAAATAAAAGGGCCTAAAGCCAATTTGTGGTTCTTAAAAAATATATATTAGGGCGCCTGGGTGGCTCAGTCATCAAAGCGTCTGACTTCAGCTCATGGTTCACGAGTTCAAGCCCCACGTCAGGCTCTGTACTGACAGCTCAGAGCCTGGAGCCTGCTTCAGATTCTGTGTCTCCCTCTGTCTCTTTGCCCCTCCCCCACTAGCACTCTTTCTTTCTCGTTCTCAAAAGTAAATAAACATTTAAAAAATTATATATATATATATATATATATATATATATATATATTGCACTTGGAATATCTTTGTGGTAAGGAACCCATTAAATCTGGAACTCATTACTTTGATGAGAAATCTTTATTAATGGATTTTTCTAATTGGCTTGGTAAGTATGGTTTCATTTTCTACATTTTTAATTGTTTTACATGTAAATTTCTCCATAATCTTTCCTTTTCAAGGAATTCTGTGGTCATAAAAGTAAGTCCTTTACTCATTTAAATGCTGAAAGAGAATTGAATTGTCTAATACATATGCTACATTAATAAGATTTATTTTCATTTTTTGATGGCGGATGGAAAGTCATGTTTTAAAATCTGCTCTACATCTTACAAATGAGAAAATTGAAATAGAGTGTTTCCTTTTTTAAAACAGGGTTTTCTCAGTTTCACGGTGGAACAGCCCTTTGACTATTCTGTTGAAGTCAGTTCCAAAGTCTCATTCTAGTACTAGATTATCATGTGTTCCAAAGTGAGCATGAGCCCTGGAACCTTTTTCCTTTTTCTTACTCCTTCCCCAGTTAATAGATAATCAATCCTGTCTCTTTATATAGGATTAACAACAACAGTAGCAGCAGCAGTAATAACAATAGATGTCTCCAGTATAATAATTTAGTATTACCAAGTGTGAAAAAGCAGTAGATGGGATGAGAAAGTCACAAAATAATGATAATGCATACTTTTTTACACCTTACAGTATATGTGATTTGGCTTACTCCTCAAAACCTATGACGTAAGCAGTGAAATTTGTATTCTTTCCATGTTAAAGAAATAGAATAAGGGCTCAGACAAGGTTCCATGGACAGTAAATGGCAGAGTTGTATTAAGAACCCATGCATCTGTACTCTACTGTGAATTTGCAAAGGGGCACTCTATCAAATTCTCTAATTCAGAAGCTAAATTCAGTTTGAATAGACAGGTGAGACAAGTGTGGACCAGTTTGAAATTCAAGAGCTCTGAATTCCTGTCTCTACCACATCTAGCCTAATTTAGTACTCTCCAATTAGCATGACCTCATAGTTAAGCATGGGCTCTAGAGGCATCCAGACCTGGCTTACAGCTCCATTCCTCCACTTACTAGTTTGATGAGCTTCAGCAAGTTAGTTTCTCTAAGCCTCAGTTTGCTCATTTGTAAAACAGCGGTTGTTATGAAACTTACATAAGGTAACAAATGTAAAATTCTTGGCCACAATATATGTGTTGCATAAATCATTGCTACTAGTATTTTACCTTATCCTGATTTCTCTTCTCCCAGTAATGCTCAGCAAGTGATAATACGTATATCGAAGTTTCTTGGAGGAAAGAAAATGAAAACCAATATATAGGTTTCATTACACACACAGTGTTGAACATATATGGAAACCTTTCCTCTGGGCTCTTGCATTCTACCCCTTCGACACCTTGGAATTATTGTAGGGTCGTTGAATCCAGACATACATGAAGCATTTCTTTGAACTGGATAAACAATATGTCTTATATAGCTATATGACTCCATCTTTTTAATCTCTAGGTTTTTGATCTCATAATAAAATTTAAAGTTTACTAAAATTATTTATTGAATTCTATTATAAATTTTCTTGATCAACACATGGTTATGAGTATCCTTATAGATGAAGTAGGAAAGCATTGCTTTGTGAAAATATTTGACATTATTCAAAAGGGATAGGAATCAATGTTACTTTCAAACCTCGATCAACCTGAATTTGTACATATCTCTAAAATCAGGTGGCCCAATTTGATATGGATTCTTAGAGGCTAGAGGATTCCTTTTCATTTTTGGGTTGGATCCATTTCCTACAACTAAATATATACCAACAACTAAATCAAGATAATGTTTATTTAAATAATTGTCATTAACAATTTTAAAGTGTATTTGAGAGAGAAGTAGAGAGAGAGAGACAGAATGTGTACACATGAGCAGGGAAGGGGCAGAGAGATGGGAGAGAGAAAATCCCAAGCAGGCTGTGCACTCTCAGTGCAGAGCCCAGCACGAGACTTGATCTCATGCACTGTGAGATAATGACCTGAGCCAAAATGAAGAGTCCGACACTTAACCGACTGAGCCACCCAGGCAACCCCCATCATTAACAATTAATGCTCTGTTTTTTCCTTGTCTCCTTTTAATTTTGTTATCATCCAAAATTGTAGGATTGAAATGCAGTAGTAGCAAATGCATGTAAGAAACTCATTTGTAATTCCAAGGGATTCATTCAAAGACACCCTAAAGTCTTTATATTAGGTGGTGATGACTTCAGCAACATTCTTATATGCATAAACTCAGAATATTTCTGTATCATTTTAGCATGCTCTCAGTAACAACGAATAGAAAACTCAAAATGGATGAAACATTAAGGAAATTATTGACTTGCTTAGCTGGAAGTTCAGAGGTAAAGTAAATTTCACAGGAGGCAATATCCAATGGTTCTGGTCGAATTCCCCTACAGTTCTCTCAGCTCTGTCCAGCTCAGGGTATGATCCTTGAGATGGATCAGGATGGCTTCAGAAGATACAAACCCTGTGAAAACAAATGACCATATACATGAGAATAAAAGGTAGCTTTCAGAACTTTCTCATAAAAGAGAGAAAACTTCCCGAATTCCCTAGCAAGCTCCCCATTATGTGTCTTTGGTTAAAACTGGGTTGCATGCCCATTTATGTAGCAATGCTTGAGACAGTAGAGTCGTGGAATTGTGGCCACCCAAGGTCAGTTTTACCTGTGGTACTTGGCTGCATAGTAAAAGGGTGATGAATAAAACAAAATTGGGGTTCTCTTGGGGAGGAAAAGTGGAGAACACATACTTCTGTGTAGGGAACCATCAGTGTTCTTTGCCTCTTCCAATGTCTACCCATTCATTTTTCTAAGATGTATTAACTGAATTTTAAGATCCTAAAGCACAAATAAATACTCCTGATATGCCCTTGGAAGAAAAGTATGAATGTTTTAAGTATTAAATAAATTGGCTTCAGCTACGAAATTCTTACACTGTTGGCAAGCATCCATGTCACATGGCATGGACAAGATTAACTTTAAGTTTAATGGCTGGGATAAGTCCAAGTGTAGGAAAACAGGCCTGTGCAAATATGTTTCATGCACATATAATGGTGCATATTGCCTCTTAAAAATAGGAACCAGAAGATTTCATGCAAACTAATATTAAACAAGAAAAATGAGGTTTCCCATGGAAAGCACTCAGCTTTAGGATAGGCATGCAGGAGTGGCATGGTATTAAGATTTCTATAATGCCAGTTTTACTATGATCTATGGATTGATTTCAGCCAGTGATCAGTCCAGAACCCAGTAACAAAAAGAACTTCACTGGAAATGAGATTTTACTTATAAGTAGATTTATATACAACTGGTAATATTCACCACAATTTTTAAAAAATGAAAAATTAGAATTTTCAGAGCTGTCATGGCTCCAAGAGCAAAATAGAGCCTTTCTAGAAATGCTATTTTGGACCTTGATGACTGCATCAAAGTAGGAAATATTCTTTTTATTTAGGATTTTTCTTTTTGTTCACTGCCCTATAGTTGTTCTTGATGTGCTTTCAAATCTTTATCCCAAAGAAGGAATTGGATTGTTCTCTAAAACTAATATTAGTTTGAAAAATGACTATTTATATTAATTGATTATTTAAATAGTTATAGAACAGGTACTATATACTCAGAAAGAATTATAATGGATAATTCCTGTCCTAAAGAATTTAAAATCTAGTTGAGGGCATCAATCCAAAAAATATATAGAAACAATTAGTAAATAATAAAAAAATAGCATTTGATTAACCACTAAATTTTGTCTCAGGGCATGTTGATGTAGAAAAGACCAGAGGAGGAAAATCATGCATTTCAGAGAAATTACAGAATCTTTACCATCATATTAACAGCTGTTGAACACTCCCCCTATACCCAATATATTTAATAATATATCATTTAATCTCACAAAAACATTATAAATTACAATCATTAGCATCGATATTATACAAAGAAATCGAGGCTTTGAGAGATTAATTTGCCCAAAGTTGAAAGTTAGTGAAAAGCAGAATTAGGCATTGAGCTCATATAGTTAAATCGTACAGTGTTGCTGCTGTATTGTGCCTTCCTGGAATAAAACAAACTTGAGGAGCACTTTGCAGATTTAGCAGTCCTAAATCAAGGAGGACAGAGAAGGGTATTTTAGGCAGGGACACCAGCATGAGTGAAAGCATAGTTGCCAGAGTGTCCATAGTATCTCCTGGACCCTTAAAGAAACTGCCCAGATTGAGTCCAAAGTTTGGACAAGGTCAAAGTTGAGGAAAAGATTGCACCAATCCAGTGGAGTTGAACTATAGAGGTTAATAAAGCCATTGAGGAGTTTTGCAAAACAATTGCTCACTAGAAGGTAACTTCAAAATCATCTCCTCTCTTTCTCGTCCTCAGCTGTAATCTTCAAACTCCAGAGGACTTGAAGTGAATCACTGGAGACCACCCAACATCTTTTCAGACACTTAGATTAAACACGAAAGTGAAGAAGTGTTCTTAATAGCTCAAAGGTTAATACTTTTCAAATCCTGGGTCAGACTACCCCAGGGAGAAAGGGAGAGACATTCTGGTGACCTGGAAATCCTGCAGCCCCAGGTGACCTCCCAGGGCTGCTCTTGCACATTCCACACATTTTGCAGTCTAGCATTGCCACGACAGCTTGAAAGAGAATGCAGACACACATCGTGTCAGAGCTAAAATTCTCCTCCTACTGGGAATGAAAGTAGCTCCAAAATTGAAGTAGTTCCTTCATGCGCGTTTATAAATATGTGGGTAATCTCTGGGAGAAAACATAAAAGCTGGTCATTGTGATTGACTCTGAAAAAGATACCTCGGTGTTCAGAGGACTTTCAAAGAGAGGAGACTTACTTTCCATGGCCAATCCTTTGTCCTTTTTCAATTTAGAAGGCTATACATGTTTTGTTTAGGTACTCACAAATATGTGTATTGCAAATGACTTCACTTTCTAGTGGCCTTTTTGCCTGTTTCATGATGCATTCAGAGCATAATTGCCAGTTAATTTTCCCCAAAGCATGGTTCCCCCCTCACATCCCACCTCTAGTCCAAAACCTTTAGAGGTTGCCCATCATTAATAATAGCTAATTTACAAGGCTTGTAAGAAATGACTTACTGATATAGTTTATATTTCACACCACATTTTGAAATAGGTTACACCTCATATGACAAGTAGTAAAATGGCATGTAGTGAATTTAAAAGGTTTGTTCAGGGCCACACCGCCAGCTAGCATTACTGCTGGGACTTCAGCATGGAATACCTGCCCCTTTCTGTGATATTCTGCTGCCTCTCACACATTGCTTATTGAATTAAATCAGACTCTTTAGCCTGCCTTTGATCTATTACCTTCCTTAGAAGTTTTCTCATACAAATCCCCAACACTTATCCTTTGTTCCTAAACTACCTGAACACTAGTTTTTGAAATATCTCTCCCCTTCCTATCACTGTACCTCTCCCGTGTCCTCTCTTCCCCGTGAGTATGTCTCCCCACTTCATTCATCACTTACGAAAATCTTCCATGGCAAACCACGAATGGTCCTCTTTAATGCAACTCCCTCTGATTCCTCCATTATTCCAACGTTTCCCTTCCCAGTACTATATTTGTACCACTCATAAAAGTGCGTGTTAATCTTAAATTATAGTTGAATTGTTTTCTCTTAACCTAGTGCAAAGGTATCAACTCTGGGAACAAAGATCGTAGCTATCCATGTTCATATTTTCCAAATATCTAGCAAACTATGTGTCTTTTATCAAGGGCTCAAAAATACTTATTTAATTCTATTTGAGAATTGATTTTCTGGGACACCAAAGGTGTACTATAAGATGAAGTGAATTTTGGAGAGATCCCAGAAACTCATTTTACAACTGAGATCACAAACTCGTATTTTGTGTCACTCTCTAAAATACATGTGTATTTAAAAAAAAAAATTATTTATTTTTGAGACAGAGCATGAGCAGGGGAGGGGACAGAGAGAGAGGGGAGACACAGAATCCAAAGCAGTCTCCAGGCTCTGAGCTGTCGGCACAGAGCCCGACGTGGGGCTCAAACCCATGGATTGTGAGATCATGACCTGAGTGGAAGTCGGACGCTCAACCAACTGAGCCACCCAGGAGTCTCTAAAATACATGTGTATTTTGCTAGCACAATGTGTGTTTCTTTTCATGATTTAGTTTTTAATTTGAATTATTTTCCAGCATTTAAAATCAGGAGATTTGGGAGACCTGAGTGGTTCATTCAGCTAAGGTCGACTTCAGCTCAGGTCATAATCTCTTGGTCCATGGGTTCAAGCCCCGCGACGGGCTCTGTGTTGACAGCTCAGAGCCTGGAGCCTGCTTCAGATCCTGTGTCTCCTCTCTCTCTGCCCTTCCCCTGTTCACACTCTGTCGCTCTCTCTCTCAAAAATAAATAAACACAAAAAAATTTAAATCAGATGATTTCATGTAAAAATCTGGATTCATAGGCTTTCTTACAAATGGGAAAATCTAGCAACACTGAGTCTGTCCTACCACGTGACAAAGTTGGCTGGAGTTGGTAATACCTGTCCGTTTTTAATGAGGCACAGGCTGCCCACCATTCACTGCTGTCCTACACCTGGCTGGCTATACTGATTTGTAATATCTGTTGGATGCTATACATTTACACTTGCAATTCCTACTAGAAATGATGATCCTTTTTCTTTCAGAAAAAGAAATCCCCAAGATTCATCTTCTGTTCCCAGAGCTTTATGCCCAGTTTAACAATGGCCTGGTGAAAGCAATTTTCTCAATCATCTTTGAAAGAGTAACTCACCCTCTTCATGCAGAAAACCTTAAGCGGAAGTGAAGCCACTTGTTACATTCAGGAATGTTAATGGAAATACAGGGAAATTCTATACACAGAAAGAAAACTGTCATTTGAACCACAGGATTTCACATTCAGACCCTGCCAGTGAAGCTACCTACTGGTGTCCCACAAGGCGGGGGGGGGGGGGGGGGGGGGGGCTGGTGATAAAATGCAGGGAAGGTGACAGACTCCAGGGCCGGAATGGATCTAAACAAGGACAATACAATCCACTGCTTTAATTACTTCTATGACATTCCTACCAAGTTGATTTCTAAAATCTTCAGCTCTCCAATGAGGGCAAGCCCATTTTAATTCTCACAGTTTGTGCTGCACAAGCATTGTCTCTCATGTGTAAGGAAAGATGACCTGAAAGTTACTGTAACTTTCCCCCACTGGTCCATCGTTTCCCCTCTGGAATAACAAGAATCACAGGAGAAAGCCTTTATTAAAGGACTATGACCTTGTTACTTCAAAGTCTTCTATTCTTCAGGTGAAATACCTAAGGTTTCTGGTTAGTAACGCCCTCACAATTGCTAGTTAGTTCTTCTCTGGTTTGTTACATTCCACCAAGATTTTTGGCAACCCAAACTAGACATAGCTTTACAGGTATTGTCTGGTCCAACAAACATAGCAGAACTGTATTGAATCATATCATTACTATAACTTTATTTATGCAGCCTCAAAATTTAATTAGTTGTTTTGTCAGCTTCAAATCTCTGTTGACTCACATTGTGATTGCAGTCAACTGGAACGCCCAAGTTTTCTTAAAGCTCATCTTCACCATCATGTGCTTCCACAGTTGGACTTTTGGGCTTCTAACTTATGCCCGTTAAATCTCAGCATGTTTATATTGGCCCATTGTTTCAACCGTCAAAGTCTTTTGGGATTTTATTTGGGAATTCTCCCTTCTTGATTTCTGTCTCTGTGAATTTGATGTGTATGTAGTTAAATCTTTCCTCCAGGCCACTAGAAAACATGCAGAACGGGAAAAGACCTGACTTAAGTCCTCCCTCTTGGTTTCCAGAGTAAAGCTCGTCCCTGAATATTTTGTTTGTTTGTTTTTAAATTTACATCCAAATTAGTTAGCATATAGGGCAACAATGATTTCAGGAGTAGATTCCTTAGTGCTCCTTACCCACTTAGCCCATCCCCCCTCTCACACCCCCTCTAGTAACCTTCTGTTCATCTCCATATTTATGAGTCTCTTGTGTTTTGTCCCCTTCCTGTTTTTATATTATTTTTGTTTCCCTTCCCTTATGTTCATCTGTTTTACTCTTAAAGTCCTCATATGAGTGAAGTCATATGATTTTTGTCTTTCTCTGACTAATTTCACTTAGCATAATACCCTCCAGTTCTATCCATGTTGGTGCAAATGGCAAGATTTCATTCTTTTTGATCACTGAGTAATACTCCATTGTATATATATATACCAAATCTTCTTTATCCATTCATCCATTGATAGACATTTGGGCTCTTTCCATACTTTGGCTATTGTTGATAGTGCTGCTATAAACACTGGGGTGTATGTGCCCCTTTGAAATAGCATACCTGTATCCCTTGGATAGATACCTAGTAGTGCAATTGCTGGGTTGTAGGATAGTTCTATTTTTAGTTTTTTGAGGAACCTCCATACTGTTTTCCAGAGTGGCTGCACCAGCTTGCATTGCCACCAACAATGCAAAAGAGATCCTCTTTCTCAGCATCCTCGCCAACATCTGCTGTTGCCTGAGTTGTTAATGTTAGTCATTCTGACAGGTGTAAGGTGGTATCTCATTGCAGTTTTGATTTGTATTTTCCTGATGATGACTGATGTGGAGCATTGTTTCATGTGTCAGTTGGCCATCTGGATGTCTTCTTTGGAGAAGTATCTATTCATGTCTTTTGCCCATTTCTTCACTGAATTATTTATTTCTTGGATGTTGAGTTTGATAAGTTCCTTATAGATTTTGGATACTAACCCTTTATTTGATGTGTCATTTGAAAATATCTTCTCCCATTCTGTCACTTGCTTTTTAGTTTTGCTGATTGTTTCCTTCACTATGCAGAAGCTTTTTCTTTTGATGAGGTCCCAGTAGTTCATTTTTGCTTTTGTTTCCCTTGCCTCCAGAGACATGTTGAGTAAGAAGTTCCTGCAGCCAAGATCAAAGAGGTTTTTGCCTGCTTTCTCCTTGAGGATTTTGATGGCTTCCTGTCTTACACTGAGGTCTTTCATCCATTTTGAGTTTATTTTTGTGTATGGTATGAGACAGTGGTCCAGGTTCATTCTTCTGCATGTCTCTGTCCTGTTTTCCCTCTTCTTGCTGAAGAGACTGTCTTTATTCCATAGGATATTCTTTCCTGCTTTGTCAAAGATTAATTGGCCATATGTTTGTGGGTCCATTTCTGGGTTCTCTATTCTGTTCCATGGATCTGAGTGTCTGTTCTTGTGCCAGTACCATACTGTCTTGATGATTACAGCTTTGTTGTATAGCTTGAAGTCCAGGATTGTGATGCCTCCTGCTTTGGTTTTCTTTTTCAAGATTGCTTTGGCTATTCGGGGTCTTTTCCAGTTCCATACAAATTTTAAGATTATTTGTTCTAGCTCTGTGGAGAATGCTGGTGTTATTTTTATAGGGATTGCATTGAATATGTAGTTTGCTTTGGGTAGTATCGACATTTTAACAATAATTGTTCTTCCTATCCAGGAGCATGGAATCTTTTTCCATTTTGTGTGTGTGTGTGTCTGCTTCAGTTTTTTTCACTAGCTTTCTATAGTTTTCAGTGTTAGATTTTTCACCACTTTCATTATGTTTATTCCTAGGTATTTTATGGTTTTTGGTGCAATTGTTAATGGGATTGATTCTTTGATTTTTCTTTCTATTGCTCATTGTTGGTGTATAGGAGTGCAACCGATTTCTGTGCATTGATTTTATATCCTGAAACTTTGCTGAATTCAGGAATCAGTTCTAGCCGTTTTTTGGTGGGATCTTTTGGGTTTTCCATATACAGTATCATGTCATCTGCGAAGAGTGAAAGTTTGACCTCCTCCTGGCCGATTTGGATGCCTTTTATTTCTTTGTGTTGTCTGATTGCAGAGGCTAAGACTTCCAATACTATGTTGAATAACAGTGGCGAGAGTGGACATCCCTGTCTTGTTCCTGACCTTAGGGGGAAAGCTGTCAGTTTTTCCCCATTGAGGATGACACTAGCATTGGCTCGTTCATATAAGGCTTCTATGATCTGGAGGTATGCTCCTTCTATCCCTACTTTCTTGAGGGTTTTTATCAAGAAAAGATGCTGTATTTTGTTGAATGCTTTCTCTGCATCAATTGAGAGGATAATATGGTTCTTGTCCTTTCTTTTATTGATGTGAGGAATCACATTAATTGTTTTGCGGCTATTGAACCAGCCCTGCATCCCAGGTATAAATCCCGCTTGGTCATGGTGAATAGTTTTTTTAATGTATTGTTGGATCCGGTTGGCTAATATCTTGTTGAGGATTTTTGCATCCATGTTCATCAGGGAAATTGGTCTATAGTTCTCCTTTTTAGTGGGGTCTCTGTCTAGTTTTGGGATCAAGGTAATGCTGGCTTCATAGAATGAGTTTGGAAGTTTTTCTTCCATTTCTATTTTTTGGAACAGCTTCAAGAGAATGGGTGTTAACTCTTTCTTAAATGTTTGGTAGAATTCTCCTGGAAAGCCATCTGACCCTGGACTCTTGTTTTTTGGCAGAGTTTTGAGTACTAATTTGATTTTCTTACTGGTTTTGAGTCCATTCAAATTTTCTATTTCTTCCTGTTTCAGTTTTGGTAGTGTATATGTTTCTAGGAATTTGTCCATTTCTTCCAGATTGCCCATTTTATTGGCATATAATTGCTCATAATATTCTCTTATTATTGTTTTTTATTTCTGCTGTATTTCTTGTGAGCTCTCCTCTTTCATTCTTGACTTTATTTAGTTGGGTCCTTTCCTTTTTCTTTTTGATCAAACTGGCTAGTGGTTTATCAGTTTTGTTCATTCTTTCAAAGAACCAGATTCTGGTTTCATTGATCTGTTCTACTGTTTTTTTGGTTTTGGTAGCATTAATTTCTGCTCTGATCTTTATTATTTCTTGCCTTCTGCTGGTTTGGGGTTTTATTTACTGTTCTTTTTCCAGCTTGTTAAGGCATTAGGTTAGGTTGTGTATCTGAGATCTTTCTTCTTCTTCTTTAGGAAGGCCTGGGTTACTATAAACTTTCCTCTTACGACTGCCTTTGCTGTGTCCCAGAGGTTTTGGGTTGTGGTGTTATCATTTTAATTGACTCCCATATACTATTAATTTATTCCTTAACTTCTTGGATAGCCCATTCATTTTTTAGTAGGATGTTCTTCAGTCTCCAAGTTTTTGTTACCTTTCCAAGTTTTTTCTTGTGGTTGATTTCAAGTTTCATACCATTGTGATCTGAATATATGCATGGTATGATCTCGATATTTTTGTACTTGCTGAGGGCTTATTTGTGTCCCAGTATGTGCTCTATTCCATGTGCACTGGAATGTTCCATGTGCACTGGAGAAGAATGCATATTCTGCTGCTTTAGGATGAAATGTTCTAAACATATATGTTAAGTCCATCTGGTCCAGTGTGTCATTCAAAGCCATTGTTTCCTTGTTGATTTTTGATTAGATGATCTGTCCATTGCTGTGAGTAGGGTGTTGAAGTCTCCTACTCTTATGGTATTAGTATCAATGAGTTTTTTTATGTTTGTGATTCATTGATTTATATATTTGGGTGCTACCACGTTTGGTGCATAAATGTTTACAATTGTTAGGTCTTCTTGGTGGATAGACCCCTTGATTATGATATAATGCCCTTCTGCATCTCTTGATACAGTCTTTATTTTAGTCTAGATTATCTGACACAAGTATTGCTATGCCGGCTTTCTTTTGTTGTCCATTAGCATGATAGATGGTTCTCCATCCCCTTACTTTCAATCTGAAGGTGTCTTTAGGTCTAAAGTGGGTCTCTTGTAAACAGCATATAGATGGATCTTGTTTTCTTATCCATTCTGTTACCCTATGTCTTTAAATTGGAGCATCGAGTCCTTTGACTTTTAGAGTAAGTACTGAAAGATATGAATTTATTGCCATTATGTTGCTTGTAGAATTGGAGTTTCTGGTGGTGTTCTCTGTTCCTTTTTAATCTTTGTTGCTTTTTGTGTTTGTTTGTTTGTTTATGTATGTATGTATGTATGTATTCATTTATATTTTCATCTTTCTTCCCCTCAGAGAGTCCCCCCTTAAAATTTCTTGCAGGACTGGTTTAGTGGTCACAAACTCCTTTATTTTTGTTTGGGAAACTTTTTATCTCTCCTTTTATTTTAAATGAACAGCCTTGCTGGATAGGGAATTCTTGGCTGCATATTTTTCTGATTCGGTACATTGAATATATCCTGCCACTCCTTTCTGGCCTGCCAAGTATCCATGGATACATCTGATGCAAACCTGATCTGACTTCCCTTGTAGGTTAAGGACTTTTTTCACTTGCTGCTTTCATGATTCTCTCCTTGCCTGAGTATTTTGTGAATTTGACTATGATATGCCTTGTTGATGGTCAGTTTTTGTGGAACCTAATGGGAGTCTCTATGTTTCCTAGATTTTGATGTCTGTGTCTTTCCCTAGGTTAGGAAAGTTTTCCACTATGATTTGCTCACATAACACTTCAACCCGTATTTCTCTCTCTTCTTCTTCTAGGACCCCTATGATTCTGATGTTGTTCCTTTTTTTTTTTTTTTTTTTTTTGATGTTGTTCCTTTTTAATGACTCACTGCTTTCTATAATTCTTAAATCGTGGTCTTTTGCCTTAATCTCCCTTTTTTTCTGCTTCATTATTCTCCATAAGTTTGTCCTCTATATCGCTGATTCTCTGTTCTGCTTCATTCATCCTTACTGCCATGGCATCCATCCATGCAGTTCAGTTATAACATTTTTTATTTCATCCTGACTAGGTTTTACTTCTTTTTATCTCCACAGAAAGGGATTCTAATCTATTTTCAACTCCAGCTTACTAGCTGGAGTGATTTTAAATTCTGGTTATTGTGATTCTAAATTCTGGTTCAGACATCTTGTTTGTATCTGTGTTGGTTAAGTCCCTGGCTGTCATTTCTTCCTGCTCTTTCTTTTGGGGTGAATTCCTTAATTTCATCATTTTGAAGGGAGAAAAGGAGTTAATGAGGTAGAAAAAATTAAAATTAAAAAATTTAAAAAATATGAATATTAAAAAATTTAAAACACACACAAAAAAAATGAATAAATAGTGCTAGATCCTAGGTGTGTTTTGGTCTGGGTGTTGAAAGTGGTTTGATAGATTAGAGGGAAAAGAAAGATAAAAGAAGAAAATTGAAAGTTTGAAAAAATGAATACACTGAAGCAGACTAAAATGAAATGATGGAAGTAAAATAGAATTTGAAAAAAATTACACCAAAGTAAAGAATATAGTACAAAAAAATAAAAATATTTTTAATAAAAATTGAAAATCAAAATGAATTTTTTCTCTTTCTGTATTCAAGAAAAAGAAAAGAAATGAAAAACAGGGAAAAAAAGGAAATAGTTTGAAATTTTGAAAAAGTGAATACACTGAAGTTGACTAAAATAAAATGGTGGAAGTAAAATGGAACTTGAAAAAATTTTCACAAAAGTAAAAAATATAGTAAAAAGTTAAAGAAAAATATTTTTGATAAAAATTGAAAATAAAAATGAATTTTTTCTCTTTCTGTATTCAAGAAAAAGAAATGAAAAACAGGGGAAAAAAAGAAAGAAAATTGAATAGATGGACCTGCTAACAGACTGAAATACGACTGAAATTACTTCGTTTTCCCCTAGAAGTCAGACTATGAAGCGCTTTATAGTCCATAAACTAAGGAGGTGGTGAGACTTGTATTCTTGAAGAGCGAGGTTGGCCCAATTGGGCAGGACTTAGGGTAAGGGCTTCGTTCTCCACTAAATGGCGCTGCTAGCCTACTGGAGTGGGTTGTTGTGGCACTCGTAGGTGCGAGTGAGTTTGCGCGGGAGCTGTGAAAATGGCATCACCCAGCTACCCAGTCTCTAGTATTGGAACTCTGTTCTCCCAGATCAGCGATCATGCACCCGCCCTTTGTCTTCAGCTTTCATCTACTCCCTGCTTTTACACTGTCCGTGACCAAGCCCCGGTGGTACCTCTCTCCTGAGTTTTATCTCAGATGCAGCTGTTTTTCCCCGCCCCTTAGTTCTGAGGAACTGCGGCTTTGACCCGTTCGGCCCCTCTGTGGAGGGTCTCACTGAGCAATGGCTGAATGCTGGCCACACCCAGGAACACTTGCGGGACCATGCTCCTGCCAATGCCCAGAGCCTGTGTCCGGGTGCCAGCCCGCCCTAGAAAAAGTTCGTGAGATAGTGTAGCAGCAGCATTTCAGGGATTTTGGAAAATCACAACACATCTGACACCAGACTTCACTCTTAACGACCTTGTTCTAGCACCAGCGCATGTGGCCATTCTCTGGGGTCTGCTGGGACCAAGTGGCCTCAACAGTCTGTACCAAGTGTCCTTCCAGCAGTGGAACCACTTTTCCCCATGTGGCCTGATAACCTCTGGGACCCCACTCTGCTCCTGGGGATTCACCCTTCCCACCAGAACACCGCCAGGTATTGAGCTGCAGAGTTACAGACTCTGCACTCCCCTTGTTTACAGTCTAAATAGAATATAAACCCTCTCCTTTCTCCTTTCTCCCTTTTTAGTTTAGTCCCTGTGGCTGTTTCCAATTTTCTACTTTCTCTCCAGCTGCTTTTGGGGAGGGGTGCTTTTCCCGTATTCTCCACCCCACCCCCACCCCATCTCTTTCCTCTCTTCACACGCAAAAGTGGCTCCCTTCCCTTCGTGGCTTCTCTCTCCCCAAGTTCACCTCTCTGTGCCACATACCTGCTGAATTCTGTGGTTCAGGTTGTGCAGATTGTTGTGCTAATCCTCAGGTCAGTTTTCTAGGTGTGCAGGATGGTTAAGTGTTGGTCTGGCTATATTTCATGGACGCGAGACACACAAAAAACTTCCATGCTGTTCTGCCATCTTGGCTCCCTCCTCCCTGAATATTTTTTTAAGGATAGTAATTTACTGGTCACTGATCTACCCAACTCAATTGTTAATTATATCATCTTGTCTCCAAGGTTCTGGGGGAAAAAATTGTTGGATTCTTCACATGCAAGTGCATAGACACAAATATGCATTTTCTTTGGGAGAGGATTCATAGCTTCCACTATGTTTTCAGAAAGTTTTCTAATATAAAAAAAAAAAAAAAAGAAAGAAAGAAAGATTAAGACCGTTAAGTTAGTAAGTTATCCTGATATGCAATACATAAAAATAATTCTATTTTTTAAATCTTTAGTGGTCCTTATTTCTTGAGTGCCTATTATGTCCCAGGAATGCTCTGGAGATTGAGGATATAGTCATGAACAAATAGACCAAGACTCTGCCTCCTGGAGTTTATATTCTAATAAGGCAGAACACTAGACCACAATGACTGAGATTAATGAAGAAATAGTATGTTTAATAGCAAAAAATGCTGGGGAACAAAAATAAAGCAGAGAGAGGGGATATGAAGTGTTGGGTGAGAAGGCTGCCCTCCCTGAAAAGATGACATTTGTGTAAAGACCTATAAGAACTAAGGTAACTTGGGGGAGAAGGTTCCAGGTAGAGATAACAGCAAGTACAAGACACCTGGACAGCAAGATTCTTAGTCTACCCAATAAACAGCAAGTCTGTGACAGGATGAGCCAAGGCAAGTGGGTGGAGATGAATTAAGGGAGAAGTGTGAGTAGGGATGCTATAATGGTTCTCCAACGGGAACAGAGAAAGGGTTGCCCCCTCAAAGTGCACTTGGAAATGTTGGGGTAAGATATTTTTTGGTTATCACAATGACTCTGGGACTCTACTGGCACTTAGGTAGAAAAAGTTATACCAAAGATTTTGTGATCTCCAAGATATTTTGTACAGTGAAAAACTGTTTTGCACAAAATGCCAACATCATCCTCATTAAGAGACCATTAAGCCATTTATATAAACCCTGGATTTTACTCTGAATATTGAGAAGCCATTAGAGCCATTAGTGCAGAAGAGTGAATGGTCTAATTTATATTTATTAAGTCTTAGCCTTGCCATTGTGCTGGAGGGAAAGGAGACCAATGCATAGCACAGAGACCAGTTAAGAAGTTGTCGCAATAATTCATGCAGGAGATGACGATAGTTGGACAGGGTGGTGGGATGGAGGAAAGGAGAACTGGATGGATTCTGAGTAAATATGTAAGGTAGAATCAGTAGGTATTGCTAATGCATTAGAGCACAGTATGAGAAAAAAAGAGGAGTAGAGGTTGAATCTAAGATTTTAGACCTGATCAGTTGTCATTTGTAGTTGTGATGGGAAACACGGGGCGGGGGGCCGGGGGGGGAGCAATTTTGGTTCAAGGCAGAGGGATTAGGAAGACAGCATCAGATGACACTTAGGTTGTTGGATGTGCATAAGAACATGTGATGTAAATAAGGATATGTATGCAAGGATATAAGGATATGTGATGTATTTGGACATAGTTACAGAGAGATGAAGATCTGGATATGAGTATTGACATAGACAAAATATAGAGACAGAGTTTCAGAAATATAAGAGACCAAAAATGTTAAATTAGCTATCTCTAGTTTTTTAGTTCATTGATGATTTTTTTCTTACCTGAGTTTCCTAACTTATTTACATTAAACATGTCTTAATTTTATGAAATATAAAAATGTTTAATATCTACAACACTACTTTATAAAGCTCACTTGTAATGGAGCTCTGATTTGATTTCTCTTCTTATACACTCTCTACTGTCTCTCCAACTGCTTACTTATCAGCTACCAACTGACTCCCCACTGATGGATGCCACTTTTAGGGATTTTAAATCTCAGCTTTACTCTATGCTGGTCATTATAACCATGCAGTACATTTCCAGACCTCCAGGATTTTCATTCCATGGAGAAATGGCAGCATTGTTAGCAGCTGGATCCTCTTTGAAAGAATGAAGCACACATATTTATTGAGGCTTTGGGGGATTGTAGGAGGAGAGAAACAATTGTCACTTGGGTCCCCTTTCCTGGCAGCACCTCAAAGGTTACCAAGTGAGAACAGCAGTGCCCAGCTGCCCTGAAAAGCCAAAGAAAGAGTGAAATTTAAAACTTGAATTACCTCTCTCTTCTCATTATGTATTATTTGTCAATCATGGATAAAAAGTGGTTTTTGCCCTCCAGCTGCTAGCCCTGGGGTGCATATATCACTCAGTGGTGCCACTTTCCTGCGGAACATTACAAGAAAAAATCAGTGATTACACCTTTCTTTCTTTGTCATATTTATTCCCTATTTTTAACTCAATGGTTTAAACTAAGAAGGCAAGCCTTTGGGAAAAAAAAAATGTATACTTTGTTTTTATAGTGGTAGACATCTTAGATATTGAAATAACATATATTAGAACACATAAGAGGAACCTTTTCCCTCTTTCCAATTGGAAGCAAAATGTCTGAAGTTTAATGGATTGTTGCAGCCTCGTGGATGGGGGATATTGTATTCCTTTGTATTAGACCTTGCAGAAGAACAATAAAACACACATTACCACTCCGTATGAAATGCAGACCTTTAAAAATAGATTCATTTTGATGCCTGCCTTTCAAACTTATTTTACAACATCAAAACACATTGTCTTCATTTGTATATTTTATTCATGTGACATAGAAAGTGCTTTTTAAATTTTTTTGAGCACCATTTTAGGACCTAAGTAACTTTTTATGGTACTATGAAGGGAAGTGAAGACAGAGAGTTCAGGTATGTTTTAAGTTGATGTAATAAATATACATTAAACCATATTACACATGACTTTCTGTCTAAAGCTTCTAAACAAAGCACCAAAGCATCACCTCAGTTATTCAAGCAGATTCAAATAGGAATCTCTTTATCATCTATTTGGTTCTAAAGTTTGCATCTTTAGTTTTTATAGTAGAGAAAAGTCCCAGTAGCGGCAATGCTGAACTTCCTTAAGATTTTTTTTTTTTTAACCAAGAAAATGCACTAAAAAAGCATTAGCCATCATGGCTTTTATTCTTTTGTAAGTTAAGTACCACTCACAATTCAAAGTTGTGATAGATGGATGCATTGTATGGGTGAATCAAAATGCTTCATAATTGATAATATGCAATAAAGCAGTCCTGTTGAAGTAAGATAAGACATATTCTCTACTATTTTTTCCTTTAATTCCATCTAGAAACAGAAGTTGATGACAACTGGAAAAATCCAATAGTGGGAGCCCAGGCAAGTTAAACTTCTCCTTTCATGCTCTAATTTACATGGAAATATGGGGTGATCACATATGTCATGAATTTTATAGGAAAGGTTTGGATAGTGAGGGCAGTCCAATAGGTTGGGCTCACCTATTTCTTCAAGCTTCTTATTTTCTGTGGTCATGATAGGCACCCTGCAGTAAGCTCGGGATCAGATGGAAATAAAACCACTGGGAGAGAACTGGTGGAAGGCACTGAGCTGGCCAGGCTTCTAGCTAACGCTGTTCAATACCATGGCATTTCAAATGGTTTCCACCTGAAGGACTGGGGCATGTCTGTCTGTACCTATGAATGCATGTTTGCAGGCCACCACATTGGCTGGTTCTGAGTTATGCCCAACTTTCTCCAGGCTCCCTAGAAGTGAACTTTGGTGAACTTTGTCCAAGTTCATTGTTCCTAACCAAACCTGAAATTCCAGAAGTCATGTCTGGGATTCAATTTCAAAATGAGGACATGTCTTTCTAAGTTATAAGTTTCCAACTATTGTTGATTATTTGGCCCCGGAATCAATTGTGTTTAATGTTGTGAATTCCTGAACAACTAGATAATGTAAGAGAATGGTAATTTAGAGAACCGGCATCATGGGGTGGGTTGGTTGTAGAGCACCCTAAATTTCAAAGTCTGCCTCATCAAAGGGTTTCCAAATATATGAAGATTCTGTGGTGGTCCTTGGCAACAAGCATCTATTAGCTGCTTTTAACATTCCTCTTTTATCTCCTCACCCTCCCTGACCTACCCAGGAAAACTGAAATGAGCCAAACTGAACACTTCTCTTGTGTGTTAATTCTTTCTGAGCTCCCAGCTCTATGCCTTTGTTTTTCTGTCCTTTACCTGGGATATCCTCCTTTTGCCCTGTGTGTATAGCCTCTCTAATCGTAAGGTCCCATTATAGCCTCTTCATCCAGAGTCTGCCCTGATCCTGTCAACTGAAGTAATTCCTTCTTTATCTGAACTTCCTTATCCCTTATTGAGTGACATCTTCACAATCATGTAGTATGTATATTATCGCCTACACTAGACCATAAGTTGCTTGAGGGCAGAACTAATTCATCTTTCTATCACCCAATTGTTAGAAAGATGATAGAGTCACTCAAATGATATTTGTTGAAAGAATAATGAATGAAAGGATGGATGAATATGTATTATATTCAAACATAAAGTGACAGGAGGACTTGGACATAACCTACAAGTAGTTTTATTACAGAAAGCCACAGTGAAAGAAAGCATTTAAGGGGGAAAGAAACATTCAGGGATCATATGTGACATCCCAGCCTCCTAGCATGGTAACTGGCACATAACACACAATAAATGTTCGTTGGGTGAATAATATATTTAAAAATCAAGAACTCTGTATACAATGTAAGCCTTTGGGCTAAAAAGATAAATTTTAGACACATCAGAAGGAGAAGATAAGATAAACAAATAAAACCAAAAAGGCTAAAGCATTTTAAGGCAAATCACTAAATATGGTTTCTCAGTTTCTACCCATGTGAACTTGTCTGAGCCTCCTTGAGGGTTGAGTTCTTCTGTATAATGTCAAGTTGATGAGACAGCCACAAGTGATAATCTGTGTAAACTTAACCACGGTCTCATTAGCCCAGAAGAGATTATAAAAACTGATACTGGCTCTTGAGGGTATCAAGTAGCTCCTAAGCTTGATAAGATCCAAGCCTTTGGAGGAGAGATTAGCATCAGACCCAGTGGAGATTTTTAATCACATTAAAACAAGATAACATGTTATCTGAGAGAAAATTAATCCTCACTTCTAGACTATGTTTTTTATGAAACTTGACACCTGAGAATTCTTTTAAATACTTATCTGGTCCATTTCATTTCATAGGCTTTATTGCCTTGACATCTAAATATCTTTATGAGTATTCAAATGATTGTTGTTTAAAAGAGCTAATAATTTTATGATTATTTCTTTTTTCATAAAACAAGTATTACAGTCAAGCACCTAAAGAAAGCATATTGATATCATATTTACAATTAGAACTCTGGGTTTAAAACACCAGGTACCCAAAGCTGACAACGTAAACAAATTTATTTTAGTTCTGCACTTACAATTTTTTTTTTCCAACGTTTATTTTATTTTTTATTTTTGGGACAGAGAGAGACAGAGCATGAACGGGGGAGGGGCAGAGAGAGAGGGAGACACAGAATCGGAAACAGGCTCCAGGCTCTGAGCCATCAGCCCAGAGCCCGACGCGGGGCTCGAACTCACGGACCGCAAGATCATGACCTGGCTGAAGTCGGACGCTTAACCGACTGCGCCACCCAGGCGCCCCTGCACTTACAATTTAATATTAGCTGGAAGGGCTCTGCAGAAAATTGCACAGCAGCTATGCTTCTTCATAAAGAGATGAAGAAAGGTTGAATGACATTTGAGGGAACTTTGTAAAACAAGTAGTTGCTTGTTTAAAAATTCCTAACATTTCCAGACGGTTCTTGTGATTTTTGAAGGCATCATATCCTATTTCAAAATATACATAAACCTTATTTATAGAGGTAGCCATTCACACCTTTTTCTACAAATAACTTTAAATGGAGTCCTCACTCATATGATTTCATTAGGAGAGGAAGGGGAAGTTTACCTTTTTTTAAACAAACTTTATATACCTGATTAAAGAAAATAAAAGGTATAAATAAAATTATAAGCAAAGAGTTTAAGATGTTACAATAATTCAAATACCTTCAGAAATATAATAAATATCATGCATATATCTATTACAGAGCCAGGAAACATTTCTCAATCACTAATATTAAACGAGGCAAAAGCTGTTTCAATCCAGTCAAAGCTGTTTCAATCCAGTTACTTGCAGGTTACCATTATACATTATTACTAAATTATACCCAGTGAATTACCAGTTATTCTTATTCACTTATTATAAAGAAAGTTGGTCCCACGAGATTTCTTTATAACCTGGTCTATTACTGTTTATAATTGTAGTTATAATAGCAATCAAATTTCTATAAAGTCACTTACAGTATATTAATATCACTCAATTAAACTACAGATTTACAACATCAAGCACCAAAAGGTGAGAGTATAAATAAATCCATTTAGTTCTGCCATTTATTTTACTTTAAAATGTTCTGTAATTCTGGTATTTTGTGTGTGATGTGCCTTCTAGCAAACTACTTGTAGGATGAATTCTAATCTCCAAATCCAAACTGTAATGACTTGTGTAATTGCATTTCTCAATTGGACTAGTAGAGTAACATAGCTTTAGAATTTTGATAAAGAAAGCATTCATTCAATATTTTAGGTAATTTTTAATTTTCCATTTGAAAACACAAAGCGACTGTCTCAATAATGAGTTCCAGTTTAACCATAGTTTCCAATCCCATAAAGTGGGCAGAATAGTCATTCCCATCCTCTCCCCCACTCCATTTTCCATATTAGAAATTTGAGATTCAGAGAGTCTAAGCTCCTCAAGAGGATACAGTTGGTAAGAAGAAGAGCCAGAGAAGGCAGGAAAGGATTTGCCTGAAAAAATTAATGGAACGCTATGCATTCAGGTCAGCCAGAACCACTAGCTTTCTATTTCCTGTATTTTTTCTAAGAACCCTGACATGCTTTCCTATGGGTTATCCTAATCTGTTTCTACTTTACTCATGTGGTAGCATGCCTTCTACCTGTGACCAATTTTTTCCAGTTAAATTTCTATTTTCCATTAATCTTGAATTCAAGTACTCGTTTCTTTACACAATTTTTTGTTTTTGTTTTTGTCTTTTAGATTGTTAGTCAAAGGTCCTATAAAATTTTCTTCCTTTCAAAGTATCCTGTGTCTAAGAGAAATTCAAAGAGCGGAAATAAAATTCAGACAAGTCAAAAACATATATTAGGGGGAAAAATTGCTTTGTGAACTGTCATTTAACAAATACTCACTTGATTGCTACCGTGTATCTGACAATGACCAAAATACTTACTACCTCATATAGAAGACCTAGAGTAAGTCAATCAATGACTACAGTGTACATAGTATGTGCTTAATAAAAAGCAAGAAATTTTGCTTACTTCGGAGGGGGTAGGTAACACTGACGAAGTTAGGGGAGGCTAATAGAGAAAGGGATAATTGAAATAACCATTGAAGATGAAAATGAATCAGCAAAGAAGGCAAAGAAGGGAAATTCAGGGAAAGAAGGGAGTTGCCCAACGTGGTGTGGCACTTTCAAGGTTCTATCCCCTCTGGCAGAATGCGATGCATCCCACAGTATAGAATTTTTCATTGCACACTCAGTTTTGCTTAACTTTTCTTCTTGAAACACCAGTTTTTATCAGCTTTTGTGTGACCTGTCTCCTCCCAGTTGGCTTAATAAAGGAACCAATCTGTCTTACACTTTGACATGAACAATATATCTCTCTGTATATTAATGGAGGATTCTTGAGTTACACCACCCTCGTTCAACCCAAAGTCTAGTACCTTCCAATGATCCGTAGTTCCTTTAGGCATTTCTCTATCAAATCTGCCTCATCCTCCTGGGCAAAGCTTAAAAACACTGGTGGGAAATCACAGGGTATTGTTCATGTACAGACAACAGTTGAAAATGGCTGAAAAAGATGGAGGTTTGGGGAAAAAGCAGCAAATACTAAAAACGGAAAAAGAAAAACAAGAACAAAAATAATAATATTTTGTTAGCATTGAGCAGTAGCTATCTGCCAGATTCCATGTCAAGTATATTTTGCATTATTAATTTAATTCCCACAACAATTCTGTGAAGTAGATGTTACTATCCCTATTTTACAAATGAAGTAACTTTAGTTCAGAGAGTTTAATTCCCTAAAATCATACAACTGGTAAAGGGATCAACAATATTCCCACCCACACTCCAGAACCTCCACTCTGAAGTTACATGCCTCCCAAATGTAGGTTGGGTTGGCTTGCAAACCTCCATTTTATGCCTCCCTCACTAAAAATCTGAACTTGATCTTGATGAGGTGATCATCATCAAGAAGGTTTTTAAGGTGGGGTGCATTTGGACTTGATCTTAGAAAGATCATTCTGGCATATAGTCTAGAATGGAGAGAGTTCAAAGATCAGGTCATGACCCCAACGTGAGAAGATGAGGCCCTCAATTTGTATGGTGGCAGTAGTAAAAGGAGGAGACAAGAGTATTTGAGAAGAAACTTACCATGAGTGTAGATGAGGGAGGTGAGATAGAGGGATTCTAAAGTCTTTGGTTTGGTTGGCTGTTAGTGGCTGCTCAGCACAGAGAGGGAGGGAACATAGGAGGAGCTGGTTTAAGAGACAAAATACCCACCACTGGACACAGTTAGCATTGTCATCAAGCTTGCTTGTGTCCAGATTGTTCTTCCAAGTCAATTTTGCAGCTGAATTTTGTTTTTTTAAAGTAACCTACCTGGAGATCTGTCAAAGACTGTAAAATACTTGAAGACTAAGAATATACGGACTGTCCGTTCTGCTGAGTCTGTCTTCACATCCCTTTCCTACTACATTTTCTAGAATATTTGTAGGCACCACGAAGAGAATCCACTGTTGTCTTGCAAATCAGCATCCAGGCCTTACAGGAAAAGAGCCCACCCAGCAGGTTTTTAATTGCTTCTATATTTAACCAGCCAAATAGCCTTGTTATCTGTCTCTTCTTCTTCTTCTTTTTTTTGTTTTTCCCTAATGCCATGACTCATCAGACCACCAGGTAAAAAGCTCCAGGTCAGCAAGCCAGCAACCAGGGAAAGCACGGAAAGGATAGAGAATGGCTTCTAAAGTCTCTCATTTCAAAAAGTTTTTGTAACTTGTTTTTGCTGTGCAGAAAGCAGCTCTTGAGTAGTCCAATTTATTGAGATAACACAAGGCTGAAACAGTTGAGATTCAGCCTAATATGAAAATATGAATTGGTTTTCCATGCTAAGAAAAACAAAGCTAGTGACATTTCCTCAGTGCCAAATATTTCATCACATGAACTAAAGCCTCTGTCTTAGTTGTAGGTCCTGTGTCAACAAGAGGGCTGTTTATTTTTTTAACCATGTGTCACATGACTCAACTGCATCATCTATAATATTTTTCTGGAGTCAACCAGACAGCCAGGACCCTTTCTCAAATGCAAATACTGAGACCAAGTCAAATGGGCACCTGCTCTGTGTTTCTGAATGGGCTGTTGTAAATTAAACGTCTCATTCCATTGGGAGCTGGGGGAGGTGACCTAATCCAGTAGAAGCACGGAAGTGAGAGTGTTTCTGAGGGTGGCTGAACTATGTGACCTTTAAAGTCTGCCCTCCAATTCTGTCTCTGGTAGTCAATGGATGTATTTCAGGAGTGTTAGGCACTCAGGGCAAGCTTCTTGGGAGGTTTATGTGAAAGGGGAAAAAAAATTAGTCGCAAGTAGGTGGGTATGATGAAAGGTTTTTCTTTACATCATCCTCCACAGAAAGGATTTTTAAGTAGCTAGTTCAATTGTATATGTCTGTTATGCTCTGTATTATGAGAAAAAAGGAAGTTCATCTGCTTGAACCAAATCCAGATTATGGTGGAGGGTGCTTAAAAAGCCTTAACAGGCAGAGATCAAGTTGATTCTAATACTTTGTGTCAATTTAGCTAACAAGAATATCATTAAGCACCCCCTACTTTCTCTTGTTTAAAAAAAAAAAAAGGTAGAGATAATTAAAGGAAACTTGGAACCTGATATACAAACTGTCACTTCAGTATTGTGGTCAAATTTTCTCATGAAGGGTGGATCTTAATTTTTAGTCTAAAATTTTAATCCTTAAATTATACACTGAGATAGTTTTTCTGTGTACTAAATGGTATCATTCAAGAATTCTTAATAAAATATCATATAATTATCTTAATACTTGCAGAAAAAGCATCTGACAAGATAATAAGATTCAAAACCCTTTCATGATAAAAATCCTCAACAAACTAGGAACAGAAGGAAACTACCTCAACATAATAAAAGTCATTATGGAAAGCCCATAGCTAGTATCATACACAACACTGAAATGCCAAAAGCTTTTCTTCTAAGATCAGGAACAATAAAGAATGCTCACTATCACCACTGCTATGCAGCATAATACTAAAAGTCCTACCCAGATCAATCAGGATGAAAAAAGAGAGAGAGAGAGAGAGAGAGAGAGAAAGACAGAAAGAAAAAGAAACATTAACTTGGAAAGGAAGAAGTCAACTCGTCTGTGTTTGCAGATGATATGATCATCTGATGATGTAGAAGACTCCAAAGACTCCACCAAAAACCTGTTCAGTAATAAATGAATTCAGTAAAGCTGCAGAACGCAAAATCGACACATGAAATTAACTGTGTTACTATACACAAACCATGAACTATCTGAAAAAGAAATTAAGAAAATAATCCCACTTAAAATAGCATCAACAGGACAAACAAAAAAATAAAAATAAAAAAATAGCATCAAAAAACAGTAAAATACTTAAGAATAAATTTAGCCAAGGTAGTAAAAGATCTGAGCACTGAAAACTATAAAACATTGGTGAAAAAACTTGAAGAAGGCACAAATAAATGGAAAAATATCCTGTGTTCCTGGAATAGAAGACTTAATATTGTTAAAATGTCCATACTACCCAAGGTGATTGACAGATTCAATGTAGTTCCTATCAAATTCTAATTGATTTTTTACAGAAATACAAAAGTCTTAAAATTCATATGGAACCACAAAAGACCCTACATGGCTAAAGTAATCTTCAAATAAAGATTAAAGCAATCAAGAAAAATAAAGCTAAAGCTATCACACTACCTGATTTCAAAATATACTACAAAGCTATAGTATAATATAGTACTGACCTAAAAACAGACATATATACCAATAGTATAGTATAGAGATTCCAGAAGTAAACCCAAGCAAGCATTTATAGTCAATAGATCTTTGACAAAGATGCCAAGAACACACAGTTGGGAAAGGATAGCCTCTTTGATATAAGGTGTTGGGAAAAATGGATATCCCCATGCAGAACCCTTATCTCATGCCATATTCGACGTCAACTCAAAAGTGACTAAAGACTTCAACATGAGCCCTGAAAACTGTAACAGACTAACTTGACATTAGTCTGAGCAATGATTTTTTTTTAATTTTTTTAATGTTTTATTTATTTTTTTAAGACACACAGAGACAGAGCATGAGTGGAGATGTGGCAGAGAGAGAGGGAGACACAGAATCTGAAGCAGGCTCCAGGTTCTGAGCTGTCAGCACAGAGCCTGACGCGGGGCTTGAACTCACGAACTGTGAGATCATGACCTGAGCCGAAGTCGGACGCTCAACCAACTGAGCCACCTGGGTGCCTCTGGGCAATGATTTTTAAAAATATAATTCCTAAAGCACAGGCAAACAAAAGCAAAAATAGACAAGTGGATTGCGTCAAACTAAAAAGCTCCTGCCCAGCGAAGAAAACAATCAACAGACTAAAAAGGCAGTCTACAGAATGAGAGAAAATTTTTTAGCCATCTCTCCAATAAGGGGTTAATGTCCAGAATATGAAAGGGACTCAAACAGGTCAATTGCAAGAAAACAAAAAAAAAAAAACCCAAAACAAATAAGTGGACAAAGAACCCAAATAGTCATTTCTCAAAAGTAGACGTGCGGATAGCCAATGAAAAGGCACTCAACATCCCTAATCATCAGGGAAATGCAAATAAAAACCACAATGAGCTATCACCTCACACCTGTTAGGATGTCTGTCATCAAAAAGACAAAAGATAATAAGTGTTGGTGATAAATGTGGAGAAAAAGGAGCTTTAGTACACTGTTGGTGAGAATATACATTGGTACAGCCGCTATGGAAAACAGTATGGAGATTCCTCCACTTAAAATAGAACTACCATATGATCCATCACTCCCACTTTTGGGTATATATCTGGAGGAAATGAAGTCAGAATAGCAAAGAGATATTTGTGCTCCCCTATTCACTGCCACATTATTTATAGTAACCAACATATGGAAACAACCTAAGTGTACATAAACAGATAAATGGATAAGGAAAATGTGAGGTGTTTAAACAAGAAGATATTATTCAGCCTTAAAAAATAAAGAAATCCTATCATTTGCAACATAGATGACCCTGTATGATATTATGCACAGTGAAATAAGCCAAACACACAAATGCTGCATGATCTAAAGGATGAACTGTTAGAAACAGAAATTGGAATGGTGGTTACCAGGGAATGAGGGGGATAGAAACAGGGCGATGTAGGTCAGAGAATATCAAGTTTCAGTTAGGCAGGGTAAATAAGTTCTAAAGATCTAATGTAAAACATGGTAACTATAGTTGATAATACTGTATTGTATGCTGTAAATACTAGCTAAGATAGTAGATCTTAATCTTTCTCACACACTAACAAAAGATAACAATGTGAAGTGCTGGGTATTTAACTACTTTGATTAATTGTGGTAATCGTTTCACAATGTAAATGTTTATCAAAGCAGTAGGTTGCACACCTTAAATATATACAATTTTAAGTTGTTAATTATACCTCAATAAAGCGGAAGAAAGAATAATAAAAAGAATGTCTAATATACTTCCACTTAGCATTTTTTTGTGTTATATTCCAAGAGGTACAATTCTATATAAAATCCCCAAGACATAACTCTTAATGTTGGCTAAATAGTCAGGACAGGGTTTTCACTATTTATTATTAATATTCTTTGATGGAAATTTGTTGGTATGATCTTTTGATTGGGCCTAGAGCAGTTTACAGATATATACTCATTATATTGAGCAGTATTGTGTACAATAAATACCTTAGAAATTTTCTAGACTTTAGGCCTCTTATCTAAAAGTTAAGACTGCTGTCAAAGCTACCATTTATGAAAAGACCATGATGATTAATAAGATATTTAAAGACTCTGTCTCTGTAAAGGTCACTGGGGATAAGGGTCTAATTATTATGGTATAAGGTCATGTTGCAAATCCTAGACCTTACCATGAACTCTGAGTTTATGTTCCAAGTGATATATAGTACTATTTTTAATTCCAAAGGATCTAGAAGTTGCTTATATTTAATCATTTATGTTTTATATTGAACCCATGTCTCACCCTCTGTGAGAGCTGCCTCGTCCATTTTATGAGTTGAAATTTCCCCAAAGGCTCTCTCGTGTATATCCAAGTATTCTGTGTTACTTGAATCAAAGTGCTCTTTACAGCCTTTGAAATATCACATAGCTTCATGTGATTTCTGACCATGGGTGGGAGTTTGGAAGTGGGAGTCCTTGTCAAATTTGTCCAGCAGACACCTGTAGACATGAGGTCTGGTCCTGTTCTCTTCTTGCCCTTTTTTGACCCTCAAATCCAGAACTCTTGGCAGTTCACCCATAGCTCAGCTTGGAAGCTGAGCTCACCCAGTTAAGCCTTGAGAAATGTTCCCCAAACAATGTTTTCAGAGTAAGTTTGGGAATCTTTTCAGGCTTTCATCTGGTACTCTTTTGCAAACCAGTGCTTTTTTTTATTTGGTGGGCCCAGAATTGGAACAGTTTCTTAAATATTCTGAGGTTGTCATAGACCATGAGGAGAGAAGCAAGAAATGAAAGACATGAAACCACTGCTTCCACTAACTGCAAAGACTTAAGTGTCCTAAGCAGCAGCGAGATTCAGAGATTCTGTCACACCAGCCTATTCCAGCTCCTTCTGGACCTTGATCAGCCTTAGTTCTTCAGTCCCAGTTTTCTCCCGTTTGGGCTTTTAAAAACTATTTTCTAGCATTTGTCTTAGCCTGGTCCTTGTCTTTCATTGCTTAAGTAGAACTATTTCAAGAACACGGATTAATGGAGTAATATTAACCTGGAAGGAACTGTATGGAAATCTATACAGGGTTCTCTTCCATGTCCTATTCTCAGATTCATCTATTCCAGTGACTTGGATAGGACAATACACTTGTCAAATTTTCAAACTCTACATGGTGGAATTGATATATATATTTATTCAGTACTTTGCTGTTTCAAAATGTTTCTGCATTTAGAATCCCATTTGATTCCAGGAATGATAGGTGCAGATGATAAGGTAAATTTCAGTTCACTATGAAAGACAGCTTTCCACAAATTGACCTGTCCAAAAATGAGACAGTAAGCTTCACAAAGAAGTGAGTTCAGGACGATAAAGATGTTTGAATGGAAGAGAGAGGGAGGGAGAGAGGCTGAGAGAGAATGCATATTAATCCAAATATGTTGTCTAGGGAAAGAGAACAATTGAGAACACAGGTTTTAGTTTTTTCAAAATGTCGTTTGGCAGGATTATGGAACTGTTAAATACAGGTTTAATATAGAACCTTAAGCACATGTAGTTGAGCAGTTCATCACTTTTTACACTTTGTTTCAAAAAGTCACTAAAAATCTGAAGTAGTATAGGCTTAAATCATTATCTTGGGGCTTACCAGGGATGTGTGTTTACTCTTCCTCATACCAAATTGACCTCAAACTGAGGAGTTAATGGGTATGTCTGCAGGGTCAAGCACAAGTGGGAGCAAGATGCACGTGAAGACTGAATATACTGTCCAGGTATAGACAGAGGGAAGGGGATGTGGAGAACAGCTGGCTGTAGAAAATGCTGGGATGGCCAAAATGAAGAGAGTAGGATTACCAGACCAGCATGAGGAAGGGCTAGAATGAGGTCACTGCACTATTGAATTAGAAGCAGAAGAATCAAACCAAACACCAGAACTGGTTTGCATTAGTGTTTCCATAGTTGGAAAGAGTGCTTCCCTTTTTTATTCCCTTTTTTGCTCCAGTAGAATGTTTTGATGAAATATTCACTTGGTCTAGTCCAACTTTACCTTAAGAAATGATCACTCCATGATTTCTTAGAAAAAAGTTGTGAATGATTTTGTGGTACTGGGGCAGGTAGGGCAAGGAAGGAACAGGATAAAGGATTTAGCAACTGAGCTGACCATAATATTATTCAAAGTGAGCTTCTGTTCTTTAAGAACAGAAAATATCCTCTAAATTCTTTTTTTATTTGAGTATTATGAAACTGTATGGTTTTTATAAAGTTAAGAAGCAATATTTAAATATCTAATTATAATTCAGTTTAGATGTTTAAGAAATGTTAGGCTATATACCAGTCACTGTGCTTATAATGTCATTAAAAACAGTCTTTAGGGGCGCCTGAGTGGCACAGTCGGTTAAGCGTCCGACTTCAGCCAGGTCACGATCTCGCGGTCCGTGAGTTCGAGCCCCGCGTCGGGCTCTGGGCTGATGGCTCAGAGCCTGGAGCCTGTTTCTGATTCTGTGTCTCCCTCTCTCTCTCTGCCCCTCCCCTGTTCATGCTCTGTCTCTCTCTGTCTCAAAAATAAATAAACGTTGAAAAAAAAAATAAAAATTAAAAAAAAAAAAACAGTCTTTAAAGATCTTACAACTTCATGAACACACACTGAAGCTCAATTGTACAATTTTAATCCTTTTTCTATTTTTCAATAGTCTTTCATCTCTCTTTGGGCCAATGCATTTTCTTTACTGTTTCACTGAGGTGATTTTTTTTTCCCAGGTGTCATAGAATAGAATAGAATAGAATATTCCAATTGCTTGTCATGTTTCATATATAACTCACAAAAAAATATTATGAAAAGTCTTAATTTACCTGACTTAGGCACATTTTCTTTTTTATACCTGATTGTCATTGACAAGAATGCCTTGGTAGTATTGCACTAGGATAGAGATTCCAGAAGCTCTTCAATTTTTACAATGTGTAAATGTGTCCTTTGGAAAATGTTCAGGAAACTATATTTTCCTCATTTTTTCCTCAGGGAACACTATTTATAAATTACTAATAATGCTCTACAAAATGTTAAATTTCTAGCACTCATCTTGTTTCTTTTTTGTTGTTTTTGTGTTGTTGTTTGTTTGTTTTTAACCATTTTCCAATAAAAGGAACTAGGATATCCTTGGAGAAACATCTGACCCCAGGCTTATGGCAAAAAGAATACAAAAGGATCCTGGAGCAAGGAGGTTCTCAAAAACAAAACAAAGCAAAATGACAAAACAAAAGAACTCAAAAACTCACGGTGATGGGGACATGTTAAGACACAGGAGCCAACTAAAAGTGCTCCCAATGGCTCAGCCAAAGCTGAAATGCTTTGAGCAACAAAGTAAATAAAGTTATTTTGGATAATAACTGAAGTATAAAATAAATATCCACGAACTCAAACTGATATAAAAAAACATGACTTTTTTTAAAAAGTAAATTGGGGAGGGGTGCCTGGGTGGCTCAGTCGGTTAAGCGACCGATTCTTGATTTCAACTCAGGTCATGATCTCGTGGTTTTTTAGTTCAAGCCCCATGTCAGACTCTGTACCGGCAGTGCGGAGCCTGCCTGGGATTCTATCCGCCTCTCTCTCTGCCTCTCATTCTCTCTCTCTCTCAAAATAAATAAATTAATTAAAAAAAAATAAATGTATTGGGACAATAGGCAAATCTTTCATGAAAAAAGAATTCCAAATAACATATGTGCATATTCTGCCCTTAAGGAGGTGAAACATAACTCTTATAGTTCAAACTACACACAGTGACCTCTTTTCCAAGAGTAGAAGATGGAAAAGGCACAAAAGAGTGGCTTTAGAGTGTAGACACCTGACAAACACTACCTTAACCAAGTGATCCAGGTTAATATTGCAGTCATAAATCATATACATGGTATGTGATGAGAATGGCACTTTACTTCAATGCACTTCCTCCCCCAAACTCATAACCTCAATCTAATCATGAAAAAAAGCAACCAAACAAATCCCAACTGGGAGCCATTCTACAAAATGCCTGACCAATACTCCACCAAACTGCTGAAGTTATTAAAAATAAGGAAAGTCTGTCTGGGAGACTGTCACAGCCAAGAGGAGCAAAAGGAGTCATGAAGACTAAATGTGATGTCACATCCTGGAACACAAAAAGGAAACAGGTTAAAAACCAAGAAAATATGAATAAAGCATGGACTTTACTTAACCATGTATCAGTGTTGGTTCATTGTGACAAATGTACCATACTAATGTAAGATATTAATATTTGGGGAAATTGGGAAGGAGGCATAAGGAGATCTCTGACCTATCTTCAAGATTTTCTATAAATCTAAAACTATTCTAGAATAAAACCGTATTAAAAGAAATCTAAATATGGGATACTGTCAGTAGAAATTCAGTTATTCAGTTATTCACCTTTCAAAGTTGTGAGGTCAAGCAAGCTCAGTGCCCAGTAACCACTAAATACTGAAGGAACGAATGATTATATGATTCAATGCACCAGAGAGCCCACTTTGCTATACGGCTTTTTGAAAAAGGTTTGGTAGAAACCAAAGGTGATAATCTGCTCATGGTTTGGAGCCACATCAATTCCTTCTGGTCCCTCAGACACCATTACATGTTCTGGTAAAGAGCAATGACTTCAATCTGCTTTGTCTAATACCCTATTTATTAGCCTCATGTGACAACTGAGCATGTGAAATGTGTCTGGACTAAACGGAGATATGCTGTCACAACAAAATATACACTGTATTTTGAAGACTTGATGTCAACAAAAAGAATGCAAAACATTTTATTAATAATTTTTATACTGCTTATATGTTAAAGTGATGTTTTGGATATAGGGGGTTAAGTTAAATATATCATTATAATTTAGTTCACTTGTTTCATTTTATTTATTCTAGTACGACCAGTAGAAAACTTAAAATTACATACGTGGTTCATGTTACATCTCTATTGGACAGTGCTGGATGAAATGGGTCCCAGGAGCCTGAAAGAGTTCAAGGACCTCTCAAAAGCAAACAGGGTCCTTCCCTGAAAGTGTCAAACTGTTGTGGACTTCTGGGCCCCCACCACGAATAGCTTGAATTTTGCAGTATTAAGGCAAAAGATGACTTTTGGCACTATGTAAAATCACTTACAAAGACAAGAGGCTTTCTTGACTTTGTTCCCTGTTTTCCTCGAAGATTACACATAAGAAGGAATGTTGGAGAGCTACTTCTTGAAGGATTTGTCAATGAGAAAATGAAAATGTATAACGAAATATGTGCCACTATATAGAGCATGTCTCTTCTAATACCACCTTTCCTATGGGTTTGCCTTTGAGGTGGAATTGCAGCTTCTTTCACATTCCATTTGGAACAACATTTGTAAAAGCATGAAAATATTCTAAGGCCATATCCACTTTAGAGCAAAGCAATGGGTGGAAAAACAAAATGTTAACATATCATTTGTTTGGGCTCTAGAAGCTGTCAGACAACCAACATGAGCAATTAACAGAAGACGCCTTGTTCACTAAATTTAAATTTTCTCTTGAAAGATGAGTGGAGAACAGGTTTCAGCTGGTATGTGGGGAAAATGTGTGTGTGCGTGTTTATTTTGAACAAAATTTTGGCTTTTTAATTATACTTCCTTGAGTTCATTACCTTGAGAAGAAAGAGCAATAAAAGTCACACTGAATGTTTCAGTCTTATACAAGCAACAGAGATACATCTGATCTTAAAACTTTACTAAAGTTTGTCACTGTAAGCAAGAGAAATCAACTGCCAACAATTACTGTTACCCTCTGCTGATGGGCTCTTAGAATGAAATTATCTGAAAAGAGATAAAACTCTGTTTATCTCATGTATACAAGCCTTGGGGGAAAGGGCTCTGTGTGGAGTTTGCCCCCATTTTGATGGGTTGAATTGAGTGTGGGATGTGGGGAGGGGACAGTATAAAAATGTAATGTATGTTGTAATGTACAATTTGACTCTTCATTCAATCCCGTTTGCATTGGCATTCCAGGAGATTCAGCCTAAAAGTGTAGGAAATAACCAGGACTAGCAATCTAGGAGTACACACAGGTAATAGATGAGAAAATGGAGAAAGCCCAAGTTATTTGCAGGGGGTCCTGGACGGGGGTTCTGTGACCCTAGGTTCTTTCTATGTTCTTTTCTTCCCTGTCTCCTTTGCAAATACCATACCAGTGAGCAGACACACCTTACCAGGGTACTGGAAGACTACAGGACACCTAATGTCAGTTTAAAAACACCTGTTGGCAAAGCATAGGTAGATGGATGGGCATGTGATTTTCTTTAAACAGTACAAGAAAAGCTGCCTCCCTCCTTCACTGTGGTCTCCTGCTGAGACTCTGCTTCCTCAGCATTATGAAAACTCTGAATGGTGTTACTTTGCCCCAGAAGTTCTGTTTGATGAACTCATACACCTATGCAAAACCTACCAAGGTTCTCTCCAGCAATCACATTAGGCTCACAATTGGAGTCTACACAAGTTCTTATTTGTGCACATGAAGAGCATGAAACGTGTCCACGGCATTTCAGTCTGTGCAGGACAGACAGGCTCACCACTCTGCCCTGGGCAGGAGCCAGCTCAGTTTGCCCCCTTTATTCCCGCTCTGAAACCCAAGTCCTGTGTTAAGGGCCAGAGGAGAGGCTCACTGTTGCATTAGGCCAGCCCTGCTGTGCACGGCTGGAGAAGCACATCAGTAATAATTTAGCACTCAGCAGCTGCAAGAGCAGAGGCCCCTGCCAAGTACCAGTCTTTGATTCTCCTCTCTATCAGGCAGTAGCTAGTTCATTCTCTGGGCACCCAGCCACATTTCAGAGAGAGCAAGACTGGTGAGGGCTGGGACAGCACAGACACACAGCCCCTGTAACAAGTCACTACTATGAACTAGCCTGAACCATTAACAGTGTTAAAGAATTGAGCCATTAGCAACTACAAGGATACAGGGAATGATTTATTTAAAGAATTATAGAACCAATGATAAAATATGAAGTTCTAAATACACACATTATAATAAGCAGTACAGGATTTAGAGCAATAGCTTATAGGGTGGCTTCTAATTGAGACCCAGTTTTAAATACATGGATTCTGGAGATCAGTCGGTTTTCTGATTAAATTATGAATAAACAATTCACCATATCCTGTCACATCCCAGGATGTCAGATCCCTGGAGCCAAAGGGACATCAATCATTCCAAACAAGACAATCAGTGGATTGGAGCATGTATGGGACCCAGAGTCTATGAAACATTGGCTGCCTCAGCAGTGTGTGAAGCACCTCAAATCACCTTTACCCAATGTAAAATGTCATTTATGTCCTCCCTAGTTTTTCACCCTTAGCCTTATCTAGATCAGGCTCATGGTTTCAACATCAAGTCCTGCTCACTGTGGCATTATTGCAGCACTTTTTTTTTTTTTTTTTTTTTTTTTTTGGAAATGGCAGCTCTTATCTGAACAGACCCCCAGGCTTCTGTTCGCGGCAATCTGGGTTTGTGTTTGTTGTCCGCCTAAGGGGTTAAAATTCATTTTAAATAACAGCATGATGGATGCAATCCTCCTTTTCACTTGCCTCAGGAACAGTTTGGTGATTTGCATTTAAAGTCACAGAACCTGTTTGGGTTGGAGAGCGAATTTTATCACAGACATTTTTTTGAAGGTACAAGAAAAAAATAAAATTGTTATTTGATAGACTTTGAGCTAATATGGCATGTTGCGGAAAAGTTTTGGAGTACTAACGATAGGTTCATTTTGTCATTTAAAATAGATGGCAGTGCTATGGCAGTCACCATGTTTTAAAACTCTGTACGCATGTTTTTTCAAGAAAGAAAGAACCTTGAAGCATCCTGTGGTCTTAATATCTTAGAAGTCCTGAGGGATGCTTGAGCCAATTAACAAAGAGCCCCTGCACTTGAAGTATGTGAAAGCCAACATTTGTGGTGAACAGGGAACATCAGTTAATCACATATTAGAGATGATTCCTTTGTTCACTGTGTGAAAGTGGTTTCTAGCATTCATTCTTATATTCCCGTACACAATATTTATCTCCTCGAAGCCAAACTAATTCAAACAACCAATGTGACCTTTTAAATAGTATTCTTTCTTCTGTCTCTCGCAAAACAATTTAAGGGGTTTCACTATATTAGTGGGATTTTCCCCTTTTTTTTTTCCTAGTCTTCAAAAGATTTTTCTTTCATCTTCTTTTCTTTCTCTCCAGCTACAAAATGTGCTCATTACGGATCTGTCAGCTACAAAAGGGAGGAGACTCCTTCTGTTTCAGCAGGTATGAATTTCACTAGCTGCTTTCATCTCCAGAGAGTTCACTGCTGCTCTATTTAATAAAACCCAACACTTCAGTTATCACAGTCATTAGGAGGAAGCAGGGTTGGAAGAAGGTAAGCCTTCATTTATTTTAGTGTCATATATAATTGTACTGTTTATTTCCCCTATGGGCTTTATACTTTCCTGCTATCTTTTTGTTTTGTTTTGTTTTTGTACTTTCAGAATATTTCTGTAAGGGAAACCCCTCATGGAAAACGAAGACTAAGCAGCAACAAAATAAAAAATAAAACAACCCCCCCCCACCCCCCCCAAGATCAGATCCTTCAGAAACCAAAGGACTAGAACCGTAGTTCTAGTACCAGGCAATTAGCACAAGTAAGTGCCCGGACGTCATTCATCTTGAATTAAACCAAATTCCCTTGAATATCGTTGACACTTTGTTTATTGTCTTTTCCCTTCAATGGGAAGTGAATTTGATGAGCCAACTTTGCCTATGGCACAGCACAAAAGGGATTTATATTTGATAACTTTAAAGGGCTCCGTGTCTCTGTGGACTGTAGATAGGACCGATAAAGTTTCTACAAGGCATCTTCTGAAGCTAGTCAGAAATTAAGCATTACGCTAGCACATGAAAGCCAAGGTCAGTTAATTCATTACTTTTAACTAACCGTACCTTGTTTAAGAAACTAAAAAAATACAAGTTGCTATTAGTTAAAAGTTCAAAATAGCCTGCAAATGATCAGTGTTCAGTCTGTAGAAGAGTGGATTTCAGTGGCTTTCCACCAAGATCACCCATATCCTGGTTCCCCAGAGTTCTGTGAGCTATGTGAAAACCATCAGCTGATTCTAAGTGATATTAATTCAGATGATTTAAACAATGGAATCATATCATCTCAGATCTTTTGGATCAGAAGAAACCCCAAAACACATACTGTTTGGAAATTTGTAACCTAGGGTTCAAAACCTGGGTTAGGAATTAATAAGCATAATTGTTTATAGGTATGCACATACTTATAGGAAGAGAATTCTTAGGTTTTATCAGTTTTCCTAAGAGATTGATGATCCAAGGAAATGTAAAAATTATTAATATAGTTCATCTCCATCTCTTCAAGAACTTGCTATGTAATAAGGCCGTATTTTTTCTAATGTTCTAGGTTAATCCATCAATTGATGATCAGTCTGCCTACAGTCAACTAGTATTATGTGACATTGTCCACATGTGGTGTATTTAATGGACAGAGTCTGAAACTTTGCAACACAAAGCAAAATTTTCTCTAATTAGCCCTTGGTCTCTTAGGTCAATTGCTTTATTATAGCCATATAGATCAACATGAACATTTTCATTCTTCAGAAATCAAAGCTGGGTTTTATTGACTATTCCACACGTAAAATATACTCAAAAATTAGTTTTTATATATTTTTCAGTGCATTTTTAAAGTGTGCAGAGCTATATAATCCCTACTTTTTATAAACTGAAACCGGAAATGTGAATTTCATTGAAGAGTCAACCGAACCTGTAAAGATTATTGATGACACGTGCACCATATGGAAAACATTGTTCAAAATTCAAATTGTACCTTTCAAGTGTCTCTCACATCTCAACATGGTCTTGTTTTTCTAATATAAAAAGGTCAGATCACTGCTCTTAGGTGTCCTTTGCCTAGACTTGACATCCTACAGTACCAAGAATATTTTTTTTTTAGCTTTGTTTTTCCACTTCTATTTCTCCTGGTGTTGGTTTACTTCTCATCTTCCCCCACCTCCCTCTCCCCTTCCTGCTCAGCCTTCCTGACCAGAAAAAGAAACTAAAACTTGTTATGCCATGAAAAAGTAGACAAAAGTATACTATTCTAACATTCATGTGGAAAACAACAAAAGCATTAAGTAATTGCAATCTAAATAATAAGGCAAAAGTCAGCGACTCCCAAATGAAGAGGAAAAATCTTACTTTTCAAATTTATGTAAAATGTAGGAGGAAAAGAAATAGATTTTAGTAGGAGACCACAAATGGTGGTAGACTTTCCTCCAAATCTACTCAAGAAAGGCTACATGTCTAGTTGAAACTAGTTCCCCAGCCCGAAGAAAATGGGAGTTATAAGTGCATCTTACTTCATATAAATGTATAAAATTGATTTCAAAACTGATGGTATTCATGTGTCACTTTCTTTTTTCAGTAACACTTCCGTTTATCTAGCTTACATAACTCAGAGGTATATGACATGAAGAGGTCTGACCCTGGTGTCCAACCATCTAGGTCTCAGCCAGGAGCCACCACTTACTAACACTAACTAGTCAGTCCCACGAACTTCAATTTATTTACTACGTAATGGGCATAATAATAGTAACTCCTTCCTACACTTCTGGTGAGGTTTTAATAAGATTGTCAACGTAAAACAAAATGTCTGACACACTTTGTTTGCCATAAACATTACAATTGTTAGTATTGTTATTTTTATCATTACTAAGCTCTATGACTTCAGCTCTGGCGTCAGAAAATTCTCTACACTGCCCCTCTTCTTGGGGTTGCAGCTTCAGACCTTTTTCATCTTAACATTCTTCTGTGCTTGTGGTTCTCAAACTTTTGCCTGCATCAGCGTCACCTCAATGGCTTGAAAAAGACACAGATTACTGGACTCCGTTCCCAGAGTTTCTGATTCAAAAGTCTGGGGTGGGCCCAAGATAGCATTTCTAACATGTTTTCAGATGGTAATGATGCTGCTAGTCAGGGATCATACTTTGAGCACCGATGTCCTAAATCAAGGTTGGCAAACTTTTTCCATGAAGCATCACATAAGGAATATTTCAAAGGCAGCCCTGGACAATATGTAGACACATGAGCTTGGCTGTGTTTTGGTCAAAGTCTATTTATATGCACCAATATCTGAATTTTATATAATTTTCACATCATTAAGTATTTTTAATATGTTTTAACCATTAAAACATATAAAAACCATTCTTAACTTGTGGGTCATGTAGAGACAGGCTGTGGATCATAGTTTGTCAATTCCTATTCTATGGAGACTCAGGTGATTCTCACCTGCCCAGATTGAGGCATGGTCATCTATCTTCCTGCCTGGCTCAGCCTGAGCCTAGTGGTTTATTCACTGTCAGTAGGAGTCTTAACAGGAGCTTGTCGGAATTACTGGTGAGCCAACCTGCTTGTTACTGTCACTCCTAGAAAGTGCTATTCCTGTTATTCTGGCTTTTAAGCTTCAGCTTCAACCTCTCTTAGAGCATATGCTCTGGTAGTTGTCTCTTCGGCATCAATGTCCTTCTTCCGGCCAGTGTCCACTATTTTCCTTTGGCGACCTTATTTTCCTCCACTGGTAGTGGCCCTGTGGTTTGGGTTGGTTAGGTTAATCAGAGCATCTGATTTTCCGTGGTGACAGTCATTGGTTGAGGAATAAGAACAAGACCTTGTTCAGGCCAATGAAATGTGAAGGGATTTTTTGCTGGAAAATTATGGAAAAGGAGTTTACCTGTTTTTCATCAGCAGCTAAGAAAGAGACCTTTTCTTTTGCTGTGTATTGTATGCTGAGGGAGCAAATTCTGGAATGGCTGCAGGCATTATTGCTATGATGAAAGAAATAAGGTTGAGACAAAGGGAAAAATACGAAGGGTGGAGCTGAGAAAACTATGAATACACAATTAGGGTTCTAGTCACAGTTCTAGATCACACCTCTAGATAAAGCCATACCTGAATGTATTGGATTGCTCAGGACTATTCAGTTATTTGAGTCAAGATATTCCCTTTTACTGATGAAAAGATTAAAAAGTAATGTTTCTCTTGAATGTGAAGTCATCTTAACAAATGGAGTTAGTGAAATCTGGAATTAACTCAATGGAAGAGAAAAATAGAGAAGAATCAGGATGCTCATATTCTTGTTTCAGATTGACAACTTATTAACTACATCTCTGAAATAGTCTGGGCCCTCAGGTCAAATGAGGGGATGGATTAAATTAGTGGTTTTTAAATATTTTCTGACTGAAGCCCTTTCCTCAAATGAAGTCTTATGCAGAATCCAAAGAATTGCTATCCTAACAGGATCCCAGCGTGCTCACCGTTTCCTTCCTCCTGTGACTTCAAGGAAACTTTAAAAATTATGTTTTGAGGACCACAGTTTGAAAATAACTGGAAGTAGTGATCTGGAGGCTGGAATTAGACTCCCAAACACAGGTCTGATGTGCAGGAAACATGAGTTCCAACCCAAACTGCTAAATCCATCCACTGTGTGACCATAGGTAAATTACTAAAAACTCTCTACACTTCATTTTTTTTTTTTTAATCTGTAAATATGATAATAAGAGCACCTCTCTCTTTGGGTGGTTTCCAAGACTAGGAAAGTGCATTGAAAGTCCCCAGCACAGTGCCTGGCACTATAAGCACTCAAATGTTAACTGTAATGAAGGGTCTTATAAAATTATGTGATTTAAGCAGTCATCAAAAAGCTTCATAAATTTTTCTTCCTTCCTCTTTTCTCTGAGGAGACACATTCCAATTAGGTGTTACACCCAGGAGTAAGGAATAAAAAAACAAGTAATTAAGTTATTGTTATGATCTTAATTACCATTAATTTAATGAATCTTTGTTGTGGCAGAATAAAATGGTTTCTGCCAGTCTATTATATCAAAAGGCTGTTTCAGGGAGTGGATGGATTGTCAAGGCAAGCTGGCAGGAATTATAAGCATTCTTTGATTTCCTTTTGTATACTGCATCTCATTTTAGAAAGATGACCTATCACTTATATAGAAACATCTAGATCCTTTGAAAGAATCTTCCAAGAACTCTCTCCTTATTAAAAGACTTGAATACACTGGAAGTGCTTGGCAAATAAGCATAATTATAACTAGAGTCATAAGTAAATTAGATGGCATTTTAGTCATGTCTTGTGGAGTTTTCCAGGGTTTCAAAGCATCGCTTAGCTGTTGCCCAACTTCATCTAATCCCAGTCCTAGATAGAAGATATGAAGCATTCAGCCGGCCACCTGTTCTGGAGGATGTTATTAGGAGGGGTGCTTGACAGGGAGCCCTTCTGAGATTCTCCAGTTGGAAACAATTCTGTCTGTGATGTTCTCTAGATAGCTTGCATGTCCTTGAACCCTGGTTTGCCCCCCAGAAGGAGTGTGTTTGGAATAGTTACTTTAGTTTCAAATAACAGAAACAAAATTTAGCTAACTTAAGCAAAATAAGAAAAAGAAAAAGAAAAAGAAAAAGGAAAGAAAGGAGTAGCAAAGTTACTGAAAAGCTTCTGAGGGTTTTCATGAGCATCTCATCAGAATGCTACCATTAATGCACCTTAACTCCTCTTACTTCAAGTATCACTATCTCTCCGAACCAAATTTTAAATACCTGGGGGAAAGAATATGATTGTCTACATTGGCCAGGTGTCACCCATACCCAGAAGAATTAGCTCCATGCAGGGCTGTTTTCAGGAAAGCAGGAAAGTTAAATTGGGTTGGCACTCCAAAAGGATCCTGTTCAGGAAACACGTGCCAACTCCACATCACTCAAACACACATGATCTCTGTGAAAGGGCCAGAGTTGAGGGCAAGAATCTAAGTTTCACGGAAGGAAGAAGATTATTTTTTGTTGAATTCAAACAGACTAATATATATATATATATATATATATATATATATATACACATATATATATGTGTGTGTATATATATATATATATTTTTTTTTTTTTGCTCAGGGAAAATTCAGTACTAAGTGTACATCTGCATTTTGATGATCAGGCCATACCAGATGCCACAGCACCTTGATGTTCAGTACCTTATATTTACTGAACTGGCAGGAAGATAGGAGCTGTTTAAGATGTTCTTTAGGGACTGGGTGCTGTTAATGATAGATACTCAGTGACTTTCAAGCAGGTCGCGTTGGAGCCTGTTTCTTATCTAGAGAAATCAGTATAACGTATGATCACCAATAACAGTTGCAACTGCTGCTTATTTACAAAACTGACCTACCCCTGAATCCCTTCTGCCATACCAGTAGCAATATAATAACTGGCCCATTATTAAGCCTGTTAAGATTTTCCAGTGAATGACCCTGGAACTCTGTCCAGCAATAAGCGAGGTGGACCTATTCCAGTGGTGGAGGGAGGAGATACAGCTGAACTCAGTTTCCCATGGGAACTTGGATCCCTGAAGTCTTCAGGTGCTGAGGCAGCTGGTAACTCCTATTATTGCCTTAAACAAGTAATGGCTTATTTTGCTTGATGCCTGAGTCCAAAACATTTATTCCTCCTAACCATTGTTGCTTTCATACCTGACTTATAAAAAGGAAGAGTAACAGGGGGCGAGGTCGCTTTCCTGGTGCACAGCCCCATGTATTAGCTCCGCACCAGCCCAGCCATGCCCATCTGGAGAATATGGAGTAAGTAGTTACCCATGGACCAGCTCACTTTTTTGCCTCCACATTCTCATCATCATCGAGTCATGCCACTCATGTTAAATTCTGGACTTTCTGGCCCAATGCATGTCTATGCCTAATGTCACATTTAGGAAGATTAAAGGAGTAGAGATAGAGGTAGAATCTACTAGAGGCAGATTTGCCCCAAATTTCTGTTTTTGGGAATACAGAGGTGTCAGAGTAATGGTTGTTAAAATTCTCAAGAGAAAAAAAAGTGGTGTTTGGCAGATTTCTCTGTTTCTTTTGTTCTGTTTTAAAGGAGTTTAAACTCCTGCTTATGGGGTGTGAGTGCACAGGGGATTGAACATCTTCATACATATAAGCGTCCCTTTCTTTCCATTTCACATATATTTGATTCCAGCATATCTTTTGGGGTCTGAGGATGAGAGAATAGCATATTGACTCAGGGTTCTGTGTAGAGCCAGAGCAAAGGTCTTACAAGTAGGATCATCTCATTGCCATTATTTGGGAAAAATGATGTTTCCTCCTCTTTTCTTGCTATGTAGCCTAAGTCTCCAAATTCCTATTCTTAATTTCCACTTCCCAGGTATGCCACTTCTTTATTATCTCTTGGAACTTTATTGAAGGGAATGGGAAAGCATGATTGGGCACTTTTGATGTGTGTTTGGTGATTTGATGTCTGCTCAGCATTTGAACACTCTTACAGTAGAATCCTTTCTTCCCTATAGGAGTAGAAAGGATCAGATTCTTGATCTATTCATCCCCTTCGCAGCAAGGACACTATCACAAGTCTTGAACTTGACCAATAGGAATTATCACTAGAATAAATTAATACATTAGCCCCAATTCTTCATCACAGTCTGTTTCAATGACTTTTGCTATATGACTTGACACTTTTCTCATTGGAGGTGGAATGTTTTGCACTGGCCTCTTGGCTTTGGGCTTGCCATATAATTTGTATTTGCCAATGGAGTGTAGGTAGATTTGATGTTGCAGAGGTTTGAAATGTATTTATACATTTTGGCTTGCTATCTTGAACTTCTGCCTTTACCATGAGAAGAAATGTCAGGCAGCCCATCGATCCAATAAGAATAGGAGCTAAGGAGTTCACAAAGAACCCAACCTGAAGTTTGGAGCCAAGCAGAGCCAAGCAGAGCCAAGCAGAGCCAAGCACAGCTTAGATCAGTTAACCCTCAGCTGATCCACATACAAATAAAAATCGTTATTTTAAGTCATTGAATTTTGGAGTAGTTTTGCTATGCAGCTCCACTGTGGTAGCAGTTGACCAGTACATTTAATCTGGGGATTTTGAACTTGTAGAACATGTTGCATGGGAGCAGAGAAAGTGAAGAGTTTATATTGCCTATAGAGATACCACATTTAGGAACATATGACAGAGGGCTAATGACAAGGCACAGCGTTCAGCAGTGGCATCAGTTTGGCTGAGGTTTCAGCTCCCCAGCTGCCCTATGTTCTTGTTTCATTTTCTTCCCTGGTGTACCAGCTTTCTGGGTTATTCCGTTAGATAACTAATATCCTTTTGAGATAACAAATATTCTTCCAATAAATTTATTTTCTGCTTAATTTGGTCTGAGTCAGTGTTATTTGCAAATAAGAACTCTGTCTGATCAGCCCTATGTTTCATGGAAATGAAAGATTTGGAAAAGCAGAGTGAAATGGGCCAGCAGTGGAGGAAGCAGGGACATTAGTCCATGAGTCCACAATTCTGGTGGCATGGTGTAGGGGAGACTCTCTGTACAGTGTAAGGCAGGATTTTTATTTTATGCCTTTGAGAATGTTCAACAGTTCCTACTTCCTCACAGAGCACATGAGTAATGGGGTTGGTCAGTAGGCTGTCTTTCAAAAGGATCAAAGTTTTTCACTCAGTGAGTTCCATCCATCCACAATCCTAAAACTAATGAATTATGCCTCATGGACACTTGACACTTCTATTCCTTATCTAATTGTTAAAACTTAGACATCCTTTTGATATGCTAAGAACTCCTAGTGAGGAGTTCCTAGTCACAACTCCTATGTAATAGTCTTCTTCAACACATTGTCCATCCATTAACCTGGTTTTATTACAGAAAAAAAAATTAAATGTTCAAGCCATATACAACTACAAAATCATTCATGCACGGTGTTTTTTATTTTTTTTCTAAGCCTTGTCAAATACTTCATTTTTTCTAAAGCCTCACAGTATACATAATTGAATAGTGGAATAGATACCAAATTCTTCCGTATATTATAAGGTATGTAAAGTGAATGGATATATGTTTGCCATTATTGTCATAAACCAGAGAATAAGGAATATTTAAGAAGATGATGTCCAGGGGTGCCTGGGTGGCGCAGTCGGTTAAGCGTCCGACTTCAGCCAGGTCATGATCTCGCGGTCCGTGAGTTCGAGCCCCGCGTCAGGCTCTGGGCTGATGGCTCAGAGCCTGGAGCCTGTTTCCGATTCTGTGTCTCCCTCTCTCCCTGCCCCTCCCCCGTTCATGCTCTGTCTCTCTCTGTCCCAAAAACAAATAAACGTTGAAAAAAAAAAAAAAAAAAGAGGCAGGGAAAGCCTCTATTATAAAAAAAAAAAAAAAAAAAAAAAAAAAGAAGATGATGTCCTTGTGCCATATAATCTCAGGTAGATGCATTTCATTTCATTTAAGGTAGAAGAGAATTGAGTTTTGTCACGCAGAAAATAAACTCATTTACTTGGCATTAGTTTTATATTCAACCCAAGACATTTAATTCTGGAACTTGGATCACACTGACTCTAATGTATATGTAAAATGTTCACTGACTAATATATACATTTTAAGTTTATTATCTTTAGCCTTTACACAAAACCCTTGACAGACTGTTCTTAATGCATATATGTTAGAGATAATGGAGTCTGTTTTTTGTCAGTTCTAAATTTAAATTATTTACTTTCTTGATGGTTAAAAATGTTGAAGTCAGGGCATTAGGAGGTAAATCAGTCCATTTGTGCTTCTTCAAAGAATTAAGAATTTACATGATAGATGAAAGTTTACTAAATACTGTTCACATTCTGGCTTTCCAAAGGCAAATAAGAGTGACCAACCTTAAATACTTTAAGTTCATATGAAACATCTAGTTTGAGGAAGCAAGTGGGAGAATGGGGAGATAGAGAATTGGATTCAGAGATAAAACGACAAAGACCTTTCATATTCTCAAGGGAATGAAACAAAGAGGAAAAAAATCAATAAAGCAAGTTGCATCAAGAGTCTGATCGTCTGAAAATAACAAGCATGAAGGAAAAGTAGAGCATGAAATTCAAATGTCTATACTTAGCATTTATTTTATCGTAGGTGTTCACCATAAAAATCCAAATTTAAAAAAATAAAAGGGAAGAAAAACCATTGTATTCCTACCTCCTAGAGAAAGCCGTTATTATCATGTTGGTATGCATTTTTTATAGCTGGTATTTATAAATGTGTGTGTGTGTGCACACAAGTACAGGATTTTTATACCAATGAATCACATTTTATAAAGTGTAACATTGTTTCACCACTTAATATGTTGTGTGCATCCTTTCATGTCAAAAATATACTCAATATACATTTAATGACTGTATGAACATTTCATTTTGTAGAATAAACAAATAAATGAATTCTACAAAAATTTTCTGTAAATTTCTCTCCCACTACTTCTATTATTAAAATGAAGCTATAGCCCCAGTGCACCCTGAATGGTGGAAAACCTGTAGAAGCAAGTGTGTCAGTAGGCTAGATGGCCTCATGACATCAGGCTGTTGCATAGAGGTGCTTTGCTAAATTGGATTGTTCTATAACATGCCCACGTCCTCAGCTCACTTTTCAAGTTCCTGTGCCTGCTATCATTCTCTCAGATGCTTCGTTTCTTTTGGCCAGCCTGGGGAAGGTCCCTATTTTGCTCAGTGTCTTGCAATGTTTAATAGAACTGGATTCAAATGTGGTACTTCAGCACTGTTCCCCCACCCAATAGACACAGGTACTTAATTGAAGACTCTTGGTGGCCGGGAGGGAATGACTTCAAAAGCCCTGTGCCCGACTCTCTTAAAAGTTGATAAAATTCGAATGTGAAGGTTTTTTAAGGGTATGATTTCAGTTTGCAAGTAGAGGCAGAGTGGAGAGAAATTTCCAAGTACCCCTGAAATAATCAGCATTGAGCAGTCAACTCTTGTGCCTACATATGATTCGTATCCTGAACAAAAAACTTGTGCAGGCTAAGTCAAAACTTGGGATATCCATTTCACTTAAAAAAATGTAATCTTAGAGGACACTGATGTGACTTGTGCTGTGCTGTCCTTTAAATATATCGTTCCTGAAGAGAAAACAAAATAGTTGTGCAATAACAGGCTATTGGTTAAATAAATTATGTTGTATTCTATAGTGGGATACTCTCCAATTATTAAAAAATGGTATTGCAAAAATCTTTAATTTGTGTAAATATGTTCATGTTAGATTGGAGGCTGTAAAATAGTGTGTACTATTTTATCCCACTTTGTAAAAATAATTATGTATATTTTATCTTTACATCAATATCTTTACATGAATCATTAACAATCGTTTTGGACTGGTAAGATTACTGGAAAATTTTATTTCTTGTGTATTTGAATGTTCTAAATTTTCTTTAATTCAAAGATTTAAATTTTGTAATGAGAAAAAAACCATTTTTAATTATCTAGATACAAGATGAAAAGTGCTATGGAATTCTGTCTCCCATATGATTCTGAACGGGTTCATTATACCATTTCTTAAGCACAGGGCTTGTCATTTGGAGGTCAACATCCTCTTAGAAGAAAGAATAAAAATAGTGGAAAAGAGAAGCATCTCTTGCTTAGTGACTCATAGTGTGCTAGCGTGATTAGAGGTGAGGGGCAGCTACATTAGCATATTGCTTTGGATCATAATGAGTAAAAACTTATGCAGAGCAGAGAATAGGGGGAAATGACAAGCAATTAAAAGCCTAGAAGTAATTTTCTACTTTTTCTCCTTTTTTTCCCCCCGCAGATTGATGTGGATATCTCCCTGTGCATGGTGTAGCCAGTGGGTGAGTTGATTCTTGCTGATATTCATAGATAAGGTTAATCTCAGGATTGGGGAAAGAAAGGAGTAACCAGCACATGCCCCCTGAATGTCTCCTACTGAAGTAAGCCCTCTTGTTATCACACAGTGTTTCCTGTAACTCTTCAAAAAGACTGAAGTGAGCCCTCACGTAATTTCTGGCAAGGTGAAGTCCTGGGTATACTTCACAAAGTAGAAATTCCAACCACAGTGGGATTTCCAAGAACACACCTTTAAACCAACCAACCAACCAACAAACAAACCCAAAAAACAAAACAAAAAAAACCCCAAACAAGTGAATTTTCATTCTCTAAAAGCTCTTTGTCGATGTTTAAACAACTACTGAGAAACAGAAGTAGGGGCCAGTGAAGAATACGTTCGCTGTACTATAAACACAGGACAGTCATCTGTTTTTAGAGCTGGAAAGGCTTTCAGGAATCTTCTAACCCAAACCCAAGGGAAATGAGACTTGCCCCAAATTTCTGTATCTATCATACTCCCACCACTTTCCCATGAGGTAAATGGAAAGGCGGAAGAGCATGAAATTTCTGAGGCTGGAGTTCTATTCCTCACTCATATTTTCTCATAAGGCTTTTTGCCATTTGTGCCATAACTGCAACTATATATATTTGAGTGGAAGGAAAAAGTGGGAGTAGGAAATGTAACATGACCCATACCTACATTATGTGGACAAGAATAATCCATAGGATGTCTTTGATGATCTTTGTCCTCTTTAAAAGGAAACTAAACATAAGAATTGAGTGTGTTTGTCTTCAATCTCAACAACTTTATTTTCTGAGAGCCAATTTCTGTAGATTTCCATGACTGATTAAAGGATGAGAAATTTGGACAGAGCAGAAAAAGTCCCTATGGAATAGATTAGAGAGTGTTAATATGCTTAAGTAGAAAGGAAACTTCTGTAGAATTAGTGATACACAACTCAGGTTTAGTAAAGTCGGCTGACCATACCAGCATCAGCTCACTAGTACCTTCCAATGACCACTTATTTCCTTGTAACTCCATTGGGTGTGATATTCAGGGTGTCTAAGATCATCTGTCATTTTGCTGGACTTCTTCACAGCCCCTCTGCTTCCTGGCTGAGTTATTTATGTAACATTATTCCACATGGGAAAGCCCAGCTGTTAAAGTTTTAGAATCAGGAATAAGAACACATTTTTATTAGATCTTTCATCTTGTCTACAGTATGTTTTTCTTGGTTTAAATAATGATAACAGCATGCTAGCCCTCCACCATAACTCATTCGCTAGTACATGTCTTTGGGGGCGAGAGCTGCCCTTGCTGTACTTCTGGGGTTCCAAAATGGGACTGATAGCAAACTAAAGGTGAAATCTGTGTGTGGGATTTGTATAATCACCTGGTGAGTTTGAACTCATACACCTGGGTTAAGTACTGCAGAGGTAAAAACGATAGAACTAAGTTACATATTGGTAGGAGCAAGATGGGGATTAGAGAGAAAAAAAAGGGTTTGGGGGATTAGAAAGTCTTGGTCATAGAAGAAAAGTTGTACTATTTACAAAATTAGGGAAACCCAGCAAAGAAGGAGGAGGTTGAGAAGGGAAGACAAAGCTTTGTTTGTCATATGAAGTTGCGAGTTGCTGGGAAGAGATCCAGGTGGAAGGGTCTTAGGGGGCACGATGACCTAGTGATGTGTCAGCTTGGTTAGGCTGACCTACATCTCCTAGAATTCCTTTCCCTTTAAGGTTCTGGTTAGAATGGACCATGGGAGAGTCTTGTTGAAATGAGGAGGGCAGAGGCAAAGCAGTAGCCATTTTATTAGCTCATACATGTTGTAACAGATGTGCTGATTAACTTGTTAGCATGAAGTCACAGCTGGGTCTACAGCTACTCTTACCTTTTCCTTCAGCTTCTCTGACTCCTGTGCCAGATTTTTTAGTTCCAAGATGAAGGTCACTGGCTTCTTTCTGCAGGATATCCACCGCACCAAGATCAGAGTAACAACTGACATGAGTTTCAGCCCATCCTAAAGCTTCTAGCCTTCCCTTCTTGACTATCTGCCCTGTGGGTTTTCAGTTCTAATATCACAAATACAGTAGCCTTACAGGGACTAAACTACTATACCTGCTCCAATTGTGTAAGGTCAGACCCTTTGTATGAGTTGGCTGGCCTTTCCTGTGGTTCACAGAACTGCATGATTTGGTCTGTTTTTGCAGCCAATTTACACCATTCTTTGTCTCAGTAATATTCCTCATTCTAGTGTCCTATCAATTTCTTCACCACTTCAATCTTCAAAGTTCTTTCCCATTGACTCCATGGACTGGTCTCCTCTGACCACTCCATCTAAATCATCCTTTGTTTTCCTCAGAGTCCTTACTAGAGATTGTTTGCTTATGTAATTAATTTTTTGGTTAGCTGGTCTTCATTACAATCTAGGTTCCATGATAGATGCATCTATCTTGTTCCACACTGGATAACCCTGACCCTAGCACTGTGGCTGGCACACAGCCAGTTCTCCAAGAATTGTTTTAGGAATAGAAAGGGCGATATGGAAGACCTTACTTTGTAGGGTAGGGATGTCAAAGGGATTAATTTTCTATTCCTTGGGGACATACAGATCATCCTGAGTTCCACCCCTATTTCTTTTCTTCATGCAAGGTTGAACTAACTGCCTAGGGATTCAGGAACCATCTCAGTAGTTCCTACATCCAATTTCTAAGTGTTAACAGATTCAACTACACTTCTTTGAAAAGATGCTTGTGATAGTTAATACTTCAACTAGTATTGGAACTGCCAGTAGTATGAATGCAGTTTTACATTGTGGGTTTAGAATTAAGTCACTGTATATTTTTGGCCTTGATTCACTTAGGGCTAAGAATGTGACCCTATATTGTGTTCTATAGCTCTCTTAATTTCATATTGCAGACTTCTTAAACATTATTTTATAAGTCAAAGAACTCTCATTAGTTTTCAAGATTTAATAAAGGTTCAATTTGTGAATAACACATTGATTAAAAAAGCAAGCCAACTTTATTAAATAATATCAAAAGAAAAATGCTATCTTGTGTTTTTTAGGAATCTAAATGAAATATTATTGAGATTATTCTATCTTTATAATTTTCAATTTCCAAGGTCAAATATTTTTAGTGTTACCCGGAGCCTGCAGGTCACTTTTCTTTAACACTTCAATACTGGAAATAATTTTTCTTCAATGCTGGCCTTCTTGAAATCCTTCATGCCATAATGATTTCTTATTTCTTTTTAAACAGTATCCTTGCACATTTTTTCCAACATTTAGTCTAGACATACTACTTGATCAAAAATGTTGAAGTGACTCATAAATTACATGTTTTGGCAATTTGGCTACAAACCTTCAGTCACTATGCATTTGCTCATAGGTTACTTCCCATATCAAATAAAGCTCAACCAGCAGTTCTCAAGTGGTCTCATCCTCCACGTAATGTATGTGATTTACCCTTATTCCCAATATTTATGCTCCCCCCCCCCAATAAATCTGTTATGGTTAAGGATATTAAGACAAACCCTCTGAATTGAAAACAGATTTTGCTTTCCCATTGTTAAATTCAATGGTCTCAAAGCCATTGTGAATAGTTTTGTCCTGAGTTAGAAATCAGAAATTTAGTGATTTCTCTCTATAAAGTCTCAGATCAACTGGTAGTTGTGATTAAGCAGTGAGGGAGGTTAATATATATATTGTTGGAACTAACTTAAGATACTGCTTTTCTTTTTTTTTTTTTTTTTTTTTTTTTTTTTTTAATTTTTTTTTTCAACGTTTATTTATTTTTGGGACAGAGAGAGACAGAGCATGAACGGGGGAGGGGCAGAGAGAGAGGGAGACACAGAATCAGAAACAGGCTCCAGGCTCTGAGCCATCAGCCCAGAGCCTGACGCGGGGCTCGAACTCCCGGACCGCGAGATCGTGACCTGGCTGAAGTCGGGCGCTTAACCGACTGCGCCACCCAGGCGCCCCAAGATACTGCTTTTCTATTCCTATCTTAATGCTTGTTGAGTTAAAAGTTCAACTAAAAAATATAGTTGCACCAATTCATTTGGTTAAGCAAATCCTTTCTAGTTATAGGTATAATAAAAGTTTATCTGTGTGAATTCGGTGCTGGGAAGATAACAGAAAGTCCATGCCACGCAAAGCAAGGCACACAGTACATATAAGCTTTTTTGTATTTCTCAATAAATGGTATAAATTGGCTGAATAATTGACTCTGATGGACATTGCTCACAGGTAGATTTTGGACCAAATGTTTGGGTATCTGAAGGCTCATAGTGGAGGACGAAGTTGAAAGTAATTGTCAACAATCTGTCACTCTCATTCAGAATCCAATTTCTCCCATATCTGGGGGGAATTAATGACTTCATATCTAAAGAGAGTAATGTAGGTTCTTGAAAGTTCACTCAGAGAAACAGTAATAGAACAGCTTTAAGATGCAAAAAAAACATAAAAACTTCTCCAAAAGAATCTTGACCAGCCATTAATTAAAATGCAGGTAAAATGAACAGAAACATTTCTCTATTCCCATCTCACTCAGAAGGTGCCAATTTCAATCATTTAACCTCTAAAGAAACTGTTCTCATCCATCTGACAGTAAGACAAAATTGGGAGGCTGAGAGTTCATTGTGATTTTTATTACATACCACAGACATATTCACTAACCAGAGTAGGATGATTCTGTTCTCTTAAAATCACAGGAAATATTATTTCCACCTCCCCCCTTTTTCCTGATATTGGAGCTGCATTTCAGATTATTTTGGGATTACTTTAGGGTAATGTAAAAGAAATCATGGAAGGCAGTGTATAAATTATTATGAAGCTAGTAGTAACTTGCTGATCGAGACTAACAAGGCTGTATAAACAATGCTGATATTACTCAGTTGCTTATATTTTGAACATCTACCCTTTACCGGATATGTGTGAAAAGTGGTCCCTAAGAATCTTCCATTCTTTGCAGCTTCCTATGGTCCAGGAAGTTCCCCCAAAGGCTTCGAAAAGAGTACAAGTTCTTGCTTATTAGAAATCTTTTGTGCACCTGGGAAATGTAGACAGTGAAACCACTTCTGCTTCTTAGAATCACGGCTGCTTTGGGCATCGATGGATATGAGCCACTAAGAGTTCCTAAAATTATTTGACCTGACTAGTGTTACCGTGGCTTTATATACTATGCAGGAGAGTCTCTGGAGAGTATAGTATTGTATTCCTGGTCCAAATTAAGGCTGGCATGGATGTATTTAACCGTGTTTACACATACACCAAAGGAAGAACTTTTTTTTTTTTGAAGGTTTTTTGTCAGGTAGGAGGGAAAATACATGTAACTAATTTTGAGGTAGGTAACAGAAGTGAGAAAAAAAATATAAGACCCCCTAGGATCTAACCCCTGTCCACCTTTTTAGGCTTATGTCTTAATACGCCTCATGTGGCACAACAAGCTAGGGACTTAGAGTCCATAAATATACCACTGGTGCTTTTGCATACTGCTCTTCATTCAGTGTAAGCACTGCTTCTTGGGAAGGAAATTCTTACCTCTACGGTGTCACCCTTATTTTCTCCTAGAATCCTGGCATTATCTGTTATAAATGCTATCACATTGCACTTTTGTATAAATAATCTCTCCCATCCACTGCATTAGGAACTATCAGAAGGCAGAAATTGTGTACTGGTTTTTCTGTCTTCAGTGATAATGTACTGTATGCACTCCATAAATGCTTCTTGAAAGAATGGTGATACATTCTATTTACAAGTGCTAGGTTTTTCCCAGAAAACTAGGCAGAGACCTGTTCATTTCTCACTTTGTATACCTGGAGAAGTCACTTCATTCTGACCTCTGTCCTAAGATAAAACTAATGTGCATATTCACGATAAAGGAATCTGTTACAAATTATGTATTGCTATTATCCCCAGTGTGAAAGGGCTAATTTTTTAATTTGAACATGGAGAGTGCCTGGCACAGTGGACATTAACAGGACACTGGACTTGAATCCAAATTTTTTTAGGTCACAGAGGGAATTCAGTTGACTAAGGGTCCTTTTAATTGGCCATCTTTTAAGACTGCTTAGAACGAAGTCCTCCTGACATGGGCATAACTGAGGCCAATCAGGAACTTAGTATCAGCACAGAACAGTTTCCACGAGAGATGGAATCAAGATTCTAGAGCCAGGAAGTAGGTTAGGGAGAGTATTCAAGCCTTGCAACACATGGACTTAAGTGCCCACCATCCCATCCAGCTCTATAGTAAGACCACGTGACAGAGGCAGCCACCTGATGCAAAATTGATCCTTAATCCTCTTCTGAATCCAACCACCCCACCAAGACCACAATGGGAATATCTGAATACTAAGTGGACCTAAAACTACCTACATTGCCCTTTGGGCTAGAGAACAGGATTGTGGTAACTCTTTGAAAAAAATACATTAAGGAAAGTGCTAATTGCTTTTCTTTACAGAATCCTGTATGTCCCTAACCTCCCAAAGAGTCACAATGTCTGGGGTCAGAAATGAGCTGCCTCCCACTCTGTTAAGCATATACACACAGCACCAAGTTTTATATGCTACCACACATTTTTCAAAGAAATTATTTCTTCCTCCACTTTCCACCTACCTCCTCTGAAATGTCAAAATTTCAGAAATGTCTTAGAACTGATTATCTAGAATATTCTTCCCTTTATTCATACCATTCATATTGGATTTGGATTTGTGTTAGCACATAAAAAGATCAGTTGACATAGCTTTTTGGAAAGTCTAGCTTGCAGCAGAGTTGGACAACAGATGGCCACTCAGAAACCAGCCTCAGAAAGGTGACATGCTCTGCATGTATATGCTGATAAGAGTCCTATTTTTAGGACACCCGGAAAATTTTTGACCTAGTGCAAAGCCCAGGAGAAAGACAGTTCAGAGTACACACAATGACCATAGCCTGATTCCTGGTCTAAAGCAAAATAGACAATTTTTTACCAGTTACTTAGGCCAAAATTGTAAAATAAATATATAGACAGCCTACAGAAGCTTTTATCTTTTGCAAAAAAAGCAGGCAATGCATCACAAGCTTTTCTTACACGTTTCCTAGAATTCAAGTACTTTAAAGTGGTCTTTAAAAAAGATGGCTTTCAATTCCATACTTTGTTTCTGCAGAAAGAGCTAGTGGCAGACTAATTTTCAAATAATTAAATAATTTTCTTTTCTTAAAAAGAGAAAAGGAATTAATAGCTAAGGATAATATCTAATTAGTACTACCTATGATGGGCAATTTTTAGCTAAGATATTTAAGTTCCCCCTAGCTTTGAAATTCTAACAGAATTTCAGTTAAACCTTAAAAAAAAAAAAAAAGGAAACTATGACCTTTTAATAACTGCTCTACTGCAAGATTTATGTCATATTCCAAATGTTTCTCTTGTTTTGATGAAGGTTATTGAAGGTCTTTATTATCAAAACTCAAAGACACTTATGCCAAGGTATACAGACAAGCAGATTTGAAAATTGTTTACCATCACCTACTGAGTTACACAGCAGATTCCAGTTCAAGATGACACACAAAAAGTAAACTAGATTTAAAGTGCTGTATTTAAAAACAAAAAAATTCAGTTTGCATTTTGGGGCAATTAAAACTGGAGACCTGACACTAAAAAGAAAGACACATACAGGATTATCATTCTGAATTGTTCTATTTTGCTCTTTTCACTCTAAGAATGTAGTCTTATTCATAAAATGACAGCTGGTCAATTTATTCGTAAGATATTTATCCATACTTATCTAGAGTTTTCAGAGGCTACTGGACCAGTCATCTATTCTAAACTTTTATGTTACATATGGACATTTTCTCAATAGTACTCTTAAGTCACATCTCATTTACCTTAAGAACCACACAGGCTTGTTTTAAATAGTTGAAATGCCTGTAGTACACTATATAGTTTGCTTAGATGTACTCTGTTAATGGTCTGGTGTGGCCACAGGAAAAGCAAGCATTATTAAATATGAATGCAATCCTTACCAACACAAATTGAACCTTTTTTTTTTTTTCCCAGTAAAAAAGCTAGCCCAGAAAAATGTCTCATTCTATAAAGATTAATCATTTCCAAATCACAGTGAAAGGAAGTGGAGTAATTTACCAATTTTGTTTTCTTTTCTATGTCTTAAGAGATACCTCACTAAAAACTGGTATCCGACATAACAGAATAACATTTGCAGAATGTAATATTGTAGTGAGAGTACAGAGGTTGATTGTTACAGACATATTAAACTCTGCGTATTAAATGGTTACATCCTATTTACATAGAACATTGGTCCAATAACAAAAATAGATAACAGCAGCTGGAAATTTATCTCATTCAATGTTCAGAGATAAAAGGGTTAACCATTCTTTCCATTATTTTCTATAGATAAGTCCTTTTTTCATACTGTAATCCGATGGCAATTAAATTCTGATATTTTTCCGAGCTACTGTATGAAGAGAATGCTGAAAGCCATCACTATACAGCATACTGCAACGTAAGGACTCTTCCGTTCACCTGTTGGAAAAAAGGGAGATATTCATGTTGATTCACTGGGTGGTTAACATGGATATGCTAAGGTTATTACTTATTATGGGAGAGGGATATAGAAGAATCAAGATAAAGTTCTTGCCTAGAAGGCCCACACATTTGGGGGATGGCCAAAACAAGAACTAGATATAACATAAAAGCAGTACAACACAGAATGAGCTAAATTACACGGATTTATTTCTAAGACCACCTCCTTTTCATGTGTTTAGAAAACCCTTAATACACCATTCCTATGCCACTGCATAAACCCAGATATTGAAAAAATACAACACAGAATGTAGGACAGAGATTCAAGAGAAACTATCTCAAACAACTCAATTAAGGCCAAAAAAATCGCTTAGTTTTTCCTTTAAAAAAGGAAATTTCTACCTATGAAAAGAAATTTGACATACAATTTTCAGTTATATATTTTTTTCTTGATTGGTCGCAATTTAAACATGAGAGTGATCAATAAAACTTCATGTAAGAAAGCAGACATAAAATACAAACCAAGAAAGACTTACCGACAGAGAACTGATGGTTGAGGGGAAGTGAGCAGGGAATGGGTGAAATAGGTGATGGGGATTAAGGAGGGCACCTGTGATGAGCATTGGGTGGCTTTTGGAAGTGCTGAATTATCATACTGTTATACCTGAAACTACTATTACACTGTATGTCAACTGGAATTTAAATAAAGACCTTAGAAAGAAAGGGTATAAAATGCTTCATAAAGAAACATTTTAGAAAAAACTATTTCTGACCTGGCTTTCATATGAAATGATTTATAGTGTAGCTCTTGGGTTAGGAATGTAGAACTTAAAACAACCACTTTTATAGGAGTCAATTCTCACATGTGTTTAAAAAGTGTTTGTATTTGGAGAACTTCCCTCCCATGAAGCAGAATGGAGGTGGCTTGTGAAACTGTCTTGCAAGCAGATTAGAGATTCTGTGATTGAGTTATCCCAACGTCATCTTGTTCTTTTCCTGTTTGTTCATTAATTGAATGGCTGTACAATTCCACAAAGCACCAGACATTTCTGCTGCTCTGAGGGTGTGAAAGAAAGGAAGAAGGAAGAGGGAGTGACATGCTATTTCTAGAAATAATCATAGCATATACCTGGTGTCCTATAGTATAGATTGTGTATGCTCCCCTCACTTGTGCTTTTCTATGGTGTTTAAAATCAGCTCCCTCCCAGTAACTAAGTTCCTTCGGTGACAAACCATTTCATTTGGTAAGTTAACTACCTCTGGCAAATGCCAATCTTGACCATTCTCATCAACTAAAATCCTCAAGGTCATTTTCATTTGCAGAGCTTCCTCAAAGAGCTCACAGTCATATTGTTACTAACTTTATATCTTTGTGTCTGCTCAATGACAGTGTTCATAGAAGATATTACACACATACAAATAAAAGAAACATTTGGTGTTTTTCTATCCAGAGACATTTAGGGGACTGCTTTCGAGCTAAAGGAAATTCTAAAAAGTGAGACAACAGCATTTTCACAATGCCACTATCTCAATTGGAAAAAAAAAATCTTTTAAAACTAAAAAATAACTTGGGACATCATTTTTAAACAATGTTAATTCTTTTGAGGCAACACCCAAATTATCAAACAAAACCAAACTATTCAGACATAGTTTTCAAGTGGATTTCATAAGCAAGCCAGTCACTCTAGTTAGGGCTAGATAATCTCATTGTCTAATATAGTCTTATTAAACACCTAAGAGAAGAAATTAAATTGCCCTGAATTTTCCATCTGCTGGAGATTAATTTTTGAGGAAGTTCTTCTCTTCCTCATCTTCCAACTCAGAATGCTATAATTTACATATGGGTTTCATTTTCCTGTTTTTAATTTTCTTAAAAGAGATTGCCATGTGGTAGAGCTAAACATCTTTGGTTGAACTTGTGTAAGAATGTTACTTTTCGTCTGGTCTTAGGTCTGTCTAAGTGAATGTGAAACAGTTGCTGTAACGTGATGTGTAACATGATAAGATGATTTGGCTGGGCCTTTTCCCATTAAAACTGCATCCCTTCTTGGTGGATATATTCTGTGTCAAGATAAGAGAGGAGTATATCAGCATTAACATTTTCTGAGCCATTTTGCCAAAATGAAAAGCTAATGCTTACACATAAGTGGCAAGAATGCATAGTTTAACTGAACCATTTAACCTATGGCATTCATACTGTTAAGAGAAACAATGAAGACAATAACTGACCTAGCAAAAAGAAAAGGCAGTTTATAATCAGACAATAACAATGGATGATACTGAAGGCAATCATTACGAAAGCTACAAACTAAATGCCTTAAATTTTCAGTTATACTTCGAAGTAACGGTTGTGAAAAGTGTCATCTGGGTTGGCTACTGAATGAAGCTGTACAGACTTCTCTAATTTATTATATAAAATGGATTTAAAATACCTTGATACTTAATTTAATACCTTAAAGAACTTTTATTTGTGACTTAGCAACTTCATCCTATTTAGGTGAAAGCTCTGCCCCCTCACTGCAGACTTATTTTTACCAGTGAACTTTCAGTATTACTTTGACACAGAGACTATGACTCTATTAGGACAGTTTTGTTCTTGCATTATGTTCTCTCTTCGCAGTTTCCTTGAGGGTTTCTTTCGACTCTGTCCTTGACAATATTGTTTCTTTTTCTGGGTAACTTGGCTTTGAAACTACATTAATTTGCATATATTTACATTTGCTACTCTCTATCAATCAGCATTAGCCATCAAGGGTGCTCTTCTCTTTATCTCTCCCTTTGTTATTTTTCTTTTTTTTTTTTTTATTTTTTATTATATGAAATTTATTGTCAAATTGGTTTCCATACAACACCCAGTGCTCATCCCAAAAGGTGCCCTCCTCAATACCCATCACCCACCCTCTCCTCCCTCCCACCCCCCCATCAACCCTCAGTTTGTTCTCAGTTTTTAACAGTCTCTTATGCTTTGCTCTCTCCCACTCTAACCTTTTTTTTTTTCTTCTTTCCTCCCCCTCCCCCATGGGTTCCTGTTAAGTTTCTCAGGATCCACTTAAGAGTGAAACCATATGGTATCTGTCTTTCTCTGTATGGCTTATTTCACTTAGCATCACACTCTCCAGTTCCATCCACGTTGCTACAAAAGGCCATATTTCATTTTTTCTCATTGCCACGTAGTATTCCATTGTGTATATAAACCACAATTTCTTTATCCATTCATCAGTTGATGGACATTTAGGCTCTTTCCATAATTTGGCTATTGTTGAGAGTGCTGCTATGAACATTGGGGTACAAGTGCCCCTTTGCATCAGTACTCCTGTATCCCTTGGATAAATTCCTAGCAGTGCTATTGCTGGGTCATAGGGTAGGTCTATTTTTAATTTTCTGAGGAACCTCCACACTGCTTTCCAGAGCGGCTGCACCAATTTGCATTCCCACCAACAGTGCAAGAGGGTTCCCGTTTCTCCACATCCTCTCCAGCATCTATAGTCTCCTGATTTGTTCATTTTGGCCACTCTGACTGGCGTGAGGTGATACCTGAGGGTGGTTTTGATTTGTATTTCCCTGATAAGGAGCGACGCTGAACATCTTTTCATGTGCCTGTTGGCCATCCGGATGTCTTCTTTAGAGAAGTGTCTATTCATGTTTTCTGCCCGTTTCTTCACTGGGTTATTTGTTTTTCTGGTGTGGAGTTTGGTGAGCTCTTTATAGATTTTGGATACTGGCCCTTTGTCCGATATGTCATTTGCAAATATCTTTTCCCATTCCGTTGGTTGCCTTTTAGTTTTGTTGGTTGTTTCCTTTGCTGTGCAGAAGCTTTTTATCTTCATAAGGTCCCAGTAATTCACTTTTGCTTTTAATTCCCTTGCCTTTGGGGATGTGTCGAGTAAGAGATTGCTACGACTGAGGTTAGAGAGGTCTTTTCCTGCTTTCTCCTCTAAGGTTTTGCTGGTTTCCTGTCTCACATTCAGGTCCTTTATCCATTTTGAGTTTATTTTTGTGAATGGTGTGAGAAAGTGGTCTAGTTTCAACCTTCTGCATGTTGCTGTCCAGTTCTCCAGCACCATTTGTTAAAGAGGCCTTTGTTATTTTTCAAGTGATTAAGATTTCTACTGTTATTTCAGGCTTTGTGCTGTTGAGTCGCACTACATGTCAGGTAAGGCTGCACCACAAATCTCTGCAAATCTAGGTTGGGCCCTCTCAACTCTGGTACTACTGACATTTTGGGCTAATTCTCTGCGAGGGGCTGCTCAGTGCATTGTAGGATATGTAGCAATATCAATGACCTATACTCAGTATACGTTCCTCCCCCATCTAGTTATGACAATCAAAAATGTCTTGGGGGCGGGGGTGGTTTAAATGTCCGGATAACTACTTAGCTAGGCTTTATCTGTGCTTTACCTCTCTGAAGTCAATTTTCTTCCTATAAAAGAAGAATTCTCATGTCTATCACCCTAAGAGATAATAAAGTATGACAACACTGAGGAAGGACAGTTTAACATGTTAAAAGCACAGTGAATTCTCAAAAAGACGCCTGCTTCAGTAGTCAATACATTAGAATGAGGGCCTTGAAGGAAGTAGTTTTAGGTGCCTACTGTCATTTTCTGGCAAGAAATCTGGCTAAGGAATCTTATAATCTCATCATAGCAGATTTTAAAAGGATTTCTATATAATTTAGTAGGATGCTTACAAGTTCTCCTGTTAATGGTTCTTGCCTATCACTAAAAGCTCAAGGGAAGAAAATTTGCTCTCATAATTATTTATTTCAGTGGCTAACAACATATGAATCTTAGAAGATGCTAAAGAATTAGAAACTCTCACAATTAATTTTTAGTCCTTAGTTGAGACTAAGTTATACCTATAATATCTTCAGATATATTACACCCATTCTCAGGTATTCTTTAGAAAAATGTCTAGATATTATAAGAACTTAGTTTGTAGTTTTCAACCTTTAATCAATTTTGTTTCCTGTTATGAACCATCTTTTAAATTTTCCACATTTCTGAGAAGTGAATCCAAAATAAAACCTAATACTCTAAATAGAACACACATTATCTAAGGGACATGACTCCTAATTTTTCTCTATTCAAAGTGACTCGTTGGGGTAATTCAGGCTGTTGTCAGGTTGGCTAACTAGAGTAAATGTCAAATGTAGGAAAATTTGTCTTTGAAGTCTCATAACTTTATAAAAGAAAAAAGTAGTGATATACAAATTAAATATTGGGAAAATATTAAAATCAACCTTTTTTTTTGAGGGGGTCATGTAAGTAATTCCAAGGTGGAGAAGAAATATTCATTTTCAGTCCAAGTGGAACAAGTACAAATGCTCTGAAGTGTTTTGGAACCAGCGATGTTAAAAAGGGTATACTCTATTATTCAGGAATACTGGTAAACCGTATCAGTAAAATACATTTTAATTCATTTACTTGCCAATCATTTGAGAGTCTACTATGAGCTAGGCACTGTGCTAAATGTCATATACACACAGGGATGAGACAAGGGTATATTACTATCTAAACATAAACACAAAAACACCACAAATTTTATTATGAAAAGTTAGAAGATAATCCCATTTAACTATAATCAGAACAAAACTCAGCTATGATCACATGAATTTGACAGGTGAAACAGTTATTGCTTTCTAAAAACAACATTCTAGGACTTAGCATAAGGCAGTAAAATGATTATGTTTAGACAGTTGGTTAGCAAGCCTTTCATTAGATGGGAAATTCATCCTTAGTGACCAAAACAGTACAAATTATACAGAGCAGCATATTGTATACTATATGCATGTGTGCATAAAACTATAAATGTTTGTCTGAAATCTCCTCAACACCAGCAAAGCATAGTATTTGATATCTCAATTAAGATTTTTTCTTGTATTTTCCATTTCCCTGTGTATGAAGTATTATGAGGTATCCACCATGTCTAGTTTTAGCACAAGAAAAAGTTTGGTAGAACTCTATAAACTTACAGCTGATGATGTGGAAGTTACAGAAGGACACTTACCAATTCTGGCGCACTTCCAAAATATACCCAACAATCTGCATAGAGTAAAAAAAGGAAAAAGTAGCTATTGTTTAGTGGGAAAAGTAAATCATTCTCTCAGTATCATATAGAGAATTCATTATACACTGGCATTTTCTCTTTTGATACTTTGCTTCAAAAACTGAAATTTATTTGATATTGAGCCACCATCTTTGTAGGAAAGGAGGCCACATGAACTTATCAACTGTTAGTGTACATAAATTGTCATAAACTGGGATATACGCAGTATCCTAGGTTAAACACACAGTAAATTAATATGACTGCAAAAATTTGCACAGGGTTTTTTTGTAGAATTAATTCAGTCAACTTCAGTTGCTTTAATTTTAAAAGTAGAAAATACATATGCCAATTTGCATAAACGTTAATTTTGAAAAAATGGTAAACGAACATTTGGTTGGTTTGGTAGGATTTTGACATTTAAAAATAAAACTCTCACACTAAAGAAATTACTTTTTACAGAATGTAGTTCTATATTTAAATACTTTATAGCCATGAACTCCAATGATAGCATTTGCATAGCTATGTCATTCAGTAAGAGAGAATATAAAAATATGTAGCTATGTTTTCAATATTAGTACAAAATCCTGGTTTGGGAACACTATATGAGTTAAATATGGCAATTAAAATACATACATTCTGGAAATAAGAATTACAATGAAAATGTTCATTTCAATTCTATGAATGAACATACTATGAGTTGAATACAAATTATGTGTATTTCACTTCTTTGGCATGTATAAAAAGTACTGCCTTTAAAAGAAAAGCAACCGAATCATTCAATGAATAGAGGTAGCTAAAAGATACAAAACATTGTAGGCAACTATTTTGTTGTTCTGACAAAAGAACAGAATTACAAATGGTATTATACATTGCTACAAGTCAAGACAGATCAGCAGTACTTATTGCAGTGGGTTAGGACTGGTGTAACAATATCAAAATACTTAAATTTCAGGTAAATTGATATACTTTTTGCCAAAAGAGATGGCTGACTGATGGAATTACTGTATCTGAGTAGTTAAGGCTGAAAGAAAATACTGCTTCAATTAAGTTCTATATGCATTCCTCCTCTGAAGTGTAACTTCCTGACCTCAAAGCAAAATGTCTCTTAGTTCAGATGATACGAAATGGGCAAACATAGATGTTTATTTTGAAGGATGGATATTCTGGCAGGTGAAGCAACTTTCCTATAGGAATAAAAGGACACAAATCAAATATATTCTTGGAAATAATGTAGGATAATATAAGGGTCAGATTGTGCTTAAGTTTAATTCTACTTAATTGTTGCATTAACTCTGAACAAGTTATTTTCTCTTTAATAACACTCACCCTCATAGGGTTGTTATAAGGATTAAATGAGGTATTACACAGAAACTCTTCAGAGTAGTGACTAACATCTTCTGTGTTCAGTAAAAGACAGGTTAAAGGCACATGTGACAGTAACTTCAGATATCACTTAAAATTGGCTTACATTTCACCAAAAAATGGAAGGCAACTTGTTAGTGACATGCAATGCCATGGTTCTTTGACTGTAAAAATCTACTGAGTGGAACATGCACTGTGGATTTAAAGCTACTCTGGCTGAAGGATTCAGAGGCAGGATACCTGAAGCTCCTGCATGAGAAGCTTATAGTCCCAAAGAACATAATCTAAAATCATATGATCACAATCAGGGTGATTTCAGGGTTGCTAACCTAGAAATAACTCAAAGCATCATTAGGAAATTGTGATAACACGGTATATTAAAAGCTAGATACATGAAATTTTCCTAACTCGTGCAATTTAGAGATTTATCAGTATCACTTTGGCCTTTCCCATGTATTTCCCTACCTAGACATACTTCTGTAATATGCTATTTATTAATTAATAAATAAATGCTATTTATTTATTAATAAATAAATGCTATTTATTTAACACAGAAACTTTATTAGTTAGTAAAAACCAATACAATTATGCTGCTTGGTTTCTACGGCTGTAAGCCAGTAAATATATCTGCTGATAGAACTAATCAGGTCTATGATAATAGGCAATGAGAAAAGTAGCAATCTTTTATTGCTGCTTTTTAGTTCTGTATTATTTGAAGCAGTAAAAAATTAAGTTGTTATTTTCAACAGTGAAGTCATCAAGAACCTGCTTTATCCAACTGGTCTCTATACATCTTTACTTAAACATGGAATACTCACTGTAATGAAAGGGCAGTTTATTATGAATCTCATAAAAACGCATATTGTAACAAAAGGACAAGGGCCTGTAAAAATTTCTCCTGGAGAAAATATTTCTTATATACAAGTCAAAATAAAATGGGGCCTAACATTTATAGAAACAGAAACAAAGTTTTAAAAAAAAGCCTTTAAAGAGCTGAATGGACCAGTATATGCTTTACGGTACAAACAGAAGCATGCCATTTCTTTGGTCTTCTATGTAGGAGAAATATACTACTACTCAGCCTCTACTGTAAGGCTGGCAGCCCTGAGAACTCCTTTTTCAATGTAGCATGTAATGGATGTCTTCCTGCTCCCAAAGGAATGAGGAGCAGACATTTCCACATGCCATCTACTTTCTCCATAACTGTATTGGAAAGCATAAGTATTGTGACTATTTTTTAATGAAATACTATGATTATTATTTTATTTTTAGAGAGAGAGTGTGCACATTAGCAGGGGAAAGAAAGGAAAAGGGAGAATCTTAAGCAGGCTCCACAGGAGCCCGACATAAGGCATGATCCCAAGATCCTAGGAACATGATGTGAGCCGAAATTAAGAGTTGGATTCTCAACCAACTGAGCCACGCAGGTGCCCTGTTATGTGATTATTTTTTAATGAAATAAATAAATATGTTATTAGGTAGGTGTTATGTATTATATTCCAATACCAAGGAACAGATCAGTGAGAATGTTTATTGGTTTCTAACATATGCTTTAAGTTAATCGTCAGGGGAGGAAAGCCTTCATGCACAACTAAGCAACACATAAGATTATACAACTTCAACAAACTGACATAGTACTATATAATTTCAACAAATGGACAAAGGATTAAAATGAATAAAGACTGGGGCGCCGGGCTGGCTCAGTCGGTTAAGCGTCCGACTTCAGCTCAGGTCACGATCTCACGGTCTGTGAGTTCGAGCCCCGCGAGTTCGAGCCCTGCGTCGGGCTCCGGGCCGACGGCTCAGAGCCTGGAGCCTGCTTCCAATTCTGTGTCTCCCTGTCTCTCTGCCCCTCCCCCGTTCATGCTCTGTCTCTGTCTCAAAAATAAATAAATGTTGAAAAAAAAAAAAAAAACAATAAAATGAATAAAGACTTAGTGCAAGAGGACTTCAGAGGAAAAAAAGGTGGAGTGAAGAGAAATCAATGTCTATGAAGGAAGAGGGGGATTGTCATAAAAACTGATGGACAAATGACCTCAGTATTGCTATTTTACCTAGCAATAGGTTATCAGTTTATTGGAACAGGATCACGAGATTTTCAATATTCACAACTGATTAGAGCTTCTACTTATTCCTTTACACATGTCTGAACAACCCTAATAAATAAAAAGGAAGAAATGGTAACAAAAACCTAATAATTTAGATAATGGAATGTTTGGATAAATGCTAATTATGACCTCAAAGATAAAATGGAAGGAAAGGAAAGAGAAGCAGAAATTGTTACTTTCACAGTTGAGTATCTACCACCTTGCCTCTTGTAGATTTTTACTGGTGGAAAAGCAAAATTTGACTTTGCAGGATCCTAATCTGGCTTGATACAGGTTTGGAGACAATTATTACAATGTGAAGTATTCTTTCAGCTTTTATTTCTTAAAAGGATTAAACAGATATAGGCTTTTATCAAGAAAGGAGTTTGAGTCCCATGTTGGGATCTGTGCTGGCAGCATGGAACCTACTTGGGATTCGTTCCCTCTCTCCCCTCTCTCCCGTTTCTCTGCCTCTCCCCTGCTCACATGCTCATGTGCTCTCCCTCCCTCTCTCAAACGAAAGTTAAAAAAAAAAAACGATTAAGTATTCACATAAATTAATAAATATGCAAGGCAAATAAAATGTACACAGCTCCCACCACATGGTCTGTTTTTTAATATACTCTTCCTTTTGGTTTAATTCAACATGTATTTCTGTATTATGTTTTTTTCTTTTTTTAAATCTTACTTATTTTGAGAGGGAGAGAGAGTGTATGCACACGTGTGCATGTATGGGGGACAAGCAGAGACAGAGGGACAGAGAAAATCCCAAACAGGCTCCGTGCTGTGAGCATGAGCCCAAACTAGACTCCATCTCAGGAACTGTGAGATCATGACCTGAGCCAAAATCAAGAGTTGGACGCTTAACTGACTGAGCCATCCAGTTGCTCCATATTTCTGTATTGTGAATATGGCACTTACAAATTTTAATTCTGTGTATCATATTAAGCTCAGATTTTTTTCAGGGTATGAACATATAATAAAACAGATGTGACATGCCCAAGACTTAATTTTTATTACTGTGTTAAGTTAGCTACATAAATTTCTCTAAAGATGTTTGCTTTATGATACTGACAGGGAGCTCATATGATTAGAGCAGTCTTACACTGGAGAGGGAATATCTACATTATTATTTTTATGGACACAGTGCTTGCAAACTGTTAAATGCTTCAAAAACGTAACTTTGTTTTTAATACCAACTTTACCAATTATTCTATAAAAAGTAAGGCGAAATACTGTCTTTGAAAGTACTAAACTGTATTTCTAATCCCAGAAAAAAACACAACTCTGTCTTTTTTTAAATACACTTTTTTTTTTAGTTGAACACATTTCAGGTTACTTCTGGTATTTATCTTATTTAGTAAGATTCTATGAATAGAAAGTTTTCCGTTTTTAAAAAATATATTTTGTTAAAGTTTATTTATTCATTTATTTTGAGAGAGAGAGAGGGGGGAAAACTTGAGCAGGGGAGAGGCAGAGAGAAAGGGAAAGGGAATCTCAAGTAGGTCCTGTACTGTCAGTGTGGGGCCTGGCATGAAGCTCGAACCTATGAGCCATGGGATCATGACATAAGCTGGAACCAAGAGTTGGACACTTAACCGACTGGGCCACACAGCCATCCCCAAAGTTCTCGGGTTTTGAAAAATAGAGGAGAAAATAATGCAAAAAGTTATTATAAAAATAATTTATATATAGGAATTAAATTATTTAATGACTTTTATGGTAATTTACCCTCAATGTCTATAAGAACTAATATGGGTTATTAGATATCATTAGTAACATACCCAGTTTTATTTCTGTCCAGGAGGCTGGGTGCCAAAGATCGGATATAAGCACAGGTACATATAAGCAGCAAGATTACAGTCAACAGACTCTGAAAATTGAAAATGGCAGACTAAAAAAGAGAAAAAGAAAAATTAATATCATAAGAAAAACTGCATAGGTAAAAAATACCAGACAATTCCATATTAAGAATCATAGTTTTGTTCTTCAAAAAAGGCAAACAGAATGACATGTCTGAGAATACTTAAAACCCCAAATCATAAGGTATTCAGAGAGTGTACTTTCCTCTCCATTCTTTGGGCTAAGGAATGGAGAAGATGCAACAAAAATTCTAAATTCAAGAATTTGAAAACATTACCAAAAATGTCATGAATCCAAGGAACTCACCAAAACTCAATCATTATGTAATTAATACAGATGTTCTAGGAACCCAGACTATGAGGCAGGACAGAGAGTCTCCATGCTCTGCCTGTAGCTGGCCATAGGACTTCAGCTGAATCACTGACCTAAGGCTCTCTTTCACATCTGTAAACCTTGGTGGACAGCGGGGATATAGACTAAATGTTGGCTCAAGTTTCTTTCAATTCTTAAATTCTTTTAGAGTAAGAATGCTTTAAATTTAAGCAATCATGTTCCATGCATTGACTAATACTAGGCTATTAGGTTTTGGTGAAAGAAAACCACTTGCTCTTTAACTGTTGGTTCTTTAAAAGTTATTGAAATAATCTAACACAGGAATGATTGGAAATCACAGTTTTTCAGTCAAAGTAAAATGGAGGCGGGCTTAGTCTACTCAAAATTCAGCTCAAACATCATCTTTTCCGGGAAGTTTCTTTGGACCTATCTGCCTCCCTTCTCCTATTTCATAAAAAACTCTCCTTTCTGTTCCCACACAAACTGTTACACGTTTTATAATACTCATCCCTGAAAGTGGACATTGCCTTATCAGACTCTGAACTCCAGCACCTGACAAGGCACCTACCACACAGCAGACCAAGAAGTAATGGCTGAATAAATAAAACAAATTTTTGAAGGTGCAAGAATACCACTATATAAATAATAAAGAAAAATTGTTTCCATTTTACACAGGTAGCTAAAATATATCAATCTTACACAGCAGCTAGCAATACGCTTAATTAGTAAACCCAGAGGCACCTCCCATAATGTCAGAAGTTAAAGAATAGGAGTTATAAAAATTTTTTGAGAAAGGCAAAATTGTTACTTGTAAATGTTAAGTGCTACCTGAAAAGCCCAAAAGAATTTAGTGAAAAACAATTACAGACAATAAGGGAATTCAGTGTGGCTGGGTACACAACTTAAATATTTAAATCAGTAGCTTCATGACTGTATTACCAACTGGTTGAAAGACATAATGGAAAAAAAAGTCTCTATTTGTAACAGCAACTAGAATAAAAAGCTGAAATATCCAGGAATAAGCCTAACAAAAAATGCAGTACTGGCATTAAAGAACAAAATTGACAAAACCTTTAAACATACCGAAAAACATAAAATTAGAATGGAGTGGTATATGAGGTTCTTACACTGGAAGGTAACATCATAAAGCTAATCTGTAAGTTTAAAGTGTACTCAACACCAACCAGTTATTTTCAAAATAGACAACTGACTTTGAAGTTCATATGGAAAAATAAAGCAAGAATAGCCAGAAGAATCCTAAAAGAACTAGACATGTCAGAAGCTGTCAATATTTTTAAACCTCTTATATGTTTTTATGACAAATATGTACAAACTATTTAAAACATTAAGATAATTACATGTTATTTGCCAATATTAAGGGCAAAAAATGCTTATGTACAATGACAAACAGTGGGGAGAACAGTACACAAAATTCCATAATCAGTATATCTTTAGCTATGTAAACCTTATACAAGCAAGAGGGGAGAATGCAGTGATTATCTCTGGAAGGTTTTTAACCCAATTCTCAACTTTTCTGGATTTCTCTAATTTCCCAAGTGTTATATTTATAGTCTGAAAAAGATAAAAATGACTTGCATTATTAATAGTTGTTTTGCTTGCAAATCATTTCTTAATGGATACACAAAGGTAAAGTTTAATATGGCTTGGTTTTTTTTGAACTGGATTTTAATTTTACATCTGTGAAAACAAGTGATACAAATTTTATAACTTAAGTCAATAAATGAACTCTAAAGACAAATTTTATATAGAAAACACAGTATTTCACAATGCTTGTCTTTTAAAGACCGTATTTTGAACATTATGAATTTATTGATATAATATTTGATAACCTCATGAAATATAAAGCACAGATTTCTTTCCAGCCAAAGTAACTAAACATGTATTTAGTATCTATGGTGTCTGAGGCACGAGGCTAGACACAGGATTAAAAAAGACACAGCAGGATTCCTTCCCTTCAGGAGTTTACAGCTAATGATAACTGATATTCACTGAGAGCTTCTTTGGGATTATCTTGTTTATCCTGGTATATTTGAGGTAGGTGTTACTAATACCTTTATTTTATACATGAGACAACTGAGGCATACAGCATTTACAATCAAGTTAGAACAGGTCATGTATTTTTAACAAGTAAACAGCAACTCCTTGTAGCGTATGTAAGTGGTTAGTTACTAAACCATGCGGACAAAAAAAATGCTGGTTTCATAAAGAAAAGTCAGGAAAAGCTTCAAGAAGAAAGCAAGGACTGAAGTCAAATCATGAAAGGGCACAATTGGATTGGCAAATAGAGAGCAGGCTCCAGAAGAGACGAGAGCATGGAAAACATCCCCATAGAATCGAAAACTTGCATGTTCAGGGAATAATGAGCAGACTTACTGTATTAAGCAAAGGACCTATGCAGTAAACTGGCTGGGAAATCAGTTTGCCACATAGGTTTATCGCATTCCTAATGGAGTATCTAAATCTCCCAATTTTGCAATGTGTACTTTTTCCTTCCCCAAATGTCTAGTTAAAAAAAAAAAAAATGCTTAAATGATAGGATGTCTGGGACTGGTTTCTAAATAATCCATTTTGTGTGATGGGAGGAGTGTGGTTGATGATGAAATGCTGAGTAGATGAGGCTTCATTATACTCTTCTTCCTACCTTTGTATGTTTGAATTTTTATATAGTAAAAGAATTTAAGGGGCACTTAGAGACATGCCTGTTATTAAAGAATTGGAATGTGTATGTATACATTTGTGTGTGAAACAATTTATAAATGAAAACCAGTTACAAGTGTGCAATATAAGATACAGACAACTTTGTTTCTAGGGTTTATAGACCCTAAGATTTAAACAAATAATCTTAGGTGGTATATAGTCTTTTACATGTACTCAGACTGACCAAAAAAGAATGTTTCAAACATCCAGATATTAGCCTACCACTGCTTACTCTACCTAAGCATTCCTTTTAAAGCTTAGCATCTGTTGTCTGCCGACACAAAATTTTAGTCTAAGGTTTAAAGGAAACAGATGTTCCTGTTCTTGTAGCAAAATAATTAGGATTTGTTTAAAATGTTATTAAAATGTTATAAAATTAAAATGTTATTAAAATGTTATAAAGTTATAAAAATGTTATTAAAAAGGAAGAAGCTAAGATTACAAAATAGAAAAGAAGATTTAAAAAAAGGTGGTAAGGGAAATAAAGTTAATTTACTGTTTTGTTCAGATCATGACATCTTTTTCAAGGTGCTCTGTGTTTTTGCAGACTATTTTTGCCTGCATGGTGAACTGACTCAAACTTCTGGTTTCAACTTGAGTCCCCTCTGTGAAGTCTTCCCTGTCCCCACTTGCTACACCAAGCAGAGGTTGAGATAATTGTGCAGGTGTATATATATATGATAGCACCCATCAAACTGTAATGGTCTCCTCTATTTTATTGAGGTCCTTATCAACCCCTTGTGCCTATTAAACAATAGTGCACAGAAGTCACTGAAAAATGCTGAATGAACAGAAACTTGAAAACTGCAAAATAACGAACAATTTTAACAAATTCAAGAGCATATTTAAATCCCAAATCAACAATGTATGCTATTAAAAAAAGTGTAGATTAGACTGTTGAATATTTTGTTAACTATTCCAGAGAAACTGCCACGCACTGCTCTGCATTTATATTTACTTGTCAATGGTATTTTGGAAAATGCAAATGGAAGAAGCAATACCCTTACGTTTATGTTAAGGGCCCAGGCTGTAGGGCAAAATCAAAGCCCAAGGTTAATTCCCTCTCAGTATCTAAATTTTGTTTGGTCACCAACTAGAATTCAAAGAAAGTCCTACCAAGAAGCCAGCTTCACAGTATTTGCATATGGGACAATGAGTGTTCTTCTGACTCTGCCTGGATGACGGAGTACGCTCGCTGGCTGGCAGAAAATTCTAGAACCTCAGATAATTCTCAAGTCTAAGGCTTATTTACATAATTTTCAGTCAGACAACACCAGGGAGTTATACAATGGTATGCTACCCAGTTTAACAAATTCAGCTATTAAACATCAAATAATTCACGTTGCAACTAAGGAGTTATAAATCATTCCTTTTGGAGGCTCTAGGAAAAAAAAAAATCTGTTTTCTGGCCTTCTCCAGTTTCTAGAGGCTTTCTGCAATTCTTGGCTAGTGACTCATCACAGGGACCTTGATACTTCTTTTATGACTATGACCCGACTGCTTATTTTTTTTTTAACATTTATTTTATTTTTGAGAGACAGAGCATGAGCAGGGGAGGGGCAGAAAGAGGAGACACAGAATCCAAAGCAGGGTTCAGGCTCTGAACTGTCAGCACAGATGCGGGGCTCAATCTCACAAAACTGTGAGATCATGATCTGAGCCAAGGTCAAGAATTGGGACGCTCAACCGACTGAGCCACCCTACTACTTACTTCTTAAAGGAAATCTTATGATTAAATTTCTCTCTGTCCCCATAATTCCAGATAATCTTCCCATTCGAGAATGTTTAGCTTAATCCCATATGCCAGTTCTCTTTTGCTTAATAAGATACCATATTTACAGGGTTTGTTTGTTTTGTTTTGTTTTGTGTTTTTGAAGTGGTGGAGGGCATTTTGTCTATCATACCTAACAAATATTTTTTTATTAAGAGGCATCCAATAACATTCCCTCAACTCAGGGCTACCTATGACACTCTCTGGAGCATAACCTCAAATACAACCAGGACAGTAATACTTGGGGTTGTGGATCACAGCAGCCTTGCCTTTTGACCATTAGTCTGAGAGTTGTGTTTATTCTTCGAAATGATACGGTGGAGATCCTAAAATATTCTTCTCCGAAGGCGCCTTTTATTATCCCTCCACACTCCAGCCCTATCTACTACTCACAGCTGATCAGACCTTCTGATATGCTTCAAATAATTAGTGCTATTGTACTAAATCAAATTATCCAAATGTGAAGGAAATAAACTCAACAAGTCACTTTGTATAACCATTCTGAAGTAAATCACAATTTGTTAAGCAATCTGAAATAATGAAAATAATCCAGACTTTCATCTGGCCACCACTAACGAAAAAAATTTATCAGTGAATTGATGCAGAATGTTTGATGCAAAGCTTAGTGCTGAAACAAAAAATTACTTGTGATGTTAACACATCTTTTAAAAACTCCCTACTCTCAAGTCAATTTGAAAAGTTAGGAATATTTATTTCAGATTCAATTTTTATCATTTTATCTATGAAGATACAATTTCTTATTTTTAGTCATTCCTGAATATTAAAACTGTCTTCATTAGGTTTGTATATAAAGGGAAGAGTTCAGTTTAAGGTTTTGCTTTTAGATGTATATATAAAAATAGTCTAAGAAACCACCCAAAACATTAGGAATAGTGGGAAAAATAGGAGAAAAGATCCCAGCAGTATAAAGGCACAAAGAAGCAATGAGAAAAGCAGCAGAAATATACATATTAATAGGCTGAACAGTTCTTTGGTGTGCTCAATGACTGGTTGCTAACTGTACTTAATCTGCAGAAAAGACTGCCTAAGCCTACAGTATTTTCATTAGTCCTCGATCACTTGAGCTCCTTGTAGCTTATTTATTTTTATCATTATCAAAACAAATTGTTTAACCAATGTATTGATTAAGGGCCTTCCTTATAACACTGTCTGGGGGCTTCAAATGTTGATTGCCTCTTATGTGGTAAGTGACTGACATATTAATTCTTCCAGTTTTACTGAAATTCACTTTAAAACAAGAACTGAATACCAAAGACTTAAACTTTTACAAGTCCAAATAATAATAATTTTAATTGTTTTAATACTTACTGTTTTTACACAAAAGTAGTGATTTATCCTTCTCCAGAGGTGGAAGGAGACCCCAGAAATGATATTTGACCTAATTGTGATAAAAATTATACAGCACTGCAAAAGTGGGTCAGCATTTTATCATTTACAATTCTAGGTCAGGCCAGCATTTTCTAACTAGTTTCTACTTGTAAATTTATACGTAACACTATTTGCTCTTAGAATAGAAAACATGGAAATGCAGGAATAAATGAAGCCTGTATGTAAATGTGCAAACACTTGCCCCACACAGGTGACCACAGGTGATTACTAACATTCATTAACACACAGAAATATTAACATTTTCTTTTGGTGTTGTTAGCACCTAAGATCAATCTTTGTTGCTTACTGTAAGGCAGCACTGAAATTGTACCAAATACACAAATTATCTTGGTTTCAGATGAAACCAAGAAACCAGGATTGCTTAATGTTTTAATGTTAAATAACGGTCTCTCAACATGAGTGCCTACTAAACATTTGGATTATTTAGGAAATTATCCAAGTATATAAATTTGTTCTTGGATAAATCCATTACCTCTACATAGCAGTTTAATTTCAATTGTAAAATGAGGAGCTAGAGTAAATAGCCATTTGATCTTACTGGTCCTCTTTCAAATGGTAGAGAGAGACCTTTTCTACTTCCACTTTCCACTTAAAATTAAGAACTTTCATGGCTATGAGGAAAGCTACAGTCCAGAGAAAAGCACCTCAATTCTATTCTCCATTGGCAACACAGATGGTCATTTGCACTTAGTTTCGTCTCACTGTCATGGTATCTATAATGCATTTACTGTGTTTGTATTGCTTAGTTTCCGAGCGATTTTATGAACGCCACAGATCTAAACATAAAGCAACAAGGGGATCAAAGGTGTTAATAGGAGAAAGCATACATAACTATGGTGAGCAGTAGGCTTAAAAAAAATAAAGCAAAAAATACTTCACATGTTGTTGATAATTTGATAAGACAAAAGTATTCCAAAGGACAAAGTGCAACTCCTGTTATGAAGAAAAGTGTTCTGACCATGAAATCGGAAATGTGGCATGAAGCTTGGCTGTTCATAAGAATCACTTGGAGCTTTTAAAGACTATCAATGCCCAGATTTGGACTGAATTGGTTGGGCATTGAATTTCTCAAAGTCCTTTCCACTACACGTTATTTCTCTTTATCATCTCCGACAACACATTGAATTTGCTTATTTAATAATCTCCCCCAGTGGACTGTGAACTCCTTTAAGACACCGGGCAAGACTTTGTAACCTCAGACTTGCAATCATTTGAGGACTAGCTAACTGCCATTGTGATGTAGATACCAAAAGACCTGGTTATCTACTACAGAAACTCTAGCTAGAAAGAAATAAAGGTCACAAGGTATTGCTGTTTTCTGCTACGCTGGAGGGATACTGGAGATAATATAAAGGACTATAGACCCCAAATGAGATCCGGGAGAAAACAGAAGAAGGGAAGGTTTCTTATGAAAAGATGAAACTGGAGATACATCTTGAAGGATGTTAAGAGCTAGGGAGAACAAGGCATTCTGAAGTTCTTAAAAGTATTCATTCATAAGTGATATAGTTATCAGATTGTGTTCTAGTAGTTGTAAATAATTATGGCTGATAAACCTTTTATGGCTGTGAAATTGCATTTTAAAAATGGATTCATTAGAATACGGTAATTCAAATTTAAGTCATGATCACTGAGTTACCTCACAAATACACAAGTTGAGGTGCAAATTCAAAAAGGAACTTCATTGTGTAGCTCTTCGAACTACAGGGTACTTGCTTTCTCAAAAATGCTGACATTCTAAGCTCAGAGGAACAGAGCAGGAAAGAAATACTAACCACCTGGCAGTTGTTTCTATTATCCATCCATGTAAGATTGGCATACTTGAGAGCAACAAATCACTAAGACATACTTTATCTTCCATTATGTTGTTTTTATTACCAACAGCATGAAGATTTCTGGCATCTGGATATTAAAATAAATTTGAGTCCTGGCTCTACTAAGTGTACAATCCCAAGCAGGTCAGTCTCCTCGTGTTTGACTTCCTTCACCTGTAAACATCTACTCAGACATTATAGGCTTGAAATAAGACAGTGCTTATAAGTTGATTTTTTGAACACAGCCTGGCATACAGCAAGTGCTAACGAGAGCTTTTCTTGTTACTTTTGAAAAAACAAGTATGGCTAGACAGTTTAAATACTGATGATCTTAAACACATTATCTGTCTTGCTATTAGCTAGATCATAAGACACTAAGATGATGAAAATAATAGATCTTTGACTTGTACTAAGAGTAAAATAATTGAACCTTAACATCTATGAAGCTATGCAAGAATTAAGAGTAACTGTCTCTAGGGCCACTTGGCTGATTCAGTAGGTAGAGCATGTGACTTGCTCTCTGGGTCTACCCCGCATTGGGGGTAGAGAGTACTTAAAAGAGTAACAGACTCTACCATTTTTAAATTGAAAAAAGGAAGATTTTCTAAGTTCAGCAACAGTTCACTAATGGCAATCTTAAGAGCAAGTGTAGGGCCACCTGGGTGGCTCAGCCGGTTAAGACTCTGAATCTCAATTTCGGCTTAGGTTATGATCGCAGGGTTTGTGAGTTCAAGCCCTGCGTCCAGCTCTGCGCCAACAGCACAGAGCCTGCTTGGGATCCTCTCTCATGCTCTCAAAATAAATAACTAGTTTTTAAAAAATTAAAAAAAAAAAAAAAAGAGCAAGTGTATTCATCCGATTGTGTGGTACAGAGGGAAAGAAGCTGGAGTAAATTCTTGGCTCAGGAATGAATAACCTCCCAATAAACTGCCATCTCCTCTGTAAGTGGTAATGTTCTCCAGGCAAGACCCTGTGATTTATGCCCCATCTATAATCAAAGTACTTGGAGAAAAGCAAGAAACAATTAACGAATTTTCGATTAAATGTCTAAGGGTTTAGTATTGTATGGGTTTCTGCAGGAGCTTCTGGAACATAAGCTCAGCAACTTTCACCCCACAATAGCTTTTTTTGAGTCATGGTTTCTTTTGATACTATAATCAAAGACATGCATCCTTTCCCCAGAAGTATGCTCATAAATGCAACATTTGGCCTGTGGATTTAATTAAGTGCACCATGAGGTCCCGGTGTAGAAGCTGTTGGCATTTACTATAACAAAAGTAAAATGGCTTCAGATATAGCTTGAGAGATTTCACTATTACTAATACTACTACATCTTTCCTCCCGCCATGCTGGCTTTAACTCTTTTTCTCTGCCTGGAGATGTAAGCATTTCTTTTGCAAACTTTCATGACTCGTTTTAAGCTTTCCTAAGAGGCCCAAACTATCAAAGGAATCTGTAATAACACAAAATAATATATAAAACTTTAAAAAGATGTGGGGAAGGAAGATCCCAGGCCAGGCACTTCCTCAAGTACATTCCTGCGAAAAACTGCTTCTGCAGACATCGCCAATCATTTAAAATGTACTGTTTGTAAAAGAGTATCGTTAAGACTGAAAGAATGGAGTAAAAGGGGCCTGAAAGGTCACTAACCCAACAGACAAAAGTTAAGGTGTGGGCCAGGCCCGTGGGGCATTAGAGGACGCAAAATAACAAGCGCGAAGTTGAGAAGCTCCGTGTCTCCTAGAGTCAATGACCACAAAGAGTACATTTAAATGATTGGGTTAAGCCAGACCAGCGAATTCCTTTGAACCAAGTCAGAAAAGTGGACTCTGCGGGAGAGGCTGGGACCAGCGGCCGCGGGGTCTTTCTTGGGCGGTCGGCCCCGGTTCTCCTTGTTGGGCTTGCAGGGGCCACATGGTTCCCGGGCCTGTGCATCTTCCGAGCCCGGCAGAATCAAGCTAGTGACTGAACTCCCTGGCCCGCACACCCAGGGCCGCCGTCCAACCCTCCGGCCCTAGCTCGCGCCCACTACCCCTTCACAAAGCTCAGCTGCGACCCCACAGCCCCAATTCTTACCATAGTGAGGCCGGCGAAGCCCCAGCCACATCACCCTTCCGGGCGCAGGGCGGAAGAGGCGTGCCCACCCCACTTGCCCTTCTCGTTCCCTCCCCGCGTTCGGTTGGGCCTGTCAGGGCACCTCCTCCTGAGCCGCGCGACCCGGACACTAGGATAGGTTCCTCGAAACCGGAAAAGGCAGGAGTTAAGAGACGTCATGCGCTTCTGCGGAAGTGGACGACACTCTCATTGGCTGCGGGTCGTCTGTCTGTAGGAGCGGGCCTTTTGGAGGAGACCGGAAGTGGAGCGAAAGAGAGGTAGTGTCCGGAAGTGGGGCTGCGTATTTTAGTAATGGTAATCTGTAGTCCTGTCCTTTTTTTGTTTCGCCTTCTATTTTATTTTTAGTTGTGTGTTATTTCCCTGTAGAACTCGGTGTTTGGATTTTTCCCAGCTCGGATCCCTCTCACTGTATGCTCCTGAGACTTCGGTTTACGGACTCTTGGGGGACGCCTGGGTTCCCTAAACTTGGGCGCAGGGCGTGCATCTGCCACGCCCTCTTTTCAGTTTCTTCCTTTGCACCTCAGGGATTCTTTAGAGTTAAGAGCGCCGTCCTTGTATTGGTTGTGGGATTAGGAAAACACTTGAATCTGGAGTATTGTGTTAAGTAGGCTGTTGGACGTTTTTCTAACGCTCGCCGCGCCTCTCTCTCTCTCTCTCTCTCTCTCTCTCTCTCCCCCAATTCCCAGCTCTTTGTAAACTGTCCATGGGTTTCATCTGGGACTGAAGTGTACTAGTCCCTTTGGGTCAGGAAAGAAATTTCTGTAGTAACAAATGGAAAGGAACTGCCCTTTCCTGACTTCAGTAGTTCTTTGGTACTCTCTTTTAATCAGTAGTATTATTTAGCTTCTTCAGTTTTTTTTTTTTTTTAATTTTTAATAATGTTTATTTTTTGAGAGAGAGAGAACATGAGCAGGGGAGGGGCAGAGAGAGAGAGAGGGAGAGAATCCTAAACTGGCTCCAGGCTCTGAGCTGCCAGCACAGAGCCTGAAGCGGGGCTCAAACCCTTGAACCCAGAACCGAACTTGGACGCTTAACCCGCTGAGCCACTCAGGCGCCCCTAGCTTCTAGTTTTGATAATCCCATTTGATGAGGCTTTATTATCCCTCCGTTTTTGTCTTTGCATAGTCTAGATAAAGAAACAGGTGTTTTGAAGTGTTCAGGTTGCATAGTTCTTGGAAACTCAAAGGTTTTTGAATTAAATTGGTATTGCTTTTTACCACTAGGCTGCCCCCTCCCCCCCAGCTCCTTTTTATTTTGTATCTAGTATTGATGTTAATGATTTCCTTTTAAAATACACTGGTAGTTGCGTATGTTAAAAGACCGCGGTTTTACTTAACTGCTTGTTTTCTCTAACCCTCAATAGCCTTCCTAATTTAAGATTAAGGTTCTTTGTGTTCTACTGTTTATTTTTGTCCTCCCCCCCCCCCCCGTCTTTTTTATATTCTTTCCCCATGGCCCTTAGTTTAAGACCCATGTTTGACTTGCATGTTATTTCTTTTACTTTACTTTAAGAAATGCTTCTCTTAACCTTTCTCCACTTCTAACCCTATTTATTTCTCTTCTGAACAAAAATCCTCCAAAGACTTTATGTTCTAAATCCGAAGTCCTCTTTTTAAAAGTGTAGCTTTTACTCCCATTCTTCCCCCAAATGCTTTTGTTATTGTCACCAGTGATCTCCAGGTGTTGCTCATTCCAGTCTTTATTGTATTAGACCTATCAGCAACCTTTAACAGAATTAATCACTTCCTTCTCCATGATACATATTTTTTTTCACTTGATTTCCAGGACATCCCACTCTTTTGGTTTTCTTTCTACCTTATTGGTTGTTCTTTCTGTCTTCCTTCTACTCTTCCTGATCTCATATTGTTGAAGTGTTCTAAGGCTCAGTCTTTGGTTCTGTTCTTTTCCTCTTCCTACTTTTTTTTTTTTTTTTTTGATGATATCATCAAGTCTTAATGACTTCAAACACCATCTGTATACTGAAGACTCCCAAATTCATATTCCTAGTCCCCCCTCTTTCTGAACTCCAGACTCAAGTATCCTGTTGTCTATAACAGGATTCTTTAAAGGTATTGCAAACTTACATGTTACAAACTGAACTCCTTTTCCTCCAAAACCTGTTCCAATCTTTCTCACCTCACTTGATGGCAACTCTGTTCAGCCAGTTGCTCAAAGTTAAGTATTTGGAGTCGTTCTTGACCCTGCTTTGTCTTCTAGTCCATCAAATCCATCAGTGAGTCTTTTGTTGACTCTCTCCATAAAATATATCTAGAATTTAACCATTTCCTACTATTTCTGCTGTTAGCACATTGATCATCTCTTCCTTGGATGTCTATTATTAGTCATTATGATTTGTTGCTTGGATTAACAGTAATAGTTCTAGCTGGTCTCTCTGCTTTCTTCATTCCTTGCTTCTTTGCAATCTATTCGCACGCAATAGCCAGAATGATACTTTTAAAATATAGGTGAGAAATTGTATTAAAATGTAAGATTCTAAATGCAATGTGTTATCTTAGATTGGATCCTGGAACAGGTAAAAGATATTAGAGGAAAAAATGGTAAAATCCAAATAGTCTAGAGTTCAGTTAGTAGTGATGCACCAATGTTGGTTTCTTTGTTTTAATGAATGCACCATGGTAATATAAGATGTTAATATTAGAGGAAACTGGGGCAGGTGTATATGGGAACTCTGTGTTATTTTGCATCTTTTCTGTAAATTCAGTATTACTCCAAAATAGAAAGTTTATTAGAAGGAATGTGAAATTACTTCTTTGCTTGAAAACGTTTTATGACTTCTCATTTGATTCACAGTAAAAGCTAACATCCTGACATTGGCCTACAAAACTCTACATGATCTGGTTTCCCATTACCCTTGGTATTCTCTCCTCGCCTCACTCTGTCTCAGCCATATTGGCTGCCTTGTTTCTTCAGTATACCAAGCCCACGGCTACCTTAGGGCCTTTCCACCAACTGCTTCATCTGCTTGGAATGCTTTTTCCCAAACATCCAAACAACTAAATCTTTCATCTCCTTTATGTATGTGCTCAAATATCACCCTTTCAAGAAAGCCTACCTCAACTTCCTTTAAAAAATTGCAACTTTGCCTCTTTAAAATTAAAAAAAAAAAAAGAAAAAATTTTTTAAAAAGTGGGGGCTCCTGGGTGGCTCATTTGGTTGAACATCTTACTCTTGATTTCGGATCAGGTCATAACCCCAGGTCTTGGGGTTGAGCTCCATGTTGGGCTCTGTGCTGAGCATGTAGTCAGTTTAGGATTCTCTTTCTCTCCTTCTGCTCCTGTACCCCTCTCTCCTGCTTATGCTCGCATTCTCTCTCTCAGATTAAAAATAATAATAATAATGAAAATAAAACCTTTAAAATTGAGACTTTGTAACTATCCCCCTTTCCCCTACTGGCCTCTATACTCCCAGTTTTCTCTTGTTTTATCCTCTCCTTTTGCTATAGCTTATCACCATGCTATATATTTTACGTGTTTTTATTGTTTTTAATCGTTTGTCTCCTATTAAACCATAAGTTTTTAAAAGGCAAGAATTGTTATCTGTTTTGCTTCCTTATGCCAAATTCTAAAACACTGTCTGATGCATACAAATGTGCATGTTTTGGTTAAATGAATGGACTTGACTGGTTATTTGAATTTAGTCATCCTTGATTTGTAGTCATCATGAAACACTGAATTGTTGATCATTTTCATATATCATGTTGTTTCTTGCCTCCAAGCCTTTGCTCAAGCAAGTTCTTGTGCTTGGAATGCCTTTTCTTATCCTTTTTTCCTTTTTCAGTTTTTAAGATTCATATCAGGTGTAATTCAAGGAAGCCTTCCTTGAAATGTCAGGCTGGCTTACATGTACTCTTGAGAGGAGGTACCACCCTGTCTCTGCACTTTACAAACTTGTAAAATAATTCCTTTTGGGTTTTTTTTATTTCACTAGAGAGTTGGGAATGTGTCTTACTCATTTTGGGAATATCTAAGCTTGGTACATAGGGAGCATTCAGTGAATGTTTTAATATAATAATGACGTGACCAAAGTCACTGAGCTTTGGAGCAGTAGAATTGTGATTTCAATCCGAATCTTCTGAGCATAAACTTTAACTCTATTTGCTAAACTGTGTTTTCTAGGAAAAGGTGGCTGTCCTTAAAATAGAAAAATAGTTCTTTTTATACAGGTAGGAGGTAGTTAATGCATTTTATAGTCCTGGGCAATTTGCTTCTTGTCATTTGTGAAGCTGCCAGTGCTGATGAGAACATGAGTTGTGCTTTTTTTTCTAAGACACTGGCTGAAATAGATGAACAGAGGGTTATTATAGTCAGCAATTTTTAATTTTGATGAAACTGGGCTCTTGTTGGGATAACACTGTTGAGATTTTTGTTGCCCAAAGGGGAATGCTAGAATTCCAAACTGCTCATGAGGCATTCATGCTTTTGCTAGACGCCTGCACTGCCAATAGCTTTAAATTAAACTTTTGCTTGTGTGTCATTGGGAAATCCCAGGCTATTTTCAAGATATTGCAAAGATTTTCTTCCACTGATATGGAAATTGCTGTTAAGATTGACTTAAAAATGATTAGTTTGTTAACATGATTTCTGATAGTTGGCCCCCATATTAGGTAAATTAATTTTGCATTTAAAATGCTATATAATCTTAGATAATGAGCTAGACTTCCAACTACCTTTTATGGTAAGCATTCTGAATTTAAACTCTCCTCTGAATATTTTTATCATTGTTGTAGTCTGTAAGCCAATCTTTTTGTAATGTTGCCTAGCCTTTAGTACTAACAGAAGAGGAGATAATTTAACTCTATAAATTCTGAAAAGGCTTCAGCAGCTTTCAGCCCCATTAATGGGGATGAAAATAATGATTAGGCTTGGGATTAAGTAATCAAAAACAAATATTCCTTGGAAGGCATTCCTGATTTTGTGCCTTCTTTGAACTTTACTAACCCTGTAAGTGTCCAAAATGTTGAAATCAGCAAGGAATTCAATCTGGTCTTTATGTTAGAGGATACTATTAGCTTACTTATAATTTTATCCAAATAGTTAGTGAGAATGATATTGAATAACGTAAGACCTTGCTCAATTGGAACAGAAGCAAGCTGCTGCTTAGAAATTAAGATGCTCCCATTGTTGAGGAGACTCGTCAGAGTCCTGACAGTATAAATATTGACATGCTGAGATATGTCAATATTTACCATAGAGTTTGGAAGTTGCCAAGTTCCTGTTTAAGAAATGTGACCCTAGCATTGAACACAGTATATCAATAAATAAGGGACATGTCCAATGAACAGCTGCTGAGAGAAAGTAGGATAACATCTGTGTAAACTTTGGGGCACTTAAAGTTAAATTAAAAAAAAATATATTGACAATTCTTTGGTAATTTGTAGGTAGATATCAAATAGTAGGTATATAAATAGTAGGTATATAAAATAGTATACTGATATAATTGCATATTTGGGCTTAATTTATGTTTTTAAAAAATGACAGCATGGTTGCAATTTATAATTTTATAAATTAGTTGTGCAATGATACTCATCTATAAATTGAATCAAAGTTTCTTGCCTTAATACTGTGTTTGGGAACCAACCTCATCATCTTGCACATTATTCTTATAAAAATTGGCTCAAGTCAAGACTTAGCTATTACTTTTGGGAAGTTTATGCTCTGAGAATTTAGCAATAGAAAAAACATAAGTTTGTGAAGTTTAAATGTGATGAGAAAATTTGTTCTGTTATTATTTGACAACTATGTCTCAGAAGAAAAATGAGAATAAAGAGCAAGTAAAGTTGATATGTTTGGTTGAATGTCATAGTTCACTACTGTTCTCATATGAATATCACTGTAATAGAACATTTGATGCAAAGTAAAGAGACATTTGAAGCTTTCCAAGTCATTGGAACCATACAAACAATCTTCCATCTGTTTTGCAGACGTCTAGAAAAAGGTTAAACTGAGCGTTCTTTGAATGATAGTCCTAAAACAGTCCTAGAAGAGCGTTAACTATGGGTATCGAGACTGACCCTCTTGTTGCTTTTCTTATAACAGAGATTGATGGCTTTTATATAGTAATTGAATCATTTAACCACATCACACTGTTATGTTTATATTGTGAAGAATGGATGCAAAGTATAATTGAGGTTGTATATTCTGCCAGGAGTTACATTTATTTCTATAAAGATCTTATAAACATAAAAAAGCAAATTGTATTTAGAGGTCCATAAAAGTCTTTTAATCTATTCTTTTCAGTGTAGTAAAGATGGAAGAGAAAAAATTTTAAAATTTAAATTGTTTTGATCCCTCTTGCCGAGATCATTTGTCGATACTTTGAGGTAAGCTGTTGAGTTTTAAGGAGAAAGCATTAGACTTATTAATTAGTGATTTTTAAAACTTGGAAAATGTATTTTTGCAGTGTCACCAAGACTTGAACCTTTGTTTTGAATATACTCCCCCCCCCCCCCCGGAACCTTAGGATTATGACCATTATGCAAAGTTGGCTCCTTGACCAGTTGTCTTCTTGAATCATTTGTTACCGATTATTTATCATGTAGTGATAACAAAGTTGCCCAGTCTTTTCAAAATGTCATGTGTTTTAGATGTGATGAGAGTGTAAGCGTATTAAGCTGAAACTGTAAAACTTGCTGTTTGATGTTGAATATTATAAGTTTAATGTTTCCCAAAGTTTGGTACTCCTGTCACTGATGGAATACACAGTTTGCTGACTTACAGCCATTCTGCAGGTGTGAGATAATTGAGGTATGAGATAATTGAAGTTTAGAGAATTAAATGATTTGCTGAAGTCTACACAACCAAGGCATGACAGTGAGGATTCATACTGAAGTCTGACTGATTCCAAAGCCTAAAACAACGTTCTTGGCCTCATACCTGAACCATCTATAGTTAGATCTAGATTTTGGTACCCCTGGAATCAGATCTGAGCTGCTCCCCACACCTCAGTTTCACTTTCTGTTCTGTTGGTTTTGTTGTCAGCGGCTTCAAGCTCGCAGTGTTAGAACATCAAGTCCAGTAGAGAAGAATGTATATCCAAAGTCCTGGAATTGAGCTTCACTGGTCTTTGTGGTCCTGACTTGAATCATGTGCTCATCTCTAAGTTAGTCAATGGTGCATGACATACCAGTATTTCTGGTGTAATGCTTATCACATAAAGACTGTTACTAAAATGTCAACACTGAGTTCACTGCTTCTTAAATAGGGTCCTAAGTTTTGAAGTGTTAAATTACATATTTAAGTTGTATATTTAAGAATATCTTTCTAATAGATGATGTTTTCTCTTTTTACAAAAGTACTCTTTCACAACGTAATCAACGTGACGGTCAAATAATACTTACTGAACCCTCTTCTTTTTAAACATTTTACTGTGAAAAAATTTAAAAATTTTGAGAGAATAATTTTGAGAGAGTAATAGATCCCTGCGTACCCATCACCTAGCACAACAATTATCAGCTTGTTCATCTTTTGCTCTTTTGTTTTTATCTTGAAAATAAATATGTAATTATTCATCCAATTAGGAATGGGTTGTTTATAACTTACTATCATTTGAACCATGTGAAGTCTTTTTTTTTTTGTGTGTGTGTGTGTAGGTTAAAAATTGTTAAATACTGGCAATTTCATATAGTTCCTGAATAGTTGTGTATGGCTGAATTAGGTAGTGTCACCAGTTGAGGATATGTTGTAGGGATCTTTTTTTCAGGTTTAACTCTTATTTGTACCCCAATCTTATTATTCATCGTCTGGTTGCCATTGGAAGTAGGCAGATAAATGGGTACAGTTGTAAGTAAATGGTGGGTTTGTGAATGGGGGAAAAAGGACAGTGCAAGTCCTATTTCTTTTCCAGAAAGTGTGTTTAGTTTGATTTCATTTCTGAGCAGCACATTTTTCAAGTAGGATAGACTGTATATATGCTTAATTGATGGTATTTCATAGGAACACCCTCACTCTTCTGAAATTAAAATACAAGAGAGGTGTCAGAATTTCAAGGCTTAAGAAATCATAATTACTAAGTTCTTAATGAAAAAATGACTGTTGTTTAGCTAATGCTGTATTTCAGGTATTATCTTATCTCTTCAGTTCTGTTAAGTGTCATTCTCACATGAAACTCTGCAATTAGGACTGAAGTGTTCTTGTGAAAGTTTAGAAAGTTTCCAAAATGATAAGTACACTCTCGTCCTTTCTGCCAAGTTTATTTGTAATTAAGAGTGTCCATTTGATGAAGATAAAGGAAGTTCTGGATCCGTGGGTCCAATTTTCAGGGCATTTCGGATCGAGGTGTTAGATTTTATGTGGGAAATTTATTCAGGCCTTTTATTGTTTTTAAATACTTAGTTCATTGGGTAAAGAAAAAAGGAGAGGAAGTGAACTTTAAATGAATCACTGAAACTAATGATTATTAATGGTGTTTGTAAAAGATAAGCAGAGGAAATGAGCAGTAATACGATATTTGGAATGGCAGCAGCTGGCATTCCACAGTTATAAGAGAGGTAATTGAGAATGGACTATGACCATGGCAAAGATGCCTTAATTTTTAGACTTATTTTATAGTTCTAATGCTTTATTTCTGAAGCATCAGACTATTAATGTGTAACTTGAACTTAGCTGTATTTTACAAGTTTTTGAACAAGATTATGCCAACAGTCTTAGCTATATTTTACTCTTACCTTGGGCAGCCGTCCATCCTAATTTGCGTGGGGTTAAGAGGGTTACTGCACGTGGACTTTCCGTGTTGAAACCAGGAAAATCTCAGACAAACCTGTACCTCTGGTCCCTTTACTTTCATTCCTAAATTACTAGAATGGGGATAATATTGACATGATTAGAAAAATATTGAATAATATTATGTTTTTTATCATTAAAGTTTAGGTAACTGGAACGTGAAAACATTGTTTCAAGAAATGATTTCTTCTATAGAAAGTTAGCTTAATATTTTTAATTGCTTTGGAAATTTAAAGGTAAATTGATTAAAAAAAAAACTGAATTTACCCTTTAGGTAGGTGCTGGCATGCTATTAATTAAAATTATAGGAAAAAAATAATGAAATTTCTAGGAATGAGTTATTAATTAAAAAGTCTTCAATTGGGAATTCTGTTAAGATTAGTATGGATAATCAATGCTTTTAAAAAAATACTAAACAAATGGGAAAATAGTCATCTTCTTTGCATTTAGTTTTCCTGAATTGTGTGACGTTTGTCTTATTAAAAGTAAATAGCCCAGTGTTTGTGACATAAACCTTTCTTTCCTTTTTATTAATATATTTGGTCCTGTCCTTGAATTTTTATAATATTATAGAACTTAAAAAAAAAATATTACCATGCTTTTGGTTTACAATTTACATTTTTTTTTCTTTTCCTCCTTAAGAAAAAAATAAGGTTAAACAAAATAACATGATCAGGAATCTAATTACAGACTCTTAGTGGCAATGTGCTGTGTGCTAATCTTTATTCTGAACTCACTTTAGGTATCAGCCTACTTTTCTCAACAAGGGGGCACTTAAGTTAATTGCTTCATTAGAAACATGCATTTAGTCTCTTCTGATCTGGCATAGCTGCAGAAGTTTGAACACCTGCAGCCCAAGCAGCTTGAAAAGAAGCTGTAATTTAACTATAAAGGAAAATAAAAGAAGCTCAAGTTCAAAATGGTGTTATCAATGATACAGTGTTGTCACTAACTTGAGCTGACCTAAGAGAGTTGGCTTCTGCACTGCTTCTTATCAGCATCCAAAAGGGCATACAAAATTCTTTGTAAACTAATTTAAAAAGCGTCTTGTTTATTCAGAGGCAACTGTGAATGGTATTTGTTCAGAGTGTAGATCACATCAACTGCATACCAGCCAACAACTTATTTCTCTCCTAAGAAGGAAGCCAAGTATCAGAGACACAAAGTACTAAAGATAAGCTTCTCAATTCTCAACTGTTCTGAGCTCTCAATAAAGCTACTGATGTACAAATTGGGGTGGGACCCAACTGTTTCCACCTGCAGGCATGTCTTAGATCCTTGGCTCTGGCTGGGAGAGGTGCTGATACCAGTGCGACCTTTAGTGCCCTTAGAAAACAAAACATAGGCTTTCTTATGGCCCTAATCAATCAGTCCCTCTGAAGAGGATTCCACCCCTTTCTTGAAGTATTCTTGGGGCAGAAAAACTATGGCTGAGTATTCCCATTTATAGGGCTGGCGAAAGCAAAGACATCATTGGTTTGCCCTTAGGAATCTTAAAAGACATGGCAAATCATCCTTTCTTCTGCTTTGTGGTTGGTTCTTAGATATTTTGTATTTGATATTTAATGAGGGGGTGACCTCAGTAAGTAAAGAATGAATTTCTTTCAAAAGTGGTTCAAATAGTATATTATCAGGAAATTAAAACTCGGTTGATAGAAGACATATCTGAGGCTACTGAGGCACTCACTACAAAGTATTTACAGGATACTGACTTGCGCTATTAATATGCAAGTGCTTAAACGTGACTCACAGCATCCACAGTTTCAAATCTGAGTACAATAAAATAATGGAATCTTTAAAATAATTTGATTTAGTTTTAGCTATAAAAACCTAGAGTTGACCAGACATTGGAAAATATTTGAAACATGAATAATTCAAAGATGTTAAAACAAATCTGATCCCTAAATGTCTTTTTAACATTATTGAGGTTAAAGCCCTGTATATCATTGTGAAAGTAGGATGAAGTATCTGAAATAATCAATTTTAGACTACTTTGTGTCAATAATTAATTTGTCTTTTGGCCCCCCTAGGGTAAAAATATCAGTGAAACCAGTTGCTTTTTATCAGCAGTTCTAAGTGCTGAGTTTATTTTTTCACAAAGTTACATTAATTGCTAACAATAGCCATGTTCTTGAGGCTTATTTAAGATGAAATAATCAGTGTCAGTATCTGTGTGTTTGTATATAAATTCTAGAGGCAAAAAGTGGCCTTCATAAGTAGTTTCTATTACCCTCCCCCAACCAAAGTTGTGGATTTGAGGCCTATGAGAATTATGTAAGGCTTTTAGCTATGTGTCTTTTTCAATGAATGGCATAGAAAAACAGCAATATGCATTTTCCAGTAATTTTCAAATTTAAGGATTACAGAGCATGTGGGTAATTAGCTGCATGGTAAGTGGTTTTGACTAATTGATTTAAAAGAAAATATTCCCAAATGAATAAAGCATTTCAGAAGTAAGCACATCTAGGCAAAAAACAAAACAAAACAAACAAAAAAACCCCCAAAAAACAAAACAAAAAACCTCAGTGTAGGAAAATTTTTGACTAAATGAAATATTTAAAAAGAATTATATTTTTTCAGTGATTATGTTATAGTCAAGTCTACAGATTTGTATATTTTTAACACAAACATGCTTAATTGATGTGGCTTCAAGTATGGTTATTTTAAAACTTTGTCTCTTACTGGGAAGAAGAATAAACATTCCTCTGAGTACACTTTAGGTAGCAGTTAGAATTATTGTTAATTTATCAATTTAGAGGTATCTTACATTCTTAATTTTAGATACTCTTTCTTTTATTCTGGAAATTGCCCTGCTTCCTTACGCTTTTTATTGTAAGATAGAATAGCTCTAGCATTCTATAATTAAGCATATCCTCCACTCCCAGAAGATAGAGATTTGTAGTAAAATTGGTTTTGTGAAGAGCTGACAAAGTGAGTTGTTTTTATTTTCATATTCAATTGTGTGAAAAGCTGACAAGGGGCGTTTCTTCATATTTCAGTTGTTGGTATTCTCATGTTCAATTGTTAATTGAGAAAAATAATATGCTTTATGAGAATGTAATAGTTTTTTTAATTAAAAAAATTAAAAAAAATTGTTAATGTTTATTTTTGAGAGGGAGAGACAGAGTACAAGTGGGGGAGGGGCAGAGAGAGAGACACACACACAGAATCCAAAGCAGGCTCCAGGCTCTGAGCTGTCAGCAAAGAGCTCGATGTAGGGCTTGAACTCACAAACCGTAAGATCATGATCTGAGCCGAAGTCTGACGCTCAAACGACTGAGCCACCCAGGCGCCCCAAGAATATAGTAGTTTTAAATTGAGAAAGTGAATTAAAACTGCTTTAAGATTTTGCTCTTGTTAAAACTTACTAATCAGTTGTCAGTCAAGTGTCAGTTAACAATTTACTTTGGATTTTTGCAGCATGTTATACATTTTGTTCATAAAAACGGAAGAAATTTTGTACCTTCTCCCTGAATAAAAGATTAAAGAATTCTTTTTTGCTTTTTTTTTTATTAACAAAAATTTTTTTTTAATGTTTATTTATTTTTGACACAGAGAGACGTAGAGCATGAGCGGGGGAGGGACAGAGAGAGAGGGAGACACAGAATCTGAAGCAGCTCCAGGCTCTGAACTGTCAGCACAGAGCCTGACGCGGGGCTCGAACTCACAGACTGCAAGATCATGACCTGAGCTGTTGGATGCTCAACCGACTGAGCCACCCAGGCACCCCAAGAATTCTTTTTAGCTTTTTAAGGATCATCTAGCAAGAGATTCATGCTTTGTGATTAAAGAATAATTCTAGTTTTTCATCTTTGGCAATTTGTGTGCTTTGTTCCTGGTTTTGACTTTTTGTAATGTTTTTTTTTTTTCTTTTTGTAATGTTTTTTTCTTTGTATATTTGTAATTTTTAGGGTAGTTTTTGTTTTGGATGTTGGTTTCTACAGCTTAAGTATCTCTCTTTTTTTTATAAAATTTTTTCAATGTTTATTTTTGAGAGAGTGAGAGACCGAGTGCGAGTGGGGGAGGGGAAGGGAGAGAGGGAGACAGAGTCTGAGGCAGACTCCATAGTCTGAGCTGTCAGCACCAAGCCCAGTGTGGGGCTTGAACTCATGAACTGTGTATGAGATCATGACCTGAGCCGAAGTCAGATGCTTACCCGACTGAGCCACCAAAGTGACCCTTTCAGCCTCTCTTAATGAAGTGCACATGGTCAAGGGATATTCCAGTATTAGAAGGAATATAGTTATTTGGTTTGAATCAAATATGTGTCATACCACAGTTTGGTAAGTTTGAGGTCAATTTGGGCAAGATTCTAGAGTAAATTAGCAGAAGAATGGTTTTTGTATTCATAGAAAAAGAATCTCTAATCATTAGAAATGAAAGTGGGATTAGTAAGAAAAGTCTTTACTCTTCATATTGGTGAGCATAGTTTTTTTTTTTTTTTTCAGCACACAACTTGGGCAACTCGTTTGGCACTTGCAGGCTTCTGTTTTATTTGTAAAAATTATAAACCAATATTGAATAGAACTATGATTTACTGTTTGATGCTTGGTTAACTATTGTACAGTGTTCTATTTTACTAATATTTCCTTGGTGCTTTGTGTAGCTGAGAGACCAATATAGAAAACCTTATTATTTAGGGTGCCTGGGTGGCTCAGTTGGCTAAATGTCCACTTTGGCTCAGGTCATGATCTTACAGTTTGTGAGTTTGAGCCCTGCTTCGGGCTCTGTGCTGACAGCTCAGAGCCTGGAGCCTGCTTCAGATTCTGTATCTACCTGTCTCTCTCTGCTCCTCCCCCACTCATGTTCTGTCTCTCTCTGTCTCTCAAAAATAAATAAACATTAAAAAATTAAGAAAAAAAGAAAACATTATTATTTGATAGCCAAAGTTTCTTACAAAAATATTAATTTAATTATTTTATAACAGGTGACCAGAAATGGAAAGAAAAGTAAGCAGAATTTGTTTTGCTTCTGAACCAGATATAATTCATTTTCTACAAATTGCTTGGGAGAGAACGCTAGCAGCTGGTTTTGTTATTACACTTACTGATGGTCAGTCAGCATGGACCGGAACAGGTAATATTCAAAGCAAGTTTTTTAAAGGTGAAATTTCAGTAATGTGCTGTTTTTTAGTCCTCAGTGATACTTCATATTAAAATGTTTCTTTAGTAGGTACTGGGTAAAATGAGCATGATTGCTTTTACTTGGTATTGCTGTCTAATTTACGTGTAGATTTGTAAGATTGAATGCCATTTTATATAATTAATAGAAGGATAGATAAATAAGCATGTAACCCAGTAAATTCTGGTTAGTAGTTTAGTCTTAATACTTAGAGTTGGTCAGGGTTTTTATTTTTTTTTAATTTTTTTTTTTCAACGTTTATTTATTTTTGGGACAGAGAGAGACAGAGCACGAACGGGGGAGGGACAGAGAGAGAGGGAGACACAGAATCGGAAACAGGCTCCAGGCTCTGAGCCATCAGCCCAGAGCCTGACGCAGGGCTTGAACTCACGGACCGCGAGATCGTGACCTGGCTGAAGTGGGATGCTTAACCGACTGCGCCACCCAGGCGCCCTGAGGTCGGGGTTTTTAAATGATGTCTTTATACAAAACATAGATAGTACTTTATACATATATGTATTTTCAGGACCCCAGGGAAATACTGGGAGGCATAAGAAGGGGGGTTGGCTGGGCCAAGGGATTGTGTTGGCTTGGAGGAGTGGGGTGGTAGTGATTTGCTTTTTGTTTCACACACTTATATTGTTTGAATTATTTTCTAGTATACATGCATTACATATGTAACAAAAACAAAACAGAATCCGTGGTGTAAAATTTTGTAAATCAAGGTTCAAACTGTATGTGGTATTTTTGCTATTACTTCATGAAATAGACTTTTAATTTATGTTTGGCAGTGATCTTTTAAAAAGTCTGATGCCCCTGCAATTAATTATTTGTGGAACATGGCAGGTCTAAAGTGAAAATACATGGAATTATCTTTTGCTCATATAGCAGTTTTTATACTCTATTAAAGTATTTTATTGAAAGATTTGAAAAAGTATTTATGCAGTTATGTAACAGTCATTTCTAGAGTTATGTTGTAAATAATGTTTTAGGTAAAATAAATTTGTCATGTTAATTTATATACCATTTGTATCTTCTATCAATTTTGAAATATTTCCCTAAAACTTGTTACTGTAATTATTATATCGTCTTTTAAAATTACATGGTAAAGTTTTCTTTCTTGGATGTTAAAAATTCTGTTACACAGTGCAGTCAAACTGAATTTATACTTGCAGAGTTTATTTATTTATTTATTTTAATTCTCCTTTTTTGACAGCAAGGAATGCCGATATAAGTATTATTAAAATAAAGAGTTTTCAAGGATAATGTTTACAGTGCCTGTTATGGTCTCTGTTTAAGCTGTAAATTTCCTTTTTTTTTTTTTTTTAAGAGCGCAAGCAGGGGAGAGGGACAGATGGGGAGAGAGAGAGAGAGAGAGAGAGAGAGAGAGAGAGAGAAGCTTAGCATGGAGCCTGATGTAAGGCTTCATCTCATGACCCTGAGATCATGACTTGAGCTGAAATCAAGAGTCAGATGATCAACCAGCTAAGCCACCCAGTTGCCCCAGCTGTAAATTTCTATGTAAGAGAAATCAGTTGTTGCCTTTTATGAGTCAGAAGAACTTGTCAGGTTAGTTCTGTGTATGCTGGTAAAGGTGTACCCAGGTGACAATAGCTCTGTTTTGAAAAGGAGGTGCATAGGGTTGAAGATCATAGCAGTAGGTTAATGCCAGTTATCTGGAGAGAGAGCAGTTTCAACTGCACAGCCCAGGATACGGGTCCTAGGTGAAGTGGTTGCTTGTATGTAGGGAATACTGAATACTTTCTTTATAACATAGATATTCACAATTGACAAATGGCTTATTCTGTATAATAAGTTATGATTAGACAGATGACTTTGAGGTGCTTTAAGAGATGTAATTATCAAAAGAAAATATAAATTGTAATCTAGTTAGTAAACTTCATTCACCAAAGAAAAGAACAATAAAATGTTGTTTTAATTTTTTTTTTATTACTAAGGATTGGGAATAAACGAGTACTCTGATTAACTGTTAAATCTTGATTTAACCGGAAATTTAAGTTGAATTTACATTTATGGAACATTTTGTGTATGTCAAACAGAATGTGCTGGCAGTTGTTCTTAATACTAGTATTATGAATATTGTTTCGCTAGGCTAGATTAATTAGGAGCAAGGAATGCATGTGATTCATCAGTTATTGTTTAGAAGTATCTAGACCAGTGCCTAGAAAATACATGCACAATAGATATTCAAAGAGAGAATGAAAAGATGCCTCAAATATATAAAACTTGCCAGGAAAGAAAAGAAAGAGAACCATTTATTTTAGAGTTAGCATGTTTTTTAATGAAAACTCCAGTTGTATATTTATTTAATGTTGACATTAGTTGTAAATGTAGTATATTTTGCCGTTTGTTTTCCAGCTAATGAATAGTGTGAGAAAAATGTGATGTATGATTTCTGTATCCTTGGTGAATTGTTAACATTTTGGCTTCCTTACTAAACAGGCTTTCAAACAGAACATTTTATAATGCACCATATATGGTCATTTTATTTTCAAAAATATTTAAGTTTTAATTTCACAAATGTTTTATATCTTTCATTATTCATTTCTGTTTTCTTGTGTACATTTCAGGGACAAAGTATCAAGCCAAATAATATAACATTGTTTCCATGTTTAGTTAAGGCTTATTACATAAATATGACTTGGTTTGGCACTTTATAGATAGACAATAACATGATTAAGAACATTGAAACAATTACATAATTGAAACATGAAAATGGATTTCCTTCCTATACCTCATCCTGTTTTTTTGTACAATTTTTTGATTGCTGCAACCTTCAATTTGGATAATTTTTTTTCTCTTTTCATTTGAGTGAAATTAAAAGGATGTGGGGTTCCTTTTAATCTCCCACACACTAAATTCACTGATTTCTTTTCCATTAGTAATGTTTTATCTAATGAATGTTTTGAGGTCTAATTATCATGTGGTCTGTCATCACTTCAACATTATAGAGGGTTATATCGCAGAGTTAAGTCACAAAGTAGGTTAATGATTGATGACTATTATGTGACCTTTATAAGAATTTCAGTCAGTGAGGAGAAACGTATATTACCCATCTCTAGAGTAGTTTAAAGTTCATTGAAAAGTAAATTAAACTTTATTAACACATTTATTGTCACATAATTATATCTACTTATATGTGGCCTAAGCATTGATATTTAGTGACCTATTTGGAGATTATGTGACAGGGTTCAGTGGACAAAGGATTTTTAATAAAGGTAGTAGAGTAGGTCCATGATGTGATATCATCAAAGATCCTTAATAGGGGGCGCCCGGGAAGCTCAGTTGGTTAAGCGTCTGCCTCTTGATTTTTGCTCAGGTCAGGATCTCACAGTTTGTGAGATCGAGTCCCACTTCAGGCTCTACAACTCACAATGCAGCACAATGCAGAGCGTGCTTGGGATCCTCCTTGGGATCCTGTCTCTCTCTCTGTCCCTCCCCTGCCTGCATGTGCTCTCTCTTTCTCTCTCTCTCTCAAATAAATGAACATCAAAACAGCAAGATCCCTAATGGGATAATGAGGTGGTCTTCGAAGCACTGACACAAACCTAGGATATGCACGGTCTTCGGTTCCTTATACATAAGGATCCAAAAGAAAAAATCTTCGTTCCTTATTTACATCTTCATCTACCCACAAATAGTGTTAAAATGATGCTTTCTTGATTCCTACATGTCTGAGAACAATTCCTTGGTTTTTGGTCATGTTGGCCTGCTCCCTTTTTATGCCATTATTATGCGGTTCAGCTGTATCCTTGCTGAGTTTTATTATTTCCATGGCTTTTATTTTTGGTCACCAAAGGTTTTGGAACATTGAATGCTTACAGCTGTGCTTCTTCCAGATGTTCTTAGCACAAAATTCAAAACTGGTGACCAAGTTTTTCCGGGATTGAAGTTTTAAATAGGCAGTCAAAATTTCACATTTACCATTAATGGAAATGTTCAAGTACATTTTTTTCTGAATTTTTTTCTCACAGTTTTTAAAGGGGGAAGTGTAAATAGAAAATTTCTTTTTATGGTTTTTTTTTCTCAAAAACGGCATGTTCCATAACAATAATCATCACAGCATTTCACAGATGGCATAACATAAGAGAATATCAAAGAGAATACCTAAGATGTTAGCACTTGAATCTAGGCTGCATAAGGCTGGCATTTTTCTCTGTCTGTTAAACTTGTATCCCTGGTGCGTAGAATGTTACCTGGCACATAGTAGATGCTGATTAAGTATTGTTTTGAATAAGAGAGTTGAATCAATAAATTCTCTGAAATATTTTCAGGTAGATATCTTTTCATTTTAATGAAATTTAGAATGCTTTTTACTGGATATTTCATCAGTAGACATAATTTTCTTTTGTGTTTTCTTATAAATTTTTTCTGTAGTGGCATTAAAGATGGTTTCTACAGATGTATTTCCTATTTCTCTGTGAAATATTTTCTCATCCTAGGTCTTTATAACTTCAAAATTATAAAATATGAAATTATTCCTTAAAAGGAAGCATTTGTCTTCTTATTTTTATGTTTTTTTTTTTTTTTTCAGAAGCACCAATAGGGTATTTAGAAGGTCAGTTAGATTTGATAGTGGTGATCATCTTAAATCTGCCTCTGCTTCAGAGGTAGACAAAATATATGAAAGTATTTTAGAAGCTGTAAAATCACATAAAGAACATAAAATATTTTTAAAAAGAATATAAAATATCTTTATTCTTACCTCTTTTCAAAGTCTGTGTTAACATTCATATTTTAATATCAGAACTTACCAAAAAAGGGTAATGAAAAATATATGGAGATATTTCAAACCCTTTTCTTCATTGCCTGTCATGAGGCTTCCATATACAGTTGATAGGATTCAGACCAGTGGAATGAAAATCCATGTTAAATTTTTGGAGATTCTTTAGTAAAGATTCCATTGTAGTATATTCTGTAGTATATCATACTAATGTATTTTTTTTAATATCATGGAAAGAAATAGTTTTTCCAGTGTCCCGTATCTGCCTCACCACAAAACAAAACAAGCAGAGACGATAAGTATGAACCCCAGTTTGACCACGTATCTACTCTGTGTCCATAGAGCATTACTTGCTCTGAGCCTCAATTTTAGCATTTGAGAAATGAAAATGTCTATCAGTGTTATAAGGGATAAAATGGATAAATGTAACCTTTGAATATAAAAAGATGGGACCACATGAGTCTTTCATCATTGCAGTAGCCTGAATTGACACAGGAAACCATCCAACCACACACATGTTTCAAACGAATGTTAGGTTAAATCTTGTAATTTGAAAAGCAAAAAGACACGTTGCAGCTTTAGAATGTAATAAAGGGAAATCCCAGGTGCCATCTACGAAAAGGTATCGGGAAACCAAAGTGGTTAATGGGAACTAGAACTTAACTATAGGTCCATGGAATATCTGAACTAGATGTGTGTCTAAATGGCTGTGACTGCACTACCTCAGTGGGGCGGAATGTTGAGAGTGCAGGCCTGTCAAGGAACTGGAACTCGCTCTCAATGTCAAGAAAGGAAACTGAAAAGTTATCCTGTTAATGAAATCATCCTAAAAAAGAAAAACAGAACAAAAACAAAAAGCTACTCTCTGGTTTGAAGATGCAACATAGAATCAGACCAGTCACTAAGAGCTATGAGTGAATAAAAGCGTGAACAAAAATCAGGGGCGCCTGGGTGGCTCAGTCAGTTAAGCCTCCGGACTCTTGATTTTGTGAGGTTGAGCTCCACTGGGGCTGCACTTTGAGCACAGACCTTGCTTAGGAGTCTCTCTCTTTCTTTCTCTCTTCCCCTCCCTCCACTCTCTCTCAAAATAAATAAACTTTAAAAAAATCCACAAAAATCAGATCCCTAAGCCTGTGTTACAAATGAATGAGGGGTGGGGGATTTACGTTTGAACTCTCTGCTTCAGATGTAAAAAACAAGTGAAGAAGGTAACTTTCAAAACTGTTCCAGAGCTGTTAAGGCCTATAGAGACTCCAAGAAAGTTAAACTAGGAACCTTCATTTAAGGCCACCTCTGTTTCCCAGATCAGATGATACTCTGGCTAGAGGAGAGGCTTGTTCAAACATTGCAAAGCTTGAAAGGCAAAAACCAGAATGAGAATGTGTCAGCAGGTAGTAGAAATGGAATTAATACTCTAAGGACCCTGCATGGAGACCAATCTGAAAGAGATTTTAAGTATATTTAAAGCCTTCCAATATTTAAAGGAAGGGTGTGGAACAGGATATTATGAAAAAGAAAGAGAATATCTAGAATTGAGGATATAATTGTTGAAGTAACAATTTCTATAGATGAATAGAGCATCAGCTTTCAATATACCTAGGTGAGAGAATTGGAAGCCGGATCTGTAATATACTGTATGTCACACAGGCGACACTCAATAAATATTAATTCCCTTCTCTTTTCTTCCTCATCACTTGCCTCATCCACTTTCTTTATTGTTGGCACATAATGAGATGAGAAGAATGAACTCCATTTTTACTTTAATTTGACTCAGCCCATGTGAGTGAAAAATAGGCTATAGACTATTTTATCTCTTTAATAATTGAGACAAGAAAGATGTTGTAAAATACTGAGCGTATTAATCATCATAAGGAATAATTTATCTGACTTTGACATAGGAACAGGTATACAAGACCGTAGTTTTTCTAGGAAGTTACAATGCATGTATTTCATTTGAGGGCAGAAAAAAATGCAAGGAGTCTAATGTTTTTCAGATGAGATTTGAGGCTAAATTAACATGTTTCTTAAAAACGACTAGGTTCAGGTGCACCAGGGTGGCTCAGTCAGTTAAGCTTCTGACTTAGGCTCAGGTCATGATCTCATGGTTCGTGAGTTCGAGCCCCGCATTGGGCTCTCTCTGCTGTCAGTTCAGAGCCTGCTTCAGATGCTCTGTGCCCCTCTCTCTCTGCCCCTCCCCTGTTCACACACACACTCTCTCTCAAAAGTAAATAATAACATTTTAAAAAATTGCTAGTTCAGTTAAATGGTATAATTTTACTTAAAAACGTGTGATATGGGGATTGGTTTTACCTTTTGTTTAAATTTCTGTAACATAAGTGATAAATTAGGAGTAACAGGTAATCAAGTATGTTCTCATGTTTAGGAATTTATTTTTCATTTTGAAACTTATTTTTGTCCCCCATAGTTTCCGAATCAGAGATTTCTCAAGAAGCTGATGACATGGCAATGGAAAAAGAGAAATATGTTGATGAACTGAGGAAAGTATTGATATCAGGAGGAGGACCAGCTGATGCATACAAGTTTGATTTTTCTAAAGAGTCTTGTCATTTCTCCTTTGAGAAAAACCTGAAAGATGTTTCAGTAAGTAAAACTTTCCGTAATACTGTAAGTGGTAAAATGTCAGAGCATTTATTGAGGAATTTTCTAAGTAACTAGCTTATTATTACCAGAATACCTAGGAAATCAGAGTTTGAAAAGTACTTTGTTTCCAAGTTGGAAGAATGCTTCATTCAACATTATAGTCATTAAATGCTTCATATTAATTAATTGTGAAAAATAATTATTAGGAAATGTATTTAGTTGCTAATGGTTTAAAAATAAGGATAATAGAGATAATTACATGAATCAATAGTTCTGAAAAGTGGGGTCAGAAGCTTTGGACCACTGAGGCAAAGTTTATTGTAATACGTTTTGGAAAATACTGATTTTAAGAAAGAATATATATTTTCCAATGAATATTTAATAATGATGACTTATTCTCAACTTCATTAGAATGTATTTGAAATTACAAATTGAAAAAATTAAGTTCAGTAAGACATGTCCTTGGGAATTAAGGTATTTTATTTATGTATCAAACTTAGAAATACTAAAATAGGAATAAATTTCAACCCAAGTTTTTCAAGGCTTACATGCTTTACAGACAAGAATATCTGCTACTTGTCCTCTTTAGTTCCTATACCAATTCAGATCAAAGTGGGTGGTTTCTGTATCAAACATATGCATCAAAATGTACTGTTTATATATTTTACCTAAGTTTATGGTATAATTAGAGTTTGAATTATTTGCTTTTGACCAGTGGTTTATCATTCTGATACGACGTCTATAGTAGAATACAGGGAGGGAAATTTTTAGCCCATTATGTTTAGAGACAGTTATTGGCAATTTGTGCTGGAACTAAATTGAGTTAAAAAAATTCCTTTAAAATGACTCTTTAATTCAGAATGATTAAAGGGATTTCACCAATTAGAGAAACATGTAAAGCAACAGATGGAATCATTATTTTGAAATGTATGTTAACCTATAGAGAATAACACAGAGAGACTGGCTTCGGTAATTATTTCTGTTTAGAAGATACATACTTTTTCTACTTATCCAATTTATGTAAGTTTCAACATGCTGAGGTCCTTAAAATGATAATCTAAAATAGGTTAGGTAAGGTCTGAACTGACTACTGAAATTTTGTTATTTATTGCAAAGTGTTCTTTCCTATGACCGAAGCACAATCAAATGATGTTATGTTCAAAAGAGCTCTCGACTTTTTCTTCTGATACTTTGAAGCAGATTATCATCAAATTGGGAGTAGTACCATTTCCCATTCAACAAGCATTCATGTGTAATGACTGACATTATTTCATGTAGCTAGTTTCTGGTTTTTATCTGTTTTATGTACACTGATGCGTGAGAAATTCCAAGATTGTGAGTTACCTATTGGAAGCCTGAAAGGCTTTTGCTGTATTTGACTTGGGGGGTTTGCTTGGATTTGGATGGAGTACTTGGAAGTACATCTGATTTTGCTGCTTTTGTGAAGAAAGAACTTCAAGGATTCATGATCTATGTCTTTTACAATTGGCTTGGCATGAATCAGCATTAAAAACTGTGACAATTATCCTAAAAGGTGTCTTGCTTACCGCCTTGGATATAATCAACTTTATTGAGAGAGAGAAAACCTTGAAACGCCACCTTTTCAACAGGTTTTCTCAAGAAATGGAAACAGAATAAGAGATTCCCAGTATGTCCCAGGATATGTCTTAGAGCACTACACTGTAGTCTAGATAACTGCTTCCTTATTTTTCATCTATTAATTTGCTTATGAGAAAAAGAAATGGTGCTCTCAGAAGAGTTTCATGAGTTTTTTCATGAGTTGGCATACTTGAAAGATATTTTTGGATATTTGAATGAAGTGTAACTTTCAGTTTGTGGTGCTGTGGTCAGCCTTATGGATGCAGATGAAAATTACAAGTTCATTTGGCCAAACTGCCATGGGAATCTCCCAGTGCTTCAGGATGTGTTTCTGAAATTGAATTTCATAGTGACAATACCTTGTAAATTCATCTGCTGGCAAAAATATGCGGACAATCGGACACATGGCAGAATCCTTCTTAAGGGTTATAGTGCTTTGGATGATGTAAAAATTTAAAAGGAATTTGTAATCCTTTTCTTGATGGACACAGACATCCGATTGTGGCCAAAATCTTCTTATACTTAGAAGAAAAGAATGAATGTAGATTCATTCCAGAGAGTTGTAGTGAATCCTGTCGTTTGTTGTCGTAAGTTTACTCTCCCAGTGCAAAGGATATCCCATGAGTCCTAAGTACAGTTACTACCAGTTTCATACCTCTCAGGGTCGTGGTTTTTAGGCATTTGTTGCCATTAGTTCAAGAAGTTTTATGTTTTTAATTCTGTGCTGGAGATCACTGCATAATTTGAGCATTTCGGGTATTCAGTCATATAAGACTTACTTGAAATTTATATAAAATATTCTTTAACAAAAATCTTTTAAGAGGAAAATTTTTTAAAGAAAGTAATGGCTGATTTTTGTATTCAAAAATATGTGAGTTTTTGAAAATACTATCTTGTGTTTTATCAGAGTGAAATAATTGTCAATCCAAAGCAATGAAATATTTAAAAATGTATAATGTGGATGTTATATACCTTTTTTGTAGGGAGTGTGTACATAATTGTCATGAGATTCCTTTTGAGCTCATAACACCCAAAATTTCATTTATGCTCTAATTAGTTTTTCTTTAAAGATAACATAGGTGTTTTTATCTTAACTTAATTGCCATTGGAATAAATGTTGAATGACCAGCTAGACATTACCTTTCTCCACACAGTACAAACCTCTGGTACCCTTCCTGCCCTATCACCGATATTTTTCTGTTGGCAGTAGATTATTCTAGATGAAAACATATTATGCAAGTATTTAGAACTCATCTTTTCATTATAAGTAGTAGCCCCCATTCAGGAGAGATTTTTCTTATACTTCATAAGTCATTGTTATTTTCTTGCCATTTGCAATTCCTGATTTTGCAGTATATTCTTTGTCATGCAAACAATACATCTTAGTTAATAATGTTTTCCTTTTTTCCTTTCATAACTTGCTCTTTTTCTTCAGAAAAAACTTGTTTATGAGCCACAAAAAAAAGATCTAATAATTTTTGATAAGAATAACCTTGGGCTCATTATTTGTTTGCTCATACTTCTGTTTTCTCATCTATAAAGGTTTAAAGTGATTTCTTGGGTTCATTACAGGTCATCTAACATACTGCGGTTTTATAGCTCTAAAAAATAGCCCTAATGAAGGAAAGCCATGAGGTTTGAAGCACAATTAAACATAATACACACATGCGCGTGCACACGCACACGCGCGCGCGCACACACACACACACACACACACACACAAAAGAGGATTAGCTACGGGTCTGTTTTAGAATTATAGTAAAGTTTATTTTTTATGCATTTTTCTTTGTCTCCACTGCCCGCATGATCAGAAGCTGGGATACAGTTTAGGCTGAAAATTTGACAACTTAAGTACCTTCGAGGTTTGTTTTTCTTTGATTTAAAAATACAGATGGGCAGTCCTGGGTTAATATAATGGCTTTATGATGTTGGAAGCCCAGTCTTTTTTAAATCCTGTTGCCTTGACATTTTTACTTATTTATTTATTTATTTTTATTTTTTGTTTGTTTTTGAGAGAGAGAAAGAGAGAGAGCATGAGCGAGTTGGGGAGAGGCAGAGAGAGAGACTCTGGACCCACTGAGCTACCGACTGAGCCACCCAGGCATTCCCCGCCTTGCCATTTTTAACAGACAGTTTTTATCTACTGGTCCAAGAAGGCTGCTTTGGCTTTGCTGTTATGTTCACCTTTTAGGCAATAGGACTGAGTTAAGGAGAAAATAAAGAGCGTGTGTATTTTCTTTAAGGCCATGACCTAAAGTTGCATACATTACTTTTGCTTACATCCCATTGTCCAGAACTAAGTCACAAAGCTTCATCTCACTGCAAGAAAATCTGTGAAATGTGATCGTCAGCTGTGTTCTATGCCCAGTAATTTCCATTACCATGTAAAAAGGGGAAGGTAGAGATAGAGGGGCAACTAACAATTTCTGCATGTTAACATTTATGAGAGATTGATATGTCATTTAGACGGTTTCACTTTTATTGTTACAGGGTTATTTCTGTAGCATTTTCATTATAAACAATTGTTTCAGTCATGTTTTAGTTCAAAAAATGTTGCAAGATCTAGCAAGGTACAGGCTAATTTGTATCTTGCTATATATTGTAACTTTTTAAATAAAAAATGTATTCTAACTTCACACAACTTCACTATAGCTATTTAATTTTCATTTTCAGATATATAAAAATGAAGTACAATAAGTTCGCCCAAAGCAGCCAAAGTGGTTTGTAAAAACATCAGTCCAAAATCCTGTATAATTGTCATGTGTCCCTGTGGTTTGGGGACTTTGGATTCAAATGGGTATTTCCAGATGAAATATCAGAATTTGAGCCTTTATATGATATTCTGCCAAAGACTTTGTCAAAAGTGTAATTGCTTTCAGGTTTGTGAGAGTATGGGTTGGAAATGTGTTCTTTGAATGCCTGAAAAAAAATAATAGTATTCTTTATTTCTGTAATAGAAATATTTGTACACATCTACCATTTATATATTAAAGACTTCATAATTTTCCTACTTCATTGGAATGTGGGAACTAAATCAGTAATCTAAGTGGTACAGAAATCCTGCTCAAAGTATGTATTCTCTAGTCAAGCCATAAGAGAGACAATAGAATTTTTACTTTAAGAAGATTATTAATTTTCAGTTATACTATTTCGTCTTTGAGAACTTTTGCTTTTTCTTGCCTTCATCTCAAAGTCATTATATTTTAGTTTTTTCTTCTGTAGTTCAGGAATGAAACAAACTAAAGACAGAAGTAGAAAATAACATGGAAAAGTTATGCTCTAGAAGGACTTTTGAGTGCTTATAATATTAATATTGCTTCTTACTTGTCAGTCAGTTTCCTTTAACATGTACTCACTTCACCTTGTTATTGTTTATATGTGAGAAAACAGATGCTGAAGGCTTAAACAAGTTCCTAAGAAAAGCAGTAAGTATTGAGTTAGGATAGAATCTAGGCCTCTGTCTTTTTTTTTTTTTTTAATTAAAACAAAATTTTTAAAAATATTTATCTTTGAGAGAGAGACAGAGAAAGAGAGAGAGAGAGAGAGAGAGAGGGAGAAAGACAATGTGTGAGCTGGAGAGGGGCAGAGAGAGAGGGAGGCACAGAATCCGAAGCAGGTTCCAGGCTCTGAGCTGTCAGTGCAGAGCTGGACGCAGGGCTTGGATACACAAACCCTGAGATGATTACCTGAGCCAAAGTCTGACACTTAAACAATTGAGTCACCCAGGTTCCCCTAAGCTTCTGTCTTAAATACCCGAAAAAAATTTTTTTAATTTAGTTTATGTATAATGTACATATGATAAAATGTACTTTCTGTTAAATGTACGTTTTTCATCACTCCAGACAGTTCCTTTATGCCTCTTTTCAGTCATTCCCCAATTACACCCCTTTTCTCCCCAAACCCTGCCTACCCTCCAGGCCCCAGGCAACCACTGTTCTCTGTCATTACAAATTAGCTTTGCCTGTTTTAGAATTTCATATAAATGGAACCATACATTATGAACTCTTTTATGTAACTTTACATGGTATAATGTTTTTGAGATTCATCATAATGTGTTGTATATCAGCAACTCACTTCTTTTGATTTTTGAGCAGTATTCTCTTGTGCAGATATACCACATTCACTTTTAGATGTGTGTGTGTGGTTGGTTTCCAGTAGTCAGCTACTGTGAGTAAAGCAGCTGTATACATTGATGTGTAAATCTTTTTGTGGGTATGTTTTTTATAACAGCTTTATTGATATATAATGTGCATATAGAAAGTACACATTTTGATACATTTTAACAAACTTTGACCACAGTCAAGGTAATGATATCCTCCTTCCCCAGCAGACTGTTTTGTTTACCTTTGTCATTCTCCCCTCCCACACCTGCTTGTCCCCCAGTCAGTCCCCATAGAACCACTTTCTGTTACCATAGATTATTGTACATTTTCTAGAATTTCATATAAATATAATCTTACAGTAGGTAGTCCCCCCCTCCCCCACCTTGGTCTGACTTCATTCACTCAGCGTAATTATTTTGAGATTCTTCCAGGTTATTGTGTGAATTGTTCATTTCTCTTTCTTTCTTTCTTTCTTTCTTCCTTTTTTTTTTTTTTTTAAATACTGAGTAGTATTGCATTTTATGAGTATACCCCAATTTATGCATTCACCAGTTGATGGTCATTTGGGTGATTTCTAGTTTTGGACTATAAGAAATGAAGCTCCATGAATATTTGTGTAGTGATCTTTGTGTGGAAATGTTTCATTTTTCTTGGATAATACTTAGGAGTAGAATAGTTGACTTAAGGGGCGCCTGGGTGGCTCCACTGGTTAAGTGTCTAACTTTAGATTTTGGCTCAGGTCATGATCTCATGGTTCCTGAGTTCAAGCCTGACATGGGGCTCTGCACTGACAGTGTGGAGCCTGCTTTGGATTCTCTCTTTCTCCCTCTCTCTGCCCCTACCCCACTCATGCTATCTCTCTCTTAAAATAAATAAACTTAAAAAAAAAAAGAATAGTTGAGTTAAATGGCAGGTGACTCTTTACTATTTAAAAAAACCAATAAACAATTTTCCATAGTGGTTGTAGTATTTTGTAATCCCACCAGCAGGATGTGAAAAATTCCAGTTCATATTTTTAATTTTAGGTATTCTATTGAGTATGTGATAGTATTTAATTGTATTTCATTTGCATTTCCCTAATGTCTAATGATATTTGCCATCAATATAATTTTTTTAGTGACATATTTATTCAGATCCTATTTTTTACTGGGTTTCTTGTTTTAGTGAGTTTTGAAGAGTTCTCTATATGTTCTACATTCTAGTTCTTTAACAGATACATGATTTAGGAATACCTTATTCTTGTTTGTTGGAGAGGAGGAAAAATTCTTATTTTTAAGGAAGTTGAATTTTTCTTTTATGGATCATGGTTTTGATACCATGTCTAATAAATATTTGCCTACCTTCAGATCATAGATTTTTCTCTTGAGCTCTCATGTATGAGTTTTATAATTTTAGGTTTTACATTTAGAGTCTGTGATACATTTTGAGTTAATTTTTGTTTATAGTGCAGGATATGGATTGAAGCTCATCTTTTGCATATGGATATTTAGTTGTAGCATCATTTGTTGAATTCTCCACTGAATTTTCTTCTACTTTGAGAACCACTTGATCATGTATGTATAGGACTATATCTGGATTCTGGTCTGCTCCATTGATCTATTGATTTATCTCTGTACAAACCCTAAATTGTTTTGAATAGTTCTTGTAATCAGGTAGTGTATGTCCTTCAACTTTGTTCTTTTTCAAAGTTGTTTTGGATAATTTGTATACACTTCAAATTTTCTTATGAGATGTAGAATCAGTCTGTCAATTTCTGCAAATAAGTTTGCTGAAATCTTTGACGGGGAATACTTGAATCTACAGAGCTGACATCTTAACAATATTGAGTCTTCTATCTTGTGAACAGATCTTTTTCTCCATTTATTTAGGTTAGTGGTTCTCACCTGGGGGAGATTTTGCTCTACTAGGGACATTTGGCAATATCTGGAGACACTTTTAATTGCCACAGTTAGCAGCTGCTCCTGGCATCAGGTGAGTAGAAGACAGGGATGCTGCTAAACATCGTGCAATGCAGAGGAACAGGCTTATACAACAAAGAAATACCTGGTCCAAAACATCATTAGTGTCAAAGTTGAGAAATACTGATTTAGTATTCCTTAATCCCTTGGCCGTTTGTAGTTTTCAAAGTGTAGGTCTTGTAAATCTTTTATCAGTTTGTCATTCCGATATAGAATCCTAGGTCATTGACTTGAGATCTTTCTTCTTACTAATATAGGCATTTCAGGATCTAACTTGCCTACCAAGTGCTGCTTTAACTGCATTTCACAAATTTTGGTATGTCATGGTTTTGTTTTTATTTCGTTTAAATAAAGGAAAATTTACCAGTTTTCCTTTTGATTTCATTTTCCACTCATGAATTATTTGGAAGTTCATAATTTAGTTCCAATTTGGGTTTTTGTTGTTGTTGTTGATGTTGTTTAATATTCCAGATATTTTTCTGTTACTGGTTTTTAATTTAGGTCCATTGTTGTTAGCAAACATAATATGACTTGAAGCCTTTAAGTTTACTTGGATGTGTAGTAAGGCCCTGAATCTGGTCTCTCTTGTTCAGTGATCTGAGTGCACTTGAAGGAAATATTCTGCTGTTGTTGGGTGGATTGTTCCTTAAATGTCAGGTCAGTGTGGTTAATCTTGTTTAAGTTTTCTGTTTTCTTGGTTGCTTTCTATTTAATTGTTCTATCAATGACTGAAAACATGTTCAAATCTACAATTGTAAATCTGGATTTGTTTATTTCCCTTTGCAGTACTATCAAGTCTTGCTTCATGTATTTTGAATCTTTGTTTGAAGGTTCAAACCTTAATGGTTTGTCATGTCCTCTTGATGATTTGACCCTTTTATCATTATGAAGTGACCTTCAAACCATTAATATTCTTTGAGGTAAAATCTACTTAAAACATTAGTACTCCTATTCTTTTTTTTTTTTTTTTAATTTTTGATAGGGGTTAGCGTGATCTTTTTCCATCCTTTTGCTTTTGACTGTTTTTGTCTTTAATTAAATTCGGTTTCTTTGAAGAAGCATATAGTTGGATTTTGCTTTTTTATATTCAGCTTGTCAATCTCTGTCTTTGAATTGGGGTTTTTAGACCATTTACATTTTATGTGATTATTGATAATGATAGTTTTAAAATCTGTCTCATTTTTATTTCCTTTTTGCTGTCTCTTCTGCCTTCTCTTGGACGAATTATTTTTTATGATTCTATTTTATGTTTTGATTGGCTTATTTAACTCATTTTTATGCTATTTTCTTGCCTGCTCTAGGGTTTATAGTATACATCTTTACCTTATTACAGTCTACCTTGAAGTAATATACTACTTCACAGATAGTTTAAGAATCTACAACAATATATTTGAATATCACTTCTGGGTTTTAGGCTACTGTGATCATGCATTTTACCTATATGTAGGTTATAAACTCTGTAACATTTTATTATTTTTGGTTTTAGTTTTTAACTTTTAAAAGTTGACTTTTAACTTCTCAGCCCTGGATTTACTAGGTGTGACTGTGGGCAGCTTGTTCAATTGTTTTTCCTCAGTTTTTAGTTTATCGTTTGGAAATAATACTAATAGTTAAGCACAGGGTGGTTGTAAGGATTTAATAAATTAGTGTATAGATGTGTGCGTGGGCATATTTTTTCTAAGACAGTCCTTTTTTATAATAAGCATTTCATAAGTGTTTGTTGTTATTAATTATTTACTTGAGTGTCTTTTCCATTATACGGTAAATTCCTTGAGGGAAGTGACCATGTCTTAAATGAACTTGAAATTCCAGCAAATGCAGATGTTTTGGGGATGGCCTTCTGTTGAGAGGAAATGTAGCATAGTGGAAATAACTTAAGATGTTGGTTTGAATCTTAAATCTATTTCTAATTATATGGGTTTTAGCAAATAATTTATGTTTTTGATGAAAAAACTGAGTTCAAATAGAGTAATAATGCCAACTCATAGTGTTTATGCTTATTGGCACTCAGATTGATGTGTGTGCAAATGTTTTGTAAACTGTAAATTGGTATACCATGTGGTCTGTCTCAGGAAGCCATTGAGTTGCATTCAGAAGGGCTTCAATCATATACTTGTAATATTATCTGTGAATGAATTTATACACATGGTTGTAGCAGACTTTTTTATACCAGTTTAAAATTGTATGATACAAACCATACTGCTTGAAGTATATTTTGAATAACATCAATTTAAATATGTCAATACTATTTTTATAAACTAGTTTTGACTTTTAATATATCTGGAAACTAAATAATTGTGTGTAGCTTGGATCTCCCTTGACCTCATAGGACGTCAAGAAATGATCTTCTACACAGAAATGATCTTCTGCCCTTCTCAGTGGAACATATTGGGAGGGACATGCTATCCATATGCACTACGACTGGTGATGTTAAATTTGAATACTTGGTTAAGGTGGTACCTGCCACGTTTCTCTGCTGTAAACTTGCTGTTTTTTTGTTTTGTTTTGTTGTTATTAATAAGTATCTTATGCAGAGATATTTTGGAAGGTATACAAATACCCTGTTTTTACCCATACTTTTACTCACTAATTTCAGCACCCATTGGTGATTTTTTTCTCCCATAGTTATTACTATGATATACCTATGATTTTCTATTTTCATTATTTCTTTATTTTATTAATTGGAATCCTACTGTAAGTTAAAACTGTATCTTCTCCTTCATTTATTTTTTTCACTTATTTATTTATATCAGCATGTACTCTCATGAGAACATTTATTTTGTTCTATGGGTTAAATTTCTTTCATTATTTTGTTGCTCAGATTGTGCTAGATTTGGCCACTGGGAACTTCTTCAACTTGACAACTGTGTCTTTAAGATATGTCTCCATTAAGATATTTGCAAATGACATATTGGATAAAGGTGTAATATCCAAAATCTATAAAGAACTTACCAAACTCAACACCCCAAAAACAAATAATCCAGTGAAGAAATGGGCAAAAGATATGAATAGACACGTTTCCAAAGAAGACCTCCAAATGGGTAACAGACACATGAAAAGATGTTCAACATTGCTCATCATCAGGGAAATACAAATCCAAACCACATTGAGATACCACCTCACACAGGTCAGAGTGGCTAAAATTAACAACTCTGGAAACAACAGATGTTGGTGAGGATCTGGAGCAAAGGGAATGCTCTTGCATTGTTAGTGGGAATGCAAACAGTGTGGAGGTTCCTCAAAAAATTAAAAATAGAATTACCCTATGACCCAGCAATAGCACTACTAGGAACTTACCTATAGAATACAGGAATGCTGATTCATAGGGGCACATGTACCCCAATGTTTATAGCAGTGCTATCAACAGTAGACAAATTATGGAAAGAGCTCAAATGTCCATCAACTGATGAATGGATAAAGAAGATGCGGGGTGTGTGTGTGTATGTGTATATAATAGTAATAGTATAATGGAATACTGCTCGGCAACAAAAAAGAATGAAATCTTGCCATTTGCAACAACGTGGATGGAACTAGAGGGTATCATGCTAAGTGAAATAAGTCAGTGAGAGAAAGACAGATATATGTTTTCACTCATATGTGGAACCTGAGAAACTTAATATAAGACCAAGGGGAAAGGGAAAAAAAACCAATATTTACAAACAGAGAGGGAGGCAAACCGTAAGAGACTTTGTATTTAAATACGGAGAACAAACAGGGTTGATGGGGGGGTACGGGGTGGGGGGGGGCAGGGAAAATGGGTGATGGGCATTGACGAAGGCACTTGTTGGAATGAGCAGTGGATGTTGTATGTAAGTGATGAATCATGGGACTGTACCCTTGAAGCCAAGAGCACACTGTGTACACTGTATGTTAGCTAATGACAATAAATTATATAAGAGAAATAAAAATAAAAACCATTTTATTAGGAAAAAAAAAAAAAGATATGTCTTCATTACTTTGAGCCCTTCCTTGCTTTTTGGCACCACAGGGTCATCTTGTGTTTCCTGACCCAACCATAGAATCAACCATTTATTCATAAGAGCCACAGTTCCTTTTATTCGAGGCTGCATTGTGTAATCAATATCTGGGTGTTAGGCATGCTCATTTCTCCTGAGGTATTATTGGTCTGGGTCCTCTCAGCAGACTAACAGAGGTAGCAAATATATCTGCATACCTACACATATATATGCACACATCTGCATATCTCCATCAGTACATATGTTAAGAGTCATTGTTAGTTAATCCAGTGTTTATCCTTCCCTACTTTCTTTTTGTAACTTTCTCTTATGGTGAAAATCTAGCTTTCATTTTCCACGATAAGTTTACTTATTTACTCAGTCCTACTATACATGTAAAGTAGTTTTAGAAATGCTAATACATACCTTTGTGAAAAACAAATTTTCTAAATATAGTACAATAGACAAATCAATTTGTCTTTGTCCTTGTAATATACATTCAAAATATGATTTGCCAAAATGTCTTAAATTAGTATTGTGCCTTACCATCCGTTTTGGTGTTCCTGTTCCTTTTGGGGTTCATCTCACATTATGGTTGATATTGATTATTTTTTGCGATGTGAACAGTTATCAAGAATCAAAGCTATATACAAAGGTGATTTCAGAGAACGGTCACTTTTCCCTCATCCCCACTGCTCTGTTCCCATGTCTATACTTTTTTCATTACATTCCAGCCACCTCCTCTAGATAATTAATTAAGCTCATAAGTTTCTAGTTTATGGGTTCTGTCTTTTGTACACATGAGCACATATATTTCTTATATTTTGTTTTTTCTTATGTGAATGGTAGTATATTATGAACACTTTTTTTTTACGTTTTGATCTTTTTACATAGCATCTCCTGGAAATTGCACCGTGTCAATTCATAAAGATTTTTCTCTTTTATTTTTGTAAGGACTTCATACTCTGATTGTGTATATCAGTTTGTCAACCATTCTCCTATGTATGAGCATAGGATGTTATGTATGTATGTAAGCATAGGATGAGCATAGGATGTTACTTATGTATGTAAGTTGTTTCCAGTGTTTTGCAAATTCAAATAATGCTGCAGTGAATTATCTCTGTATGTTTTTGGAAGTTTAGCTTCAGGATAAACTCCTAGATGTGTGATTGCTAGAAAATCAGTGCATATATTGTTTTCTTAGTTGTCACCAAATTCCCTTCCAGAAGAGTTGGACCAATTTGCATTTCCACCAGCAGCATATGAAATTGTCTAGCTCCCCACAGCCTCACTAACAGAACACGCTGTTACACTTTTTAATTTTCTCCAATCTGATAGGCATGAAATGTGTCCCATGTTTTAATTTGCATTTCTCTGATTCTGAGTGAATCTGAACACCTTTACATATGTTTAAGGATCATTTTTAGATTTCTTTTTGGTCCCGTCTTTTTCAGTTTTTTTCTATTGGTTTTGGTCCTTTCTCAAATTTTAAGAGTTCTTTTTAAAAAAAATTAAAAAAAAACCTTGATGTTTATTTATTTTTGAGGGGGAGAGACAGAGCACGAGCAGGGGAGAGGCAGAGAGAGAGGGAGACATAGAATCCGAAGCAGGCTCCAGGCTCCGAGCTGTCAGCACAGAGCCCATTGTAGGGCTCCAACTCACGAACTGTGAGATCATGACCTGAGCTGAAGTCAGATGCTTAACTTACAGCCACCCAGGTGCCCCTCAAATTTTAAGAGTTCTTTATATGTTAGAGACGTTAGCCCTTTGTGTGGGTATTACTTATTGCACTAAGATTTATTCATTCAGCATGCTTGTTTGTTAGTAAACTTCCCAAAATACTAATCTGGAACAAGTTATGTCTCAGATATTCTAGATAAATCATCTTGTACTGAAAAAAAAAATGCTATGTCAATCTCTTTGTGACAGAAAATGAATCCTACTTTTTGTCACTTCTGTATGGTTCATGTTATTCTCTAAATATCTTTCATTTATACTGTCCTAAGGAAAGTGCATATTTCTGTGGGTTTGTGGAAATGCCTGATCTTTTAAGAAGTTTGCACTCACCCTCTGCTTTTATTCAAAACTGTCCCTGCCTTTCTTGGTATTCCTGTAAGTTTTATGTATTTCATAATTCTATTTACATTGAGTTGTGTTTAGCTATTACTGCTACCTGAGATCTGGGACCTTGCCATTGTCATGTTTTCCTCCTTTACTGTGCTTTATAGTGGGAGTGACAACTATGTGCCCTACATTATACATTATACTACCTGCAACCCTGATGATTTTTTTGAAATAGGTTCTGTTATCATTTTAATATTATTGATAAGGAAACTAGAGTTCACTGGTATATAACTTCTCCAAAGCCAAATAACTTGTGAGTGGCAGAGCTAGGATTGAACACAGGTGGTGTGACTTCAAAGCATTTGGGGCTAATTATTACCATTCTGTATATAATGCCCATTAATTTTGTATGTAGTTACTATGCTCAAATTTTTAATGGATTCATCTATAAAAGTTCTATGGCAAAGAAAAATTCTGTGGCATTCACAACATTCCAGGTGTAAAGTTGGGGGGGACCTTGGCCGAAGGAGCTGGGGTAAAAGGGAAAAAAATCATTAATTCTAATATTAGAATAATAATTCTAATTATTCTAATTAATAAAAATAATTCTGTCATTTTTAGTTCCGAGTGCTACATGTTAGACATTGTTAAAATTTCCTTCAGAAAAATTGTTTGAATAATTTTCACAAGTCTTTGATGAGCATAAATGTTTGTCAATGGTTTTGCATGTCAGTTTGGGATACAGTGCTTATGATACAATTTTGATTGTGTCAGGTGATCTTGTACATTTGATGCTACTTATATAGAGAGTTTTAAAGAGTTACCAGTGAAACAATACTTTTTGAAGGTTGATATTAATATTTTTTATCTTTCGTTTTCAACAATTTGACCATTTTAAGATATATATAGGATATGTCTAGGAGTGGGCTTTAAAAAATATCTTTTCCTAGAGGTTTCTGAGTTTCTTGAATCTGTAAATTTATGTCTAAAATTGGGAAATTCTTTGCCATTAGTTATATATATATATATATATATATATATATATATGTATGTATATGTGTGTGTGTGTGTGTGTATATATATATATATATATATAATTTATTTATTTATTTATCCCCCCTCCCCCCCATTCCCATTCTCAGGCTTCAATTAAAGGTCCTTTAGGCTCGATTTATTTTCAAATTCCTTTTTCTCTCAGGTCTTCAGATTAGGTCATTTATATTGGTCTTCCTTTAAGTTCATTGTCTCTTTTTTTTAAATCTCAATCCAGTGATGTTTTAAAAGTCTAATATTTTTTCTGGGGTACCTGGGTGGCTGGGTCAATTGAGCCTCCAATGTTGGGTCAGATCATGATCTTGCAGTTCTTGAGTTCAAGCCCTGTGTCAGGCATTCTGCTGTCAGTGGATAGCCCACTTTGGTTCCTCTGTCTGTCTGTCTGTCTGTCTCTCTCTCTGCTCCTCCCCTGCTCTCTCTCTCTCTCAAAAATAAATAAACATTAAAAAAAAAGAAAACAAAACAGACACCTTTAATATTTGTCCGTTTTTAGTATTTCTATTTTGTTCTTTAGAACTTATTTTTCTACAGAGATTTTCTATCTTTTCATTTATTATGATCATATTTTACTTTATCTTTTTAAGTGTGTATGTATTTTGAGAGATAGAAAGTGTGAGCAGAGGAGGGGTAGAGAGAGAGAGGAAGAGAGAGAATTCCAAACAGGCTCCTCACTGTCAGTGCAGAGCTCACCATGGGTCTCAGTCTTTCAAATTGTGAAGTCAGTCACACAGATCATATTTAACTTTAAACCCTTGATTATAATTACATGAGCTGATTTAAAATATTTTTCTTCTTATTCTAATATCTGGATAAACTTATGTCAGTCTCCACTGATTGTATGTATTATATGTTTAATATGTTTTTGTTTCTTCATTTGTTGAGAACTTACAGATTTTTGTCCTGGATATTGTGAATGATTTATTATAGACAGTGCATTCTGTTAGACTCATTTGAAGACTATTGATTTTTTTTTTTGTCTGTTTTTTTAGTTTTTTTTTTAACGTTTATTTATTTTTGAGAGAGACAGAGACAGAATGAGATTGGCTTAGGGGCAGAGAGAGAGAGGGAGACACAGAATCTGAAACAGGCTCCAGGCTCTGTGCTGTCAACATAGAGCCCAACGCGGGGCTCAAACCGACGAGCTCTGAGATCATTACCTGAGCTGAAGTCGTATGCTCAACCAACTGAGCCACCCAGGTGCCCCTTTGTTTATTTTTTAAGTCAGTTAACTTGGCTATACTCCAGCTTCAAATTCTGTTTCCCACTTGGTGGGTGTTAGCTGAAATTTCAGGCCAGTTCTTTTAACCTTGGGAAGGCTGCTTGGAATCTGTCTCTCACATACTTGATTTGGGGATTAGCAAGAGACTTGAGCAATTTATCTATGGAGTTTAGAGTTGCCCTTCACTGGTTCTCTCCTTTCTAGAATTCTCCCCTTCACTTTCTTGCTTTGGTTTTCCTGGACTGTGTCTTCAAATTCTATAACAGAATTAAGACTACTGGTTTCTATTAAATTTTAACTGCTCTTCATGGCCACGATTGGCTAAAACCCATAAAAATGGGAATCTTGTTCAGTGTATTTCCCTTTTTTTTCTGATTCAGGCTGCTTTGGTTCACTTTCCTCTGCCCTCAAGTCTCCTTCTCCTTCTCCTTTTCCTCCTTCTCCTTGTTCTAAAATATTTGTTCATAGTCTGTAATTGTTACCTCTTGGATGGTTGGTCCTATGGGAACTATCTAATGATGACTAGAAGCAGAGGTCTACACTTAGCTTTTGAGCTCCCCAGGCACTGTGGTCTTGTGGCTCTTCTCCATATTTCAACAAAAGCATGTTTATATTGTCCTTTCAGCCTGTTCAGATCTTTTGGCCTGTTCAGAAATTGGTGCTCTGGCCTGATTTCTTAAAATCAGTCTTTCTGCTGTCCTAGTTTATGCCTTGTCTAATTAAAGTCATGCCTGTATTTGAAAAGTGGAAAATTTCCAGGGAAAGTGAGCAGCTGGTATTGACACTCAAAGGAGTTTTATGCAATGAAAGTAAGCAAAGGGCCAGTTAGTCTGATCCTCAGGAAAAAGTATCTAATGGTGAGATTCGTGAGACTAAACAATCTGGCAAGGGGACTTTCTCTGAGCTTTTTCAGACTAAATTGGAAAAGTCAGAGGAAAAACAAGTAATAAGCCCAGGTCTTGTATTGGCAGATGGACAGTTTGTATGATCTCATAATCAACTTTCCCAGTGGCTATTTGACTGTGTGGTCATTAGCAGGAAAGCCCTTTAGGTTTTACATTATTAATATGAGTCTCTGATTTGGAGTAAGAAAGTGGATTCCTTTAGAAAATTTATAATTGATAGTAAATATTTTTAGGGAAAGGAAGAAAAAATATGATACTCATTTTTATATGTTCTTTATATAATTCCCTGATGGCAGGGACTTGAACTCTCTTATCATTATATTTCTAATGCCCAGTGTCTGGTATCCCTAATACCCAGTAAGTGTTAGTATTCCTCATACTTTTATTACACTTTGCTAAAAAGCAACATACTCTTCCAATGGATGTCACTTATTGAAAGAGACAGTTAAGGTTGATGTTTTCCATTATTTCTCTTATTTTCTTTCTCTCTGTTTTTTTTTTTTTTTTTTTTTTTTTTTTTTGAGAAAGTGTGAGGAAGCATCCAAGAGGGAGAGGCAGAAAGAGAGAGAGGGAGAGAGAGAATCTCAAGCAGGCTCTTCACCCACCGTGGAATCCCACTTGGGATTTGATCTAACGACCCCAAGATCATGACCTGACCTGAAATCAAGAGTCACATGCTTAACTGACTGAGCCACCCAGGCGTCCCTCTCTTATTATCTATATTTCTCTTCCCCCCTCACTCCAGAATCCTGAATTTAAGGTGTTTAGGTGTTCTCTGTAGTTTTGGTCAGAGGAAAGAATGAAAAGATTTCATTTTGTCATAACTGTGGAATTCACTACAGAAAAACAATATCACAATCATTTGCCAGAAGAGAGAATATTAAAGTGGTTAACAGCACAAGGTCTTAAGTCCAGTGGTCCTGATTTTGATTCTGGCTACATATTATGCTTGTTTTGTGACCTTTGAAAGCTTCCTTAATCTTTCTTTTAGTTGTATCATCTTTAAAAAGTGTGGGTAATTAGTACCTATTTCTTTTGGCAGATGTGAGTTTAAAACGAGATTAGTATATAAAATTGTGTAGCATCATACCAGATATGCAGTAGACACTCAATAAAAGATAGCTTGTATTTTATGGTAGTTTTTCTGTTCATCTTAATCTTTATAATTTCTTCCTTCTTGCTTTTTGGATAATTTTATATTTTAACATAGGACCAATTACTTGCCATGTGATTTTGAACCTTTTGGCTTAACCTTTGATTATCAGTTAAGTTGTTTATACATGAAGAGTTGAATTTACTCAGAGTCTCTTTCTTGTGCCATCTCTGATTGGTGGGAGCTTTTCTTGGAGGGCTGTTCTTCAAAGTACTCTTGGGTTACTTCCATGGTTCACTGAACGATATCCTGTAATGATAGGAGTCTGTGAACCAGATTTGGCATCACTTACCTGTTCATGGCCTCAGTTTTCAACTTTCAATAAATGAGGATATAAAATAAATTCTTAAGGACATACTCATGTAACTTCACATTTTTTTAAAACAAGTATTTACTGAGTGTTCACTTTATGTAAGAGATTTGTGTTAGGTGTCTCCTTTGGATCTGTGAAAGTTCAAGTGAGTGATACCTTTCCTGGATTCTTTTCCTGAAAGAGAGATCTTACTTAGGACATTCATTATAATAGTAATAAGTTGTAGTAAAGAAAATAGTTAAGAAATTGTATCAAATGTACTCCAAATGAAGAAATATGCTTTTTAACAGAGTATTTAATAAGCTGTAAAGAACTTTAGCTTCTACTTGCAAAAATAAGAGTTTTCGATATAGTATTTTTGCAACATTGTACAGTGAATAGCTCAATCCAAAACAAGAACTTTATATTAAATCAAAATACTGATTATGAAATCAAAATATTTGATCAAAATATGAAATCAAAATATTATTAAAGTTATTAAATCAAAATCCACGGTACATTTTATATTTAATTATCAGATCATATCATTGATAGTTAGTATGACCATATTGATTTATATTTTCACTTTCTAATGGTTTCTGCAGCCATGCAGAGATTTGGATAAATCTATTGATGATTTCTTTTTAAGTTTATTTATTTATTTTAAATAATTTCTGCACCCAGCGTGGGGCCTGACCTCAAAACCCAAGATCAAGAGTCACCTGCTCCTCTGACTGATCCAGCCAGGTACCCCAATCTATTGATGGTTCTTTCTGATGGGTTGTAAAATGTGAGAAAAGTCTCCTCTTTGCATGGTATTCTTCTGTTTACAGAGGTTATGTTGGGCTTCTCTTTTGTTAATCAGTAGTATTTAAGGTAGTTAGAGATTCTTTTAATTAGCATTTAGTTAGCATGTGTTTTTCAAATGGCTGAACTACCTTGAAGTGTGATGCATTATCTTTTTTCTGGTCTACAATATTTTGTGTTTTTTTGAGATATAGGAAATATATGTAATGGATATGTCATTACATGTTATACATTGTATACTGTAATAGTAGCATAATGATTAAATGCAGCTTTAAAGTTGAATGAGTAATTCATTCAACACAAGAAACTCCAAATACTTCTAGCATTCTTAATTATAATTATTGCACTCCTTTTAGTCTCTTGCAGCAGTGATCAAAGAAGTTACATTTCTGTGTGACTCAGTGTTTTGAAATATTTACCCCCAACTCAAGTAGCATTTTATCAAAAGAGATGGTGTCATTAGCACTGATTTATAAATGTATTGATAATGCTGCTCCACTAAGCTGCTATCTGACAGATTGTAAATATTCTTTATGGGAGTACTCTTTTAGGGTTTTGAGTAGTGAGAGCAGGGGGTGTTGTTTATTCCTATTAAAATAACAACTTGTTTGGTATACTGTGTGCTAAGCCAGCTGCAACACCAAAATGGGCCACCCACAGAGTCCAGTGGAGACTTACTAAACCGCTACCACCTGAACAATTACTATTGCTGATCTTGTGATTTCGTGCTTGATTTAAATTAGAAATGAATCTTTCCAAGTATCTGAGCTGTTGAGATTCTATATTAAAAAATAATAAAAAGAAGAATCTTCTTTGATGTAAATTTAATATGTAAAATTAAAGTGAATTTTCTAAAAATCATTAAATTATAAAATTTAATTTTTATGCATCACATCTTACTGTAAATAATGTCTAAATAGTTTTCTGTGCAACAGTATCATTCTTCATAAGGTATTTGTATTACCTTTCTCTGTGTTTGCCACTCTGTGTTTTGGGACTGTTAAAAAAGCAAATACCATTGTGATAACAATTTTGTTTGATATCCTTGAGTGATGCACATTAATAGCTATCTGTCATAATGAAGTATGTGTTTTACTTTGCAGGGGAAGCCTCTTGGTGTTAAAAGCTTTCTAAGCATGATTCGGTCGATCAAGGTTTGAGTAGTAATATATCTGTGGTCTGGTGATGTAGTGTTTGGATAGCATAATTCACTTGGAGTTCAGATTGTTTCCCAGGAATTTAACTAACTGCTCAATTAAGGGGGGAAAAAAGGTAATGCTTTCAGTGGTAACAAAAAATATAGGTATAGTAAGCACTTAATTTGGTATTAGCTGCTTACTGAGGGTTCAACATAAATACACACACATAGACATATACAAACATAAAAGTCCTCGCATGGTTGTTACATGAACAATGAGAAAGATTATTGGCCTTGTGTGATATGAAATTATTCCAAAAAATATATTCTAACTTTTTGAAAATTTATTCTGTGAATGATTTCTAGGATTTACCTTGTCTAGAATCATTACCTCCATAACAAAGATAAACCTAATTTTTAGGGAATTGCATGTTTGTATAATTTGTTTGCTGGTCAGGAGGATGTCATATTGGAACATAAATAGAGCTTGTGTGTGTGTGTGTGTGTGTGTGTGTGTGTGTGTGTGTGTGTTTATCATAGCAAGTTTTAAAATAGGTTTATTTAAAATAAAAACAAAATTCCTTTATAAACATTCTTGTATAAACATAAGCATATAGCACTTTTTAAGTGGTTTGTCTATGGCCCTTAACATAGAGAGTGGTAGATTAAGTGAAAATGAGTTAGTGTAAATCATGGTGGATTGTTACAATTATAGAAGAGTCTTGAATGAAGGCTAACTTTTAAAGTCTGTGCCTAAGGTAAAAATTGAATATAGTCAGATTTACTCTTGAAGGTCCTTTAATTGTCATTAAGTATAATATCCATGACACTACCTACCAATAAGTCCAGCATAGGCAGTTTCTCCTCTAGTGATTAAAGACATTTCTTGTTCTTTTGTTGATGACCAGGTAAAAAAGTTTCCTTTAATCTAGGTGCTATGTTGAATAAAAATATTTGTTTGAATATTTTTTCATTAGCACATACAGTTGAGTTTGTGTATCTTAAGTATGATATAACTTCACTGCATTACTTGTGATAGCCTAACGCAAGTATTTACAATCTTGACAAAATACATAATCAGAAGAGCATGGGCTTTGGTGATGGGTAACTCCTGGTTTGAATCCAGCCTTTTCACTCAGCCCTTTCACTTAGTAAGGCATTTTACTAATCCTCTATGCCTCAGCTCACTTGTAATGGGAATAGTAACATATCTCTGATGATGTGTGAAAATGGCCTCGTAATAATTTGGCATCACTATATTTCTGTTTTCCTTTTCTATCTCACCATGAATGCAACTACAAATACTTTTGAAAAGTAACTAGAATTATGCCAGTTATTTAAAATGTGTAAATTTGTAAAGAATTATTTAAGCATAATAACATGTTACTAGACATAACACATTCCATATCCATCTGTTAAAAATATTTTGACATTGTTCAAAAGCTTTCTGATAAAATTAAACTTTTTAGCATGTAGTGTAAGGCCATGTATGATCTAGTTTTCCCTTCCTTTCCCTGCGTACTTCCACCAAGAAATTCTTTGTGAGGGGGACACCTGGGTGGCTCAATTGGTTAAGCATCTGACTTTTGATCTTCACTCAGGTCATGACTCTTGATCTTGGCTCAGATCATTATCTTGTGTCACAATTTGTGGGTTCAAGCCCCATATCAGGCTCTGTGCTGATGGCACAGAGCCTGCTTGGGATTCTGTGTCTCCTTCTGTCTGCCTTCCTCCTGCTTGTGTTCTCTCTTTCTATCCCAAAATAAATAAGTAAACTTTACAAAAAAAAAAGAAATTCTGAGTAAGGGTGTTGTTAGTTCTCCCTATATTCTTACCTAACTCCTAGTAGTTTGAGTCTTGGCTCGGTAATCAACACACATATACACATCTTGGTTTCTCTAGCCATCCTCACTCTCACCTCACCTTCTCTCCCATGTCTGGTTTCTGTGTATTTTTTCTGTGTATTTAAATTCTTTGAACCCTGTATATTGACATAGGTATTATAATCATTTAACCCACTTCTCTTAAGTGCTGTGCTTTACTTTATTTGAGTACTATACATACAAAGTACTTAGTATAAATGCATGAGGTCCTTGATCAATATTTGGCTCAATCAAAGTGTGAAATTTTTGAAAAACAGAAAAAGGTTTATATGAATGTGTACTGCCATGTTCCTCTGGGTTAGTTTTTGAGATTCTCAGTTTTTAGTTGCATACTAAACTGGGAATATTTTCGTGGACAGCCAAGTTTCCAACTGCATCATATTTTTATGTTATAAATTATGTTTGCTTTTTGATAAATAGTTGTTTCCCATGAACAGTACTGTAGGTTTGCAAATGTCTTTACTCAAAGGATTAATCACTCTTTTAGAAGGAAAAATAATTATCATTAGTAGTAGATCTTTGTCAGATCATCCAGACACACTGGTCAGAAGGAGTTGTGAGAAATGGGTGGAGATAGAATTAACTCATTGGACACTGCATGGAAGCAGCTGGCAGTGCTATGACCAGGGGACAACCATTCCATCCTTGATAGACCTCTGGGAGTGCTTTGCTTGTAAATGTGGGTGTTATTTTAGAAAAAGATTGAGAACTATTTTTCCAAAACAGCAAAACATTAGGCCATGGGTTGGCAAACTACAGTCAGTGGGCCAAATTCAGCCTGCCTTCTGTTTTTATAAATAGTTTTTTTTTTTGTTTTTTGGAACATAGCCACACTCATGCCTTTACATATTGACTATGAGTACTTTTTTGCAACATGGTCAGAGGTGAATCTTTGCAGCAGAGAGCTATGTGGACTTCAAAGTCTAGGGGTGCCTGGGTGGCTCAGTCGGTCAAACGTCTGACTTTGGCTCAGGTCATGATCTTGCAGTTTGTGGGCTCGAGCCCTGTGTCAGGCTCTGTTCTGACAGCTCATAGCCTGGAGCCTGCTTTAGATTCTGTGTCTCCCTCTCTCTTTGCCCCTCTTCCAGTCATGCTCTGTCTCTCAAAAATAAATAAACATTAAAATTTTTTTGTAAAAGCCTGAAATATTTACTGTTTGACCCTTAACAGAAAAATTTTGCTGGCTTTGCATTAGATATTGCCAGTTTTACAGTTTGACAGTTGTGGATTGAGAAAGTCTTGTCTACATATCCTAACAAGGGAGGTACTCCTCCAGATGCAGGTCAGTAAAACAAAACTAACTTTTAGTTTTTATCAAATCTATTAAAGTATAATTTCAAAAAGTAAAATCATGACTCTTATCTAAATATAAAATGAACCTTTAAGATGCTTCATCTTCTTAATTAGTGAGGTTACCTGTGAGATAGTAAAACTGTTTCAGATGAGAATGAGATATGTATATAATTACTAATCCACGTAAAATTGGGTAAAATATTCTATAGGACATTGTAAGGTTTGGAATCATATTTTCTATGGGTGGAAATTAGTGTATTTATATCGGACAAAATTAATTTCTTTGGGTAAAATCATTAGAATTACTGTTAGTTTTCTCTGGCTTACAAAGTTATAAAAGAACCTAGTCAAAAATAGTCATATTTGTATGCTTCCATAGAATCAGGTAACATGGGAGTCTCTCTAGAGGCCATCCAGTATCCTATTGAAAAGACACTCAGAGCTTTTTCCCTATTTCAATATCGTTAACAATTTTCCCTATTAAAGGTAAGTATATGTAAAGTATTTAAAAATACCTTAAAAAACAAACATGTAGCAACAAAAATACAAAATAATGCTATCGACTGTTGCTCCAAAGAAAATGAAATACTCCGATATAAACTTAATAAAACATGTACAGAATCTGCATCAGAAATCAAAGAAGAGCTAAATCAATGGAAAAATCTATTGTGTTCATGGATTGGAAGACTGAACATAGTCAAGATTTCATTTCTCCTCAGATTGATTCGTGGATTTAATTCAATTTCTGTCAAATAACAGTGAGATTTTCTGTAGACATATTCAGAATTGTTCTAATTTTTATTCAGGTGAAAAGGCACCGACCCTAGCATAGCTAAAACAGTCTTGGTGAGGAAGAATAAAGTGGGAAGGATCACTACTCTATATGAAGGTTGCTGTTTATTAGCTATACTAGTCAAGACAATATGGTATCGGCGAGGCATAGACACAGATCACTGGAACAGAATTGAAAACCACTGAAGTGCACCCATACAAATATGCATAATTGATGTTTTCAAGAAGTCAGTTTAATTCATTAAAGGATTATTGTCAAAGTAGATATGAAGTCTTAAAGCAGTAATTACCAGGCAATGGTCAACTGTGTGTCAAAGAACCAGGAAATACCTGAGACAAGCATCATAATTATCATGGTCCTGTTTCACTTTGCATCATTGTTTAAGATTTATGCCAATCTAAAATTACATGACAGACTTTTTAGTTGCAAGTGGCTCTCCTTGGAGAAGAAGATGAAGGGTAGTGAAGTGGAAAAAGACTGTAGCCACCTGGGACTGCTCCTACATCTTCCCCCTGCTTCCCAACTGATTTTGCTAAAAGTGCAAAAGCAATTCAATGAAGGATAGCTTTTTCAACAAATGGTAGTGGAGCATCCACAGCAAGAAAATAAAGCATGACCTAAAGCTTATGCTTTATATAAAAATTAACTCAAATGGATTCCAGATTTAAATGTAAAACATAAGACTATATAACGTTTAGGAAGGCAAACATAAGGAAAAATCTTTGGGATATTTTTCGGATCCAGGTATAGGTGAAATGTTTTTAGACTTGACATTGAAATCATGGCTCATAAAAGAAAAAAATTGATAAAATGCAACCAAAAAACTTAAAAACTTTTGCTGCACAAAAGATCTGTGAGAGGATGAAAAGACAAGTTGCAGACTGGGGAAAATCTCTGCAAACCACATATCCAATAGAAGATTAGTGTCTAATGTATTTTGAGACTTAAAATATCACAGTAAAAATACAGTAAAAACACAACAATAAAAAGCCAAATGATACAATTAGAAAACGGCAAACGTCATGAACAGACATTTCACTGGAGAGAATAGTTACTTGGCAGATAAGCGCATGAAATGATGCTCATTGTTAGCCATTAGGGAAATGTAAATTAAAACCACAATGAGATATCACTACCACCTATGAGAATGACTCAAATAAAAAGTAATGACAGTGCTGGGGAGGACATGGATAAACTGTATCATAAATGCATTGCTGGTGGAAATGGGAAATGTCACAGTCACTCTGGAAAACAATTTGGCTGGTTCTTATAAAACTGAGCACACACTCATCATATTGCCTAACAATCAAACTCTTGGACATTTATCCTGGAGAGGTGAAAACTTATGTTCACATAAAAACTATTCAATAGTGTTCATAGCAGCAGATTTATTCTTAGAAGCCAAAAACTGGAAATAACTGATACATTCTGTAGCTTGTAAATGGTTGAACAAAGTGTGGTACACATAAAATGGAATATTATCAACAATAAAAGCGATGACTTCATCTTACATACAACTTGGTTGAATGTCAAGGTAATTACACTGACCAAAGAAAGCCAGTCCCAAAATAATTCCATTTATATCACAAAATTTTTGAAATTACAGAGTTGGACAACAGGTTAGTGGTTGCCAGGGGTTAGGGATAGGGTGATAGAACTTACAACATAATGTGTTCTTGACTCTAGTGATGGATACAGGAAGCTACACATGAAATATAGTTACATAGAACTTCATACACATACACATAAATGAATATATATAAAAATGAGGAAATCTGGATGAAATGGGTAGATTGTATCAATGTCAATTTCCTGGTTGGGACTTTGTACTATAGTTCTGCAAGAATTTACCATTTGGAAAACTGGGTGAAATCTACACAGGATCTCTTAGTACTACTTCTACAACTGCGTGGGTATACAGTTATTTCAACATTAAAAGTTTAATAAGAAAAGAACATGAATCTTTCCAGAATAGTCTTTCAAACTTAAAACAGCTCTTTAAAGTAAATATATCTGAGGTCCTACAACAATTGTGCGTATATATACAGTTATTTTTAGGTATTAAGTTTAAATCAGGAAGAGGAGACTCGTAGTCCTTTAATTTTATTTTTATATCCCTGATTAAAACCAAGTTGAATAATTTAAAAAATCAGGAATCACTATTAAACTACTATTGACAGCAATTGAATTAAATTTTTTAAATCTTTTATAGTTTGGTAACAGCTAATTCAGTGCTTTAGTTACTGAGAAATATAACATTTCATTTTTGGATTTCTATAAAATAATAGTTATGAGTTAATATGTTTTGTATTATATAGGTCTAGAAAATAATAACTTTAAGACATGCTTTTGGATTTGTAAGTAGTTCTACACACATCTGGGTAACCGTAACTCCAGTGTGAAGTACTGCTTGGAATCAGTCCTGGGACTGTAGTGACAAAGTGCTTTAGGAAAGAAAGCAATGCATATAGAAAATATTTTAATTATGTGTGGTTTTGAATAACCTCTGCTGAACTGAATCTATATTATAAAACATAACTCTTTATTTGACATCAAACCACATATTCAGGTAGTATTATTATTTATTGATATATAATTTGTCCACTCCATTCCAGACTCTTCCCTAGTGGTGCAATTTCAGCACAAATATGTTTATCAAAAAATAATAGTGCATACATCCCTGGTAACCAAAATAGAAAAACATATTACCGGTTTCGAATGAAGTATTTTTTACTGTTAACACAGCCACAACTAAACTGAGATAGCTTCCTTCATATTTGTATTAACTAAACCTTTTATAGCTTTCATGGAAATAATTCTATTCTTCAGGTTTTCGAGCCTGATAAAAAACATATATATGTATACACACACACACACACACACACACACACATATAAACTTTCATGGATGGGATCACCTATAAACTTTCTTGGATTCAGTAGTTCAGTGGCAGTTCTTGTTCTTGATATGTCACTTTTCTGACAGTATGTAAGCCTAGAATACTAGGAGGAAAGCCACCTGCATAGGAAATATTCTGGTTCCTCATCTTATTTCCTACAGTTGTGACAGTCATTGGTGTATATTATTCTTATAAAAGGCTGTCCTGTGAAGAAAATACTGTCATTTTTATGATATGTGTTTTCCATAGAGCTAAGAATAAAATTTTTAAATATTACATTTTTACGTAGAATACACATTAATGACTCTATTTTAATTTTTAAGGATAGTTGCTAATTTTCCCATAATATATTTACCCACATCTAAAATTTATATAAGTATAAATCCTTATACATCTCTCCTTGGTATTTTAACATACATGGTTTTCATGTATATGTAATTATTAATTTTCTATAGCTGCTGTAACAAATTACCACAAGCTGAATGGTTTAAAACAGAAGTTTATCCTTGGGGTGCCTGGGTGGGTCAGTTGGTTAAGCGTCTGACTTCCGCTCAGGTCATAATCTCTCACTGTTCTTGAGTTCGAGCCCTGCATTGGGCTCTGTGCTGACAGCTCAGAGTCTGGAGCCAGCTTCAGATTCTGTGTCTCCCTCTCTCTCTGCCCCTCCCCCACTCACACTCTCTCTGCCTGTCTGTCTCTCTCTCACAAGTAAATAAACATTAAAAAAATTTTTTCTTAAACCCAGAAATTTTTCTCATAGTTTTTGGAGGCCAGATACCCCAAATCAAGGTTTCTTTGTAGAGAGAACCACACTTCCTTCAGAGACTATGGGGGAAGAATCTGTTCATGCCTTGTCCAGGTGTCTCCACTCTCCCTTCCTGCTGTCCTGCCAGCTTAAAAAAATTGTGTTGAAATACTCATAAAATTTACCATCATGTTTTAAAGTGTGCAATTTGCTGATGTTCACATACATTCACATTGATGTATTTGCCTTTCTAGCTTTTATAGCTGCTGTTTCTTGGCTTGTGTCTACATCACTTATTTCTGCCTTAATCTTTACATCACTCTCTGTACATACAGAGAGTGTACATACAGTGTGTCTATATTTGTTCTTGTGTGTGTGTGTGAGAGAGAGAGAGACAGACAGATAGAGAGAGAGAACTCTGACTCTCTGGAATAAGCTTTTTCTCTCAAGATCCTTTGCTTAATCACATCTTTTCTCATATAAGCTAATGTTTACAGGGTCTGGGGATTAGAAAGTGAATGTATTTCAGCCTGTCACTGTATTCTTTCAGCCTGTCGGTCATTAAATATTTAATTATAACCAATATATGGAGTTATTTTTTGGCTTCTTTACATATGAACTTTACAAATCCACTGGACAAATCAGAAAGTAACTACAAGGTGCCTCTTTGGTCCCCTATAGGTATGGATCAAGCTTTTTCACGTAGCCTTTAAGGCACCCATTAACTGGCCTGTGTCTTTATCTGCTTTCATGTCTTATCATTCCCAGGCTTATGGATATTTATGTATGCAGGCTCACACATGTGGTTTTTAGTTTCTCCCCAGAATTTTTTCTATACTGTATTCTTGCTATGTAATTATTACCTTGAATGGATAAATAAGCGATGGTACCTGTGACAATGAAGTATGTTGGTAATGGGGGAGGCTGGGTATGTGTAGCATATATGGAAAATTCTGTACTTTTTCTCAATTCTGCTAAAATTGTTCTAAAATATTAAGTCTTAAAATTTAAATTACTAAAAACCAAGCTTGCCATAACCTTATCTGCTAGAATATAGTCAAGATAGGATTCTTGATCAGACCTTATTGGTGGAGTGTTCAGACTCTTTGATGAGAACTTTGATGTATTTCTAATGTGAGGAAGGATTAAAATACTAGAAGAAAATACTCCTTTTGTCCCCTTTAGGAAGCTTTCCCTCAGTCCCTATACTCAATCAAACAAGTAGTGTACAAACTAATTGCTCCGTATATACTAATCCAGTATTGCACCAGGTTAAAAGAGGTTTGCAGGCATTGATTTTATGTGATCCTACATGATATGAAATTGGAAGCTGATTAGTTATATATAAAGTACAAAATATATATTAATTGAATCTTGAATTCTGGCCTTGATGGATTTTATTCCAGCATTTGTCTTCAACTAGCCTGTAGTAGAGTGATACAAAGTTTAAGTGAGAAAACAACTTAGATGATCATGGTTTAGACATTTTTCCAATACATAAAAGTACACGTAAAAATACTGTTAAAATTGTAAGAACAGATATGACTAGAATATGATTAATTGAAATATAACAAATGGAATACAGTGAGAATATTTATACAATTTGAATGTCAGTGTTAATTTTGGTACCAACATGAAACTGACGAAAAATCCCATTTAAAAGAATGAGTTCTTTCAAAAATAATTTTAAAACCAGGTACATCTAGGAAATTTTGTTTACATGTTTTGTTATTTTAGCTCTTCTTTTTTCTCTAGTTTTACATAGGCAATATGAACTATAATCTATATTTTTACGTGATAATATTACTCTCACTAGTTAAATGTTTTCTGGAAATTGGTAGCTTAAAAGCAGAGGAAATAAAAGAAATTGTAACTGGTAAGTCAGTTTCGAATGAAATATGTTCAATGCAAAAGAACTATTAATTATTTTACTTTTAGAAGGACAAGCTGAAAGAACATAACATTTCATTTTAAAGTGAGGTCTTCATGCATCATTTATTTACAGATATATTCTTCAGGGAATGTAACCAATCTTCTTTGTCTTTTGAATGACAAATATAGTTGAAAATTTAAGACATTCATCAAAGCAATCTCCCCTGCCAATACTAGTCTGTACCCATGGGATTTTCTCAAGTGCTTTGTCTGGGCTAGTTCTTAACCTAAGTGATGGGGCTTTTATTGCATTCCTACAGAGCTTATTTCATCATTTAATAGACTTCACTTTAAGAAAATGTTTCACTTTGTTCAGATTTATACCGTTATTATGGTCCTGACCTTTTTACCACCTTTTTTTTCCCCCTTTACTCATCCTCTTCTTTCCTCTCACTGCTATATTAATATTTGTTTCAGGGTGATTTATTTATTGTATAGAAAGCAGTCTTTCATGGAATGATGCACACAGTATATGTGAGTCTTAGGGAGTGAATTTAGGTTTCTAGAAGACCTAAATGCTAGTAATAGTAATTTATACTTAATATTGCTTTTAAATTATAGTGTTTTTCATAAACCATTTCAACTATTTTTTCAATAAAAAGTTTTTATTTTGAAAGATTTGAACCATTTATACTTAGGAATATTCATACGTCTCTTATTTTGAGGCATGGAATGTAAACATGGAAGAGAAGGGAACTCTAGCAGAATTGCTGAAAGGTTCCTATCAGGCATACATAATGCTATTTAATTTTGAGTATATATTGTGAAATCATATTACTGTTATATAATTAGGTAATTATATTGGGAGTTTGTGCCAATATTATCTGAAACAAATTAATAAATATAAAGAAGATTGTATTTTCGCTTGTAACAAGTTAGATTTCATGTAGTTGAGTAAATAATAGTTATATAACAAACATCTCACTTCCACTTACCATATGCGTCTTTATAGATGTATTTTGTGTAATAGCTCATTTCTGGCTGAGTTTTATGCTGTTATCTTTGTTTCCTTTTTGTCTCGTCTTTCTGATAATATGGGGTAAAAGTAGAGTTTCTTTAAAAACTAATAGCACATTCTGTTATGTTAGTATTTTTCATGTGTTTTTAGTGTCATTGGAAAAAACTTAATGAAAACATTAAAACTAAATGATAAAATTAAAAGAGTAAAGATGTATGACTCTCAGTATGTTCTTGTCATTCAAGAATTTTACATTGGTGTGCTGCCCAAGTTTGTGATGTAACTTAATTTTTTTTTGCTTTTTAATTTTTAAGCACAAAATTAAATTCTTTTTTTTTTTAAATTTATTTATTTTGAGAGAGAGTGAGTGTGCGTGAGTAAGCGAGGGAGCGTGAGTTGGGAAGGGACAGAGAGGGAGAGAGAAAATCCCAAGCAGGCTCCACACAGACGTTGTGCAGGACTCGATCTCACAAACCATGAAATCAGGACCTGAAGTGAAATGGAGTCAGTTGCTTAATTGACTGAATCACCCAGGTGCCCCCAAAATTAAATTCTGTATATCACAAAGGATATTCTGTAGTAGTTAAGTCACTTCCTAAGTGAGATAACAAAATTGATAAATTGATATCTCAAAATAGATTTTTTTTTACAACCCACTGTATTATATACAAAAAACTATTATGAATCAAACTATTTCTTTGTGAAGCTGGTTATCCACAAGAAAAAAATGTGCTATTGATTAACTAGCATTAAGAAACAACATATAGAATATAAAAAGCTTAAAAATTAAGCAAATTGAATACTACGAGGTGAACATGCAATTTTTATATATATACATATATATATACATATATATATATACATATATATACATATATATACATATATATATGTATGTATATATACACACACACAAGCACAAGCAGAGGAGAGGCTGAGAGGGAGAACCCCATGCAGGCTTCGCACTGTCAGCAGAGTGTGTCCCGAGCTCCATCTCACAAACCGTGAGGTGATGACCTGAGCTGAAATCAAGAGTCAGACACTCAACTAACTGAGCCACTCAGGCGTCCTAGGCATACCATTTATTAACTAGGATATGGTAGTTATATTTTAAAAGGTTATAGTATTTCTTAAGCTTTAAAATGTTCTCAGTGATATACTTTAAAAATAATCAAAACTAATCATAAGAAATACTAATATGCACAAATCAAATTAAGTTTCTTAGTGAGATGGTATTTTTAGAAAGGGAAGGGGTCCAAGAGATCAATGAATCTTACTAAAAACTAGTTCTTATTAGTTGAGAAAAAAATCTTGAAACTAGGTAGTATCAGATCTATGACTTAAACAACTCAAAACTGAAATCATCAATATTTATTTGATATGGTTAATTATTGCAAAAAAAAAGTTTTCTAAGGTATCTGCAGCCTTCAATATTAAATATGTCACTAATCTTATGGCAAAACTTGTGGTCACTTAGTTGCAGATATGCATATACATACATATTTCTTTCATCTCTCTTTCTGTCTCCCACTTCTGTAAATTTATAGTCAGTGAGATGCACTGATTTTTAATGTAGTTTGATGCGTTTTGAAGATGTATCTTCCCTTGTAAACTACCACCTCAGTCAAGATATAGAACCTTTGTATCACTTCAGAATGTTACCTTGTGTCCTTACCCAGCCAGTCTCCATCCCCCATAGACAACCACTTTTCTAATTTTCCTCATGATAGACTAATCTTGCCAGTTCTTGCGCTTTATGTAAATACAGTCATACAGTATGTAATTTTATATGAGCAGCTTCTTTTGCTCAGCATCAACATCTGTGAGATTCATTCATGTTGGTGCCTGTATCAGTATTTCATCCCTTCTCATTGTTGAACAGTATTATTTTACACTGATCAACCACAAGTTGATTATCCATTAATCACTTGATGGACTTTTACACAGTTGCATTTGCAACTAGAGTTTTTATTATACTTTTTTTTTTTTTTTTACACAATGTTTTTAGACCAGTTACAGGTTCACAGCGAAATTAAGAGGAAGGTACAGAGATTTCTCATATATTCCCGGACAGCCTCCCCCATTATCAACATTACCCCAATCAGAATGGTGAATTGTTATACTTGATCCATCATTATCACCCAAACTCCATAGTTTATGTTAGTGTTCAGGCTTGGTGATGTATGCTCTTTGGGTATGGACAAATGTCTAATGACATGTATCCATCATTGTGGTTTAATACAGAGTATTTTCACTACCCTAAAAATTCTCCGTACTCGGCCTACTTATCCTTCTCTCTGGCCTCAAACCCTGGGAACCATTGTCCTTTTTACCATCTGCATAGTTTTGCCTTTTCCAGAGTGCCATATAGTTGGAACCATACAGGATATAGCATTTTAGATTTGCTTTTTTCATTTACTAATATGCATTTAAGGTTTCTCTATGTCTTGCATGGTTTGATAGGTCATATCTTTCTAGCGCTAAATAATATTTTGTTTTCTGGATTTAACAAGTTGTCCATTCACCTGCTGAAAGACATCTTTGTTGCTTCCAAGTTTGGGAAGTTATAAATAAAGCTGCAGGTTTGTGTGTAGATACAAGTTTTCAACTCCCACGGATAAACGTCAACTCCTTTGCACTACCAAGGAGTTCAGTTGCTGGATATTATGATCTAAAGAGTATGTTTAGTTTGATAAGAAGTCCCCAAGCCATTTCCAAAGTGGCTATACCCTTTTGCAATCCCACCAGCAACAAAAGCGACTTCCTGGTGCTCCACACCCTTGTCAGCATACAGTGTCGTCAGTAATTGTAGAATTCGGGCTTTCTGGTAGGTGTGTTGTGGTATCTTGTTATTTTATTTTGCATTTCCCTGATGACATATGATGTGGAGCATCGTATCATATGTTCTATTACCATCTTTGTGTCTTCTTTGGTGAGGTGTCTTTTAAGGGTTGTGCCTCATTTTTAAATCATGTTGTTTGTTTTCTTAGGTTGAGTTCTGAGAGTTCTTTGTATATTTTGAATAACAGTCCTTTATCAGGTAGGTCTTTTGCAGATATCTTGTCCCAGTCTGTGGCTTCTTTTCTCATTCACTTAGCATTGTCTTTTGCAGAGAAGGTTTTTAATATTATCTGGGTAAATTTAAAGATCTCATTAGTTTTATTTAAGGATTCATGAATCAGGCAGTATACATTTAGCAAATAGAAGAGAGCTCCTGAAGTTTTTCATTTTAGTGAACTCCAGCTTATCAATTATTTCTTGGTAAATCGTGCCTTTAGTGTTGTGTTTAAAAACTCACTGCCATACCCAAGATCATGTAGGTTTTCTCTTATGTTATCTTTTAGGAGTTTTTAGTTTTGTGTTTTCCATTTTAGTCTACGATCCATTTTGAGTTAATTTTTTTTGAAGGCCATAAGGTTTGTGTCTGCATTCCTTTTTGTTGTTGTTGTTTTTGTTTTGTTTGTTTGGGCTGTGGATGTCCAATTTTTTCAACACCATTTGTTAAATCAACTATCTTTGCTCTATTGTATTGCCTTTGCTCCTTTGTCAAATATGAGTGTTGTAAGTTTTTGAAAATCAAAGACTGTTTATTTAGACGATGTTCATTTCTCAAAATTTTCCGTTCAACCATCCCTTTTAGCTAAGGGGAATGAACTCAATGCATGGCCTGTTAGCTAGCATAAATGCAGAATTTCTTTGAAGTGTCTTTTATTGCTTTAAATATTTTATATGAGGCTTTCTGTTAACGTGGCTGAAACCCAGTATAAATTCACAAACCCAAGAAGAATACTAGAGGCATCTAAGAAGTATCTATACAATTTTTGAAGGTAGAAGACAAATGAATGATTTGTAATTCAGTAAGTGGAATGGAGAAAGAGTCTAATTCTTTTAGATTGTTACAAAGCCAGACTAATTCCTAAGCAGAAAGCCTCAGAAATTGGAGGTACCAGTTTCTTCCAAAGGTGACAGTACAGAACAGTGTTGAAACTATGATTTGTTTAAGGCATTATAATGAGGGACTTCGACCCCCCAGGTAGCCATGAGCCTAATTTTCTTTTTGTTCCCAGAAAAAAAATCTAGGTTTACAGAAACCAAACACAGCTGAAGAAAAAGTGAAGGACTGTACTAAAAACATGAGGATTAAATGAAAGTCTATATAATTAACAATGGAAGCAGGCTACCTTTCCTTGTTTGATTGCAAGAATAGTAGCAGCCAGCCTTATAATTCCTAAGTACAAGACTGAGCTGATCAAGAAAAAAGACTCTCAGATATAGGCAGGTATAGAATCTTATAATATGATATCTCTGCACGTCCATATTATACTGCATGACTCCCCACACAGAGTTTACAATCAGTTTTTTTAGTTCTTGTCTCTTAAATCTGCTCATATATATACATGTGAATGGAAGCAGAGGAAGTGAATTGGAGGAAGGAATGGTGAAAGAGTTCAATCCACATCTTGCATGGTGAGTAGATTGAAGAAAGACTCAAGGAAATCAGTAGTGAATGGCTAAAATTGACAAGTTGTGAAAAGTAGCCACAAGTGGTGAAAGGGGCTGCTTATGTGGAGATGGAATCTGGGTGGCAGGAGTGGGATGGAGCTTTTTTTCATGATGAATCTTGTAGAACTCTTTGATTTTTAAACTACCAATATGCGTTAGTTTGGTTAAAGATGGAACTAAAATATGCCTGTGACTTTGGTATTCTCTTCCTTATTATACTTGTGGTTGTTTTATTAAGAAAAGTTTCCAACTCTCAAAATGCTTTAGTTAAATATTCGCTTGATGTGCTGGGTTGATTATGTGGATTTCTTTGCCTACTTCTTGGCTCATGGCCACATGCTTCTAACAGGATATAAAACCCACTTTGAAAAATAATGGATTTAAGTTTTTTTTTTTTTTAAATTGCATCAAACAATGCTGTGAACATTTAAGAACATAAATAGGAAAGTATGATTATAGGTCTATTTGATAAAGAAGAAGGTATGATTATAGGCACTGCTTGCTGAATGAAAAATTATCAAAACAAAACCAGTGCCTCAAAACTTTGGATACACTGTGATTGAAAACACCTATCCTTATTTTGAAATTTGTTGTCCATCCAATTAGCTGTTTATCAGGAATCTACATTTTGGGGAACCTGGGTGGCTCAGTTGGTTAAATGTCTGACTCTTGATTTCCACTCGGGTCATGATCCCAGGGTCGTGGGATCAAGCCCTTTGTCATGCTCTTTCTCTTTCCCTCTGCCCCTCTCTCCTGCTTGTGCTCTCCCTCCTTGCTCTCTCTCTCTCTCTCTCTCTCTCTCCAAATAAAAAAAATCTGCATTTAGGTGGATGGTACATTACATGGTGAAGAGCTTGTTTACTCAAATGTCATTTTTGGAAGCTTTTATAAACACGGATATGACTGTTTTATAATTATCTCTTTGTATGAGGAAGCAATTCCTAAATCTGAATACTTCTGTGGGATTTTATCTTTTGGAAACAATTTGAGAAAAGCTGGCTACATTCATTAACTTTAAACTTGTGAAGCCATGGGATTTCTACCAAGTAAAGGACTCAGATATCATTTTCCGTAGTGGTCTGTTACGCTTCCATGCTAGGAAGAAGTATATGATAGCAGATGGATTAGAGGATATAATAGTTATTTTTCCATTTAAAAATAATTCTTGTTTTCTTTTTATATAATTCAGAAAATCAACCACTCCACATAAGACATTTTATGACAGGGATTAGATCTCTTTTTAGATTGTGAAAGAATCATTGTCTATATTCCACTACCAATAAAAAAGATTTTATAATGATAATGTAAGATCATTATCAACCATGAGAGAGCTTATCTTGACTGTATTTTTAAAAATAAATAAAATCCACCTAATATACACAAAAGTTATTTCATGTAAAGATGATAGTAATATCAAATAGTGTAAAGTCATGATGACTTTTGAGAAAAGAGAGGAAAGTAAGGGGGGAGTAATTTATGGATGGGCAAAGACAATTTGATGTTTGCCTTTTATGATTCATAATAAATATTAATTTTTTATTTCCTCATAAGACTGTTACATATTTTCCTGGAGAACTGTAAACAATGTTAATTGTACGAGTCAGAAGGGAATGTTGCCCAGTTTAGCTGAAAGGAAACTGCTTTTTTCTTTAATTATGAAATAGAAAGTACGATAGTCACAAAGAACTGATCTTGTGCGCACAACATTGAGCAAAGAGTACAAAATATCTATTTTTTCTAATTGGTACAGTTCTGTTAATTCCTTTTATACTTCTTCTCTTATACTACTCAGCAAATTACTTTACTTCTTCAAGAGATACATGCTATGACACGACATGAGTATCAACCTAAGCTGTTCTATACCCCAGCCATACAAATTAGAGAAGAAATATATTGGAAATTAAACTCCTATAACTTCTTAAGTTTTATGAAATGTTTGTTAGCACATGATTTTGAGATTGTTACATAGATAGTAAGAAATGTATTGGAGGCTTATGTGGAAAATATGAAAAAAATAATTTTAATTTAATGAAATGTTTTAAAGCCTCTCAAAATTATTAAAATTCTTCCACATTTTATAATTTGAAAAAATAATGATTATTCATTTTATTGCTTATATTGCCAAACATTTTGATATGCTTGCAAGACATAATTCCCTTTCTCTGAGAATTTATAATCTAGTAGAACTGTCAGTTACTGAGATAAGGTATTTGGAGAGTGTAAGAAAATTTGACGGCTTTGGGAGTGTTTGACCCAAAGTGCTAGTTTATGCAATTTAAAAAGCACCCATGAATGTTCTAGAGTTCTGCCATGTAGCAGGAACAATTGGACATACTGAAAGAAGAAATGTTTGAATTTAGGAGATTTGGTGAAGATGCAGTTATATTTATGGCCTGACCAAGGTATAGTGTGTTTGTGCAAAAGACTTTTTGCTGTGATGACAGGTGAAGAAACCAAAACCAGGGCCCTCCCTTGACCTTTTCATGAAGGTTTAATCACTTTTTAAATTTTACTGATATCTTCCTATATGGGAAATATGGGGGGGGGGCGATTTTGTAGTTATGACAGTTTGGGGGAAAATGTAGAAAATCTCAGAAAATTGATATAAAAATGGAGAATAATAAATTTTCTGGAGCAATTCATTGAAACATTTTTGTTGTCAGAATTCACATTTGTGAGAGGCTTCAAACTTTGGCTTTTTGATGTTATTTCTAAGTAAGAGTTTACCTGCAGTTTCAGAGATACCCTGATAGGATGAAAAAATATATTCTTTTATCTTTACCACTTAAAATTTGAGTCCTGTTATTAGATCATCATGTCATTTATATTGTGCTATGAGTATTTTTGGAGCTTCTGTTTATTATCATAAATGCAAAAATTTTACATTAACCACGGTTGTAAATGCATATAATTTATGTTAAATCAATAATTTGTTAAATGTAAACACTTAGAAGAGTTCCTGAGTTTTAAGACCCTGATTGATATTTCTCACTTTCATTATGATGAGATAAAAAATTAAAAATAAAAAGAAATGAAAATAGTTCTGAATAAATCTTATCTGGCAAACTTTATCCTTTTTTGAAATTTAAGAAAAACTGAATTCATCAAACAATTACATTTCTGAAAGCCTTATTAAGAGAACTTTGATTGATAGGATATGCCATTTGAATTGCATCAGTCAGAGAATATTAAATTATTTGAGGGAACAAAAAGAGGGAACAGTTCAAGTAGTCTATGCAGGGGATTGTACAGCAGTCAGCTTTCAATTTTGTGATCAAATAGATTGATAATATTTTTTTTTCAACGTTTATTTATTTTTGGGACAGAGAGAGACAGAGCATGAACGGGGGAGGGGCAGAGAGAGAGGGAGACACAGAATCGGAAATAGGCTCCAGGCTCTGAGCCATCAGCCCAGAGCCCGACGCGGGGCTCGAACTCACCGACCGCGAGATCGTGACCTGGCTGAAGTGGGACGCTTAACCAACTGCGCCACCCAGGCGCACCTGTATTGATAATATTTTATCACCATCTGATGCATCCATTATTTATTACAATTACGTAGGTAAAGTGTCTAATTGGAAAATAGTCTCATCAATTCTGCTTCATTTATTAATATTTTCCTTGAAATATGCTAGATATTCATGGTAATAGCCTGTTTGTTCCAAGGTTTAAATGTTTTGTACTCCAAAGTGAGGTTGTGTGTGTGTGTGTGTTTGTGCGTGTGTAAGCAGATGTCACCATTATACCATACAGGATGACTGATCTCCCTTTGTTTGCATTATTCTGTGAAATTCTTTATTCTTACTTCAGAAAGTGTTCTTTCAGGATTCTAATCAGATTGTGTTTTCACAAAGGAAGTCAGTTCCAATTGCTTCTGATTAGGATGTTCCTGCTTTTCTTCTTCTCAGTGTATTTCCATGACTTATCTTTTGATTGTTTATAGACTGCTATCACTTTGTGCTGTAAGAGATGGTACAGACCCCTACTTATTTTTTCTTTTATGTATTTATTTTTTTAAACTTTTCCACTTAAGAAGGACCAATTTAAATTTGATTACTTGGTAATAATTCCTTTTTAAGTTTGTCATATGATATTCTATAATTTATCATTTTTTTAGGCACTTAATGAGCCAAGACTGTTCTAAGTGCTTTGCAAATATTAAGCTAATATAATAATAATAACAACTATGTGAGATTGATACTATGATCATTCCCATTTTACAGATGTGGAAATTGATACACAGACATATAGCTAGTGTGACCATAGTAGTCTCAGTTTTTTTTATTCCTATTAGATGCATTATCAGAATTTTTTACATTAAAAGAGGACCTGTCATTATAAATCATAACTCTAAGTTTTAACTTTTAAAAGAATAAAAACAATACCTGATTGAAGAAGTCCAGGGAATCCCTTAATGTTTATTAATATACTCAATTATCTTAATTTAATTTAAATCAGTTGTATTTGGCTATTTTTTAACCTCAAAAAAATAGGTGCTAATAAAAGACTCATGAAGGTTACTCATGTCATACCTCCACTCAGCATATTTGTTTGTTTGTCTTGTCTGTTAGAGTATGAAGAACTTTAATAAATAGGCTAAAATATATTTCCTATCTTGTCCTTAAATCTGGACTTATGATTAGAAGTGAATTTGGTACAAAAACTTTTGACTTACTGATACCAACAATTGTTTGGTACTGTTAATCTTAAATTCTGGTTTGGCACATGCCTTTAAAATTTTATTCAGTCTTTTTGAGTAGCTATTGAAACCAAATACATATGTAAAATTTAAATTCATTTATTTTCTGCAGTGAAGATGCTAATTCCCTCATATGTTGGGTTACCCTGCCCGTTCTTATTATTGTAACTAGATAATTATGAACTTTCTTAACTTTTGCTTGGTTGATAAGTTGCATTTTATTTTCTCCCCTATCTTTGGATTTCTATTTTAATGACAATCGGTTTGTAATAATGGCTATGAGAGTTCAGTTTCAGTAAGTTCCTGCCTGCCTCTTCAGCGGGTTTGCTTATTTATGAAGGAAGAGATGATTTTGTAAGGCTTTTGATGAACTTTTATTATATACCTGCTAAAATGTCTCACAGATTTTGCCACTGAGTCATTTCATAACTGTCTCCTTTTTGTTTTTAATACATGTTTTTTTTCCAAGTCAATGCATCTCAAAGTTGTTGGGTTTCTAGAAACATAAATAAAGAACAGATGGCTGGTCACACCTTATGACAAATACAATGGAGACAGAGGACTTTCATCGTGTCCCTCATGATCAGCATGTTAGCTATCATGTGGTGGACATCTGTGGCTATTTGAAATAGGCCTTGCTGCTCTTTTGGAGTCTCTTAGGTCTGGTCAGTCCTCTTGACAGTAGCTTGTTTTTAAGGCATTGGGTTTCTCAGTTATTTATTGGTCTGAAAAAAAAAAAAATAATTCTGAATAAATAAGATTGAGGAAATGTCTCAAATAAGGGTACCCTTCTTTCAGATTGTCCTATAGTTGTTCAAACTGATTTATTAATGTTGATTGATATCTCTTTAGTCATCACTTTTGCCACATCTGGGAATCAGTCTTCATTAATGCATCTATCTTAATGAACACATTTCTCTACTTGTATGCCTGTTAACATAGTAGTGTAAAGCAAAGTAAAGCATTATAGTTTAGATTAATTCATGGAGAAGACCAAATATAAAAATTTAAATCGTGGATTTAATATCCAAATTATGAGCAATTCCTGTGTCTATGACATGAAATGATCTGTAAATTTACGTGGTTATGAATTTTAATTTTGAACCACAGATTCTTAGGTGGGAGTGTTCCCTATTTATCCACATATAAGCTTTCGTACTGTGCTGTCACTACAGTAACCTTTGAAATATTCAAAACATTGTGTCTTTGTGGAGAAATAGTCACCAATTGAGAAGGAAAATTTTAGTGAATATTGAAAATGCTCTTGACTTGTAGCAAAACACATTAGAAACATGTCTCCTGAGAGCAATATGGCTTTGAAAATGCTAGGAGCTGGTAGAATAGTTTATGTTTTTGTAAATGTGCAGAATTCCTAAGGTCTTAGAAAATCTAGCCAGCATATCAAAGATTTTCTGTATGGAATTTTTAAAGAAATGCTATAAGAGAGCACATTAAAGTCCTTACACAAAACAGAACAAAAACAAAAATGAAAAAAAATTATTGGTTGTCAACTTAAAGGATAATTTCTTAAAAAAATAACATAGTTTTTAGAATGAAATTTGGTTTATTAAGAAGTCTGATCCACCACAATGATGTCTGCTGTCTATATAACAGTCTACTAAATAGAAAACAACTTTCAGCTTTGTACTATCTAAATCACTATGAAATTTAAAATAGAATATATAATTTATTACATCAGCACAGCCTATAAGTGAATTTCACATAGTTACATGTGTTACAGAATAATATTTCAATAAACCATTCTAATTTAAAAAGTTGAAAACCATTACTCTTTAGACATTATTAAGATCTAAAACAGGAAATTTTAACAATTTTACAATTTGGGATATATTTTGGGTATGTAACATATTGCATGAAAGTATCTTCAGGTCAAAAAAAATTTCAATCTTTCGTACTTAGGTTAAATAAGAATGCCTCTATGAATCACATTGATTTCATTTTGTTAAAGACTTTAAGAAATTATTGGGAGTACAGTATAAAAACCAGTTAGGAATATGAAATTGTTTTGTGGATGGCATAAGTTATGATTTTGTTTCATTTGGTATGTTTATTTTATTTTATTTTATTTTATTTTATATTAAATAATTAAAATGTCTTTTCTCTCAAGTCTCCACATAATGTGAAATGGTAAATTATTGTCTGAGTAGGTAAGGATTTGAGATAATCCCATTATAAAATAGCATCCTGGAGCTTGACAGCTTTGAACAAACGTGCAGCATTAGTTATCAGTTTTTAATTCAAAATGAAAACAAATGCAAAATTTTCCTGATCCCAGGCATAATGAAATAACTCTTTTATCTAAATAAACATAACCTATAAGAGTAAAATTAGTTTCTGTAAGGAGATATTCTTTCTGAAAAATTTCTTAGTAATTCTTGTGGTGATAAATATGTCTGGATTAGGGTAACCCCTAGACCTAATTGACTTATACTAGATTTAACTTAAAATTATTATTAAAAAGATACTATGGAATTACAAGATTTTACATCTTAGATAGAAAACTGGTATAGTGCTAATAGTGCATGCTCAAATCCTGAGGACCTTGATGAATAATCCTTAGGCCTTTTGTAAACTCAAGTCCGCAGGGAACGTGACTTTTTTGTCATTCATGTTTGTGCTAAGCGAGCACTCAATAAATACTGATGATATTCATGGAAGTAAAGTGAATGTTTACAACAGTGTTCTATGGATTTCTGGAACTGACTTGTGACATGATTATTCCATTCCAGGTACATAGAAATTTTGAGGCAAGGAAAGAAGGGGGAAATCTCCAGGGTACAGAAGTAAAAGGATAACTCGAAGCCCAAGTTATGTTGCATTGGTCAGAGAGGTCATTTGGCCTGTTTATAAGTTTTTTGGTCTTGAGTTTAATGGCTACGTGGTGATAGGATATTAGGGTTAGGGAATGAGAGGGGAAGGAGCCTCTGAATGGAGTCAGAATTACATACTGTCCCCATAGCAGAGGGATCTCAAGCCAAGAGACTGCTCTAATTTCTGAAACTCTTGCAAAAGCAAATGCTAAGTTATTTAGAAACAAATGCAAAGCTCACACTGATGGGCATCTTATGGGAAGAGTGTCCCCTCTGAAGGTAAGTTCAAAATGAAAAAAATGGCAACTATATGAAATATCTAACGTGAATAACATGATATAGTTAGCAAACACAATAAAAAGGATTATTGCCACAAAACATAAAATAATGTAAAAATGTAATGAAATATGTAATGAAATGTAATGAAAAAATGTAATGAAATATGAAATATGTAATGAAACATTTCATATGAAATAAGTATATTTTAAGTGATTAAGCAGATTGTAAATGAATATGAAACATAATAAAATGGAGCAAAGGAAAAATAAATACATAGAAAATAGGAAACCATAAGATGGTAGAAGTAAGTCAGTAAATCAATTATGTTAATATAAGCTTTTTCTGTTGAAAGATTCTAGATTCTATAAAATGCAAAATATAACTTCATGTTGTTTATAAGAAATACATCTAGAACATAAGGATCATAAAGGTTGAAAGAAAGGGAAATAATACATGAGAAAAATATTAATCAAAATATAACTTGTGAGGGAATTCTATTATCATACAAAAAATAACACTTAAAGGCACTAACTGTTACTAGGAATAGGGAAGACCAAATGATGTTACTGAATGATGTAATTCTGACAGCATGTACTCAACTGACAACATAACCTCAAAATATATAAAGCAAAACTTGGCTCAATTACACACTGAAATTTAAAAATCCAAAATCATATTGAAACTTAAAAACACATGTCTCAAAAACCAACATATTAAGCAGATAAGAAAACAGCAAAAAAAAAAAAAAAAAAAAAAAAGCTTTGAACAGTATATTTTAACAAGGTTACTTGGATGGATGGATGGATTGGTAGATGGATAGATACATAAAGATATTCCTTTAACAATTAGAGAATATACATTTTTTTCAAACATACTAAAACATGACAATATTTATGTACTAGGCCACAAAAGACTTCTCAACTGGAGAATAAACAGAATTCAATATTTCTATAACACTTAATTACAAAAAGATTGTTGCTCCCACAAATGTAAAACACACACATATAAGAAAATTAATGGGCCAAAGAAGAAAATTAAAGAAAGATTATGAAATATTTAGATTTAACACCAGCTCAAACATTGCAGATCATAACTTGAAGCTGAAGAGTTAGCCTAGTTTTAAATGTGTATTTTAGCAATGATTGAAAATTGATGAGGCAAGCTTTTATCTCATGCTATGTGATGTAAGGAACAGGGTGTATGGGGGCGCCTGGGTGGCTCAGTCAGTTGGGCATCTGACTCTTGGTCTTGGCTCAGATCATGATCTCATGGTTCATGGGTTTGAGCCCTGCATCAAGCTTTGCACGGACAGTGTGGAGCCTGCTTGGGATTCTCTCTCTCTCTGTGTCTCTCTTTGCCCCTTCCCCACATGCGATCTCTCTCTCTCTCTCTCTCTCTCTCTCTCTCTGAAAATAAAGAAGCATTAAAAAAAAAAAAGAATATTGGTGATTCATGGGAAGAGGTCAAAATAACATTAAGAAGAATTTGGAAGAACTTGATTCCTTAAAAACAACAACAACAACAACAACAACAGACGGGTACAACCAAGAGAATCCTTATGATGTTGCCACAGGGAGATCCAGGATGACCACATAGAGTGGACTTAGAGACTGTCAGTCCATCTTGGAGCAGGGGTGCGTGAGAGGGCCAGGAGGGTTGAATTTAAGGGGGGTGGTGGTTGATGGTGGTGATTATTTGATGTGTTGGATTGTTAAGAGTTAGAGTTGAAGTTTGTTGAACAAAAATTGTTTTTAATATTTTCCCCATTCTCATTTTCCATCTCTTTTATGCTTTTATTTTAAAAGGAATATGTTTCAGATTTAGTTTCTTATTTCTTGAAAAAGTTATTTTTTCATAGTTTATTTCCTTTTTAAAATTGTGTATGACTTCATAAATTTTTTTTCCAGATTTAAAGGGAAGTACTTTTGTTCTGTTTAGAATATATGCTGATTGGATATAGCATACCATACAAAGAATACCTCCTTGAATGTATTTATTTGGAGACAACTCTAAATTTTCAATTGTTTTCTCAGCGGTTGATTTTCTTATATCCCTTGATTTGGAATAGACGTTTATTTTAATGTAAAGAGAACTTTCTTTGTTCTCTTTAGGGAAAGAGAGTTGAAAGTTGACAAGAGATGAAACATGAAGCCAATGCAGTGCTTGCTAACGTAAAATGAACAAAACGGACACATTATGTCATGGGCTGCTTGTCTCCCTCAAGAGACAAGACTAGGCCAATCTGGGCTCTCCTATTAAGTTAGAACAGCTGGAGTTTGACATTTTTCTTCTCTAAGTCTAAAGACTGGATAATGTTCATTCTGGAGCATACTTGTCTTTTACACATTTGGTCTCCTGTGTTCTTTTTGGCTTGGGAGCTTGGTTAGTGTGAAGTATGATTTTAAGAAAAAAAAAAGCTTCTTATTTCGGGATAGAATATTTAAAATAAACAGGCTGTGTGTTTATTACTGTGGAAACCAGAAAGCAAGTATGACTGTAAACAGAATGATTTCAAAAGACTAAGTGATTAAATGCCAAGAGGACTGCAGTAATACTATTATTCTTTCATAGCTTTTATTTCTACCATAATTTTTGAAACACTTTCTAAATAATTAAATTTTTTTTTAATGTTTACTTTTGAGAGAGAGACAGAGACAGAGTATGAGTGGAGCAGGGTCAGAGAGGGAGAGGGAGACACAGAATCTGAAGCAGGTTCCAGTCTCTGAGCTGTCAGCACAGAGCCCGAAGTGGGGCTGGAACTCGTAGACTGCGAGATCATGACCTGAGCCCAAGTAAGTCGCTCAACCCACTGAGCCACCCAGGCGTTCCTTTCTGAAATAATTTTATGATATATATGTTAGTCTTTTGGCATGCATACATGATTTTTGTTTTTAGAATTTTAGTAGAAATTTTTAGTATCTATTTTACTAAATGGAGAAACTTGAATATATTCTGTTTATAGCAATTATGATGACTAGAACTTTCAGAAGGTGTTAAATTTTCAGGAATTACTTGATAACATTTTTCATGTTTGTAGACTACCAGGGGAGCAGTGACTTGGCATCTTGTGTGTTTGCTGCTTGCGGCTACTTTCTTCTATAGTCTTTTCATGGAAGTATACTCTGAAAACCTAGTTGGAAGTGTCCACCTCCTTTAGTATTGAACTCAATATCTTATGTAACACAAGCAGCTATTTCTCTTTCTAGTGAATCATTTTGTACCTGATGTGACACTTGTATAAAACTTGATGAGACCAAAGTTGCTAGAAAATGTATTCAGCCCGACACTAATTCATGGAAGTTCTACCAGCTGTATCTTAAAACAATAACTTGTTTCATTCAAAAAATGATTTTCTGTTCACTAAGTGTATTAGTTTACTGTTGTTGTGGCACAATTGGGTTCTCTGCTGAGGGTCTCACAAAGCTGGAATCAGAGTGTCAGCCAGACTACGTTCTCACCTGGAGCTCAGATTCCGCCGCCAAGCTCACGTGGTGGTTGTTGGCAAGCATTCATTTCCTTGCTGGCTTTTAGCCAAAGGTAGTCCTTTCTCTTAGAAGCCATTTTCATGACACCCTCCCTCTTAAATCCTACAACAGGAATTTCATTCAAGTCGAATCCCTGCTCTTGAAGAAGATCTCAATCTATTTTAAGGGCTCACTTAATTCGATCAGGCTCAACCAGAATAATCTTTTTTTTAAGTCAGCCTTGCCATATACCTAACCTAATGGGAATGAATATCTCATTAAATCTACAAGTTCTCACCCATATGCAAAAGCAGAGGATTATACAGGGCATGTGCTCTGGAGGTTGGAATTCTTGAGGGTCATCTTAGTGCCTACCTGTAAAATAATAGAAGACTATTAGATGTGTGTTATTTCAGTTTGTTTTTTCCATCTTCATATATGTCTGTAGTCATTCCTTCTTTAGTTTCATAAAAGGAAGAATATTCTGTTCTAAGCTTAAGTTTTTCCATCAGGTCCTTCCAACCCCTCTTTGAATTCACTCTATTAGACCTGTGTGTGCCCCCACTCACACTCTTGTATTTTCATTTTCCTCTATTTCCTTGCTCCTTCCCTTCAATTTACAAGTGGCCTAGTCCTCAGGTCTCATCACTGAAGTGAATCTGTGTGCCTTTTTCTTTGGCTCAGGTTTAAGTCTACTATCTTTTTTGCAAATAGGTGATCTTCCTTCTCTGGCCCTCCCTACTCTCATCTACTGCCAGAGAGACATTTCTAAAATGCAAATGTAATCACATTATTTTGCTTAAAAGTCATTGGAAGCCCCACTTTGTTGTCTTTAGCAGAAGGCCAAATATGGCCTATAGACATGTTATGTTTCACACTTACATCTAGAAAAAATTTAACACGAGTTTCTAACTATCAAAATCAGGAGCTTATATATAAAAATCTACATTTCTAGTCTTTCTGGAAAAATTAAAAAATCTGAGTAATCTGGCCCACATTTCCACCAGGCAACAATCTACTACTACTACCTAGTAGCTCCCCCTGTAGAAGGGAAATGCTTCCTGTAGTTTGCCAGCCCATAAGCTTTATTCTTTTACTTTACCTTCCCGGCTTCTAAAGACAGTTGATTCTGAAGCCCTGACCTTGAGAATAAAGGCTGAAGGTCTTAGCTCTTAGCATGACGGTTCATAATTTTCCTAACTTCCTCCCATTAAAAATTCCCTTCAAAATTGTATTTTATTTGGATGATTACATTTCATTTCCTCCTGCCAAATTGTGATTTCCTAAGGACAGGAAGTATTTTTGGTTTATACTTTCATTCTCAGTCTCTAACACAATTGCTTTCTTTCTTTCTTTCTTTCTTTCTTTCTTTCTTTCTTTCTTTCTATTTATTTTGAGAGAGTGAGAGGGAGAGAGAGAGAGAGAGAGAGAGAGAGAGAGACAGAGACAGGGCAGGAGAGGGGCAGAGAGAGAATCCCAAGTAGGCTCCACACTGTCAGTGCAGAGCCTGATGTAGGGCTCTATCCTATGAACCGTGAGATCATGACCTGAGCCTAAATCAAGAGTCAGTCCACTGAGCCACCCAGGCACCTCCCCCCACCCCCCACTCAAACACAATTTCTAACACATATTAGGCACTCTTTGAAATTGATTTGAATGGTGTTTATTGTACCCTCACACCATTTTTTATGTGCCCGTAGACTTGCTCAAAAGGCAATACAGATGAAAGTATCAACTCTCAGCACTATTGAAAAATCTTAAAACTTTATTCTCTACCACAAATGGATCACTAGAGTTATTTTGGTTTCCAAATAATCCATTGTAGTACTATGATGGTATATAGTAGTTGTGGAATTCCTTCAACATTTTCAGTGTCTTGATCCTTCCATTCTTTCATGGGAGTGTGAAAATTGAGACTGTCCTGACAAGATTATATGTTCAGTGTTCTGGAGAACAGAGGGAAAGTAGGGCTTCCAATTGGCTCTGATTCTTTTCTTTCCAAGATACTGAAAGGCTTTTTGTTTGTGGGTATCCATCCATCAGTAAATATTAATAAATTTTCTAAACAGATATCCTAACCATTGCTGGTCATTAATGAGCATCTTAAACTGTGATTTCTTTTTTAATGTTTATGTATTTATTTTGAGAGAGAGAGAGAGAATGCATGTGAGCATGGGGTGAGAAGAGAATCTGAAGCAGGATCTGCTCTGTCATCACCAAGCCTGACACTAACACAGGGCTTGATCTCATGCAACCTGAGATCATGACCTGAGCTGAAATCAAGAGTGGGACACTTAACCGACTAAACTACCTAGGCATGTCTACACTGTGAGTCTTTAAGGTGTTTTTGAGAATGGTGGCTTTGGTTATTGGAGAATTATGTATTTAATTATGTATTTAATTCATCTGTGTTGATGATTAATGGAACTTTTATTGTATTTCTTTATGGTTGGATTAAAACATGACAGTATAAATGGGCTTATTGAATATATCTAAATCTAGGAGGAAAAGTTTATAGTGTTCTTTGTAATTAAATTGTCCCGTTAGGGTTTGAGGATGGCCTTTCTTCTGCATATTTTAGTTCTCTTTTTCAGAAATGTTATAGTGAACTAATTAAACACACACACACACACACACACACACACACACAATATCACACAAAAGTATTTTTGCATGAAATAGAGGTAGCTGCTACTCATGTTAAAAAGGATCATAGATTGTTGTTGGCAATGAGAAAGAAATCGTATTTAATCCAAGACAGGGTGGTTCCTCTAGGTTACTCACTGATGAGACAATAACAATGGAAAAATTTGCATCATTGCTCTTTCTTGCTCTCCGTTAAATTGTGAACAAATTCTTTTTGTGATCTTGTTTTTGTGTTGATCTCACAGGTTCAAAACATTCTGGGCTGATCTTTTTTCATTGATAGTTAATAGTGATGATGTTAGTTGTCTGCAAGAAATTGTTTTGTGTATATGTTCCAACTATAGTCATTATTTTCAGTACTCTCTGGTTTTATTTTTAGATTTTGTTCTAGTATTTCTTTCTTTTGTTATTTGCAATATTCAGTCCATACCCGTGGTGGGGGCTGGGGGTGGAAAGAACAAAAAGCCTGAAAAGAAGTAGTTCTTATCCTAACTCTTTTTTTTTTTTTTTTTTTTTTTGGTCAGAGGATGTCCAGGGCATAATGGGAGAATATAGGAAATGAATTTAGGATATAACCATAGATTCTGTAAGGCTGCAAGTACTGAAATACTACCTGTATTGGAGTTTTCCAGAGAAATAAAATCAATATGTAAAGAAACATTGTAAGGTATTGGCTTACACAATTATGGAGCTTGAGAAGTCTCACTATCTGACATTGAAGTCTGGAGATCCAGCAAAACTGATGGTGTAGTTCAAAGGGCTGAAGGCCAGAGAGCTGATGGTGTAGATTCCAGCCCAGGTCTGAAGACTTGAGAACCAGAAGTACTGGGGACAGAAAAAGATCTGTGTCCCAGCTTAAGTTGGCAGACAGAAAGTGAACTCAGCTTTCATCTGCGTTTTGTTCTATTCTGGCCCTCAACTGATTGCTTAGAGTAATCTGTTTTACTCAATTGCACCAATTCAAATTCAAATCTCTTCCATAAACACTCTCACAAACACACCCAGAAATAATGTCTAACTGGCTCTCTGGGCATGCAGTGACCCTGTAAAGTTGACACATACAATGAATCATCACACTTGCTTTAGTCAGTCTTGATATTGAGAGTCTGAATATGGTCCTGTATGTTGGTATTTTGATCATATTTCGTGCTGCTACTATTATCCTGAAAATACACTTATCCTGGGATTGATGTCCTTGTGAAAAATATTGAATACTCTACTAACGGGCACAGTTTTGTAACACTTCTCGTCATAAATAATGGGTATATCCTATAAGTCTCCTCCGTATAAATCTCTTTGCAGAGGTGGACATTGCTTTATTCCTCTTTGTTGCTCTGATGTGTGTATTAGTATTTCATGAAAAGTTCCTCAAAAACGTTGGTTGAATTAAATTATAAGAATGAACGGTTCCTTGAGGCTGTATGGTAATCTTCTTAAATACCATCTATATAATACCTGTGAACTAGGATAGATAGATTGGGCAGTAGCATTGTCCCAAGATTTTGAAGTTCAAAGATTAGTCACTGCTTGTTGGTAAGGGAACTTCATCTAGACTATGGTATTTATCTCATGTATATCTTGTTTTCCATTTAAGTACAAAGAATGTGGATAAAATATGGAAGGAAATCTTAAATTTTTAGGGTATTTTATAACATATTCTATTTTTCTTCCTATTTTTAGCTTTAGCTAAGAGGAAGATATGCATAGGAAGAAAGACATGGATGAAGAACAATCAGAATTTAAATCTGATTGTCAGTCTTCCATAGACATTTAGGTCTAGGAATTGACTCTTACAGCCAATTTAATTGTTACATTGACAACCTCAGAATTTAAAGTAGACTTTGAATTTATGCTCATTAAGCACAGATGTTGCTAAGATGTATAGTTGTTAAAAATGAAAATCTCAGTTAAACATATGTTAAATAATTTGTTTTTGAGGTAGCCAGTTTAATAGATACTCAACTGCGGAAAATATTTCTAGATTGTAGAGCCAAATTGGTCAGTTTTCTTAAGATCAGTAAGAGGAAGTGTATACAGATTTGAGGATAGAGGTATGTTAGGAATAACTATACAAATGAGAGTATTTGGGTTAAGGGGAAGGTAGGTACAGATTGGAAAACCACCTCTTTTGGCCACTCAGTAATGCCTGGTTTCTAGCTCCTGTGACTGCTGTATGATGAACTGAAATCTTAGCTCTGTCCAGTTTAGGAAAGCAACCTAACCTCATGGGAATGTCTTTGTTTTGCTTGCTTAAAATCACCACTTTGGTAATTCTAAGGGGACATGGAATATGACATTTACTGTCCTTTAATACATAGAATCCCTTTGGGAAGAGTTTATTTCAAAATTTTTTTTTTCAACGTTTATTTATTTTGGGACAGAGAGAGACAGAGCATGAACGGGGGAGGGGCAGAGAGAGAGGGAGACACAGAATCGGAAACAGGCTCCAGGCTCCGAGCCATCAGCCCAGAGCCTGACGCGGGGCTCGAACTCCCGGACCGCGAGATCGTGACCTGGCTGAAGTCGGACGCTTAACCGACGGTGCCACCCAGGCGCCCCGGGAACAGTTTATTTCAAAAGCCATCCTCATAATCAATCCTTATGTAATTTTTTCTTTTTTTTGGCTTGTGCCTTGATCCAGTTAGTAATGCTTGGGTAGCAAATTTGAGTTTATCCAAGGCATGAATTTATAAAAGACTGCCATAAACTTGAAGCTCACCCACCTGTTTAAAAATTAAATAAACTCTTTGGAGCTACCTTTCCCAAAAGGAGCTCTGTATGTGACAGGCACACCAGGCATTGTGGCCTCCTTCTTCAGTTTATAGCCAAACACTGATTTATAAAATCATTGTAATTTTAAAGAGTCTACATTCTACAGTTTTCTGAACTATTAAGGGGAATGCTTTTTTCTCCCTTAATAAATTATAACCTTGACAGTGGCAAAACATTTCTCATAGTTGAACATATGTCTTTGATCTGACCTTTTGAGTCATACAATTAGAGAAAAATTATCCTTTTAAAAATATGAAATACTCATTTTGCATCTGACATTATTTCCCCATGGCTATAACTCTTCATATAACTCTGTATCTCACTGTATACTCTGTTTTCAGATTGCTACCCTTTCTTCCACTGCACCCTCACTTTAGTTTTAGGGATTTATCCCTTAGCACCCCATTGAATAAATTGAAATTATTATATTGTCACAATACAGTAACTGCTATACCATTTGGACATTTTTGGCAATGAGTAAGTATTCTCATTTGAGAGCTACTTTATAAGAAGTAGGTCACAGAAATGCAACAACAGTATGCCAAAACAACTGATTTCTTTTGGATTTAACTAAAACTAGGTTTCTGCTTTTAATATTTGCTTAACAGCAAGGTGCTATTCTATGTAACATGACTTATTTACATAGTTACCACAAAAACATTTGGTATTTCATGCAATAGCGACATTATTTCATTGAAACTAATTTTAGTACTGCAGTATTTCACAATTTTTGTCTGGCTACATTTTTACCTTGAGCTTTTAAAAGCTCAAAATTCATGGTTGAGTATGATGGTTTATATAGATTTTTCTTTTTATAATAAATTAATTTTTTTTAAGTTCATTCATTTATTTTGAGAGAGACAGAGACAACATGAATGGGGGAGGGGCAGAGAGAGGGAGAGCAAGAGAATCCCAGGCAGGCTCTGCACTGTTAGCACAGAGCCCAGTGCAGGTAAACCTTGAGATCATGACCTGAGCTGAAACCAAGTGTCGAATGCTTAACCGACTGAGCCACCCAGGTACCCCTTTAATTAATTAATTAATTAATTTTATTTGAGAGAGAGAGAGAGAGAATGAAGCGGGGAGAGGGGCAGAAGGAGAGAGAGGGAGAATCTTAAGCAGGCTGCATGCTTGGTGTGGAGCCTGCAGTGGGGTTCAGTCTCATGACTGTGAGATCATGACCTGAACCGAAATCAAGAGTCTGACTCTCAACCAGCTGAGCCACCCAGATGACCCTAGAGTTTTCTGAAGTTAATCTATTAACATTGTAGGTCTTATACAATACTACTATTCTCAGGGCGCCTCAGTGGCTCATTTGGTTAAGCGTCCAACTTATGGCTCAGGTCATGATCTCATGGTTCATGAGCTCAAGCCCCTCTGTCAGCACAGAGCCTAGAGCCTGCTTCAGATTCTGTGCCTCCCTCTCTCTCTGCCCCTCCCCTACTTGTGCTGTTTCTGTCTCTCTTGAAAGTAAATAAAAACATAAAAATTTTAAAAAATACTACTCTCTTTACATTTATGTAAAGCAGATAATCTTTTTGGCTTATCTTTGTATAACGTAGATTGCCTTGTACATAGGCATAGTAGAAACTAAAGAAAGAATATTTCATTGAATTTCAAGTTTTCCCATAGGATTCTATAGAAATTTACTGACTATATACTTCATGTATTTCTTATACTCTTTAAGTCTTAGAGCCAAGCTCAAAATCTGAATTTATTACTATTGGCCCCAGAGAGACTTTTCTGTTAACTGATATAATGCCTGTAACATACTAAGTACTCAATAAATGTCACTTATTATTATTAAAAAATGTTTTGATATAATTTGGTTTATTTCATCACATTGATGGAACATATTCTCTGAATATTTCTTTATTATTTGGAAGACATAAATTTGTTGATTTTTGGTATCCAGCATTGCTATAGAAATCCAGTGCCATTTCACTTCCTGATCATTCACATGTAACTTTTTTTATTGCTCTGGAATCTTTTAGTATTCTCTGTTTGTCCCAAATGTTCCAAAATTTAATGTTACATCTTGATATGAGTCTTTTTCATAAATCCAGTGTATTGGGCCTTAGTGAACTTTCTTTCTGGAAATCTAAATATTTCAGTTCATATATTTCTTCTGCTTTTTAAATTCTTTTTCTGTTTTGTTTTCTCTTTTGGCTAACTCTATTATGTGGATTTTAACTGATCCTGTACTGTACTTTTCCTCTAATTTTCTTAAATTTTCTCTTATTTTCCATCTATTTATTTGTGTGTGTGTGTATGTGTATGTGTGTGTGTGTTATATGAATTTTATTCTTTGATACCTCAAGTCAGTATTAGGGTTTCTTCTTGTTTTGTATGAGCTCTACTACAGGGGAGAGTGCCCTGTGAGGACCCCAAGGAAACATGGGTCTCACCTTGTTGGAGTACCTTCTGGTTGCTGTCTGCTTTCAGTCATTCTCTGATCCCTTGATAGGTTTTGTTTTTTGGTTTTGGGTTCAAAGTTAAACCCTCCAGGAGGGTTAGTCTCATACAACTTACTTTGCCATTACCTGAATTGGAACTACCTTAATGTTAATTCTTAATTACATTTTTCTTTGCAAGAAAATTCAGTTAAATATTGTGTTCCCATCCATTGTGCCCTTCACTTCTAAAGTACAAAAGATAATAATTTTTACACCCTATAGGCAGCTTTCCTATTGATTATTCACTAAAAAAAAAAACCTTGAAAATTTAAAAATGTTATTTAGCCCAATAATTTGTTTTTATCTTGTCTCTAGATATATAAGGGAATAGATCAAAATAAATATTATTACTTTTCTGTATAAATATTTTGGATAGAAATTTATTTGCTAGAGATCTGCCATTGAATTACTATAAGTAAAGTTTTTTTAGGATTCTTAGTAAATATTTTTGAATGAAAAAAAATGTGGCAGAAGAACTTTTAATCCATGGTTTAAAAAGATAATTATTGAACTTTAAAAATAGTTTGAAATAAATTCATAAACCATACAGAAAAATGAGTGTATTTTGTCTTTTATGTCATATTGTATCATTTTATTTAAATTGAGAATTTAAAGATACTTGATACTTCTGTGATTTTTTTAAGGATCACTAGTTTGAGTATATTAGTTTATGATAATTTATTTTAAGGATATTGGAGTTAACACAATAAGTTTTTATGAAAATATTTTGTGTCTAAAAAGTTTCCGATGTCAATATAATGACTTTTAACCAGTCATGCTATTTCATCAAAAAACTATAGTTCAGTGCTTTGGGGGCAGGATAGGGAGGGTTGGTTGACCTTAAGTTTCTGAAATTTTTAAACGACAAAAGGCCAGAATTTTATAATCAGAAAAAAATATATAAGATTCTACTGTTTTAATTTTCCTGGAGAATGTTATGAGAGACCTGAACAATTGTTCCTTAACAGGATAAACTGATTTAAGTTCAGAAATAAATGACCTATGACATTTTATACTATGGTTTATTAACAGTTACATTTCCGAAGTGTCCCATAGCATGATATTTTATCGTAAGTTTTGTCCAGTGTTCTCTTGCTTACTGTTTCTGTGAGGCCTCGAAAGCAAAGCGACAGCAGTGATCCCAGCCCCAGTGAGATTTTTCTCTGTCAATAGTCGCTCTGGAATGCTACTGGGTAAAAGTAATCACTTGTTTTTAGAAGACAAATCAAATTCTTACTGACTTAAGAGAACGGAGGTTTTTGTGCCCTTACGTGCTCTTTCTATTGTGGTTCATTTGCAAAATCCTTCATGATCAGTGCTTAGATATATAAAATCTTCTATAGGAGAAGTCATTATTTTGAATACAGCAATCACCGTTGCTTGTGCTGGACCCACTGAAAATAAATTTCAGTATTGGGGTTTTAAAGTAGAGATTTCTGGGGTGCTTGGGTGGCTCAGTCGGTTGGCCATCTGACATCGGCTCGGGTCATGATCTCACGGTCCCTGAGTGTGAGCCCGTGTCGGGCTCTATGCTGAAGGCTCAGAGCCTGGAACCTGTTTCAGATTCTGTGTCTCCCTCTCTCTTTGCCCCTCCCACACTCATGCTCTGTCTCTGTCTCTCTCAAGAGTAAATAAACATTAAAAAAAAAAAAAACACAATAACTGGGGCGCCTGGGTGGCGCAGTCGGTTAAGCGTCTGACTTCAGCCAGGTCACAATCTCGCGGTCCGTGAGTTCGAGCCCCGCGTCAGGCTCTGGGCTGATGGCTCAGAGCCTGGAGCCTGTTTCCGATTCTGTGTCTCCCTCTCTCTCTCTGCCCCTCCCCCGTTCATGCTCTGTCTCTCTCTGTCCCAAAAATAAATAAACATTGAAAAAAAATAATAAATTAAAAAAAAACCACAACTTTTAAAATAGAGATTTTAAGGTTCCCATATACCGTATAATTGTTTTGATGTGACAAAAGTATCAAAAATAATAAAATATAAGACTGAGTAAGCAGTTGAATTTCTATTTTTACCTATAGATTATTTGATGATCTTATCAGCTGGAGTGTAGGGAGTCTGATTAAAAATAAAACAAACAAACAAACAAACAAACATAAAACCCCAAATAAACAATGGGAAACTTAACCAAAGGACATAAAAATAACCAGTGATTAGATGGAGAAACATAATGGTCCTAAATGGAGGAATTGCACTGTTAATTCATATTGGAAATAAGTTAATTCCTTATAAAATAATTTGAAAATGAATGTAATTCCAAGCAAATTTCCTAGTAATTTTTAGTTGCTTTTTTCGTTTGTTTTTTGCCTTGTCTGAAATTCACAGTCAAAACTTTTGGGACATATTTGGCAAACTAGACAATACAATGCTGGAAAGGAATTGTGCGATGGAACTTACTGTCTTTAATAATAAAACCTATTATAAAGCTGTGATAATTAAAAGAGCATTCTATCACTAGTAAAAGAATAGTGACTGATGAGACTGAATAGGAAACTCATTTAACTATACATAAATATGTATTTTCTGTTTTTCAACACTTTTTTAAGGTTTATTTGTTTATTTTGAGAGAGACAGAGATAGCATGAGTGGGGAGGGCTGGAGAGAGAGAATCCCAAGCAGGATCTACTTGCCAGCACAGAGCCTGACATGGGGATCGAGCTCACAAAACTGTGAGATCATGACCTGAGCCAAAGCCAAGGGTTGGATGCTTAACCCACTGAGCCACCCAGCTGCCCCAGTAAATATGTAGTTTCTAATAATGGTGGCATTTTATATCTATAGGGAGACAATAGATCACTGAATAAATGGTGAGAAAACATTGCTTATGTATTTGGAGAAAGAAATTAAAAATTAAAATATAGGTGAATAGTTACTTCTCTGATTTGTAAAGACCTTAATAGGAAACTTTTTTTTTTTAAGATTTTATTTTTTAAGTAAACTTATCCAGTGTAGGGCTTGAACCTACAACCTAGAGTCAAGAGTTGCATGCCGTACCAACTGAGCCAGCCAGGCACCCCAAAGGAAACTGATTTTAGATTTTAAATACATTAAAGTGTAAATGCTATAGAGCATTACTTACAGAAGTAATATTCGAAACCAAAAAAATATTTGCAGCATTGTTACCAAGTATTCACTCAGTTAATGAACATATTTTGAATCCGTGTTGTGAGCATGGGGAAAGGAGACAATAACCATGTATAAATAAACTGATGTAAGATGATGAGAACTGCTGTAGAGATTATAAAATATTGTTTCTTAATACTTGTACTGTTGGCATTTCTTTGTAGGACTATTTGGAGGATTCTGGAATGCTTATATCATAGTTAGGGTAGTCAAGAAAGTCTCTAGAGGTAACACTGAATGGAGACTTGAATAAAATATAGGAGGAAGCCATATAAAATTCAGGTAGAAGAACATTCCCGAGGAACATGCAAAGACTGTTAGTTTCCTGTTACTGTTGTAACAAAGTACCACAAACTTTGTGGTTTCCTTTTTTTTTTTTTTTTTCCAGCATCCAGAGGCTGTCAGCATTCCTTGGCCTTTGTCCACATCACTCCAGAGTCTGGTTTTATCATCACAGTCTTTGTTCAGTCTTATCTCCTACTTTCCCCTTATTAGCACCCTGGTGATTACATTGAGCCACCTGGATAATCCATGATAATAGCCCCATCTCAGGATCCTTGATTTCATCACATCTGCAGTTTTCCATATAAAGTAATATTCACAGATTCTGGGCATTCGGATGTGGGTGTCACGGGGTGGCAATTATTCATCCTACCAGACCCTGATACACTATATTCATTTTTCATTGCTATGGTAACACATAACCACAAACAATAGCTTAAGCATCATAAATTCACTATCCCATGTTTCTGTAGATTAAAGGTCCAAAACAGGTAATCTCAGCTAAAATCCATGTGTCTTCAGGACTGTATTTCTTTCTGGAAGTTCTATAGAAGAACCCCATTGCCTTACCTTTTTCCATCTTCTAGAATCCACCCACATTTTGGTTCATGGTGTCCTTCTGTCTTAAAAGCCAGAAATTTTGCATCTTTCTGTGCCTCTTTCAAATTACATGTCCTTCTGATGGTACCTGAGAAAGGGAGTTCTCTGATTTTAAAGATTTATGTGAATAGATAGAGCTGACCCAGATAATCCACAATAGTCTCCTCATCTCCAGGTCTATGTCCTTAACACATTTTCAAAGTTTCTTTTCATGTAGAAAGTAACATATTCACAAGTTGTAGGAAGTAGGGTGTAGACAGACATTTGGGAGGAGCACCATTACATTTCGGAGAAGCTATTACCTATGGGAATAATTGACCTGGTCAAGTATATAAAGAAAGCAAGTGGCTAGCAATAGCAAAGTTAGGGGAATGGTGAGAGCTGCAATTAGGTAGTCATGGGCCAGATTATAAAAAGCCTTTTTATACATTGGAGTATTTAAAGAGAAAATGGGATGTAATAAAATGAGGAAACAGATCAATGCTATGCTAAAGAGCTTTCTGGGATGATAGATTCTAGATCTGTGCTATCTAATACATCAACTACTAGCCCCATGTGGCTATTGAGCAATAAAATGTGGCTTGTGTTACTGAGAAGCTCAGTTTTTAATTCTAGTCAATTTAAACTTTCATAGCCCATGTGTAGGTAGTAACTGTTGGAAGCAGGACAGATACTACATATATGTTTGGAGAAATTGTGCTATGATAGAAACAAATGAATAGTAGCTAGAATCAGAGAGATACGGCATTAAGAAGGTTTTGTTTTTTTTTGCTTCTGTTTTTAGACTGGTAATATTAAAGCATATTTGTACTACGTATTGTTGAGTAACAGGTTATCACAAACTTGGCAGCTTGAAGCCATACACATTTATTAACTCATCGTTTCCATGGGTTAGAAATTCAGGCAAGGCTTTGTTAGGACGTATGAAAACTGCAATCAATCAAGGTTTTGGCCAGAGCTGGAGTCTCATCTTAAGCTGAAGGGTCTGTTTTTAGGGCCATATGGATGGTAGCACAATTCAATTCCTTGTAACCTGTTGGATTGAGGGCCTCAGTTCCTTGCTGGCTGTGATGGTTAATTTTATGTGTTAACTTGGGTGGGCTAGGGTGCCTAGATGTGTGGTCAAACATTATTCTGGATGTTTCTGTGAGGAGGTTTTTGGATGAGGTTAACATTTAAATTAGTGTGCTTAGGATAAAGCAGAGTGCCCTCCAAATAAGGGAGGGCTACAGTCAATCAGTTAAAGGCCCGAATAGCACAAAAGACTGACTTCGCCAGAACAAGAGGGAAATCTGCCAACAGATTTCATTGAGTCTTCCTAGACTTTCAGCCTGCTGGTTCACCCAGCAGATTTTGGACTTGCCAACATTCATAATCATGTCAGCCAATTACTTAGAATTAGTCTCTTCTTATATGTATAAACGTCTTATTGTTTCAGTGTCTATAGAGAACCCATCTAATACCCTGGCTGTTGGTCAGAGGCCTCCCTTAGTTTTTAAATGATTATTTGCCAGCTGTCACTCTTGGTTTCCTGCTGCATGGGCTTCTCCAGCATGGCTACTAGCATCATAAAAGCCAACAAGGAAAGAGTCCCTTAGCAAGATAGCTTTTACAATCTTATATAAATTAATCATTGAAGTGATGTGTGTCACCTTTGCTGTATTCTGTTTATTAGAAGTAAGACACAGACCTGCCCACACTCAAGGGGAAAGGATTACACAGTATGAGTACTAAGAGTTTGAGATAATCAGGGGAAGTCTTAGAGGAAATGTTGTGTAGTATTTAAGTAGTCATTATCCTTCCTATAATCTTCCAGTGGCTTTTTGTTAGAATTCTCAACTTCTTGCTGCAACCTAAAAAGCTCTATGTGATCTAGCCTCCTGTACCTTTTCCATCCCATCTCCTGTGTTCTCCCCCTAAGTTTTTGCAAGGTCTTATTTCCTGACTTCCGTATTTGAAGATATTCTGCCCTCTAGTCGCAACCTCATTACCTGTTTTATTTTCTTCATTGATTCTACAGCTGTGTGAAATTATAATCATTGTGTACCACCAACTCTTTCCATTGAAAAGCTCCAAGAGAGCAGACATTGTTTTCCTTTCTCACATCAATGTCTCCAATGCCTCGTACATAGTACCAAAAAGTCTGAAGTATTCTGTGTTTCACTGTATAAGAATGGGGATACTAACCTGAGTAATATGTAGCTGCTATTCCTTTGCAGCTTTTAGCCTACTACAAAAAAGAAAAAGTAAATACTGTAGTGCTATGATAGATGTCCATACTCACTCACGAGACCACCCAAGTATAGCCGAGTGAATGGTGAATGTCTATTGGAAAATGCAGGGAGGAGCTAGTAGAGTAGTGAGAGGGATGGACAATGAATTCTGTTTTGGCATTTGAAGTTTGAAGTTTGTGTAGGTCATCCTGCTGTCACCCTTCCAAAAGGGAGTTAACTGTGTATATAAGTCTGGGATTTAGGATAGGCCCCCATCTACAGATACACATTTGGCAGTTTTCAGTTTATCTGTAATGAAGCTGTGGTTGTGGATAACCCTATAACTATGGAGAAAAAAGAAAAGTAGGTCAAGAGACCATGCCAAGAAATATTACAATGTCACGTCTGAGTGGAGGATAGAAAAACATACCGCACACATATGATTAGATAAATATTATGAGATTAAAAGACTGTCAGGGAATCCAAGGCACGATGTATTAGCACCTAATACCAAAAATAAAGTAACAGGCAAATAATAGACAACTCCTGCCTTCAAACCCTCTCCCCAGTTCAGTTACTATAAAAAGATTTTCAGTTGATTCTAAAACCATGTGTAGTATAATTTTTCATTGTTAATATTAAGTCTTAATTAGGCTGAGATAAATCTAGATTTTACTGTATTTCCCATGAACTAAAAGACTCATCATCTGGTTTAAGACAGCAGTGGAGTGAACATTTATAGTCATTCAAAGTAGAAGTAACTTCTGAGATTTTCTTACTACACACGCTTTTGGGGTTTTTGTTATCAGGGATTCTCTAACGTCCACCAATGATTTTTGCAGTTATGAAGACCAAAATAAGACTTCTTGGATGATACTTAATATATGAAAGCATATAGCATGGCCTTAGAATTCTAATAATTTTGCAACACTAGAATTTGAGTTCAGCATATTTCTCACTTTTAGATTATTGCATTTTGATTGTAAGAACCTATGGGATCTAAAATATGCAGAGGCTTGCTTGATCATACAATCATCTTCAGACATTTAAACATTTTTTTTTTAATGAGCTGTCGGAAATTACAAGAAAATAGTTGGCATTGTGAGATTAGTGGTCTCACGGTATATATAACTGTCTTATCTTTTTAGAAGAAGTCCTTATTGGTATTCTTTTCTAAGTTCTAGAGAGTTTAGAAGAGAAATCTGACCAATTGTCAACTTAGACATGTTACTGCTTTAGGAAGTACATTTGTAATGTTGTTTATTTAAATACAAAGTAAACATTTCAACAGTCCACTAAACCAAAGGGTTCATGTTACAAATCTTTGTAAAAATATATTTGATCCAAAATATGAGCAAGTGATAATTAACATAAGTAGACCAAAATAGTACAGTTCAGCTTCTTTTTTATTTAACTTGACTGATTTCCTGTATTACTGGATTTTGCAACTGTGTATTATCAAAGCTACATATATGTAACTATGTATTTGTCTTTTACCTGTTTTACTAACTTGTTATGTGTCTTGCCCCTGCAAGTTCTGCTGTATTAAAAAGGGGTCATACACTGTCCAGGGCCTGGACCTGCTGGAGGTGTTTTTGGAGACTATGTATTTGTCTAAAATAGTCAAAACATCCTGTATTATAAACTATAATGGGAAAGCTTTACTTTTTTACTGTATACATATCTAGATACAGTTAAACTTTTCTCTGATAGGAATAAATTTAAAAACACAGACTGAAAAGAATTGAGGTCCTATCTGACCATCACTTATTTGCCTAGCAATAACATCAAGTATCTTTTTTCCTCCTTTTCCTTTAGCTTTATATTTTGGTTCCTGGGAGAGTAGCAAAGATTACTTCTGCAAGATAACTTAGACTACTTTGATAATGTATCAAAGCTCAGATTCTTTAATTGATGTATTCTAAGCAGAATATCAACTCACACCTTGACAACTCTCTTCTCCCCAGAAACATTCACAGTAGCCACAAACGATTCCCCAGGAATTGGTTAGTAGTTATTCACAGTATTTATTTTGTATATTTTACTAATGTTATATATTCTCTTTCATCTGGCCACTGGAAAGAACCTGAACTCTGAGTATATAACTTTTCTTCTAAGAAATAACTTGAATATTTCAAGTACATTTCTCTTCTTGGATTGAATTTCTAGATACTTCTTGTATATTTCCATTGTTTAGAATAACATGTTCACACCATTTAAAGGTCCAAAAACTAGTGAATATAATTAGAAAGTAGAAACAGAAAATAGTTACTTATTCCTAAGAAGAAATGACATTTTAGGTTTATACTAAAGTGAATAGACAAGAAAAGATTTAAGAGTTCTCTTTTGGAATTTGAATATATAAGCGTAAATGGTATTTTGAAAGAAGTTGCTTGTTATTAGTCATTTAGAATTTGTCCCTTCTTCCTTCTCTAAGATAGAAGATTAGGGGGCTGGGCCTGTGTTTATTTGTGCATTTGTATTTTACCAATTACTTTATTCAGGATCAACGTGTGGCATGCATTCATTATCCCTTTGTCATTGTTGAAACTTTCAAATGATGAAAAACTCTCCCCTTCTAAAAATGTCCATCTTAGTCAAAGCTAGCTGACAATTTTGATAATGAGGAAATACAGAGTTAGTTTGTGGGTTTACGCTTTACTGATAATGTAACCTATTACCTAACAGTAAGCTTAACTTTTCTTCTGTTTTGTATCAACTCAAAAAGTTATATTCTATAGGTTGTCTTTATCTTTATTTTTTTAGGTTTGTTTATACTAGCAGATGCTTCAAGAAGTAAATGCTAAAATTTATTTTCTTTTTTTGCCCTCAAATCTACTTTCAATTTATGTGTGCTTCACACACATAAAACTTTTTAATTTAAATTCCTCTGCTTATAAAAGGACTCATATGTGAAAACTGCAAATGTTTTTAGGCCATTTGATTATAAGTATATGAGAAATAAATAAATCAGATGTGACAAATAGTCTGAAATAATTTCAACTGAATAAATAAAAATTCTTAACCTTTTCTAGGTCTCTTTTGGTAAACATTACTTCAATTGCTTAATTTTGCTTACATATATAAGCCTATTACAACTGCCTGTACTCATTGAAATAAAGACAGTTTTTCTAAATTTGACTTACCTTCTTTTGTTAGGAAACAGGAAAAGGTGAGATGAAACAAATTGAAGAATTAAGCAGATGTATCTGATCTGCTTGGGTCTCAAAAACACATACAAATACATACACACTTTTTTTTTTTTTTTTTTTTTTGTAGCTACCACAGTACTACTTAGTCCTTTCAAATGTAGTATAATACTGAAGAATATTAATATTCTTTGTTTTTCTTTACATTTTAAGTGACTATAAATGAATGCTTTTCAACAACTAGGAATTATTAGTATTTAAGCCTTCTGGCAGATTTTCTGTGGTATTAAGACATCTATTTATGCTTTCTATCTGAAAATTGAAAGCAAATTAGTAAGCACAATTTATCCATAACAGTTTACTTTGTGGAGTTAAACACCTGAATGTTCCTAAATTATTTCTAAATGATCCTAAAAATTCCTAAATGGCCCTAAATATTCCTAAATCATATAAATTAACTGAAATGTCTTATAAAATGCTACCTATTATAAATATTGGATATTCACTTTACTGACTTGCAGCTTTATTTGTACATTGAATAATAAGGATTTTTTTCTCAGAATTATCAATCACTGTTAAATACTTCTCAGTTGAATATAACACGTTTATAGAAACCATCTTTTGAAAAGCGAGACATTTTAGAAACGTTCCTATAGATGAGTGTCATAGTAGAAATTACTGATCTAGGAACCCAAAAAATACCAAAAACAACTAAAAACCCTCAGTTTCATTCCCACTTCTGCCCCAAACTCCATCCCGTTAGAATCTCTCTTCAGAGTTATGTGTGGTTTCTGAACCTAATTCTTGCTCTTACTAGTTTGTTAATTAGGATATCCTTTAATGTCAGGAAACAGCGTAACAGCATTGCATAGTATGATTGTGACTTTATTCCTTCAGTATATTAGATTACTGCTCTGAACCTCAGTTTACTAATCTGTAATGTGGACCATAATAGTTTTGTTTTGGTGATGATTAGAGGAGTTGGTATTTGTGTTATGCTTGAGTTAAATTTCAGCTTCAGGGCATAGTAACTATATAGTAATTATTATTTTAAAAATCTTATTTTAGTTGTTACAATAATTTTAATTTTACTAGTAAGAATATTTCTGATTAAATCACTGTATTTCAGGATCTTTATCTACCAAATGAGAAGAAGCTGTTTTCCCTCCTAAATTCCATATATATATATAATGAAAGTGTATTAATACTATTTTATTATGTGCCTTTCAGTAGAGAATATATCTTCACAAGTCTTACCTTTATGAAGAAATACACAAACTTGACATTTGATATTATTGTTTGTAATTTATAGTAACACATTATTGGTTTTTGATACATAAGTAAGTACCGGGTTTATCAGTTTCCTGAAACCCTGCATGTCTCTTAACTATTACTAAAATTTTGCTCTTTATTTAGAAATAGATTATGTCAGTTATTCTGTTATCGCTATTAACAGAAACTACAGTATAAATCTCTGTGTACAATTCCTTTTCTTACTTTGAGTAGGGACTTACATTAAGTTGTAGCAAACAAATGGTTGTATGCTTATATGTACTCGGTTGTTTTCTTTTCTAGTAGGAGGTGGGAGAGTGATTTACCACTTATACAAGTTATTCTTGGGTTATATGTTGTTTTCTATGATAAATTTCAGTAAGAAGGCAGGGAATTGCCCAGTTTTTCTTCACTATATTTATATTTGATAAATGCACTGTATTTGAATCTTACACTTTCTTCCCCCTCAGAAGAAATGATGTATATTTAAAACTGCGTTGCTTGATTTTGATCTTCTCCCCTAACTAATAATGTTTTCCTTGTGTTCTAGTTTAGACTTGGTTCCTTCAATCTAGAGAAAGTTGCAAGTCCAGCTGAGGTCATTAGGAAACTTATTTGTGATTGCCTGGACACCATTGCAGAAAACCAAGCCAAAAATGAGCACCTGCAGAAGGAAAATGAAAGGCTTCTGAGAGATTGGAATGATATTCAAGGACGGTGTGTGCTAATATTCTTGTATTATAAAAATACTAAGCTCTTTATATTGCTATAGCTTTATGTTAATGATTTGTAAGCTTATAATATATGTAGACCAGCCTGTATTTAAAATAAAGTCTTTACTTAATATGATTAAACCAAACTATTGGTTATTACTGTACATTATAGTAGTACATTAACACTTTCTGGTCATTAGTACTTGGTGGCACCAGCACACTAACAAAAAGTAAGTGGTAATCAGGCAGTGAGAATCAGAATCCATTAATATTAATCAAAATTTAGGATGTTGGTATTTGAGATTTATTTCAAATTATAGGATTAATAATGAATATAAAAGAGACATGAAGTGTCAGTATGCACAATTGGTTTCTTATTGGAATGTCTACACAAATGGTAACTATTTCAGATGCTGTGCACTTCAGCTCCTGATAGAGACTTATTTTGCTCACTGAAAATTCATACTACTGACATTTTAAAAAGATGCAAGATAAGACCTTTGGAATATATTATTTTCCTGATTTTGCCTCTTAGTTTTTAAACAATGAAAAAAGTCACTTTTCTTCTCTATGCATTTTTTCAAGTATAACATTCATAATCTAGGCTGCTCCAGAGGTATTTTTTTATTACTCTGTTATGTAAAAGATGTGTGAAGGAAATAAAATGTATGTTGTGAACATTGGTATGTCTACGGAGACATTATCATATGCATGTGTCTGTACATATATACATGGTGACATCTGAAAGAGTTTTATGGAATGTATATAATAATGAATATTATCATTACACCCATTATATCCAGTAGATGATTTTTTATCTTTCATTCAAACCAGTAACTCTAAAACATAAGAACAATTTGCTAACTTAGAGTCTTTTCAGGACAACCCCTAAGATTGTTTTATGGGGACATTGGTAAGTAAATGTGAGAGTACATGAAAAATGTGAAGGGTTTACTACTGTCAGTGTATGTTTGTGAAAAGGATGTTGACTAGATGAAATTATGTTTCTACACATTCGAGTAATGCAGGATATGTAAACTTAACACCTAAAACTTGGTTATATTTGGCTTTCAGTTATTATATTAAGAAAGTATCTTTTTTTCTTTTATCTCTGAATTAATACTTATCTCCAATTACATAAAAATGAGACCAAAAAAATTGTAAATATTAAGAAACCAAACGGAAAAATAAGTTAATTTTGATCTTCCTTATCTCCTTAAAATCATGTTAGTATGAATCACTATCATATATCTGTGCTAGAAATCACGTTTTGGAGTCTATATGTATAGTTTGGATATGCTTTTCTATTTTACATACAAAATAAATCAAATTAAAGGAGATGTACTATGGTTGTGATAAGCCATTGTATTTAAAACTCAGAATACCCTCAGGATGATAGGAAATTTGATCCACAAATTGCTCACAAAAATGCAGACTGGGTACTTGGTACTTGAACAAATTGCTTTAAAATGTCTGCCAGAGGTTGAAAGAGGTATTATCTCATCAGTATTCAACACACTGCCATACACTGGAAAGCAGCAGGGAACAAAGATGAGACAGTGGAGACAAATGCACCCTGTGCCGTAAGACAGTGGGGGAGGGGTGTATACAACATGTAGCCCACAGATGCTTGATTTGCTATTTTTGAACTACCCAGAAAGTGCTTTTGCATCATTGTGGCAAAAGGTTTCCCATTTGATCAAAAGCACAACCATATCTCTCATCACCAGTCTTATTATGTTCCGGCTCTTCTTTTTGTGTAAATACTGGGTCACATATTTTCCTCAGGGGTTGAAGATATGTGTCATTGGGGTGCCCTTCTCCCCCTCAAGCAGAGGAAAGTTAGCCTGCTCCAGAGAATTCTAGGCTCTTGATTATTAGATTAGATTAGTAGCTTTATCTACTTCCAGATATTAGATTAGTAGCTTTATCTATTTCCCAAATTTCTCAAATGGTTTTATTTTCTATCAGAGGAGAAAGTGGCCATTTTAAGGAGCTATAAATATATCATGGTTTTGGCCATGCAGTACTTTCTTAAGTGTTCTCTCTCTAGAGCCTTAGTACAGTGGAAAATGAGCAAAGGACTTACGTCTCCAGCTTTCATAAAGCAGTGGTACTGATCAAGAGTCTTTAGAGAAATTAGAAATAGGTTGTGAACATACTAAGTTAGGTAACTGAAGACATAGAAACTAGAGAATCATTAGAGTGGGGACTGTTGTGTTAGGCCTGGACACAGTTCAGTTTTCTGGGTGGCCTCTGATACTCTCTATCCATGTTCTAATCATTTCTTCCCATCATTGTTTCAGACTGTGTATGCATGGGAGAGCTAAGGGGATGAGCAGCACAAAATAGATGCCGAGAATTCCCTTAGAGGCTATGGTAGATAGGTCTGAAATAAATTTAATACACAATAGGATATTAATATGAGCAAAAGGCAGTCATATACACATGTGCTTGTACCATGGAAAATGTTAATGACATGTTAAGAAGAGAAATGTGAGTTACCAAAAGGAGGAATAGAGTGCCAGTTTTTTCAAAGTATATCTTTAGATAGAAAATATGTAGAGGGAGAAAATTAAATCTTAATAGTGTATGTCTGGAATTGTGGATTGAATTTCTTTTTTTACTTTGTGGGGATTTTTTTGCATATATTTTGTTATTTAAAAATGTATAATTATAATCAGAACCAACTCTAAAGCTATTTCCATTTGGGATGACAGTAGAGAATAAATGAAATTTGAATAAGGAATGAGGAATTACAGTATGAGTAAAAAGAATGAGCTTTAATGTACAGACTTTTAACATATATATTTGCTATTATTTTTTATTAACTGTTTACTAATTGCAGTCTTAGCTCCATTTTGAACAAGTGACATTACTGGATCAGTTTAATTTTGTATAGTTTAGATAAAGGAGAAAACATTAGAAATATTATATGCCAGTCCTTGGGTTATTAGCTGTAATTAGTTCACTTGTTTTTCCTATTTAATTTCAAATACAACTCTCAAGCTCTATATTACTGAATAGGTCTTTTGTTTGCATTCAGACATCAAGTTAGAAACTCTCCAGCTTTATTCTGAGTTACAGTTATTAAACCTATAATTGGAGGCAGTTCTCAGCAGATTGAATGGGGTTGACACTCATGGAATCATTAGAATAGAAGAGACCTTGAAAGCTCTTTTACTTTAACTCTCTGCCTTCAAGCTAGGATCACATTATATCCAGATGAATTCAGTCTGATTTTTAAACACCTCAGGAGATAGCTTCAACTCCCCTTGGTAGCCCATTATAATGTTTAAGAACAGTCACAGTCAGAAAATTCTTCCTTCCATCTCTTGGTAATCTGAGTCCTTCATGGTATAGTTGAAGGCCATTTCCTCTTGTTCTGTCGTCAGAAAGGATGAGGAACAGCTGTTTACCATCTTCTTCAGTACTTAAAGGCTTATTAAATCTCTTTACCACTGCTTTCTTTTCCAGTTCTTTTTAGTATTCTTTGTCCTCTGAACTCTATTCACATTTTCTTTTGCTGTACAACCCTGACCTAGATATAAATTTGGCCAGAGCTGATTGGAAATACAAGAGTTACTGCACTATTTCTGAATACCACATGTTCACATTTATGTGGCTGCTGTTTTATTTTGGGTTATCATTTAATCTGTTTTATTTTGGATTTTGTTTTTGCATGAAATTCCCTTGTTTTTGCTCTTATTTTTGTTATGTTTTGATGTTCTTCTTAGATTCTTTGTCTTCCTGTGCAGAAATATTTTATTTTGAATATTCAGTATTTTCCCCAGACGTCTTTATTTTTTTATTTTTTTTAATAACTGTTTTTTGACTACATTTATAGATATGTCAGTCCTAGGGTAATAATTAACCTTAGCATTATTGTTCTGTTGTCCTAGTCACTGTTGAAAGGATGAAACATCATTAGTCCTTTGCTGTTTGATATTGTCTTTGGTTTCATTAGGTTTGGCTTTTGCTTAGAGATCTAGTTGGAATCTAGTTGTATGTGAGTTCTCCTTTAGTATCACTGACTTAGCAATGAATCCCATGTCTCTCCTGCACTAAATGGCCTCATGTTCTAATACCTGTCTAGTTCTTTCTGTGGAAGGTTGACAGGAGGCAAGCAACATGGAAGGCATAGTAACATCACAATGCTGTAAGAGAGAATTGGCATTAAAAATGGGATGGGGCAGATGGTGTATACCTCTTAGTTACTGAATATTGAATGGAAGGATAGTGTTCTCTAAATTTGTTGATAAATTAATAATTAAGAGTAAATTTATGTCCTGAAACTGGTCACATTAATACTCTCTCCTAGTCAACCCCCACTTCCTAGTTTTGTCTAGGAAGTGACATCCAGTTTGATAATCAGAAGTTTAGTTGCCAGAAAATCCTTAAGGTTTTCTAAAACCAAGCGAAGTGAAGTCATGGGATGCCAATTATTCTATTGTGTGCTCTCCCATCACAGACATGTTAACTTGGACAGTGTAGTTGTGATGCTACTCATTAGGATTGATGGTATTCTTTACACAGATTATATGATATTTTATTTTGATATTTTCATTTAAATCCATACGTTATACTAAATATTAATTTTAATAAAGGTTTTGAAATGTGCTTGATAATTGTTACGTGCACAGAATCTTTCAATTAAGAATTATTTAAGTGACTTATATGGAGATTAAGTATGCATTTAAATCAGGTAAATAACTGATTGATTACTGTTCCTAAAACTTTATATAATATACAAGATTTTTATTGTACATTCTTATAATTGATTTTTACTTTGCCTTTGTTTAAAGTATTTTATAATATACTCAAGTATTTTAGTGGTACATATATTCTACTCATCTCTTAAAATTTTTGTTATGTTACATTAGAAAGTAGTTCAAGAAAATTATGTAGAATGTTTATATAATGCTTTGCATATGAAATAAAAATGCATTGACATATCCCTGCTTAAAATAAGCCATCAGTATTACCAGCTCCTCTTCAGCTTTGGCTCTGTTTTTTTCCCTACACCTTTTGGTATACATCTTTCTCAAGGAGCTTTGCTTGGTAAAAGGAGTACTGTTGTATTAATATTTACCACAGATTTTTTTAGAAGCAGAAGAAGATCAAAAATGTTACTATTACAGTGGTGAATAGCTGTTAAAGAGTGAAAAAGAACTTCAGAATCACTGGTTCTTCATTTCCTTATAAGATGTCCATAGTAACTCCCTTACTTTATTCATTTTTCTGATAGCTGCTGCTCATCTCTCGAATGCCAAACACTGTGTTAGGCACTGAGGATAAAGCAGTCAATAAAACACACCTGCACCCTGCCTTTATGGAGTTGACAGCCTTGGCAATGACTATACTGTAAGAGTGCTATAATTACTCCCAGAAATTATACTACTTTTTGTTCCTTTTCATTCCATAAGAGGCCCTAATTCTTTACATCTCTAGGTAGGTAGGTTGTTGAAAGCATAAGGACATATATATCAAAGGTATCAAATTTTGACATTTTTGTTTCTAAGTTTTCACTGAAGAAATTATATATTGTAAATATCTGAAATATATACACATAAATACAGATATCATGAAAATACTAGAATACCTGTATAGAACAACAAAAGTATAAATAAATGAAGAGAAAACTAGGCAGAGCAAGACTACGTTTACAAGAATATTTTACGTGAAATTGAATCTTTAAAATATAGGTGTGTTCATGGTTTGTGTGTATGCACAAATCTTACATATGCAATCTCTGCTTACTAGCTTTCTTACATCTGGGAGATTAAAATTAGTATAGTCTTTTGTCCACTTATTTGAACATTGTAGAAAGAATTATAAATGACAGAAAATTTTATGTTTATGTATCTAAAATTGGAGATACATAGTGTTTCACATTTCTAGGAATTTCAGATTAAATACTTGCATTCATTATATACGTGCATATGTGAGTGAGTATGCCTGGTGCTGAAGACACAACTCTACAAGTCATGTTCTTGCTGTGGAGCAATTCATTATCTCTTTAGGGAAAACATATTAGGTAAATCATTTAATCACAAAACACTATCACAGTTAATATTATAGTAATATTAGCAAAATACAGGAAACGTAGGCTATAATTACTCTGGTGTGAAATTTCTCCCATAAAAATATCCTTTTGGAAATAAATTGTAGATGTGAATAAACTATTAACATTTAAGCATTTAGATGTTTTGAACCTTTTTTGGTATCATTTTCCAATTTTGATCCTTATCTCACTACATAAATTACTAACATTAATAAACAATAAATTCTCATTATTTGCTTAATTATATAAAACTTTAAATCAATGGAAACCCATAAAAGTGACTTTTAATTATACTTTCCTTAAAAAGTTTTCTTGTGGGGCGCATGGGTGGCTTGGTCTGTTGAGTGTCTGACTTCGGCTCAGGTCATGATCTCACAGTCCGTGAGTTCGAGCCCCGCGTCGGGCTCTGTGCTGACAGCTCAGAGCCTGGAGCCTGTTTCAGATTCTGTGTCTCCCTCTCTTTCTACCCCTCCCCTGTTCATGCTCTGTCTCTCTCGGTCTCAAAAATAAATAAATGTTAAAAAAAAAAAAAAAAGATAAAAAAGTTTTCTTGAAATCATCTTCACTATTGGGTTAAATAATATTAATGTTAAAGAAAACTGCATGATTTATTTATTTGTTTATTTACATTTTAGATTTGAAAAATGTGTGAGTGCTAAGGAAGCTTTGGAGACTGATCTTTATAAGCGATTTATTCTAGTGCTGAATGAGAAGAAAGCAAAGATCAGAAGCTTGCATAAATTGTTAAATGAAGTTCAAGAACCAGAAAGGAACATTGAGCGTGAAAGGTATTTGGAGTGTCTGTTTTGAGATGACAAATACATAAATTTAATTGGAATTTCTTCCCAAACTTAATGAAAGTTAGGTGCCAACTTTGTAGCCTAGGAGATCATTTGCTAGTCTGAGGTGAGATGCTCTGGCTGTTGGAATCAGTGGGCTGGAGAATTCTCAGCGTGATCTCTCCATGTCTCCCCACTGTCATAGCTGTACTTAAATCCTAAAACTGTCACATGGTTTAAGTAAGTATTATTTGTTTAATTCTTAGACATCATTAAAAATATATTAATTAAAAACTTTTATCTTCTGCAAAACTGCAGAGTTGAATACACATTTATCATTTTGGTGTCTAAGCAGTGGTTAATCTTGGAATCAGGTGGCTGAGAGTGGATGTGTACTTGATTTTTAAGGAAAAGTCACAGGGGATTTACAGCTGGTATGGTTTGGACAACTATAATTATTTTAGTCTGATTCTTATTGTTTTATTGTTTTATTTATCATTTATCCACTATTTATTTTAGTGGATCCAGGCTTGGATCTACTGCCTTGAAACTGAGAGAAAGCACAGGTTTAGTAATGTCATCATATAAAGAATATAACATTTGATGTCAGATGTTCCTAGTTCAGGTGCTGGTCTGAAACTGATAATCTATTAGTACATGACCTTGGGCAAATACTTTAAACTCTGTGTTTTACTTGGTATCTTCATAATAAGAATAAAGGTACCTGTCTCAGAAGTTTGGGGCAATCAAATGCAAGGCAGACTGCTTCGAGATCAGTAAAACACTTAACACTGTGTGATCCACAGAAGGTAATTTGGAGGAATAGTATTTTGATAGATGAATGATGTGATAAGAAACTGATTCAGGAGTTAATTACAGTGAACATTAGCCACATTTAGATGATGTAGAAGAGAAGCTTGTTCTTAAGAGAGTTAACAGATAGTCTTTAAAGTGCTTTCATCTTGATCACGTATGTTTCAATATATGTTTGTTTAACTACAGTATTTTTTCAGGGACATTTTTTATAATTACTTACTGGTGAATTTGATACCTAACCAAGGGTGAGCCAATACTTTATAATTCTACATTGCTCTATTTCTAGGGAAGCCACAACATGTTCTGAAATGACCGCTGATAGAGATGCAGTCTACGATGAAAGTACTGATGAAGAAAGTGAGAACCTGCCTGATCCCTCTGTGTTAGCTCCAGGTAAGAGATATACATTTATTACCTTTGTGGGATATTTCACTTGGCTTATTACTCTAATGATAATAAACTGTAATGAAAAATGTTATGAAAAAAATCTTTTCAGGGCACCTGAGTGGCTCAGTCAGTTAAGTATCTGACTTCAGCTTAGGTCATGATCTCAGGGTTAAGAGTTCGAACCCCACATTAGGCTCTCTGCTGTCAGTGCAGAGCCTGCTTAGGATCCTCTGTCCCTGTCTGTCTCTGCCCCTCCCCCACTTTCTAATAAATAAACATTAAAAAAACAAAAAGTAAAAACTCTTTTCTACAAAACTTCTTTTAGGGTTTTTAGTCTAAAACCTCAAGTACTTAATGTTGAAAACAATATTTATTATAATATGCAACAACTCATTAGCAACAAAATAAGCAAACGTACACACATACACACCCTCCAAATCATACTATTCCTTATTACAAGGGTGCATAAGGAATAAGCAAGATACGTGTTCATGCTAGTTATCTCCAGCTTGAAGCTGGCTGCCTGTAACATTTGAGATCACCTAGCTAGAGCTATTGGTGGGTAAGCAGGGGGTTGTAGAATGTTTCACATTATCTTGAGGTTGAGTCTTCTCTCGCTATTCAGAAAAGAAATTGTAATGGGGGAGATGGGTTACAGGGGAAGGGAAAAATGACAGTTTAAGTTAAAGTACCTGAGCCTCACTGAGTCCCTCAGATTTAAACCCATGGATGATTTTTCTAGAGATTTAAACCTTTCCTAGAGGCAAGAGCCTCTGAACACATCTTACACTTACGTTTCTGACAGAAGCCCCGTATTCTCAAAATAAATGTTTGATTCATTTATTTAGCAAATACCTTTTGAGTGCCTATTATGTACCAGGAACTATTCCATGCAATAGAGAGCAAAACACAAAAATGTCTACTTTCATAGAGTTTATAAATTCTAGTCAGGGAAATAGACAATAACAAGATGCATAAATTGAGTATAAACTGTTGTAGATAGTTACAAATGCTGAAGAGAAAACTAAACCAGGGAAGGATGATAGAAAATGTCAGGATGGAAGTAGGACAAAGGTCATGATTTTAGCCAGGGCACCAGAAAAGGCCTTGGTGAGAATGTGACAAGTTTGTGGGGTAAGCATGCCAGGCAGAAAAAATCAGGTAGTACAAAGGTCTTGATGCAGGAGTTTTTATTAACTTTTTATTGATATATTCAAGCAATAGAATGGAGGGAGGTATGGATAAAGTAGGAAGATGAAGATAGGAAGAATGATGATATGAGGTAGAGAGAGGCCAGATCATGTGTAGGGCCTTACAGGCTATTGTTAGGACTTCAAGTTTTGCTTTGAATTACATTGGACATTGTTGGAGGGTTGCAAACATCAAGTGATGGGATCCTACTTACAGTTTTAGCAGGATTAATCTGGCCGTTGTGCTGAGAATAGAGTATACATAGTGTGATAAGCTTACAAGAAGATATAGCAGTGGGACACTGTTTCAACAATGAGTGAAGGATGTGAGTGGCTCAGACCAGAGTGGTAGCAGTGAAGATGATAAACAACAGGCAGATTCTAGGTATGTCTAGAGGCAGCATATTTGTTGATGAACTGGGTATGGCTCCTGAGAGAAAGACACTAATCATGGTAAGTTTTTTAGATTGAATACTGAAGGCATGCAGTTGACTTACTGAATTAGGGGAATCTACAAGAGGAAGGTTAGGAACTGAGTTTTACAAACATTAAGTCTGAGATGCTGAGTATGGAGTTGGATATACAAATTTGGAGTTTGGGGGAAGGCTAAGTAAGGAGATATTTAAAGCTGGCTGAGCTGTCAGGGGAGTTTGAGAAGTCAGAAAAGGGCTGTGATCCAAGGACTCCACCTTAGTACATACACTTGGATGTGTAGAGGTCAGTAAGATGAGGAGACCAGCAGAGAAGGCTGAGGGAGCAGCCTGGAGGTAGCAGGGAAACTGTAGGAGTGTTATCCTGGAGAGCAAGTCAAGGAAGTATTTCAAGGAGGAGCTAGAGATAAACTGAGTTGAATGCTCCAGACTGGGTAAGAAGATGAGGATCAAGGACTGACTGACCGACTGATGGATTTGGCAACACAAATTGGGGATCTTAATAAAACGTTTTCAGTGGAATAGCAAGAAGAGGAAATTCAAAAGGAATGAGACAAGATAATTAGAAAAGAAACAACAAGCCTAGGCAACACTTGTAACAAGTTTCACTGTAACGAAAAGGAAAGATCTGGCTAGCTGCTGGAGGGGCACGTGGGGTCAAGAATTGTTGTTGTTTTCTTAGATGACAGAAATAACATCATGTTTGCATATTTATGGGATTAAGGAAGGAAGGGGGGCAAATGTTGCCACAGTTGCTGGAGTACTGTCTCTGAGTACATGGGCGAAGATGGGATCAGATGGACAAGTGACAGGATTTGTTTAGCTTGGAACATGGGAGCTTTGCTTAATGACAGGAAAGAAAGCAGAATAAATGGACAAAGACACAGGAAGATATCTAATTGCAGCCATGGAAATTTACTGATACTGATTCAATAAGTTGGTTGATTAATCTGATTCTAATTAGATTTGAATTGGGTCACACATTCAAACACACTCTCACTTTCGCACATCAGAGTTAAATTTCCTTTTATTTGGAGGGCATGCTTGTTTTACACTAGTGACCCAATAAAAAATGAAGTCATTCTTTAATAATCACATGTAATTGAAAGTTCACTAAAAAGGGAATCTGTACTCTTTCCAACTTAAATGTTCAGAATTTTTATTGAGTACAATGGTCTTTGATTTTGTTCCTTATTCAGAGTATCTCACCAACCTTTGAAGTAGATGGAAATTATTTTTGAAGAGAAAATGCGTGGTTAAATAATGGGTATATGAGAATGGGGTCCTTTATGTATTCAGTCTGTTTTAAGCAAAGCTTTACTATAATAGTACTATTTTAAATTTGGCAGAATTTCTCTTCTCTTCAAAAAACGTTTAGTTCATTGTACATTTTTTCTATGTTTTACATGGCATATTTTCTTTAATTCAAATCTAGTTCACTACATATTTGACTTATAGGCGTCCAATCCTGTTTGTTTGTTTGTTTTATTTATTTATTTATTTATTTATTTATTTGCATTTAACTTGCTTTTGGCAGGTTTTGATGTCAAGAATTAAGAGCATGAAAAAAAGAATTAAGAGCACTTTTATTTTAAATTTTAGCTGTTCTTTTCCTTCTGCTTCAGTAAGAATTATTCAGGAAACTTAAGGTTAGGGATAAAAAAAAGAACCTCAGATATAAAATGCTTCATCTGGAATTAAGAACTAGATTCTATACATCTGAGGAAAAATATTATATGTATTAAACAAAAAATAACTTTCCTTATATATGTCATTCTTTTACAGAGACAAAATATACTAGTAGTCCATGGGATATATGTATATATATTTAATCATAGCTTTGTCTTTTGGTATTTTGTATATTATTACTATGTATTTGGACCAGAGCAGTGAAAGTTTTTTCCTGGACTTATTCTGCCATCTTGGTAATACATTACCTCTTCTTAATGTACAAGTAAATATTTGAATTTATTGTAGGTAGTGCAGTTTCATGTACACTTTCCCTCCAGTAAGAACAAGAGGAAAGCAGTTGATGGGATTTAATACATTTAACTCTTCCAGAAAGGCATTTATTTAAATGGCTAAATGTTTAACTTGGTAGTCATTTCTATTATGCAAATGTATTTTCATTATTATTGAAACCACCAAATTTCCTCATGAGTTGTTCCCTTTTTTTTTTTACCTTATTCCTGCATAATATAAGTTTAGTGAGACCAAGACACTCGGTGATTCACAGTATTCATTCAAGGAAAAGGTCTGTTTTATATATATATATATATCCGGAAGTACAATAGGGATATTGTAGTTTACAGGAAACTGATAGGTAACAGTTTTATGCATAGGCAATCTATTTTATTACTTTTTTTCTCCAAAGATTTAAATTCCTTCCCATCATTAGGATTGTTGAGGAAATAACTGATGACAGTACTCCAATGTAATAAAGTATATCATGCTTATGTGTATGATACCATATAGTATGAAAACCCTTTAAAACATTTAAAAGTTTGTTAGCTAAAAGATCTTGGAAGAATTCTGAATCTTGAATGTCACAGTCTATACCACCCTACAACTACATTTTATAATTTTCTGTAAAAATATAAAGCAAGGTTTACTTTTTCTAGGTCTTAATTTTTAGAGTTTCTAGGTAGGTAGCAACGGTATTACAGCCTTAGTTTAAGAAGTAAACTAAACTGCATAGTAAAGCCCTAGAGTTCATGGGTATTTTGCTTTCTTTCAGATTAAGATTATGATTTATAAACTGGTTGCAGTGATCTCTATTTATAGCTCAGCCTCTGGATTACAAAGGAGGATGGAATGGGTCACTTTCACTCTCCCCTAGTCTGTATTAACTCCTCGTGGTTTTAAAGGACTTCCTGCTTAGTCTGGAGTCATCCTACCTACAGTGTTTTGTTTTGTTTTTATGTTTATTTTTGAGAGAGAGAGAGAGACAGAATGCGAGCCAGGGAGATGCAGAGAGAGAGGGAGACACAGAATCTGATCTTTTTTTTTTTTTTTTTAATGTTTATGTTGTTTTTGTTTTTTAATTCAATGGAAAAATAACCTGTTGGGTTATTTACTATAGATTTATTTACTATACATTATTTACTATAGTTATAGTGAAACGACTTTTCCTACCGGAAATCTGTTTGTTGGGTACAGAGCAAGATAACACCTGATGTCCATGTCTGCAGAGAAACTTGAGGTTGAGTAGGTCTCCTGAATAACAGAACCTCACCAAAATACAAAGAGATCAGAGTGTAATTAGTATAGCATCTGAGTACTGCAGGTGGGCTTTCATTGGCCTCAATAATATCTGATATAAACTAAAAAATAATTTATGGTTTTGCAGTTTTTCATATATATAGCCATTTTGATCTGTAATAATAGTAAAATTACATGAGAAAATAATTTTAAAATGTATATGAATAGTCTAAGAATTTTAACCATTATTACAAAACATTTCTTAATGTTAACATAATTCAAAATGTGTGTGAATAATTATTGGAAAGATTGGGCTTCTTTCATAGAAAAAGGCTTTTTCTTATAAAGCATTTTGATAACTTATGCTTAATTGGCTCCTAAGTAGCCTTTACGAGAGGAATTATTTTAATGTCTCATTAATTGTTTTTAATTATTTATTTTAAATTATTAAGATAATATTTTTAAATTATAATTATTTCTCTTAGCAGAAATTGACAAGATTTCTTAAAATTAGAGACCAATTAAATCAACTTTACTAAAAGTATAAATAAGAAAAATACTTATTCTAGAATGTTTTATTCTTCTTAGCTTTATTTTAAAGGTACACAACCACTAAAACAAATAAAATAAGCTTTCTTACCACTTTTCTGCGTAATTATTAGCCCGCGATTTAGCACATTAGTTTAATTAGTCTTGATTCTTAACCAACAGGAAGGTCCCTGTATAACTGCTATCAGTAATTTAGGCTTCTACTTAGTTGGTGGGCTTCCTGAAAGGAAGTGTGATTATAGAATAGCCTTTTAGAAAATAAATGAATGGCTATGTCAAACAGTTGATGAATACTGATATAGTAGCTTTTAAAAATAGAACAGAATCCAAAATCTCTAAGTATCAAAGAGCTCGTTGCTTCAAACAGTGAATGTCTACTCACAGAGGGGATAACAACATGTACTGCCAAAGAGATTAGTCAGAAATTCAACTTTAGAATCACAGATTATTCCCTTAATCTTATCCAGCTTGTTTATCATGGGCTCATTTATTTATAAATTCTAAATAAAAAGCTTGATTTAGTAAAACCTGTCACAAAACAGGAAGTGCAGTTTGAGTATATTTCCTAGCAATCATGGGTTCTTATACATAATTGCTGAGGAAAGATATTATGTACTTCAGTAATCTAGATCTTCTAGTTCAAGCCCGTCATTTTTCCAGTGAGGAAACTGAGGCTTAGAAAGGTTCTCCTGTGTGTTACCTCAGTGAATACTCTGTCTCCAAATAAAATCACATTCTTAGATACCAGGGAGTAAGACTCCAAAATGCCTTTTGGTGGTGGTGGGTGGGCAGTTCAACTCTTAACAATGCAAATGTACATTCTTCTAGAGCAAGGATCAAATTTTTAATGTATTTTCAATGGGGACTATATTCCAAACATGATTCAGAATCATTGACCTAGGAGAATGGTATTTAAATGAGAAAAGATGGAATAAGATACGTTAAAAGGAAACTGCAATTTAGACTATATGACAAGATGGGAAGAAGAGAAAATAGCATTCAAACAGAAGCTAAATCACAATCTGTCAGTTCATCGGACCGTCATTTTTCTGGCTGTGCACTGCATTGTTCAGTAAGGTAGCCACCAGCTACCTGAGACTGTTGGACACTGGAAATGTGGCTAGTCCAAATTGAAATGTGATCGAAGTATAGACTACACATTGGATTTCAGAAATGTAGTACGAGAAAAGAAGTAATATGTCTCATTAATGCATTTGTGTATTAATTAAATCTTGAAATAATTATTTTGTATATATTGAGTTAAATATATTATTACTATTAACTTCATTTACTTCTTTTTTACTTCTTAAAATGTGTTTAATGGGAAATTTAAAAATCTGTATGTGACTCATATATTTCTATTTGTTTGACATACGGATCTTGGTGTTCTAAAAAGTTCCATCTTGGGTTGATTTTGTGGTTCTGTAATAGCTGTGTATCATTGTGAAAATTAAATCAGATTGTACTACCAAGTTTTTATGAAGCTGTTAATGTAAGGGTGTGAGATCTTTAGGTGGATGTAGATGACTATGGGTGCGATTGAATATTTATATATAAGAAATGCTAAAGGGGTTGCACTGTCTTATTTATTTATTGTTTTTTGATTCATTGTAAAACAGACTTAAGAAAGCCTGGGTCATTTTTGTCCTTGGAAAATGAAGCTAAACATTTTTACTGATCCTGTGTAACTGCAACCATGATCCGGTTGAGACAAAAGGGGGGGTAATGTAGCGATCCTCTCTAAATCAGCTGAATGTCTATAATGTAGTATAAAGGATTCTTGCCTCTTTGTGATTGTGACAGGGATCTCCAGCACAAACAGCACATCTGGTTCCTTGAACCAGTTCATCAACATCATTTATAAGCCATATTTTAGATCAAAGGGATAGGAAGGTTACCAGTGATGAGGTTCTGGAATGTTGCCAGCCCACCAGCATTGACATGATACTTGCTGCAGCTTCATTTGGGGGGGGGGGGGCCTGGGTATGTGTGAAGGATGGATATCAGCAGGCTTGCTAAGCAGAGTCTGAATACAAGATGTAGTGAAAGGGAACAGTTACAAGTGGGGTGGGCAGAAGAAGGACTCAAAGTGAGATCCTTAGTGCCAATTTCAAGCTTTGAGGTAAAACTCACTGGTAATGAGAAATAGTAGTTGCAAACATGTATCTGTGGCACTCAGGGTTTTGTGGGGAGAGTTGTAATTTGGGGGATGGTGGAACAAAAAAAAAAGAACTTCGAGTACTGCTAGCCCTGTTATTTCTCAAGCATAATGGGTAACCATATTAACAATCATATATATATTTTTTTAATATAAATGAGTAACTTGAGACTGTATCAGAGATTGTGACTGTTGGTCTTTGGTATGACCTAGGTCATATACTTTTTTTTTCCCCTTTGGTAACATGAGTCTTCCAAATAATAAATCTGAATGCATTTAAAAAAGACATAGATTCCCTAGTTTTCTGTAGTCCTTAACACAGAAAGGGCTTTTATATTTAATCTGGTTCACTTTATTCATTGATATCATTTTAATGATTTCTGGAAGTATTTGAGTTTGTGAACCCTGGAAAATTACAGTTATTCTGACACTGGTAACTACTGTGACTAGTTCTTCTAATTCTGATTCTTCTACTACAATTATTGTTCCTCCCCCTTTTTCTACTTCTTTACTATTAATATTGCTATTGTTGTTGCTATTACTCTTCTATTATGGTTCCATTACCTCTATTACCGTAACTTCATTACCACCACCACAACTGCTACAGACTTAAACATTTATATGGGTGCCAGAATGTATTCTAGTTTTCTTATATGCATTACTTTATTTACATGCAACAACAATCATACAAAGTATATACTGTTATTTTACAGTCGAGAGAATTGAGGCACAGTAAGATTAGAAAACTTCTAAGGCAATGCAGCTAGTAAATTATAGAACTGGGATTCTAACCCAGGAAGTCTAACTACAGAACTTATCTCTGAGAACCCTTCCTGTGCTAACGTTCCTTGTTTTCATTTAGTAGAACACTCTATTAAAATCTAAGAGTTCGGAGAGTTTGATTTTATATTTTAAATTTAAGTGTATTTGATGTCTTCATTTTTACAAAACAATTTAAGGCTCCTAATAAAGGAAGGGTGGAGTATATGGCCTCCTTGATTTCTGACTCAATGGAGTGGGCACACATTTAAGTGGAAAAAGATATAGTTTGGTGACATTAATGCACCGTGAAGATGAATGTGAATGTTCATATCCATGTTGGATATTCTATTATGATTTGATGGCAAAGCAAATAAGGTAGCAGAACAGTGATTTATACTTAGTCCTTGAATAAAAGGCTTGGAAATAGAGGTCCTAAATAAATATTAAATAATACTACCAAATGTCCATGTAGACATTTAAAAATATACAGACGTAGTTTTAAATATGGACTTAGACTGTATACTATTTATATATTATGTGGTGGATATAAATTTAGAATTACTATATCTTTTTGGGAATTGACTTTTTTTATTATTATGAAATCTCTCTTGTTGGTCTAGTACTGCTTCTTTCCCTTAAAATTCTTTGTCTGATAATACTATAGCTGTAACAACTTTTTTTCCTTGATGTTTACATGATATATCTTTTTCATCTCTTTTTACTCTTTTACTTTCAATCTTTTATATATTTAAAATCTATAGTTGTTTTTTTTTTAATTTTTTAATGTTTATTCATTTTTGAAAGACAGAGCACAAGTGGGGGGGGGAGGGGAGAGAGAGGGGGACACAGAATCTGAAACAGGCTCCAGGCTCTGAGCGGTCAGCACAGAGCCCAATGTAGGGCTTGAACTCATGAACCGCCAGATCATGACCTGAGCTGAAGTCAGATGCTCAACCAACTGAGCCATCCAGGCGCCCCATACTTGTTTTTTAAACCCAGTCTAATAATCTTTCTTTTTAATTGGAGAGTTTATTCCATTTATAGTTAATATAGTTATTTACATATTTAGATATAGATCTGCTAATGTACTCTTTTTTTATTCTCATTATTCTATTTTTTTCCTTTTATTAATTTGTTACTTACCAACTCTTACTTTTTTGCTTTAGTGACTCTCCTAGAGATGGCAACATACATCCATGACCTATTATAGTCTGACATTAATTTAACTTTCCTACTCCCTAGATAATGGACGCTTTAACTCCACTTAACTTTTTGCATTATTGTAACATATATTCCAATTTGCCATTCATTTTAGACATCATAAAGGATTATTATTGTAGTATTGAAAAGCCATTATTCATTTCTCTTTAGCTTTTACCTTGTTCCTTATTTCTTTTATTTCTTTTTGCATTTATATGTTTTCATTGAAAGTCATTTTTCTTCGGGGCGCCTGGGTGGCGCAGTCGGTTAAGCGTCTGACTTCAGCCAGGTCACGATCTCACGGTCCGTGAGTTCGAGCCCCGCGTCAGGCTCTGGGCTGATGGCTCGGAGCCTGGAGCCTGTTTCCGATTCTGTGTCTCCCTCTCTCTCTGCCCCTCCCCCATTCATGCTCTGTCTCTCTCTGTCCCAAAAATAAATAAACGTTGAAAAAAAAAATTAAAAAAAAAAAAGTCATTTTTCTTCAACCTCAAGAATTCCCTTTAATATTTCTTTTAGTGCACCTTAGCTCTTAAATTCTTGGGGTTTTGGTTTCTTTGAAATCCTTCCATTTTGAAAGGAATTTTTGCAGGTATAGATCTGTAGGTTGGCAGTTTTTTGTTTGATTGTTTTGTTTGTCTGTTTTTTTTTTTTTTTTTTCAACGTTTATTTATTTTTGGGACAGAGAGAGACAGAGCATGAACGGGGGAGGGGCAGAGAGAGAGGGAGACACAGAATCGGAAACAGGCTCCAGGCTCTGAGCCATCAGCCCAGAGCCTGACGCGGGGCTCGAACTCACGGACCGCGAGATCGTGACCTGGCTGAAGTCGGACGCTTAACCGACTGCGCCACCCAGGCGCCCCTTGTTTGTCTGTTTTAAGCACATTGAGGATGCCACTGCATTGTCTTCTGGCTTCTTTTCTATTAATTAAAAATTTTTTTTTATTTATTTAAATAGAGAGAGAGAGAGAGACAGAGCATGAGCAGGGGAAGAGCAGAGAGAGAGACACACACAGAATCTGACACAGAATCTGAAGCAGGCTCTGGGCTCTAAGCTGTCAGCATAGCGCCGTACATGGGGCTCAGACTCGCACACTGTAAGATCATGATCTGAGCCAAAGTCTGATGCTCAGCCAAACCCAGGCACCCCCTGGCTTCTTTTCTTCATGTTAAGGAGATTCTATCCTGTTCTTTCTCTTCTCCTTTTCTGAGATTCCAGTTACATCTATATTAGTTTTTTTTTCCGTATGTCGGAGTTTTGATAAAGTATGAAGATATGTTTCTTTACATTGGGTTGTTAGCTGCTTGAAGGTGGTACTCCCTCAGTACCTGGTTCATTCAGTGTCATGCAATGAAAAGGAATGTAATAAATTTTTTCCAAAAAAAATTCATTTAGTGAATACAATTTGTGTGTGTTCTCCATATTGTTTTTTTTGATGGAAAATGTATGTTAAATGCTTTGAAAGTGTTTTTACCCCCATTGGTGAAATGTTTCAAAATATATAAAAGTGCCTAAGCTAGTATTGAGCATTATGTAGTCATGTACAAAGTGGGGCTAAGTAAACTGTTTGTGTAATTAGTAAATAGTTGTCTTAAATTATCTACATGCTTCTCTCTGCTTTGCATGCTGTACTCTATGACATGCATTTTCAAAATTGTTGTCTAAAGAGTCATTAGCTTGTTTTTGAGTTGGGTTGATTTCAGCTGCAGTTAACACTCAGGTATAGGTAAGGATAAGGACTTTATTATCTCACATATCAAGTGTGAACATAAAGCATTTCCATTGTTGAATAAGTCAGTATCTTCACAATGTCATCAAGAACTCAGATGATCATATCTATCATTACTATCACACTTAAACGACCCAGGCTCCCTGGAAATGAATGTTTTCAAGAATTCCTATAATAAACTCAACAGTGCACAGTTCCTGCAAAATTTGAGTCCACATATAAGATTTTAGAAGTTGGCCCATAATTAAGTATCCATTCACAATAGGTATAGAGGTTTCACAATTTTCAAAAACACTGCTTTGAAACATTTGTTGTTGTTGTTGTTGTGTTTTTATTTGTAACGTAATCTTGCTGGTAAATCTCCTTCATTAAAAGAAAAAAAAAATTTCCCATAATGTTCAAAACTAAGGTGGAGTATGCTGGATGCTGATTTTTAAGTATAAACTCGCTTCACCAGTTTTGGGTATATTCTCTTCCATAAGGCCTTTTGTGATATCCTACTTTTTCTGTTTCATCATAAAAATTCACAGTTTCCTTTTTTTTTGTTTAAATTAAAGATATAATTAGAGGCAGTGCCCCTAAATGTCTCTTTATTTGCAATTTGAGATCTTTGTGCATCAATAATGGCCAAATGTTGGCAATTTCATGTGTTTCAACCTAATATTTGGTTTGCTTGGTGCAGAGAAACAGTGACCACCTTGATTTGGAGACGATTTGCCTAACACAAATTAGCACCATCACTAAATCCCACCAAAAGGTGATTAAAATCAACAGAAACAACTCTAGAATTTAAGCACTGTAGTTTACATTTTCCATCTCTCTTGATCTGATGCTCTAGTTCTTGTCCTTGGAGGCGAGTTTTATGCTATTCAGAAGGACTGGAAATGGTGTTGCAGTATGAATGGGAACTTTAAAAAAATGTATTGTGTGAGTTGGTCTTGAGACATTAGTCTTTGGCATACACTGTAATACTCTCAGACATTATGATGGCCGCCATTGTGATGTGACTTTGGTGACCCAAAGGTTATTAAAACTGCAGGGGCCAATAGTGGTGACAGTGATGATGGGGTATCAGGGATGATTCTATTATTGTTAAGAAACCAAGAATGGATTCTGAAAAAGATGCTATAGGCACTGCTTTCCATTGGTTTTTATTTGAAAAAAAACAATAGTTAAAATTGAGTACTAATAGGAAGATAACTTTGAACTAGAAAAATATTTTCTTAGACATGATCTTCATTCCATTAAACCTATGTTCCAGGAGATAAACGTTAAAAATTTTCTTTGCTAAAAATGTTTTGTGACCAAGTAAGTTTGGAAAACACTGAGTTAATAAAAATTAAACATATTTCCTTACTTCTAAATAGGTCAGTCTTTAATATGCTAATTAGTATGCATTTTCAATCTTGTTAAGTGAGGACTACACCATGTACCATTTTCCACAGTTCAACATTTGCATTATTAGAAAGTTAATTTATTTCCAACAGAACGTGAGATTGTTGAAAATTAAATAAAGCATATAACAATATTTGATATACTTTACTTTTTAATTTGGCCTTCTATCCTGCAGTTAATTTCATTGATATTAAGCTAGGTCTTTAATAAACAATGTTTGCTGAAATAGAGGCTCCCTTACACAGCTCTGTGCATTTGTCTTTATTCCCTTTCGTTGGTTATTCTGTTTCAGAGATGTTTGTGGCATGCTTAATTTGGAAGTACAAAATGATGAAGTTAGGTGATAATACATTTTGAAATAAAAATTTTACTAGTATCGATTTTTGAGAGATTTAAAAAATAATACATAGGTTGAGTTTACCTGCCAAAATTCTTGGCACTCTCCTTATTAAAAAAATACAAATTTCAAAGGGTAATTATTGTTGACTTTCTTTGTAAAAACTCTTCAGGTTTCTTTTCCTGATTTTCCACCTACAGATCAAGCTCTTTCTCTGCTATATTATGGTGTATAGCTTTTCAAGGTAAAATAAAATTGGATTTTGTTACCAGAATTCACATGAATAATATCTTTAAGACATTGTGTGTACAGACTATTATATACTTTCTGTAATTTCCATTATAAAAGAAATCAGGAATAATGAACCATTTCTTTTAAAAATTTAATTGCTTTTTAAGTGACCACCTTTTGTTTAAACCCAAAGATAAACAAAAGAAACAAACAAAAAATAGCATCTGATAATTATATGGAGAACTTCCCATAGACACGCTGTCATTCGAAGACTTTATTTTCAAAGCCAAGTTCTCATAGCTCAGGTTACAAAGAGTGTGATCAGCAGAAACTCAGAATAAGAAGTGAATTGTTTCAAAAACATAAAATGAAGGTACCATTACTTTATTAGTATCTTTCTGTTGCTTCACCTCATGCTTATTTAGGGACAAAAATTTAAAAACAAAAAATTAAATACTTTAAGAACTAACCTGCATTCTGTCTTGGAAGGAAATTTTGACATCTGTTGAATCACTAGCTCTTTGGAATTATGGGGAGGAAAAGTTACCTTTTTGTAAGAATTCCTTTTGGCCTAGAATTGCTTGTTCAAATGTCACATAAATTGTAATAACTCACGTGATTTATTTTTTATTTATTTATTTTTTTCAACGTTTATTTATTTTTGGGACAGAGAGAGACAGAGCATGAACGGGGGAGGGGCAGAGAGAGAGGGAGACACAGAATCGGAAACAGGCTCCAGGCTCTGAGCCATCAGCCCAGAGCCCGACGCGGGGCTCGAACTCCCGGACCGCGAGATCGAGACCTGGCTGAAGTCGGACGCTTAACCGACTGCGCCACCCAGGCGCCCCTAACTCACGTGATTTAGATGGTACCACATTCTAATCCTGCTTCCTTATTTGAACGTTAGCATCATGAAAATAAAGTGTATGTCTGTAAGGAGAGCTAGCATAGCCTATTTTAATGGAAAGATTTAGAATGAGCTCAGAGCTCATGTCTAATCTTCTCTTTATTATTGTGGATAGAATACCTGTTTCTTACCTCTATCTCAGGCAGGGATTCTGGAAGCCATGTATCAATAATATATGTGAAAGTATTTGCACTCTGTAGATTACACAGACTAGTATTATTCTAATCAATGTTATTCTTTTATTTAGGGATATACGGATTTCAAAGAACTTTATAGATAGAGTTTTCCTTGTTTCCCATACTCTTTGTTCTCTTTGTTCTAAAAGTGTTGTTCCTACCTCACCAATCATAGTGCCTTGCACACAGTAGGATTTCTAACATTTGTTCATTAAGTAGTAAATGGTTCCTTCACAGTATAATTTAATATCTTTGAGATGAACACAATAAATACAATTTTAATTGGATTATAATTTTTAACTCATCTTACCTGCCATCTTGTTTGAACACTATTAGTAAGAAGTTGACACGTTTGGACTTCTGTCGTTATCTGGCATAGCATCAGAACTGCCTCAGAGTTTATTTTAGCATCATCATATTGCTAAACAAAGCCCAGCAGTTATGACTTTGGTTTGGCACAATTTCCTACCTATTTCAGAAGGATAAAGTATAATTTATACTAGTTGTTTTTCCCTAAGCTTCATAACACTTATTTAAACATTGTGTTATACCAAATAAGCCTAAAAGACTCCATTCATTCTCTGTTCTTTGGCTGGTATGCCACTTACTCACAGATTCATTGACTATGATTGATTATAAACTGCCTCTGAGACCCACTTACATGGATTGGTCATTTGTTAGAGTTTAAATGAGTCACAATTCCCTCTGCTATTTGACTTTACAACATGTAATAAGGTGTTTTTAATGACTTTCATTGCAAAATGCACTCCTTTTATCTGCAGACTAGCCTGGTTTAAATCTCTATTTTGTTAGACACTACTCTAAAGAAAACTTTTATCCCCCATTATACTTTTCTTTCCATGAAACCATATCCTAGAATATTTTAAAAGCCAGAGGGCTTTCTAATTATGCCTCCATTAAATATTTTCACAAAAATAAGCAGTTACAGTATTCTACATCAGCCTTTTCACGAAAGTCACCTTTTACATATGTTACATTCCTGAACAAATTTTAAATGCACAAGAAACATCATCAACGTAGTTAGTTGTGCACTTGCCTGATTGTGAACTTCTAAAGAAAACGGATAAAACCATGGTTTACTCATCTTTGCTACTCAGCATCAGCACGGTGCTTTGTATTTAATGGATAGCCACGTTTTTGTTTTTTGTTTTTTCAATTGAATTGTCATAATATTTGCATTAAAAAAATTATGAAAAGTCTTACTAGTGACTGCTCCACAAAGGTCTCTAGTAGAACTGTTACCTAAAGCCAAAAAATCATGAGCAGGGGCTCAGCCTGTCACATAATTCTCAGGTGGCTGGGCAAAAGACCAGGTGTTAAAGCAATAGGACTTTCACTGGAAACTGTTTTTTCAGTTTGGGGAGAACTGAATATGTGGAGTTTTGTTTGAGTATGTCTACCCTTTCAAAACAATATCAAAGTTAGGGTGCCTAGGATTACTGTAATCAAATTTTGTTCAGACCAAGGTCATTGAGTCTGCTAAGTTTCTAGTCAAAAAGAATAATGGAAAAGTGAATCAACATTGATTTTATGCTGCTCCGTGTGGGATGCTGTGCTAGGTGCCTTGCATAATGTATCTCATTTCATCTTGACCACAATCAATATCGGGCCTTCTAGCTCTCAATTCTAAAGAGAGATTAAGTAATTTGTCCAAGGTCACACAACTAGTAGGAGAAGCAGCCAAAATTTGAACTCACTTGTGGGTGATGGTAAAGCCCATGCTGTTTAATTACCCACTCTGTTTTTCAGGTTCTTTTATTATTAATTAATAACTAGATTTGGTTGTTAAATCTTAACTATTTTATATAGGTCAACTGGCAAGATTTAGTGTAAAAATGAAGTAAAACAGCTTTTTTTGGTCATTTATTATACTGGAAAATAGTTACTAAGACATTATTTAACATTCATTTGAATGCACAGAAAGGATCGATCTGAGATCAATATAAATCTTATTTCTCTAACTTTGACTTGGATAACCACGTGTTCCTGTGTCCAATTGGCAAATGGAAATAGTCGACTGATTCTGATTTTCTCTGGAAATGAATCCAGAAGAGAGAATCAGAGCCTCCTCTACTCTTTCCTTAGGCACTCTAGAGGAGGTTACTGTTGTTACTAATCAACTGCATTACTGATGCAGTTTCAAGTTAGAATAATGTAGGTTGATCTTTTGTTTACTGATTGCCTCATTAGGGGGAACCTATTCTTCCTCAGAAAAGAACAGATCTCTCTTGAGTTTTATGTATTAGAAACCTTTCCTTCCCACCACTTCTATTCTTTAAAAATTTTAGTTAACAGCAATAATTACTGAGTGATTTACACCACAATTATTTGTAGCGCTATGAAAATCTAGGCTTCAGTTGTAGATCTACCAATAACCATTCTGATCAAGGCATTTTTTTTTTGACCAATCTATCTGCATCTCATTTTTCTTATCTGTAAAGTGTAAGAAGAAAATTTGATAATCTGTGAAGTTCAATCAGCTCTAAATTTGTAATTTCCCAATGTATTTAAAGTGTACTTTTTGTTCTGTAAGAAGGTCAGGGAAAGTCAGCAGTGTGCCGGGAGATAACTGTAATGTTGCTTGGTAGGTAGAAAAATGTTCCTAAGTTTTCTTGTACCTATTGCCATCCCAATAATTCTGAAAAGAATTAGTCTTCTAAATGGTGGAGGAGACTATATTAATGGAGGCTACTGTAGGTTTAAAGGGGTTTAAATTTGGGGTGCCTGGCTTAAGCGTGCGACTCTGACTCAGGTCATAATATCACGGTTCCTGAGTTCAAGCCCCATGTTGGGCTCTGGGCTGATGGCTCAGCCTAGAGCCTGCCTCAGATTCTGTATCTCCCTCTCTCTCTGCCTCTACCCCCCTGTCTCTCAAAAATAAATAAACATTAATATTCTTTTTATTTATTTATTTATTTATTTTTTTATTTTTTTTTTTTTAATTTTTTTTTTCAACGTTTATTTATTTTTGGGACAGAGAGAGACAGAGCATGAACGGGGGAGGGGCAGAGAGAGAGGGAGACACAGAATCGGAAACAGGCTCCAGGCTCCGAGCCATCAGCCCAGAGCCCGACGCGGGTCTCGAACTCACGGACCGCGAGATCGTGACCTGGCTGAAGTCGGACGCTCAACCGACTGCGCCACCCAGGCGCCCCTTAATATTCTTTTTAAATTAAATAGGTTAAAATTTAAACCCCTTTAAATATGTATATTTATATATTTATTATTACATAAATATATAGTTTAATACAGTACCTGTCACATACTTAATAAAAATGAGCTGATTTAGCATTGTTATTAATATTACTGTTACTATTTGTGGTGGAGGTGATGGTCAATACCACTGTTAAATGCAATAACATACTGCTATTTTATGTAAATTTTCAAAAAATATTTAAAGAAAATATGCTAATAGTCTAAATTTCTAGTAATTCAAATATTTAAAAAAAATTCCTGGAATTTGGTAATAGATTTATGAAGAGATATAGTGATGGTCCTCAGAACGTAAGATCTTGCCTCTTGAACAAATACTTTTGGTTTGGGGAAAGGATCTGCCAGGCTTTAGAGAATGTGAGTTGTTAGGATAAACAGTGAGCTTTCATACCCCTGGGCACTTTCAAAATTTGGACAAAACTGCTGTGCTCTGAAGATTCTTTTAGTGCTTATTTGGGTCAGTAAATGTTATTAAATGCACACAAAGCCCTTTCTTTAGGAAATTCTCTAATTTGCAGGCTGTTTTTCAATAACACAAAAATAAACATTAAAGAATGAGGTAGAAAAAATATAATAATAAACAATAATAAATACTAATAGACACAAAGTGTTCATCTTTGTGTATAAATGAGCAAATGAGAGCACTGTATTTGCCTAAGTGATTTTGTTGATGTTAAAGTAAGTCTGACTTTTCCATGAAGCAATTTATTTTTCATAAAAGAAAGAAGCTTAGGTCATACCTTTTAGCTATATGGTTTTCAGGTTCATCAGTAATAAAAATTTAAACCATTTTCTCAGGAAATGTAAAGGCTTTTAAGATACTGAATTTTTGAAGCCTAAGGAACTAGGCAAAATAGTTTTAACTTTTTCTTTAAGAAATGATTAGTTGCTAGGAGACCACAAATCGGTGCTAATGATTCCAAGTTTCAGGCAGCTTTCAAGTAGGCTTGTATCTCTTTAGAAAAGATGTTTAATCCTGTTCACCCCAGACTATGTCATTAATAATTAAATGCCTGATGATTCTGTTCTCACAGAATTTTAAAGTTTGTTGGAGAAAAGAGAAATAATTGGAGGGTAGAAGAAAATAATATGTTAGAAAGCATCAGATTAATTTATGCCAACATTTGTTAAATGCCTTTCAGGTAGTGGGCCTGAAGTCTGACTTCAGGGAAGCCACATTAAATCAGATGTTGTCTCTGCCTTTTAGGATTTCCCTCTCTAGTTGGGGAAAGAAACATCAAAACAATTAATTACAATGCAAAATAACAAGTATAGGGTCATGGAAGGTACTCAGTATATGATTAAGTGAATGAGTGATTAATGAATGAATGTTTCCAATGCTGTGTAGAAAGTCTGAGAAGGTGAAGAAAAAGGAATGTCAGTTGTTGATGTTTGAACTGTATATTGAAGAGTAGTAGAGCTAAAGAGTAAGCAGGTTGAGAAGGCAGCCCAGAACATTCCAAGTGGAGAAAAAATATCATATGCAAAGGTATGAAGGTGTTTTTTTAAAAAAAGTATGAAAGAATAGGACATATTGAAGGAAGAGACACAAGTTGTATGTGACTGGCTAAGAGTGCGGATGGCATGGAAGAATGGGGAGAGATAAGCTGGATTTCTAGAATATAATACACTGACATTTTAGAAAGGTAACTGATTTGAGTGTGGAAGACTAACCAGAAAGAGAAAAACAAGAAGGTGGAGATGAATTAAAAGGGCTTTGAATTAAAATGAGAGAAAATAATGTCCTCTGAGATGGAAGGGGAGACACGGAGAGCTATTTGGAGACAGGATTGACAGAACTTGATGATTTATTGCAGAAGGATGAGAACATTCTGACTTTTTCATTTCTACCTTAAACTAGTAAGTTGATGGTAAGGCTAGTGATCAAAATGAATGATTTAAATTTTTAAAATTTAAAATTTTCAGATATTGAATTTGTGTTTTAGGAATCTCAGATTAAAAAAAAAAAATGTCCCAGAAATAGTTGGAGCTGTGTGTCCAGAGCAAGGGAAGCACACAAGGGCAGTCTCCATATTCTGTAGATGACAGCCGAAGCTGGGAAAAGTGGGCAGAATCACCCGGGAGAGCCAGCTGCATGAGATCCTGGGAGTTCTGAACCTTGTCCTCTACAAGCACTGTCAAGAAGAGCAAAAGTGGGCACCTGGGTGGCTCAGTTGGCTAAGCAGCTGACTTTGGCTCAGGTTATGATCTCACGGTCCATGAGTTCGAGCCCCGTGTTGGGCTCTGTGCTGACAGCTCAGAGCCTGGAGCCTGCTTTGGATTCTGTGTCTCCCTGTCTCTCTGCCCCTCCCCTGCTTGTTCTCTCTCTCTGTCTCTCTCTCTCTTTCTGTCTCTCTCTCTCTCAAACATAAATAAACATTAAAAAAAGAAGAAGAGCAAAGATTAGTTTTGAGGTGTTTCTTAGAATGCAAAATAAGTAATACAGGTGAATGAAAACCAGTCTTTATATATAACTGGCATCTAATGAATAGCCCACAAGACTTTCAAAGAGTGATTCATTCACTGTGTTAAATATTCAGTAAAACAAAATAAATAAGAAAATTAAGTTGTAAGACTTTTAAGTTAATACATTTGGTAAATCATTTCACTCATTTAGTTTAAAATCCAAGAAGCACAACATAATTTTATACTAGTTTCTTTTGTAATGAATGTAATGGATAGGTGAATTAATTTTGTTAAATTGAATAATACGTTTCCAATCCCAGTTCACTGATACTTTTTCTTCTCACGTCAGAAGAAAAATCTCTTTCAAAAGTGCCTTATACTCTAAGGTAAGAACGTTTTCAACCGAGACCCACAGTAAGAATATATTGCATATTTCAGCCGAGTATACACATTTATATGTGTATATAAAGCTGACACATTTCATTTCATGAGACACTACTCACACTGTTACATCTCTTGAATTCTAATGTTCTCTAAGATATTTTGGTTTTTAAAATCTGGTTACCATCCTCTTAATTTATAACTTATTAATGGGCCCTGACCTGCTCCAGACAGTATTTGACCTCCTTAATCTCTTTTCAGTGTTTTGCTTTATTAATGCCTATTCTCTCACCTTCAAGGAGTCTCATCTGTGAAATTGTAAATATATTCAATTCTCCTTTATCATAAAATAAAAAAAAAACTTTTCTCTCTTGTTTTACTCATTTTTAAAATTATTATTGGATCTAACCTTCATTTACCTTCAAATTTCTAATATATAATCAACACTTGCTACTTCAGCCTTCCTGTCACCTTGGTCCTTTTCCCTGCACTCACTTAGCAATCTCATCCAAAATCACTTCCCTCGATAATAGCAAATCACTTATATAACAGTTAATGTGCCAGGCTAAGTACTTCACAAATATTAACATATTCAACATACAACAGCATAAAGTAGGTACTATTATTATCCACATTGAGATTCAGTAGCTTGCTCAAGGTTACACAGATAATAAGCAGGGAAACTGGGCTTCAAATCCAGGTGTCATATATAACTCTCTCTTAAACAAATTTATGTAACACCACCGTGCTGTTTGTGTTTTTCAACCAAGATATATTTACACCCCCCTCCTCCTGATGTATCATTTCCATTTAAAATCAAACTTATCATCCTTAAAGACTGACATGTAATATTGGAATAATAATGTGGAAGTAGTAGTGATTGGTAAGTGGTCTGGCTATGTGCTTGTCTTACTTCATGGGATAAGAATGATGTCTTAAGGGATGTGGTGGCATTTCACAATGATGAGGAGGTTGGTTGAATGCCCAGCAAAAATGAAAATGTATTTACGGATATATTGGTTTGCTAGGGTTGCCATAATAAAAAAAAAAAAAAAATACCATAGCCTGGGTGGCTTAAATGACAGAAATCTATTTTCTCACAATTCTTGAGGCTGGAAATCCAAGATCAAGGTGTTGGCAGGTATAGTTTTTCATGAGGCCTCTCTCTCCATCTGCAGATGGTTGTGCTTTTTGCTGTGTCCTCTCGTGGCTTTTTATTTGTGTATGAGCATTTCTGGTGTCTCTCTTCTTATACGTATACCAATCATATCAGAACAGAGTCCACTCGTATAACCTGACTTAACTTTAATTACCTCTTAAAGACTATATCTGTAAATATAGTCATATTCTGAGGTACATTGGGGGTTAGGGCTTTAATACATGAATCTTGGGGAGACACAGTTCAGTTTTGAACAAGGAGTTTCTTAACCATGAAAAAGGCATTCAGTTGCACCAATTACCCTGGAAAGGACTATGGGTCAATTTAATGAAAATGAGAGCTAGCAGAAAGATATCAACAGAGCATTGATCCTGAATACTGACATCAGCAGGATAAAGGAGGCAATAGATGAGGAAATTGGAAGCACATTTTAATGATGTGTAGGAAGGAAGGGCAAGAAAGAATAATGTGCTAGATTTGATGACCTACCCAGCCTCCTTATATATAAGGCAAAAGTTGATGTTCAGGGCTCTGAATAGCTTAATTTCTTTGCTGTGTACCTGTTGCTGAGAAAGACTTGAATTAATGGAGAGTGGAATAAGCAATAGTGGGGATGTGGCAGATGAAGGCAGGCTCTTAGAGCATATCTTTTTGAGATAATGTTTTTAGAATTGAAGGGGCATAACTAATTTAAACATGTAATGTTTCTACAATTCTAAGAGCTGTACTGTTTTATAATGGTGAGTGTAGTGAATATAACTCTCCTCATTATGTACTCAAAGTATTAGCGATTTCTTCCTTATTATGGATCACATTTTCCTATTCTACATGTCCAGTAATTTTTTTATTATAATTTATGTTGTTGAGAGTCTGGAATCTGTGGTCTTCTTTTAATGAATGTTGAGTTTTGCCCTGGCAGGTAGTTAATTTACTGGCAAATAAACTTGATCCTTTTTTCCAAGCTTAATTGGGGTGGCTCTAGACTTTTTAGGGATGTCTCCTGAATACTTAGCATTTACAGTGTGGTATTTTACTGTACCAGTCAGGTGCTCTGCATCTCATAGTATATGTCACATTTGGGATTTTTTTTTTTTTTTTTTTTTTGAAAGAGAGAAAGAGAGCACATGTGGCAGAGGAGGAGGAAGAATCTTCAGCAGTCTCCATGCTGAGTGTGGAGCCCAATGCAGCGCTCTGTGTCATGACTGTGAGATCACGACCTGAGCCAAAATCAAGCGTTGGACACTGAACCAACTGAGCCACCCAGGCACCCCTTTAACATTTGGAATTTTTATTCAGGTGACAGCTCTGGCTATTTTCTACTGGGCCTTACAGTCTTGCTCAGTGCATGTGCAGTTTATTATTCATCTAACAATTTGAGATGTCCCCTTTTGGGGCCCATTTTTGTTTACAGTTATCTGTTGTCCAGTGTTTTGCACTGCAGGTTCCAACTATTTCAATAGTACCAAATTCTAATTTCTGCCTCAACACAATTGAGTGAAATCATTGTATTCTACTAGGGCTCCATCTACCTCCCTGTACTGAGGTCCAGAAAATGCCACCAGTCAGAAACACAGAGTGATCCTGAACTCACCTCTTGTATTTCCCTTCTTTCTGTATTCATAGTCCTATACTGACTGTTGTCCACTGTTGAAAACCAATAAATTCTTGTTGAGAAGATGAAAACATCTTTAACATGAGTTTTGATAAAATTAAATTCAGCTTTCTAGAGGTTGCTTTCTGCTGAGGTCAGTTTTACATATTCATATTAACAGTGCTGTTTTGAAGAAGTTAAACATTGCTGTATATTAGCAACATATCAAAGATAAGTCACACCAGCTTGAAACATTAATGTAAAATACTTTATAAAAGCCCCATCCTGAGAAGGAGCAGCATGTTAAAATCACTTGGGTTGGGAAAAGTGTTCTGAGAATGGTTCTAACATTAAAGAAAGTTTGTTTTCTTAGCTTTTGATGTCCTCGGGTAACAAAATCAACATTCTTCTGTATTTAATGAAAATAGGTTTTGAAATAGCAACAGGTGTTTTGGTAATAAAAAACTATTCATGGCTTAAATCATTAGGGTCCCTTATTTTCTTTATTATAATTACTGAAACAAGAGATTTTGAAATTAATCTGTTGCCATATAGACTTGAAGAAGGAAGTCTAGGAAGTGGCCTTATTAATTTTTAGACTTATCCTGGTTAGTGTAACAATTTAGAGTTAGTAGATTTTAAAATAATTTATTGTCTAAAAACAAAGCAGAAACATGTGGTTACTAGAAACCTAGGAATATAATTTTATTGGCATCATAGAAGTAACACATTAATACATATAAGGTAAATGAGGAAAAGTTAGTGACAAATTATTTTGTGAATAATTGTGTAAGATTTTTTTCATGACTGTAAACATGTGAGTTTATTTAAATTTTCAGTTTTAAAATGTTCATTTGATATCTGCATTAAGGAAGAATAATTGTTTATCTAGAAAATGAATATAGATGAAGTAAATAATTGTTTGAAAGATATTTTAAGATATATCATTTGATCAGAGAAGAAAAAATACAAATTAATTTTAGATAACAGTTTGGTTAAAATTTCCTTCTTTTCACCCTCTCTTTCCCTCTCTCTCTCCCCTCTTTATCCTCTCTCTCTCTTCCTACCTGTTTTCTTTTTCTATTTAAAAACAAATTTAGATCTAATATTATTGTATATTATTGTGATCTAAAGAAGAAAATTTGAGGCTAGGTCTCCCAAAGTAGTGACATAGTTCTTAGTTATCTGGATAACTCAGAGATTTGAGTTACTTTTGTGAGAGATGACATTTGTTTATCTGGATACTTGTCTCTATACCCTCATTTTCTATAGCTTTAGAGTCATGGTAGTAAGATGTATTCATACCATCCTCTTGCCCACCTTGATCGTTTATGATTGAATTGCGTACTGCTTAGTTGTATTTCTGCTTCCCTCAATTTAGGATTCAAGCCAGTTGTTGGCATGTCATGATGGGCTTGATATCTAAGCTACTGTTAGCCAAGGTCTAGCTCTTGGGAAGGTCTTAAACCTTGCATGATTATATTTAGTGTTACTGTTACATACGTCTTGGCAACATACAATGTTTTACAAAATTTTTAATTGCCACCTAACCCTGTTAAAAAAGGTACCACATGTTCAAGGGCAGTGATTTTTTTTTTGATCTGTGTATTTTCCATTTAATTGTTGTTTCTGTATTATTATACCTTTATGAGTAGAGCTTGTGTCTATTAATTTTTTAAAGGGCAGTTTTATAAAATTTTATAAAGAGGAGGTATCTAAATTATTACAGTTGGCATCAAAGATGATATCCAAAACAATGTGGGTATTCTTTTTTGTGTCTATTGACTCAGTCCCTGAATCACAAAGTTAGGCAAAAATTTTGTGCTGATTCCACTCTAAGAAAATAACATCAGCTTTACTCAGAATGATTTATGAACTCATTAAATTTACCTTTTTCCTCTGCAATTCAAATTGGTCAAATAAATCCAACAGCAATTATGGAGACAGTGAGTTTAAAACATGTTACATAGGCATCCACAACAATCCTGTGACCTCCAGGAAGTGTGTTATTTGTCTGTTGAATATTGATTCTTGAAGATCCCTGTTTTTTCCCCTCATGTTTCTGTATTTTCTCAATCAAGTTATTTATCCTAGTTTCTTCCCAGTTATTTTTTACCCTTATTTTTGGTCTTAGTTAGCAATAGTACTTCTCACTTTTATTTAGAACACTTATAGTTTTTTATTTTCCGATTTATTTATAGACATGTATGTGTATAGGTATAAATCTATTTGTCTATGTGAACACACTTACAGACATTTTTTTCTGCTTCTGTATTTTCCCAGCTGTGTTACGATAACTTCTCCTGTGTAACTGTGTTTTTTGGCTAAGATATCTGGTAACCATTATTTACAAATAATATACTCCTTTGTACAAGGTCAGAATATTCTCCATAAGAGCATTTTAAATGACAACTCTAATTTAATGTATTAGGCTTTGAATTCAGTGTTTGCTTTATAATGAATATTATTGGCTTCTTTTTTTTTAAGAAGTTATGTTTATGGATAAACAAATCAGTCAAACTTATTTTTGTTTAAGTTTGTATTTAATTACAAAAGTTTTGCCGTCTTTTAGATTTTATTTTATTTATAAAATCTTCAGTATTTTTCTTGCTATTTTCATTTAAAAATATTTTGAATACCAATATGATGGACCTTTTTTCCTAAATTCCAGTTAATTATGGAATAATTATAAATACCAAAATGCGGGGATACATGTAGCACCTACTTCATTGGAAAGACTTTTCTTATATTGGTAGCCTTATCTTTTTTCCCATTTTATACAAAATTATAATGTCTAAAAATTCTAGCTCTTTATAGTAACAGTTTGTCCTTTTTAACTTATGATGAAGCATTATGGTAAATGTATAGGTGAAAAAACTTATAAATTTCAGGGAGAGTAAGATGATAATTCTGTGAGGCTTACTATGCTGTGATATCCCCACTTCCCATTTCATGATTAAAATACCTTAATTAAAATTGGGGCACCTGGGTGGCTCAGTTGAGCCTCGGTTGAGCATCTGACTTTGGCTCAGGTCATGATCTTGTGGTTCACAAGTTTGAGCCCTGCATTGGGCTCTGTGCTTACAGCTCAGAGCCTGGAGCCTGCTTCAGATTCTGTGCCTCCCGTTCCCTCTGTCCCTCCCCAACCTCCCTCTCTCTTTCTCTCTCTCTCTCTGTCTCTTTCTCTAAAAAATAAACATTAAAAAAATTAAAATACTTTAAAAATTGAAATTTGGACTTATTAGTCATTCATTTATGAATTATAGTGCAGTAGCCCTTTATATATATGTTATATATTAATGTAAAAATTATATATTTATTAATATATATTTAATTTAACCTTCCTTAACTGTATTTTCTAGGCAAATATAATTTTACCAGGAGTTAAAAACTTTTATTTTTAAATAGTTCTGCCACTCGCCTACTATTCCACTTAACAAATGTATGTCCACCAGTAATGAAAGGAATCAAGCCTGACAAGAGTTAATATCGGTAGGAAAAACTTATGAACAAGTGTGAGTAACTTTAAGGTGTGAGGCTGTTGACAAAGAAATGGTAAGCACTACTTAGGTAGCCAAGCAAGTAAGGTGATATCTTCATCCATGAAAGAAAACAATGAAAAATTAATTGGGAACCATAGAGAAATCTGCCTAGGGAAGCATTAGAGGAACTGATACATCTTCCACAGAAGATTAAAATGAGGGCATCTTTTGGGATGAGCACTGGGTGTTGTATGGAAACTAATTTGCAATAAATCTCATATATTGAAAAAGAAATAAATAAAATAAAATAAAATAAAATAAAATAAAATAAAATAAAATAAAATAAAATGATGACTTTAAACCAGGAGAGCTAGCAAGTCAAATGTTTCCATATTGATGATGTGTTTAGGTTATTGAAGGCCTTGAGTAATTTTTTTTTTTCAAAATACAATGTCTCTACAAAACTGCACACCATGGTAGTTATGAAATATTTATGGACAAATATACAGAATTATATACACTACATATGACTGTATTTAATGGAACTTAAGGAATCTTTAAGGGTAGCTTTGATTAATTGTGATTGTTTGCCACGTGCACTGCCTGTACAATAAGATTCAACCCCACTGTATATATGGCTCCCTAGGAGACCCAAAGCAGTTTTTCCAGACTTCATTTTTCTAAGTCTGTGACCTTCCCACTCTATACTACAGTGATAAGAGTAGTAAAAGATACTATGGGAACCCAGAGGAGGGACATTTAACCGAGACGTCTGAGGCTTCCTAACATAGTATCTTTTCTGAGATAATAAGGATGGGTGAGAGCCAGTTGAACGACAGATGGAAAACACTATATCTTAAGAAAATTGTATGTGCAAAATCCAAGGAGGGAGTGAGTGAGAGAGAGAGAGAGAGAGAGAATGATTGCATCAGGCAAAATTCAGTAAGACTGTAAAAGTTAGTTGAACCAAGAGAAGAAAGAGATATTAAGTACATTAGAGAGTTTTACCTTTGCTTTCAAGGCATTGAAAAAGGACATGACTTGATTAGATTTGCAGTTTTAGAAAAATTCCCCTTGATGTTTTCTAGGGAATGAATTGTAACCACTTTGGCTATTTATAAGATACAGCAATAATCTAGGGAAAGCATTGTGGAATACTCCGGATGCAGAGAATTATTGGACAACTTTAAGAACCTTTTACAAGGTGCTGATAGCATGTGCAAGATGAAGTTTTGGAAGGCATCAAGTAGGATTCCCAGTTTGGTTTTTGGCAAGTTATGGGATAGTGGCATTTTACAGGCTTTGACAACAGTGATTGCTAAACAAGATTCATAAATAGATCTAATGGAAACTGTATATTCATAATAAACTGTAATAAATTCCCACTGTTACTTTTGTCAAATCAATGCTTAAAATTATTTTGATGTTGTTTGTCTAATTTTGAGTATTAAGGCAAAGGATATACAATAATTTGTTTTAGAATAAAAACATTACAGAGTTTTTATTGGAAAATAAAAAATCTACAAACAAAAATTCCTTAAGTTGCCCATTAAAAACAAAAGTTTGGGGTGCCTGGGTGGCTCAGTTGGCTAAGTGTCCAACTTGAGCTCAGGTCATGATCTTGCAGTCCATGAGTTCAAGCCCTCTGTCTGGCTCTGTGCTGACAGCTCAGAGCCGGGAGCCTGCCTTAGATTGTGTGTCTCCCTCTATCTCTCTGCCCCTTTCCCGCTCACCCTGTGTCTCTCTGTCTCTCAAAATTAAATAACATGTTTAAAACAATTAAAAACAAATAGAAACAAAAGTTTAATGTAAAGAAAAGCATGTGGATGTTTGGAAATAAAGTTTCTGAAGAAAAACTTTCTTGTTTGCGCAAGACATGTAACCCAATATGCACCTTAAAGTGCCTAAAAATGGCCTTAGAGTACATTTAGTTTTTCTTATCAAATTCAGATAATATAAGATAATAAGTTTTAAAAAGCATCATGAATTATAGAATCAGGGCTTTGTTTTGCCTTTTTTCCTCTTTTTGTATAGTTGACACACAATGTTACATTAGTTTCAGGTGTACAACACAGTGATTTGACAAGTTTATACCTTATGCTGTGTTCACCACAAGTGCAGCTACTATCTGCCCTATTACATTGCTATTATAATATCATTGACTGTGTTCCTTATGCTGTGCTTTTTATTCTTGTGACTTAACAGATACATCATTTGCAAATATCTTCTTCCATTCTGTAGGTTGTCTTTTTGTTTTATTGATAGTTTCTTTTCAAATGCAAAAGCTTTTTTTTATTTTTTAATTTAATCCAAATAGTCCATTTTTGCTTATGTTTCCCTTGCCTTAGAAGAAGTATCCAGAAAAATGTTGCTGTGGCCAGTGGCAGAGAAATTACTGCCTACATTCTCGTTTAGGATTTTTGTGGTTTCAGATCTCACATCTAGGTCTTTAATCTAATGTAAGCTTATTTTTATGTATAGTGTTAAAAGTTGTCCAGTTTCATTCTTTTACATGTAGCTCTCCTGTTCTCCCAGAACCATGTATTTTAGGGCATTTTTTATACCACAGGTAACTGTGGTCTTACTTCTCCAAACCTAATTTTACATATTAAAACAAAAACCTTTACAGAATTACCTATAGCCATTTTGTCAGTGATTAACTGTAAGGTTTAGGATCCTTCTGAAGTATTTTATTAACTCAGTATAAACATTATCTTAGTTATTTGACTATTTGGCAGAGAATTTTTTTTTAATCCTTAGTAAAAGTATTGCTTTAATCACATTTGGTTTGAAGGCTAGTTGGGACATGTATAGCATTGCAGATCTTTTTGAAAATCTTTGCACAGTTTTCAAGGGAAGCCTCTGAAATTTAGCCTCATATTTGCCTCTTTACAGAACCACTATGAGATTGCTAAATTATATCACAAAAGCATTAATCTTATTACACAGGGGTTTAAAGAAGTGCACATAAAATAGACTACTTTTTCTTAATGTATCAAAATTATTCTCAAATTTTCAAAGATTAAACAGATACTGGCAAAATAAAGTGGAAAAGTACATCATGTCATGTAACCTCAGTCAAGTCCTTCCTGCTAAAAAAGAAAAGGTCTGTGACTTAAAAGTCACAAAGAAAGTGTCTGTCACCTAAAAGAGAAGGTCTTTAGGTGACATAAGATGATTCTTATCTACCTAGTTTACCATATAATTATGCAGCTCCTCACTTTTGCCACATTTTATTTTTTATTTTGACAGAAAGAAAGCACACGTGCAAGCGGGAGAGGGGTAGAGAGGGAGAGAGTGAGAGAGAGAGAGAGAGAGCCACCCAAGGGCCCCAACTTTTGCCACTTTAATCCTATTCTGATTTTGACTTGCTAGTTAAACTAGTGATCTTGTCCTCCTTCTAACCAAGTTACCTGAAGTCTGGTAATACATTATTTAAAACAGGGGCACCTGGCTTGCTCAGTTGGTTAAGCATGCAACTCATGCTTTCAGCTCATGTCATGATCTTATGGTTCATGAGATAGAGCCCTACATGGGACTGTGCACTGGCTGCGTGGAGCCTGCTTGGGATTCTCTCGTGCCCTCTGCCCCTTCCCTGCTTTTGCTTTCTCTCTGTCTGAAAATAAAAAAAAACATTTTTAAAAATACATTATTTAAAACAAAACAAAACTGAAAGATTTCATATATCATTTCTTTAAAACGGGTTTATGTTTCATTTTGTATCCAAAGTTTTCATTCATATTACCTCAGTGAAATCCTAAGCTCTGTAAAAAATCTAGGTTTTATTAAAAGTTGACCAAAATTTTAAAAAATGAAAATTTTAAAAACCTTTCAATCTCTATGAATAAAATGTTGAAAATTGCCTTACATTGACAGCAAACCATACCTGTGTCATGTACAACAATGAAAGCTTTATGTTCAGTCCAAACATTTCATGACACAGGTCACAGGCAGAGGCCACTTTACAAAGCTGTTGAAAGCTTAAAAATTGTAGTTTTGTTTTCAGAAAACTCATTAACCGTTAGAACTGCTTTCCAGTGTTTGTTATTTTTAACTACCAAATGATATAAATTGAAAGCTAATGTTGCTGTTTCATAAACTGCTTTTCCTCACTGATGTTTTCCTTTTCTTTTTTTTTTTTTAATTTTTTTAACGTTTATTTATTTTTGAGACAGAGAGAGACAGAGCGTGAACAGGGGAGGGTCAGAGAGAGAGAGGGAGACACAGAATCTGAAACAGGCTCCAGGCTCTGAGCTGTCAGCACAGAGCCCGACGTGGGGCTTGAACTCATGAACTGCAAGATCATGACCTGAGCCGCAGTCGGACGCTTAATCGACTGAGCCACCCAAGAGCCCCAATTTTTTCCTTTTCTTAATGTTAACTAGACTAGTCGCAGCTCACATAGCTAAACAGTAGTATAGTATTTTACATGGATTCAAAATAATTTTTAAAAAGCTATTTGTTAACTTTGTTAGTGTTTAAGCATTTATATCAGTTTATCAGCTAATATTCATTGAGGGATTACTGTGTGTTTAGAACCCAGCTAGTCTGTCTTATAACAACAGTGAATAAGATAAACACAACCCCTGCCTTCATAGAGCTTACAAATATTAGATAAATTATTATAGCATGATGAAATCTAAGAGTGTTGTGGCACCATACAAAGGACTGTCCAAAAGGTGATGGTATAACTTCAGTTTAGAAATGCTGTTTGAGTTGACCCTTACAGATGCTTAAAACTTAATTTTTATTTAAAAAAAAATTTTTAACGTTTTCTTTTTTAATATGAAATTTATTGTAAAATTGGTTTCCATGCAACACCCAGTGCTCATGCCAACAGGTGCCCTCTTCAATACCCATCACCCACTCTCCCCTCCTTCCCACCCCCCATCAACCCTCAGTTTGTTCTCAGTTTGTAAGAGTCTCTTATGGTTTGGCTCCCTCCCTCTCTCTTTTTTTTTTCTTTCTTCCCCTCCCCCATGGTCTTTTGTTAAGTTTCTCATGATCCACATAATAATGAAAACATATGGTATCTGTCTTTCTCTGTATGACTTATTTCACTTAGCATAACACTCTCCAGTTCCATCCACATTGCTACAAAAGCCATATTTCATTCTTTCTCGTTGCCACATAGTATTCGATTGTGTATATAAACCACAATTTCTTTATCCATTCATCAGTTGATGGACAGTTAGGCTCTTTCCATAATTTGGCTATTGTTGAGAGTGCTGCTGTAAACATTGGGGTACAAGTGCCCCTATGCATCAGCACTCCTGTATCCCTTGGGTAAATTTCTAGCAGTGCTATTGCTGGGTCATAGGGTAGATCTATTTTTAATTTTTTGAAGAACCTCCACACTGTTTTCCAGAGCGGCTGCACCAGTTTGCATTCCCACCAGCAGTGCAAGAGGGTTCCCTTTTCTCCGCATCCTCTCCAGCATCTATAGTCTCCTGATTTGTTCATTTTAGTCACTCTGACTGGAGTGACGTGGTATCTGAGTTTGGTTTTGATTTTTATTTCCCTGATGAGGAGCGACATTGAGCATCTTTTCACGCCCCTGTTGGCCATCTGCATGTCTTCTTTAGAGAAGTGTCTATTCGTGTTTTCTGCCCATTTCTTCACTGGATTATTTGTTTTTTTGGTTGTGGAGTTTGGTGAGTTCTGTATAGATTTTGGATACTAGCCCTTTGTGCGATATGTCATTTGCAAATATCTTTTCCCATTCCGTTGGTTGCCTTTAGTTTTGTTGATTGTTTCCTTTGCAGTGCAGAAGCTTTTTATCTTCATGAGATCCCAATAGTTCATTTTTGCTTTTAATTCCCTTGCCTTTGGAGATGTGTCAAGTAAGAAATTGCTGCGGCTGAGGTCAGAGAGGTGTTTTCCAGTTTTCTCCTCTAGGGTTTTGATGGTTTCCTGTCACACATTCAGGTCCTTTATCCATTTTGAGTTTATTTTTGTGAATGGTATAAGAAAGTGGTCTAGTTTCATTCTTCTGCATGTTGCTGTCCAGTTCTCCCAGCACCATTTGTTGAGGAGACTGTCTTTCTTCCATTGGATATTCTTTCCTGCTTTGTCAAAGATTAGTTGGCCATACTTTTGTGGGTCCCATTCTGGAGTCTCTATTCTATTCCATTGGTCTATGTGTCTGTTTTTGTGCCAATACCATGCTGTCTTGATGATGACAGCTTTGTAGTAGAGGCTAAAGTCTGGGATTGTGATGCCTTCCACTTTGGTTTTCTCCTTCAATATTACTTTGGCTTTTTGGGGTCTTTTGTGGTTCCACACAAATTTTAGGATTGCTTGTTCTAGCTTCAAGAATAATGCTGGTGCAATTTTGATTGGGATTGCATTGAAGGTGTAGATTGCTTTGGGTAGTATTGACATTTTAACAATATTTATTCCTCCAATCCATGAGCACGGAATGTTTTTCCATTTGTTTATATTTTCAATTTCCTTCATAAGCTTTCTATAGTTTTCAGCCTACCAATCTTTTACATCTTTGGTTAGGTTTATTCCTAGGTATTTTATGATTCTTGGTGCAATTGTGAATGGGATTAGTTTCTTTATTTGTCTTTCTGTTGCTTCATTATTAGTATATAAGAATGCAACTGATTTCTGTACATTAATTTTGTATCCTGCAACTTTGCTGAATTCATGTATCAGTTCTGGCAGACTTTTGGTGGTGTCTATCGGGTTTTCCATGTATAATATGATATCTGCAAAAAGTGAAAGCTTGACTTCATCTTTGCCAATTTTGATGCCTTTGATTTCCTTTTGTTGTCTGATTGCTGATGCTAGCACTTCCAACACTATATTAAACAACAGCAGTGAGAGTGGACATCCCTGTCGTGTTCCTGATCTCAGGGGGAAAGCTCTCAGTTTTTCCCCATTGAGGATGATATTAGCTGTGGGCTTTTCATAAATGGCTTTTATGATGTTTAAGTATGTTCCTTCTATCCTGACTTTCTTGAGGGTTTTTATTAAGAGAGGATGCTGAATTTTGTCAAATGCTTTTTCTGCATCGATTGACAGGATCATATGGTTGTTTTTTTCTTTTATTAATGTGATGTATCACATTGATTGATTTGCGAATGTTGAACCAACCTTGCATCCCAGGAATGAATCCCACTTGATCATGGTGAATAATTCTTTTTATATGCTGTTGAATTCGATTTGCTAGTATCTTATTGAGAATTTTTGCATCTGTATTCATCAGGGATATTGGCCTGTAGTTCTCTTTTTCTGCTGGGTCTCTGGTTTAGGAATCAAAGTAATGCTGGCTTCATAGAATGAGTCTGGAAGTTTTCCTTCCCTATCTATTTTTTGGAAAAGCTTGAGAAGGATAGGTATTATCTCTGCTTTAAATTAACGTTTATTTATTTTTGAGGGAGAGAGGGTGAGAGAGCCAGCTCAAGTGTGGGAAGGGCAGAGAAAGAGGGAGGCCCAGAATCAGAAGCAGGCTCCAGGCTCTGAGCTGTCAGCACAGAGACTGATGTGGGGCTCAAACCCATGAACCGGGAGGTCATGACCTTAGCCAAAGTTGGACTCAACCAGCTGAGCCACCCAGGCAACCCAAAACTTAATTTTAAAACCCAATATTTTCTTGTCAGTTTACTCAAAGTGAGCTAGCCTTTTAAATTTTCTCTTTTGGGAAGTCTACCTCAGAGCCATCTGGTACTGATGATTATGCTTTCAAAAGAAATACTCATATAAGAAGAAAAGTAATGTGAGAAATCAAGTTATAATTAGTGCTTAATAATGAAAAAGAAAAATCTTCACAGATTAATTTGGAAAAAATAGTAAAAGGTTGGAAAGGTGCACCTTAGAACTTTTAAAGTAGTTCCTTTATAATTGCTTATGTGACTTATGGTTTTCTTGTAAATAGTAGTGTTCTTCCTCTCTACCTAACTGTAATCTTTTTGAATACCTGGTAGTGGTATCTTCTGGATAGTCCTTGACACATAGAAAACACTTAATAAATATGTGTTGAATAAAGTAAAGGAATGACTGAATCTTTAAGATTTAAAGAAATGAGTTCATTCAGGTTTTTAAACAATCACATTGTTTTGTAGGTGCAGAACAATACTTAATATATTCAAATTATCATTTTTTTTTTTTTTGCTGTGAATACTTCTGGAGTCTGTACTTTATCTTTAGTAGCCCACCCTGCCTCTGACATTGAGAGTATTGGATTTCCAAAGATGACCTCTTCCATTACCCCAATGTCAGTAGGTATTTGTCATTAAGTCTCACTTCCAGCTGTGCCGGCTAAAAGAGGAGGCTGGTTTTTGGAAAAGTATTTATATGTGAACACACACACAGACACACACACACTCTTTTAAGTGTTTAGTGTGATGTTAATTATCAGTTTACTTGGTGATTATTGATTAATAAGTTAAACCATTGACCTTTTGTGTAAGGTGGTTATCATTTATTCAGATTAGATTGTGAAAACTGGGTAGCAACTGATTACAGATTTGAAAAAGGGCTCTTTGATGAATGGTGAGGGAAAATAATGTTTGCTTCTTTGGTCAGATTAGAAATTTACTACCTCAAGATAGGCCACTTTAAGATACTGGTCATTGAAGAATGGTGTGACCTACCTTATCTCAGCTTCTTTTTTACTTATCTTTATACCTGTCAGTAAGAGAAACTACAGGAACATGAAGTAGCCCAAGTCACTGGTTGGTTGTTTTCCCTAGTGAAAGAAATAGTGTTTTTTGAAGTTTCAGATTTACATAGGGTAGTATCTTAAGGTTTGGATTTTGGGGTTTCCTCTCAATATTTTATGTGTTTTGAAATAAAACAAAATGACTTCTTGAATGTAAACACAATAAATATTTGTGAAATGAGTAAATGAATAAAATAGTGAAAGCAGCCACAGCAGACTGGGTACCGTATATTTATAACAGATAATAGTTCTATGACAATTGGGTAATTTTGAATTTGGAAAACCATAAATTCATCTTACTTTGGTTTTTTTTCTTTTATGTCTCTCTTAAGCTATGGATAATAGCCTAAAAGTTCCTCAGAGTCATCTAAATTAATCTCAACTTGATCTTTTATAAGGACATACAAATTTTGTTAAAAATATTTAAATACTGGTATTTATAAACTAACTAAAAATTTATAAAAATTTATAAAACATTTTATCTCATTTAATCATGTCAGAAATCATGTTTAAAATATGCTTCTCATCTTAGGAATTTAAATTCTGTAATATGGTCAAAGTAAATGGCAGAAGTAGAGACCCAGACCCAGATCTTCTGATTCTACTTTTCCCTACACCTCATCTAGAGGGCCGTAAATGAGTAAGTTTTGATTTAAAAATAAAATATACAGGGTTCAAGTCTTCACATTTATCATTATAACAGTATTTTTTTTTTTTTTTTTACTTCTTAAAATTTGCATCAAAATTAGCATACAGTGAAACAATGATTTCAGGATCATTATAACACTAGTGGGTAATACATTAGGGATATAGCAAAGTATAAGGCATGGCCGTTGGCTGGAGGGTGTTCATGATCTAACTGGAGAAACAAGAGGTATCCACAAAAAGAGTTAACAGTATATGACAGTGTGTGTGTAGTGAAGTGTGTGTGAAACTTACAGAGAAAGGAGAGATTGCTGTGGATTGGAGCTACTAGCGTGAACGAAGTGACCAAATTGGGCTGTGCTGGAAGAGAGTATGCAGTTTAGCGGGTAGTTTACCAGGTAAATTTATGAGATTTATGCAGATGGCTGGCAGTTTAGCCAACAGTGTCCTTTTGTCTGGACATTGAGACATGGAGAGTACCCAGGGAAGCCAACACTGCCTCTCATGTCTGAACTACTCCTGCCAAACTCCTGCAGTTCTTCTGTCAGATGAGAAGAAGTGTGGCTTTCTCTGGAGCCACCTTTCACAATAACAAGGCTTGTGTAAAGATTCTCCATTTTCTGGATTCAGTGAACCTAATGGGAACTTGAAATTCATCCCACAGCTCTGCCCATCAGTGTTTCAGCTGTAGTAAGTTCATTGGCAGTAGTTTTTTTGTTTTTTTTTTTTTTCTTTTCTTTTGTTTTCTCTTTGAAACAAAATCCTGGAAATGGTGAAAGACAAATTGTCATGATAGAGGCTGATGATAATAATAGAAACTGAGAATTCTGGAGGTGAAATCTCAGGGGAAAAAAACATTCAATATTAAATTCATACTTCTCCGCCTAGATTTGAAAGGTAGCAAATTTATTTAGCGTATTTATTTAGGATCTCCTTTTTCCCTCCCCTCCTTCCTTGCTGTCCATACTTATCCAGTCATTTTCTGCATCTTTCATGGACACTACTCCAACCAGACCACATTTCTTCTCGTTATCTTTGAACATTTGCCATTTTTGTCCATCTTTTCAAGTTATTTTTCATATGTAAAATAAGTGTATACAATCTGGTAAAGTTAGTAAGAATTGATTTTTTCCTTAAAAATGGGATGCAGTACTTAAAAGTGAAAACTTCAGTTGTTGCCCTTAAAAATAAGTAAGGTTATGAATAATACAGACTTGGAAGTCCCATATTTGACTTCATTTGTGTGTGTGTGTGTGTGTGTGTGTGTGTGTGTGTATACCAGGGGCGCCTTGGGTGGCTCAGTCAGTTAAGCATCCGACTTCTCAGATTATGATATTGTAGTCTCTGGGTTCAAGCCCCGCATCAGGCTCTGTGCCAGCTCAGAGCCTGGAGCCTGCTTCAGATTGTGTCTCCCTCTGTCTCTGCCCCTCCCCCACTTGCACTCTATCTCTCTCTCTCTCCTTAAAAAATAAATAAACATTAAAAAAAATTTAACACTTAGGTACCAGGTGTGGAACTTGTGCCTCTTCTTCCTGGTTTCTGGCATTGATGGAGAGGAAAGAATAGAATGGAACCTTTTCCCTTTCATTAAAGACTATGTAAACATTACCAGAACTTTATTTTATTTTACTATTTTTTATTTTATTTATTTCTTATTTATTTTTTTATATGTGAGAGAGACAGAGAGACAGAGCACAAGCAGGGGAGAGGCAGAGAGATGGAGACAGAATCTGAAGCAGGCTCCAGGCTCTGAGCAGTCAGCACAGAGCCCAACGCGAGGCTTGAACCCATCAACCGTGAAATCATGACCTGAGCCAAAGTCAGACACTTAACCAACGGAACCACCCAGGTGCCCCAACCAAAACTTTATTTTAAAGGAATATATGAATTAAGAAAATCTATTATAATACAGTTTTCTATTACATGTGTAGAATAAACTGAAGGAAAACTGTTTCCCATAGTAAAAAAACAAAACCAAAAAAGATATATTCCGTTTAAATAGTAATTAACTTACATGCTAGCCCTTTTCCCTCATGACCACATTATAGATAGGCTACCCTGTAATTTTCAAGAAAAAAGAATAAAAATGGTGCGGTGAACTGACCAGAAACACTTGGTTACACACAACTTTTAGGTTCTTTGTGGTAAATAATGAAAGATATTAAGATTGAAGTATGAGGATAATAGTAAATTATCAGATTAAGTTCCCCCGAACACACGTACAATTCTCAGTATTTACTAATAAGTAAGCACAAAATAATTTATGAACCGGTTATATAAACTTGAAGAAATTCCAGCTGTCTGTCTTTTTAGGGGTCTCAGTCATACTCTCATATAAGAAGATTACTTTTGGCAAATACAGTGATTCCTGAGGCAAGAGTGATGATTCTTTCTGATATCAGGTGACCACAATTGTCCAGAGTTCACAAGTGGACCCAGAACCACTTAAAAATTTAGCAGAGAGTATCATTTCCAAGATTAAACAGACCTCAGTGGATTATACTCTCTTCATAAAGTAGTGGAGAGTACCTCTAAAATATTTCAGTCAATTTGTGTATCTGGAATACATTTAATTTCACTCATGAGAGCCTATGTGCAATATTCCTCTTGCTTGTTTTCGTGCCTTGTGTTCACCAAGTGATACACATTTTTGTCATTCAGTATATTAATTAATAAACTATTATTCATTTATATACGAATAACAAAAGTGCCTCTAGTAGCTCCCTCAAGTGTATGGGCTTTGAATCCCAACAATCTGCTCCTGAGCTGTGCATCTTTCAGTAGATGCTAGCAGCACCAGGGTTATAGCTCACCCTAACAACCCACATTTAATATGCATTGTATTTTAAAGTAAATCCTAAAGCTTATAACATAGTGTAACCATATTGCATGTAAAACATCCTCTTTGGTGCCAATATGTTAAGTCATTATTGGCAGTTTTGATTTGAATATCAGAACTTCTTGGTAATTTTTTTTTTAATTTTACCTTAACATTTTAATTTAAACAAATTTAATATTATTGCCTTCTGGATGTCCAACATGTCATTAAATGCAATCTTTTTTCATTTTTCAAGTCTATCAACAATTGAAATAACTCTGACACTCTTACTAGATTTGTTCATAGACAAGTCTGTACTTTGTTTATTGCTTATGTGACTTGAGTAAATCCTAGGTGAGAGCAAACTGGGAAAGAAATCAGGAAACCAGGTATCTTCCATAGTCCTCTCATAGCCTAATAAATTAAGGAAGTTATTCAGCTTGTGTTCAGAGAAACTCCCTTTGTTGTCTACTTTTCTCTAACTCATTTGTAGGGATTAGTAAAATAAAGTATAAGAAACCTAGTGGAATTCTGTGCCGTAATAACTTACACAGCTTCAGATTGTTATTCAGTTAATATTTATCAAGGAATACTTTATCCATTAGAGAGGAATATGTTTTAGTTGTTATGTGATAAAATATCAACTCAAAGGCTGTGTGAGGTCAAGTTACTTAAGCTCTCTAAAGCTGTGGTTTCTTTATCAGTAAGATGAAGGTAACAGTATTAAGTTCTAGCGAAGTGTCTACCGATACGTTCTGAAAAATAGTAGCCATCTTAAGAACACAAATAAAAACAAAACACTTTCAAGAGAGTGGTCAACAACATTCAAGTAATTTCAGGCCACCCAGAGAAGCATGGGGTACACCAAGTGAGAACTCAAAATACAGACTTTTCTTCTAGAATGTGATACATGTGTGCCTGATAAACCACTCATTCTGCAGAATTGTGCACTGAAAATGAGCTTATGGGGGAAATTAATTTTAGGCATACCACTCAAAATCTATGCAGCTTTACATTGTTGTTGTTAGTTCTTTGGTTACAAACCTAATGAAAATATTAACTCCACTAAGTCTCTGCCAACATTTTCACCTAACATCTCAGTCAACTAACCATCTGTATCACATTTCCCCTCAAATCAAGGAGATGGCAGTTACTGAGTGCATTTGATTCCAGTACTTTTCATCAAAATTGAAGTTCTGATTCAAGCTACAGGGAGAAACATGTTCACAGCTTCTTTCTTGAACAGAAAGCTTAACTGTTGTAAAGTGTAGGGTTCTTGACTCCACTAAACTAGCCCCTATGTATACTAAAGGAATTGACCTGTACAGGATTTTTAGCCGCTCATTTGCACTTTTTTAGGACTTTACACATTGTTAAGACTTTCTCTTTAATTGGGATGAAAACTTGCTTCTGATCACTATAAAATGTCAACATGCTAGAAAAAAATCCTATGAAGCAGCAAGATACCCAAAGTCTAAATTATGTTGATATTGTTCATTATTTACCAATGGCAAAGGGGCTCTTTTATATAAATATGTATTAGAATGGAGTATACTATATTAGATGAAAGAATTCTGAACTTCCCTAAAGCTCTTTGGAACTAAGTTGTTTATAGAGAATAAGGAATATAAATCAAACATGTTTCTTTTCTTGCTTCTGTTTCAGGTGTATAAGTACTTTTAGGGGTAGTTTAATGGGTTAGCTTCAGTAGAGACATTTGTTTGAGTTTTCTTACATTTCTCTTGTGCTTATTCCCCACGGTTGGCTGAAGAGTATGAAATTATCTCTGGATCACTAGCAAAAGTCCCCATTCCTGTTCATAATTACTGTTTACTATCAATTTGATTCATCCTATTCCTATAGCAGTGTTTTTCCCCCAGACGCCTTTTAGAGGTGCCTCTAAGGCACTTCTATCTAATTCTAGCACTGAGAGATCAAACTGCCTATCATGTATTTGGGAAGGTTGTTGTACAAGATAGGCAGAGACCGTTTTGATCAAGTTACTCCATGTATACAGTAAACTTTATGTTTTATATTAAAGTATTACAATCTAGCTGGTTCGCTTTACCAAATCTTCATGAATTAAAACAAAAAAAGGAGTTGTGCCATATTTTAATTGTGCCACTTCATATCAGTGCTAAAGCAGCAAGTTCTTACAAATTATATGCATAATTTCATTGGGTCACATTTTCATATCATTTTATTTTAGCTACTTCTAGAGATGATTCCATCATTTCAAGTCCTGATGTCACTGATATTGCACCAAGTAGAAAGAGGAGGCAGCGGATGCAAAAAAATCTTGGAACGGAACCTAAAATGGCTTCTCAGGTGACTCAGCCTCAAGAAAAGGAAAAGTAAGTAATTTTATTTATTTATTCGTTTATTTATTTATTGCCACATGATGAGATATTATTTTAAAAATCTAATACCTGATCTCAAGAATTTTATTTACTTAAAAATCTGAATTTACTTAAGGCTGTTTTTAAACAACAAAAATTGTGATTTTGGAAATTGTAAAATGTTCAAATCAATGTCTTTTCTCTGGTGTTTGGTTAATTTCTATTAATATTTAAAGCAGAAGTGCTAAAAATATAATCAAAATGTTTTTTCTTGTGGTTTTTATAGATTAATTAGAAATGGCATGTAGACACTAAAAATATTAGAATCCAGCTTGTGTTCAGTAGTGTTTCAATCTGATTTACTGCTTTAAGCAGACTCATACAGCATTTGAATTAGCTACCTGATTTGGTTATGCTTGGAATTTTTTCAGGTGAAATGTCTCTTCCTAATCATCTCTATCTCTCTATTAAAATTTTGATTACATGCTTTAATTTTACAGATTTTCACTCTTTCATTCAGATACCCTCTTTTGATATGCATCCCAATTTAGTTGTAGTGAATTGAGGAGTTGGGATAATTAACATTTTATTTCAGCAAAATAGCATTTATAAAGAATAATTATCAGTTGAATCCTAAATGAATGTACCAATCATTTGTGTATCTATCTATCTATCTCTATCTATCTCTATCTCTATATCTATCTATATCTATATGCCCTGAGAGTTTATTTCTTTTTCCCTAAACTTTTTATTAATTTAGCAAATAGTTAATGAACAATAGCCATATGACAAATGATATTACAGATCAGTGGTTTCACAGTGTGGAATGATGACCCCCTAGGACAGTCCCCAAGCTCATCTCTTCTTCAGTTCCATACCTGTGTGAAGCCAGTCTCTTCATATATTTCACTTAGAATAACATGTCACATCTGATTAAATGTGGAATCTTATGAGAATCCAACTCTTTTCATTCAGGCCAGCCATGAAACAGATTTACAAAGTATAAACATAGACCTCACAAGATTTTTTGTTGAAATATAATGATCTTTCATAAAGAATATCATATTCATGTTGACATATACTAGGTTTATTTTTTTTAATGAATTAATAAAGATTTTAAAAAGTTCCGGGTTTTTAATTTTGAATATGATAAATATAATACATATAAACAAAAGCTCTTGAGATCCTCAAGAACTTTCAAAAGTGAAATAGTTTTGTTTTTTTTTTTACACTTTTAAAAGTATAAAAGTTTTTGTTCCTGAGAGCAAAAAAGAGTTTTGTTGTAGACATTGAGGATGCCAAGACAGACACAGTCCAAGCCTTCAGGAAACTGACAGCCTGACAGAAGGGAGTTTTTGAGTTTATGGTATAAAAGTAAGCATTGTACAGTTAAGAGTGAAATTGTTTTGTTTGTCTATTTATCATTGGGTTTTTATTCTCTCCACCATTGGCTTGATTTACTGGTATTGAAAATGCATTAGGTTTTTATACCCTTATGTCTCCAGACAATACATACAAAAACCCAGTGTACTTACTGGTTTGTACTCAGCTTCTGAATTTATTCATTAGCTCATAAACCTCTGGCTTCATAGAATTCAAAGGTATTGTATTATCTCTTTTATTTATCATTATTATTAATTATTATTATTATTATTATTATTTTGAGAGAGAGAGAGAGAGAGCATGGGCCAGGGAGGGGGCAGAAGGAGAGGGAGAGAGAATCTTAAGCAGGCTCCACAGTCAATGCGGAGCCCAATGTGGGACTTGATTTCACAACTGTGAGATCACCGCCTAAGCTGAAATCAAAGAGTCAGACGCTTAAGCAACTGAGCCACCCATGTATTCTCTCTTTTAAATAATGAACCAAAAATATTTCCAATTTGTAAGTATTAGAGTAGCCAGACTATTCCTATAGATCATTATAGGAAAAAATAAAATTACAAGCAGTTTGAAGTATTCAAGCTCTGTACTTCATTCAGTCACTCTGTAGGCAAATGAGCAATGAGTATCAGTTGTGTGCTAGACAGAAACTAGATGTTGGGGATTCAGGAGAGTAGAAAACAGACAGCCTCTGTCTTCATGGAACTTTTGGTTCAGTTGTTTTGTCTGATGAAGATTTCAGGGTCTGGAGGAAGAATGAAATGTACTGGTTTTATGTTAGAGAGCTGCACCTTAGTTCTTTTCATTCTGCGTGTGAAGCATATACAAGGTTTTGAGGTTACTAACATTTTCTGATTACATGATATTGCTTGAACGGGTTTCCAGTACACATGGTACAGAGATGAAAGAAGTTTAGATCTGAATCAAGACTAAATATGTTATTCAGGATTTTTTAATAAAGGCAATGTGTTTGCTTCTACCAATTATATGCAATTCATGTTTTCCTTTTCTATATTTTGATAATCATGTTAGTACTTATTTTGTATATTTTCACTACTTTAAAAGTTGATATAAAACCATATCAGCTTCTTTGAATTGTCTGCTAATTTTATTACTTTGGACCTTAAGGCTCAACTGGTCCTAAGAAGAAATGGAAAACATATGTTAGATGTCAGGAAGAATTTTAAAGATTGAAGAAAATTTAGTGTAACACTTATCAATCATGTGTTGAGTGGTTGATACCCTGCTCTACAATTCCTCTTGCTCTGCCCAAGTAAAGCAGAGAGAAAAAGTATATATTTTGTTATTTAATTTTATTTTTTTATACATTTGGGTTTTTCTTCCATTTTGAATACAGAAGACAAATATTATGGCTCTTAAAGTTTAAATTTTTTTTTTTTTCAACGTTTATTTATTTTTGGGACAGAGAGAGACAGAGCATGAACGGGGGAGGGGCAGAGAGAGAGGGAGACACAGAATCGGAAACAGGCTCCAGGCTCTGAGCCATCAGCCCAGAGCCCGACGCGGGGCTCGAACTCACGGACCGCGAGATCGTGACCTGGCTGAAGTCGGACGCTTAACCGACTGCGCCACCCAGGCGCCCCAAAGTTTAAAGTGCTCGTTCTTTCCCATTTTTTTAATCAAAAACAGTAGAAAGATGGGGCGCCTGGGTGGCGCAGTCGGTTAAGCGTCCGACTTCAGCCAGGTCACGATCTCGCGGTCCGTGAGTTCGAGCCCCGCGTCGGGCTCTGGGCTGATGGCTCAGAGCCTGGAGCCTGTTTCCGATTCTGTGTCTCCCTCTCTCTCTGCCCCTCCCCCGTTCATGCTCTGTCTCTCTCTGTCCCAAAAATAAATAAACGTTAAGAAAAAAAATTAAAAAAAAAAAAAAAAAAAAAAACAGTAGAAAGCTTCAATGAAACAAAACAAAACAAAAAACAAGCTATTAACTGTAAAGAAAACTTAAAATAACTCATTCTCAAATAGTGATGATTAACCCTTATTTTATGTTTTTAAATTAAAACTACTACCTAAGTTAAAATTACCACTTCATAATGCTGTCTTATTCACTCATAAGGAGCTAGGTTATTATACTTTTTAACCATGAACACAACTTAAATATGATACACAAGTAACATATTCTGACTTTCTAATATTGCCATGCTGGTGAAATGGGATTAGAGACCCCATCCATTAGTTCTAAACATACCTCTCTAACACAGATCAAACGTAGATCTCAGATTTCACATAAAATGCCCTAAAACCACTCCCACTTAGGATAAACTTAAAAATTTTGAGTATAATTCTAAAGATTCCAATCCAGAACCTTAAGGCTGGTGTTATCCCCTCACTCTGTCCTTGCAGTCACAAGATTAATTGTGTATATTCCTGTTTCTCAGTAGATTATAAGCCCCTTCAGGCAGTGAACCAAGCATGGGCTTTGCAACAAAATATTGGTTGTGCTGCTCTGGAAAAATAATTATATAAGTCTGTGTCTGAGTTGTTTTCATCTGTAAGAAGGGTAAATTAATATCTACCTTGTAGGGTTTGTGTAAGATGTAAATGAGAGGTCACATATAAAAAATTTATCACAATTCTTATATATTTTGTATCTCTCTCTTCTCTCATACCTTGTCACTATACCAATGACAATATCACAATAAATGCTTAAATAAATTTAAAAGTTACCATGATTTTGTGTTATGGATTAGTATTAGTATAGATTAGTATATACACAGATTAGCATACATTAGTATTTAGTTTTTTTAAGAGTACAGAGTAACCCATGGTATTTAGAAATACACTAAAAATTTTATAATGTGAAATACTTATAAATACATCAATTTAAAAAATAATTTTCTCGGGGCGCCTGGGTGGCTCAGTCAGTTAAGCGTCCGACTTCAGCTCAGGTCATGATCTCGCGGTCCGTGAGTTCGAGCCCTGCGTTGGGCTCTGGGCTGATGGCTCAGAGCCTGGAGCCTGCTTCCAATCCTGTGTCTCCCTCTCTCTCTGCCCCTCCCCTGTTCATGCTCTGTCTCTCTCTGTCTCAAAAATAAATACAGGTTAAAAAAAATTAAAAAAAAAATAATTTTCTCATTCATCAACATCCTGCATTTTTTAACCTTACTTTATTCATGAATTTAAATTTTTTTTTTAATGTGTATTCATTTTTGAGAGATAGAGAGACAGAGCTCAAGCAGGGTGAGGCAGAAAGAGGGAGAGAGACAGAATCCGAAGCAGGCTCTGGGCTCTGAGCTGTCAGCACAGAGCCCGACACGGGGCTTCAACTCATGAACCATGAGTCACCCAGGTGCCCCCCCCTTTTTCATGAATTTTAATTGCTAATACCTAATAAATGTGTAAATAATTTATTGCTAACTCATATTTATGTTTTGAAAGTAGTGCATAGTTAAAAGCATAATAAAATTATAGATAGTGGGAAAGTTTACAGATCATCTGGTTTGATCCTTTCATTTTGCAAATAGAAAACTAAGTTCCAGAAAGAGGAAATGAATTGCATAAACTCCAGTAGACATAATAAAATTTTAAATTAAGTCGGAGTACCTATGATCATCCCTTCCTCCACTTTGTTTTTGAAATACAGACCAGGAGAAACCAAGGGAAGTCAAGGAATAAATGTGGAACATGCCCAGTGGGAATATTTGAAAGGAGTAGAGGCCCTAGAATTTTTCAAAGAGGGTTTAGGACACAAGAAGTTTAGAATTAGGGGCCACTTTCTTTTCAGCCCTCAGTAGTAAATACCCACATCTGCATTAACTAATGTACATGTGAAGTTGTCAGAGAAAAAGGTGTTTAGAAAGTTATGAAATTGTAATTTAGCTGTGTTTGATACCAATTGCATTATTTTTCAACTGAGAGAAGTAAATCAATTTGTAAATAAACTTTTAAAATTTATGGGCACATTATGAATATTAAATACATAATAAGTCTACAGAAGTCTACAAAAGAAGACTTTGTAGTAAAGTTATTTGTACCAATAAAAATACTAAATAGTAAAATACACAATACAGTTTTTATCAGAAAATGTGAGTGAGAGGTACTATGGAAATGTTTACCTTCTTCTACAAGATAATATTAAAGTATACTGTTTATGTTATACTAAAGATGGAAAAGTGAAGTCAAGCCTCATATATTTGCTTTTTTTTTTTAATTTTAAATGTTTATTTATTTTTGAGAGAGAGAGTGCAAAGGTAGGGGGCAGAGAGAGAGGGAGACACAGAATCTGAAGCAGGCTCTAGGCTCCGAGCTGTAAGCACAGAGCCCGATGTGGGGCTTGAACTCACAAACCATGAGATCATGACCTGAGCCAAAGTCAGACGCTTAACTGACTGAGCCACCCAGGCACCCTATTTGCTTTTGATTAAAAATATATATATATATATACATATATATATATTTATATGTATATACATATACATATATGTATATATATATGAATACAATTTCAGGAATAAGATAATACTAAATAGTGAAACCACATAAAGATGACTCAAGTCTGTTCAATTTCTTCATTCTGACCCTCTCTTAGCTCCTTTCTAGATAGAAACACAGCAGGTTTTTCTTCAGACGGGTATAAAGAACCAGGCAAAGCAAAGGTGACTTCTCAGTGTCTGGGCTCTAAAACACCATTTAATGAGTGAATAGCAGCATGATTAGTGAACAGCTAGATAACTTTCACACAGGAAAAGTTAGCATATTAATTTGTCAATAAATGTAAAACCTATAATGAAGATAATTTCTCAACAGATTATCTAATGTTATCGCTGTATCAAAGTAAAAATCCATCCTTATGTGAAAATAATTATTTAGCCATATAAGAAAATATCAACTATTAAAAAATAGTAAGCTATAATGGCATTTGTAATGGTCACAGCTTTTATAATTAAGTATTGTGGTATGTTTTGAAAGTTCTAAAAAAAAAATGTGTCACTCCCAATATCTTCAAAATATTTTGTAACCCAAGACAAATGTAATTTTCTAAGTCCTTGAGTTTGCTCTAAAAAAATAATAATACCGTGTCAAGTGGGAGCTATGTACTATGGAATCATTAACCAAATTCTGTCACATAATGCAAAAACTCTGTTGCACAAAGGTACAGAAAATGTAAGTAACGGATCCAAGGTCACACACTGAGTAATTTTAAACAATTATTTTGTGGATCAATGAATAACACATTCTCCATTTTTCATAAAAGAGTGAGAGACTGTCTTTTCATGCATGAGTAATTCCAATTGCTAAATTTAGCCATAAAACCAGTTTAATTATTATTATCATCCTATTACTGTTACTGTTATTATTACTAAATTAAACTGTTGGTTCTGCATCAACTAGCCACTATAGGTAATGCAGTTGTTTGACCAATGGTGTTTTCTTGCACTTTACGCTGCTAACATAAGTATTGCCTGCTTATAAACCTGTACTACATGGTAAAAGTACATGAAATATTTGGTTGTACATCTCCTTCAGTGTATGTTCTATGGACATTCAATAGAGGTAACTCCTAGATGACCAGTATCAAAAGTTTTCAAAATTCTGAATAGTTAATGAATTTTATATGTAAACAGAGTTATTCTACCGTATTGTTTTTCTTTGTATTCTTAGCCATGTTTAATTAGAAAAAAGTTAAACTGAGAATGAATGTATTGTATAATTTTTTATACTTCTCAGTGAAGAAAAATTGCACAGAAAGTTTGAGTTTATAGTTTACATTACCATAGCATTTTAACCATTATATAGCATTAAATTTACCTGGGAAGTTTGACTTCATTACTTGTTTTCAGTGCTAAGAATATACTGGCTTTCAGTTGTTTTTGTAAGTCCCTCCCAATTTTATCTCCTGTGTATTCTCTGCGGTAGCCTCTGAGTGGTTTATATTCATTGTATGACTATTACATGATTTTACATTGACAATAGAAATACACAGTAGATACTGTTTGTTGAGAAGAAAAGAATTCTGTTGTTTTCCCTCATTCATACACTCACTCACCCATTGATTCATTCATTCATTCACCCTTCCTTCATTTTACAGAGCACTAGGGACATACTACTGAGAGAGGCTCTGATCTCATAAAGCTTAGTCTATATGAGAGAAGACAAGCGTTAATTATATCATTAAATCAATATATAATTGCAAACTTTTGAAGTATTTCAGGATTTAGGGGAAACATGGCAAGGGGAGCTTGTGGCTTGAGGAATCATTTGAGCTGTAATCTGAAGGATAAAGAGGAATGCAATGGTGGAGTAGAGAGCAGAGTGCTTAAAATCCAGAGGTAACAGCCTGTGAGCATGACCCAGGTGTAATGCATAAGCGATGGCGTGGAGGGAGCCAGAAGGGAGGAAGTGTGATGAGACAGGACTGCTCAGAGGTCACCCCAAGCTGGCTGTGAGCTCCTTAATAAAAATTCATCCTTTCCTTGTATACATATTAGCATTTTTGTTTCACATATCACAGGAGACTTTTCTTCTGTTTTCCCTACTTTTTAATACTGGTTTTAAACTCATGCTCATAAGAGTTATAAAGTACCATATTGACTAGAAAACTCTGATATTTTCATCCTTATTACATCTTCTTAGATATGATCACTTAAAATTATCTAAAGCTATTGTACTTAATTTCTTTTTCTTCTTTTTTAACGCTACTTTCAAACTGCTTAATGTTGTACAATTTTGGATTCCCAATAACAACTTTCATTCTCTTGAAACACAGGAAACTAGAAAATTGAAAACATACCAAAACTTATGTAGACTGCTCCCAGGGATAATAGCTTAAATTGGCATGTGTTAGCAGTCCTGACTGAGGTGCAGGATTGTACTGCTATTTTGCCTTTTTATGGTAAATATTAATACTTTTTTTCAGGAATATTTTTAGATCTTTGAAGAGTTCCTACTTCTAGTAAAACTCTGAAATCCTTGAATGTGTTATATATTGATAAATATTCATTAAAAAATTTTAGTGTGACTAATCCACACAATATGATTATTCTTGGGGTACATTCATCCTGTTCTGTCAACTAGCATCAACACTTAAGAGTTATTATTCAGCATAACCATATGCTGTACATTCCTTGCTATTTACTATCTTACATCAGTTGAAATTGTGATTTATAGAGTTGCTTGGTGTGACTTTTTAATCCTGTGTATTAAAATGAACCAGCTGTAAAAGACCACAGAAATTATAAAATTACTTTCATATTTATATACTTTATTAATATCAGGTAAAATAGTGTAAACAAAAATATTGTGAAATTACTCTATAAATATATAAGGGTACGATATATATCTAAATGAAATGTCACCATGTTCAGGCTTTATTAGGTACTGAGCTTAAATTTTTAATGAGGTCATGCTTTATAATACAACATAATAAACAAGGAAGAATGTTTCATTTAAAATTCTTTAAAATTTAGGAGCTCTTAATTCTTCCAACATCCTAAAAGAGTGAATGTAATTAAAGTCTTTTAATAGCCTTCTGTTGGTATGCCTTGAAGTCACTGATGACCAGGTAGACTTGTGGGATGACCTTAACAAACTGATTAAGTATTTCATTCATTATTTACTTATTTGGCAACATTGAGTCAGTGTATCAGTCTTACTGAAATTAGCAACAAGTGAATTAAATCAACCAAGGAACAAAATTGTCAGATTATTTAATTAATACTTTAATGCTTGTCACATCTTGAGCTGTTTCAACCTCTTTTTTCCCCAATTCTGCTTAACCTTTTTCTAGGTGTTCTCTTTCTTAACTCTATAGATGTTCTTTCTTGAAAGCAAACTGGTTTTAAAAGATAATGAAGTTAGAATCTGAACAAGGGACCTAGAAATGAAAACTTTGCCTAAGAATCAAGGCTCTAACCCTAAGGAGAGGTGACCAGGAAGAACCAGACCCATATGCAACCAAGTGAGGATTATGCTGGAGATCTATACAGGGCATCAAACACAAGGATACACCATACAGACCTTGTTACCAGAACTGGAATAAAAAGTTCTTATTGTTCTTATCAGAAGCAACTGCTAAATTAACTTTGAACTCTTTAAGCGGTCCTTAACTAGAAAAAAAATATTAGTGCCTGTGGTCACAAGAGCTAAATGTATGGATCAGATAGAACAAAAAGCCTCTATCTCTGAGATTTGGTGGGAAGAAATTCAAGATGTGTATTGAATTTAGTTGATGATGAGTCCATAATTTATTATTTACAGTAACATTAACAGACTTCATTCTGTAGCATATCTAAAGGAGATCTTAACAGGTAATTTGTAAGAGGTTCCAGATTCAAATAAGTTTTTAAACGGCTGTCTGCCACAGCTTCCACACTTCCATGTGATCCAACCCGTAGAACTTGGAGATACATTTTTTTAAAGGCTCTGAGAAACCCATAGTAAATAATTCATTTGATGTTGTAGTCGTCTTTGAAATGTACTTAAGCATAGCACCCTCATGCAATCTGCCTCTCCCCTCCCCAAAATGGTTTAGCAACAGTTAACAGTCCAAGGAATAATATTTTGCAGGGCCTAGTTTGGGTTATGAATTCTCAAAATTCCCCCAAATCAATGATTTTAGAAATATAAGAACCTTAAACCATAATTATAGAATGTTAGCCATTGAGTGTATCTCAAGAAAAAAATAGTGGGGGACTTCACAGGAAAATTGGTGCATATGTGGGACTTTCTTCTGCCACTCCCCACAATCCTCCTACCTTGGAAACATACTGCTTGTCCAACATATGGACCTGCTGGGAGCAGCAGGATCATTCTCTAAGAGATTTCTAGTGATTAGAACACATTTTTATATCCGTAAAAGGAGCAGTTCAACATTATCTCACCTGCAGGGTAAAAGCATTAAAATAATTTGGTCCAAAAATACAAATAAATATTTGTGTAGTCCTTAGATAGTCTTTGTTTCTGCATGCTGACAAGTAAAAATATATAGGTTCACACATGTCATGCAAGGGTCAGATATGCTTTAGGCTTCTATGTGATGAGTATCTTCTGAAAACAAAGGGTTCTAACATGTTCCAAACAACCTTAAAAATATTACTAAATTATAACTTTTCACAGATGTTGCTCCTTGGACTGTAGTGAAAAATTTTAACTGTGTGTTCTGAATCAACCTGTAGTGGTCCCACTAAGTAATTGTGTAGCTGTAATAATTTAGATTAGTGGTAGGTGGTAGATCAGCAAACACCCTCTTCAGATTAAGTTTATGGTTTAATTGGCCAAGGTTATACAATCTTATTAAAGTCTACATAGCTACAGGGACCAACAAAAGATGCAGCATATTTTAGCACAGTATTTTCATACCTCATTGAGTGGGTTTAGGTACTAACACAGCCACCACTGAGATAGTTCGTCTAACACATGGTCTTTCTGGACCCAGGAAAGCTCAGTTCTTTCCTTTTTAATTCTAGAATCTTACGGCATCATCCTGGATGAAATTGCACAATACATGCACTTTTGTTTAGAGTAATGATTGCATACGTCAGTCTTCCCTACTTACTAAAGTGAAGTTATGTCTTTCAAAGCTTTTCAGGGTCCTAGAGAGCCCAGTTCTGCATAGTGACTAGTTGCGGTCAAATAGAGTTTGAAATAAAATATTTACTATAAATGAGATTCTTCTTATGGTGGAGTTTTGAAGAAACTTACTTGTTTGCCTTCTGATACATTTCTTTCTATGTTTCTTGTCAGTGTCATGGGTTATTAAAAAATAATACAACCTAATAGTAAGGAGGGGAAGAGCCCAGTGTTGATCCATTTATTTATGAATAAACTTTTTTTAGGAGTATTTTTAAGTTGACAGCAAAATTGAGCAGGAAGTACAAAGAGTTCCTGTGTATCCCTGGTCCCCACACATGTACAGTCTCCTCCACCATCAACATCCCCCAACAGAGCGATACATTTGTTAAACTGATAAACTTACACTGACACACCTTTCTCACTCACAGTCTGTAGTTTGCATTAGAAATCTTTCTTGCTGTTAGAGATCTTTCTTGCTGTTTGTTTATACATTCTATAAGATTTGGACACACACACACACACACACACACACATATATATATATATATATATATAAATAATTACAAGTATACACTATTGTAGTACTTAGTAGTTTCACTACCTTAAAAATCCTATGTACTTCACCAGTTCATCTTTCCTTCCTCATAGCTTTGCCTTTTCTAGAATATTATATAGTTGGAATCAGATGGTATGTAGCCTTTTCAGATTGGTTTCTTTCACTTCACAATATGCATTTAAGGTGCCTCTATGTGTTTTCATGACTCGATAGCTGATTTATTTCTAGCATTGAATAATATTTCATTGTCTGGATGTGCCACAGTTTATCCACTTACTGACTAAGGGAATCCATTTATTTTTCAGTAATACCATGATGCTCTATATTTGCAGATCTCTTCTGTACTTTATTTGCAAAACAAGGTTCCTACCATTTATGATGTAGCCTGCTATTTTTAAATTTAACTATAAACATTTTCCTCTTTAGTAAATACATTGCTTCCACATCATTTTATATTTCTAGTATTCCATTGCATAAATGTACCATAATTTCTTTAACCAATTCCCATACTGTACATTTAGGCCTTATCCGCATTTGTGTTATTACAAAAAGTTCCATATATACTTGTACATAAATTTGCACATAGGACTGATTATTATTTTAGAGTGAATTCCCAAAAGTGAAGTTACTAGGTCAGAGGGCATATGTACTTGCTAGTCCTTTTGTTATGTTTTGCCAGAATTCCTCCAGAAGGCTTTAACAGTCTGTACCTTCACAAGCAGTGTTCGCCTTTTGTTCTCCAGTTCATTTTGATCATTGCCAGATCATTTTAATTATTTAATCAATGATGACTACCTCATTGCTTAATTTTTGTATTTAACCGTTAGAGAAGTCTGCAGTTTTTCTGGTAGTTACCAATTATTCGCATTTTATCTTTTGTCTACTATGTGTTCGTAACCTAAGCTGATTTTCAGTGGAGGTCTTTGTCTCCAATTGTTTTAGGAGAACTCCTTATATCTAAATATATTAATCTTTGTTTTTCCCAGCCAATCATTTGCCCTTTAATTTTTGTTAATGACATTTGTATTTGCATAAGTTATTAGATCAATCCATACATAATAATGATATTTAATATTAATTGAATATTTATGATGTCCTAGGTCCTTTACTAAATTCTTCATATGCATTATCTCATTTAACTATGCCCATTTCATAGATCAGGAAGCTCAGACCTAGACAGATTAGATAACTTGCCCCAAAAATTTGATTTTGAATCTAGAATCCTCTTATTCCAAAGAAAATTCCTTTAAGCTACTTTATTTTCCTGCTCAAAAATAATAACTAATATGTATCTGATTACTATATACCAGGTGATGAGTTAAATACTTAAATTCCATCAACTTAATTCTCATGACAACTCTGAATTAGGGCTCTATTTATAACCCTATTTATGAAAAGTTAAATTAAGATGAGTTTCAGTGAGATTTAACTGCTTGTTCAAAATTTCTACAATAACATAGTAGAAATAAAACTAAGCTCCGTGAGGGCAAAGATTGGGTTAATAAGACCTCCTGCTTGCCTTTCAATATGAATATCAAGGTCACATGAGATCATGTTTTTGAAAATACTGTCTAGGTTGGATACTCTAGGAATATGATGCACCATTATTTTTAAAGCATTATTATCCCTGGGTTTTCAGCTAAATCTTGGAAATCTATTCCTGGCAAGGAAACTGTGTTTATGCACTTTTCAAACCTGGAGTGTTTGCTTTTCTCGTAACTCTTATGGAATTGAGGATTACCCATAACTCTCTATGTGTTAGCCTAGCAAATTTTCCTCCATTTGGCAATCAAGAAGATAATGTTGGAGGAAAATAATACAATTGGAAGACCATGTTCCATGTTTTAAAAACACTTTGATTAATTTCAGATGCATATATATGCATTTGTATTCTATCTTATATTATTAATCATTTAAGATTTAATTTTCCACTTACTCAAGTTATTTACTTATTTTCTGTTACTGTTGGATCATTTCCATCTGCCAATTAAAATGTGGTAGTTGGCCATGTTACTTTTTCAGAAAGGATCTGCTTTCATGTTTGTATCTTAACTCTTAACAATTCCTGAGAACTTATTGCTGGTTTTTCTAGTATAAACCTCAGTGTATTTGAAATTTGTGTGTGTGTGTATGTGTGTGTGTTTGATTTTTCTTGCGAATATAATTCATCAGATTCAAATTTCTAGTTCTTGAAGAATTTTGGTAAATGAACTTTAAAAGTTCCTTAGTGTCAAATTAGAGACATAAACTGAATGTGCGATTGCTATATATTTACTTTGGTCATTGTGAGCAAACCTCATTTTTTTTATACAAGTTTTAATTTTATCATAATGTTTATCTTAGTTGCAAAAGTAAACACAGTGGTGGTTTTAAAGCAAGATAGGTTTTTATTAGCTTCACTCTGTGTTTACCTAACTGTTCAGGCTGCGGCTCTCACTTTCCTTGCCGCATGTTTTGATTAATGACCCTCTGGACTTGTTCCAGAATATACTGATTATGGTCAGTGCACTTCAAACATGATTTATTAATTGTGTTTGCAGCTCAAAATAATTATGTAAAGATTGATCATAGGTATTATTATAGGTTTGCCAATAAAATCAGCAGTTATATTTTAAGATAAAGTTTCCCTGAGTGGATTTTTGTAACTGTACAGAAAGGACAAAATATTAATATTAAAAATATATATATTCAGTATTAACCATGGCCTTATGCCCTTTTAAAGCATATTGATTAAATGTATCAGAGATTTAGTCTTCTAAGTGCATGTATTTTGAGTTCTGTTTTAACGTAATTTCAAAATAATATGTTTCATTGGAGATTACATAGATGTTTATATAAAGTATTTCCTTGTTTATAACTAACCCTGGGAACAACCTTTCCTACTATTCCCTTTGGCTATTATATGCATTTAGACTTCAAATTACTGACAGACTTGAGTTTCTGTTTAAAATAATTTTTAATTGGAAGTTGTTATAATCTTTCTGTGTTTTAGGTAAAGGGAATTTATCGTATACTTCATATATATTATGCTCACATTCGAAAGACTTTTTTACATCAAATTTCTCTAAATTTGGCATGAACATAGTTATTGTTTCAGGCATTTTAAGTGCTCTATCAACATGGAATAATGTGTAAATATTCATTATACTGGTCAGAGGAGTTATTAATCAAAAGAATTGACTCCCTGTTCATAATTTATTGTTCAATATTGAAAAAAATAGGTACATGTATTCTTTATTATTTGGTGTACCATATTCAAAATATATACACTTTAACAGTGAAATTCTATAACTTAAATCATTTACTATGATATGTAACTAAATGTTAAAAAGGTATTTGGTTTGTATTAAAACATCATGAAATGATATAAAATGTTTCATCACAATAGAACTGAACGTTTCACGTTCAAAGCTTATCTGAAACTACAAACTAATTATGTCAAAACAAGAAGATGTAAACTCTGCAAGTAACTGAGATGATAGCAAATGGAAGAAGAAAATAAAATATGAGGATAAAGAACAACAAACAAAAACTGAAATAAAGGAATTAAAAATATATCATAGTTCATAAATATTATTCAGGGATTTTTCTTGTTATTGGTAAATCATTACTAAAGGACAAAGAGCACCGAAATGCTTTGTTTAAACATCATTGTTAAAAATATTTTTAGTAAAATTTTAGGACATATACTTTGTTTAGTTAAAAATCTTATAATAATTTCATTTCTAAACAGTTCCTAAAAAATAATAATTTCTCTAGAGCAAACTTACATGTTATTTTTTTAAATATTATTTTTATAATAAATGAGGATAAATTATGTGTATTGAATAAGGCCGTGTTATCATTACCAGCATTATTGAGTGCTTTATCCTGCACGTACCACTTCTAGAAATTCAGAATAAAGAGGCTGTTGCAGGCTATGTCTGCAAAAATCTTTGTATATGATATAAAACAATGAAGGAAGATTAATCAGTAGCACACATTTATCTTTTGTGACAAACTGTCTTTAATATGTATATGACTAAAATGTGCCAAATTCCATAATAGATACAAGAATTATGAAATTTCAGAGGAGGGAGAGTTGATATCACATCTGCAGGCTGTAAAATAGGGAGATGTGATAAAGTCAGAGAAGACAGACTAGAAGGTATTGCTCAGTTTGGCTTTGTAGAGGAATGGATATTTCTAGAGAGATAAACTGAAGAAAGATATTGCAGAGATGGATATTGAAGCCAGCCTCCTCATTCCTATTCTGTTTGTGTGTTTGTGTGTGTATATACACACATGCATATACATATACATATGTATATATGTGTGTATATACACACACACACATATATACACACACATATACACACAGACATATATGCATATATATACATATATATAAATATTTTTTTAATTTAAATTTTAGTTAGCATACAGTACAATATTAGTTTCAGGAGTAGAATTCAGTGATTTATCACTTACATAAAACACCCAGTGCTCATCACAACATCTGCCCTCCTTAATACCCATCATGAATCTAGTGCATCTCCCACCCACCTCCCTCCATTAACCCTCAGTTTGTTCTCTATCGTTAAGAGTCTCTTGTAGCTTGTTTCCCTCCCTCCACTTCCCATAAGTTCACCTGTTTTGTTTCTTAAATACTCCACATATAAGTGAAATCATATGGTATTAGTGTTTCTCTGGCTTATTTTGTTTAGCATACTTTCTAGCTCTATCCACATCATTGCAAATGGCAAGATTTCTTCCTTCTGATGGCTGAGTAATATTCCATTGTGTATATATATTACATCTTCTTCATCCATTCATCAGTCGATGGACATTGGGGGGCGCCTCTCCATAGTTTGGCTATTGTTGATAATGTTGCTCATACCCTTCAAATCTGTGTTTTTGTATCCTTTGGGTAAATACCTAATAGTGCAATCTGGGTCATAGGATAGTTTTAGTTTTAGTTTCTTGAGGACACTCCATAGTGTTCTCAAGAATGGCTGCACCAGTTTGCATTCCCACCAACAGTACAAGGTGGTTCCCCTTTCCCCTGCATCCTTGTTAACACCTTTTGTTTTTTGTGGTGTTAATTTTGGCCATTCTGACAGGCATGAGATGATATCTAATTGTCATTTTAATTTGTGTTTCCCTTATGATGAGTGATGTTGAGCATCTTTTCATATGTCTGTTAGCCATCTGGATGTCTTCTTTTGAAAAGTGTCTTCTTCATGTCTTTTGCCCATTTCCTCACTGAATTATTTGTTTTTTTTTTATTTTTTTTTATTTTTTTATTTTTTTTTTTTCAACGTTTATTTATTTTTGGGACAGAGAGAGAGACAGAGCATGAACAGGGGAGGGGCAGAGAGAGAGGGAGACACAGAATCGGAAACAGGCTCCAGGCTCTGAGCCATCAGCCCAGAGCCTGACGCGGGCTCGAACTCCCAGACCGCGAGATCGTGACCTGGCTGAAGTCGGACGCTTAACCGACTGTGCCACCCAGGCGCCCCGAATTATTTGTTTTTTGAGTGTTGAGTTTGATAAGTTCTTTATAGATTTTGGATACAACCCTTTACCATACATGTCTTTTGAAAATATCTTCTTCCATTATGCTAGTTGTTTTTTAGTTTTGTGGATTGTTTCTTTCTCTGTGCAGAAGCTTTTTATCTTGATGAGGTCCCAGTACTTCATTTTAGCTTTGATTTATCTTGCCTCAGGAGACATGTCTAGTAGGAAGTTGCTCTAGCCTAGGTCATAGAAACTTCTGCCTGTTTTTTCCTCTAGGATTTTGATGGTTCTGTCTTACATTTAAGTCTTTCATCCGTTTTGAATTTATTTTTGTCTATGGTGTAAGAAAGTGGTCCAGGTTCATTCTTCTGCATGTCACTGTCCAATTTTCCCAATACCATTTGCTGAAGAGACTTTCTTTTGTCCATTGGATATTCTTTCCTGCTTTGTTGAAGATCAGTTGGCCAACAGTTTCTGGGTCCATTTCTGGGTTCTTTATTCTGTTTCATTGATCTATGTGCCTGTTTTAGTGCTAGTACCATACTGTCTTGATGATTACAGCTTTGTTGAAGTCCAGAATTATGATGCCTCCACCATTTGTTGAAGAGATTATCTTTTTTCCATTAGATATTCTTTCCTGCTTTGTCAAAGATTAGTTGACTGTATAGTTGTGCGACTCCCTTTCTTTTGTTTTTTTTAGTAATAGAACCCTCTTCCAACATCCTGTGTATCCATAAGTTTTAACAAAGCATGTGGCTGCCAAACTAGAGGCAACATTTCTCAACTTCATTGGCAGTGAAGTATGGCCATGTGACAAACTCTTTGACAATGGGATGTGAATGGAGATAATATGTGCAATTTGGGGATCTTGCCCTTAAAATGAATGGGTATACATTCTTCCATTTCTTCCTTCTCAGTTCATCTTCTGCCTAGCATGTTAGGAGGATATTCTAGGAGATGGCAGGGAAATAAGAAAGGAAGAATCATAGCCCCTGGACATTCTCGTGGAGCAGAGCAGCATATCTGCTGAGGAATACCCAATCTACCTATAGACTATTCTGTGAGAGAAAAATAAATGTGTAGCTTGATTGAGTTATGGTGCTTTTTGCATCCCTTTGTTACAGAAACTTGAGATATCCCCTAACTAAAAACAAGGGTGTTACTGTCAGAGGAATAGAATGCAATAAACTAAATACATGGAGGGAGAGTCTGGAACATAGGGGACCAGTGACCATATAATGAGGTGCATAGACATGTGAATAAAGCTGGCAAATTAGATGGATCTCAGATCACAAAAGAACTTTAATGCTAAGCTGATTTATTTGGATTTTTTTTATGAATGCAACTGGGAACTGTTAAAGGTTTTGAGGCAAAGAATGGCATAAGGAATAGTGCTTTACAGAAATTTCCCTGGAAATCATATATTTGATGGAGGGAATGTTTATAGATCAGCAGTGAAGATAGGAGGATATTACAGTAGTTCAGGAAGAGTTAGTCTGAAGAAGGATAGTGATTTTAAGTGTGAGTGTGATTGGAAAAGAAAGGAAGAGATGAATTGAGAAACACTTAAGATTGCTGTCTTCTTATTACCAAAGACCTTGGAAGCCTCATCACTATTGAAAGCTATTTGTTAGACTTGGTCTTTATCAGAGTGAGTCATTTTTCTTACCTCAGAAATCAACCTACCCCAAAAGCTGGATAATCAGAACTTGGTGGTCTTGGCATTGACTTCTGGAAAGTCTGGAAAAATTTCCTTTTCCAGATTGGCATATTTATATACTCAAGTATACAGGTATATACTACGTTAATTTTATACTATTTTACTTCTTCATTTATTTGATATTTTAAACTTAATTAAGCATATCGGTAAGTATGTAAATCGGTAAGCTATCTTCAAATTATACTTTAAGAAACATTGTCACTGTGGAAGGTGTGCTGTAGTCTCCAAAAATCTTTCTTGATGAAGGGGTTCTTGTTAGCTCCAACCACAGGAAATATTCCATCTGGACATGTATCATGTATTTTCTTTTCAATCTGAAGTTAATGGGTTTCTCTTGCTTAGAGAGATATGACATTCTACTTATGGACTACAGGAAAAAGATAACTTTTTGCTTTATAGTCCTTTATGGATATAGTACTGATTTTATAAAGTGTTTTGACTTGGGCCAACATGTATGACATTCTAGAAATTTCCAGGCTGTAAGGGTTAATACAGGAGTTGTATTCATGAGTGAATTTTACAAACCAATGAAGTTAAGAGATAATGTTATAAAACTAAATAGGCCTATATATCCCTATTTCAAGGAAACCATGAAAATAATATTTATTTACTGAGGTTTATTTTTGGCAATAAATGGTGCCACATAAGGCCTAAAAACTGGTAAAGAAAACATTTCATTTGTGCTTAACTGCTCTATGTTTAAGTAAGACAAATGAAGATCTCAGTATTCTTACTGAGTAATAAGATGGTGTATTGTATTTTTATTTTGTCCACTTGTTTCAGATAATTTATTAGTATTATAATGGAATTTATTGATTATCTAATAAAAAATATACGGCCACATAACCTTTACATGAATGTTTTGTGGGACAAAAGGCTTGCTGTGTCAGTGAAAGTCCTTTTCACCTGGTAATGTCCATGGTAAAGGCCCTAGATCTGCCTTCTTTGTCGAATCAGATAAATCTTCTACACGAAAATCACTCATGTAGAGTGGAGTCATGTTATAAGTGCATGCAACATATACATATTCAATGTACACTCTCTTTCCTCTCCTTTGACCATAAAGAGGGGCAGGGGAGAGACATAAGAGAAAGAACATTTTAAATAGTTCTGGACATTCTATTCACACATATGCCAGGAGTGGGTATCAAGAGGGAAACAGATCTCTTTTCCCCCTATCTGTCTGAGTTTCTATGATCCTTATATAACTAGAAAAGCACATTTAAAAATAAACCTTTTTCATTAACATGGCCATTAAACACAAGACACCTACCTTACATTTTCTACTGCTGGATGGAAAATAAATTGCCATTTATAGAATGGAAGGAAAACTATAGTGCTGGACTACTTGAAATTAGTATAGCATGCCAGGGTAATATTTTCGTAACGATTTTTCAGGATAATGTAATTTTCACATTATGACTCTTACTATGAGTTTTAGTTAGAACCCAACCCCTAAATAAAATAGAAACCCATTTAATATGGAGACCATTACATCCTCTGAGTTTTTCTACTGTGAGCTACAGAGCCTGAATTTATCAATATTCCCTGAATATAACATGCTTTTCATGTGGTTATTCTCTTGGTCGGAGTTGCCTTTCACTGAATACACATGGTTTGCTAGTGTTCCATTGAAGTTGTTTTCCCAGAGCCTGTTTATAATCTCAGATGTGGTGTGACCTATACAGAGAATGATGGGACACCACACTTGTATTAATGTGAGATGTTCCCCAGCTGTTATACTTTTCATTCCTGAGGTATCACTATTTTTTTAAGCCTACCTAAAAAGATAAGTACAATGGTCCTGAGTTTCTCAAACTGTAGTCATACATAGGCCACCATTTGGATTTTTGTTGTGTCTGTTTCACCACCCATTTCCACAGTGTTTACCCCTTCTTATTAACACTTCCACTGTGAGTTAATTATCTACTAAATTATGTTTTAAAATTTTTTTTTTTTCAACGTTTATTTATTTTTGGGACAGAGAGAGACAGAGCATGAACGGGGGAGGGGCAGAGAGAGAGGGAGACACAGAATCGGAAATAGTCTCCAGGCTCTGAGCCATCAGCCCAGAGCCTGACGCGGGGCTCGAACTCACAGGCCGCGAGATCGTGACCTGGCTGAAGTCGGACGCTTAACCGACTGCGCCACCCAGGCGCCCCTACTAAATTATGTTTTAAATTAAATAAGTTTATTGAAAGAAGAAGCCTCACATTCTTTTTTTTTATGTTTATTTATTTATTTTGAGAGAGAGCAAGTGTGAGTGGGGAAGGGGCAGAGAGAGGGAGACAGAGAATCCTAAGCAGGCTCCGTGTTGTCAGTGTAGATCCCCATGTGGGGCTCAAACTCGCAAACCATGAGATCATGACCTGACCCTAAATCAAGAGTTGGATGTTTAACCGACTGAGCCACCCAGGTGCTCCAAAGCTATACATTCTTAAATGGAAAATCAGTCTTACCTGAAGGTGAAGGTAAGTTTTAATACATTATAAAATTAACAAATGCAATCAACTGTTATATTCTTACCTCAAGACTCTGTACCTAAGTATGATTCACTCTATTAAAGACACACTGCCATCTAAAAGACATCCCCTTTAGAGAGAGATCACTAATTTTATAGTTGTAATAGCTGCTGCTACATCATTACTCACCATGTAACCATCTTCTGAGGGCAGGCCATAGAATAAGGAGTTAGATACAGCTTTATCTACATCTTAACAGACAGGTGCTGTGTAATTTGGATCAAGTTACTTACCCACTCTGAGCCTCAATTTTGTTACTTCTAAAATGGGAGCAGTGCTACCCACCTCACTCAAATTAATGAGATGACAAATACAGTGTGCTAAGCACATGGTAAATGTTCAATGTTGGTTATTACTGTAGTTCTTGTTCATCTTAATTTTCCCTTGCATTGTCCAGCTGTTTAAGTTTAATGCAGATTGTCCTCCAAGGCAAGTTATTTACTTATGGTAAAATGATATTATCAAAGCATCTAATTCTATTTTATGATTTTTAATAAATTACAATGAAATAATGTTTATCCTCTGAAATTCATATGCTTTTGGCTTGAGAAACTTAAGTGAGTGGTGCAGTTTTCAGACGAGGGATAGACTGAAAAAGAAGCAGCTTTGCAGGGGCACCTGGGTGGCTGTTCAGTTAAGCATCCCACTGTTGATGTTGGCTCAGGTCATGATCTCACAGTTGTGAGATTGAGCACTGTGTCAGGCTCTGTGCTAAGCATGAAGCCTGCTTAAGATTCCCCTTTTCTGTCCCTCTGCCTTCTCCCCCACTTGCACTCTCTTTAAAAATACATACATACATATGTAAAATTTTTTTTTAAAGTTTGCAGAGAAGAAAATTGAAACATTCTGTTTTGGCTAGATTATATTTAAAATACTTAACAGACATCAAAGCAGATATATCAAGATATAGGAATCTGGAGTTCCTGGGAGAAGTGAGGTCTAGAGCTAAAGATTTGAGAGTCCTAAACATTTGGGATGTACGGTTATGATTTTGTAGTGAGAAGTCAGTATAGGTAGATGTTTCTCTTCAGTAATTCTTGAGTAGTTCCTAATGTGGAGCTTTAAGCAACAAATAGAGTAAAGGTAAAGGAGATACTATTGGTAGTGCCAGAGTTCCATGCTTTGTTCTTTGATAGATTATAACAGCTGTAGGAAAATAAATTCAGTTCTTTTTTTTTTTATTATTTTATGGATTCTACATGGATTTTATGTCCAGCTGATTTCTTTCTGGGCTCTCAACTCATCTGAACAATTGTAGTATCTGTTCCTGACAACTTTAATATTATATCAATTGGATTTTAAATTATATGTAGTATAGGGGAAAAAGTTCCAAATCACACTTTATACTGAACTGTTCTCTTCCTGTATAATGGTTGAATCAAAAGAATTTGTTGGGAACCTTTTAAGTCATAGATTCCAACTTCATAGTCCAGGCAAGTAGAAAAAACAGATACATGAAACTATAATAGAGCAATTATTTGGGTGACTGTGATAGTCATTAGTTCTGTTCACCAAATATTTCCAGCTCTCTGCCTCCTGGGCACATGGTAAAATTGCACTTCAATAGCTATAGTTGAGTGAGGCCATGAGACTAGGTCTTACCAGCAAGTTTTGATTAAAAGTGTCATGTGTAATTTCCGAGCCAGAGTGCTTTCTTTCCTTCTGCCATAATGATTGGCAGTGTTGGTAGCTGCCCTGTCATCCTAGGTCTTGGAATGAGGACAGCACAGAATGGAGCCCCCAGGCCACTCCTGATGGACATATGAGAAATGTTGAATGAGACAGAACTGCATGAATGAAAAATTAAAGCTTTGTTGTTTTATGTCACTGAGACGTTGGGATACTTGCTACTCAATATCGGTTAGGTTGAACCTGAGCACTGGAATACAGAGACTTGTCCAGATAGAGCAGATATTCTTAGCACCATCACACTACCGTTTAAAAAATCATGAACCATAAGACAACATTGGTCGAAAGTTCACTACCAATGCCATGAAGTGAATATGGACACCTTTTCCATAAGCAAAGGAGAACAAACCACTGCTTAGCTACGTTTTACAAAGTTCAAAATATCTAACGTATTTCTAAATGTTACAATTTGGAAGTTACATATTCTCTTAATTCCAGTGTAATTGTATAATATAGAAACTTTAGGAAACTAAATTCTTCAACGATTCGGCAAAGGAATACCTTTTTTAAAAAAGGAAAAAAATAGCATTTTCAGGTTTTTCTCAAGCAGGTAGTAGGAATCGATTTTATTATTCACAAAACTATTTAACAAATGCTCTTTTATAAGCTCGTCTTGTGCCAGTCAGACGAATGGAGTCCAGCTCCCATTTAGAAGGTTAAGAGAGAAAACACTCAGAGATTTGACATCACTCCACCCCACCTAATGACTTCACTTTCCATTTGACTTGCTTTTTGTTATTTACTGAACTAAAAAATGTACTATCCAAATTAAAGCTGTAGTCTTCACTCCCACCAAGTATGTGGAGATTAACCACAATGCAGATGATCCAAAAACTCATAAATTGAGTAATTTTTAGTCATAGAATTTTTAAGGTGGAAATAGAGTAAGATAGGCTTTTCTGTTCTTTTACCAAATAATTAATGATATCTTTATCCATTGTTTAGTTGTAAACTGGCGTAGAATATTAGCCAAATGAAGCAAGCTAGGACTTCATGGTCAGTGTCTATGCACAGTGTCTGTGTCCTCATAATTTGTCTATATGTCACCTTTCCTGGAGTTTGTTTTGGTGTAGTGTTTGCTTACACTACACTAATAGCATCTAAGGAAAAAAATCTGGTGTTTCAAGTTAATGTTTGCCAAGCATCTCCCCTGTACCTTATTAACTGCCAACTAAACTATTGTACTTAAAAAGAAATGTTACAATACTGGTAAGGTTATAAGAATATTAAGTAAGAAAGTAGGAGATCTGGGTCTAAGTTTTAACTGTGTCTTTTACTAAATTGTATGCTTTGTTTAACATCTTTCAAATCTGTCTCCTCCTTTCCATGTCCCTGTCACTGCTTTGGTTTAAGACCTTGTTACATAGCTCCCTTCCAGACTTCACACAGCTGCCTGAGTGACCCTTCTAAGATGTTAATCACTTCAAGTCTGTTAATGAGTCCCTATAGTTTTCAGGATAAAGTCTAAACCTCTTAGTGTTGTGCACAAAGCTTTTCACAAGCTGCCCCTTGCCTACCTCTGGCCCTGAGGTTGTAAACTGGCAGGCTGTGAGCAGAATTCAGCTCATGTATCTTTGGTCTGTTTTGTACCATGTTTTCTTAAAAATATGGCATGAACGTTAAATTACAAATTGAGAGACTTCTGACTTCTCTTGAAATTAGAAGATTATCCTCTCGCACGTTGGCATTTGGCTATTCCAACTGTTCTCTTTAGTGTTTTTTCTCTTAACCTTCTAAATGGGAGCTGAACTCCATTTGTCTGATTGGCACAAGATGAGCTTATAAAAGAGCATTTGTTAAATAGCTTTGTGAATAATAAAATCGATTCCTACTACCTGCTTGAGAAAAACCTGAAAATGCTATTTTTTCTTTTTTAAAAGGTATTCATTTGTTTGCCATTCATTGAAGAATTTAGTTTTCCTAGTTTTTATATTATACAATTACACTGGTATTGAGAGACTACAAAGCTTCCAAACTGTAACATTTAGAAATATGTTAGATATTTTTAACTTTGTAAAAATGTAGCTAAGCAGTGGTTTATTCTGCTTTGCTTACAGTAAAGGTGTCTTTAGGGAGGACAGTCCCTCTCTGATTTACCACAATCCTAACCCACTGACATTTCACCCCTTTATGTAACTTGTGGGCATTTGAGTTTGCATCCCCCCTCTGGCCTCCCTCCAGCCATTCTTTAATGTTCCTTTCTTATAGCACTGAATTATATATACCAGGTTCTTTCAAAGGTTTATGCTTACTCTATCCTGGGGTGTCCTCCTCTCCTTCCATTTCTTTATCTCACTGACCCATTCACTTCTTTGAAAGTTCAGGACAGTTGTTGACTTCTTTGCAAAAACTCACCCTACCTTCCCTTCTGATGTACCTGCATCGGCCTTATTCTACCTGTCCCATTGTATAGTATTTGTTGATTTATTTGTCTGATTTCCTCATTAGGTGGTAAAGTCTTTTGAGGGCATAGACAGTGTATAATTTATTTTTGTGTTACAGTTTGAGCTCAAAGGAGCCATTATTGGCCTCAGTGTCATTGTTTATAAAATGATGAGCCGTGCTCACAAAGGAGATCAGATGACCTTCAGGGGTTCTTCTTATTTGAAAGTCTGCTGTCTGTTGTTCCTTTTTGGGAATCTGGGGTCAAAGGCTGCTTTGAACAGATTTTAACCAAAGCTCAGATATATACTAAATAAGACTTAAGGGGATTAAGGCGTGTGGTGTCCTAAAGTGCCAAATAATGAAGGTATTTCTCTCCAAAAGGACCATATACTTTGGTTAGTCATTCCTACATAGAAGCTGACTGACAGATCATTGTCAAAAGGCAGCAAAAGACTAATCCATTTGGTATCTGACTACATTTAACAGAAGGAATTATTGGTGCTCCAAAGAGGGCATCTGTTTAACCTTAATAGCAACCTACTTGGCATCGTGAGGAAGAGAAAGGAAAGAGGAGGAAATATATTAGGCAGAAATTAAATCTGATTCCAATACTCCACTTGGGCTTAGTGGCCATGAAAAAAAGCAGAATGGAAGATGAGTATTTCCTGCCAGTGGCAAATGATTTGGGAGGAGATGGTTATCAAGGTCAGCATGACAATGAATGCCTTGAAACTATTTGACCCAGAAATTCTGCCTCTAGGAATCCAACCTAAAAAAAACAACCATGAATGTATACAAAGATCTGAACATTTTCTATCATTAACAACAACAAAAAGGAAAAAAAAATAGGTGTCCAACATTAGGAAATTCTTTAAGTGAATGAGTGGTTTTAACACAGTACTTCTTAGTGTTGCCTTTCTAGGACTGTGCTAATCTCAGCCCTACATCTGAGATTCTGGGTAATCTCAGAAAAACCCAGCCCTGTATCATCACTTCAGGCAGGATAGTTTCACTTTTATTTATTGTAGGTATTAAGGTTACAGGTGAAATTTTCTTTACAAAAAACAAATTCTCATAAAAATAAAAATTTGAAAACCACCATATTCAATAAGTCATAGTAATATTAGACAACAATACTTAAGGAAATATGTGTTAACAGTTTAGATTATCTTTGGGTAATGACTATAGGTCATTTATTTTTCTTACTTGGATTTGTCTCTCTTTTCCACATTGTCTACAGATAACATGTAATTATTTCTGTAACCAAACAAAAAATGATTCTTGAAAAAAAAATTAGTTGACAGCAATAACTAGTCCACAAGCCACTGAAAAGTTCCCAACTTACCATAGGTTTTGTAAACCTCCTACCGTTTTGAATTTTTTTTCCTTGAAATATTATAGGCTGTTGAGAACACTGAAGATATAGTACAGTTCCTTCATTTTATATTTGAGGAAACTATGATCCAAAACATTTCGGTATATGGAAGCTAGCTCTGGAAGCACTGATCTTCTGATGCCATGTGCTTTTTCTGCTGTCCACACAATTTATAAATAATCATGATTTTCATGTCTCTCATTTATGTCTACTTAATTGGAAGATCTATCATTGTGTTATTTCTTGCTTTTTCCTATGAGTAAAAATTAACTTTTTTGAAGTTCCAGTGGTCAAAATTTTTCTATTTAGAAAAACTGGCACAAACTAGGACATTAAACCATCCTGAAACTGTCATATGACTCAGTGTTCTGATTTACACAATTAGAGTTTTCTAATTTACTTTATTCCACTAATTCATTAAATGTGTATGTTCACTCAGATTTATAATTTGGTGTTAGACTGGATTGAACTCAGGTAATTTGCCCTCACTTTTGGCATCTAAAAGGTAGACATTAGATACATGTTCCGTCTGCTCCACCTTCCTTCTCAGACATGAATGTACTTGGGAAGGACTCTGCTTTACTTGTATTTCCGGACCTTAATTCATCTCTAAGTTATCTTGCTATGAGTACACTGGCCCCTTTCCCCCCAACTGTAATGACTTTGTGTAATATTTTTTACATATACATATATCAGCACTGTCCCATGGTTCTTTTTTGTATTAATGCTGAGAGGTAAAAACTGGGTAGCCAGTTGACCCTGGAGACTCTGAATAAACAGTGTGAGGTAATGTGTTTCAAATAAAGAAAAATGGGAAGGTTCAGAAACATCAGTCACTCTCCCAAACCCCCTACCAACCTCCAGCCAAAGGAAAAACAAACAAAAAAAAAAGACTAATTCATAATGAAAAGCAATCAGAACAGAACAAATACATGGAGATCTTTATTTAAGGTGGTTTTTGTTATTGATGATCCTATTTATGAAAAACCCTAGATGAGGGGCTTTGAGGAACATTCTTTTTTAACCATTTCCCCCCTCCAAGTTATCTTGACATCTTAATTAAAATGCAAAACTTTGAGGCTTGTATCATATAAAGAATAGTTTGCTTAAAAGAATTATAACTTAAAACTGAAATCATTTATACAGTTGCTTTTACTAAAATAATTCCTTTGAATATCACATGTAGTAGATTTGGGGTAAATTTTAAATATTTTTAAATGTCGTAGTTTTGTAAACTCTTTTCTGATTTAATAATTCTAATTGTTTTAACACGGTAGGGCTGCTCTTCATTTACTCTGAGAATCAAGCACAGAAATTCACAGACGTAAAAATGAAATAAGATTGGTAAATAATCAATTTAATAACATGGACTTACACGCAGATATATTTTCTCATGGTTAAACCTTTGATATCAGATATCACAGTATTTTCAATGAAGCGTTCAAAGCTAGGAATGCTATGCCACTAGCTAAAAATTTAAGTATTGAAATATTCTTATGACACTTCCTGATTAAAATTTTAGGTTACATACCTGTAGTATATACTCTTTGAGAATAGTAACACTATCTGATTTTATTTTCCAGATAATATTTGAGAAATATTTTTTTGTTTATATATAACACCATACAACCTTTCAAACACACACATGTGTATTACTTCATTTAGTTTTTACTCAAACCCTGTGAAAGAGGGATATGGGAAGATTATTCAAAAATGAGGATAGTGAGATTAGTGACATGCCCAGAATTTCATGGCTATGCACAAGGCTAGAACCTGCTACATTATTTTATTTCCTACTAGCTTCCCAGCATTATGTCCATGAACCTTTTAGCCCCTATAAATGAATATGGGTACCATAGGATTTCTTACAGCTTAATAAAAGCAAGTTGGAACATTGTACATATAATGTAAATTATTTAAAAAAATCAGAACTGAAAAATGGCAAATGTTTTCTATTGGTACATAAGAGCTCTGAAAGTTACCTATAAACTATTGATGATAGCCACCTCTGATGTAGCTGAGTGGTGGAATTGGCAGTGGTGTGTGGGGCGTGGGGCATAAGTGTCTCAAAGATCTTAGCCCTATTGAGGTACAGTCTAAATATGTTCATGTGTGACTTGTGGAATTAAAAATAATTTTTAAAAACTTCAAAGACTGAACAGTTGGATTCTGGGTGTTACTGAACTAGACCAAGAAGGACAAAGGATGGGTAGAGAGGTAAAGGGGAAGTCTCTGCTGTTTTGTGAAACAAACAAACAAAACAGGTCATTACACTATCTGTGGAACCTCTCTAATGTTTTTCATAGCTTATTTTGACCTGTTGGTTGACGAAGACAAAAGAATTGAAAGTCAGCATCTTTTCAGAATCATTCTAATTTGTTCATAGTTTTGGGAAACACTCAGCAATCAAAGAGAAGTCAGCTGTGATGCTATATTGTGTAACAAATTTGTATCAATCAAAGAGGGGTGTTTGTTTCATCACAATAGCCTTGGTAAATTAAAAGTAATAAATTTAGTTGAAAGCCTGAGTATGTTCTTGTAATTCTGTGCTGTATAATTTTTATTATTTATTTATTTATTTATTTGGCCCTGTTGGTAATTCCTTTGGGCTTTGTTGAGAGGGGCGGAGGCAGGGACTGTGATTACCTCCGCTTTCACTCCACCCTCTTCTGGAATGTAACATCTGATTTACAAAAATGAAAAAACATGGCTTTTTACAGGAGCTTGTTATTCCTTTCTTCAGTCTGTTCGAATCAGAAGTGGGATTAGTCTAAGATACCCCTGCCCTTGGCATGTATTTATTTAGAAAAGCCAGACGATCCAGCCCTTAATTCCTGGTTAGTAAGATAATATCCATTGCTGGGTGAGGTTCCAGAGATGGAATAATTTTGCACAACACATCTCTGACTGAAATCTAAATGCGACTCTTGGGACCAGTGGACTGTGAATTGGTCTGTCTGTGTGACGTGCAGTTTCCTTTCTCAACTAATCGACTTCATGTCTGAAATGACTGCAGAAGCTCCCTGTATAGTTCTTCTCTGACCTTTCTGACTCACGTTTGCTGTCTGACAACTTGTCACCTTTATTCACTGCCCAAAGCAACCATCAGTGGTCCTCAGCCTCACTAAGTGGCTCTCTGAAGTGATTCTTTAAGATGTACTTTTTATGATACAGGTGACCCTCTACATTTCTGATAACGTTAATAATGACAGCAATAATAACAGTAGCCACCATTTATTTAGCACCTGCTGTATTTCCACCATTATACTACAAATTCTTTTTCCTCTTTACCACAGTGCTTACCCTTTACCCTCTCTACTCTTTATTAGAGTCTTGCCAGATAGGTCTTATTATCCCCATTTGACACATGACACATGGAGAAACTGAGGCACAGGGAGCTTTCCCAAAGATTTATGACAAAGTAAGGACATAGACCCCTGTCTAAATAACATGCCCCAAAATAAGCCTGCTGAATTGCACATCTCACTCTGTAGTGGTAACTGTGAGGTTCCAGTGAGCACATATTGCTATCAGAATCAGTTCTCTATACAGCATCACAGTTTTCCTGTTAATTCTGATGTTGACTGTAAATTAAATATGAGTTAAATTATTGAAAGGTAGTTGCTATTATTTTTCTTGGTATTTTGTTGCCTCAAATGCTATTAAAGGCTGTCATCATAATCTGATGATCTGCTAAAGCTACATAATTATTCTATCTTAGAAATGGTTCAGGTAAATTATTTACCACTGGCCTCTCTTCATCAATAACTAAAACGATGTCAGTATATACCCACCAGTTTGGAAAAGAGGAATGAGTTTTATTCAGTCAAAATCATATCTTAGCTAAATAACAGTTTAGAATATAGGCTTTAGAATCATGAGCTGTACTACCTACTAATTAGTTTGACCTTAGACAAATTACTTCATATCACTAAACTTCATTTTCGTCCTCTGTTAAAGGACATAATGAGAGGTCTTAGCTGATAGTGTTTGGTTGTTGAATCTTGTTTTAGTGATGAATAAGATAACCCACATGCAATACATAACATAGTGTGTGTCTAATGGTAATATTTTTTTATTATTAATGTAATTTTTATATGAAAATAACTTTTAAATTGTGGTTATATAACATAGTGACAATACATTTGACACTCTGTAGAATGTATTGATGTAGATCATAACACAATTAAAGGTTTTGGTGAATGTTTTTCATTCTTAGCTAGATTTCAAATGCATACTAATGTGTAGTATATATTTTGAAGCCCTTGTAAAAAGGATTCCTTAAAAATGACTTGATGGTAGTACAAATATAATGAAGGACAGAATTTATTGTTTGCAACTTTAATCATCCAAAAATGTATTTTTTCCATTGCTGCTTAGATCAGATAAAAAAAAAAAAAAAGGTTATTGAACATCATTATTCTGGCAACATGAACTATCTCTTTGGTCCTGAATGTCAAAGACCTGAGTATTATGTAAGTGTCAGTAGGAAGCTTAAGGCAGAAAAGAACAAATAGAGATGTGTGTGTCAGGGTTCTCCAGATAAAAGAACCAATGATGGGTGTGTGTGTGTGCATATACATACACATAAACATATACACATAGTGTTTTATTTAAGGAATTGATTGATATAGTTCTGAGGACTGGCAAGTCTGAAATATGTATGGCAAGCAGGCTGGAAACTCAGATAAGAGTTAATGCTGCAGGTTTGAGGCAGAACTCTTCTCTGAGAAACTTCAGGTTTGACTTGAAGGCCTTCCACTGATTGGATAAGGCCTGCCCATGTTACCAATGGCAGTCACCTTTACTGAGAGTCAGCTGATTGAAAATAGTAATCACATCTACAGAATACCCTCACATCAAGACACAGGTTAGTGTTTGGCTATGTAACTGGGTACTCTAGCCTAGTTACAGATCATTGAAGACTAGATGAAAATTATGGCACAGATAGAAACAGTATGAAAGACGTAGAGTTCATGGTGCGTGGTCACCATTTGGACAGGTTATGTAATCGGTTGCAAAAGGCTATTACTGTTAGGATGTCTGCATCCTAGACTGGCCTGTGTATGATTATACCAATATCATTGTTATATGTTATGTTGCATGTTTAGATTTTTTATGCTGCCTGGGAGTAATAATGCAGATTTTTGGTGAGTCTTCTTCACCTCCCTTCTCCTGCCTTCTTTACCCCACGTTTTCACAGTTCTAGTGAAAATATTCTTAGATAGGAGATTGCAAAAGAAGGGCATGCATACTGAAATGATTGTCAGTAGAATTGGCATTCTGTCCCTTCTTAAGTTTTCAGGGGTAATATGAGAAAAAAAGAGAAAAATCTTCAGTGCAAAATCATTGGCTGAGGCTCATCCATCTGATAAGGAAATCTGTGTTTAGAAACAGTTTACAACCCATCATCCTAGGGCAACAAGGGAAAGAAAGATAGCATATCTCTCTTGCTTCTTTTAAGATTTTCTCTTTGTCTTTAGTTTTCTGCAATTTGAATACGACTTGCCTAGGTGTATGTTGTTTGTTTCTTTCTTCTGGTGTTTATATGGCTTGGTGCACTGTGACCTTCCTGGATATGTGGCCTTGTGTCTGTCATTAATTTTGGAACCTTCTCAGGCAGCATTGTTTCAAATTATTTCTTCTACTCTTTTTCCTTTTCTTCTTGTGACATTCCAATTACACCTATGTTATGCCTTCTGGAATTGTCTCACAATTCTTTGTTCTGTTTTTCATTCATTTAGTACCTTATGTTTCAGTTTTGGTCATTTCTATTGACCTAATTTCAAGTGCATTGATCTTTTTCTCTGACTGTGTCCAGTCTGTTGATGATACCATCAAATTTATTCTCCATTTCTCTGATAACTGCTTTTTAATTTCTAGCATTTCATTTTGATTCTTTCTTGGAGTTTCCATCTTTGTGTTTACATTACCCATCAGTTCTTGAAAATGGTCTACTTTTTCCATTAGCACCTTTAACATATTTATCATTATTTAAAAAAAAAAATTTAATGTTTATTCGTGAGGCAGAGACAGAGCGTGAACAGGGGAGGGGCAGAGAGAGGGAGACACAGAATCTGAAACAGGCTCCAGGCTCTGAGTTGTCAGTACAGACCCCGACACAGGGCTCGAACCCACAAACCGTGAGATCATGACCTGAGCTGAAGTCGGACCCTTAACCGACTGAGCCAACCAGGCGCCCCTCGTCATTATTTTAAATTACTTGTGTGTTAATTCCAACATCTATTCTATATCTGATTCTTGTTCTGACATTTGCTTTTACTCTTGAGATATTTTTTTTTTTTTTCTTGCTGCCTGGTATGCCTTAATTTTTTTTGTTGAAAGCTGACAATTTGTATCGAGTAATAGCAACTAGAGTTAAGAGGTCATTAATGTGAGGATTTATGTCAGTATAGACTAAGAATTGTGCTATATTTAATGTTTATTCTACCTTTAAGTATCAGGAGCTTCAGATTCCCCTGGTGTCCTTGTTTTTGTCTCCCCTCTTATCTTTAGACTTCTATGAGTACTTCTTGTCAGAGAGTGTACCTCTTCAAGCTCTTCCAAATATAATTCACTGTTGTTTTACCAAAATCCTGTTGGTCGGGTCTATGGTGGTATATTTTTATGATTAAATCTCATTTTATTGGGCTTGTGTCTTAAGACTATGATAATCCTAAGTGTTTCTCTGGTGTTACATTTTTTTTTTCCCCCTCCCGTGTTAAGTGAGATAAGAAGGGTGGAGGAGGCTGGAGCATGAGAACTATCCTTACCCCAGGTAAGGGTAGGACTCAGGTAGTTTTTTCCTCTGGAGATTAGGCCTTTGCCATGGAAAGTCTCAGGGCGTATTTCACAGTGATGACTCTTTCCCTCTCCCAGAATCTGGAAGGGATTTTTTTTTTTTTTTTAATTTGTTTAGAGAGAGAGGGAGAGAGCATGCGTGCATCCTCCTGCACAGCAGGGGAGGGGCAGGAGACAGGAAGAGAGAAAATCCCAAGCAGGCTCTTGGCCAACAGTGCAAGCCCGAAATGGGGCTTGATCCCCAGGAACTGTGAGATCATGACCTGAGCTGAAACCAAGAGTCAGATGCTTAACCGCTTAATGGACTCAGCCATACAGGCACCCCTGAAGGGGATCTTTCTTCAGCAGGAGAACCTGTTGGAGCTCCTGGAAGTAAAATCCAGAAAAGGGCGGGGATTCTGCAAGACTGTACCCACAGGAGTTTCTCACTCTCAAGCTACACTCAGACTCCAGTGTTTCATTGAAATTCTCGCTTAAGTATTACTACCAATTTATGGCTCCAGAAGCCTCAACTCCAGGTAAGTAGATCTCAATAACTCTGAACTGACCTGTCTCTACAGATTTGGGGTGGTAGTTTACCCTGCAATTTTCATTATCTGAAAGGTCCAAGACAAGTTACTGATTTTCAGTTTGTTCACCTTTTTCTTACAAGGATAAGGGGTGATGTTTTCCAAGCTATTTACATATGAGAAGTGAAACTGGACCCCCCTCATGTAATAAATTTACTTAATCCATAAACAAATGGAGAGCTGAAATGTTATTTTGACTCAATTCAATTTTTACAATTAAAAAAATCATAAAAATGGAATTATATATTATATGAACTTGTATATAAAGTGGGTACTTTTATTAATTCTGTTTAAGAAAATCAAAGGTTAAATATCTGTATTTTATTCATCTTGTAAATATTAATTACATGATTATTACATTTCGAGTATTGTGATTATATTCTGTACCATGTGACTGCAAGGATTCTTCTAAAAATTAATCGTCATTATTTGGAACTTTATAAAACATATTATTAATGCTCAAGCTAACAGTTTCTTAACTGAAAAATAATTGGAAAAAATCTGTTGCACTTTATATTTACACAAAGGGAAAATTTTCATTATTTGTGACATCTTGTTCAAGATCTCATGTAGTAATTTAGAGAGCTCAGGGAGTTAAATTAGTATAAGGAAGTCCAAGTTCTTCACAATTTTCTTTTCTCTAATCTAAATACAGTTTTATTCTTTTGTCAGTATTCAAAATTCAGAGATTTGCAAATGCTACAAAATTACCACCTTCAAGAATGAGTATTGGCAGGTAAAAATACTCTTCCTTAGGTGTAATAATAAACAATGTGACTTTTGCAAGGAGAAGTCACATAATCATTACTTTGTTGCGCTTTGTATTTTTTTGGTTTTAAGTAGATTATACATGTGTTTTTAAGACTTTAAAATCAGCAGGTGAATATGAATAAATTCAGGTAGAAAATAAATAAACATTACTGGCAGCATTTCCTTTCTCTAAACATTAAATATGTAAAACACAAGTAGTCCACACCAAGATTATACAATTAAGAAAATTGTAAAATATTTTTTTAAGGTATGTCATTTTCCTATAAAATTTGCCTAAGTTTTCTTCCTATATATGTATATACATTTTAATTTTGTGTTGGGAAGGATGAAAGAATAACAAAAAAATTAAATATGTTCGCCTAGGTATAATCACAAAGCTGTCCTTGGATAAAAACTTATTACTGGAGGGGCGCCTGGGTGGCGCAGTCGGTTAAGCGTCCGACTTCAGCCAGGTCACGATCTCGCGGTCCGTGAGTTCGAGCCCCGCGTCGGGCTCTGGGCTGATGGCTCAGAGCCTGGAGCCTGTTTCCCATTCTGTGTCTCCCTCTCTCTCTGCCCCTCCCCCGTTCATGCTCTGTCTCTCTCTGTCCCAAAAATAAATAAACGTTGAAAAAAAAAAATTAAAAAAAAAAAAAAAAAAAAAACTTATTACTGGACTTAAATTTAAGCCAGAGGGATAGACACGTATGTAGAATAGTTCTTGGGCCAGTAGAATAGAACAATTTCCCTCAGACTATAGCTATTCTTGTACTACTTTATTGTTTGTGATTTATTTCTTTGGGTCACAGCCAAACCTATTCTTTTAAAATTTGTATACACCTGGTTACTTACCACCTTTATCTACCAAATCATCTTAACTTATTAGGTGTGTTCCTCTGTGACAGCTGATATGGAAACACTATGTGTTAAGACTTTTGATTTGGGAAAGATAGAGGGAGAAAACAACTGGATCCTGAGGCACTACCCAGGAAGGGTAAATTTTGATCAATTTATTGTTCAATTGATTTTATATATATATATTTATATATAATATATATATATATTGATTTATATATATATATATATACATACACACTATATATGTTGTTGGGGGGGGGTCATGCAGGACACGGTGCAGGACTTTAGGACACCCTGTGAAAACTATGTAAAGAAAGGCAAAGCAAAACTAGTCAAGTTTAATTTTTTTTTTTTTCCAACGTTTATTTATTTTTGGGACAGAGAGAGACAGAGCATGAACGGGGGAGGGGCAGAGAGAGGGAGACACAGAATCTGAAACAGGCTCCAGGCTCTGAGCCGTCAGCCCAGAGCCTGACGCGGGGCTCGAACTCCCGGACCGCGAGATCGTGACCTGGCTGAAGTCGGACGCTTAACCGACTGCGCCACCCAGGCGCCCCAAAACTAGTCAAGTTTATACAGAAAAATGAATTTCATAATTTCTCCCTAGAACAGCATCTCAGAGTTGTTCCTTGAAATGGTAAAATGTCTGGCAAATAACAAGTTCTCTAGTCATATGCTTTTAGAAAACTTTTCAGGCTATATAACCCTTTCTAAGATTAACAGGATGCATTGCCCGTTAGCTTTGGTGAACCAACATTTCCAAATGTGTTTGAATTTAGAACACCTTTTACTGCAGTGTCTCATGGGAGTTTGAAAAACACTTTCCCAGAGAAGTTTCTGATTACAATTATTACTACTTTAGTAAGTATCCCCCCAGAATAATTGAGATTGACTGAAATTTTTTTTGCTGAAAAAGTCGGTGTTTCATGGTATTCATTACCCAAAAACTTAAGCTCCAAAATCTAATTTGAAGCAAATCTTTAAATATGCATTTCACTTTCCCACTGTTTGCCTTTTGGTAATGAAATGACATTACTTTATTTCATATGAATGACATTTTGAATAGTACCATATTTTCAAAATTAATGAAATGATTGAATTTCTTTTTATAGATAAAATTGAGTTATAGTTCTGTAAGTTAAACACAGCAGTACTTTTATTCTCTTTCTTACAGACTAGTTAACATTCCACTGAACCCAATGCACAGGAATCCTTTCTTTCCTGTTTTTTTTTTTTTTTTCTTTCCTAAACTATGTCTCTGCTTGAAAATTCATACTCCCTTCTTCTTTCATAGTCATATCCTTTAAATGCCAGTTGTGGAAATCATGAGAACAATCTATCCTCTTTGAACTTGTAGGCTGTTGAGCACATCATCAGCCATGATACCATTTTGCCTGTTATTTATGTGCATGCTTTACCTCCATTCTTAGCTTATGTGCTGTTTGAACGCTGAGATAGGACACCCGCATCTTCTGTATTCCATGGCACTTAGCAAGATACTTGTACATTTTTTAGACATGCAGAAAATATTTGCTAAATTAATAAATGAGTGAATGAGTGTGTTTTTACCTCACATTACCTAAGAAAAAATTTAGAACAGAGTAGGTTGAAAACAAATCTTAAATTAACACTCTAAAACCACTAATATATGGGTATTTTTAACATTGGTTTCACTTAAAAAATTGTGGACATTTAATACCAGTATTATCTAACTCTTTAAATCTTTTTTCCAAAATGTCCAAAGGTGTTTGTCTTTTTCTCTTTTCTTTTTTTTTTCTTTTTTTAACATTTATTTACTTTTGAGACAGAGAGAGACAGAGCATGAATGGGGGAGGGGCAGAGAGAGAGGGAGACACAGAATCGGAAGCAGGCTCCAGGCTCTGAGCCATCAGCCCAGAGCCTGACGCGGGGCTTGAACTCACAGACTGTGAGATCATGACCTGAGCCGAAGTCGGATGCTCAACCGACTGAGCCACCCAGGCGCCCCTCTTTTTCTCTTTTCATCATAAATAGGTATAAACAATACTTTAAATGCTCTGTGGACTAAAGAGTAAAATTTGATAAGAAATGAGCAGGACTAACCCATTAGTACCATCTGTCGTAGGCAGATACACTTATGCTCTAACCAATGGTGTGTATAAATACAGAAGTTCTCAAGTGCATAGGGGGCACTTAGAGACCTTCTTCTGCAAATAGGATTTTGTGCCGAAGACATACATTCAAAAGGTAGCAGAGGCAACAAAAACAAAGATTTAGTATTATTGGATTTTAAGGTCTAAATTTTTGGTGTTTTGAAGAAAAAATGCAAAGTTATGAAGTGGTTCAGAGATAGAGTAACCAAATAGTTTTACCAGTGGAAAATTATCTTCACTGTATCAGACATGTGCCCCAAGTGTTCGTGACTATCAGTGAAACTTCTTGAACTGGTTAAATAAAAATATACACTGGGAGCAGTGTATATCCAAGTAATACTCCATTACTTCAGAGAATATATGTGGCCTATAAAAACCATTGACATAGATTATCATTAGCAGCAAATTCTTTCTGAATAGTTTTGTAGGATTAATTAAGATTTCAGGTTGCCTTATTATAAGATCATAAGCAAAAATAAACAAATAACAACAACAACAGTGACAACAAAAGTAGTGTAGTTAGAGTTAAAGGACCAGGTATCAAAAAGTAAACACACCAGATACAAAACTAGGGTTGAAGCCTGAATTTTAGGTATGCATAAATTATTACGAACGATTACTAGTTCACATAAATTTACTTAACTTTAATGATAATGCTTTTATTCCGGCACTGCAATCTTTTAAATCATTTTAGATATTGTTAACACTTTTTTTTAAGAACAATTTAAAGTTAGTTTTATATAGAACAAGAGGGTTTTTGGGGAACACTCTTTGGTGCTATGATGAAATCCTTGAATCCATTTAGGTAGGTAAATAGAAAAGTCAACAATTAGTTCTTCCCTGGAAATCTGTAGCATTATTTCTCAAAGTTTCTTATGTTGAACACTAGTACCTCAGCAGATTAATACATGCTAAATAGGAAATGAAGAAGTTTGCAAAATCTCCAAATACAGAAATCAATGGATTGAATGAAAGTAAAAGGATTTATACACTTTCAAAGCTTTCCATATCCTAATGTGCCTCATTGACCTTTAAGAGGAACATATAGTGGGTAGCATTTGCAAAGAATTGTTTGACCGTAGAACTACTCTTTCATCCAACATCATGCATTAGTATGGTGCATGTTTTCTGAAATACTGTCCTATTGTTTCAAAGAGGGTGAAAAATGATGAGTATGTAGAATAATCCACCTTACCTTTCTGTCATAAAAAGTTGTATGTAAAGCGATGCCATCAGAAAGGACCTGTCTGAAATCATAGAGCTTACATGTTAGATAAGTAACTTTATAAAAAGCTGACAAATACAAAAAAAAAAAAATTGTACACAGTGATATATGCTAGAAAGGAAACAAACAGGTAGTTGAGATAGGTAGTCAGGAAGGAATCCAGGCAGGTAATATTTAATATGCATGTAAACAGGAAGAGCTATACTTTTAGAAGTGAGGCATTCCATGAAGAAAGAATGACCTATACAAAGTCTCTAAGGTGGGAAGGAACTTAGCATGGTTAGGTGATAATATACACAGGAAGGGATGCACACACAGACACACACACACACACACACACACACACGTGCACATGTGGTTGGTTGGGTGGGGTGAATGTAGCATGGAGATGTAGGCAGAAGCCAGATCATGCAGAGCCTGAAGGCCAAAGCAAGGGAGCTTGGATTTCATTCTATGTACTTTGGGAAGCTTTTGCAGTGTTTTAAAGATTGAATTTTGTTATTTGATTTACGCTGTGAGAAGATCACTTTTCCTGTGCTGTGGTGGATTGATTGAAAAGTGGGCAAAAGTGGAGCTCTGGAAGATCAGTTAGGAGGCTGTTGTTAATCCAGATGAGAGATGCAAGGGATGATGTGTTGTCAGGTTCGATATAGAGTTTGATGCTTTCCAGTGGGAGAAAAGAGAAAAGCAGCGAATAAGGATGACCTTAATCTTTTTTTTTTCCCCCTCTGCTCTCCTTTCCAAATAGCTCAAGTATTTATTTAGCATTGCTTTATGCCAAAGTATAAACTATATGAATTCAGATCTCTCTTGAGTTTGACTTTATTTGATTTAATGTCTGGAAGATTTCCAAAATGACTGACAGAGATAATGTGTAAAGTCTCTTGGAGTCATGTCTCCCCTTTGCCTGTTCTATTCTTCATCCTTTGACACTTTATTTCAGCATAGCCTTTTACTTAGAATGAACCTCATTTGCTTTCACCTTAATTATGACACTTTTGTAAAGGACATGTAAATGAAAACTCAATTGGTATTATGAAAAATAACTCTTTGGGCACAGATATGCCACCATGGCATTCTCCGCAGTAGCTGTCCTTATTACTGTCATTTATACTAGTGAGGTGTTATTCCTCCTAAATTTAAATTTCAGTCATGCTTCATACCACTTATGAGCTTTGAGTCTATGATTAAAAAAACAAAAAAACAAAAAAACAAAAAGAACTAAGTTCTTTTTTTTTTTTTTAATTTTTTTTTTCAACGTTTATTTATTTTTGGGACAGAGACAGAGCATGAACGGGGGAGGGGCAGAGAGAGAGGGAGACACAGAATCGGAAACAGGCTCCAGGCTCTGAGCCATCAGCCCAGAGCCTGATGCGGGGCTCGAACTCACGGACCGCGAGATCGTGACCTGGCTGAAGTCGGACGCTCAACCGACTGCGCCACCCAGGCGCCCCAAGAACTAAGTTCTGAAGGAATCTCTTCCCTATAGAATTCTTGTGCTATATAGAAGTATCATGCAGATTATTTTTAACTTCACTTATTCACATTTAGACTACATGCACTTTTATATGTTTGCTAAATTCCATCTAGATGAAAATTGCAAAGAAAATATAAAGTTTGTATTTGCCTCATTTGCATTTATGAAGTGAACTTCCTCAAAACCCTATGCTTAGAAACACTTGAGTTTTCTAAAATTATTTAGTAAACACACCAGTATGTAAGTGTTGTTTAGTACGTCTTAATAGCAGGTAACAGAAATAGGCAATGTTTTTGCTTTTGGGGATTGGCTGTGAAGAAGAGATTCCAAGCAGTGAGGATTCTTAAACTTTAGACAGTATTAGAGAATAAGATCATAGACTGCTTTAAAAATGGACTTAAGGGGGGCGCCTGGGTGGCGCAGTCGGTTAAGCGTCCGACTTCAGCCAGGTCACGATCTCGCGGTCCGTGAGTTCAAGCCCCGCGTCGGGCTCTGGGCTGATGGCTCAGAGCCTGGAGCCTGTTTCCGATTCTGTGTCTCCCTCTCTCTCTGCCCCTCCCCCGTTCATGCTCTGTCTCTCTCTGTCCCCAAAATAAATAAACGTTGAAAAAAAAAATTTAAAAAAAAAATGGACTTAAGGAATGTGTGTGTATATATATATATATGCAAAAAACAAGATACTCCTTTTTCTTATAGGCCATAGAGACATTCACCTTACAGATAGGTTCTTAGATTGTCTATTTCTAAGGGATGAAAAAGTTACATGCTTTAGTGTCCTTATTCACCAAAGAATTGTAAAGTAATGGCCATATGTTTAGTATGCCTAGTTTCTGTTAGTTCTCTTCAGGACTGAAATTGTTAGGTAGGAACATGAATATTGGTAAAGCTAAATCCTTTCACAGGCTCTTCACACCCTCATTATTTCTTATCTGATTTATTATAATTTCTTCCTATTCCATCCTTTTGCTTCCAGTTTTCACTTTCTTGCCACCATTCTCCACCTTGCTGCCCAAATCATCTTAATTAAAACATATTTAATCATGCTATTACTTGTTTAAATTGATTAGTATAAAAACCCATACTTTTTCTCATTGCCTGCAGGATCCCTTAATTCATTATTTCTTTATGTCTCTGCTTACATAGCAGAAACATACTGTCATCCCCATTTTGAAGTTAGGAGACTGAAGCTCAGAGAGGTTAACTTCAGTAAGGTTACAAAGCTACTAAGTGGCAGAGTTTAGGTGACAAATATTGTATTAATTCAGTCCTGTGAAGTTTGTTGAATGTTTTCTGATGGCACCAAAAATCTTCCATATGTGCTGGAGATAAATGTGTCTTCAGTTGTTGGGTGAAGTGTTTTATAAGTGTTCATCGGGCCAGGTTTGTTAGTCTTGTTATTAAAATCTTCTGTATCCATATCCATTTTCCTCTGATTATTCTCTGAAAAGAGATGTGTTCCAGTCTCCCACTATGATAAATGTATCTGTGTCTTGTGCTTGTCTATCTAAGGCCATATTATTAGATAAAATAGTTTTATCTTCTGGAAGAATGGAATCTTTTATTATTATTAAAATGGCTCTCATTTCTAGTAATGGTTTTATGTCAATAAAAGATATTAGTATAACCACATGAGGTTTCTTTTCGTTAGAACTTACCTATTTTTTCCATCCTTATTTGTTTCTACCTTTATGTATCCTTACATTTTGGAAATCTCTCTGGCATATTGCATTTAGATGGGTTTCTTTTTGAGTCCTGACAGTTTTTGTCTTTCAACTTTTATATTTTACTATTTTGGAGGAAATACATTGTTTTCTTCTTTTAGTGGCTAATTCCAACATACTTTCTTAACTTGTGAAAGTATAAGGTCGGGGTATCTGGGTGGCTCAGTTATTTAGGCGACAGACTTTTGGTCTCAGCTCAGGTCATGATCTCACGGTTTGTGAGTTCAAGCCCTGCATCAGGCTGTGATGGTGTGGAGCCTGCTTGGGATGCTCGCTCTCTCCCACTCTCTCTATCTGCCTCTACCTTGCTTTCACTCTCTCTCTTTCTCAATAAATAAATAAATAAATGGAAAAAAAGAAAGAGAAAGCATAAGGTCAATCAGTGTCCATTTGTTCTTATCATACCACACAAGGATTTAGACTTTAATTCCTCTAAATTTCTTCAATTCCAAAATCCTACCATCTCTATATGTTATTTTTGTATTTGGGGGATAGTTTAATGGTCTTTTTGTTGTTGTTGTTACTGTTCAGTGCTCATTTAAATTTATCTACAGATTTATAACTTTCATTTTCTTGTTTTCCTTCTTGCATTTTAGAACTGCTGAGATTATTTTCTATTATCTAAATTAATTCTTTAGAATTTCCTTTTATGAAGCTCTACTAGAGGCCAACGGTTTCAATTTTAGGGGGTTAAAGATATTTTTATTTTGGGGAAACTGGGTGGCTCAGTTAATTGAGCATCTGACTCTTGATTTTGGCTCAGGTCATGATCCCAAGGTCATGGGACGTAGCCCCGTGTCAGGTTCCTCACTGAGCCTGGAGCCTGCTTGGGATTCTGTCTCTCTTCCTCTGCCCCTCTCCCCGACTCACGCTCACCTTCTCTCTCTCTCCCTCTCTGTCTCTCTCAAGTAAAAATAAATAAATGAAAGAAAATATTTTTATTTCACTTTTGTTCTTGAAAAAATTCTGGTGTTGGAATTTGGGGGTAGCAGTTACTTTCTTTCAGCTTTCAGCATACTCTAGATTTCATCTCACCAGAAGTTGAGAGTTGTCTGACAGTGTTTGGGATTAATCTTCCTTTTCTCACTGGCTGTTTTTAAGATTGCTCTTTGTCTTCGGTCTGAAATGTTGCTATGATTTATCCAAGTGTGGCTTTCTTTTTGGTTATTTTATTTGTGATTTTTCATTTTTAAGATAACAGTCACTTTCTCAGCCATTATTTTATCAAATATCTCTTCATCCCATTATCTCTGTCCTTTCCTTTTGGAGCTCATATTACACTTAAGTTAGATCAGCTCACTCTATTTTTCATCTCTTAATGTCTCTTATACTATTTGTCAGACTTTCTATTGTAATCTATGTTTCAGTTCACTAATTCACTCTTCAGGTATAACAGACTAAACTCTGTGAAGCTGGCTATTGAATTTTGTATTTCAGGTATTATAATTTTTATTTTTACAAATGATACATTTTTTATTTTTTTATTTTTTTATTTTTTTTTAATTTTTTTTAACGTTTATTTATTTTTGAGACAGAGAGAGACAGAGCATGAACGGGGGAGGGTCAGAGAGAGAGGGAGACACAGAATCCGAAACAGGCTCCAGGCTCCGAGCAGTCAGCACAGAGCCCGAACGCGGGGCTCGAACTCACGGACCGCGAGATCACGACCTGAGCCGAAGTCGGACGCTTAACCGACTGAGCCACCCAGGCGCCCCAGCAAATGATACATTTTTTAAATCTGCTTTGCCCTTTATGTTTTCTCTTCTCATTCTTTTTTTTTTTTTAAGTTTATTTATTTATTTTGAGAGAGAGTGAGAAAGTGCAGGAGAGGGGCAGAGAGAGAGATAGAGAGAGGATCCCAAGCAGGCTCTACACTGTCGGCACAGGGCCAGATGCAGGACTCAATCCCAGGGACCAAGAGATCATGATCTGAGCTGAGACGAAGAGTCAGACACTTGGGTAACTGGCTGAGCCACCCAGATACCTCTGACCATTCTTAAGAGTATCGTTTATTTCTTGAATTGGAGGAAGCATTGTTATTTTATTGCTGTTAGTTATATTTGAAATCTTCATGACCAGTATCTCTTGCTTTTATTTCTGCTATTCGCACTCATGATCCTTGTTTCCTTATGAGTGAAGTAATCATTTACTATGATTTTCATTTTTGTTGGAAAATTACTTGTGGAAATTCTTTGAGGCCTCCTGTGGAGGTGTTTTTCCTGAAAAAATATTTGTCATTGTTTCTGCCACCCATGGGCCCTAAGTCTCTTAGCTATTTTAAACTACATAGTTTGAGTGTTTCTTATTTCTTTTTTAGCTTTATTTAGTTATAATTGTCAAATAAAACTGTAATATATTCAAAGTGCACAATATGATTTGATGTACATATACATCGAGACAGGGTTCCCACAAATGAGTTAACACACCTTCACTGAGGTTTTTGTTTTTGTTTTTGTTTTTGTTTTTAATTACCCAAATCGCATTAATTTGGGCTGCAAATATACCCATGGACAGGTCTGTAGTTACTAAGTGAATCTGTGGCATCCCACCTTTATGGAGGAGGATCTCTGCTTTGGGCAAGCCCTAGGTTCAACAGCTCTGTACAAACTGCACCTTAAATTCAGTAAGTTCCAGTAAATGTCCTCAAGTAAACATAGTTTCAGTGCTCCTTCCCTTTCTAGGATCCTGCTTTCTCTTAGTTTTTCATCTAATAATTTCCATACTTTATTATCTGTACAGTGCTATTAAGGGGGAAAAAAGTATGTGTGTACGTACACATTCACATGTGTACACACACATGTTAGTTTTTTTTAGTTCGTTTAAAGTAATAGATATTATGTAGACACCTAGCCTTTCAAGTATTAGAGACAAGCATTCAAATTCAGAAGCTTACAACTTAGCAAGAACTGTACTACAGGTATAAGTAAAATAACTTTTCATCAGAGTGGCTAGAAAACAGCTTGTTGTGATACACAGATTTCGTGTTTAATAGCAAACTAATTATGGAAGACTTAATTCAAAGAGAAATAGTTTGTAAGCATTCTTGGAATGGTGAAAAATAACAACGCCAACAAAAATAATGATCACTAATACTATTAAAGACTTAACAACAGTTTTTCAAAGGGCTTCGTGTGCATTATTTCAATTAATCCTTCCACTAATTCTATGAGATAACTAGTATTTTTATCCTCATCTTATAATGAGGGAACTGAGCTACAAAGAGTCACAGAGGGGGGTGCCTGGGTGGCTCAGTCTGTTGAATGTCAGACTATTGGTTTGGGCTCAGGTCATGATCTCACGGTTCGTTAGATTGAACCCTGCATCGGGCTTTGTGCTGACAGTGTGGGGCCTGCTTGGGGTTCTCTCTCTCTATTTCTCTCTCTCTGCCTTTCCCCCACTCATGCACACACACACAGGCACACACACACACACACACTCTTTCTCTCTCTCAAAATAAATAAACTTAAAAAAAAGGTCACATAATAAGTGGTGTAAAAGAAAATCATACTTGGGTAATAACAATCTAAAGTCCATGGTATATACTATATTGTTGCCCTGGCAGTAAAGGAAAAATGAAGGATTATTTATGCACAAAGAAAAATTTCAGATATATCTCATTCAAGAAAAAATTGAAGCAAAACCTGCATTTATAAGAACAATTATTATATAGTATAGGAAATGTCACGTAAATGTTGGTTGATGACCAAATATTTTTATTACGAGGAAGCTTTAATTATAATTATAGTAATATAATAATAAAGTATAAGGAAAATAAGTACCAGAAATAATTCACAATACTTCTAAACTGTAAAAACGAGAGGTTGCTTTTATGGCAAATCTTTAAAAATGGGCCAATTAAAATATCCCTAATTGTATACTACAATAACTTGTGAAAATCAAATATAACCTAGCAAAAAACCCTGCAATAACACAATAGAAAATTCAATTAGAGAGACAAAGAACACCACATAGCCTACTTATGTTTAGTTAATATGTGGAGTAAACTGTTTGAGAATGAAAGATTTGAGGTAATGATTCAAATGAGTACAATTTCAAGTACAAGAAAATGACTACAAATAGAATTAGGGAAAACTTTGATAATATTTGCAGATGACGCATGGCAAATAAGGAAACAATTTGAGAATATAGTAAAACTAATTACTTTGAACTCGACTACAGTCAACCCTTGATTAACTGGAATAATTGGAGTGATGAATAGATTGAAAGGAAACCACAGATTGCCCAGAATTGTGGGTTAAACAAAACTACAAAACTAATAACAATGTGACATGAAATGATTTTTTCAGTAAACTAGTATTTCAGAACACAGTCCACAGATATTATCCAAAAGTGTAAAAGTTATACATGTGCTTTAAGGCCACATAAAGTGTCTGCCAAAAAAGAGAATGGGCTGTTCAACAACTTCTTAGTGAAGATCCCTTGTGTTCATGAGACTTGAATTAAGCAGACATATGCCTCCTTTCTCTTCCATTGCTCACCCTTACCTTGGTTCAACCAAAGTCCCTGCTCTTCAGTATTAGAATATACCACAGTACTGCTCTATGGGCTGAGGAATGGGGCAGGTTACCATTGATTATATACTACAAAATCTCTTTTGGTATCTAGTTTTTTTATTGATTTATAGGAATTTTAATTTCTTCACACATACACTCTCTATGGTTAATTATAACTTCAGTTATTGTCTGCCAGATAACCAAGAGTTGAGCGCCCTCCCAAATATGTAGCCATTTAAATAATCTCTAGAGGAAGTTTACCTTTGCTTTGCTTCAATAAAATTTTCACATACACTGTTCATGAACTGATATTTAAGTAAGACTCTGGGAATAATGTTTCATTTGCTTCAGAGAACAATAACTTTTACATTTCTTTTTAAAGACACATGCTCAGATTGCTTGGTATGAAATAGCTACCTATAAATATGTCTTAAATTGAATTAGTGGACAGAAGCTGAATTTCTGAATTAAAAACAAATAAATATATGGGTGCCTGGGTGGCTCAGTCTATTGAGCATCTGACTCTTGATCCAGGGTCATGGGATCGAGCCCCACATTGCCTGCATGCTGAGTGTGGAGCCTGCTTGAGATTCTCTTTCTCTCTCTCCCTTCCCCTCTCTCTCTCCTTCTGTCTCTTTCCCCCTTGCATTCTCTGTTTCTATGACAAACAAACAGAGAGACAAACAAAAAAACATACCAAAAACAAATAAACATAGAAAAAAAAACTGATTGTACCTCTTTCATATCTTAGAAACATTTTATAGTGTTTAGGAAAAAAACAAACATTAGCGATCAGTTTGCAACCAAGAAAACCAATATAGTGAGCTTACCAAGGCCTCCTGACACCTGACTCTCTTGAACTGAATCTAGAAGTTGGTTTCTTAATGTGCCTTTTTGTGTTATTTCATGTTCCATTTGCAGCTCCCAAATTAACTTTTTTTATGCTAGGCTTCATTTTTCAGAATAGCTTTAGATATACAGAAAAATTGAAAAGATAATAATATTACCGTATACACCACACTCAGCTTTTCTCTATTATTTACACTTTGTATTGGTGTGGTACATTCATTATAGTTAGTAAACCAACGTCGATACCTTTTAAGTCCATTTACTCAGATAGTTACTCTTTAGTTCTAATATAAATTAATTTCACAGGCTGCTTATTAGTGTGCTTGGGTAAGGAGGAAGAAAATGTTTTGTGATAAAATAAGCTTAAATGCTAAGTTAAACAAAGTTAGACATATTCCCGACCTGAAGACCTCATTAAGGTAAGTAATTGGAATCTCTAAGTGGAGTTAGGAGTATGTTGTATTTTCCAAAATTATTGGGTAACTGAACATTTCAAAGGACTTAGACTCTGAGGGAACACTCTTTGAAAAATTCTGTCCTACACTATGGCCTATCACATAAATTGCACTTCATATAGATCTGAAAGCATGAAAACTCGTTTCATTAGCATCATCTCTGAAAGTATGGCTGAGAAATTGATAACAGTGCTTAGTTCCTAGAGGTAACTATTGGCTAAGGGTGTAAGGATGAAAGTAGAATCTATTTCTTATGGACTATTATGTACCTTTAAAATTTTTGTGTCAAGTGCATGTATTACTTCTTCAAAAACTAACAAAATGGTATAAATTGGATTACTCTATAATTCAGCATATCCTGGAAAAAAATTATTGACTGTGCAAATATAGATTTTGCTACCATGATTGTTATGGTGTATGTCCACAACAATAAAACATTGTTGCTAATAACTAAAATCTTATGCCTATACTCTATCCTCAAATATGAGTTGATAAATTGTTTAACATAAAATTATCAGTATAAGAATATTTTAGAAAATAACCAATACAAGATGTTCCTAGGTAAGTTCACAATAAGAAATCAGAAAATTATATTCAGAAGGCATGCATGTCTTGGGGCACCTGGGTGACTTAGTTGGTTAAACGTCCCAGTCTTGATTCCAACTCAGGTCAGAACATCAACTCAGGTCAGGTTTGTGGGATTGAGCCCAATATCAGGCTCCACACTGACAGCCCACAGCCTGCTTGGGATTGGGATCCTTTCCACCACCCCTCAAAATAAATAAATGAACTTCAAATAAATAAATAAATAAATAAATAAATAAATAAATAAATAAATGCATGTTTGTAATTTAATAGAATGAATAGTGTAGTATGTTTGATTGATTATAGTTTTTGGTTTAATATAAAAATATGTTTTTAAAAGTTGGTTTTTCTGGAGAAATTAACCCAAATTTGCCCAAGACCATCAAAGCGTAAGGGTTCATTAAACAATATGTTCTACAAAGAGGGATTCATCATAATTTAGCCTCAGTACAAAAGCAACTTTCTCAGCTGTTTCACTGGGAAATGTCTATCCAAATAAAATTGTAAAATACTTGGCTACAGGAGCCTATACTGTAGCATATTATTCTGATTTACAAAACTGAACTATTAACCTCCTTTTACTTATTTTTTCCCACATATTTATATTGTTAATATCATTATCATAATTATCATTATTTTACCCTTCCAGTAGTCTTGGGAAGTATGTAGCATGGATTTATCGCTGATGCCACTTTACAAAGCAGGGAATGGATGCAGCAGCCTAGTGGTGTTGTCTAGGTTACTCAGAACACTCTCAGCTCCAGTCTCTTGACCCCGCTCTTTGGTACTTCTTGTGAATATTATGCTCCCTGGCTGTAGCCACAGCTTCATTATACACAGCCTCAATAATCAGAAATTGAGACAGAATTTAATTAAAAGAAAGATGATATTTAAGAATTTAAAAAATAACAATAACGTCCAAGCAATTTCAGAATCATAACACAACGAGAACTGATTCTCAGGATGATCACCCAAAGGAGATGTTCCATTTCGATCGGCAGCCTCTATTAATTAAGTCAGGAAAGTAGAAGATTGCATTTTGCAGTTTTCAGGTGACATCATTTTTCATGAGTGTTCAGCCATCCAGAAACCAAACCCAAATCAGTTTTACCACTTGATACCAATTTTATACCGGAACATTCCAGTGAATTTTCTTCTGAAGTTTGCATCTTCCTAGAGAGTAGAAACCATGTGGTCCTCATCAAGTGCTGATATGGTACCTATATGGGCAAATGCGTAATCAGTGCTTATGTATATATATTAATAAGTATGCATGAGGAATAAGAAGCAGGAAAGTGGATAGTTATTAAAAGCCATAGAATTTGTCATCACATTAAAATTTACTCAAGATTAAGTAGTCATTTCTATGTTCATCTCATTTTAGACTTGGAAAGAAAAACATTTCAGTACATGAAATCACAGATCATTATTAAATTCCATGTTAGACTTGATAGTTATGTTTTAAAGCAGGGCCAAACTTAATGAAAGCTTTCAAGTAATCAGGTAAATCTCTTAAGATTGTAGACTCTTAAGATCGATTTTTTTTAGGGCCAAATAATTAAGACTTTGTGTTAACAAGAATAATTATATAGTCAACAGGGAGTGTCAGTATCATGGAAGCGGGATGATCCAGTTCCGAGCCGTTGTCGTTTGATACTTTGCGTGGTTTAGCATTTTCAGATTCAGTAAGCAGTACATGGCATTGATGGACTGTGGGTGATGGGAACAAAGCCACAGCGGCAGTATCCCTCCCACCTCCCTCAAAGGACTGATTAGGCAACAGCAATCTGCATCATTGAAGTGCTTCAGCTGGGGCAGTGTCTCTGTTAGAGGCTGGAAACCCTTACTCATCTTTCTGGCCTCTTTTCTTCCCTCACGAGGCATAAAATGCAGAACAGAGAACGGAACATACCAAATAAGGGGAGAAAGGAAGAAGGGAAATTTTGTAACTCTCTGACATACTTTAGTGTTTCACTCTTTGGTCAGACCTTATTTTTGTGGGAATAAGTAGTCAGAATTTCTTTTACTTGGGATACCGACTTTTACTATGCCAGAGGGACGGCCTGCTTAGTTTTGTTCCCTGTCCCCTTGTTATTTGTTCTAAGCTCACCCGGGCCAAATATTAAAAAGAGGTATAAGACTTTTTTCCCAGAATATTTTAGTCCAGCACACTTTGTTGCTAATAGAAGAATTCTAAAAGTGTTCAAGGAATTTGGATAAGGAATTCTGATTTTTAATGTCATTAATCCAGACTAGTAATGTTTACTGATTTGTTCTCAAAAGTAGTTATACATTGTTTCTGCCAGTTGTTTGGGGTTTGGGGACAGGAGAGAGTGGTAGCAATTTTAAAAGATTTTACAGTGTGCCTGGGTGGCTTAGTCGGTTAAGCGTCCGACTTCTGCTCAGGTCACGATCTCATGGTCTGTGAGTTCGAGCCCCGCATCGGGCTCTGTGCTGACAGCTCAGAGCCTGGAGCCTGCTTCAGATTCCGTGTCTCCCTGTCACTCTACCCCTCCCCTGCTCATGTTCTGTCTCTCAAGAATAAATAAATGTTTAAAAAATTTTTTTAAAGTAAAAAATAGAAGATTTTACGCTATATTCACTGCTGAGGGGCTACCAGCTCTCCCTAATGTAACTCCCTGAATTTATTTATTTATTTATTTTAGCTGAGGAATGAACAAATGCACAAAATCCATACTCTTAAGACAAAATAGAATGTCTTAAAAAAAAACTATACAGTGTTTTTAATTGTTTTAATTGTTTTAATCATAAACAGAGTATCATACACTGGGACGGAGAACAAACTCAATCATGACTATCAGGAAGCTTTATACCAATGTGATAAAGGGCTGGATGTGTGAACAGTGAAGGCAAGGCAGAATCCTAACGGAGAGTGACAGATTCAAAAGCACGGAAAAAGGAAAACACAAACTATGCTTAGGAACAGAAAGCAGTTCTTTTTTAGTTGTAGTGTGGGACATAGTGGGAAGGTTGAAGAGAGAACGCTTCAAAGGTAAGCTGAAAGCCAGGAAGCATGTTGTGGTTGTGTATACCACTCTTATGTATACGTGACACACTGTATAAGATTGGCTGTCTACAACCATATGGAATTCTAGATAGAAAATTTTAGATCAGATAACTTAGAGTTAATACTAAATAATTGAACCTTATATTCAGCTTCTGTAAAGGAAGTTTTTATGAAGCATGCAGTATACTCTGTGTCTTATTAACGTGTATTATATCTTGCCCTTTTCCACACTATGTTTCATGAAGCCCTAAAATTGTTAAGTGTATTTTGGAGGACCAAAAGAGCTGATGGTAAATAAGAGGGTCTTCCTCCTGTATCTTCTCCCTCATTCTGCAGCATTTCAACTTTTTACTATCTGGTTTGTTAGATGATTTCTACAAAAGTTCATGTAAAAAAAGGGAGTTTCACCAATGAAATGAAATGTGGGTCTAGTGCAAAATTCTTGTGTAGTTGTATTACTAAAAAAGCATTCACTTATTGTAGGAGGCCATTTCTTTTAATGCTATGACATAAATATTGTGGATAGATGAATGGATAGAAGCATAGGCACATGGTGTGGGATATTTTAATGGAAAATGTGTGTATGAGATTAAGTTAGTATATTATAGAAACAGGCCAGTTTTAACCATTTATATTTTGGAGAAAAGAAAAATCTTGTTTAATACATTGATACTGGCATTTACTAACTAGTTTCCTGGTTTCCTTAGAAAGTTCAATACTAAAAGTCCTCCATACTTCTGAACATATTTTTTGTCCTTAATTCAAAAGCTCTGTTGAAAAATATTGACTCTTTCCGTTCTAAAAAAAAAATGTAAGTACTTGTAATATTTGGGACATTCTTTACCAAATAGAAAAAAGATTCTTATTTAATATATATCTTGCAATATATATATCTAGTTGTATTTTTTAAATGAAATATTTCAAACTAACAGGGGCTTTTATATATATCTTCTACTGTGGTCACTTGTTGAGACCTGAATGGCTCTAGCAGGAGGCTCACTTAGGAAAGCAGCGAGAGTTAAAGCTAAATGGGAAGGATGGGCCAGATGTAGGGAAGGTGATAAAGAAAAACTAGCAGCACTAGAAGTCTCATTATTTTTTATTATGTTTTCACATTTATTCTAAGTATCTCTGTGGCTGGCAGAGTAATGCACCCCTCCCCTCCCAAGATGTCAACTTCCTAATACCTGGAACCTGTGAACATGTTACCTTATATGGTGACAGGTGAAAGGAAGGCGTTGTGTAGTAGGCTGAACAATAATTTCCAAAGATATATCCAGGTCACAACCTTGCCTTATGAATGTTGCATTATATGGCAAATAGATGTTGCAGTTGTGATTAAATTAGGAGTGTGGAGATACAGAAATTATCCTGGATCATCCACATGAGACCTATAAGCAGTTGCAAGTGTCCTTATTAGAAGGAGGAAGAGGGCGATTTTAGACAGAGGACAAAGAAGCTATGTGATGGAAGAAGAGTCAGAGAGAAAAGATGCTAAGCTGCTGACTTTGACCACACAGGAAGGGGGTATGAGTCAAGGAATGAAAGAAATGCAGCCCTAGACACTGAAAAAAGCAAGGAAATAGATAGGCTCTAGAGCTTCCAGAGGGAAAATCGCCCTGCTAGCACCTTGGCTGGAGCCCCTTTACACTCATTTCAGACTTGTGGCCTCCAGACTGTAAGGGAATAAATTTCTGTTGTGAAAGGCGAAAAGCTTGTTGTCATTAACCACAGAAAATTAATACACATAAGGCATTAGGTGCTCATAAAGTCATCGGAAAGCCTGGACTGCGCTGTAGTGGGCCTCTAGGGATGATCGACTTCAGGCAGCCATCAGAACCCAAGAAGCTACTACCGTAACTCTAAGCCAGTTGCCAGGAAACTCTGCTACATGACAGCCTCAGAATTGGTGAATGGCCATAATAATATGGATTCTGGCGTCTCCTCTGTTAGGAACAACTAGAACAGCTGCCTCTTGACAGACAAAAAGCTGAAAAATAGGCAAAAGACTCTGCTTAGAAAAGCCTTTTATTCTCCATTAAAACATTGCTTGCTGTTGGAGGAGGGAGGAAAACAATAAAACGAGTCAAGAAAATGTTCTTTGCTGCATTTTCACTTTCCAGATACCTCAACCAATTTTACAGAAGCAAGTTTTTAGCTTTGCGGTTTTTACACTAGTGAAAATTTAACCCAGAAAGGCAAGCAGAAAAATCTACAGAATTTACCATAAAGCGTTTGAGGTTACTTAGAGACTGTTCTCGGCTCCATCATTCCCTATGTTTTTTTTTTTTTTTTTTTTTTTTTTAATTTTTTTTTCAACGTTTATTTATTTTTGGGACAGAGAGAGACAGAGCATGAACGGGGGAGGGGCAGAGAGAGACGGAGACACAGAATCAGAAACAGGCTCCAGGCTCTGAGCCATCAGCCCAGAGCCCGACGCGGGGCTCGAACTCACGGACCGGAGATCGTGACCTGGCTGAAGTCGGACGCTCAACCGACTGCGCCACCCAGGCGCCCCATCATTCCCTATGTTTTTATAGAATTACTGTTTAAGCAATAGGAGTTAATAAAATTAAGTCTGTTAGTGCAACAACGTGGATAGAACACCTGTTGTTTGCGGAGCATCATATAAGGTCAAGATGGGATAATACCGAAGAAAGGAAAAACTTGGTCTCTGTTCTGACAGAGAATGTATGGTTAATGTAAAATGTACCTACTATGTGCATATGGTTAATATAGGTTAAAGTATGTTTGAAAGTTCTGAATGATAAAAGTAAGTTGGAAATGAATTCAGATTCTTCATTTGGGAAGAGAGTTTTGAAAGAAGAGACTGTTTCTCTGAGAAGAGTAGGAAATGCGTTTCTGGATGAGGGAGGACACAACTTATGTGCAGGGTGGAGGCAGGAGGGAATACAGTCACATGAGTGATTCTGACTGGTTGCTACCTGAGTCAGTGTAGAGAAGTTATGGGGAGGAAAGTGCTAAGGTTGATGTAGATGCTAAGTAGCTAGGAGGCTCAAATTGAGGAACTAATTTTTCTAGTGAAGTTGTTATGACTTAGTAAGATCATTGGGATAAGCTCTGAGAAAGGAAATTAGGAAACAAAACTTGCAACGTTTATTTCATGATGCTGAAATGGCATCCAAAGGGCAAAAGGCAACGCTTTCATCAACTGCTGATGAGGTTTGACTGAAAAGACACCATGCCACAGATATACAAGCCGCTCTCTTTCTTGTCTTTTTAAAGTACAATTTATATAGAGAGATGGTTTAAAAAGATAGTACAGGACAGTATAAAATGAAAAATAAAAGCCTGTCTCATACACCCCCTTACCTTCTGTCTAAAGATTATTGCTATTACCTGGTTCTTAGGTGTCCTTTTGGAAACGGCATTTTTCTGGTGTAAAGATCACATATTCATGTACAAAATGGAATCACAGCATATGCAGAGCACTTACCCCATCCATTGAGTTCTGTTAATATCAACACATTCTCGGTAATGGCTCCACAGTATCTTGTTGTACAGCTTTCCCATGATACATGTAATCAGTCTACTGCTATAGGATATTGATGCTGGACTTTTTACCCGTCTGCTCATTTACCTCTCTGAGCTCACCCACTTTTCTCTCTGTGCTCACTCAGTTCCAACCGCACCAGACTCCTGCCTCTTCTTCAGACACAAGAGTAGTATTCCTGCAGAATGCTCTTCCTTTAGGTGTTGGTTTGCTCCCTTCTTCACACCTTCGCTCACCTTTAGACTTCTCCATGTTTGATCACACTATTCAATATCATAATCCCATCCTACTCCCAGTCTACTTCCTTTTTAAAATTGTTCTCCATAGAACGTTTCATTTTCTAAAATACTATGTACCAATTTATTTTGTCTCTTTTTTCACTGACATATGTTTCATAATGAGAGTAATTTTTTTTTGTTTTATTTAATTGTCACAGATACCTTTATGAGTAAAGAGTTGTTGGGGCACCTAGGTGGCGAAGTTGGTTAAGTGTCCAACTTCGGCTCAGGTCATGATCTCGTGGTTAGTGGGTTCAAGCCCCATGTCAGGTTCTGTGCTGACAGTTCTGAGCCTGGAGTCTGCTTTGGGTTCTTTGTCTCCCTCTCTCTCTGCCACTTCCCCACTCATACTCTGTGTCTCAAAAATGAATAAACATTTATAAAAATTTTAAGAGTTGCTAGACATTTTATGTTCAGACAAATATATAACCCTAAAGAAAATTGTCTTCCCCATCAATATTATTTAATTATTGTTTAATCACATCCATACTCTAGATACTTCCCTTTTGATTCTCAAATATCTCCTAAAACCATAGGCTTTTCCCTTAGTAAATGTTACATAAATGCATATTCCTTTAAAAAGCATAATAAGGGGTGCCTGGGTGGCACAGTCGATTAAGCATTTGACTCTTGATCTCAGCTCAGGTCATGGTCTCACTGTTTGTGAGTTTGAGCCCCGCATCAGGGTCTGCTCTGGCAGTGTGGAGCCTCCTTGCGATTCTCTATCTCTCCTTATCTCTAGGCCCCTCCCCTGCTCGCTCTCTCTCAAAATAAATAAACTCAAAAAATAAAATAAAAGCATAATCAAGGGGTGCCTGGCTGGGTTAGTTGGGAGAGCATGCGACTTCTGATCTCAGGGTTGTGAGTTTGAGCCCTATGTTGAGTTTAAAGATTACTTAAATAAATAAGACTTAAAAAAGAAGAAATCATAATCATAGCACATGCTAGACAGCAGTTAAAAAAAAAACAACTCTATATTAGATAAGTAAATCCTACCCCTTGTTCTAATAAAGGTATAAAAGTAATGTGTTCCTCTACTTTCATGATTATTCTTTAACACCTTTTTAAGGTAATACATGGCCTAGTGAGAGAAAACCATTTGATTGCACAAAAAAAGTTCTAATTCTAAGTGAAATTGTTACGTGTAGTAGTTTAGATTCTCTGTACCCAAAATTGATAGAAATAGTTATTTACACAATGTAGATGATAGGGGCTTTCAGTAGACAGCATTGTTTCAATATTCAATAAGTAATAGTTTTGAGCATTATGACTGCAATAAAAATATATTAGTTTCACTTCAATTTTTTGCTATTGCAAAATTTGCCACAAATTTCATCAGATCATTTGGAGTGACATAGCAGACTGCATCAGGAAAATCTCCAACTCTTTTGGCAATAAGTGTTTTCAGAGCTTCTAGATCTCTCCCCCTCATGGAAGCATTTGTTGTTATTAAGATAAAAAACTTAGATTAAATTATTTTCTTGGTAGCCTTGTATATTTTATTAAGCCACAGCAAATATTTATTAATAAGGTTAATATGTTAACTTTTTTTTTTTTTTCAAATTAGTGTCAATGTTGGGAGAACCAACTTACCAACAAATTGGTATCTCATAAAACAAAGCATACAGGTGAGTTAGATTTGTCTATCTTACAGGCACAGGCATAGAGAGCTTATTCCATAGCATTAATTGGAATTGCAGAATACAGGGAAGGAACATAATATAATTACAGAGATACAGTGTTCCCCAAAGAGTGGCCTCTGCCAAGCCATTTATTATCCATGATCAAGCTGCAGAGAAGTTGTAATGTGTTGTGATACTGTCCCTCATTACCCTGATTAAGTCACACCAAAATGGTACAAAGACCAGGAAACCAGCTAGACATTCTCCAGAGGCATTTATATTTCATCTTCGAGAGGTCCAGTTGATTTCTATGAGTTAGTGAATATTTCATTATCTAGTATCTGTGATTTTTAAATAAAACAACCCTTTTAAAGCTAGTAATTGCAAATATGTGAATTATATTTCTAATTGGAAAAATAATGAGCTTGTACTCATAAGCTGTTTCTTATTTTACATTCTATGCTTTCGCACTTAAGAATTACTTAATTGTAAATTGTGCTAGGTGGAGAATTTTTTCTTATTTGATGTCTGTGTAATTCTTGAATATTGTTAGGTGTTAAATGAGAACCCAATTATAAAACAAATTTAGTTATTCACTATATATGGCCACTAAAAACATTACAATTATCCTGTTAAAGCCTCTAGTCAGTTTTTCTCAATAGTAAATTCTAATGAACACTGTAAACTCATAATTTTGCGTGAATTTATAAGCATTTAAAACCTCAGTGAAATTATGTATATATTTATCAACAATTCTTATAGCTTCTGTTCTCTGCCATTCTAAGGACTGAGGGTGTCAACATGAATAAGATACTTGTTCCTCACTAAGTATGGTAGCCTTGATAATTGTCGCCTAAGAGGTCCATGTGCTAATCTCTGGAATATGTGAATGTTAACATATATGGTTAAAGACTTTGTAAATGTGATCAAGTTAAGCAGCCTGGGAATATCCTGGGACTATTTTGGAGTATTGAGGTGAATCCACATGCAATTATGCGTATCCTTATAAGATGCAGGTGTAGAGCGATTTGACACAGACATAAGAGGAGAAGACAATGTGATAATGGAGGCAGTGATTGGAGTGATGTGATTCCAGGGCAGGGAATATGGCAATCGCCAGGAACTGGAAGAAGGAAAAGATTCTTCTGTAGTGCATATAGAAGGAACTGAGCCCTGCAAATCTTTTGATTTTGGCCCAGTTATACTTATTTCAGACTTCTGGACTCCAGAACTGTGAGAGAATAAATGTGTGTTGTTTTCAGTCACCAAGTTTGTAGTAATTTGTTGTGGCAGCCATAGGAAATGGATATGCTGGCGTACTCAACATTTAGTGAAAGAGACACATGCAAAAACTAATAATTATGGGGCAGTGAGAGCCCCATCAGAGGTATGCAGGAAAGGAAGGGGGAGTGCTGGCATGGGGGTGGAGCGTTAACTCTGGCAGATCGGGTTCTGTAAAGCTACTTAAAAGATGTGAACTGAGGCTTGAAGTAAAAATAAGTGTTTTTCAAACAAGAGAGTGCAAAAATGCAGAGACAAACGAAAAGTGTGGTGAGTTTTCTAATACAAAACTGTACTTTGAAATGTATATTCTATCTCAGGAAATATTAAGCCCTAAAATCATTTTCATTGGTGTTTTAAATTTGACTTGTTATGTTTATCAAAGAAGAATACAAGACATAGGTGAGTCGCAGGGATGAAAAAATACAGCATGGGGAATATAGTCAGTAATTCTGTAATATTGTTGGGTGGCAGATGGTAACTACACTTATCATGGTGGGCATTGTGTTTATTAACATCGTTGTATCACTGTGTTGTACATCTGAAACTAATATGACAACTCTACTTTAATTGAAATATTCAGTTTTTTAAATAATAAGAGTGTTTGAGGAAAAAAGAGTATAGGGCTATGAAGCATTCTTGGAAAGAGTAATATCATATTTACTAAAATAAGGTAAAAGAATATTGCAGTTCTAGAAGTAAAGAGTAATTATTATTTCCTGACATTGAAAATAGCTGAGAGAAATTATCACATGGAAATTTTGATTAGAAGATCTCAACAGTGCCATAGTTTAGTCAGTTGGGGAAAGAGAGATCATTTATTCTAGTTATACAAATAATTACCAGCCCCTCAAATCAACAGTTTTAATAAAAATACTTCTCTTCTCTTTTTCCATTTTATTTGGATTAGTAAGAACTTTGCCTAAAAGTTTTGGCCAATTGAAAAATACAGAGAGGTTATTTGTCTGTGTTCTCTTGTCAAAATTAAACAGTAGAAGTAGTAAGGGCGCTGAACAAAATATCTGATACTGTTTGGGGCCTAGAAATTTTGCTGACTGGACAGAATTTGGATGAGTTTTGAAATCTGTTTGCAAAGTTGATTTGGATATCTAAGAGAAAATAATAAAGAAAAGCTGTTATATGCCAAATGGAGACTTACTATGGTGTGCATCAGCTCTCAGTGATTTGGCTGTGAGAACAAAGAGGGAAAGACAAATAAGTTGTAATATAAAGGACAGTTTGATTATCCAGGGATCACAATAAAAGTAAAAGTAAAAAAGGTAGAGCTATTGCTTTAAGTTCTTTTCCTAGAGCCAAGAAACTGGATTAACTGATGACTAGATACTGAGAAGTTCATTCCTACACTTTTCACAGCATTAGGCATTATCAAACTTCAGGTCTGTAAGGAAGAGGCCAAATACTGGCACTTCCCAAGCACCAGGGAATAAGTGTTTAAATGATGTTTTAGCCATATTCATTAAGCTTCCTATGGAAGCCCAACACTTGCTCCCTTCCTCAGCGTCTCCAGCTCACCTGAGAGACATGCAGCTCACACCCCCTCCTCAGACCCTCCTGGCCTCTGGCCCAAACACAGTATGTTGAATGAGGTCTGTCTACACTCCAGTTAAAAATAGTTTTGCGGGCGCCTGGGTGGTTTAGTCGGTTGAGCGTCCGACTTCAGCTCAGGTCATGATCTCGCCTTCCGTGAGCTGGAGCCCTGCATCAGGTTCCATGCTGACAGCTCAGAGCCTGGAGCCTGCTTTGGATTCTGTGTCTCCCTCTCTCTGACCCTCCCCCGCCCACGCTGTGTCTGTCTCTGTTAAAAAAAAATTAAAAAAAAAAAATAGTTTTGCAAACTCAGCCAGTCAGGGAGGTCTCACTTCATGTATTATTTTGACAGAGGGTTTTCTGAGATAATTGCCTCCAGTACAGTCTAAAAAACTTGGCTATTAATGCAAATAGACATGAAACTGAGAGGGAGATTTGAATTCATTACACAAATGGCAATATTCTGCTTGTTTTTATGAGTGGTTCAGGAGACCTTTCCTATTGATAAAGCTTTTAAAAATATTTTACTCACACACAGTAATTATGCTTAAACGATGGATGGCCCATAGTTTGGGAAAATCTCTCTCTCTCTCATTACTCCTGTAAGCCTAGTTTCTGTTTGACCCTGTGTATATCAGTGGATACCTATAAAAATAACTGATAGAATAGTATAGTCACCCATAGGAACAATACATATGTAATATTCACTTACAGAAAGATTTCTTTTAAGTAATTTATAATTTCTACTTCTCATTTTATTGTAAAACTGAAGACTTCTATGACTATCTTAAAAATATATGTTTCTCTTTGTTTTCTAATCAGATATCCAAATACTTCATGTACTTTGGTAATGTATGCCTCACTATTAATTTTCAAGTTTTTTTTTTAATAAGCTGTGTCCTTTAACTATTTTGTTAACAAAAAATATAGTTCTATGCTGTCACTGTCTGCCTGGTTTTTACCCATGCCAGCCTAAGCCTGGGAAGTTCAGTCATTCCAGAATTTTCTGGTCTGCTAGTCTCTAGACAATGAATTACTTCTGTTTGTCAGCCCTGACAATAAGAGGAAAATTAGACTGAAAAGTAACTACCAGTTTAATCAGCCAGTATACCAGTGGGAATTTTGCAGAAGTCACAATTGTACTTGGGATACCATGTTAATTTATTTAGAATTTCAACAAATCTTATCCTTGCTTCAACCTAACAAGATAGGAGGTAAACGGTCGAATGTCTGCATCATTGCTTTTTTTTTAAGTACATAAGTTGGGGGGCGCCTGGGGGGCGCAGTCGGTTAAGCGTCCGACTTCAGCCAGGTCACGATCTCGCGGTCCGTGAGTTCGAGCCCCGCGTCGGGCACTGGGCTGATGGCTCAGAGCCTGGAGCCTGTTTCCGATTCTGTGTCTCCCTCTCTCTCTGCCCCTCCCCCGTTCATGCTCTGTCTCTCTCTGTCCCAAAAATAAATAAACGTTGAAAAAAAAAAAAAATTTAAGTACATAAGTTGGGACTGGCTTTTTTTTTTTTTTTTTTTTCTGCAGCTCTGTGTGTAGGGGTGTGTGTGTGTGTGTGTGTGTGTGTGTGTGTGTATGTGTGTGTGTGTGTGCACGTGCACATGAATGTGGAAGAAAGAAAATGCAGTTTTAATTATTCTAAAAAGAAAAGAATATGCTCTTAATTAGCTATAAGACTTCCCTAAGGTTGGGACATATTTGACGTTAGGTAGTCACCTTAGTAAAGATTTTGACTGACCTAGTAATACAACTATTATCACCATCTATATTAAAAAACAAACACAGTCTTGTAAAAAGCAGATAAAAAAATCATTTGAAAATAAACTCATTGGGAACTCAGAAGATTGTCTGAGTCTTGGGCAATCATGTAGAATGAGATCTTTTTTACTTCCTGCTACTTTCACAGATGGAGTGGGAACCTGTTAAGTGATTTTTTACTGAAGTTGCTTCTTAGAACAATGTAGAGCAGAAGAGTCTTTTTTTTTGGTGTACATACCTTTCCTATTCTATTCCCTACTGTGACGGAATTCCAAAGTCAATTGAATTGCCCTTTTGTAGGGAGACTGGAAATGTTTCTGCCTCATAATCCAAGCTATCATGTATTTGACCATATTGTGCTTTTAGGAATTGTAACTCTGCCTGCCTTCAGCCAGATTCTCTTATTACTACTAGGAAGTTTTCCTCCAAATTTCATTTTATTTAGTTATTCTTCATTATAGAATCTGTCTCTAATTTTTTAAGGATAACTGAAAAAAATTAAATAATCCTTCTAACCAAGTTTGAATGATTTCACATTTCATACTCTTTATACAAAAATCCATTTTGGATCTATATATTTTACTAACATCACATTTTCCACTCTTCCATTTTGAACTACAGTACGGTTTATTTCTTGAAGTTTTGCTTTGACAAGTGTAATTTTGTCTTTGCATAATGTGAGTTTTTGTACTATGCACTTACATTTCTTTTTGTCATATAGCTTGTAATTCTTGCCAGAAAGCATGTCGTAATCTATTTCTTGAAGAGAATAGAAAGAAATAGAAAATCTAAAGAAGTATCTTAAGTAAGCATCCCTTGATAGTTTGAAACTAGCAAGCCCTCTTCCTTAATTGCTTCCCTCCATTCCCACAGGATTGGTAAGGAACTCTTAGCACTGTTCCATGGATCTATATATTTCATAATTAATAATACACTGTATTTTTAAAATCAGTAGATTTTATAAATTATTAGCATAATTCTGTAGGTTAATCAAAGACAAAAGTTCATGAATATAGCTGGAAAATACTCTTTCAGGGGAAAGATTGCTCCCTATTTTTTATTTGTTTTGTTCATGGAGATAAATAAAATTCGAGATTCTTAAGTGTATAGTTCTGTGACTTTTGGCAAACATATAATCAGGCTATTTCTGTCATCCCCGGAAAGGTTCTTCATGCCTGTTCCCAGTCAGTCCAGTCTTCCCACTCCCAGACCTGGCAACTGCTGATCTGTCCCAATAGTTTTCTTTATGATGTTATATCAAATCATATAGTTTGTAGCCATTTTGAATCTAACTTCTTTCTTGTAGCATAATGCCCTTAAGATTCTTCCATGCAGAACTGTGGCACTGTTTCATTGTTTTTAATGAGCATACTCCAGGTGTAGATATATTACATTTATCTACTTACCTTATAAATTCTTTCACTATTGATAATTATGTTATTATTATTAAAATGTAGCTATTATTTAAAAGCACTTACTATGTGCCAGGTACTTTGGTAGACATTTTACATAACTGAAAGGACTTAGTGCTGTAAATCGTAACATAGTATTTTTTAACAGCAGAGCCAGACTTTAAGTCTGAATCCCATCTCCTCTGCTTATTAGTTTTATAACCTCAGGCAAGTTACTTAACATTCTCTAGTTTTATACAAATGTGTAAAGGAGATGATAATCTCTATCACATAGGGCCGTTATGAGATTGAATGGATTAATATCTCTAAATACTTATAACAGTGTCTGGCACTCAAGTTCAGTAAATTTCAGTTATATTTTGTTATATACTTTCAAATAGCCATAAGAGTAGAAGTTAGTATCCCCATCTTAAATAAGAAATAGGCTCAAAAATTCAGACTTCCTCAAAATCATGTGATCACTAAAGTGACAGATCCAAGATTTTAACCTAGCCTTATCTGACTCCAAACGTGACAAGATACTACTTCTTATTAAATCCAAACCACTGAATCCCTCTGACAATATGACAAGCTGGACACTTAGAGGAACGCTTCCGCTAAATACAAGAAAATGCTACATAAATTAGAAGTATATGTATTTTTTCTAGTACACACAAAAATGAATTTAAAGCTGTGAGAAAGAATTAATAGCAAAGCAACAATAAGCTAAAGCCAAAGCAGGCACTTTGCTATGAGAAGTAAACAGACCCAAAAGTAGGGCTGTCCTGAGGTAAAAATGCTGATTAAGCACAGTCACTGGAAGACTACCTTCGACCCCAAGTACCCTTGGGTAGTACACCCCCCTTGCTCTCAGTAGAAATAAACACAAATCCACTCTGGAGGCAAGTCCTCAGGTTTTTCAAAGAACAGGTTATTTTAATATTCAAACATTTTTGGCAGAGTAAATGGGAAAACACTCCCTACTTATTCTATAAGGTAACATAACCTCGATTCTAAAATCTTCTCCCAAAGAGCAAGAGTTTGGCAAAGAATATTACAGACCAATCTTATTCCTGAACATAGGTGTAAAAATCCTGAACAGCATTAAGAAAACTAAATCTACCGGTACATTTTTTTTTTTTTTTAAATGAGAGAGAGAGAGCATGCACAAGGAGAGGAAGGGCAGAGAGAGGGAGATAGAGGATCTGAAGGAGGCTCTGCGCTGACAGCAGAGAGCCTGATGTGGGGCTTGAACCCACAAATTGCAGGATCATGACCTGAGCCAAATTCGGATACTTACCTGACTGAGCCACCCAGGAGCCCCAAGAGTAAGCTTTAACAAAAATGCTACAGAGATACCAATTAATATTGTTTTAGCAAAAATGTAAAATTCTGACAGTATCAAATTTTGAAGAAGAATTGATCAACAGGAACCATAAACATTGCTAATGGTAGTAGAAATGAGTTCAAACCCTTCGAAAAACTATTTGACATTGTTGTTTTTAAAACAACAACAACTCAAACGTTCATGCACAGTATGACCCCAAAGTCCAAATCCTCGGCATATTACCGAAGAGAAAGTCTGGTACATGTGCTCTAAACATTTTATATAAGACTGTTCATAGCAGTGTTGTTTGTGTTTTATACATGTATATGTATATATGTATATAGTATTTTAGGTAATATGTACTTAGGCATATAAAATCACACAATATAATTTTTCACAGCAGAGAATATAAATGACATAGATGAATCATAGTTACTTAATGTTGAATAAAAGATGCAAGTCATAGAAGGCTAGATATAGTGTGATTTTGTTTTTATAAAACTTAAAAAGAAAGCAGCATTTATTTTTATATATATATATTTTTTGCTTCCTGATTTTATTTTATTTTTTTGAAATTTATTGTCAAATTGGTTTCCATACAACAACCAGTGCTCATCCCAAAAGGTGCCCTCCTCAATACCCATCACCCACCCTTCACTCCCTCCCACCCCCCATCAACCCTCAGTTTGTTCTCAGTTTTTAACAGTCTCTTATGCTTTGGCTCTCTCCCACTCTAACCTCTTTTTTTTTTTTTTTCCCCCCCTTCCCCTCTCCCATGGGTTTCTGGTAAGTTTCTCAGGATTCACATAAGAGTGAAACCATATGGTATCTGTCTTTCTCTGTATGGCTTATTTCACTTAGCATCACACTCTCCAGTTCCATCCATGTTGCTACAAAGGGCCATATTTCATTCTTTCTCATTGCCACGTAATACTCCATTGTTATATAAACCACAATTTCTTTATCCATTCATCAGTTGATGGACATTTAGGCTCTTTCCATAATTTGGCTATTGTTGAGAGTGCTGCTATAAACATTGGGGTACAAGTGCCCCTATGCATCAGTACTCCTGTATCCCTTGGGGAAATTCCTAGCAGTGCTATGCTGGGTCATAGGGTAGGTCTATTTTTAATTTCTTGAGGAACTTCCACACTGTTTTCCAGAGTGGCTGCACCAGTTGGCATTCCCACCAACAGTGCAAGAGGGTTCCCGTTTCTCCACATCCTCTCCAGCATCTGTAGTCTCCTGATTTGTTCATTTTGGCCACTCTGACTGGCGTGAGGTGACATCTGAGTGTGGTTTTGATTTGTATTTCCCTGATGAGGAGCGACGTTGAACATCTTTTCATGTGCCTGTTGGCCATCCAGATGTCTTCTTTAGAGAAGTGTCTATTTATGTTTTCTGCCCATTTCTTGACTGGATTATTTGTTTTTGGGGTGTGGAGTTTGGTGAGCTCTTTATAGATTTTGGATACTAGCCCTTTGTGCGATATGTCATTTGCAAATATCTTTTCCTATTCCGTTGGTTGCCTTTTAGTTTTGTTGGTTGTTTCCTTTGCTGTGCGGAAGCTTTTTTTCTTCATGAGGTCCCAGTAGTTCATTTTTGCTTTTAATTCCCTTGCCTTTGGGGATGTGTCGAGTAAGAGATTGCTATGGCTGAGGTCAGAGAGATCTTTTCCAGCTTTCTCCTCTAGGGTTTTGATGGTTTCCTGTCTCACATTCAGGTTCTTTATCCATTTTGAGTTTATTTTTGTGAATGGTGTGAGAAAGTGGTCTAGTTTCAACCTTCTGCATGTTGCTGTCCAGTTCTGCCAGCACCATTTGTTAAAGGGACTGTCTTTTTCCCATTGGATGTTCTTTCCTGCTTTGTCAAAGATTAGTTGGCCATACATTTGTGGGTCTAGTTCTGGGGTTTCTATTCTATTCCATTGGTCTGTGTGTCTGTTTTTGTGCCAATACCATGCTGTCTTGATGATGACAGCTTTGTAGTAGAGGCTAAAGTCTGGGATTGTGATGCCTCCTGCTTTGGTCTTCTTCAAAATTACTTTGGCTATTCGGGGCCTTTTGTGGTTCCGTATGAATTTTAGGATTGCTTGTTCTAGTTTCGAGAAGAATGCTGGTGCAATTTTGATTGGGATTGCATTGAATGTGTAGATAACTTTGGGTAGTATTGACATTTTGACAATATTTATTCTTCCAATCCATGAGCAGGGAATGTTTTTCCATTCCTTTTATCTTCAATTTCGTTGATAAGCTTTCTGTAGTTTTCAGCATACAGATCTTTTACATCTTTGGTTAGATTTATCCCTAGGTATTTTATGCTTCCTGGTGCAATTGTGAATGGGATCAGTTTCTTTATTTGTCTTTCTGTTGCTTCATTATTAGTATATAAGAATGCAACTGATTTCTGTACATTGATTTTGTATCCTGCAACTTTGCTGAATTCATGTATCAGTTCTAGCAGACTTTTGGTGGAGTCTATCGGGTTTTCCATGTATAAGGTCATGTCATCTGCAAAAAGTGAAAGCTTAACTTCATCTTTGCCAATTTTGATGCCTTTGATTTCCTTTTGTTGTCTGATTGCTGATGCTAGCACTTCCAACACTATGTTAAACAACAGCAGTGAGAGTGGACATCGCTGTCGTGTTCCTGATCTCAGGGAAAAAGCTCTCAGTTTTTCCCCATTGAGGATGATGTTAGCTGTGGGCTTTTCATAAATGGCTTTTATGATGTTTACGTATGTTCCTTCTATCCCGACTTTCTCGAGGGTTTTTATTAAGAAAGGATGCTGAATTTTGCCAAATGCCTTTTCTGCATCGATTGACAGGATCATATGGTTCTTATCTTTTCTTTTAATAATGTGATGTATCACGTTGATTGATTTGCGAATGTTGAACCAGCCCTGCATCCCAGGAATGAATCCCACTTGATCATGGGGAATAATTCTTTTTATATGCTGTTGAATTCGATTTGCTAGTATCTTATTGAGAATTTTTGCATCCATATTCATCAGGGATATTGGCCTCTAGTTCTCTTTTTTTACTGGGTCTCTGTCTGGTTTAGGAATCAAAGTAATACTGGCTTCATAGAATGAGTCTGGAAGTTTTCCTTCCCTTTCTATTTCTTGGAATAGCTTGAGGAGGATAGGTATTATCTCTGCTTTAAACGTCTGGTAGAACTCCCCTGGGAAGCCATCTGGTCCTGGACTCTTATTTGTTGGGAGATTTTTGATGACTGCTTCAATTTCTTCGCTGGTTATGGGTCTGTTCAAGCTTTCTATTTCCTCCTGATTGAGTTTTGGAAGTGTGTGGGTGTTTAGGAATTTGTCCATTTCTTCCAGGTTGTCCAGTTTGTTGGCATATAATTTTTCATAGTATTCCCTGATAATTGTTTGTATCTCTGAGGGATTGGTTGTAATAATTCCATTTTCATTCATGATTTTATCTATTTGGGTCATCTCCCTTTTCTTTTTGAGAAGCCTGGCTAGAGGTTTATCAATTTTGTTTATTTTTTCAAAAAACCAACTCTTGGTTTTACTGATCTGCTCTACAGTTTTTTTTAGATTCTATATTGTTTATTTCTGCTCTGATATTTATTATTTCTCTTCTTCTGCTGGGTTTAGGCTGTCTTTGCTGTTCTGCTTCTATTTCCTTTAGGTGTGCTGTTAGATTTTGTATTTGGGATTTTTCTTGTTTCTTGAGATAGGCCTGGATTGCAATGTATTTTCCTCTGAGGACTGCCTTCGCTGCATCCCAAAGCGTTTGGATTGTTGTATTTTCATTTTCGTTTGTTTCCATATATTTTTTAATTTCTTCTCTAATTGCCTGGTTGACCCATTCATTCTTTAGTAGGGTGTTCTTAAACCTCCATGCTTTTGGAGGTTTTCCAAACTTTTTCCTGGTTGATTTCAAGCTTCATAGCATTGTGGTCCGAAAGCAAGCATGGTATGATCTCACTTCTTGTATACTTATGAAGGGCTGTTTTGTGACCCAGTATGTGATCTATCTTGGAGGATGTTCCATTTGCACTCGAGAAGGAAGTGTATTCTGTTGCTTTGGGATGTAGAGTTCTAAATATATCTGTCCAGTCCATCTGATCCAATGTCTCATTCAGGGCCCTTGTTTCTTTATTGACCGTGTGTCTAGATGATCTATCCATTTCTGTAAGTGGAGTGTTAAAGTCCCCTGCAATTACCACATTCTTATCAATAAGGTTGCTTATGTTTGTGAGTAATTGTTTTATATATTTGGGGGCTCCCATATTCGGCACATAGACATTCATAATTGTTAGTTCTTCTTGATGGATAGACCCTGTAATTATTATATAATGCCCTTCTGTATCTCTTGTTACAGCCTTTAATTTAAAGTCTAGTTTGTCTGATATAAGTATGGCTACTCCAGCTTTCTTTTGACTTCCAGTAGCATGATAAATAGTTCTCCATCCCCTCACAAGAAAGCAGCATTTAAACAAAATGTTAGTTAGGAATATATATATATATGTATAATAGAACTTTCCTTTTTAAGGCAAAGAAATGATTAATGCACAACATAGGATAGAATTACACCTTATGGGGAGGCAAAGAGAGAAGGTTCGAGAGTGGAGCATGTTGGGTGTAACAGTATTGGTAATTTTGTCTTCTTAAGTAGTAGCACTGCAGGAGTCAGACTTACTATTATGTTGTTTATCTGCAGTGAATGCATATATATCGAATCAACATTAAATTGTATGCAAGAGAAAACATTGGTAATACTTTAGTGCTCAGCATACATTCTAGGTGTTGTAAATATTTACCCTGACAGTCATTAATTAGATATATAAGAGTTGTATGGTCCCTAAAACATTTTATTTTTTGTTGAAGTAAAATCCTTTGAAGGGGAAAGGATAGAATATAAACTTTATTGACCCAGTCTTCCATAGTAAGAGGCAGCAACGGACCTCTGTCCCAAAGGCATTTGACTGAACACATACAGTCACCACTTACCTTGCCGCAAGAGTAATATAGCAAACCAACAGAAGAAGAGTTTATATTTGAAGATCTCAAAGTACGCATTTTTGTATTTTCCACTACTTCAGGATGGATAGTACCATATGGCTTCCACATAAGTGGACCTGTTACTAATAAACTAGGACTGATGTGTAATTACGTTTTCAGTGATTCATCTGTGAAACACCCTGGGTTATTTTACATGGAAGCATCTGGTTCACATGTGTACAGTGGTTAGTCTGTGGTGATTGACATCTGTATTCTTCTAATAAAGCCCTAGTTACACAGATGTAAGCTGCTGCCCTCTTTTTTACATAGACAAAACCTGAATTTGAAAAATCCTTATCTTGACCCTGTATATGACATTTCAGTCTTCTGCATGTGCACGTGTGCACACACACACACACACACACACAATGCTTGCACTGTGACTGGCATATAACATAAACATTTCATGCATGTAGTCTATCTCAATTGTTGAAACAGTTGTATGTAAACACCTTTATCTTTTTTTATGTTTGTTTACAACATGACATCTGTTTTAGATTGTAAGCTCAAAGAGGGCAGTGATCATGACAATTTATTGTTATGCAGACAATGTCCAGTAAGCATAAGTCACTTGCAAATGCTTGCTAAGTATTTGTCAGTCAAGAAGGTAACATTAATGACTTTAAGGAAAAATAGAACTTCTAATCTGCCTATAAACACCTTTTGTACTTCAGGAAATATTTGCTGGAAATGACCCTACTTTTAATTTCACACATTATAATTAGGCAGGTAACACATAAAGCTACGTTGTTTTGAACAGAATTCATTTACTTTGTGTTAGAATAATTCTCTAGTGATGTGTGATAAGAGATTTTAAAGAGGCTGAATTCAAGGCAGGTTTCATGAAGGATGTAGCATTTTAGCTGAGCCTTGTAGGGTAGATAGAATTTGCACATATAATAATGATGGAAAAGATACTTCAGGCAAAAGGAAAAAGGGAAAGAGGCATTGGTTCAGAGCATGGAGGCCAGCAGACCTGAGTTTAAGTCCTTCCTTAGCCACTTATAAATTGTGAGAACTTGGTTGAGTGGGTCATATATCTAAGGTTTTGGTTTCTCATTTGGAAAATAGAGACCATAACCAGACATAGGGTTATTGTGACAATTACATGAATAAGGAGTTAACATAGTACCTGGTGTAAGGAGAATATTTAATAAACATTAGGTGTTAGTCTCGGTGACAGATGAACAACCTGAATAGAGTTTAAACAGAATTTTGAATATTGAATTAAAACACACAGACACAAACACACACACACGAGAAACTATGGAGGACAGCTCCACGCTATGTGTGAAGATCTAAAACTTCCAGTTAGAATTCTTATTTGCATCAAGAAAGTTCAGGATCCTCCTTTTAAAAAGGCATCTGTATCCATTTTAAATTATTCTCTTCAATTGTATGTGTGGCAAAGTGACATCAGAGTATAGTCATTTATACCTGGATTAAAATATCAACATCACAGTGAATAAGGTACTTTTCAATGAATGTGTTATCTTTATCTTGGAATCCTTTTACTTACCTGCACACTAAGTTCAGAATCATTGTCAGCTCTGACTCTTCCCGAATCCTGTGAAGCACCCCCCTTTGCCTTATTTCCAAGTTAGTAATCACCATTTAATGTATAGGAGAGAGTTTGGCCCACACCTTGACAAACAGACACAAAACACTCCTGTAATGGGTCACTGACCTAACCTAATGTCCCCAAGAAAAGTGAACAAAAATCTTAGTGTATAATGTGTATGAGGCCCACCTCTGATGTATAATATCAAAAGTTTTTATTACTGGAAAGCAAGGGGTGGGGTAGTCTTCAGAGAGGAACCTAAAGAACGTCTGATCTTTTTTGTGTTTGGTAATACACAAATATTTTAATGAGTACTCTCTTCACTTCCCAAGGTTTTAATCACTTTATTTCCCAGGTTTATATGTGTAGTTACTTTGGTTGTTGCTCCCATTAATTCTTTTATCTCTATATAGTACTTTAATGTACTACTTTAATGTAGTACTTTTTCTATGGCAAAATTCACGTAATTTCAAAATAGAATTTTCATTAAAAAACTGATTTAATTTTCAGGTAGTTAAAAAACATACATGCTAGCTACTCTCTTGGACTTAAGCTATACTTCTGCCTTTAGCATTCCTAAGAGTAGTAACTGTCAGGAACTATAGTGTTATATAGCAAACCACTTTCAATTAGAATTAAATAGAACTGTTACCTTAAGAACATTACTTAGAAGGAATATATTCAAGATATTCATTGAAATGTAATTTACAATAGGTATTTAAATTGTTTATAATTTTGGACTATGAACGGAGAGCCAGTTGTATTTTTAAGGTACCTCAGTGTAATGGAATAGACAATGAGGCCATTAAATAATGAGTATGGAGAGTCATAATTATTTTTTAAGTTTATTTCTTTGGTTTGAGAGAGAGACAGAGAGCACAAGTGCAAATTGGGGGGGGGGGGGCAGAGAGAGAGGGAGAAAGAGAGTCCTAAGCAGGCGCTGCCCTGTCAGTGAGCCCTGAGATCATGACCTGAGCCAAAATCAAGAGTCAGATGCTTAACCTGCTGAGCCACCCAGGTGCCCCATGGAGCGATAATTATTGACACGGAAAAGTAATACCCGCAAAATTATTAAGAGAAATATTATATAAAATATTTTTATAGTATAATTATTTTTAGAAGACTGTATATGTGTATATTGTATATATATATATATAAATTAAAGTATATACACTAAAATATCAACAGGTGAAGGGACAGGATAATTTTTATTTTTATTATATTTTTCTGAAGTTTTTGAAGTGTTTATAATGTGCATATACTACTTTATATACCAAAAAAATAAAGATTTTTTGTTGCTGCTTGCATCCACTATATTAATTATAGGAATTAGAATTTCTGAATTTGAAACCCAAGTCATCTTAACAAGTCATTTGGGAAATTCATAATTTCTTCTTACCAAATGTTTATTTTAAGTAGTAACTATTTCACTATAAGGAATATTTAGTTGATGGAGATTCAACACCCAAAATAAGGAGAGGAGGTAATACAGAAAATTTAGGTTCATAACTTTGGATGAAACCTAAAAGTCTTCTATCCTGAAAATACAATACTGATATTTTGGACCTTCAGAAATTCAGACATAGAGTTGCTTTTTTAACCCCACCCCACCTAACTGTTGGATATTCGGATTGGGTTTGTCGAGGTGTCTAATAGTAATTATTGTTGTTTTAATGAAATTCCCGTGAATTTATATGTTTTCCTTAAGTATTCAGTCTTCTGATACAGCATTCAATTCCATTTCTTTATGAGAAAAGTTTCTTAAGGAAAGAAAACAGTTTTGGCTGCTAGGAATAAGAATTGCGTTGAATCATTAACAGCCAAGTATCTCTTTAAGAGTTATGGGAAATTACCATGTAGTAATCAAATCGCATTTTTTGTGTAACATGTTTACATATGACTGCAAATACAGATAAGCCTTCTGTAAGGAGATGTGTTCCTGAAATCCAGATTTGAAACTTAAAATATTTTTTTTAATGTTTATTTATTTTTGAGACAGAGAGAGACAGAGCATGAGCACAGAGGGGTCAGAGAGAGAGGGAGACACAGAATGTGAAGCAGGCTCCAGGCTCTGAGCTGTCAGCACAGAGCCCGATGCGGGGCTTGAACTCACAAACTGTGAGACCATGACCTGAGCCGAGGTCGGACGCCACCCAGGCGCCCCTGAAACTTAAAATATTTTTTAATCTTACAAATCAATACTTTTATGTATTTCATCACGTGTATATTATACATAATTCTTTAAACTTTTTTGCTCACTAGACATTTTCAGAGTTTGGAGTTATGTTTTACTTATTCATCTCAGAGACTAGCACAATGCCTTACGTTGAGAAAATACTGATAGAAGTAAGAAATGTATAAAAAATGGATTTTTATAATTGTGTTGACTGTTCTCATGATTAATCCTTTCTAATAGTTTGTTTATATAATAGGCTAAGTGGTCTTAGTGGAAAATCTGTTATTTGTAACATTTCTAAAAATTGTGTCCTGAGTTTAAGTTTAAAAACAAACTTTAAAAAAAAAAACAACTCTTAGTTGCAAATGTCCTGTATGTGGTTAAACCATACATAGATAACTGTAGTTCCTGCCTTCCAGAAACTTGTAATCTTACAAATAGGGTTTTTAATTGCTCTTTCTAGTCACTTCCAAATTTCTTAGTTACAGAAAACTGTCCAGTGATAAAATAGGAAGTATCAAACATCTTTTTTCTTTTACAGTATGACAAATAGCCTATTTTTACAGCAACAATAAAAGAATGCATTGTAGACAGCATTTTAAATGAATTAATTTAAAATTTTCTGTTTACCAAACCATAGAAGCCCAATAACATTTTGAGGAGACTTGGGGGGTTATATATATTTTAAGGGAAATCATCATCAGACTGTAGAATCTAGCTGAATGTTTTCCATGCATGTTTGTAGCCTGTTCAATTTTCATGCTTATATTTTGGGGCTGCATGTGAATTTATGGATGACAGCTTTCCTAATTCCAAACAAGTGTTAGAATTTCTTGGTTCAACATTTAAAATTCTGTTTATGGTTTCTGGTATATGAAATCTGATTCTCCTTCTTCATTGCTTATCTGTGGTGAGATTGATGGTGATAACTCCCTATTGCTAACAGGGGTCACATTTCTTCTCAGAATAAAGGATGTATAGGACTGAAGATTTTATTTTATCTTTGAATTTTACTTACGTTTTTTAAGGAAACTATGATTGCTTATTTCTCAATAGCCAGATAGAAAAGGTTTAGATTTTGTTAAATTCCTAAAGCTTAAGTAATAATAATAATAATAACAGCAACAACAACGACAACTTAATGAAAGTTAACAGAAAATTCAAGAAACTGTAGTGTCTTCCAGTAGTTGTTATATAGTTCTGAGTATGTGTTTACTTAGAAGTTGCCCAGCATTTGCTAGGGAGGCTTTTAGCCATGAAGATTGAAACATCATTAATTTAACCACAACTTTCTCTTCCCAAACATTCCAGTAAAGTGGAATAGAACTACACTAGTGGCATTATGAACGTGTAAGCAGATAGATTTATAAACAGCCAAAACTACTTGGAAAAAATAAATAATTTAAGTTACTTCATAATGGAAAATAAGCTAGCTACTAGCCAGCAGTAGTTGTCAGGAATTAAAATTTCCTAGTTGAACCTGTAAATGAGGTTTGAAGTGATTTTATGTGGCGGGATTTCTAAAACGTCAATATCAGTACCATTCTCCTCTGGAATGGTTTTTATTCTCTGTAAATTATATATGAATGTAGCTATAGCTTTTTTCATACTCCACTCAAAGAGAAAAAAGGCAGATGTACTCAATAAGACACTTTTTAGTCAGTTTCAGCACACATAGTTCTTTATTCTAGGAACTGCACCAAATTCTGAATGAAACACTTATTCTAAATCATAGTTCCTGTTCTTCAGTTGGTTACAATGTAAGTGACCAAGATGTATAGAATTAAAGTCTGTGGTTGATACTTCTTCCATTGAGAGGTAGTTTCTATGGCTCCTCCCCTTCAATCTGGGTGGGCTTTTAACTCATTTGTAACAGCAAAATGCAGGAAAAGTGATGTTATGTAATTTCCAGAGACTAGGTCAGAAAAGGCAACCTTGTGCCCCCCCCCCTTTTTTTTTTTTTTGTTCTTTAGGGTTTGTTTATTTATTTATTTTGAGAGAGGGAAGACAGCACGAGTAGGGGAGAGGCAGAGAGCAAGAAGAGAGCATCCTAAACAGGCTCCAATGTGGAGCTGGTGCGAGTCTTGAACTCATGAAACTGTGAGATCACCACCTGAGCAGAAACCAAGAGTCAGGCACTTAGCCGCCTTGGGCCCCTAAACATTTTTAAATGAAGGCTGAGTACTCCAGGCTGCCATTCTGGAAGGCACGAGTGAGGAAGCCAAGACACTGAAGACTCTCCAGTAGCCAGTGCTAATCTTTGAGGACTCCTAGTCCAAACACCAGATATGACTAACTGAGCTTTCAGAGGATTCTAGTTCCCGGTCAATAGGTCAGCCCAGTTCTCCAGTAGTTCTGGCTAATGCCCTGATGCTGTGGCACAAAAACAAGCCATCCTGCACTGTGCCCTGTCCAGATTCCTGATTTATAGAAGGTATGAGCAGAATACAGTGGTTATTGTTTGGGGTTGCTAAGTGTAGGGTGGTTTGTTACAGAGCGATAACTGATTTGATTTAGGATACACTATGTGAGAATAGGAGATAATTAGTTTCTCTACCTAGGAAAATATAGAAGGCTTCCCAGGAGCAGTGACATCTGAATTTGGCCTTTAGTGATGAGTAGGAGACTGCTAAGTAAAGAAGGTAGGAGAAAGGGACCTCAAACTGAGGGAAATATGTGGAAAAGTATGGTGGCGAAAGAATGGTGTGTTTGGTGGATGAAAAGAAGTTTAGTGTAGAAGAGCATCAGAGAGTTAGAGCTGGAAAAGAAGCCAGGCATCTAGAACTTATGCAGACATTTCCTTCTTTGGTGCTTTTTTTTTTTCTTTTTGCTATGCCAAGGGAGTTTCAGCTACAGCATTGTAGGAGTGGAAGATAATAATCAGACTTGTGTCATAGATAACTAATTAGCAACAGTTGGAAGGTGGGCTGAAGGAGAAAAATGAAAAGGCAAAGAGGAAAAATATATAGTTCAGATGGCACACAATCAAGGCTGAGATAGCTTTCTTATAGTAGCTGAATAAGTTCAGTTAGGTGATAGTGGATGTTTAAATTGTGAATAGATTATTTACTAAATTTTTCTGTTCAAGGCTTAATTAAATGCTACAGCCAGTCCTGCTTTTTGGCAAAATCGAACAATGCCTTTACAAAACATTTGACTGAATTAAATGTGTTAGTGATATTTCTGAGTGCTTTGTGAAAACTTCCTCCACTATGCATTTTGGAGAATTATTATTAAATAATGCTATTTTTATATTTTTCTTAAGGCATCGATTACACTGGGACATTCAAAAACAAATGAGACCGAATTGCATCATTTAATGCATTAATAGGACCATTTGTCATACTTACTCTGCTTCCCTGAAATAAACATTATGAACAGAAATCTTGAAAAAAAATGGTAATTTATGTAGTCATAAAGATGCTAAAATGAGAAAATGTATACAATTCATTTAGTAAATATAATTATGTAAACGTAAAACACAACTGTAGTCAACAGCTTTGTGTGTGGATTTGATTGACTTTTAAATAACATTTGCATTTATTCCATGTATTTTTAATGTGATAAATAAAAGTTTAGTGACATTTGAACTTTTGCTGGAATCATAACACCATTCATGTAATAAATTTTTCTAGGGTCAAAGGGCAGATAGGTCTTTCTTCGGTCACTCTGAGTATGTAGACTGCATCCTACATGCTTTGTACTGCCTGTCTACACAGGGAATTGCTACCAATTGTGGGAGACAGTTGTCTTTAAAACACCCTGCCTCCCTATACAACTTGGTTTTACTTTGCAGTTTGGTTATTTTTTTGAACATCTGAAAAGTTTAATCTTTTTAATTCAAAATCAAAATCCACGTAATTTTGTAGATTTTTTGCATCTGCCTTCTTCCAGTGCTCTGATTCCTTTCTGACATGTTTCTGTAAACAGACATCTCCCAGATTTTGATCACTGACTCTCTACATTTCACCCATAGTACCAAGTTGAATTAATATACTTGGTGAAGAAGCGGTTTTTTGGTTGTTTATATCACTCATCAGTTATTATAGTACTCTACTCATTTTGTATAAAAGTTATTATGATGTTAGTGATGTTACAAAAAGAGTCTGACTTTTTTTTTTTTAATTTTTTTTTTGACGTTTATTTATTTTTGAGACAGGGAGAGACAGAGCATGAATGGGGGAGGGGCAGAGAGAGAGGGAGACACAGAATCGGAAACAGGCTCCAGGCTCTGAGCCATCAGCCCAGAGCCTGACGCGGGGCTTGAACTCACGGACTGTGAGATCGTGACCTGAGCTGAAGTCAGACGCTTAACCGACTGAGCCACCCAGGCGCCCCAAGTCTGACTTTTTTAAAAAGTCTGACTGCATAATCATCCTTAGTCACTTATTCCATGAAAAGCCTAGGAAAACATTCAGGAAGAATTTGGAGCACACTGATAATCATTAAATCCAAAGGGAAGGAGATAGGTAAGCCATAGCATAGGATGGCACTGATGATGTTTGCTGCTTTGTGAGTAAAGGACTTAATTACACCGGATAATTTTAAGAACACTAAGAATGAAGGCCACTAGCAAGGATTAATATAATGGAGAAATCTGTTAATTAAAATAGAAATTGAGCTCTCTTACTATAAAACGAAGGACAGTGGAGCTTTCAACAGAAAAAAAAGTAGAGAAAGGCAGGAGAAGGAAAAGCCTAATGAAACAGAGCATTTATTTATCAGGATAATACATTCTTATTTTTTGCAGGCAAAAAAAAAAAAAAAAGAAAAGAAATCAAGCATTTCCCAGAAGAGAAAAAGTGTGTTATAAATGTTAGAAATGGGGTTTACTGGCGGTTATGCTAATTAAGGATCAAAACTAGATTATGGTTAGGACAGAATGAGTCCATACATCAGTACATAATTGGTTAAAAAAAAAAGTCCCATTGTTTATTGGTCCAGATGTTTGAGCAATTGGTTAGGTTCATTTTGGGACTGGTGTGCTGAGGTCACTCAAAATTCGTGGTCAGGACAAACTACAGTAATTTGCAGGCTCAGTGCAAATAAAAATGCAGAGCCCCTTTGTTCAAAATTTAACAATTTCAGATAGTAACAGCAGGACATTAAGTCAGGGATGAAGACCATCTATACCAGTGGCCTTGTGTGACTGACAGCACATGTCACATTCCCATGAGGGTGGCATTTCTGTGGTTCTTTTACAGCCTTCCTCTTTAGAACTGTCATAATAAAACACAGTACTGTAGACAAGCCTCTAAACACAGCCCAGACAAAGGCTACTGTAAGTATAATTTCAGGGGAGCTCAACAGCTCAGTGCTGCTTCTGCCTTAGATTGTTTGTATGCTCACCTTTGTATCCTAAGCATGTAGCACAGTCTCATGAGTTTCTGACCCATGGTAAGCACTCAATAAATAGTGGATGCATAGGTGATGGATAATAGTAGTTGCCAGCCCTTCTCAGGGAATCTGGTTCCATTTATCTCTGGATAAGAGGACCCAATGTGGGTTGTTTGGAGTTTTAGTTCACATTACTCACACCTTGCAGATGCCTCCTGGGCCTCTGGGTTGAGGGTTTCCTTTAGCTCTGGGCCTTGCATGTCTGCTTACAAAACGTGTTTGTCTATTCAATTATTCTGAAACATAGTTAAACTAACAGATTAGAATAACACTTGAACCCTAACCAAGTTAAGGCTGGAGTAGGCAGAAGAATGGCCACCCCCTTTCAAAGATGTCAATGTCTTAATTCCTGGAACCTGAGCCTATGTTAGATCACATGGCAAAGGGGATGCAGATGAATTAAAGTTGCTAATCAGCTGACCTTTAAAGTAGCTAAATATCCTGGATTATCCAGGCAGGCCCAGTGCATCACCAGGCTCTTAAATGGGAGTGACAGAGAAGAGAGGCAGAGAAAGAAATGTGATGAAAGAAGCAAGGTCAGAGTGATGTGCTGTGAAACGGGGTCCTTCTGTCCTTGCTGGGTTTAAAGATGGAGGAAGGGGGTAGCTCTGGAACCTGGAAAAGGTAAGGAAATAAATTATCTGCTAGGGCCTCCAGAGAAGAACACAGCTCTGCCAACACCATGATTTTAGTCCAGTGAAATCTGGGTCAGACAGCAGATCTCCAGAACTGTAAAAGAATGAATTTGTGTTGTTTTAAGCCATTACGTTATGGTAATTTGTTACAGCAGCAGCAGGAAACTCAAACAGCTGGTTCCGCACTACAGTGAAACTATCAGTCCTGGTTCCTGGTTCATTAGAAATCACTAACTTCCATGGCTGGGTATTATTGTCTGCCCAGGTTTTTTACATTTCTCTTGGTAACCAAAAGTAGAGCTCTCTTTCTTTGTGTATTTTTATTCGCCTTCATTAGACCACTAAGTTTTGGCGTTCGTGCTAGTAGTTGTTGCGTTCTCAGGGAAGCAAGAAATGCCACCAGTTCCAGAGTGCACTGCTTTCTGGGATGTTAATAGTTGAGAGACAGTAAAAAAAAAAAAAAAAAAAAAAGAAGCTTCCACTTCCAAATTCACTTCTAAAACCCAGGTTAAGCAAGCTTCCTTTTTCTTTAAGCACTTTATAAGGATATGTTCTGTGTATAAGGTTGTAAAAAATCTTAACTGTTTAAGAGAGTATCCAGCAAAAAGTATGCCTGTCCTTCAGCCCAAGTTCCTTTCAGCCATTACTAGTTTCTTGTGAATTCTTCCAGAACTCTCCTGTATACATATAAACTCACATACACTAATTATCTACACATACTCTTCTGTACCTTTGTTTTTGTTTTCCTTGATGAATTATTTAACACATTTATTTATGGAAGAATTTCCATAGTTTTTAATGTATAATGTGCACATGCAACACTCAGAGCTCTTCATGGAGAAAAAAATAACATATTTTCCAAATATTTTGGACCACAAATGTCACTCTTTAAGAGTATCTCATAGAACTACTTTTTGAGACACACTGCTTAACACCAAGCTGCCTTCCTCTGGACTAGTAAGAATTAGTAAGTAAGAATTAGTGACCCCCATACACCAGTGTAGCATGACAGGTATGGATTTTGGAGTGAAGGATTTGGGAGGGATTTTGGGTTTAGAGTGACAGGCTACTGTCCTGGCTCTGTTGTTGACTTTCCTGCTTACTCCCTTTCATGCTAACTGGCTGTGTGGCTTTGGGCAGGTTGTTAAAGTTTATTGAGACTTTCTTGTCAATGTGGTCTACCTCATTTATTCAGTCACTCGTTCATTAGTTAATACATGCAATTATTAGAACATTCATGAGCTGGGTAAAATAAAGCAGTCTCTCCACCTGAGAAGCTTTCTAGTCTAGTGAGAGAGGTTTCATTTGTAGCACACAAATCAGCAGTAAGCAGTGGCCTGTCTTAAAATTAAGGTTGTGGAGAATCATTTTCTGCCAAGATTTCTGCTTTCTGGTTTTCTACTTTCATAGGCCTAGATCAACAGTAACAAATGTCACTTACACCATTTCAAAACTTGCAAAGAATGCAGGAAGAAATGAGGTTTAATATAGTGTCTTCAGGTATTGATTTTTTAAAGCATGTATTGACTCTGATATTAATCACCTGATGAGTTACCAGGGTAACATTATTTATCTGAATAAAGTACAATAAGAGTAACAAAATATTCTAATTGATTATGAAATTCCTTCATAAATTTTGGCATCCTTGTGGATTATGGACATATATGTTTTAATGTTTATCACTTTAAACATTGAATTATATACAACCACAGAATCTTTTTTTTCAAATCCATAATGTATATGTTTTACAGGGAAATTTTAGAATTAACATTTTTTTCCAATGTATAAAGCACATAAGTGCATTTTTTATATGTTTATTTATTTTGAGACAGAGCGTGTGCACTCACACTTGCCTGTGAGCAGGGGAGGGGCAGAAGGAGAGGGAGAGAGCAAATCCCAAGCGGTCTCCCCACTGTCAATGTAGAGCCTGACAGGGGTCTCAGTCTCACGAACTGTGAGATCATGACCTTAGCTGAAACCAAGATATCAAGAGACTGGTGTTTAACCAGCTGAGCCACCCAGGCACCCCTGGTACATTTTAGCATTAAGGGTCATCACTCTTCATAATTCTCCTTTCTTTGTTTAAATCACAATTACTTATTTCAAAAGCATATTTGTAATTTCTTCTTGGTCTTAATAACTTTGAACAGGAAATTCATATTCTTTAGAAAAAGATAACTTTAGAAATTTAAGTGGAAGTAACTAACACAGTTTCTTTAATTGCCATTTTGATTGCCAGAAAGTTTCTCTTCTCATTTCTTCTCTTCTTTCATTTTCTCAGGCCAACAAAATGTTGTCTAGGCCTACTGAATTCCAGACAGCATTCAACACTTGTTTTACTGAATCCTGATGACTTCAGTCTCTTAATTTATTTAGGATATGCTTTTGGTTTTTATAAGGTCAACTAGAAATTTGAAGCTACTTTTCCCACTTATTTTAACATTAAATATTTTAATACTGAAATTTAATTTGAAAACCACTATGGTAACTTCGGTGGTGTTGCCTCTTTAAGCATACATCTAAAACTTGTCCATTTAAAAAATGTCTCTGCTGGGGCGCCTGGGTGGCGCAGTCGGTTAAGCGTCCGACTTCAGCCAGGTCACGATCTCGCGGTCCGTGAGTTCGAGCCCCGCGTCAGGCTCCAGGCTGATGGCTCAGAGCCTGGAGCCTGTTTCCGATTCTGTGTCTCCCTCTCTCTCTGCCCCTCCCCCCGTTCATGCTCTGTCTCTCTCTGTCCCAAAAATAAATAAACGTTGAAAAAAAAATTTTTTTTAAATGTCTCTGTAATTGAGTTTATTTCATAACGGGAACTCTGTTAAGGTCAGTATGATAGCTGCCTAGTAATTTAATAGTATCAAATGCTTAATACTTTGATTTAGTGGGGGGTTTTTTGTGGTCATTTTAATGAAAGTTTGATTTGTCACATCTTAAAAGACAAATCATTTGATATTTGGAAATCGTATATCTCATTGACAGTGCTCAGGTCTGATTCTCTCCCAATACATTGCCCCTACCTCAGCTCTCCTCTTCACCCTTGTCCCACATCTGACTTTTACCCCAATCCCAGAGGAAGTCAGAGATGTGGTGGGTGGATGCCAGGGAAGTTGGTAGTATACACACACACATACAACATACACACACACACACACACACACACACACACACACACACACAATGTGAGAGAAACAGCTACTTTAGAATGACCTGCTTTGGTGGCCAGGCAGGAACTGACCATTTTGCTAGATTTTTGCTGTGACTGCTATGGTCCAAGAGTTTAAGACTTCCTTCTTTCCAAAAGAAAACATTGTCTGTTCTTTTCTGTAATAAATCTCAAGCATAGCGGCGTCGTTCCAAGCTATTTTTCTCAATTCCAGATAATTGATAGTGGGTGAAAATGTGAGTTTATAGATTCAGCAAAGTTGTACAGAAAGCCAGCTTTTGGGTAGCATGTGGAAATACCATAAGCTGTGAGCTCACAAAATAAACTTGGCCCTCATTGTGATAGCACTTCTCCCTGATTCTCCCCATATCTTTCACATCATTCCTTTGAATCTCTTTTAATCATTTCTGTCTGCCCCTGTAATTTTAATATTCTCTGTGTTTCTATACTAAACTGTTTTCTCTGGGAGACTCCTTCTGGGTGATCTCTTCAGCTCATTTGCCTTTAGCGCCAGGAATACAGCATGAGTGCTGTCTTTCTACACATAGTCCAGTATTCTCCCCTGAGCTCTCCATCTATGTAATGGTTTACCTGTTTACTATCTATCCCCATTCATATATCTTGCAGGCACTTAAGACTCACCTATTTAAGTTTAAAACCAAACACTTACGCCCATACTAAACTTGCCCTCCTCTGTATCACCATCTTCATGGAAGCCAAACTTACAAAACCTAGAAATCTGAGAGCATTGTCATGGAAGACCAAATAAGATCCAGAACTATTATGTACTTACACAAATACACTGACACTGCACGCGCGCGCGCGCGCGCGCGCGCACACACACACACACACACACACACACACACACACACTGGTATTCACAGAGGAATATTGCATAATTTTACATAGTTTTGAATTTTAAATATTAGAATCATATAATGTGTATTCTTTTGTGCCATGCTCTTTTGTTCAACACTGAGATTCATGCATGTGTATAGCTGTATTGTAGTCCATCATGTGAAAATTCTAGGACTTATTTGCCCATTTTCATGTGGAAAGACATTTGGGTAGTTTTCAGTTTTTCACTATAACAAACATAGTGCATACAAACAATGCACTGGTGGACACCTGTGCACGTATCTTCTGACATAAATATGCAAGTGTTTCTCTAGAGTGTGTAGCATGGGAGTAGAATTCCTGGGTATAGATATATACACCTCCATATACCTGGGCAGTTGTTTCCAAATTGTTGTGCAGAATGGCTTTGGTGTTTATACTCTAGCCAATAGTAATTTATCTTGTTATATTCCGTGTCCTTCATGATCTTTGCTGTTAGACATTTTCATTTTTGCATTTGTAAAATATTTCATGCTAGTTTTCATTTCCTTCAAGTTGAACTTATTATTATCGTATGCTTTTTGGCCCCACTGTTCCCTCCTTTTGGAAGTTCCTCTGGTCTTTGGCATACGTTTTAAAATTATGTTGGATTTTTTAAATGTTTATAGGAGTTCTAGATAGTAATCCTCTATTAGTAGCATATGTTGCAATATCTCCTTTCAGTTTGTAACTTATCTTTTCATTTTCTCTAAGTGTGAATAGAAGTACTTCTTTTTTTCCCACATTTTGTTAGATGTTTTATTTATTTTTGAGAGAGAGAGAGAGAAACAGAGACAGAGAGAGACAGAGTGTGAGTGGGGGAGGGGTAGAGACAGAAGGAAACACAGAGTCCATAGCAGGCTCCAGGCTCTGAGCTGTCAACCCAGAGCCTGATGTAGGGCTCAGACTCACAAACCTCAAGATCACAACCTGAGCTGTAGTCACACGCTTATCCGACTGAGCCACCAGGCACCCCTACCAGTACTTACTTCTAATGCTTGCAATGTAATTGAACTTATCAGTCTTTATGGTTTCATTTTCTGCTTTAAAAAAAAACCAAAACCAAAAATAAATATCTCTATCCTAAGATCCTAAAGACATTGTCCTAAATTTTATGTGTATTGTGTGGGTAGAGATACAGTTAAACTACATAAAAACTGACTTTTGATTTTTGATGTCAGAACCATTGTTTGTGTCATGGTCAAATAAGCATGATTTTTCAAGTGTCAAAGTGCCATCAATCATTGCACATTTTCCTGGATCTCTCACTTTGCTCAGATTGGCACCTTGACATGTTTCAGAAATACTATTCTCAGAATATGCTACAAAATGCACATAATTCACTCCAAGCAATACTAATGTTTCTCATTTGAATAAGAAACGGTTGATACTCCATCCAAGGTAATACCAATATGAAACTTGGCTGAGAAAATGTCCTTACAAAAGGAGCCAGTAGCTGGAATAACATTTTAAAAGATGTTGGTCATTCAACTCCCAGAAAGTTAAAAGAGAAGCCAATCTTCATTCTAAAATTTTAGAGAAACTTTCCCAGGATGAGATACATCTTTTGACAATTCTAACTTTTGATCTACATTTTTCTCTGTTAATTAGATGGTGGTAGTGCAGTTCTGATTTGGGTTGTAGTTCCTGTGTGTGTTATGTGCATGTGTGTGCTGTAATATAGTGTGGAATCAAACTAATAAAACAGAACTTTCTGCAATTATATTACTGAGAACATAACTCATCTTTTAGTAAAGCTGTCATCATCTAGTTTCACTTACTCCCTTTATTTGAAAAAGTCCTCTTCTTCAGCATTGAAATCTACAAAGGTGGTTTCTTATTATCATTAGCCATTCTTCTTTAATTCACAAGTTGTACAATAAACATTTATTACTTATAAAAATGATCAAACTTTTCTTTTGGCTATGGGAAGAATTCTAAATTTACCCTGTTGACTTACGACAGATATGAAAGCTATAGAACAATGATTTCAATTCATTCAACAACTTGTATTGAACATGTGTTATGCCCTGGACACTAAGGCCAAAAGAGTCAAAATATAATTTGTTAGCTTCTCGTGACTTTAGAAGGAGATGGGAATCATAAATAGACCACTAGGAATCTATTTCCTTCAGATTTGTCACTTCACAGTGGTCCTTTTGTATTATGACAGTTTTTAAAAGCTGAATTGATTGATCTTTGTGTTCTGGTTGTAAACTACAAACAAAATTAGAGACTTTTCAAAGTCTGAAAAAATTTAAGTTGAAAAAAATTCAGTTTTCTATCTTGCCAGGAGGAGAAAAAGCAACTCTAAGACATTTAGGGCCAGTAATAATTATACTTTTGTTCTTTACTGTAACAGTTTCTCCTTCTATAGAGTATATTTTTAGCTATTTAATTTTATGTCACAATAATTGTGTCCATATTTACTGTTAATTTTAACATTAAAGTTCCCAGAGGGAGGTCTTGTCATCTTCATAATGCATCAATGCCTAGCACCTTGGCATTCCTGTGAGCATAATGTTGTCTGAACTTGGCTTGCTCAGGATAAGACAGAACACATCCCAGGTTTAGTGGCAGCCAACCACAGTTGATTGTCTGCAGTCAGGAGGCAAAAGAGGACTCTGTGGCAGATTAATTTTTAGTTCTCTGTGCAAGAAAAAACAAAAACAAACAAAAAAAACGAAGACAAAAAACAATGGGTGCTGGATTTCTGAAATACTCATAATCTAAACATACTCAATGTTTGGGGATTTTTCAGTGGTTATTCTTTTAAATTAAAGACGTTATTAGCAGGAGCTTTTTGTTCATGCAGCATTAGCAGCTACTAATAATAGTTTCCAAATTTTTTGTGGAAATTTAAAAGCATTTTCATATACAACACTTCATTTCATCTTCAGACCACCTCCGAGGCAGATGTCACCTCATATTTACAGGTGAGAAAACAGAATCCAGTTAGGTTAAATGACTTGTCTGAAGTCACATCGCTAATAAGAAATGCTCCTAGATCCAAATCTGTTTCCTGACCTCAAGTCCCATTCTCTTTCATCTATACCGATCTGTTATGACTCCTCCTCTGCCTTCGAGGTTGGAAATGTGGTGGCATTACTGAGTTTTACTGTGTTGACTCATCTTAGTCATTACTGCCCCAGAAGCCACTCTGATTGTCAATGTTAATTTTTCAATATCATAATTTATTTAGGTTCATAAAGAACCACTGACAACATTTATACAGGGGTCCTTCTGATTGAGCTCTGTTACCTACCAGCTTACCTTTTTATAAATCTGTTTAACAGTCAGTGATCATCATTCTTTTTATCCTAGGTCTCAGAGAGAATATTTACATAAATACAGAGGTCATTCCATTGATGTGGTAACTCCAGTACTGACACTGAATAAAATCTAGTTACTAAATAAAGATATATAGATTCAGTAAATGAGTGTGGACCAACAGCATTTCAGCACTGCTAAAATGTGAAGTCACTATTATAGACACACTAACAGTCAAAAGACCACTAAAAGAAATTCATGTAAGCAGAACCTTCTGATGTTAAGAGATTAAAATGCATGTTAATAGGTAGATTTTAAAGGAGTCTAAGGAATTGTAAATTGTGATGGGATTACTGAAGAAATGGCTTGAGAACCTTCGTATCTTGGCATAAAAAGACAACATAGAAGATATTTTATTTCTTGACCTTAATTTTGAGTATTGTTGTAGGCCCTTGATTTTTTGTTAGCACAGAATAGAGACGGATTAATTCTAAAAGCAGTTAAAGTAATTAGATTCTCTTCATCTCTTTTTTTTTTTTTTTTATGTTAATGCAGCATAGGGAAGTAAGTCTCTAAACCAATTCTGAAATAGAATTTAACTTTTTATTTCGCTTACATATCTCTTATTTTTCTTTTTCTCTAAATGGCATTTTTTAGACTAAAATTATCTTGATTTTCTTTTTTCTCTAGGCTTGATCCTCCACAACCTGAAAAGTTGAAAAAGGAGCACAGCTCAACTGAAAACATGTCTTTAGAAACTCTAAGAAACAGTAGTTCAGAAGACCTCTTTGATGAGATTTAACTGTCTCAAAAGGTACTTTGATGTTCACTAGACTATGTTTTCTATTCATTTCTTTAAACTAAGAAAGCAAGATTTCAACTCAGCAGCAGCTATTACTGTACCCTACAATTTAATTACATACACACTGAATCGAAACCATTGTGCAAAATGGATTATGCACATATATGAAGATATGATTTGATGACAGTGGTACATTATTCTAAACTATTCATTCCCATGCCTATAATTACATAAAATCTCAGACTTTGTATTGCAAAGGACACATTTATCATATTCAGTTCACACATATTATATGTGGTAGCTGTCTAACATCCTGTCTAGGAAGATTTTGGAAAAAGGACAAACAAAATGTCTACAGTTCTTTTTTGAATAGTCATGTTCTGAACAATGATGCTTGAACATTTTAATTTGGGAAATGATGTATAAAATTTATTTTTCGTTCATACACAAGCAACCTCAAAATCTGATGATAAAATTTTTGATACATTGAGGATTTATGTTCCTAATAGAATATGTTATTTAGCTTACCTTTTTCCTTTATTATAGTAGCAGACTTTATAAGGTGCTTATTGATATAAATGTAACCCCTTTTTGTATCAAAAACATGTTTTTTCGGGAACCCTCTTGCACTATTGGTGGGAATGCAAACTGGTGCAGCCTCTCTGGAAAACAGTGTGGAGGTTCCTCAAAAAATTAAAAATAGATCTACCCTATGACCCAGCAGTAGCACTGCTAGGAATTTACCCAAGGGACACAGGAGTGCTAATGCATAGGGGCACTTGTACCCCAGTGTTTATAGCAGCACTTTCAACAGTAGCCAAATTATGGAAAGAGCCTAAATGTCCATCAACTGATGAATGGATAAAGAAATTGTGGTTTATACACACAGTGGAATACTACTTGGCAATGAGAAAGAATGAAATATGGCCTTTTTGCAGCAATGTGGGTAGAACTGGAGAGTATTATGCTAAGTGAAATAAGCCATACAGAGAAAGAAAGATACTATATGTTTTCATTATTATGTGGATCCTGAGAAACTTAACAGAAGACCATGGGGGAAGGAAAGGGGGAAAAAAAGTTAGGGAGGGAGGAAAACCATAAGAGACTCTTAAAAACTGAGAACAAACTGAGGGTTGATGGGGGGTGGGGGAGAGGGGAAAGTGGGTGATAGGCATTGAGGAGGGCACCTATTGGGATGAGCACTGGGTGTTTTATGGAAACCAATTTGACAATAAATTTCATATTTAAAAAAAACATGTTCTTTTCAGAGATTGTTGATAAAAGACTTCTTACACATTAAGGACCCTCTTTAAAAATAATGACCATGTCATATTTACTTATCAATCCTCAATAACATCTAGCACAGTTTTTTAAAAACATAGTTACTGTTTCTACCTCCTACCCTCTCATTCTGTCTTCACTTCTCTCCAGTTGAACATCCCTTTTCTCCATGGTTTCAAAGTTAACAGCGACCATCATGTTGATAAATTCAACAGTTGGTCCATTCTCAGTCCTCTTCTTACTAAGCCTCTCAGCTACACGCCTGACATAGTCGGTCACTTCTCAGTAAACATTTTCTTCACTTGACTTTTGCATTGACATATGTTGTTTGTTTTCTCTTTCTTTTTGTACACGGAGGCTGTTTGGCCCAGAGTTAAGTGTTTTAGTGCCTCAGGTTTATTCTTCAGCCTTCTTCTTTTCACTACCTACCTTGTCTATCTAGTATTTCTGTGATTTTAAGTACCATTTGCATGCTAATATCTCCAAAATTAGAATAGTTCTGTTTCCACAGTCATATGTGTAGAGTCAGTTGACCTTTGAACAGTGCTGGGGTTGGGGCACTGGTGCCCTGTGTAGTCAAAAATCTTCGTATAATTTTTGACTCTCCAAGAACTTAACGACTAAGAGACTACTACTGACTAGAAGGCTTACTGAAAATATAGTCAAAATATGTATTATATATTGTATTCTCACAATAAAGTAAGCTAGTGAAAAGAAAATGTTACTAAGAAATCATAGGGAAGAGACAATACATTTATAGTACTGCACGATAAAAAAATGTGTGTATAAGTGGACCTGCATGGTTCACACCCCTGTTGTTCAAGGGTCAGCTGTATAATTTATCATTAATTTTTTGCAAAAGGAGGTTCTTAAAAATCTGAGTACATCTACCTGCGTTGGATGATTATTTGGATGTTTAAGCACATCTAAAGCAGAGGTCTGATTACATCCCAATCATCTTTTTTCTTCATTCTTCCCCACCCAACAAATTACGGTGACACCTGGTCCCTTCAAGCTGAAAACCCAGGAATCCTGATCAGTACCTTTGTTTCCCTCTTCTCCCACATCCTGTTATTTTTACCTCCAAAATACAGCTTGATTCTATCTACTTCTCTCTTACTATCTACTACATCTGCCCCCTGACTGGTCTCCCTGCCAATCTCCTATTGTACAATGCACACAAACTGAATTTTTTAAGTTTTAGAAAAGAGCATTTCCCTGCCTGGATTGAAACCCTCCAATAGTAAGCCACTGGTCTTTGGATAAAGTTCACACTCCGTACCACAGCTTACAAGATTTGATATGATCTGGCCCCTACCTATCTCTACCCTTGGTTTCCTGCTCTTTTCTCTTTGCTTGCCTTGCTCCTTACTGTCCCTCAAGTAGGTCAGATCTCACAACCATTGTATTGGTCAGAATGTTCATCTTCATATGGTTGGTTTCTTCTCATCTTTCAGGTCTAGAATCGTATGTCACCTCCTCAGAGGTACTTTCCCTGAAATGCCCTTTCTAAAGATGTGCACACTCCCAGTCATTGTCCCATTGGAATATTTTTTCACTGTGCATATCACCACACAGAATTATTTTTTTCATCTCTCTCTCTCTCTGTCTGCCTGTCTCCTAATAGAAAGTTAGCCCCATCATAGCAGAGGCATGGCCATCTGTTTTATTTATCTTCCAGTTTGTACGACAGGGCTAGATTCACAAAGGCTTACTAAGCATTTGTTGAATGAATAAATGCATGTCTTCCACAAAACAGCCACTCAAATGTTTCTTTAAGTTATTAAACTGTTTTGAAAGAAACTTAGGAAAAGGTTGAAACTTAGTTGATTTGACACAGAGAAATAATTGTTTAGAAAGCTTCAAGTACCTTTTGTGCTTAATTATAAATAATATATACATATATATTTATGCGTGTAGGCTTGACTACAGAGAGAGAATCAGAAAGAAATTACACTTTATTGTTTACATCAGAACAAGATTCTATTCAGTCAATGGAACAACAAAATTCTTTAAAAAGAAATTTACCACATTTTTATTTCCATAGTGGCATCCATTTAAGAAGGAAAACTTTAAAATAAATGTAGATACAAATATGTGAAATATGAAAATATAGGGGTGCCTGAGAGGCTCAGTCACTTGAGCAGCCAACTCTTGATTTCAGCTCAGGTCTCGACCCCAGCCAGGGTTGTGGGATCAAGCCCCACATCGGGCTTTATGCTCAGTGTAGAACCTGCTTAAGATTCATATTCTCTCTCTCTCTCTCTCTCCCACTCCCAGTCCCTTCCTCCCTCCCTCCTTCCCCGTCTTCCCTTCAGCCTCTCTCCCCCACTCATGCTCTCTCTCTCTAAAATTCAATAAATAAATACACACATACATACAATAAACATAATTATAAAGTCTAAAATTCTGCTCAGTTACATAGAAACTTCACTATACTATGAATCTCAGATAATCTAAGATTTGCCTTGGACCTTTCCAAGGGGATTTTGTACATAAAGTACTAGAATCTAAAAATAACGTTATCTCTTCTGAATAACCAAAATTAATATACAACTATTGTGTGTGTGTATACTTACATATAAAGTTTTTTTTTAAGTGAAAGAGAAGAAGAAAAACAGAATTTTGGCTATTAACCCACTAGTGCTGAGAGAGGGATGATGTACAGAAAATGTTTCCTAAGTAATCGTAACAACAGAATCTATAAAGCTCATATTTACAAGATTTTGATTATATTTTTCCAGAGCAGTGTATCTTTTCCACCATTGTTTTGTGTCAGATTGATTCAGCTGGTTAGAACAAAGCATAAGTAGTACATAGTTATGGTTCCCTCTTTTATATCGAGCATGGAGAATTTGAAGGGCTATTTTTACATTTTGTGCTCCGCGTAGACAGATATCTATAGATTTGGTGTTAAGATGTGCAGCTCTAGTCATTCTATGCCATGATTTTTCCTCACATTTTTCCATTGTTTATATTCAAAAACAGATTGTTACAGAAAAACGCTGAAATTGAAGGCACAAGAATTAAGTTATAATGCAGCATGAATTTTGTTTGGTTTTTTACTTTTTTGACCTTTGTTATAAAACAAGGTGACATTTTTTTTTCAGCTTAAAATTTATAATTCTTGGCGCTGGGATCAGGTGGTATGACTTAGGCCTCATTAGGGAAGTTCATGGAAGAAAAAGTCCCATCTCAGGAAGAGATGTCTTTATTATGTAGTTTTAAAAGGTCAGGAAACTACTTTAGACAAGTTTTTCTTAATGGCATATAACTCAAATTTATAAAATACTAGACCCTGTGTTTTGGAGCCAAACAGCTGTTTATTGGGTAAATTTGACTCAATAAATGTTTATAAAGGATCCATTATGCACAAAAAAAAAAAAAAAAAAAAAAAAAAAAAAACACCAAAAAACAGAACTGGGCCATGTGGAGAATTTACGGATAATTCCATCCATTCACCAAATATCTGTTAAGCATTTGTGTCAGTCTCTGTTTTGGGCACTAGATGCAGCAGTGAATAATATGTGTGGTTTGTTGCTGTGGAGCTTATATTACTATAGTAAGTGAAATTTGGGCCTTCTCTCAAAGAGTGAAGTATATGGAAGGGAGTTGACATTGGGGCCCAAAATCAGTATCTGATAAACTATCATATCAAGGAGTGGTAGCGTAAGTGTCATAAAGAAAAGAACAAAAAGTTTATGGGTGAAGATCCACAGAAAATTAAAAAAAAAATCCTATTGGGAGGCTAAGAGAAATCAGTAGGGTTGAGGAACATATGCTGTGAATGAAACTGTATGCCAGATCAGAGGAGAGTGCAGAAGGTCCTGGGGGTAGGGGCTTGGGGTTACTGTTCAAGTTTGTAATTGTGAATCATCAGAATGAAGGAAACAAGTTAGAAGGCTTTCCAGGAGGAATGTTGGCAAGGATTTAGAATATGAAGCTAAGTTTTGTAATAAAGATATAACAAGAATTGTGCTCCACATTTCAGACCTTCCACGGGAAGATATATACTGCCAGAAATCTTCAGGTCGTGGGGCCCTTCTTAGATATCTGGGATTGAGAAAGGAGAACGAGTCAGTGGGTTCCTTGACAGATACTTTGCAGAAGCAGCCAACCCTCATCCCTTTGTGTCTCTCAGTCTTACACTTAGTATAATTTATAGAATCCATTTTTAATAAAATAAAATTAAATAGGTGACCTCGAAATTCATGAAAGACCTCATGAATTTACCTATACATCAGCAAATTAAAAAAAAAATAAGTAGTTAACACATTTGGTAAGGGAGAATGATAGTCACTATTTATCCATTTCTACCTATTGTTTGAATTAAAAATTTTCACTGGTGTTCTGAAAACTCCTGGTGAATGCTTTTCAGGAGGGCAGATTTCATTTGCAAGTGTTCTGTGAGCAAGCCTGCTGTGATTTTCTCCATATATTAATAACTGGGAAAGGATACTTTGACACATACATGCCAAGAACTTCATGGTTGCTTCCTAACTGACCATCCGTCTCCTGTCCTAATTTCCACCTCTCTGATCTACTCCCCCAAAAACACACTCACCAGTGTGCTTTGTACTTACTTTCTTCCTTTCAGTTATCCACATGTCATGTTATTCACCAACTGTTATTACTACTTTCTGATTTTCCTCTGTAATATGAATTTTGTTGTTTATATGTTGATTTTTCTTCCCTCTTTTGGAGGTCCTTTGTCCTAAACTCTCATCTCAAAATCTCACAGAGAACTGTATTTTCTCAGTGAGGGTCTCTTTGTCCCTAAAAGTTCTTGATTCTTCAGGAAAGGAGAGAGTGATTGGAGCCTACACCTATCTTGATAGTGGATGGTCTTATCAAGGGCAGGAGCAATTTTTGTGGCTACTGTTCCAGTAAGTGGAATATAGGCTAGACCTGAACTACTTACTTTTGGTTTAAAGACAGTCTCCAGCTTAATTACAATCTTAGAAATAACACAGCCAGTCAACTATATGTAGGTGGATTAGATAATTTTTTTGAAACCTGCTCATACAAGACCCTTCTAGGAATCTGTCATACTCTGCATTCCTCTGAAGGGCTTGCATACAGGCAATTTATTTGGGAATATGATGCTAGGGAGCAGGAGTGCTAGACTGGAAGCACTTAGAAGGAAAGGAGGAAAAACGAGTGCAAGGATGCTTTATCAAGGCAGCCCGCCCTGTGGGTGATATGCTCCACCCCACCAGGATGTTCTGAGGTACCTTCTGAAAGTCACCTCAGAACAATACATCTGGGGGCAAAAGGGAGAAGCATTTATCCATGGGTTGCTGTTTCCCATTGGTCAAGAGTGGCCTGGAAGCATTGTTCCCACATACCTCACTTCGCCCCTGTTTAGTATGTAGCGGGGTCCCTGCAGGTGACCAAAGCTGCAGTCTCAGAGAAGCCCTGGACAGGAAACAAGAGGAGCACAGGTACCAATTTTACGTGCCTGAAGTAGAGCAAAGCCTGCCTGGAACTGATTGCCAAAGAAATGGCTACTATTGAGGATTTTGAGGTGGTATACAAGGGGTGTCCAATATAGAACCCATGTTTTATGCACATGCCCCTGCTCCACGTCCCTAACCCTAGCCATAGCTGATTAGGCCAGGGAAAGAAATGTGACTCTCACTGCGTGGCTGAACTTGAGTTCCCTGAAAAAGCCATTGTGTAAGTTGGCACAGAGACTGACTGGAAGAAAGAGAAGGCTGCAGAGCACAATGGAGCAGAGGTGCCCTGTGACCCTTGAGACTGATTGGGAGAGTAGCCGGTGCCTGGAGTAGATGCAGGTCATTCTGTAGTTCAGAGCCTGTTTCAGTGCAGACATACGTCTAAACTTCACTGCTCCCTTTTCTGAGGACTTACCAGTGAAATGGTTCCATAAAGCAAAGCAGAAAGTACCCAAATAATAAGGAAATCAAATATATTCTCCATTGGACATTTTAATCAATTTTTATTATCTTCAGTTAACAAGTTGTCACTAGTTAACTCTACCACTAATAGAACATTTCAGGAGAGTTTTCATCTAGATTGGTATAGGCAAACTTGAATAAGAGGGGAAAGTAAAACCACTTTTATAATTAAAATTTACATAATTTTTATAATAAAACTTTAAAATTCATTAAAATGCCATTATATATAGCTAAGATCTTACCTACATTAGATGTGTCTTTAAAGTATTGATGGATCTGAATGGTAGTATGAAATGTCTATGATCTTTGGCAACATAGGATAGTACTATAAATTTTACTTAGGAATGAATTTTAAGTGTAAGGTGTCACTAAGTTGCCATCATTGGTAGATTAATACCTATGCTAATCCTTTAAAGAATACAAAGCAGTATATTTTTTCTTGATTTTACCAAATAGTAAAAGGAACTCTATCAAATTGTAGTGTTTTTATGTGATGACAAGGGTTCCCTTTCTCTCTCTCTCTCTGCTCTCTCAATTATGATCTGATTGAAAACTTTGTGAGAGGGGTGCCTGGGTGGCTCAGTTGGTTAAGTGTCCTGCTTTTTGTCTCAGCTCAGGTCATGATCTCACAGTTCGTGAGTTCAAGCCCAACATACAGCTCTGTGCTGACAGCGTGGAACCTGCTTGGAATTGTCTCTCCCTCTCTTTCTGCCCCTACCCCACTTATGCGCTCTCTCTCTCTCTCTCTCTCTCAAAATAAATACATAAACTTAAAAAAAAAAACAAAAAGAAAGAAAGAAGACTTTGTGAAACTTTTGGATCCCTATTAGGACAAGATGCTGGTAGTGATGATGGGAGAAATATGCTTTGTCATTGTGCTTTGCAAACATTTAGGGAGTTCATCTGAAATATTCCAGAGCCCCTGTTGAGTAATATTGGAAACAATCTTGCTTTGCTCCTTTGAGAGATATAATATAGTATATTTCTCTCAAGAACTATGTTTACAGAGAAGTAATTACATTACTATGGAAGATTAAATTATTGTCAGTAAATATTTACTCTCCACTATCACTGCTCCATTGACTTGCTTTGGACTATAAAATGTGGATGAAATAAAAATATTCCAGTTTTTGTGCCCAGAAGTTAAGAAGCATTATGTGTTTCTGCTTTTTCTTCTGGGAGCTTCTCATCTCTGCTGTGAGAGGAACATGCCCCAGGTAGCTGTAGCCCGTGCTGCCTGGGCCTCTGATGAGATCATGGAGCAGAAATGAACTCAGTCCTAAACTGGAGTCGAGCTCACTACCCTGAAACCTTTAGAAGAGCGATCCATCTGAGCCCAATCCAGATAGACTGAACTACAGTCAACCATGCTGACCATGAGCGTGAGAACAATTGCTTACTACTCACAGCCACTAAGGTTTGCTGTAGTTTGTTATATAACGGTATTTTGACAATAGCTGACCAATATAGTTACTCATATAGAATAACATACAGTGACAACTTTACATTTGTAGTAGCTGTTAATATGTACATGGCATAAAAATCTGGTGTCTTCTAGCTGGAATTTGATAATAGAATAAGTAGGAATTACAAATGTGGATTTGGGGACGAGAGTAAGCCAAGTTTGTACACTGCCAGCTGTTAACTATCTCACTCTGGGCAACATACTTATTTTCTCTGAACTTGTGTTTTCTCATCCATGCAATGGGAATTAAATAAGATAATGCAGATAAAGCACTTAACACAATGTCTGCTACACAGTAAGTAGAGCATGTATAGAAGCCCTTACCATGAGTGTTACTACTGCACTATCAAATTAGCATACAGTGGATCAGCACGCGGTTCTGTAAAGCCAGATGATCAGCTGCATTGACCCTCTCTCTGAGATTTATTAGCTCAAGCTCCCTATCCTTGCTCCTTTCTAAAGTCTCGCGCTTTTCCCGAGACTTTTACGAATTCTTATGCAATTTATTTTCGTGGCCATTTCTGCTCTGAATTCCTGCTTCCACTGGGCTCTGAGTCTCACTTATGTTTTATAATAAAACTGATTTTCTTCTTTCTCTGCTCCATGCTAACTCAGCCATGAAACTTCCCTCCTTTCCTCTGAATTCCGTGACAAAAGCACTGAGAAATGTCTGTGTGTAGCAGAATTTGTGGAAGGTTTGGATCAGAGAGAGGTAGTTTACCTCAAAGAAAATGAGCGATTTATATTCCATTTTTGCCATAACTCTATTCTTTAAAGCCTTCTGGCTTTCCTACTGTATGAACTTTCCACTGGCAACTTGTCACCTTAAGAGTCCAGCTTCCTGCTATGACGTCCATCCCTTTGCTCTCATCTCCCTCTTTCCTCCGCTCTCAGCTTTCCCCCAATTGCTGTTATTTTCTCATAAAGAACTGTTTCTCTATCTCTTTATTCTGATCATCCCATGTGTTTACCAGTAGTCATGCAACGTATCTCCATGTAACATTTTCCCTAGTGTTAAATGTTAAAATAATGCATTTATAAATGGCGGTGTCTATCCCTCACCATTTATGCAATGTCATGTTAAAAAGATGGCATGACTTCTAAGCAAAGCAAGATCTAATTGAATGTATTGACTTATCTAAAGAAATGATAATGACTATCAGGGGAGGCACATTTGCCACCAAAGTATAAAAAATGACGAACTCCAGAGGAAAACATTGTGTGTCTGTCTAAACATTGGAAGATAGTCCAAATGCTACCTAGGGAAAAGAAAAATCTATCCCAGAGCTTTAAATATGTTTATGTATTCACCCATCCATTTATTTATTCATAATTTCCCTCAAATGATGAAATTGCAGCTCTTTATGGGCCACAATTGGTTATCTTTTATATGATTTGGAATCTCAAAGTGTAGTTACTTCTGACTTGGAGATAGATTTTCAGACTCAATAATATGTCATCCAAAGTCTATGCTTCTTTAACGAGAATTTTTCTGCAAGAATTATGACATTTGAGGAAGGTGAGAGAGGAAAGAAACTATATAATAAAACAAATCCTAGTATTTTCTTGAGGAATTCTATATAAAATAATGCCTTTCCTGAAGAGCATTTTTATCTTTTTTGATTTTTCCATTGTAGCCCTAATCTGTCATATACGATATCAGTAACTTTCATAATTGCCTACATTTGGCAAATGTTACAAGTTTTTCAGCGATAATAACTCAGTGTGTGTTTCACTGTCACTGTCCTTTGTGTCAGTAATCATTCATCTCAAGAATTTGAAATTCAGGCTGTGTGCAAGGACACCAGAATCTGCCCTGTGCCCTTGAGCTTACACACAATTCTCAACTATGTTTAGAAGAACACAAGTCCACATGTGTATGTGTTTATTCAGTCATCGCGTGTTTGGTGAACACTTTGTGCCACGCACTCTGCCAGGCACTGGAGATATAAAGATGAGTAACACCATCTTGTCTCATGGTGCCTGGAAGTCTAGACTAAGGAAGGAGGCAGACCTGTACACAATCAAATGTTTGGTAAGTGCTCTAAGAGAGGAGCCCCGGAAGTTCAGGGGGCACAAAAGAGAATCATCCTGCTCTGACTTTATTGGGAGAGTATAGGAAGAAGAGGTTATGGCCAAGGGAAACCCCAGAGAGGAGATGGATGAAGTTTGAGCTGAACTTCTGGGATGATTGAAGATTTGCCAGGTGGCTGAGATGCACTTTAGGGAAATGGGCGAGTGTGGCATCTTCAGTGTTTTGTGGCTGGAGCGAAGGGAGGGGAAAAAGATGCAGTGAGAGCCTGAGAAGGCAGTGTAGGCTCCCCACTGATTATGTGAATGAACAACTATAGAATGATCTTAAGAGAAGAAAGGGAGTGACCTGATTCAGTTTGTGCTTTTGAAAGGGCAATCCGAAGGCCATCTAAGGGCAAAACCACATGCACCCAGACGTCTCCCACTTCTTTGCAGGTTGTGTAACTCTCTGATGCTGTTCCCAGCCTGTCTGGAAAACTGTCAAACTCTGCTTCAGACCAAGCAGTATCCACTGATTAAACCTTGCCAACAGTCTTTGCAAGTTGAGAGACTCCTGATGGTAGAGTGACACAACCAGCCCACAGCAGAGAGACCCCTTTCTAGTGCCCAGGCCTTGGGCTTTGATACAAGCAGGGGTGGTTTCATCATTTCCTTTAAGAGTGATCTCAGGGTTTTTTAACCTTTTGTGGAATTGGCTTTCTTCCTTGAACATTCTCAGCCCTGCTTTGACATTCCCATGTCCTGCAGAATGCTGCTTATATACACCTTTAGGGGAATTGCTATTGCTCTCCTCTTTAATTCACTTCTGACACCTCTTTCTGGAGGCCGTAGGTGCGACTGTGCTGTTGGAAGCAATATCCACATTTCTTTCCTAAAGCTTCAATACTTTATGCAAAGGTACCTATTCTGGATCCAGAACTTGTACAGGAAGGAGGGAGTAGAGTTCAATACACTGGTGCCATTCAATGGATGTTAAATAACATAAAGCATCGTGAAAGACGGGCTTCAATCCTGAAAGGAGACATTGTGAACTAACCTTTTTTTCCCTGGGATTTTGATCCCAGGACAATTAAAAGGTATAGAGTATCCTTTTCCTCAAAACAAAGTGGCAGAAATCACACTTTTTAAAAAATCAAATTACAGTTTGTTTTCAAGTTTCAACAGAAAACTTGAGACTGTATTTTCCACTGTCTTTCTAGTAGACACACACATTGTTGGCCACTATTTCTCCACAGATTTCAGTGGGCAAGTGCATGAGGAGGCACTTTTTCCACCTTACTGATGATTTTTGCAGTGACCGAACTTTATGAAAATATTTTACAAAATCTTCATGAGTCAATCTTCCAGTGCACTTGAAAATAATTAGGCTTGCTATCACTTGCCTTCCTCTCCTTATCAGAGAAGCATTTGCAACCAGGCATTCTGTGAATGTGGCTAAATCGTATCATAGAATCATTGAGAATATCTTCAATATTAAAGTAATCACCATTGTCCCTGGAGCCCTGACACGGGTGCCACCATCCCCACTCAGGATCCTCTATCATTCCTGTCTAGTAGCACAATCCGGCAGCCTCTCTTGATGAAGCAATGTGAGGTTTAGTCCTTATTTTATTCCATTTAATTAAAGAACAGCTGAAAAAATCCTGTCTTGCATTTTCAACACATGGTTCCAATTAGTGCGGCAGAGCAGGACCCTGAATTTGATAAAAGCACTGACGTGTACCTTTGGTGCCTGTACAATGTACTCTTTCATTTTACAAGGTGGCTGAAGTGCAGTTTTAAATATCTTCTTTAAATGTTAACAAAAACCCAGGGGTGTAAGCTTAGGAAAAAAGTGAGGAGAAGTGAACACAATTTTGTTTGAATTGCCTGCCATAGACTTTTAGAACCTTGTATGCAGAAGACGCTTATGTGGGAAAATCTGCAGTGGGCATTTACAGGCTTGTATGAAAAAAGCATTATGGTTCATGAGACTTGCGCTCAGAGGCTATTAGATGGGAGATCCATCACCTCAGGAAATACCACTTACTGTACTGTAAATTTGCTTCATGTGACCAATCTGCTCGAGAGGTAATGGAAATCCCATTCCAGTAAATTTGTTTCAGACCAGGCTAAAACTGATAGGACATTTGCCTTCAGTGGGACTCTTTCTGGATAACTTCTGGAAGTTCATATGTTTTTAAATAGGAAAGTAAAACTTAGGTCCCAGAATCTGGAAATTAGATGTGGAAAAGCCTAATTTAGGTCATCACATCCCACCTCCTGCCAAAATAAAGGGAACTAGCAAGAGGAAAAAGTAAGATAAAACAAGTAAAATATTTTATGACTGCTTCACATGGTGTGTGTTCTGTGCCGTCCCAGAAACAGTGGAATGATTTTCCATTTCAGGTCATGGGAAAGCATGATGTCTTTAGTCCCAGAAGGGTGAGATACTTAAACTGCTATAAGGCCCTTCATGAAGGTTAACAACAAACCTCTTTGTGCCTGGCTTTTATTTTCAGAGCTACCATTCCATTCTTGGCCCATAATTCACAAACTAGAGAAATGTGCCCATCAAGAACAAACTCACTACTAGTTGCGCTCAGAAATGTTACCCCAGAGTGCCAAGGTAAGAACAAAAATCTAAATAGGATAAAATTAAGTAAATTGATTCCGTATAACTGCAACTTAAGAAAAATAGTCATTGAGATGGTCTTTCTGATGGCCTCAGTTCTGGAGACTATATCAACAGATTTACTGGGTGTCCTCCCTCAGTTCTCAGAACTATAAAACAACTTTCCACTTTTCTAGAAGGAGCTTCAAAGAGTAATTGAATGAAAACCCATAGACAGATCACTCCTCAGCTTATGCCCTCTGTTGCTGTTGGTGCTGTGTCTTCATCCCATGACTTTGAACTAACTATGGCATCTTTGATGATTTTTTTAAATAGGCTCACTAATTCTCACCGTGAGTTGACTTATACATAGGTGATTATTCTACATCATGAATGAACCATTCTAGATTTAGAATGTGTCTAAATCTTCAAATCACAGTCTTAACTAAACTGTGCTATAGATACATTTCTTATCCTGTCTTTTTTTAACGTAATTTATTGTCCAGTTGGCTTACATACAACACCCAGTGCTCATCCCAACAAGTGCCCTCCTCAATGACCATCACCCATTTTCCTCTCTCCCCCACTCACCCTCAGTTTGTTCTCTATGTTTACGAGTCTCTTGTGGTTTGCCTCCCTCCCTGTAATCCTGTCTTGAAACCCGCTCCAGTAGCCATCATGTCCACCACTCCACCGAAGAGTTCTTATCAAGTCACAAAGGATCTTCAAGTTGCTAAAGTCATTGGTCATTTCTAGCCTCATCTTAGTCACACTGAAACACTGATAACATACTTGATCTCTGATTCATTGTTGTCTCTTGGTTATCTTCCTATTCTACTGGCTATTCCTTCTTTATGACTTTTTTGCTTCCTCCTAATTTTCTCAGTCTCTATAAAGGGATCGGTACTCAGATCTCTTTTCTTTACATTATTGGCCAAGTGGTCTCATTTAGTCCATGACTTTAAGTAACTTTACATGATGAAAAATGCCAACTGCCTCCTGGCCTCTCTTCTTGGATGTACAAATGACATGGTAACTCTAACATTAAATTCTTTATTGTCTCTTCAAACATACTTATTTACCAGCCTTTTCCATTTCATAAATAACAATTCTATTCAACCAGTTGCCCAGGCAAAAACTTTTGGAGACATCCTTGATTCATCTATTTCTCTCTAATCTCCAATTGTAATCTATAGTCCATAATCTCTAATCTCTAATTATAACGTACTAGCGATCTGCTCCTAGCTCCATTTCTGTGGCTTTACCTCCAGCCCTCCCCCACCCCCTTTTTTTTTTTTTTTTTTTTTTTTTTTTGCCCTATCCCTTTTCCAGCCACAGTCATGTCAGCACGGTGCCTTGAATGTGCTATTTCTCTGGCTGGAATGCTCTTCCCTTCAGATTAGCTACATAGTCACTCCGTTACTTTTTTCATGTTTCTATTCAGATTCCATGTTATTGGGGAGGCCTTCCCTGACCATCCTATGTAAAATAGCACCCTTCTAGCATTACCTGCCACACCATTGTTTCTCTTGCTCTCATTCATCATTTTCCACATCAGTTTTCAGACCTGGCATATTATATGTGTTCATTTGTTTGTTGTCTGTCTCCTCTCACCCGACTACAAACACCATTAGAAGAGGGACTTAGTCTCTTTTGTACTCCCCTATAATCTCCTTTGCCTAGAGTGCTGCTTTGTGCACAGTAGATACTTAATAGATTTTTCTGGGTTAATGATTTAAATTTTTATCACGGTAACTATAAGAGCAATAAGGCATGGGAAGTTTTGTTGATTGGGCCCACTGACTTGTTACTAGAACAGACCCTCTACTGAATCTGACATGAAAGCTTGGTCTAAATTATATCAGACTTTCTTAGCATTTATAGTGTTCAAGAGTTTACATTTCTATGTACAAATCATATGTCCAAGTCCCAACAATGTTAAGGCTCAAAATGAGATATTAATTTTACTATTTTTTTCTGAGTTTTGTTTATTTATTTTTGACAAACTTTGTGTATATTGAAGGTGTACAGTATAATGTGTTTTTTTTTTACAATACATTGTTTGATATATGTGTGTATACTGTGAAATGATCACCACAATCACACTAAGCAACTTATTTATCACCTCCCATAGTTAGACTCTTTTGTGTGTGTATGGTGAGGACATTTAAGATCTACTCTCTTAGCAAATTTCAGGTCTACAAAACATTACTGATACAGTCCCCATGCTGTATGTTAGATCTCTAGAACTCCTTCATCTTGTAATTGAAAGTTTGTGACCTTTGATCAGTATTTCCCCTTTTCCTCCATCCCTCTGCTTCTGATAACCATTATTCCACTCTGTGTTACTATAAGTTTGACTTTTTTTTTAAGATTGAACTTTTAATTGAAATCATATGATATTTATCTTTCTGTATCTGGCTTATTTTACTTAACATAATGTACTCCAGTTTCATACATATTATTGCATATGGCAGGATTTCCTTCTTTTTAAAGGCTGAATAATAATCCATTGTGTATTTATACCACATTTTGGTTATTCATTCAACTCATTTCTCTATCTTGGCTGCTGTGAATAATAATGCTGCAATGAACTAATTGTTGACAAAGGAACCAAGAATACTCCATAAGAAAAGGATAGTCTCTTCAATAAATGGTCTTAGGAAAACTGGATTCCCACATGCAAAACAATGAAATGGGATCCTTTGTCTTACACCATACCTAAAAATCAACTCAACATGAATTAAAGACTTAAATGTAAGCCCTAAAACCATAAAACTCCTAGAAGAAAACATAAGGGTCAGCTCCTTGACATTGGTCTTGGAAATGATTTTTTGGAATTGACACCAAAGCACAGGCAACAAAAGCAAAAATAAATAAATGAGACTACAGTAAAATTTGAAAATTCCTGCACAACAAAGGAAACCATCAACAACATACAAAGGCAACCTATGGAATGGGAGAAAATATTTGCAAATCACATATCTAATAAGGTATTAATATCCAAGATATATAAGAATTTTATACACCTCAATACCAGAACAACAAATAACTCGATTTTAAAATGTGAAAAGGACCTGAATAGACGTTTTTTCAAGAAGACATGCAAATGCTCAACAAGTGTATGAAGAGGTAGTTGACATCACTAATCATCAGAAAAATGAAAATCAAAACCATAATGAGATATCACCTCATACTTCTTAGATTGGCTATCACCAAAAGTCCAAAGATAATAGGTGTTGGTGAGGATGTGGAGAAAAGGAAACTTTTGCACACTGTTGATGAGAATGTCCATTATGGAAAATAATGTGGAAGTTCCTCAAAAAATTATAAATAGAACTACCATGTGATCCAGCCATCCCACTTCTGGGTATATATTGAAAGGAAAAGAAATCATTATTCTGAAAAGATATTTACACTCGCATGTTTTTATAAACTTTATATATCCAAAACAAAGACCTGAGTCTTCACTCCATATGACTGTTGAGTTCTCTCTGCAAGTGGGTCTTGGTCATTGTTTATCATTTCAGCCAAGCATCTGGCTTAGAGCTTGGGTCTCTGCTCCTTTTGTGGGCCACTGCTCACTCCTTTATCTCCCTGGAATAGGTTTCTTTAAGCTGCTGCTGCTCCACTGAACTGCTTCCCAAAGTGGGGCAGCAAGCCTTCTTTGATTCTCTGCAGCACAAGAGACCAAGCTTATTTACTTTTAATAAAACCATATCAAGCTCTACACTGACCTCCATATTGCTAAGCTTTTTTTTAATAGGAAATTTATTGTCAAATTGGTTTCCATACAACACCCAGTGCTCATCCCAACAGGTACGCTCCTCAATGCCCATCACCCCCAATCAACCCACCCCCAATCAACCCTCAGTTTATTCTCAGTTTTTTATTTTTTTATTTATTTTTTTTTTAATTTTTTTTTTTCAACGTTTATTTATTTTAGGGACAGAGAGAGACAGAGCATGAACGGGGGAGGGGCAGAGAGAGAGGGAGACACAGAATCGGAAACAGGCTCCAGGCTCCGAGCCGCCAGCCCAGAGCCCGACGCGGGGCTCAAACTCACAGACCGCGAGATTGTGACCTGGCTGAAGTCGGACGCTTAACCGACTGCGCCACCCAGGCGCCCCTATTCTCAGTTTTTAAGAGTCTCTTATGGTTTGGCTCCCTCCCTCTCTAACTTTTTTTTCCTTCCCCTCCCCCATGGTCTTCTGTTAAGTTTCTCAGGATCCACATATTGCTAAGTTTTGTGGTCATTCTGCAGTCATCACTTTGTTCACACTGGTCACTTGAAAACATGAAAATTTGGGACTAATACAAGGAAAGTTCACCACACTGACTAATTTAATTTACTGTAGCTAGACCCATAAGGAGTCACCAGTAACATGGCCATGTTGCAAGCAACCAGCTTATCAACATGCACCATCCAGCACACACATATGTACACCCCTCACTGGGATTCTCCTCTGCCATATCTCCCCTCCAAACCTAATCATGAGCTCAAAGGAAAAATTCCCTCCTCTTTGTATCCTAAATTCTGCCTCCTGGACCATCGTGAATCCCAGGATCTCTGTCTCCTTCCAAAATGATTTTGTAAATTCTCCAAGGAAAGCCCCACACCTTGCCTCTGGGTCAGTCTTAACCTGTATCCTTAAGCAGGCAAATGGTTCAATATCAGTGTATTTCCCCCAAATTAGAGCCATTGAACCATTCATACACTAAGTATGGGATATCTGCAATCCATTCTAAGCTGCACCAAGCCCAATCAAGTTCAAACATACCCAACTTTCTTTAGTCTTCAGATTCCCTGATACCAAGATCTTGACATATGGGAACAATATCATGAACACATGTATTTATTGTACACACATACACACACACCATTGACCTGTATGCTCTGAGATGGTCTTCTTAACAATAAACAGTAATATGCTATTATAAAGCATAAATCTATATAAAGAGGAAAAAAAAAGTTTTCTGCCCTGAACTATGCTCTCCTCCACCCCAAAAACTATCTGCAGAGAAAAAGAACTGTGTGAAAACATATTTGATTTATGTGACTAAATGGAAGACCCATCCTCTGGACCTAAAGGGTCTCAATCCAGGTTGTTATTTCGGCCTCAAGAATAGAGATATTTACTTTCTTTATTATTTAGAACTGAAAGGCACATTGGGTTGTTTTTCCCAGATTAAAAAGGCTGCATCAAAATGGCAAATTCCTTACTTTCACCTTTTGGTGTCCAAAAACTTCTAAAGGGCATCCAATGCAGGAAAGCTCTTGCATATGATGTGTTGAGTGTTTGGGTTGATACACATTCCTCCTCTATAATCTGGGCTTCCTTTACCTATTAGATAATAATAATACTTTGATTCCAAAATCAAAATCATTGGTTTTCATGCCATATAATAAATTCTCACATCTTTTCTGAATTGTGAAATGATAGCTGTCTCTAGAATACAGTGATATTTTTCTGTCAAACTGTCATTAGGAAAAATTGTAAGGAGACTCTGCATGTGGTTTCTTAGAGTGGCCTATAATAAGTTAAATCTGATTAATTTCCCTTTAAATATGCAATGAACAAAACCCATTCCCACCCTCCACCCCCGCTTTTTAAATTTCTGCTACATGGGACTAGTCCATGGGAGAAAAATTGCTCTTTCTCCATCTTTTCCCCTTGATCTCTCATGATCCCTTCATTGGGTCCCCACTGTTCTGTTTCCAACCTTCCCACTAAGAAAATATACCTGCCCAAGTCTCTTATCCTGGGATATTCCTGCATGACAAGGTAGCTAATAAATTGATGCCATAGATAAAGGACAGTTAACCTGGACTGGCTACCTTTTGTCTTGTTATATGTTCCATTTGACAGGCCTTCATTGAGCTAACTCAGAATTATTGACATAAGGTTTCTTTTTTGTTTGTTTGTTTGTTTGTTTGTTTGTTTGTTTTCTGTAGCCACTCAGTGAGGCTTTTCTTTTAATCAGTCACTAGAGTATATGAAGCAGGCAGTTCTGGATTCCATGTCCAGTATTGAGTTGGTTCAGATGCACAGAGACGTCGGAGCAAATGATGCAAGGTCAAACTGTTCTTAAAACATGGCTCTGGTTCCTTACTACAGTGAGGTCTACGCTGAACCTCAGTATATAAAGCAACAAAAGAAGAGTTGGAGTAGGATCCAAGAGTTCGGTCCCCCTTATCCTTTGGGAAAAAATTTACAAGCCATTGGTCCATTGATTAAGAGATTCAGATTAAGAGAACAGATTCAGGAGTCAAACAGTTGAATTCAAACCCTTGTTCTGGGTGACTCTTGGAAAATGTCTTCCTCTCCCTGCACTTCACTTTTGTCATTTCTAAAATGCAGCCAATAATCTCATCACAGGTGGTTCTGAAGATTAAATGAGATCATGTAAAACGGCACTTAGCACAGTGCCTGGTGCCCAAGAAGAGCCGTGTTAAAGGTGCGGGATGGTTAGTGTTAGTCTGCTGCCACTTCCGTTTTAACCAAAACTATTAGGACAGATGGGTGCAGTATGATGCCCCATGCAATAGAGCTGTTGCCCATGACCGAACACTCTCCTGAGGGTAGCAGAACAATCGCTGTTTTGTAAATTGAGTTAAACCACTCCCTAGTGTGGCTAATGATGACTAATACAGCAGAAGGGAGTTGGCCACCCTTGTGCAAGGCACAGTTGGGAAGTTGACTGTGCTCTGCTTACAGAAATTCAAGTCACTGCCAAGCTCTAATCCATGTCACTCCTGCCATAGTTCTAATCTTAGAAGAAATTCACTCATTTGTAGAATACACGTCAACCTTTAACATATACTAAATACAATTTTGGGGGAATTCCCAGCCAACTTCCTAAAGCAAAATACACTCCATGAATAGTGTCCTAATAGCCTTTGATGAGGCAGATTGTATTGGTATCTACAGTTTAGCATGGGGAGAGACATAGTCCTTGATAGATAAGTAATGGGAATAAAACCTGGAAAACTCATATTTTGATGGAAACAGTAAAATGGTTCCCTTGGACCACAGTATCTGAATTCTTTCATTTTTGTACTGCTAATAGCACAGAGAAGCACAATATTTCAGCTAAGAGTGTTAGAAAGGTATAGGCATTAAACAAATGTCTAACAGTTTAAATGGTTTCTTAGAAGGGACTGAAATATGCTTCCTCATTTTATATACACATCCTTTTTACATATTGCTCCAGATAGGATTGCAAAAGCAATGATCTTGCAAGAAACAAGACCTCAACTGAAAATGATATGCACTGTTAAAATACGAAATAAAACACACAAGCCAACAAAGCTGAGATTTAAAAAAAAAAAAAAACTTGTATTTTTTTTCCCCTTATGTTTCATTTGCCTATACTCATTCCAACTTGGCCTAATTTGCTGCTCACAAATCTGGATATATTACCAAGACCTTGTCAGGATGCTGAGAAGGGACAGGAGCCCCCAACTCAGGTTTTAGCTATTTCAGGGCTACTTCTGCTTTCCCTAAACTTCCCCTCTATCACCACTGAGGCCTTTTAAAGGATATTACCAAGAACTTGGCAATGAGCTCATGTGTCCTTTGTCACTACGTGTCTGATTCTTGTTACAGATTCTCTGATGCCTCAGTTCTCAAAGCTGTGGATCCGGAGCTGTGGCTATTGTCTGTCTGTAGTGGGAGAAAAGTAGAGAGAAAAGTAGGGAGAAAACTGCTTAGGAGAAAAGTAGATTCCGTGCTAGAAGCATGTGACTCCCATGCTCCACATCTTGTGTTATGGGTCACTCAAACATGCTCCCTGAGAAAGCTCTCAGGAACAGGGAAATCATCATTATTTCCTCATTCCTTATCTCTGGGAGAAAGAGAAGGGCCAGTCCCTTTTAGAGTCCCCCCTATCTTCCGAGTGCATCTCTGCTTTTGAAGTGCCAATAAGCTCCAACTGAACTCATCATCTCCCTTCTATCTTTAGCCACATCTCGTTCCTATTTTGGTGCTTTCCAAATTGGTGAAAGGCACCAACCTTATCGTGGTCGTTATCACTGACTCTTCCATCTCCTGACCAGACATTTTCTTCCATCAAATCACCAAATTTTGTTATTTCTTCCTCTATAATGGCCAGTTTTCTCTACCATCACCAACACTACTGCCACTAACAGAACTACTACTATTGCCTGGATCTGTGTCACAGATTTCTAGTGAGTCTTGCCCTTTAACCTTGCCCCTTCTCAGTCCTTCTCCTGGTTCAGTCATTTTCCAGCTCCACTTTCCTTAATTGCTCCCTACTGCCTTCAATAAAAAATGTCCAGTATTCTTAAATTGTCTTATAAGGCCTGTCGGATATGATGCCTCCTTACTTCAGTGACATTTTTATCATTCTTTCTTTTGCTACTCTTCCCTCCCCTCCACCAAAAAAAAAAAAAAAAAAAAAAAAAAAAAACAAAACCCTGTACATATTGGCACTACATCTTTCCATGCTCTCTCTTCCCTTCCAAGTCCTTGAATATGCTCTTCCCTTTGTCCTGAATACCCTTTCTCACTATGCTGTCTCCATTCTTTGACTAATTCCTATTCATCTTTTAAGTCTTGAGTTGAATGTCACTTCCTCAGAAAGCTTTCCCTGACCATGTAAATCCTGATTAGGCATTCTTCATAGATCCTGTGTCCACACCATATTCCCCCCACCATATAGCATTTAGCACATTTAGTCCACATGGCCCTTGTAACTGCATGTTTGCTTCTCTGTCTCTGTCACAGTCATTCATAAAGACAAGAAGCCAATCTTTTTCAGTGTTCAATTCTTTGTACCCAGAGTAGGTCTTCCTGAATACATAAATGAGTATAATGGAAGCAAACGTGAGAAAGTATTTAAAGGAGTGTCAACATGTCAGATGCATCTGAGAGAGCAAATGAGCTGAGAGCCAGAGAATGACCTTTGGCCCCATGTGAAAGTGGTTTGTGACTGTGATAAGAGCACTCTCCGAGATGTAACAGAGTAGAGTGGAGTGGAGTGTGTTGAAACTGCCTATGACGTTAGTACATGTAGACAGCAAATGTAGACAAGTTTACTGTGAGATGTGCCATGGTAAGAGGAAGACAGTGCTGCTGCAGGAGAGACAGGGCATGACTGCAGGGACATATTACGTGAATGATTAAAGACACTGCTTGTAAGAAAGTCACAATTGTCCTTAGGGTCACACAAAAGGCAGACCCAAAAGAAGGAATGCCTATTTTGGCAAAAGCTCATGAGCACATTTTGAATCTCAGATTCGGATAAAATGTGCTAGGACAAAGGAGTTAAAATTCCAGAAAACACTCAGGAAGTAAGTTTACAATGTTGCTTCACTGCTTTGTGCAGCAAGTAATAACTTCATTGGTAGCTTTTGTTGGCTTGTTGTGATAACCACATAAAGGAAAAGAGCTGTAAGTGAGATGCAGGGAATGTTTATGCTTTCGTTTATTATTCAATATGGACATCACAAGGGTATGAGGAGTCGCACAGCAAATAACCGTGTACTCACAACCTACCTTCAGGACTAACATTTTATTAAATGCAGCAGAAGACCTGGTACATCTTGAATTTAAAATGACTTTTATCCCAGTTGTACAGGTCTCCAGTTAAGGCACAGATTAATTTTTTAGCATGAAAAAAAAAAATGTTTCCACTATGGAAAACCAACCTGTTGAAGTTTATACAGAAAATATTTTCAGTAAACAAAGAAGAGTGCAGAGTTTCAGGAAGAAAGTGTGAGGGTCATGATGACAAAAGCAATGGAGGACCCACAGATGTGCCCCAGGCCCTCCTCACTGTCATCAATCATAAGCCTGTCCTATTCCACAGTTCCAACCACTAGGTCTTGGACCCCTGGGGGTAGCAGAATTTATTGTGAGGGGTCTGTAAATCCATATGCACATTCAGTATGACTAGACTAAATAAATAATATGTCACACACACACACACACACACACACACACACAGTACTATTTTTTAAATGTCTATAGGTGAGGTGATGAATAAAATATAAATTCACTTGGTTCACTGAATTAATAGAGCCTTTGATCATTATGTATTTTCTCAGTCTATAGACATTGAAAGTATAATGTCTAGCATGATACAGTCCTCATACTCAAAAGAGATTGGACTATTGCCATTGTTATTTACTAGAAAACATGTATAAAGCCACTGGATGATGAATTAAACAAGAGGCAAAACGTTTTCTTTAATGTTTCACTAATTATTTGCATTACCAAAGGTTTCCATAAACAAACTGTTGTATACACTCTTTGTCTTTGCAGGATGCCTTTATGCTAACACCCTCCTTAGTCCATACGTCACACAACAAACACCATCAGATCTTGGAAAATGAAATAGAGTATCTAAGGGGTGCCTGGGTGGCTCAGTTAGTTAAGTGTCTGACTTCCAATTTCGGCTAAGATCATGATCCCAGGGTTGAGGGATTGAGCCCCACATCAGGCTCTGCACTGACAGGGCACCCACCTGCTTGGGATTCTCTCTCTCTCTCTCTCTCTCTCTCTCTCTCTCTCTGCCCCTCCACTGCCCACACACCCTCTCTTTCTCAAGAAAGAAAAAGAAAAAAGCATCTAAGCATCAATCTTGTAGGAGTCTGAGTAGGGTTTCTCTCCCTCCTTTCAACACTTGGTAGTTCTCCCCTGGACGGGGTGATGGGCAGGGGTGGAGTGAGACCAGAAATCCCAGTTTTTTTCTTCTTGTCTTCTGCTTGACATGCTTTGAGTTCCCCTGGGGTGCTTCCATCCACATGTGGCCCATTTCTAATTTGTCTACCTATAATGAGTGCCGTTTTGTGCTTTATTCATGCAGAGGAACCCAAAGGCCCCTCGTGTGCTCTTATCTGCCTAGATACTCAGCATGCACCCTTAAGAGTGTCGATTTGTTTGGTAATCATTTATTTCCAATGTATTTGTCTCTTCTCACAAATAAGATAATAAACTGAAATATCTAAGCACATAATTTATATTTTATGTTGAATGGAATTGACTGTGGAGGAAAAGAAACTCTCACCCTTGTCTCAGTTCTCTCTCTCGCTAGTGTCTAAGTGAGCAATAGAAATGCTCTTTGATATTCAGACATGTTTTACAAAAACTCTTCACTGAAATGTTTTCCACAGTGAGACAGCACATAAGATGGCACATGACCCAACACCGTTACTCTGATTCCCATAATGAAAAGTTGATTTATTTATCAGTTTTCTTTCAATGTTTATGATCACATAAAAGAAGAAACCTTAATTTAGTGTTGGCGTATATTTAACACTTCTTACAGGTCCCCACCCTCCCTCCATTTTTCATTTATTTTTTAACAGAGAGAGTGTCTAGGTCTCACATTCAGAGCCTTTAGCACAAGGTAGCAATGTTTACATAAGTTTTAAAGCATTTTTTTTATTCATTGTATATATATCGTGTAGCTTCCATCTATTTAAGGCAAACAGTAGATTCTTTATCCATGTACAGTAGTGATATAATCTTGTAAAATAATAGAGTCCGGTTAAAGAAAAATATTACATAGATACCGATTTGATAGTACAGCTGAAACCATGTGAGTTACTTAAGAATGAAGTTTGGGAACTCCTGCTTTATTATAAAGCAAATAGATTATTGGGAAACATGAAATAATAACCTGTGAGCACTAAATATTTTATCAAGGCAGAAAAGCTAGTCATCACACAACATTGTAAATAAGAGGTTAATGTTATGGCCATACAGAAGTGAGTAGGCATGTGTGAGTTAGAGTTTTGACTTGACATTTTCCACCATACACTATTATATGTGGTTACCAATAGCATTGGCTTCAACATCTTTGAATGTGAAGAAGAATGTGAAAAAAATAAATTTGGTTGTTTTTAACCTGGACGTTTATCATTTTTCTGATGCACAGTGTCACAGAATCCATTAATAAAAGGGGTTAAAGATTACGCCCTGAGAGGCTGGCAAAACAGTTCTCAAGTGCATTACTCAGCTCGAGGCAGACGTCACAAGGGGAACTGGCTGTCGTTTTAAAGCTAGTGGGTGTAAAACTTGCTGTTTCTTTCTATTTGTCTGTGAGATAATTCTGGCTCTCCCTTTCCCTCCAGGACATGGCTGCCAAAAAGAATTAATCCCATACCTACCCCATTCATGATGACCTCGGAAACAGGAGAAGCAAACGTTTCTTACTGTTAACCAGAAGCATTTCCCCCAAATGACTGCAAATAGCACAAATGTCTGTTCCATTGATAGATAATTCCAGTGACACTTTTTTTTTTTTTTTTTTTTTTTCAGCCAAGTAGAGATAGCGTCACAGCAGGATAAAGTGGGCTGGAGTCACTAACTTTGACGTTCCAATCCTGGATCTCCCACTGCCTAACTCTCTTCTCTCAAGCCAGCCACTTAACCTCTCTTTTGAAGTCAGCTTCCTCACAAATGAGACCAGCTCACGTGTACTTCTTGTCTAAGCACCAGATAAGGCAGATAATGTACAGAGGCAGTAGCCACAGCTTAATCCACAATGTAAAAGTGCTTTCCGGAAGGGCTTTTCCCCCACCCCAGGATTTCTTAAATTACTAAACTTCATATGCTGTCCACCAGTGTCAAAGGCAACAGCCAAATAAAAGGCCCGTCCTTGTACTAAAGACCAGGCCTTTCCCTGGTTATGGACTTATTTTAATCATGAACCTTGATATACTTGTAGAAAAAGTTGACTTGTTTTTCTTCATATCTCCCTGTTGGTGGATATCGTTTAATGGGAAATTTTTCAGTTTTTTATATGCTTTTAGTTGTATTTTGCATGTATGTATTTTTAGTTTTTTAGTTTTCTGATTTTCCAGGTATCTACAGAAGACTCAAAATATCCACCTTACTTTCCAGAGAAATAGTTTTTATAAAACAGAGATGCCATTTGTTATCCATAAAACATGCTCTTTTTTTGACATCTCCTGTAATATAGAGAAGACATATTCGTGTATTTACTTGGGCTGAGAAAAGATAGCAAAATTTAGTCTTGGATATGTATAGATAACACTGTTATCTATTGCCTCCACCATTACCAAAGAACTGGGTTCAGTTAGAATAGGTATTTGCTGAACAGTGAGGAATACTAAGAGATATCTTGTGTGGGCAAATTAGTTTGTATACTTGACCCAAGCAGTTAGCACAGAGCAAAAGGGACCCAGTTTTCTGGAACCCTGTATCATATATTGTTGACTCCTGCTAGTTATTTCTTCTATGCAGACTCTCATGAACTAAAAAAAGCAAATTGACTTCCAAAAGTTAACCTATGCATGAATAAAATCACAACATACACAGAATGTTTTAGTCCTTCTGAATTCTTTGATGTTCCATCTCTAATAAGGAACTAACTAGATTAAATTTAAATTCTTCAGATATGAAGTAAAACATGTATTCAATATGTTTTACAACTTTTGAGACTGTAGAGATAAATGATTATTTTGTAAAGTGGCTTTTGAACCTTACCTTGATTCTGAGGGTTCAAAGGAACAAATTATGGTTGAGAAGACTGATAAGAACCAATATGTGTTGAAGATTGAAAAGCCTCAGGGACATTTTTTTGTGTCTGATTTGACCAAATCTGTTGACCATTTTAGCTTTTCATCCATCTCATTAGAAATAGTTTTCAACAGGGGCACCTGGGTGGCTCAGTCAGTTAAGCATCCAACTTCAGCTCAGGTCATGATCTTGGGGTTTGTGGGTTCGAGCCCCGCATCAGGCTATGTGCTGACAGCTCAGAGCCTGGAGCCTGCTTCACATTTCGTGTCTCCTCCTCTCTCTGCCCCTCCCATGCTCATGCTCTGTCTCTCAATAAGAAACAAACGTTAAAAAGAAATAAAAAAAAAATAGTTTTCAACAAAGATAAGCATTACGCAAATTACAAGTGGTGTATTATGTGCGTGATTAGGTTTTCCATTTTTCTTTCTTTGAAGCTTTAAAAAAAAATCTTTTGGTGGTTATTATAATGGAAGTCCACTTTCATACTGGATTTCCTTCATTTCTCTTTAACCATGATTCTGAGCTGAATCTCCACCAAGGGGGAAGTAGCATTGGTGCTAATCCCAACTTGGCAGAATTATTGGGTTCCACCCCAACAGTCACCAAAACATTTGGGTTTAGTCAGAATACCAATTCATCACTTCATAAAACCAAAGCTCTTCTCCATCCCACAGTAACCTGTTCATAGACCGTAGGGAGAGTGAGAGAGATGTGAATAGACTCACTGAATAATAGGGCCTGGCCCTCTCAGACGTCAAAAGAGATCTGAGAACCTTCCATTTCTTAAGGCTCCTGGAGTATTAAAACAAGAAGAGAAGAGGAAAAACGCCAGAACAGCATAGAAATAAAGTGTAGCACATTTTAAGTGCTTAAAATCATGCTTTAAACACATGAAATATAAAATAACCTTTCTGGAAGACAAGATCAAATGGCCAGATTTGAGGCTGTTTGTGATTATAACAGCCCTAGCTAAATGGTTTTACTAAAGACACCTAGCTCACAATCATCATAGCTCCTGCTCAGGGCTGAATGGAAGTTCCAGGATCATTTAGCCTCATTTGATAGATATAGATTAAAAAAACTGAGGCCAAAGAGTGCAAATTATGTGCTTTAGAGTGCAGTCAATTAGTTGGTGAAAAAGCAGATCTCTGTATACTCTCTGTGCAAATGGAAGGCACAGAGGAGGTCTTGAGTGGGCGAAATGACTACTAGCAGTTGATAAGGTGATGAGTATCAAAAGCAATATTGCAGGGAAAGTAATTGTTGGGCAAAGCCACCATAAAATGGACTGAGTCATGGCCAGATGTGGCCAGATGTGGCTAATCAAGACTCCTGATTGACATTTCTGCATGATTTCAGTGAGGGCTGCATTTATGACACTACTTCATAAGGCGAAATTGGAGATTCCTTATTTCCAATATCCTTATTCTGTGGTTAGTTCTCTAGTTGGAAATCTGTGTGAGATCCTCATGGAGACGGGTGTTAACTTCTCCCATTGAATTTCTAAGCTAGGAAGCTGGGACTCTTAGGAGTCGATTTTGACTCAGTCTTTTGTGAGACACTCTCATCTTTGAGTCATGCTTTAATAATTTGGATCTCAGCAATGACTTTATTTATCTTGGGGAATTTTACTTTTCTGGACAACCAGAATAATTCCTCTTTTAGATATCAGAAGCAGACACTGGAAAAGCTGCTTTCTGTGTCGTTTTCATACTGTTAGGATTCTGGGCTCCTTAGTAACTTGGCCAACTGTCTTGAATCAAATGTTAGGCGAGTGCTATTGGCTCTATCTCCTCATAGATCATTTCCAGCTGTTAGAACAACACAAATATGAAATCTTCTGAGCCAGGAAAACTTGAAGTTTTCATTAGATCCCCATACAAAGATTAGATGCAATGATTAAAAAGAAGTATCAATCCCCTGTGTTTGGAGGGTGCTGGGGTATGGATAGCATCACACTGTTAGTGGAAATATAATTTGTTAGAAACATTCCAGTAGGCAATTTGACAATATGTATCAAAAGCCTCAAAATGTATATATTCTCCAATTCAAGATGGCAGACTGACCACATGCATTGGCCTCTCATTACTTCCAAAACCTTATTTACTGAATTAAAAGTATAGAAAGGTAGAATAAAATCTCCCTTATACCTGTATCTCTCAAGTTCAGTAAGGAAAATGGAACCAATTAGCTCAATAGAGAGAGCTCAATGTAGGCACCTATTTCTGAAAGGGTAGGAACATCTAAAAAGCCAGATGGATTTGCAACATCAGGGGCTACTGCCTCCAGTGGACTGGAGGGACCAAAGAAAAAATTAGTATTGCTAGAGCTCAAGGCCCTTCATGGTGAGAGGTTGAACCATGAGAACGGGGCTGCCTAGAGTCAGGAGGTGTTGGACAAAAAAGAAGAAACCACTTCTAGAGATGCTTCCAACGGCAGAGAAGGGAGAAATATATTGCCTTCTTCCTTCTTCTCTCTCCAATGTCCTACCAGTGCTTCCCACTGGCTGAACCTCCATGGAAGCCAGTTGGCATGGAAATGTCATTTACAGGAGCTGGTCACTGCTCTGTGATCGAGAACAGAGCAGGGAAATGTTGAGTAATGACTAAAAGTAAAAAAGCAACTGCCTGGAACAACAGACAAGAGAGAATGGGAAGTGTGTATGTCACTAAAGATTGAGCTATTTAATAAATTACTGGGATACAAAAAGTAGATGAGAGCCATTAGAAGAAAAGGGCAGAGCAATTGCCAGCCTAGAATACACTTTGACAGCTCTGTAAAGGAAGAAAGCTAATCTGCCCTGTGGAACCCCTGACATGCCTTCGGTATAGAGTCAGCAGACACAACAGAGGGGAGAGTGAAAGATGGAGCTAAACAGAGAGAGATTCCTCAAAGGTCTGAGTGTATCCAGAATTCTTCAGTCAGCACCCTATCTCCAACATACATAAACACAGTAAGCAGGCAGTTGGCATTATACTCCCAGTCAAAATATATGGTGACTCCTTTCTAAAGTAATTGGGCAAACTGGGAAAAGATAACATTTCTACATTTGCTGATGCCTCAGAGGGAAGCCATTATCATTTCGGCACTGTGCAGGCACTCAGCCTGGGAGCCAGTTACCACTCCCATTGCTCCTCAGTTTACTGGCCCACACTGCCTGGCGCAACCCAGGAAGCAATTTCAGAAGAAGGGGAGAGGCCTGCTAGGAGAACAGTCTTCTGCCACTACAAAAGCAGAATATCTATTCCATCTACCCAGGCCTGCTTTCTTAATAACACAGAGAAGCCACTAGAATATGAGGAGAACTAGCAGTATAAAAAGAAAAGTACGAAATTCTAAAAAACAAACAAATAAACAAACAAACAAAAAACAATCTTTGAGGAAGTTGAAATGATTCAGGGAACAAAAAAATCATCCTTAGAAATATTTGCAAAAAGGTTCAAGAAAATACTACCTCTATAAAACAAATAGGAGAATGAGAGAATGAGAAAGCACTCTTAGAGATTTAAAATATAATTGCCAAAATAAAAAATTTAGTAGAAATACTAAAAAACAACAAAATCAAAGAAATCTCTCCGAACATTAATCAAAGAGCAAAAGATGGAAAATATGAGAATGAACTCAGAGGACCTATATTCAACTAATAAAAACCTCAGAAAGAGAGAAAGAGGCAAAGTGTTTAAATTATTCAACCAGATAGTAAAAAGATACGTGCCAGAGCTAAAGAAGGGTAAGACTCTTTGGTTTACAATGGCTCACCGAGTGTCCAACCCAATGAATGGAAGCAGACCCCCCACCTGGACACATTGTATGGGAAGTATCAGAACAACATAATTAAAAAGAAAACCTTACAAGCCTCTAGGAAGAAAAAAAGCCACAATTCACAAAGGAGAGAGACTCAGACTGATACATTTAAAGTTCTGAGGTAAAACTTTTTACCCAGAATTTTCTATATTTGAAATATATATATTTGAAACTGCATTTCAAAAATACAAGGACTTAGTACATTTATCACCTATGTGTCATCTCTCATGAAGCTACTTGAGTGTCCTCAGCATAGAAGATCAGTAACCAAGGAAGGCAGGAACAGTAGTTCTGACCCAGGAAAGGGATAAAGGGATGTTCTAGGTTGCCACAGGCCTCAGAGCCACCGGCCCTGAGGAGAATGAGACAGTACACCCCAGGGGGAGACTTCAGGGACAGTCTGTGCCTTACGGAATAACTAATATGGCTTAGAATGTGGAAAAAATAAAGGGCAAATAGCAAAAGGGATGGGAGTAGGAAGTAATAAAAATTCCAGAGGAAAGGTTATACTACACACTCTTGATCAAAATGTGACAAAAACTAATGCCTTGATTTTAAGGAATCCATAGACCTTCATTCTAGAAACAAAATTCTTTGGGTGGCTTAGATTTCTGTACAAGGGCCCATGGAAAAAGCACTGAAAGCCTAGTGCATCAATTGGCATGGTGTATATCTGTTTTTGTATTAAAGAATTAACACTGGCAAATCAGTTGGTTGGATTTCTATTAAGAGACAACCTAATGACATAACATGAAAGGTTTGTTTGTATCTGCTGTTCTCAGCAGAGAACAGAAATATTGGCTACTTGGACTACATGTCAAAGCAAAACTAACAAAAGATGGCACAAAAACTTTCTGGGGGGAAATACGGAAACAAAATGGAAGACTTTCTCAAGTTTTAAGGGGTGGTCAAGACCAAGAAACACGGTCAAAATTGGGAAAAAATGAGAATTTAGTTTTATAACCTAAAAGGAACCAATAGTAAAACTAAAAGTAATATAATAAATATTCAGGTGGAAGGAGATAATGAAAATGAGCAAATCCCTGTCTTCATCTTGAGGAGTCACTACATATTGTCTAAAGTAGTTGGATAGAAGAGTACATGTATTAATCTAGATCCTTTATACACAAAAATGAGGTATTAACGTCACCTGTTGGAAAAACCCGGTCTCAGCCCGCCCCTTCCCCCGACCCTGCCAACTGCAGAACTCCTGAAATGGGATCTGCATTTTAACAAGATCCATCAGTGTTTCATCTGCACGTTAAATTTGAATAGCACTCCTTTAAAACAGTACTTCTTAATTTTGGCCATGCATTATTAGAATTGCCTGCAAAACTTTTAAAAATACATCATTTAGAAAGGGGCAAAGCCCAGGCCCCCACTTTAAGAGATGACGCTTTAAAAGGGATGGTGTACAGAAATCAGTATTTCTTCTTAACAGCTTCTGAGGTAGTTCCAATGTGTAGTCATGGTTGAGAACCAGTGATCTAGAAGAACTATGGTAAGTGACAAAGAGAATGAAGACAAAAATATTTTAATTTTGTTTCTGGATCTATCAGGGCATTGGGCTGAGGATGAGGAAGCATGGAAAAGACTTGTTTTAAATGAATAAACAAACAAACAAAAAGCAGAATCAGACCTATAAATACAGAGAACAAACTGATGGCTGCCAGAGGGAAGGAACGTGAGAGGTTGGGCAAAATGGGTGAAGGGAAGAGGGAGACACAGGCTTCCAGTTATGAGATGGGTAGGTCGAGGAGTACAAGCACAGCATAAGGAATACAGTCAATGATATTGTAATAGTGATGTAATGGGACAGATGGTGGCTACACATATTGTGAGCGGAGCATAATATATAAACTTCTCTGGGGGCGCCTGGGTGGCGCAGTCGGTTAAGCGTCCGACTTCAGCCAGGTCACAATCTTGCCGTCCGTGAGTTCGAGCCCCGCGTAGGGCTCTGGGCTGATGGCTCAGAGCCTGGAGCCTGTTTCCGATTCTGTGTCTCCCTCTCTCTCTGCCCCTCCCCCGTTCATGCTCTGTCTCTCTCTGTTCCAAAAATAAATAAACGTTGAAAAAAAAAAAAAAAAACTTCTCTGAATCACTACATTGTACACTGGAAACTAACATAACACTGTGTGTCAACTATACTCAAAAAGAAAAGAAAAAACATTTTTTAATAAGAAATGTTACAATATTTGATCTGTATCTTGCACATGTGTTACTTGAAATATAGGTTTCTTTTTAAGCATATAGCCTTCCGCTCAGAAATTCTACTTACAGGAATGTTTTTAAGAAAATAATTGATATATTACACAAATACTCATGTTCATAATTTTAAGAATTATAAACAATGTAAGTGTTCACTTAAAAAAGTGATACCTGCACAACCATGTTTTTCACAACATTATTCACAATAGCCAAGACAGAGAAGCAACCCAAATGTCCATTGGTGAATGAACAGATAAACATAATGGGATGTATGCAGACAATTGTATTTTATTCAGCCTTAAAAGGGAAAGAAACTGTCCCATGCTATGACATGGATGAATCTTGGAGATATCATGCTAAGTAAAATGAGCCATTCACAAAGAGACAAAGATTGCACGATTCACTTGTATAAGGTATCTAAAATATTTAAACTCATAGAGCAGAATGGTAGTTACCAGGGGCTGAGGGAGAGCTGTTGTTTAATGGATTTAGAGTTTCAGTTCTATAAGGTGAAAAAGTGCTAGAGATTGGTTTGAGAACAATGTGAATAAAGTCAACACTGCTGAACCGTATACTTAAGATGGTAAATTTTATGTGTTTTTTACCCCAATAATTTTTAAAAAGTATGTATTTTGTTAAACAACTCTGTGTATGTTTGAATGTATAGTAAAAATTGTAGTAGATTATGCAACAAAGTGGTTGTATGGGGGCGCCTGGGTGGCTCAGTCGGTTGGGCGGCCGACTTCGGCTCAGGTCATGATCTCGCGGTCCGTGAGTTCGAGCCCCGCGTCGGGCTCTGTGCTGACAGCTCAGAGCCTGGAGCCTGTTTCAGATTCTGTGTCTCCCTCTCGCTGACCCTCCCCTGTTCATGCTCTGTCTCTCTCTGTCTCAAAAATAAATAAAACGTTAAAAAAAATTAAAAAAAAAAGTGGTTGTATGGCTTGCAAAGCTACAATGAGACTGCTTCTCTTCACTTTCTAGATTCTTTGCTATTTTAAGAGTAAGCACAAAGTATTGTTATAATTAAGGGGAAAAAGAAGAAGCTGTTTCCACTTTGAACAATATAAAACCAAACTTTCATTGGAGTTTACAATGACTGAATGACTCATATACTGCTCTCCCTTATTTGCCAAAGAAGCAATTACATTCTCCTGAGGAATTCAAGGCTTCACATCCCTTTAGGAAATGGTTGTGTAGTGTCTGGATCTTCTGGGACTTCTGAATATTCTCTCTAGTCTTGGGGAAAAGAAGCAAAAACTAAGTAGCCCTTTTACACATGAAGCAGAAAAACTGGTTAACGTCATAGAACAGATTTTGTCTGATGAATTCCTTTAGCTTCAAGGAATAGTAAAGCAGAGCGGACATTGGGGAAAATGAGAGGAGGAAGGGCATGGAGGAGTTAATTGCTCTGGACAGAACTGCCCAGCCCAAGTGTATGTTGACATTTTAGCTCTGTGTTACCACTGTTTTCTCTTGACCCTCTCTGGGTATCCTGAGTCACAGTGACAAAAATGTGGGTCATTACATCACAACTGTTTTACGATTATTTGTGTTTGCACGTTTGACACTTGTGGTCCATTGCTAATGCTATATTGTGCTGAGACGGCGTCATTAACCATTTTTCTTTTAATTTCAAAGCCTGGCCTAATGAAATATCTATAAAAGTGAAAAAAAAAGAGTTAAACCAGAAGATCTTTAAGATTATTAAAACCAAATGTTCAAAAAAGGAGTTTCACTGTTAATGTCAAAATATCTCTGTGGCTCTGTAAAGCTTTTAGATTCTACCAGATACTTAAGTCCATCAATAAGCTAATGTACATTGCGATCAGCAAATCCATGGATCATGCTTGTGTGGGAATTCTTTTGTGTTATCTAACTCTTCTAATAAGAATGGCTCCATACATCCATGTTGAGTGCTTTTTAACCTCACAAAAGTTAGATGGCATGGCAATAATCTTGGCCATCAAGGGTCTAAAAAACACAAAAGTTATTAAAGGTATCACAGAATGAACAGACCAGTTCTTCATTCTGTTCAGCAGAGCACCAAAGAATTTAACAAATCTTATCTTTAATCTAATGTTGGAATTGTGATCCTGGACTATTTCTCTCCTTGTTATTAGGCCTGAGTGGAGAACTTTGGTTTGTCATCATTTTTTTATGGAATAATCCTGAAATACCACATTCCTGGTCCCTCTTTTCCTTTCTGTAATCAGTCATTCCTCAATTTAGAATACATCTTCTATCCTTTGAAGAGAATGAAAATATTCGGTGAAGATAAAATAGTTTAATAATTTAGTAATGTTTTTACACTATAAGTGACCCAAGTTTTTACCTACTCACATAATCTTTTATGACACTGGTTGTTAATATTTTAGAGTCAGGCAAAAGGACAATTTACAAAACTTAATGAGAGAAAGAGAGGGAAAGAAAGGAGGGAAAGAAGAAGGAAGAAAGAAGAAATGAAGGCAAACAATCATAGAGCTAACTTTTCAGATAAGTTCAATATAGGCAATGGTTCAGACAATTCAATTGAGTGTCTACCCCAAACCCAATTGGAATGAATGTTCAGATCTATAAAATAAAAATATAATACAGGTAAACATAGCCTCAAGTTGTTTTATATAATCTGTAAGGATGTTTTTCCTAAATCATAGAGGTAAAGTGTTGCTTCAGTTTTTCAAACTGATACTATAATTTTTAAATAATTCCACGCAAAGGAAAACTAAACGCACTTTCTCATTGCCTCCAGTATAATTTGGGTAGCAAGCCACACAAAATTTTTGAGTGGATTTGTGCTGAGTTAGAAAACATTCTCAATATCTGGGTCTTTAAAAATTATGCTAAGCTTGCAAGTCCAGAGCAGATCAAGAACAAGAACTGTCTTAGGACGTTTGTTGGTTTTTCTATAGTTTATATGTAGCCAGCTGGTTTCTGACCTCTTTGTGTAAATATCCAGCTTTTCACATAATCAGATTCCATATTACCTTGTTATGACATCATTCTGGTCAGACTTTGATCCCTTACTAACTTTTCCAAACCATACACATAGACTTAAATAACGATAAGAAGATTACTACTACTTATCCACAAAATACCACTGCTTGGTGGTGGTTAAAAAAAACAAAAAAAAGCATACACCTATATGCATACATGTAAATACACGTCTTTATACGTTTTTATATGTGTAGATATATATATGCATAATAATGAATGACCTACAGAAGGGTTAGAAATACACCAAAAAGAAAAGTATATTTTATTTGATACTAAATTATTGAATTTTCAAATTGTGTATTGCTAATGATAGACACATTTAAGCGTCCTCTTTCTGCAGTTGTTACCAGTTGATACTTTTTTTCAACTTGTATTTTAAAAGCAGGTGAATTGAAATGTAGAATTTGAGACCTTGTTATGTATTATTTTTTTCCATGGATAGATGAAAATAAAGGTTAAGCTGTATTCTTTGCTGATCTGGAAGCCTGGGTATAAAAGACGCAACGATCTTGTAAATTACCCAGAAATGCCTTCTTTAGTGTCTGATCAAGATAAATGACACAAGGCAGCTGTAAAAAGAATTCCCACTAGCCACTGACCCATAAACAGTGGTGTCATTTTTCTTTTTTAGAAAAGTATCAAAATCAATTTAAAATAACACCAAATCTTTAGAGTTATAATTAAGTGTCCTAAATTATGCTTCATAGGATATTATTTTAACTAATATTATTTTTTTAAGTTAAAATACATTAAAACACTGATTGCTAGAGAACTTTGATGTCTGTGAAATATGAATCATTTTTCTGTGGGCCCACTGAATTCCCATTACCTAGAACAGTGCCTGGTACATAGTAAGTGGTCAGTAAATATGGTTGAATGAATGAATTAAAGAAATAATAATATATTAAGATAATAACAATAATATATTAACTCATGTGGAAATTTGGATAATAAAAGTGATGCCAGTCACACACAAAAGACAAAGGTACAGAACTAATAGATACATTGGTAATGAATATTTATTGACCATTTTTTTATGTGTTAGGCATTCTACTAAGTGCTTTGCATGCATTTTCTTATATAATGATCTAAATAGTCTTATAGAAAATAGTGATTAGGCTATCTCACATGAGAAACCATGGCCCAGAAAACAGTAATGCCTTCAAGGTTACAGCTAATAAATGATGGTGCCTAAGTTAAAATTCACATCATCTTGGCCCAGAATATACATATTTTAACCTGTCTCTCAATGTACTGTGTTTTCATGCTGACTTTATGGTCCCTATGATCGTTGATAGACTGTAGCTACAAAGAAAAGAAAAACTATAAAGCTTATGCACAGCCGAGGAAACAATCAACAAAACTAAAAGGCAACCAATGGAATGGGAAAAGATATTTCCAAATGACATATCAGACAAAGGGCTAGTATCCAAAATCTATAAAGAGCTCACCAAACTCCACACCCAAAAACCAAATAATCCAGTGAAGAAATGGGCAGAAAACATGAATAGACACTTCTCTAAAGAAGACATCCGGATGGCCAACAGGCACATGAAAAGATGTTCAGCGTCGCTCCTTATCAGGGAAATACAAATCAAAACCACACTCAGGTATCACCTCACGCCAGTCAGAGTGGCCAAAATGAACAAATCGGGAGACTATAGATGCTGGAGAGGATGTGGAGAAACGGGAACCCTCTTGCACTGTTGGTGGGAATGCAAATTGGTGCAGCCACTCTGGAAAACAGTGTGGAGGTTCCTCAAAAAATTAAAAATAGACCTACCCTATGACCCAGCAGAAGCGCTGCTAGGAACTTACCCAAGGGATACAGGAATACTGATGCCTAGGGGCACTTGTACCCCAATGTTTATAGCAGCACTCTCAACAATAGCCAAATTATGGAAAGAGCCTAAATGTCCATCAACTGATGAATGGATAAAGAAATTGTGGTTTATATACACAATGGAATACTACGTGGCAATGAGAAAGAATGAAATATGGCCCTTTGTAGCAACATGGATGGAACTGGAGAGTGTGATGCTAAGTGATACAAGCCATACAGAGAAAGACAGATACCATATGGTTTCACTCTTATGTGGATCCTGAGAAACTTAACAGGAACCCATGGGGGAGGGGGAGGAAAAAAGAAAAAAAAAAAAAAAGAGGTTAGAGTGGGAGAGAGCCAAAGCATAAGAGACTGTTAAAAACTGAGAACAAACTGAGGGTTGATGGGGGATGGGAGGGAGGAGAGGGTGGGTGATGGGTATTGAGGAGGGCACCTTTTGGGATGAGCACTGGGTGTTGTATGGAAATCAATTTGACAATAAATTTCATATATTGAAAAAGAAAAAAGAAAAACTATGCTTTACTAATTCTAGAAGAATTAAGGCTCTCATGATATATTGGGTTTTATATCAACAGATTAAATATTTTTATTATGTACAAATTTAAAAATCCATTACAGTACATAGGAATTTTTCCTGCAAACACATTTGCACAAATGGGAAAAGAAGTTCCTGTAAGGATTTAACTGTTGCATTTTTTGCATAATGGTAAAAAACTGGCAACAGCCTCAGGGCAACTTGGTTAGACGTTAAGCCAATTATGAATGTGTAGTGGATGGCTACACAGTTATTAAAAAGATTGACAAATGGCATTCCAAGGTTGAAAAAAAATAGCAAACTGTTCATGAGTACCGCAGATTGTGGAATCAAGTAGATCTGCTTTCATCCTAGCTCATGCCCACTTACCAGATATGACCCTAGGCAGTTACTTAGCCTTTGTGGGCCTAATTCTCCTCATCTGTACAATGTGGATACTAATAGTATATATACCACAGGAGTTGTAAACAGTATTGGTAAAGGAGATGTAGGGCAGGGGAAGCTTATATGCAGCTTCAGCCTAAGTTTTTTTGTCTTGGTGTCATAGTGTTTTAAGTATCTGGATTCACATAAGTAGGCAATTACCAATGGCAGTGGCAAAGAAAGTTGGCCAAATTGCTGGCCAGAGTGACAACATTTTCAGATTCTTTTTTTTTTTTAATTTTTTTAAGTTTATTTATTTTTCACAGAGAGAGAAAGAGAGAAACAGAGCATGACTGGGGGAGGGGCAGAGAGAAGGAGACAAAGAATTTGAAGCAGGCTCCAGGTTCTGAGCTGTCAGCACAGAGCCCGACGTGGGGCTCCAACTCACAAACCATGAGATCATGACCTGAGCTGAGGTCGGACTCTTAACCGACTGAGCCACCCAGACACCCCTGTTTCTGGTTTTTCTATCCTGTTTCATTGATCCATGTGTCTATTTTTGTGCCAGTACCATACTGTTTTGATTACTACAGCCTTGTAGTATAACTTGAAATCTCGAATTGTGATGCCTCCAACTTTATTTTTCTTTAAAAAAAATTTTTTTTTTAATGTTTTACTTATTTTTGAGACAGAGAGAGACAGAATGTGAGCAGGGGAGGGGCAGAGAGAGATCAAGACAAAGAATCCAAAGCAGGCTCCAGGCTTTGAGCTGTCAGCACAGAGCCCGACTCGGGGCTCGAACTCAATGACCGCGAGATCATGACCTGAGCTGAAGTCGGACACTCAAATGACTGAGCCTCCCAGGCACCCCCAGATTCCTTTTTTAAAAGACTGTTTCTGATAGAAATTTTAGATGCCACAAACTGTATCCCTTTCAATGACCAGTCTAATTCTACTTTATATGGCATATTCAGTGGATCTTCAATCAGATTCTTTTGTTGAATGAGGAAATGTTCATCAAATTTTGTTTCTCAGGGCAGAGAGAGATGACTGACCATGCTTTTCCCCTTGAAATCATTAATGTGTTAATTACACATCACTAAGTAAAGGAAGAGAGACAAACATTTCGGGCACAAGATCAGCTCTCTGCATCTAACCCTTAAACTCCATTCTCAGTTGAAGCTTTCTCCCTGACATTACAGTGAAAACAGTCATAGTTTGGCCAATAGAATTGTCAACTAGCTTCAGGGAAAAAAAAAAAAAAAAGCTAAATAGGCCAGCTCTCTGAGCCAATCTTTATTGAGGCACAATGAATTCATTAATCTTATTCAGAGTTTTACATTTGTCCTCATGTTTTTGTTTATTTTTCTTCATGAATAAAAACATGTTTGATTTTATTTTTTAATTTTAATTTTCAGTTGAGTATAGTTGCCACACAATGTTACATTAGTTTCAGGTGTATAATATCGTGATTTGACAAGCTTATATATTATGCTATGCTCATGACAACTGTAGCTACCATCTGTCCCCATTCATTGCTATTAGCATATCATTGACTGTACTCCTTATGCTGTGACTTTTATTGCCATGACTTATTCAATCCATAACTGGAAACCTATATCTCCCACTATCCTCCACTCATTTTGCCCACCGTCCCACTTCCCTCCCCTCTGGCAACCATTGGTTTGTTCTCTGTATTTATAGATCTGATTCTGCTTTTTGTTGTGTATTTTTTTTTGTTTTTTTTTTTTTTATATTCCAGTTATGAGTGAAATCATATGGTATTTGTCTTTTTCAGTCTTATGCATAAGGTCTTCTAGGTCCATTGATGTTGTCTCTAGTAGCACCCCCTCTTTCTTTTTTTATGGCTGCGTGAAGTACATTGCTACTGTGTTCTAGTTGGTCAATTTATTCGTCACAGGGGACTTTTGCAATTCTTAGCACGTGTATATTATTAGGGATTAAAAGATAAGTAAGTACATTGTGATATTGAGAGTGAGCGTTCTTACCTTCAGAGAAAGAAGTTGCAGATAAAGGAATGAAGTCTAGAATGAAAGCAGCCATGCTGGATTAGTGTCTGAGAGATCAGAATGAAGCATGTTTGTTTTGATAGTAAGTGGATAGATAGAGTGAGCATAGATATTTAAATACATATTTGCATATATATATATATATATATATACACACAGATAAAGAGATACATAAATAAATATGTATAATACATGCTTACATATGTGTGTATATGAGTCTGATTAGTCAAGGGGAAGGCAGCAGAGCCCTCAGCAGTTCCAGCAGGTTTTCTGAAGAGAGAACCATGTGACTGCATGTACTACTGTGCCAGAGTGGTTTCTGGGAGTAGTCATGGCTCACAAGAGAAGATAAAGCCACATGTGCGAATAACACACCCATGTTCCCAATTTATAACGCCAAATACCAATTGTAATCTTTTATTTAAAACAGCATTCGCACCAGTGTTCATATTCTAGCACTGCTTTAGTTAAGTAATGTTAGCTGCTATAAAAATCTCAGTGGCCTAATACAAGTTTATTTCTCGCTTTTGTCACTCTCTAATGAGAGTTGTCAGGGTGGCTCTGTCCCATCCAGTCATTCGAGAACCTAATTTGCTTTCTTCTTTAACACGATATTGTCTTGTGTCATCGAGTAGGTCGGTAAGGAAAGAGAGAATAGAGGATCCCAAGAGAGGTTGTTAAGAGATGAGGCACGTCGCTTCTACCCGCATTTCATTGGTAAGAATGTTAAGAGGCTAGCAAATGTGATTGAGTGCTGGCCCTAGGTAGAAAAGGAAAGTCATGTGTGTCTTTGGGCACTGGCCTTCTCTGCTACAAAAACTATAACCAATTTCATCCACTGTATTTTTGTGGTAGGGCTTATAGGCATCAATAAATATAGCAGATAACCTGGGGCCAAAGGGAGAAAGTCTCTTGCAAATTAGCTTGTAGGACTCTGCTATACTCACGTGTCTTCTTGCCAGCCCTCTTTGCTATGATTTTGCTTCCTCATGAGCTTGGCTGGTAAACCTGGCTCCTGGCTTTAAATCAGCTTCATCTTCAAGCTCTCATGCTAATCCTTTGAATTCTGTCCAGGAAATATCGACCATAGCTCTCCCGACCCCTAAAGTACTCATGATTATACTTGAGAATGTACTTCTTTGTCTCCCCCACACTAGCAGAGTGAATTGCTATTGCTATAACTATTGCTATTAACAGTAGTTATTGCTATTAACTATGCAAATTGAATTAGTTACTAGAATTGACTATGCAAATTGAATTCTAAGTTAATAGAATTGCTATTAACTATGCAAATAGTTCTTAATTTGATTTTATTAAAAATAAAATCATGACTAATTTTTTTTTTTAGTTTTATTTATTTATTTTAAGAGATACAGAGAGCAAGTGGGACAGAGACAAAGGGAGAGAGTCCTAAGCAGGCCACGCACTATGAGTGCAGAGCCCGCTGCAGGGCTCGAACTCACAAACCAGGAGATCATGACCTGAGCCTAAATCAAGAGTTGATGCTTAACCAACTGAGCCACCCAGGTGCCCCTCATCACTAATTTCTTAAAAGGTGTGTTTTAACACTAACTTTATAAAATACTGAGACATGGAAATACAAGATTGAAATCATAATCTTCAGTATTTGTGTTGGGTAATATAATCTATATCCAAACCCTCAGAAAAATGCTCTAAAGAACCCCATGAGCATGTTAAGAGAGCTAAATGGCTTATCATGGATGGGTCACTCCGGCAAAGCATGTATCAATTTTACCGTGCTTTCTTTGGGAGCACAACCTTGCTTTTAGTGTTAAAAGAAAAATTTGGCTGATTTCTAATGAATCTAGTCAGAAGTAAAGGTTAAGAGTTTAGGCTCTGAGACAGAGGTCTTGGGTTTCATTAGCTGTGTGTCCTTGGGCAAGTAACTTAACCTCAACTATAAACAGAGATAATAACAGTAATTACCACATAGGGTTGATGAACGTATTAAATGAATTTAATCCTTGTAATAATGTTTTCGGTTGGCTACTATCATTTTATATTGATACACATAAAAAATTTAGAGTAGTCTTGGTACATATTAACTAATCAATAAGTATTAGCCACAATCATCATCATCATCATCATCATCATCATCATCATTATACTCACTGCTCCCAATTAAGAAAGAACTTTTGCGGGGCACCTGGGTATCTCAGTCCATTGAGCATCCAACTTTTGATTTCAGCTCAGGTCGTAATCCCAGGGTTGTGGGATCAAGCACCTGTCAGGCTCCACACTTAGAGTGGAGCCTGCTTAAGGTTCTCTCTCTGCCTCTGCCCCTCTCCCCTTCTTACATGTCCTCTCTGTCTCTAAAATTTAAAAAAGAAGGAAAGGAAAGGTGATTGGAGGAGAGGGGTGAGCGGAGAGGATGGGAAGGAAGGGGAGAGGAGAGGAGAGGAAGCACTTTTGCATTTTAAGCTAAAAACTATTATTTCTGTTTTGAGATAGTTGAAAACCATAGACTGTGGTCCAGAAAGAAATGCTGCAACACAAATTAGTTGTTAACACATCCAGTCATCAGCAGGCTTGTGCCTCATCCGTCCATCTGTCCATCCAATGCTTATTATGTCCTTACTGTATGGCAGTATTGTAGCTCTCCCACCTACTAGCTGTGTGCACTGGAGCAACTTTCTTTAACTCTCTGAGCTTGATTTTCTTCATCTGAGAAGTGGAATAATATCTGTCTTTGCTATGGAGAATAAATTAACTTAGAAATTTTATGAAGGAATGGCATAGAGCCTGACCGATAATAAGTACTCATAAATAAGTTGTAATTCTTACAAAAACTAATAGCAAAAGGTCTTTGTATTGAGATATGGTTCTTTCATATAGTTTTTTAAACTATAGATCTTGATATATTAGTAAGTGATAAAATCAGTTTTTTAAAAGAAGCAACATTTTTAAAAACCAACATTTAAAAAAATAGAACAGGCTACAGTAGAGTAGTAACAAACTAAATGAAGAGATTAAAATAGAACAATACAGATAAGAGTGCATCACATGTACTGAAACATTAATTTCACCCATATAAATACCTATATGTATATGGGTATTGGTTGTGTGTGAAACTTATTTCTTACTAAGGATTTCAGCCAAAAAAGTTTGAAAGCTCTTTAAGTGTGTGAGTAGTGCTGTATTGCTATTGTAATTGTCCAGATCAGAACTTTGTGTTTGTTAAGAAGAAGAACTTTGTGTTTGTTAGCTTCTGTTGTCTTTATAATGTCTTTACCAGCAAGTGGCCGAAATGGCACATACAGGATTTTTAAATCAGTCCACGCCAAGCTTGCTTGGTGGTTTAGTGGAGATGATTAAAACCATTACCTAGAAAATAAAATAGGGTTATTGACATATTGCATTCTTTTCTGTGCTACTTCTGCTCACTGTCATTCTGTAAAGTAAAAAAGCCATTTATAATGGACATAAGTCACATGGATGTAGGGTCCTTTGGAACATTCTGCATGAAAGCTGCCTCCTCCGAGGTGTAGGGAAACCCAGGAGTCCGCTGTTGTTTCTAGTGTACGTACTGACACAGACTAAAGGGAAGAGAGCTGTCACCAGTGCCTGAAAAGCTGGGGGAATAATTGCCATCTTCTCAAGAGAGTGCTTTGCCCTAAAAGCCTTCAATTCCAGCTCATCTGTCTTTAGAGTTTCTTGGGCACATAGGCCTCCTGTCTCTTTTTCCAAATTAAGGGCACTCAGCAGAGCTGCCACACTGGGCACTAATGAATTCTCTGAGACTAATCTACACAGTAATGAGAACTGGAATCTGTCACTTACTCTCCCAGGAGGTAACAGTTCACACGCCGTTACATCACCCTATTAAAATAACTTATTAGCTGTGTTGCTTGTCTGCTACCATTCATTAAGAAGGTGTGACCAAAGAGACATGTATTTGAACAAATGATGAAATTTAATTTGAATTGTTCTCCGTTTTGTTTTTATGGCTGAATGCACACATGGTGTAAGTAAATTTAAGCATTTTATACAGATCATAGGTACCTTAGGGAAGTGTCAACACAATTATGACTTTTCACCAACTAGATGAAAGAGAAGTTAAATAAGAAACTGCATCTCATTCAAAATGTGTGAAGAACCTGTACGTTCCATTCCCTGTATTTTTGTCTCCCAGGAAATATGTATGTTTCTGGAAGAGGCTTTCATTACAGGCATAATGTGTTATGCCATGAAATAATTGATAAATCATTGAGAGCTAAATTGGGGAGGATAAATCTAGATGGAATAATAAGAAGTTAAGTACAATTTTTAAAAAATTAAGTTTATTTATTTTGACAAGAGAGAGAGCATGCAGGGTAGGAGCAGAGAGAGAGAGGCGGGGGGGGGGGGGTTGTGGAGAGAGAATCCCAAGCAGGTTCTGTGCTGACACACTGCAGAGCCTGACACAGGACTCAAACTCAACGAACCATGAGATCGTGACCTGAACCAAAATCAAGAGTTGGACGCTTAACCAACTGAGCCACCCAAGCGCCCTGGTATATAATTTTTATACTGATCTACCAAATTATATAAACATTTATTTGCTGTTTATTTTTGTCAGTATAATATCTCAGAGCATGGGCTTTGACCTTATATGGAGATTACTTAAGTTTCAGTTCTTCGTTTTGGTAGTTGTGTGGTCAAAGAAGATATTATTTAGCTTTTTACCCTCATTTACTTCATCTGTAGAATGAGAGTAAAATGGTATCTATCTTACACTTGAGTTTGTTGGGAGGATTAAATGTGCTTAAAAAGTGTTTGGCCCGTGGTAAATATTCAGTAATATCTGTTATCATTATCATAATCACCATCATTATCTAGTCTTCCTCCTCCAAGGAAAAAGTCGGGAAGAGATATTTTTTGCACTTTTTTTTTTTCCTTTTGATGCAGCTGTCTGAAAACGGCAACTATAGAGTATAGCTTTAAAAATATTGGAAAGCAGATCAATGCGTTTGTAAGCTCAGCTGCCCCATCAACTACTCTGCAAGCCCATCCCCAATCACCTTTCTTTGAAGAAGAGCATTTCTGGCGTGTAGTGCTATTAGTTGCGTTATTTTGTTGTGTTATTAGTTGTGTCACTTTGAGCAGGCTTCCTTAACTCTCTAAGCTTCGTGTTCTTCATCTTTAGAAAGGGCGTGGTCATACCTCCTTCATTGTGTTGGTGCCGAGATGGAGTCAAATGAAAATAACTTTATAAAACATTTTTCAGCAAGTCTAAGCATGTATTTATGCGCTCCATGTATAAATCCTCAATAAACTGCAATTTTTAGGATTATTGTTACTCATAGTGCTGCTCACTACTATCTGCGAGACACAGCTCTGGATTATTTTCTAACAGCTGTATACATGCAAGCTGTTCCCTTTCTGCGCTTGCCTAGTCTCTCTTATGTCCTCAGAGCCTGCAGTCTGAGGGGGCTGCCTGGAAGTGCACTGGTTATAGAAGAGAGCTTTTGAAACTAGACCATATCATGCTTAAATACAATCTATAACTTTGGCCTCATTCGCTCAACCTTCTAGCCAACTATACAAAGTAGCCTATGTTAATGTCCTAGTTGTTTTATTAATAGATCATTAATTGGATTAAGTGTTATTTTAACAATTTTAATAATAACATTTGGAATCATATTATTGGTGAACAACATAAACCACTCATAGTCTTTCTAAACTATTGGAATTAAAAGGATATTCCAAAAATAACAATCACTTAAGCATAGTCATTTTATAATAGGCTTTTAAAGTTAATTTTGTACTTTCAGAGTCAAGTTAAATTCATGAACACTCGCAATTGAAATTGCACCCAAATGCTATTTAAAACAAACTGGATTCTTTCTTATATTTGGGGACTTGGCATGCGTATGTCCTGAGGAGTTTTATAGCCACGTGGTGCATACAAAACGAGGTGCTGAATTTTCATTATTTTGCCTGAACTATGTCTTTCCAGATTTGTGTTTCTCACAATCATCTAAAATGCAATATAGTTTAGTTAAAAGCAAATTCTTAGTAATAATCTTGAAAATACATTTAAAAAGTATCTCCACTTCTGTTCTTGTCTAGTCTCAAACATTCTTCAAAAGACAGCTCACCATCTTGAAGTAGAAGAAAAAAATACTGATAGTAATATGACAATAACAGCCAGTACTTTCCACATCCTGCCATGTAATAAGCCTTTGCACATATTAAGTCATTTAATCCCCATATCAACCCTATAAGCTAGGTACTATTTTTATCTCCATTTTACACTGCAGAGAATTGCACTGCAGAGCAGTGGAGTAACTTGCTGAGGTCGCACAGGCAGCAAGTACAAGACTCAAGCAGGACTCAAGTACAGGACTCAAGCATCAGGTTATCTGACCAAAATTGTTACATAGCCAGAGCTTTTTCCTATTGATCAACATCAAATTTATGACACTTCAGTGGTGATGAAAACCTCTGTTTTGGGATACAGTACTACCATGTAATTCCTAACAAGGAAAAACAAAAGACAAACAAACAAAAAAACCCACCTTCTCTCCTAATGCCTGGTTTCTCTCAAAATGAGCTATATTTCTTTCCATTTGCATGGTCTGGACTAATTTGCATGATTAGTTTGGATAAATCAGGTAAGAGAATATAACTTTTTAAATTATAAGCTTCTGACTCAAAATTGAATGAGTTTTTGGTTTTTGAAAGTGACATGGTGACTATTGGATTATTTTAAAAGATCTCTATAAGTCTTCTAGAGAAAGGCGGCTACAGGGATATTATGGTTGATGCCCTCACATGCAGCAGCCATGTGGTTTGGGAGGTGACCCTAATTCTAGAGGCAGCTTCTGATTTGACCCAGCCTATTACAATAATTCTACCTTCCTTGCTAGCATTGCTTGGGGAACCAGTGTTTAAGCCAGTCGGAATACAACATTCCCCTGGCTGTCATTTGCTCTGCAATCCATAACCTAAATTGGCCCAGTCAGACTCAGTGGAGAGACTTCACCATATGGTTGCAAGGAGCTACTTTCACTCTCACTGCAGAAGGAGACTTGAGATAAAGTTAAGGTTGTAGACAACAGAGGAGAAAGGAAAGAACCTCGATGTATGATGACCAGACCTGAAAGCCCGACTACCTTTAACTGCCACTTGAGGTAGGGGGAAATACATTTTTATCAGAGTTTAAGTTTGTTTGAGTCTGGCTTTCTGTTCATTTGCAGCTCAAGCATGGCCAGGAAACACATTTTCACTCCTTAGCACCGGCTCTATGGTCCTGGTTTTAAAGGGACAATTATTTTGTGCATTTTGAATTACTGATAATTCGGTTCAAACATATGACTGACCCAAATTTATTAAGCATTAAGCATGTAATGTAACTCATGCCAGTCCTCATGTAGGAGCTTACATATTCATTATCTAGAAGTACCTTCACATCGGGTTCAGGGAGAGGGATAACCACATTTTCTAGGTGAATGAGGTTCATTGTGGTTAAGTAACTTCCCTCGAATATCAGTGTTACTTGGTGGAAAATTCTTACTTGAGATCAGGTGCTATTACCCTGGTACTTTGATTTGGGTGATTCAGGGCAGGAAGGATGGGAATGCATGAAGAACTTCAGAACATTTCATTTGGAGGCAATATCTATTCATGGAATAGACCATTACTGCTCACCTTAAACATTATACTCTATCACTTTTTCCCCATATTATATCTTGTGGAAAATCACCAAAATCATAATAAGTATAACATTTTATAATTCCATGTAAATTGAAGTAGAAATATCTATTCTGGCATAGTTAACACATTTCTCAAGTTTCTTTCCAGCCACATAATAAAATTATGTATAGCTATATATGAAAAATATATGTAATATAAATATATGTAGATATAAATCTGAAGCATATTTAATTTAGCTTTTAATTTCTTTATTGTCTCATAATTCCCCCTTTCTTGGATTTGCTGATGTAAAACATTGTAATGCAGTTCTAAATGGGAAACATTTGTTACTCATTCTAGGGCTGCATACTGAATTAGGTTTGGATAACATAGCAAATCAAGATGATTATCACACATGAAAGTGAAGCAATCCAATGTAACATAATGTCAATCATAGACGACCAGGTCTCTCTAGGGCTTGATTTGTTGCTTTTTAAAGCCTGAAGCTCTTTAGAGAGTGCTACTGCAAATGCTCTTGATTCTTATGGAACAATTGGTCTAGAAAGGTAAGAACTCAAATAACCAAAAACATTTCTTCTGCCTTTCTCATATAGTGTTTTCCTCCCTAGTGTTACATTTTAAAGCCAGAGAACTTACATCTGTGGCAGTTACATACCTCAGCATGAAATTAATTTTTACCATTGCCGACAACTGGTACTCAGGCCCAAAAGCGCCATGCATGTCCAGAGATGTTGTCAACCAAGAGCTGGCTCATAAAGCTGGGCAAATGCAGAACTTGGAGGAAGAGGATAAGTTGACTAGTTAAGCTAGCAGTGACTTAACTTCAAGGAGCTCAGTACCAGGTAGAGGCAATGCAAGCCTGCCCAAAGTGTCTTGGGTTGAAGAGAAATTCCGATGGATATTGATAGATACTATGTTAAAAAGTACATAGAATTGCCTGAATTTATGCATATAAAGAACCGTGTGTGTGTTTGTGTGTGTGTGTGTGTGTGTGTGTGTGTGTACCTTCCTACAGGATGGGTAATCTACAAAGCACACCTTGGGAAGTGTTGGGCTGTGGCATGGCAGAGGTTCTGTTTGAAATAGGCTATCTACATTATAATAAATAGAATACAATGGAGAAAATTGGTTTCTCTCTAACTTTTTTGTTTGGAAGTATTGTTCTGTATCATTATTTATGGTGAAATAATAACATTTCACATAGCATATAACATTACTTTTTTGTTAAAACAAATTTTTTTTAATGTTTATTTTTTGAGAGAGAGATAGAGTGTGAGCGGCGGGGAGGAGCAGAGTGAGAGAGAGAGAGGGAGACACAGAATCCGAAGCAGGCTTCAGGCTCTGAGCTGTCAGCACAGAGTCCGACGCGGGGCTTGAAGTCACTAGCTGTGAGATCATGACCTGAGCCAAAGTCGGATGCTTAACAGACTGAGCCACCCAGGTGCCCCACATTACCTTTTTTCTAAGTAATTTTGTGTACATTTCTTCTTTTACTCTCAGGGAAACACAGAGAGTATAATTAGGACACTTGTGTTCTATTTTGCAGCAAGAAAATGATGCAGAGAGAAGGTAAATGCCTTTTACAGTCAGCATAAATGAGATTAGGGCATTGGAAAACTAAGGCCCACAAGCCAAATCTGGTCTGCAGCTTATTTTTATGCGATCTGGAAATGAAGAATTTTTTTAAGATTTGTTAAAAAAATAAAAAGAGGAATATTTACTATCTGACCCGTTATGAAAAATTATGCAAACCCCTGGACTAGATTGTGTTGTGGTAACAAACAAAGTCTGTATCTCAGTGGTTTTGCCAAAAAATATGTTTCTTGGTAATACTGTATGCCCAACAAAGGCTGCCAGGAGTCTCTGCTTATCCAGATCATTCAGGAGCCCAGACTGACAGAGACTCCATGTCATTATGGCACAGTGACGGATGGAAAGGAAACGTGATGAGATGAACACTGGCTCTTCAAATTTCCACTTTGGTGTGAAACATCCCACTTGTGCTCACATTTCACTGGCCAAGCAAGTCACGTGGCCTCATCTTACTTCAAAGGGGCAGAGAAGTGCTATCCTACCTTGTGCCTGTAAGAAGGAAATCAAAAACCTTTGGTGAACACCAGTGTTAATAAAGGCAGGATGTACAAATGTGCTCACACACACACGTGTATAGAAAGCTAGTTCAAGAGGAAATTAATTAGAATCCATATCTGTGAAACTTTGTCTATTGATTCCCTCCTCTCTCTACATATATATATATATAGTTGTGTAGATATCTCTATAACATAGTTACATAGAGAGCTCTATTACATGTATATATATAGAGAGAATCTTATCCTATATGGAATTCCATATATATAAACACATAATAGATATCTCTATATAGATCTATCTAATGAAAAATACTAGTATTAGAAGGAAAACTACACTTGATTCTAAGGAAACATATTTTATAAAGAAAGGTGTGGTTAGGAGCGAGTGCCTGAGTGGCTCAGTCAGTTAGGTGTCCGACTTTGGCTCAGATCATGATCTCAGAGTCCGTGAGTTCAAGCCCTGTGTTGGGCTCTGTGCTGACACCTCAGAGCCTGGAGCCTGCTTTGAATTCTGTGTCTCCCTGTCTCTCTGCCCCTGCCCCACTTACACTCTGTCTCTGTCTCTCAAAAATGAATAAATATTAAAAAATTAAAAGAAAAATAAAAAGGTGCAGTTAATAGTGACAGATCCAAAGTGTGAGGTTTTTATAGTTTCTGGATAATCTCTCCATCGTGTACTTCGTCCTCTATATTAAAACTTTTCTTTTTTGGGGCGCCTGGGTGGCGCAGTCGGTTAAGCGTCCGACTTCAGCCAGGTCACGATCTCGCGGTCCGTGAGTTCGAGCCCTGCGTCAGGCTCTGGGCTGATGGCTCAGAGCCTGGAGCCTGTTTCCGATTCTGTGTCTCCCTCTCTCTCTGCCCCTCCCCCGTTCATGCTCTGTCTCTCTCTGTCCCAAAAATAAATAAACGTTGAAAAAAAAAATTAAAAAAAAAAAACTTTTCTTTTTTAAGTAAAAGCCTTATATAATTTTGAAATCATGCTAGATTATTTTTTATATGATCTCATGTTGGAAATAGTTGCTCCTGTGACAAAGGGAAGTCCACCTCATCACCACCCCCGACCACACACACACACACACACACACACACACGGTAAAGAACATTCTTGTTTTCTTTTGTTGTTATTGTATTTATTTATTTGTTTATTTGTTTATTTGTTTATTTATTTATTTATTTAAAGCACATGCATGAGAGCGGGGTGGGGACTAGGGAGAGGGAGAGGGAGAGAATCTAGCACGGAGCCCAATGTGGGGAACTGTCTCATGACCTTCAGATCATGACCTGTCCTGAAATCAAGATTCTGATGCTAAATCTACTGAGTCACACAGGCACCCCAAACTTCTTGATTTTCAAAAGGCATTATGAATTTTCAGTGTCCTTACTCCATGCCTGCATGCACAAGGCCAAACCATAGTCTGAAATAATCCTACACCTGAGAACAACACTGGCCACACCTTTCTTGGCTTAGTGGCAAAGCAAGAAAATTGTGCGTGATAAAGAATTGAAGAAATTGTTGTATTCCTCTTCACATATGCTTCCTTCCTTCAGTCAGAGGTTATTGGTGAGTTTGCTTTTTGTTTCTTTACATCTTTGACCCTTTTCTCTTCACTTAAAGGAAGCCACATGAGAGAAACATAAATTGTGAGGCTTTTTTTTTTTTTTAACTGTACACTTGGCCATTCCATCAATGTATACTTTATCACTGGAGACTATTACTGCCAAAATGGCAAGTTTCAAAAATAACCAGTCACTAGTGAGAGGAAAAGCCCCAGAAAGGGACAATTTCTCTTCAGAAGAATAAATCACAATATTTAAAGAGAAGAGATCTTGTGAGAAAGCACCAGTTGGAGATTCCAAGCCTGTCTGCCATCTATGTTTGGGGAACGGTTAACAGCGTGTGTGGGAGTCCAAGCAAAAATGGAGAGCAGGGAGATTTTCTTTGCTTAAGGGGGAAAAAAAGATGTTTGAAGAAAGTACATGTGGGGCAGGAAGGGGGGAGAGCAATGGCTCCTGCAACCCACAAGACACAATTCAGTGGCTTCATGCATGCCAGATAGTACATAAACTAAAGAGGCAATTGTCATTTAAAAAAAAAATGTTTCCCTATCCATAGAGGAAAGTGAAATTTAAGGTTGCTGCTGAATAATTTCCATCAGCTACGGTTCAATCCATGAGCATCACTGATACCCATCTCAGCTGGCTTCTCTGTTTCTCCATCTTTCTCTGAAAGCCTCCGTGTTTCCGTGGAATTTCTCCTGGAATTAACCTTTGCTACCAAGAAATGCGTTTAAACTGCTTTTTAAAACCCCTAGTTTCCATCTTGAAAGAGAAAATATAAATACAAAGAGTGTCATAGTTACTAGCTCCATTTCCAGAGAATCTGGATGTCAGCAAGTTAGAGAATGAACTGGGGAAGGTATTTGACCACACAATACGCAAAGTGATGAAGAAACCCCAGAGAAAAGGGAAACTTTCTTTTTTAAGGAGTACAAACATCCAGTCATCAAGGCTATATTTTGGAAAATGATTATGTCTACTGAAATGATAAGATGAGAAGAATCATTTTGTGTGACTTTGTTGACTCATGAAAATAAATAAAAATACCATAAATGCTTCCCTTAAAAGAAGGTAGTAATATTTTTCATATTTATCTTCAAAGAAAAAAAATTAAGATTCTCAGCTTTTCACCAGTGAAACTACAGACTATTTGATTCCCTATGAAGTTATGATAATAGTAAAGGAGCTTACATAAAATCATATCCCTGCATATTTCAACCTTCCTTATTTGTGTAAATTTAAGTTTATATATAAATGTAAAAACATAGATCATATTTGGAATGAAATTAAACTTATTTCAAAAAAAATATTCATATATATAGTATATCATTCAATGTCAGAAAATAAAAAATCTTAAGCTTTATATCTTGCAAGCTTTACATATTGATGGGTCATATTTAATCACCAAAGGGTTAATATTCTATGCATACTGTAATTAAAAATAAATAGATCTCTAGGCCACTTAGTCCCCAACTGTGCCAGATGAGGCAAACATTTCACTTCTGTAAAAATAAATTTCTAATTTTGAAGCATTAGTTGAACCTCCCATCAAGGAATTCTGTGATGTCTGTTCATTTATCTAAGATATTTTTTCAGGCTTATGAATATTTATGAGCCATAGGGTTCAATTGAGCATTATACGAAGTGAGAGGTAGTGTCTTCCAGATGTAAAGGGTGCTTTTAATTCTGTTGCTTCTCCAGATCCTCACTGGCATCTTGTCACGCTTGAACGAGTCATTCAAAATAGAGCTGCCATCTAATTGAAGTACCTGAAGTGCAGAAATGAGAGGAGAATTTAATGAAGCGTAAATTGTCTGTTCAATTGGAGATACAGACCCCTTTACTGTGGCACAATTAAATAAAACATAGTGAAGGTTTCTACTAATCAACCCAACCACCTTCTGTTTTACAGAAAGGAAACCTACGAGATCAGTTGATGTCTTTATTGTCATGTGTGGTGCATGGACAGTAAATGTATTCTCTGGTGCGTGCGTGTGTGCGTGTGTGTGTGTGTGTGTGTGTGTGTGTGTGTGTGTGTTTATAACACAGATTCTACCATGTGTAAGATACTGTGTTCAATGCTGGTAGGGGATACTCAGATCAATCAAAATGGTCCCACTACCTATAGAAAACGACAGCCCTTATCAGGTACAAACAAGCTAGCTTATTTTTAACAAAAGTTATTATGCAGCTCTCCAGGTCAAGGTTATGAAAGCCTATTGGAATTTGGAGCAATGATACCTATAGTGACTCAATGGGAAACAAACAAACAAACAAACAAACAACAACAACAACAAAAACCCAGCTCTTGCTGGATTACACACTTTCTCCTGGTTGTGAACTTTATTGAATTTCTCAATCTTATGAGTGTGCCCATGGGGTGACTATGGGTTTGAAAGTCATTGGCTTAGTCATCAGGGGAGAGGAAGTAGGGGACAGTGGGAGGATTAGCAATAGTCAAGTACACCCTCTCCCCACTTAAAATTGTATAGGAACCAATTAGCTCAGGAAATGGAAATAGCAACTGGCTGAAAAACCAACCAAATTCAGAAAATGAGATAGCAACAAATAGATGTAAAAATTCACCAAAAATACACTTTTTATTCATGTATTCCTTATTTTAGAAAATATTTAAGTACCTATGTATGTAAAGCACTTTGGCTGATAGTCACTAAGTGTACAGTAATGAATAAGTTTGAGTGGTTTTGTCATTTATAATAAAGTGGTGAATGATTGGCTATTTATGCCATGAGATTTTATCACCACTTTCCCTTGTACCACTACAGAGGTCCAGGATACAATTCAGCATCATTTACTGCATTTAGTTTTTATGTCTCTTTAGACTTATTTAATCTGGAACAGTTCTTTCTGCTTCCTTTAATTTTTTTTGACCTTGAGTCTTCAAATGGGGCTTCTGGGTGGCTCAGTTGGTTAAGTGTCCAAGTTCAGCCCAGGTCATGATCTCACGGTTCGTGAGTTTGAGCCCCACATCGGGCTCTGTGCTGACAGCTCAAAACCTGGAGCCTGCTTCAGCTTCTGTGTCCCTCTCTCTTTGTGCATCCCCTGCTTGTGCTCTGTCTCTCTGTCTCTCTCAAAAATAAATAAACATTTAAAAAATTAATAAAAAAGAGTATTAAAAAAAAAAGAAAGATATAAGCCCATGATTTTGTAGAATGTCCCTTACTTTTGGTCATCTCTTGTTTCCTTATGATTAGAGTCAGGGAATGCTTTGGGGGAGAAATCTCACAGAAGTGATGTGTCCTTCTCAGGGCATCATGTCAGGAGGGAGACACTGCACTTTTGAAAAACTATGTATGGCCATAGTTTTGTCTTGTCTTGTCGTGTTTTGTTTTCTTATCACCCTATACTCTGTAACTTCCTCCTTCTTCATACTTTAGATATCCATCTTACTACTCTGTATTTAGTCAGAATATTTCCTCTAAACTCCAGACCTATAAATATAATTGCTTATTTGACAATTTACTTAAAATGCTTTACATACTTAAAATATCTGAGATCAAATTCGTGATCTTCTGCTAAGGACTATTATGGTGTTTCCCATCTCAGCTAATGGCTTTACCATCCAATCAAATTCTAAAAGTGATCCTTAATGTTTCCTTCCTCTTTATCTCCCCAATTCAAATCCATCATCAAGTTATATCAATTGTGCCTCTTAAATGTCTCAAATCATAGCTTATTTGCTTCATTTTTGATTGTTAAGATTGTGGTAAAAGACTTCCACCAAGTCTACCTGGCAAAATTTATTACCTGGTCTCCCTACATTCATGCTGACACCTTGCAGACTTTCCCCATATTGAAAATAGGGTGATATTTTTGAAATGTTATTCTAGTCAAGTCACTCCAAATTCTTTCCCCCATACTGCCCCAACCCCCCCTCTAATTGCTTCTTGTTTTTCTTAGGATAAAGACTAGAACATTTAAATCTCTTAAAGCTCTACATGGTCAGACCTCTGCATGCCTCACTGCCCCATCTCAAGTCATCATCTCCCTCAATTTATGCCTCTCAGGTATACTAGTCTTAAGTCCCTAAAGCAATACTGAACACGTGGCCTTTACCTACGCTTCATCTAAACCAGACATCTTCCACTCAGTTAGTTAATTCCCATTCATGCTTTAGATCTCAGATTCAAAGAAGCCCTTTCTGAGAATCTCAGTCTAGGTCAGATTCTCCTATAACATGTCTTTATAAAACACATTCCTTTTTAGGAGAGTACTTATCTCCACTTGTAATTTTTCATTATTCATTGTGATTATTGGAACAGTATCTATCTTTCCAAGTAATGTATAAACAGCATAAGGGCAAGAATTGCATTTGATTTTATTCGCTTTCCTATCCCACCACCCACAGCACTTAGCACAACACCTAGTATGGTAAAGAGTGGTTATCTGCATGTTTGTAAGTGATTCAGTAACATAAGCTGTTAAGGTTTGCTGTACAATTCAATGGAATAAGCAATGAAATAGACATACACTGAGACAATCTTTTAGGAGTTAAACTGCTTCCTTAAGAAAAGCAATGTGCTTTTGTGACTTATGGGTCACCAAACCTGAAATATATATTGGGGTGTGCCATCACACAACCACAAACTTTGTCTTTTAATCATGACTATTGAGTGTTTCTTTTTTTTTTTTTTTTTAAGTTTATTTATTTATTTTAAGGGAGATAGAGAAAGCATGTGGGTGGGGCAGAGAGAGAGGGAGAGAATCCCAACAGTGCGAGCAGGCCAGCAAGGCTTGATCTCAGAAGCCCATACCCATGTGATCATGACCTGAGTTGAAATCAAGAGTCAGACCTTAACCACTGAACCACCCAGTGTCCCAAGCATTGCTTATAATTTTTCTTAGAGTTCCTGAAATATGCTAAACTTATTATTCATTTGAATTCCTCAGAAAAAAAAATGTTGTCTTCAAATAAGTTCATAAACTAATGTTTAAGTTGTCAACAAAAGTGAACAAAGCACGGATGATATTTTTATATCTACAGTTTTTTCAGAGAAGTGAATGGCTTTCTCTTTTCTCAGCCTCAGTCATGCTCTGTGATGGTTAATTGTATGTGTCAACTTAACTGGGCTTCCTAGCAAATAGCTGATAAAACATTATTTTCAGGTGTGTCTGTGAGGGTGTTTTGGAAGAGATTAGCATTTGAATCGCTAGGCTAAGTAAAGAAGGTCCAGCCAATGTGGTTAGGCATCATCCAATCTTTTTAGGACCTAAAACTAAAAAGCAGAGGAAGGGAAAATTCTCTCTTCTTGAGTTGAGACATCCCTTATCTCCTGTCCTCAGACATTGGGGCCCCTTGTTCTATAGCCTTTGGACTCTGGGACTTAGCAACTCCCCTCCCTGCTGTTCTCAACCCTTTGGCCTCTAGAACCACTTAGACCATCAGCTCCCTGGGTTCTCAGGCCTTCAAAGTCAGACTGAATGACACCACCACCTTTCCTGGGTTTCCAGCTTACAGAGAGCAATTTTTGTGTCTTATTGACCTCCAGAACAGCATGAGTCAGTTCCTACATATATATGTCCTAGTGGTTTTATTTCTCTAGAGAACTCTAATACATGCCAATCTCTGCATTAACAAGACAGCCCAATGGTATTAACTTCCACAGATTCTCTCAACACAGCATCCGTCAAACATACACATTAATTTGATTACAATTTTCTTTTGGCTAAACCTGTTTCTCTTTGATGTGTGCAGATCTTCAGTGAACGTGTACATTATTATTTTGCTGTCATGAAATGTTGTTATCATAAGATGAAGCTAGGGTCAAGACTTGCTGAGAAAAGAGAATAGAAAAGTTATTATGTGCTGTTCATAAATGTTTAGAGCAGTGCTTTTGTTTGGAGACACCATCTATCCTAATTGCATATAGGAATGAATAGTGTTAACTCACCTCAAGGAACTTACACAGTTGTGTTTAAAATCAGTCTTGGTGAATCACATAGTTTTTGCAATTAGAAATTGTGTTCACTATTTAGAGTAGTACTACAACAAACTCTTACATACAATTAGTCCAGAGGGTGGATCTAAGAAATGTTCAATATTTATGTATCTGAGATTTTTGTAAATTTCATATAATTTGAGTTTTCATAATGATTGTGCAATGCTTTTTAATTCAGTAACAAAACCATGCAGTTTTTTAAAGGGCCCATGTGCAAATCCTTTTCAAAACTTAAACTTCATCTTTCGCTTCCACTTACAATTTAGTAAGTCCTAAGTTTGTCATTCCTACCTAATGATGAGGACAGCCCAGATAACTTACACAGTTCGGGTATTTAAAACTAATCAGAGTTCTGAAGATTTAAGAAAGCTCAGTGGACTACAATCTAGGAGGTAATTAGCCATTTTCAGGAAACGAGATCTGTGGCTACTTTAATGTCTACTGCGCAATGGGAAGAGAAATCTGTCACAGAAGGGAGTAACAAAAAAACAGCTGCAGGTGATCTGGTTGAACAGTTTAAGATCTCAAGGAGTCCAAACCCAGAGCAAGTCTCCACCTACCCACCAACTCTTTCCCCTGGGCTTCCCTGAGTGCACTGGGTAAACTGCTGAAGGCTGGAGTCAGGCCAGGAGAATGAAGAGAAATGCCTCTGGGGATCTCCAGGCCCTCCTTGAGAGCAAGGTAGTATCTCTGAAGGTTGGGAGCCTGGCAGGAGGGTGAAAGCTCTTCAAGACTGCTAAGGCCTGCACTAAATGCATCATCTCAGCCTTCTCAAGGCTAGGGCCAGACACAGAAGGCGAATCACAGCCCTAGAGAGCAAAGGGAACTCTTTAGAATCCTGAAAATCTGACTTTCACAAGCTGTAAAGCAAAGAGATAAATCCCACATTCAAAGAACTGGAGACTGGGCTCTAGTGTACAAAGAGCTCTGGAATTATGTAACTGCTCAGATCTGAGGTCCTACCTAAGGGAAGGTCCTGATTCCTCCATCAAGTCACTTGAATCCAATGGTGAACTAAATAACTAAAACTGTAACAAAGCCAAGACCCAGCTGATCTGTAGAGAAGATTGACTCAGTGTTTATATTGGTGCCATGATGGCAATAGTGCATGCCTTATTCTAGAGGCAAATATTCTTCTTGTGCAGTTTCTTGTGCACACAATACTGGGCACACAACTTGGGTTAGGCCAAGTGGTAAAAATATTGGGGCCACAGTCAAGAGGAGAAATCAGATGGTCAACAGAATCAGATGCAGAGACAGCCAAATGTAAGATATATCACATAGGGACTTTAGTATTGCTGTGATAAATATACTGAAGAATCTAGTGGAAAGACAATAATATTTTATTTAGTTTGTCCTGGTTTTGGCATTGTATCATATAAATGATAAATAGTAGGTGACTTACTATTTCTGTTTAAAGTTATGGTTCTGTGATTTATTTACACTGTTGCATGTAACTATAAATTGTCCCCCCCCCCCCAGTGGTGTACAGGGTATCATTGTAAGACTATACTGTAATTAATTTTTCCATTTGATTGTCAGCATACATTTCAGTTTCTAAGTTTTTAGTACTACAGAGATTGTCATGACGCATGTTCTTGTATAGATCTCCCAGTATACACACTCAAGAATTTCTTTACAGACGATACTTATGAGTAGAATTTTACTAGCCCGTGCATTTTCCCCCACAGTACTTAAACCAGCAGTCTCTATTTCTATATATTGTCACCAACACCAAATGTTGTCAAACTTTCTAATTTTAGCCAATTGGTGGATTTTAGGTTCCCACTATGGGATTTTAAAATCCCATCATGATATTGAGCTGCATTTCTCTATTTTCTCTTGGGAATCTTTTTGAATGCTCATGGACCATTTGTGTTCTCTCTTTTGTGAGAAATTTAATTTTTTTATTAATTCATAGGAATGATTCCTATATTCTGCAAACAGATCTTTCTGTCATTTATACGTGTTATAGATATTCTCTATATATTCTAAACTCCACAATGCATTGCTATTACTTTTGCTTTAAACATTTCATTGTCTTAACATGTGAGAAATGAGAAAAAACATATTTTATATTCACCATTCCTGACAGTCCTCATTCCTTTGTACAGATCCAGATTTTATTTTGATATCATTTTCCTTCTGTCTGAAGAACTTCCTGTAACATATTTGTTTTGTTTTGGGTCTACTGATAATGAATTCTCTCAACATTTATTTGTCTGAAAACAGTCTTTATTTAACCTTGCTTTTTGAAATATATTTTCACTGGATGTAGAATTAATTCTATGTTGATAGTTCTTTCTTCCAGGACTTTACAGGTTATAGCCGCTTTGTTTACTGGCTTGCATAGTTTCTGACAAGAAGTCTGCTTATCTTTATACCTCTGTCTATGATGTGTTTTTTTGTTTGTTTGTTTGTTTTTGGTTTTTGTTTTTGTTTAGTTTTGTTTTTTTGCCTTTTAGCAGTTTAGAGAAGTGTGTCTGTCTTATGGAATTTGTGGTTTCTGCTGGGAAATCTGTGATCCTTTATATTGCTTTTCTGCCATATGTCATTCTCTCTAGATTCTTTGAACGTTTTCTCTTTCTCATTGATTATCAGCATTTGATTATGAGATCCCTTGATTGGATTTTCCTTGTTTTTCCTGCTTGGAGGTAATTAGATTCTTTGATCTGTGGGATTATAGTTTCAACACATTTGAAAAATGTTATATTTATTTCTTAAAATATTTTTTTGGGGGCACCTGGGTGGCGCAGTCGGTTAAGCGTCCGACTTCAACCAGGTCACGATCTCGCGGTCCGTGAGTTCGAGCCCCGCGTCGGGCTCTGGGCTGATGGCTCAGAGCCTGGAGCCTGTTTCCGATTCTGTGTCTCCCTCTCTCTCTGCCCCTCCCCCATTCATGCTCTGTCTCTCTCTGTCCCAAAAATAAATAAACGTTGAAAAAATATATATATATTTTTTTGTTCTGTTTTCTCCCCTTCGCCTGGAACTGTAATTCTCTGTACATTTGACCTATTGATAGTGTCCCAGCTCAGTGAGATTATTTTAGCTCTTCCTGTCTGCTTCACTTAGGATGCTTTCCATTACTACCAGTTCAAGCTTGCTGAGATTTTCTTCTACAGTATCTAATCAACCATTAATCCCGCCCATGATTTTTTTTTTTTAATTTCTAATACTCCAGTTTTCATCTGTAGGCAGGCTAGTTGAGAATTTTTATAACTTCTTTTTCTCTCATCCTCATGTTCACATTTCCTTCACCTTGTTGAATCTGAAAGTGTATTGATGATGCTGTTTTAATGGCCTGGTTTGTATGTTAATTCCATCATCTCCATTACATATGTGTTTGTGCCCATAATTAATTTTCTCCTAGCTTTTAATAATATTTCTCTGCTTCTTTTCATGACTGGTAAATTTTGATTGGGTAGCAGTTGTTATGAAATTTACATCACTGTTTGCTAGATTTTGTTGTTTCCCTTTAAGGAGCATTTTTCTGGCATGCAGTCAAGATGCTGGAAATTGGCTGAATCCTTTCTTGTCTTGCTTTTAAGCTTTGTTAGGGCATGTCTAGAGCAACCTTTAGTGTAGGGCTAATGTAGCCCCAGGACTAAGGCAATACTCTTCAAGGACTGTACCCAAGTCTCTGTGTACTACAAGATCATTCTCCTCTAATTGGTAAAAACTAGAAATGTTCCCAGCCTTGTGTGAGCTCAGGCAGCTCTTTAGCTTACTGCTTCCTAGAGATTCTTTCCCTGTCTTGTTTTCCTGAATAGTTGTGTAGACTCAGACCAAGACTCCAGGGGACCCCTCTATCGATCTCTAGAGAGTTCACTCACTCTCTGCATCTCTCTCTCTCTCTCTCTCTCTCTCTCTCTCTCTTTTTCTCTCTCTCCCCCTCTCCCTCTCACTTTCTCTCTTCTTCTCCCTCTCTCTGTGTGCATTTCCTTCCTCTGGTACTCTGTCCCATGAATTTTAACTTTCTTGGCGTTACTAAACTCTGATCTCTCTACCTCAAGTCAGTAAAACCAGTGTTCTTTGTACATTTCACACTGTCCTGTTCTGTGGCCTGTAAACTACCTCCAGGCAATAAGTCCCCCACTTTGTGCCCTTCTATGAGATAATGATCCTGTGACTTTTGTTGTCCAAGGTCTTATAATTATTGTTTCACATATTTTGTTAGGTCTTCTAATTGTTTTAGAGAAAGGGATTTATCTGGTTCCTGTTTCTCCATCATCACCAGAAACACAAGTCTGTTATTGTCTTCTGACAGTTGAAACCAGCATAAAAATTTTAGTGAGTGGGTAGATGCTACATGCGGAGAATGACTGGAGTTTCCTTCTTCAGCTGTGCTTGGCCAGAACCCCGAACCTTGCACCTCATCAGCCGCTCATAGCCATGCCCTCACTTGACTACCATGTCTTATGCTCAAATTCTCACAAAGTCCCCAGCAGTCCAATACCAGGCAGCTGCCACCTCTTCTCATGTACCTGGTATGATGACCACAACCTCCTTGCAGGTGCCCCAAAACCACTACCAGGACCCCAGTACCGAAAATGTAGATAAAGTTGCTTCAGAATATAAATAAAGCTGACCCTAATAGTGGGAAAGCAGGCTGACTGCAATGGGATGTGTGCAACACCTAGTTAATGTGTGAATCTGTTACTGCTGCAGTCGTAAAACTATCTACTGATAGTTTGTTTGACTTCCTTGAGACGCGTTATCTAAATAAGCAGATAAAATCCATTTTAAAGATGGATGATTGTGTCATGAACTTATGCAAGACACGGGTTCAAAATCTGGCATCACGTATGTCTCTGACAAGCACACGCTGGGAGGCAGTGACAGTAGAGGTAAAGCCTCCATGAGGCCTCCTTACAGGCCATGGGAAGAACTCCTCACGGTGAGTAATGCAGTGTACTCACACGTGCCACCTGCACGCGTCACCAAAATATGCACCTCTGCTTTCTTCCTACATTTGCACCATTCCATTCAATAAAGTATTTTGGTATTAAAAAGTAAAAGGTACTCAGGGCGCCTTGGGTGGCTCAGTCATTAAGCATCTGACTTTGGCTCAGGTCATGATCTCATAGTTTGTGAGTACGAGCCCTACATTGGGTGAGGTCAAGCCCTGCTTTGGGTGAGCATGAGCTCCACTTCAGGTGAACCTGAACCCTGCTTCAGGTGAGTCCCATTTCTCTTTTCTCTCTCTCTCTCTCTCTCTCTCTCCTTCTCTCCCACTCTGCCCCTCCTGGAATTTTCTCTCTCTGTCTCTGACCGTCACTCACTTGCACCCCCCTCTCTCAAAATATATAAATAAACAAACAAATGGACTAACTAATTAACTTATCTATTAAAAAATGTTAAATTAGTAGCAAAGGTTAAAAACTTTTATATAGTAGTTGGTTATTAGCAGGGAAAATTTTCATGTGTATATCCTGATTTCTAACCTGACTTTTTTTTTTCTCAATAAACTAAATAAAATTATTTCAGACTTTCCCTGACAGTAAAACCCTTTGAGGTCAATTTTAAGGGCTAGGTTTTGAGCGCCTGGATGGCTCAGTTGGTTGAGCATCTGACTTGGGTTCAGGTCATGATGTCATGGTTTGTGGGTCTGAGCCCCATGTCAAGCTTTGCACTGACACCACAAAGCCTGCTTCAGATTCTCTGTCTCTCTCCCTCTCCCTCTCTCTCTCTCTCAAAAATAAATAAAAACATTAAAAAAGTTATTTAAAAAAAGGACTAGGTTTTTTTCCTCTTTAGTATTTTAAATATATAAAATTTTAAGCTATTTCTGGATATTTTGGACTTTTGTTAAATACAAATGATTTTTCTCAAGTACATTTTCTTTGTGTTCCTTATTAGATTCCTCCACACTTTATTTCATTATCCTGAATGTTTAACCTACTAAATTCACACACTAAATGATAATTTGCTTTCTAAGAACTTGCTAGATAGGCAAGAAGACTTTGAGCCTAATAATAGGTCATTCTTGGAAACAGGAAGAAAACTGTGCCAACATTAAACAGTCCCAAACACCAAAGGTTCAAGTTGGTTTGAAACAAAAACCACAAATTTTGATTGAATCTAAACTTGGCAGTGTAAGACTCGCATGGATTGTTTCTGGTATTGTATAGAGGAGATACATACACAGTCTAACAAAGGGAGACGGGGAAACCAGTTTAAACTAGCAGAACATTCAGGAAAGGATTAAAAACTCAGATCTGGTGTAGCGAATACGGATCTGGAGCTCCCGAGTCTCATGGTCTGTCACTAACAGACCTGGAGTAGGTTAACAGAGGATAAATGCTTTTGGAGAAATCAACTAACTTTTCTGAAATGAATGAATGGCAGATAGCACTATGCCAGGAACACATTCCTCAGAGAGAAAGTCCAAAACTAAGAAATGAGAGATCAAAAGGTAGAGTTTAAACATGAAAAAATTAATTTCAAAATTCCCATTGTCTTAATTTATATGATATGGTTAACTGGGCTCACCTGGGTGTCAGGAGTCTAGGGAAAGCAAAAATATATTTGTGAAGTGTTTTCAAGTCACTGAACAGAGACAGTGGAAATATACATTAAAATATTTTACCTTTAAAGTGTAACTAAAAAAAAGAAATTATTGCATGGTTGAAAACTAGTTTTTCATTGCCAGTGAATCTCATGGAATACCACTATTGAGTTTGCTAGCACTTCACTGAGTTTTTTGAAGGGGCTCACAGATTTAAAAACATAGACCATAACATTTTTTAAACCTTTTTTTTTTTGGTATTGTGAAATGTAATGAAGAAAAGTATGAAACATAAAACTAATGAGCGATTATAAGACAAAATATCATATCTTATATCGGTAAAGAAATAGAAGTGTCATTGGGGCGCCTGGGTGGCTCAGTCGGTTGAGCGTCTGACTTCAGCTCAGGTCATGATCTCACAGCTCTGTGAGTTCGAGCCCCGCATTGGGCTCTGTGCTGATGGCTTGGAGCCTGGAGCCTGCTTCAAATTCTGTGTCTCCCTCTCTCTCTCTGCCCCTAACCCACTCACATTCTGTCTCTGTCTCCCTCAAAAAAATAAATAAACATTAAAAAAAATTTAGAAGGGTCAGCAACACATGAGCCCTTCCCAAGACCCATGACATATTGAGTTATTCATTAAAATGATCCCAGGGGCACCTGGGTGTCTCAGTCAGTTAAACGTCCACTTCTTGATCTTGGCTCAGGTCATGATCTCACAGTTTGTGAGTTTGAGCCCCGCATCAGACTCTGTCCTGATGGCATAGAGCCTTCTTGGAATTCTGTCTCTCCTTCTCTCTGCCCCTCCCCCATTTGTGTTCTCACTCTCAAAACCAATAAATAAACGTAATAATAATAATAAAATAATCCCATAGTGTTTTTGGAGGATAAGGACATAGTAAATCATATCTTCAGAAATTAATATTCTAAGTAAATGCCATATTCCAGACAAATTTGAACAGTCCTGGTAAATTCAAACCAACAACCAGCCAAGATTTATATTTGGTTTGAGTGAAACATTTCAAGACAAAAGTTAGAGATAATGAATATAGTCAGCATCCAACAGAAAATTCTGTTTTGCCCTAGTGGTGCCTTGCTTCACCATGTTTACATTGTTCAGATTTGAGACTGAACATCTCTTTGGGGCATCTCTTTGGAGTCTGAAAAGCTCATTCCCTGAAAGAGAAAACAGGCAAATATTGCAACATCTACAGGCACAATGTGTGCAGGAGTGGGTTACTCTTGGCCTGAGCTGGCATTCATTTTCTGGGATAAAGGAAGAACTTGTCTTCCTCACACACAATTTACTCCACGGTTTTGCTTCTGTCTTTCCCAGGACCCAGTGCTTCCTCTCGATTGGAAACTGTTTCTGGCCGCATGTATGTGGTAAGTTTTGCACAACTAGAGATTCTCCATAAATGGACTCCAAGACAGTTTCTTTTCAAAAGGGGCCAGGTACCTATTCTATCTTATACCTTCCCTCCTCTCCCTTTCATCAGCCTTCCTAAATATGTTTTAAGATGGGCATGAGTTTTTGAGATCTTGCATACTGGTTTCATTAAGCTTTTGATGAGAATAATGCCATGGCTGGGTGCACTTGCCAGGTGAGTAAATGGAATCTCTCTCTGTATAGCTTTATCAAGAGAAACAGAAAGAATGAATGGAGTTCTACTTGTGTAGAACTTGCCAACAGATTCTGAGCTTCTCATGTCTTGGAACTTTTTCTTGTCCCAGCAAAACATGTATCAGAAGCTTCTTGACTAGTACAAAATTGACTTGCATACCAGATTCTTGTATCCTTACTCTGTTATCTGATCAACTGCTGTTCAGCTTCCTTATCAAGGTGTTTTCCTCACTACTTTGCCTGGCCCTCTAGCTTACTGCATCCTGCCCATCTTCTGGTCTCTACCCACTTGCCTGGGCTTGTGATTTGTGAGGCAACCTGACTCCAACGTGGGTCCTGGAGCTAGGGGTTATGGCACCGCCTGTGGTTAACTGCTGGCACTATGTGTCTTACGTCTCAGCAAACCGCTGGCTTGTGATACCTAACCTTTGCCTTTGTTAGAGTCCCTAGCCAGCTTCTGAAGTCACCTCCTCTCCCAAACACTCAGTGTTGCCTCGCTTTTCTAAGGGCCTGTGCTTCTTTGTCCTATGACACATTCTGCTCTGGAACCAGGCAGACACCATCACCAGCCCTTATTTAATGCACTCTGCATTGCTATTGCCTATTCAATTCTTTGTTTCTCCAACCATACTATAAGGGGTGATTGAAGACGAGTGCTATTTTTGCATCCCTAGGATCTAGGACTGTGCCTACAATTTAACAGACATATAGGCACCTTTATTGACAAAGGCTTTTAACCTGGACCAGGATGACTCAAGTGATATAGAGTCTAATTCTGGTTCTCTTACTGTGTAATACTGTAATCTTAGGCAAATGATTTGATATTTTTGGTCCTCGGTGTTTTCATTTGCAAAGCAAGGATAATTGTTGGGATGACTTCTAAGATTGCTTTCAGCTTCAAAGTTCTTCAACTCTAATACTCAGAACCTTGATTATGAAATCTTCCAAAATGGTAGGACTCAATTTTCACCCTAAAAGAGGTATCTGGATAGTTCTCACCATTATTCAAAACTGATTTTCAGAGAAAAGTGATTTTTAAAGTAAATGATCCATATTTTCCTTTCTCACACCCATTATAATGTTTAGCAGATCAGGCCTTCAATTTTAGGATGAATATAAGAGATGAATCGCCACCTAGTGGACATGTCCCTAGGCAGTGCCCTCCCCTCTGGAACAAGAGGGAGCTTTGTTCTCTCTCTGTAGCCCATGGGTCTTACCCATAGTTTCTCCTTCGTCCACCTGATGCACATCTCAACTTTGTCATTGCTTCTGCTACTAAAAAATCACAGTAATATTCATCTTGGTAAGGGAAAACATGTTTATTTTGACCACGTTTGATTTCATTTTTACCTAGTTGTGTTTCACATTCACAGTGCAGTAGGCATTTTAAGGAGAAAAAGATAAGGTCCAGCAAACTTAGACTGGGTCTTTTTAGCCTCTTATCAATCTGGTTTGAAAACAATCCTTGAGCATTCAGAGACGCCTTGGCTAGACAGACAGAAAAGGGATAGTAGAGTTCACATGTCTCCCAAGCACAACTGTCTAGAGAGCCCAGCCTTTCATCCAGTTCCTCACCAAATGTTCAGAGTTTTACAATTTTCCTAGTTTAAAGGAAAACCATTTAGACGCTAATCTAGGGCTTTGGATTAGTAGTTATTTCCGTGTAAAGTGGAATCTTCGCCTGGATAATGTTTTTACTGAGCTTAAGGAAATCTAAGAGACCTCTACTTAAAATGAACAAAAGGATATGATTGTGGTAGGTTTTCTTTCTCCAATGTGGAAAAAAATGTCCCTATGTTCTGTCAGTGGAAGTTCAAAGAAGCTTAGGAGAAGATATTCTGGGTTAATGAATGAAATATCAAGAGGATTGCTGCAAATCTTCAGCCCAACTTCTGATGCCTCTAAGGTACTTTATTATTCTAGTGCAAGAATTTATTCATTTAACCAGCACTAATGATTCCTTCCAGCAACCCCAGACTGGCCAGCTATTCCTTTAGTAATTGCAACACTGAGGCACTATATTTCTCCAGCCTTCTCCACAATCATTTATTTTTTTCCTTTTTCATCAGTTTTTCTCTGCTACTAAGTACCTCTAGCCAGCTCACAACATTCTGATATTTTAATTTCTGTTTGCTACCCTTCCAACCCAGTGCAAAATTTCTTCACTTCTCTACAGACTTTTAATTAGTCTTTCTCTGAAATCTCTTACTATGTCTAAAAAAACTTTTGAAATTCTCTGAACCTAAAAATAACTCTATTGATCCTAATATCTATTCACACAAGTTCTCTCCAACCCTCCCTCCTTCCTCCCTTCCTTTTTTCCTTCCTTCCAAGAAAGTTGTTCAGAGCAGTTCCAACTAAAATACTAATACACTCTCCCTGAGTTCTATAGACATATTTCCCAGTGCCAGTTCTGTAGAGCCTCAGTCCTAACTAAATCATTCAAAGGATTCTGTCAAGATTTCTAGGCCATACTCTTGTATCTCTGCTCTTGAACAGACTTTATAGGCTTGCTCTTCTTACCTGTACCTTCTGGAAGCTGGTATGTAGGTCGATGCAAACAGCCAAGTAAGAAGGACCCATTGGGGAAAAAATGAAATTATACACCTAGAGCTAGCCTTGATCATGCTTCCCCTGACCCCAAGGAAAATATTCTGTCATACAGAAGCTGTCCTTGTCCTCCAGTACATTCATACCCTTAGCAAAATCTCTACAGAGACCATGAAGACTAATTTCAAATTAACGTACTAATCAATAAGCATATAATAAATATCTATCTATGTACATTAGACTATCTTCAGTGTTGAGTAGAAAATAGAAATAAATATAAGGCACAATTCGTGTATTCTCAGAGCTCACATTGTTTGGCAAAACTTACATTTAAATATTTACAAGAAACAGATAAGCAGGCATGTCATAAATCACATCTAATTTTTCTATAGAAATAATGGTGGAATGAAAGCTTGTGTTGTTGACCAAGGACTTGATGCTAAACCCTTTATAGAATTAACCACGAGCATCACATTGAATTGAGTTTAATAGTACTTCTGTATGGTATAAATGTTTCTAAAAGGTTCATCAAGAGCTCAAACATAGTATAGTCAGTGCAAACAGTGAACAGACAAAAACAAATATGTCCATATCTTAACCCCTGGAACGTATGAATGTGACCTTATTTAGAAAAAAGGGTCTTTGAACATGTAATTAAGTTAATGGTTTTAAAATGAGATTATCCTGGTTTACCCTGATAATCTCATGACAAGTGTCTTTTTAAGAGACAGAGGAAGAGACACAGACACAAAGGAAAAGGTCATGTGAAGACACAAGCAGATATTTGAATTTTGTAGCCATAAACCAAGGAACCACTAGAATCATAAGAATTTGGGAGGGACAAGGGATGTTCTCCACTAGAGATTTCAGAGGGAGAGTGGCATTGCCAACACCTTGACTTCTGGGTGTAGACTTCTAGTCCGTAACTAGGAAGATAAGTTTCTGTTGTTCTAAACTATTATGTTTATATTAACTGGTTATGGCAGCCACAAGATACAAATACACATGGTGATTAGTTACATGAGGTCTTTTTTTTTTTTTTTTTAATTTTTTTTTTGGATGTCTATTTATTTTTGAGAGAGACAGAGACAGAATGTGAGTGGGTTAGGGGCAGAGAGAGAGGGAGACACAGAATCCGAAGCAGGCTCCAGGCTCCGAGCTGTCAGCACAGAGCCCAACGCGGGGCTTGAACTCATGAGCTGTGAGATCATGACCTGAGCCGAAGTCGGACACTCAACCGACTGAACCACCCAGGCACCCCTACATGAGATCTTTTTGATGGTCTCATCTTACTTACCATAGTTTCTTGCCTTACTTTTCCTGTAATAAATCAGAAATTAAAGGTAGAGCCATATAGGATTAATTAAATTCAGCAGAGTTTCTACATAGAGTGTGATAGCAGCTTTGAAGAGATGTCTGGGGATGAAAATAAGATTTAGAGACATTTATCCCTGTGTACCTGCTTTGCTCTCACCTTTCCATTTATTCAAAGTTTTAGGTAACACATTAAGGAATTAGGGAATAAGCTTTGGTTCATCTGTTGTCTTCAAACCAAAGTCTGTCTGGCTTCTTGAGGCAAACCCAATTAAAAACTTGTACTGTTTTTCTTACATGTAGCACAGTTCAGAAACAAAATGACAAATCTTTAGAATATCCAAACCAATCCTTTGGGGCACCTTGATCTACTCCAGTGTTACTTGATCGTTTTAGAATCCTTAAAGCTATGCTTGGATTTTATGGCCAAATCACTGTCAAAACTTGATCCTGAATATGCATAATTAAAAGTGTTTGTATTTTAGCCATAAGACTGACTCATTACCAGGTAGTAATTGTTTGTAATCATTAGTCATCTCAGAGGAAACCTAAGGTATGACTTTGAATTAATGAAATTGATTCCTAAACAATTCTGGGTACATAGTAGGCACTCAGTAAATATTTGTTCAATGCATGAATTTATTTGGCTAAGAAAGCGTGTGACTTCAGGTAGCCCTCTGATCAGGATGTGGGTAATTAAAATAAATAAATTAAGGCTGAAGATATCTATAGAAAGTCAGAGATGGGCATAAAATAAAGCCCATTGTATTTCTTTATGCAGAAGAAACAGCTGCAAGTCCCTGGAGAGGCTGGAAGAGTGATGCTACCTGGAGTTAAACCAGAGACAGGATTGGGACTGGAAGGTGCACTCTCTGTCTTGACGGAGCAGCCACTACTCAGCTCGAGCAAATTATCACCATGCAGAAATTTGAGACTAATCTGCCTTTCATTTCATATTTTCAAGAGAAGCCAGAAATATAGATGAGAACACTTGCCATTTTAAAAGTTGGCAATGAACTCACTCTTTTAAAAAACGCTCTGTGGTGGCCAAACAAAACACATCTGCTGGCCAGATAGGCCTAGAGTCTTCCAGTCTGGGTCTGTACTTCTTAGTATCTTTTCCTTTCTTTACTTCCCTTGGACTTCTCTCTACTTCCTCTTTCTTTCTCTCTCTCCTTTCAGCCTCTTCAATCACTGATTGTCTAGAAACTAGTTTCTGGGATAAAAGTTGTGAAGGGCAGAAAAACTGGAGATTTGTATGTATTCTGAATGTCAGAGCAAGGCTTACTTCTGTTTTCAGTCAGAAAACAGACAGGGAGGCAAATAAATGGGCTTTGGATGTCATAGATGCTGGGTTTAGTCCATAATCTAACAAATATCTAATCACTGAAACATTATTTAACTTCTTCGGTTCTTAGTTGCACCATCTACAAAAAGGGAATAATTGCACTAATATCCACTGCACCACCATTGTGAAATCAAATGAGACAATAGTTTTAAATGAACCTTATTGATATAAAGGACTGTAAAGTTATTAATTGTACAATAGTTATTAATAATAAGAGGTTTATTGGTGTGCTGCATGCTTGTTATCGTATGAGAGTTATAATTCACAGAGCACCAGAAATGTGCATAGCCAGAAGTCAAATAGCCATAAATCAAACATGCCATAGTGAATTCTACAAGATAGGATATAAATTATGTGGTAAAGACTAAAAGTGCTATAAAATTTCAGAGAAGAAGATTGATGACGACTGCAGTAATAAGAGAAAGAGTCTTAGAAGTAGTGAGACTTACACCAGACCTTAAAGGCTACAAACGATAGTGATAGTGTTACTGGATTGTTTCAGGTGTCAAAACAGATTTAACTTTGGAATTACATTTTTTATGATCTCTGGCCTATGGAAGCACCAAACAGGTTTAGTTATTGGTTTCCCAAACTTTATTCATTCATTCATTCATTCATTCATTCACCTGATATGGGTTGACATCTCTGTGTGTCAGGTACTTTAATAGGTGCTAGAGATACACGGTCTATGACCTCAGGGAGCTTACCATCAAGATGTTAAGTTTGGGAAATGCTAGGTTAATTGAGATAAAACCTTCTTGGGTAGGGCTAATGTATGTAGGTGTGTGTGTATATATATGTGCATTTAGCTGAAGGATTTCCAGATCTTTCAATATCCTTGAGTCTGGAGATCTAGGGAGAATAGGGTATGGAGACTTCTTTTACAGATTAGCAATAGGAACTATTGTTTAAATTTAGAGATACTGCACCTGAGGGGCGCCTGGGTGGCTCAGTCAGTTAAGCAACCGACTTCGGCTCAGGTCATGGTCTCCCAGTTGGTGAGTTTGAGCCCTGCGTTGGGCTCTGTGCTGACAGCTCAGAGCCTGGAGCCTGCTTCAGATTCTGTTTCCTTCCCTCTCTGCCCCTCCCCTGCTTGCACTCTGTCTCTTGCAAAAATAAATAAACATTTAGAGATATTGCACCTGACAAATTGGCTAGGGGTTGAAGACAAAATATTATGCATTTCATTTGAAAATGTAAATATTGACTGTTCAAACAAAAATTTCTCTTATGTTTCCTGACTTTGTCAGACACCATATATAATAATGGTAGCCAATTTGTGGATTACAGAGATATTGGAGGGTATCTATGGCTCATCTAGTCTCAGTAGTTAGTAGGGCTTCTACATATATATGACCACTGTGATTAAGAAAATATAAAACCATTTAAAGCTGTTCAGTTATGTTGTTATTACATACTTTATCGATGTCTGTCATTTATAGAATGTCTATCATGTAGTTGTGTTCATATTTTTTTTTATTTTAAGAAAGGATTCTCAGATATACATTATAATACCGACTTACCTTTAAATTTTGACCGTAACTATTTTGCTCTAATGTTTTCTCCTTAAACTGGAACTTCTTCAAAGTTAAGAAAACAATTATATTTACCATAGCATTAGAAAGAGTAAAATACTTAGGAATTAATATAGCCAAGAAGGTGAAGGACTCGTGCAATAAAAATGACAAAACATTGCTGAAATAATTAAAGAAGACACAGAAGATTTAATATTGTTACAGTGGTCGTGCTAGCCAAAGTGATCTGTAGATTTAATGCAACTTCTCTCAAAATCCCAATGATGGTTTTTACAGAAAGAGAAAAATCTCAAGGAACCTAGAATAGCCAAAAAATACTGAAAAAGAACAAAGCTGGAGAACTCATACTTTCTGATTTCAAAGCTTACCACAAGGCTATAGTAATCAAAACAGTGTGGTACTGACAGAAAGACAGACATTTCACTCTGTAAAGTGCATGGAATAGTCGACACTATTGAGACAGAAAGTGAAATGATGGTTGCCAGGGGCTGAGGGGACAGGGGAATGAGGAGTTAGTGTTTAATGGCTATTGAATTTCATTTTTTCAATATGAAAAGAGCTCTGGAGATGGGTGGTGGTGATGTTTGCACAACAGTACGAATGTACTGAGTATCACTGGGCTGTACACTTAAAAATGGTTATTTAAAATAGTGTACTTTATGTTATCTGCACTTTGCCACGATCCAAAAACTGGGGAGAAAAGGTAAAAATGATTTTTCAAACATTATGGTAGAACATTGACTTCGTAGTTGTTAAAGACTTCAGCCTATACCACTTAACTTTCTGTTCTTTCTCACCCTTTACTCTTCACCACTGTTTTTGTTTTGCCTCACTTCAGGGCTTCTGGCGCCAAAAAAAGTTAGTGTTTGAAGCTCTTGAAAAGCGGGTGCATTTATTGGCAGCCCTTTTATACGTAGTGACAGTGTTTTACTTCCCCATTGCCATCCCCAGTCTGAACCTGCATTGAAGGGATTTATGACCAACGAACACCTAGTAGTCAGGGCCTCCTCTTTGCCTCGGGACACTCACCACCTGTGAGAGGCTCCCCCAAAGATTGCTCAACCTTCTGGGAACCATTTCACTTCTCCTGAAGGTTTGTCACTTTCCACCCCCACCACCTCAATGTATACATGTCAGCTATTCCACCGGGAGTCTACAATAGTTTTCTCATCTAAATGGGCCTTCATTCTAAACAAATCAAAGATGGAAGGGTTACATGAGGGAACCGGATCCTAAAATGTGCACTGATTAGAACGCTTCATATCCAGAAGCTCACGACCTCTCCTGTCTCTGACTCCCCCTGAAATAATAACCAGTGACTCAGATCAGAGTGTCTCAGGGGCTGACGTTCCTTTTGGTTCATCGGAGGGCTGCATTCAGCTTAGACTAACTCCCCAAAGCCAGGAAATATTCTCTTAACAGATGAAGTGTTCTGTTGACACCAGAAAAAATGCAAAGCAATGCGGTATCTATTCATCAGCCACCAGAGCACCTAAGGCAAGTGGGTTCTTTACAAAACCTATTTGATGAGAATTGCCTGATCAACCATAGGAGAGATAAAGTAGGATAAGTGAACATTCCTTAGAAGTATCTCTTGCAGTTCAGCTGATGTATAATTGTGTTTCTGAGCTACCCAAACCAAATCAATAACGGTCTTCATTTATTACGTTCTTACAGTTGATCAGGTTCAGAGCTGAGCAACTCCATAGTCCTTTTTCTTTTCTGATGCTAGTATGAAATAGCATAAAAGCAACTAACTGGCCAAGATAGAGTGATATATCCCTTTTGCTCCTCTTCTCCCTAGATAAATCGGTGAGAAATTGCATTTTCTTATGTTCAACCTACTTGATAATAAAGATCCAAATCCAAATGTCACACAATATAAATAATAGACTAATTATTTGGCATCCACTATAAACTAAAATATTAGAACGCATGAGATATGACTGTCATTTCATTTAATCGTCGCTTCTTTCTTAGTTTCCTTGGTAATTTAAAGTGTTCACATCATAAGAATGAAGGCATGTAAGAGTTACGCTTGTGACCAAGGTAGAATGAGAGTCTAGATCTATCCCCTTACCAGAAATTACTGGAAAATTGGACAAAGTGTATTAAACAATGGCTTTAAAGTACCTGGAAGTCAGGTGAGAAAACATAAGAGATACCTGACAGGAAATAAACAAGGTGAGCCACACCGTTGTCCCAATTTACTGCCAAGAAAGTTTCCAGGCCATAGTGCCATATGTCCAAGCCATGGATGAACTGAAGCTCTCAGTCACTGCTGGTGGTCATATAAAGGGCTCAGTGACTTTGGACAATTTAACAGTTTCTTTAAGAAGTTAAACATACACATGCCATGAGATCCAGTCCTTTCACTCTTATTTGCCCAATAGAATGAAAGCATATGTCCTTAGATTTGTATGTGACTACTCATAGCATCTTTATTTGCAATGGCTAAAAAACTGGACACCAACCAAATGTCCATCAAGAGATGAATGGATAACACACTGATAAAATGCATACAACAGAATTCTACTCAACAATTAAAAGGAATAATCTGTTGATACTTACAACAGCATGGATAAATCTCAGAGAAAGAAGCCAGACTAAATACAGTACATACTCCCCTTATATAGAATTCTGGAAAACCCATATTTTTTTATTTAACTTTTTAAACGTGTATTTGTTTATTTTTGAGAGAGGGACAGAAGAGAGAGACACAGAATCTGACGCAGGCTCTAGGCTGTGAGCTGTCAGCACAGAGCCCAACACAGTGCTGGAACCCACAAACCATGAGATCATGACCTGAGCCAAAGTCAGATGCTTAAGCCACTGAGCCACCCAGGCGCCCTGAAAATATATAGTAATCTATAGATTACTGATAGAAAGAATATCAGTGGTTGGCTGTGAGTGGGGGGCAGAGGTGGAGGAGGGGCAGATGACACAAGGAATATTTTGGAGATGATGAATATGTTCATTGTTTTTCCTGGGGCAGTGGTGTCACAGGTGTATGCATATGTCAAAAGTAGCCAAAAACATTGTACACTTTTAATATGTGAAGTTTATTGTGTGTCACTTTAAAGTATATTTTAAATATTTGCTATTGTGGTAAAAGATACATGATGGAAAATTTACCATTTTGATCATTTTTAACTGTACAGTTCAGTGACATTAAGTACGTTCATGTTGTTTGTCGCAACCATCACCAGAATTTTTTTCATCTTCCAACTCTGGGCGTATTATTATGTGTCACTCATATCTCAATAAAGATGCTGGGGGGAGAAGAGGAGCAGGAGAAGGAGAAGCCACCACAAAGTGACAATTTTTTTTTTTAGCTAGAGGGGCTCCTGGATGGCTCAGTTATTTGAGCCTCCAACTTCAGCTCAGGTCATGATCTCACAGTTGGTGAGTTCCAACCCCACATAAGGCTCACTGCTGTCAGCCTGTTAGCCTGCAGCCTGCTTCGGATCCTCTGTCCCTTCTCTGTGCTCCTCCCCAGCTTGTGCTCGCCCAAAAATAAATAAATAGCAAATAGTTTATGAGACACTAGCCTAATTATTTGTCATGTATAAGAGCTGATTGCACCTCAGGGCCTTGGGCAAAGCCTCCTGTGCATCTGACATCCTCTAGTCCTCCCAAGAATCCTGTGAGGTGTAAACAGTGTTACAATACCTATTTTACACATGAATGGACCCAGGAATTCTTTTTGGGGAGAAGAATGAATGAAGTTACTTTTCTAAGTTTGTTTAGCCAGGAAACCGGTGAAGCCATGTTTCAAACCCAGGCAGTCCCTTGCTATCTCAGCTCCCTGTGTCCGTGGCTCATTTTTCAATGATGACAAAATAGGTGCACTAATGATTTTACTTCGTTGTGAGGACTGAGAAGGAAACAAAAGTATCTAAAAACCTAAACCAGCCCGTGTTCTTTCTCATCATTCATTTTCACCTAATAAGTTTCAGGATATGTAGGTGTCAAGCCCTGCTCCAGAAACTGGGATACAAGTACAAACTTGGCCCCTGTGAAGTCTCATGGAGTCCATGAATTGTAGCAATTCGGGGATACATGTAACAGTGCAAGGGCACACAATTTACAGTAGGTATTTTGACAGGCAGCTGGAGCAGGGGTTGGGGTGTAAGCAGGGGAGTCACTTCAGAGAATCTTCAGGGACTACTGTACATTTAATCCACGTCTTGAAATGTTGGTCCTTTTTTTCTAGATAAACAAAGGTGGGAGACAGGGAGAGAAGTTTGCAAGTTACAGAAATGAAAAATATGAAGGCAAGAAGATGTTCTAAAAGAGCAGATGTTTTCAAAGGTAGAAGCCACAGGGGAATTAACTTTTAAGATGATTTGTTGTAAGGAAAATCATCAGTATTTGAGTTGGAACTTTCTGGAATGTGCAGTGTTCATTACGAGCTCGTCAGGCTATCGTAATTTCCAGAAATAATTAAAACTGAAACACGTTGTGCTTTGTGGCCAAGAGGTAACAAGAATAGATGAACTTGAGGAGGCTCTCTGTGATATACACTTCAGGTCATGATGTGTGACCTAGGATTGCTAAGTGCATGGTATCTCTAAGTGCTATATCAGTAACATGAAAACACTTGGAGTCAGGACTAGATTTTACATGGCAACAAGACTGCCTCAAAGCTATTTTAACAAATGAACTGATGTTCATTAAACATGCTTTACAAACTTTAGACTTTCATGAAAATGCCACAAAACCGGTTTTCAAAATCCCAATTTCTCTTTATTTAAGGAAATGGAGCACTTGAAATGCCAAAACTTTTACTGATCAGTTTCCCCTTCCGGAGTCCTATTCTTATGAAATCACTGCCTTGCTCTTGTTGGAAAATTTTAGGTTTGTATTTTTTAGTACCGTATAAACAGGGGTTTCCCAGTTATCTTCTCAAATGATTGCAATTTTTGTTTTTATAGATTATTGACCCAATTTGTAAACATTGCGTTAACTTTAGAGAGACCTCCAAAGACAGTTTTTTTTTTTTTTTAAGGCCAGAATTTCCTCAAGATTTTGAGGTTTCAGTTTGTGTTTATTATGACTACCTCTGAGACTGATAGGAGTCTGAGAACATGGGTAACGTTATTACAAAATGTCCCACTGAACTTATTTCAAGAACATTACTATCTGTGAGGGCTAATACCCAAGGCTGATGCTATCATGTTGTTAAGTTTGAAGCATGGTGGGGGGAGGAGGGGGAGGTAAAAGGAAGCATTTAATGGAATAAAAGCAATGAAACAAAACACCAATTGATTTCTCTGTGTTCTTGCGTAAAACGGAATGAGGTTGAAGACAAATTATCAAAATAAAAATATGTCCCCAGAACTGAATTTATCAGAATGTCCGGGATGGCAAGGATTTACAGAGCACTTTTCTAAGTCCGAGGCCACACAAATGTGGTAAGTAGTTTTGCCACACACTTCCCCCTCCCTCCCTTTTTTTTTTTTTTTTTTTTTTTTTTTTTGAGGAGGGTGGGAGCAGGGCAGTTCTTATTCTGTTCAGCTTCAGTTTAATAAAGAAGAAAGAAAATAGTAGTAATAAATGGGCCCCTATCTAAATAGTAACAACTTCCTGGGAAAGTTACAATATTCTTTGGAAATTCAGTTGCAGCCTATCATGGGAATATATGATTATATAGAGACATAGAAGGTATGTGGTACATGGAAAAGTAGCAGTGGAGGAATCAGTTATATTTTGGCTGCTTGAGGTACTGTCCTTCCTCTCTGAATTTTACTTTTCTCTTCTGTGAAACTAGAATAATAATACCTCCTTTTCAAAGTTATCATGAAGATATGCTTGGCCTACATTCGGTGCTCAATGATTGGTGGCTATTATGACTATTATTTTTGTTGTTGTCATTATTATTTTTATTACTAGTATAATCATATTTGGAAAATCAAATAGAGAAATTCAGAGTTCATCTGAGATTATGGTATCTTTTGGACCAATATACCCTGGAAGCAAAATATTTTGGTTTCCATAACAGGGGGATAGTATACTGATTAGATTTGTCACCAAAATAGAAGTTAAAAATTAATGCCAGCACTGTGCATTTACTTTAACCAACGACAACATCCTTTTTAAAATTTAACGGTGGTTGTCCTATTCAATTTAGAAACTACTATTGGCTGCAAACTTTTTGAGTGTAACTTTACCCAGCATTTTAGGTTAAAATTGTTCTAAAACTCTTATTTCAAGATGGCTACCAGCACTGCCCCATGCCAGCCACGGGCAGCCAAGGGAGTCCAGCACCCCCAGGGATCTTCGCCTGAGGCCACAAGTCCTCCTGCACTTTTACTGATTACAACTTGGGATATAGTAGATAGTGTAATGTTTTGTTTATATTAATTAATACAGCAATAGGTATGGGTAGGGAAACTTCTAAATCAGTAAAGAATGCTTGCTATAAGACTGTTCCGTTTCCGGGGCACCTGGGTGGCTCCATCCGTTAAATGTACAACTTCAGCTCAGGTTCAAGCCCGCATGGGGCTCTGTGCTGACAACTCAGAGCTTGGAGCCTGCTTCCTGCTCTGTGTCTCCCGCTCTCTCTGCCCCTCCCCCGCTCACACTCTTTCTCTCTCTCTCTCTCTCTCTCTCTCTCAAAAATAAATAAAACATTAAAAAATTTTTTAAAAGACTATTCCATTTCCTATGGAACATAGTTGCACAAAAGGAAAAAAATTGACTTTTCAAGGAAGTGGAAAACTTTTGAGAATATTAAACTATAAATCCCGGGGTGTTTTTAGAAAAGTATCTCTTAGATGTGTGGAGACAAAATTCAGTTTTGCAATTGCTAGTATTATGACGTGTGTTTTAGAACAACTGGCAGATAATTGCAGGATGTTTTTGCGAATCATTTAAATATAAAATGTTGACACTATTTTTCTTAAAGCTGCAGAGCTGATATATGTATAGCCTACTGATAAAATAATACTTTCTGATTGTTTTCTTCTTACAGATTAATTATCTCAATCATCACTTAACTATATCCCCCAATTTAAGTGCAATTTTAATTTGAAGTGAACCCTTCAAAAAAAATGAATCCCTAAATATCAAGTGTTTTAAACAAACTAAATTTAAATCCTATATCTAATCTTTCTTTCATTAAAAAAAAAAAGTTTCTAGTCATTTAAGTCAAAATTGGACCTTCCAAATGGAGTTGCTGTGTACCTATTTCCATCCTTAAACCACACATTTGGCTCACAAATCAAGTAATTATGTGTACAAAGGGATCTGGGAAGTGCAATCACTTCACTGGCACATGTAAGTAAAATATGGATGCTCAATTTCCATCGTAATGCATGCAAATGATAGACCCACACACACAGGCATTATAACTGCCCCTACGCACAGCCTGTCACTTTGGCTTTTGAATTTAAAGAGGTATCCTATTCCTCTGAGCATGTTGAACAACATTCAGCAGAATTCTCTCCAATTCTATTTTTGTTTAAATCTCTTATGTTCATTTCTAAGTAAGCAAATATTGAATGTGGGTGCTTAACATTTTTTTTTTTTTATCTTTTGCCTGAGAATGTTGATATATTACTGTATTTCATTTTATAGTAAAACTGGCGTATTATCTCCCTTGGGTTCTATAATCCTTGTAGGGCTTCAGATTTACTAAAAGGATGTCCTAACCTTCTTGACACTCCCTGTCCTCATCTGAGAAATGGTACACATTCATGGCTGCCATGGACAGAACAGAGGCTGTCCACCGTGTAGTGCGAAAGATGCTTACACAACTCTACACAATAGCTCAGCTCTATCAGTTAAGATATAGGTCTTCTCTTTGTAACAGAGGCTCAAAATTAGAGTGACTTAACAAGCTGTAAGTTTATTTCTCTCTCATAAAACAATCTGATTAAATGTAAGCAGATCAACAGGTCAACATTGGCATGGCAAACATTCAGTGCCCGTGAGTACTCCCTCTCTCTTGCTTTTCTGCCATCCCTCTGCTGTTGCCCTTATACACATGATCCAAGAATGCCACCTGCCACATCGACATTTTAGGCAGCAGGATGAGGGAAGAAGGGAAGAGGGACCATGTTGCCATCCTTAAAGGACATGTCCTAGAAGTTGTTCACATCATTTCCTCCCCTGTCTTATTGGCAAGAAATGAATCATGTGGTCTTTCCTGCCTGCAGGAGAATCTGGGAAATGTTGTCATTTTTCCAGTAGTGATGATTCAAGCATTCTAGGACAGACATGTGACATAGTGAGCAGACATGTAGTTGGGGGAAGTATATTGATTATATTTCCTTATTTTCTATATTCCTGATGCACTGACATTTAGAGCCTTAATCAAGAGACTACCCTTCCTGCAGCTAGCTAATTCTTAGAAATGGCGAACAACTCTCCTGGGAGTGTGCTGTTGATATACAAACCCACCAATCCAGAGCCCACACCCCCAACCAACTCCTTTATCAAGCTCATACACCAAGCCAATACCCGCCCAGAACTCCCCAGGGCCAGGTACCAGACCACTAGAGACCATCTCTGTAGCCCAAAGACTGCCAAAACTATTCAAACTATCCAATCCTAAAGTTTTCAGTGTAGCTACCCTGTCTCGCCCATAACTTGCCACACATAAAATAAAATAAAATAAAATAAAATAAAATAAAATAAAATCTAATAATAGACTTTGGGCCATGCTCTGCTTTCACTCCTGGCTCCTGACCGTTCCTGTCCTTCTCCGTGTGGCCCTTTGTGACATGCAATACATCTATTTCTAGAGATCTGTGAATGCAGACTACTTCCTTCATGATGATCATTTCCATATCTGATGTCTTACAATATCTAATGAAAACAAACGCTGGGTACATTTCCAACTTGGGGAACAACTAGAAGTCTCTGTCAGAGGCCTATTATAATTTTCCACATATACTGCACAGTGATTGTTCCAGGATTAAGTGTCTGGTGAATACTAACTTTGTAACTTTGTAAATACCAACATTCTGTACAAATATACAAAAATATACAATGTACAAAATGTACAAATGTACAAAATGTACAAATGTACAAAAATATCTTGAATAGGAATATTTAGCTTTTTAACATTAATTGTGTCATGCAGTTGAAATAATAACCTTCATCTCAAACTTTTATTCAGATTTAGTAAACACTGTCAGAGGAATGGCCAGGGTTGGAGATATGAATGATGAAATCTCATCCCAGTAGTTGGTGGCAAAGGGGCAAATAGAAACTAGATCCCCCAAGTTTTAGAAACTTTCCAGTCTTCTTGTCTTTATTTGGTTGATGGTATTGATGGTGGAAATTTCTACCATGAATTACAAAATTTTACTTGGTTTTCATTTTTACTACCTTTAATTTTTATCATTGAGCACCCAAGTGGGAAAACTGAGAAGATAGATTCTTCCACTTTGTTGCCTGTAAGTATTAACACTGAAAAGAGAGTTTTGTCTTACCCAAACTATTTCTCAGCTGTTGAACTTCAAATGCCACACTTATTACAAGGAAAAATCTCCCAGTAAAAACTGTAACAAAAAATATAATACAATTAATTCATATGACATAACTGGTCATGTGGTCAACAAACTTACTGCCTATGAGAATGACTAGTGGACTTTTTTATATTACACATTCCTGGGTTTCAGTCACAGAAAAGTCTAATTTAGTAAGTGTGAGGAAGGGCTCAGTCATCTGCATTTTTACAAGCATCACCAGTAAGTTTTTTTAAATATACATTTACATTTCTTTGGTAACACCTTTGAGATAATAATTCGCATACCATACAATTCACCCATTTGTGTTACATGCTTTTTATTATATTCACAGAGTTATGCATCCACCAACACTAACATAATCCAGACCATTTTTATTACCACAAAAAGAAATACCACACCCATTAGCAGTCAACCCCATATCCCCTTACTCCTAGGCCATACCCCATAGCCCTAGGCAGCCCTATTAATCTACCTTCTGTTTCTATAGATTTGCCTTTTCTGGACATTTCATATAAGTGGAATCATACAATATGTGGTCTTTTGTGTCAGGCTTTTTTCTCTTATGTGGTCTTTTGTGTCAGGTTCATCAATGTTGTAGCATGTCTCGGTACTTCACTCCTTTTTATTGCTGAATAATATTCCCTTGCATGGATATACCATAATTTGTTTATTCTTTCATCAGCTGATAGACATAAAAGTTGTTCCCGCTTTTGGAACAGTGCTACTAGGAACATCTGTGTGCACGTTTTTATGTTGACATATGTTTTCATTTCTCTCAGATATATATCTAAGAGTGGAATTGCTAGGGCATATGGGTAACTTTGAGAAACTACCAGACCATTTTCCAAAGTGGCTGCACCATCTTACATTCCCACCAACAGTGTATAGGTTTCTAAACTCTGCATATTCTCACCAACGTTTGTTATTATCTGACATTTTGATTCTAGCCATCTTAGTGGGTGTGCAGTGGTATCTATCTCATCGTGGTTTTGAATTGTATTTTCCCGATGGCTAATGACATTGAGCACCTTTCATGCGTTTACTGCTGATTTGTATATCTTCTTTGGAAAAATGCGCATTTATACACTTTGTTCATTTTTAAAAATTAGGTTGTCTTTTCGTTATTGAGTTGGAACAGTTCTTTATCTCTTCTAGATCAAAGTTTCTTCTCAGATATATGATTTGAAAAAATTGTGTCCTATATTTTCTGGGTTGTCTTTTCACCTTCTTGATGGTGTCCTTTGGCACCATGAATGTTTTTAGTTGTGATGAAGTCCCATTTTTAAATTCTTCCCTCTATTGCTTGTGACTTCGGTGTCACAGCTATAAAATACAAACTCTTTTCTACAGTAGCACAAGGTATACATTGAAAAATGCTGATCTAGTTGCAGATGGTCCTTGACTTGGACTAGTTCATTCATTTGGAGCCTGCTCTTGTGGATTTATTGAGAGCTATCCTCTGTAGAAAGATTAGCCTAAGCCATGCCCCAGTAACAAGACACTGCCTTCCATTTATTTATTCATCTAGTGGCTATCCAAGCGTTGCAGGCATTGTGAAAATTAGAAAGAGGTGCCAGCTGTGGGAAGATAGAGTCCCTTGATACAAGTCTTGGTAGGTTGTGTCAGAGGTGGAGGAAAATTTGCCCCTTGCTCCTGTCTATTATAGACCTGTGCTGGGTCAATGGCTTAACTAGCAGAGCTTGGATGCTCTTTCAACCCCTGTTCATTTGCTTGGCTGGACACTTGTATAGTGCAAAGACTCCAGAGCCATACATGGTGGCCCTGGCCACTTTCCTAGGTGCTTTATTTTGTTACCTCGTCAAATCTTGCTGTTAACTCTGTTGTATGGGTATTGTTACCACTCTTTTGCCAGTGGGGAAACTCCGGCAGGTCAGTTGGCTTGCTCCGATTCACAAAACTGGTAAGTAGCAGACCTGAGATTTATGCCCCCATCCTATGACTTCAGTTCTGAAAGGCTTTCCACTCTGCCACTTTTGGTATTCTGTTTGTCACTCAGGTTTTAAGACCTTAAAGCTTATTAAATTCCTCCATCTGAAACCAGATCAGGAACTGCCAGACATGTTGGGAACCTATTTACCTTGCTGGAGTCTGTACTCACATTACTACTTCCTTCCCATTGCTTCCCTATATCAAACACCTGGCCTTTTGAATTTAGGACTTCCAGAGGCTTGGCAGTGTTTCTTTCCCCTTATTGCTGAACGATAGCCAGATCTCCTCTTCCATGATGCAGTTGCCAAAATGCTATGAATCAGAAGAAATCCTGGAATTTGGTATGGAATTGCCTTATCACCAGAATGCCTAGAAGCTTTTTATTTAAATGAGACATAAAAGGCTAGGGTATGAAGACATGCACACATATAGTTACATAAGGGCGCAGATAGAAAGCCAAGGGGCAATGGCAGAGGAGACTGGAGGGAAAGCCTTTTGTGATTTCTTTCTTGCTGGACAAACCCATTTTCACCAGTAAGATACATCTTGCTGCGTTTTTAGACAACCTGATAGCCCATTTTTCTCCTCACTAGCATCTCTCACACTGCCTTCCATCAAACTATATGCCACTATTTTTTTGTAGATAGCACTGTTTCTTCTCTTCTCCTCAAGGGAGAGGTGAAGGGGAGACTCTAAGACAAGAAGTCACAGAAATTGAGGATGTTTCTAAGAAGTGGAGCTTAATATATCCATTCAGAAAAGGAATTTGTTGATCAGCCTTGTGCCTACTCTACAGGAGCAAAAGTATTTGGTGAGAAGTAATTGGAAGGAGACAGGGCATGGGTAGCCTGCCCTCCCACTGTTTGGTCTGGCAAAGACTAGGATTTGGGGATTTTTTTGTTTGTTTGTTTTTGTTTTTTGTGAACTAAATGATAGAGCAGGAAGTAGTTGCAGTCAAGCTGCTTTGCTGGTGTCCCCAAGAGTGTCCTGTCAGACTAGGGGACGACAGCAGCAGGTGATATGGGGCTTATCAACGGAGATTGAGTTGAGGTGAGTGAGAGAAGAAGCACAGTTGCATGCACCCCCCTAGGGCAGGGAATTGCCCAGGGAGGGTGTCCTTTAAAGACTCCGGGAAAGTGCACTCGTGTCCCCTAGGTGGCCAGCACTGGGACACCTGACCCACCAAGAGCATCAGCTGTCAGTCACTGTTATCCAGGGAAGCTTTAATGATCCCAAAGAGGATTATTACAGCAGCTGGTAACTAAGAGGGACTTGTCCCTTTCCTTCACCCTCACTTCTGTCTCTTCATGGCAGAAATGCTAAAGCCTAGAAGAGAGCAAGTACGGGGATCCCAGAGCAGCCTGCCCAGCCCTGCCCCATGCCCCTGTCAGGCAGGAGCAGGAAGAGTAAAAACACGGACATCCGCCCTCCCCAATTCATGTCTCTTGAGCCATAGGCATAGAAGCTTTGGTGGAAAGAAAGCCTTAATTAGTATATGGGATTAGCATTTTGAACTACATAAAAATAGGCGTACAATAATGAAAAGTGTACAGATAGTTATGGAACCTTACTCCCAATGGGAAGGAGACATTTGACATAGCACTCTGGGCAGTGAATGGAAACAAAACAGTAGCGTTCAGGTTTTTTTTTTTTGACCTGGAATCTGCCAAATAACCTGGTTTCAAGCAACCTAATTTTTCATTCACCTTTGCTTTTTACTGTTCCCCCTCCCACTGTTTTCTAAACATCAGCCATTCATCTGTTTCCAGATTAACACTCTCCTCTCTCAGGTTCTTTTGTTTGCCATCTGTATCTACCACCTCTATTAGGCATATCTGGGCCATTTTAGGAAACAATTCCCAATTATAATCCAGTTTCCAGCTTAGTCCTCAGGTGTGAGCACTCTCTTGAAATCTGCTTGCCCCTCCAAAATGCAATAGTCTTTATCAGAGTAGGTATTCTTTCCTATTTTATTGACAGCCTCATGTGCTACATGCCTCTCTTTATGAATAGTGTAAAATTGTGCCTTTAGACCTCAGAATACATTGCCTCAAAGATACAAAGTCAAGAATTTACACTGAAGAGTACAGAATTAACGGTATTCTCGTTTAAGACCCCCTTGGGAAAATGCTTTATTACCATTTGGGTTGCTGGATAATTGTATCCCTCAACTACAAGGGGAAAAGGAACTTTCTTGGCCCCTAGAATGGGAGCTCACGTGAAGTCATGGGTGTTGGTCACTCATAGTGAGGCCAGATGGCCGAAAGAGAGGGAGCTGGGTGCAGAGGGGGCATCTTTTCTACCTGCCACATTTTGGTTTCGGCCTTCCTTGTTTCTTCAGAAATCATTGTATATTGATCCCCTTCCTTCCTTGGAATCTCTCTGCCATCACTTCTTCCCTTTCTTAGCCTCTGTAGAACACACTGGCCTCTTGGGGATTCATAAGGGTGTTTACTTTAGGGGAGGGGGTGAGCAAAGAAAGAAAAGGAGAGAGTAGATAAAGGGAATAAAATGAGTACTACCGTCTGCCAGCCTCCCATCAGCCTTCCCTTTGATCATTTAAACTTATTGGGGCACCTGGGTGGCTCAGTTGGTTAAGGGTCTGAGTTCAGCTCAGGTCATGATCTTGTGGTTTGCGAGTTTGAGACCTGCATCGGGCTCTGTGCTGACAGCTCAGAGCCTGGAGCCTGCTTCAGATTCTGTGCCTCCCGTTCTTTCTGCCCCTCCGCAACCCCCTACTCTCTCTCTAAAAAATAAACATTAAAAAATAAAATAAAATAAACTTGTGGTCACAATGTTAGGATCCTTCAGGTGGGATCTGTCCAAAGACCAATTTCTTTGGGCCTTTCTAGTGTGTAGAGATCTGGAAGCACTGAATCAACAGTCCTACATTCCATTTGACTTCAACTAGGTAGGAACAGGCTCTCTTCCTTCTACATTTCTCACCATTCACTATTGTTCACTTCTGTGTTCAACTTCATTCGTTTGTGGTGTCCTCATGGCCTTGGTAAAGCATTTGAGTTTTCAGTGTTATTTGAGGCAGAGAGTATGTTTTATTCCTATTTTCATTTCTATTCTCTAATGATAGATCTTAGGACATAGAACATTCTCAACAGTTGTATTCATTCCACATCTATTTTACACATATATATGGAGCACCTACTATGGGCCGAGCGTGGTATATACAGTTAAGGAACTGTATATAATGTGAACCTGACATATAAAGACCCTACTCTCAACAGGGCTTCCACCAGTGACTACATGTCTAAAGAAGAAGACTTTGCATTAGGTGAATTTACACACTAGATCTGTGAGAGGGAGAAGAGGCACTAAGATTCAGACTAGGGATCCTGCAAATGAGGCAGCACTGAATATAAGAAAGTAGCCATGATGTGATCTTGGCATGGGAGGAAGACGGCTAAAAGGAAGGAGCCATGGATGTATTCACACGCCTCCCTGGTCTCTGAAAACTTACAGCTTCATCTTGCCCCCACCAAGGCAGGAAACCAGTGTGGCCAGTTCTGGGATTCTAGCCAGCCAAGTGGTGATTAGAATATTGAGAATTATAGCAAATGCGATCGGTACCCCTACTGTATCCCTCACCTTTATCATTTCCATGCCAACTGGCCCAATTTCTCACACAGTCCCTAGATCTTTTAGCTTTAAGAGACTTCTCTGGGGGTGCCTGAGTGGTTCAGTCAGTTAAGCATCTGATTCTTTTGGTTTTGACTCAGGTCATGAGCTCATGGTTCATGGCAGCACAGAGCCTGCTTGGGATTCTCTCTCTCTCCCTCTCTCTCTGCCCCTCCTCCACCCACATTTTCTCTCTTTCTCTCTCTCTCTCTCTCTCTCTCTCTCTCTCTCTCAGTATAAATAAATAATCTTTAAAGCAAAGCAAAACAAAACAAAACAAAACAAAAAGAGCCTTCTCTGGCCACCAGAGCCCAGTCTGCCTGCACTCACACAGAAGTGGCAGGGGATTAACACTTTTTGGAAAAGCCTTCAGCCAATAGCAAGTTGGTTATAAATCTCCCAGAAGGGGGGCCGTGCATGTTCTCTACTGTTTCTGAGCACTCTTCATTGAGAATCAGCTCCAATTCCCTGTAGTGACCACCTGCTTGAAATGCCTCCACTAGCCTCTTTTCCTTCCCTGTCTCACTGCATCTTCTCTGTAGGTGTTTCTTGGTCTTGCCTCCTAAATGAGGAGTCTTGCCTCTGTGGCAACCCAAACTAAGACAGATACTGTGTTTTTTTTGTTTTTCCTTTTAAATTTCTGTGTCAAATTACACTGGAATTTTGATAGGGATTGCATAGAATCTTTAGATAGCTTTGGATAGTATGGACATTTTCACAATTTTAACTTTTCCAAGACATCTTTCCATTTATTTGGGTCTTCAGTTTTTTCCTCAAGGTCTTATAGTCTTCAGTGCATAGATCTTTCACGTCTTTGGTTAAATTTATACTTAAGTATGGTATTGTTTTTGATGCCACTGCCCATGGGACTGTTTATTTTTTTTTCAGGTAGTTGTTACTATATAGAAATGCAACTGATTTTTTATGTTGACTTTTACTGAAACTTTACTGAATTGGTTTATTACATCTGAGAGTTTCTTGGTGATGTTTTTAGGATTTTCTGTATGCAAGATTGTTTCATCAACAGGGACAATTTTACTTCTTCCTTTCTGATTTAGATGCCTTTTATTTCTTTTTCTTGACTAATTGCTCTAGCTAAGACATCCAGTACTGGGCTAAACAAGAGTGGTGAGAATGGACACCTTTGTCTTTTTCATGACCTTAGAGAAAAAGCTTTCAACCTTTCACCATTAAGTATGATGTTAGCTGTGGGCTTGTCATACATGGCAGGCCTTTTCAGCATATTGAGAGTAGAATGGTGGTCACCCGGGGCCTAAGGGTTGGAGGAAATGGGGAGATGTTGGTCAAAGCATAAAAACTTTCAGTTATAAGATGAATAAGTTCTGGGGATCTGATGTACAACATAGTGACTGTAGTTAATAGTACTGTATTACATATTTAAAAGTCACTATGAGAGTAGAACTTTAATGTTTTCACCATAACAACAACAACAAAATGGTAATTATGGAGATAAAAGATGTGTTAACCAACTTAATTGGGGTAAATATTTCACAGTATATACATGTATCAAGTCCTCACATTATACACCTTGAACATACATGATGCTATATGTTAACAGGAGAGAAGAGAGATAGATATTGTGTGAGATGATATGGGGAAAGGAGGCAGTCACAGGTAGGTACTTCCAGAGAGAAAAAGAGACAAACATTCCCAAAAGAGTTGCAGAAATGGGGGATGCGAAGGGCTATTACACATACTCAACTCCATTTTTTTTAATGTTTATTGATTTTTGAGAGAGAGAGAGAGACAGGGTGCAAGCAGGGAAGAGCCAGAGAGAGGGAGACATAGAATCCAAAGCAGGCCCTAGGCTCTGATCTGTCAGCACGGAGCCTGACATGGGGCTCAAACCCACAAACTGTGAGATCACGACCTGAGCTGAAGTCGGACTCTCAACTGACTGAGCCACCTAGGCACCCCTGAACTGGATTTTTGAGGATGCCTGTAAATTCGATGCAATATTTAAAATCAAATTATTTCAGGTTTGTGAAGACTGAGAAGAATTTTTATTGCCTTGTTCTTTTCTCTTGTTTTCTAATGCCTACATTAGATACTCATATCCAACAGCCAGAGACCCTTGTATTCTTGGAGTGATCAATTTCTCTGAACTTCCTTTTCTTGTTAGGATGATATTTAATGCTTTCCTTCCACCATTCAACTTTGGTTTGAATTATTCACTCTAGAAGACCTTTAGAAACTTTGGGGAGCCTAGGTGGCTCAGTCATTTATGCGTCTGACTTCAGCTCAGGTCATGATCTCACAGTTCATGGGTTCAAGCCCCATGTTGAGCTCTGTGCTGACAGTTCAGAGCCTGAAGCCTGCTTTGAATTTTGTGTCTCCCTCTCTCCCTCTCTCTGCCTCTCCCCTGCTGTCACTCTGTCTCTCTCTCTCTCTCAAAAATAAATAAACATTAAAAAAAAACAAACCCTTAAAATGCACCCTAACTACATGACATCTAATGGACTATTTTTATTATGGAAAAATAAGAAACACAAATTTCTCTGCATACAAGATTAATGCCTGGGATTCAATGTCAATAGAATTGTGCATGCAAGTGATTTTCCAGTAAAGGAGATTTGGTGAGCTATCATTCTCCCCTGATTCATTTGTAGTCAGTGACATGTTTTTAAAAGATGGCTGATTAGACCAGCCAATGGGCACACACACACAAAAATGGTTGTTTTTTTTTTTCCCTTTAACTTCATTAGTCATTACATAGATAAATAACCTAGGCTACTCTAAGAAATTATTTTTTTCTGTAGAGATTACAAACTTTTTTAGGCGGAGAAGCAATTCTTACCTTTTGAGTAATGCCTGAATGCCTAAGGTCTAAAACAGTACACATTAACAGTGTTTGGTAAATGCTTGTTGAATTGAACAAAGAAAATAGAAATGAAATTGAGAGCAGTCTGTTTGTGATAAGTATTTGCTGAGTCTTATAGGTATTCTTCTCTAATTTTTTTCTTGATGCGTTATAGCAAATATTTGATGTCCTTTGAATTTCAGGGTTAAAATGGGATCATTCATATTTTTTGACAAAAGCGTAAAGCCTCTGGAATTCAACTAGTCCTGCAATACTTTTTACTGAAAAAACTAAAATGGAATGTCTGCTCGTTACTTCTGTGTCTTGTTCTGATACCTATACTAGAGTTCTCCAAACATTCTTCTCACTACTTAGAACTTCCTTTGTTTCCAGTCACACTTTCCACCTTTGCTCACCAGAGACAGTAATGCTGCTGTGGTGGCTTTTGGCTCCATCCATCGTGCTTTCATTAAACTTCTTGTCTCTGGGTCCCATTGTACTCTAATTAAATAAATGGAATCTGGTATTCACTGAAAATCAATAGCACCTGCAAAAGTTTTGCCTCTTAAGAAAACCTCCGCGTTGTTCTCTGCCCTGCCACATAGACTGTAAACTCTCTACCACTTCCTTGTGTTCAGAAATCAAATTCTTCAGCTCATCTTGGTTCAGTGAGACAAAATGCTTTATAAAAAATGACCTATATTTCTCAGGTTGTGGAAAGGAAAGAAAAGACTTTGAGAAAGTGACTAAGGAGGAGAGTAAGGGTGATACTATCTCTGATTCAGTTTAGCTGGACTGCTTCATCTATGCCTTAGTATTTTTCTTTATAAAAATGATGACATTTTTGGTACTCTGCTCCAGAGCCTCCCGGGGGTGAGTGCAGATGTGCTGAGCCATTTGGCTGCCTTGTGGACCGACTCAGAGAGAGCCTCTCTTCTCCCTAATGAAGTCATCTCCTCTCGAAAGCCCAGCCTTTCCCATCACTCCATGTTGGGACTTGGCTTTGGCTTGCATAGTTCCGTCGTGATGTAGATGGTCTTCCAGTTAAGTTCTGGAATAATCTGCCCAACCATGAACAGGACATTTACAGCAAAGAAAAAAAAAAAAAACCTTTTATTGGAAGCAACATTTTACTGTAACATTTTGATTTGGGGACTGGGGAGCCAAGTCTCACCCTGGGAAAAATCAAATTTTTCATGGCTTTCTAAAGATATTTGTCTATGTTTAATTTCTCTGAGTAATTTATATACTTCAGGCTAAAGAGTAATGAGATTGTCACCATCGCTTTGCCTTTTGTAGAGTTTCTTTTATTTTTTAAAGAAGGCAGCAAAGACCTCATATTACTTCTGCATTTCCTAAAAAAGCAAAAAGCATTTAAAGTGTTGGGTAAAATATCTGTCCCTAAATTATAAAAAAAATGAAATACAACAAAATAATGAAGCAATTTTAGGGGTTGGCTTCCTTTTTCTAGGCACTGTGAAATTCACTAAAGGTGAATTTTTTTAATGTCACAGTTTTTCACCCTCCAGAGAGGATATTTGCTCCATTGTGTCCAGGATCAGCCAGACCAGGGACTTGAAATGTGAACCTGTTTTCTGAACGTAAGTGGGACTGGAACCTTGTCATCCCCAATGAAGCAAAAGATGATACCATGTCTAAGAACACTTCACCTGATCAATAAAAAAGGAGAAGTCTGAAATGTGATCCTAAAGCTCAGAGGGAGGTTTAGATGGAGATAATGAAATTCCCTGGAGACCTACCTGCCAGCTACACCTTTCTTGTTCAAGTCATTGGCTGGATGCCCCTGACCTCTGCCAAGTTCCTGAAGACAAGATCAAGGCAACGAAGCAAGGCACATAGACTCTGGCTTCTGGTTTCTTGTAGACACCAGTGCTAGCAATGATGATCTTGCTTTATCTATACTACCTGAGAGTATGGAATTTACATACAGAGCATCCCCAGTATAAGGCCATGATTTAAAGGGGGATACACAGAATGAGATTTTAACTGCTGTTTGATTCATACTTGAGTGTAATGAACAAATTAGTTTTACATTACAAATTAGTGTAGTGGACAAATAAATGTTACAAAGACACACTTTCCCATTCAAAACCTTGTGATACTTTTTCAGACATGGGAGAATCAGAAATAACTGGTCTGTCATTCTCTTTGTCTTCATGAAGAGAGAGAGAGGGAGACAGGGAGAGAGGGGGGAAAGAAGGAGGGAGAGGGGGAAAAGAGAGAGAGAGAGAGAGAGAGAGAGGGAGAAGGCCTCAGGGACAGTTAAATATAAATAATACAGCTGTAGACTCTATTCTGAACCTACCTTGTATGTTTTCCTTTTTACTCCCTCTCTATTATAGGTACCTGAAGGGGAAAATCTGCCTTGGAGAAATCAAGCTGATATTCAGGGGTGTCACTTCATTTTAGTTATTTGACAGCCTGAAGAAGTGTTTAATTTTCTAAATAACATTACAAGCCAAACTAAAGGGAAAAGATGTGGTATAAAGCTTTTCAACATTGTCCGTCTTCTGACAGGTGAAGTCTTCTTGAGAAAGTACCTTTGCCCAGTTATACTGCTCCTTGGCCAAGAGTTGTAATGTCCATGGACATTATAAGGAACTATAAATGTTAGAAGGCTAGAGGAATACATTTGGCAAGATAAAGGAAAATATCTCAGGATGTAAGTAGTCTCTGACCCTTAATTTTTCTTCATGTTTTATCATGTAAAGATGGCATTACTCATAGTGACTGTTAATGTATTAACATTTCCTTGAAAATGGATATTAATCTGCTATTAGGTTTCCTTTGTAGGAATGTTTTACTTAGCTGTATGATGAAGGGAGAGCAGGGTAATAGAGAGATAATAAGCTTTTCAGATGGGCGGATCTACCACTTAGAGAGTACCCTTGGGCAAGACATATAAATTCTTCGGAACTCAACTAGATTTACTCAAATTTAAGAATGAGAACAATAGTATATACTTCAAAATGTTTCAGAGAAAGGTCTATCCTAATGCCTGCCGTATAAATTCCAATAAAGATTCTTTAATTTCATTTTTCACCCTTTTTGAATGAAGTGATCTTGATTATAAAGTTGTTCTGAGGAGCTCTGAAAAGACCACTGTACCCAGTGTGAGGAATTGTGTTCTGGTAACAGCTCTGCTTTTAATTGGGTGATTTTAGGAAAAGTCACTTTCTGAGGTTTAGTTTGCTTATCTGTTGAATCTAAAGGTTGAAATCTGATTCTGTTCTGTGACTCTGTTATTCTAAATATTTAATGAAATAGAACTTCAATGTTAAGAATAGTAGTATGATAACTATACTAAGAATAAATAAATCATTGTCATTATCAAACAAACAAAAAATTGATTCCTAAATCCTATAATTAATAGTTACATTATTTACTGTCGTGAGCTGATAAATATATAACTGAGAAGAAATGGATAACACACATTTTGAGAACTACAATTCTAACAAAACTTCGACTTGTTTATCACTTAAAATGTAGCATCATGCAGAATGCATACAGTTTGCAAAAGAAACTTTGGAAAGAAACATGGTAGATGTGCATGTACAGAAGTCTAGGCTTCTACAAGTTTTAAAGTGTGAGTGTAAGGCCCACCTACTCAAAGAAATTCAGAGGGAAACTCAACTTTTTTCTTTAATCCTCACTGTTGTGTTTGATATAGTTTTCTAAGTAGAGACATCAGTGAGAAAAATTATGAGGATGCTTCCATGTTTGTGTAGAAAGAAACGTTTGCTATCCATTCCAGTGTCCCCAGTGTTAAACTGATAGGCACCTTGGACTTATTTTCTTCCCATTGTATAAACTCATACTTGACTTCAAAGAAAAGGAAAATACAAAGTCCCTCTTTTCTAAGGGGCAGAAATCCTTTGTGCAACTGGTTGACCCTTGGCTCTCTAAGGTCCTATAGGAAATCTTTTGTAACACAATGCAGAGGACTCTTCCTTGTGTTGATGTTGTTTACATAGTTGGTGGGCCTGGCTGAAAACAAAAATCACATAAACTCATGAAAGATTAGGGTCCCATTTCCTGACCACAAGGAAGGGGATTGGTACATCCAAGCAGTCTGTTACTCAGAAAAATCATTAAATATTCTACCATGAGGGACACTTTGAAAAATTGAGAGAAAGGAAGAAGGAAGAAAGCAGAATCGAGACTTAGGTACATTTGTGGCAGAGTAAGAGTTTAAATCCAACAAGGGATTTGCTTTGGGGAATTTCCTGTCCAGCCCTTTATTACCAGGGTCTTTGTAAATTGTGCAGTGACGTTGGGCTCCCCTTTGGGCAGTTCCCGGGGAAGGCAGTTCTTACACTTTTCCTCTAGGTCTTAGAAGGATCTCATTTTCTCAATGTCTCTTTCAGGTTGGCAGAAGGCGCAAGAATGACACTTCCCCCAGATGGGACAGGCAGGCTCTCTGGCCGCGTAAACACGCTGTACCCGAGTTCTTTGCTGATTTTTACAGAGTTTCATTAGCTCCCAAGAAGAACTGAGGGTGCTCAATTGTCTAGTGCTGGCCTGCCCCACAAGAGCCTGGGGGCTCCTTTCCCCTAACCCAGAACTGGCAGCGCAGGGGGCGGAGAAGTGGGGGTGGGGAGGGGTGGGAGGGCAGTGGTTTCTGTGCACACAGCGCGATGTTACTTAGTGAGTCGCTGAATGGGGAGCGTTGCTGTCCCCAAGCCGATTGGTACTTCTTGTCAGGAAGAAACGCCGAGAGGTGGGAGTGCCTGGGGAGGGAGGCAGGCGGTCCCTACCGCAGGCGCGGGGAGCTGCCTTTCCGCCCCTCTGCCTGCTTTCCAAGCCTGGGCTCTTAGGAGTGGCTGAAGCTGCGGAGCGCTTCAGGAGCCCGTGAATGAACCCTCCTCCTCTTCCTCCTCCTCCTCCTCGCTGAGTCTCCTCCTCGGTGCTGACGGTACAGTGATATAATGATGATGGGTGTCACAACCCGCATTTGAACTTGCAGGCGAGCTGCCCCGAGCCTTTCTGGGGAAGAACTCCAGGCGGGCGGGAGCAACAGCCGCGAACATTAGGTGCTGTGGACAGGCGCTGGGACCGGGATCTGCGGCCAGCCCCGCATCCTCCTGCATCCTTCAGCACCGTCCCGCATCCTCCTCACGCTTCCCCAGGCCACCGCGCTTCCTATGTGACCCGCCCCGGCAACACCGAGCCCACTCGCTCAGCGCTGCGGTGATTTTTTCCCCCAAACTGCAATAAGCCGCCTTTCAAGGTAATCACGTTTCTTTTGTTCCCCTTAAAAAAAAAAAAAAAAAAAAAAAAAAAAAAGGAAAAAAAGACGAGCGAGCTTAGAAAAACGAAGTACATTGTAATTGGTAGAACACTTTAATTAAAGCAAAGAGAACTAGCTGTAAGGCGAAGTTAAGAAAATATATGCACTTTAAAAATGCAGGTAACTTTCAGAAGGACGTTTGGAGAGAGGAATACCGAGGGACCGTGGTGCTGAAAAGATGCAGACAAAAGAAGTCCGGAATCGGGTGGGGGTAGAAGGACTAACGGAATTGGGGGAAGGGAGGGAAGAGAATTGTAGCGAACCCTTAGAAAAGTCGTGGGGTCTTGAGCTGGAGAGCAGGAGGGACCAATGGCACCTTGAGCTTTTTTTTTTTTTTCTTTTTCTTTTTCCTTTCTTTCTCTTTTCTTTCTTCTTCTTCTTTTTCTTCTTCGTCTTTTTTTGTTTGTTTTTTGTTGTTTTTTGTTAACCTGCTCGAGGCAAAAGTTTGAATGGGGACTCCCGAGACTTGCCCACTTGCAAGTCCCCGAAGCCGCCTTGGTGCGGGCCACCTGGCTCCCGGGCCCCTGGTGTGTGGTCAGTACCTGGTGTTCCTGGAATACTGTTCCAGGGCAGCTCCTGACAGGACGGTCCTGCGCCCCAGCAGCCCGGGACCTGGGCGGACGTGACCCCCTCTGCCCGCAGGCAGTCTGGGAAGAGGTCCGGCCGGGAGATGGGCAGGGTCCCCCGGCTGCGTCTCTTTGGGGACTTGGGGGCTGTCAAGGCCCTCCTCGGTGCCCCAGGGTTCTTTTGTCCTGCGCGCGGAGCGCGGAGGACGGCCGGGAGGGAGCAGGGTATGGGGGTGGGGTTGTTGGAGTGCCGCGGAGGTCTGGGAAGCTCCTGGGCGGGAAAAGCTTGACTTGAATCATCAGAGATGTGCAAGAATTTTATCTCACCCAGAAGAGCGAAGTGGAGCCTTCCACTGTGGTCTCAACGAACAAACCCCGTGCCCAGAGCGCTCTCCAGACAAAGGTGGCGCGGGGACCCGAATCTCGGGCCTCTAGGACCAGCCCTCTCGCCCCGAAAACAGCAGTTCTCCTTTTTCTTCCATCTCCCCACCCCCTCCCAGCTCTTGGCCCTAGTTAAGCAACTTTACAGGCTAGCCGAGCGGCCAGGGAGAGCGTGTCCCGGGAGCCCCAGGGGACGCCCTAGGCTGGAGCGTCCCACCACCCTGCAGAGGTGTGGGCGCCTCCGGACGACATCCCTAGTGCGCGCGGATATGGGGGCATCAGGGTTGTCCTGGCTCGCTGTCTGTGTCACTGGGCGTGGAGCGGCCACTGTGTTAGGCAGCGGAGAACGAGGTAGAAAAATAGTGTCATAGCTTAAACTATTTGCTCTCCGATCCAGCTGCGCCCCAGCAAGTCCTGCTTGTCCCCGGGAGATACAGCGGGAGGGAGGAGAAATCTTCGCAACCTAGGGAGAGCTGTCCCACCGTGCGCACACCCACAGACTGAAAGACAGTCTTGCTATCTATGTCCCGTTTCTCATCTTTGTCTCTCCGTCTTCTGGCTCCATCTTCTCTGCCTCCCTTCCCTTCTCCCAGCCTTTGCTCAGTCTCTTGCGCTCCTACGTCCCCTCCCCCACGGCTGACAAATGAATGGCTAGTGTGAAATCCCTGCCTCCCCGATCGGCAGAAGCAGGCAAGGAGGGAGGAGCGAGAGAGGCTGGGAGCTCTCTCGGATCTGCCCCCAGTTGGCGTGCTAAGGGCTTGCAGAACCCAGATGTCTAGGAATAGGGTGTTTTGTGGCGGATGTGGGCGCCCCCTGATGGACAAGTTCAGCACAGGTGGAGGAAACCGATGCCCCCCACCCAAAAAACCAAGGAAGCCACTTTTACAACCATACATTCAATGATGAAGAACCTTTAGTCGTTAGTTTTAAATTTAAGAATATGCGACGTAAATCTAGGGGTTCGAAGGACCAGGAATGGAGACCTTGCCTTTGTGAGGTACGGAAGCGCGCTTGCTCCCAAGTCCGCGGGGATGTGCTCACTGCTCTCAGCCAAGTCTGCAGCTTGGTGGAGAAGGACACATGGCCTGGGGCGGATCCAAGTTTTGGAGGGCTTGATGTTCAGTCTTAAGTATTACTTTCAGAAATATAGTACAGAATGCCTTACTTTTGGAAACTGTACTAAAGCCCTTCACCACTTGAACCCAATGCTAGGGCCCTGCCTCAGGATATTGCAAAGGAAAGGCCCCTAATCCAAAATTTAAACTTACTCAATTTCAAAACACAATCGAACGTGGAATTTTGGGGGGAAGAAGTGGCCCGGGAGGAAAAAGAAGAGAAGGGATGGGAAGAAGAAAAGGACGGTGGAAGAAGTGTAAGAAAGGAACAGAGATATGGATGAAGCATGCAAACAGCCTGGAGAAGGCCGGTAGGGTACGTTTCGAGGTTTGAGGCTGAATTTCGCGTCTCCTTTTGAGATATGTTTTAAGTCCCATACGCGACAACAAACGCGACTGAAGAGGCATGCCAGGATGGAAGGAAGCTAGCCCTTTAGAGAGGCTGGGGCCGCCAGCCGACCCCCACTCTCTCAGCGGGCTCGGAGGTAGGAACCGCGCCGGGCGCTCCTCGATGCGCCGGAGTTCACGAGCCGCCGCCACGTGGGCTGGGACTTAAGCTCTCGGCCCGAGACGGGTGTGACTTGGGCTCAGAGACAACTGCTGCGCGGAACCGGCTGTCCGCCCAGCCTGAGGCTGGCGGGGCGCCTCGGGTCCCCGCCTAGAGGCCAATAAGGGCGGGGCCTTGCTCTTTCCGGAGGGCGGGGGCGGGGGCGGGGGCGGGGCGGGGAAAGGCGGGGCGGGGCGGGGCTCACTGGTGTGAGCTCCGTGGTCTCGCACCCGGCGCTGAGGCTGCGGGCTGCTACTACAGGCTACCCGACTGCTGTCCAGAAGGTGCTAAACGCTCTTATTAACAGTTTGAAAAACATTTTTCTCGCTTCTTGGGAGTGGTAGGAGGAGTTTTTGCCTTTTGACAGGGAGAAAGTAAAGATATACTCCAAGCAGACTTTTTTTTTTGGCAGAAAAATGACATGAGTTTATTCTGTGCTCCATATATTGACTTTTTAAATATGTTCAAGTCAGTTTGAAGACTATTTTTAGTCAATTACAGGACTGATGGAATTCCAATGAGCGCAAACATTAAGGGGCTGGGGGTGTAACTCAGGTCCCTGGGCATCAGGATCCTTAGCTCGGTCCCGCCCACAGTGGGAACTCAGCACATATTTATGAAACGACTGAGCTAGTAACCCCGGGGGAATGGGGCACAGTCTAGACGCTGCCACTTACACGCTGCATTTTAAACTCTCCTGCTTCCTCGCTTTGCCTCGGAAGAACGGGACTTTAAGTCTCTCTGAGATCTCAAATTTTCATATCTAATAGATTCACGTTCCCTTTCTTTTTGACTCCTTCTAAAAGCTGTGACCTAAATTATTTTAAGCACTGCTTGACAGCTGTGCCAAACCTATCATGCAAATATTCATGTGAAGTCCTAAAATAGGATGTTGTGAGTTTAATATAAAAATAGGAAACCATTAGTGGAAGCAACAACTAGTTTCCTGAGATAAAATCTGTTCCCTGTTTGGAGAATATGTAGTTTGGAGGTAAGAGCATATCAAGCAGAAGGTCTCAGGGACTGACTTGTAGTGCTGATTCCTCAATAAAGAAAGGAATATTTCACAATTGTGTATGCCTGTCCCAACTAATACTGCAAAGGGTTCCAATGGATTCCAAAGTGATTGAGCAATGACTTCCTCCAGCAGGAAGTCCACAGTCCTTAATCTTATGGTTGGTGGGAAGAGGGATGAGATTAAGACAATCTGAGGATTTATGTCAGAACTCAAATTTTGTTTTGTTTTTCATAGTAGATAAACTAAAAGTTATTCCTAAATTGTATTTCCTCCTTTAAAAAACTGAAGTTTGAAAAGAATCTCTCTAGATTTAAATGTTTACACATGTAGGTTTCCTCTAATTCTCTGTGCTTACAAACTGGAGGGGAATGTCTCTGATATTCTAAGATACCTATATCTGCATGCTTGTAAATTCTGTTTGAAAAGACCTAAAAAGCTAATTTAAGGCTGAATATGATTAATGTTAAAAGATATAGTCTTTGTTCTTTCTTTCCTCACATTATTATAAGTACTTTGTGGTTGATAATTGGTCACTAATTGAGCTTGAGAGCACAGAGATCCACCAAGGCCGTCTCCCAGTAGTCATATAACCAAGCTCTTCTTTCCTAGTGCAGTTTAAGCCTTTTTGCTGACTTCATTCATGGACAGACCTCCCTGGAAACTGTATTTAAAATGGGATATTACCCTGTGACTGAGGCCAACTTCTCAAGACACATGGTTCTTTTGAGGAGAAGAATGAGTGAATATAGTTAGGCGATTATTTCACCACCCACCTAGAGAAACCAGTTAGGACTCACAAACACTCATTGTTGGGGGTGAGTTGCTGTAGTCTGAAAAAACATGCTGATTGTTGCATAGGTCTCTACTTTACCAGAAAACACAAGGCTGGTACTCCCTCTGATTGGGAATCAGAACAAAGGGAAGTAGAGATAATTACTGAATTTTTGCTAGCTTCCTCTGACAGCCTAGGTTTAGTAAACTACACATATGCACACATATACATTTATGCATGTATATTGTATTTATATGTATTCTCCAGGTTTTTTGGTTTTATTGATTGATTGATTGATTGATTGATATTGACTGCTGGCTTCTTATCCCTGAATGTGTCAGGGTGGTTGTATTTCATTGGTCAGTGCAAAGTATCTTTGTTGAATGTGTTTGCCTGTTATGTTTCCTGAAACTCCTCTGGATGGATCTGTCATCTATAATAGGGCATAAATGCAGATCTATGTTTAAATTTACCTGATTTCTGCCACTCTCTATATATCCTACTTTCTTCTTCTAAGAATTTTAAGGGGTATTTATGTTTATAAAAATGAGATTACATAGCTTATTATAAACACATACATAATATGTAAGCTGTAATCTTTTGTTTTTAAATTACTGAGTTGCTATCACCTGTGGTGTGGTAGAATGATCACTTGACTTGGAATCATAAAGCTTGATATCAAAATCTATTAAATGGATATATAGTTATACACATCAAAAGGGTGACTATCTCTGGGAAACTTTGGCAAATGAAAAACTATACAAATAAGTGGTGTTAATATATTACATCCATGGGACTCATACTGATATATTCTATAATCTTAATAAAAACACCATTACCCAAATGACATATATCCTACTAAATCCATAAAGTGAGTTAGATAGGAGCATTTTGCTTTAAAAATTGTCTCGTTTCACTGAACAGGAGACAGAGTCCAGAAATATACTAAAATGGACATGGAAATTCAGTGGATAAGAAAGATTATTCAACAAATGGTTTGGAAACGACTGATTGGTCCATTCAGAGTAAGAGTCAACCTCTACCTCATTTCTTATCCTCAAATAAAGTTAAGATAGAGCACGTATGAAATGTAGAGAATGACATTTAAAAAATAACTAGAGGTGGGGTGCCTGGGTGGCTCAGTGGGTTAAGTGTCGGACTTGAGCTCAGGTCATGATCTCATAGTTTGTGGTTTCAACTGCCCACCCCACCCCCCTGCCCCGCCCCATGGGTCAGGTCAGGCTCTGTGCTGACAGCTCAGAGCCTGGAGTCTTTGACTCTCTCTCTCTCTCTCTGCCCCTCCCCCGCTGACCCTCTGTCTCTCTCTGTCTCTCAAAAAATAAATAAATGTTAAAAATAAATAAATAAAAAATAACGAGGAAATTATAGGATTTTTAAAATAATAAAATAGAAATAGAGAAACCTGTTTTAAGCAAAAGTAAAGATCCAGGGGCACCTAGGTGGTTCAGTCAGTTAAGCGTCCGACTCTCAGTTTCAGCTCAGGTCATGATCTCATGGTTTCATGAGTTCAAGCCCCACGTCGGGCTCTGTGCTGACAGTGCGTAGCCTGCTTGAGATTCTCTCTCTCTCTCTGCCCCTCCCCCTGCTCACACTGTGTTTGTGTCTCTCAAAATAATAAAGAAAGCTTAAAAAATATTTTTTTTTAAAAAGGAAAAGATCCAGAAGCCATACTAGAACAGACTGGTAAGTATGAGTAAATAACAAATTATTTACACAAAAACAAATAACACATTTGGAAAACATCAGCAACATAAGATAGACAAAGAGCTAATAACTCTTTGGATATAACAAGAACTTTTACAAATCAGTGAAAGACCACATTCTATCTAAAAACTGTCACATGTGGTATGTAGGCAGTTGGCAGAAGAAGAAATGTGTCTTTAGTCATATGAGAAATTGCTCATCCTCATCCATAATTAAAGAAATAGTAATTAAAAAATGATATGCTGCATTATTTTTTCAACCACAGCAGTAAAGATTTAAAAAGTCTGGTAAAAATTTGTTTTGGCCAGGTTGTAGGGAAATTGGATCTCTCACATACTACTGTGGCAATATGAATAGGTCCATCTTCTTTACAAAATAATTTGGTAATAGCTATCAGAAAAATTTAAAACTGCATATACTCTTTGACCCAGCAATTTTTATTCTAGATATTGTCATATAGATATTGGTACAAATATCACCCAAGATGAATGGACAAGGACAACCTTTGCAGCATTGTTTAATACAAAAATTTGGAAACACTGTAAAGGCTCCTCATAAGGCTCATCATCTATGTGCTTTGGTGAAAATAGAGCATGGGAAAGGGAACAGAGAGTGCAGTGTTTTAGAGTAATGAGGAAGGAGTTAGGCAGAGAAAAGAGCACCACTAAGGGGCAATGACATGAAAAAGCTTAGTTAAGTCCAGCTTCAGGAATCCAATTGGAGGTTAATGATAAATTCACATGGGGCCATTGCTCCTCTGAAGTAAGTTCAGAGTTAAACAAGATTTCTTGTTTAACCATGAGATTTTCTCTGCATTACAGTGATTCCTCCTGTGAGAAATCACCCAGGAGCAATATGATAGGTAGTACTCATTATATCCACCTTGTGGTTGAGATGTCCTGGACAATTGGTTGTCTAGGTTTACTAATTTGAAGACTAGAAGGCAAGAAGTCTGTGTCCCTAAGTCACCCTTTGCTCACCAGATCTTCCACAAGATTAAGGGAGAATATTAAACATCTTGGCTATCTTTCTTCAAGGCAGCCCATCCTGGGCATGGCTCTTACCCTGTCTGCAAGACATGTCTCATGGTAGGAGTCCTATTGACCTTGTCTCTTGTGTTCTCCCAGGCAATTAAACAGCCTCAGTCAGCTGTGCCTTGATTGTTCAGTGAATTTCTCCTCTTCTCATTGACTACAGTGGAGTGAAGGCTAAATATAGGCACTGGCTTTCATATCTCTCAGGTCTTTCTTTGCAGATAGACTTGTTATCACTAGCAGATTATGCTTACAAGACAGACACCGAAGAGCAAAAGAATAGAAGTGGGTGTTGGAGAGGTGCTAAAAAAAAAAAAAAAAAAAAGAAAGATTTTAAAAGTTTTTCTTATTTAGCAACATCAAATGCAGAAGGTAAACATTGTGCCTTAACAACTGTGAACATGGACATAGCCTTAAGAAAATTAGAGAAATGGAATGAATGCCCATAGAGTCCCAGGAAGAGGCCACAGAAATATAGTTCTAAGGCAATTAAGGTCAGTAAAAGCACTCTGAGATATTTACTAAAGAGATAAATGGCCATTCTTTAAATCAAGTGTTGCAAGCTCAGGTGCTTACAGGGAACAGGCATGGAGTAGAAATGCATGAGAAACCAAGTGGGGCCAGTGATAACCTTGAGTTCATGAAGCCAAGGTGAGAGGCTGCTCCTTGCCTAGTGCTGATTATTGGCCAGCAAGAATATGCACCTAGAATTGTTTGATCTGATTTTTCAAAAGAGATCTGAGACTTACTGTGAAAACTCCAATTTTTAAATGCTCGGAATTTATTGAAACCTATTTATACAAATATATTTCTAACATGACTGATTTCTCCCTTGTATTTTTAATGCACTGGCTTCCTTCCCTAGATTTGTCTTGGGGCAATTTTAAGGCAAGCAATGAGTACATTTGTTCTGTAGATGAAAGACCATTTTCCTCCCTCCCTTAAAAAAGGGCACTTTTATAAGGGTGAAGGATGGCACAAAACGTTAGACTTGGAGTATCGGTCTTAGAAAATTAGGATGCAAAAGACCCATCCCTGGGTCAAGGTCACGCCTTGTCTGATTTTGTTAGGAGATCTGACACTCCAAATATTGACAAACATCAGATATTATTGTGTCATGGTACACATTCAACTGGACTGGTTTAAATACTTTTCAGGTGTTAATTACCCTACATGCCCACATTCTTTTTTTTTTTTTTTCAACGTATATTTATTTTGGGGACAGAGAGAGACAGAGCATGAATGGGGGAGGGGCAGAGAGAGAGGGAGACACAGAATCGGAAACAGGCTCCAGGCTCTGAGCCATCAGCCCAGAGCCTGACGCGGGGCTCGAACTCACGGACCGCGAGATCGTGACCTGGCTGAAGTCGGACGCTTAACCGACTGCGCCACCCAGGCGCCCCTACATGCCCACATTCTTAAGAGATTGTTGGCACTTCTCTTCAAAGTGTGTTTCAGAACTGGTAAATAGAGGCATTGGTCATGCATTTGGCCCTAAACCTTTCTCAAGCATCTACTCTGAACCTGGCACTGTGGAATATTGTGGTAATTAGCAAGTTGAACATGATACTAGGTCTGTTCTACAGAGACAGCTGTTCTATAGAGGAGATAAAACATGTTAGTTTACAAGTAATAACTTAAAGCATATAGCAATAAGTTATATGGCAATTTATTGTAAGCATAAAGTTATACACTGCTTCTATAATGGTAACCTAGATTATAATTTTCATATCCAACAGGTTCAAATACTTTTCTTTTTACTATTAGTGATATGAACACAGAAAGAGAACATCTATAGAAAACCTGAATTAATAATTTTAATAAGAAATATTGAGTACTGAATACACTGTATCACTGACCTATATTTCATATGCATTATTTTATCAATCCTCACGTTCACTCCAACAGTTAAGTACTACTTTTCATAATTAAGAAGTTACTGAAAATAAGAGAGTTAGTCACTTATCCCAAATCACAGAGTATTAGTAGAGGATTCAGAACTTGAATTCAGGGTTGTTTGAAAATGGAGACCAGACTTTTAACATTATGATTATAAAATAAAAGTTTCCTGAGAAAATAAATAATTTCCTGAATAAATAATTTCCTACCATCATGAAAGAAAAAAATGTTCTCAATTTTTTCTTTCATGATGGTAGGAAATTATTTATTTTTATAAAAATGTTTCTTAAATTCAGTGAATACTTATGGAATTCATTTTCTTTAATAGATTTTTTTAAAGTTTATTTATTTTTGAGACAGAGAGAGACAGAGCATGAATGGGGGAGGGTCAGAGAGAGAGGGAGACACAGAATCGGAAGCAGGCTCCAGGCTCTGAGCTGTCAGCACAGAGCCGGATGCGGGGCTCGAACTCATGGACCGCGAGATCATGACCTGAGCTGAAGTCGGACACTTAACTGACTGAGCCACCCAGGCGCCCCATAATAGATTTTAATAATACAACCTAAAATTTCACTTTTGCAGCTTTAAACTATAGAATATGTGCAAGTGATATTTTTATTTTTTTCTGAAATACTGTAATAGCATTGAAACACAAGTGAATACTTTCTGCTTGCTATGGTAGCTTATAAGAACTATGGAAATGTAGAAACTAAATTTTGCAGTTAGTGTTTAATAGTGTCTACTACATATTCCATTAATTATATGATAAATAATAAACTTAATTATCAAGATGAATCATCTGTAGCAAGGATTATCAACTGTATGCTTTTCATTGTGAGTTGTCAAATAGCCTATATAGATGGGGAAAAAAAAAATATATATATATAATTATTAGGTTTAAAAGATGCTCTTTAGGATTTTGTTATAGAGAGGTTCCAATGCTTATTTCACAATATATAAAATAAAACAAAGGGAAACGAATAGCAAGGAAAAAGGAGTAGCTGTCATAATTAAGAAATTAAACTTGAACTCAAATTGGACTTGGATTTTACAGCATTTACGTCTTTTCAGTCTAGGTTTCCTAACTCATATTGAATTTATATATGTTCTAAGGAGGATATTAGGAAGTTATTTAGGACATTATTTCAAGTGTGTTATGATGCCTTCAGCTACAAGTAACAAAAATCTCCGATTTTATTGGGTTTATGTAATAAAGGAATTTATTTCGTTTAAAAAGAAGTTCAAAGAGACAGCTTACTCTGGCCTAATGTTTGAGGGCTTAAGACCTAGCTGTCCTGATTCTTTCTCAGCTTTGTCGCCAGAGGCTATCTTATACACTCATGGACACAAGAAGCCTACACCAGTTTGAGAAGAAGTAACCTATTGTGACAGTATTCCCTGAAGAAAAGCAACCACCTCTTTCTTTTTTTCCTGTTCTTAAGGTGAATATACCTTTCCCAGGAGCATCCCGTCTATCCTGCTGAGATCCCCTCACATCTCATTAGTTAAAAACTGTATCATGTACTCATTCCAAAACCAATCGTTGGCAAAATGAATGGGAGCAGTGTGACTGACTTAGGATAATCAGCATCATTCCCTTTGGCTGGGTTTGACCCAGGCTCCTCTAAAGTGTGTGGCTGTGTAAAAGAGGATAGATACTAGAATGGAATCAGAGTATTGTTGGAAAGGAGAAAGAAGAATGGCTACTGAGTACCCAACCAAGAGTGCCTGTTATAGAATAGTTCTAAATGCAGCTAAGGAGGGAAGAACCCTGGGGATCAAGTAATCTGCAGTTCTTTTGAGATTGGCTCTTTGCTTTCCAGATGGTCCCCAACACTGGTACTTATCCGCCTCATAATTACAGCTCCATAGAAATTCAAGCTGGAAGGGACCATTCTGAGACTCAGACTGTTAAATGTCTTCCCCAAAGCCTCACAATAAATTAATGGCAAAGCCAGGGCAGGGTTTCTTGACTCTCAGAACAGAGTGTTTTCTTTATTTTTTTTCACCCTCCAGACTTTAGAACTGTTGGAACTGCTTTAAAACTCATGGCAAGCCCTGGTCTTTTTGTAATTAACAGCTCCTTATAATACATTTGTTTTGTTTGTTCAGCCTCCTAGAAACTAAATTGAGTCTGTGCTTTAAAAAGCCTGCTGAAGTCCTTATTGCCTGTTTTGATAGCATGTGCATGAGCCACCACCATGTTCTTTCCCACCTCACATTTGATATGAATCCTTTTCTTTCAACTTCTCTCCCTATTGGTTCCCCATCTTCTTTTGCTCCATCTGTGACCAGCTTCCTGTTTCTAAATAGACATTGTGGTCACCTCTCCCTCTTTGTGCCCATTCCTAGCCACTAGTTACTTCGGCTGTGGTCTTTATTGTTCTTTCTCCAGCCCACCGGGTTGCGGTTGTCCCACACATCCATATTGTTATATGTTCCCAAACTGGGTTTGGGGATTATTTTGGTAACTACTGCATTGGGTGAGAGTCGAACTAATAATTAAAGTGTTGGGATGACTTTTCCTATTACGAATTCTCTCTTGTTTCTACAATCTAAGAGGAGCTGTACCTTGTACTCTTACTATATACAATGCACAAAATAGCATGTTGACTTATGGCCCACCGGAAACCTGAATGCTTATGATTTCCTTTGTGTTTTTCTTCATTTCTAGGACAAGATGTTGATCAATATAAAGAGCATCTTATGGATGTGCTCTACCTTAATAGCAACCCATGCACTACATAAAGGTGAGTGTGGTTTAAATTTTTTTGGTGTTTAGTGAAATAAAAATTTAAGTGCTAGAGCACAGAATGGCCATATGGAGTCAATAGAATAAAGCATTAGTTTTTGATCTATTTAGTGATTTATAGTGCTGAACACTTACAGCTGAAATAATATTATTTTTCATTTAATAAATGGTTTTAAATAAAATGAAATAATGAACAGGATGCTAAAGAAGCAAGTGGGTTTTCAATAAATTCCCAGATTACTTTCAGATTGCAAAAGTGCTCATATATACGTATTTTTTAAAATCTGTCATCTTCAATATACTCAAAGCCTTTCCTATAAAGAAAGACTATCAAACCCTCCGGAGGCTAGAGTGTGAGAAGAGTCAAAAAGATAAAGAGCAGGCTTACAGCCAGGATTTTACCCTCCACATGTATTACCTTTTCCTTTCCTTTCCTTTCCTTTCCTTTCCTTTCCTTTCCTTTCCTTTCCTTTCCTTTCCCTTCCTTTCCTTTCCTTCTTTCCCTTCCTTTTCTATTCTCTTCTTTTCTTCTTTCTCTATTTCATTAAACTTAATCTCCTAGTTATATGATATAGACCACAAACAAATAAACTAATAACCCAGGTATTTTCAGATTGATGAAAATAAAGCTTAGTGATATGATAAAGAAGTGCCCGAGTAGGGGGAAGGTGGGACGGCCTCTTTGAGAAAGTAACATTTAAACTGAGATATGAATGACCAAGATGGCTGTCGGAGTTTAGGCTCCACCAATCTGTTAACAGCCCAAGCGCTATTTCCTTCAGTGTAGTCAGGAAATACAGATGAAGGTCACAGACAGGGAAGGACAATAGCACCCAGTAACAAGGGAGAACACAAAAAGGAAATATAGAAAGAGAGTTGGTTTAGATGGGTAGTAACAGAAGGGAAATAACAAATTTGTTATTTGTAGGTTTAGATGGGTAGTAACAGAAGGGGAGAAAACAATGGGAGAGACTTGAGAGACACTTAAAACAGAGTTTAGACTTTCTGCTTAAAGCAAAGAAAGCATTCACATAAACAATGGGGAAAAAACGAAAAGCACTTATGATATAACTGTTTGACAGTATTTTATAACAGTAATAATAGCTAGCAATATTGAATAATTTCTACATGCCAGGTCTTCTGTATTTTACATAGTTAATTTATTGAATCTTAACTCTCCAATGAGGCAGATGTTTCTATTCTCCCCATTTGGCAGATGAAGAAACTGCACTACCACAAGGTTTGGAGGCCTACCTAATGTAGAAGTTTATATAGCAGTTTAATTACAGAACCTGGAGTTGAACCCAGGCAGGCGGGCTCCATAATCCATGCTATGAACCACTATATTACACTTTATTCCAAGAATCAAGTTCTTTGTAAATCTGTGATCATAATTAAGAGATATAATTAGTTGGGACTAATTTCAGAAGAATTTAATTTTTTCATATGAGGCACAAAAGTTGAAAACGTAAGATCCAAATAAAACAAATTTGCCAGTTTATAGTAGGATACACAGCAATAACTTGTTAGGAGTTAACACAAGTGTTTTCATCTTAAGCTTTTCTCTGTTTATTCCTAGGCACTCAAAAGGTCAATAACTAACATTAATGAACACCTTGTCCACTGGTTATTGGCTTTATTTTAATGCATGAAGTGTTCTGTGCTTTAACAATACCTATTTTATTGATTATCTAGTGCTTACCTAGTTATTTGAATATTCCTCTACTATTAATAAATGAGTTCTGCACAGTCATGAGCAAATGAATGAACAACAGAGTGAAATTTATCACCCTAGAGAGTAATAAATTCTCATATTCTCAATCTGACATTTATTTGGCCAAGGGGTGTGTGTGTGTGTGTGTGTGTATGGTCAAATTGTATAGATGGAATTTATGTCATTCTTCTCCACAGAATTTACCGACAGAGAATGAAAGGCAATTGATCATTCGTTATTTAGAGATTTCTCCCTTACGCTACTCATATAGACCACAAACCATGTGGTGGGAACAGTGAACTTTGTGTTAATTTTCGTTTTTTACTACTTGCATTGTTCACAGTTTCAGACAAGTTCTTACAGGTAGCATTAAAAAAAAAACATGTATAGTCTGTAAACATTATTCTCTGAACTACTTAGTTTCTTCCTTAAAATATTTAGATTTAGTGAGCTTAGTTCTTATGACCCAGTGCATTAAGACTCAAGATTTTATACACAAAAGACTTGACCACACAGCTTTTTGTTAATCCTGTTGTTAAGACTAGATTCTACATGAATATATATTTATATCTGAACAAAGCTTTTGATTTCCTTGTATCTGTAAACATCTAGAACAATAAATAACCCTTGGGTAATTTGCCTTTTGAGATCATTTTGTTCCAATATATTTTTACATAACAGCACAGTTACTGAGCAATACTTGGAGTTTTAGAAACCTTCCAATTGGATACATTGGATTCCATCTCATATGTGCCTCTACACATCTAAAATTGTGAAAAGAATGATAGTTTAGTAATAAACATTAAGGAATTGGATGTCACTTATCTTAAACTCATTTTTAAGGAGATGATAAAGAATCTCATAATTTATATCATAATTGAAGTTGATGGTAAAGCTGTTTTTTTTTTCCATTAAAAAACCAATACTTTGTGCTAATGTTAATCATCTAAATAATTCTTTAGGAAGGAAATGAGCTTTCCTAGAACATACCGTAAATGGAGATTTTTAGATCATAGAATACTTAGTCCTTTCCTTCTCAGAACTCCTATTCTTGGCAAAAAAAACAAACAAACAACCTTTGTGTTGTCATCATCTTCCTAATGGGGGCCAAATCAAGGGATTATAAATCAGGTAGGGAGTCCCCTGTGGACTTTATAGATTTATTTAAAAGATCAAGTTGCTAACTGCTGTCCGTGCAGATAACAATTAAAGAAATAGGATGAGATGGAAATAGAGTGGGTGTAGACTCTGCAAAGGAACTAACACTAATTTAGGGACAGAGAAAGAACCCAATAAGTACCAAAGTTGAAAGATTCCTTGATTAGTTGTGAGGAGACTTGTGTTCTGGCCTGGGTCTGTCAGCAGGCAGCTAGGATCTTAAATGTCACTTCCTCTCAGTGGAGCATCCTTAGTAAGGGATTGGACTAGTTTCACTCTGAGGGTAAGCTTTAAGTAAGACAATTTATTTTATAAGCCAAGAATTTAATAGAATGGAATTATTCCCTTGATACTGTATTTAAAGGTGATTATGATCTTAGTAACATTTAAAAGACTAACTTAGTGCAGTTAATAGTGTATTTTTATTTAATTTTGTTAAGTGCCTTAAATCCTGTTTTGGGGCAAGTTATATATAGATTAGTAAGATGATAAAGAAATGTATGACAGCTATGACCACTATAAATTAGAAATATATGACTGATTTCTATCATAAATACAGTAAATATAATACTGTATTGGTTATTTTAGATTTATTTGTATCATATGAGAGATTTTATAGTCCAGCCTTTAAGAAGTTAAATTTCAATCTTTAACAATAAAGAGCATTTTTTTCTTAAAGTGCATAGTATCTCCATATCTTCCTGAAATTTTCAAAATGACTTATCCCCAACTGAATCCACAGTGCTATGTTGACAGCTGTATCATTTCTGATACATGTCTGTATTGAGATATATGTTCCCAGTACCTTGACTACTAACACACTAAGTGTTACACACATCATTTTGTTAAGAATTATTATTTCACTCCAGCTAGAGGCTACTTTTAACTTGTTCATCATATTTTCATGAAGTAGGATTGCTTGTGTATGAACATAATTTCTATCTATCGTTATTGCCAGCACATTGTCTAGCCAATTAGTCAGGACTGGAAAATGGGAGGAAGTGGTGGGAAAGGGTTATGGATTCCTGTAAGAATAAAATGTCATTTATTTTGCATATGATACTGTTAAATTGCACTCAAGGTATTCTTTCTCCTTAAAATTTTAAGGGCTTAAACAGAAAGACATTCTGCAGATTAATACTTTAGGTGGGGGTTAGGTGAACAGACCAAATCCTACCCCCCCCCCACCCCCACACACAGGATATAATTAAGAGGTAATGTTTCACTGCAAAGTGATTGCAGCTGGATTTGTTATTATGATGAAAGCCTTTGGTTCAAACGCTGAACCAAATGAGGGTCCTTCAAGTGTTAGACTTCTTCCTGCTCCAGTCTATTGAAATATATATATATTTTTAATTTTTACTTCCTCTTTGAATTTTATTTTCATTTCCTCTAAGGTAATGTGGCAGTTATCTTAAATAATTTTCCTCTTCTGACAGGTAGACATAAATTCTTCTTTCAATTGCTCTTCCTAACATTGGTCCAATCTTTTACCCACATTACCAATTCTAGTCTCCTTTTGCTGTTAATTGCTTACCTTGCTATACATGCCTTATTCTATTACTTATTTTGTACATATTGAACTCTAAGTTACAAATACTTTAAAATGAATGCTATATTTTTAGTACATAAAGATGAGCATTTTTAAGCCATATCTTTGTTGTGAAACATTGTTAAAACTGTATACTAGTCTTTGTATATAAACTCATTCTAATTATCTCACCTATTGAAAAAGTAACCAAACCACTTGTAAGGGTTTCTTAGCCACTCACTTATTTAACAGACTTGTTTGAGTTTTTTAGGACTGTTAATTTTGTATTTTCTATTTCTCCTAGTCAAAGTGGAAAAAAGCCCACCTGTTAAGGGCTCCCTCTCTGGAAAAGTCAATCTCCCTTGTCATTTTTCAACCATGCCTACGTTACCACCCAGTTACAACACCTCTAGCGAATTTCTCAGAATCAAATGGTCTAAGATTGAATTGGACAAGAGTGGAAAAGATTTGAAGGAGACTACTGTTCTTGTAGCCCAAAATGGGAATATCAAGATTGGTCAGGGCTATAAGGGGAGAGTGTCCGTGCCTACACATTCCGAGGTCGTCGGGGATGCCTCACTCACCATGGTCAAATTGCGCGCAAGTGACGCGGGCCTCTACCGCTGCGATGTCATGTACGGGATTGAAGACACACAAGACACAGTATCATTGGCGGTGGATGGTAAGGCTTCCCAAATCTGTAAGACATGATACCTGGTTCAGAAGTGTTGTGAAGCAGTACTTGAAGTAAATGGTGTTCGGAGTTTGGACAAGTGGAAGAAACATCAGTCATTTCAACAGTTCATGCCTTTCACCAAAAATGAACTGTTATTTCTTTAAGGGTCAAGGAAGGTGACATTTTGCACAGCGCCTTCACTGATTCAGGAAAGTGCAGTATAATGGAATTAATGAATAGCTCAAGACATGATAAATAGTTCAAGAGCTAATTATTTCCTTACTTTGACCTACCTGTTTGTGATTACTTTTTAAGACCATAAAGGCTGATCTACATTTTATTTTAATTTTTACGACATGTGTGTATGCACACACACATGCGCACACACATGCTCATACACACACACACACACACACACACACAAACCTTTTTTCCTTTTTCTCACTGTCCTAGCATAATTATTAAAATCTTTGAGTTTCTTTTTAAGAAATATAAATTCTATCTTAACTTACATTGAAGAAATAGGGCATTTAATAAGTATCATGGTACATGTCACAGTGCCTTAGAAAGGCCAGGACCTAAGAAACATTTGCATTGGATCAAAATAAAACTCGGTGAATTTTTTGTTTTAAAGGTCAATACACTAACTGTTATACATTAAGGCTTGCAATGAGGCATTTTCATTTTAGCCCTCTTTCAGTGGTGGTTTGTATGTCATTTGAATTTAAGTTAGGAGACAAAGCAAAGAAAAATTGCTTTAATTGGGTACACACATAATACCGTAGCTCTTGGAAACAGAATATTTTGGCAAGTTATTAAGCAAAATTCTAATACCCAGACATGATAGAACAGATTTTTCTTCCATCCCTCCATTTTCCTATAAAATATTTACCTTTCAGAAATATATACAGAGGGTTTTATTAAAACTTTCTTCTGTAGCCAAAAGGAAATACTTTGAATTTCAGATGCAGAGAATTAATTTACTGTACATTCTTTTATGTTCAGATTCTGTTACTGTCTCCTGTCAATCTATTTTTACGTTGTGCAGGCATCCACTAAATATCCTGGGCTCTTCAGTCTTTTGACCTTTTTATTATTTATTTTAGTTAGCCTAGGATTGTTTTGCTGTACTGACATTTTTTTAAATCTGTGTGTGTGTTTGTGTATTATATTTATATCTTATATAAATAGATTATTAATAAATTATAAATATATAGTAGTGGTATATGCACAGTATGTATAAATTTATATATTTTTTTAAAATCTCTAAAGGAATTTAACAACTTCTTACTAATTTCACCATTAAAGAATTAGCGATGGATTTTCCCCTTGCCCCTGCAAAACAATGAAAATCCTCCACTTAATCTCCTTAGCCCCATGAGGTCTTCAAATTATCCCAACAACTGCAGATACTTATACCAACTGATATTCCCTGCCCTGCTCTTGGAGGCCCCTTTGTGCCCCCTTACAGTCTTCAGTGCACATGTAAGATTTTTAATTATCAAGAGGACTGTTGGAAGCTTTGATCGACATAAGACTAATTTAAAACCATTCAAATATTTGCTTAAGCCTTAGAGATCATTATAAACTATCTCATACTTACCAGATAGTATGGTACACACTTCCTGGCGATTTTAGAGTATTTCTATAAAGGTACAAATTTTTGGAAAGGCATTTGATGAATTTTTCATTGCACTGTCAGAAATGGGAAAATGAATGTTAGTTGTCATTGCATCTACTCGGTGCCTGTGCAGGTCTTTTTGTGTTGACACTTATCAGAGGTGCTCATCTATGACATGGCTAGTCTGTTCCCCTGTATTTACTTTATTGGCACATAACCTGTCTTGCAAGAAGGAGACATTTTAAGGATGGGCATATGGAGGACAGTCTTATAACTAGAAGTCAGACTGTGGGACATAGACTGTTGTCAACCCAAGGGAATTACTAGGAATAAAAAGACAGTGGAAGATATCTTGGAAACCAAAGTTCATTCCGCATAACAAAAAAAAAGTGGTCTTAGGCAATTTGACCCCTAATAAAATCTCATCCATAAGACCCAGTTGCCCCAACTTTTATTTTCTAGTGACTTCCCAGGCCCCTTAACTTGATTCACTTTGCAGTCTTACAGAAACGAGTCACCACATTTAGTGCAATTAAAGATGGAGATGCTCTTGTTGAAGTAAGAGGAGAAGACCAAAACCTCACTCCTACCCCCACCCTCATCCCCACCCAGTTAGTCTTCCCTCAGCCCTCTGACAATTCCTTGAGCCCTGGAGAACAGCTCTAGAACCACTAGACTATGCAACTCCTAACACACAGCAAAGTGGAGTTGGAGGCAAGTACCAAGATGCCTGGCTTCAACTCAGGGGAATTGGGTAACTTTACTTCAAGCCTTCTTTGGGATAAAAATCATACATTTTATTTGTCTTAGTGGAAACCCTCAGTTATGCTAGTCAGATGGTGAATATGATAAGCAGTGGGTGGGAGTTAGTAGCCTATACAACATTTTTAAAACTTTTGCCTAATTTGACTTTCATATCAGATAACATAAGCAATGTTAGGTACACTTTATTGTGGGGGGTGGAGATTAACTCAGTATATGATTAAGGAACAAATTAGTAATTGGAACAAGCCTTCTCGCTCATACATAGTCCATTGTCTTTTTCTTCTTAGTACATTGTTTCTGGAAGTAAATATCTCAATGTTTTATGTTTGGAGGAAGCGAGGTTAGTAAATGTTCCATGTGCTTCTATTCAGTTGGGCCTGGGTAAAATAGGGCAAGTTGACCTCATGGCCCCCTTAACTCTTTGTATCTCCTGCAGGACCTACTCTGTTTAGTTGTCCAGTGTTCCCATGATAATGTGAATACCACCTGTAATTGGAGAAGCTGTCCACCCCTTGGAATTTTAGTGGCCTAAATCTTTTTCTTAGATTGTTGACATGAGAATAGAAAATTCCTGGTTAAGAAACTTTCTAATGGAGCACAATGGGACACCTGGGTGAACGGCATTTCTGGGGCTCCTCGCATCACCATAACTTTATGTAATGCCACATAAAATGAAAATAAAGTATCACCATGGTGTTATTACCATGGGAGCAATTAGTTTGATGTATTACATCAGTGAGAAACTTTGCAAATTATGGTGGGATATTTGAACATGCCAGTAATTGCTTGTGGCTCTCTTTGCAGGGGTTGTGTTTCACTACAGAGCGGCGACAAGCAGGTATACTCTGAATTTTGAGACTGCACAGAAGGCTTGTGTGGATATTGGGGCAGTCATAGCAACCCCAGAGCAGCTCCATGCCGCCTATGAAGATGGATTTGAACAGTGTGATGCAGGTTGGCTGTCTGATCAGACCGTCAGGTGAGAGGTCTGGGGGCCACAAGCTGTAATTCATTAATTTGAGAGTAAGAATAAAGTACTTCTTACTAGTCTTTTATTTCCCCAGATATCCCATCCGGGCTCCCCGGGAAGGCTGTTACGGAGATATGATGGGGAAGGAAGGAGTCAGGACCTATGGATTCCGTTCGCCTCATGAAACTTACGACGTATACTGCTACGTGGACCATCTAGATGGTACGATGTTTGAATTTCTAAAACTTCGTTGGAACTAAGGAAATTGAAGAAGGACTGGGAGCACGTAGGAATAGAGCAAATTTTCATGCTTGTTTGGATTCCAAACAGCAGCATTTAGTTTAAATGACCGTATGATTGTGGTAAAATAAGCTTAAATTAAAGTGGAAAGAGAAGGAGGAGTGTCCAAATGGTTATGCAGGTTAGACATTTCTTTAGTTAATGGCAGGTTTTCTTTCAGGCATGCTGCTATTGGACTGTTTCCAATACACTTTTAGAGCCTTAAGAATAGAAAGCTGTAAGGGTGGTACCTATTCTTGTGAGAACTTCAGGTAAAATGCTGTGATGACAAACCACTATGAATCCAAGTGCTGATAAACACCCAGAGCTCAACTAAATAGTGTAAACTAGCCCAGGAGGGATTCTCATGTTTTACGTCTTCTTGTGGTAACTTTGCTACACTAATATTCAGAGCAATCATACATTCATTCAAGCAATCAACACATTAAAAAAACCACCTACTGTATGATAGGTTCTCTGTTAGTCATTAGGGATATGAAACCAGGTAAGATATAGACCTTACTTCAAAGATGTTTTGAGTCTGATTGATTTTGGCACTATCATTTCTCACTAGGCGTGAGTCAGAGGTTCTTAAAGGCCAGTGTGAGTTCAGTAGTGGCAAAATCACCAGAGGGTGATTTTAGTAAACAATGCAGTTTTACTATAAGACACATGGAATAGAAGTTTCTGTGAATTGAATATTGAATTGGCTTGTACTTTTAATTTTGGATGGGTGCATGTGAAAAGAAGAATCTCAGCTTTCTTATGTGTAGATTAAAGAGGTTAGACTAGATAGTTTCCCTGGTCCCTTCCAACATTAAAATTCTATGATTCTGTGTTTCTGTGAGTTGAATAAACAAGCTCAGAGACTGAAAACTAGAAACTAAGTAGCTTATATTTTCCTAATGCCCTGACTAAACTTGAATAAGAAGGCCAACTTACCAGAAGGCTGCTTAAGTGTGGTTTTCTAGCATCTTACCATTCTTATTATAACTACCATTTAAGAATGGTAAATGTATTTTCTAAATTAGAACTTTGGATTTGAACAATTTCCATTTTTGTATAGGGACAAAGGGAAAACATCTACAAAATCCAACCTATGAGATACATATATCTCATAGGTTGGATTTTATGGATATATATGCTATATATATACTGAATTTTTTATATTAAATATAATTTATTGTCAAATTGGTTTCCATACAACACCCAGTGCTCATCCCAACAGGTGCCCTCCTCAATGCCCATCACCCACTTTCCTCTCCCTCCCACCCCCATCAACCCTCCATTTATTCTGTTTTTAAGAGTCTCTCATGATTTGGCTCCCTCCATCTCTAACTTTTTTTTTTTTTTTCCATTCCACTCCCCCATGGTCTTCTGTTAAGTTTCTCAGGATCCACATATGAGTATATGTATCTGTCTTTTGATTACATACATACGGATACATACAGTATCTCTCTTTTGATTACAAAATATGGATATGTGTGTGTGTGTGTGTGTGTGTGTGTGTGTGTGTGTGTATGGAATTTGAATGTTTTTGTTTTAGTACACAAAGTTGAAAGAGAAAGACAAAAGAATCAGTATAAATACTAATTTAAGCACTGGCTGAAATTTCTGTCGGCAGAGTAATAAAGCTTTTATTTGTTTTATAGAAGAAATTTGACAGTTCTGGAGGATATTCAGCATCTTTACAGTGACATTGTTCTAGAAATTTTTTCTCCCTTGTTTGTTGTCCCTTGGAATAATTAGAAAATCTTTACACACTGATACTTTCCTTCTTGCCCTGAAATTGGACTGGTGTGCAGGGGGCAGTTAAAGAGGGCTTTTGTGAGTGAGGATGTATGAGGAAGATCACAAGATCACTCTTGTAAAGGTCTCTCTCCTTTTTTTTTTTTTTAATTTTTTTTTAATGTTTATTTATTTTTGAGAGAGAGACAGAATTTGAATGGGTTGGGGCAGAGAGAGAGGGAGGCACAGAAAATCTGAAGCAGGCTCCAGGCTCCGAGCTGTCAGCATAGAGCCCAACGCAGGGCTTGAACTCAAAAGCTGTGAGATCATGACCTGAGCTGAAGTCGGACCCTCAACCGACTGAGCCACCCAGGCGCCCCTCTCTCCTTCTTTTACTGAAGTATATGCCTTTCTTTGAAGTAAATACCATTGGCTAAACTTTGAATTGATAAAAATTCGCGTAGAAAGCTGACTTTAAAGTTACATCTGATATTTCAATTGCCACATTGATAAAAGATTATTTGAAGGTGAGCCAAAATTCCTCATAAGAGAAATTTATTATTATATTCATGGGTATCATAATTACTACCTATATTTTATTGTATTTTTGACAGCAAAGTATATGTGCAAGAGGGAGGAAAAATTAGAGATATTGATGTATTCAGAATGCATGTGATGGAACATACATCCAGTTATGAACTAAGGTGCAGGAACTTTAGATCAGAAGCCAAATTGTTCCAGATGGTCTAATGAAAAAGTCAATTAAGTATAAAATGAAGTGTAGTTTAAAAAGATAATTAATTTTGTGTTAATTTAGTCATTTAAAGCGAGAGATATTTAGTTGATGGATTATCAATCCTCTTTTTTTCTTCTTGTTTTGTAATTTACATTCATTCTGATGTATGTATGTCTTAAAAAATTCAAATAATTATACTCTATTCAATCCGGCTTAATTGGGGGAGAAGAAACTATTCTGGGTCTTACTCTAAGATGATTGTAGCACACTTATACATATGAACATAATATTCAATTCTATTTTTTTAAAAACCTAGTAAATATAAAATAGCAATTATATTAGCTATATCCATGAGCAAGGATTCCAGTATTAGTTGTGTTCTTGGAAATGGTCTAGACACTGTGTTGGCTTATTAGCCATGATTCGATAACAGAACACTGTTACTAAGAAATTAACGGAATTAAGATTCTAAAGTAGGAAATCTAGAAATTAAGATCTACAAAACAATCTATTAGGAAGTTTAATCTGTGTTTCCTGGTGAAATAGATTTGGAAACATTGAGAGGGTTCCTTATTAGGAAGTTTAATTTGTGTTTCCTGGAAATGTAGGTTTGGAAAACTTTGAGAGGCTTTAGAATAGAGTTGAGATGATTATACAGTTCAGAAAATCAAGTAAATGATTAGAGTTATCTAGAATGCTGAGAGAGCAGTCTTGGGAGGTAGTTAAGGTCCTCGTAATAAAAGAACAGGGGTACACCTGGGTGGCTCAGTCGGTTAAGTGTACGACTTACGCTCAGGTCATGCACTCACAGTTCATGGGTTTGAGCCCCTCGTCAGACTCTGTGCTGACAGTTCAGAACCTGGAGCCTGCTTTGGATACTGTGTCTCCCTCTCTTTCTGTTCCTCCCCCACTTGCACTCTGTCTCTCTCTCTTTTAAAAATAAATAAGGATTAAAAAAAAAAAAAAGGAACGGGAAGGACCTCCACTTCATCCCAGCTCTATCACTTACTAGTTGTAAGATCCTGAACAAGATTTCACCTCTGTTTCAGTTTCTTCTCTGAAATGGAGACCATGAGAATACTTACCTTTTAATCATGGTATGAAGATGAAGTGAGTTAGTATAAAAAGCTTTTATCACAGTGTGTGTCACAAAGTAAGTGCTCAAGAAAAAATAGCTTATGGATATACAAAATGTTCTTCATTTCCACTGAATTCATCAAAAGAAGAAATGACTTTAAAATGGCAACTTTAGAGGCACCCGAGTGGCTCAGGAGGTTGAGCATCTGATTCTTGATTGTGGCTCGATTCATGATCCCAGGGTAGTAGGATCAAGCCCCATGCTGGGCTCCACCCTGACCTTAGACCCTGCTTAACATTCTCTCTTTCTCTCTCTTTCTCCTCCCTGCCCCGCCACTCTCCCCTGCTCATGTGCTCTTTTTCTAACATAAAAAAATAAAAAGTTTGCAAGTCTGTGAATTAGGTTCACTATAAGGACATTTTTTTCTGACAATGAATACTGCTAAATACAGAAATAATCCTCACAGACTATAAAATTTCTTCTCTGGAAGTTTCTTAAAACTAGAATTTTCCTAAGATGTTCTGAGTGCAATGCTCTGTCAAAGTCAGAGCCATGGTACTTTGAGGTATATAGAAAATAACTGGAAATGGGTCACTTTATGAAGAAGGGTGACTTTCATGTCAAGTCATTTTGAATATGATAAGTTGCTTGAACATTAGTGAAGAATTAAAATTAGTACAGTGGCAAAAAGAATTCCTATGTTATTCCTCTTAAATTGTTTACAAGTATTCTCTGATTAGAACTTTAGCTTCTTAAGTCACAGTGTTCAGGAATTAATCTGGTATATGATTCCCCACAGAAGGTCATGGGTGCATAAACATGTCTACTTTGCTAGTGGGAGATTTAAATAATTCTGAAAGTGCTTTGTGAATTAATGCATTTCTGTGCTGAAGATTGGCAGTTTGATAGGAAATATTTGTATCATAGCAAAAAATAATTCCTAAATAAGTTAGATAAGATAATGTTGGAAACAATGGAGTACAATGTAAATATTTCACCTAAAAACCCCACTCAACCACTTAAGGAATCTTTGCTTGCTTTTTAATAAAATTAATAGATCGACTGTTTATTTGATTTCTTTATGGTAGCAGGTCCTTGTAAGAAAAGTTTCCTTTTATAAAGGTGTTTAATTTTCCTTGCAGATAAATCATAGGGTTGTAGGTGAGGTCAAACTGCTTTCATTTTCAAGGTTGACCCCACTTAATTTCCTTGCAATTGAGTCAATGCCTCCAGTCTCAACCATACATTCAACAAATTATTGACCTACGATCTTCTTGCTTGGGGACTTACATCCTGTCCTTCTATGGCCTATGTTTTCTTTGTAATCCTACCATTTGGCTATTATTTTACCTGAAATAACTATTACCCTACCATTCTGATTTCCTGGCTTCCACACAAGGTTCCCAGCACTTTGATGTGTCTTTCATATTTCACGTTCTCTTTCATTTTTATGGACTCTCTCCTTAATCTCATATCTGCTTCCTAAGTCCTAGTTGACCTTGATCACACTTCTATCTCTAAACCTTGAGTGTATGACTATAAGCACCTCCACCGCCACGATGTTTGCTTATGCCTCTCTCTCTCCTGTAAGACTGTGACTTCTGGGAGGAAAGGAACCATGTATATCCCCACTATGTCCTTGGCACATAGTAGGGACTCCATAGACAGAGTTGAATAAATGTATGAATTCTTGAATTAACCTCCAAACCAGAAGTGCTCACTCGACTCGCCGTGCTTTGCACTTCCCCCTTGAATAACTTCACGCCTCTCTAGCCTTTAGCATTATTCTAGTTGGTTCCCAAATTTTCATTGCTACAACTTCCTCATTAATTTAATTTCACATTTGTTCTATTGTAGATAAAATATCCCTTGTAGGATGAATGAGGCACAAAAGTACACCAAAATAACAAGTGAAAATGAAGATGTTAGTTTCTAGTTTTGCACGTTTAGGCCTGAATTTTCTTCTGAATTCCATACTCCTATTTCTAGTTTGTGAAATTATTCCTGTATCTAATTGGTTCTCACAAATAATCCCTATGCCTTTAGCAGATCTTCAAGGGGCCTGTTTGATGACCATCAAAGTACTCAAACACCATGGCCGTGTTCTTCCTATGTTAGTCTTCTACTCAGCATCGTGTAGTGAATTTTCTGTCATCTTCCTCCTCAAGTATAAACTCTGCATGATCTATGAAGCCCTCCAACCTGGCTGGAGAACAACCAATCCAAACTTATTTCCCTCTTTCCAACATGGTGTGTGCACAGGTCCTCTGAAGATCCTGTGCTTGCTGCTACCCATAGGTCTGCTTTGACCCTCTCAGAGAACATGAGCTTTCTGACACCCTGCTCTTCCACTCTTCCCTGTACCTGAAAACTTAACTGCTTTTTCTTCTTCGTTTTTTACATTTTTTTGAGAGAGAGAGCGCGCGCGTAAGCAGGGGAGGGGCAGAGAGAGAGGGAAACACAGAATCCAAAGCAGGCTCCGGGCTCTGAGCTGTCTGCACAGAGCCAAACTTGGTGCTAGAACCCATGAACCGTGAGATCATGACCTGAGCCAAAGTCAGATGCTTAACTGACTGAGCCGCCCAGACGCCCGGAAAATTTACTGCTTCCAAGAGCCCATCTTTGGCTCTTACAGCTCACACTGTGATTTTCTTACTCTGAATTCCCACTTTTCATCGTTCCACATGCTTGGCATTTAATTGTTCTCTAGTTGCTTTATAGGCACTGAATACAAAATGTGACCTGTTAGTTTTGTTTCTGCAAAATTTCTGTAACTCATGGTAGAGATAAGGCCATAAACATCTTCTATCCCTCTCTCAATTGCAGTGAAGAACCTATTCCAGTAATAGATACATAATAATTACTTAAGAAATAACTTGGTGGTGATTGCATTATTTCTTCCAATTTTGTCTCTTCTCAAATACAATTACCACCACCTTTCCATTTCTGTATTCGAAAAAAATGCTTCACTTTGTTCACCAATTTTTTTTTTTTCAACGTTTATTTATTTTTGGGACAGAGAGAGACAGAGCATGAACGGGGGAGGGGCAGAGAGAGAGGGAGACACAGAATGGGAAACAGGCTCCAGGCTCTGAGCCATCAGCCCAGAGCCTGATGCGGGGCTCGAACTCACGGACCGCGAGATCGTGACCTGGCTGAAGTCGGACGCTTAACCGACTGCGCCACCCAGGCGCCCCAAATTTTTTTAATGTTTATTTATTTTTGAGAGAGAGAGAGAGAGAGAGAGAGAGAGAGAAAAACAGAGCATGAGTCCGGGAGGGGCACAGAGAGAGGAAGACACAGAATCCAAAGCAGGCTTCAGGCTCCCAGCTGTCAGCACAGAGCCAGAGGTAGGGCTCAAACTCACGAACTGTGAGATCATGACCCGAGCCGAAGTTTGACACTTAACCAACTGAGCCACCCAGGCACCCCTTGTTCACCAAATTTACTAAGAATGTTTTTGTGGGTTTTTTTTAATCCTTTTGGACGACCACGATACTAACTGTTCCTCTCACACTTCTCCCTGGTCTCTTAGAAAGCATTCCTTCCTAGAAATACTTTCTCTTCTTCAACTTCTTACAGTAATTTCCCTTTCTTGCCACCCCAGCCAATCATCCTGTCATCCCGCTTCCTCATGTCAAAGTCCAGTATAGTTCTGGGGCACCTGGGTGGCTCAGTCAGTTAAGCGTCCAACTTCAGCTCAGGTCATGATCTCACAGTTTGTGAGTTTGAGTCCCACACAGGGCTCTCAGCTGTCAACACAGAGCCTGCTTAGGATCCTCTGTCCCTTTCTCTCTCTGCCCTTCCCCTGTTCATGCTATCTCTCTCTCTCTCTCTCTCTCTCTCTCTAAAAAATAAACATAAAAAAATCTTTTTAGTCCAATATAGTTCTGTCACCTCCATGACTTGTTTAATTCTTTTATGTCATCCTTGTGTTTGGCCTAGAACCAAAAAATAATCTTTTCCTTTTTGTTATCATATGATCTCCTTTAGATAAGCAAAGCTAAAAATTTAGGGAAAGACCCAAATGTCATTAAACAGGTCTTAGAGCAGATCTTAGTTCAGACTTTTTTGGAGGCTTTGATTGGACAAAAATCAGATATCATATCTTGAAATTGTGTGATTTCCTGCTGGCAGATTCTCAGATTGACTTTTAATTTCAGTGGAATTTACAGCATGTAATCTACAAAATATTTCACTGGCGGGAGTTATCTAAGAATCCATGATACTGGCCTTATTCAGTTAAAAAGTCCTATGTCAATGGGGTGCCTGGGTACCCCAGTAGGTTGAACATCTGACTCTTGACTTTGATTCAGGTCTCAGAGTTTGTGAGATTGAGCCCTGTGTCAGGCTCTGCATTGACAGGGCAGAGCCTGCTTGGGATTCTCTCCCTCTCTCTCTCTCTGCCCCTCCCCTGTTTGTGTGCCCTCTCTCCCTCTCTCTCTGTCTCTCAAAATAAATAAACTTTTTTTTTTTTTAATTTTAAGTCCCATGTCAGCTAGAAGAGCTTCCCGCACACTGTGGTTCAATGGATGGTTCAAATATTGGTTCTGGATTACAGAACCTCTTCACTTTGGTTTACTTTGGTTTGGTGCTAGAAGATGCTGAAAACTTTTCATTTATTCTCTGAAGAACTCACGGAACCATAGATCATAGCTGGGGCTGTGGCTTCTGACATAGGCTTTGGAAATGAACATGTCTTGCTAAGGGCCTGAAACTGAACTTCAAGTTCTTTCTGCTTAAGTGTTTGCATAGCATAGCTAAGAGCCAGTGAAAAAAGTGACAAAGCATGGCACACTGGCAGCACCTCTGGAAAATGATGTCCCCATTCACTGCAATGATTTCAATAGATTGACTGTGAAATAGCTCCACAGGTAGGGTAAGGAAGGAAACTATTGTATGGGTGTATTATTGTTTAGGTTAATCCTCATGAAATCGTTGTCAGACAGTTATTGTTGTTGTTGTTGTTTTTCTTTACCCTACTGTTTGCCATGAGGAAAGGTTAAATAATTGGATATGCCCTGTTTCCTATTCCACTATAGTAAACTCTTTTGGCCAACCACAGATTCCCCAGGGGAGCAACAGTGCTCTTACCAGTAAAGAAGGGATGATGTGCTCTCCAAGCTCCCGCAAATCTCTGATTTCTCATATAAGAATATCTTAATTCTTATTTGAGTGATGATTTGTTTACTGATTATGTTGTCATGATTAGAACTGCTTGGTTAAGTGGTAACTCTATTTTTAAATTTTTGAGGAACTGTTAGACTGGTTTTCAATATGGCCACACCATTTTAATTCTCACCAGCACTATATTAGGGTCCTGATTCTTTCACATTCTTGCCAACACTCATTTTTATCTGAAATTTTGATCATAGCCATCCTAATGGGTATTCAGTGATATCTCATTGTGGGTTTAATTTGTATTTACCTAATGGCTAATGATGTTAAGCAACTTTTCATGTACTTATTGGCCATTTATATATTTTCTTACAGAAATGTCTCTTCAGTCCAGCTGTAAAATGAATGTCATGGGGTGTAATGTATGGCATGACAACCATAGTAAATAATATTATATTTCATGTCTGAAAGTTGCTAAGACAGTCAATTGTAAACATTCTCTTCACAAGAAAAAATATCTGTAACTATGTATGGTGATGGATGTTACCTAGACTTATTGTGGTGATCATTTCACAATATGTGCAAATAGCGAATCATGATGTTGTACACCTGAAATGAATATAATGTATGTCAGCTAAATCTCAATCTTAAAAAATGTCTATTCAGAACCTTTGCCCATTTTTAATTGGGGTGTCTTTTTGTTGTTGGGTTATTTATACACTCTAGATTCAAATATCTTATCAGAAGGTTTGCACATATTTTTTCCCATTCCGTGAGTTGTCTTTTTACTTTCTCAGTAGGGCCCTGTGATGCACAAAATTTTTCAGTTTTAATAAAGTCCAAATTATCTATTTTTCTTCGGTTGTTGGTGCTGTAAATGTAATATCTAAGGAAGACACTGCCAAATCCTTAGTCATGTAGACTTGCTTCTGTGTTTTCTTCTAAGAGTTTTGTAAGTTTTAAGTTTTAAGCTTATTTTGATCAATTTTGAGTTAATTTTTATATGTAGTGCGAGATAAGTGTCCAAATTCATTCTTATATTTGTGGATACCCAGTTGTCCCAGCATCATTTGTTGAAAACACTATTCTTTCCATCATTTAATGACCTTGGTACCTTTTTGAAAATCAACTGATCATAGACATACAGATTTATTTCTGGACTTTCCATTCTATTCCACAGATTTATATGTCTGTACTTATGTCAGTACCCCATTGTCTTGGTTACAGTTGCTTTGTAGTAAATTTTGAAATTGGAAAGTGAGGGACCACTAACTATGTTCTTTTTTCAAAATTATTTTAGTTATTTTGGGTCCCTTGAGTTCCCATCTGAATTTTAGGATGAGGTTGTCAGTTTCTACAAAGAAGCCAGCTGGGATTATGATGGAGATTGCATCGAATCTCTAGATCACTTTGAGGTATATTGCCATCTTAACCATATTAAATCTTCTGATCAATGAATATGGGATGCTTTTCCATTTCTTAAGACTTTCTTTAACTTCTTTCAACAGCACTTTATAGCTTTCAGAGTATAAGTTTTGCAGTACTTTTATCAAATTTACTCCTAAATATTTTATTCTTTTTGATGCAAATGAAAATGGAATTTTCTCTACTCCTTTTTCTGATTATTTATTGGAAGTATATATAAATGCAATTGATTTTTATATATTGGTCATGTATCTTGTATCATGCAACTTGGCTGAACTTGTTTATTAGTTTTAATAACTTTTTTTAATGTTTATTTATTTTTGAGAGAGAGAAAGAGCATGAGTGATGGGGGAGCAGAGAAAGGGAGACATAGAATCCAAAGCTGGCTCCAGGCTCCAAGCTGTCAGCACAGAGCCCAACACAGGGCTCAAACCCATGAACCATGAGATCATGACCTGAGCCGAAGTCAGATGCTTAACCAACTGAGCCACCCCAGCGCCCCAGTTTTAATAACCTTTTAATAGAATCCTTAGGATTGTCTATATATAGTCCCTTTCATTTGTAATCTTATCGTAAGGAAGTAGACTTGTCATGTCATACACCCCTTGAAGCATGTGACAGTCATTTGCTGTAAGGTTTTGATGTCAAGATCTCTTGGAGTTCTGAATCAAAAGAATGTCTTTGGAAATACAGTGACCATTTACCTTTCAGCTGTGAAAAGTTAAAAAAAAAAAAAAAAAAGCCAAACTAGGCTGATCCGCCTGTGTAGACCTGCAGCCATACTGTGCCTGTCAAATCAAATAGCACATTCAATCTCTTATATATTTTGAAGACTCAGACACCCAGAAATGTTTCAGAACCTCTTTCTCACTCTAATTAAAATCTTACTGCTCTGTCAGTAGGAAAGAATGAGATCCGACATCCTGAAAACCATAAAAATATGTTTAAATTTTAGTGAGGCTTCCTGTCTCAAATTGATATACATGAAATCTTGTATAATAATGCATTGACATATATGTAGATTCCTTGTCTCATGAATGTTATCTGATTTGGAGCATGTTAACGATCACAGCCAACGGATGACAATTTTTTTAAATAATTAATTAAAAGTTAAAAAGTTCAAAGCTTTATCTCAAGCCACATCATGTTTCTCCTTCAGTCTAAAAACAAGTGAGAAATCTGAAAGGTGCTGATCGGGCTTTCCAGTCTCATTATCTCCAAATTAGAAATAATGCCTGCCTACCACTAGAAATGGAGTGAGGTGACGGTGGCAGCCTCGGAGGTTTGCTTGTCACTATTAACAGAAGGTTGGTCTTTGTGCAGGTGAAAGAGCATATCTTAGGGGAATTGACGTGACTTTGAATGACCTTCAAATATCAGTCGTCAGGATTATTTAGCAGTGCGTTAGCTGTTCATCAAGCATATACAGCCAATGGATTTTGTGACCCAGAGAATAATGAGCATTAGTCTTCGATGCTTTGATCATGTCTATATAGACACAGGCAAAAAAGAGAGAGCAAGAATAAGAGAGTGAAAGAGGGCAAGAGAGAGACAGAGGAAGAAAAAGAAAAGAGAAACCTCCTTTGAAACTTAAAAATCCCAAACTTCAAAGCTAATAATAATTGTGCTGACTTACTCTCATCACCAGGAAACTTGCCGTAAGTGGTTTTATTATATCAGTATTTAGAAGTTCATCCCATGTGGCTACTTCCAGCTCACGCACTGTAGCTACTTTGCATACATTTATTACTTATTTTCACTTAAATAGCGAGGAAATAGTCACATTGATAAATCTTAACCTTCCTTAAAGTGAAAGACAGAGAGTTCTGTTCTCAAATGAGTAAAGGGAATCATGATTCATTTATAAGTACTTATTTTCAGACTGGACAATTTACAATAAAAGGGTTATGAGCACAAATAAACAGGAAAAAACAACAACAACCATTTTTCACACTACCCAGCCAACATACCTGTTAGGAAACTGATGAGATCTCAGTTTCGACTCTCTGTCGGCTTAGTCCAGGAGAGAATTGAATATGACCTGCCCCTGCCAATTCCCTTTTCCTCCTTGGTATCCATAAGAAATTGTCAGCAAGAGGGAACACTCTTATCGTAGCTTTGCTCTAGGTCCAGCTCTTTAATAATTTTTCCGAGTTACTCCTGGGTATAAACTCTAGCTTTTGAATGATGTGGGTCATTTTAAACGTTTGATCTGTTTTCATCATCGCTTGCCTTTTAGTCTGTCATTCTTTAGTCTGCCAAGAAGCCGCTTGTCCATTTAGCAATCAGAAGTGTGGGAAAAGAACACGCATGGTCCAATTTCCAGGGAGTCTTGTAGCAGTTAGTTGTCAAATGAAAGTATTTTATTTTCTCAATAGTTCTGGTGGTGTTAATTCCCACAGTTAAGGTAAATTTAATTTGTGGGATGTCACCAGATATTAAAGTCTCACAAGCAGTATCTTCCAGTTCCTTCTAGGACATCCCTAGAAAGTTAAAATAACAGGAATAATTTAAGTTAACATTTAAGTTGAGATTTTGGAAAAATATGCATTAAGATACTGCATATGTGTTTTTCAAATGGATATGTAAATTATACTATGTGTGAAATCCTCTGTTCTGCATCGTTATATCTTATGTGTTACTAATGTGAGCATATATGTATACACCTTAATGAATTCTTACTTATACTAACTTAAATGAACTTGTCTTTTTATGGTAAGTAATGTATTGTTTTGTGTATGTAAAACATTTTGTATATTTATTTCTTGATGTTTTATTTGCTCTCTTTCAAGAAAAATTAAGTATTCTCTCATAGGTGGATAACATTTAGAAACACCTTCCAAATCTGTGCTCTAGTTACAAATTTGATAGTAAGCATCTTCTAGGTGTAGCTACTTTGATGAGGCTACTTCTAGAAGTGAGACAGTTGACTCATCCTCAACTTATACAAGTATGTTTGCCTTCCAGGAAGGCAACTATCCAGTAAATCTAAAGTACATTAAATGGCTCAGTTATAAGTATTGAGGTGTAGAAATAGAACACAATCCTGTCCTATGTTCATAAGATAGGCATTTTCTCTCACAAAATTCTGCTGTGATTCAGAAGGAAATTTTACCACCTACATCAGAGGCAAAAAGGTGCCTTTAGGATACCTTCAGGGTGGAAACTTCTACAACCTGACCAATTAAGTCATGTTGCAGAGAGAGAAACTAAGTAAAAGCACTGAGTTGCTTTGCTTGATTTCCCATGTTTGCTTTCTCTTTGTCTTGTTTCCTTGGTTCTGGATTTGCCTTTGCCTCTGAACTTCAGACTTTATGTGTTGGTGCATCCTCTTATGATCATTCATTTTTGGACCAAGGCTGGAGTTACATTATTCTTACTGGTCCAGGCTTTATATCTGTCTCATTTCATTCCACTGTGTTATAGTTTAGAACACATCATTTGACCTATAAATAATTCCTGACTATGGCTTTAAAAACTGAAAGTAGATCAGTGGAGACATTGAAAATCTTAACATCTTGACTGCTTTCTCAGTGTAAAGGTGGTCAATGTTTAGCTTAGAATCTGCAGTTCTTTTTTCCTATGGGCTATGCTTTCTTTCTGTGGGAAAGCTCTATGCCTACAATTTATTATTGAGGAGAAAGCCTGTTGCTTTTATCAGCTCTTGCTTGGTTTACTTTTTTTCAAAAAGATATTTTTAAAATGTTTATTTATTTATTTTTAAAATGTTTAATTTTTTTTTCAACGTTTATTTATTTTTGGGACAGAGAGAGACAGAGCATGAACGGGGGAGGGGCAGAGAGAGAGGGAGACACAGAATGGGAAACAGGCTCCAGGCTCTGAGCCATCAGCCCAGAGCCCGACGCGGGGCTCGAACTCACGGACCGCGAGATCGTGACCTGGCTGAAGTCGGACGCTTAACCGACTGCGCCACCCAGGCGCCCCTATTTATTTATTTTTAGAGAGAGACAGAAGAGCACAAGCAGGGAGAGGGGGCGAGAGAGAGGACAGGGAGAATCCCAAGCAGACTCCTTGCTGTCTAGCACAGAGCCCAACACGGAGCTCGATCCCATGAACTGTGAGATTGTGACCTGAGCTGAAATCAAGAGTCAGAAGTTTAACCAACTAAGCCACCCAGGTGCCACCAAAAGATATTTTTTTAAGAAATGAATTTGTGTGTTCAGCTTTTAAATACCATCTTAGACGCTTCGTCAAGGCTCCCTGCTCTCCCCAGCCTCCTGTGCTCACTGGCAGTCTTTGATGCAACCATGGGAGGCAATGAACCTCATGTGCCCTTTGCTTTGTACTCTAGTTTTTTGGCTCCTGCTTTGATGCTGTTTGGTTACCTGGTTTACTTTGCTTCTATCTTAAATCAGGTTGACACATAGGCAACCAGAAACATAACACTAAGTTATACTTGCTGTGGATTTGCTGAGTTTGGAAAACAATGCTGTGAAACAGATCCATGGACTTAATTAGTATGCTCTGAGTAAAAGAAAGTTCTCCAATCAAATGGTTTACACATCATGACTTCCTTGTGGGGACTATCAATAAATACTATAATACTAAATGCTCTGATAAGTCTTGCATAGAAAAAACCTGTCATATGAATTGTATTTGTTTTCTAAACGCAGTTGTCCTTGCAACCTCTTTTCTGTAGAACACCTGCTCACATCTCAGGGGTCACCAGTTTTCGACACAAGACATTTTGGGAAATTATGTTCATTGAACGTGGACCATAAGTTAACAGCCTTTCTGATCCACATCTTCAACAATAAACTTTTAGGGATGCCTGGGTGGCTGAGTCGGTTAAGCAGCCGACTTCAGCTCAGGTCATGATCACATGGTTTGTGGGTTTGAGCCCCACATCAGGCTCTGTGCTGACAGCTCAGAGCCTGGAGCCTACTTCGGATTCTGTCTCTCCCTCTCTCTGCCCCTTCCCTGCTTGTACTTGCTCTCTCTGTGTCTCTCTCTCAAAAAATAAATAAACATTAAAAAAATAAGCTTTTAAAAGGTTAATCCTGATTTAAACAACAGGTTACCTACACTTATATTATGTTAGAAATGCCAAAGGATTGTCTAATTAAAACTAGGCATATAGGAGCACGTGGGTGGCTCAGTCAGTTCAAGTGTCTGACCTCAGCTTAGGTCATGATCTCATGGTTCTTGAGTTCGAGCCCCATGTCGGGCTCTGTGCTGTCAGCTTGGAGCCTGGAGCCTGCTTCAGATTCTGTGTCTCCCTCTCTCTCCGCTCCTTCCCTACTCAAGCTCTGTCTCTTCTGTCTCTCTTAAATAAATAAACATTGAAAAAAACTAAAAAAAAAAAAAAAAAAAAAAAAAAAAAAAAGCCAGGCATGTAGTGAATACAATACTTGACTGGAGTTATAGGTGTGTTAGGAATCAAAGACACTTAGTAATATGAACTAGTTCAATTACTACTCTGCGTTCCCTTTGACTAACCTATTCTTTTTTTTTCTGGTTTGGGTTTCTATATAAAACTATTGCTAGGACATTCTGGAATATTTTTAAAAAGTATAAGATGCCCTGGCCCTAATATTTTGAGGTTGATACATAGGAAGGGAAAAGTTTGAATAAGTTAATTTTTCTCATTTTTGGTATAGACTGTTCATTCTAATAGCTTCAAGATACAGTAAGATAATTCTGTAGTGTGGATACTTTACTATAGTATTAGATTTTTGAAGTGGGCAAAATAATGTTCATGTTAAACATGAACATGTTAACATGTTAACATAACATAACATAAACATGTTAAATCGTGATTTAGGAGGTGTTAAATATTTACTTTTTAGAAATGAGTTAAAATAAATGTTTTTCTTTTCTTTTGCTCATCTTGAAATAAAACAATTTGCCGTACATATATTTATAAATGAATTATTTTGATTGTCACTTTAAACTAAACTCAATGCCAGTTAACTATTTTTTTTTCAACTGAGTTAAATGAAACCTCATGGTGATATCTTTTTCGACATTTTTTTTTTTGCAGTGTTGGAAAAATTCCTACATATAAAGGAATAGATGACTTTAGGAATTATAGAATGTAATCAAATAAGTAAAATAATTATTTTATGAGTATTGGATAGATGGATGGAAATTGTATCCTGCAAATGAATTAAATAATTGATATTGTGATATAATGTCAGATTTAACAAGAGTTTCTATATGAAAAGTTCTATAAGGGTAGGTCTTTATTAATTTAATAATAATAAGGGAATTCTCTTTGTAACCTACCAGCATCTTCTGAAACCTTTCTTTGTTTTATTACCCCAGAAATGTTTGCGGTTTAAAACAGGGAAACCAGTTACCCATGAAATCGTGCTGTTATTTTTTTTTCATTAGCCGTTTGGTCTGGCCATTTTTGGAGAAGTTGATTTCCCCCAACATATAGACTAACATTGCTGCTTGGAGTAGCAGAGTTTTACTCAATCGGTTACATTTCTTTGCCCTGCTCTGGTTGGCTGATCGCTCTTATTACTTTAAAAGAACAGTAAATTTTGCCTCCAAGTCGAAGTACGTCAGGACGTAGGAAACTAAGGCAATAGAGTGATATTCCAGCTGTAATAACAAATGCAAGTGTTCTACCTTGGAGGAAAACGAATTGGCACGCAGCCCATGTTCACACTTGCGTTCCTTTGAAGTGAATGAGGCCACTGGAGGACACAGACACAGTCTGTCTGCCTTTCCCTGTGTTGCTTTAAGCCAGATCCATAGGTGAGATGAATCAGCTGTTCTGGACAGCAGCTATACCCAAAGGTCTGCTTCAGTGAGCTGTTTTTAATGTGCTGCTTGGGAAGGATGGAAGAAAAATAGCACCTTGTTTCTTAGCAAGAACTTGAAATTCCGTTCACTTAACAAGCATCATTGATACATGCTACGTAACTGGTACTGTGACTCTTACGCTGTTACAGCTTGTTAGGGAGGGAGGTAGTGCAGGAGTGGGGAGGAGGAACTTGTGTTGCTGTAGTGTATTTTTGGATTTGAGATTACTGACCTTGCCAGCCTAGACAATTAAGGACAAAAACCTATTCTCACGTCTACCTTACTCTTTTCAGTCAGGTAAAAGTCATTTTCTCTCTCTTCTTCAAATAGCTCTTGTAGGGATTTGGCCTAGTTTCCTCAGCAGCAATTTTAGATTTAGAGTGACAAAAATTGATATGTGTGATTTGGCCATTTTTCCCGTGACTAATTTTTCTTGTTTTAGAAAGCTATCGCACACTCAGAGAGAGTAATGGCTCTATTCATTTTTAACAAATGCTTGTTACATCTGGATTTAGTCAGGTGAGGATCCGAATCATGAGAGCTCTAGAGTCCCCGTTGTCTAATATATCACAGAATCAGAAACAGGACCTGCGGCTGCTGCAGTGATGGACTGTTGATATTTTAGCTTCTTCCTCTCTGCCACATTTTAGATTCCTCCTGCCTGATGGATTAGCTTAGGTATTCTCTACTTCTGCCTCTGTCTTTGAGCCACTTGTACTCAACTGTGAAAAGCATCATTTGATTTGCACTGAATTTATTTCAGCCAATTGTTTTGTTAGCTGTCCAAGTACCAATTTAACAAACTCTCTGACGTTTCCGGAATATTTTATTGTGACATGTTAAATTATAATGAACATATTCTCTGCCAATTGGGCCTGGTGATGAACAAAGTAAATGTTCAGCCTTTCTTTGTTAATCAATAAACAAATGTAGGAGTTTCTCAACCCTAGTTAGCACCCCTGCTAGCATATGTAGTTATCTTTGTGAGAACTGGAAAAAGGACAGACAGATTGCAAGAGGTATTCACCATGGACAGAGTAAGTAGAAAAGAAAAAGGTGCCCCTTCCTTCAGGGGACTTTGGTCACTTTGACCAGTTGAGTGGAAGCTGATGTTGGCCTCCATTCACTCTGAGCCCCGGCTGACATAACAATCACACAGCCCCAGCAGGCCTCACATATGACAGCATTCCATCTTGCTTCTGTCTCTTCCTACCTTCAAACCTTGTAGTTTTTCTTGTTTTGTTGTTTAATTTGATAGGAGTGAATCCATTTTGATGGTAGAGATATGTGAGAAGGAAGGTCTGAGAACTACTGTTTGCTTTCAGGTTGACCAAAGTGAAATAACCTTGGTGACATTTCAATACAGTTTCCCTTTCCAGCATGCATTGTTAAGTACATTGCAGGCTTTTTCACTGAAGAGAAAACTCATTTTCCAGATAGTAATCCAAAGAATCCATTGGAAAGGTCTGTTCATTTTAAAGAATTTATCATAACTTATTATCAAATGATTGCTTCTGTATATCCGTAGGCCATAAAAGCAGTCATCTGATAATAAAGTTAATATATATGAACTTTTCTGGTATGTGTTATTTCTTATTATACATGAATAGTACCGAAATTGGGTAATTGTTATGTTTACTGCTTTAAAGTATCAGAAGCTGCCAGTTTACCATGAAAAAAAGTATTATATCCTTCTACCTCGCCCCACCCACCCATAAACTGGAAAGGAATGAATCGTAAAACTTAGAGTTTTGTTTTGTTTTTACTCTCTTCTTATTCCAGGTGACGTGTTCCATATCACTGCTCCCAATAAATTTACCTTTGAGGAGGCTGAAGAAGAGTGTGAAAACCACGGTGCCCGGCTGGCGACAGTGGGGGAACTCCAAGCGGCTTGGAGGAATGGCTTTGACCAGTGCGATTATGGGTGGCTGGCGGATGCCAGCGTTCGCCATCCTGTGACTGTGGCCAGGGCCCAGTGTGGAGGTGGTTTACTTGGGGTGAGAACCCTGTATCGTTTTGAGAACCAGACAGGCTTCCCTCCCCCTGATAGCAGATTTGATGCCTACTGCTTTAAACGTAAGTGTTTGCTACCTTTTTAAAAATTACAGATTTTTAAAACATACTTCGAAGACATGCATTGGTGTTCAACTGATGGGAATGGATCCCATGTCTTGCCGTGTGTGCACAGAATGGAAAGAGTTCAATGACTTCTGAAGGCAAATAAATGGAACAGCAGCAATATGGTTAAAACAGGAGGAAGTTTGACAAATGCTATTTTTGAAGTGATAAGGAAATGTCGAGTTGAGGTCTTAACAGTGCTTCCATTGCACCTAGAACCACAGAACACATTTCCGATTAGTTTTTTTTTTTTTTTTAACATTAATTGCAGTCCTTAAACGTAATTAGAGTGTTGGTGCTATAATGTTGAAGCCAACTATAGCTGAGTTGAATTCTTGAATTCTGCTTCTTTTGTCTTTGGTATGTCTTTCTTTGAAATGGCGGAGAATTCAAATTTCAGTAATTGCAGGTGAGTACTTGGAACCGAGATGGATAATCATAATGTTCAATTAATTCCTAACAAGGAACCATGCTGTAAATAAAAATCTCCATTTATCTTATTTTATTTCAGGTCGTGGAAATACGTGCCTTCTCATCATTAATTCTGTAGTACATATTGAAGTGCAGTATATGTTGTTTGCAAGGTGTAACATAGCCTACTTTCAGTTTGGTTTGCTACTTAAAACTGATCTTAAGTAACATTTATCCATACATGATTTACTTATTTAAAATTATCAGATGTCCTTAAGTTACTTTAGCAGTTGTAGCCACACAGTATGCTTGTAGAATTTGCTTGGTCAAACAAGCAAGTAATCTAGAGTCTCACTGTGACTTTTACTGGTCTGTATTGTGATAGCAAAACAAAAATTTCCTAGAATTTGGGGGAGTATATTCAAAGTAGAGCCATGTCATATTGAAATATAGTGAAAGGTTTTTACGAAGTTTCCAATATATCTTGTTTTAGCTATGTGTAACTGAAATGAGTAGAAAATACGCTAGCTTATTATGTAATTGGTTTCTAAAGTGAAACACACAGGCATTCTTTGTCAACCAAAAAGTCATGCTAGGATGTCTGAGTATTCCACAGAATAGACGTTAGTGCAATGGAAAGGCACTGACATGTTGCTGCCTCCCTGCTAAGGGGCCTTTGCCCACATCTCCTCCCATTGACTCAACTCTCTGAGTGTGAAAGCCATGTTTTGTGTTTTGGCATGGTACAAGCTGGCTATACAAAGCCATTGAAAATACTAACTTTTGTTCCTAGACTGAAACAATAGAAAAGGTCTTCCTTAGTTATTTTTTTGGGGGCGGGGGCAGGAATTAAAACAATAATAAGGAAAGCCTATCTCTAAAAGTAGAAAGATATACATTTTTTTTAAGCCACAATCTCCTAACAGTGACTTTCAAGTAGTTCAAGCTCTCAAATCAGTTTTACATTAAGTGACTATGATTAAGAACTAAAATCAGATTGCTGTTGGGATGTTTAATTAGGGAAGAAGTGGAATTATCCAACCTATCTTGTTAGATTGCATTTTTCTCTTGCTTTATATAAAACTGGCAAGACAAAACTTTTAAACAACCTTTTTTTCACCCCTAGGGTAAAACTTAAACCAAAGGCTGTCTGTAGCCACAAAGAATTCATCCTGATGTGTTTTAAATTATTTATTTAAATGAGGAATTCACATGAATGTATGAAATAAGATATTTCTATTCAAATACAATAATTACCTACTAAAAATCTACATAAAATCTGAGAAAAGTTTGAAAATTCAGGTCTAGTTTCCTTTTTTTTTTTTCCCTCTAATTCATTTGAATTCATATAACTTGGAAATATAGAACTTCCAAATATCATGATTCAAATTTTGGTTTTTTTTTTTCCAAACCAAAGGGTAATCTCATCTAATACAAATCTAATCTAAGGGTTAGATTCTTGTTTATTTCTTTCCTAAAACCTACTATATTCAAAATTGATTGGGCATATACAAAATTTAGAAGGCTTAGTCATAACATAAAAATCTTTTTAGTCTTTCTTAAACTACATGCAGTGCCAACTGCTTCCCCAAATTGCTAAATCTTTTTTCAAGGATTCTTTTAATGTATATATTTTAAACAATGTAAAAAATACTCTCAAAATGACTTGACTGCTGTTCACTTTTCCCACACAGTTGAGGTGTGACTAAGTTTTTAGGGTAAAGTTTATAAGAGTTGTGACCTTAGCAACAGTTCCAAAAGTGATTCCAGAGATGTATAGCTGTTTGGTCAAGCAGGGGAATTTAGAAGTATAACCATATTTTTCTTGTTTGCTTTTTACCAAATGTAGATGGTGTTTTTAAGCCACTTCCTGGTGAATGAACAATTCTAAAACCTCACTTATAATTCTATTTTCCTTTGAACATTACTGAATAGAAATTTAACAATGGCTGATGACAAACATAATTAGAATCTGTTCATGTCAAGTTGATTTTAAAAAACCAGGAAATTAATACATTTGTGAAATAAAATTTTCCTGTGTTATTTCCCTGTGACAATTAAACTAAATTGTGCACTTTTGATTTTTTCCAAGGTTGGAGACTTAGGACTTTGAAAAATCACCCATACATCCCCAAATTTGAGTGAATCAAAGCCATTCAAGACTCATGATAATCTCTCATGTCATATCATTAATGATCTCCAAGCCAGGGAGGTACAGCACGTTTCCCAGAAAAACCATTCTAATATCCCATTACCATCATTCTGAGATAATTTTTCTAATTATTTAAATTCATTGCATTAGACGTTGAGCCCTTTTTTCCTTTTTAACTTGGAGACCAAAATCTAAATAACAGCCATATCTATTATTGAACACAATTGTTCATTTGTCCCTAGGCATCTTCCTCAACTGAAACAATGTCCTTGTTTTGAAATGTTAATTTCTAAGCCCCTGGATCATCTATGTGATCTTGCTTTGAACCTTCATTATTTTTTATATCCCTCTGTTTGATTAAGCTAGGGAGCTAGAAATTATGGTTTAGAGAAGGTGAAATAAATTCTCACCACTTCATATGCTACATTTTCACCTATTTGTTCACTTTTAAAAGTACCCTACCATTCTAACCTTTGGGGTGCTTCTTATTCTCTTCGTGCCCTCGATCATAATCTGATCATAGGCACCCAACTAATCTTTCCCTAACTGGTATTTTAAATATGTTTTCTGTTTATTGAACTTCAATCTGTTAGCATTCAATCACTCACTCATAAAACTTTTTAAAAATAGTTTGAATTCTAATACCACTGTTCCAACCTTTACGCTTTATTTAACAATGAACTCAGAATCAACTTATTGAATATCCACTCTATTTGTGAATTCTCATGTTTACAGTTATTCACGTAGAAGACATTTTCATATAGAAGAACTAATTTGAAATTAATAATTTTCATATAATGTATGCATCCTGGGTGTGTGTTAAATCGACTGTCGTGCTGCTAGTAGGGGCTTTATGTTTTATTGGGAAAATCTGCCTCGTGTCTTATAACAGAAGCACAAAGAAGATAGTCCACAGGACATAAAATATATAAGTACAGTGATCCAAAACATCTGTATGGCAGACAGCTGCAAAGGTTGGAAGGGAGCTTTGTGGGAAAAGAAGTATGCTGATTTCTGTTGGCTTTCTCATTAATGAAGTTGAAAGGACACTGGTAGTTTTCCAGTTCAGAGATCTCTCCATGTGAATTCTTCTGGGAGGACACTTTTGGAGTAATTTGGAGTTGCATTTTCACCTTTATGATAGTCATCATTAATATAGCAGCCTTTATTCTTAAGATACCTCTTTGTAGATATTTGTGGTTTTTGAAATTATTTCCTCTTCTTGAAATGGTTGAAGCAAATGGCACAGATAATCAGATATTCTGACTTAGGATGGAAATCAGCTGTTAAACTGACGAAAAAGCCACCCAACCCCAAAGGAAGTCTGAGGTTTTCCATTCCAAATAGTAGAATTAATTAAATTATAAGCAGACTTTTAAACAGAGCTCTAAAATTATTGAAAACCCTTGTTTGTGAAAACAAAGTCACAGAAATCCTGGCTTTGTAAGGGAGATTCTCTGAGACGTAGTGCCGTTGCTTTCCCATCCTCCAGGACTAGAGGAAGGCAACACCAAATGGTACAGTAATAATCGACAGTGACGTACAGTTTCATCTTTAAAATATGAGTGCTTCATTTTTGGAACACGATAGAAGCGCTTTCATAGCATCATAGAAAGTTGCTAGCATGGAACTTGGATTGAGACATAGGACAACCTGATCCGCAGGCCTTCTGTTTGACCCTAATGCCATATCATCGCCTTTTAAGTTAATTTCATCAGCCATGAAAATACTCTGAGAAAAGCAAAATCAGCTCTCTTGCTGTCATTAACAATAATGCGATTAATTTTTCTCTAATAAGCAGTGTCATAAGTGTTTATGTTATGTTTCCATGGGAACTTTTTCTGCATGTATATTTTACTGTTTCCCAAAAGAAAGCTGTTATAAGACAAACATGATATTTGGCAGTAAAATGAGGTAACAGTTATGGAATTTCAGAGGATAGAGAATTGAATTAGAAGAAAAAGAGTCAACCACACTTTGGCTCCTTTAGTTGTTCATGTCAATCAAAACAGACCAAAGCCTCTTCCAGGAAATGAATATAGAAAAGGTTTTTCTTTACAGAGAGAGAGAGAGAGAGAGAGAGATTATTTAGTATGTTTTTGTTTAGTTTTGTTCCAACACAAAAGGGTAAATAGTGACAGACTTCGAGGAATATTTAAATGTTACCATACCATAAATGACCAGCAAGTTTTCATTATAAAATTGGTGGATCTGAGCTTTAGAATCGTCTGCAGAATGACCACAGCTAATAACAGCTCATAGCAAACAAAAATAAACAACATGTTACAGCTCAAGTCTGATTTACAACAAAGTCACATCATCCTATCTTCGAATTTTCTAATAGACTTTAGTTTTTAGAGTACTTTTAGTTTTTAGTTTTTAGGTTCACAGTGAAAGTCAGTGGAAAGTGCGGACGTTTCCTATTTACCTCCTGCCCCCTCTGGTGCGTAGCCTCCCCCATTGTCAGCATCCCACGCCAGAGTGGTACATTTGTTACAATTGATGAATGCATGTGGACTTACCATAATCAAAGTTCATAGTTTACATAAAGGCTCATCTTTTATGTTGTACATTCTGCGGGCTTGGACAAATATGTGATGACATATATTTACAATTCTAGTATCATACACAGCAGTTTCAGTGTCCAAAGATAATTAAATTTTGACAGAGTAGATGGAGTTCAAAGATATCCACTTTGGTTTTCCCTTTGGAAAACTCCTGTTTGGGGATCATTGAGAGTGAAACACAAGGTATTACAAATACTACAGATATTACAACTCTTATCAGGGAGACAGACAATATGCATACAACTATTTTAAATCATACAGGATGTGGCGAAATAGTGACTACGTGTTTCCTTAGAACAGTTCCTTCTGAATTTAGTGGTGACTACTTTTTGATTTTTGAAAATCTGATTTTTTTTAAGAAACAAAAATCTTTGTGTACTAAGCCGCTGCATTTTCCCTATGTTGAAAAGGAATCTCGTCTAGAACACCGTCACTTTTACACACATTTTACATTTCTTTAAACAGGACAGGCCATTCCTTGTAAATCTGGAGTTATTATAATGTAGCATTTTATGATGACATGTTACTTTTTATTGCCTGAGACCGTTCTTTCTGATGCTCGGAGTTGTTTCCAGTGATTTGTAATTACAAACCTAAAATATATCATGTGGGTACTTCACTTCCTGGTCTATGTTCGTATTTCATGCTAAAGTAAGCCTGGAACCAAGACCCTTAAGAGTTGCAAACATAGTGTGTGGAACGTAGAACAAAACACAGAAATATCAAAAATGCCAAGCAGCCTCTGCCAGAAACATCTTCTTGTTTATTAGAAACAAGGCTGTACTGCAGAGTGGAAAGGAAGATGAAGACAAATGTCTCAACACCTGGAATCAAGTGAAGAGTGGTATTAAAATGTTTAATATCCTGTTTTTATGAAACCCCCCACATTATGGACGATGTAATAGTTTACATGTATCTTGGGTACATTTGATGTGGCTTTTTTGTTGTTTTGCAATCTGAGGCACTCCCTCTCCCCTGAGACACAGTGCAGCTTGAAAAGGAGGGAGAAAGATAGAGGCAGAGTACACAGGAACCCTTCAGGAGAGTAGTATTACCAAGTTTTCCTACTAGGCTTTGATTTGCTGCTGTAGTTTCTGATAAGTAACCTATCCACTGTTTCCAAACTCTACATTCATATTTTTTTGGACTTCTCTTTATCTTAAAATACATAATATTCATTTTCCCTAACCAAAAACAGTCATTCATACTTATGGGTAAAAGCAGTGATAACCCTTACGATATGAAACAAGTGATCAGTTTGTGACTATAAAATGTTCAATTGTCTGAGTTAATTTAATTATAGTTTCTAGATTCCCTTCATCACAAACGCTTTTGGGTCACCCCAAAGTACACAGCAGCACTTGACAAACACTGGACGTACAACTTTTTATTAGTGACTTGTCTAATCAACTCTTTGAAATTATTTTTCTAGCTAAACAGAATATATCAGAGGCTACAACCATCGAACTGAATATCCTTGCAGAAACTGCATCATCCAGTTTTTCTGAAGAACTACAAATGGTACCTGACAGAACAACACCAGTCATCCCTTTAATCACTGACTTACCTATAATTACAACAAAGTTCCCTCCTGTGGGAAATATAGTCAGTTTTGAACAGAAAACCACAGTTCAGTCTCAAGCTGTCACACACAGAGTAGCCACTGAATCATCCACACCTGCTGGGAGTACCAGAAAGCCTTGGGATTTGGACTACTACTCACCTTCTGCATCAGGACCACTTGGAGAGCCAGACATATCTGAAATTAGGGAAGAAGCACCCCAAAGTACAACCGTCATCCCCCGTCCTGCTCCTGATTCATGGGATGGTGTCAGGGAAGACATACAAACACGAGAATCAGTCACCCAAATTGAACAAATAGAAGTGGGTCCCTTGGTAACATCTATGGAAATCTCAAAGCACATTCCTTCCAAGGAATTGTCTGCAACTGAAACACCATTTGTATCTACAACAATGAGGTTGGAATCCAAAACTGAAAAGAAAACAGTAAGCGCTATTTCCGAATCTGTGACCACAAGCCACTATGGATTCACCGTGGGAGAAGATGACAGGGAAGACAGAACATTTACAGTTAGATCTGGTCAGAGCACCTTGGTCTTTAGCCAAATACCTGAAGTTGTTACAGTGTCAAAGACATCAGAAGACACCACCTCCACTCAATTAGAGGACAGGGAGTCAGTCTCAGCCTCAACAATTATTTCACCTGTAACTCTGCCTGACAGTAATGAATCATCTACGGACAAATGGGAAGAGAAACAAACTAATGGAAGGATAACTGAAGATTTTTTTGGCCAGTATGTGTCTACTACACCTTTCCCATCACAGCATCATACAGAAGTAGAATTGTTTCCTTATTCTGGTGATAAAAGATTAGTCGAGGAAATATCCACAGTTATTTACCCCTCTCCACAAACAGAAATGGCACAAGGAAGAGAAAAAACAGGAACACTAAGTCCAGAGTTGAAAACAGATACTTACACTGATGATGAGATACAGGAAAAGATTACAAAAGATCCATTTCTAGGAAAAATAGAGGAAGAAGACTTCTCTGGAATGCAGTTCTCGACCACTTCCTCAGAGCAAGTTCATCTTACAGAGTATTCAGTGGAAATGACCAAACCTTTTTATTCTCCAGCACTGACAACAACAAAGCCCCCAGAAGCAAGAGATGTGGAGGAAGACTTTATGACAACACCAGTTGAATTAGAAACAGATGGCTATCAAGAAACTACAAAGTATGATGAGGGTATTATGACAACACATTTGAGCCACAGCACTTTAAATGTGGAGGTGGTCACTATATCAAAATGGGCATGGGATGAAGATAATACAACATCGAAGCCTTTAGAGTTCACAGAACATGCAGGCCCTCCAAGATTCCCCCCTGCCTTACTCACTACTACAGAAGTGAGTGGAAATGATAAAGAAATCCCAAGTTTCACTGAAGATGGAGGAGATGAATTTACTCTTTTTCCAGATAGTACTCAAAAGCCATTAGAGGAGTTAACTGAGGAAGATACAACAGGCCACGGGAAATTCACAGTTGGATTTCAGCCAACTATGCTAACTGGTATTGCAGAAAAGCCAACTTTGAGAGATTCTACAATCGAAGAAAGAGTTCCACTTGTCACAAGCACAGAAGGCCAAGTTGTTTATGCAACTACAGAAGGAAGTGCTTTGGATGAAGGAGAATATAGGGATGTCTCTAAGCCAGTATCTACTGTCCCCCAATTTGCCCAGACTTCAGAAGTAGAAGGATTGGCATTTGTTAATTATAGTAGCACCCAAGAATCTACTACTTATGTAGACACTTCCCATACCATTCCTCTTTCTGTAATTCCCAAGACAGAATGGGGAGTGTTGGTACCTTCTGTTCCCTCAGAAGGTGAAGTTCTGGGTGCACCCTCTCAAGACATACATGTCATTGATCAGACTCATCTTGAAGCAACTCTTTCTCCTGAGAGTCTAAGAACAACAACAAAAATCACGCAGGGAACAACTCAAGAAGAATTCCCTTGGGAAGAACAGACTTCAGAGAAACCAGTTCCTACTCTCAGTTCTGCAGTTGACACAGCCAAGGAGGCAGCAACACCTTTAGATGAACAAGAGAGTGATGGGTCAGCATACACAGTCTCTGAAGACAGATTGGTGACAGGTTCTGAGAGAGTCCCAGTTTTGGAAACAACTCCAGTTGGAAAAATTGAGCATAGTATGTCTTATCCACCTGGTGCTGTCACTGAGCACAAAGCAGAAACTGATGAAGCAGTAACACTAATGCCAAGCATAGGATCAGAGGTGTCTTTAAGTCCAGAGCCTGAACGAAAGTATGAAACAGAAAGTACTAGTCCAGGGGGATTTGTATCACCTTTCGGCACCCATGTTACCCAGCTTACAGAGGAAACCACTACTGAGAAAAGAGAGAAAACATCTCTAGATTATATGGATTTAGGCTCAGGATTATTTGAAAAGCCCAAAGCCACAGAAATACCAGAATTTTCAACAATTAAAGCCACCGTTCCAAGTGATATCACTGCCACCTTCAGTTCAGTAGAAAGACTCCACACGACTTCATCCAAGCCGTCTCCAGCACCCACTGAGAAACCGCCTCTCATTGACAGGGAACCCGGAGAAGAAACAACCAGAGACATGGTAATCATTGGAGAATCAACATCTCGTGTTCCTCCCACTACACTCGAGGATGTTGTAGTGAAGGAAACAGAAACTGATATTGATAGAGAGTATTTCACAACTTCAAGTACTCCATCTGCTACACAGCCAACAAGACCACCCACTGTGGAAGGCAAAGAGGCCTTCAGACCTCAGGCGCTTTCCACTCCAGAACCCCCAGCAGGGACAAAATTCCACCCTGACATAAATGTTTATATTATTGAGGTCAGAGAAAACAAGACAGGTAAGTCTTTGCTTTCTAGACATACCAGTCAAGGCAATCTGCATTTTATCTTGAAAATTACTTTTGGAAAAAAAAAATCAACATACCAAATGCTGCCATTAGAAGATAACTGGAGTGTGAAAATTTCTGTATTTTAGCTGCATATATTTGTACAAGAATTGGAAGAATATGTTATTTGGAAGAATGTTAGATACGAGTGTGTTTTTTAAAGTTCTAAGAAGCCCTGCTTTGTCATCTAATATAACCAATCATCACTGTTACATCACTTCAGAACATGCAGAACAAAATGTTTTAATTTCAGTGTCTTTCCATGCATTACTACTCAAGTGTAGTACTAGACTGTGTTAACATTCCATCGGTCTTTAACTATTAACCTTCAGCACTTACATTGTGGACAGCTAAAACTGTATTGGCACATGTCTAAGGCTGATAGAAAGATGTCTACAGGTGTGCTTTGCGTTTTCTCTCCCAGGATGTTGTAGGTTTGTTGTACAGCTTGTGGGGTGGGTAACAGGTCTGTAGTTTAAATGTTATTTTATGAAAGTTCAACATACTGTTAAGCTGTTGTCTCGGGTATTTTAATAAGGCTCTGAATATTTACAGCAAATACAATCTAGCTCAGTTCTAGGAAATGCTATAATTCATTGTGTCACATATAATTTCAGATATGGATATGTCAGCATTACCTCTGCTCCCTAAAAAACACGCTGTAATGTTACTTATTTTATGATATCATTGTTTTATCTCTAGGAATTTTTATGATGCCTTCTATTCTGCTCAAATATTTTATTTATCTCTCCAGCAAAATTCCTAAAAACAGTTTCTTTACATCAAATAATACTTGCCATTTTCATTATCAAATGCAACTTATTCCTTCCTAAAGGTCAGACCACACCATCTTTTGAATTTGGTAAGCTGAGCTGAGAACACATAGTGCATACAGTTTAATAGATCAATTCAGGTTTGTATCTTTTTAATTTAGAAGTTAAGATCACTGATTTTAGTTAAATTGCTGTATACTAGTTTAAATATGTGATTTGAAAGAATAGTGATTTTTCCTTTACCGGGGTCTGAGAGGTTGGGCTAGAAGAATTTTTTTTTTTTTAGCAGGTTCTCTCTCTTGCTGGTAAGACATTCCCCTCAGGGTGTCATTTTCTTAAAAGTGATGCTGTCCTCATTAGAGGATACCTATTGGAGTGTACCTATTGGAAACAAACAGGTCGCTCTATTTGTCAGGTCAGCTGGCTTCCATTGCTGTAGGTGGCAACTTCACAATCATAGTATCTAGAATTTTCTCAGTGCAAAGCCTCTTGCAGAGCAGTAAGTAGAAAGGAATTCATTCCCAGAGTATTGAAGGTAATGTCTACTGTCTAGTACAGTTCAAAGAGGCCAGGATTGGACATTATTGTTCTGCTAATGATAGTTTCTTGGAAACTATCTCATGTTTCCTGTTTCTTACATTCCCTTTCCACCTTTTGAAACTAGGATTAGAAAGACTGACTATGCAGAAGTTTTTCCCAATTTAGATTACTCTCATGTTAACGTAGATTCTACGCTGAATCAAATAATATAGGAAACAGTAAAACCATCCTGCACTTAAAAACTTTTCTAAATGGGAAACTGTGTGATAAGGTTAGGGTGATCGAGTTAAAAAATAGAAAGTGTGAAACTTTATCTTCCTGGAAAAATTGGCAGTCATAAAAAAAAAATCTAAGTTTATAAATGGTGACTCAAAATGGTGGTTCTGAGTAACTAACCCAGAAACCGTTTTATACAAAGGTGCATGTTTATATTTGAGGTGTGAACTTAATTCATCTGGTCTGGGAGACATGCCTAGGTGTGTCCTCTGCCTTCTTCCACTTTGAAAACATGGGGCCATGATTCTCTCTCATACTAGTTTTCCTTCAGCATTGATAACAATAGGTCAGGAAAGTCTGCAAAGGGAATGGTCGGGATTCTCCATCAGGAGGAGATTCCGGTGTGTGGGTAGTAGGGCGGGGGCCGGGGGAAGAGATAGAGCTATAGCTTGTAGTTATCTCGTTCCCTCCCCCCGTCTCTCTGTCTCCCTTTTTCTCTATCTTACATCTACCTATCATTTTTGTACACTTGAAAGAGGCCATTCTCCTTAGGACTAAAAGCATTGTTTATTGTCTTGATAAGACAACAAGGTTTACTCAGCTCCAACTGCTGACTTTTACTAATTTTACTTCTTTTACACGAGAAAGTTAATTTTTTAAGCATCTTGAACTTTGGCAACGGAAAACCTTAAAGCAGATGTTAAATTAATGAGTTCTAAGGCAGGTGTACATTAATAAGGAAAAATACACATGTGCCTGGAAACCAACTTTTTATGTATCAAGGCACATTTTCCCAGATTGGAAAATCCTTGGTTCACGTATGAACTTGTATAAATCTATTCACAAACATAGAACCCCCCTCTACATGTACTATATGCCCAAGTAAGCAAAAATGCCACCCGTGCTACACTAAACCAAGGCATTTATAATTTTTTGCTGTGCTCAGCAAGTCATGTAAATCTCGATTTTTTTTTTTTTACTACTATGAAACAAAACATGCTACTCAAGACACGTTTATGTTATATTTGCTGAAATGGATCTTAATAGCAGCTTAAGGTGCTGTTGCTGGAGGGCAACTGTAGTTAGCAGTTAAAAAAATCTGAAGGAACTTTTCAGCTCATAAAAGTTTTATGAGCTGAAAAATGCTATGGGGTGTGTTTAACAGTGGTTCGGGGGATACTGAAAACATGACTCCTGTCTACTTCAGGAGTAATTTGAACACCTGCATTTTGAAAAATTATTGAAAGCTTTTCTTTGTGACCATGTATGAAGTCTACAGGATTTAATGGTGTAGAAAGTTTTTCAATTCTGGGCTTTTTTTTTCTTTTTTTTAAAGAATGCCCCCCTGTATCATCTGAAGTGTTACACGTTGGGGTGACAGAACTGTGAATGTTTTGAAAAACTGGTATACTGTTATCTTTAAATCAAAGAATAATTTGTAAATGTGCAGGTATTAAATTTGAATGTTATTATGCAAATGCTCATAGTTATAACCTTAAAATAGATGGCTTATTAGTTTGTTTTTTTTAATGTGTTTGTATATACAACATACTATTTGTCAGGCCAGCTTGATATTATTTGTTTTGTCAGGTGGTCTTTTTTGCTAGTTTTATAATTTACATCTAAGTATAAGGCAGGTGTAAGGCCAATATTAAACTAAAATGACATAAGTATTAAGGTACTGATAAAATTATTAATGTAATGGTATTAAAAATTAGTGACATTTTGAGAAAGATAATTTTGGCCTCTAAATTAGAATTCATTTTGCTCGGTTTCCTTATTGGTAATTATGGTACCTCATTGCTTATATCATTCAGAAATAACTCTCATATTACCAATTCCTCCTGCATTTGTATCTGTACTTTGGAGCAGTGTACATAATGCTAATATCACTGAGGACAGGATGAAGGATAAGGGATGTTGGCTCTGGGAACAGGAGATAGATGTCTGGGCGAATGGCAATATTTGTATCGTTGGGTGCGCAGTCATCATTTTTTTGAAAGGCAACGTTTATACAAGATAGCTTCATATAATTTTTTTTTTTTTGAGAGAGAGAGACAGAGTGAGAGGAGGGAGGGGCAAAGGAAGAGGGAGACTGAATTCTAGGCAGCTCCAGACTGTGAGCTGTTAGCACAGAGCCTGACGTGGGACTCGAACCCACGAACCACGAGATCACCACTTGAGCCAAAGTCATTTGCTTAACCGACTGAGCCACCCAGGTGCCCCAGCTTCATATAATTTTTAAAAATCATGTATTTTTCATTTTTATAGCATTTATAATGTAGAAAAATTACTTTAAGATTTTTTATTGTATCAGATTCCTTTCTCCAAACAAAATCTTATTAGGGACACTGTATTTTGAGCACATGAAAGAGTGGCTCTTCCGGTTAATATTTGAAAGGCAGCTCTGTTCCCCACTATACCCCAACACTGCACCGTTCACGTTCATATTTGAGAGGAGATCAGGAATCAGATCTTATTTTGTGGCAGTTTCTAAAATAACATGTACCTCATGGGACACCTGGGTGGCTCAGTCGGTTAAGTGTCTGAGTGCAGCTCAGGTCATGAGCTCGCGGTCCGTGAGTTCAAGCCCTGCGTCGGGCTCTGCGCTGACAGCTCAGAGCCTGGAGCCAGCTTCAGATTCTGTGTTTCCTTCTCTCTTTGCCCCTCCCCCACTCGCACTCTGTCTTTCTCTCTCTCTCAAAAATAAATAAAACATTAAAAAAAATTTTAAACTAAAATAACATGTACCTCAAAACACAGCTAGAAAAAGAATAATAACTTCTAGCGAATTCAAAAGAAAGCATCAATAAGAATTCATTCCTGAATGAATTAATTTAACTTGAGAACATTTTTTAAATCGGTCTGATTATCAATACTTTTATCTCAGTATCATAATATACATTTCTTGATGTTTACCTTTAAATAACTTTGTGTGTTGCTGAATAAAGCAAATGAAGCAAGTCTAGTTTCAATCTTACCAATGCCTGTGCGTAATCAAAGTAATGTATAGTTACATTTCAGAACATCACATGTATGTGCAGAGCTAAGTCATCATCGAGCTCACACTTGGAGCTCGATACTTTCGGGGCATGGTATACATATATTTTCATGTTTGAACTTCAGAGATAATTTGTGAGGCAACTAGGGAAAGTACTGCAAATAGGGAACAGAGGCTCGTGGTTTGTGTTTAGTTTGCTGCTAACATTGGGGGCTGCGGATGCTATTCAAGTACCTGCCATGGCAAGAGAACAGCATCCTGAAATTTGTGGCGCTGGTTCTGGGCTGCTTCTTCCCTTCAGAATTTCGGAACACATCCCTGAAATTGGATGGGGCCAGCGCTCGCACACATGAGTGGTTCCCTTCGCTGGTCTCCAGCTATGGCTCCCTGCCAGAGAAGCACTTTCTCTTTTTTCTGGAGGGAATTAGGATGGCTTTCCCCATCTCTCCTTGGCTGCCTGAAATCTAGAAAAGGATCAAGTTCCTCTTCTAATAGTCAAATAATGAAAAGGGAAGAGACTCTCTTCCCTTTGGTTCTATACTATGAAGAAAAGAATTGACCTTAGTGTTACTAAATTTATTAGTGAGTTTAACACTACATTACAGACCAGCGGTTACCTTTTTAGAAAGTCCTTCTAAGTGAAATATTTTTTATGTGTAACATATACATGTTCACACTGCTCACATATAGACATGCAGACACAAACACATAGTAGACTGTCAATTTCTTTAAATGCTCTATGAATGTTTTATTAACCCACCCACCTCGAGATACAATTCAAAAAACTGAAATTGTTTCTTCACAAGTTAACGTTTAATAATAAAAGACATGTTCCATAGATAACTAAAAAGAACTTTATTGTCTTCCTAACATGATCCGATGCCTATTCTTTCTGAAAATAGCATTTGCCATTACAACTTAGTGTTATCACAACTACTACTGAGGTGGGGCTTTATTTAAAGACAAATACCACTTATCTGTCACTGGCAATGAACTCGAGAGAAAGGCACACACTGTCTTCCAGCATAGCATAGTCAAGCAAGGTTTATCTTGGTAAAGGCAAAGCTACAACACGCCTAGTCCTTTGACAGATATTACAAGAGGCACAGAATAAACATAAACCATAAACCCTGCTTCCAAGGACTTTAAAGGCATAGAGCATTTCTGGGGAGCCAATATTAACACAATCAAACATAACTGCAGTATGGAAACATATAGTTACACACAAGGTGAAGTGGTACCAGCTATAAATGGCAGCTGGGGTCAGTGAATGAAGGAATCACTGGAGGCATAGAGGTCAGAGAATATTCTGTGAGAAGGATAGGGCTTCAGCTGGGTCCTTGTTGGAGAGGAAGATCAAAAACAAATTACTGGAAACCAGTTATTAACCTTTTGCTGCCTAACAGAGGCTCATCAGTGGGGACTAAGGAGCCACAAATATAATCAGACACTTTTCTAAATAGCACCAGTATGACAGAGGGTCACAGCCTGCTTTGGAAGATGAATGCCTTCTTAGTATTCACCTAGAAACCTGCACAGTGTGTGGAAACCAGGGCTACTCAGCCAACTTCTTCAGGAGGCAGTCCTGTTTAGCTTTCCAAACTGTATTCCCATGTCATGGTTCAAAGTGCCACACCATTAAAGTTAAATGGCATAAAGCTACTTTACGAAGGGTGGGCTACGTACTCTAAAAGGTGAGTTAAAGGTTTATAACATCTAATTCAAGTGATTTTTGACCACTAGTATTACAGAAACAAGTGCTAGAGATTGGAGAGTCTAGAGTCAGTCCTTCTTTTATTTATCCATGGTGTGGACCCAGAAATTTCTTAATTTCTTTGTCAGAACTTTTTGCCAGCAAAATAGATGTAATGGTTATTATGTATAGAAGGAATAGTGTTACCTACACTTTGACCCATACTCTCTTTTCCAAGCCACAGAGATTATGAAACAAGGAAAATGATCACCTACCTATACACACACGCACGCACACACACACACACACACACATGCATACATATATACATACATACATATATATGCACCTGTACATATAATATACCAATATATTTTTTTCTCTTTTACTCAAGTCAGGTAATTACCATGTACAAGATACTACACTAGAACTGGATTTTTGGAGCACGCTCTGTGACGTTCTAAATGAACATGGGTAGATAGTCTGTTGCGTTCATAGGATACACGGAAAAGACAGTTGACACAGTGTAAAGAGCCTTGGAAACAGTCCTGAGTTCTTTGTCAGCATTGTTATTTCACTCTGTTTGGCCTTAAAAATTGCTTTATCTCTAGAAGCCTCAGTTGTTATAATGTTAAAAATATACAACAATACTACAAACTCACTAGGTTGCTTCAAGGATAAAGGGATCTCTTCAAGGGTTTGCCCATCACTGTGGTAGAGATATCATAGAGTTAATATTTCATGACAACAAAGCACCAAGCATAGTGCCTGGCGCATGGGAACTACTTAGTACAAATTAATCCCGTCTCTGCTTTAGTAATTATTTTATTCTGGACTTGTAAATGTAGGAACACTTAGATGGTTTTGTACTGTAAATAGGTAAAAAATGGAATTATCTTAAAATTCAGGATTTATACCGCAGGGAGCCAATTGTAATTACACCATAGTATCTGTGTTACTGTAAGAGCTTTTTAAAATTTTAATCCTCTATGAATTGTGTTTGTCTAGGGTGATGCCATTTTGGGTGCAAATCAGAAGCAGCTGCAACCCTTATTTAAAATTTAAATATAGTATTGATTCGACAGTACCTATATGTAGAAGTCTTTAGCTTTCTACTCTTTTTCGTGTGTGAAAAAACTTGGGCTTATGATTTTGATAACTACCAATCCATTTTTTTTTCCAAAGAAAAAATCTTTTTACAAATTCTTTATAAAATTGTCCAGGTACTGGGCCTAGTCTCTTCTTGCATATTCATGGAATGCATGGACATTCCCTGCTGTCTTTTTGTTGTTGTCAAGGAAACCCCCAGTTCTCTACACAGGGATTACATTCTTCTTTCTTAATAGCTCTTAGATCATTCATTTGTGCAATGAATAAAAAATGTATTCATGGGCCCAGACAGTGTTCAGAACGTTTTTGAGGGGAGGGATGTAGCCAAGGGGAGAGACGTGCGTCGTGAGAGGAGCAAGAGGGATAAAGGAAAAGGGGAAAAAATGCTCCCTGAGGTTTCATTTTAATGAGGTAAAGCTGAAAATGTTATGTTTTTAATAAGGCTTGCCTATTTTTTATCAGTTTACAAAGTGTATAACATTACACGGCAGTGAGGTCAGTTTGTCAGGTCCAAGAAGAAGGGTTGGTTATTCAGTGGCTTCATTGGAAGAATGATTCCAAGAATGGGGCCCTGGCTGGGGAGCAAGGATGGGCATGTGTTTGGTAAAAAAAAACTGTTGTGTATATATATATATATATATATATATATATATATATATATATTTTTTTTTTCATTTGTATTTAAGGACTTTGAATTTTTAACATAACTGAGATGACAGAAAATGTGAAATGGTCTTTCATCCCAGGATATTATGTAGATAACTGAGTACTTTATTGTATTAAAAAGTGGTGTTCCTTAGATATGCCAATGTTTAGACTTTTTGAGTATGAATCAGGAGGAACACACCTATCTATCGGCAAGAAGGCTGTAATTGTTCTTCAAAAGAATGATTTGATTCTTGGGAGGAAAATAAATTATGGCGAACCTTCTAAATATTTGCTTGAATAAATGCGATAGGTATAAAGTATTTCTCCGTAAATAATTGAAAGTCTAAATAGGAAAGAAAGAACCTCTAGAGTGAGAGGAAAAGTTTAATTATATCTCAGCATCTGTGTCTATGAAAATTTGACCTATCATGTCTATTATACCTAGACCTGCTTGCCCACATGTATCATTAGTACATGCTGTCTTGACTGGCTTCTACTGGCTTCATCTGTTGGCTTTGTACCACAGTCTTCTTAGTTTCTCATGGAGTGATTTAGTTGCTTTGGCCATATTCTACATATAGTAAATTTCTGAAGATTTTGTTTTTTTCTAAGTTGCGGGAGGAAAAAGGAAATATATTATTATTGTATGTTTCTGCAGAGTATAATGGAATATAGTATAGCCATCATGTTTCACTATGGTGCAGTCTTACCTTGCTCTGCTCTGTAGGGAAGCCATTTACTATCTGCAGATGAAACATTCTCTTCTCATCTCTTCACACTCAATTCCAGGAAATAATTGGAGATGTTGAAATAAAGCCATTCAATCAAGCTACTATGTGGCTGGAGAAAAGAAGATAACACAATCTATAGCTTAATAGAGAAGGCAACTTGAAATAATTAGGAAGCAAAAATGTATAATAAAGGCTATTTGCTTGCTGTAGTAAAAAAAATAGAAGTAATATGAAATAAGTTAATATAAGAAGCATCTTTAGATTTGGCCTCACAGTAAACTCTGGGCACTCATTGCCTCAGTGAGCCACCACCCTGCTTACCCAGGAGGGCCCAGAGCTACACCAACCAGGCACTAGCCAGCTAACCAACCATGACACCATTCTCAGCAGGGGATTTTGAGAGACACCAGGAAATGGTCCAGTGCATAAATATTTCCCACACTGCTTCTCAACACTGGCTGTATGTTAGAATAACCAGGGAGCCTGTCAATAAAAATACCTACTACCTCATCCCTCATCAGACAACTTAAATCTAGATTTCTAGTCGAGGGGCTCAGGCATTTGTATTTTTTGTTTGTTCGTTTTTTTTTCTTAAATTTGCTTCATTTATTTATTTCTCATTACTAGATATCTGTATTTTTAAATGCATCTCATGTGATTTTGATGCACAGTGAGAGTTGAACGTTACTGGTAAAGTGAAGGCTTTCTGAGTTGCACACAGTTGGCTAAAATAGACATTCCTGGGGAAGGGGATGCTTTAAGCCTCTGTACTTTCCCCATTTTAAGGAGATAAAGAATATGTCTAATATAATCTCCCCTGAATGAAATGGTGGTCTTTGATCATATTTTTGGTGGTCTTTGATCATATTTTGTCACAAGTGTTAAATGGACCTTGGCATCTGTAAGTGAGGAAGAAAGTAGAATTAGGGGCACCTGGGTGGCTCAGTCGGTTAAGTATCCTACGTTAGCTTAGGTCATGATCTCGCAGTTTGTGAGTTCAAGCCCCGTGTCGGGCTCTGTGCTGATAGCCCAGAGCCTGGAGCTTGCTTCACATTCTGTGTCTCTCCCTCTCTCTCTGCCCCTCCCATGCTCATGCTCTGTCTCTCAATAATAAATAAATGTTGAAAACATTTTAATAAAAATTTTAAAAAAGGAAAGTAGAATTAAATATCATTAAAACATATTTTTTAAAGTTTCATGAAACATAGTAATTAAATCACAAGTAATGGTGAGGGGTGGAAAGTATATCTTGAATTACCCAGATTTTATACCTCACTTTGCTGTATCCATGTTACCTTGTCTATATCAACATGGCTTAAGGATTCTTTTGACTTATCCTACCAAAGTGAGTTTGTTCATTATACATTTACATTGAGAAAAACAGTGATTACCACCTTGATAGAAGCCTTATATGGAATGCTGGGTTTGAAAAGGTGAATGATGAAAAAAAAATGGAAGCTCTGTCTGCATTTTCAGATTATCTAGATTTTTATATCCAGTATAGTCTTTAGTGTTTGCATTATCTGTATGTTTCTTTAGTTGTATCTCAAAATTTGAGCTGCTACTGTAATCAGAGGACAATATCTCTTTAGCCCCAAACTCACATCTTTCAAAGGAAGTATCAAATTCTACTAGAATGTAAACTTTTTCACTCTTGATGATAAAAAACTGAGCAGATGTTCTTCTAACTAAATTCTCAAAGAGGGGCTGAGTTGCAAGAGTGTGAACACCATTCATGTTTAAAGTATAAGTATCCCTACACTTCAACTGTGGAATATAGAATTTAGTAAGGGAGCGGAGACAAAAACATAAAAACAGCTGAGGAATTTAGACATAAGAAATAGTATGACCTAAGTCCCAAGGCATACAAATCAAAGATACAACCAGTTTGGGGTGAGGAGTTTTAGAGAAGACACTGGAGAACTGAGGGCTTTAGCTGGATCATTCATAAATGCATGGGTGACGTTCAAAGGAGGATTTACAAAGCATTCCAAGTTGGCGGTGAGAAGACTCCGCTTGAATAGAAGTCTGAGCCGGGAATGAGGAGGATAACGAGAGAGGGACATGGAGTTGCTGGTCTCCAAGGCAGAGAAGCAGAGAATTCTAACAGAAAACTGAAGGGGAGGGTAAATATGGGGACAGTCAATTGGGCTGTTCAAACACCCTGTTGAAGAGGTCAGGTGGAAGAGGTGAGCGGAAACTGCTATTGACCTTTGAAGAAAAGAGTAACATAATTAAAAATAAAATGGTGTCTGTTAAAGTTTGTCTCAGTAGCTTTAATTTAAGGGTGTAGAAAGGAAGTATAAATCTATATCTATGAGAGGCCTTTGTTTTACTTTACTCAAAGTTGTTACTTAAATTTTAAATTGTTAATGCTGACCAAAGCATTTTTCTGGTGTTTGGGTATTTGGTACCTATCTATCTATCAAAGGCTTTGACAGTGTGGGAGTACCAGAGTAGAAAAGATAATAAATGTGCTGTCTATGGTTGGTTTTTGTTTATCTGTTCTATTTTTAAGCAAACATTTTGAAATCTTAATAACCTGGCTTACTTCTCTGTCATATAGCTTTTTCTCTTATTGTTCAGAAGCGCTTGAAAGTCCCAAACTTACTGGATTATGCTCTCCAGGCAAGCTCTGCTCTTTAAAAATTTGAAGTTATCAACTCTCCTGGGCCTTTTCTATAAGTAAGAAGAGACCACACTTGGTCATATCTCCTTACGCGCACTTAGACCAGATGACTGTATCTAAATACGTTCTTTCCGCTTGAGGGAACAGCATTATTAGAGGATTATCTCCAGTTGGGAAAAGAGATGATTCCCCTTTATCATCCCCATAACATGTCTGTCTCTTAAAAGCAAGGCCATCAGAAACGCTTACATTGTTTATACATATACATTACCCTTTCTGGGTGTAAAATTCATGAATTGAGAAATATTGAGCTCCTTGCTCAGCAAGAGGAGACTGTCAGTATAAAGTAACATGCTTGGGAGGTGCACCAAATGAACCTCCACTGGCAGAGTTAATAGGGAGATGTGGGTCACAGAATCTAATGCTGATCTCCCAACCTTTAGATTAATCTCTCTCATCTCTGGGAGGATTGAGTGTTGATATAAATATCACCTGATTTTCAGTTATTAAGGTAATTCATTAAGGGTGCAGAAACATCTGATGAGATTTGGGGAAGGTATTTATATCTTGATTACTAATGTCAATTTTGTTTCAAATACCCTGAGTTGGCACCATTTTTAGTTTAATGTCTCAGATTCTGAAAATATTGAGGAATTTAGGATATCTGAAACAATCTGATTAAAATTTATATTAGGTGATTTTCTTTGATTCATGAGGTGCCAATTAGCATTTTATTTTAATTAAGAACATATCAAACGTGAATGAAAGTGGGGCACTTGTTTCTGTATGGTCGATGGACCTATAGATATGTGTGAGAAAACGTGAACATCTTAAAGAACTTCAAGCTTTCTCTATTTAAATTCCCTGAGGATTGCTCAAGCACTCCATTGTGGTTGTCTATTACATTTTTAAAATAAGGAAACAAAATATTTTTTGTTGCACATTAAAGTGAAATCCATTTTGCTAAATAAATGTGATCCTAATATACTTCTGCTGAGTAAACTGGTATATACTTATATTTAATTAAAAGCTCTTAAGCCTAAATTGTAAAATTCCCTAAAGAGAACGTGAACTTCAGCCAGCTGCCTGGGCATCTTAGCAACTATGTTTTGTGTCTGCTAACAGCATCACTGGAACACTTGTGCTATGTCCACAGAACTCCGCCATGAGGTACTTAAAAATACATGGTGAATACATGGTGAGGTCAGCTCGCAATGAAGCTTTGTGTGCCTTTACAAAAAATCTATTAACTGTGATACTAGTATATGCAAGTCAAGGTGTTAAAATACATTTGTCTAAACATAGAACAGATTATACACACAGTGTGCAAACTTCTGTGGTTCTACCCTTGAAATCCAAATAAAAGTTATATTATCCTTAGGATAAAATTCTAACATAGAGAGTCTTTTTTAAGGACATGTTCATCTAAGAACTGGGAGCATTAATGACTCCATCAGGTTGCACTGTTAATACAAAATAGAGCAGATCATGACTTTGGAATGAGATACCTGCTTTTACAATCGCACAGGTGTCCACCCCCATCTCAGCCGGCAAAGAAACTTCTATGGTTTACAATAATTATAGTACTTGCAATTCTCTAATAACATGTGTGGTGGGTGGGGTAGTAGTAAGAAAGAGGGATGAAGAAGTAATTTCAAAGACTTGGATAACAAAAAAGAGAAAATAGGAATATGGGTGAGATGTAAGGTAGCAATGACAGAGGAATGGGGTTGTGGGAAAGAACCCTCCCATCCATACTGGGTAGATTTCATAGCCCCACACCCCCCACTCCATGAGATTTTAAAAGTATGGGAACAAACCAGCCACAAGGAGAGAATAGAATGTAGATTGATCTGTAGGGAATCTGTTGCAGAAAAAAAATGAACATTTCCCTCACTCTTAAAACAATATTAAGAAATCTGATGAAACCATTTGGAAGCTGACACAACTTATTCAAACAAAGTGAATATTAGTCTCTGTATAATTGTGAGAATATTTCTTTCAGAAAAAGGAAACAATAATTTCAAGTCTTATTTGTATCTGTTTTATTTAAGAATTCCCATTGAATAGAACATTTTTGTAATACATATCAAATGAGCACTTTTTAAAATCTTCTCAGTCCCTGTTGACCATGACATGCCCACAGTTCTTTGGTGGTTACCAGCTTCATGGTACAATGAGAACCTTAAGACAAAATAGCTTAAGATGTTTCTGTGTTTTCTACTATTCTGAAAGCAAGTCAGACCAGATACTTGGGAGGCAGGTGAAAGAAGGAATCCTGGATTAAATGTAGTGATCGGTACATTTGCAATGTGTACACTCAAAATAAGGAGAAAAGGGTTTAGCAAGGCCATTTTACTAACCTCTTGGCGAAAGCATTTGTTTCAAAGAGAGAGACATGTAGGCAGAGAGTCAAACGACTTGGAAAATATTCTTGAGGCTCTTAGGTCTCTACAGAGTTGGTAAGCAAGGGTTTGCAATAGAGTCTGATACATAATAGGTAGTAAATGTTGTGCAGTCAGTTGGCTTCTGGGAAGATAATATGGTTGGGTGGCATGCATAGTTGTGGTAGTGAATTTAATTTTGTGTGCAAAAGCCAATATGAAACCGACTGTGTTTGTGAAGAACATACAAAGGCCATCTCTGCTATGTTTGTATTGCTGTGATTGAAATTCTGTGATATTTATTTAGGCTAGAAAATGGAATATACTGCATCTAACAGTTGAATCTTTTGGTAAAATATTCTGATATGATCATCTAAAATGCTAAGGGAAGTCCCCATAGATTCATGTGAAATAAAAAATGTTAAAGTTCCTTATCCAAGTGGAAAATAGACTAAAAGAATGTTATGCTTTGTTCATTGGAACTAAAACTGGAGAATATAAAGTGAATGCCAGGGTCTTTTATTAATTGAATTAAGTAGATTTAATAAGAGTTGATAGTCAATGAAATTATTATATAAATTTTTGATTCACAATTACAGTTCTTTGTTTTCTTTCCTAGAAAAAAAAAAGACATTTTATTTTAAATTATTCACTCCTTTGTAAAACATTTAAGTGAACACCAAGACATGTCAATTCCTTTGACACACTGACAGTTGACACACTGACTTACCTTAGTGTCTTCTCTCTCTCCATTTTTCTCCACCCCACTTATTTTTAGAGCTCCCAACATCATACATTGATGGAACCTCCGTTTAGGTTCATTCTGAAGATCATGAGATATGTTTATATCAGTTTTTCATTACTATTCTTTAAGTAAGGAATTTATTCAGATACCTATATAAATCTATAATGACAATGAGTGCTATTTACTCTATTTCTGGTCCAGGAGTTTATAAATAAACAGTATCAAGCAGTTATTTCCTTATTTATCTTGTGTTTGCTAGGAGAACTTTGGCTGAACGGTTAGTTTTATCTCCGTTATTTATAAAAGGTACAAAATGTGGTGGGGATTCTTCATATGCTTGACACAGACCTGTTTCTTATTTAAAACTCTTTCTGTGTTGGGGCACCTGGGTGGCTCAGTCAGTTAAGGGTCTGACTCTGACATTTGGCTTAGGTCATGATTTCATGGTTTGTGAGTTTGAGCCTCACATCAGGCTCCATGCTTACATATGGAGGTTGCTTGGGATTCTTTCTCTCCTCCTCTATCTGTCCCCAGCTCAATATCGTGCTCTCTCTCAAAATAAATAAATAAACTTAAAAATTTTTCTTAATAAAAAAATAAAATTTTTTCTGTATTTAAATGAAAGATATTGTGTGAATTTAGCATCCGTGTGTGTGCTGCTTCTTGATGTGAATTCTAGTTTTATTTACACCTAATGAAACCTAGTGCAAAAGATTCAGTGTAAAATGAGAGTATTAGCAATTTAAGATAGGCACAGTTTTGAAGCTTTGGTTAAATCCTATAAAAATGTACAGAGGGGCACCTGGGTGGCTCAGTCGGTTAAGCATCCAACTTCAGCTCAGGTCATGATCTCACAGTCTGTGGGTTTGAGCCCCACATCGGGCTCTGTGCTGACAGCTCAGAGCCTGGACCCTGCTTCGGATTCTGTGTCTCCCTCTCTCTGCCCTTCCCCTGCTCACTCCTCTGTCTTTCTCTCTTTCTCTCAAAAGTAAATACACATAAAATTTTTTTTAATGTACAGAATAGTTTAACTGAGTCTGGCTTACCTCAACTATATTAAAATAGTATTGGCACTGAGAGACTACTTAGTATGGTGATTAGGCAAAACCACTGATGTGATGTTTCAAAAGATTTATTTGTACAAAAAGCATTTAAAATGTATTATTATATACATATATGTACATATGCATATACATTATCTCAAAATTTTTCTAATAGCAAAATGTGGGCTTCACTGGAAGCCATATTAAAAGGTGTTATTATCTGAAGATCTTATTGAGTTCTCTTTTAAAACATATATAAAATGAGACACTATAAGATCACAGCAACAACTTCAGTAATCTAATATTGAACAAACTTATGTTTTTAGTTATATTGTTTGGAAAAAGGTAAGACATTTAGTCATTTTCCTGCTTGGCAATTAAGAGTTGTTGCCACATCTGTGGCAGAAATCATATGTATTTGTTTTATATTTTTTAATATACCAGAGTTATGCATTGATCTCACTTCTCTTATGGTAGAAATATTTTATTCATTTGAATGCCCTTAAGCCTTTGTTTCCACAGGTGAAAGGCTGAGTACATGGAATGGAATGAGTTGGAGATTTGGGTATAGGATATAAGATTAGGGTAGGAACAACCGAGCCCTATGCAAGTAATATTTTATAGAGAGAACACGGTGAACATATGACGGGGTATAGTGAAGGGTTTTCTTTCTTGCTTTTAGAAGGTTGAAAGGGGTAATGTAAAAATTGTATATGTCTTCTAGTTACATAAAAGTCTTGTTTTCTTTGGTTTTCTATCAAAGCTTAGTTAAAAATATAGAAGGAGCGTCTTAGAGTTTTCATTGATAGTTCACATCCTTCTGTATTTATTTTGGTGCGTAAAGAATACAAGCACTGCTCGTTCTTTCTCAATAAGGATTTTTCTTTTCTGACTTATCAGTAAATGCTAGATGGTGGTCCTTTCATACATGGGAGGGAGTGGCTTCTTGCTACAGGAACGTTCCCCCTATTGATGGGGGACAGAGGTGGCTCCGTCATCATTATTCCTTCTGCAAGCTTTCAGGCTTAGCCTGAGCATATGTGGCATGGATCGGGGCTAGTCTAAAAACTAATTCTACAACAGTGTCCTGGAGTGGGAGAGCGAGACACTCTGCAATCCTGCATGTTTCTCTTTGTCTTCTTCATGGGTCATTGCACCCACAGGCACCTTTACACACTGCCATGACACAGGGGCCAGGACAGCTGTAGTGGCAGGATCCTCTCCTAGGACAACTGAATTCCACTCTGATGAAGGTGAGGGCCCAGGATTTACTGTTTCCTCGTGCCTGGGCAAAGAGTTTTGCTGGTGTATTTCTGGAAGCAGTAAAGTCCATTGAGCTTAATGGTTGGTACCTTTTAGCAATTTACAATCAAGGGAAATGTTCTGAGGATATGTCTTATGTGAAGTATGCTCGTCCAAATGTTTAGATGCGACCCCTGAACTTCCTTTGGAGAAAATGTTAGTAAGAAGAGCCATAACAGACCCAATCCAAATCACCTCTCACGAAGGACAAAGGTATAAAGTATGGAGGGCTCTTCCTTCCTGGTGTTTTCAGTGACGTATCCTGTGCAGGGCCCCCCATCCGGGGCTTCTTGCCCTTGTATCTGGGATGTGGCTGCAGCCTGTGCAGCTAAATCTTGTCTCACTGTTACACCAGGGGCGGGGGTGGGGGGGGGGAGGTTGTTGCACTGTGAAAGCACTACAAAGAAACCTCTTACTTACTTTTCTAAAAACAGTCTTCTCTAGGGCAGATTTTGGCAAGAGAAGGACTCTCTTCTCATTTCCTTATTGAATAGAAGGTGTCTAAGCATCCCCTTTCAGAAAACAATAATCACATACTTTTTCTGTATGATCTGGTGAAATGGTCTTAATTTTTCTTTTTCTTTTTTTTTTTCAGTTCACACACATGTGAATTCCCACATTTCATTATGACAATGTATATATGTGATTCCTTGTTTCAGTTTAAGCACATTGCTTTGTTAAATGTGTTGAAGAGTTTTCATAACCTGTTCCTACCACTTTAAATTGGATATATTTTTCTTGTTGTTAATGTGAATCCACAAATTTGGAAACTGAGAACCCTGTGTAGAAGGGTGATTGCCTGTTAGTAAAAAGATTCGAATCCTTTCTTTGTGTGTGTGAGCTTAATCAGCCAGCCTTGCTATCGATTTCTTCTGTCATACACTGCCAAATCTTCTATTCAAGTGTTGTGAAAACTCTTTGTTTTTTTCAGGTCGAATGAGTGATTTGAGTGTAATTGGTCATCCAATAGATTCAGAATCTAAAGAAGATGAACCTTGTAGTGAAGAAACAGACCCAGAGCACGATCTAATTGCTGAAATTTTACCTGAGTTAATTGAAATAGATCTGTACCACAGTGAAGAAGACGAAGAGGAGGATGAAGAATGTACGAATGCTACTGACGTCACGACCACCCCGTCAGTGCAGTACATAAATGGGAAACAGCTCGTTACCACTGTCCCCAAGGACCCAGAAACAGCAGAAGCTCGGCGTGGCCAGTTTGAGAGCGTTGCACCTTCTCAAAATTTTTCAGACAGCAGTGAAAGTGAAACGCATCAGTTTGTGATGGCTGAAACTGGACAGTCTACCGCTGTGCAACCTAATGAATCGAAAGAGACAACAGAGTCACTTGAACTTACGTGGAGGCCTGAGACTTACCCAGAAACACCAGAACATTTCTCAAGTGGTGAGCCTGATGTGTTCCCCACAGTCCCATTGCATGAGGGAGAAACCACAGAGGGGCCAGAATCAGTCACAGAGAGAGGGCCTGAATTTGATAATCTGGTCCATGAGCACACAGAACCTGTACCTCTCTTTTCTGAAGAGTCTTCAGGAGATGCTTCCATTGACCAAGAATCTCAAAAAATAGTATTTTCAAGGGCCACTGAAGTAACATTTGGTGAAGAGGCAGAAAAAAGCACTTCTGTCACATACACTCCAAGTACAGTTCCAAGTTCTGTGTCAGCAGATGTTTCAGAGGAAGTCTCAGTTACCTTCACAGGAAATGCCCTCCCTGATGACCGCTTGTCCACTGTAGAAAGCTGGGCCGAAATAACCCCTAGGGAAAATGCAGAGCTCTCAGTCAGTCCTTCAATTCCCATTCCAGAAGGCTCTGGGGAAGCAGAAGAAGATAAAGATAAAATGTTCACCATAACAACTGATTTCTCACAGAGCAATACTGCAGATACATCCATTACTTTAGACACTGGCAAGATCATGATCACAGAAAGTCTTTTTGATGTTCCTGCAACCACCTCTTATTCGATCTCTCAACAACTTTCTGCAGAAGTAGTGCCAACCAAATTTACAGGGGAAACAGACACTTCTGAGTGGGTTTTCAGTACATCTCTTGAAGGAAAGAAGAGAAAAGATGAGGAGGTGGGATCTACGGTTGGATCTGCTACAGTTCAGGTACATTCATCTACACAGAGATCAGATCAATTTATTTTACCCTCTGAATTAGAAAGCTCAAATGAAGCTACATCTAATGGTTCAGCATCTACTGACAGGAGCAGCTTTATGTCCTCGGCAAAACCCACACAATCTGAAAAAGAAATGGCAAGGTCTACTCTTGTCTTTACAGAAACAAATCTTTTAGACAGTCTGGGGGCACAGACTGCTAAGCCCAGCAGTAGCGGTCACCATGAGGTTCCAAAAGGGCCGTCCACTGTCCCAGGTAGCCCCACCTCTCTCTCCATGGAGCTGGGCTCTGGAGAAGCTGCTGCTGACCCAGAAACTACCACTGTTTCTTCATTTTCATTAAATTTAGAGTCTGAAATTCAAACCAAAAAGGAAGCAGCTGGCACTTTGTCTCCCCATGTGGAAACTATACTCCCTTCTGAGCCAACAGAATTAGCTTTGACTACTGTAGTGGACAGGGAGGTTGCTGAAATTATAAGCCAAACGTCCAAAGAAAACTTGGTTTTAGAAGTCTCAGGAGAACAACACCATGGGGCAGAGATAAAGGGCTTTTCTACAGATTTTCCTTTAGAAGAAGATTTCAGTGGTGACTTGAGAGAATACTCAACGGTAACTTATCCCATAGCAAAAGAAGAGCGAGTAATGATGGAAGGCTCTGGGGACGCAGCATTGAAGGATACCCAGATTGCACTATCACCTGTAATACCTACTTCAGATCACAGCAACCACAGAGCCGACTCAGAAGGACCCAGTGGCACTTTGGTCAGCACTGCTGGCTTCCCTTGGGAAGAGTTCACAGCCTCAGCTGAGGGCTCAGGTGAGCAGTTGGTCTCAGTAAGCAGCTCCGTGGACCAAGTGTTTCCCAGTGCTGTGGGAAATGTTTCTAGTACAGATCCCCCATTTACTGACCAACAATTGGGAGTAGAAGGTGCTATTAATGAAACTGATACAAGATCCACCATTTTACCAACATCAGAAACGGAAGGGACTGAAGCTGCGACAGAAAAGGGGGGAGTGAAAGTCGCTGTCACAGTTTCAGTGAACTTTCCCCAGACTATGGCGCCAGCCAAATTATGGTCCACCCAAGAAGTCAACCCTGTGAGACAAGGAATTGAAAGTGAGACAGTGTCAGAGGAAAAGATTCAGGAGCAAAAATCTTCTGAATTCCCTCAAAGTTCTGTTGCACCAGAACAAACAGTTTCCTATTCACAAACATTTACTGAACTGGGACTCCACACCACAGATTCCCCTATGCTAACGACAAAGAAAATGTACCATCCTGATGAGGAAATGGAGGAGGAAGACATTTCTTTAGTTGATGTGTCTACTCCGGATCCAGAAGCAAAGGGCTTGGCACCCTTCACTGCTGTCCCTGAAGTTACTGAAAAATCCCATTTTTTCTTAGCTACTACCTCAGTGACTGAATCTGTATCCACTGAAAGTGTAGTTACAGATTCACCAATCAAAAAGGAGGAAAATGTAAAACCTTTTCCTGAAGTTATGAGACCAATAATTAAAGAGTCAGATACTGATCTTTTATTCTCTGGGCTGGGATCAGGAGAAGAAGTCTTGGCTACTACAGTATCAGTGAGTTTTACTGAAATGGAACAAATTGTTACCACATTATATCCTCACGCTTCTCAAATGGAGAATTTAGAAACCAGCCTCATAAGTGATACAAGTGAAGGCTATAAGGGAAGAGAAAATGTAGCAAATGAAGTTAGACCACTCATTTCTAAGACAGAAAACCTCTCTGAAAATAGTGAGACAGCATCCAGCACGACCTTACTAGAAATTTTAAGGGACATCAGAACTGAAGGACCCTCTATGGCACCTCTCACTTTCTCCATAGATACTGAACATCCTCAGAGTCAGACTCACACTTGGGCAGAAGAAATCCAGACCAGTAGACCTCAACTGATGACTGAACAAGTCTCTAACAAGAATTCTTCAACAGCAGAAACAAAAGACACGGCAACCCCTCCCTCTGATTTTCTGGCTAGAACTTACAGTCTTCAAATGGCCAAAGGATTTGTTACATCAGCACCAAAACCATCTGACTTGCTTTATGAACATTCTGGAGAGGGATCTGGGGAATTGGATATGGTTGATTTAGTCCACACTTCTGGAACTACTCAGGCAACCAGGCAAGGAAGCACCACATTTGTTTCTGATAGATCCCTGGAAAAACATCCTGCAGTTCCAAGTGCTAAAGCTGTTACTGTTAATGGATTCCCAACAGTTTCAATGTTGCTGCCTCTTCATTTAGAGCCGAATGAAAGCTCCCCTGATCCAACTAGCACAGTGTCAAATACAGTGTCATATGAGAGATCCACAGAAGGTGCTGCAGATAGTTTCCAAGACCATTTCAGAGGATTTGAGGATTCCACCATAAAACCTAACAGAAGAAAAGCCACTGAAAACATTATTATAGATCTGGACAAAGAGGACAAGGATTTAATACTGACAATTACAGAGAGTACCATCCTTGAAATTCTCCCTGAGCTGACATCAGATAAAAATACTATCATAGATATAGATCACACTAAACCTGTATATGAAGACATCCTTGGAATGCAAACAGACATAGATCCAGAGGCATTATCAGGACCACACGGCAGTAGTGAAGAAAGCATTCAAGTTCAAGAGAAGTATGAGGCGGCTGTTAACCTTTCTTTAACTGATGAAAACTTTGAGGGCTCTGGTGATATTCTTCTGGCTAACTACACTCAGACAACACATAATGAATCAATGACTTCTGAAGACAGAAGCCACCTAGATCACATGGGCTTTCTCTTCACAACTCGGATCCCTGAAACAGAATTAGATATTTTGCTTCCCACAGCGACATCTCTGACCATTCCTAGTACATCTGCCACAGTTAATCCAGAGACTGAAGAACCAAAAATTGAAGCAAAAGCCGTGGATGATATCTTTGAGTCAAGTACTTTGTCTGATGGTCAAGCTATTGCAGACCAAAGTGAGATAATATCCACATTGAGCCATATGGAGACACAAGAGGAGTATGAAGAAAAGAAATACGTAGGTCCTTCTTTTCAGCCAGAATTCTCATCGGGAACCGAGGAGGCACTGATAGATCCTACACCCTATGTAAGTATCGGTACTATCCACCTCATGGCTCAGAGTTTAACAGAGGCATCTAATGTGATGGAAGGATCCAGTCCCTCAGATTACACTGATACCTCAGCACTTACCACTTTTGCAAAGTTGTCCTCTCAGACACCATCATCTCCACTTACTGTCTACTTAGGCAGTGGAGCCTCTGAACATGCTGAGGGCCCCCAGGCAAGTGCTCTGCCAGGCACAGATGTCGGCACATCTCCAATGTCTCCAGGAAAACTTGCAGATACTGAAGTGCCTTTCACATCATCGAGGGAAGAGTTCGTTCACATAACCGAGCCTCCATCCTTATCTTCTGACACTGGATTAGAACCGTCAGAAGATGAAACTAATCATAAATTATTAGGACAAATGGAAGCTTCTCCCACAGAACTGATTGCTGAAGAAGGAACTGAGATTCTCCAAGATTCCCAAAACGAAACCAACACTCTGCTTTCTGGAGAAATGGTCAAGGCGTTTCCCAGTATTAGAACACCCGAGGCTGGGACTGTGGCCACAACTGCAGGTGAAATTAAGTTAGAAGGTGCTACACTGTGGCCACATTCTACTTCTGCTTCTGCAATGTATGAAGTTGAGGCAGACGTCGTGCCTCAGCCCAGCCCACAGGTTTCCGAGAGGCCCACCATTTCTTTGTCTCTGGAAATAAACCCTGAAACACAAGCAGCTTTGATCAGAGAGGAGGATCATACAGTAGCAACATCAGAACAGCAAGTATCAGCAAGAATTCTTGATTCCAATAATCAGGCAACAGTAAGCATTGCAGAGTTAAATACTGAGCTTGCAACACCATCATTTTCCCTTCTGGAAACTTCTAATGAAACCAGTTTCCTGATTGGCATTAATGAAGAGTCAGTGGAAGGCACAGCAGTCTATTTACCAGGTAAGGTTGCAACATTGATAAATCTGTTTCCAAACTCGGAAACAGTCCCTTGGTCCTAACATGTATATATATGTGTATAATTTTTATTGTGATATTAAGTCAGTGAAGATTTTTATATTATTCACATAACACCAGGACAGGCCACAGTATTGAGTCCATAATTAGATGCAAAGAAAGTAAGTATATATTATTTCTGGGCTTTATAGATATTCTTTGTATTTTTCTGGGTTTTAGAAACAACATATAATTGCGACCTAGGAAATGTGAAATTGTTAATGGTGTAAAAATTTAATTTGGTTTTACTCATAACTAAAATATTGCCTTGTCACATGCCCTATGGTTATACATCTTAGTTTAAAAACAGGAAAAAAAAATCTCATTTTCAAAAATCTCTCATTGATGGGTGCTATTATGGCGTTATCAAAATCTGTCAGCCCTTTAAAATTTGAGAGTAGTAAATAACTCTAATAAACATTCACGTAGTTTGTGCAATATCAGTTATCAGTCCATACTTTCATGTAATTTCCTTGCTCCAGATAGTCTGCATAATGCTTCTAACACAGTACCTCGCCAGAGTTGTTATATATTTACGCCCTGCCTGTCAAAAGAAGATTTCTATTTTTTTACTGAATGGATAGAAAGCATGAATTTGATACTGGTTCAATAAACTCTCTCATTTGGTCTTCACAAAAATGCTGTATTATTATTATCATCATCCCTTTATTATTATCATCCCTATTTAAATGCATGGGAGGTGGATGTTCAGAGAAGTTCTGTAATTTGCTCAGGGTTGCATAGCCACACTTGCCATGGCATAGGTGGGATTTGAACCCAGGTCAACACCACCCCAAAGTCCATGGTCTTCTCATTGCTCTTTGCTGGTTTCCTATTAATATAGTATAACAATGAATAATCAGTATTTAATTATTTGTAAACCAGAAACCTTGGGATATTTACTTTGTAGAATTTATTTTCCTTTTAATCTAGCTTGATAATATTGAAAAGTCTGCTCTAATGGTATTTTCCAGTAATGTTATTTAAATAACTATGTCAGTGGAATCCACAAATGTCCATTACCACCTAGCCACTACCTAGAAAAAGGAAAAAAAAAATCAGTATCTCAAGGGCTGTGTTGTTGAAAATATGTTTTATTTTAATGAATATGTTTTCCGGCATGGCTGTACTTAGAATTATTCTCCTGATCATTTCAATGTTATCTTTTTGTACCTACCATTAATGCTTCAGCTTGTTGTGCTTCGGATAGAGTAAAATAATTGTAAAGTGCAACTTTTATAAATGACTCAAAGTATTTTCTGAAGAAAACTAATCAAAGGTGGTTGATGGAATTTTTCACTGTCACTCTATATTTAGTCTGTAAATCATAACCTAGTCATCTGGCCAATATTTATTCTTTTGCAATTTCGCTGCAAATACTTCAGGTTGGTGAAAATATAATACAGAAATCATTGGTAAATCACAGAGAGAGAATTCGGTTTGACAGATGAGTGAGAAATGTGTGCCAGTGATGCAGCCCACAATGTTTACCTAGAATTAGAGCCTGCGTCTTCACTGCGAAGCCAGTTGTCACTTCAGGCAAATTTGGTAAACAGCAGCGCATAATGGATTGCCTGGTCTATCGGTTGCAGGTTCAGCTTTCGAAGAGTAATACAAACTGTTTAGGGAAGAATAAAATTTGCCAAAACAAAACTTTTCTCCTAATCCCAACTACTTTCAGTTCACAGAAAGCCCCCCGCTTTCTTGCCAAGTCCTTGTCCCATACTCTCAGCATGGTGTCTGGAGCCTGTGGTGGAAATAGTAACAGAACTTCATAGTCGTGTGGCACGGCACAGTTTTAGCAAGCACTGTCGCATAAGTGTCACTCTGGTTTTGCACTGAAGGCAGCACGTAGATGTGTTGTTGACAGCATCCTTGACCTACAAGCAGTGTACTTTCCGAGGCAGAAGGCTAAAATGGCTAGGGAGATTTTACATATTTTTAGGACTATAGGAGAAAGAGTCTTAGAATAATTGGGGTCATTTTTGGAGAAGTAGGTGTAAGCATCTGATTATAATGTTGAACCCCCAGAGGCGAGTGTATTATCTGTCAAGTCTTTCTCATAGTCTGGGATTTACTTAACACTCAGAAAGTTTGAGTTTGACGTTCTCGTATGGAAAGGCTCAGTTGTCTTCCACAGCAGTGCTCGCTTATTCAAATATTCCTAAGTTTATGTTTCGTGACTAGACATCTTTTTTCATGTGTAATTATTTCAGGGTTTCGGGACTCAAGATTCTTGAAAATAGAGTTTTTCGTCCAAATATATCCTATTTCAATTATTTTGCAGAACTTTCAACTCTTATCTGTATTTTTGTACATTTTGAAACATAGGGGATCCTGAAAAAGTATTCAAGCAATAAACATAAATGATTCATGTAAATGCAATTATCCAAGCAATATTACAGAAGAATATACGTGTTCAAACTATGTAAAAGTATTTGCATTTAGAAAGCATATTTTAAAGGTTTTTCTTCTCAGAAATTTGTGTCTGTCACCTTTACATTTATCTTCTAAGAGTGTCAATGTTATTTGTGTTTTAATAAGAAAACTGTAATAAAACTTTGGGGTTTCAAAAAAATTGGGGGTTTCATTTTAGGTGAGGTGTTTGTCTTTGGGTTTGTTTTTGTACAGTAGAGTTTAATTTATGTGTTGCTTTTCTTCAAGTATAGTTTAAAGGAGTACATTTGGAACGTGTTTTTGGAAAAAGCATATTAATGTAGCAGAAGAGACTTCAGTGCACACTTTCGAAGAAAAACAGTTTCTGAGCATTAAGTGGTAAAAGGCAATAATAATTCAAATGATGATAACCAGCCAAACTGCTAAAAAGAATGCATGTTCTGTGTATCCAGCCATTTCACATGAACTAACCTCGTTTAAAAGAATACATTTTCCATTCACTGTGCACATATGTGTAATCATTTTTGACTAAAATCAATTGCCATTATCATGCCGACTAAATCTGCAGTAGAATATGTTAGTTGCCAGATACTGTACAAAATATTGTTTAAAAATAATCATGACTGAATCCCAGAAATGAATAGATGCAATTTGTAACAATTAGTTATAATGCCAAGAAACACTCCAGAGAGTAAAGTTAATGCTAATTTTTGTGTGTAGTATCTAAATTGCTATGGTAAAGCTTATATTTATGGTAGCAATAAGTGGCAATTTATGCTGAAATACACTGAAACTTGGATATGAGCCTAACTGCTTTTCTTACTTTCCTGAACATGGTAGGACCTGATCGTTGCAAAACGAACCCGTGCCTTAATGGAGGCACCTGTTATCCTACTGAAACTTCCTATGTATGCACCTGTGTGCCAGGATTCAGTGGCGACCAGTGTGAACTGGGTAAGATGTTCTTGCCTGAAAGAGTGTGATGCTTTTCCAGAAGATATATTGGGGCAGAATTTATATTGCTCAAAGGATTTCATAAAAACCCGTTTGTGGATGAATTATTTGTTAAGTGATGTTAAAATCATAGAGTAATTCAAGTAGAGTCTGGGAAATGGGGACAGGTGTTTACGGAATTTTGTTAATATACCCAAAACTCAGTGAAGCTACGTGAGGTGACTTGTGTCTTTTTATAGTTTTTGTAGGTAGGCTTTACAAATGGAAAGTTGCATAAATAGTAAGGAAATACTTTAATCCATTTCCCTCAGTTGACATATCAATAATCAATTTAAATACAAAATAACTTTAGAAAGTTATTTAAAAATTAGGGAGTTTTGGGGTGGCTGGGTGGCTCAACCAGCTGAGCGTCCAACTTTGGCTCAGGTCATGATCTCATGGTTTTTGAGATCAAGCCCGCATCGGGTTTTCTGCTGTCAGTGTGGAGCCTGCTTCGGATTCTCTGTCCCCCTCTCTCTCTGCCCGTCCCTTGCTTGCACTCTTTCTCAAAAATAAATAAACATTAAAAAATTAGGGGGTTTAGCTTTTGTGTTTTGAGCTAACTCGTTCCTCTGGGGTGGAATTGGCCCTGGTCCCCAGAGGCTAGCCTAACCTACCTGTACCTCAAGAAGTTGTGAAGTTTCTGTCCTCCTCTTTTTTGGATTTCGAGAAGTATATTGTCTCTTTACTAAATCAGTTCCTTTCACTGTCATTCTTATTTTGGTTTCCTTTTCTTTAAAAAAAAAAAAAAGACTCCAGTTCTGATTTGACTAAATATAGACCTTTCCTCTGAGAAAAGAGATGATGGAATACATTGGATAGGTGATCCTTTTAGAGGTACCGTAAAGATTTTCTCATACAATTGAGTAAAGAAAGCCCATGATAACACTTTAGATTACACAAAAATACTGAGATAAAATTCTCAACACTCATTTTAAAAGAGTGCTTGTCCTGAAGTTTTCTTTAATGTTTATTCACTTATTTTTGAGAGAGACAGAGAGAGAGACAGAGTACAAACGGAGGAGGGGCAGAGAGAGAGAGAGAGAGAGACAAAGATTCTGAAGCAGACTCCAGGCTCTGAGCTGTCAGAACAGACCCCAGCACAGGACTTGAACCCACGAACCATGAGACCATGACCTTAGCCAAAGTTGGACGCTTAACCAACTGAGCCACCCAGGCACCCCAAGAGTGCTTATCTTTAAAAAAAAAGTTAATAGAGCTGGTAAGCTCTATTTCTGTGTTAATTAGTAGGGATGTAGAGGTAGCAATAGAATGCATTTAAGGAATAACTAACATCTTAAATGTCATATTTACATATATATGTATAAAAGCATCTATTTGGCTCCCATTCTGTTTTACATTAAAATCACTTGAAAATAGTTTAGTGAATTAATATATGTGAAGCTGTTAGAACAGTGGCTGGTACTTAGCAAGCATCATAAAAGTGTTTGATATCACTACTATATGATATCATCATTACTGAGGCCATTTCTTTAGGTACCAATACATTATATACCTCTTGGAAATTTAATTTACTTTGTATATTTATATAGTTTAATACTCTTATTTAATATAAACATTAATTAAATCTTTAGTGGAATTGGAAAATGGTATGGGAATAAAGCATTAATTTCATCAGAGATCATACGGGTCTGGGTAGAAAAGTTGCATTTAGTATTGCATTTAAAGTTAGGAGGATTTTGATGGCTGGTGGGGGAGACACAGACACAGCAAACATAAGTGCAGACACCGCAAACTGCAGAATGCATTTGAGTGACCGCGAGTATTGACGTAGGCCTATTTATGGGTTTGTGGGAGAGAAACGTATTAGAAGAAAATACTTGAAAGGAGGTTAGATCTGGATACATCTGAGAAGATTCTCAATCCAAGAGATTATTCCTATTCTAGTAGAGTGATTCTTAGACTTTAGCATCATCAAAATCATGTGGGGGACTTCTACAACACCAATCATTGGTGTTCCCATCCCCCACAGGGTCTGATTCTGTAGGTCTGGGGTGGGCCTGGGAACCTGCGTCTCTAACATTCTCAGTTGATGCTGATGCTGCTGGTTCAGGGACTACATGTAGAAGATCTCTGCCCTGGGTGGTTGGCATCTATGGAAGGTTTGGAAGCCAAAGAGTAAATTATCATGACTGCTTTTGAAGGAGATGACAATCAGAATGAAGGATGTACTGGAAAGGAAAAGGCCCAGAGGCGGTAAGGCCAGTTACATATTTTTAGTATTCCACAGGTGAGGTAATCAAAGCAGGAGCCAGGATTGAGTGTGGGAAGCCCATACAATTCTTTATCAGTTTCAGCATTCATGTGACTCATCTAAAAGCAATGGAGACAATGACCCTCTTATGAATAACTTTGAAATTTTCCTCGAGTTGCCAGATTTGGCAAATGAAACGCAGGAAGGTCAGTTAAATTTTAACTTCAGATAAAAAGAAAAGAATAAATTTTTATTGTAAGTAGGCCCTAAATATAGCATGGGGCGTATTTATACTTAAAAATTATTATTAAATCTGAAATTAAGATTTAATTGGCTGTTCTGTTCTTTATCTGGCAACCTTATATTAAATGGGATCCTTTGACCTTTTCTGAAAATACTTTTGTGGCCTTTTATGATTTTATTTCAGATTTTGATGAATGTCACTCTAACCCCTGTCGCAATGGAGCCACATGTGTTGACGGTTTTAATACATTCAGGTGCCTCTGCCTTCCAAGCTATGTTGGTGCACTTTGCGAACAAGGTAAGAGCTGTTGCAACATTTGGAGGATGAAAATTATTGATATTTCATTTCAAATGTTACTTGTAGACAGCTTTTTGTCATAATTATTTGGGTGTTTTTAGCAATGTTGGCTATATGGCATATTTTTTCCTGCAGGGGAAATTCACAGGTTACCTAACTATGTAAGGTTTCCTTATGTGTCTGTCCGTAGCTCACAACACCTGAAAAACAGTGTTGACTCAGTCACTGATGTTTTGTTGATAAAACAGAATTGCAGACAGGAACACTTAGCTGAATTTCAGAACATCTAGCCAACAAAAAGAGCGTTGTTGTAAGTATTCTTCCTGAGGACAAACTAGGCATTGACCTTAATCCATCTTTGTGGCTTGTACCAAGGAGTATGGAATTCAATATTGGTTGCCTTTATTTTCTTCTCCTAAGCACTTGAAGGTCAATGGGCTTATTTTTCATAGGTAATCACCTCTGGAGAATGAATTGTTATAGTTGTAGAATACATTAGCTTTGGCTTGGCAAACATTATGTAAAAGGTATTATAAATCTGCTCAACCCAGAGTTTTCTTACTAAAGAAGCATCTACTTTTTCTGAATGAAACAAAGGCCTATGTTCAGGATTGCTTGAATCTCATGATCCCTGTAATTTGTATTTTATGGGCAACCTGAGAGTGTATTTTAGGTGGTTAATGGTAACATTTCTTAGTCATCAATCAGAAACACATTGCATCCTCAGCTTTGAAATGTCTATTTCCTTTACTTAAAGTCATACAGTGGTTTGGCTTTGAACAAAGTGCCTAGTGCCAAACTTCTGTTCCACCAGACAGAACGAAAATGTATTAGACGCTCAGACACATTGGTCTGGCCCCACATTCTGCTTTGCAATGTTAATCCAGACGTCACCACAGTTAGAACAAAACTGAAAGCAGCATGTATTGAATTGCCAAAGAGGATGGGTGATGGCTCCATTTTTAGGTGGTTTTTTTTCCTTTCTCTCTATTGCATAGGATGAATCTGTTTTAGAATTTAAAAGGTAAATATGCAGATTGACTAAGCAAGATCCTTTTCTTAAAGAAAACAGTAAGAAAGATACCATTTTTTGAAGAAAACAAAAGTGTGAGATATGTGAAACGTCAGCTATCTTAAAATGATTCTGGCTTCCCTTAGTTCAAGTCCAAGGAGCAATTCAAAAAATCATTCATTCAACAAATGTTTACTGAGCACCTACTATCTTCCAAGTGCTGTCCTGGGCACTGGAAGTAGAACTTTGAGCAAAACAGACAAGGTCCCCAATCTTGGTGACTCAGCGTAATTCTTGGCAGGGAATAAAAAGAAATGTTATTTGTTGAATGCCTTGTAGTTTACCAGATGTTTCCAGGTACATCATTTTGTTTAGTTGACAGTATTTCTTTGTGGGAAGCGGGCCAGAAATTGAGGCTCATAAAGGAAAAGTGATGTGTTCAAGGTCACACAACTAGTAAATTAGAGAGTGGGGAAAATGAACCTAGGCTGCTTTATAAAGCCCAGATTTTTCTTGATATCTTCACACTTTAAAAGTAACTCTTATGGATAAGCATTTTATTTATGTCTATCTTAAAAAGGTTTTGCTTTTTTTTCTCTCATTTCTGGTGCCACTAGCTTTCGGGTACATTCTATTTTGTCTTAAAGCAAGTGTACTTTCATCCACATCATTTGCTGAGAAACAGCTATCCCAGTCTGTTTACCCGATTGCAGCTGTGCTCCTGTGATTTATTGCCAGGACACTGAAAGATTTTTTTCTCCTTTTTTCAGGTTGCCTAAGAACAAATATTTTTTTCATTAACAGCAGCATTGTTGTCTAAACAGTTTTCTATCCAAATTTTAGTGATGACTATGTTGTTTCTTCAGCTGACCCTTTCTTCTCTGCATTAGTAACTTCCCAAGTCCCAGTAACTCTGGAATAGGGGAAATGTTTTGGTAGAGTGATAATGGAAATAAAATTCTAGAAGGGGATCTTACAACAGTATGGAAACAATTCTGTACACACAGATTGCCCCACACTAAAGTCATTGATACAGCTTGCCAGCAAGAAGTGCCTAAATGTTAACAGTTTCCTAAGGCTTGACGGCTATATGTCACAGATGTTGAAAATGTTACCTACATGACATAAAGAGAATACATTTTTAGTAAAATTGCTCTAAAGTGATAGTCTTGGCTTCTGTAGCCATGAACCAGAATTATCGTACCCTTCCTTACCATAGCTAGCACACCCAGGCAAAACTGAATCTGGGTCTTCATCATGTAATCTATGAATTATAGTAGTTTTAAAGCATAAGAAGAATTTCTATATGTATGATTTTTAAGAAAATATCATCCAAATGTGTTTCTTTTAATAAATGAAATGTGTATCGTGTTATTTTTAGATGAGATTGGAAGACAAACAGGCTGCTTCCAATAACCCCTATCAGAATAGCATCCTTAGGAGATGCTGTTTGACACCTAGTCCTTCCTTACATATTTATTGAACGCATAAATAATAAAAGTTATGTAAATCCATATCGATATTTGATTTTTTTTCAATAAAAAGTTTATTGACTGGCATTTGCACATATATTCATAATCATCAGGATTGTAAATCTATGGTTTCAATAGTACAGATGAGGGGTGCCTGGGTGGCTCAGTCGGTTAAGCAGCCGACTTCGGCTCAGGTCAAGATCTCGCGGTCCGTGGGTTTGGGCCCCGCGTCGGGCTCTGTGCTGACAGCTCAGAGCCTGGAGCCTGTTTCAGATTCTGTGTCTCCCTCTTTCTCTGACCCTCCCCTGTTCATGCTCTCTCTCTCTGTCTCTCAAAAATAAATAAATGTTAAAAAAAATCATACAGTTGAATAAATAAATACATACATACATATATATGTACATAAACAAACATACAAACAAACTTCCAGTTTGGACCTGGGTTCTGATAGAAATATACTCACCTGTTAACTGAGAAAGCTGTTGTAGCAATGATGTGGTTGTGCATCAAAATTTTATGATCATTTAGGATTTTTGGTATAAGGGAAAACATATGTAATGATAACCTATTCTAATGATAAAAGACAAAGAAAGAAAACTGGACTAAAGCCATTGGGTTAATAGAGGATATGAGTGTGTAGAAGAATTGTTTTAAACTTCCTATTCAATAAGTTAAGGATTCTCTAGAATTTTAAGCTGTCTTAAATAAATATTAATTCCCATGGTTAAGGAAAGCTATGCTTTTATAATATCACATTATTGACTTTGGCAGTAAGAGTTTTCTAAAATTCTTTCCAATTGTCCTCCCCTATAAACTAACTCCCTCTTATATGAAGATTCGTTTCCTCCCCACCCCTCCTGCCTCACCTCTAAATTCTTCCACATGAATATTGCAAAAGGAAAATTGCTACATCCAAGTAGCCAAATTACATTTCATTCTTCGGGGCTGAATGCTACTTTTATACCAAACCATCTAACTGTGTCTCTAGTCCTTTCCTATGAGATTTGGTGGTCTCCAAACAACACTTGAATAAAACTTAAAACCTCCAGTGCACGTTATTTAAACCAATTAGTCAGCTGGCTGTAACTAACAAGACTGGATAGACTAAACTGAAATACAGACTGCTCCCAGAGATGAGCTGCATCTGTTGTATGACTATCGTCTAAATCTCTGGAGCCAGGAAAACATTAAAACCTCTCAGAATTCATCCTTTCCCACAATTACAGAAAGGGGAATAAATGGTGTGAGAGTCAGGAGACAATTTGACTATCAATTTGGCCACTAAGCCTGACCTATAAAGCAAACATTTATTTCATCTAGTAGGATTTTGTTTCCTTCATCAACTAGTAAGATTAGGGGATGGGGGATGGGTTAATAGGTAATGTGGGAAGTTTTCCTGGTACCTAAAATTCCATAAACATTGCAGTTTTGTTAGTTCTTATGTGTAACTAGTTCAGTATGTTTGTGAGATATGTTTTGTGATGGTCAAAATCATTTCCATTGCTCATCATTTAATACATACACTTTAACCCCACCTGTGAGTGGGTGAGTCTGAGAGAAGGTTGCTGGTGACAAGGCGGTGCTATGAGCAAGGCTGCTTTCCTGTGAAAATATTTAAAAACTGGCAATCTAGAATCTCTATAGAAGGTATAGCTGCAGCTTACTGCCTGTTTAAAATTTAGGTATATTTGAAAAATGTTCTCATCCCACCAGGATACTGGTTATGGTATGCTTGTTACAAAAGAGAAAAAAAATATGCATATGCATGTGTGGCGTGATGGGATGTGACTTCTGCTATTTCTTTCTAAAGAAACTTAAAATCATGATGCATTTGCACAAGGAGTTACCTATACTTCCTGTCCTTTGGGGAAGAAGGCATGCAATCCTAGCTGTATCCCATCCTAGCTGTATCCCAGAAGCTGCCTACCGGTGAAGAATTTTTTTTTCTCTCGTTGTAAATCTTACTTGACAAGATCCCGTGGCCACCCAGCTATCTCTCTGGGAAGTGGTAAAGGAACTACTTCCAGAGACTTTGAAGTCCTTCTTCAAATAGAGCATTCATAATCCTATTAGCCGGAATTCTTATCTTATCACTTGAATGATTCTCTTCAGAAAAGTTGTGTTGGTAAGGACTTAGCCCCAGTTGCTTCACAAATGAGTCAGTAGACATTGCAGCCTAAGAAGTTTTGTCTGGCCCCTCTTCCAGTTTTCTTTCCTGCTGAAACTGGCTCTAATCAAGGAAACTGAAGTTAGATACTGACTTTTCAGTCCAGAGATGTACAGTCACCCGCTAGGCAGGAATCAGTTGGGCTATCATTATCATACTTTCTTCATCATCGTGATCAAATTTTCTTCATATGTAATTTCAGGGACATTGCATTGATACTGGCTTAGGTCTTCTTACTAGCACTTAGATCCCTGAGGCAAGATGGAATGACGTAGTGAGTTTAATAAGCTCCTGCCTTGTTTCTTCCAGACACAGAGACGTGTGACTATGGCTGGCACAAATTCCAAGGGCAGTGCTACAAATACTTCGCGCATCGGCGCACATGGGACGCAGCTGAAAGGGAATGCCGTCTGCAGGGCGCGCATCTTACAAGCATCCTGTCTCATGAAGAACAGATGTTTGTGAACCGTATGTAGCAAGCATACTAAGGTTTTGAAGCTCACTCAGTGTCACCATCTTAGTTTTCTTTGCATCTAACTGAACAGAAGAAGCATTCTCCGTTGCATTTTGATTTACTAAGTCCCTCATCTGAACTACTTAAAAGCCTCTCTCCTACATGAGTCCCCTACTTTGAGAAATACTCACCTCTCACATAGGAAGGCATTTCCTGATCTGCCAGCAGTAGGTGAAACAGCACCCTGTAGGTTGAGTCACATGAAATTGCTATTTGATCATTTTTTGACTTACCAAAATGGCCCCTTCTTATGGTTCCATCTCATTCTTCTCAGCTGCTGTCGTAGTTTCTATTTTGAAGATGTGCATATGTTGTCTAAAGTTAAAGACAAAATTGCTTCCAGTTATTTTTATCCCACTAATTAAATCTGAATTTGTAATAGCACCCTAATCCTACCCTCGGCACAAAATTGGTTCTTATCCACACCGCTAATGGTTTTAAGCCATAGAAAGTGGGCTTCATGTTAAGGGCATGAACAAATGGAGACTGAAAGCTAATGAAACTTACTACCAGAGCTGTTGAATAACTCCTTAAACTAGAACAAACAGGAGAGCAGCTTGCTTTTATGTAGCGAATATGTAGAAGTTTTTTGCTTATGAAGCATTGTTTGATGCTCTGTTAAATATGTTCTCATAAAGCCTGCTATCTTTTAGAAGTTTGATAGTTAATTTGCAATTTGGATGGAGGTTCATTTAACTTTTTTGCATGGTATTCTTGCCAGTGACTCATCTATGATGAAAGTGATTATTTTTGAGGATAATTTTGCAGGACTATCTGGTCTAGGTATTCATTGTTTGAAATGCTTTGAGAAAAAACATGTGGCTTCCAAAGTGAGGCTAGTATGGGAATGATCTGTCACATTTTATCAGGTCACTGAGTTTTTGCCAATGGCATAGCTCAATAAAAAAATGGAAAGTTTTTATCATGAGTAAGGCTGGAAAAAATATTTAATTATAGGAAACTGCTAGGGAAATTATTTTCTTATGTCTGATATTTTAATGTTTCTCAATATTTGTGAATTAGCTTTTTAGTTTAAAGCACACTGGGCAGAAGAACAAAAGATAGTTAGACTATGAGAGATTTTTATGAGCAACTAAACAAAAATCCAGCCAGGAAAGAGGATGCATGATTCACTCTGAAAATAATTTTCTTTAATACATTTCATCCATATATGGGAAAGGTAGTAAAAATATCTGTGTTGTTTCCCCTCTCTTAGGTGTGGGCCATGATTATCAGTGGATAGGCCTCAATGACAAGATGTTTGAACATGACTTCCGTTGGACCGATGGCAGCACACTGGTAATGTTGACTGTGCATGAAAAATGATACCAATTCTAGGACCTTGGTACTGTGTGCTGATTGCATGTTACAGAGGGTGTATTTGACTGGAGACCACTTAAGTGACTTGATCAGGGTCACTCAGTGAAATAAATGAGTGTTAGAATGGAGTTCCATGCTAACTGATCCACAAACAGTGCTCCCATCACTGTGGCTGTCTTTGAAAGAGCAGCACATCAGACTCTGTTGAAGTGGAAAACCACATAATCAGCAGAATTGCCTTAAGTTTGTCTTTCAGATGGTTATCTTTGCTTTTGATAGCTTCAAAGGAAAAAGGGAAAGAATAAATGTAAGAGAAAAGGCCTTTAAAAAAATACCTTTCTCTCTTACATGATTTCACTGGAAATCTGCTATATGGCATGGCTCATTTTTATCCAAACTAAAATGCTCATTTTTTTCATCTTAAGAAAGATTGTTGAATTATGATCTTGTGGATTTTATTCCACTCAAACTGCTAATTACATAGTTTTGAGCTTTCTCTGCTTCTTAAAGAATGACTTGGTAATACTGGCCAGAACCTTGAGTAGGCTGAAATGAGATTCTTAGGACTGCTGAACCTGTTTTGAGTCACTATTCTAGATACATGTGAGTGTAATTTTTTTAGAAATAGTTCAAGTGTGGTTAGCTATACTAGTGGTTCTAGGCACTGGCTGTTCATTGGAATCACCTGGGGAACATAATTTAACAACTGGTGCCTAGGCATCAGCTCAAATTCATTAAAGCAAAACCTCTGGCAGCTATATTTTCCACGGGCTCTCCAGGTGATTCTAAAATGCAGACAAGTTGAGATCCACTGGGCTAAACGATAGGTATAAATTCAGTTCTAAATTAGATGAATAGCAGGAAAAATTGAAAATAACTTTTAAGCTCTTGTGTTTAAATTTCATTCATTACCTGCCACTCATCTGGATGTAATGAGTTTGGCCAAACGTAAAGTTCGTCCTAGAACAGATGCCGAAATAACCTCTGCTTTTGGAAGTTCTACTCTGTTCGAGAAAGCTTTTCTGTGTTCTTGTGGACATACCACTCAGGTCATCTCTCTGTCAGTTGCCATACTCAGCATTTTGCGTGTGTTTATTCCCCCATAATAATCTTTAAGAGAGGTATTAAGTGTTCTACAGGTAAAGAGAGGGAAGGTCAGTTAGGTTGAGATTTTTGCCCAGAATCACAATTCTTTTAAGTAGCAAAGTCAGGATGTGAACTCAGGCCTGTCTCCAAAGCCACGCTTTATTCTGGCTGACACGTCCTTGATTTGAAAAGGTATCCCTTATTACATTTTGCTTTGAGCAACCCTAAAATAAAGTCTGGCTTACCCTCTCTCTGTCATCACTCCTTATGTTTAATCAGCACTATTTGCCATTCAGGTTCATAAGTAGGTTCTTTGGCAAGATGCAGAAAAAATAGGGAAGGTAGATTGTAAAATATATTCCCAATAAGATCTATCAACCATATCCTCTGGATCAATACTCATTGTTCTCTCATTGTCCGAAGTGGATGGTATATCTGCAAAAGTTGCATCTGTGTATTTTTGTTTTGCTAAAATAAATAAATATTTCAGGGAGGATAATTTTGGTCAGTTAGATTAATGGTGATTGGTATGGTGTGAATCCTTCTGTATTTGAATTGTAATTGAAGATAAACTATTTTGATTTTACTTATAATGTGTAAGGATTATAAAATTAAAGGATTTTTTATGTATGTTATAGATAGTTAAGACTTTTTATAATTTTGCAAATGTATTTTATACAGTATAGGCATTTAACGAGTTTTCTTTTGTTGAATGAATACTTCAGTCCTATGGGGTAACTTGAGTCTTAAGACCCACCATTAAGTCTTCCTCCCACACATGTTCCTTCACACGTAGCCCACTGAAAAGTACAAGTCCTAGGAGGTCCCATCTGTTTTACAGAAGTTAGAACACCAAGAACTCAGGTAGGGCTCTGGTTGGTGCTCATTTGTTCCTTGCAGACCTTAACCACAGCTTATCTGAAAGTGTACCTCTATGCTCCCGCTCTGAGCCTGGCATTTGGCGAGGTGTGGTATATGTAAAGTCTGCCATTTGCTACATACTGACCTGATCAGGCCAAGTCCCCAACTTCAATTTCTCATTGGTTCTATGGACCTGATTTGTATGTTTTCATTCTTAGCATTTTTGTGTGTTACAACATGTTTATTCTGGTCATTAGCAGTTCAGCTTTTCAAAGAAGTGGTTTTCTTGCCTGCTTTTTACTATTTATGGTGTCTAGGACAAGGCCCTTATGCTACCTATGAACTTGGTTAATGACACTGAATCTTGACTTCTAGCTGGCAGCTGGGTGAGGTCTGTAAAATATCTTAGGGAATGTTCCTTTCCTGACAAATGCCATTCAGGTGAGCTTGATTCATCAGATGTCATTATTCCACTATGCCAAAGCAAGCCAAGTCAACTTTTTTTTTTTCTTTTTTCTTTTGGTCTGTGTCCATTAAGTTTCAATGGACTGTGAAAAATACTGTATAAAATTAACTTAATTGCCATTTCCATGGCCTAGACTGGTCCTAAACTTGGTAAGTAAGCAAGAATTGCACTGTGCAAGAGAGTAATATATTGATCTTCCTAGGAAATTTTCAGGGGAAGATAACATGACCTCATGTAGGTAACTGTACAGTGTAAACAAGAAACTTACCCTAAATGAGTTCACGTTTTTACATTGAAACCTAAGGATTATGAAGAGAGCATCAAGTGAGGGTCTTGGTTTGAAGAAGTGAGCAGATGAATTACATAAATAAGCAAAGCGTATCAAAGAGACAATACAAGCAAATCTAGAAAGCACTCTGACAGACCTTTGGTTTCTTCTTAATTCCCTCTTTGTGTCAAATAAAAGTGTGCTAAGGAGTGTCCCTAACTTTGAACATTTTGAAACAGAAAAGACCATCTGCCCAACAGCCTGTCTCCCTCCCATCTGACTGATCTCTGGCCCACTCTGCTTTTGTAACCACCCTCGCCTCTATCCCTTCCTTTCTGACACAGCCTAGGTGTCTCTTAAACTCGTTTGTAGTTCATTCTGCAGCCACCATCCCCTTAACAGGTTCCATATGTTTGCATGCTTTGAATAAAATAGTTCTTCTTTGTTTCGCTGTTTACTCCAAATGTCTTGCCTTTGAAAAGATCCCTAATAGTAAACTCTACATCAGAGAAAGCAGTATCCGCTTACACTTGGAAATGGTGTTACCTTGACTGTGTGCAATTTTAAGGACTTTGTTTATGTTTTAGAGTGATTTCTCCCTTCTCCCCTTTGCCCCCATTTTTTGTTTGAAAGATTTATTAGAGCTTATTCTTCTTGGGAGGTAGAGCAGTATTAAAACAAAAAGGACCTTTGATATTTACTGTATATTATCTTCTGTTATTCAGCCTTACAATTCAGTAAAAGCAAACAAGTTTCTATTAGGTTTTTCAGTCTCAATAATTTCTTTTCTTAAAATAATTAAGCTCTGCTTCAATAAACTTGCAGTATAATTATATCGTAGTTAACAGGATTATGCTATATCGCGAGATGTCGATTTATATGCTTGTACTACATTAATAGTGCTATTTGGCCAAGTTATCTAAATTGCCCTTGTTCTTCAGATTCTGATTGATTCATTCCACATTATTGGCCCCTGTAATATGGTGTGGATAACATGCCAAATTCTTGCTTTTGTTGTATTTTCAAAATCTTTTTTATTATCATTTGGGGGGTTTACCCAGTAAGTTTCACAAAAGCGTACTCAGAGGGAAATTGGGTCTAGCCTTAACCTTTGTGATTTTTATTAAGGTTATTTTCTCTTAACACATTCCAGTTTTTATTTTCTCACTAGGTTTTCTAGTAACCAGTCACACTTCAATTTGTGTCTTAGTTTTCTATTGACGAGTTGTTCTTTAACTTGACTATTGATCTCTTAATAGCGAAATGCCCCAAGTACTTTATTAGAAACTCAGACAAATAACTTCAATAATGAATAACTTCACTTGTCACCCAAGTGATGTCTTCAAAGACACTAAGTTAAACTATCCAAGTTAAATACACATTAAAGCTGGCAAACTTAAACAAACATTTCTTATCTAGCTTCCATACTTTTAGTTGAGTTTTAAGTTCTTTCTTTAACCTAATTGTTAAATGAATGACTAGTCTGAAGTGTTTCCCCCAGATATGTTTCCACTGCCTATGACCTGCCCTTTCCCTTACTATGAACTCTTGTTACTCTCTTCCTGAAATCCTGCAATATCTTCCTCTTGCCTTCAGTATAAAATTCTAATTATGAGCCTGGCATACCAAGCCCACTATTCCACCTGCCACTTCCTAAGCAATATCATCTCAAAATACTCACAGTTCCTGGAATAAGCCGTGACATCTAACTCCTGAGGATCTTTGCATACTCTTGCCCTAGTGCTTAGAATAATTTTATTTAATAAATGTTCATATGCCTTGCTTAGGCAAGAGTCTCCTTCCAGGAAGCCTTCCCAATTGACTGTGACTAAGAGCTCCTCTACTTGTTCCAGAAGCCTCTTGTGTCCTCTTTGCATCTGACCACTGACCTCCATGGGGCTAATTTCCTGACACTGAGCTTTCTGAGGCAGGGATTAGCCTTCATTTCTATTTTTTCAGCACCTAGTGGAATTGTTGACAAAAATAGATACTTAATGTTTTTTGAATGCTAATTAATATTTTTTAATGTTTTTTTTTTTTTTAAAGTTTATTTATTTTTGGGACAGAGAGAGACAGAGCATGAACGGGGGAGGGGCAGAGAAAGAGGGAGACACAGAATCGGAAACAGGCTCCAGGCTCTGAGCCATCAGCCCAGAGCCCGACGCGGGGCTCGAACTCATGGACCGCGAGATCGTGACCTGGCTGAAGTCGGACGCTTAACTGACTGCGCCACCCAGGCGCCCCTTTAATGTTTATTTTTGACAGAGGGGCGGGGGAGAATGTGGGCAAGCAAGGGAGGGGCAGAGAGAGAGGGGGACAGAAGATGGGAAGCAGGCTCTGAGCTGACAGCACAAAACCCAATGCAGGGCTCAAACTCATGAACCATGAGATCATGACCTGAGCCGAAGTCGGACTCTTAACCGACGGAGCCACCCAGGCATCCCTGAATGATAATTAATATTTATACATTGCTCAATCATCTTATTCTGTTATATTCTGAATCATGAAATGACCAATTAAGTCTTTTGGGTGAATCACTTTGTGACAATTCTTGTTTATCTAAGTTAAATACTTAATTTAATGTTGTACCAGTATGAAAAACATTAAAACATAATAGATGAGATTTCAAAAATGGTGGAAAAAATAGTTCCCTCAAAACAAATATATATATACATATATATATATATATATGTATATATATACATGTATATATATATATATATATATATATATATATATATATATATGGCTGAGTGTACTGCATCTTAGAGAAGTTATTAACCCAAAGGAAAACAGATGTGCCTACTGGAAATGATGACAGTTTTGTCCATGGTTGTCCCAAGAATACATTTACAATAAGCTCTGGGAAGAAAAAATGGAAAGCAAACCTTTCAGCCTCTGCCACCCCTGCAGGTTTGAGTTATATCAGGGCAGATTTTCCATGAAGCTTTAGGAAACCAACAATTACTCAAAACTTTGAAGGAGGATTTTTTTTCAAGATAGGCACATATTCTGTCATTATACTTTCTGCAGAAAAATTACTTAGAAAACCCATATTATCCAAATCCAAAATGTAGTAGAACACACAAAAGAAAATCTTATCCCTGAATGTTATTTTATTTTTTATAGTTTGGTTGACTAAGGATGAATTGGTTGCCTAAGACTGGACAGAGCTTCATTTATTCATCCTCTGAGTCTGTTCTTTCAAGCATAGAGGCAGCCAGACATGAGAGAACAGCATGGAATCATTTATACTGTCCTATCTATATATTTCCTAGCAAAATCGTTTTCACAACTTTCTGTACAACTACAGACTACAGACAACTGTCCATGGAGAGCACAATCAGGCATTGGAAACTGTTAGGTGCCTTCATGACACTACTTTTTATAACATATCTCCCAAACAATTGGTTTAAATTCAACCCCTGGACCTCAGAGATTTAAAGCTGTTATCATCATGCTCCCTCCTCTCTCTGAGCCCCAGGCATAAATTCTCACAAGGGGAGAATTTGGTCCTTTCTCTCTTCTCTTTAGTGAGTTTTTGCAGCACCACTAAAGCTCACCCCTCACCCCTGGGGATTGGATGCTTCAGTGGATCAGAAGCAGTTACTTCAAAGGAAAATGTCACCTTAGATAGTGTTGTGCAGAGGTTGAGGATTGAATAGAACTGACAACCCAGTTTCCTTTTAAAAATGTTGAGGAGCCTTGGAGTGTTTGATTTGTTTGGCAAGAAACAAAACAAAACAAAAAACCAAAAACAAAACAAAAAGCAGAAACAAACAAACAAACAAAAATCTTTCTATGTCTCTTTCACATTTTCCTTCTATCATCTCTATTTTGTCCACACTCAGGCAAGCCCTGAAAGGCTGCTGGCTTGTCAGCTTCCTGGGAAGTAGCCACAGCCCTCTTCTCACTGTCCAGTACTGTTAGAGGAAACAGAAAACCTTCCTCTCCTCCGCACTTGTCTAAATCTTTTCAGGAAGTTCTCAAACAAGTTACTAATTCACAGAACCATAAAGGTCTATTTTCTAGCTCTAACCAGCTCATCTTGCCCCTCGATAGTTCTGACAGAGGTTGCAAAAGGCTAATTGGTAGCCTTTTGCACTTAAAAAAAATACTACTTGAAAAATATTTCTGGAAGGTAACTGAATTTTGCCTTTTTTGTTTGTTCTCATCTTGGTAAGCATGTTCAGCACTGGCAAGCTGGCATACCTAGAATTTGGGACACCCAGTCACCCTCCTGGTTAGGGTTGATGCATGAGAATCGCCAGATTTGTGGATTGACTTTAAATACAGAGACCCCTTTCCTTTTTTCATAAATAAACTCATCAGTCTGTCAAGCAAAGTATTGTGAGAAAAACCAGCTTTGAAAAAAGGTAGAAACAATGAAGAAATAGCCCTTAACTCAGGAATAAACACTTAAAAGGGGCAGAGAAAAGGAGTAACAACTTGCAGGCCATAAACCATTAATTTTTTTTTCTACAGGAAGGTATCATTATTACCCTTTTATAAACAAAAAGGTTCCTCTCCTCCTCCCTCTCCCAGATGTCTTGGACATTGAAAAGAGAATCAAGAGTATGAGCTAATTCCCAGTGTTTTCTAAACTCGTTTGTAGGTTCTGCTCATTTGAAAGGATTGTCCATGATTTGGCAGAAAACAGTGCAAAACAAAACCCCCGAAATGAAAACTTAAGTTTTACTTTGTCTACCTGAAAACATTAGAAAATGCTCTGTAAAGTGTTTGCAGATGGATATGTGTCAGCTGTGGTGTGGTTTGAGATCCAAGTCAGATGCCACTTGTCTGTGAACAAGTCACACCGCATATCAACATTAATTTAATTATGTTAAACTTCACAGACTTCATTATATTAACCTAAAAGCCAAGGAAAACATATGCTGTTTCCTCATCCTTTAACACATTACTCATGAGTGGAAGAATTCTCAGTTTCTGTTCTGCCCAAGACCATTCAGCTCTTAATAAAAATTTTTACTTGTGTTGCAGTTCAGTTTGCTTTGAAACCAAGAACTGGTTCCTGTGATTCTACATGTGAAATATAACCAGTCATAGAAGTTCTGGAACACAAAACCCTCATCTCCTCCTTGCCTTTACTTGCGTGCAGATATCTAGTGATAGGTGACAGGGCTGGAAGAACACTTACCATCACTGGAAAATCATTTCATAATTGACAAGATTCTCCTTAAAAAAAAAAAAAATATCAATTCCTTCTCACAGATGCTTTCCCAGCAGCTCTATGAAACTCTAAAATCATGTACAGATATTTAAATTTAATTGCTAATTACTTTAAGGCAATTCATGGAAAAGGCAAACAAAACGGTGGAATGGGTTTTGGCAGTTTCCCACTGCATTTGGATCGTTAGCGCTTCCTGCCTGAAGACCTGCGCAAACAAGCTTGGGGTGAGGGAACCCACTGGCTCCTTCCGAGGTGGGGGTTAAATGCAAAGGGCTCCGTGGGGCTCTGCCTGCCCCTCCCCCATTCCAAGTGCTCTCGCGGTGGGAGGAACTCACATCCTTTAGAAAATGCTGTTGATAATTACAGCTTTGTAGGGCAGTGAGCTCACGCTATTACATGAGATTAGTGCTGTACTCAAGAGCTGCCAGATTGTCTCTCCCGCACAGAGATTTGCCAGCTAGGAAAATAATGGGCATATTGCCATTTTAACAGCTATCAGGAGACCCCAAGTTAGTTTTTCTTCCCTTCAGCATATTCATGTTTGTAGGATCCAACTCCAGCCTACCAGCCCAGGGCAGTGACACAAAACAAATGTCTCTTTCTCCTTTAAAACAAAGCTGCTCTTTTCCTTTTTGTTGTTCAACTAAAAGACAACAACAAGACTATAACCTCCCTTAAAACATAAATAAATAAGGACCCAGACTGGAGTAACGTTAAGCAAGTACAAGGATCAGAAGAGGTAGATCTCTACCTCGCAGGGAGGTCATTTGCCCCCTAGGAGTTGAATAAAGCAAAGTTAAATGTACCCCCCGCAGACCGAAAACAAACGCCTATTGTGCAGCATAGCCATCTAGGGGGAGAAAAGGCATTTTAAAGTTACCAAATGTTTTGATTTCTGTAATAAGTAGTGCTCCTCACTTCCTTGCAGATAACTGGTTGACCTATGTTCTGAAAGGCTGAGGGTAACCCAGAGTTGTTACTCTGAGTTCTTTATTTTGTGAAAAGGTGGTTTCTTATCAGCATACGTTTCAAACGTTTCAAACGGGTAAGCGGTCCTCTTGGGAAAGTGTTTCTATTTGTGGAGTTGGCTTTTATACTTTGTGGTTATCTGTTTCCCCTTGGCATCGGTGGCATTTGGCTAATACTTGTAGCTCTGAGAATGCGGCCATGGCACTGTCCCTTGCAGGTGATGATAGGGGTTTGCACACAGAAGTCAGCTTTTAGTACAGGTACCACATTTTATGGCTAGTCTAGGTAAGTTTTTACCAAAAAAACAAACAAACAAACAAACAAACAAACAAAAACTAAATGTGAATCACACCGCGGGCAGTAATTTGCGCACATACGTGTTTGTTTATAATCTGCCCTGTTGTAAGGATTTGAAGTGGGTATTATAGATTTGACTTTGCTTCTGATGCAGTTTCACCATTGACGTAAATATAAATAATCTGATAATTTTAAAACAAAAAATGGAGAAAAATAAACTATTGTAGATAACATTCTAGTCAGATCGAAAATTCGTATTATAGCTGCCATGACCTGTAACGGAACAGAATGCAATCACGTTGTTAAATACTGTTTAGCTGAGGTCCATCTTCTAGCAAAGTGTTCTCTTCATGCTTTCCCTCACAAAACTGAGAGAACGTTTCACATATAATCATTTCATCTTGATACATGAAGTAAATAATCATGATTTGGGGGGGGGTATTGTAAATTCTGTTTTAAGTAACTTAGTTGGTAATTCACGATATATTAATGGATGGATATCACCACCTAGTGGTCATATTGTATTTTGTGTTTCAAAACTTCACATACCCAGAGTTCCACTTAGATCTACGAAGGAATAGTATTCCTGGTGAATTAAGTTCCTTTAGTCTGGAGTTTAAAATATACTATATACTTATTGTGAACCTGAAAGTTAAATGTGAAATTAGATAATTTTTCAAACGCAGCGTGAAGTTAAGACACAGAGTCACATGCTTAGTAAAATCCTAGCAACTGAGGCAAATATTAGAGCCAACGTTTCTCATATCTTCACTTTATACACAGTAATAGAACACAGTGGAAAGTTTTCCTTGGCAACTTACATTGGTATGTGAACCTAGAGGACATTTTTGGTTTTCTTATGAAAGCTTTTCACAGAGAATTAAATTAGCAGTGTTTGGGGGAAGGGAGAGTAGATAGAAAGCAGCGACTGGACTGTTAGATTTAGTATGTTCTCCCATCAATTACAATAAAATATTATGTCATAGGACAGCTTCACTGGGCAAATGTCAAGAATGGTTTTTACCAATGGAATGTGTGTGATTATTTAAATGTGCTTGGCAAAATCCATAATAGTTCTGAAACATAGAGACTTTAATTGGCCATTTAAGATAATTTAAATTATAGTGAATTTTAAAGAATAAAAAGTGACTGTATCTAAGCTGAAAAATTATAGCAAAAAGTGTGCATAGGTAGATGATAGTTATATAGATAGATGAAAGAAGGCCCTTGGCAGCTGCAGATTCAGGATTTCAAGTTTTGCAGTTTCAGTTACACATGAGATACCCTGAAGATCCACAAGATGAAATAATTTGTACTTTTTTTCCTCAGGTACAAATTTGAAGTGTGCCTAGTGGCTGGCTAATGTGTGAGAATTGTTCAATTAGCTATCAAATGTATCTAGTGGGTAGCTCAGTTTTTGCATTTCCAGAGGTCTATTGCTGTTTATTCTGCTAAACTTTGAACCATTTTGGATCATATTTATGGCGGGAACCTATCTGCCACCAGGTGTGTGGGAATAGGGACATTTCTAAAGATCTTAGATAATTCTTCCCTAGTGCCAAGAAGTTCTGTATTTGTAGGTGTGTGTGTGTGTGTGTGTGTGTGTGTGTGTGTGTGTGATAGTGGTAAATATCACATTTGTGTCTCACAAAAAGATGAACTGCAATTTTATCTAGTGTCTGTGAAAATTCTGTTTTCTTTTTAATAGAGATGAAAAGAAATCAAGAGGTTCTGAACAGAGTATCTAACTTTTTAGGAGAACTAGTTAGTGCCCAGTGATTATTCTTCATAGTTATTTGACCAAGTTAAGAAATCGTAAAATATCAATGAGAAGAATTTGAAATGGGTCAAATATGATGGAGAAGAGTTAATTATCAGTTAAGTTTTGATAGGACCTGTTGCTTTGTAAACTTCTCCCTTTCAAGAAGCTGATAAAAGAGATTTAAAAACAAGAGTTTAATGTTCTGGGGATTCTTTCTCCACTAGAAGTTGAAAGAAAGTTTTCATTTTTGAATCTTGTATTTTCAAAGTTTTCATTTTTGCATCAAATTTACAAGATTTATACAAAATTTTGACACAGAAAAGCAAATACTATTTGGAATGTTGCATAGAGGGGTAAGAGTAAGTCATTCCGTGGTTGAGGAACCTCCCTTACTCCAGTTTTTCCTTTTCACCACCTAGCTGTTGGCATTTTTCTTCATAAATTGATTTGCTTACATATGTATCAAGTAGAGGACCAGCTGGGAAAGGACTGTCACAGCAGTAACTGATTAATACTGGATATCCTGTTTCTTTTCTTTAACTGAGAGCCATGAACCCAAGCAAACTCCTTTTTTAAAGCAAAACAAAGCCTTTTTAGAAAGTTTATTTCTAAATCTTCTATATTTCTGAAACAATGGCTTTTTAACCTGGAAAAAAGGCAGTTTTCATCTCTGTGTAAGGAAAATGTCAATTAGTCGCATTACATTTTTACCATCAATTTCTTTTGTTCGTGCTTGTGATACTAGTTATCTGCTGAGATGTTAGCGCCATTGATCAAGGCCCTGTGGTGTGTATTTTACAGATAAAAGATCCCCTGGTATCTCTGAATGATAGTTGGGACTCCTAGAGTCCCAACTATATATAATCAGAAATTCATCTTGAAAGGGTGTTAAACTCTGTCTAACTTTAGTAGATTACTTTTGAAAGATAACTTTCAAAAGCAGACACTGCACCCGCATTCCCACCCCTAAACACACACACACTCTACTCCCCCCCCCCTCCCAGTGTGTTTATGGAATCCAGGGGAAGACTTGCAAAGAGCTGAGGAGAGAGAAGAGCTCCTTAGCTATGCTGCTTGACAAAAATTAGTCAAGTCCCTCTTAGGTCTGTGGAATTGAGGTCACTCTGAGAGTGAAGAATTTTGGTAGGCTGGGAGGTCCTGTGTTCTCCAGAAGACCTGCAGGTTAACTTTTTGCTTTTATGTTAATGTGAGACAGAAACAAATTCTTGACAATAAAATACAGATTATTTGGAACAAAATAAGCTAAGTATTTATTAGGTTTGATAGATTTTTTTTTTCAATGTTTATTTATTTTTGGGACAGAGAGAGACAGAGCATGAACGGGGGAGGGGCAGAGAGAGAGGGAGACACAGAATCGGAAACAGGCTCCAGGCTCTGAGCCATCAGCCCAGAGCCTGACGCGGGGCTCGAACTCCCGGACGGCGAGATCGTGACCTGGCTGAAGTCGGATGCTTAACCGACTGCGCCACCCAGGCGCCCCATAGGTTTGATAGATTTTGATGAGTAACTTAATTCAGTTCTGAGTTTTCCCTCTCAGTATTAAGATTGGTTCAAATGAGTTCTCTGGTTTGTAGAGATAATTTTCATGTGAGAGAACCATGCGTAGTTTTTGGGTTTTGGCCAGGGTTTTTTGAATCATTTTATGCCTTTGGCAGCTGATGTATTCAAATCCATTTGGGGGGAAAAAGAAAGAGAAAACAACTGAAAAGTTACAAAATCCAGTTTAATTGAAATAGTTGTCTCTTTTGGCACTTTGGTTTTTTACAGAGACAGAGAACAGTCATTTAACGGGAACTCTAGGAGCAACTTTACCATATAATAGGCAACATTAAGCAGTTTCATACTGGATACAAAATAATTATCTCTTAAAGTGCAAGTTTGTTATAGAACACGTAGAAAATTTTATATCTCAAGTGGCTTTCCTCTATATCAACTACTTAAGTTGTATGTCCTAATTTTCTCTGCCATCAGGAAAGAATGAAAATGCAAAGTAATTTAGAGTTCTCTTTTCAGACATAGCCTTGATGTTATTCTGTTCCCTGGGGGAGGCAACGAGAGTTTGGGGTTTGGGTTGGAGAACATGAGTCTCCGAGACACAGACAAATGTGCAGAAGTCTGATCAGCATTTATTTTTGTCAATGGTGTTGAAATGAATTCTCCGTAAACTGTGCTGGCTTTTTGGCATATTTCTCAGTTTGCCTGTCCAGCGCTAGAAGAGGGTTGATCTAGGGTAGATCACCCAGGATGTTTGCTTATGATTCCAAATGAGGAGGAAAAAAATCAAGATGGGAGAGGGCATTTTTCTCTGCCCATTCTGAGAATCTACATTTCTGTGTGTATAAGACACTGTCCATTTGAGAGAGGCTTTATTACATTCTTAGAACTTGGAATTGATTTCCTGAGGAGAGATCACTTTATAATATTTAACTTCAGTGAAAAAATATATTATTAAACCTGAAGTCAATGATTTATTTTTTTATACCCTTTACCCTGCAAGTGATATTAAAAATAAAGCTGTAAAGAATTCAGGAGGAAACAAAGAGTTATTCAGAAAACTGGAGTTTCCTTTGCTAAAGTTAGGTTGGCAATAACATGGAGCAAAATCAAAGCATCTTAGCCAAAATAAATCTGCACAATGGAGCTATCAGATATGAGGTAATAGTGTGACATGCCTGTGGGTATCCAACATTCTTGTAAAAACCACAGACCCAAAATTTGGTCCTGCACCATTAAACCACAGTTCTGCCAAGCAACAACACAGAACGCAGGTTTTCAATCACTGTTGCAAGCCAAATGTAATTCCCACCAAAAACAATTAAATCTTTTACCAGAGGTCTGAGTCTGGGCAGCCTAAGCCCTGAGAATCACTTCAGTGGCATGGAATCTGAATCTCATTTCAGTGTGAAAATGAGGCAGTCATTGTTCAGATCAGGAGGAAAAGTCAGCTGCAAAATACATGGCAGGCCAGGAACTAGTAACTTGAAGTGATATTTGTTGAGGTTAGATTAGAAAAAGGTTAGCTAAGAAATTTATAAGTTCTTTCTGATAGCTGCATAGACCATCTTATAGTGTTCATTTTTGCTGATTAGGAAAATAATTCACGCTGTCTTTAGGGAAGTGGAAAATATATAAGAACATATAGAATAAACTATTACCTCCTCATATAACTTAGATATCTGAGAGTATGTGTAAAATTTTGAGCATTGCATGTTTTTTTGTATTTTGCTTTTCATTGCATATTTTCTGTATTTTGCTTTTTAATTTTAACTTAAAACTTCTTTTAGTATTTTCCATTTCCCTATATATTCTTCACAGACAAGATATACAGACTATATATATATATATATATATTCACTCTATAGATTTTTACCCATTTGCTGCTAGTATAATTAATATTTTAGATAAACTGTTGTTCACATCTCTGATTATTTTTTTAAGATAGAATTTTAGAAGTGGAATTATGGGATGTAAGTGGTGGAACTTTTTGAGGTTCTTGATGTCTATCACCAACTGTTTTCCAGAATGGTTATTGTCTGTCTCACGTATCATTTGCCAACAGTGAGCAACATCTTTGATTAGAAGTAGATGTGGGGGTGCCTGATTGGCTCAGTCGGTTGAGCATCTGACTTTGGCTCAGGGTCATGAAGTCATGGCTCCTGAATTCAAGCCCCACATAGGGCTTGGTGCTGTCAGTGTGGAGCCTACTTCCAATCCTCTGTCCCTCTCTCTCTCTGCCCCTGCCTCTCTCTCCCTCTCTCTAAAAGAAATGAAACATTTAGAAGTAGATGTGGATAGGGTAGAATGCAACACACTCTGTTGTTCATTATTTCTAACTATCAAATTATTTATTAAACAATACCAGTGTGTGCCAGGCATAATTCCTGGCAATGAGGATAAGTAGTAAACAAAAGAACCCCAAGTTCCTGTCTTCAGTGAGCTTACATTCTATTAAGGAGAAAAAAAATACAATAAATAAATTATATAGGACATCGGAAGTTAATTGTTATGAAGACAAATAAAACAAGAGATCTGGGAGTGTGTGTAGGGACAAGGACTCAGGGAGCATTACACAGTTTGCATATCCTGTGGATGTGTGGGAAAGTTTTCCACCTTTGAGGACTTTTTTACGTGTTTCCTGTAAGAGGTTAGTTAGAAAGTAACCTAGAAATGATTGCACTCCAAAATCCATAAGTATTTGAGGAACTCTGGAACTTTGGCTATAGAAAATATCTAATACAGATCTTTATTAGTTTTAAGGAATTCCTATTCCTTTGCTTATTGATTTAATTTAATTTAATTTAATTTAAAATTTTATTTTGATGCTGCTTTAATAGGTCTGTTAAAGACAACTTAGTTATATATCAGCAACAGGTTGAATATGACTTTTATTTTGCTTTGTCGCTCCATTTCCTGTTTCCTTGTTTATTATCTATCTAAAAGAGTAGCAAAAGCAAAAACAACAAAAGGCTTTATGGGTGGAGGGTGAGAGATGATAAGGGAAAGGAAGTAAGCAAAGAAAAGGAAAACAGAGAAATAATTAGCAACCCCTGTTAGAGCAAATGTCAGTTCCTGGCTTCAGGGAGACATGCCAGTCAAAGGATCCTCTGATCTTCCTTCCCAAGGCCATCAAGGCAGTAACTCGGTACCATTCAGGCTACTAGAGTTGGATTTCAATCCATTTAATTTCTGGATCTCCACCAGAAAAATAAAAACACCCTTCATTCTGTGTTTTGGCAAAAACAAACAAACACAAACCACACCTTTATTAAGCTTCCCTTGGTTCTTTGCAATTTTATCGCTTTTCAAAGACACTTATATAGTGGGGATCTCCTTATCTCGATCTTAATTTTTGGCATGATTGAGGAGGATTTTAAAACAAAGCTAGGAAAAGAGGTTGAAGGAAAAGTAGCAGGTCTCTTAATCTGGAGGCTTTCAAACTTTAGATCTTCTCACAAATTATTTTATCAAAGATCAAGGTTTTTACCATACTTAAAAGTTTTAAAAGCCATTTGTTTTTCTGAGAAGAAAAATCAGATATTGTCTAGTATACTTATTATACATTTTTAAAAGATATAAAAGTAGCCACAGTGCTATTGGTTTGTTTGTTTGTTTGTTTGGCATGTTCTGAGTTGGAAACAATGGCTTTACTCTTACATACAACTCTTTTTTCTCTATCTTTCCCAAATAAAATCCCTTAATTCAAGCCACAAACTTATTTTAAATTTAATTCAAGAAAAGACATAGATCTGTAGGACCAAGAAAGATAGTCATATCAGCCATTGCACACGAATCTGAATCTGTTCTTCTACCAAGTGAAGAAAGTTTGACTCTATCAGATTTGGTAGCATTAGATGTGATGTACAACATGATAGCAGGCAAAGCATATTGAAAAAGTGATTCTCAAGTTGAGCCAGAAAGATACTGAACAAACTTGTCCCATATCACATTCTAGTTCTCAGGAGACCCAAGGCTAGGAAATTGCTCTCTTAATTATAGTCTGAAGTTTATAATTTTTCAACAGACATAGGGACTGTGTTTTTCATACAATTATTGATGATGGAGACAACATTTTAAGGTAACAAGAAATTGAATGTAAGCCCAAGAGCCCTGAGTGCTTAACATCTCAAAGTCCAAGTTTCTCCAAATCCTACTGGATTCTTGTAAGAGATAATGCATACCAAGTACCTAGGAGAGGGCTTCATCCATTATAGGTGCTGGATAAATGACAGGTGTTATTCTAATGGAAAGCAAAAGATAATTCTGGTTATAGTTCATTGCCCAGACTGGGAAATCAAAAGATACCATCTAAAGATACAGTTATAAAGATAACCAATAGAGGGGCGTCTGGGTGTCTCAGTCATTTAAGCGTCTGACTTCGACTTAGGTCATTATCTCATGGTTCGCTAGTTGGAGCCCCGTGTTGGGCTGTGTGCTGACAGCTCAGAGCCTGAAGACTGCTTCAGATTCTGTCTCTCCCTCTCTCTGCCCCTCTCCCACGCGTGCTCTGTCTCTCCCTGTCTCTCAAAAAATAAACATTAAAAATAATTTTTTTAATTAAAAAAGAAAATCAATAGAAAAACATAAAAGAAAAACAAATATATTTTTATAGTAAGATATATATATATATGACTTTTTATTGTTTTTTAATATTTATTTATTTATTTTTGAGAGTGAGAGACAGCACAAGAGGGGGAGGGGCAGAGAGACACAGAATATGAAGCAGAGCCCCATGAGGAGCTCAAACCCACTAACCATGAGATCATGACCTGAGCCAAAGTCAGACACTTAAATGACTGAGCCACCCAGATGCTTAAATGACTGAGCCACTCAGACACTCCTAGCAAGATATATTTTTAACAGTTTGTCTTTTGTATCAATATGCTTAACTGTGGTCAGTGTTCCAATTGAGAGAAAACAACTTCCAGATTTATATTGTAAAGCAAAACTTAACTGTATAGTGCATATAAGAATCACATCTAAAGCAGAATTATTCAGGGGTCACTAGGTGGCTCTATCGGTTAAGCTTCTGACTCTTGATTTTGGCTCAGGTCATGATCTCATGGTTTGTAGGAATGAGCTGTGCGTCAGACTCCGCACTGTTAGTGTGCAGCCTACTAGGGATTCTCTCTCTGCCTCTCTGTCTCTGTCTCTGTCTCTCTCTCTCTCTCTCTCAAAATAAGTAAAAATAAATGAATAAGTAAGAACTTTAATAAAAAAATAAAACAAAATTACTAAGGAAGGTTGAATATGAAATGATGGAAACATGTATATTGGGTAAGTATAAAAAATAAATTAGCAAATGTCTCAATTTTTCTTAACCAAATAAATGAATTTAGATAAAACCAATCAATTAAATAAGGCAAGAAAACATACTTTATAGTGGCAAAGAGGTAAAAGAAAGAATAAAAATTTTATTGCACTGTCATTATAATTACATAAAATTACATGTGCCGATAAGGGCTGGGAGAAAACATGACAGAGTGATGAGATTATGGATTTTTTTTTTCTACTTCCACTCCCATTAATATTGTTACACTTAATAATAATAACATGATCAAATTTCTTAAGTCAAGCATTCATTACATATTTAGAAATGTAGGATATCTAGAACAAAATTTTTCAGACGTATCTCATTGCCAAAGGAAAAAAAAAATACACGTTTGCTGAAGAAAGACTTTGAAATACGTATATTTTCCACTCAGAGTGTAAAAGCTTTTTTCTTTATCATTAAAATAATTTCAGTTAGATAGTTCAACAAAAACTGTTGAGTCATTCTAATTCCATTGCAATGTAATGGCTCTGTTGCTCTTATCATTTGCTATTTTTTGACTATCAAGTAGTTAATTCTGTTCTTCCTCCATTTTTACAGCAATATGAGAACTGGAGGCCCAACCAGCCAGACAGCTTCTTTTCTGCTGGAGAAGATTGTGTTGTAATCATTTGGCATGAGAACGGCCAGTGGAATGATGTTCCCTGCAATTATCATCTCACCTATACCTGCAAGAAAGGAACAGGTAATGATCAATTAATAATGCATACCTAATCTGCATTTCAATTATCAAGCATATTCAAGATGAATAAACTTCATTAGTTCAAGACACAAACTGGATGTCATATATGGCATCTCTTGCTGCTTATGGAATATTTCACTCCTCCAATGCATTTGCAAAATTCATTTTCAGTAATGTCTTTACCTTAGATTTCAGATGCTTAAGATAACAATGTCATATTCATATTGCAAAAAACTACCTGGCAGTATCTTTAAGAAAAACAAAGTACCAGCCCAAGAGTCTGTCCACCTGTTTATTCTGATGAGGAGAACTTAAAAAAAAAAAAAAAGTCAACATCTAAGAATCGGGTTATATCATGAAATAATCTGGATTTTTTTACTCTGGTAGAAAAATAAGAACTGGTACCATTTGGTCCATGTTGGAATGTGTCAGTGGTTTGAGGTTCTGGGGCTTAAAAACCATTGCCCTCCCTCACTAGGGATGTTCCCTCATTTTGTAGGCATTTGAAGTTTATAATCATTTCTGTAGGAGCTCATTATGTGTTTATAAACAATAGAACAAAAACAGCGTCACTCTATTGTTGAATACCTTCAACGTCTGCTAAAATAAAAACATTTGTGATGTAAGCTCTGTAACAAGAATTGCTTAGTCAACATTAAACAGATAAAATTAAGAACACTGATTTTAGAAAGTGTTTATTATTGACCAATATGTTTGAATTTCTGAGGCACACTGTATAGACGCCCTCCTTTAAAAAAACAGGAATTCCATAAAAATTTTTTAACCTTTCACAATTGATAATGGTGTTAGAATATGAAAATTTAGCCTCTAGACCGAGAATTTTTCATCAAGTAAGAGTACAATTGCAAAATATAAATTTCATTGGATTCATTTGTCTTTGGATATAAAAGTAGTAAACTAAAAATACACACTCTGCAGATATTTTAGGAACAACTTAAACCCCAATACTAAGAAATTGTATCAGAAGAAAGAAAACACTGAGATACACAGAGCTCAGATGAAACTCAGCTGTCAGCCCTGTCACTCTCTGCTGTCTTATCTAAAGTCGAATTTATTCTGACTATCCTTTCTGTCTGAGCAGCTTCCCTGGCTTTGTGCATTACTTCAGCACTTCTGCCATGGGACTGGTGAAAATAGCAAATCAGGTATTTGCTCTTTTCCCTGTTTCTAGTGTAAGAAGTCTTTAATGAACTGTTTGTCTTTCTCTGAATGTCATGTTTGCCTTCTTAAGTCTCCAAATGTTCCTTGGAGTCATGCCTTTCCCTTTGTGATCCAAGCATTCTTGTATGCCCCATGTTGTTTTTTCCTAAAGCAGGGTTTCTCAACAGCAGCACTGTTAATATTTTGGCCCAGGTAATGCTTAGTTGTGGGGGCTGTCCTGTGCATTGCAAATGTGTAGCAGCGTTCTTGCCCTCCATGCAATGAATGCCTGGAATGTTCTTCTCCACCCCCCCTATCCTCCTCCTTTGTTTTGTAAGAACCATCAGTGTCACTAGACCATGCCACCTATCCCTGGGGAGGGAGGGAGAGAGAGAAAACTGCCCCAGTTTGAGGACCACTGCCCTATAGCTACACAGGCTTTACAAAAACAGCATCCTGGTTTACATTTCCAGATGGGGAAAAAGATTTGTAAGACGTTGGTTCTACTTGATTAAGGGAGAAAACCAAACCAAACAGAAAGATTCCTGTATTTTGTCACTCTTTTGTCTGATTTTTATTCATATAGACTTAACTCTTTGTTAATCAAGTACTCTGGGGAATTTTATAAATGTCTATAGACTTTTATAAAAGACTCATTTCTCCTTTCACATGTTTTAGACATCCTTAAACATACAGACCTAAATAATTATACTTTTAATTAAATACGTGTGAAGAGGATTATAATATGTGAATATAAAAGCCATTATTTCCAATTTTACTGAGAGTTAACTGACATACATCACTGTATAAGTTTAAGGCATACAGCATGATGGTTTGATTTACATAAATTGTGAAAATGATTGCCACAGTAGGTTCAGCTAACATTCATCTTCTCACATAGATAAAAGAAAAAGAAAAGAAAGAAAAAAGAATAAAGGGAAAACATTTTTTTCCTTGTGATGGGAACTATTACGATTTACTGTCAACTTTCCTGTATATCATACAGCATTGTTAGCCATAGTCATTGTGTTACATTACATCCTATTACTTATGTATCTTAAAGCTGGAAGTTCGTACATTTTGACCACTTTCTATGAGTCTGTTTGGTTTTTTGTTTTAGATTCCACATATTTAGAGTTAGATTTTAGATTTGCTTTAGATTCCACATGTAAATATTTGTCTTTCTCTGTCTGAATTACTTTACTTTGTATAATGCCCATTCGTGTTGTCTCCAATGGTAGGATTTTCTCATTTTTTATGGCTGAATAATATTCCATTATATGTATGTATATATACCCACAACTTCTTTATCTATTCATCCATTGATGGACACTCAGTTGTTTCTGTGTCTTGGCCATTGTAAATAATACTGCAATGAACATGAGGGTACAGATATCTTTTTGAATTAGTGTTTTTGTTACCTGTGGATATATTCCCAGAAGCAGAATTACTAGATATATGGCAGTTCTATTTTAATTTTTTAAGGATCCCCTCAAACTTCCCTGCTACTTTTCTAGTAGCTGTACTAATTTACAATCCCGCAATGGTTCCCCTTTCTCCACATCCTCACCAGTATTTATCTCTTGTTTTTTTTTTTTTTTTTTTTTTTTTTTTTTTGATGATGGCCTTTCCAATAGGCATGAGGTGATACGTCATTGTGATTTTAATTTGCATTTCCCTAATGACTACTGATCTTGAACATCTTTTCATGTACCTCTTGGCCTTTGTGTATATTCATTGAAGAAAGTCTTTTTGGACCCTTTGCCCATTTTTTAATTGGGTTATTTGGAGTTGCCGCTGCCCTTCTGGTCTGAGGGGCTGGAAGACACTGTCTGCAACAGATGAGGCTGTGACTCAGCACCTTGCCTGGGTGTGAGCAAACCAAGCTCTAGAGCTGGCAAATCTCCTCATTTGAGGATCTGAATCAGGCAGATATGTTCCCTGGTCAGAGTGCACTTCTGACTTGGCTCTGCAGATAAGCAATGCTGCTGGCTGGGATTACTACTTAGGCACTGCAGGTATGAATTTGGTCTACGAAGATTCATGTGCTGGTTGTTTCAGACCCCTCCCCCTCTTTGGAGTCATAGTCAGATTCCCCGTGGCTGAGTCCCAAAGATTCCCCTGTAATATCCATGGTGCAACAGCAGAGTAGGGCTCCCACAAAGCATCCCACAATGCTGGGGAAGCTGGTTTTCTTCCTGGCGTTCTTTTTTCCAACTGGAAGAACCTGAGGCTCAGAGAAGACCTCTTCACATGATGCTGCACACTCCTGGTGGAGGAGCAAAGTGGTCAATGGTTAGCCATTCTCTTATCCTGCTAATGGAGTCTGTCTTCGTCTCTGGGCTGCAGGGGAGTGCTTTAACCTCCCCTCCATGTTCAAGGATTCTCTCAGTAGTGTCTTGTTCTTGAATAGATGCTAGTTGTTCTTGGAATCATCACTTTTTAGAGAACACCTCAGTGCATACTATCCACACATCTTTGGATCATTTTGCAGATTCCTTACAGTCCCATCTGTTTACTTCCCAATTCCAACCATAGATAATGACTTCATTCTCCTATTTTCCTCTTTAGTATTATCACATATGCTCGTATTTGTAAACAACAAATTGTTTAGTTTTGCACATTTTTGAACTTCAAGTGGAATCATATTGTATGTATTTTGTGACTTGCTTTTTTTGTTCAGCGTTATTTGTGAGATTTATCCATGTTGATACATTTAGCTGTATTTCTTCATTTTGCTGCTTATAGTATTTTATGTATAACTAACTATATAACATGTTATTTACCAGTTCTCCTGTCAGTAGATATTTAGGTTATATTGAGTGTTTTTGCTATTATAGACAACATTTCTATAAATATTCTTCAATTTGTTCCAGGTAGACCTCTGTGAGTTTCCATAGGGTATTTTTCCAGGAGTGACATTGCTGAGTCATAGGATTTATGTGCCATCAAATTTATTACAAAATGCCAAATTATTTTCCAAACTAGTTTTCCAATTTGCACCTTCCACCAGGAATATGTGAGAGGTCCTGTTACCCCACATCTTCTTTAACATTTGATATTATTGGACTTTGAGATTTTTGCCAATCTGGTGGGTATAAAATGTTATCTGTTGTGATTTAATTTGTGTTTACTTGGATACTTTTCCATGAATATCATTTCATATACTTATATGGCATTCACTTATAGCTCTTTTGTAAAGGTTCTATTCATGTTTGTTCCTTATTTTTAAAAATTGATTGCTCCTCTTTTTTATATTGATTCATAGGAGTCATTTTTATATCCTGTTTTGTAATCCCTTGGCAATTTTATCTGTTGCAAATATCTTCTCCCAGTTTGTAGACTGTTTTTACTCCTACCCTGTGGTATTTATTGATGAACAGAATTCTTCCTTTTGTTGCATTTTTCTTTATGGTTCAAAACTCTCTGTGTCTTGAGAAATCTTTACCTACCCTAAAGTCAGAAAGATAGTCTACACTGTTTTTTAAATGTTTTAAGGTTTTTGCCTTTTATATTTTTGTATTTAAACCATCCAAAATTAATTTCCCTGTATTCCCTGAGGTAGGAAATGAAGTTCATTTTTATCCATCTGAATACCCAATGTCCAAGTGAAAAAAACTACCTTTTCTCCACTGTTCTGCCATGTTGCTTCTGTCAAGTATCGAGCCTATATGTGTGGATCCATTTCTGGTCTATTTGCCTGTCCTTCCCAATACCGTACTCACTGAATTATTTTAGCCATATTATAAGTCCTCATCTATAAATAGCTTTGAAAGAAATCTGTATATTGACAATGACAACTTTTAATTTGTCAGCATACCACAGAATCAAGTGTAAGTGAATTATATAATTGATCGTTTTTAACCTTAACCTCACAAACCCATTAGTTTTCCGACTGAAGACATATAATAAATAAAAACTTTCAGATACTGATGGAGACAACACCGATAAGCCACATGTTGGCATGAGACAGGTGCTTTTTAATTTGGAAGTGGCCCTTCCAGATGGGTAGATGAATATATGATCATTTAGCCTAGTGGTTCCTTACTAAAACACAGTTAAAGGTGATATAATCTGAGATTGAAACTAGGCACAGAGTCTCAGTATTTAGCTTTTGCTCTTGAAAAATTTCAATTCTTCAATTCTAAATGATTGCCTTTGCTGAAGGTGCTTGATTGGGTACCGTAAAAAAGGAAAGAAAGCAAAAGATTCATACTAATAGAAATATTTAGATTATTTGGCAATAACCCAATTTACTTTTCTTCAGTTGCTTGCGGCCAGCCCCCTGTTGTAGAAAATGCCAAGACCTTTGGAAAGATGAAACCTCGTTATGAAATCAACTCCCTGATTAGATATCACTGCAAAGATGGTTTCATTCAACGCCACCTTCCAACTATCCGTTGCCTAGGAAATGGAAGATGGGCTATGCCTAAAATTACCTGCATGAACCGTAAGTGGTACTTTAGAAAGAATGGACAACCGTGCTCTAACAGCTACTAGACACCCTCATTTTACAGCTACGGTATTGGTAGTTTAGGGTATGGAGCAAGTAATATTGTTGTGTTTTCTTTCTCTCTTTCTTTCCTTCCATGTAGCATCTGCATACCAAAGGACTTACTCTAAGAAATACTTTAAAAATTCCTCATCAGCAAAGGACAATTCAATAAATACATCAAAACATGATCACCGTTGGAGCCGGAGGTGGCAGGAGTCCAGGCGCTGACCCCCCAAATGGCGAACATGTGTTTTCATCATTGCAGCCAAAGTCCTAACTTCCTGTGCCTTTCCTATCACCTCGAGAAGTATTATCAGTTGGTTTGGATTTTTGGACCACCGTCCAGTCATTTGGGGTTGCTGCGCTCCCAAAACATTTTAAATGAAAGTATTGACATTCAGTAAGAAGGCTAACAACATGAAAGAAAATGAGGGCAGAAAGTAACCGTTTCCAGCCTACCTAATTTCTTTAGTTTTCTATTCGCCTCCAGTGCAGACCATTTTATAGTGTATACCAGCATACTGTACTATTTAAAAAGCTCAATTTCAGCACCAATGGCAATGTAAATAAGATGATTTAATGTTGATTTTAATCCTGTATATAAAATAAAAAAGTCACACTGAGTTTGGGCATATTTAATGATGATTATGGAGCCTCAGAGGTCTTTAATCATTGGTTCGGCTGCTTTTTGTAGTTTGTTTAGGCTGGAAATGGTTTCATTTGCCCTTTGTCAGCAAGACCGAGGACGGCTTTTCCTAGACAACTAACAAACACAAGGTCTTATAGGTCACTGCACCACGTCAGCCTGAAAGTGCAGTTTGCTTCCAAGTGGTGCTGAAGCCTGGCTAATAGGATCCTGACAGAACTAGGGACTGCACCGTGGAACTCCTCTTTGCTGCATTCCTTTTTCTTCACTTACACGAAAGGCCTGAATGGAGGACTTTTCTAGGACCAAGAGCATTTTTTAGGGGTCAAAGTGCTAATTATTAACTCAACCAGGTCTCCTTTTTAATGGCTTTCATAACACTAACTTACAAGGTTACAGATCAACACATTTCAAATGGATACAGACCTAAGGGTTATGGAGGGGGGTGGGGATTGTTAAAACAACAACACGCATTCAAAGAAAGAAATTTTGTATATATAACCATTTTAATCTTTTATAAAGTTTTGAATGTTCATGTATGAATGCTGCAGCTGTGAAGCATACATAAATAAATGAAGTAAGCCATACTGATTTAATTTATTGGATGTTATTTTCCCCCAAACCTGAAAATTGACATTAGTGTGCTAGTTATTTTTCAGTGTTAGCCTTTATGCTTCCCTCACACAGTTTGGGGCCATATAATCTAGGTATTTTGTCCCTGATTAAATAATGTGATGGATAGAATGCATCCAGTGTTTATTATGAAAAGAGTGGAAAATGTATAGCTTTCAGCAAATGGTGTTTGCCCATTCTAAGCAAGGAGCTACAGAGAGAGTGTGGGCATTTCTTCCTATTAGGTGGAGTGTACGTGTTGACATTTCTCCCTGTTTCTTCCCACTGTGTTTTCTCCCCTTTATTTGAATAAAGTGACTGCTGAAGATGAATTTGAATCATTATCCACTTAATTTAATGTTTAAAGAAAAACCTGTAGTGGAAAGAAGGCATTTAGGAGCCATTCCCTAATTTCAGTTAGAACAACCTTGAGGAGAATAGACAACAAATAAAATGCAAAACGAGCAGACCCAACATGGATTCTTGTTCGCGAAACCTCCTTTGGCTCAGAAGGAACAACAGTAGCTACCATCATTCTCTGTGGCTTTAAGTAAGTTCCTTGGTTGTCACACTAAGTGTGATCCACCTTTAGGTGTTCCAGAGCACAGAATGACAGTGTCGACCTATTAGGTTTTAATTTTCCTCTTTCTTTGCAATGCACACAATACGTTCCTGTATTTATATTATAATATGTATAGTGTAAAATGTGAATGACTGTTGTTGTTTTCTTTCTTTCTTTCTTTTTTTTTTTTGTGAATGAAAATCTAAAATCTTTGTAACTTTTTATACCTGCTTTTGTTTCACCAAAGAAACCTAAAATCCTTCTTTTACTATATTGTGACTGGTCTGGTTATTTACAACTTTAAATGCACCAACATTTTTACACCCTAGTTCCATCACAAAGTTCAAGCTGCTGGCTTGGATGAACTGATTTTGTGGCTAGCAGAGAAGTGATTATATATGTACCTGTGAAAATTCAGATTGTAATGCTGATAGTGTTTACATCTACATAGTTACCAATTAATCTCAAATGTGAAAGATGCATTCAATAGGAAAAGTGATAGCTCATGTTTACAGAATGCTTCCTATGAACCAGGCTAAGTGCATCATCTCCCAGCAGCCTGTGAGAGCAGTGCTGTTACTGTCTGATGAATGAGGGATCGGCCGTAGAGAACTCAAGTCCTTTGTCCAAAGTCCCATAATTAATTTGTAGTGAATGCAGGTCATTTCCAGAGTCTGCATGATATTCTCAAGAAAAATGTAAAATATTATGTTCCAATTGTTATATGTTTAGGAGGTTAAATTACTGGCTAGAAGATCCTATCTAAAAAGTGATCAGAAGATTTCAAAAGCATCAAGTTTCTATCCACCCAGACATCCATCCATTTCTTCATTTTTCATTCATTCACTATTAAGTCATTACTATGTGTCAGGCACTGTCCTGGGCCCTGGAGACTCAGCAGTGAATGAACTAGACAGATCTCTGCCCACATAAAGTTTTTTATGCGGGGTACATCCCATGGGGATTATTTTAGAGCTTTGTTCTATTCGATAAATTTATGGATAATTTGGAAGAACAAATCCATGATATGTTCTGCAGTTGTAGCGAAGATATCAGAAAGGGCAAAGGTGAGTTCAAAATTATTTTGAGGTCTCTTTCTTGGAATGTCAAAAATATATGGGAATTGGGCATGAATAGAATCTCTTCTTCTCTTTGCTGATCTTGTCCTTATAATGTGCAATGCAGTCTGTCATATCTTTTACCCAGAACTTTAAACAGAAATTACCCTGGAGAGTAGATATGAATTTGCATTACTTGTGCATGTACACCCTTATTAGATGTTTATAAGCCCATCGGGTATATTTTTATTGATCTAGGTGCAAATAATGGAGTCTGTAGGATGTTCAATTACCCAGAATGCTTGGATGGAAGTTTGAGGATATTTGTACCACTCAAAGTCAGCTAGAGGTGGTTTTCTGTTTCTAAAGTCTAGGTTACATATCAGGAGGAAGAATATGCCCCTACCTCTGGGGGCTATTAAGAATAGGGAGTCTTCCAGAGTAGCTGAAATGGAAAAGAAGTAAGAGATTATATAGGGAGGGATATATCATTTTAATGTGATACAAAGTAGACCTTTTCTGATCTTAAGTGAATTTTCAATACAGTACAGGAAATAGGAACTGGGTTAGCCTTGAGCTAATGTCCAAAAGCCATATATCATGTAAAATAAAGTTATGGAGTTTGGAAATAGAAAAACAAATGTAATAGGTTCTGAGTAGGTTTTATGCATAACCTGAGCATGAATGTCTCCCAAGAAAATGATCTACAACAGGGTATATATTTTAGAAGAAGGCAAATATGTCATTATCAAGTGGCTAAAGACTCAACGATGTCAATGTTTTGTAATGTGTTTCTTTTTTGTGTTTCCTAATATAAATGCAATGAAATCATTTTTGAAGAGAAATGCCCACCGCAATGTTTTATGCTGATATTTGTACTTCTTTCTTTCTTTCTTTGTTTCTTTGTTTGTTTGTTTCTTTCTTTCTTATGCTGCAATTTCCATTTGCTAAACAAAACAGAATTCACCAAAATGATTCTGTTCTAAAACAAGTCTGGGGCACCTGGGTGGCTCAGTCTGTTGGGCTTCCAAAATCGGCTCAGGTCATGATCTCACAGTTCATGGGTTCAAGCCCCACGTCAGGCTCTGTGCTGACAGCTCAGAGCCTGGAACCTGCTTCAGATTCTGTGTCTCCCTCTCTCTGCCCCTCCCCTGCTTATACTCTGTCTCTCTGTCTCAAAAATAAATAAACATTTAAAAAATTGTAAAACAAGTCTAAATAGAAAGTTTTAAAAGGTTGTTGAGTGAGTCACTCAAGATTGTATAATCTTTTTCCCATTATCACTCATTTCTGTATGTTTGGGTCCCAGCTGGACAAGAAATAGCAGATGCCAAACAAGAACAGAAATGGGTTTTGTTGAGGTGTTTACAGAACAAGCAAAGCTTGTGCTTTCGTTAAAATTTAATGCAGAGTTCTGTCTAAGCCCATCACATGATCCCCGCTGAAGATTAAAGTTTACTGCCTTAAAGCAGGAAGTCTTAAATGATTTTTGATAGTGTTTACTCTAAAATAAAAATTTAAAACTTCTATGCCCATCACATTTTAAGTTGTCAACAAAAACATTTTCATCATAAAGTCAAATAGTTGTAAAGGATGTTATATTTGGCATATTTTAAATATTGCCATTCTAAAATAAACAAGTAACATTACTCTTTTAAATATATTTAGTGGAATCTAAATACCATAGTGGTTTCATACCTATGATTATCCATTTAAAACATGCTTGAAGATTGCTTTTAACAATCAGGCATTTTATATTTTTCTTTTCTTGTTTTTGGACTTGTTTTCTTATTTCAGTTTCACCCTTGAAATTTTATCCAAATATATATTTATGTGCTTGGTAATCTTCTACTGACTTAGCTATCAAGCATATATACATCAAAATTTATATTTAAAAGTTAATTAATTTTTCTTGTGAACATAAAGATATAAAAGTTTAAAATCTTCTCTTGTATTATCATTATAATTTTCTTATATACAATTGATCAAAACAATATTACGCTCTTACAAAACTTAAAAGATAATTATACAAGTTGTAGAATTTTATTAGAAATATATCTCAATGAGATGATCAGAGCTGTTTTTCCCAGTTCACGTTTCTGTGAGTAAATATTCTTAAAAATTAGAATGTGCCACGGCTTAGCATCAATTCTATTCCTATTTTATTTTTTATAGATTTAAACACTGAGAAACTTGATGTCATAGAAGGAAATGATAGAAATCATAATTTTATTATGCAATGCTACTCACTATTTTTTTTACCTCTTTCTGAATTATATGCCAAAAATCACATAGTGGTCTATCAAAATTATTTTCAATTGCCCTTCAGCTGACATCTCAATGAAGTCTTTCTTTTTCTTTTCTTTTTTTTTTTTTTTTTAGCATTTATTTATTTTTGAGAGAGAGATAGTGACAGAGCATGATTTGGGGGATGTCAGAGAGAGAGAGGGAGACACAGAATCCGAAGCAGGCTCCAGGCTATGAGCTATCAGCACAGAGCCTGACATGAGGCTTGATCCCATGGACCACGAGATCATGACCTGAGTGGAAGTTGGATGCTTAACCAACTGAGCCACCCAGGTGCCCGTCTTATTTATTATTTATTTTTTTGTAAGCACCAGACTTAAACATGATTTGATTTGTACATTATCATCAGAATAATTTATTCTGATTTGACCTTCTGTTTGCTCATAGTTTTTACATTCCGTGGAAATGCATCCTAAGACTCAAGATGGATTAGAATTGAGTTTGAGGTGGTGGTTGTTTTCTATAATGTGGGAGAAGGTAAATTGAAGCCTTTGATTCTCAAAGCTTGTCCCTGAAACAACACCTTTAGCACCACATAAAAACTTTTAAGAAATGCAAATCCTCAGGCCCTGCCCTACTGAATTAGAAATTTTGGTAATGGGGGAGAGCAACGTAGGATTTCACAAGCACACCAGATGATTCTGATCCATTCTAAAATTTATGAGAACAGATCAAGGAGATGCAAAAGTAGAACCAGCAGCCTCCACCACAGACACCTTCTTAGGCAGATGAATTTTAGGAAAGAGGCCAAATCATAATTCAAGTTCTGGAAATTGCTTCCCTTTATGTGCCCATGTACCCTTTGGGAAGTCTTGGGGTAAGCAACCCTGGTTTGGAGACTACTGCTTTAAGATACACAGTCCTTCAAGTACTTGAAGATTTTTAGTACATTATCTATCCATATTTATGAGCATATATGTCTTACCAGTCTGGTGATGATTACTATGCAAACTTTGAATGGACCTCTGGTTTTACAAGAAAAAGTGAGACAACCTTTCTCTGAAGAAAAAGAAAAAAAAAAACCTGAATAAAGCAGCATAATTTAAAACATTCATTCCTTAAAGGATAGACCTAAAACAAAACCTGAAAGGCAAGAATTAAAAACTACATTATTCAATGAATCATTCTGATGGCAGATTTAAAAACTGAGAAATAGAAGCAAAGAAGATATATTGTAACTTCTCAGCAACAGTCATTCATGAAAAGGAAATTCAGATTCATTGGGGAGCCCGAAAAGAGGCATACATGGGACAATCATTGGGATTGAATTGATCTCTGAATAACTCCAGTTCCTAAATCAGATCACCCCTCCCCTGCCCTTTAGCAAAATTGAACCCACCAGTCATTCAATAATACGTAGTAAGCCCTTCCCATGTGCCACGCAGTATGCTAGATATTGGGAACAAACAAGACAGGTCAAGTCTCTGTCCTTTATAGACCTTACAGTCATGGGCAAGATTACCAATGGCATTAAAACAGGAAGAGGTCTGATTTCTCAAAATGCTGTTGCCAAAGCCTCCCTTCATGGCCATCTCTTTGCTCTGCCCTCCATCTTTACCTGATTCTACTCATAACCACGATCTTAACTACGTCCTACATTATGGTAAATTCCATACCTCTTTCTTTTGTGTGATGGGTATGTATCCAGTTGGCTGGATTTTGTAGGTACAGTAATGTCCACATGTCCCAAATTGAGCCAGTGTCCACACCTCCCACTAACCATCTGCACATTGTTGTTGTTTTAAACTAGGAGTCTAAGAGTCACTCTGCACTCATAATCGAATGCTCATATTCACTCAAGGATTGAGTTCTATTAGTGTTACCTCTGAAAGTTTCTCACATCCATCACCTTTTTTCCCCAACTGTCCTCAACACCTCATATATCATTGTCTCTAGATGCATTTCTTTCAAAATCATCTTTTAAACTATGATATTCTTTCAAGTATGCAAATCAGAGCTTGGCATTCTCCAGCTCAAAATTCTTCAGAACCTATGACCAACAAAATAAAATAAAATTTTATATGCATAGAAAAATGCTTTGGGAAAACAAAACAAAACAAAACAAAAAACCCTGTTCTAGGTATTATGTGCTTAAGAAGAACGGAAAAATTGATATTTATCTTAAGTAAATCAATCATTAAATTTGTTTTATTTTTTTTATTACATCAGTTTTGCCTCCTGTTTAGTCTCTGATAAAAAGTCAGATTTCCCTTGTACTAGTTGTGCACAAGGCAGGAATGGAAGACTAAAAATGCTATCTGACTTAGTGGGACATAGGTTTGCCCCTCCAGATACACTCTCCACCCTTCTCTTCCTGCTTTGTGCGCTATAAAATTGACTATACACACTGCTCCCATTGGGTTCAGCCATGAGGAGCAGTGTTAGGAGATCAGAGGGAACCAGAAGGGTGACCTCAGTGTGTGTTTCCTCTTGGCTTCTTCTAAACCCTGTAGGATTGCCATAGGCTGCCTCTATTCCTACAATAAAGTCACTAGCTTCCACCAGGCTCCATCTCCACATCCCTTCTCTGCCTCCTCGTTCCCAGCTGTTCTCTCATCTTGACCCGTCAGGACTAGAGGAGTAAGACCTCCCCACTATTATTGGCCCAGGGGTATTGCCCTATAAATTGTGATTTCTTTAAGCTGCCCACCTTTAGAAATAGTCCCTTTATTCAACTGTATATAACTTATCCAATTTGATTGTGTCATCTGTTTCCTACTGGATTTCTGACTGACAGAGTGTTTTAGATGTATCTCTTTAGGGAAATTATGTAAGTGACCCAGTTCACATCAATCATAGGATGGGCATGCTACATTACAGTCTGGAAACCTATATGATGGTTTCTTTGGGTTTCTTCTGTAGCATTTCATTAGATACTTTTATGAGATTATAGCTTTAGTTCCTTCCTTAGAACCACTAAACACTAACCACGTGGTTGTCGCAACTGCCAGTCATTTTTGTGCCTCAGCTGTGCATAAAAATTGCCACACGGCAATTGATTGGTCCTGAGGTTGTATTCTCTGCCTTAAATTTCCAAAATGAAGAATGATACTCCTCAGCTTGAAATCACAATCAGGTATGGTTTTCAATGCTTGTCTTATAGTTGGGAGTGAAGAATAGAATAGGAGTCACGTTATAAATGTGCATAACAATTTTCTCTGAGACTACACCCCAGTATTTTTGAAGCCTTATGGCCATATATGGGGAAAGTGGAAAGAGTAGGGAAGGGAGGTTATTTTAAAGCTGCCAGCCCATTTTATTTCTTGGATAAAGGCATGCCTTTATCTTTCAGTGAAGACTATTTTCCCCCTTTGATTTAGGAGGACCCATTCCAGTGGGTCTTTGAGTTCTAGGAGTTCAGGACAAGCTCCTACTTTGGAATGAATTGGTAAAAAGGAGGAGCTGAGCTGCTCTGCATTAAAAAAAAAAATGATGTTATTTTCTTCTTCTGTAAAATGTTCTATTTTTAGAGCAAACTTTTACATTAAGAAATATTCTGTTTATTTTCTCTGGGGTACTGGTTCCAAGGAGTGGAAAATTATTGGCAGAAGGGCTTCCTCTGTTGAAGAGGGAAGTTGGTTTCAGCAATCTGGTGTCAGATGTGCTGAAATTAAGGGAACCTGTAGTAGAGATCGGTGGAGGAGCCTATAAACAATGGAAGTAGTCCAATAAAGTACACAGTTTGGTTTCTTGACTATGTGAGAATTCTTTATGTGTTCTCAAGTCTTCAGGATAGTTTTGTTAAGGCTTAAGGGACCTTTTCAGAAGCAAAGGATGGACCTTATCGTCGCTGGGGAGGGATGGGGAAAGATCAGCTGTAGTCCTAGTTGGTCACATAAAGATGATGTGATGTGCTCTGACGCCATATGCTTGGTACCAACTTGCTGGGGCCACAGTGACACACAGAGTAGATTTATGAAACAGGCCAGTGTGCCAGGAATGTTTGGGGAAAGGATTCTGCTAAAATTTATATAGATATAAATATAGATATAGATGATATAGATATAGATATAGATGATATGGATATAGATATAGATATAGATTTTTTTTCAAGTACCATGTGGTCTTAGGAATATTGTTAGCACCAAAAGGAAGTGCAATTTTTTAAAACTAAGCTTAGGAGTATCTATTTTACATAGGCTTTCTTATAAGTAGTATTTTCAATGCTTACTATGTGGCAATACTTTGGACTTTTAACTTTGAGTCTTTTCTCATTCAAATATGACATAAATTAACAGATACTTTTATTTTGTATAAGGATATGTAAGGCAAAAGTGTAATTTGGGAATTTAAAAATTAACATCAGAAGCAAGATAAAAAGGTAATCCAGCAAAATTTCTGAAGAATGAGGGTAAGACAACAATATCATGGTTTTGTAAAAGGATTTAGGAAAGAAAGACTATTTGCTGAGATTTTAGAGATTGTACTACTTCAGGTAGGGCCAAAACATGTCATTAACAAGTAGGCATTGGAATTTGGTGAGGCCCTGATGATGAAAGATAGAAAGAAGAAAAATTATTAATTATAGCATTTAGCATCCACAGTTAGGGAAAAGAAAAACACTATCAAGCATTTGGACTAAAAAGAGAAGACAATTCCCCTGAAAAAACAAGTTATAGTTGAAGCTTACTAGCAATGAGACAAATAGTTGCTTGGGAGTTTCTGGTTGTGTAAGGACAAAAAAAATTTGGAGTGATTTTTTTTTTTAATTAAACGCAGGTTTGAAAACACAAAAATAACAGTCCTGTCCATCTGCAAAGGAGGAGATTCAGGATAGAGACTAGACCAAAGGATGACAGATGCTGAAGTAACAGAAGGAATGGGCTGGAAATTACATCTGGGCTGCAAAGAGCCTGGGCAATGAACATGCATGGAATCATTACCAGAATCTTAACTCTCTCCAGCAGACACCATGAGGTATTTGTTAAAATATGTCTTTGCTCTTTTGTTGTTAATTTACTACCTATGTAATCAGTGCTCATTGTAAATGTGTTGGAAAAATACAGAAAAGCATAAATAACAAAGAAAGTGTTCAAGAGAATATTTGCTTGAGGTTACTATTTTTAATGCACATGGCCCCAAAGAGTGTTCAATAACTAACTGCAGAAGGTACTATTTATTGGGTGCCACTCACTCTCCTAAGTGTATTTCCATCTGTTTCTTCTCACAAGAACATGAGGGCAGGGACTTTCTTTTCTGTCTTGATCATCACTATGTTTCAAACACCTGCAATAGTGTCTGGCATGCAGCGGGCACTCAATAAATATTTGTTAAATGAATGACTAATTTATGAATGAATATAATGAATGAATATTTGTTAAATGAATGACCTCCCTCAATATTCACATCAATTTTACTGTCATTCCTATTTACTGATGGAGAAACAGAGGCACAGGGAGGTTACAGTGACAGTCCCAAGTCACTTAGCGCATGAGCTAGGATGTACACCCGGAAAGTCTGACTCTGGAGCTCATTAATACACTTGGTTTTTACTCCTTAGGTAGAGGGGGAGCCTGTTGAAATTAAGGTCAGTAGGATGATGTTAGTAACACCATACTGAAACTAAGACCGAAGCCCCTTACCTCCTTGCCACAGGTGCCATCAAAGACTTAAGTTTTATTCACTCAGCAGTTCTGTTAGCCAGCAGCTTCAGAAGCTGAGGACAAAAAAAAAATTTTTTTAAAGAAAAGAAAAGAAAAGAAAGAAAGAAAGAAAGAAAGAAAGAAAGAAAGAAAAAGAAAGAAAGAAAGAAAGAAAAATGTGAAGTTGTTTGTCTCTGTCTCTCAATATTCTGCTCCAAAAATATGCCATCCACAGTTGTCTGCCACCTAAGGTAGTAGCTGAATGGTTTAGGAGGTGAGAATTATACGAACTACTGGGATTTCTAGAATATCACACAAGTGAATGCTTAGAAAGATACAGGTGCAATTTATGTTTATATATACCTACGTTGTCAGAGTGAATATTATTGTTATTTTATGCTGGTTGTCAGTACATTGTGACTTTAACTCTTGCCTATTTAACCGAGGTAAAGATTTGCCATTAGAACAGAACCAGAAGTTGCTTTCCAGGAAGATCTGGGCAAATCTCTATACAGCCATTTAATTTGATCCAAGATCTCAAGAAAGTATTGCAGGAAATTTGCAAATACAGCCCACATCACATTAGTGAATTACTGTTATACTTTTACCATGCAGCCTGAGAATGTTGGTGTAAGTATGTGAATATGTGAATTTTTTAAGTAAAAACAGAGATTAAAAAAAATCCAACTTTTTTCTTTCAAAGAAAATTTAGCAAAAATAATTATGAAAATGATGTGCTCCAAGTTTTCATAACCTTTAGAAACTTCTTTAGGTTTAGACTATAAATGTAAAAGCACAAATTGATTATTTATGCACTATTTTTTTTTTCATGCATTCAACATATATTTTTTGAGCAGGAACTATACTCCAGGAACTATTCTATTTCAGTTCTTCAGTTCATTTCAGACTTTATTACAACAACAGAACAAGGTACTTCTGGTTTTCAGTAGTTGCTCCTGAAAAGTTTGGAAGTTTTCAACTTCCCAGAAATGATTTGAGAACATCCTACACCTATACTGACATAGTAAAAATATATACTGTCTCCTTCAGGATTAAAGATATTTTGGAACAAAAAATTTTGCTGGGAACTAGAAATAGCCTGTGAGTCCAGAATGAAATCAAATATTTGAGGGGAGGAAGGAAGATTTGTATTCAAGCAACAAGTAGTTTGTAATAATTTTGTGGTAAATAAGGACCTTCTTGAAAACACTGCCTCAAAGGTTTCTTTTAAAGTCATGTCTTCTGCCATCTTGCAAGTAGATTTACAAAGTACTGACACGGTTCCAAATAACGTTTTGGCCCAACTTTCTGTACTTATGTCTGCCGGTTCCTTGCTTGGGAGTTGGAAAGCATGTACTTATGATCCAAGCGGGTGAGAAAATCCCCTGTGTAGCTGGAATACCACCAAAAGATCCTAAGTTAATTCTGCAGAGGGTGCGTTGGGTTGTCAGACCACAGGCAATAGTGGCAGAAAGCAGACGTGGGTGAAATCAGCACGTGTAGATCTTGGCCCCCAACATCTCCATCCATTATATAAGGGGCTTCTTGAGCCTCGGTTCCTGTGGGGTTCAGTTTGCTCCCATAACATAGCTGGCTCCTACCAGGACCTAAATTTATGTTTGGGATCTGATGGTGTCTGATGCCCCATGAAGGGATAATTCTTGGAAATCAAGAATTTTCATTTCACTGAAAACTAAAGGGAAAGGTATTTTTCCTTTTTGTTCCTGGTGAGGCAGTGAGAAGGCAGAGACCTACCCATCTAAGTCTACCACTGAAGCTGAAGGAACTATTTTTATGAGAGACTCTGAAACCAAGGTTTATGCAGTGCTGTTGCTTTAGGCTAAAAGGGACAGAATGTGACCTATAGGTAGGTGGAGAAGGGTGGGGCAAATTAAGTGCCTCTGACACAGTGTGGGCTTCAGGAAATACACCACGGCATTACTAGGAATGTCCAGACCCCCCCCCCCCCCCCACCAAACAACAACAACAACAACAACAACAACAAAACAGAAGCTGCTTTAGGAGCCGGGGGTACTGTGAGGCCCTTTGAGTATAGACAGAGTCAAGCGTTGGACTACTTTAGCTATTTCAGCCATTGTGATTCACTTTGAGGCTGTCCTAGTGAAAAGGGGATAGATGAGGCCCAAAGCATTTAGCTGTAATAGAACCCTTCTTACAATGAGAGCTTGTTCCAAAATGACAAAACTAGAACTCTCTCTTGAAAAAGGAGAACCAGGAGCTCCCTGCTCGGCCTCCCAGGCATGTGTCATTTTTACAGCTCCTCAAAACGCTTCCAGTTTGCAGCCAACGTTGAGAACCATTGTCTTAGAGAAAGTAGTGCTTCTGGATCTTTAATGCGCCTACTGATCACCTGGGGATTTAGTTAAAGTGCAGATTCTGCTTCGGGATGTCTGGGATAGGTCTGAGATTCTGCATGTCTCACAAGCTCCCAGGTGGTGCTGATGTTGCTGGAAGGTAAAGCACACTTTGAATAGCAAGATCTTGGAGTGCTGGTTCTCATCGTTTCATGCATATCATGATCTTCTGGAGTGTCTATTAAAACACAGATTATTTGTGCCCCACTCTTAGCTTCTGATCCAGTAGGTCTAGTGCAGTTCTGATAATTTGCGTTTCTTTCTAATAAGTTTGCAGGCAATGTAGCTCGGGACACCATCATGGAGGACAGTGGTTCTCAAACCTGCCCAAACCTGGCACACTTATAAAGCATACTCAGGCTAGGCACCTCCCCGCTGTCTAGCCTTCCCACCTCCCCATACTCTGTTCTTACAGAATCTGATCTAAACCCTCCTGGCTGATCCTATTGCTCAGTAAGGCTTGAGAACCATCGATAAAAGGCCTCATAGGTCACATGAGGACTTCAGATGTTATTTGAAATATAATATGATGTACTAGACCTGATGAAATCCTGACAACTAAACTATACCTTTATCTAGATAGGTGAATAAATAATCCCTATGAGGCAGCTACCGTCTTCATTATTATCTCTTTTATTACAAATGAAGGAGACTCAGGTTAGCCAGACAACTTGTTAATTTCTGCAGAGAAATATATTAAAAGGTACACAAATCGGTTAGTTTTGAAATCTACTCATGCCAAAGTGGCTATATATTTTTGCTCCCACTTTCTATTAACTTGAGTCTGTTTCATTATGGGTTATGTGGCAGAAGCTAATTACTGGGAGCCTGTAATTTGAAGTGACAGGTAATTGAAACGTAGGTTCTCTATGAATGTCACTGTAATGCATAATACATTATTAAATACTAATTATTTAAAACACAAATGAAGCCAATTGAAGTCAGCCCCAGCAGTTAGTGGTTAAAAATAAAATTGAGACTACAGATAATTAACATGGGTCCAAAAAAGCTCATTTCAAGTTAGCCTGAAAAAATTATTTTTTGTCATTCGGTATTAATTATGGCACGATAATATGTCTATTTTCATTTATTTTAAATTAACTTTATTTAAAATTATGTTTAATTTTATTTTATCTGCACTCACCTCATTTAATCAGAATGAAAAGCAGAACAAAGCTCTGAATCCAAGAAATAACGAAAGTGATCTATCCTATGCGTGTATTAATATTTAATCTTCTTTGCTGAATTAACACTCTGATGTTGCCAACACAAACCTCAGCGGAAACAGTGACTCTTTTAAAAGAATATGAAAGCAGATTTTAGTTTAAGATGGAATATTATTATCTTATAAAATTTGATCACTCACTTGTTTTCTAAATGGAAAAATGTCTAATTAGAACAATACATATCACCAGTTGTTTATACATGTACACACTGTAACTACAAATATATATAGTATATATGTATACTATATATATGTAACTACAAATATGTAACTACAAATAATATATAGTATATACATAAACTTATCTATCTATATCTATAGCTGTATCTATATAATATCCTTCCTGGTTTTTTTTGCTTCTGAAATTGTCCATCTGACAACTTGGATCCTACAGTAGCATCGCTGTTAATGATGCATCTTATACAGGAGCACAAAAAACGTGTAGATTTCTAAAAGTGTAGTCCAAGTAATCGCTAGTGCTAAACTTAGATCTATGAGTTATAGAAAAGACTCCAGAATTCTGTAGTGTGCGCTTCTCCAGTACAAATATGCCATAGTGCTGTCAAAATTAGAGCTCTAACTTCCTCTGACATCTATCTGCATTGGGGGATTGGTAGCAAAAAACAATTCTGGACCGTTAACATCTTTATGGGGGCTTTAGAACCCTAACCTCTAGTATTTAGTTTCCTACAAGAGCAGCAATCTATAAGGCTAATTACAGTTGTAATGAAAACAAACTTACCATAGTTGTAAAGATTTGCAGCTATTAATATGGGTAGAAACAATATATCTTTCTGATCTTTGATACTTCTTGTTGGCTATCCTAAATCAATAGATAGATAGATAGACAGATAGATGATAGATAAATAATCTTTGTAGTCTAGTATTTTAAAACAAACAAGAAATTGAGAAAGACAAGGTTGTCCAAAGAACCCTCGCCAAGGAGGGCACAACGGCCATGTTTTATGTCCGTAGCATTTGACCCAGTTGATCATTCAATTAAACTTCCCCTGTAAACAGTCTTGCATTTGGCTTCCAGGAATCACATTCTCCTGTTTTTGTTTTACTCTTTGGTCATCTCCCTTCCTTGTTAGTTCATCCACATCTTATATACTCTCTCTTTTTGATCTCATCCAGTCTCTTGTGACTGTAAATATCATATGTATGTTTATGACACAGCCTGGATGTCTTCCTTGAACTCCGAACTCACATAGCCAATTGCCTACCCTACATCTTCGCTTGAATGTTAGTATTTCACACTTAACATGTCCCAATACAAACTCCTGCTCTTCCCACCTCCCTCCTCCCTCTATTGTCTTTCCTATCTTAATACATCCATTGCTACCACTCTGATCCAAGCCACTGTTATCTTTTGCCTGGATTAAGAAATAGCCTATTATCTAGACTCACAGGTCCATCCTGGCTCCACTTTGATGTACTCTTATGAGAGCAGCTAGAGGGACGCTGTTAAAACCTAAGCCAGAACATGTCATTCCACTATTGAATATTCTCCAGTGGCTCCCTGTCTCTCTCAGAGCGGAAGCCACGAATGGGCCAAAATTGTGTGGGGTCTTTGTACACCTGGCTCCAGAGTACCTCTCTAATTGTTTTCTCTACTGCTCCGCCTCATGCTCAATCTGCTCCAGCCATATGGGTCTCCTTGCTGTTCCTTAAAGCACACTTAGCACTCACTCCCACCTAAATGCCTTCCACTTGCTTTTTTGTCTGCCTGGATCACTCTGGCTCCAGATACCTGCTTGCCTTGTTCCCTCACTTCTTTCCGATCTTTATTAAAATGTTACCTTTTCAGTGAAGACTTCCCTGAACATCTCTTTAAAATTATAACTCTCTTGTTCAACACTTCTTGCCCTCCTTCTTTGATTTATTTTTTACTTTTAGCCTATTATTCGTTTATTGAACATTTGAGCAATGTGTGGCCTGTTTTACAGAATTGTTTCTTTTTTTAAAAATTAATTAATTAATTAAGTTATTTATTTATTTATTCAAGAGAGAGAGAGAGAGAGAGAGAGAGTGCATGAACAGGGGAGAGTTAGAAAGAGAGGAAGAGAGACAAAATCCCAAGCAGGATCCACAGTATCAGCCTGGAGCCTGACATGGGGCTCACACTCACAAACCGTGAGATCATGGCCCGAGCAGAAATCAAGAGTCAGATACTTAACTGAGCCACCCAGGTGCCCCCAGAACTGTTTCTTAATATACTCTTTCTCCCTATTCCTTGTTACTTGTCTGTTCAAAAAGCTAGATTTCCACTTTCTTTCTTGCTTTCTTGTTCATTGCTTACTGAGGGACTGCTGTGTATCAGACCCTGTGTTCGGTGCTGAAAAATACTGTAATGAAACAAACATTATCCATGCTATCATGGAGCCTGTCATACGGTTGCTGGAGAAAGACACTGGCTAAATAACGCAAATACATTTAAGCTATAAATGGTAGTAAAGGATTATGAGGGCGGAAACAGTACTATAGTGACATTAGAGCTGAGTGAAGGTGTAAAGGATGAGAAGGAACAAGTAAAGCAGACCCCACACAGTCTGGAGGGGGTGCATTTCAGGGAAAGCAAACAAACCCATATGAAGGACCCAAGGGAATTAAAAACAAAAGCGAAAAAAACAAACAAACAAAAAAAACCCACGACATCTTTGAGAAACCAAAAGAAAACCAATGTGTTTGAAGTGAGAGATTGACAGTTCCTGTAGGTTCTACAGCGTCATGTAATTGTAAAGAGATTGGAGGTCACATCCAGGCTTCGCCTTTTATTTGGCTTGTCATATTTGACAACTTACTTAACTACTCTGTGCCTTAGTTTCCTCATCTGTAAAATGGGCATATTTTTAGTGCCCACTTCATATAGTTGTTGGGTTATCAAATGAGCCATTACATGAAAGTACTTAGAACAGTATTTGCCATGTAGTATATATTTTAATATAAATTTGAACATATATTCTGAATTCAATTTCTTCTCACCACATGTGCAGCGTCTACTCTGGTCCACCACCATTTCTTGCCCTATTCCTAAAAAACTGCTTTCTATTTTGGCTCTTTGTATTCACAAGCCAGTATAATCCATACTCCACACAGAAATCAGGGAGAATTGTTTTTTATTGAAATTTAATCATACCACTCATCTGCTCAAAACATTCCTAGACTTAAAGTAAATCCACTTAGAATAAAATACCAGGCTTTTTTCCATGGGCCTTAAGGCCCTCCATGACCTGGCTTTTGCCTACCCTTCCGGACTCATTTTCTACCAGGCTCCCTTCACTCACTATGTTTTTCTGTCTCAATCTTATTTTCATCTCCTAGACTTTCAGTGTCACGTTTTCCATCTCCAGCGGGTGCGTTCTCTAGCTCTCCACTCCTCACTTTTCACCTCTCTGCTCAAATAACATCTTAAAAATGACTTTCAGGATTGTTGCATCTAAACAGGCACATACTGGGGCACATGGAGGGCTCAGTCAGTTGAGCATCTGACTCTTGATTTCCGCTTAGGTCATGACCCCAGCCAAGGTTGTGGGATGGAGCCCCAAGTCAGACTCTGCACTGAGCATGGTGCCTGCTTAAGATTCTCTCTCTCTCTTTCTCTCTTTCCCTCTGCCCCTCCCCCACTGTCTCTCTCTCTCTCTAAAATAAAATCTTTTTTAATTAAACAAATAAATAAACAGCGAGATACTTTGTCCTCCATCCCTGTGAATCATTTACTGTTATATTTTTTACTT